>NC_140581.1:681596777-683996777 GCF_964204655.1 Triturus cristatus
AATCTCTCACTCTCATATATCCTCACTTATATACATCAATACTCACATATACTAGTTTAAAACATATGGACTTACTCATAAAGACACTATTGAGACAGTCATTCACTCTCTTGCTCACCCATACACACACTCATCCACCCATACTGTCCTGCTCACATACTGTCTTCAAAACACATACAAACAGTGAGTCACTCATTCATGCATCTATACGCTAAGTAACATCCCCCAATGAACCATACAGACACTCATACTGATACTCTAAAAACAAACTAATAACCCATATACACACTCATGTAGCTTCTCACCAACCCATGCAGCCACTTATACACAAAGTGAGACACTGATACAGATATTTAAATATTTAAACATTACTCACTAATACTTGTATTCACTAAGATACTGTTAATAAGTCAGTTATAGAATTAATTTTTCAAAAAAAACCATCCATTTAGACACTTATTTACCCATTTATTCTTCCATTAACCTTTATATACATATATATATACATCTGGGCTGGTGGGAGGAGCAGGTGCTCAGAGGCCCACCCTTAGAACATTGGAGTGACAATATACTTTTGTGGGTGCGATTTATCGATGATGTTTTCGTGCTGTGGGAGGGCACGGAAGCATCAATTGAAGTGTTTATTAATGAGATAAATTGTAACACCCTTAACTTGAGATTCACTGGACAACATAGTAAATCCTGTATAGATTTCTTGGACGTAAGAGTAAAGGCTGCTGAGGGAAAACTAGAAACCACTGTTTTTAGGAAACCCACCTCAGGGAATACAATTTTACATGCTGGGAGCGCTCATCCAGCCCCGTTAATTAGAAGTATTCCCTTTGGTGAGTTTTATAGAGCCAGGAGAACATGTAGCAGCCTTGAAGAATACCTAAAAGTTGAAGAGGAAATGAGCGAAAGATTCCTACAGAGAGGCTACCCACAGGATATAATAGAAGGGGCAGCCTCAAAAGCAAGAAAACTAGATAGGAAAAAAGTTTTATTTGAACCCTCGAAAACGGAACAGAAAAAGAAAAAGAGGAACTTGGGACAAGGACAAAGTGATTGTAGATTCATTACTACATTTAACAAGAATCACAAAGAAGTCAGAATGATTTTAAATAAACACTGGCATCTTGTGAAAAATGATTCAATACTAGGTCCTAAGATGAAAAAGCATCCTGAGATTACTTTCCGTAAATCCAAATCATTATAGGATCGAATTGTAAACAGTGAATACATTGAAAGTAAGAAATTGGGACCGCCTACATGGTTGACACGGAAAATGGGTTTTAGGAAATGTTTTAAATGTAAGGCGTGCCAGCATGGAGTGAATCGGACGCATTTTAAAACATCTTTTAATAAAACTATTAAAATTAGAGGCTTCTTAACGTGTAGATCCAGTTTTGTGGTTTATGCCTTACAATGCCCCTGCCAAAAGATGTACATAGGGAGCACCACCTTACCAGTGTTCCAACGAGTATTGCAACACAGAAGAGCGATTGTAAACAAGGATAGAACGTATCCAATCGCAAGACATTTTGAAAGGTTCCATCAGAGTGATCCAACAGGTCTACAATACAGCTGTATTGCAGAGATCCCTAAGAAAAAACGAGGAGGGGATCGAGAAAAGGAACTCCGTAAATTAGAAACTTATTATATTTTGGAGTTCGATTGTAGGGAACCACAGGGTTTGAATGTGGATGAAGATCTACACACTTGTCTATACTAAGAAAAGCTATAGTTGCTAAAAAAATATGTATAGTGAAAGTAACTGGAAAAAAGTTCAATGAAGATTAAAAGAGAAACTCCCACTTGAATCAATATTAAAGTAAGAGATGCCGTTTATTCAATGAATTCTTCGTTTTAAGAGGAAGCTATACAAATTTTATGGTAGTCAGGTAGGGGATTATATATACATAAAAAAAAAACTTTTTAACCTTTTAAAAGTTTACACTGATTTACTTGAAGCACTAGCACTTTATTAAAATAGATTAATAAAGACAATTTGTTTACATTTAAAGCACTAGCACTTTGTAAACAGAGGAGATGTATGCACTAGCACTTTATTTGAAATCAAGTGTAAATGTTTACATCAACAAGCACTAGCACTTTATAAACGAAAGAAGATAATCGTCAGCACTTGCGGTTTATCTTGTAGAAAGGTTGAGAAATCAGAATGTTTTAAGGTTTTGATTTTTGTATATATAAATTCATATGTGATCAAGAAATTGCATGTGTAAATAATTGCAAGCAATTTACGCCAATGAAAATATTATGTTGGAACAACTATTCATAATGCTAATGTAGTTAATATGTACAAGGCATTGAAATGAAAACACATTTCAAAATGGCGGGAGCTTTTGACCTACCGTTTACCATGTTGATGAAATAATTTGATAGTCCCTCATTTATGTTTTGTACGTCACATGTCTGTTTTAAAAAGAGGAACGAATGGTTTTTCATTATCGTGAACAAGGTGGCGAGAGGCCATCGAAACGCGTTGATGTGAAACTCATCAATAAAAAAAGCCGAATGAAACAATCCCCTGGGAGTGCAGTGTGGTTTCTGCTGAAATCGACTTGAACCGTATGCTGAATATATATATATATATATTCAGTGAAAAAACCAAAGGTTTCACACATGTTATAGTTAGCTGGACATTTCCCTCGTAAAAAACCAATGAAATTCCCCCGTTATAGTTAGTTCAGCTAACTATAACTCGCGCGCCCGCAATGCACTGCTGATGACGTCACATATTACATCACTCATGACATGGTCACTGACATCACTCATGACATCACTGATGACATCTCAAATGACATCACTGATGACATCACTGATGACATCATCCTTGTGATAGAGTGGCAGACCTCCTCTTCCCCTAATATAACCTTTGATACACACATTCAAAAATAGAGACTGAAATTTTCAAAACAATGGACATACCAATACCAGTTACAAGAACCTCTTAAGTAATTCTAAGAACCACATACACATCCACTCATTCACCAACAGTCCTATACAGTCACTCATACATGCACTCACTCATCATATGTACTCATACACCTATACATCCTGTTACACAATGCCACTCATCCATAGAGTTACTCACACATACTCACTCATGCTAATAAAGAAACAAACATACATTTATTAGCTTATACAGTTATACACACACCACCACACTTACTTCTACGGAAACTTACACATACTTAGTCTTATAAACAATCACTTATAGAAACACATACTTATTCATACAGGAACTCTTTCAATCTCTCACTCTCACATATACTCACTTATATACACCAATAGTCACATATACTAGTTTAAAACATATGTAGTTACTCATAAAGACACTATTGAGACAGTCATTCACTCACTAACACAACCATTCACACACTCATCCACCCATACAGTCCTGCACACATGCTGTCTTCAACACATACAAAGAGTGAATCACTCATTCATGCACCTATGCACTACATAATACCCCCCACCGAACCATACAGACACTCAGACTGATACTCAAAAAAACAACTAATAACCTATATAGACACCCATGAAGCTACTCACCAACCCATGCAGCCACTTATACACAAAGTGAGAGACTGATACATTACGCAGTTAGTGCCGTGCACGCACGGTGGGCACGCGGTGCGCTACGCGCACCGCGTGCCCACGTTACGCTAGATGGGCCATGTACGCACGATGCGCTTCGCGCACCGTGCGCACATGGAGGACATATTATGCGCTTCCTTGTGATAGGTAATCTGTTGAAATTTTTTGGGGAAATGCTGTGCACTTATAAGCCATGCACAAATGGTGGCCTTCGGCCACCGTTTGCACACGGGGTGGAGAGAGTGTGGATTTTTTTATTTTTTTTTATTTTGCCGTACGCGTACGGTAAGCGTACGGTAAGCGTAATCGGCTAAATTTTCGAAAAATAAAAAATTACAGTTTTTTGCCTTGGGGGATCTTTGAAGACTCAACTAATATGGTTATGTGCATGGGCGCTGTCCAAACAGCCCCTTTATATGTTTTTGGCATTTGTTTATCAGCTCCCCCCTCAGAGTGCGAGAGAGAAAATGGCGGCCGCCGCTTCCTGGTTTCGACCGATTCGAATGTTTACTAAGATCTAAGGGCCAATCAGAATCGCGCTCGCGCACGCCACCGTACGCGTACGGTAAGCGCACCGTAAGCGCACCGTAAGCTGGCTCAGATATATATATAGATTTAAAGGCTATTTTCTCAGAATCTACTGAACAGATTTACACCAAACCTACAAAAGGCACTTCCTTGACCTGAGGACTACCTCTCTGCCAAATTTCAAGTAATTCTGTTCAGCCGTTCGGGCTGTAGCTGTGTCTAAAGGTCCTATGGAAAAATGCATGGGAAAAACGCGTTTTGGGGCCCCCCTTTTATCTCAGCCCCCGCTTGACGAATCCCCCCGAGACTTTCAGGGTAGGAGCGGAGCGTAGCGCCCCACCTATTTTGAAAAATTTGCAAGGATTCGTCGACCGGCGCAAAAGTTATTCAAAATAGAATGTTGCGGATTTCCTATGGAAACGTGGTCCTAACTATAACTACCTACTGGCGACCGCCAGTAGGTAATATATATATATATATATATATATATATATATATATATATATATATATATATATATATATATATATATATATATTGCATGCATGATTAAGGCAGGTGATGCCGAAACGCGTCGCATATATATATATATATATATATATATATATATATAT
The DNA here is from genome assembly GCF_964204655.1 of Triturus cristatus. Lineage (NCBI taxonomy): Eukaryota > Metazoa > Chordata > Amphibia > Caudata > Salamandridae > Triturus > Triturus cristatus. The sequence continues at coordinate 681,601,541 of NC_140581.1, forward strand.
ATATATATATATATATATATATATATATATATATATATATATTGCATGCATGATTAAGGCAGGTGATGCCGAAACGCGTCGCAAGGGATTGTAATTATTAAATCTGTGGATTTGGTGAAAATCGTTGGTGTCGGCGTCCTTTCTTTGATAGAAGATGGGAGTTGGAGGTTGATATATATATGTATACATAAGGCTCCAAAGTAGCCCACAGGCGAGGACAAACTCAGGCTGCAGCAAATTCCCAAAATCACCACACCCAAGCCGGGATGTAGCCTGACGCGTTTCAGATAGATTCCTTCTTCATAGGCTGTTTCCAAAGAGTACACAGCGTTTCTAACCACACCTTTATGTAAACAATAAAAAAAAAATATATGTATATATATATATATATATTCCAAAGGTAGAAATTTGTTGGGATGATTAAGCCCCGGTGGATATTTGGTAGTTCAGTTATCACTGTAGGTGCCTACGGAGGAGGTAATCATCCAACACCTCACCATTTAGATCAACAGATCTGAACAGGATTTGAATCAAGCCATGGCACACATTTGGAATAATTATAACTAGTCAATAACTTGTATTATCACAGCAAAGTACATAGCAAATATGAATAATTTAATAATTGTCTTGTAGTGACTCCAGCCAACACGTGTTTCGTCGCTCGGGACAAGACACCCGCGACTTCCTCAGGGCTGGAAAACATATATAAAAACATAGTGTAAGCCCAAGAAATTCGGGCATCAATAGTATAGTACACATCATGTAACTTATATGTGGTCCCAACTGTACCCATCAAATCAACATCCAATATCCCTCCATCTATACAAGTGCATCCAACATAAGATAGTGCAATTAATTGATCATAACATTTTGAAATAATCATATTAATAGATTGATTGATAGTGTCTAACGTGCCAAGCCAATCAATATAGATGATCACCCAATGAAAATGAGTGAAAAGATGTATAAGAAAAATTGAAAAGGGAGGAAAAGTATTCAAAGTGCAATTCGACAACCCTGAATGATGATACCCTAAAGGAGAAATGTAAGAAGCTCGAGAAAAAAATGCGTAGCGAGCAGAGTAAATGGTGGGAGTCGCGCTCCCTACAACGGTACATTGATATAGGACGAATTCCTCATGGGCTCAGGATTCTCATGGCACCCAGCTATGAGAATCCAAACCCACTAATGATGAAAGAATGGGCAGAATCTAATTTGGAATCATCTAAATGGCTTGTACTTATTCTTATAAAATATGCTGATATCGACAGAGCTACCTTGCTTGAGGAAATAGATAAGATCAATGAAGATCTGGACTCAATTGGAGACATCGACGAAAAAAGTAAACTCAGACAGGACATGCTATTACGTTTAAAAGAAGGAAGAGGAAAATATAAAGGAAAGAAAAACATTTAAATTCCACAGGGACAAATGCGACTATGAGCAAGGGAGAATTTTGACGTTTGCGCGCAAGTACGAAGCACTGAGATCCTCTAAGTATAATAAATCTAAGGAACCATCAGCTGGTACTTCGAAAACCCCAGTACTGAATTCAGACTCGTCACAGTCCGACATGAGTTCCGCCATTGATAGCGAGTCCGATAGAGAAACAAACATGACACGACAAGCCCAAACATCAGCAGGACAAAAGATATAATTGGTGGATGAGGTGGGTTTTTCAGTAACAGATCGGAGACAGACTCTCCGACCAGGCGCAAACAGAAACAACCAGGCATCCTCTGAAATCGGAACAGAAAAGAACGACGACAAGCCTGTAAGAAACGAGCGGAAAAGAAGCAATGCGGGTTGGCGAAAGAGAAGATAAAATGCCACCCGAACGCCATGAGAAACAACATGATCATGAACCTGACGAATGTACAACTTAGTGAAGAAGATATGCAAATACTAACTCTGGGTCTATCATACTGTCCGGCTAAGAACTTCAACTATTCCAATTTGGGATTGGACATTTACAAGGTGGTTAGGAAGTTGAAACTGAAGAAACATTTTCTTTTAAATACCAAACAAACTGATGACATTAGTGAATCCATTCAAGGAAATCCATTAGAAGATCTGGCATCTAATTTAACGGAATTCGATATAAATGTAATTGATGAAATACAGGATATGTGGGCAGTAGGCACCAATTTCGCAAATCAGGAAAATACTAACCCAGATGGAACTGATCAAGCAAATACACTGGAATGGCCTAGCAAAGTGACAACAGTAACCCCCACCGCCTTTAAACCTAAGTCCACCTTTAACCCTATATTGTTGAGAGACTGGATCGATATTATCCATGAAAATATGGTGAGTGAAGTCAAACTACTAAACCTGAAAGTGCAAAAAGGGAAAGTTACCCACAATAGGCAATAGACCAAATTTCGAGAACTTATCTCCAAATTACAAACAAACAAGGACTTGGTAATACGCAACTCCGACAAAGGGGTAAATATTGTAATTTTGACAAAAGACAATTACCTTAAGGAAGCCTACTCTCAACTGAATGACCGGTTCTGCTATGCGAGATGCAGCATGTCAACTTTGAAAGAAATGTATATAAAACATTACAAGAATTTAGCCTTATGGAAAATGAAGGTCTGTTGACACAAGAGGAACATGATTTTTTTAAAGAATAAGAACCCTGTGGTACCCACTATTTACTTTATACCTAAAGTGCACAAGGACCCAGTGAATCCCCCTGGCAGACCCATAATATCTGCAATTGGTAGCCTATTGGAGCACATGTCACAATACATAGACTACTTTCTCCAAGATTTTGTAAAAACCCTGCCTTCGTATGTGAGAGACACTAGTGATTTTCTTATGAAACTATCCAAATTTGAATGGGAACAAGAATATTTATTAATTGCTATTGATGTCTGTTCACTGTATACCTGTATAAGACATGATGATGGGGTACATGCATTAACTTATTATCTGACGATTAAATACTGTGACCCACAATGAAATGCTTATTGAAATGGTTATGTTCTGCTTATCAAACAATATCTTTATGCTCAACAACATACTGTACCAGCAGATGCAAGGTGTTGCCATGGGGCCAGTTTCTCCCCTAGCTATGCCTGTTTGTTAATGGGCTGGTGGGAGGAGCTGGTCCTCAGGAAACACCACACAACATGCATTACCAGGAATGTCAAATTTTGGCTACGGTATATAGATGACCTTCTGGTAGTTTGGAAGGGCACACATGACGAGGCCAATGAATTTATTGAAGCCATTAATCAGAGCAATCTTATTTTAAGGTTTACAACTACCATTAGTCCCACTGAAGTCAGCTTTTGGGATACTTTGATTTATATAGACAACAACAAAATCAAAACCAAATTGTACAGGAAGGCGACAGCGGGGAACTCAACATTACATGCCAGTAGTTCCCATCCGCATCACCTTATCAATAGTATCCCGTATGGAGAAATGTTGAGGCTACGACGTATACACAGTGAGGACAGTGATCTATTGGCTGCTCAGACTGAATGCAAAGAGAGATTTCTGGACAGGGGTTACTCACACAAGATTGTCAATAGCGCCATCACAAAATCTATGAAATTACCCCATGCACAATTACTAGACAAGAGTGTACAACTTTGTACTACTAAGGATCTGGTACCCAGTACAGGTTTCAGGATTATCACAGAATACAATAGGCAATATAAACAGATTCAGTCCATCATTAACAAAAATTGGTCTCTTGTAACAAGTGATGTGATCATTGGACCAATTCTTCCTGTTAAACCATCAATCACAGATAGTAGGGGACCCTATGCGAGATGAATTGGTGAAGACCAGTCCTGAAGTACTAGAAGGAACATCCTGGTTGCAAATGCATAAGGGGTTCTACAAATGCAAGGGCTGTAAGGCCTGCCAGCTAGGGGTTAATACCTTAACCTATATGACACCATTTAGTTCTATACAACACACTATTTCCAAACTCCTTACCTGCAAAACTGAATATGCAGTATACATTTTGTTCTGTCCATGCAATCTCCGGTATGTTGGCAGTACAAAACTACCTGTTCACAAACAGATACTGCAATATATGCGGGCCATAACGAACCAGGACAATACTTATCCTGTAGCCCGCCATTTCCGGGATAAACATAATGCCGATAAACAACACCTAAGGTATTATGTAATTGATTCTGTACCAGCAAGCAGGAGAGGAGGGGATCGTGAATGTAAATTAAGGAAACTAGAAACTAAATACATACTAGAACTAGATTCCAAACACCCTGGTGGCCTAAATATTACGGAGGACTTACACACCTGTATACACTGATGTGTATGTGCACAGAAGTTATCGAGTTATCATTAGTGTTCACAAATTATGCATAGTCCTTTCGGTTTCATTCTTGTCTGCATCTTTAGATGTTCCCTGCATATTATATATGATCCAATATGACATATACTTCTTTACATGTACCTTTTTTGCAAACATGAATATGTATAAGCCACACATGTTTTAATACCTATATATATTTTTATTAGGATCAATAATTTTATATGTATCTTTTTTACACATTTTATTGTATATCTGTTTATTTATGATATTATGATATGTGGATTTACACACACATGCGTACATTCTTAAGTATGTAAACATTTAGGTATTTATATTTGGATGTTTGGGTATTTAACCATCTATTTAACAATATATGTAATCATCTAGTTATTCATTTTTTCTCTTTATTGAGGTATTTATGTATTTATTGAATCTTTGCACTACAACAATTCCTTGATGGACTCCTAGCTCATATACAAATTGCTCAGGGCGCATACGGGTATTTAGACCATGATTGCAATAATCAACCAGTTTGGTACGGTGATTTAGGGCTCTAGATCCTGCTGTACTATACATGTACCAACTTTAAAGGGTTACCCATATCCAACATGGGACGTCGAATTGTTATTCAGCACAATATTTATTTATGTATGACAATTTGTTAGCACTTTATTCTGCCATTTTTGCACATACACTTTTGCATAAGCACTTTATCTGCTATAGACGAAGACTTAACACTTCAGAATTGGAAATTACCTTCCTCATGCCTCACTGGTATCAACAAAGATGTATATTTAAGCAGTAACGTCTGGTTCCGTTATTTCATGCATTGCAAATAACGTGATGTTTTGGTGATTACACGATAAAAATCTCTTTGAGATGTGTTTTCTAAAAATATTAACTTTTAAAAAGATATTTGCATATTAATTGTTATTTACTGGACGTTTACACATGTACATCCTCTAATTTTGGATTGCGTAATGTGAACACAGCAATGTCTTCTATGTCTATTGATATGTTTGCACATGTGTTGGTAATTATGTGAGCACTTATCACTTTAAAAACACGGCGATGACGCGTATCCAATGTCATGTGATCAAGGCCTGTGGTGGGCTGAAGCGCGTTGTGGCGAGATCTGCACCCTAAACAATAAACGGTTGAAGAAGGCACATTACCGTGGTCCGTTCCGTTTGTTCCGATGGGGATGAGTGGCGGAATCGAGGAATAAAAAAAATATATATATATGGAGTGTGAATACCCTCAGCGAGGTGTTTGTCCGAGTGAAGTAAGCTGTGACCCTTGCAGCACCAAATATGTCATCACCCATGTACAGCCCCAAGTCAGTAACCCCGTATGCCAGGTGTGGCCTCCAGAAAGGCAAGAAGCATGGTCCGGTTGAGACCTCCTACAGAGGAAGGAGGCTCTTGTCGCGATCCAAGATGGACCAAGCAGTGACAGAGGACCAGCACCAGGATTGACACATACCCCCTAATCCTTGGGAAGGACCCTTAGGAACCTACCAAGCATTGGAGCAGCATTGAGAATCTCCCGGCTGCTGCTGCAGGTCGCTTGTGAGGAACTCGAAGACACCCGATCGCAGCCCTCTTGGAGTTACCGGAGGCAGCTGCTGCAGCTTCAGCGCCAGCACAGTCGGTGTGCTTAGAGACTCTGGTGGATCAGATCCTGCTAGTACAGGTAAAACTCATTCTATGACCAGGCAGCCCTGAGAAACTTGCTTGCCAGATAGAGCTTCAAAACCCCAGCACTTCTGACTTCAATACAAAGTCGAAGTGGGACTCCAGAGACTTGGACTACTAGTGCGACATAACCTGAATGTCACCTATAGTGATTGAGGAAAAACCACTACCGCTAGCCAGAGTAGCTAGAGGGGAATGGGACTCAATGACCTGCCTACTAGTGCCCTGACCTCAGAGGACTGTGTGTATTATTTCTGAATGTTGTATTTTTCTTTGTGGTCATATATAAATACTCTGTATTTCATAAAATCAAGTATTTGACTGAACAGTCATTCATTGCAGCTGCGGTGTGTACTTTAGGTTGTTAGCCTGTTTTGTCCCCATTCCCTCCCTTGGACTGCTTGACCCATGCTACCACTGAGAGTCAAGTGCTGAAGGGGTATCTGGCCCTGTTCAAGGTCCATAGTAGGTCGGGCTCTGGGACATCAGGACTAAAAGGCCTCAACACTCACGGTTGAGTCCAGTAACTCCTGCTTACACTGTGGCTACCTGACACGAAGTTCTCACACCTGTAAAAACACATATACTAGAGGTAAAGTTCGCACAGTTCTAAAGCCAGCACAAATTTAAGGCAAAACTCTGGGGGCCATCACACATAAAATGGTCATTTCCTACAGTCCTCATGAATGTTTTGGACTTTCTTGATAAAAAATTGAGAGAGTCTTTCTCAAAAGTTAGTGAATAATGGGCCATCAAGGTTGCATTTGGTCTCCCCATTTCAATGAATCAACGAATCCAACTTGTAAAGTGCAACAGCTGCTCCAAACACGAGTGTCCCAGTACTATGCTGTGATAGGGGAGCAGGGTCCGATTTCCGTTCTCTAAACAGGAGAGTCTTCAAATGAAGCAGGGTCCTATTGGTCTCTGCACAGATGAGTCTTAAAATGAGCCTCAAAGCGGACTCCTGAGATGCACTCCGAAGATGTTCTGGGAAAGTTCCAGAGGCTGGGATCCAAAAATAAGAAAGATCTTCCCCCAGCATTTAATACAGATATCTTTACCCACCAAGAAGGGACAGAAAATGTTCCAGGGCCAGCAAATTCAAATTGCAGATCTCTTTTCAGGGTCAGAGCTAATGTAAAGTTAAACAAGATAGTAAATTGGTAAGTCCTGGCTAAAGAGATGGGGTTGTTAACTTCCAGATCAAACAGGTTTTAAAAAATTGGGTCTAACAATGGCCAGGTGAGTGAGAAGGAGATAGGGAGGCTTATTTTAAGTTCATAATCTCTAAGGAAGCCCTCATTTACTTAGAAGGACCAAAGGAAATCTCAAACCGAAGATTGAGATCCCCTAAGACCATAAGATTACTATTGTTAATGCTCGTTGAGTCTAGTACCTTCAGCAATGGATCGAGAACCAAGGAAAGAAGTTGAGGTGGGCGGCAAACAGGTACAAACGTTGTTTTCGTATTGTTATGGTCACAAAGCATACTAAGTTTCCCACCTTGGGAAGAGATAATGAATTTGATAATATTAAGTGTTCCCCAAACAATAATGGCTATGCCACGACTCTAATTCATATTTACTTGTATCACTTTCTAACCCAGCGGAACAATTTCATCAAGTATAGGATTATGATGCGGTGTGAGCCAAGTCTCGGTTAAAAACAGGACGTCTAGATTGAATTGATCATTTAAATGATTTTTTGAGGAATGTGCAGAAACTGAATGGCCATTCAAATGCATTTTCTTAAAATGCATTCTTTTGTTTATCATTTACCACGTCTCTCTTTCCTGCCAAATATGGTGTGAATAGGGATCTTGGAAGTAGATCATAGTGTTCTTGCCAAAGGCCTTTCTTTTTCAACATAATTATTGTGTCCTTTTGGGAGGAAAAGTGCGCCAATTATGCAATTCATCACTAGAGTCATAGAAAGAAGATTCTGTAATAAATAGAGTAATAGAAAGAAAAAGAATCCGTTATAGTTCTAGCCTGATTTTGTCCCAAAGAGGCATTGAGTGGAGAAAGTCACTTCTGATGAGGGAGCCAGCAATAATTAAAGAACAATTTTAAAGCGGTTCCCTATCCAGTTCAAAAATCATGTCCTTAACTTTACCAACAACAACACTGATTATTTTTTCAACAATGGCTATAAAAACATTAGATAGCGATAAAATCCCTGTTTACATTTTATGTTTTACTTCATGTTGTGTTCCACAGGCGTGTTTGCTTTTTGAAGTTTACTGTATCTGTAATTTATTTATGCAACAAATGACTCTTGAATCATGCATACTTTGAACTGAGTTGTCTCAAAGTGTCTCAATAAATTCAGATTGTGTGGAGTTTATGATGGCGCATGATTGAGAGCAGTGTGGTTGAAGCAGAAGGCTGTTAAGACCTTCACACAGTGCCTACAAATAGGTCCCAGAAGTATAAAGACTCTAATCCTTGGCTTTCCTGCAGAGCACACAGAGCAAATGTCACATATGTGTCAATTGTAATTGTGGAAAAACGTCTGCATATGGAGAATTACAGTAAAATGTGGTGTGAAAAAGAGTTTATGCGGCTAGCGGAGTGAAAGACTGCAGAAGAAAGTGGTATGAATGAGAGCGTCTGAAGCAGAGGTGGGCGAGCCACTGAAGTCGCATTCTTATGCCTTTCTCAGCTCGAGATCTTCTTGGAACCTCAAGATCAAAACAAGCCGAGCTTTCACAGGAGGTAATGTGGCCTAGTGGTTTCAGTTGCTGACCATGTAACACAGAGAACCAGATTTGAATTTTGATCTCAGCTCATCCTTATATGAATCCTGGCAAATATCTCTGTGCTGCAAAAAATGTGTTGTATTTGCTGTGAAGAGACTTCTATCCTTGTAAAACTGCCCCAAAAAAATGGTTTCTGCTTGTCGCCCACAGTGCTAATTTCGTAAGTCAACAAATAAACACCTTTGATAGTAAATGAAGTGCACAGTGTGAAACTGAAATATCAGGGGATGATCCTGGTTTCCATACTTGACCAGACTGTGTTATCCTAGGAAAATACTTTTTTTCTCCGAGCATCCTTTCATGTTCACTATTACACATCAGAGCAGCACCATCACATGTGTTCAAGAAGTGCACTGCACACAAATCTCGTGTTTGATTCAAGAACTTATGTTATAATGTCATCTATAATATGAATTTAGGCCACTGTTATGGGCATGTATCTGTAAGTTTTAGAGTGTTTGCTTTTGTTTTCAGTCTTCTCCCTTTGAGAGTTTCAGGCTGTGTCAGTTGTCACGGAGAATGGAACGATCGATGGGGGAGACGTTGTGTGCGGTCTGCTTTGCACTTAAAATAAAAGGATTAGTTCACAACTTTACCAGCTTTCATCATTCCTCCTACCTAAATACAACATATTTTGGCGACATGGAGATTTGTTTCCTCTTTTCCACTTTTTTATAACCCACCTCCTTTTCTTCTTTGAGCCTCCTTGATCAATGGCAAGAATCTTATTGGAGCACTGGTTTCCTCTGCCCCTCATATGAAGAAATAATGTTTTCTCTTAAATGCTTACTCATCTATTGCACATTTTTGTTTACACACGCACGTGGATCTACCTCCATACAAGCCAATAGACCCGATTCAGGTGGGAGACTCCTGGTTTTTGAAGCCAAAATAGCTTTATTTTGGCTGACTCCTTCCTCAAATTGCCTTGGCCTCTATAAAAGTCAATGGGGCAAATACATACTCCCGATAATTTTTTTGTGCCCTTGCATTTTTTCTTCTAAAATGTTACAACGCTCCCGAGTGAGCCTGCACAAGCCCTCTTTCGAGAGCCCCAACTTCAAAGAAACCACTGCGTGGCCCTGTGCCCTTTTTCTGTCCTCAGAGTTGATCATGTTGTTTTTTCCCAAGCGAGGTTAAATTCTATTACAGGACCGGAGGCTTCGGATTGTGCTTTCTCTTTCTTTACTGTAATTCAACAGCAGCCAATTAAAATGTTTTTTAAAATACATTGAAAAACTACATTTCCCAGAATGCTTAGTATAAAATCCACAACCATAGAGACTAGCACTATAAATGACTCTCTTCCCATGAACGCTTCCTCCTTCTTTGATTCTCGCAGCTGAGTTAAGTGTTCCGATTTTGATTAACCTTGCTTCACGGTTTACCATATGCTCTAATGTGTGTTTGCTAATCGTTATTGTTTACACAGTGAGTTGTTACTGCGTATTTGCTGACGTTTAATTATATGCACTGATTTGTTAGTCTTTGAGCTGCGTCTAGGCGGCAGCGTGCAGTGCGAGTGTTGGGGAGACTCCCCTCAGGGTGTTCAGATGGTGGGGAGCGCACTAGGATCTCACTGACACGTCTCACCCCCCTCCCAGAGTGCCTTTACCCCTGTGTGGCTGCCTAAACTTACAGCAAGCTTATAAAGTGGTTCGCAGATTAACAGGGGCCCTCATATGGGCCAGCGTTAATCTTGAGCCAGACGTCGCGTAGCCCAATTGGGCTGGTTTTGGGCTATTTTGGGCTAAGCGACGCCCAATTTTGTTTCCTCCTCGCTCCGTGCACATTTTACAAACGCAGATAGGAGCGCAAGTTGTTCTTCCTTCCCTCTGACTTACGCCTATCCCTGGGCTGCATAATTAGGACGGCCAAAGCGAGTGCAGGCTTTGTACAGATTGGCTCTTTTACGCCCTCTGTTGGGCTGGAAAAATGTTGAGTACAGCTTTGCTGAGGAGCAGTAAAGGTTTTCCTTGCACTCCCCCTTGATCAATTCCATTGGAATTATTTAGCCTTGGCAAACAATTGTCTAAATCGCAGCATATCAACTAGTGATGGAAGAGTTGGCCTAATTTGAGGAGGATTAATATGGGTATTATGAGGAGGAGCATGGTCCCCTCCTGGAAGACAACATGGTTGATGCCCTAGATGCATCAGTGCAGCAGTCCGTCAGTAAGGCGGTAGAGGTGGCGGTCCCCCAAGGTCCTGGCAGCCACCCTCAAACCCATCACTGCGCAGCTTGAAGACTTTGCGAAGCGTCATGGGATGCACCCTTAGGAATCGACAAAACCAGCCGCGGGCTCCTGAGGCGAAGTTTTGACAGGGATTACGGAGCAGGTTGAGGTCCGAGTGCCCCCGTCCAGACGTCACGGATAAAGTGGCGGACACGCCTGACATACATCCCAATATGCTAGCCTTTTTGAAAAAATTTGCTAAGGATCTCAAAAAGGGCATTGACCGTGCCTGGCGCGGTTGCCAAGATAAACTCTTGGATACCACTGGGCCCCTGGCAAAGATTTGGGAAATGGCCTTGGTGGCCAAAGACACTGGTGCACCAATTGATCCAGACATCCTTGCGGGATGGACCCAGCGCGCCATCTGTTTCCTTGGAAACGCGAACTATGCCTTTTACCACTGAACGCGAATGGACAGTAATCTTGTCGAACTGACTTCGGCAGAACCAGGCTCCTTGGCGGAAGGATTGTTGTTTGGTGAGAGGTTTGTTAAGGACGTCTCCAAATACGTCGGGACCTTCACCTCTCTGGACAAGGCTGAATCAAATATCAAACGAGTATTCCAAACTGGCCTTTTTGGTTGGGCCAGGGGAGGCAGGGGCCGCTTGCCGGGTCACCAGTATCATCAAGGCCCTCCCAGAGGAGGATGCAGCCGGGGCAGAGGAGACTATCAGGACTCCACCAGAGGCGGCACGTTCTATCCCACGAGACGTTTTACTCATCGCTGGTGCCACCGTAGAGGACAGAGGGGGAACTTCCAGCCCCAGATTACAGCAGGTAGGACCAATGCCTCTATCTCTATGTCCTCTGGGGGGGGGTCGCATTCGCCATTTCCTCGACAATTGGTCAGTCATTACTCAGGATGCCTGGGTCTTACAGACGGTACAGGGGTTCCGCATAGACTTCTTTCAAACACCTCTGCAAAGTGTTTACCCCCCTATCTTTTTCCCAACAAGACTGACTTTTTATAGATCAAGAAATAGCAGACTTTCTGGAGAAACTCGCGGTAGCCTACTACGACGACAGGCCCGTGGGTTTCACCAGCAACGTCTTCCTAGTCCAGAAGAGAGGTGGGGGTTACAGGCTAGTTCTAAACCTGAAAGATTTCAACTCCTTTGTCCTGTACAGACATTTCAAGATGGAGGAGATCCGTCTTCTGACAGACATTTTGAGACAAGGGGACTGGATGGTCCGTCTAGATCTCAAAGACGCGTACCTGACGGTCCCAATTTTTCCCCTTCACTGGCGGTTCCTGCCGTTCCAATGGCGAGGCAGGCATCTGGAATATTTGGTCCTGCCTTTCGGTCTTTCCTCGGCTGTTGGACTTGGCCCTTCTGGCAGGTTCACCCCCGAGACTTTTTGCTTTTTATTGGTGACTTGGTGTAATGGTTTTTGGTTTCTGCGCACTTTACCACTGTGTCCCAGGGTAAAGTGCGTACGTGTGTTGAGGTTGGCCTGCCCTCCCATAGGAATGCATGGGGGAATGTATGTGTCCTGGTAGTTCCTGATGCGTGGGGTGTGCAGGCCCGAGTTTGGTATGTGCGAACTCGTGTGATTGAGTGCTGCGCGATGATGTGTGCGGCGTGCATGTACCTAGTGTGGAAGTGCCACTTCTAGAAGTGGGCACTTCAGTGTGCAGTATGAAATGTGTGGCTTGTCTGGCGATTGGCTGGTGGAGGTCATGTGACGGACTAGGGAAATCCCCAGAGTCAGGAGGAGTCACCCAGTGGTGAATGGGAGTTTAGCATACTGATGGCTGGGGAGGAGTATACCTGGGTCCTGAATAGTGAATAGGGAGAGGGGCTGAGCAAAACAAAGTGCTCAGGAACCAGATGTAACTGGTTCGCCCCTCCCCTGCACCTTGCAGACAAAGACTTGTACTGTATAAAAAGGGGCTGTGTCCCCTTACAATTTGTTCTCTTCCAGGATCAACTTGCGGGGGGCCTCCTGCTGCTGGGCGCCAGGAGAGACCGCCACTGGGGACTGCCTCCCTGCTGGAGGGCCCTGTGAGCTGGCCCTGGGCCCAGTCTCTGCCCCCCCTGCACTTTGCCAGAACATTTGATTGCTGGACTTTCCCTTGATGTGCAGCGCCTGGGAGCGCTTTCTGGGCTTCTTGTAGCGCTGGGAGCGCTGTTCTGCTTTATAGCGCTGTGAGCGCTGGGATCCTGATAGCGGGTGCCCACCCCGCGATTCCGCCGGTATCTGCCGAGTTCGGCGGGTGCCCACCCCGCCGTTGTGCTCGTTGGTGAGGGAGCCTACCCCTCTCATTGCCAAGGACTTCACCGCCGCGACCGGGCTTCAGCCGGAAGTCAGGCGGCTGAGGGCGGGCCTCCGGGACACCCGGAACTGATAGAAGGAGGGCAGGAGCCTACCCCGCCTCCTACGGAAGCGTAGCGGCTGGTCCAGACCTCGGCCCGAGAGTGACGATCCAGGCGGGATCCCACCCCGCACTGGACTGAGGAAAGGAGCGCGGCGGCAGGAGCTGGTGCGGAGGGGTGCGCGAGGCACATTGTCGGTGCCTGCCCCCTCCGCGTAGAGAAGCAGCCCCCGAGTCCGCCGGGACCGAGAAAGAGCAGACGACGCGGGAGTCCCCTGAAGACAGCCTGGTGAGTGGTTAAGAGGGCTGGGGGACTCCGCGCACGTGCTGGGGGGTGCGAGGGCAGTAATCTCTTGAGTCCCTGAGAGGGACTCCCCCGTTGAAGGCATTGTGGTTTCTGAGCGCATGGCGCTCCAACGAAGGGGGCCGTAGTGTAAGAGCCCATCGAGGCTCCACCTAAAGGGGGCACCAGTTGTTTCGTGACGGGGCAGCCCCAGATGGCAGCGGGTCGCTCCCCCCCTGGCCCCACAGTAAACGTTTAGGGCCACGAAGGCTCTAGGGGACATTCTTTTGGCAATAGCCCAGAGAGGCTCCCCACGAGAGCGACAGATTTGTGTTTGAAAGGGCACAGTGGTGCCCACGCTCCTTCCTACAGCTGCCCAGCACTTAGTGGGCAGCTGCAACGTTTAGGTGGGGATAATTATGTTTTGCTTTGCGCCGCTGGCGCAGCCTGACTTGAACACAGGGCGTCCTAGCCCTGACGAGGCCAGTTGGCCTAGGAATTGCCACAGGTGGTGGCATATGAGTTCTTGCGCAATTACTCCTTTCCATGCACCTCTGAATGTGTTTTCATGCAGCATGTGTTTTCCTTCCCTACACCTCTGAATGTGTTTTCATGCATCATGTGTTTTCCTTTCCTACACCTCTGAATGTGATGCATCATGTGTAACGTTCTATTACCCCTACAGGTATTGTGCTACTTAGGTGGTTGTTTGCTTTCTCCTAGTACAGGTGGTGCTCGTGAGGTTCTAGTTCCCTGCGCGATATTCTCCTAAGGTGGTTAGGGTTGCGTAGGTGGTACTTACCTGATACCAGTGAGTACTGATTGTGTGCTATACATATTATTTTTGTGCTACAGTAATTTTATATATTTTATGTGCTAACTTCTAAAAGTGCTGATTCATGACAGTGGTCCATGTGGCCCTGTCCCCTGTACATATAATCCCTTGTAAATTCTGCCCGTGCCTGTTGGCACATTGTAAAATGTGTGTTTTTATCTAATGTGTTGTGTATAATACAAAGGCTATTTTTATAGAATACCTTGTGTGGAGTTTCCTTTGTGGTGGGCCTTGGGTGTTGTTGCTGGGTGCGCGCACAAACGCTTTACACATTGCCTCAGAGATAAGCCTGACTGCTCGTGCCAAGCTACCAAGTGGGTGAGCAGGGGTTATCTTTGGCGTGTAACTTCCTTGCCCTGACTAGAGTGGTGGTTTCTGCCTGGCTTTGGCGCAAGCCTTAGCCAACCAGAAATCCCATTTCTAACATTGGTGATCAGCGGTGGGATTTGGACTTGCGTTTGCGCTGTACCGCAGCGGCAACTGGCCGCACTACAAAACTCTGCATTTAGATAAATCACATGGTATAGGGATTATTGTTTTAAGTTTGCTTTTAAATGTCATTTCTTTGGAAATGTGTTCCTTGTGCACTGTGAGTTAGGTGTCCCTAGCTCGGGAGGGTAGATCATCCCCCCAAGTGCATTGTGTTTTCTGGATTCACCAGTGGGTGGGATCCAGTGGTGGCAGCGTAATAGTGTCCAGTACATTTGTCCCTCGCCCTGCACCCAGAGTTGGTACCTGTGTCACGTGGTGGTCAGGTTGAGGAATCAGGGGTGGTAGAAACTGCCCTACCGGTCCGAGGGGAGGGCTGTGTGTGGATGGATGGTGTGTGGCACTAGGCAAGTGAGTGTGAGTTCTCTGGGATAGAGAGCTGCTGAAACCTTTGTGAATTGTGTACTTCTGTTCAGCTCAGATACCTAGGTCCCTTGTGTTGCACGTGTCCCTGACCGTCCTGTCAATATGGAGTCTGCTTTTAATTTCTGTGGTCTGTTTAGATACAGTATGGGGGAGTTGGTTGAGTTTTGTGAGGAGAGAGACATAGCAGTGAGTGTGTCAGACTCCCAGTCAAAACTCAGGGAAAACTTGATCCATTAGCAGAAGGATTAATGGGAACGTGAGCGCAGTGAGGAAGATAGGGCCCGGGCCGCACGCCAAGAGGGTGGTGGGTCTGAGGGGAGCCCTGAGGAATCTGAAGAGGAGGAAGAATGTGACCTGACAGGGACGCCAGTAGAGAGAGAAGACCCCATAGATAGGGAGTCCCTTGCTGGGTCCAGTGTCAGGAGCAGCACCCAATCCCTTTCCCTGTCCCCAGAGGAGTGGGTGGATAGGAGGGAAGAAAGGGAGCATCAGCTGGCCATGGAGAAGCTCAGGTTAGAGCATGCCAAGCTGGAGGCCGAGAGGGTCTTAGCGCAGGAGAGGATGGCGGAGGCTGAGAGGGGCTTCGCCAGGGAGAAATTAGCTCTGGAGGGTAAGTTGTCCCCGGGGCGCAGTTGTAGTTGTCTGGATTCCCCAGGGAGGGTAGAGTCCAGTGGTGGCAGCGAGATAGAGTCCAGTGCAGGACGTCCCCTTCCCAGTTCCCCAAGTATGGTACCTTGTTCCAGAGAGGAGGAGTACAGGTTAAAGTTTAGGAGCAGTAGGAAACTGTCTCACCAGACTTGGGATGATTTTTCAGGAGAATGTGAGGAGGCACTGACTAATTGGGTGACGGTTAACACGGAACCTGATTATTCCGAAATGTTTGATCTGATTCTAAAAGAGCACCTGCTCAGTTGTTGTGTGCCGGAGTTGCGCCAACACCTGTTGGAGTGTGGGTTTTCTGATATATGGCCATTGGTAGTAGAAGCGGACCGTTGGGAAAGTGCCCAAGGTTCTGATGAAGCATGGGAGAGTACGTCCAATAGTAGTGGCTCAGGTATCTTCCCGTCCAGTATTGGGGAAGAGGCTCAGAGTAGCCCAGCTAGGTCCCAGAGTAGTGAGAGGGGTGTAGAGACTCACGGCCTATCTCAGTGGAGTAGGAGTGAGTGGGTGACTTTGAGTCCCCAGAGGCCCGAAACCCAGTCTCAGGGCCTGGATGGTTTCTTCAGGGAACACCAGGTTGGGGGCCTAGGCTGTCCTGTTAGGCCACTTGAGGAGGATCGCCTAGTGTATGGCGAACCTGGAGTCTCTGTAAATAGAGCTCCAGTGGTTCTGGTGTCAGGCAGTACCGCTCCAGTAGGGAGGGGACGGAAGTCCAGCCTGAGGAGTGATTGGGGATGAGTTTCGCAGTGGATGCACCAGTGGACCAGGGACTAGCCAGTTGGGCTAGATCTTCTTGGGGGGACCCGGGTGGCGCCACTTCTGTTCTGGGGGATCTTCACGCACTGTCAGGTGGACAGGGGACGGGAGATCTGCGCCAGACAGACAGTCACACGACACATGGGTCATGTGTCAGCCTCAGGGGGATGGTGTGTAAGTCCCCAGAAGTCCTGGAGTGCCAGGCAATTATTCCACCGAAGGTTCTAGACCAGAGGTTGGGAGGCCAGGTTCAGGAGCAGCCTGACCTGAAGGGTCGGACTACTGTAACCAGTATCCTGACCGGTTCTTCTTCCAGAGATACCGCCCCAGTTGGTAGGGAGCAGGACTCTGGAAGGGGGTGCAGAGGGTGGGAGAGCCCACCTCGGACCCCGGTGCAACCTGAGGGGTTAAACCCTAGGTTGGGAGACCAGTTCTCAGGGAAGGGTCCTGAGCTGGTTGGTGAGTTATGTTACGGGGTCGCCTCTCAGAGGAAGAGAGGGCGGAACCCTAGGAGAAGAGGTAGGGGGAGGAGAGCCTCACCCGTGACTTTTGGTCAGCCTGAGGGTACGGACCCTAGGCTGGAGGATCAGTGGCAGTTTAGAACTGCCCTGATGAGGGGTAGAGTGGAGAATGGTCACTATGTGCCAGGGGTTACTACCCCCCACTCTGTGGTTAGGCAAAGACCAGTGGCGCCTAGGTGGTCTAGGGCCTGGTCCTGGCCACGGACAGCTGAGGAGTACCCGGGGGGTAGCCCAGTTGGTCCGCCAAGTTTTTTCAGAGGAAACCATGTGAGTTCAGAGTGGCATAAAACCGGAGAGTGTCCCTGCCGTTGCGGGCCTGCGTCCGTGTTTTATCGCCCCAAGCAGGGAAGACCATCACGGTGGTGATTGGTCTACCCTGCGTTTTGGCTGGAAGGGGGTTGTGTTGGACTTGGCCCTTCTGGCAGGTTCACCCCCGAGACTTTTTGCTTTTTATTGGTGACTTGGTGTAATGGTTTTTGGTTTCTGCGCACTTTACCGCTGTGTCCCAGGGTAAAGTGCGTGTGTGTTGAGGTTGGCCTGCCCTCCCATAGGAATGCATGGGGGAATGTATGTGTCCTGGTAGTTCCTGATGCGTGGGGTGTGCAGGCCCGAGTTTGGTATGTGCGGACTCGTGTGATTGAGTGCTGCGCGATGATGTGTGCGGCGTGCATGTACCTAGTGTGGAAGTGCCACTTCTAGAAGTGGGCACTTCAGTGTGCAGTATGAAATGTGTGGCTTGTCTGGCGATTGGCTGGTGGAGGTCATGTGACGGACTAGGGAAATCCCCAGAGTCAGGAGGAGTCACCCAGTGGTGAATGGGAGTTTAGCATACTGATGGCTGGGGAGGAGTATACCTGGGTCCTGAATAGGACAGGGCTTTCCCCACACACTGCTGGCTCTGGCCCCTGTGGTGCGTCTGATGACCCTGGCCTGCCAGTGAATAGGGAGAGGGGCTGAGCAAAACAAAGTGCTCAGGAACCAGATGTAACTGGTTCGCCCCTCCCCTGCACCTTGCAGACAAAGACTTGTACTGTATAAAAAGGGGCTGTGTCCCCTTACAATTTGTTCTCTTCCAGGACCTTTCCCTGTCCCCAGAGGAGTGGGTGGATAGGAGGGAAGAAAGGGAGCATCAGCTGGCCATGGAGAAGCTCAGGTTAGAGCATGCCAAGCTGGAGGCCGAGAGGGTCTTAGCGCAGGAGAGGATGGCGGAGGCTGAGAGGGGCTTCGCCAGGGAGAAATTAGCTCTGGAGGGTAAGTTGTCCCCGGGGCGCAGTTGTAGTTGTCTGGATTCCCCAGGGAGGGTAGAGTCCAGTGGTGGCAGCGAGATAGAGTCCAGTGCAGGACGTCCCCTTCCCAGTTCCCCAAGTATGGTACCTTGTTCCAGAGAGAAGGAGTACAGGTTAAAGTTTAGGAGCAGTAGGAAACTGTCTCACCAGACTTGGGATGATTTTTCAGGAGAATGTGAGGAGGCACTGACTAATTGGGTGACGGTTAACACGGAACCTGATTATTCCGAAATGTTTGATCTGATTCTAAAAGAGCACCTGCTCAGTTGTTGTGTGCCGGAGTTGCGCCAACACCTGTTGGAGTGTGGGTTTTCTGATATATGGCCATTGGTAGTAGAAGCGGACCGTTGGGAAAGTGCCCAAGGTTCTGATGAAGCATGGGAGAGTACGTCCAATAGTAGTGGCTCAGGTATCTTCCCGTCCAGTATTGGGGAAGAGGCTCAGAGTAGCCCAGCTAGGTCCCAGAGTAGTGAGAGGGGTGTAGAGACTCACGGCCTATCTCAGTGGAGTAGGAGTGAGTGGGTGACTTTGAGTCCCCAGAGGCCCGAAACCCAGTCTCAGGGCCTGGATGGTTTCTTCAGGGAACACCAGGTTGGGGGCCTAGGCTGTCCTGTTAGGCCACTTGAGGAGGATCGCCTAGTGTATGGCGAACCTGGAGTCTCTGTAAATAGAGCTCCAGTGGTTCTGGTGTCAGGCAGTACCGCTCCAGTAGGGAGGGGACGGAAGTCCAGCCTGAGGAGTGATTGGGGATGAGTTTCGCAGTGGATGCACCAGTGGACCAGGGACTAGCCAGTTGGGCTAGATCTTCTTGGGGGGA
This sequence comes from Triturus cristatus, assembly GCF_964204655.1. Classification (NCBI taxonomy): domain Eukaryota; kingdom Metazoa; phylum Chordata; class Amphibia; order Caudata; family Salamandridae; genus Triturus; species Triturus cristatus. The sequence goes on from NC_140581.1 coordinate 681,620,869, forward strand.
CCCGGGTGGCGCCACTTCTGTTCTGGGGGATCTTCACGCACTGTCAGGTGGACAGGGGACGGGAGATCTGCGCCAGACAGACAGTCACACGACACATGGGTCATGTGTCAGCCTCAGGGGGATGGTGTGTAAGTCCCCAGAAGTCCTGGAGTGCCAGGCAATTATTCCACCGAAGGTTCTAGACCAGAGGTTGGGAGGCCAGGTTCAGGAGCAGCCTGACCTGAAGGGTCGGACTACTGTAACCAGTATCCTGACCGGTTCTTCTTCCAGAGATACCGCCCCAGTTGGTAGGGAGCAGGACTCTGGAAGGGGGTGCAGAGGGTGGGAGAGCCCACCTCGGACCCCGGTGCAACCTGAGGGGTTAAACCCTAGGTTGGGAGACCAGTTCTCAGGGAAGGGTCCTGAGCTGGTTGGTGAGTTATGTTACGGGGTCGCCTCTCAGAGGAAGAGAGGGCGGAACCCTAGGAGAAGAGGTAGGGGGAGGAGAGGCTCACCCGTGACTTTTGGTCAGCCTGAGGGTACGGACCCTAGGCTGGAGGATCAGTGGCAGTTTAGAACTGCCCTGATGAGGGGTAGAGTGGAGAATGGTCACTATGTGCCAGGGGTTACTACCCCCCACTCTGTGGTTAGGCAAGGACCAGTGGCGCCTAGGTGGTCTAGGGCCTGGTCCTGGCCACGGACAGCTGAGGAGTACCCGGGGGGTAGCCCAGTTGGTCCGCCAAGTTTTTTCAGAGGAAACCATGTGAGTTCAGAGTGGCATAAAACCGGAGAGTGTCCCTGCCGTTGCGGGCCTGCGTCCGTGTTTTATCGCCCCAAGCAGGGAAGACCATCACGGTGGTGATTGGTCTACCCTGCGTTTTGGCTGGAAGGGGGTTGTGTTGGACTTGGCCCTTCTGGCAGGTTCACCCCCGAGACTTTTTGCTTTTTATTGGTGACTTGGTGTAATGGTTTTTGGTTTCTGCGCACTTTACCGCTGTGTCCCAGGGTAAAGTGCGTGTGTGTTGAGGTTGGCCTGCCCTCCCATAGGAATGCATGGGGGAATGTATGTGTCCTGGTAGTTCCTGATGCGTGGGGTGTGCAGGCCCGAGTTTGGTATGTGCGGACTCGTGTGATTGAGTGCTGCGCGATGATGTGTGCGGCGTGCATGTACCTAGTGTGGAAGTGCCACTTCTAGAAGTGGGCACTTCAGTGTGCAGTATGAAATGTGTGGCTTGTCTGGCGATTGGCTGGTGGAGGTCATGTGACGGACTAGGGAAATCCCCAGAGTCAGGAGGAGTCACCCAGTGGTGAATGGGAGTTTAGCATACTGATGGCTGGGGAGGAGTATACCTGGGTCCTGAATAGGACAGGGCTTTCCCCACACACTGCTGGCTCTGGCCCCTGTGGTGCGTCTGATGACCCTGGCCTGCCAGTGAATAGGGAGAGGGGCTGAGCAAAACAAAGTGCTCAGGAACCAGATGTAACTGGTTCGCCCCTCCCCTGCACCTTGCAGACAAAGACTTGTACTGTATAAAAAGGGGCTGTGTCCCCTTACAATTTGTTCTCTTCCAGGATCAACTTGAGGGGGGCCTGCTGCTGCTGGGCGCCAGGAGAGACCGCCACTGGGGACTGCCTCCCTGCTGGAGGGCCCTGTGAGCTGGCCCTGGGCCCAGTCTCTGCCCCCCCTGCACTTTGCCAGAACATTTGATTGCTGGACTTTCCCTTGATGTGCAGCGCCTGGGAGCGCTTTCTGGGCTTCTTGTAGCGCTGGGAGCGCTGTTCTGCTTTATAGCGCTGTGAGCGCTGGGATCCTGATAGCGGGTGCCCACCCCGCGATTCCGCCGGTATCTGCCGAGTTCGGCGGGTGCCCACCCCGCCGTTGTGCTCGTTGGTGAGGGAGCCTACCCCTCTCATTGCCAAGGACTTCACCGCCGCGACCGGGCTTCAGCCGGAAGTCAGGCGGCTGAGGGCGGGCCTCCGGGACACCCGGAACTGATAGAAGGAGGGCAGGAGCCTACCCCGACTCCTACGGAAGCGTCGCGGCTGGTCCAGACCTCGGCCCGAGAGTGACGATCCAGGCGGGAGCCCACCCCGCACTGGACTGAGGAAAGGAGCGCGGCGGCAGGAGCTGGTGCGGAGGGGGGCGCGAGGCACATTGTCGGTGCCTGCCCCCTCCGCGTAGAGAAGCAGCCCCGGAGTCCGCCGGGACCGAGAAAGAGCAGACGACGCGGGAGTCCCCTGAAGACAGCCTGGTGAGTGGTTAAGAGGGCTGGGGGACTCCGCGCACGTGCTGGGGGGTGCGAGGGCAGTAATCTCTCGAGTCCCTGAGAGGGACTCCCCCGTTGAAGGCATTGTGGTTTCTGAGCGCATGGCGCTCCAACGAAGGGGGCCGTAGTGTAAGAGCCCATCGAGGCTCCACCTAAAGGGGGCACCAGTTGTTTCGTGACGGGGCGGCCCCAGATGGCAGCGGGTCGCTCCCCCCCTGGCCCCACAGTAAACGTTTAGGGCCACGAAGGCTCTGGGGAACATTCTTTTGGCAAGAGCCCAGAGAGGCTCCCCACGAGAGCGACAGATTTGTGTTTGAAAGGGCACAGTGGTGCCCACGCTCCTTCCTACAGCTGCCCAGCACTTAGTGGGCAGCTGCAACGTTTAGGTGGGGATAATTACGTTTTGCTTTGCGCCGCTGGCGCAGCCTGACTTGAACACAGGGCGTCCTAGCCCTGACGAGGCCAGTTGGCCTAGGAATTGCCACAGGTGGTGGCATATGAGTTCTTGCGCAATTATTACTTTCCATGCACCTCTGAATGCGTTTTCATGCATCATGTGTTTTCCTTCCCTACACCTCTGAATGTGTTTTCATGCATCATGTGTTTTCCTTCCCTACACCTCTGAATGTGATGCATCATGTGTAACGTTCTATTACCCCTACAGGTATTGTGCTACTTAGGTGGTTGTTTGCTTTCTCCTAGTACAGGTGGTGCTCGTGAGGTTCTAGTTCCCTGCGCGATATTCTCCTAAGGTGGTTAGGGTTGCGTAGGTGGTACTTACCTGATACCAGTGAGTACTGATTGTGTGCTATACATATTATTTTTGTGCTACAGTAATTTTATATATTTTATGTGCTGACTTCTAAAAGTGCTGATTCATGACAGTGGTCCATGTGGCCCTGTCCCCTGTACATATAATCCCTTGTAAATTCTGCCCGTGCCTGTTGGCACATTGTAAAGTGTGTGTTTTTATCTAATGTGTTGTGTATAATACAAAGGCTATTTTTATAGAATACCTTGTGTGGAGTTTCCTTTGTGGTGGGCCTTGGGTGTTGTTGCTGGGTGCGCGCACAAACGCTTTACACATTGCCTCAGAGATAAGCCTGACTGCTCGTGCCAAGCTACCAAGGGGGTGAGCAGGGGTTATCTTTGGCGTGTAACTTCCTTGCCCTGACTAGAGTGGTGGTTTCTGCCTGGCTTTGGCGCAAGCCTTAGCCAACCAGAAATCCCATTTCTAACATCGGCTCCTTGGTGTTTCACCAAATTAATGAAGCCAGTGACCGCACATCTCCGGGAACAGGGTATTCGGTTAATCATTTACCTCAACTACATACTGATAATGGTTCCCCCCGCTTCCCTAGCATCACAACATTTGCAGATGACAATGACACTGTTAGAGAATCTGGGTTTTGTATTAAACAAGAAGAAATCTGTTCTGGTCCCAGCGCAATCATTGCAGTTCTTAGGGTTTGTAATCAACTCTCAGACGGCCAAACTCCAGTTGCCCAAACTCAAGTTGAGAGATCTGAAAAAGGAATTGAGGAAGACTCTCGACACACAAGTCATGTCTTTACGGATGATTGTGCGCTTAGTAGGCCTTCTAGCCTCCTCCAAACAGGCAATCTTTCCGGGGCCGCTGCATTATCGGGCCCTTCAGCGTCTCAAGATCCAACACCTTCAAAAGGGTCTTTCTTACTCGGACCCGGTTCCGCTCACAGACGAAGTCCCGGAGGAGGTAAAACGGTGGTTAGCCCACGTGGATGCCTGGAACGGCCGGGCAATCTTTGGCTCTTGCCCGGAGATAATCATAGAATCCGGTGCCAGCCGCTCGGTTTGGAGGGTCGATGCGGGGAGATTACCACGGGGCAGATGGTCTCTCCAGGAATTATCATTACACCTCAACTGTCTCAAGCTCCTGGCGGGATCATTCACGATTCGCACTCGCTCACCCAGGAAGGTATCTTGCTGCATCCTCTTATGGATGGACAACATCTCTGCAGTGAGATATATAAACAAGCTAAGGGGGACAAAGTACCCAATGTTGGTGGAGATCGCCAACGACTTCTGGCATTACTGCCTTGCTCACCAAATAACGGTAATAGCAGAATACCTTCCAGGGCTAGACAACAAAATAGCGGATTGGAACTCCCATCACTTAAGGATTACAGAGACTGGAAGCTCCATCCGGATCTCTTACAAATGACTCAGTCACTGTGGGGCCCTTATCACATAAATCTCTTTGCCTCCAGGCTGAATCGGCAGCTGGAGTCACTTCTCAATTAGAGACCGGATCCCCTGGTGAAGGCCACAGATGCCTTCACGCAGGATTGGTCCAAGACATTCAATTACGCCTTTCCCCCCTTTGTATTGATACCCAGAGTAGCAAACTAGATTATCCTGCAGAGAGCGGAGATCGTACTAATCACTCCAGTATGGAAGGCCCAACCTTGGTTTCCAGTGCTGCTGGAAATGACATGCCATTTCCCTCTTCATTTTCCTTCTTCCCCGATGATGCTCCAGTGCCCTCAGGAAGAATTGAACCCTCTAGATCTAGCGTGCCAGCTGTCCCTGATGGCCTGGAGGCTTTCAGGCAACAGTGGTCGTTGCCAGGAATTTCAAAAGAAGCTTCAAGCTTCATCCAACAAGCCTGGGCTCCCTCTACCAGGAAACAATACGGTTCTGCATAGAGAGCATGGTTGGGTTGGTGCTTGGAGAAGCACCTGGATACCATGGAGGCGGATCTCTCCCAAATTGTAAATTTTCTTTCCAAAAAGGCCTCAGATGGTCTATCGTATAGATTGGTTAACAACTTCAGATTGGCCATCTCTGGGGGGCATGCACACATTGATGGAAAACCGGTAGGTATGCACCCGATGGTATGTAAACTCCTAAAAGGAATACGTGTGGCGAATCCACCTAAGACTAAGTATTCTTCTTTATGGGATGTGTCTAAAGTTCTGAATTTATTTGATAACTGGCCTAGAAATGAGCTACTCTCAAGGAAACAATTGTCTGCTAAATTGGCTATGCTTCTATGTTTATCGGCATGCCGACGTGTCTCTGATGTTAGAGTTTTGGACTTAGATGGTAGGATAATCTCTCCTGAGGGAGTGTCATTTGTAATTTCTGCACAAATTAAAACTTTCTCCAGGTCCACTGATTACAATGCTTTTCCACTGAATGATGAATTGTGTGTAGTGAAATGTCTCAAGGTGTATGAGGAATGTACCCGGCCTATTAGACTGGTCGGTTGTTCAAGGTTGCTGATTGCTTTACAAAATCCTTTTAAGCCTGTTACCTCTGAATGAATGAATGAATTAAATCTTATCATGCGCAAAACTTTGCCCAATGGGCGTCAAGGCGCCTAAGTCAAATACAAATAATCCAGCTTGTCAATCGGAAAGAGCGAACTTTTATTCATACGCTTTGGTAAAATACCAGGTTTTAAGGGCCTTTTTAAACAAATCCAAAGAAGGGAGAGTCTTAACCTCAATTGGAAGAGAGTTCCAAAGTTTAGGGGCAACCACAGAGAAAGCTCTCGCTCCCCATCTGGCTAATCTAGTGCGTGGAACTACCAGTTGAAATAATCCAGCGGACCGAAGGGTTCTGGAAGGGCAGTAGCGAGTAAGCAAAGAGCCAAGTGCATTTTCGGTGTCAGCCACAAGAGCCCTGTAAGTGAGACATAGAATCTTAAAAGAGATTCTATGTTGGACAGGAAGCCAGTGAAGATCTTTTCTAGCAACTGTAGCTGAAGATGCCAGAGGGAGGGCAAGGACAAAACGTGCAGCAGCATTCTGCACAATTTGCAATCTATGGATCAAGCATTTGTTGGATTCCGCATATAAGGAGTTGCAGTAATCAAGCCTGGAGCCTACAAGAGCCACTGCAATCTGCTTCCGCGCCTGCAAAGAAAGATAGCTACGAATCCTATTTAGGGTTCTAATAACACCCCAACATGTGGCCACGGTCCTGTTTATTTGGAGCGTCATGGAAAGTGAGGTGTCAAAAACCAAGCCGAGATTTCTGGCGGATAAGGAGGGGGTGGGGCAGATGCCAAGAGTAGTAGGCCACTACTCACTCGACCAGACATCTAGATCTTTCCCAAAGACCAAAACCTCTGTCTTGTCGCCATTTAACTTTAGGGAGTTGATGACCATCCAATCTGCAACATGCTGTATGCATGACCTAAAGCCAATGGCGGATGTCTGGACAGAGGAATGGGCCAATGACACCATAATTTGGGTGTCATCAGCGTAGGACACCACCTCCATCCCCTGCGATCTTAATAGTCTGGCAAGGGGGGCCACATAGATGTTAAACAGGGTCGGACTCAGAGCCGACCCCTGTGGCTCCCCGCATTGCAATGACTTGGCAGGGGAGAGGAAACTTCCAAGCTTTACTCGTTGTTCTCTATCAAGGAGAAAAGAGTCGAGAAGATTCAAAGCCGGTCCGATAACCCCTGCCTCACTAAGCCGAGAAGTTAAGATGGCGGGAGACAGGGTATCGAATGCGGCTGTGAGGTCTAGGAGGACCAGTATTGTAGTTTGGCCACTATCCACCTTGCGTCGGATGTTATCGACTACTACCGTGAGTGCGGATTCAGTGCTGTGATGCTTTCTGAATCCGTGCTGTGTATTATCAAGATACTCACTGGTCTCAAGAAAGGTGGAAAGATGAAAGTTGAGGTGTGCCTCCAATATCTTTGCAGGAGCCGGAAGCAGAGAGATGGGTCTAAAAAATTTTAAGGACACCAGGGTCCAAAGAAGGTTTTTTGAGAAGTGGCTTTACAATAGCCTTCTTCCACACTACTGGAAAAGAGCCCTGAACAATGGACTTATTCATGACTTCCAGCATAGATGGCAAAATACTGTTTTTACACTCCTTCAGAGTTTTTAAGGGTATAGGATCCATAGGAGAGGAGGATTTGATCTTATCAAGTAGGAGACTCAATCCTTCAAGAGATAGTAGAGGAAATTCCCTCAATAATTTGAGAGGCTCTTTACCCAGCGCATCTAACTTGGCTATGGCAACAGAAGTATCCTTATCCAAGGACTGACTTTGGGCTTCAAGAGACAGATGAATGTCCAGGATTTTATTGTGGAAGAAGTCCGAGATGTTATCACATAGATCCTGGGAGCTCACTACAGGATCAGGAAGTTGAAGAGAGCATAGGGAATCGGCAATTTTAAAAAGCTCCCTAGATGACGTTAGGGAACCTGTGAGGTTAGAAAAATACTCTTGCTTCTCCAGTATGACTCTCTGTTTATAGTTCCGCAAAGCGGATTTGTGAGCTACTCGATCTTCCGGATCCCAGGACTTCCTCCATCTTCTCTCGCTACTTCTACAACCCTGCCTTAAGAGTCTAAGATGGTCGGAAAACCAGGGAGCAGTAGGTTTCTGACGGGCTGCATATCGCAGGGAGGCGGGGGCAAGCTCCTCCACCGCACTAGAAATAGAATACATAAGTTCCTGTGCTGCATCATTCGCAGTCTTCGAAGAGAAAGATTCAGAGAGTCGGATATAGGGGACAATAGTGTCATCAGTGATATTTCTGTAGTTTCTCCTAAGGGTGAATGATGTGTCATTATGATTAATTAAGAACTGGGCGGGGAGGGCAAAATCAAGAGGTATTGCAAGGTGGTCCGTCCAGACTAGCGGCAAAGGTGAGCCCGTAGATAACCTGGAATCACTCGAGAAAACCCCATCAAGGATATGACCAGCCTTATGTGTAGGGCTGCTAACCAGCTGAACAAGGTCACAAGCTTCGAGTGACTCGGTTAGTGTTAAAGTATCCTTTGAGTTGACATCATCGAGATGAAAATTAAAGTCACCCAAGATGGAAAGGGAGGGTTTTCCGAAATAGGGTTCCAGGATTCTGAGAAGGTCTGAAGGGAAACTCGCCCTAGGGCCAGGTGGTCTGTATATAAGTATTCCAGTAAAATAAACGGATGGTGCACACAGAATGCAGAAATAAAGTGCCTCAAAACTATCTCCAGGAAGAGACAGGGGTTTAATAGAGCAAGAGAGCGAGGATTTATTGAGAACAGCAATTCCTCCGCCTCTGCGCAAAAATCTATCCTGTCTATGAAGAAGATAGCCATCAGGGATGGCCAAAAGAAGATCGTGACCGGAGGTATCCGAAGCCCAGGTCTCTGTAATAAAGACCCAGTCTGGCTGTCTTTCTTCAACAAAGTCATGGAAGGCAATATTGTGCTTAATCAACGATCGCGCGTTAATTAAAAAGCCAATTTTATGTGACAATGCAGATAAACTTCCCGTGCTTGAGTGAGATCTAATGGGGCTTGAAGCAGCGTAACAAGGGGAAACCTTACATGACACACATCGCTGGAAGTACGCGCACTCATCAGGTGAAAGACGATGGAAGCATCGATGCACTGGGGGTCTAAGGGCCATGAGTTCAGCCGGAGAGTAACGCCTAGGCATCTCGTAGGATGGTAAAGAAGGGTCAGTCGAGTCTAGCCCGCCTTGCAGCATGTCCTCAGCGCGGACGGGCGCAGACGGGCTGAACTCAGGCGTAACTCCGGCGGAAGTCCGGCGATCCCGCTGCGCGATGACGCTGCGCGAAGGCATAGCTGCCATTTATGTTGGTCGAGCCTCCTGAATGAGGACTAGACCGCGATGTGGCTCACCCCTCACCCAATATGGCCGCCAACGAGACAGTGGCGAGGGACCCGCGAAATGCGGTGTGTTTCAAATTACTGTGGGGGTAAGATGACAGCGTGCAGGTAAGCGGGCCAGCCGTAATTAAAAACAGGGAAAAAAAGTCAAACCTAAATGTAACTAAAACGACAGAACGAGGGATTTAAAATATGCGAGAGCAACAGAGTAACAGCACGCTGCACGCAGATAAGCCAAGACTGAATGCTAACTCACCTCAGTTTAGCCTGCCCTTTATGCTGGTCGAGCCTCCTGAATGAGGACTAGACCGCGATGTGGCTCACCCCTCACCCAATATGGCCGCCAACGAGACAGTGGCGAGGGACCCGCGAAATGCGGTGTGTTTCAAATTACTGTGGGGGTAAGATGACAGCGTGCAGGTAAGCGGGCCAGCCGTAATTAAAAACAGGGAAAAAAAGTCAAACCTAAATGTAACTAAAACGACAGAACGAGGGATTTAAAATATGCGAGAGCAACAGAGTAACAGCACGCTGCACGCAGATAAGCCAAGACTGAATGCTAACTCACCTCAGTTTAGCCTGCCCTTTATGCTGGTCGAGCCTCCTGAATGAGGACTAGACCGCGATGTGGCTCACCCCTCACCCAATATGGCCGCCAACGAGACAGTGGCGAGGGACCCGCGAAATGCGGTGTGTTTCAAATTACTGTGGGGGTAAGATGACAGCGTGCAGATAAGCGGGCCAGCCGTAATTAAAAACAGGGAAAAAAAGTCAAACCTAAATGTAACTAAAACGACAGAACGAGGGATTTAAAATATGCGAGAGCAACAGAGTAACAGCACGCTGCACGCAGATAAGCCAAGACTGAATGCTAACTCACCTCAGTTTAGCCTGCCCTTTATGCTGGTCGAGCCTCCTGAATGAGGACTAGACCGCGATGTGGCTCACCCCTCACCCAATATGGCCGCCAACGAGACAGTGGCGAGGGACCCGCGAAATGCGGTGTGTTTCAAATTACTGTGGGGGTAAGATGACAGCGTGCAGGTAAGCGGGCCAGCCGTAATTAAAAACAGGGAAAAAAAGTCAAACCTAAATGTAACTAAAACGACAGAACGAGGGATTTAAAATATGCGAGAGCAACAGAGTAACAGCACGCTGCACGCAGATAAGCCAAGACTGAATGCTACTATTGCATCCTCTGCTACTATTGCCAGGTGGCTCCGGTATGTAATGACAGAGGCAGGCATTGACACAGAATTATTTGGAGTACACTCTGTGAGAGGGGCTATGGCCTCAAAATCTTTTATGTTAGGTACCAGTATACATGATATAATGAGAGCAGCTGATTGGTTGTCTAGCTCTACATTTAAACAACTTTATTATAAACCTGTGGGCGATGTTGCATCTGTGGTTCTAGATAAGCGTTAAACTAGCATAATCCAATGCCTGCGGTCCTGTAATAGAATAAAATATTTGATAGCATTCACACAAAGAATTTTATATTCTATTAAGGACACGGAGGCGAGAATTATCCCGCCCAGGCTACATTTATTGGTGATAACTGTCATGTTTTACCCTCCCTGAGACAAGGGTTATTTTTGTTATTATGAGTACGATTTCTATTGCAGGTGCAGAACAGAACGGTGAATGAGCAATCGCTTTGGTCTCCCCGGAAGGCGTATTTTCCTGTCTTCATTGACGGAGCCTGCAGTTCAGTCTACAACTTTCTTGGTTGCTGTTTGACAAAGTTTTAAGTTGTTTGGACAATGGACAATTAAGTCATGGACAATGCTCGTTGAGCAAAGAAAGAGGAAGTGTTCATGGGAAGAGAATTATTTATAGAGCTAGTCTCTATGGTTGTGGATGTTATACTGAGCATTGTGGGAAATGTCGTATTTCTTTTTTTTTTTTTTTTAAATGTATGTTAAAAACGTTTTAATTGGCTGCTGTTGAATTGCAGTAAAGAAAGAGTTAGCATAATCCTTGTTTCCGTGTCCTTAATAGAATTGAAAATTCTTGGCGCGAATGCTAGCAAATTTTTTACTCACCATTAAGGTCACTTATATGCTTGTTTACTTCATGCACTTCTCACAAATATTGAGAGAGAGAGAGAGAGAGAGAACACTGAACAGGTTTGGTACATTTGCCTTCTTTCACGCTTCAACTTTGTGTGCACCCTCATTCTGTTGGTGCTTTTTAGCTGCTTCCTAAACAGTCACGTGTTCTCTGCCACTTCCTATTGGTCAGTGACTCCTCTTTTTGGATTGGGCAGCTCACTGATTCTATTCTTTCCACTGGGCAGTGTTTTGGTATATGTTAACTGCATGTCTTCTAGAAATGAGAGCAATCAGTGTGCCACCACCTTACGTTAGTTGCGCAGTTATACAGATACAACCTTTTTATAATTAAACGTGTTCTGCAATTCTATGTCAGGAATGGAGGCTTTGGATTATGCTTCTCTGGGCCAGTGTTCTCTGCCACTTCCTATTAGTCAGTGATTCCTATTTTTGGATTGGGCAGCTCATTGATTCTAGTCTTTCTACTGGGTGATGTTTTGGTATATGTTAACTGCTTGTATTCTAGATCTGAGAGCAATCAGTGTGCCACCACCTTTCGTTAGTTGCGCAGTTATACAGATACAACCTTTTATAATTAAACGTGTTCTGCAATTCTATGTCAGGAATGGAGGCTTTGGATTAAGCTTCTCTTTCTTTACTAAAGAAAACACAGCAGCCAATCAAAACATTACAATAAGAAAAGCTGCACTTCCCATGAACCCTGTAGTACACTCTCTCCACCAATCACTGGGGTCATGTGAAGTATATAAGTCAAAGTCGCTATAATTCCTCCTCTTTCTTTGCTGCTGCAGCAGCTGAGCTAAGTCAATTTCTTTATTCTATTTGCACATATTGGTTAGACTTTTTGTCGGAAACATGGTTGATTTATGCTAATTTTGGCACTGATTTTGCAACTGACTGCGTGTAAATGTACTCGGGGCTGTGCCGCCCGTTTAGTGTGTTGCCGTGGAGCGAGAGCTGGACGCGCATTACACAGGAATTGAGGGCCAAATCTCTCTTGTTGTCTGTTCCCGCGCATGCGCGGTGCAGCCGAATAGGAAATAATTACTGATCGGTTCACTGCGCTACACAAAGCAAGTGTATCTCTGCCCTACCACATCCTGGTGAACATCCGACGGGGTGAAAAAAGCGAGAACAAGGTTTTGCCTTAGGAGAGGTGGGTGCCTCCCTCCACCTAATAAATACTCATTTTTGGCAACAATTTAGGGCTTACATTTACCCTGAAAATAGGTTCTCTGAACCTTTTGGACCTGAGTAGGGCTGTCTCTTCCCCTTGAACCTCTTCCAGACCCTCAGTGAAGGTGAGCATGGTGTACTATGCTGATGAGGGTGAGGACTATCTTGAGTACACAGAAATCCCCTATGAACAAGATATGGAGGAGCGTTTAGTAAAGGCACTTGACACTCAAATGCAGGACTCAGTGAACTGAGCCTTGATAAAGACTTTGCAGCCATTCACCCAATCCCTGGCACGCTATGGTCGGTGTGAGTTGGTCAGTGCAGCAGGGGATCCTATGAAACAGAATTTGGTGCTTTGCGAGGCAGGCTTTTTCCCATGGTGCTTCTTCCATGGTTCCTCAGCCGCGGTACTTTCCCAGTTGGCGCATTCGTTCCTGCGTGACGACGAATATGGAAGTACTAATTTTTTTAAAACCATCTGGTTTTGCTAGGAGTTCCACCTTCATGGCGGAACCCTCCACGTCATCCTCAGATTCACATTCAGATAAGGAGGCTCCTCTGGAGGATTTTGAACATGCCGCAAAACAGAAGCGTAAGGTCCGACATGTGAGGCCTGATATAACTCCCAACAAAAACCTGTTGTTTGATCCAAGAGAGATGATTCACCCTTGCTCCACAGAATTGATGCTCTGTGTGGAGGTGGCACATAATGTGCAAGACAACTTACAACAGGGCTTTGAGAGGGAAATGCGCAATACGTTGCACTCAGAGTGCCTGTGCCCTTCTCTTCTAAGTAAAGTGGCAGATACACCGGAACTCGATCCTAACATGGCCATGTTTCTCAAGAAATTCTCCAAACATCCTAAGAAGGGTCTGGATAGGGCCTGGCAGGGGTGCCAGGACAAACTGCTTGATATTTCCCATCCCTTTACTAAAATACTAAATCTGGCAGTTCATGCTTCGGAAAATCAATCTCAATTGGATCCTGGTGAGGTCCTGGAGTGGTCACAGAGGGCGCTCTGTCTTTTGGGGAATGCCAACTGCGCAAAAGATGCAAGTCTATTCTTATGCGCATCAATCCTCAACTTGTGGATTTGGCCTCCACGGAGGCGGGCACACTAGCCAATGGATTGTTATTCGGTGACAAGTACGTCAAAGACTTAGGAAAGTATGTTTCAACTGTTTCGACATTAGTTCAAGGTTCAAACTTCTTTAAAGAAGGTCTTCAACAGGGGCCTTTTTGTCAGGGCCAGACGCTATATCGACCGAGTGCCAGGCCGTGGCTTTCAACAGGCCGCACGTGAATACTCGCCCAGAGGCAGGGGCATCCCTCAATGCTACACTAACTTCTACCCCACACGAGGTGGGTGAGGTCGTGCCAGTTTTGGGGGTTACCGAGGCAGAGACAACACCACAGATTCCTCTTACCTAGATGACCTTACTTCCTCAATCAGAGCTTATGGCGGGTGGATAGATTCACAATTGGTTGACGATTTCACAGGACCCATGAGTATTGCAGATGGTCCAGGGTTTTCAATTTTCAAATCAGGGTAGTCTTCCGTCCCTCTCCCTTTTTCCCAAACAGAAACCTCTTTCATAGACAGCGAGGTTCAGTCCCTCATAACCAAAGGGGTGGTGCTGCAGACATCCTTGCACCCCAGGGGATTCGTCAGTATGATCTTTTTGATACCCAAAAAGGATCAGGGTTTTCGTCTGGTTCTCAACCTAAAGGAGTTCAACTCTTGGACTGTGAATCGCCACAGATGGAGAGCATACATTTTTTACGCAATCTTCTACAGGAAGGCGAGTGGCTAGTAAGCTTAGATCTCAAAGATGCATATTTGGCGGTTCCCATTGTCGCCATTCATCAGAGATTTTTATAGTTCCAATATCAACATTGGTGGTACGAATTCATTGCCATACCTTTTAGCCTCTCTTATATATTTTAGTTATTTGGAGTTTTATATAGCGCGGACATGACCCTAATAGGGTATCAGACCGCTTTACATTTACATATCTTTCAACTTGGAACATCACAAACGCCATGCAGTTTCAGTAAACCTGAATAATGTATAGCCAGTAGCTAGATACAATTATGTCACAATGTCATAAATTAATTGTACATTGATTGGTGAGATAAACATTTGTGCTTTCAGCCCCTCTTCCATCCCTTGGTGTTTCACCAAGCTTCTTTGACCAGTAGTTCAATACCTTCAGGAGTGAGGATCACAGTTGATCGCTTACCTAGATGATATTCTCATAATGGCCCAAGACAGGGAGATAGCTCTCCTTCATTTATCTGGGTCTCCTTCACGATCTGGGGTTTGTCCACAATAAGGAAAAGTGGTCATGGTACCATCATAAGTATTGTATTTTCTTGGCTTCCAAGTGGACTCGGTCCAGGCCCAACTTCTCCCACCCTTACGGAAACGGTTGTCCATCAAGAATGAGTTGAGGAGAGTTCTTGCCTCTCCGACTATATCCTTTAGAAACTTGCTCGCCCGGTAGGACTATTGGCTTCATCCATACAAGCATTTTTCCCGGCCCCCTCTTTTATCGGGCCCTTCAGAGGCTGACGATTCTCCATCTTTGCAAGGGTCTGTCCTATTCCGAAAAGATCTCCTTGACCGAGGAGGTCAAGACGGAGATATCCTGTTGGCTGGTGTACATGGATACCTGGAATGGCAGGGCCATTTTCGCTTCAGTCCCCGAGGTGGTGATTGAATCAGATGCCGTTGGGGTTGGGGAGCCTGTTGCGACTCAGTGGAGACCAGGGGCAGGTGGTTCTTGGAGAAAATGTCACTTCACATCAATTGCCTGGAATTACTAGCAGGGTCCTTTGCGATTAGTACATTGTCACCGCACAAAGCAAGTTGTATCCTATTGAGGATGGACAATGTATCACCGGTAGGTTACATCAACTGCCTAGGCGGGACGAGGTCACACCTTCTGGTGGATATTGCTAAGGACTTTTGGCACTATTGCCTCCAGAATCAGATTACAGTGATGTTGGATTATGTTCCAGGTTTGTTCAATGAGAGAGCAGATTACATCCCCTGGTGTTTCATCTCTTGAACCTGAGAATGGGTCCATGCATGATGAATCTTTTCGCCTCACGGCGTAACACACAGTTTTCATGGCTCTATAGTTGGAGGCCGGACCCTCGAGCGCTGAGTTCAGAGGCGTTTCTTAAGGATTTGTCAGTGGGTCTTTTGTATGGCTTTCCTCCTTTTTCAATGATCCAGAGGGTAATAGCACAGCTAAGCAGACAGATGGCAGAGTTGGTCCTGGTTACTCCTCTGTGGAAAGCCCAGTCCTGTTATCCCATAGTGATGGAGTTATCCTGTGCCATTCTGATCCAAATACAGACCTGACCAGATCCTTTGCAGGATCCCGCAGGCCGTCACCATCCACTAGTGACTAAGGCTCTTGTGCCTCATGGTACGGTGACTTTCTGGCGACATTGGCAAATGCTGGGAGTTTTGTCGCATACACTGTTCTTCTTATCCCAATCTTGGGCTCCCTCTACACACAAACACTACAAATCCGCATGGCTATGTGGAAATGTGTAATATTTTACTTAGCATAAGCTACAGCCATTTTGGCTGTGGTGTCCATTTCGTTTCCTTCGTAATTCTCCCGTCCTCTGCTGCTCGTCTTTCCACTCTGCTTGTGTTATCTATCTTTGTTGACTTCCTGACTCAGCTAAAAGCAATGTACGTGCTGAGGGTTTGTAGCTGTCAGTGCACCTGGTCATAGATGTTAACTGTCGACCATTTACTGCTGCCATAAGCATTTCTGCTCCCCCTCCCACTTTGCTGACCAAGTGGTTATTCATCTGCCCTTGTTTGCTGATAACTATTTCTAAAACTTGTTCTTCCTATTTCTGTTCAGAAGCTTATAGTGCAGAAAACCTGTATAAAAGACCTTTGTTCTGTGACTTCAGTGTACTACCTAATGCAGCACTTGAGAGTGCTGTGTGGATGTGGCCCCACTCATGAGTGATTAATAAACTTGTTATTTATTCCGACTCCGGTGCTGATCTCTATTTTGTTGGTCTTTGAACCCGTGGACAAAAGGGTGACCCTGAACCATTGTACCCACAGTTGGCGACTGACTCGTGGGGCCCTATTGGAGACACGGCCGTCCGAAGGAGTGGTCTTGACGGAAGATCAAAATCTTATGGAGGAAGCGCACTGCACGAGGAGACCTTTGTCTTTGCAGGCCAACGTGACTATTCCGGTTTTTCCGATTTGACCCTCCAGGTGGTGGCCAGTCTCAACTGGGGTTTTCTTTGGAGCAATTTTGAAGTGAACATTAGGTCGACCAGAGATCAGCAGGTGGGAGTTGGAGACTTCTCTTTGGTAAGGTTGCTAAAGCGGCACTCTTGATTTGTTAAGCCTGGGCTTTTTGTTTGCATTTGTTATTCGATCTTTGCAAAGTTTGAAGGCAGGTAATGTGGAGATTTTTCTCCTTTTGAAATATTTGTTTGGGGTAGTAATATTTTACACGTATTGGTAAAGCTTGCCTGTTCTCAGCACACTCCGTAGGTGGTGTTGCTGCTCTGGTGGTATCAAAGTAAACTTGAAAAGAAATATGCTAGCTCCCCCGGAGGGCACACCTAATAGAGATATGTATGTCAAATATGGTATTTCTTCCATAATGTACGGTCAACTGTGGAACAAATACATAAAGAAAGATTCCGATCTGCAATGGCCAGTGAATGGGTCATTTGATCTTAAAAAGGTTCAATATATAGAGCAGTGTTTGTTTAAAAGAAGAAGTCGACAGGATATGTTTGATTGTGTGCGTATTTGGGAGAAAGAAGTGCAAGAGAGAGCAAAGAGAGCAGAAGCTATAGCAGAAAAAGTACAACGTAAAACGATATATCAAAAAGCGCTAGAATTAAAAAATAAAGAAAAGAAGGAAAAAACTGAAAAAGAAGATAGAGAACGTCGATTAGAGATCAATGGGCAGTATCCTATTAGGCGCCCTCTCTATTCCCTACTTGATACACCTAAGGATGATTGCACCCTATCAGAACGTCCCCCAACCCCGTATAAACCTCACACTCCAAGTGCCCCTGATGAGGCTTCTGACGAGGAGCATTTGTCTTCAGACGACAAAGAACAAGATAAACAAGATGGGTGACAGACTCGCTCTACTGTGGCTAAAGCAGAAAAAGATTAATTCAAAACTGCTGCTAGGGAGGAGGCTCGTCGGTCTCACGCTGCATCGCTCATTGTAACCATGGTTCAACAGTGGAACAGTGCAGAGCAATTTTATTTTATAGAAAAAATTTTTGGGAGGTAATATTTGATTACAGACAAATTTCTCAGGAACTAGAGCCAGCCGATACAAATACTGATTATAAACGATTAACAGAGGGGACTTTTCTTTTTTTCAAACCTATCTGATATGATTAGACGAGTGGTTAAAATACGAGACACAACCTTGCGTTTACGAAAGGAGCAAGAATTACCTAGAAAACAGAAAGGTGTAGAAACAGTTCAATCCCCAGCACAAAAAGTAGATGCTACGGTGGATGCGGTTGCACCTGTTAGCAGTACAGTTCCTATAAAACATATGCGTGAAGCTGCACCCCTTTATGTTCCTCCTAAGGGTGCGGGAACAAATGATGATAAAACTTCGGATGATGCAAAGGGATATATTTATATGTAATTAGGTTCACACTCCTTGGAGTAGAGCTGATGTGATGGCTCTTAAATCTGCTTTGCCTGACCCCCGGAAAAATCCTGCCGCCTTCTATGAGGAGGTGTAAGGAGCCATTCGCTCCTGCACTATGACCTTGCCTGATATTGATATGTTCTTCGGGCTTATTTTGCCCCCTGATATGTGGAAAACGATACGTAAAATAGATGACAATGTAGCATATGTTGATACTTGGGAACATTTAGAACAAATAGATGCAGAAAGCGAGTCTGCGCAGAAACCTCAGAAGGAGATATTAGATCTTCCTAAAGCTATTGTGACTAAGTTAAAGACTCTCATACCTCCTAAGAAAATAGATTGGACTACGTTAGCGTCCTGTAAACAGAAAACGATGAGTCAGTTTCTGATTTCTTTTCAAGGTTTGAGGAAACATTCCATGATTTTAGTGGTCAGTCATTGGCCGATGATACGGGTAAGCATTTGTTTGTCGATAAATTTGTTGCTAATACGTTACTGGAAATCAATTTCAATTGGCCGCACACTGCTCGTCAGACCAGCAAGTTGCCCCAAGGAACTGTGGTCAATGTAGTGGCGACGGCGAGTACGCCTATGCCACGGTGTGTATAGAAAAGTATGTGTCGCATTAGCCATCCTTGGACACGTGTTTCGAGATAGTTGCCTCTCGTCAGCAGGGAGCAGGTAAGTGTAAAGGGGTGCCGCGTGGACTGCCAAAAATTAAAAACAGGTAGAGTACCTCTCATGGCGCGCAGGTGCTGATCCAGGACTCGTCAGTCCGGTGGCTCAAGGGAGCCGTAATATATCAAGTTCAATTGGCCGCACACTGCTCGTCACACCTGCAAGTTGCCCCAAGGAACTGTGGTCAATGTAGTGGCTACGGCGAGTACGCCTATGCCACGGTGTGTATAGAAAAGTATGTGTCGCATTAGCCATCCCTGGACACGTGTTTCGAGGTAGTTGCCTCTCGTCCGCAGGGAGCAGGTAAGTGTAAAGGGGTGCCGCGTGGACTGCCAAAAATTAAAAACAGGTAGAGTACCTCTCATGGCGCGCAGGTGCTGATCCAGGACTCGTCAGTCCGGTGGCTCAAGGGAGCCGTAATATATCAAGTTCAATTGGCCGCACACTGCTCGTCACACCAGCAAGTTGCCCCAAGGAACTGTGGTCAATGTAGTGGCGACGGCGAGTACGCCTATGCCACGGTGTGTATAGAAAAGTATGTGTCGCATTAGCCATCCCTGGACACGTGTTTTGAGGTAGTTGCCTCTCGTCAGCAGGGAGCAGGTAAGTGCAAAGGGGTGCCGCGTGGACTGCCAAAAATTTAAAACAGGTAGAGTACCTCTCATGGCGCGCAGGTGCTGATCCAGGACTCGTCAGTCCGGTGGCTCAAGGGAGCCGTAATATATCAAGTTCAATTGGCCGCACACTGCTCGTCACACCAGCAAGTTGCCCCAAGGAACTGTGGTCAATGTAGTGGCGACGGCGAGTACGCCTATGCCACGGTGTGTATAGAAAAGTATGTGTCGCATTAGCCATCCCTGGACACGTGTTTTGAGGTAGTTGCCTCTCGTCAGCAGGGAGCAGGTAAGTGCAAAGGGGTGCCGCGTGGACTGCCAAAAATTTAAAACAGGTAGAGTACCTCTCATGGCGCGCAGGTGCTGATCCAGGACTCGTCAGTCCGGTGGCTCAAGGGAGCCGTAATATATCAAGTTCAATTGGCCGCACACTGCTCGTCACACCTGCAAGTTGCCCCAAGGAACTGTGGTCAATGTAGTGGCTACGGCGAGTACGCCTATGCCACGGTGTGTATAGAAAAGTATGTGTCGCATTAGCCATCCCTGGACACGTGTTTCGAGGTAGTTGCCTCTCGTCCGCAGGGAGCAGGTAAGTGTAAAGGGGTGCCGCGTGGACTGCCAAAAATTAAAAACAGGTAGAGTACCTCTCATGGCGCGCAGGTGCTGATCCAGGACTCGTCAGTCCGGTGGCTCAAGGGAGCCGTAATATATCAAGTTCAATTGGCCGCACACTGCTCGTCATACCAGCAAGTTGCCCCAAGGAACTGTGGTCAATGTAGTGGCAACGGCGAGTACGCCTATGCCACGGTGTGTATAGAAAAGTATGTGTCGCATTAGCCATCCCTGGACACGTGTTTCGAGGTAGTTGCCTCTCGTCAGCAGGGAGCAGGTAAGTGTAAAGGGGTGTCGCGTGGACTGCCAAATATTAAAAACAGGTAGAGTACCTCTCATGGCACGCAGGTGCTGATCCAGGACTCGTCAGTCCGGTGGCTCAAGGGAGCCGTAATATATCAAGTTCAATTGGCCGCACACTGCTCGTCACAGCCTTGGACCTGCACCTGCGCGCCGTGAGAGGTACTTCACCTGTTTTAATTATATTTTGGCAGTCCACGCGGCACCCCTTTACACTGACCTGCTCCCTGCTGACGAGAGGCAACTACCTCGAAACACGTGTCCAGGGATGGCTAATGCAACACATATTTTTCTACATACATCGTGGCATAGGCGTACTCGCCGTCGCCACTACATCTACCACAGTTCCTTGGGGCAACTTGCTGGTGTGACGAGCAGAGTGCGGCCAACCTTTGAATAATTTATTACGGCTCCCTTGAGCCAACGGGCTGACGAGCCTTGGACCTGCACCTGCGCGTCGTGAGAGGTACTTCACCTGTTTTAATTTCATTTTGGCAGTCCACGCGGCACCCCTTTACACTGACCTGCTCCCTGCTGACGAGAGGCAACTACCTCGAAACACGTGTCCAGGGATGGCTAATGCAACACATACTTTTCTACATACATCGTGGCATAGGCGTACTCGCCGTCGCCACTACATCTACCACAGTTCCTTGGGGCAACTTGCTGGTGTGACGAGCAGAGTGCGACCAACCTTTGAATCATTTATTACGGCTCCCTTGAGCCAACGGGCTGACGAGCCTTGGACCTGCACCTGCGCGCCGTGAGAGGTACTTCACCTGTTTTAATTACATTTTGGCAGTCCACGCGGCACCCCTTTACACTGACCTGCTCCCTACTGACGAGAGGCAACTACCTCGAAACACGTGTCCAGGGATGGCTAATGCAACACATACTTTTCTACATACATCGTGGCATAGGCGTACTCGCCGTCGCCACTACATCTACCACAGTTCCTTGGGGCAACTTGCTGGTGTGACGAGCAGAGTGCGACCAACCTTTGAATCATTTATTACGGCTCCCTTGAGCCAACGGGCTGACGAGCCTTGGACCTGCACCTGCGCGCCGTGAGAGGTACTTCACCTGTTTTAATTACATTTTGGCAGTCCACGCGGCACCCCTTTACACTGACCTGCTCCCTGCTGACGAGAGGCAACTACCTCGAAACACGTGTCCAGGGATGGCTAATGCAACACATACTTTTCTACATACATCGTGGCATAGGCGTACTCGCCGTCGCCACTACATCTACCACAGTTCCTTGGGGCAACTTGCTGGTGTGACGAGCAGAGTGCGACCAACCTTTGAATCACATGTTACTGGAAATAGCTAGTCATTTAAAGGCCAGTGAGAGTTCTTGGACTACGTCTTCCCCAGTTTCTCTTTTGACTATGGCCCAATATTATGAGCGACAGGAACAGGAAGCGAAAGGCAGGGAGGATAAGAAGGATAAAGCCTTTAAGACAAAAGTTATGTTGGCTCAAATATATGGTCCACCATTTAGGGGACGTGGAAGAGGCGGAAGTGCAATGTATACACCTGGGGTGCCCCCTCGAGCAAATTTGTCCCCTGATCAGTGTGCTTAATGAAAAGAAACTGAACATTGGCGTTCTGAGTGCCCTCTTTTGCGAGGTCAGCAGTACCAACGGGGAAGGGGTAGTATGAGAGGACGCCCAGGGAATTCAGGAAACAGGGGAGGTATGGGAGCTCGTCCCAGGTTTGAGGCAGTTGAACAAGGACCAAATTACTCTAATACTTTTGATAGACGAAATCAATATCAAATGTCTGATTATTCTGATGAGGTCCTTGCAGATTCTGATTACGCATAGGGATGCCTAGGACGGGGTAAGGGACCGGTTGAGGTGCCAGTAGATCAAATGGGTCCTTATGTTGACGCAAACGTCTTGGGATCTACTGAATGGTTTCTGATTGATACAGGGGCTACTTGAAGTGCTCTGGTTCCTAGGGCTCCCCTGTCTGGCACAATGATAACGTCGATAGGATTCGATGGGACACCTACACCTAGCCCACTTTCACAGCCACTTGAATTCAGACTTGATAAATTCACTGCAGCATGTCCATTTTTGCTTTCCCCTTCCACACCTGACAATATTGTGGGTATCGATATGCTTAAATATTTTCGTGTCACAATCCGTTGTTCTCCGGAAGGTGTGTGTGTTATTTTGAATGACAATTATCCAATGGTTGAGATATCTTGTCTTATCAATGAGGACGTTGCCCTGGCATCCTTACCTAATACTTTGTGGGCTAAATCAGATACTGATGTGGGTCAAATTGTTTTTCCACCTGTACATATTCAAGTAAAGGAGTGTGTTTCATTGCCTCGCCTGCCCCAATACAAAATATCCTGAGAAGGTGAAGAAGCATTTACACACATTGTTCAGGATTTGATTAAAGTGGGGGTAGTGGAAGAGGTCCCCTATAGCACTTGTGATAGCCCTATCCTTACTATTTTGAAAAAAGACACTGAAACTAAAATTTACAGATTTATTATTGATTTACGAGAAGTTAATAAAATTGTAGTGCCCCAATATCCGGTAGTTTCTGACATCACTACATTTCTCACTATGGTCCGTCCTATTGCCACTACATTTTCGGTGATCGATTTGAAGAATGCTTTCTTCTCGATACCCATTTACCCTGACAGCTGTTATTTGTTTGGGTTCACCCTGAAAAATTGATCATATCGGTTCTGTAGAGCTCCACAGGGCTATACAGAGAGTCCCAGCATTTACAGTCAGGCATTAAAAAGGCAGTTTGAATCCTTTCCTGTACCCAAAGGGGTGGCCCTTATCCAATAAGTCGATGACATCTTGTTGGCTGCAGATTCCCCTGAGCAGTGTGAAGAAGGAACACTGTTATTGTAATAATTTCTCGCCTCCCATCATCACAAACTCTCGCGAAAGAAATTGCAATATTCTAGACAGCAGGTTACCTATTTAGGTCACCTCCTATCTAAGGAGGGACGTGCACTTACACCATATCGCATGCAGACCATTTTAGATACTCCTGTACCCCGCACTCAGAAGGATGTTCGTGCACTGATTGGGCTCACTTCTTTTCGTAGGCAGTTTTTTCACACATTATTAAACATTTGTTGGCCCTTTTGACTAAAGACACTCCGATGCCCCTCCAATGGACTGCTGAGTGCCAGAGCACCTTCCAACAGTTACGCCAAGCCCTTTGTTCTGCACCAGTATTAGGTACCCCAGACATGTTGATGAGTGACTATTTGTCCCAGTTAACTGACAGCTTGTCTTCTATTTATCAGCAGGTGCGGGAAGCTCTTCCTTTGTGAGCCCTGCTGTGCTGACAGATCATTGCGACATTTTGGTCACCGAGAGAGGACGAGCTGTGTCACCTGAAAGACCTGAGGAAGTCTTCCCGGACCACATGATCCCTGGTACATCTAGATATCTGCTTCGATCCATGAAGAAAGAAATTTCATTGCAGAAAGAGACTGTTTGAGTCAATGTCCTGAGTGGTTAAAGACTGACTACAAAGGGGGGTAGCCTATTAGTGACTACTCGTCTCAACGTTAGTGAAGAAACCAACGCCTGCCCAAGACCTTAGGGCGGCAACTATTTTGTTGTTTGCCGATGAACATGAGCTCGCCTAAGAAGAAGGAGATCGCTGCGACAACGTGCAACGGTTGGACAATCTGCATCCTTGGTCTGACTTTGACTTTTGCCATCATCACTACTGTAGTGTGGGTCGTGGAGGAAGTTCCTGGAGCCTCCTCACCTAACATTACTGTTACATCACTTGCTGCAAAAGAGCACCATCATTTTGATTTGTCGCAACATGAACAGGGATACCGGCAAAATCTGAGAAACTATTCATGTCTTCAAATGTTGCATCAGACACACCAGCTAAGCAATGCTACTAACTGTTGGGTTTGTGGCAATATTCCTCCTCATCAGAACATAAAAGGAATACCATTGTCACCGCTGCCATTCTCTTACAATGGCTCATGCCCAGCTTGGTTCAAACTTCTATATGCCTCTAATGAACAAAGTCTGTTACCCCAACAAAGATGGGGAACCACAAGCAAAAGGGACTGCTTTAGAAATCGAAGAGTATAGTAAAGGAAGTGCAGCAACAAACTATGTGTATCCAAATTCTAGGTCGGCTGAAGGAAATGGACCCCTTGTTATCTCTGTTGCAATGACCACTGGCCCCCTTTGTGTACAAAGTACAAGCGATGTGCCAGTGGGCCACAGTAACTGTACTACAGTGTTGCAGATGTCTACGAGAGGCCGAAGCAGCTTCCTTGCATCACGTCACTCTTATTTTGTTTGTGGAACTAAGGCATACTACTTCCTACCTCCAGGCTGGTCTAGTACCTGTTACATAGCCTTCCTTCTACCACATGTGTTTTTAGCTCCCCCAACCTACCATCAAGATTTGTAATTGTTCGATCACCATGCTGGGAGTAGGGGAAAACGTGCAATCAATGTCTCTGTAGTCGACCAGACAGAGACTACATGGAAACAATATAGACTGGAGCATGCTGTATCATCGGATCCAGCTGTTGTGTCTTCACACTGGACAATTCACCTTCTGTATATGCGGTCATCTCCAAACTACACAAAATAGCTACTGAGATACATCAAGACTCAGATAAAAGACTTGGAGAGATCCAAATTAGGGATTAGGCGGGCTGAAAAAACCTTCTTTTGGTGCTTGTTTGAGTGGTGCTTTAGACAGTGATGTATCCAGAGTACCCGGTGTGTCCGGAAAACCTGGTGTGGCTGGTGTACTTGGTGTGCCACTGGTGTGTTTGTTATGAGGGAAGGAATACTAGGTGCTCATTCCTTGGAGCATGTTTCTCCTAACTGTAGACCTAAAAGGCATCCTTGTGAACCTAAACATCTGGATGATTTTGTTCTATTTTTTATTAAACTTTACACTTTTGTATTGTTCTACTTTGTACTGTTAATTCCTCTCTATTTAGTGTTTTCTTTTCTTAAGTTATAAGGAGGGAGATGTGTTATATGCAAGTATCTCTAAGTTTTAGAATGTTTGTTTTCATTTTCTGTTTTCTCTCCATAAGAGCTCCAGGCTGTGCCTGTTAGCACAGACCTTAGGATGATCGTTGAGAAAGACGTTGTATGCTGTCTGCTTGGCAATTTAAATAAAGGATTAGTGCACAACGTTGCCAGCTTTCATCATTTGTGTTTGCCACACAGCAACCACATGTAGGGTACACATAACAACTAACTTGCTTCTTAGTTCATTAAGAGCATCGTTGTTAGGGTTGGGGGTTAAGGGGACAGAAATGTTTCTCTGTGTTTAAAAACTCTCTCTTTTAATAATTACTTCTCAATACAGAGACATAATCTGATGTACCTAGGTTAAATGCTTCCTCGGGTTAAAGAAGTTTACTTTTTTTAAGACACCATTAAATATGGTGACATATTGTTTGTTCCATAAGTAACATGCCAAATCTGTTCAGGGCTCGGCTCATGCATGGGCTCTTAGAGCCACAGCTGACCCTTGCTCAGCTTTGCCTTGGCTCTCTCTATATATTTTTCGTCTTTCTCTATAAATTTGTTGGCTTATCCACCTCTAGTCTGAGGCACCCTGGAGGCCACTACCCATTCCACAGATAATAGTTATGTTTAATTCACCATCTCATATTTTCAGAATCTATTCTTTTTCAGTTCTAATTATTAGCAACAAATTTGTTGATATTAATGTATTCAATACAGCTAACTAGCACTGGTAAAGCCAGTGGGTCTAGCTTCTTGTTTAGGTATATGTGTTTGTTTTTCTGTGACATGTGTTGATGCAATACCAGAAAAGTGAGGGCTACCCAATATAGTGGTCTGGCGGCACACAGTGTAAACTACAATATTTTAGTTTACATGTAACAAGCCACTCTCTTAATTACATAGGACATGCGTATCAGACAGGATTCCTAGTTTACGTTTCTTTGGTCTTAGACTTTGTAACCAAATATGAGTCGTTACAACGCGTGCAAATGAAACGCGTACCATTACAACGCGTGTATTAGTACACGTTGTCAATTACAACGAGATACCATTACTACGCAAAACGTTTACCACAACGATGCCTTTAACATGCATACAATTACAAAGCAAAGGCATGCGTGGTAAATGTATACTCGTGGTAAAAGTTTGTAAGGTAAGTGACAGTAGTCTTCCCTACCCTATACCCTAATGTTTTACCCCTGCACGACCCTCCCCCGACACCCATTCCACTCCCTACATTTACACTACTCAGCACGACCCCCCGACACTACCCTAAACACAAAAACACTACCTGCACTACACACACACACACCACAACACTACCCTAAACACTATAACACTACCCCCAGCACGACCCTCCCCCGACCCCCAGACCGGTCCCTACACTCAAATCAAACACTACCCTAAACCCTAATACACTACCCTACACAAACACCACAACACTACCCTAGACCCTAAAACACTACCCCCATCACTCCAGTCCCTACAGTCAAACACTACCCTGCACGACCCCTGACACTACCCTAAAACACTACCCTACATTACACATACACCACTACACTACCCTAAGCCCTAAAACACTACCCCCAGCATGTCCCCACCCCCGACCCCCAGTCCAGTCCCTACACTGAAATACTACCCTGCATGACCCCCCCAACACTACCCTAAACCCTTAAAAAATAACCCCCACCTCATGCCCAATCCCCCTTACCTCTCTCTCCTCGTGGTTTCCTCTCTCCTCCTGGGACCTTCTTCACGTCGTCTCCAAGGGGCGGTGCACTTTGTTGTGAGGAAACAGCCTCAGTTTCCTCACAACTAAATGGATCGTTTTTTTTGTATTTAGTTCACATGTAAATACCTTTACAACAAAATTTGTTGTAAAAGCATTCCATACATGCCTTTACAATGAATTTCTTTGTAAAGACATGCGTGGTATTTGAACATGCGAACTAAAAATAAAGCGTAGTAATTAGTTTGCGTTGTACAACGCATGCGTGGTAATGCATGCGTTGTAATAGTATGCAAAGTAATGACTACGAACTAATGGCTGTTTACATCTCTAACTAGGGCAAAAGTCAGGGGTAGGTGCGGGTGGACAGTGTTAAGAAGTTGGGCCACAGTGAAGCAAGCAGAACTTTTCCTTGTGTTATTTCCAGACCCCAGGACACATTCACTAGTGCCTGCACTTTTGACTGATTTCTGCCGAGCAACAATGTTCATGCAGCGAGGGGGCGTTTTTTTTTTCCCCCTCAAGCTGGGCCCAAGACAAAGGGCTGATTTAAATGCCATCAGCTCTCCTTTTGTACAAGTACAATCCCGTCTGGAAGCTATATGCAGCCTCACACCTAGATGCCAAAGCAGTGGATGGGAAACAAAGGCACATAGCTTACTATCACTTCACAAGCATTAATAGAACCTAGGATTTGGAAGCATGCTTTTGACTTATTTCATTCCCTATATAAAAGAGCATGCACTATAAGAATGTCCTATGTATTGGACTGTGTGAGTATTTACACAAATAGCCATTTAAATAACCAACAAACTCGCCGTCGCCACTACATCTACCACAGTTCCTTGGGGCAACTTGCTGGTGTGACGAGCAGAGTGCGACCAACCTTTGAATCATTTATTACGGCTCCCTTGAGCCAACGGGCTGACGAGCCTTGGACCTGCACCTGCGCGCCGTGAGAGGTACTTCACCTGTTTTAATTACATTTTGGCAGTCCACGCGGCACCCCTTTACACTGACCTGCTCCCTGCTGACGAGAGGCAACTACCTCGAAACACGTGTCCAGGGATGGCTAATGCAACACATACTTTTCTACATACATCGTGGCATAGGCGTACTCGCCGTCGCCACTACATCTACCACCGTTCCTTGGGGCAACTTGCTGGTGTGACGAGCAGAGTGCGACCAACCTTTGAATCATTTATTACGGCTCCCTTGAGCCAACGGGCTGACGAGCCTTGGACCTGCACCTGCGCGCCGTGAGAGGTACTTCACCTGTTTTAATTACATTTTGGCAGTCCACGCGGCACCCCTTTACACTGACCTGCTCCCTGCTGACGAGAGGCAACTACCTCGAAACTCGTGCCAGGGATGGCTAATGCAACACATACTTTTCTACATACATCGTGGCATAGGCGTACTCGCCGTCGCCACTACATCTACCACAGTTCCTTGGGGCAACTTGCTGGTGTGACGAGCAGAGTGCGACCAACCTTTGAATCACATATTACTGGAAATAGCTAGTCATTTAAAGGCCAGTGAGAGTTCTTGGACTACGTCTTCCCCAGTTTCTCTTTTGACTATGGCCCAATATTATGAGCGACAGGAACAGGAAGCGAAAGGCAGGGAGGATAAGAAGGATAAAGCCTTTAAGACAAAAGTTATGTTGGCTCAAATATATGGTCCACCATTTAGGGGACGTGGAAGAGGCGGAAGTGCAATGTATACACCTGGGGTGCCCCCTCGAGCAAATTTGTCCTCTGATCAATGTGCTTAATGAAAAGAAACTGAACATTGGCGTTCTGAGTGCCCTCTTTTGCGAGGTCAGCAGTACCATCGGGGAAGGGGTAGTATGAGAGGACACCCAGGGAATTCAGGAAACAGGGGAGGTATGGGAGCTCGTCCCAGGTTTGAGGCAGTTGAACAAGGAGCAAATTACTCTAATACTTTTGATAGACGAAATCAATATCAAATGTCTGATTATTCTGATGAGGTCCTTGCAGATTCTGATTACGCATAGGGGTGCCTAGGACGGGGTAAGGGACCGGTTGAGGTGCCAGTAGATCAAATGGGTCCTTATGTTGACACAAACGTCTTGGGATCTACTGATTGGTTTCTGGTTGATACAGGGGCTACTAGAAGTGCTCTGGTTCCTAGGGCTCCCCCGTCTGGCACAATGATAACGTCGATAGGATTCGATGGGACACCTACACCTAACCCACTTTCACAGCCACTTGAATTCAGACTTGATAAATTCACTGCAGCATGTCCATTTTTGCTTTCCCCTTCCACACCTGACAATATTGTGGGTATCGATATGCTTAAATATTTTCGTGTCACAATCCGTTGTTCTCCGGAAGGTGTGTGTGTTATTTTGAATGACAATTATCCAATGGTTGAGATATCTTGTCTTATCAATGAGGACGTTGCCCTGGCATCCTTACCTAATACTTTGTGGGCTAAATCAGATACTGATGTGGGTCAAATTGTTTTTCCACCTGTACATATTCAAGTAAAGGAGTGTGTTTCATTGCCTCGCCTGCCCCAATACAAAATATCCTGAGAAGGTGAAGAAGCATTTACACACATTGTTCAGGATTTGATTAAAGTGGGGGTAGTGGAAGAGGTCCCCTATAGCACTTGTAATAGCCCTATCCTTACTATTTTGAAAAAAGACACTGAAACTAAAATTTACAGATTTATCATTGATTTACGAGAAGTTAATAAAATTGTAGTGCCCCAATATCCGGTAGTTTCTGACATCACTACATTTCTCACTATGGTCCGTCCTATTGCAACTACATTTTCGGTGATCGATTTGAAGAATGCTTTCTTCTCGATACCCATTTACCCTGACAGCTGTTATTTGTTTGGGTTCACCCTGAAAAATTGATCATATCGGTTCTGTAGAGCTCCACAGGGCTATACAGAGAGTCCCAGCATTTACAGTCAGGCATTAAAAAGGCAGTTTGAATCCTTTCCTGTACCCAAAGGGGTGGCCCTTATCCAATACGTCGATGACATCTTGTTGGCTGCAGATTCCCCTGAGCAGTGTGAAGAAGGAACACTGTTATTGTAATCATTTCTCGCCTCCCATCATCACAAAGTCTCGCGAAAGAAATTGCAATATTCTAGACAGCAGGTTACCTATTTAGGTCACCTCCTATCTAAGGAGGGACGTGCACTTACACCAGATCGCATGCAGACCATTTTAGATACTCCTGTACCCCGCACTCAGAAGGATGTTCGTGCACTGATTGGGCTCACTTCTTTTCGTAGGCAGTTTTTTCACACATTATTAAACATTTGTTGGCCCTTTTGACTAAAGACACTCCGATGCCCCTCCAATGGACTGCTGAGTGCCAGAGCACCTTCCAACAGTTACGCCAAGCCCTTTGTTCTGCACCAGTATTAGGTACCCCAGACATGTTGATGAGTGACTATTTCTCCCAGTTAACTGACAGCTTGTCTTCTATTTATCAGCAGGTGCGGGAAGCTCTTCCTTTGTGAGCCCTGCTGTGCTGACAGATCATTGCGACATTTTGGTCACCGAGAGAGGACGAGCTGTGTCACCTGAAAGACCTGAGGAAGTCTTCCCGGACCACATGATCCCTGGTACATCTAGATATCTGCTTCGATCCATGAAGAAAGAAATTTCATTGCAGAAAGAGACTGTTTGAGTCAATGTCCTGAGTGGTTAAAGACTGACTACAAAGGGGGGTAGCCTATTAGTGACTACTCGTCTCAACGTTAGTGAAGAAACCAACGCCTGCCCAAGACCTTAGGACGGCAACTATTTTGTTGTTTGCCGATGAAAATGAGCTCGCCTAAGAAGAAGGAGATCGCTGCGACAACGTGCAACGGTTGGACACTCTGCATCCTTGGTCTGACTTTGACTTTTGCCATCATCACTACTGTAGTGTGGGTCGTGGAGGAAGTTCCTGGAGCCTCCTCACCTAACATTACTGTTACATCACTTGCTGCAAAAGAGCACCATGATTTTGATTTGTCGCAACATGAACAGGGATACCGGCAAAATCTGAGAAACTATTCATGTCTTCAAATGTTGCATCAGACACACCAGCTAAGCAATGCTACTAACTGTTGGGTTTGTGGCAAGATTCCTCCTCATCAGAACATAAAAGGAATACCATTGTCACCGCTGCCATTCTCTTACAATGGCTCATGCCCAGCTTGGTTCAAACTTCTATATGCCTCTAATGAACAGAGTCTGTTACCCCAACAAAGATGGGGAACCACAAGCAAAAGGGACTGCTTTAGAAATCGAAGAGTATAGTAAAGGAAGTGCAGCAACAAACTATGTGTATCCAAATTCTAGGTCGGCTAAAGGAAATGGACCCCTTGTTATCTCTGTTGCAATGACCACTGGCCCCCTTTGTGTACAAAGTACAAGCAATGTGCCAGTGGGCCACAGTAACTGTACTACAGTGTTGCAGATGTCTACGAGAGGCCGAAGCAGCTTCCTTGCATCACGTCACACTTATTTTGTTTGTGGAACTAAGGCATACTACTTCCTACCTCCAGGCTGGTCTAGTACCTGTTACATAGCCTTCCTTCTACCACATGTGTTTTTAGCTCCCCCAACCTACCATCAAGATTTGTAATTGTTCGATCACCATGCTGGGAGTAGGGGAAAACGTGCAATCGATGTCTCTGTAGTCGACCAGACAGAGACCACATGGAAACAATATAAACTGGAGCATGCTGTATCATCGGATCCAGCTGTTGTGTCTTCACACTGGACAATTCACCTTCTGTATATGCGGTCATCTCCAAACTACACAAAATAGCTACTGAGATACATCAAGACTCAGATAAAAGACTTGGAGAGATCCAAATTAGGGATTAGGCGGGCTGAAAAAACCTTCTTTTGGTGCTTGTTTGAGTGGTGCTTTAGACAGTGATGTATCCAGAGTACCCGGTGTGTCCGGAAAACCTGGTGTGGCTGGTGTACTTGGTGTGCCACTGGTGTGTTTGTTATGAGGGAAGGAATACTAGGTGCTGAAGAAAATATTAGCAACACCGTATATGATGTGTCTTCATTTGTGTCTCATTCCTTGGAGCATGTTTCTCCTAACTGTAGACCTAAAAGGCATCCTTGTGAACCTAAACATCTGGATGATTTTGTTCTATTTTTTATTAAACTTTACACTTTTGTATTGTTCTACTTTGTACTGTTAATTCCTCCATATTTGGTGTTTTCTTTTCTTAAGTTATAAGGAGGGAGATGTGTTATATGCAAGTATCTTTAAGTTTTAGAATGTTTGTTTTCATTTTCTGTTTTCTCTCCATAAGAGCTCCAGGCTGTGCCTGTTAGCACAGACCCTAGGATGATCGCTGAGAAAGACGTTGTATGCTGTCTGCTTGGCAATTTAAATAAAGGATTAGTGCACAACGTTGCCAGCTTTCATCATTTGTGTTTGCCACACAGCAACCACATGTAGGGTACACATAACAACTAACTTGCTTCTTAGTTCATTAAGAGCATCGTTGTTAGGGTTGGGGGTTAAGGGGACAGAAATGTTTCTCTGTGTTTAAAAACTCTCTCTTTTAATAATTACTTCTCAATACAGAGACATAATCTGATGTACCTAGGTTAAATGCTTCCTCGGGTTAAAGAAGTTTACTTTTTTTAAGACACCATTAAATATGGTGACATATTGTTTGTTCCATAAGTAACATGCCAAATCTGTTCAGGGCTCGGCTCATGCATGGGCTCTTAGAGCCACAGCTGACCCTTGCTCAGCTTTGCCTTGGCTCTCTCTATATATTTTTCGTCTTTCTCTATAAATTTGTTGGCTTATCCACCTCTAGTCTGAGGCACCCTGGAGGCCACTACCCATTCCACAGACAATAGTTATGTTTAATTCACCATCTCATATTTTCAGAATCTATTCTTTTTCAGTTCTAATTATTAGCAACAAATTTGTTGATATTAATGTATTCAATACAGCTAACTAGCACTGGTAAAGCCAGTGGGTCTAGCTTCTTGTTTAGGTATATGTGTTTGTTTTTCTGTGACATGTGTTGCAGCAATACCAGAAAAGTGAGGGCTACCCAATATAGTGGTCTGGCGGCACACAGTGTAAACTACAGTATTTTAGTTTACATGTAACAAGCCACTCTCTTAATTACATAGGACATGCGTATCAGACAGGATTCCTAGTTTACGTTTCTTTGGTCTTAGACTTTGTAACCAAATATGAGTGGTTACAACGCGTACAAATTAAACGCGTACCTTACAACGCGTGTATTAGTACACGTTGTCAATTACAACGAGATACCATTACTACGCAAAACGTTTACCACAACGATGCCTTTAACATGCATATAATTACAAAGCAAAGGCATGCGTGGTAAATGTATACTCGTGGTAAAAGTTTGTAAGGTAAGTGACAGTAGTCTTCCCTACCCTATACCCTAATGTTTTACCCCTGCACGACCCTCCCCCGACACCCATTCCACTCCCTACATTTACACTACTCAGCACGACCCCCCGACACTACCCTAAACACAAAAACACTACCTGCACTACACACACACACACCACAACACTACCCTACACACTATAACACTACCCCTAGCACGACCCTCCCCCGACCCCCAGACCGG
Organism: Triturus cristatus; assembly: GCF_964204655.1. Taxonomy (NCBI): domain Eukaryota; kingdom Metazoa; phylum Chordata; class Amphibia; order Caudata; family Salamandridae; genus Triturus; species Triturus cristatus. Next base: position 681,654,285 of record NC_140581.1, read on the forward strand.
TCCCTACACTACCCTGCACGACCCCCAACACTATCCTAAACCCTAATACACTACCCTACACAAACACCACAACACTACCCTAGACCCTAAAACACTACCCCCATCACTCCAGTCCCTACAGTCAAACACTACCCTGCACGACCCCCGACACTACGCTAAAACACTACCCTACATTACACATACACCACTACACTACCCTAAGCCCTAAAACACTACCCCAGCATGTCCCCACCCCCACCCCGACCCCCAGTCCAGTCCCTACACTGAAACACTACCCTGCACGACCCCCCCAACACTACCCTAAACCCTTAAAAAATAACCCCCACCTCATGCCCAATCCCCCTTACCTCTCTCTCCTCGTGGTTTCCTCTCTCCTCCTGGGACCTTCTTCACGTCGTCTCCAAGAGGCGGTGCACTTTGTTGTGAGGAAACAGCCTCAGTTTCCTCACAACTAAATGGATCGGTTTTTTTGTATTTAGTTCACATGTAAATACCTTTACAACAAAATTTGTTGTAAAAGCATACCATACATGCCTTTACAATGAATTTCTTTGTAAAGACATGCGTGGTATTTGAACATGCGAACTAAAAATAAAGCGTAGTAATTAGTTTGCGTTGTACAACGCATGCGTGGTAATGCATGCGTTGTAATAGTATGCGAAGTAATGACTACGAACTAATGGCTGTTTACATCTCTAACTAGGGCACAAGTCAGGGGTAGGTGCGGGTGGACAGTGTTAAGAAGTTGGGCCACAGTGAAGCAAGCAGAACTTTTCCTTGTGTTATTTCCAGACCCCAGGACACATTCACTAGTGCCTGCACTTTTGATTGCTTTCTGCCGAGCAACAATGTTCATGCAGCGAGGGGGCGTTTTTTTTTTCCCCCTCAAGCTGGGCCCAAGACAAAGGGCTGATTTAAATGCCATCAGCTCTCCTTTTGTACAAGTACAATCCCGTCTGGAAGCTATATGCAGCCTCACACCTAGATGCCAAAGCAGTGGAGGGGAAACAAAGGCACATAGCTTACTATCACTTCACAAGCATTAATAGAACCTAGGATTTGGATGCATGCTTTTGACTTATTTCATTCCCTATATAAAAGAGCATGCACTATAAGAATGTCCTATGTATTGGACTGTGTGAGTATTTACACAAATAGCCATTTAAATAACCAATTATTTAATGTAATTCTTTTACTGTGCTAGTCATCCTGATGTAGTGTGTCAGAGTGCTTTACGTCACATGCACACATGCATACAGTGGCAATAAATCACGCCGGTGTGTAAATCATGCATCGTATTTCATAGCTGAGTGTGCTATATTAGAAGGTCTGCCATTTAAGAACTGCAAGTAACAAAAGGATCTCTGTGTTAAAAGTAGTAACTCACTGAGCTAGCTAGGTAAAATCTGTAATCTGAATGTTACACTATGTGCTTTGAAGGAGACACATTAACCCTCTGTTGAAATTGAAATTGCATTTGTATAGTGCTTACTACCCTGATAAGGCATTGAAGAACTTTATGGTATTTTATTAGTCAAAACTGTGACTAGACAAAACACAGATCTCTCCAGCAAATGCATTAATCGTCATAGTTATCTTACCATTTATATTATTCCATGAGATTTCCTGGGCACACAAAGCTCTCTGCAGCAGACGCCTTAACCCCATAAAATATTTTAAAATGCATCCTTTGCAACCAATCTAGCCAGAACAGATTTAGTGTCACTGTTCTTGTTGTCAATTTCTTTGTGGAAGAGTTTTCAAAAAACGAAATGTATGAGTGAACTGTCAGACCCTGCTTTTCATGACTCCTGTGACTACACCCCCTTTTTATTGCCACACCTTCAATGTATGTATTCCCATTGAAAAGTTCTTCCAATTCCAGTACTGCTATGAGGGTCACACACAGGGCAGTAGCAATGCAGGAAAACCATTTCATGCCTGACTGAGGTCTGCCCTGTCATTTTTCCGACCATGGCCTGCACCAGATGACTATATACATTCCAATATTTACAAAGATAAAAGCGGCCCGTCAAACAATGTATAAAAGACTGACAAAACAACCCAAGTAATGAGATGCCATGAACGCATGATGAGTTCTCCGCTTCTGGGCTGAAAGAGTAAGTACAGGTCAGATTGTAAGCAAAGTCGACATTTCGACCCCAGAAACTGGAGGAAGGCGGTTCGTTCCTTACAACGGGGTCTTCATCAGGGCCTTTGGAGGAGCAACCTCAGTAAAGCACTGTCCGGTTGACAGTGGAACAATGGGCGATGGGACTAGGTTGCTCCCGGTGCAAGAAAATGTAGGACAATGCGGGTACAGCATAGAATGGTAGAAAGTCTTCACAGTAATCAGTGAGGGAAGGCCTTGGAATTACTCAGGCCTCGAGGATTGAATCCACCACGACCAAATATGCACTAAAAAAATACAGCGTAGCGCAGAGTAATCAGTGTTATTCTTCTCAAAATCAACAAGCCAGCCTGGGCCTAGTCGGAAGCCACTTTGGCCAACAGAGAAAATGGAATTAGCCCTATGCCAATCTTCCAACTTCTCAAGAATAACTCGCCCCAGGATCTTAACAGATGCATCCAATAATGAAAAGGGCCAATTACAAGCTAGGAAATTTCTGTCCCCTTTTTAGGTCTCGCCTAGCGAAAGCCGCGCATGCGCTGCTCTTGCTGTTGCGAGCACCTTCTGGAATCGATTCTGCCGAGGGCAAACATGGCTGCTCTTGCCATTTGTCCATAGCAAACAGCATGCGCGTGTCCATAGTGCGTAGGTACTGTGGACAGCCCAACGCCATTTTGCATTTTGCATTTTGGTGTCCTAGCAACGAAAATGCTGTTTCCTGTGCGGCGTGGAAGGTGTCCTAGCAACGGAAATGGTTGTTATTTATTTATTCTTAACCGGCACGTTTCTTAAAAATGCCGCTTGCACTGAGTTTGTATTTATTTTGTTGAAACGCGCGCCGTGTAACTTGCCGGGGTTTGATGACTTTGAAAGTACGCAGCTTGCCGGGGTTTGAAGAGTTTGGAAGTACGCACCTTGCCGCATTTTGGTGTTATAGCAATGGGAATGCCGTTTTCTGTACGGAGCTTGTCATAGTTTGATGACTGTGTATTTATTTTGTTGAAACGCGCACCGTGTAACTTGGCATTGGTATACTACTCACTCTCTACTACTACCCCACTACCCCCCTAATACCCTACTACCCCTACTACCCTACTACCCCTCTACCCCTCTACCCCACCCCTCTACTACCCCTCTACCCTACTACCCTATTACCCCTCTACTACCCCACTACCCTACTACCCCTCCACTACCCCACTACCCTACTACCCTACTACCCCTCTACTACCCCACTACCCTACTACCCCTCTACTACCCCAATACCCCTCTACTACCCCACTACCCCTCTACTACCCCACTACCCCACTACCCCTCTACTACCCCACTACCCTACTACCCCACTACCCCACTTCCCACTACCCCCTACTACCCTACTACCCCACTACTCCCCTACTCCCCTACTACCCCACTACCCCACTACTCTACTACCCCTCTACCCCTCTACTACCCCTCTACCACACCACTCTACTACCCCACTACCCCACTACCCTACTACCCCTCTACTACCCCACTACCCTAACCCACTACCCTTCTACTACCCCACTACCCCTCTACTACCCCACTACCCTACTACCCCACTACCCCACTACCCCCTACTACTCCACTACCCTACTACACTACTACCCCATTACATCTCTACTACCCCTCTACCCCACCCTCTACCCTACTATCCTACTACCCCACTACCCTACTACCCCTCTATTACCCCACTAACCTACTACCCTACTACACCTCAACTACCCCACTACCCTACTACCCCTCTACTACCCCACTACCCCACTGCCCTACTACCCCACTGCCCTACTACCCTACTACCCCTCCACTACCCTACTACCCTACTACCCCACTACCCCTCTACTACCCCACTACTCTACTACCCCTCTACTACCCCACTACCCTACTACTCTACTACCCCACTAACCTACTACCCCACTCCTCTACTACCCCACTACCCTACGATCCCTCTACTACCCCTCTACCCCTCTACTACCCTCTACCCCACTACCCCCTACCCCCTACAACCCTACTACCCCATTACCCCCTACCCTACTACCCCACTACCCTACTAACCCTCTACTACCCTACTACCCTACTACCCTCCTACCCCACTACTACCCCACTAACCCACTACCCCTCTACTACCCTACTACCCCACTACCCCTCTACTACCCCACTATCCTACTACCCTACTACCCCTCTACTACCCCTCTACTACCCCACTACCCCACTACCCTACAACCCCTCTACTACCCCACTACCCTACAACCCACTACCCTACTACCCCACTACTACCCCACTACCCCTCTACTACCCCACTACCCTACTGCCCCTCTACTACCCCACTACCCCTCTACTACCCCTCTACTACCCCACTACCCTACTACCCCTCTACTACCCCACTACCCTACTACCTCACTACCCCTCTACTACCCTACTACCCCACTACCCCACTACCCCTCTACTACCCCACTACTACCCCACTACCCCTCTACTACCCCACTACCCCTCTACTACCCCTCTACTACCCCACTATCCCTCTACTACCCCAATACCCCTCTACTACCCCACTACCCTACTACCCCTCTACTACCCAACTACCCCTCTACTACCCAACTACCCCTCTACTACCCCACTACCCGTCTACTACCCCACTACCCCCTACTACCCCACTACCCCGCTACTTTCCTACTACCCCATTACCCTACTACCCTACTACCCCTCTACCCCTCTACTACCCCTCTACCCCTCTACTACCCCTCTACCCTACTATCCTACTACCCCTCTACTACCCCACTACACTACTACCCCTCTACTACCCCACTACCGTACTACCCTCTACCCTACTACACTACTACCCCTCTACTACCCCACTGCCCTACTACCCCTCTACTACCCTACTACCCCACTACTACCCTACTACCCCTCTACTACCCCTCTACTAAATCTCTACTACCCCTCTATTACCCCACTACCCCTCTACTACCCCTCTACTACCCTACTACTCCGCTACCCCTCTACTACCCCACTGCCCCTCTACTACCCCACTACCCCACTACCCTACTACCCCTCTACTACCCCACTACCCTACTACCCCACTACCCTCTACTACCCTACTACCCCACTACCCCACTACCACTCTACCCCTCTACTACCCTATCACCCCTATACTACCCTACTTCCCCTCTACTACCCTACTACCCCTCTACTACCCCACGACTACCCCTCTACTACCCTTCTACTAACCTACTACCCCTTTACTACCCCTCTACTACCCCACAACCCCTCTACTACCCCTCTACTACCCCACTACCCTAATACCTCTCTACTACCCCACTGCCCTACTACCCTACTACCCGTCTACTACCCCACTACCCCTCTACTACCCCACTACCCCCCTACTACTCCACTACCCCACTACCCCCTACCACCCTACTACCCTACTACCCCACTACCCTACACCCTACTACTCCACTACCCTTCTACCCTCTACCCCTCTACTACCCCTCTACTACACCACTACCCTACTACCCTACTACCCCTCTACTACCCCACTACCCTACTACCCCTCTACTACATCACTGCCCTACTACCCTACTACCCCTTTACTACCCCACTGCCCTACTACCCTACTACCCCTCTACTACCCCACTACCCTACTACCCCTCTACTACCCCACTGCCCCACTACTACCCACTACCCCTCTACTACCCCACTACCCTACTACCCCACTAGTACCCCACTACCCTACTACCCCTCTACTACCCCACTACCCTACTACCCCTCTACTACCCCACTACTACCCTACTACCCCACTACCCTACTACCCCACTACCCCTCTACTACCCCACTACTACCCCACTAACCTACTACCCTACTACCCCACTACTACCCCACTACCCCTCTACTACCCCACTACCCTACTACCCCTCTACTACCCCACTACCCCTCTACTACCCTACCACCCCACTACCCCTCTACTACCCCACTACCCCTCTAATACCCCTCTACTACCCCACTACCCCACTACCCCTTTACTACCCACTACCCCTCCACTACCCCCACTACCCTACTACCCCTCTACTACCCCACTACCCTACTACCCCTCTACTACCCACTCCCCCACTCCCCTACTACCCTACTACCCCACTACCCTACTACCCCTCTACTACCCCACTACTACCCTACTACACTACTACCCCACTACCCTACTACCCCACTACCCTACTACCCCTCTACTACCCCACTACCCCTCTACTACCCCACTACTACCCCACTAACCTACTACCCTACTACCCCACTGCTACCCCACAACCCTACTACCCCTCTACTACCCCACTACCCTACTACCCCTCTACTACCCCACTACCCCTCTACTACCCTACTACCCCACTACCCCTCTACTACCCCACTACCCCTCAGCTACCCCTCTACTACCCCACTACCCCTCTACTACCCACTACCCCTCCACTACCCCCACTACCCTACTACCCCTCTACTACCCCACTACCCTACTACCCCTCTACTACCCACTCCCCCACTCCCCTACTACCCTACTACCCCACTACCCTAGTACCCCTCTACTACCCCACTTCCCCTCTACTACCCCTACCCTACTACCCCTCTACTACCCCACTACCCCTCTACTACCCCACTACCCCACTACCCCACTACCCTACTACCCCTCTACAAACCCACTACCCTACTACCCCTCTACTACCCCTCTACTACCCCACTGCCCTACTACCCAACTACCCCACTACCCCTTTACTACCCCACTACTCCTCTTCTACCCCACTACTACCCTACTACCCCACTATCCCTCTACTACCCTTCTACTACCCAACTACCCCTCTACTACCCCACTACCCCTCTACTACCCCAATATCTCTCTACTACCCCACTACCCTACTATCCCACTACCCTACTACCCTACTACCCCTCTACTACCCCTTTACTACCCCTTTACTACCCCTCGACTACCCCACTACTACCCTTCTACTACCCCTCTACTACCCTACTACTACCCCACTACCCCTCTACTATCCCTCTACTACCCTACTATCCCACTACTACACCTCTACTACCCCACTACCCCACTACTACCCCTTTATTACCCCTACCCCTCTACTACCGCTCTACTATCCCTTTACTATGCCACTACGCCTCTACTACACCTCTACCACCCCACTACCCCTCTACTACCCCTCTACTACCCCACTACCCCTCTACTACCCCTCTACTACCCCACTACCCCACTACTACCCCTCTACTACCCCTCTACTACCCCACTACCCCTCTACTACCCCTCTACTACCCCACTATCCCTCTACTACCCCAATACCCCTCTACTACCCCACTACCCTACTACCCTACTACCCCTCTACTACCCAACTACCCCTCTACTACCCAACTCCCAACTACCCCTCTACTACCCCACTACCCGTCTACTACCCCACTACCCCCTACTACCCCACTACCCCGCTACTTTCCTACTACCCCATTACCCTACTACCCTACTACCCCTCTACCCCTCTACTACCCCTCTACCCCTCTACTACCCCTCTACCCTACTATCCTACTACCCCTCTACTACCCCACTACCCTACTACCCCTCTACTACCCCACTACCCTACTACCCTCTACCCTACTACACTACTACCCCTCTACTACCCCACTGCCCTACTACCCCTCTACTACCCTACTACCCCACTACTACCCTACTACCCCTCTACTACCCCTCTACTAAATCTCTACTACCCCTCTATTACCCCACTACCCCTCTACTACCCCTCTACTACCCTACTACTCCGCTACCTCTCTACTACCCCTCTACTACCCCACTGCCCCTCTACTACCCCACTACCCCACTACCCCACTACCCTACTACCCCTCTACTACCCCACTACCCTACTACCCCACTACCCTCTACTACCCTACTACCCCACTACCCCACTACCACTCTACCCCTCTACTACCCTACCACCCCTATACTACCCTACTTCCCCTCTACTACCCTACTACCCCTCTACTACCCCACGACTACCCCTCTACTACCCTTCTACTAACCTACTACCCCTTTACTACCCCTCTACTACCCCACAACCCCTCTACTACCCCTCTACTACCCCACTACCCTAATACCTCTCTACTACCCCACTGCCCTACTACCCTACTACCCCTCTACTACCCCACTACCCCTCTACTACCCCACTACCCCCCTACTACTCCACTACCCCACTACCCCCTACCACCCTACTACCCTACTACCCCACTACCCTACACCCTACTACTCCACTACCCTTCTACCCTCTACCCCTCTACTACCCCTCTACTACACCACTACCCTACTACCCTACTACCCCTCTACTACCCCACTACCCTACTACCCCTCTACTACATCACTGCCCTACTACCCTACTACCCCTTTACTGCCCCACTGCCCTACTACCCTACTACCCATCTACTACCCCACTACCCTACTACCCCACTGCCCCACTACTACCCACTACCCCTCTACTACCCCTCTACTACCCCACTACCCTACTACCCCACTAGTACCCCACTACCCTACTACCCCTCTACTACCCCACTACCCTACTACCCTACTACCCCTCTACTACCCCACTACTACCCTACTACACTACTACCCCACTACCCTACTACCCCACTGCCCCTCTACTACCCCACTACTACCCCACTAACCTACTACCCTACTACCCCACTGCTACCCCACTACCCTACTACCCCTCTACTACCCCACTACCCCTCTACTACCCTACTACCCCACTACCCCTCTACTACCCCACTACCCCTCTAATACCCCTCTACTACCCCACTACCCCTCTACTACCCACTACCCCTCCACTACCCCCACTACCCTACTACCCCTCTACTACCCCACTACCCTACTACCCCTCTACTACCCACTCCCCCACTCCCCTACTACCCTACTACCCCACTACCCTACTACCCCTCTACTACCCCACTACTACCCTACTACACTACTACCCCACTACCCTACTACCCCACTACCCTACTACCCCTCTACTACCCCACTACTACCCCACTAACCTACTACCCTACTACCCCTCTACTACCCACTCCCCCACTCCCCTACTACCCTACTACCCCACTACCCTAGTACCCCTCTACTACCCCACTTCCCCTCTACTACCCCTACCCTACTACCCCTCTACTACCCCACTACCCCTCTACTACCCCACTACCCCACTACCCCACTACCCTACTACCCCTCTACAAACCCACTACCCTACTACCCCTCTACTACCCCTCTACTACCCCACTGCCCTACTACCCAACTACCCCACTACCCCTTTACTACCCCACTACTCCTCTTCTACCCCACTACTACCCTACTACCCCACTATCCCTCTACTACCCTTCTACTACCCAACTACCCCTCTACTACCCCACTACCCCTCTACTACCCCAATATCTCTCTACTACCCCACTACCCTACTATCCCACTACCCTACTACCCCTCTACTACCCCACTACCCCTTTACTACCCCACTACTACCCCCACTACTACCCCTCTACTACCCCTCTACTACCCTACTACTACCCCACTACCCCTCTACTATCCCTCTACTACCCTACTATCCCACTACTACACCTCTACTACCCCACTACCCCACTACTACCCCTTTATTACCCCTACCCCTCTACTACCGCTCTACTATCCCTTTACTATGCCACTACGCCTCTACTACACCTCTACCACCCCACTACCCCTCTACTACCCCTCTACTACCCCACTACCCCTCTACTACCCCTCTACTACCCCACTACCCCACTACTACCCCTCTACTACCCCTCTACTACCCCACTACCCGTCTACTACCCCTCTACTACCCCACTATCCCTCTACTACACCAATACCCCTCTACTACCCCACTACCCTACTACCCTACTACCCCTCTACTACCCAACTACCCCTCTACTACCCAACTCCCAACTACCCCTCTACTACCCCACTACCCGTCTACTACCCCACTACCCCCTACTACCCCACTACCCCGCTACTTTCCTACTACCCCATTACCCTACTACCCTACTACCCCTCTACCCCTCTACTACCCCTCTACCCCTCTACTACCCCTCTACCCTACTATCCTACTACCCCTCTACTGCCCCACTACCCTACTACCCCTCTACTACCCCACTACCCTACTACCCTCTACCCTACTACACTACTACCCCTCTACTACCCCACTGCCCTACTACCCCTCTACTACCCTACTACCCCACTACTACCCTACTACCCCTCTACTACCCCTCTACTAAATCTCTACTACCCCTCTATTACCCCACTACCCCTCTACTACCCCTCTACTACCCTACTACTCCGCTACCCCTCTACTACCCCTCTACTACCCCACTGCCCCTCTACTACCCCACTACCCCACTACCCTACTACCCCTCTACTACCCCACTACCCTACTACCCCACTACCCTCTACTACCCTACTACCCCACTACCCCACTACCACTCTACCCCTCTACTACCCTACCACCCCTATACTACCCTACTTCCCCTCTACTACCCTACTACCCCTCTACTACCCCACGACTACCCCTCTACTACCCTTCTACTAACCTCTACCCCTTTACTACCCCTCTACTACCCCACAACCCCTCTACTACCCCACTACCCTAATACCTCTCTACTACCCCACTGCCCTACTACCCTACTACCCCTCTACTACCCCACTACCCCTCTACTACCCCACTACCCCCTACCACCCTACTACCCTACTACCCCACTACCCTACACCCTACTACTCCACTACCCTTCTACCCTCTACCCCTCTACTACCCCTCTACTACACCACTACCCTACTACCCTACTACCCCTCTACTACCCCACTACCCTACTACCCCTCTACTACATCACTGCCCTACTACCCTACTACCCCTTTACTACCCCACTGCCCTACTACCCTACTACCCATCTACTACCCCACTACCCTACTACCCCACTGCCCCACTACTACCCACACCCCTCTACTACCCCTCTACTACCCCACTACCCTACTACCCCACTAGTACCCCACTACCCTACTACCCCTCTACTACCCCACTACCCTACTACCCTACTACCCCTCTACTACCCCACTACTACCCTACTACACTACTACCCCACTACCCTACTACCCCACTACCCCTCTACTACCCCACTACTACCCACTAACCTACTACCCTACTACCCCACTGCTACCCCACTACCCTACTACCCCTCTACTACCCCACTACCCTACTACCCCTCACTACCCCACTACCCCTCTACTACCCTACCCCACTACCCCTCTACTACCCCACTACCCCTCTAATACCCCCTCTACTACCCCACTACCCCTCTACTACCCACTACCCTCCACTACCCCCACTACCCTACTACCCCTCTACTACCCCACTACCCTACTACCCCTCTACTACCCACTCCCCCACTCCCCTACTACCCTACTACCCCACACCCTACTACCCCTCTACTACCCCACTACTACCCTACTACACTACTACCCCACTACCCTACTACCCCACTACCCTACTACCCCTCTTACTACCCCACTACCCCTCTACTACCCCACTACTACCCCACTAACCTACTACCCTACTACCCCACTGCTACCCCACTACCCTACTACCCCTCTACTACCCCACTACCCTACTACCCCTCTACTACCCCACTACCCCTCTACTACCCTACTACCCCACTACCCCTCTACTACCCCACTACCCCTCTACTACCCCTCTACTACCCCACTACCCCACTACCCTCTACTACCCACTACCCCTCCAATACCCCCACTACCCTACTACCCCTCTACTACCCCACTACCCTACTACCCCTCTACTACCCACTCCCCCACTCCCCTACTACCCTACTACCCCACTACCCTAGTACCCCTCTACTACCCCACTTCCCCTCTACTACCCCCTACCCTACTACCCCTCTACCCCCCACTACCCCTTTACTACCCCACTACCCCACTACCCCACTACCCTACTACCCCTCTACAAACCCACTACCCTACTACCCCTCTACTACCCCTCTACTACCCCACTCCCCTACTACCCAACTACCCCACTACCCCTTTACTACCCCACTACTCCTCTTCTACCCCACTACTACCCTACAACCCCACTATCCCTCTACTACCCTTCTACTACCCAACTACCCCTCTACTACCCCACTACCCCTCTACTACCCCAATATCTCTCTACTACCCCACTACCCTACTATCCCACTACCCTACTACCCCTCTACTACCCCACTACCCCTTTACTACCCCTCTACTACCCCACTACTACCCCTCTACTACCCCTCTACTACCCTACTACTACCCCACTACCCCTCTACTATCCCTCTACTACCCTACTATCCCACTACTACACCTCTACTACCCCACTACCCCACTACTACCCCTATATTACCCCCTACCCCTCTACTACCGCTCTACTATCCCTTTACTATGCCACTACGCCTCTACTACACCTCTACCACCCCACTACCCCTCTACTACCCCTCTACTACCCCACTACCCCTCTACTACCCCTCTACTACCCCACTACCCCACTACTACCCCTCTACTACCCCTCTACTACCCTACTACTACCCCACTACCCCTCTACTATCCCTCTACTACCCTACTATCCCACTACTACCCCTCTACTACCCCACTACCCCACTACTATCCCTTTATTACCCCCTATGCCTCTACTACACCTCCACCACCCCACTACCCCTCTACTACCCCACTACCCCTCTGCTACCCCTCTACTACCCATCTACTACCCTACTACCCCTCTAATACCACTACCCCTCTACTACCCCTCTACTACCCCACTACCCCTCTACTACCCCACTCCCCCACTACCCCACTCCCCTACTACCCTACTACCCCACTACTCTAGTACCCCTTAACTACCCCTCTACTACCCCTCTACTACCCTACTACTACCCCACTACCCCTCTACTATCCCTCTACTACCCTACTATCCCACTACTACCCCTCTACTACCCCACTACCCCACTACTACCCCTTTATTACCCCCTACCCCTCTACTACCGCTCTACTATCCCTTTACTATGCCACTATGCCTCTACTACACCTCTACCACCCCACTACCCCTCTACTACCCCACTACCCCTCTGCTACCCCTCTACTACCCATCTACTACCCTACTACCCCTCTAATACCTCTACCCCTCTACTACCCCTCTACTACCCCACTACCCCTCTACTACCCCACTACCCTACTACCCCTCTACTACCCCACTACCCCTCTACTACCCCACTCCCCCACTACCCCACTCCCCTACTACCCTACTACCCCACTACTCTAGTACCCCTTAACTACCCCACTACCCCTCTACTACCCCACTACCCCTCTACTACCCCACTACCCTACTACCCCTCTACAAACCCAGTACCCTACTACCCCTCTACTATCCCTCTACTACCCCACTACCCTACTACCCAACTACCCCACTACCCCTTTACTACCCCACTACCCCTCTTCTACCCCACAACTACCCTACTACCCCACTGCCCATCTACTACCCCACTACCCCTCTACTACCCTTCTACTACCCAACTACCCCTCTACTACCCCTCTACTACCCCACTATCCCTCCACTACCCCGCTACCCTACTACCCCAGTACCCTACTACCCCTCTATTACCCCACTACCCCTCTACTACCCCTCTACTACCCCACTATCCCCTACTACCCCTCTACTACCCCTCTACTACCCCACTACTACCCCACTACCCCTCTACTACCCCACTACCCTACTACCCCTCTACAAACCCAGTACCCTACTACCCCTCTACTATCCCTGTACTACCCCACTACCCTACTACCCAACTACCCCACTACCCCTTTACTACCCCACTACCCCTCTTCTACCCCACTACTACCCTACTACCCCACTACCCGTCTACTACCCCACTACCCCTCTACTACCCTTCTACTACACAACTACCCCTCTACTACCCCACTATCCCTCTACTACCCCACTACCCTACTACCCCTCTACTACCCCACTACCCCTCTACTACCCCTCTACTACCCCACTATCCCCTACTACCCCTCTACTACCCCACTACTACCCCACTACCCCTCTACTATCCCTCTACTACCCTACTACCCCACTACTACCCCTCTACTACCCCACTACTACCACTTTATTACCCCACTACCCCTCTACTACCGCTTTACTATCCCTTTACCACGCCACTACCTCTCTACTACACCTCTACTACCCCTCTACCACCCCACTACCCCTCTACTACCCCACTACCCCTCTGCTACCCCTCTACTACCCATCTACTACCCCACTACTACCCCTCTACTACCCCTCTAATACCACTACCCCTCTACTACTCATCTACTACCCCACTACCCCTCTACTACCCCACTATCCCACTACCCCTTACTACCCCACTACCCTACTACCCCACTACTCCCTTACTACCCCACTACCCTACTACCCTTCTATTACCCCACTACCCCACTACCCTACTACCCTACTATCCTAGTACCCCTCTACTACCCCACTACCCCTCTACTACCACACTACCCTACTACCCCTCTACTACCCCACTGCCCTTCTACTACCCCACTACCCTACTACCCCTCAACTACCCCACTACCCTACTACCCCACTACCCTACTATCCCTCTACTACCCCACTACCCCTCTACTACCCTACTACCCCTCTACTACCCTAAGACCCCTCTACTACCCCAATACCCCTCTACTACCCCAATACCCCTCTACTACCCCAAAACCCCACTACCCCTCTACTACCCCACTATCCCTCTACTACCCCAATACCCCCCTACTACCCAACTACTACCCATCTACCCCCCTCCACCCCCCACCCCCCTCTATCCCCTCTACCCCTCTCTACTACCCCCCTCTACTACCCCTCTACTCTCTACCCCTCTCTACCCCTCTACCCCTCTACCTCTACCTCTCTATAGCTCTACCTCTCTCTACCTCTCTACGCGCGCACATATGCACATATATATATATGCATATATATATTTGTCTGTGTATATACATACATACATGGGCTTTGGCTTTGAACTTTTCATTGCGCAAGGACAGCACAGTGGATGCCTTTGAAATATAAACCGGATTTGATTCCTGAGGCCCACTGAAGGGCTAAAAGAATTGTTTTAATATGCTTTTACTGTGGCAGGAATCACGGAACCCACCAAAAGGTGAGAAATAATTTGCACATACTTCGAATCCCAGCATGCAGCACAAGTGCAAATCAATAGAGAGACCCATCGGAGGGTAATTACTTATTTAAATGCAGAGGGGATGAGAGGGTGTGTGAAGCACTCGTGAGCTGCCAGCATGCCTTTGAGAAAGGAGCAAGTGCTCTGAAACGCGTCAGGCTACAAGCATTATTGGGAAGAAAAATGCCGGTTTTGGAAATTAAAGTTCGTGATGAATACATCTACTGTGAGTGCGTCTTCAATTACGGGGCACCTTTTGGAAAACAATTAACACGGCAGCCAGGCTGTGGAAGACTGCACCGCCATCAAAAGGAATATGGGGCTGAGGCTTTAAACTTTTCATGCAAGGACAGCACAGTGGATGCCTTTGAAATATAAACCGGATTTGATTCCTGAGGCCCACTGAAGGGCTAAAAGAATTGTTTTAATATGCTATTACTGTGGCAGAAATCACGGAACCCACCAAAGGGTGAGAAATAATTTGCACATACTTCGAATCCCAGCATGCAGCACCAGTGCAAATCAACAGAGAGACCCATCGGAGGGTAATTACTTATTTAAATGCAGAGGGGATGAGAGGGTGTGTGAAGCACTCGTGAGCTGTCAGCATGCCTTTGAGAAAGGAGCAAGTGCTCTGAAACACGTCAGGCTACAAGAATGATTGGGAAGAAAAATGCTGGTTTTGGAAATTAAAGTTTGTGATGAATACATCCACTGTGAGTGCGTCTTCAATTACGGGGCACCTTTTGGAATACATACATATATAAACATATATATACATCTGCATATCTATATAAATACAAATATAGATGCATGCATACATACGCATGTTATGTACATGAAAGTTTGAAAAACACTAATAAAAGTAAAACTAAAAAGCAACCTAATTACAAACAGAATTGCTTTAATTTAAACGAGGGCGAGACCTATTGCATTTTCAATACTTGTTTAAAGATGGGCACAATTATTACTTTACTGAATAATTCGAGCACTCACATAGTATAAAATATTCATCAATGTCCAAACAAGGTAGATGAGTAGTAAATTCACTTTAATCCATGTATGAGTTAGGTAAGTGTACTCGCCGTTTTCACATGTGCATGGGAGTACTCTCCTATAGATTCTACTTTCTGTGACTTGGAATAAACTTTAAACTGCACTTTTTCGACTCTTGTTTTCCATCGCTGCTCAGCCGTATTAATTATTCTCATCTATTTGATGCGAGTAGCTATTCAGTACAGCCCTGATTAAGTCATGATACTATTTACCTAATGACGAAATACTTGTTGGCTGATTTTTTCATGACGGATATACAACTTTATTATTGTTGGCCGCATTTTCGTTGTTTGTATGCAAATCAGCACCTGATGTGAAGATCTCCTGGGAATGTCTAACCATTGACTCATACCTGGATTAAAATGGATTTAATACTCATCTACCTAGTTTGGACATTGATGACTATTTTATACTATTTGAGTGCTTGGATTATTCAGCGAACAGTATATGCACCTTCGTTGAGGAGCTAAGTTGGGTTGTATGGTATCCCACCCTTGTCCTCGAGCACTGAGTTTGACATACATTTGTTAACACTTTCCCTACACTTGTTGCAGAGCGCCTAGAGTCGCAAGACCTGGTTAACATAATTCTGTACACAATTATTACTTCCCTCCATGATTTCAATGGGGATCCTTTGATTCCAACAAGAAAAACATTTGTCAATAAAGGGGCCCACAAGGTAGGGCTTTTTCTAAATAAACCAATGGGCATGCCGTCAGGGCCTGGCGCTGTCCCGGTCGGGGATCTTGAAATGGCCCTGCCAACATCGGAAACATTGATGGTATCACCTAATTTGATAGCTTGGTACTGACAAGAGCGGAGGAGATCTAACTCAGTTTTGAACATTCCGAAAAAAGGACGGTTTCTAACTTCCTAAAATAATCTGTTATCTCTAGTTTGTGAAGCCAGTTCAAAATCAGCCCAGGCCTTATATCTTCTTTCTTTCTATGAAAAAACAGCATTATATTCCAGTCTAGCAGCTCTGATAGCTAGTGTGTTGGGTGAAAGGCTATAGGTGACCTGTTTTACATTTTTTAAATCAACAGTTCATGTGGGTTCAAACCATTTTTGGGCTGGTCGATCCAGGAAGGGTTTGTTAGTGGCCAGCATGCGGGACATGTTATAGCAAACTGTTGTAAAGCCCTCCAAAACCTTGTTAGGCTTTATCTCTTCTGACAGACAGCACTTAATGTCTTCAAGGTCTTCTATTATAAGATCTTCAAAGAACTGGTTAGGATCAGTACTGTACCACCTCACATGCACTCCCTTGTTAGGATGGTAATGTATAGGGGTCACATGGTTGATGGTCGGGGTGGGCGGGTTTAATAAAAATCCAACACTAATGGGATTATGATCACTCAAGGTGGTCAGACTAACGTTGGGTTCACGATTTTAGGTACTAGATCAGGAGATAATAGTATAAAATCGATGGTAGTGCCCCTACTCCTCCTTGGTAAGTACCATCAGCTCACTCCAACTTCAACCCATCCGCCTGCAAAAGAAATACGGCGTCTTATCTTTGGACAAAATGCTGCCTCTGTAATGCACAAAACAATCACAATTGCCAATACTGATATTGCCTCCAACATTACTTTAAAGGTGCATAGAAATAAAGTCCATGACAATCCTATTTCTCAATTGAATTCTTTCAAATTTATTTCAAAAAATATTTTTAAACTTTATATTCCATAGAAAATCAGTTCAAGTTTTCTTCTACATTTTATAAAACACATTAACAATAAAACACCTTCTTTATACAAAAGATAATCAAACCTTTTCACCACACTCTCTTCTTCAAGCAACTACCAGTCCCCATTCACAAACACTTATAACCCACACATGACTACAGCCATACAACATCAACACGAACTGGCTACCTAGATTTGTTTGCTATTATTTTAAACGCCAGGTGTATAAACCAAACAACAACAAAATAATTTACACAGAAGTCTTTCAAGTGCACTCCTACTCAAGATAAACAGTTCTTTTAGATTAACAACAACTTTACAGTGCACGAAAGCAAACAAAATAGACAAAAGATTGTTTGGCAAAAAAAAAAGAAAAAAAAACAGGTCGACGTGTTTCGAACCCATTTCTTAAGGGGTTCTCTTCAGGACCACAATAGCTGTAACAGAAAAATGCAAGATCTTATTGCCCAGATACAAAAACCTGTTTTGACTTAATTCACCAAGTACAACAACCCAGTATCCAGCCAGCTTACCTCTTACATGATATGGAGCAATTCACTACTCATTTCACAACAAATCTATGAATAAACGAAAGGCAAAAGAAGATAAAACAAAATCAAAACCTTGTCTCTAAGGAAATAGTCGTCCTCATTAAACCTTGTCCCAGTAAAAAAACGTCCACTTACAGTGTAGGAGAGTGTAGGGGTTTTCAAACAACTCTTTTGGGAGACGATGCGCGAGTGCTGAAAGAGAGGAAACGAGCGTGTAAAACTAACCTGCCAACTCTATGATCCGTCCAGTGGCTTTTTGTAATTCAAACACCTAATTACCTTTAACACGCGTGAAAATGCAAAAGCGTTCCTTCTACTACGTTCGTTTTTTGATAGACGGCAGCTCCGAAATGGTTAATTTCTTACTTGCTGCCTCTGCAAAGCTAAATTAATAAAGCTTTTTCAAAGAATGAAACTGACGAACGTTGATTATCATACATAACAAAACAACGCATGTGGCAATCGTCGGTTCCTGCCACAATTGTCCTTATATTGCTGCGCGGGTTAAGCTTTGACGTACCTTTTTTAGAAGCCAATCCTTTCTTCAATTAATCGTTCACCGTTATGCTCGCATGACGAGGTTGAAAAATGCTGTCTACGTGCGGCCATTGACAAACCCTGGCTTTACGCTCGACTCACAGAATTGTGGGTAATCTATTCAGTGATTCTGGGAACAGTAGTTTTCAGATTGAAAGCTAGTGCCGGGACAATAAAAACGCTTCGGATAGAGATTCATTGTTTATTGTAATCATCAATACTGACTAACCAGTGTAGAATTTGAAATTTAGAGGAAAAAGGCCGAATAGAACCTACAAAGGACTGTTGATTGAACATTTATTGGGGCACCTACTGCCTGATATCAAACTTACAAACCTAATATTCACAATTTGTACAGTTCTGCAAGTTCATTTAGCCCATTCATAGTTGTATTAAATTTGACAATTAACATTGCCTCACCTTGACTTAATTTCTGATCCAGGTTGCCACCTCTTGAATCTAGTTCCAATTTTAAAATCACTGGGCATTTGAGGTCTCTTTCGGTATGACCTCTCGATTTCCAATGATTGACTAAAGGTGCTGTTTCAAAAAAAATTCTAATCTTAGATTTATGCTGAGTGATTCTCTGACAAACCTCTTAATTCGTCTTCCCGACATATAGCTTTGGTCAGGGACACAATATCCTGTAGACAACAAATTTAGATTTACAGTTGGTGAAGATATCATGCTTCCAATGTATACCATTATGGGAAAACAAAGAACCCTCAATTGTCTGCTCGCAGCAGGAGCACGAGCCACATTTATGATGACCACTCACCAGGGCTAAACCCATGTAGTTTCTCAAAGTTGGTTTAGGCAGTTTTGGTAACAACGCAGGAACCACATGGTTGGCAATACTTTTCTCTTTCTTGAAAGCAAAAAGCGGACCATTATAAAAAGATTGGTCCAAATTCTTAATCAGGTGCCAGTTTTGCTGAATTATTTTTTTGAATTGATTTGAATTGGGACAGAAAGTGGAAACACAGACCACCTTGTCAATTGATGTTCGTGGTTTCTTTTGTAAGAGTGACTCCCGTGGTCACCAAGCCCTCTTCATGGCATTTTTTAGTAAATTCTTGGGGTATCCTCGATCAGATAACCTACCAAACAAATTTTTGGCATGTAGGAAATATTCATCTTTGAAGTGGCAGTTACGTTGAATTCTTAAAAACTGTTGTCAATTGAAAGTTCGCAGTCAATTGGGTTTAATAAGTTTGAAGACGGAATCTTTTGAGAATGATTTCTATTACCAAATCAAAGGAGTCGCGATGGGCTGTCCATTCGCCCCCGGAACTAGCCTTACTTTTCATGGCAATGTACGAAGAGAGATTCATCTATAACAATCCTTTCCAGCAGTTCATTTCGAACTGGATGCGTTATATAGATTATATTTTCATGGTGTGGTCAGGAACACAAGAACAACTCATCAATTTTTCAATTGGCTTAATGCAAGAACAGAGGACATCAAGTTGAGCCTTAATCATTCCAAACATCGAATTACTTTTTTGGATGTAGAAGTCTATCCTTCTGATGGGAGTCTTGTTACAACTCTATTTAAAAAACCAACAGATAGGAACAAGTCACTCCGTTATACAAGTAATCATCCGAGAACCTTGAAGCAAAACTTGCCCTTTGGGCAGTTTTTAAGAATTCAACGTAACTGCCACTTCAAAGATGGATATTTCCTACATTAAAACAAATCATTTATCAAAACTGGCACCTGATTAAGAATTTGGACCAATCTTTTTATAATGGTCTGCTTTTTGCTTTCAAGAAAGAGATAAGTATTGCCAACCATGTGGTTCGTGCGTTGTTACCAAAACCGCCTAAACCAACTTTGAGAAACTACATGGGCCTAGCCCTGGTGAGTGGTCATCATAAATGTGGCTTGTGCTCTTGCTGCGAGCAGACAATTGAGGGTTCTTTGTTTTCCCATAATGGTATACATTGGAAGCATGATATCTTCACCAACTGTAAATCTAAATTTGTTGTCTACGGGATATTGTGTCCCTGCCCAAAGCTATATGTTGGGAAAACGAATCAAGAGGTTCATCAGAGAATCACGCAGCATAAATGTAGGATTAGACATTTTTTTGAAACAGCACCTTTAGTCAATCATTGGAAATCGAGAGGTCATACCGAAAGAGAACTCAAATGGACAGTGATTTCAAAATTGGAACTAGATTCAAGAGGTGGCAACCTGGATCAGAAATTAAGTCAAGGTGAGGCAATGTTAATTGTCAAATTTAATACAACTACGAATGGGCTAAATGAACTTGCAGAACTGTACAAATTGTGAATATTAGGTTTGTAAGTTTGATATCTGGCGGTAGGTGCCCCACTAAATGTTCAATCAACAGTTCTTTGTAGGTTCTATTCGGCCTTTTTCCTCTAAATTTCAAATTCTACACTGGTTAGTCGGTATTGATGATTACAATAAACAATGAATCTCTATCCAAAGCGTTTTTATTGTCCCGGCACTAGCTTTCAATCTGAAAACTACTGTTCCCAGAATCACTGAATAGATTACCCACAATTCTGTGAGTCGAGCGTAAAGCCAGGGTTTGTCAATGGCCGCACGCAGACAGCATTTTTCAACCTCGTCATGCGAGCATAACGGTGAACGATGGATTGAGGAAAGGATTGGCTTCTAAAAAAGGTACGTCTAAGCTTAACCCGTGCAGCAATATAAAGACAATTGTGGCAGGAACCGACGATTGCCACACGCGTTGTTTTGTTATGCATGATAATCAAAGTTCGGCAGTTTCATTCTTTGAAAAAGCTTTATTAATTTAGCTTTGCAGAGGCAGCAAGTAAGAAATGAACCATTCCGGAGCTGCTGTCTATCAAAAAATGAACATAGTAGAAGGAACGCATTTGCATTTTTATGCATGTTAAAGGTAATTAGGTGTTTGAATTACAAAAAGCCACTGGACTGATCATAGAGTTGACAGGTTAGTTTTACACGCTCGTTTCCTCTCTTTCAGCACTCGCGCATCGTCTCCCAAAAGAGTTTTTTGAAAACACCTACACTCTCCTACACTGTAAATGGACGTTTTTGTACTGGGACAAGGTTTAATGAGAACGACTATTTCCTTTGAGGCAAGGTTTTGATTTTATTTTATCTTCTTTTGCCTTTCGTTTATTCATAGATTTGTTGTGAAATGAGTAGTGGATTGCTCCATATCATGTAAGAGGTAAGCTGGCTGGATACTGGGTTGTTGTACTTGATGAATTAAGTCAAAACAGGTTTTTGTATCTGGGCAATAAGATCTTGCATTTTTCTGTTACAGCGATTGTGGTCCTGAAGAGAACCCCTTAAGAAGTGGGTTTGAAACGCGTCAACCTTTTTTTTTTTTTGCCAAACATACTTTTGTCTATTTTGTTTGGTTTCGTGCATCGTAAAGTTGTTGTTAATCTAAAAGAACTGTTTATCTTGGGTAGGAGTGCACTTGAAAGACTTCTGTGTAAATTATTTTGTTGTTGTTTGGTTTATACACCTGGCGTTTAAAATAATAGCAAACAAATCTAGGTAGCCAGAACTTGTTGATGTTGTTTGGCTGTAGTCACGTGTGGGTTATAAATGTTTGTGAATGGGGACTGGGAGTTGCTTGAAGAAGAGAGTGTGGTGAAAAGGTTTGATTATCTTTTGTATAAAGAAGGTGTTTTAGTGTTAATGTGTTTTATAAAATGTAGAAGAAAACTTGAACTGATTTTCTATGAAATATAAAGTTTAAAAATAATTTTTGAAATAAATTTGAAAGAATTCAATTGAGAAATAGGGTTGTCATGGACTTTATTTCTATGCACCTTTAAAGTAATGTTGGAGGCAATATCAGTATTGGCAATTGTGATTGTTTTGTGTACTTAAGGCTCAGCCTTACTGATTCGAGCCAAGACCCAGTGTTGTTTTTTGCTTCTGTAATGCAGCATCTGCTTGGTATGTGGTCCAATTCCAAATACTTTTTTCAGAATCCCAAGGGTGGACCCAAGGGTACCATTACAATCACCCAGCCCTCATCCTTGCTTTCAAATGCTAGCTTCTTTAGAATCGGGAGAGCTAACAAATTAACAGGGAAAGCCTATTCACAGGTTGAGCTATGAAACTGGCAAGTAATTCATGCAACAGAATATGCAAAGTCACTTCACAATTCAAAAAAGTGCATTTCCTTAAAATGCCGAAATGTTTCAACATAGTATTTCAGATTATATTACTTAATTGACAGGCATTTAATGAAAATGATATCTTGAATTTGGACTGAACCTAGAAACATTCATTCCTACCCCTGCCCTGACAACAATGCTGTTAGCTGACTCTACCCACCTACTCATCCCAAACCTGCTCCTGCTGCTATGATCTCCAAATAAACACTTTCTAGGCTCTTTCCTCTTCTATCCCTCCACTATCCTTTTCAATGCAACTAGCAGACTCACATGTCCACCGCTCAATTTAATTTCATATTTCCCTATCCTAGTTCAGTATTAATCCTTGTTGATGGGATTCTGCACATACACAGTACTATGCACAGGAATATGGGACCTCGGTGAATAGGGGCTAAGCCTTCCCACCACCTTAGTACCCACGAAACCCAGGACCGACTAGCTATAGTGTCTCACTCGCTCTCCTACACAGTCATGAAGAAGGAAATGATTAGACACCCCAGAACACAACACTCCCGGATCTCTCAGGAATCTCTGTAACAAGACACACCTTTAAACTCCATGAATAGGCAGACAACGAACATAGCAGACGGTTCTCATGTGAAAGGCATAAACAGAGTGTTGCAAAAACAAAGCCATGTAGTAACACGCGCAAAAGCAGCATCATGGTTGCCGGGCTCATGCTAACTTAGCGATGTCGACAATGTCCCTATCGGCCATGTGACACCCTCCCCCTGGTAAGTTTGTAGTACACAGAAAAAACAGAATGCAACTGTAAGCAGAATCAAAATGCTTGGAAAAAAGGCCAAATCATAAAAAATGCCAAAACGTTGTTATAAATAATTTGAATGCGAGTTCGGAAAATGTATCAGATTAAGTGACCCGTGGAATGCAAGTCGTTCCAAAAGGTTTTCCCTGTTGTTCATAGCAAAGAGGGACGCCATCCAATTGAGCAGGTCGGAGGAACACCCATGCTCCTCATAATCAGATGCCTCCAGGAGCATATCCGGGCAACCCGCACAACTTTCGATGAAACTCCATTACAAGAGGCGCTGTGCAGCCCCACAGGCATTCCCGTCTGCCAGCACTCCAAGTGCAGCTGCACGTATCAAACGGCTCTCCACAGAACAGGCCTGATCATGGGCCAGTAATGGACCCATTAACAGATCATAATCCGGGTCAGCAACAGACATATTAGAGAGGCATATATCCAAGGCCCAATAGAAAGAGCACCATCGGCAATAGAACACAGGTTGCACGCAAGTGAAGTAGGCGAAGCGAAAAGTAAGACCATAACTCACACCAACGGTCGCCAATGGCAAACATCCAAACAGTTGTTGCTATCGGTCACGGCACAGCCGCAATTGGCCAGGTCAGTGCAGCACTACAATATAGGAAGCCATTGCGTAAGAGAAGCAGAAGTGCCAGCACGCCGCACGCCAGCAAGAGTATCAATGGAAACCCTCCGAAGGCGCTGGAAAAAATAGAATTAATAAGGGCCTCACTCCAAAAATAGTCTGAAAAGAGGAAACAAGGTCAGATCCTACAAGTTAAAAAAAATTAGCAAGGCCTTCGGTATCAGACACATTAGATATTTGGTGTGTTAATTCTCCAAAATGGAGTGAGAGATTGGTGTTTAGTAGTGAGTGTATCTCACTTGCGGTTCTCGCCACCTTAAATTCGAAGGTCTCTCGCGCTGATGTGAGATCCACTTCTTGTTGAAACAATAGCACTTTTAGTCTGCTTAGTTTATTGAAATCTGTTTTCAAAGTTGGAATGGAAGGCCAAAGCAAACTATCTCCACTCCCATGCCAGGTTGGGAAAAGGACATTGTTGCAGCAAGTAACACGTTGCAAAACCATCAATATGCCAACCCGTAAGCCACAGCAGTCGTAGTTATTTAAAAGAAGATAACTGCCAGAATCTGTATAGCTGTTTTTAAAACATATGATGATAGAAATATCTTCTGTGCATTGAGAATATATTGTGTACCGTATTCACTTTTGTGTTTATTATTTTTTATATTTTTATTGTATTCACTGTTGATAGTTTAAGTAAGTTCACATTGACTGAATATACAAATGGTTCTAAGAAATTGATAAAGTAAAAATTCTTTGAGGAGGACTGTCACGTAATTACGACACTTTTAACAATATGCCCAATCAGTAATACGTCTAATTCTAAATATAGAGCAGGCTTTCAGGCATCTTTTACCATCTTAAGATGGCCGCCGCATTCCCGAATGCTAGGTTGCCTAGCAACATGAAGCTGGCGTGCCTAATACCAAGGCTCAGCGCCGACCCACGTACTGAAGTCGACCGTGACTATACGAGCGGCGTGATACCAAGTAAGTCCTGTAACCGCTAGAGATTATCCTGCTATATTCCAATAGTATACCTTTGCTAATATTCCCCTCTCCTTGCTTAGGTCACTGCCAGCATAAATTGGAGCCTATCTTTGGCTCAACATATATAAATTAGTCCTGTCAACCGACCTCGGATCTCCCTATCAAGGAATAGAGCATCGTTTAACTAAGTAAGTGCTCCGCTCCATTTTTATCTTTCATTCCTCATGAATACAGCTTAGTTTCTTATATACAATACCCATTTGCCTGTACAGGTCTCACTATCGTCAAATGATACGATGGAGCCACAATGTGGGTTCCTGGTTTAACCACCACCTCAATACCACAGCGCTGATCCGCCGCAGATGGTATTACATCGGATGTACTCTGGCACACTAGGCCACACCATAGTGAGTACCACATTACAGTATTCCTTGATATGCATAATGTTGGCATTTTTAAGAGAGTGTCCCTTAACACAGGTCAGGAAGTCCTGTACCGTCCAATAAGCTATTGAGGCGTTAATATTAAAGTCTACAGTAGTATTACAGCCCCTCATGACTATCTGTAACAGCCCATATCTACTCATACACATCTTTCTTCCTCTACAGTACCCCAGTAACTTGGTCCTGATGAGACCCCATATCTAGAGAGGGTCGAAACGCCGTCGACTACAGACAAAAGAGAGAGCCTAAAAAATTAAATAATCATAGTGTATCAAGCTCATCCTTTTGTACTTCACCAATAACCTGTTTTCCCTTGTTTGTTCACTTTGTCACTGAATACTCACCAAATAGGTTATGGTCACTTCACTGGGGTACACTGAAATATTTAATGTGGAATTATATGTAATTATTTGTGATATTGCATAATTAATTAACGACTTCGGCTGAAGTCAGGTAGTCTTGATGGGTTGTTTTGATTAATTGGTATGAAGACAAAATTAATGTAAATATTACTTGTACTCGATAGAGGGTCATGACTGTATGCAATATTTCTGTTTATGATTTAATCTGAGCATTTACTTGAGTTGCAGATTCTTGTGCACATTGTTTTTTGTACTAGTAGACTGCTAGTGTGGTGTGCGAGGGGGCAGAGAGGCACACTGGCACAGATTCGGCCCGGCTGACCTGCGCGATCTACTTTGAGACTGTAGTGAGGGGCTGCTGAAATAAAGAACTGCACGGACCACATTGCTGCCATCAGGATTCACAGACACACCAGCACAACCAGACCATGTGAGCTGCTGGGGCAGAGAGAATGACATAGCGCGGTCCACAGGCTGGGCGCTTTCAAGCATACCTAAGGCAGTGGAGGCTCAGAGAAGGGAAGGCCGGCGTGCTGTATGAGGAGAGAACGGGGACCAATGCCTATAATATAGCACTGCAAGATACTTGGACTTTACCCAGCTCAGAACAGTAGTGAGTGCGAGCTGTGCTGCTAATTGCAACTGCAGGGCCGGGGCCCTACTTAAATGAGACACAGAGCACGACTGGTTGCGGTGAAATAAGCGCAGGTTTTACCTGCAGTAGTGACAGGAGCCACATCGTGCCTTATTAGCGGAGCAGACCGCATGGTGAGCTCCGACCCTCTGAAGGGCTGTTGACGACTGCCCAGGTGCGCGGGCCAGAATCTCACTAACAAGAGTGGTATACTTTGGAGAGGGCATCATAGGCTGGTACTGTTGTATCCTCGTCTGAAGAAATATTTGGCAAGGCCCAAGTCTGACGTGAGGCGCACCGGATATACCAGTGCAATACAGCCTGCTCCCCTGGGTGGTGCAGCTTGGGGGAGCATAACAGGTAGTGAGTAAGCTATGGGCAAAACTACAGCAGAAAATCCAAATTACCTTTTGAGGCACGCAAATCCACCAGAGCTTCGAGTAATCACAAACACACAATGGCCGACGGCCCTAGCTCCGGCTCCCAGACTTATACTGCCGTTCTTAAGGAACTGCTCCTTACAATAAGACATAGTCTCACATCAATTGAAGCCAAGATGGACACAATGAATACAAGGATAGACAATGTCAATCACAAGCTTAAACGCGACGAGCATATCAAAGAGATGGAACAACGAACGCATCTCCAATTTGGAAGATACATCCCGCAGGGAGGGCGGAACAACTACTCAAAATGGAGTGATGCTAAAGGTTCTAGGGGCAAAAAAGGAAGATTTGGAGTCGAGATCGCACCGCAACAACATAAGGATTCTTGGAAATCCATAATCCACCAACACAGTTCAGATGGAGGAATTTGTGGAACGCTTACTCGCGACGATATTTGAAAGAAGAGACTTCTCCACGATGTTTGTGGTAAAAAGAGCCCATCGCTACCTGGCCACTCGACCACCAGTTGGGGCTCCCTCAAGACCGATTATCGCTCGAATGTTAAATTATCGGGATTGTGACACAGCCCTGAGGCTAGCATGGAAACACAAAACACTTTCCTTTGAGGGCTCTGAAATTGCCATCTTCCCGGATTTCACATTAGCAGTCCAGGAAGCCCGGAAAAAGTTCCTACCAGTCAAGAAGAAACTACAGCAGGCCAACATCACCTACGCTATGCTATTCCCTGCGAAACTCGGGGGTAACACATCAGGGCAAGAAGCATTACTTCACCAACCCGCAACATGTCACAGATCTCCTGAAAACCACTCTCCGAAGATCCCCTCTAAACGAACCATCTCAGAGCCCGACCCACTCAAATACAGTCCTATCTGACATAGAATACCGCCGCCAGGATTGAGATGATTTCCCCAAGAGCCCGCTCTTTTAATTCAGACCTCATCCCAACGGTCTGTTTAACAGGCTGCAGAGCCATACAAGGCTCAACTGATCACTGAACACTTGCATCGCAAACTCGATTGATCGAAGTCTTCGCCTGCTTTAGATGCCATCGGACATTATGGCTGCATTCCCCACACATGATATGGACATGTATTCAGGACATAGGGGCACTGAATTAGAGCCTGGGTACCCTCGTGCCCACGAGGGGAGACTGCTGTGCCCTCAAGCGTTTATTTCCAAAGGGTCATCCCCATAATGCAAAAAGTTACGGTTTTCTTCACTTTTTCTTCACCTTGCCTTTTTTTGCAAGGGCTGTTTTTTCCCTTTATTTTGAATGGGGTGGGAAGGGAGGGAATGCACGGCACAGCAGGATTGGGTTGCTGATGTGGGATCGGTGAAGTGGGGGGAGGGATTGTTGGAAACGTTCAACAACACTTTATGCACAGACACTATCACAGGCTACCGTCCTGCTCTCACAGAGCTTTTTAAGCTAATTTGTTATGCAATGCAATTCCTTTACTCTATAAATGACTCAACCAAGTTCCCCTAGCTATAACTTCCTCACTTGGAATGTGAGGGGCCTGGGGAACCCCAGGAAACGGCGACATGTACAAGCCTAACTGGATAGACACAACATACACTGAGCCTTGCTCCAGGAGACTCATATTGGCCCCAGTGCCCCGACCACCTTCACTGCCCGGTGGGCTTCATGCAGATGATTCTCGATATATTCCACCTATGCCCGTGGGATGGTAATCCTAATAAAAAAAGTCCCATATTTACCCATTGGGGCGTTCACCAACCCCCAAGGGCATTAATGCCTCACATGGGGACGGATGGCATCTCAATCCATAACTATAGGATGCTGCTACGGGCCTAATCATGATGATCTCGAGTTTTTTAATGTCCTTTGGGGTAAAATCTTAGGTACGGGCTCCACTCACTTAGCTTGGGACGGGAACTTCAACGTCACTCTAGATCTGACAATAGATGGGCAACGACCGCTACCATATCACTACACAGGGGCCCAACGCCAGCTTTCAGAGATAGTTACCCCACCTTGTCTGATAGACGCATGAAGAAGTCTACACCCCACTGTCAGAGAGGGCACATGTTACTCTTCAACAAACTCAACATGGTCACGCATTGACAGTTGGTTGTTGACCAGGGTACTAAAATCATAGCTCATGGCAGCGAGACACCTCACACACACTTCCTCTGATCACGCACCCGTGATGATATTCCTTACTCCGCCCTGCTCATAGTCACCTTACTAATCTTGGAGGTTACCTGTGTATGCTCTGCTTGATCCCCTATTCCACTCAGAATTAGAACAAGAGATCACAGACTTCTTCCCACGCAACAAAGACACTGTGCCTCAGATTTCTACGGTCTGGGAGGCGTTTAAAGTGACCATTAGAGGGATTTGCATCGCAAAAGGGGGAGGCATCTTAAAAGACATCCGGAGCATCCTTCGTACATTAGAAACCGACCTCAAAAAGTTAGAGGAGCAAATGAGCTCTACACCCAGCGCTGCTTTACAGGGACAGATCAGAGATAAACTGACAAATTATCAGGAGACTGCGGAACGGGAAGGCAAATTTAGAGGGAAGTACCACATCGCCTGAGAATATGGGGAAGGGGAGCGCCCTGGGAAGGCTCTGGCAGAGGTAACCCGGAAACCCTGTTTTTCTGGCACTGTATTGAAAATTACTGACCCAACAGGCAGAGTGCTAGGCCTGGGCGGTAAATTCCATTCCGCTCATGGAATTTGGGTAATTTCACGTTGCACGGAGAACGCGGAATTGCCAAAAATTCCGCGATCCGTCGCTTTGCGGAATTTTTTGCTTGTTCGCACTTTCAAAATGCTTGTTCGAGAGATATTTCCCCCTTAGCACGCAAACAGCGTTCGCGAACAGGAAAAAAGCATTGCGGGTGGAACAAGCAATTCCGCGTGTTCGCGGAACTCTGCGTGCCCGCGGAGATTTTTTACCGTTTTGCGGAGCCCACCCCTACAGAGTGCACAGGGACACTCCAGATATATTGGACACATTCCATGATTTTTACAACACTCTTTACAACACTCATTGGGCGCAACCGATTGACTTCGAGCCATTTTTTGAGGATGTAGCGATGGGGTGGTTGGGGGATACCCAGAGGGAATTTCTGCTGGCAGACTTTGAAGATGAGGAGATACTCTCTGCAATCATGCAGCTGCAGTCTGGCCGAGCCCCCGTGTGGAAACTAGCTGCAATTGCTGTTAGCATCTGCTGAAGCCATTTTGTTTGTGGTAGCCATTTTAGTTGGCCATGTGCTCGCCATGTGCTTTCTCCCTCTTCACTGTTGACTGCCTTTGTATTCTGCTTGTGTCATGTGATATAGTTAACTCCTTCAGCACTGAGCCAGAGCCTCGCACATGCTCAGAAAGACTTGTAGCTGCCAATACACCTGCTCCTAGTGTATATCTGTCAGGCTGTTCTTACTGATGTAAGGAGAAAAGTCTCCCCTCCCACTTTGTTGAGCAAGCAATAACTTGTCAATAACCGGTCTTGTATGTGCCAGTACCTCCCCTTGGTCTCATGCTGACTATGCAACAAATGCATATATAATGCCCCTGTTCTTTATACTCCTTAGACTGTCTCATACAGTGGCCTGAGGGTACCGTATTGACGCAGTCTCCCTCATGTGGTCAGTCTCTCTCATGTGAGGTTAATAAAATTGTGTTTTACTATTCCAGCTTCCGTGCCAATCTCTTCTTTGTTGGTTTAAGGATCAGGTGCATCAGTGAATCCCTTAAAAGATGTTTGATTCCTTCACCCAGTCCAGATGGCCTGCCTGCGGAATGCTACAAAACATACAGTAAGGCCCTCATCCCCATTCTAAGGCACATGAACGAAGAGGCACAGGAAATGGGCATGCTTCCGCAAGCAATGCGAGAAGCACTCATAATCTCTCTATTGAAGCCAGGGAAACCAGGAGATAAGTGCGACCCCTATAGCCCACTCTCACTCATAAACTGTGACGCCAAAATCTTTGTGAAATTACTCACCAACGGAATAAGTCCTCTGATGACAGCGCTGGTCCTGCCGGACCAATCGGGGTTTATCCTTGGCAGGGCAACGTCGCATGACCTGCGCACTCTCTTTGCCCTTATGCAGGCTTTTGTCCTGAGACGAATGAGCTTCCCCCCCTTCTTAGCGTGGATCCAGACATAGTACACGAAACCACAGGCCAAAATACTCATCAATGGCCTGTGCTCACCCAGGTTCCACATCATGAGAGGGACGAGGCAGGGCTGCCTGCTCTCCCCACTCTTATTCGCCCTGGCCATGGAGCTATTCGCAGCTAAGCTCCGGCAACACCACCAGGAACATGCCCTCATATACCCTGAAAGACAAATCCACATATCCTTGTATGCCGATGACCTTACCTTGTATCTAAGTGATCCCAAGTTGAGTCTGAATCCTATACTACGGGCGTTTTTGAAGTTCGGTAGGCTCTTGGGGATTCATATTTATTGGAGCAAATCACAAATCTTCCCCCTCACAGATGCGGTAAAGAGACACACCCCAGACTTCCCCTTAAGCTGGTGCGAGGGCGAGATAAAATACCTAGGAATGGTAATTACTAGAGACAGGGAACACCTCCGGAGGGCCAACTATGGCACAGCGTTGGACGCACTAACGGAGTCCATCACGAGATGGATAGCAATGCCTCACTCGATGGTTGGCCGGATAGCTCTGACAAAAATTATCATCCTCCTTAAGAGGCTCCACTATTTCACTAATATCCCCTATGCGCCCAGTAAACCCTTCTTCAAAGTCCTCAAAACGCAACTCATTCAGTTGACGTGGGGGGCCAAACAACCCCGGCTGAAATGGGAGGCACTAACCCTACCCTTCGATCTAGGAGGTTTTGAAGTGCCTGACATGGAGTTATATTATTGGTGTGCTCAGGCCCTTCGCGGCTTACTGGATACATCCGCTACCATACATGCCACATCTTGCGGTAGAGCATTGGCCTATGGTGCCAACCCAATACTCGGCTTACATAAGCGCTCCAATCAATCCCAAATACACTGATCCCACCACAGTGGAATGCACAAATAGAACTTGGAGGGCAATAGCTAAGCGCATGAACATAGGCATGTTATGCTCTCCGCTACTGCCGCTACTAGGCAGGCTAGACATGCCAGTTACAAGTGAGGGAAGGTGCCGACAAATGCTTGGCAAATTTGATATTCATACCTGGGGTGCACTATATGACAAAGGAACATTCCGGTCACAGAAACACTTCTTTGAAAACTGTCGGCCCACCACCATGGAATTATTTATGTATATACGGCTCCATCACGATGTTAAGTCCGCCTCCCCTGATTTTCCCGCCGAACCACCCACCCTGGTCCCGCTCCACGCGCTATTACAGTGTTCTCTCCCAACACACGTAGTATCCATGCTATACCGAGCCTCACAAGCAGACAGCCCTCACGCTTCTCATGGAGCACGATCAAGATGGGAGGCTGATTTGGAATTCCCCATCACTGATGATCAATAGGAATTTTGCTGCCAGCAAACAGGTAGGATCTTGGCAAGCAGTAGACTGCGAATAAAACATTTCAAATACCTTCACCGCCTTTACTATCCCCGGTACGACTATGCCAATTTAGGCTTAGGGAAAATGACAATTGTGACAGATGCAGAAAGGAGGGAGAAGATTTCTTACGTCTAGTTTGCGAATGCGCCCCTATTCAGTCATACTGGACCACAATAACTAAGACCCTTAGCCAGATGACAGGGCTACACATATCTAACACCCCACTTATCACACTATTGGGACACACAAAAGACCTCGAGGCACCTTTCAGGAGGTACATATTGCTGGGGCTGCTCCTGGCTAAACGTAGGGTAGCTTGTAAATGGAGGAGAGGGAGAGCACCCAAGTTTAAGGACCGGCTGTGCGACCTTGTCTCTGCCAGGAGCAGCTTACGGTGTACGCTGAGCTGATGCCACCTACATCTAGCCCACGAGATATTTGGGAACCCCTACGGGCATATCAGCTGGAGCAGTCTGCTGTGGAGTTGGAAGCAGGGGAAATAACTGTAGACTTGGAAGCCGCTCTGCCAGAAATGCGATGAGGAGGAAGTAGACGGGATTGTAGTAAGATGGAATGTAAAAGGTATAACTGTTATCGAACACATGTCGCCTGCGGGCTGGGGCTGTAGCAAAATTGATGTATGTCAGCCACAAACTCTGTGATTTTCTGTGTAAGGGCTGTAGTCAAATTGATGTATGTCAGCCACAAACTCTGTGATTTTCTGTATATACTATGTTTTCTATAACATTGATTATGTACTGGTACCCTGTGGGGCTGACAAGTTGTCGGCTCTTATGTGCCTGTTTCTTGTTGAAAATCAATAAATAAATCTTTTTTTTAAAAACTAAAAAAAACTGCCATTTGAAAGCAACGTGAGTGTGGGAATGATAGCTGGGAGGGCGTACCTTTTAAAAAACAAATCAGATTAGGTGCTGACACGTTACAGGTGCCGTGCAAAATAACTTGTTTGCAAACTAGGGAATGTCCTACTGTGGAATCCCATTTCTCCCCTGTTAGGAAAACGTCCTTATCCGCACGTTGACATCTGTCGGTGAAAGGCAATGACCACAATTCATGGAAGAAAGTACTTCCTAGGGGCTCTAAGTGCCCAACCGGGTAGTGTTTCATGCAACAAGTAAACTGAAATAGTGAGCTACAGAAAAAGGTAATTGTTCTAATTGTTCTATATGTAACAGTGTGTAAGTTGTGTCTTTCTCGGGCATACATTTCTGTTTAACTGTTCAATTAAATGGTAAAAACAGTGCAGAAGCATTCAAATAATCCCACTGAACTTTCCCCATTTTAAGCATTTGTAATGTCCATGCGAATTGCATGACAGAGCGCAGTTGATTTTGACCATGATACAACAAAGATACATCAGTCTGTACACTATCAATAACAGATTAAACAATATTATCCAATGTGTATATACGGGAAGATAATGTACTAATGCTATTATGCACCACTGCTAGAACTTTTTCGAAATTAGCTTGGTCAATTTGGCGTAGGCGCAACGCAGCTTCCATCTGCGACAGTTTCAACAATTCATTATACGCTTCATAAATAAATAGTTTTGATCTAGATGACTTAGGACCTAAACTAAAATCAGCCAAATTGATGTCACCAGACAAAAGGGACAGGTGTTGTTTCACTGAGAACAGTGTGGAGTGTCCCAACCACTGCTGATACAATTTACCCACCGAATACATGGTTACTGAATGAGAATGCGCAAAACGTGGATCTGGTCTACTTTGTGTGAAAGCTGTGTTGGTATTAAGAAAACGCAGTTTACATGCATTGGTACCTGTTGGCTACAACCATCCCAAGTGTTCAATGTCAGAAATATTCACACTACCATTTTTGAACTTGGCAAGCAATACTTCAATTGTATGACTGGTGTGTGTACGCCACGTATCGTACTCAGTCAATGAAGGAATAGAAGGAACATTCAGATTTTTTGTCTGTAGCCAATAAAAAACAAGTAGTTTGCTGCACCATGTCATTTAAAAAATAAATTGAGTTGGAATTAGACACACACGATGCAGAGCTTCAGTACCTTGGACTTGCCAATCTTTAGTGCCCCAAATGGATTTCAAATCAATTGCATCTTTCCAATGTGCGTAACCATGTAAGTCCAAATCAGTGCGAAAGGAATTAGAATAAATCAACTTAGTGTGAGTCAATATGAACTTCGATTGAGACGGCAATTTTAACTTGTAGAAATAGGACTCTGGATTGGACATATTATAATCGGAGAAGTATGTGAACCTACTCCGTAGAGCATTAGAATTCTCCTGTGAATGAGTCAGACAATGCTCCCACTGAGTAAAATTAAAAACCGGTCTTAACGTGTTTGTTTTGTGTAAGAAATGAATGCCATAATGTTGGTAACAGAATAAGTCCGCATAATTAGCCAAATTCAAATACAAATCTTCAGCATCAAAGGCAGCATAACTTTTTAAATCAGAAAACAAGGAATGAACGGCCTGAACATCCCAGTTGTCTGAGTGTATGTCCTGTAATACCACATCTACTATTGAAAAGCAGAACACGTATGGAATGTTCAGGACCTCTGTCGGACCATGTATATCGAATGCAACTTTATCACAAACGATTCCATCAGCAACAGGGAACGCCGAAATGGTCAAGAGGGCCTGATCTCTTTTCATGATATGGGACGATGTATGGGGAGCCAAAACCCCATCAACAAATTTCACAGCAGAGCGTTCAGGCAAATAATGACCATTCACAAACACAATCCACATGAAAAGGAATGTAAGTGTGAGTACCATCCAGATGTATGTCCAGGGTAGGACCAAGTAAGTTGTCTTGAACCAGGTAATGAAAAGACGGGTATGTGTCGGTGGTGATGACACAGACAAGGACGAAGAAGAGGATTTGTAAGAGAAACTTGTACGATCCATGTAATAACCACTGCCCCCAAACGCAACAACAGTGGATGTGCAGCCTCAGATGGATGATGTATAGCCCTGTCAGGAATGTCTATGAGGTCCTCAACTGGAGGAAAATCATACTCAACTTCTGCATTAGGGGATTTACAAGTCACAACTGGCAAGAAAGCAATAGAAGTTTCCAACTCCCCCTCCATCACACGGGGAGTTGTTGAAGAAGTTGAAGCCATCGGATTCATTGAAAGATCTCGGCTTGAAATACTTGGAGTCATACTATTCAGTATTGGCCATATGGTGTAGCTTGACATTGTCAATTGAAAGAAATCTGTTTTCCTTGCGGCCAGGCAAAGGAGGCAAAATCACTGTACGGGTACCCCTCAATACAAGAACTGGGACAGCTGCTCGATAAGAGGGACTACATTTTTTCTTGTTCTCCAGCGTTTCTCGAACCAGATCACCAATTTTAGGAAGCCAGCCAGTAACAGGAATCAGCACAGCTGCATCAGTGCGAATGGTCTTTAGCCAGTGTGTCGGGTTTTTTGTAGTTCCTTCAAAATAGTCGAATCGTTATCTACACCAAATGTTGTGGCAGCCGCCACAACGTCTAGCCCATCAAGGTCTGGCACAAACATTTGAATGCCAAAGAGCATTTTGTATGGGGTCCACCCACCCAGAGATCTTCGTGGGAGATTATTTAGTGTGCAATGAGTCAGCCAGCCCCTGCTTAGACTCTAGCTGTCAAAGATTGCTTTAAGTCATGGTTTATTCGCTCCACTATAGAATTGCCCTCAGGCCTGTATTGAGACGAAAACTGCACCAACACCCCCAGAGACCGCATAGTGTCCTTGTAAGCCTTAGAGGCAAACACAGGACCTTGATCAAAATGGAAGGTGCCACATGCAAAAGTCCTGACAAAGACACTCAAATCTCTAATGATATTTCGAGGGTCAGCACTGCGTTGTGGCCAAACCCAAAGGAATCTAGTGCAAGAATCAACTGCAACCAAAATGTGTTTATATGCAGTGTCGGAAGGAAAGGAAGCAGTGATCAAGATAAATACAACCAAACGGTTGATTAGAAATTATAGCTGTGTATGTGGTGGATGTGCAACCGTAGATGGTTTAATCTGTTCACAAATGTCACAAGACAGTACATAATTACGGGTTTGTTTGTATAAACCACGCCACCAATAACGTTGCTGTAAAAAAGAAACAGTCGCAGAAACTCTGGCATGTGCAGAAGCCATGCCTTCATGTTCGGCTAAGATCAAAGGAAGTCTGCGGTCCTCGTTGGGAATCAGCCGATCCCCAACGGATGGTATCATAGCAAATGGGACTTGCTCAGGGACAAACGATAAGAATACTTAGAAGAGAAACCTTGTGGGAAGTCTGTCCCACCCTTTGTAGCAGCAATCGCCGCAAGAATATAATTATCAATCTTAGTCATGGACCTGGTTGCTGCTGCAACTGAACATGTGACTACTGCAGATTTGGCTCCCTCATCAGCCAAAGAAATACCAGCAGCATTTGCTTCCACACGCTGATGGCCAAGAGTATGAATAACATGTGTGAGTGGCAAACGTTCTTTAAGTTCTGCCACTCGGACCCAAAGCATCTTATGCTTTATTGCACTACCTTTAGAGTCTCTATAATCATTCTGAGACAAAAATAACAAATTGTCATTGAAAGCCTACACACAATAGTAGTAGGAACCCCGTTTTCTATATGTTAATTTCCATAGGAAACCTTTGTTGCGCTTACAGCCCGAACTGCTGAATTGAATTACACCAAATTTGGCAGAGAGGTAGCTCTTTGTCCAGAGTGCACTCTTTGCTTTAAATGGTGTAAATCCATTCAGTAGTTCCTGAGAAATTCAATTATAAAACAAATTATATATCTGGCTGCAGCGGTAGATCCGC
The DNA here is from genome assembly GCF_964204655.1 of Triturus cristatus. Lineage (NCBI taxonomy): Eukaryota > Metazoa > Chordata > Amphibia > Caudata > Salamandridae > Triturus > Triturus cristatus. The sequence goes on from NC_140581.1 coordinate 681,692,242, forward strand.
GAGCCCTCCCGATCATGAGCTTGATTCTGATTGGCTGGCAACACTTCAAACCAGAAAGTGTTGGCAGCCATCTTGTGACTCGGTAGAACCGAATCACAAGGAAAAAGGTTAAAAAAAGAAAAGGGGCAGGGTTGTAACACCCTGACCCCCTAGGCCAGCTTTGGGGCCAAAAAAAGCATTTAAAAAAAAAATAATTTAAAAAATGAAGCGCAGGCCCCCACAGTCCTGGGGACCACTACCTACTTGGGGCTTGATGGAAAAAAATGCGTGGGGGGCTTCTCCTCCCCACGTTACCATGGGGACCACCACCTCCCCAAAGATTTAAATTAAAGAGGGCGGGGGGTCTCCAAGCACCGGGGACCGCCACCTCCCCGGGGCTTTGTTGATAATGCGTGGGGGCATGGCCCCCCGCAGCCCCAGGGACCGCCAACTTCCTAGGGCTTGAAAAAAAATGCGTGGGGGGCCTCCTGCCCCCCATGCTGCCCCAGGGACCACTAGCTCCCCAGAGCTTTGCTGATAGTGCGCGGGGACACAAGGCCCCCCTGCAGCCCTGAAGACCGCCACCTCCCTGGGGCTTCAAATTAAATAGGGTGGGGACCTTGTGGGCCCCACAAGCCCCAGGGACCACCACCTCCCCGGGGAACACTTTATTTAAATATTGGGGTCCGCTGCAGACCCCCGGCCCCGGGGACCACCACCTCCCGGGGCCAGCTCCAGCAATGTCCAGGGGTGCCTACCCCTAGGACATTGCAGTTTGCAATGACGCTCCTGCCCTGCCATTGCAAACTTCTGCTTTGCTTCTTGGAAGCAAGAGCAGAAAAACTGCTCTCGCTTCCATGAAGTGAAGCAGAATTGCTTTTGGACAAGAGGAGCTGCATGTTAGCTACTCCCTTTGCCCAAAAACAATGCCGGCTCCCGCAGGAGGCAGAAAGCCGTCTGGGGCCACGGGGGCATTGGGGCTCCCCCTGCGGTCCGCAACATGAGGTTAGGCCCCGGGGGATGGGGTCCCCGGGGCCATAATTGGCCTCAACAGAGGGGCCACGTTGCCGCCACGCGGCCCCCCTCCAAAAGTAAAAAAAAAAGAAAAAGACTGGCCAGGCCCAGGTGATGGGGTCCCCAGGGCCCAAAAAGTGTTAAGGGAAGGGGGGCCACACAGCCCCCTTTCCACAATGAAGAGAAAAAAGAGAAGCCAGCATCTAAGTGAAGATCCCGGCCCCTCCCTGCACCACTATGCAAACGCGCCTCCTGGCGCACTCTGGGTTGGGGGATTGAGTCCCTTTGAACCGTAAGGGTCCTTAGGGGACAACTAGCCCACCAGGGACCCTCAGGAGGCAAGGGGACTTTATCCCCCAACCAAGGGCACGCCAGAAGGCATGTTTGCAGAGTGGTGGACAAAGGGGGCGTGGCCTTTTCCACCTCACAGCAATCGCACTGTCTGGGGCTTAGTGGAGGTAACAGGTAGGCTAGTTGGCCCCTAACGACCCCCAGCCACGAAGGGGACTTTAATCCCCATTGAAGAGCGCACCAGGGAGCGTGTTTGCAGACTGGTGGGCAAAGGGGGTGTGGCCTGCTATGAGAACTTACCAATGCTGCTGTGTGGGACTTACTGGAGGTAATAGGAGGGGTAGTTGGCCCCCAAGGGTGTACTTTTCTCCTGAAGGACTTTGGGGGCCAAGAAGCCTTCATGGTACCTCCTGTAAGTCCTATGCAGAGGAATTCCTGAGCGGTGGTCGGAGGCCCAGCCCCCTTTCTCTACCTCTCTGCAAATGCGACTACTTAAAAAAGCATTTGCAATGTAATAGTTTTCGCATTTGCGAGAGTTAGAGCTATTGGCGTTGTAAATGTAAAAGTGTTTTACTAATGTTTCATGGAGTGGATGTAGGTTGTGTGTAGTGGAATTATGTGGTATGTTGTACAGTGAAATTATGTGGATAGAAAGTATGTGGTATTTAGTGTATAGGAATTATGTAGAGTGGGATTATGTGTTATGGAGAGTAATTGTGTGCTATGATAGTCTGTGTTGTGGAGTGGTAACCTCAGGTTTAGTCTTCCTCGTTTCCATAGAAGCTAAACTATAAACTCAATAAGACAAAAAGAAAGCAACCACTGAGGAGCACTTCTGGACCTAGTCAGAGGTATGAGCGGGGCCACTGGAATTATGCGACTGTTTGGCTGCACCGACTTTTGCACAATTATACATTTTCTGCATTTGCCACATAATCCATCATCTGCTGCATAATCTGCAGATTTGAACAAAAAAAGCCTTGTTTCTAGCTCAAACTACTTAAACGTTACCAAAAATGCAGTGAGCAGTGTTACAGCGTGGTGGAAGGTCCTTTGCAAATCTAAAATGGTCACCTGTTACTTATTGCTTAATGTGGGTATTAAATTGGTACCAATGGTGTGCAAACCACTCTTGCTTCTTGCTGCGCCTCTCTTGCCTCTTTCTGCATTTCTGTTCCTTCTATCTGCACCTCTCCTGCTTGTTTCTGCACCCTTCTTGCCTCTTTCTGCACCCTTCTTTCCTCTTTGTGCAACTCTCTTGCCTCTTTCTATATCTTTCTTCCCTCTTTCTGCACCCCTCTTGCCTCTTTCTGCACCTCTGTTCCTTCTTTCTGCACTTCTCTTGCCTCTTTCTGTACCTCTCTTGCCTCTTTCTGCACTTCTGTTGGTTCTTTTGCACTGCTCTTGCTTCTTTCAGCACCTCTCTTGCAAATTTCTGCACCCCTCTTGCCTCTTTCTGCACACCTCTTTCTACTTTCTGCACCTCTCTTGCCTCTGTCTGCACACCTGTTCCCTCTTTCTGCACCTCTTTTGCCTGTTTCTGCAACTCTCTTGCTTCTTTCTGCAGTTCTCTTTCCTCCTTCTGCACCTCTGTTGCTTCTTTCTGCACTTATTTTTCCTCTTTCTGCACCCCTGTTGCTTCATTCTGTACCTCTCTTGTCTCTTTCTGCACCTCTCTTGCTTGTTTCTGCACTTCTCTTGCTTCATTCTGCACCTCTATTGCCTTCTTCTGCACCTCGATTACCTCTTTCTTTATTTTTTTTTATTTTTTTATTTTTCAAAAACATTAATGTGGAAAGATTGCACAGCATGGTTACATAGCTCCACAATAGCAAAGGATTAAGCACAGCAATACATTGCAGCACGGCAGAGACAGTTGCATACTTGTGACACATTTAAGACAATATCATGGAAAGTTGTCATAAATCCACAGGAGAGGTGAAAGCATACAACCGAGGAAGGCACCGTGGGCAGAGGGAGTGGAGGGGGCGTGAGCGAAAAGGAAGCAGCTCATGGACTAACACCGGCGACCGCCGCGGGCGGGTTGCCGGCGGGGAGCGCGGGAGAAGTCGCAGGATGCTGGGAATCATGGCTTGAAAGGTAGGCGACAAGTGGGCCCCATATGTCAAGTGGGCGAGACTTGGCTGGTAGAAGGTCACAGAACCCAGAGAGGAGGGTTTGGCAGAGGGACGCGTCCTCGAGCCAGAGGGCTACCTTAGACACAGGCCTGCGACCCCAGCACATGGAGACCCAATGCCGCGCAAGGACCAGCAACATGGCAGTCAAACGACGGGAGGCATCCGGGCAAAATTTGACGAAACCTAAGAGGCAGATCACGGGGTCAGGTTGAAGTGGTGACGAGGTGATTTCGGAGATAATTGCGCAAACCTCATGCCAGTATGCCGAGACCCGGGGGGCACAGCCAGGCAAGATGAGAGAAATCAGCCACGGGCGCGGAGCAGCGCAAGTACCTGTCACTTGCTACAAGACCTAATCTATGAAGTTGGGCGGCAGTGCGATACAGCCTATGTATATATTTGAAGTGTATAAGGCGCAAGCGATAGTTGAGGAAGAGGAGTTTGATCTGAGTACAACAATACAGCCAATCAGCTTGAGAAATCTCGATTCCTGGGTCCTCGCTCCATGCAGTGCACACCCGGTCGGTAGAGATGGAGGACGCTGCAAGTGTGTAAGCATACATTTTAGTAACCAATTTCTTAGGAGAGGAGGAGGCATAAAGAAGATCAAGAGGGGCCAGCGAGGGAGGAGGCTGGTGAAAGGTGGAGTGAAGCTTCCTGCAAACAGCCCGGAGTTGGTAATATAACAGGGTGTCCATGGGGCCAGAATCGGTGACAAGCGAAAAAAATGTATCTCCCGGATACAGGTCCGATATTTTGGAGAGGCCTAGTCGAGCGGCATGTTTAACCATCCCCTATGACTGGAGTGGGGGAAAAGCGGGGTGTTGGGCAATGGGCATCGTGTTTGCAGATAGCATATCAAAGCCGGAAATCTTACGAATTCTGTCCCAGACCCAGCGCAAGGTTTTGACCGTGTCGATTTCAGTGCGTTGGAGTTTTGCCGGGGCGAATAGTGCAGTTGTGAGCGGCCACGGGCGGCGAGGTCGGCCTCCACCACAACATGGGGCTGGAATGGAGTGGGGTGGAGCCAGAAATGGAGAAAGCTGGCCTGAGCTCTAAGAGCGTAGAGCTAAAGTCCAGGGCTCCCAGCCCACCCTGTGACATCGGGAGGGTCAGGATGTTGTAAGCGATCCTGGGTTGCCGTCCGGCTCAAACCAGGGTGATAAGCAAAGAGCGAACCTTGTGAAAGAAATGAGCGGTGAGAGGGTTGGGGATGTTAACGAAGAGATATAAGAACTTCGGAAGCACCACCATTTTGGCAATCGCTATGCGCCCGGCCAAAGAGAGAGGCCGCCGGTTCCAAAGAGGGATCTTGGACTATAACCAATCCACTGCGCGGCAAAAGTTAACTCTCCAGAGTTCATCCACGTCTCTGCTCAACCAAACACCCAAATACCAAGTGGGCTCCGAAGCCCACACAAAAGGGTAATCGGGATCAAAGGGGGCCGTTGCGTCCGTGAGAGGAAATAGAACAGATTTATTCCAGTTAACCTGAATGCCAGAATAGCCACCAAAGCGTATCACCTCACAGACTAGAGTACTGAGATTCTCCTGGGGATGACGGACATTAAGAGTAATGTCGTCCCCGTACATGATAGAGACCGAGCCGCAAATTCAATGCCTCTCTGGGTGTGATGTTGCCAGAGACGAGCTACGAGGGGTTCCATGGCGACAGCGAAAAGCATGGGAGACAGCGGGCAGCCCTGTCGAGTACCGCGCCCGATAGGAATGTGTTCGGAGATCTGTCCGTTGATGCGGAGACGGGCGGTGGGAATAGTGTATAGAAGTAACACCTTGCGTATAAAGACCTGACTGAAGCCCAGGCGGGGAAGGAGGTAAGACAAGAAGGGCCATTCCAAGGTGTCGAAGGCCTTGGTGGCATCGAGCAAACCTGCCACTGCCAGAAGCGACGGGTTGATTTGATGAAGGACGGAGAAAATGGTCCGGAGGTTGTGAGAGGTGGCACGACCGGGGATAAAACCGGACTGGTCTGGGCGGGCAATGAGTGGCATGAGCAGAAGGAGACGGGAAGCAAGCAGTTTGGCGAAAATTTTATTGTCTGTATTAATGAGGGATAGGGGGCGGTAGGAATCTCTCTGCTGGGGAGGCTTGTCTGGTTTGAGAAGTAAGATTAAGAGTGCCTCGCGTAGCGATGGGGGGAACTGGCCCGTTTCAAAGGACTCGTTATACATGGAAGCTAAGTGATGAATCAACAGAGGAGCGAAGGCCTTATAAAAGGAGGCCGTCAGAGCCAGGGGCCTTGTCACCGGGCATACTGTTTATAGCAGCTAGAATCTCCTCTTTAGAGAAGGGCTCATCCAGGAATTCCTGATGCCAATTACCGAGCCAGAGAAGTTGAAGAGTATCAAAATATTGGTCGAGAACTTCGCCAGGTGGTACCGATACGGCCGTATATAGTTGTGTGTAAAATGCAGTGAAGCACGCTTTGATTTCTTCAGGGAAGATAGTGCGGGAGGGACCCCCGTCCTAAAGGACGGTGATATATGATGCTGCGCGAGGCTGACAAAGGAGATTAGCAAGAGTTTTTCCAGGGCGATCGCCCGCGCCTCTCTACCGAGAAACGCCAGTTCTCTATTCGCCTTGTCGGCAAATTCAGTCAGTTTACTGCGTATCTGAGCGAGTGCATCAGCATGCAGGTTCTGGGCATGGGAAGCGTCCAGCAGTTTGATCTCCCTTTCAATTCACTCCAGAGTGCCGCGGATGGAACGTGGAACACCAGATTGCTTGGAGATACATTCCCCATGGATTACAGTCTTAAACCCCTCCCAATCGTACAATCAGATATACAACAAAATCCCCAGGATAGGGTAACAATATAAGCAAAACAATCCCCTTAGCAGGCATCTGGAAAAGCATGGGGAGGAAATCTGGTCACGAAAAGGACCTGGTCAAAAGACTGTACCACCCAAACCCACCCCATGGACCCAGAACTGGGAAGGGAAAAATCTGTGTCATGATGGGAATTATCCCGTGGGGGCATGGCGACGCCCAGCATACGCCCCTGCCAGGGAGACAGGGTGGCCAGGCCGTAAGTAACAGCAAACAACAGGAATAGACATCAAGGAATGAAGGAACTACACCTCAATGGCAAAGAGGTGAGCGAAAGTGACCTAGGAGGCAGCATGAACCCACTGGTCGCAATATTAATTACAGGTCTGAAAAACAAACAGTACAAAGGATATAAAATCAATGCTTTGAGAGCAGGTTAGTCATTGTCACTGAGGTTATCATCAGAAGCGGCTTGGGAGTTGGCAGGCGAAGAGTGGTGGGACCTGTCAAGTTTTTTAGCGAACACCAGCGCCTCTCTTGGATCCGGAAAGGTGAGCGTCTTGGAGCCTTGTTTAACATGCAGTTTAGCCGGGTACGCCAGTGAATAGGGGATCTTGTGCTTCTGGAGGATCCGTCAATTGCCTCTTTCTGCACTCCTCTTGCCTCTTTCTCCACCCCTGTTAATTCATTCTGTACTTATCTTGCTTCTTTCTGCACCTGTCTTGCTTCTTTCTGCATCCCTTGTGCCTCTTTCTGCACCCTTCTTCCCTCTTTGTGAATCTCTCTTGCCTGTTTCTGCACCTCTCTTGCCTCTTTCTGCACCCCTCTTGACACTTTTTGCACCTCTCTCGCTTCTTTCTGCACCCTTCTTTCCTTCTCCTGCACCTATCTTGCCTCTTTTTGTACCTCTGTTGCCTCTTTCTGTACCTCTTTTGCTTCTTTCTGCACTTCTCTTGCCTCTTTCTACACCCCTATTGCCTCTTTCTGCACCTCTCTTGGTTCTGTCTACACTGCTCTTACTTCTTTCTGCACCTCTCTTGCAAATTTCCGCACCCCTCTTGCCTCTTTCTGCACCCCTCTTCTTGTACTTCGTTTGCCTCTGTCTGCACCCCTGTTCCCTCTTTCTGCATTTCTTTTGCCTGTTTCTGCAACTCTCTTGCCTCTTTCTGCAGTTCTCTTTCCTCCTTCTGCACCTCTATTGCCTCATTCTGCACCTCTCTTGCTTCTTTCTGTACCCTCTTGCCTCTTTCTGCACCCTCTTGCCTCTTTCTGCACCCCTGTTGCTTCATTCTGCACTTCTCTTGCTTCTTCCTGCACCCCTCTTGCCTCTTTCTGCACCCTTTTCCCTCTTTGTACGCCTCTCTTGCCTCTTTCTGCACCTCTCTTGCCTCTATCTGCACTTCTCTTACCTCCTTCTGTACCTCTTTTGCTTCTTTCTGCACTTCTCTTGCCTATTTCTGCACCCCTCTTGCCTCTTTCTGCACCTCTGTTGGTTCTTTGTGCACTTCTCTTGCTTTTTTCTACACCTCTCTTGCTTTTTACTGCACCCCTCTTCCCTCTTTCTGCACCTCTGTTGCTTCTATCTGCACTTCTCTTGCTTCTACCTTTCTGTACACAAATTTACAGAGTATGCTGTTTGAAACACAGGTATTCCAGTATTTGTATGTTTATATTTATGTAACGTGTCACTAGGTAAAAGCAGAGACACATGCATGCATACCTTCACAAACTTGGTCAGACTTACAACAGTGATATGGTTAGGATTGCTGTTTTTTATGTGATACGCCTAACATTCTGAGCAGTCGATGACTAGTTAAACTTCAAGAGAAAAGTGAGGTTCAAGACATCTTGGGAGAAGGATTAGTGATTAGGCTACTTTGTATGAGTCTGTTGTAAGGTACACTCGAAGTAGGCCTCTTTCTGCACCTCTGTTGGTTCTTTCTGCACATCTCTTGCTTCTTTCTGCACCTTTCTTCCTCTTTCTGGACTTCGGTTGCCTCTTTCTGCACCTCTTGCTTCTTTTTGCACCTTTCTTCCTCTTTCTGCACCGCTCTTGCCTCTTTCTGCACTTCTCTTGCTTATTTCTGCGCCTTTCTTCCTCTTTCTGCATATGTCTTACCTATGTAGGTATAGTTAGAAATTAGCATTTAAAAACAATAGAAATTCACTTTAAAAAACAGAGGTTTCAGGGACGTTATAGTTAGGAATTAGCAATTCAAAAACCTTGGAAATTCACTGGAAAAACCACAGGTTTCAAGGACATTATAGTTAGGTTGACATTTCACTTGTACAAAACCAGAGAAATTCAACCGTTATAGTTAGCTAACTATAACTCGTGCCCCCGCAATGCACTGCTGATGATGTCACATATTACATCACTCATGACATGGTAAGTGACATCACTGAAAACATCACTGATGACATCTCAGATGACATCACTGATGACATCACTGTTAACATCATCCACTTAATATCTGATGCACCTCCTCACACCTTAATATAACCTTTCATACACCCACTCAAAAATACACACTACCTTTCTCGAAACCTTAGACACACCAATACCTGTTAGTAGATCCCCACTCACCGATTCATAGGTCTGCACATACATCCACTCACCCATACAGTCATACGCGCAGTCACTCATCAATACAACCACTGATATATGCACTCATACACCCATACAGACACTCACACACCGCCACTCACCCATAGAGTTACTCACACACCTAGTCAGTCACCCAAAGAATCAATCACACTACCATTTACTCACCTATACAGTTATACACACACCATCTCACTTATTCATACAGATAGTAACACATACTTACTCTCTTCTACAATCACTGACACAAGCACACACTCACCCATATAGCCACACATACAGTCACTTATATACTCCAACACTTACATATACTGCCTTTCACATATGCAGCTACTCACCCACATACCACTGAGATATCCATACACTCACCGACGCAGCTATACGCACACTCACTCAACCATAGCGTCCCTCACAGATGCACTCATGAACCCATATTCCCAGGGATTCACCCACTCATACATCCATGCAGGGAGTCACACAGCCCCTCACCCACCCACAGAGACACCCAGGCACCCATACAGGTATTCTGTCAACTAATTAATCAATAACCCATATAGACACTCATGTACCTACTCGCCACCCATGCAGCCAGTTACACACCAACTGACATACCGATACACACATATACACAGATTAGTCACTCACCCATACATTCACTAAGGCATGTTTAATAACTCACTCATACAGTCAGTAACACACCCAAGAAATTATCCATACAGACACTCATTCACCCACTCATTCTTCGAATACACCTTGGCGTATATATAAATAAATATATATATTTATATATATTACCTACTGGCGGTCGCCAGTAGGTAGTTATAGTTAGGACCACGTTTCCATAGGAAATCCGCAACATTCTATTTTGAATAACTTTGGCGCCGGTCGACGAATCCTCGCGAATTTTTCAAAATAGGTGGGGCGCTACGCTCCGCTCCTTCCCTGAAAGTCTCGGGGGGATTCGTCAAGCGGGGGCTGAGATAAAAGGGGGGTCCCAAAACGCGTTTTTCCCATGCATTTTTCCATAGGACCTTTAGACAGGGCTACAGCCCGAACGGCTGAACAGAATTACTAGAAATTTGGCAGAGAGGTAGTCCTCAGGTCAAGGAAGTGCCTTTTGTAGGTTTGGTGTAAATCTGTTCAGTAGATTCTGAGAAAATAGCCTTTAAATCAATATATATATCTGAGCCAGCTTACGGTGCGCTTACGGTACGCTTACCGTACGCGTACGGTGGCGTGCGCGAGCGCGATTCTGATTGGCTCTTAGATCTTAGTAAACATTCGAATCGGCCGAAACCAGGAAGCGGCGGCCGCCATTTTCTCTCTCGCACTGAGAGTGATGTTTAAAATATTAAGCCCAAAAACATGTAAAGGGGCTGTTTAGACAGCTCCCACACACATAGCAATGTTGAGGGAGTCCCCAAAGATCCCCCAAGGCCCAAAACGGAATTTTTATTTTTTCGCTAATTTCGCCGATTACGCTTACCGTACGCGTACGGTAAAAAATTATAAAAAATAAAAAATTATCCACACTCTCCCCACCCCGTGTGCAATTGGTGTCCGAATGTCACCAATCGTGCATGGCTTATTAAAGATGAGTTAAACTAAAATATTTTTTTTAAAAATAATAACAAAAAAAATTATCCACAATCTCTCCACCCCGTGTGCAAATGGTGCCCGAAGGGCACCATTTGTGCATGGCTTATAACATATACGAAAAATTAAAATATTACCTTTCAAAACGAAGTGCATCATATGTCCTCCATGTGCGCACGGTGCGCGAAGCGCATCGTGCGTACATGGCCCATCTAGCGTAACGTGGGCACGCGGTGCGCGTAGCGCACCGCGTGCCCACCGTGCGCGCACGGCACTAACTGCGTAAAGTGGGCGCGCGGTGCGCAAAGCGCACCGCGTGCTCACTGTGCGCGCACGGTGCGCGAAGCGCACCGTGCGCGCACAAAACGAACTGCGTTAAGTGGGCGCGCACGCCACGAATGGCGTAAAGTAACTTAGCATTTAAAAAACCGTACAAATTCACTGAAAAAACCATAGGTTTCACACACGTTATAGTTAGGAATTAGCATTTAAAAAACCTTGCAAATTCACTGAAAAAACCATAGGTTTCACACATGTTATAGTTAGCGGAAATTTTACTGATAAAAAACCAATGAAATTCCCCCGTTATAGTTAGTGCAGGCAACTATAACTCACGCGACCGCAATCTTCTGCTGATGACATATGTGTCTTTATGAAAAAAAAATATTTGTAATATATGTATAGCTAAAAATGTATGGAAGAAGACATGGGCAAATAAGTGTCTAAATACAGTATTAGCATCAGCAGAGGATTGCGGTCGCGTGAGTTATAGTTGCCTGCACTAACTATAACGGGGGAATTTCATTGGTTTTTTATCAGTAAAATTTCCGCTAACTATAACATGTGTGAAACCTATGGTTTTTTCAGTGAATTTGCAAGGTTTTTTAAATGCTAATTCCTAACTATAACGTGTGTGAAACCTATGGTTTTTTCAGTGAATATATATATATATATACATATATTACCTACTGGCGGTCGCCAGTAGGTAGTTATAGTTAGGACCCCTTTTCCATAGGAAATCCGCAACATTCTATTTTGAATAACTTTGGCGCCGGTCGATGAATCCTCGCGAATTTCTCAAAATAGGTGGGGCGCTACGCTCCGCTCCTACCCTGAAAGTCTCGGGGGGATACGTCAAGCGGGGGCTGAGATAAAAGGGGGGTCCCAAAACGCGTTTTTCCCATGCATTTTTCCATAGGACCTTTAGAATGAGCTACAGCCCGAACGGCTGAACAGAATTACTAGAAATTTGGCAGAGAGGTAGTCCCTATGTCAAGGAAGTGCCTTTTGTAGGTCTGGTGTAAATCTGTTCAGTAGTTCCTGAGAAAATAGCATTTAAATCAATATATATATGTGGGCGGAGCCTAACCACACATCTCATCCTGAGATCTGATTGGCTGTCAGCACTTCATCCAAGAAGTGTTGGCAGCCATCTTGGGACCAATATACATGATAGCACCTCATTAAAAAGCATTGCAGTTAATAGAAGATTTTAAGACTTTAGTTACATTATAAATCATTTGTTGATGGTACCATACTCATTTTAGGAATTGTGGTATGTTCTAAGGTGATTTCACCATGTGAAAAAGCCTTCTGCTGCGATATCATGATTGAGAGAAAAATATTTTCTCATGCTTTTACCACAGAGGTTTGGAAGGTGATCTATAAGCTAAACTGAGAGCTTATTTTCTGTAAATTCACATTATCTTTCTCAGTCATGTGAGAATGAAGTCTGACATTCTCAGTAAAACATGTACATCCAACAAGGGCAGAAACTGTCAGTTGATTCCTTTGTGTTCTACTGCAGCTTTCCAGAGTGTTCCAAAGAACTACTAGAGCGCTAACCGTCCTACTTATGATAAATGTATGGCACACCTGAAGCCATCTTGCTTGGATTAAAGTGGTAACTCTTAAAACATTTAATTTAAAAAGGAACAAAATGAGGGGGTTCATTTTTCCATAAAAAGTATGATTAGTGCTGCAGAAAGAAAAATTAGGGCACATTTTGAGTGACTTCTCAAATCCTGGCATGCAGACTGAAACATGCACTTTCAATACCAGCAGCAGTTTTCCCTGGTGAGCAGTAGCTTTACTACAGTGATCTAATGAGCAAAAAGAGTGCTAACATTCTGATTTTATGGCAAATGTGTGACACATTTGAATGCCTTCTTGATGGAATCAAAGTAAAAAACTGAAAGTATTTCCTACTGAGGAGACTGCAGTAAATGAGGAAATTAGGAAACTTCATACCAAATAAGTCTCCCAAGATGGCCACCAGAGACAAAAGAGCCCAAATGTAGCCCAAATATCACCCAGATGTAGCCCAAGTATAGCCCAATGACAGAATGTCCAATAATGTTCTTAAAAACAACTAGAGCACTTACTGTCTTCATTATGACAAAAGTATGGCACACCTGAAGCCATCTTGATTGGAATAAACTGGTAACACTTAAAACATTTAATTTAAAAAGGAACACAATGAGGGGGTTCATTTTGCCATAGAAATTATGATTAATGCTGAAGAAAGAAAATGAGGGCACATTTTGAGTGACTTCTCAAATCCTCTTCTATTTCATTAAAAAATTCTGACATGCAGACTGAAACATGCACTTTTAATACCAGGAGCAGACTTCCATGGTGAACAGTAGTTTTACTACAGTGATCTAATGAGCAACTAGAGTGCTAACATTCAGAATTCATGGCAAATGTGTGACATATCTGAATACCTTCATGATGGAATCAAAGTAAAAAACTGAAAGCATTTCCGACTGAGGAGACTGCAGTACATGAGGAAATTAGGAAACTTCATAACAAATAAATCTCCCAAGATGGCCACCGGAGACAAAAGAGCCCAAATGTAGCCCAAAATCACCCAGATATAGCCCAAATATAGCCCAATGACAGAAGTGTGCAAAACACTTATTATTTTGTGTTTTTGCAGTGTTATATAGTGCAGACTTGTCAGGTATTGGAGTGCTTTACATGAGCATTGGTTACATCACACAAGAACAAATTAATTTTGGTTGTAGACATGGGGAGACTAAGTGATTTGACCAGAATCACAGAATGTCGAGCTGAAGCAGAAACTTCAACCTGGTTCCCCAGTTGCAAAGTCTGCAGTTCTGGAAGTAACACCACATCCTCTCCCCTAAGTGCAACATTTAATCAAGTTGTCAACTAGATAAAAAAACATAAAGATAACAAATAATTTAAAAGTGCTTTGTCGCTATTTGAAAACTCAGAAAATATGTCCTTATTTTAGTCTTTTAGAGCACTAACCATAATTTTGATGCCAATAAGACCCTCTCATATATGTAATTTCTAAAGGAATGCTCTAGGTATTACAGTTTTGATTACATCAAGATGATGTCAGGCGTTCCACACTTTTGTAATAAATATAGAATGTTAGCAATCTAGTTGTTCATTAGGATACTGTTGAGAGGCAGAGGCCAGGGGCACGGACTCTGAAAATTGAAGGCAGGTAGGAGGGTGCAAAGGCAACAATTTAACCACACTGAGCAGGCAGGAAGGGCCGTGGAAGCACAACAGACTATGGAGGGCAGTGGAAAGGGGGGCAGGGGCAACAAACCAACAATACAGGACTTGCAAGAGAGGCTGTTGGAGGGAAGATCTATTACGGGTCAAGGAAGCTAGGGGCGGTCCCCAGAGCCCCGGGAGCCACCACAGAACTGAGCAGGAGAGTGAGTCAGGGACAAAAGGGGCACCTTAATTTGAGCCGGGGTGCCTAGGAACGCTTGCTCCAAAAATGAAGAAAACAGACATATGAGACATGGAATTGGAGGCAGAATACAATGGCAGTTTAATGAGAAGATGCAACTTCAAAGAAACCGCAGAATAGAGACATAAAGTACAAAATACAGAATCCAGATAATCATACAGCTGTCATGATATTCTCTGTATCTCAATTAATGGACTGACAGAGAGAGAGAGAAAACACATCTATAAATGCATCATGAGAAACAAGTTACACCAAGGAAAATGTTACCTAGGGACACTCACATTTACTCTTAGAGCAAGCATTCCTGCAATTACAATACAACATCTTTTAAATGCAAAAGTAAAGAGAACAATGGTTAAACATAACATGACATTTCATATAGGTAAAATAGAATAAGATACTTCAAGCAAAGCAGAGCAAGACATTTTAAGCAAAGGAAGACAAGAGCTCCCAGTTCTTGGGGAAAACCTGCACAGCCTGTTAACCTACATACAGACGGCGAGGTTGTCCGTTGATATCTGTGGGTGCTCCCTTTTTATATCATTTTATGTGCTCCTTTGCACGCTACATCTACCTACGTATGCTACCCAAAAGCTTCGTCTGCAGATTTTACCAGACATTTCGTCATTTACCCACTTAATGCTGACAATGGACTGGGTGAAAAGGTCAGTCTCTCAGGCCAATCGCTTATCGTAAGTTCCATAGAGCAAGCAGAAAATAATGGGTATTGTACAGGAATTCAATATATTCATGTATAAAATCTCCTCAGTTCTCCTAACTTGACGCTCTGCGGTTGCCACTTCCTTAAAAGCGGGAAACCTGCCCAGGAAGCAAGTACCAGTCCAGGATGCAGCCTACTGTATGTCGACAGCTTCAGGGGGATGTTGAACTTTGATACCGAGCACGGAGCACTCGGGTAGGGTGGGGGCTACTAGTTTGGAGCAGAAGGCCTCGCAGACCTGCCTTCAGACTGCTATACACTAAAATTGCAGAGCTATGGTCAATTTAACAAAGAGGCCTACATATTGAATAGAAGGGCCTACACAGGGGTTTTATGCTGGCTGAGTGGTAAGGATGTCTCAGGATAATTATATAGCAACACAGGACCCGCTGGTCAATTTAATACGGCCTACAAATGCGGCTGGCAGGGCAAGGACAAGGGTCTCATACTTCAGGTGTGGACAGAACGGGCCAGGGGCCCCCTGTGATACAAAATCTACCCTCCTTCAAGGCTGTGGCAATGTAATAGACCATTGTGGGCAGAAGGAAGAGGCAATGGTAGTACAACCATACATGCCAACAGACCCGATTCAGCCAGGAAACGTCCAATGTTTTTAAGCTCAAATGGGCTTTATTTGATCTGTCTCCTGTCTACAATATCCTCTTTTTCAATGTAACTCAAAGGGGAAAATCAATACCCCAGTTTTTTTTCAAAATCTCCCTCTTACCAAGTTCAAAATGTTCGCAAGTATGGTACATTGGATCATGGAAGGAAATGGGATAGGGACATGGACTTGGATAACAGAGGACAGGAGAGACATGGAGAGGTGCACCAAACTGACCCTGCAGGGCAGGCATCAGGGTTTGCAGCAGCACAATACACCACACAGGGCATGCAGGACGGGAGTGCAGCACAACAATCCATAGAAAGCAAGAGGGAGGGGACAGGACCATGCACATGGACAACAGAGAACAGAGGGGCAAGAGGCAATGGTAGCTAGCTGACCATAATGGACAGACAGGAGAGAAGGCTGCAGCATAACAGACCATAAAGGGCAGGAGGGACGGATCAGGGGCATTACAATGGAACAGACAAGCCAGGAGGGAGGGAGTAGGGGTCTGCACATGTAAACAGAGGGCTGGGGGCAAGGGGGCAGGGCAGGAGCAGCAAGATGGCCATGGAGGTCAGGCAGGATGGGCACTAGAAGCAAGACACAACATGAAGAGCAACAGTGAGACTGTGATGGCATACACACAGACCATGGAGGGAAGGTGGGAGGGGGTCAGGGGCAGCTAACAGACCACACAGGGAAGGTGGGAGGGGCCATGGCAGCACAGAAGACCATGCATGGCAAGTGGGAGGGTTAGTGGCAGCACAATGGCTATGATGGGCAAGAAGGAGGGTGCAGGGGCATGCACAAAGGACGATGGAGGATAGAAGGGAGGGTCAGGACCTGTGCACAGACAAGAAAGTTCAGGGGAAGGGGCCTCACAACAGACCACACGGGGCAGGCAGGAGGAGCAGTTGCAGCACAACAGACCAGGGAGGGCAGAAGGGTGTGGCAGTACAATGGACCATGTAGGACAGGAGGAAGAGGATAGAGGCATGGCATGTGGACAGGCAGGGTGGAGGTGGCAGGGACAGGTTACAGTCATCTGACAATGCTAGGCAGGTGGGAGGGGAGTGGCAGCTCAACAGAACACTCAGAGTAGATAGGAGTGGCAGGTCCATGGGACATGGTGGGCAAAAAGGATGGAGCAGGGGCATGCACAAAGACATCGGAGGGCAGGGGGAAGGAGAATAGGGGCAGCAAGCTAAGCACAGAGTTTAAGCAGGAGGTCAATGATGGGGCATAGAATTGGGCAATGGAGGGCAGGAGGAGTGGACTGGTACATCATACTAAATTGAGGGCAGTGGCAGCACATCAGACCATGCATGGCAGGAGGGAGGAGGCTAGTCCATGGATTCACACAACAGAGGATAGGGAGGAGGGGGACGGGGCAGCAAGCTAACTGTTCAGAGAAGGCGGGTATTAGAAACTTTATTGTTTTTAAAACATTTTGTCTGTGCAAACTACTTAAAATATGAACAAGTATGCAGCATAATCTCACTTTTATTCAGGAAGAAGAAGACGTTAGTGACTGTGACTCCGGGCTCACTTGGCAAAAACACCCCCTGACCCTCCACCCCCTATCGCAAAATGTAATGCCCGTGAAAAGGGTAGGTGAACACAGTGTTATATAGAACATAGTCCTGAGAGCACGATTGAAAATGAAAACTAGATATAGTGTATGGTATAAACTATGCACCAAAAAGTGTGATATAAGATGAACCAGGCGTGAAATATAATATGCAATACATTGTGCGCAATGACAGATTCATTGGAGAGCGCGAGATAGCACAGGCACTAGCGCGTGCTATGCGATATGCGCCTTGGAGTGTAATATGCACAGGGCAGTGTTGTGTAACCTAACTAGTCTCTAAAGTTGTAATATAAAATATGTGCTGGGGAGTGTAACGTTGCATATGCACTGTGACAAAGATATGGATCCCAAATTGTAATATGTATGGCATAGCACTGTGCGTTATAACATAGGCATCGAGGAAGGCACGTTAGATGGGGCAATATAACCCGTGCGAAGACAAGTGTGGCATGACATTTTCACGGGGTGGTGTTACAGTGCACATGGGCTAGAGAGTGTCATAGCATATGCACTAGCTAGTGGAATACAATACAGAGGTGTGTGGCACTCGGCAGGCAATGGTGGGTGTAACACAGCATTGGGCTCTGTCAGGAGCGCGCTGTGACTCGCAAGTGATGTTCGTCCCCTTTCCAGAGAGTAAAATAAAAAGTATTACACATCCGGCAGTGGATGTGTGTTTTATTAACTGTGAGGGGGGTTTCTTGCATAGTTTTGGTCGAATTTTTGTCGAATCCCCTTTGAATGGCTTGGTGTGCATGTGTATTAAATGTGCCCGTCAATAGCTACCCATGTTTGTATAAATAAACGACAAGGGTGTCTACCGGGATTAGGCACGGTAGAGCATCAGACATGTCAGAGCTTCACTAGTGGTGTAAATACATTCCACGTGGATTAATTGCATGCATAGTCGCCTTTTAATGAATATCACGCAAATCGTCATGGTGATAGGTACGTACGGTTTGTCCAGCATGTCCTAGGCGTGTCTATAAATATATATTTTTTAAAAATAATAAAAAACAGTGGCCGGCCCTGGGGATTGGGGTCAAAAAAATATAATTAGGAGACAGGCCCTGGGGGATGGGGTCATCAGGGCCAATAAATTAGAATAAGAAGGGGAACCACACAGCCCCCCTTCTTAAAAAAATAAAATAAATAAAAGACTGGCATCGTGCCGGAGGCCATGCCCCCTCCATGCAGCACTCTGCAAACGCGCCCCCAACAGGCATCTCCAGTATGCGCCAGGGAGCTGCGCTGCAGACAGGTGTTCTGAGGCCAAGCCCCTTTTTACACCTCTCTGCAACGCAGCTCTGTGGCGCTTACTGGAGGTACCTAGTGGTCTAGTGTGACCCTAGGGACCCTTAGGATTCAAGGGGACTTAATCTCTCAACTTAGAACAGCCACAGGGCGCGTTTACACAGTGGTGAAGGGAGGGGACGGGGCCTGAGGTGACGTGTGCAAACACGCACCATGGCACGTTTTAAATTGGGGATATAATTTCCCTTCAATACTGAGGGCCCCTGGGGGCTAACTAGCCCACCAAGTGCTTCCAGTAAGCGCCACTGAGCTGCATTGCAGAGAGGTGGTCCAGGCCGTGCCACTTTTTACACCTCTCTGCAACGCAGCTCTGTGGCACTTACTGGAGGTACCTAGTGGGCTAGTTGGACCCTAGGGACCCTCAGGACTCAAATGAACTTAATCTCCCAACTAAAAACGGACACAGGGCGTGTTTACACAATGGTGAAAGGAGGGGACGGGGCCTGAGTTAACGTGTGCAAAAACGCCCTGTGGCCTGTTTTAAGAGGTAGTTTTAATCCCCATGCCCTAATATATACTAGGGGCTTATAGAGGAGGTAAGGCTAATCACAGGGGGACCCCAACGCATAATGTTCCCTAGTGTATGTAGGTGTTTTCACTGTATTCTAAGTGTCTTTTAACATAGCACTGGCTCTAGGACTGGTTAGTCAGACTCAGTTACCACCAGTATCCGTCTGAAAAAGTTTAGGGTACAGGATGATTTTGCAACAAGGCTTCTTTCTGCTCTTCTTTTTGTTCTTTCTGCACGTTATCCTTCTTCCTGCACTTATCTTCGTATTTGAGGACTTCTGTTGCTTCTTTCTGCACTTCTTTTGTTTCTTTCTGTGCATTTTTTCTTCTTTCTTCACATGTCCTATCTCTGTAGGTATAGTTAGAAATTAGCATTTAAAAAACCTTTGAAATTAACAGAAAAAACCATAGGTTTCAGGCACGTTATAGTTAGGAATTAGCATTTAAAAAACCTCAGAAATTCACTGAAAAAACCATAGGTTTCAGGGGTGTTATAGTTAGCTGGACTTTTCACTTGTACAAAACCATTGAAATTCCCCCGTTATAGTTAGTTCAGCTAACTATAACTCGCGCGCCCGCAATGCACTGCTGATGACGTCACATATTACATCACTCATGACATGGTCAGTGACATCACTCATGACATCACTGATGGCATCTCAAATGACATCACTGATGACATCACTGATGACATCATCCTTGTGATAGAGTGGCAGACCTCCTCTCACCCTAATATAACCTTTGATACACACATTCAAAAATAGAGACTAAAATTTTCAAAACAATGGACATACCAATACCAGTTACAACAACCTCTTCAGTAATTCTAAGATCCACATACACATCCACTCATTCACCAACTGTCCAATACAGTCACTCATACATGTACTCACTCATCATAGGTACTCATACACCTATACATCCTGTTACACAATGCCACTCATCCATAGAGTTACTCACACACATAGTCACTCATGCTAATAAAGAATCAAACATACATTTACTTGCATATACAGTTATACACACACCACTACACTTACTTCTACGGAAACTTACACATACTTAGTCTTTTAAACAATCACTTATAGAAACACATACTTATTCATACAGGAACTCTTTCAATCCCTCACTCTCACATATACTCACATATATACACCAATAGTCACATATACTAGTTTAAAACATATGTAGTTACTCATAAAGACACTATTGAGACAGTCATTCACTCACTAACACACCCATACACACACTCATCCACCCATACAGTCCTGCACACATACTGTGTTCAACACATACCAACAGTGAGTCACTCATTCTTGCACCTATGCACTACGTAATACCCCCACCGAACCATGCAGACACTCAGACTGATACTCAAAAAACCAACTAATAACCTATATAGACACCCATGTAGCTACTCACCAACCCATGCAGCCACTTATACACAAAGTGAGAGACTGATACAGATATTTACATATTTAAACATTACTCACTAAGCCATGTATTCACTATGATACACTTAATCAGTCAGTTACACAATCAATTTTTCAAAAACAAATCATCCATTTAGACACTTATATACCCATTTATTCTTCCATCGACCTTGAGATATACATATATAAAACATATTTAATTTTCAGAATAACACACATTCACTGGATGATGTCATCAGTGATGTCATCAGTGATGTCATTTGAGATGTCATCAGTGATGTCATGAGTGATGTCACTGACCATGTCATGAGTGATGTAATATGTGACGTCATCAGCAGTGCATTGCGGGCGCGCGAGTTATAGTTAGCTGAACTAACTATAACGGGGGAATTTCAATGGTTTTGTACAAGTGAAAAGTCCAGCTAACTATAACACCCCTGAAACCTATGGTTTTTTCAGTGAATATATATATACATATATATATTTATATATATATACATGATTGTTAAACTTTTTTGAAACACTGACACTTACTGGATGATGTCATGAGTGATGTCATCTGCGATTGTCATCAGTGATGTAACTGGCCATGTCATGAGTGATGTAATATGTGAAATCATCAGCAGTGCATTGCAGGGGCAGGAGTTATATTTATCTCAGCTAACTATAACGGCCAAGTTTCTCTGTTTTTTTACGAGTGAAATGTCAGCCTAACTATAACATCCCTGAAACCTGTTTTTTTTTCAGTGAATATATATATGCACAGGGTGACCGAAACGTTATGGCATTATGGTATGGGTAAATAAATAATACATCGCAAGACAGGAGGAGTTTGTGCTCTGTTCTGGGACCGTCACGCATAAGGACGGCAAGGGCGAATTCAGAAATTCAATATATATATATATATATATATATATATATATATATATATATATATATATATTCACTGAAAAAACCATAGGTTTCAGGGGTGTTATAGTTAGCTGGACTTTTCACTTGTACAAAACCATTGAAATTCCCCCGTTATAGTTAGTTCAGCTAACTATAACTCGCGCGCCCGCAATGCACTGCTGATGACGTCACATATTACATCACTCATGACATGGTCAGTGACATCACTCATGACATCACTGATGACATCTCAAATGACATCACTGATGACATCACTGATGACATCATCCAGTGAATGTGTGTTATTCTGAAAATTAAATATGTTTTATATATGTATATCTCAAGGTCGATGGAAGAATAAATGGGTATATAAGTGTCTAAATGGATGATTTGTTTTTGAAAAATTGATTGTGTAACTGACTGATTAAGTGTATCATAGTGAATACATGGCTTAGTGAGTAATGTTTAAATATGTAAATATCTGTATCAGTCTCTCACTTTGTGTATAAGTGGCTGCATGGGTTGGTGAGTAGCTACATGGGTGTCTATATAGGTTATTAGTTGGTTTTTTGAGTATCAGTCTGAGTGTCTGCATGGTTCGGTGGGGGTATTACGTAGTGCATAGGTGCATGAATGAGTGACTCACTGTTTATATGTGTTGAACACAGTATGTGTGCAGGACTGTATGGGTGGATGAGTGTGTGTATGGGTGTGTTAGTGAGTGAATGACTGTCTCAATAGTGTCTTTATGAGTAACTACATATGTTTTAAACTAGTATATGTGACTATTGGTGTATATATGTGAGTATATGTGAGAGTGAGAGATTGAAAGAGTTCCTGTATGAATAAGTATGTGTTTCTATAAGTGATTGTTTAAAAGACTAAGTATGTGTAAGTTTCCGTAGAAGTAAGTGTGGTGGTGTGTGTATAACTGTATATGCAAGTAAATGTATGTTTGATTCTTTATTAGCATGAGTGACTATGTGCGTGAGTAACTATGGATGAGTGGCATTGTGTAACAGGATGTATAGGTGTATGAGTACATATGATGAGTGAGTACATGTATGAGTGGCTGTATTGGACTGTTGGTGAATGAGTGGATGTGTATGTGGATCTTAGAATTACTGAAGAGGTTGTTGTAACTGGTATTGGTATGTCCATTGTTTTGAAAATTTTAGTCTCTATTTTTGAATGTGTGTATCAAAGGTTATATTAGGGTGAGAGGAGGTCTGCCACTCTATCACAAGGATGATGTCATCAGTGATGTCATCAGTGATGTCATTTGAGATGTCATCAGTGATGTCATGAGTGATGTCACTGACCATGTCATGAGTGATGTAATATGTGACGTCATCAGCAGTGCATTGCGGGCGCGCGAGTTATAGTTAGCTGAACTAACTATAACGGGGGAATTTCAATGGTTTTGTACAAGTGAAAAGTCCAGCTAACTATAACACCCCTGAAACCTATGGTTTTTTCAGTGAATTTCTGAGGTTTTTTAAATGCTAATTCCTAACTATAACGTGCCTGAAACCTATGGTTTTTTCTGTTAATTTCAAAGGTTTTTTAAATGCTAATTTCTAACTATGCCTACAGAGATAGGACATGTGAAGAAAGAAGAAAAAATGCACAGAAAGAAACAAAAGAAGTGCAGAAAGAAGCAACAGAAGTCCTCAAATACGAAGATAAGTGCAGGAAGAAGGATAACGTGCAGAAAGAACAAAAAGAAGAGCAGAAAGAAGCCTTGTTGCACAATCATCCTGTACCCTCAACTTTTTCAGACGGATACTGGTGGTAACTGAGTCTGACTAACCAGTCCTAGAGCCAGTGCTATGTTAAAAGACACTTAGAATACAGTGAAAACACCTACATACACTAGGGAACATTATGCGTTGGGGTCCCCCTGTGATTAGCCTTACCTCCTCTATAAGCCCCTAGTATATAATAGGGCATGGGGATTAAAACTACCTCTTAAAACAGGCCACAGGGCGTTTTTGCACACGTTAACTCAGGCCCCGTCCCCTCCTTTCACCATTGTGTAAACACGCCCTAGTTGGGAGATTAAGTTCATTTGAGTCCTGAGGGTCCCTAGGGTCCAACTAGCCCAATAGGTACCTCCAGTAAGTGCCACAGAGCTGCGTTGCAGAGAGGTGTAAATAGTGGCACGGCCTGGACCACCTCTCTGCAATGCAGCTCAGTGGCGCTTACTGGAAGCACTTGGTGGGCTAGTTAGCCCCCAGGGGCCCTCAGTATTGAAGGGAAATTATATCCCCAATTTAAAACGTGCCATGGTGCGTGTTTGCACACGTCACCTCAGGCCCCGTCCCCTCCCTTCACCACTGTGTAAACGCGCCCTGTGGCTGTTCTAAGTTGAGAGATTAAGTCCCCTTGAATCCTAAGGGTCCCTAGGGTCACACTAGACCACTAGGTACCTCCAGTAAGCGCCACAGAGCTGCGTTGCAGAGAGGTGTAAAAAGGGGCTTGGCCTCAGAACACCTGTCTGCAGCGCAGCTCCCTGGCGCATACTGGAGATGCCTGTTGGGGGCGCGTTTGCAGAGTGCTGCATGGAGGGGGCATGGCCTCCGGCACGATGCCAGTCTTTTATTTATTTTATTTTTTTAAGAAGGGGGGCTGTGTGGTTCCCCTTCTTATTCTAATGTATTGGCCCTGATGACCCCATCCCCCAGGGCCTGTCTCCTAATTATATTTTTTTGACCCCAATCCCCAGGGCCGGCCACTGTTTTTTATTATTTTTAAAAAAGATATATTTATAGACACACCTAGGACATGCTGGACAAACCGTACGTACCTATCACCATGACGATTTGCGTGATATTCATTAAAAGGCGACTATGCATGCAATTAATCCACGTGGAATGTATTTACACCACTAGTGAAGCTCTGACATGTCTGATGCTCTACCGTGCCGAATCCCGGTAGACACCCTTGTCGTTTATTTATACAAACATGGGTAGCTATTGACGGGCACATTTAATACACATGCACACCAAGCCATTCAAAGGGGATTCGACAAAAATTCGACCAAAACTATGCAAGAAACCCCCCTCACAGTTAATAAAACACACATCCACTGCCGGATGTGTAATACTTTTTATTTTACTCTCTGGAAAGGGGACGAACATCACTTGCGAGTCACAGCGCGCTCCTGACAGAGCCCAATGCTGTGTTACACCCACCATTGCCTGCCGAGTGCCACACACCTCTGTATTGTATTCCACTAGCTAGTGCATATGCTATGACACTCTCTAGCCCATGTGCACTGTAACACCACCCCGTGAAAATGTCATGCCACACTTGTCTTCGCACGGGTTATATTGCCCCATCTAACGTGCCTTCCTCGATGCCTATGTTATAACGCACAGTGCTATGCCATACATATTACAATTTGGGATCCATATCTTTGTCACAGTGCATATGCAACGTTACACTCCCCAGCACATATTTTATATTACAACTTTAGAGACTAGTTAGGTTACACAACACTGCCCTGTGCATATTACACTCCAAGGCGCATATCGCATAGCACACGCTAGTGCCTGTGCTATCTCGCGCTCTCCAATGAATCTGTCATTGCGCACAATGTATTGCATATTATATTTCACGCCTGGTTCATTTTATATCACACTTTTTGGTGCATAGTTTATACCATACACTATATCTAGTTTTCATTTTCAATCGTGCTCTCAGGACTATGTTCTATATAACACTGTGTTCACCTACCCTTTTCACGGGCATTACATTTTGCGATAGGGGGTGGAGGGTCAGGGGGTGTTTTTGCCAAGTGAGCCCGGAGTCACAGTCACTAACGTCTTCTTCTTCCTGAATAAAAGTGAGATTATGCTGCATACTTGTTCATATTTTAAGTAGTTTGCACAGACAAAATGTTTTAAAAACAATAAAGTTTCTAATACCCGCCTTCTCTGAACAGTTAGCTTGCTGCCCCATCCCCCTCCTCCCTATCCTCTGTTGTGTGAATCCATGGACTAGCCTCCTCCCTCCTGCCATGCATGGTCTGATGTGCTGCCACTGCCCTCAATTTAGTATGATGTACCAGTCCACTCCTCCTGCCCTCCATTGCCCAATTCTATGCCCCATCATTGACCTCCTGCTTAAACTCTGTGCTTAGCTTGCTGCCCCTATTCTCCTTCCCCCTGCCCTCCGATGTCTTTGTGCATGCCCCTGCTCCATCCTTTTTGCCCACCATGTCCCATGGACCTGCCACTCCTATCTACTCTGAGTGTTCTGTTGAGCTGCCACTCCCCTCCCACCTGCCTAGCATTGTCAGATGACTGTAACCTGTCCCTGCCACCTCCACCCTGCCTGTCCACATGCCATGCCTCTATCCTCTTCCTCCTGTCCTACATGGTCCATTGTACTGCCACACCCTTCTGCCCTCCCTGGTCTGTTGTGCTGCAACTGCTCCTCCTGCCTGCCCCGTGTGGTCTGTTGTGAGGCCCCTTCCCCTGAACTTTCTTGTCTGTGCACAGGTCCTGACCCTCCCTTCTATCCTCCATCGTCCTTTGTGCATGCCCCTGCACCCTCCTTCTTGCCCATCATAGCCATTGTGCTGCCACTAACCCTCCCACTTGCCATGCATGGTCTTCTGTGCTGCCATGGCCCCTCCCACCTTCCCTGTGTGGTCAGTTAGCTGCCCCTGACCCCCTCCCACCTTCCCTCCATGGTCTGTGTGTATGCCATCACAGTCTCACTGTTGCTCTTCATGTTGTGTCTTGCTTCTAGTGCCCATCCTGCCTGACCTCCATGGCCATCTTGCTGCTCCTGCCCTGCCCCCTTGCCCCCAGCCCTCTGTTTACATGTGCAGACCCCTACTCCCTCCCTCCTGGCTTGTCTGTTCCATTGTAATGCCCCTGATCCGTCCCTCCTGCCCTTTATGGTCTGTTATGCTGCAGCCTTCTCTCCTGTCTGTCCATTATGGTCAGCTAGCTACCATTGCCTCTTGCCCCTCTGTTCTCTGTTGTCCATGTGCATGGTCCTGTCCCCTCCCTCTTGCTTTCTATGGATTGTTGTGCTGCACTCCCGTCCTGCATGCCCTGTGTGGTGTATTGTGCTGCTGCAAACCCTGATGCCTGCCCTGCAGGGTCAGTTTGGTGCACCTCTCCATGTCTCTCCTGTCCTCTGTTATCCAAGTCCATGTCCCTATCCCATTTCCTTCCATGATCCAATGTACCATACTTGCGAACATTTTGAACTTGGTAAGAGGGAGATTTTGAAAAAAAACTGGGGTATTGATTTTCCCCTTTGAGTTACATTGAAAAAGAGGATATTGTAGACAGGAGACAGATCAAATAAAGCCCATTTGAGCTTAAAAACATTGGACGTTTCCTGGCTGAATCAGGTCTGTTGGCATGTATGGTTGTACTACCATTGCCTCTTCCTTCTGCCCACAATGGTCTATTACATTGCCACAGCCTTGAAGGAGGGTAGATTTTGTATCACAGGGGGCCCCTGGCCCGTTCTGTCCACACCTGAAGTATGAGACCCTTGTCCTTGCCCTGCCAGCCGCATTTGTAGGCCGTATTAAATTGACCAGCGGGTCCTGTGTTGCTATATAATTATCCTGAGACATCCTTACCACTCAGCCAGCATAAAACCTCTGTGTAGGCCCTTCTGTTCAATATGTAGGCCTCTTTGTTAAATTGACCATAGCTCTGCAATTTTAGTGTATAGCAGTCTGAAGGCAGGTCTGCGAGGCCTTCTGCTCCAAACTAGTAGCCCCCACCCTACCCGAGTGCTCCGTGCTCGGTATCAAAGTTCAACATCCCCCTGAAGCTGTCGACATACAGTAGGCTGCATCCTGGACTGGTACTTGCTTCCTGGGCAGGTTTCCCGCTTTTAAGGAAGTGGCAACCGCAGAGCGTCAAGTTAGGAGAACTGAGGAGATTTTATACATGAATATATTGAATTCCTGTACAATACCCATTATTTTCTGCTTGCTCTATGGAACTTCCGATAAGCGATTGGCCTGAGAGACTGACCTTTTCACCCAGTCCATTGTCAGCATTAAGTGGGTAAATGACGAAATGTCTGGTAAAATCTGCAGACGAAGCTTTTGGGTAGCATACGTAGGTAGATGTAGCGTGCAAAGGAGCCCACAAAATGATATAAAAAGGGAGCACCCACAGATATCGACAGACAACCTCGCCGTCTGTATGTAGGTTAACAGGCTGTGCAGGTTTTCCCCAAGAACTGGGAGCTCTTGTCTTCCTTTGCTTAAAATGTCTTGCTCGGCTTTGCTTGAAGTATCTTATTCTATTTTACCTATATGAAATGTCATGTTATGTTTAACCATTGTTCTCTTTACTTTTGCATTTAAAAGATGTTGTATTGTAATTGCAGGAATGCTTGCTCTAAGAGTAAATGTGAGTGTCCCTAGGTAACATTTTCCTTGGTGTAACTTGTTTCTCATGATGCATTTATAGATGTGTTTTCTCTCTCTCTCTGTCAGTCCATTAATTGAGATACAGAGAATATCATGACAGCTGTATGATTATCTGGATTCTGTATTTTGTACTTTAGGTCTCTATTCTGCGGTTTCTTTGAAGTTGCATCTTCTCATTAAACTGCCATTGTATTCTGCCTCCAATTCCATGTCTCATATGTCTGTTTTCTTCATTTTTGGAGCAAGCGTTCCTAGGCACCCCGGCTCAAATTAAGGTGCCCCTTTTGTCCCTGACTCACTCTCCTGCTCAGTTCTGTGGTGGCTCCCGGGGCTCTGGGGACCGCCCCTAGCTTCCTTGACCCGTAATAGATCTTCCCTCCAACAGCCTCTCTTGCAAGTCCTGTATTGTTGGTTTGTTGCCCCTGCCCCCCTTTCCACTGCCCTCCATAGTCTGTTGTGCTTCCACGGCCCTTCCTGCCTGCTCAGTGTGGTTAAATTGTTGCCTTTGCACCCTCCTACCTGCCTTCAATTTTCAGAGTCCGTGCCCCTGGCCTCTGCCTCTCAACAGTATCCTAATGAACAACTAGATTGCTAACATTCTATATTTATTACAAAAGTGTGGAGCGCCTGACATCATCTTGATGTAATCAAAACTGTAATACCTAGAGCATTCCTTTAGAAATTACATATATGAGAGGGTCTTATTGGCATCAAAATTATGGTTAGTGCTCTAAAAGACTAAAATAAGGACATATTTTCTGAGTTTTCAAATAGCGACAAAGCACTTTTAAATTATTTGTTATCTTTATGTTTTTTTATCTAGTTGACAACTTGATTAAATGTTGCACTTAGGGGAGAGGATGTGGTGTTACTTCCAGAACTGCAGACTTTGCAACTGGGGAACCAGATTGAAGTTTCTGCTTCAGCTCGACATTCTGTGATTCTGGTCAAATCACTTAGTCTCCCCATGTCTACAACCAAAATGAATTTGTTCCTGTGTGATGTAACCAATGCTCATGTAAAGCACTCCAATACCTGACAAGTCTGCACTATATAACATTGCAAAAACACAAAATAATAAGTGTTTTGCACACTTCTGTCATTGGGCTATATTTGGGCTATATCTGGGTGATTTTGGGCTACATTTGGGCTCTTTTGTCTCCGGTGGCCATCTTGGGAGATTTATTTGTTATGAAGTTTCCTAATTTCCTCATGTACTGCAGTCTCCTCAGTCGGAAATGCTTTCAGTTTTTTACTTTGATTCCATCATGAAGGTATTCAGATATGTCACACATTTGCCATGAATTCTGAATGTTAGCACTCTAGTTGCTCATTAGATCACTGTAGTAAAACTACTGCTCACCATGGAAGTCTGCTCCTGGTATTAAAAGTGCATGTTTCAGTCTGCATGTCAGAATTTTTTAATGAAATAGAAGAGGATTTGAGAAGTCACTCAAAATGTGCCCTCATTTTCTTTCTTCAGCATTAATCATAATTTCTATGGCAAAATGAACCCCCTCATTGTGTTCCTTTTTAAATTAAATGTTTTAAGTGTTACCAGTTTATTCCAATCAAGATGGCTTCAGGTGTGCCATACTTTTGTCATAATGAAGACAGTAAGTGCTCTAGTTGTTTTTAAGAACATTCTTGGACATTCTGTCATTGGGCTATACTTGGGCTACATCTGGGTGATATTTGGGCTACATTTGGGCTCTTTTGTCTCTGGTGGCCATCTTGGGAGACTTATTTGTTATGAAGTTTCCTAATTTCCTCATTTACTGCAGTCTCCTCAGTAGGAAATACTTTCAGTTTTTTACTTTGATTCCACCAAGAAGGCATTCAAATGTGTCACACATTTGCCATAAAATCAGAATGTTAGCACTCTTTTTGCTCATTAGATCACTGTAGTAAAGCTACTGCTCACCAGGGAAAACTGCTGCTGGTATTGAAAGTGCATGTTTCAGTCTGCATGCCAGGATTTGAGAAGTCACTCAAAATGTGCCCTAATTTTTCTTTATGCAGCACTAATCATACTTTTTATGGAAAAATGAACCACCTCATTTTGTTCCTTTTTAAATTAAATGTTTTAAGAGTTACCACTTTAATCCAAGCAAGATGGCTTCAGGTGTGCCATACATTTATCATAAGTAGGACGGTTAGCGCTCTAGTAGTTCTTTGGAACACTCTGGAAAGCTGCAGTAGAACACAAAGGAATCAACTGACAGTCTCTGCCCTTGTTGGATGTACATGTTTTACTGAGAATGTCAGACTTCATTCTCACATGACTGAGAAAGATAATGTGAATTTACAGAAAATAAGCTCTCAGTTTAGCTTATAGATCACCTTCCAAACCTCTGTGGTAAAAGCATGAGAAAATATTTTTCTCTCAATCATGATATCCCAGCAGAAGGCTTTTTCACATGGTGAAATCACCTTAGAACATACCACAATTCCTAAAATGAGTATGGTACCATCAACAAATGATTTATAATGTAACTAAAGTCTTAAAATCTTCTATTAACTGCAATGCTTTTTAATGAGGTGCTATCATGTATATTGGTCCCAAGATGGCTGCCAACACTTCTTGGATGAAGTGCTGACAGCCAATCAGATCTCAGGATGAGATGTGTGGTTAGGCTCCGCCCACATATATATATTGATTTAAATGCTATTTTCTCAGGAACTACTGAACAGATTTACACCAGACCTACAAAAGGCACTTCCTTGACCTGAGGACTACCTCTCTGCCAAATTTCAAGTAACTCTGTTCAGCCGTTCGGGCTGTAGCTGTGTCTAAAGGTCCTATGGAAAAATGCATGGGAAAAACGTGTTTTGGGACCCCCCTTTTTTCTCAGCCCCCGCTTGACGAATCCCCCCGAGACTTTCAGGGTAGGAGCGGAGCGTAGCGCCCCACCTATTTTGAAAATTTCGCGAGGATTCATCGACCGGCGCCAAAGTTATTCCAAATAGAATGTTGCGGATTTCCTATGGAAACAGGGTCCTAACTATAACTATCTACTGGCGACCGCCAGTAGATAATATATATATATATATATATATATATATATATATATATACATATACATATATATAATACCAGATACATGGGATTTTTTAAAGTAATTGTTTTACCCACATGTTAGGAATTTAGTCATGTAAAAGGTCTCACTAATTACTCATTTCTTGTGGTTAAACATCATGTGACAATATAGCATGTCCATAATGTCTGATGTATTATATGTGCAGAATATCCAGTTATACCTTTATCTTTCATAGGGATTATTGTTTGCCATGCACAGAATACCAAATAAGGTGTGCAATTTACATTTTTTTAATAATGGGCAAAGTGTGCTAAAAGTTTCACTGTAAATAATGTTGGTGTGCTTGGTATGTTAATACATTTTTATAGGTTTGATATTCACAATTTAGTTTCTAGCATTTTTAATGCAATGCATGAACTGTGCTTTGCTCCTGGTGCCAAAGTTAATATGCCCAGCTTGTAGAACTTAGTGGCTTGTCTAGTGTAGTTAGTCAGACATCAAACTTCACCCACATTTGGGTTGTTAATACCTTCTGTCAAGGAATTAAAGTCCCAGGCTGAAGAACTGATGAGCTTTCATTTGTTAAATCTTGGAATGCTCTCTAATGTACTCATGATAGACTTGCTAAACAGTTATGTGAGCGCTTAAGATCTGATGTCGTGTCTTGTGATGTTACTTCCTAGTTCCTATGTGGTAATTGGTTGAGATGCCACTTCCTGTGATGTCACTTTCTGTGATGCCACATGAGATGTAAATCTCAGTGATGTCACACGCGTGATGTCATATGCCATGAGTTCTCTTGCACACCATCTAACTTAGTGCCTCTACTTCATTTTTAGGTTAAGCCTAGGCAGCGCATGCGCTACTCTGCAATGCATACTGTATCTAAAATATGGGCTTGGAGCACTGCAATTGGTTCCTCTTTCAGTCCCTCGTAAATGTCGTCTTCTGATAACAGTTAAACAGCTTACTAGTCCCTCCTTTTAGGCTTTTGTAACCTCTCATAGGGATTGCCCCTTTTACGTGTACTCTTCTCTTTACAGGTATTTATGATACTCTGTGAGCATTATTTCTTTTTTCGTGGCTTACCAGCTGCTCTGTTTATTTTTTGTGGCTTCTTTTGTGTTTGCAGTTGCACTCCGTTGCCAGCGTAGCACCTTCACCCGTCTCCGCAACCCGCCCCCAGCAACCCTCCCAGCTCGCTGCTTGCCAGTTGAAGTTACAGAGTAAAAAAGCATGTAAGGGGGAGGGCACAGGGCTAAAATATAATATTCCATAGCACTGGCACCAGCCTACATGTAAAGCAATGCCCTGGGGCAGTCACAGCTGGGCCCTGGCTGTGCAGACACTGGCATCTCCAGATATAAACACAGAGAGGGAAGACCCGGTGGCCTGCTGTTGCCTGCAGAATTCTCCCTAGCAGCAGCTTCCCACTTTCTCCTCCATCCCTCTCTCCCATCCTTCTCAGCCCTCCTCCTTCTCCCTGGTATCCAATGAGAGTGTCGGGTTGCTATATCGGTGTAGGGTTTTTAGTAAAGACAGGAAGATTGGCGCTCAGACTAGTTCGCATGGTGTCTACTGTGCTCAGAGTGTGCACGGTGCTGCCAGGTTGGAGGAAATACCCAGTAACCCCCGTGAATATGTGTGTCGAAAACCCACACGAATAATGAAAGCACAGTCCTGGGCACACGTAATAAGGTTATAACAATGGTTGAAGTGTCTCGTATTGTACGAATATCTGTGGTCAACACCAGTATAATATGCAAATGTATTTAATAATGCAACAAAGAAAAACAACCAGCCAACACATGTTTCGTCACATAAGGGAAGTAACCCGTGACTTCTTCAGGGCTGTGTGGTGGTGCAGAAAATCATTGCGGTGTCGCGAGGCCGGTGATAATTCCAACCCAGCAAAGGGGGTCAAATGGGGACCAAAGGTCCGCATTAAGTTCCTAGTGGGAGGGGAAGGAGGCCAAAAGTGGCAATCCTCTGTGAGTCAGGTATAAAAAGGGCGGGTTGGCCACTTATTACGTGAAGTCCTCAATGGGAGTGTTACACGGCCTGATGTGACGTGTAGAAGTGAAGGTAGAAGATTTGGGGATGTATGAACCGTAGGGAATGTGTCCTGATTAGCCCAGTGTCTTTAGGAAGTTAGTGGACGGGTACACCGTTCTAACGAGGTTGTCTCAATTTAATCTAGTGGCATAGGAGGGGACACTGGTTCCATATCGGGTTGTATAGCTCCAGATTAGTCTGTCTCCTCAAACATGGATCGTTCTTGCTTGAGTTCATGTTCCACATCTATTCTATGTAAAACAGATAGCGTGCAGACATTTAAATTGAGCCATTCCGAATCCAGTGCTGTAGCTGCTTCTCTGGTCTCATCTGTAATTTCACCATTGTAAGTCCTCCAGACAGTGCTAAAAGCATCTTCTCTGGTCCTGTCAGTAACTCCTTCTTTCTAAGTTCTCCAATCAGTGCTGCAGCTGCTTCTCTGTGTCAGGAAGCCGAGAGCACAAGCGCTGGAATCGCGCGCCTGCATTGCCTACAAGTCCCAGCCTGCCCCCGGTGCGGGAGGGGAGGAGTCACGCCTACAAAACCGAAGAGACGCCCCATGGACGCTGTGCGTAATTCAAGGAAGCACGTCCGTCGTTGAGCCAGTGGGAGAAGCGTCCTCGCCTTCGCGTTATCCCGGAGAAGACGAAACAGAAGGCGTGGAACCTGCATCCGATAGAAGTCGCAGAGAAGAAACGAGCGAGTCGGAGACAGGGCCGCGGGTTCTCCGTCGAAGGAAGACGCCGTTCGGAGGAGGCTCCCAGAGTACAGATAAGTGCAACATTCTCCTGGACAGGAGAGAACCGAGTCAGACCCTAAGAGTCCGTCCCGGGCCCAAGAACGAGAGTGTTAGAGGTGTTTAAAGTCGTACTTTGCAGACCCACACCTTACACCTTACTCTCCCACGATTCCCTTTGTTTCCGGCAGTAAATAGGAATTTCGAAAGGAAAGGTGGGGTGGCGAGACTTTTGACACCAGTGAGGTACTACTCACTACGAGACTTCGTAACTTACTCTCTGGTCAGTACAGGGAGCAGTTCAGATTTAGTATTTTGTCATGTTGAGTCTCTAAAGGAACGGATAGAGGGGGCCCTCTTTCCGGACGGGAGAAGGTGTATTAGTTAATAACGTTTAAGCTCTTGCCTCTGCTATTTCCTCATGTTGTGGACTGCTTGTTAACGCTCAGGTTCAAACTATATCCTCAGAATATACCTATGCTTTCATGAAAAGAAAAAAGATGTGTGATAGTAATCTAATGTTGGCATAGGCGGAAAGGCGGTGTCTTTCCAGAGGGTTAGCCCACAGAATGGGTCTGAGGTTAGCGAGAAGGAATGAGAGTAGCATTACAGAGATATAGGTATTGCTTTGTGTATTTTTTCGTTACAGGTTCTACTCCCCGCTGTTCCCTTCCTTCCCTTCCCTCACTTGATCGCTCTATACCTCCGTGCCTTTAGTGCAGGAGTTGGGGATATCAAGAGGTGGATCCCATATGGCATCGCTCGAATCCTGAGGACTACTGGACCGTGGACGGATCGTGACAGAATTACGCACCCACGTATTAATACTCCTCCCGGTTCGGGGGGTGAATATAGGGCCACAGTATGGAGGAAGTTTTGCAGGCACTAGCAGCAGTTCAGCAGGAACTGTCAGCCTCCAGAGTAGAAACCGCCGCATTAAGAGATCAAGTAGACAGGTTGTCTAGAAACCCCTTCAATGTCAGCACAGGATCTAATCCTATACATGTAAATGTGCCCTCACCCATACCATTAGCCAACCCTGAACGATATACAGGAGACCCCCAGAAAATTCAGGTATTTCTAACGCAGATCTTGATGCATTTTTCCTGTAGACCATCCTCTTTTCCGAACAACCACTCAAGAGTGGCGTTTGCCATCTCTTATTTGGCGGGAGATGCAGCCAATTGGGCAGTGCCATTGGTCAGGAACAACGATCCGATATTGTCCGATTGGGACGAGTTTAGGGTCGCTCTGGAAGGAGTTTTCGACAGACGCACGACGACATTCAGTGCAGACAGGGAGTTGTTAGAACTAAGACAGGGACGGAATGAATTGGTGACGTACTTGACCTCATTCAATCGGCTGGTGGCAGAAGCCGATTGGCCTGAAGAAAAAAGGATGTCACTCTTCTACCAAGGGCTTTGTAATGAGTTAAAACACGTCATAGCCCGCATAGACCCTCAACCTCGTACATGTGCCGCTCTGGTCAGCTTGGCTCTAAGGTTAGATGGGCGCATATCAGATAGAGGTGGAGATAGGTTTAGGGGAGAAAAAGGCAAGAAAGAGACGGCAGGTACCGACCTGGCACCAGAACCCATGGAGGTGGGTGCCATTCGTGCCTCATTGTCTCGTACGGAAAGAGAGAGCAGGAGAACTCAGGGGCTCTGTATGTATTGCGGGAAGAAAGGACATTATGTTCGAGAATGCCCGGCTAGGCCCAAGAAACCAGGGGGAAACAATCGCTATAGAAAAAATATAGCAGTAGTCACCAGTCCTGAAGGGGGCTCCGCGGCCGAGGAAGCTCCAGAGACGTCGGAGGGCAAACCCTGGAGAATCCCTTCGTTGGCTACCACGCAACAGGGACAAACCGAAAGACACATAGAGTTGGTTATGTGGTTGGACAACGGCCGTAGCCTTTCTCAGGTGAAAGCCATGTTGGACTCAGGAGCGACGGGTAATTTCATACATTCCGGGTTGGTGGAACATTTGGGTATTACTAAGGTGGCTAGGGAGATTCCAGAAGAAGTATTGGCGGTAGACGGAAAGCCGCTTACTTCAGGTTTACTCATTGAACAAACAGAGGACCTAATCCTAACAACCAGAACGGAAGAAGGGTATGCCGTGGTTCTGTCTTCATAACCCAACGATAGACTGGAAAGAGAAGACAGTGTTCTTCAGGTCAGAATTCTGTAACGACCTTTGCATTCAGGGGAAGGACTCCGGGGCTGCTGCTTTAGCTTGCCCTTTTGTCGCCGCTACAGCAGCAGAAAAAGAAGTGAGTCTACCTAGGGAATACGCTACTTACGCTGATGTTTTCAGCAAATCTCAGGCCGAATCACTTCCACCTCATAGATCTTATGATTGCCAGATAGATCTGGTGGAGGGAGCCAGCATGCCCACCTGTCGGGTGTATGCTCTCTCGGAACCTGAGACGAAACACCTCAGAGATTACCTGGATCACTTCCTAGAGATAGGGTTTATTCGTCCTTCCCGGTCCCCGGCGGCGTCACCGTTATTTTTCATAAATAAGGCGAATGGGGAATTGAGAGCCTGCTGTGATTATCGCATGCTGAACAAGAACACCGTTCGCAACAGATACCCGTTGCCACTCATCCCCGTCTTGTTGGATCAAGTGCGTGAGGCCAAGATATATACCCGACTAGATCTCAGGGGGGCTTATCACTTGGTGCGCATTCGCAAAGGGGATGAGTGGAAGACGGCGTTTAAAACCCGGTATGGGCTTTTTGAGTACCTGGTGATGCCGTTCGGGTTGTGTAACGCCCCGGCGGCATTCCAGTACTTTCTAAATGACGTCTTGCGAGAGTACATAGACAGAACTGTTATAGTGTACATAGACGATATCTTGGTTTACTCAGAGGCCAAGAGCTGTCATCAGGAACACGTGAAACAAGTGTTACAGGTTTTGAGGAAACATAGGCTGTTTTGCAAGCTGAGTAAATGCGAGTTTGGGGTGTCGGAAGTCGAGTTCTTGGGAGTTATACTGCGTCCTGAGGGTATGTGTATGGCAGAACGGAAAATCCAAGCGGTGCAGGAGTGGCCAGTGCCAGGTAATGTGAGGGAAGTCCAGTGTTTCCTGGGCTTCGCTAATTACTATAGACGCTTCATTCATGGGTTTTCCAGTATTGCCCTCCCGATTACCCGGCTACTCAGAAAAGGAGTGCCGTTTGTTTGGACCCCCGAAGCAGACCAGGCTTTCGGGTATCTCAAGGGAGCATTTACTACGGCTCCGGTGTTGCGTCACCCTCAGCTCGATACCCCATTCATAGTGGAAGCCGATGCCTCCAATGAGGCCATTGGGGCCATTCTCTCCCAGAGAGACAAAGACACTGGGCAGCTGCACCCGGTAGCCTACCTATCCAGGAAATTGCTCCCCGCGGAAAAGAACTATAATATAGCCGAAAAGGAGTTGTTGTCCATTAAGAAGGCTTTTCAGGAGTGGCGTCCCTATTTGTGGGGTGCCAGATTTCCGGTCACCGTATATTCCGATCATCGGAATTTACAATACCTAAAGGCTGCGAGACACCTGTCTCCCCGACAGATGAGGTGGATGCTTTTTTTTGAGGAGTACAACTTTGTTATCACCTTCAGACCGGGGGTGGATAACCGGAAAGCGGATTCGCTATCTAGGGTGTGGACCACAGAAGGGGCCTTGGAGGCACCCGAAGAGGCAATCATACCTCCAGCCAAGGTCCTCTGCACCATCAAGGCAGAGAATTATCTGGATGACATACGAAACTACAAGAGCCCCGAGGCCTGGGGCCGATGGGCTGAACAAAGACCGGATCGGCTGATCCGGCAGGGTCTGCCTTTTCAACAGAATGGTCTGTTTGTACCCTCACGGTCTCTTCAGAAAAAGGCCTTTGAGTGGTGTCATAAATCGCTGTTAGCAGGACATCAGGGCGTTCAGAAGACCATCCTTTTGATGAAAAGATCGTTTTGGTGGGATTCGATGGTCTCAGACGTCACGGAATGGGTATCCCGATGTGAGGACTGCGCCCGAGGGAAATCGAACAGCGCCTCAGCTAGGGGACTGCTCTGTCCCATGCCCACGCCACGTTCACCGTGGCAGAACATTAGCATGGATTTTGTAACAGGACTCCCGGTGGATCAAGGGTGCTCAGCCATCCTGGTGGTGGTAGATAGCCTGACCAAGATGGGGCATTTCATCCCGTGCAAAAACTTACCCACGGCTAGTCAAACAGCCCAGTTATTGTTGCAACATGTGGTGCGGATTCACGGCATCCCGCGAGTCATAGTGTCCAACAGAGGCCCTCAGTTCATCGCCAGTTTCTGGAAAGGATGGTGCCATTCCCTGCGCATAGACTCAGCAGTTTCCACAAGCTTCCACCCGCAGACAGACGGGCAAACGGAACGACTTAATCAAACATTAAAGAAATATCTGAGATGCTATGCTAAGGAGGCACAGGACTCTTGGGTTTCCTTGCTGTGGATGGCCGAACTGTCCTATAACAACACAACGCACAGTTCCATAGGAACATCTCCCTTTTCAGCCAATTACGGCTTCCACGCCAACGTCCTACCCATAATCGTGCCCAGAGGGGCGAGTAATCAACCATCGGTTCACGACCGAATGAGGTTGTTGCGCGAAGGACACGTGCTAGTACGGAAGCAGTTGGGAAAAGCGAAACTGACATACAAAAAATGGGCAGACAAACATCGTGTGGCAGGACCTCAGTATCAGGAAGGAGACATGGTATGGTTATCCACTAAGAATATCCGTTTCAAACTGAGGAGTGTTTTCCACCCCCGATATATCGGTCCATATCAAGTGATAAAACGGATTAACCCGGTGGCTTACAAATTGCGCCTTCCAGGCTCTCTTCGGATCCACCCAGTATTCCACTGCAATCTCCTGAAGCCGGCAAAAGGGGGGGTAAAGAAAGCTCCTCCGGCGATCTCTGCAGAAGGACAGGAGTACGAGGTACGGCGCATATTGGATGCCAAATTCCGAGGTGGGAGTCTTTGGTTCCTGGTCTCCTGGGCCGGATACACTGCTGAAGAGGATTCGTGGGTGCAGTGTCGTGACGTCCATGCCCCGGCCAGGATTAGGTCTTTCTATCTACGGCACCCTGACAAGCCCGGTTCTAGGAGGCGCTGGGCAGGGGGACCTACTGTCAGGAAGCCGAGAGCACAAGCGCTGGAATCGCGCGCCTGCATTGCCTACAAGTCCCAGCCTGCCCCCGGTGCGGGAGGGGAGGAGTCACGCCTACAAAACCGAAGAGACGCCCCATGGACGCTGTGCGTAATTCAAGGAAGCACGTCCGTCGTTGAGCCAGTGGGAGAAGCGTCCTCGCCTTCGCGTTATCCCGGAGAAGACGAAACAGAAGGCGTGGAACCTGCATCCGATAGAAGTCGCGGAGAAGAAACGAGCGAGTCGGAGACAGGGCCGCGGGTTCTCCGTCGAAGGAAGACGCCGTTCGGAGGAGGCTCCCAGAGTACAGATAAGTGCAACATTCTCCTGGACAGGAGAGAACCGAGTCAGACCCTAAGAGTCCGTCCCGGGCCCAAGAACGAGAGTGTTAGAGGTGTTTAAAGTCGTACTTTGCAGACCCACACCTTACACCTTACTCTCCCACGATTCCCTTTGTTTCCGGCAGTAAATAGGAATTTCGAAAGGAAAGGTGGGGTGGCGAGACTTTTGACACCAGTGAGGTACTACTCACTACGAGACTTCGTAACTTACTCTCTGGTCAGTACAGGGAGCAGTTCAGATTTAGTATTTTGTCATGTTGAGTCTCTAAAGGAACGTATAGAGGGGGCCCTCTTTCCGGACGAGAGAAGGTGTATTTTTTTTTTTTTTTTTTTTTTTTTTTTGAAACCGTTTATTGCAGTTTGTAAAAGTTACAGGTATGGGCCTACAACCACCCGGCCGGCCGCTAGAGTGACAAAAGCATATTGCATACATACAGTAAGAGTCTCTTGGCAGTGCAGAGTAGCGAAACAGGAGAAATCAATGTTGCAGGCCGCATAGCTCCATGCCCACAGTACGGTTCCCTTTTCTCAAAACAAAACAACACGAAAAACCACACCCGCAAGGCAACCCGCGATCCAAAGTGACAGCACGTGCTCCATAAGTGGGGGATCCAAACCAGCAGCAGAACTCTGAAGAGGGGAATGGGAGTAGATCAGGGACTGGGGGACCGCGTGCCCACGGCCGAGGGAGGGGGGCCATCTAGGGAGATGGAGCAGGCGAGGCAGCCGGTAGCAGTGGCGGCTCACAAATACCCCCGCGGTAAGCGTTCCAGGGGCCCCAGATTTTCACCCACGCCCCAGGCTTACCCCTCGCCACATACACCACCTTTTCACGAAACATACACCAATCCATGTGTTCTTTCCAGGCCAACACCGCAGGGGGCCTCTGGGATCCCCACAATTGAGCAATATCACGCTTAGCTATCATGTATCCCAGAGTCACCCACCGCGTCTGCGGGACCGAATAGTCATTTGGTTCCCACACATTCAGCAGGCATCTCCTCGCTTCAGGCAACAGCGCGACACGCGTAACCACACGCAGGACCTCATGCACACCACGCCAGAATCGCTCCACCTTTGGGCACTCCCACAGTATATGCATGAAAGTTGCCAACGCACCACAGCCACGCTTACACATTCCGTCACCAGCAAAGCCCATACGTAGAAGCCTTGGCCCCGTCACGTAAACCCGGTGAAGGATCTTAAGCTGGACGAAACGAAGGCGAGCCGGGATGGCCACCTCTTTTGGAGAGGCCACCGCGGAAATCCAATCCTCGTCGTCCAGCTCTAGCCCGTCGGCGACCCAGGCCTCGCGGAGACTAGTCAGCAGGCACGATCTGTCGTTGATCAGTTTTTTATATATGAGGGAGATCGTGCTGTCTGGGACATGGCCATCCAGCACTCTGTCCTCCAGGGGGGAAGACTCCGGAATGGACGCGACATCCGGGAAGACGGAGCCCAGCGCATGGCGGACTTGTAGGTACCGAAAGTACTCACTGCCCTGCAGCTGAAACTCCGTCTGCAGCGCCGCAAAAGTCTTGAATCCCCCCCTCGTCCAGAGATCTCCCACCGTGCTGATTCCGATCGTGTCCCACTTCTCGAAGCCCTTCGACGTCCACAGGGAGCCCAACCTCTCAGACGCGTACAGCGGTGACGCTCGGGTCAAACGGTCCTTCCACCCCATGGCTGCATTAGCCGCGTGCCAGACACGCACCATGACACGCGTCGGTCCCGTCAGACGGGAGTCGGGCGCGGCAGAGTAGAGCGCTCGATTGTAGTCGCCACCGGGCAGGAGCATCTTGTCCATCTCAAACGCCGGGTTCAAGGCGGGCCCGTAAAGGCCATGATTAATTGCAGCCAGTTGGGAGGCCCAGTAATACCGTTTAATGTCCGGGAGGGCGACCCCCCCATCGTACCACGGGAGCGTCAGTTTAGCTAGAGCAATGCGCGGCCTCCCGTCCCAGAACAGGCGCCGCTGGAGGCCCTCCACCTCACGGAAATAGCGTGCCGGAACCAAGTCCATAGTATTCTGGAGGGCGTAGAGGAAGCGCGGCAAGGACATCATTTTAAACAAGGCCGCTCGGCCGAGCGGCGAAAGCGGCAGACGCCGCCAGCGCACCACGTCCTCCTTCAAGCGCTGGAGGGGGGGCAGCAAATTCCGCTCATAGCGGGCCTCCGGGTCAAGAGTGATATATATACCCAGGTACCGAAACCCCTGGGAGGCAATCTGGATCGGACAGTCCCGTGGCAGGACCGGAGCCTCCCCGGAAAGCACGTATACACAGGATTTCGCCCAGTTGATGACAAGTCCTGAGTTGCGACCGAATGAGCGCAAAACATCAACCAGGACGATCAGTGATTTACGCGGGGAGGCGAGATACAGGAGGATATCATCAGCATAGAGGGACACACGGTCCTCATGCTCGGGGGTCCAGCGGAGACCACGGATGGAAGGGTGCCACCGCAGCCACTCCGCCAGGGGCTCCAGGGCCAGTGCAAACAGGAGAGGTGACAAGGGGCAACCCTGTCGCGTGCCCCGCCCCAGCGCGAATGGGACCGAGACTCGCCCATTCACCACCACCTGCGCCAATGGGCCCGAGTACAACAATTTGACCCAGCTGATAAAGCCCGGTCCAAATCCAAATTTCGCCAGCATCGCCCAGATGTATGGCCACTCCAGCGTGTCAAACGCCATGGTGGCGTCCAAGGACGCCAAGATGGCCGGCTCCCGCACAAATGGGACACGAGCGAGCACCCCGTGCAAGCGCCGCAGATTGAGCGCCGTGTTGCGGTGTGGTATAAAGCCAGATTGGTCTTGGTGGACCAAATCGCCCACCACGCCAACCAACCGGTTGGCCAACACCTTGGCGAGGATTTTGGGCTCCGCGTTCAAGAGCGAGATCGGCCTATAGGATGTGACCCGTTCACGGGGCTTCCCCTCCTTGTGGATCACCACAATTGTGGCCAGACGCTGGTCCGGCGGGAGGGAACCCTGCGAGTGGGCCGCCAGGAACATCGCGCGCAGGTGGGGCGCCAACACATCCGGGCGTAGCTTGTATAGCTCAATGGGAATACCATTGGGGCCCATGGCCTTGCCGGATGCAACCGAGCGAATAGCCAAGGCAATTTCGTCCGAGGTGGGAGGAGCGTCCAGCGAATCCCTGTCCTCCACCGTAAGGGAGGGCAGTGCGATGTCCCGAAGCAGGGCATGGGAATCTTCCTCCGAGCAGGGGGAAACCGGGGAGTAGACTTCGCGGAAATAATCCGCAAAGCAGGAGACAATGGCTTCCGGCTCGGTGACACACGCACCATCCACACTCTCAATCAAAGGAACCACGCGGCTCGCTCTCTCCCTCTTATCCAACCACGCAATCAATTTGCCAGCCTTATCACCCACATCATACAATCGCCCCTGCTGCTCTCTACTGAGGCCCCTGGCCGCCTCCGTGACGAGGGCCCGATAGGCCGCCTGCTTTAGGTGTAGAACATGCAGCTTGGCGTCTGTTACCCCGCTCCCCAGGTCACCCTCCAGTTCTGCAATCTCGGCCTCTACCCGGGTCACCTCCTCCCGCTCGCGCCGCCGGGCATGGGAGATAAAGGAGAGGGCCTCCCCTCTAAGAACTACCTTGAAAGCCTCCCACAGGGAGATGGCCGAAGGGACCGACCCCACATTCTCGTCGAAATATCGCTGTAAGGATTTGATCAAATCGGCACGAATGGTGGGGTCGCGCAAATACCATGCATTGATTGGAGCCACCCTGCCATCCCCCCTCGGGAAGACATCGAAATGTAACAGCAATGGGGAGTGGTCTGAGATACCCCGCGCCAGATGGCGCACCTCCCCCACCCTCCCTGCATGGGCCGCCGGGACAAGGATGTAATCAAGCCGCGAGAGGCTACCATGGGCACCCGAGTGGAAGGTGTACTGCCGCTGTGCGGGATGCTTTAATCGCCAGCAATCCACCAGGCCCAGCGTGTCTAAAAGGCCGGGCAGCCACGCCTGTGCCCGGGGGAGGTCCCTAGGGGGATGGCGATCCATAGACCCAGAAGCTACCGCATTAAAGTCCCCTCCAACCACCAGCAGGCCACTCGGAAGGTCCAGAAGGAGGTGCCCCAGATCCGCAAATGTGGTGGCTTGTAACCCAGACGGGACGTACACTGATATAAAAATAAACACTCTACCCTCCATTCTTCCCACCAGAACAGTGTAGCGTCCCCTCTCATCATGGCGCACCTCATCAATCTCCAACGGGAGCGAGTTCTTGATCATAATGCCCACCCCCCGCGAGCCCGAAGTGAAGCCAGAATGGGCCGCCAAACGATATCCCCGCCGATTCATTGCATGAAAGGAGTTACCTATAAGGTGCGTCTCCTGCAGGAAGACAACATCTGGTGAAATACGTTTTAAGTACTGCAGGACCACACCACGCTTAATCCTATCCCCCAGGCCGTTAACATTCCATGACAACACAGTCAAATCCCTACCCCCCATCATACGTCGAAACAATCGGTCGTCCCCCACCGAGCATCTTGAAAACAACAACACAGTAGCGGGTTTGCCTTGCGGTGCAAACAAACAACACACCCCCCCCACCCCCCCATCCCAACAGAACTCCCCCCTCCCTGCACCCCTGCATGAGCCCAGACAGCCCCCCCAAAGTGCAGTGTGCCTGTCGCCCCATAGCTAAAACTAACTAGTCCCCCAGAGGAGGAGGGAAGCCCCCAACAGACCCCGCACGACCTCCATAGGAGGGGAACATATGCAATCAATAAATGGTGAAGGAACATCGTCCAGAGCAAGGCCTATTCAGTCACCCCACAATTCTGATCCGGCGGGCCCTCCTCGCCAGCCGCGCCCCCCCCGCCCCCCCGGCCCCGATCTCCAGGCAGAGTGTCCAACCAGTCCCCAGCCGCCTCGGGCCGGTCGAAGAAGTGCGTGCGACCATCCACCTCCACCCTCAGCTTAGCTGGAAAAAGCATTGAGTACTTGAGGTTCAGGTCCCGTAGGCGACGTTTAACACCAAGAAAACTCTGTCTCTGCTTCTGAACCGCCGGAGTAAAGTCTGGGT
This sequence comes from Triturus cristatus, assembly GCF_964204655.1. Classification (NCBI taxonomy): domain Eukaryota; kingdom Metazoa; phylum Chordata; class Amphibia; order Caudata; family Salamandridae; genus Triturus; species Triturus cristatus. The sequence goes on from NC_140581.1 coordinate 681,736,303, forward strand.
AAAAATGCACATCCATGTTGTCAAGCTTGACCGGTCCCTGTTGCCTGGAGGTCTGGAGGATAGCATCTCTGTCCCGAAAATTAAAAATCCGGGCAATGAGAGGCCGCGGCGGGGCACCGGTCTTAGGTCTGCCCCCAGGGACCCGGTGAGCACGCTCCACCGCAAAAAGCTTACTCAGCCCCCGGGGCTGGAGATGGGTCAGGATCAATTCTTCCACAAAAAGATCCGCCGCCTCCGCCTCTCGTCCCTCCGGCACCCCCACAATACGGACATTATTCCTCCGGGCCCGACCCTCGGAATCCTCCAGTCGCCGGTCCATCAGGGCGCTCGCCTGGCCAAGCCGGCGCACCTCCTTCTGGAGGGCCACCACGTCCGTCGTGAGGCTCGTTGTGGTGTGGGCCAGGGAATCGACCCGGTCGTTCGTTTTGGACAAGTCTGCCCTCACAAGGCTCACATCCACCAGGACCGAGTCTATTTTTTGCGCTAGGGTGTCGAAACGCTGGTCCACCGAGGCCTTCATCTCTGCAATGGCGCCCATGACGTCCCGGAGGGTCAGATCCACCGGATGAGCAGATGCCTCCGTCGGGCCCACCGGGGATGCGCGCGATGTCTCCGGAGAACCCTTCTGGAGCGTGTAGCGGTCCATACTGTTAGCTTGGTGCGCCGTGCCACGGCGGGTTGTCTTCACCTTCGCCCGGTCGCCATCTTGTTTGGTGGACATGCTTGCTCTCCCACCGTCGTGCCAATCTCCTCGAACGGGCCACTATACCAATTCACGGGCTCCGGGGGGGGGCGGGGGCGACCACCGAACCGCAGGTCAACCCACCGCCGGCGGGTCAGCCGGGCTCCTGGACAAGACCACACTACCGCACCCGGCTCCGCAACCCAACCTCGCTTGAGTGCAAGGAGGGCGCAAAAGCGAAAGTGAAAGTGCGGGGTACGCGAGTCGCCCAGCCCTGCCCGCCGCTGTTGTTCACTGTGTCCCCGGATCGCCCCACTACTCCAATCCGGGGGGCCGGCGAGGAGAAGGCCGCAACCTTCGATCGGTGCTCCCACCGGTGTCCGGGGTCCGATTCGAGCCCGAAAAACGGGTGGCGCCTCAGCTCGGGTTCCCCGACACAGTCCCCTCAACAAGGACAGGATATCGCCAGGATTAATTCAGGAGGTCGCGGAGGTCCTCGGGAGCCTCGCACCTACGCGGCCATCTTGGTTGCGCGCTAGGCTCCTCCTTTTCGAGAGAAGGTGTATTAGTTAATAACGTTTAAGCTCTTGCCTCTGCTATTTCCTCATGTTGTGGACTGCTTGTTAACGCTCAGGTTCAAACTATATCCTCAGAATATACCTATGCTTTCATGAAAAGAAAAAAGATGTGTGATAGTAATCTAATGCTGGCATAGGCGGAAAGGCGGTGTCTTTCCAGAGGGTTAGCCCACAGAATGGGTCTGAGGTTAGCGAGAAGGAATGAGAGTAGCATTACAGAGATATAGGTATTGCTTTGTGTATTTTTTCGTTACAGGTTCTACTCCCCGCTGTTCCCTTCCTTCCCTTCCCTCACTTGATCGCTCTATACCTCCGTGCCTTTAGTGCAGGAGTTGGGGATATCAAGAGGTGGATCCCATATGGCATCGCTCGAATCCTGAGGAGTACTGGACCGTGGACGGATCGTGACACTCTGGTCCCAGTGCTTATTCCTCATTCTTCGTCCTCTAGGCAGTGCTGCTAGCTGCTTCTCTGGTCTCATCTTTAATTCCTCCGCTCTAAGACCTCTAGGTAGTGCTTTAGCAGCTTCTCTGGTTCCAGTGGTAATTCCTCATTCTTTTTTTTTTTTTAATATAACTTTTTATTGAAAACCAATTTCACAGCAGTGCAGCAGTCTTGACATTTAGTTAACACCTCTACTGGCAGAATATACATACAGGTTTTGGAGACAACCAATAATATAATCATGACATTCAATAATAACCCCCTTCCCTTAGTGAAGCAGTCTAGAAGTGGTTACCAATTCCTCATTCTTAGTCCTCTGGACAGTGCTGCTAGCTGCTTCTCTGGCGCATTGGTAATTCCTCATTCTAAGTAGTGCTGCTAGCTGTTTCTCTTATACTTTGCAGTTTAGTTATTTTTTCCCCATACAAACATCAGTTTAACAATTAGAAACATTTTAGGGTCAAAAACAAAGAACATTGATCCCTATGGGAGACAAATGGTTATCGGTTTCACAAGTAAGTAAACATCTTACGAGTGGGAGTTTTTGGGGTTAGGACCAAGGTTCCCCAGGATTTAGGCAAGCACTTGAGTTGCCCCACCAGCGGCACTGGGTCGGCCGGGTGCATAGTGCAAGGGCCCAATGTTAGCAAATGGGGCTAAAGGGCACCTCGGTTGGGGGCTGCTCACTAGCAGGCCACTCAGTCCCAGGAGCCTAGCTCCTAAGGTTAAGGTCTGGGCAAAGTGGTCTCAGGTCAGCACCAAGCACCCACCACCAGCGGCGCAGGGGCGGCCTGGTGCTGGGGGCTTAGGAGGGGTTGGAATCCCAATGCAATCCTATGGAGGTTGCCGGTTTTGGATTTTGGCTGCAGGCTTGGTTCAGGAAGTCTTGCAGGAGGGACCACCAGCAGGGCAGGTAAGTTGTAGGACTCGGAATGTAGGTGCACCTCAGGTCCTCTTCTCCAGGGCGCAGGGCGCCGGATTCAGGGGTGCCTTTTGAGGTCAGATTTCACCTTACCGGGACACTCGCGGGTGGGGGGGGGGTCTCTGTGCACAGGCTGCGGGCGACATCGGAGAGTCCTGGAGGGGTCATCCAACGGTGGACTTGGGCTCTTTAGCACAGTGGGACCTCGCTGGGCCACTTGGACTCATGCCGTAGGCGACAGGTACAGTGGTGGTTCCAGGCCTCAAGTATCTTTGTCCTCAGCAGGCTCTGAGCTTTTCTTTGTAAATTCTTTTGAACAGAGCTGCTGGTCTGGTCTTGTTGCAGGCAGTCAGTCCTCCCAGGGATTCTGGAGGTCGCTGTCTGCAGGACAAGTCTGCTTTTGGCGCAGGATCTCCGGAAACTGCAGACGGGCAGTTAGGGCTGTGGCCAAGTCAGTTCTTCACTGTAGTCTCCTTTGCTGTGCGACTTCTTCTGCCCTTCTTCTTCATAGGTTGCAGGAATCTCCTTTCTGGGTTCAGGGCTGTCCCTAAGTACTGTATTTAGGGGCATTTTTAGGGGTCTTGAGGTAGTAGCCAATAGGCTACTAACCTTAGGGTGACTATGTGCTCACCCCACGTGGGGGAGTGGGCACAATACCTAATCCTGATTGGAGAGTGCCTGCCATCTGCAAGGTGGCGAGCACTGATGAGTGAGCTTTACCTCGCCTCCCCCACCTGAGGTGTAGGGTTGGCAGAGGTGGGCACACCTTCTGGGCTGTTCTCATTTTTCCCGCATGTCTTCCTGCCAAAATGAAGGTGAGACAAGAATCCTGCCGAAAGAGGGTGAGACAGGAAGGGGAAGCAGGAGAGACTGGGGGTCGCGTTGCAATGGTTGCAAGGCCTTTGAAGCTCCCCTGCCACAGATGGCCCTTCCTGACCTGGGACGTGTGAACATCTCCGGCCAGGATAGGCTTTGTTTCTGGGCCCAGGAAGAGAAGGCTTCCACTCCAGCAGTCCAGAAACTTGTCTTGTGGTGGCAGGCTTGTGTTTACCAGCCAGGGAACCCACAAGAGGCTGGTTGCTTTTCATGTGGCATCTCTAAGATGCCCTCTGGGGGCACTGTATAATAAATCCCACACAGGCATCAGTGTAGGTTTATTATAATAAGAAGTTTGCTATCAAACTTCCCAGAATTCAGTAAAGTCATTATGGTGCTGTGGAGTTCGTAATGACAAACTCTCAGACCATATATTCTTCATGGCTTTACTGCACTTACAATGTCTAAGAATGGACTTAGACACTGTAGGGGTACAGTGCTCATGCAACTGTACCCTCACCAGTGGTATACTGCACCCAGCTAGAGGGGTGACTGTTAGACCTGGCACATTGGCGTGAGTCTCCCTTCCATTTTTTTAGTTGTGCCTCATGTTTGTTTTTGCTGGTGTTAGCTGCTCAGGGCACTGTGCCACTGCTGTCCAGTGCCACAGTGCAAGTGCTCCCTGTTGTAAATTGATGTATGATTTGTGATTCCATGATTGGTTGGTCTGGTTTACTTGTCAGACCCTAGTACAGTGTACCAGGAGTGCCCAGGGCTTGTAATCCAAATACTGCTGGTGGGCTTGCAGCATTGGTTGTGCCACCCACAGAAGCAGCCTGTAAACATGTGTCTAAGGTCTGCTATTGCAGAGCCTGCGTGCAGTCTGGTACTGTCATGCTGACTGGGCAAGTGCACCCACTTGCCAGTCCCTAAACCTTCCCTTTTCTTCATACCAGACACTCCTATGGTAGGCCCAAGGGCAGTGTGCATTGTAAGGATAAGGTAGGACATGCCCTGGTGTGTGTGGCATGTTCTAATAGTGAATTACAGCCATTTTTGTTTTTCACTATTGCAAGGCTACCTGTTCTCCATAGGCCAGAATGGGCAGTTTGGTTATTACATCTTATAATCCTAACTGACTCAGGGAACATGGTAGAAAATCAAATTTAGTATGCCTGAATTCAGGATGATAAAATACATCTTTTAGTAAAGTTGGTTTTAACATTCTGTGTTTGAAAATGCCACTTTTAGAAAGTAGGCATTTTCTTGTCTAACCATTTAATCCTGCCTCTGCTAGGCTGTGTGTATTCCTTTGTCTGGAGTTTGATTGACAGGCCTGGGGAATTCCAGGAGACAGGGTGAGGTGTCCCAGTGGTGAATAGAGAGATCTGCATCCAGATGGGTGGGAGGAGTTGCACCTGGGAGATGAATAGGGCAGTGCCTGCCTTCCACAATGCTGGCTCCACCCCCTGGGGAGCGGCTGTCTCTGCCCTGCACAGTGAATGAAGAGAAGGAATCCTGTCAACAAAGTGCTCCGGTGCTGTACTTGCCTTCCACAATGCTGGCTCCACCTCCTGTGGGGCGTCTAATGTTTCTGCCCTGCTCTGTGAAAGGAAAGGAGAGGTCTAGTAAACAGAGTGCTCAGGAACTGGTTTGGACTGGGCAAAGGCCCCTCTGCCTTCAGAGGACAAAGGATTTCTGGGTATAAATATTGGGACCCTGATCCCAAGAACTTAGATCACTTTGGGAAAACAAGAAGAACCTCTGCTGAGGAAGGAACCAGAAGAAGCTGAGGAGGAAACTATCCCTGAACCTGGGGGATTGGCCTGCAGTGGTTGCCTTACTGCCAAAGAGAGGAGAAAGGAACTTTGTGTGTACTTTTGCTCAACTTGTGAAGGATCTCCAATGGCTTGGAATAGAGCTTGCCTCCTGCTGAAGTCTCAGGAACAACAGACTTCACCCCCCAGCTCCCCAGAGTTCTTTGGAAGTGCCTGCTGCTGTTGTTGGGCCTTCTGAGGGACTGCGTGTCGCAAGGAGCTGGAAGCGCGACTCAAGAAGGAGAAGCGTGCTGCCGTCGGAGCTGTTGTCGTCGCATCTCGTAAAGTGTGTCGCCGCTGCAGCATCGCATCGAGCGGAAGCGTCTCGTATCATCCAGGAAGTGTCTTGCAACACCGAAGAAGCGTGTCGCCATCGCAGCCATCGTAGCTGACGCATTGCACCGCATCAAGAGAAGAGTCTCGCATCGAGGAAGAAGCGTGTCGCCATCGCAGCCATCGTAGCTGTCGCATTGCACCGCATCAAGAAAAGCACCACGCATCCACGGAGAAGCGTGCCGCCGTCGGAGCTGCTGTCGGAGCATCGCGTAAAGGGGTGTCGCCGCTGCAACATCGCATGCAGCGGAAGCGTCTCGCAAACGTCGGAGAAGAGTGTCGCTGCCAAGGCCGCTGTCGTTGCATCGCGTAAAAGGTGTCGCCGCTGCAGCTGATGCATCGAGTCGAGTCTTCATCGGAGAAGCGTACCGCATCTGGAAGATCTTCACGTCTTTATTTCTTTGCACCAAAAACTTCATCGCATCAACATCGTTGTAACACTTTTGTTGCCCTGCGTGTCGCATCTAAAAGGTACATTGACTTAAAGTGTCGCATTTAAGAACTAAAGAGAACTAAGCAAACTTCTACCATCTAAAGTAACAGTATTGTGTGTTTTTGTCGTTTAATGGTCTTGTGGTAAATCTATATAAAGAATACTTATTTTTAATATAAAACCTGTGTGGTGTCCATTTGTAGTGTTGTCACTTGGTTACTGTATGTGTTCACAAGTGCTTTACACACTGCCTCTGAGATAAGCCTGTCTGCTCGTGCCAAGCTCCCAAGGGGGTGAGCAGGGGTTATTTTAGGAGTGTACCCCCTTACCCTGACTAGAGAAGAGGGTCACTATTTGTCACAAGTGCATACCTGTGCCAACTAGAGACCCCCAAGTCTAACAGTGACTTACCTAAAAATAGGCAGTGGGTTGCAGGCAAGGCACACAGGTATGAGTGCCATGTCGACTCTTCACTTTTCTCTGCACCAAAACACGCAGCCTGCAATGGCAGTGTGTGTGTGTTAAGGTACAGGACCTCTATGGGTGGCACAATATGTGCTGCAGTCCTTAAAGGCCTTCCTTGGTCACAGTGCCCTTCGTACCCATGGTCCTTTTTTACAAGGGACTTACATGTGGCCAGAGAGGTGCCAACTGTGGGTACAAATGTACAGTTTGGGGAAAGAACACAGGCTTTGGGAACCTGATTGGCTGGGACCCAGGGCACATCACGTCAAAGTGCATCAGAAATCTGGGAAAAGGTAGGGGGGGCTCCTGCAACATAAACCCACTTTCCTACATGTGGAAATTCCCCATTCTTAATCCTCTTGGCAGTGCTGCTGCTGCATCTCTTTTCAAAGTGATAATGTATCATTCTTATCCCTCTAGACAGTGCTGCTAGCTGCTTCTCTGGTCCTATCAGTAATTCCTCATTCTAAGTTCCTTACACAGTGCTGTTAGCTGCTTCTCAGGTCCCGTGGGTAATTCTACATTCTAAGTCCTCTAGGCAGTGCTGCAAGCTGCTTCTCTGGTCCCTTCAGTAATTCCTCATTCTAAGTCTTCTAGGCAGTGCTGCTAGCTGCGTCTCTGGTCCAAGTTGTAATTCCTCGTTCTCAGTCCTCTAGGCAGTGCTGCCAGCTGCTTTTCTGGTCCCGTCTGTATTTCCTCTTACTTAGTCCTCTGGCTGTGCTGCTAGCTGCTTCTCTGGTTCCGTCAGAAACTCCACGATTCTAAATCCTCTAGGCAGTGCTGCAGCGGTGTCTCTGGTGACATTGGTAATTCCTCATTCTTAATCCTCTAGGTAGTGCTGTTACCTGCTTCTCTGGTCCCGTCAGTAATTCCTCATTTTAAGTCCTCTAGACAATGCTGCTAGATTTCTTCTCTGGTCTCATCTGTAAGTCCTCTGGATGGTGCTGCAGTTGCTTCTCTGGTCCCGTCAGTAAATTCCACATTTTAACTCCTCTAGGCAGTGCTGCAGCTTCTTCTTTGGTCCTCTCAGTAATTCCTCATTCTAAGTCCTCTAGACGGTACTGCAAGCTGCTTCTCCTGTCCCGTCAATGACTCCCCCATTCTAAGCCCTCTAGGCAGTGCTGATGTCTTGTCTCTGTTTCCAGTGGTAATATCTCATTCTAAGTCCCCCAGACAGTGCTGTTTGCTGCTTCTTTGGTCTCATCTGTAATTCTCACATTTTATGTCCTCTAGATAGTGCTACTTGCTGCTTCTCTGATCCCAGTGGTAATTCCTCATTCTGAGTCCTCCAGACAGTGCCGCAAGCTACTTCTCTGGTACTGTTAGTAACTCCTCCATTCTAAGTCCTCTAGGCAGTGCTACAGCTGTATTACTGTTCTCAGTGGTAATTCTCCATTCTTAGTCCTCTAGGCAGTGCCTCAGCTGCGTCTCTGTTCCTAGTGGTAATTTCTCATTCTCAATCCTCTGGACAGTGCTGCAGCTACTTCTCTGGTCTCACTGGTAATTCCTCATTCTTAGTCCTCTAGACAGCGCTGCAGCCGCTTCTCTCATCCCAGTGGTAGTTCCTCATTCTTAGTCTTCTGGGCAGTGCTACTAACTGCTTCTCTGGTCCCGTCTGTAATTCCTATTTCTAAGTCTTCTAGACAGGGCCTGCTGCTTCTCTGGTCCAGTTGGTAATTCCTCATTCTAACTCCTCTAGGCAGTGCTGCTAGCTGCTTCTCTGGTCCCAGTGGTAATTCCTTATTCTAAGTCCTCTAGACAGTGCTGCTAGCTGCTACTCTAGTCCCGTCGGTAATTCCTCATTCTAAGTCTTCCAAACAGTACAGCTTCCTGCTACTCTGGTCCAGTCAGTAATTCCTCATTCTAAGTCCTCTAGACAGTGTGCTAGCTGTTACTCTGGTCCCGTTGGACATTTCTCAATCTAAGTTCTCTAGACAGTGCTGCAAGCTGCTTCTCTGGACTCATTGGTAATTCCTCATTCTAAGTCCTCTAGCCAGGACTGCAGCTGCTTTCCCGTTCCCCGTGGTAATTCCTCATTCTTAATCCTCTAGACAGTGCTGCTAGCTGCTTCTCTGGTCCAGTCAGTAACTCCTCCATTCTAAGTCCTCTAGGCAGTGCTGCAGCTGTTCTCTCGTCACAGTGGTAATGCCTCATTCTCAGTCCTCTAGGCAGTGCTGCTAGCTACTTCTCTGGCCCCATCAGTACGTCCCGATTCTAAGTCCTCTAGGCAGTGCTGTAGCTGTGTCTCTGTTTTCAGTGGTAATTCCTCAGACTTAGTTCTCTGGACAGTGCTTCTAGCTTCTTCTTGGGTCCCGTCAGTAACTCCCTCATTCGAAGTCCTCTAGGTAGTGCTGCAGCTGTCTCTCTGGTCACAGTGGTAATTCCTAATCTAATTCTTAGTCTTCAAGGCAGTGCTGATAGCTGCTTCTCTGGTCCTGTCTCTAATTCCTCATTCTTAAGTTCTCAAGACAGTGCTGGTAGCTACAAACCTGGTCCCATCTGTAATTCCTCATTCTAAGTCTTCCAAACAGTGCAGCTTCCTGAAACTCAGGTCCCGTCAGTAATTCCCTATTCTAAGTCTTCCACACAGTGCTGCTAATTGTTACTCTGGTACCTTTGGAAATTTCTCATTCAAAGTTCTCTAGACAGTGCTGTTTCTCTGGTCCCATTGGTAATTCCTCATTCTAAGTCCTCTAGCCAGTACTGCAGCTGCTTCTCTGGTCTCATTGTTAATTCCTCATTCTTAGTCCTCTAGACAGTGCTGCTAGCTGCGTCTCTGGTCCGGTTAGTAACTCCCCCATTCTAAGTCCTCTAGGCAATGCTGCAGCTGTTTCTCTGGTCACAGTGGTAATGCCTCATTCTTAGTCCTCTAGGCAGTGCTGTTAGCTGCCTCTCTGGTCCCATCAGAACCCCCCCCCCCCCGATTCTAGGTCCTTTAGGCAGTGCTGTAGCTGTGTCACTGTTCTCAGTGGTAATTCCTCTTTCTTAGTCCTCTGGGCAGTGCTGCTAGCTTATTTTCGTGTCCTGTCAGTAACTCCCTCATTCGAAGTCCTCTAGGTAGTGCTGCAGCTGTCTCTCTGGTCACAGTAGTAATTCCTAATCTAATTGTTAGTCCTCTAGGCAGTGCTGCTTGCTGCTTCTCTGGTCCTGTTGGTAATTCCTTATTCTAAGTCCTCTAGACAGTGCTGCAGCTGCTCTCTGGTCCTGTCTGTAACTTCCCCATTCTATGTCCTCTAGGCAGTGCTGCAGTTGTGTCTCAGTTCCCAGTGGTAATTCCTCATTATTAGTTCCCTAGACAGTGCTGCAGCTGCTTCTCCGGTCCCATCGATAATTCCCCATTCTCAGTCTCTAGAAAGTGCTGCAGCTGTGTCTCTGTTTATACATCCACTACACTCCAAACCAAAACACATAGGTAAAAGCAGGCTTTAAGTGGGCTGGGTCCTGCTGGTGCTAAGCACTGGCAGTTTTCAAAAGGGGGCATATAAATGGGTCCCTATTGGGCTCTGTTTCGATGCCTTGGCCTTTTTATACCCGGTCCTGGCAAAGAAAACTGTAGAGCCGGCAAACAAACTTGGCTCACACAGAACTAAGTGAGCCACACGTAACACTACATTTGGTGTTTAAAAGGCTTCCCAGGCAGCAGGGCAGGCAGTTGGCATAGGCGAGCTGGGCCCAGGTCTAGGGTACCAGTCATCAGAGAGGCAAAAAGAACTGTCTGCATACAGCAAGGCCCCCTAGCTTGGCTCCAGTGATTCCATTTAAATTACTTTTAATCGTTTTTAATGTTCTGTAGTCACTGCTTTTTAGCACCATATTAGCTCCCTACCTTGCTCTCCCATCTACCTCTCACTCCCTGCCTCCACATATCAACACCCCTTCTCCTCCCCAACAAACTACTTGGAACCCGTCTGAGGGAGGTAAGTTGTGGGTGATTAAGGGGAGCTGGGGGAGGTGAGGAGATGTGTGTGCAGAGGCAAGTCACTGCCTTGATGTAGCCAGGAAAAGGCTGATCTGTGAAAAGAGAATAGTGCCTTGTTTTTTTTTTCACCAATAGTAGCGAGCACTGTTCCCCTTAATGTCTGCGCGCGCCTGCGCACTGGTGTCATCCTGAGCGTGCAGAGACCAATAATTTGCGCGCACACAGCACATCTCGGGAGCGGCAAGTGTCTGTGGGGTTCGGAAGGGCTCCCATTCACCAGCAAGTGGATTTGGCACTTGCTCAATTACTTTTCTTAATAGTGCGTAGCTGCATGGCTGAATGTGGACCTTTGTGAAAGTATTCGTGTAAATCGCAGCGCCGTCATGCGCTGCAATTAACATGAATACTATCTCAAAGGCCCTCAACCAGCCCCGCAGCTATGCACTATTAAGAAAAGGAATGCAGCAAATCTAAAGCAGGACGTCTGCTTTCAGACTCTGAAAGCACACGTCATGTTTGAGACTCTGCAGATCTTTTATTAATAGTGCACAGCTGTGGGGCTGATTGTGGGCCTATGAAATAGTCCTGTGCAGCCCCCTCCTTCACCAGAAAAGAACAACTCTGTGATAGCTCGGAGTCCCTGTCAGCTCTGGACAGGGAGGTCTCAGAGAGAGGCTGGTCTTACCTGCCAGAGAAGGATAGCTCCTCGAAGTGCAGGCAGTGCATAGGTGTTCCGGAAATGGGAACATTTACTGTATTCATGTCGGTGGGGCGCTACCAGAGGTGCAACAGGTGCAGTGACACCAGCACACAGGGCTGGGAAGGGCACAGTGCCAGTTGTTGGTGTTATTTTACTCTTTACATTGGGGCCCCAGCACACCTTCTCGTGCAGATCTCGGCGTCATCTGTGACTATGCATACTGGCGAGACAAGGTACCGAAGAATGCCCAGCCAAAAGAGGGTGGGGAGGACGCACAGCACTGACAGACACACACACCACACAAGTACAGTGGAGTGGCAGGCTGAAAGCGCCTCCTCTGGGAACTGTGGGTGGGAGCATGAGACATCAAGCCTCACCCTCAGCTCCTCTGCTTTAATCTGATAAATTCCTATTGTCGCACTGCCACACTTCGGTATTGCTAACGGCCTCGGCCATAGTGAGGAGTCACATGCAGCATCGCTGAGCAGGGCAGCTATGGGCCTTCAGCATAAAGAAGACACACAGCAACAAACAAGCTGCACACGTGCACTGCTTCAGTTCTGCTGTGTATCCCTCTCCCCGGTCTGCTATGGCATTATACTGTGCATAGACGAACCCCGACATTCAGACGTTCCTCTGCATGCACATATTGTTGTATTTAAAGTACAACCTTTCTTTACAAACTTGCAATCTTCTCATCGTTCCTGTGCATGCAGGAGCCCTTACATTGGCCCCTCACAGGTGGAAGCCTGCTTTCCGAGGTTACCTGTTCACACCAGAGCTGCTGCCGGTGCACGGCCTCTGGGCACGAGCCGCACCATCCCCATTTCTCACGTTGGACCTGTCACCACACACCTGTCAGTGCCTGATGCCAGACAGGGCTACCGGGGGCTCGTGTGCAAGTCACATGCTTTTACCTGTGAGTGCAGGCAGCGTTCACCAAGAACCCTCTCCAAGGCAGACATGCACAGAACAGCACTTCCCACGCTCGGCCTCACAACATCGGAGCTGAGTAATCGGACAGCATGTAAAATGCTTACTTGAAACAATGACGCAAGCAGGAAGCCCCTCGTTCCATTCTCCAGTGTCCCACCTACAGCACCGTATCCCCAACAATTGCCGCACTGCTGTAAATTCAGCCCCAACACTCACGATCACTGACTCCTATTGCACAGGCACTGTCAAGGTGCTAAAAATGCGTGATTAATGCATTTTAGTGCGGTCTTGCGGACCACGCCTAATGCGTGCTACTGGGCAGGGCTGGAGTATTCATGTTAATTGCAGCGCACACACGCAGTCTGGTTCCCGGCGCATATAGCTTTGGTTGCATCACACACAGACCTTACACTGCCACACATAGAGGAAAAAAATAAGAGGGAACATTGGTAGCGAGTGCTGCACATTTCTTTTTGCCCAGGGCACTATTGGAGCAGCTATGCCACCTTTCTCTGCTCGTTTCGAGTAAAGTGGCTAGAGTAACTTTGGTAGTACAAGTAACAGTGGTTCCTGCAAACAATGTACACAATATATGATAATTGTTAAGCTCAATGGCAATACTCCTGGGTAAAGAGTGTCAAAGGGAGAATCAAAATCATACACAACAAGGACTTCAAGAGTATTTACTGTTTATGTAAATTACTTGGTAAGATTAATCCAAAAGGTGTCAGTGTCCAAAGTGAACTTAGAACCTATAATTCAAAGGTGACAATTTGTGACATACAATAGGTTTCAACTTACACAAAACGACCACAAATACGTATACATTAGGTATTAACAGCCTTCTAACACAATACTAGGGGCTGGAAAGTGGTTCGTTTAAGGTACGTGTCGACGACGTTTCAACCCCACAGGAAATAGGGGTCTCATCAGGACTTATCAATGAGGGACACCTGCAACAAAATAACAAAAATAATGACTGAATCTGCTAGAACAGAGAGAAACTCTGAATAGGAATTATGAAGGCTGGGGGATTTACCTGAAGGGATAACAATCGTCTGTCAGTGTGAAAATGTGCACACCAATAAAAATGTGGCTCAAGACAAAATATTGAGGGAGAGTGTACTCACATGGGGCCCAGCCGGGCACTGGCAAGGAAAAAGGAGTTGAAAATTAGATATAGTGCTTAATTAGATGCATGGAGAGTAACTTGGATTGTCAAACAGGTCCACTACTCACCCCATTGTGAAAGCAGTCCTCATGGCATGTTTAAAATATACGTCCATATTACAAATGATTACATAAATCCACAACAATCCGTAGTGTAGATTACCATCTAAGAGTAAAGATATAATTGTAAGGAGGAACATTGAAGACATGTTGTACCGTGACATGCTAGCCGTCTGGAGGAAAAGATCAATTATCGAGCCAGCTGGAGCATTCCACTTTTACTCACCCGAGGTATAGGACCAAGAGAAAAATGATCTCATATTGGTGTTTAATCACAGCCACAGTAGTCAGCCAGTATCCGGGAAACGATCAACCCTTTTAGTCAAAGACCGCCAAGGTCTGATTACCATCTAAAAGTAAACACATAATTATATGGTGTCAATTTGAAAACAAACCGCACCGTGAAACGCTGGCCATCTAAGGGAGAGGCTCAGTTAACGAGCCGGCTACAGTATTCAAACGTACTCACCCAATGCGTGCAAATGAAAAAAGGATCCTCTTGTGATGGTATTAAACGCGGCCGCCGAAGTCAGCCAGTGTCAGGGAAGCGATCAACCCTTCTCCCCCATGATCGCTGATGGAGCAAGGACTCGTATAAAAAAGACTTGCTCGGAAGCAATCCTCTCAAATAACTTATAATACCGTAATAATTGTATTCATAAATACTAATAACACACCAGAAAATCCGCATACAAAATCTAGGGGAAGCTTGCATATGTGTATTACTAACAAGTAACCCGTGTGTCTCTAAAATGGCCGCTAAACATGGGATTCTGCTTTGCGCATGGGTCTACCGCATCTACGCAGTATGACGTACTATCACTTGGAGGGAAAACTTTGCAGCTCCGCAGTTGCTCTTAAAATGGCCGCTTGAAACTCACGTGATGATACGCATGCTTTGCTGAAACTAAACCATGTAAGTTTACTAAAATGCTAATGCATAAGATTTATATAAGTAAACGGAATAGAGTAGAGATAAGTGGTATACAGTGAAATCATTTATTTTTGATTTTAATATTCTTTGTTTTTGACCTCTCTATTAGTTTGTAATTGGGCCTCCGTGCAGGACTGAAACTCGCGCATCACATGACCACTCCGCATGCGCAGTCGAAATGACCCAAGAGCCGTGGTGCAAAGCCTTGAACGTCATCCAAAAGGAGAGAAAAGAAACATGTCCTGAGACCAAGCATAATGTCCTGAGAACGAAAGAAATTTTAATAAAACTGTATACTTTGTATTGATTAATTTATGAATACGGGTGGGAAATAAAGCATGGGAAAGTGAATTAAGGGGAGGGAACATAGAACAATGAGCTTAAAGAAAAGTATTAAACTTAGCATGGTGTGATGATCATCTCCCCTTTCCTTGTCCAATCAGATTTAGGAGTTTCATAAATTCGAAACATTCAGGGGTGGTACATGCCATTAGAAAGGTATAATAGAGGTAGTTTAGTTAGATTAGCACACATAGAGAGATGGAGAATGCTGAGAGACTGAGATACCGTCCGAAATTTGAGAAAATACTGAAGAAGATCCAAATCCGAACTTAGAACTTTTGAGCCAAATTAATTAGAGAGCATCGTGGAAGAATCGAGGAGGCTCCTAATTAGAGAACATCGCGGAAGAATCGAGGAGGCACATATTAGAGATCATCGCGGAAGAATTGACGAGGAAATAGTGTCAGAGAGGGGTGCAGCGCAGGCGCCGTATCTAGAAGAGGTCATCTGTCCTGTCCTGAATCCTGTCCTGAGCTTTGGTTGCCTGATCTGTCCCAGGGGGCTCATTGTTACAGGTAGACATTCCCTTTGGCACACTCTTACACTACGTTTCCCACAATGCACTAGAGTAGCGTTCACCTTGTGTGCCTTCTCAGACTGCAATGTGGAGATCAGCTGACTAGCACAGCTTATAAGCCGGCAGCACCCGCTCACAGGTGCTTGGCTTTTATTTCCTGTTGGAGCCACGCCCTGTTCCTGTGCAAATTCCCCTGCTTCGGGACAACTCCTCCTGAAGCTCTGTTGTGTATTCTGCTCAACTTGTTTCTGGACTCTTGGAACACCCATAGCCACTGTGCGAGTTGAGGAGACTCCCTGGGGCTGTAGCGCGAGGACGTGCAAAGTGGTGTTTCCCCCTCCCCGCCTCGAGGATAACGAACGTGAGTGAGATCGCACTTCAGAGTTCTGTGGCAGTACCTGGGTGAAGCAGCGCGCGGAAGCATTGCTAGAAGACCCGTATTCCCCGACTCCATTTGATCTGGGACCCTTTTTTCTGTTACGGCGGAGAGCCGCGGCGTGAAGAAGCGCTATGGACATTTAGGTACGCTGTACCTTTAAAACGCGCGGAGGACGTGTTGAACGTTTTTTTTTTTTGTTGTTGTTTGTTTGTTTTATTAACACAGACTACGCCTCGCGGCGTCACCGACACAAACAGCTATGCGCTAGCTTCCTGAACCTGGGGAGTGGAAGTACTTGGAGATTCCCCCCCGTTTTCATTGGTAACCTGATTGGGAGCATTCTTACGAACACAGAAAAACACGCTCACATTTCCTCTGACCGCCAGCACAAGACAAAGTAAGTGAGCTCGTGAATATTAATGGGTGTGTGACTTTGGGGCTTCCTGTATCCTTACGCATCCCTTCCTCTTCACGCTAACGAGTAGTGAAGCCCTGGTTCATTGCAACTCTACTTGCTAAATCAAAGACTTCCTCTGATGGTGCTAGTTTACCTGGAGCCCTTTGCATGGTAAAAAAGAAATACTCTGGTGTACCTACCTTCTGGAGGATTCTGAGTACAAGGCTATGCTGCTGGTCTCATTGTAAGTGTGTGGGGGTACACAAGACATACGTCTAGCAAAGAGTTAGGGGTTCATATTGAAATAGCGGGGAAATTAACCTGTCCCTCTTTTCCTTCTCTCATTGCTGCAGGTTCCCATCACTGCCACTCCCTGCCTCCCTGAAAATTTCATACTAACCCTCACTGGTGATGACTCGCTGTCTCTCCGCTCCCTAGAGATACTGCCCCCTTCTTTGTGTTTACATAACCAAGGAGTGAGCTATCTCGGAGGAGAGGGAAGGCACTTACTTCGCTCCTGTGGATTTTGGCACTTTCTGTACCTGCCGTCTGAGGCCTCAACACTCATCTCAATTCCTTGGCCAAGGGGTTGGTTTCCACACCAAACTAGGTACATATAACTCTGTGTAGTATGTCAATGTATTGCTCTCTCTTTTTCCTTGCTACACAGGCTCTGTCATCGTAATAATTTTATTCAACGATTATTCAGAATGAATAATTTTTCTCTTCTTCTCCTTGTCAAAGACGGTGTTCTAACTGTATTATGGTTCTTGGTTCACATGAACTTTATTAGATAAACATTTTAAACTTTCCTGAGTCTGTGGTCATTTAATAAAGGTAATTATATGTAATGTGTCACCTATTCAGCTAACTAAATGGTCCATTGACCAGAGGAAAAATACATTGAATCAAGGGGTTTGGTAAGATTTAATCAGATAAAATTCATCTTATTGGTATTAGCACAATAAAATTGACCCCAGCGGTATTTACTAGCCTATATGAATAAGTGTGTTTATGGGCCCAAGGAAATTTCTAGTAAGTGAGTATCTGAGGTTGGTAACCCGCTGGATCAGTTTTTCTTGATAGCAGAGCTATGGTTTAAATTATTAGCTAGTTAGGTGAAATGTCGAATTAAAATTTTTGCTTATGTATTAACGTACCCGTTTGTACTTGTTTTATGTTGTCTGGAAATTCCCGGGAATATTGAATAGCGGGTGGTGAATGGAAACCACACTGCAGTGAGGTTGCTCGTTTGCAGAAGGTAGCACTGAAGGGCTATGCAAGGCTGACAGTGTTGAATTAGGAACTATTTCAGTATAAAAGTTAGAGTGATTGATAGCAAAGAAGTTCGCTGGTGAAACTTTGGTCTTATATCACCTAGAAAGGGTAGTACCGAAGGAGTAGCAGGTTCATCGGTGCTTGAGTGAAGAGCAAGCGGAAGGGTTTTACCCTTAGTGTGTGAAGAGTAAGTGGAATAGTTTACTTGTAGTAAATGTGAATCGATTTTTCTGATTTAAGTTAAGCAAACAGAGTAGCAAATGTTTTTACGTTGTCAACTAGTGAACTGTATGAAAAATTGAAAGGGAAATAAGTTTTGTGTTACCTTGCAAAGGAGGAGTCAGTTGAGGGTGCTGCACTGACGTCACAAAGAGCCGCACTGTGATTGGTTGGAACAGCGGGCGTGTGACTGACGTGAAATTGTAAAGGAGGGGTCAGTAGTAAGGAGTGATATTGATGTTACATGAAAGCCGCGCTAGTATTGGCTAAGCGCATAGGGTAAAAAGAATCTGATTGGTCAAAAGAATAAAAGCTATTCTAGTATAGGTTGGTCAATAAAGTAAAAGCGAAGATTTGATTGGCTAGCAAAATAAACTCTACAATAATAATAGACAGTGGGATTTGTATGTGGAAACACGATCCAACTTGATAGGGAATCGACCTGATAGAAGGTATTTAGGTTATGTCAGAGAACAATATATAAAAGGATGGATACCAAAAATGTACGGAGAGAAGAGAAAGATGACGTTTATGCAGAAAATTTAAAATTCTTTTTAAAAGGATAAACCTCTTAAGACTAGAGAGGGAATTCTTATTCCTCCCCCGAAAACGCCCGCATCATACATGATGATGGAGAGAGGCTATCATACGTGTGTATGGTTAGAAAATTCGATAGAATATACAAAAGAAGATGGAGGGCTAGCTTTCCCAGAACATGGTACATTTAATGGGAGGATTCTGCATAACCTGAGATTAAAAATGAATGAATTAGAGCCCCGACCAAGATTAACCCAATATGAAGCTTTAGAGGAATGTGAGACTGAAGCATTTGAGTGCGACAGATCCAGAAGTAGCAGGAACCTTAGTGGATATTATCCCAGGTTGAAGCGTGAAACTCGAGATAGTCAGATGAAACAGTGGAGACAAGCAATGGTAGCTGAAGGATTATATCCTGTACTAATGTCAGAGGAACATTCAGGAGGTAAATGCACAGAGAAGACCAAACATTTAACAATGACAGGTAGTGGAGAATCAAAAGATGATTTCTTGGAGGACATTTTACTGAAACACCCTCTGCCTTACCATGAGGAACAGAACAGAACTACTCCTAGTGCTCTGGTTTTAGGAACACCAATAGTTCCCCAAATTATGCATGACACAACAAATGGAAGAGTGCTGCAAGAAAAAGGAAGAGAGGCAATAAACAAGAATAGAGAGGAATTGATACAGAAACTAACCCAACTGAGTACTCACCCTGAAGCCCTAACTATACCTGTGACTATAGGTCCAGTGGTTCCATTGTATGGGGATAAGACAATTACTCACAAACCCCCAGCCATGTCCACACCTACAATTGAACCCAGAAAAGAGAAATTAATCATTGATGATCAAGGTAGTGAATGTGAGTCGGTAATATCATTAATGGATTTACCGATAAGAGGTCAGATAAATGAAACCCTGAGAAGAGTTACACCTAGTTGTTCGAAGGAGGTACAAATAGAATCAGCCACAGGAGTTAAGAATGCCACAGTGGTAACCCCAGAAGAAATAGAGAGATGGGCACAGGGAATAGACAAGCCAAAACGTCCAATGAAAATCTTAGATATCTACAAATTGAAAGTGGAACTAGAGGAAATGATAGCTGGAAATGTAGGGTTAGACAGGTTGAACACTTACAATGAAGAAGGATTTATTGTTTATCTGCAGAAGTATAACCCGAAATACAAAAATATTGCATGAGAAATTGACAGACTTAGCTTCTGAAATGGGAGTTGAAATAAGCAAATCCAAAGTATTATAGAAACCATACAGAGCAGAATTCAGTGATAAAGACCTAGAAAATGTGAATATATCTGGAAGAGAGTTACAGGTTAAAGAGTTGATGACCATTTTACAAAATGGGGTGACTTAGACAAATTGAAAGGTAGATGGATGTGAAAAAGAGAAGAAGCACGTGCTAATCGAACCACTTCTGAATTTGTAATGAGAGAAACAGGAAAGGTAGAAAGATTATGTCCTACAAGGGAGGTACCAAGAGGAGGATATGTGCATGTACCATGGACTAGACAGGATATTTTATCCTTTATGAATAATTTTCCGAAGTTAAGAGAAAAGCCAGTTGAGTGGTATCAGCAAATTGAAAGATTTGTGAAAGTTTCTAAAGTATTGTTGAAGGATTTGGATGGATGGTTTGACATTGTGGTGTCTACTGATTTATGGACAGAGTGTAAGATTACTGTTGATTGGCCTAGTGATGAATATCCGAGAGATGAGAAAACAGGAGCTCCTTCAGAAGAGGTAATGAAGAAATATCACCAGGTGATCACTTTCTTGAAAGGGAAATTCCTCCGAAAGAATCAGATTGGCTAAAAATAGACAGAACAAGCCAGGACAGAAATTAGTCCGTACATACCTATTATGAACGCTTACTGCAAGTATTTAAGCAGTATAGTGGGTTTGAGAACATTGGAGACAAAGACATGGGACATTTTGTATACCGATTTGTGACAGGATTAAAACCAGAAATAGGAGACATGATTCGGCAACACATGTTGTGTTGGCAAGCAAGGCCCATAGATAATATTCTCAAATACGCAAAGTATTGCGGAGATGAGATTGACAATAAACGAAAGAAATTGGAAGAAAAAGTAATGTGGGCACAAGAAAAATTAGCAGAACAGCAGGAACTAAATAACCAGACAGGAAATCAAGGAAAAGGGCAAGGTCAAAATGAAAATAATGGGGGTAAACAGAAGGGACGAATGAGTAGAGAGGTAGCAAAGAAAAAGTTTCCTTGTCATGGGTTTGGAAAATTGGGGCATTGGAAAACAAGTGTAAAATTATACAGAACGATAATGGCCCAAATCAAAATTTAAATCCACAGGCGCAGAATGAGGGGATAATGAATCAACCGCAGCAGGTTGTAAATCTACAGAGTCAGTTTCCACCTGCCCCTATGCCAAATTTTGTGAACCAGTCCAAGTACAGTGCGGACACCAGATTTCAAGGAGGAAGTGGTAAGATAAATTCTGTAACCTCGCAATTTCTTTTACAGGACTCTTATTTCTATGACAGCGACCAATGACGGTGCCTGAGAGGGGAGGAAAAGGAGTACATACTTGGCGCATCCTTACCGGTAGATCAGTCAAGTCCATATGTTGATGGTAAAGTAGAAGGGAAGGATATTACTTTCTTATTGGACACTGGTGCTACCCGTTTTACTGCGAGAACAGCAGACCTTCCAAACCTACCCCTCTCGGGAGAAGCGATCGAAATAGTGGGCGTTTCCAATAAACAGATTAGGACACCTATCACAGAACCCATGGAGGTACGCATTGGTAATTTTAAGGAAATGCACAGATTCGTAGTGTGTGACTCCAGTCATGTAAATTTATTAGGAAGAGATTTACTGTGCAAAATGAACTGCACAATATTCTGCACACCGGACGGTGTTGCATTTCAAACCCCAGATGAAGACGGAGTCTATAAATTTATGTTAGCTAAACAAGGTACAGAGATAGATGAGATGTATTCTATGATGACTGAAGATGACTTACTAGATGAGGTTAAAACAACAGTAAATCCAAATGTGTGGGATTTTTCAAGAAAAGATGTAGGATTAATGGCAAATGTAGACCCAGTAAAAGTAACTGTAAAGGAAGGTGCAGATTACCCAAACACTCGACAATACAAGATGAGTCCTGAAGTTAAGGCTGATGTTGCAGCAGAAATAGATCGAATGATCGAACAAGGCATTTTAAAAGAAATAATGAGCAGTCCCTGTAATTCACCTATAATTGGCATAAAGAAGCCTAACGGAAATTATAGGATTGTTCAGGACCTGAGAAAGATTAATAAAATTGTTGTGCCTTTTTGTCCCGTAGTGCCCAACCCAGTTGTGATTTTGTACCAGATACCCTGGAAGGCAGGATGGTGCCACGCCTTTTTCTCTACCCCATTACACCCAGACAGCAAATATATTTTCTCATTTAAGTTTGAGGATCGTATTTTACTTAGGAATCGCGTTCCTCAAGGGTACACTGAAAGTCCTTCAATTTTCAATCAGATACTGAAAAAGTGCCTAGAAACCTTAGTATTACCCAGAGAGTCAGTATTAGTGCAGTATATTGACGACTTACAAGTCGCATCCAAAACGAGGGATGACTGTGTTACCGATTCAATTGCCTTATTGAATCATTTGGCTGAAGGTGGGCATAAAGTGTCCCCAGAAAAATTACATTTTTGCCAAACCAGTGTCAAATATCGTGGACACCAAATAGAACATGGAATAAGGAGAGTGACGTCTGAAAGAATAGAAATAATAAGACAAATGAAATTCCCGCAAACCCAGAGAGAAATCAGAATGTTCCTTGGAGTCGTAGGATACTGTAGGCAGTGGATTGTAGGGTTTTCCTTATTGGCCAAACCCCTAATACAAATGACCAAGAAACGAGCAAAAGACACAATAGAATGGGATTATGAAAGTATGGAAGCATCTGTGAAATTACAAAAATATCTATGTGAAGTCCCAGCATTAGAAATGCCAGATTATTCAAAGGAATTTGCATTGTTCTCTTGTGAGAGGAATAATTGTGCACTCTCGGTTTTAACTCAAAGACATGGTCTGATGCGACTCCGCCATATTTCTCCGCTACTCTAGACCCTGTAGCGTCAGCTTTACCTGGTTGTTTAAAAGCAGTAGCCGCCACCTGTACTAGCCTAGAACAAAGTGAGTCAATTGTGATGGGACATCCAGTAAAAGTGCACGTCCCACATTCAGTGGAGATTCTATTAACAAGAACTCAAACTTAATAACTCACTCCTAGTCGAATGTTGAAATACGAGAGAATAATCTTAGATGCTGAGAATGTGGAAATAGTCAGATGTACAGTGTTAAACCCTGCAACTTTGTTACCAGACGCATATGGAGAAGAAGTGAAGGATGAAGTCGAACGCGATTGTCTGGACGTGACGGAACTTTGTACTAAGCCCCGTCCAGATATACAGGAAGAACCCCTGAAAAGTGCAGAACATGAGTTGTTTGTAGAGGGCTCGTGTATGCGCCATGAGGAGGGAGGGCTGAGTGCTGCTTATGCTGTATGTACATTGGCTGGAATCGTTGAAGCATCCTATTTGCCAGGAGTCAAATCTGCACAAGTAGCCGAATTGGTGGCTTTGATTAAAGCATGCAAAATTGGGAAAAATTAGAAAGTAACCATTTATACTGATGGTCAATATGGTTACGGGGTTGTGCACGATTTTGGCCAACTTTGGATGCAGAGGGATTTCTTGACTTCTTCAGGAACCCCAATCAAAAATGGAAATTTTGTGAAGGAATTGCTTGAAGCAATACATTTACCAAAAGAAGTGGCAGTGGTCAAGTGTGCCGCATATCAGTCAGGAAATGACTATGTGACAGCTGGTAACAGGTATGCTGACCAGGTTGCCTAACACTGTGCCAAATATAAATTAGCAGTGAACAAGAAAATTGAAACAAATGGAGTCAGCTGCCAACTTATGCTACTTTCAGGATTAGAGACATGGGAAGAAGTAAGACAATTACAGAATGAGGCAGACATGAAAGAAAAAGAAGAATGGGTAAAGGCTGGGTGTCAAAGGAGGTTGGAAGGTGATGTCTGGATTTGCCCAGATGGCAGACCAGTAATGCCAGACTGCATGTTCTCACAATTGGCAAGAATGTATCATGGAGACACTCACATAGGCAGGGATGCCATGATCAGACTCTTTAAACAAGATTGTTTCAATAAAACGTTCAGAAGTGTAGAAGAGAGTCTATGCCAAAGATGTTTAATTTGTCAACAGATGAATCCAGGACAAAAGACAGTAGTCTGTATGGGAACAATTAGAAAGGCAGAAGGCCCATTTATAACACTACATATTGACGTTATTCAATTGCCCCCTTGCAGAGGATTGAAGTACATACTTGTAATAGTCTGTTTGTTTTCACAGTGGGTGGAGGCATACCCTACGCAAAGAAATGACAGCATAACGGTTGCCAAACTTTTGTTGAGGGAACTGATTCCTCGATTCGGTTTTCGAGTAACTTTGGAATCAGATAGAGGGTCTCATTTTAATAATGAAGTAATCCGAATGATATGTGAAGCATTTAAAATTGAACAAAAAGTGCACTGTGCATACCGCCCGGAGGCTTCTGGAGTGGTAGAACAACTGAATGGCACAATAAAATCAAGATTGGGAAAGATATGTGCATCTACCCCACTGGATTGGCCTGATGCTTTACCTCTTGTTCTGATGGGGCTCAGAAGTATTCCTGATAGGAATACAGGGTTGAGTCCCCATGAAATACTCATGGGAAGAGCAATGAGGCAGGCATGTTTACCAGGAGACAAACTGTTGAATATATCTGATGATTTGGTTTTGGAATATTGCAAAGAACTGGCTGACCTAGTGCGTTCTATCTATCACCAGGTTGGAGAAGACGCAGTTGCCAGGCAGCAGAATCAAGCACATAATCTGAATCCTGGTGATTGGGTGGTGGTGAAAGAACACGCTTGAGAGTCGTGTCTAGCACCCAGGTGGGAAAACACACAGCAAGTTATATTGGTTACAACCACAGCAGTGAAATGTGCAGGCTTACCTAATTGGATTCATGAAAGCCATACCAAGAGGGTACCAGCACCTGACACAGAAGGTTCTCAACATACACAAGGAATTGAGGCTGCGGAAGGTTGTACAGCTGAAGGATCTGGAGTAACAAACCCTGTAATAGCTGATCGAAAACAACCAAGCAGAAGTCAGGATGACTGGATACCAGTGGTTGACATACCTGAAGTAAGTGTGAAAACAAGAAGCCAAATCCGTCTAGAAAGACAGGAGAGCAGTAAGGATCAGACAGGCATAGAAGAACCAGCTCAATAAAAAGGTGATACAGTTATTGGAGAACATGAGCTGGAACAGATAAGGAGAGAACAATCTACTCAGACGGAAGAGGATGCAACAATACATGAGTCTGAGGCGAGACAGATAGGTCTAGAAGAACGCGTTCGGGCTGCAGAAACCTAAAGTGCAATAAGACCATAGCAGGACCAGTTAGGAAAAGAAAAACAAGTTCAGGAAGAAGAAGAAGAGAAAATCAAGATAAAACCTGAACAGGGTCAGTCTAGGGAAGAAGAACGCATCCAGGCAGAACAGGATGGTACAAGGGTAAGCCCTGGACAAGGTCAGATAGAGAGGAAATCTGAAGACGAAGATAACCAAGTTGTGCCACGACATAACAAAAACAAAAGAACACTTGAAGAAAGTGACAGTGCAGTGCAAGCAAAAAGGGTAAGAAGATGTGACAACTGGCCGAGTGTTGTGAAGAGGTTAAAGTATCATTTCAGAACAGTTAATCAAGAACCTGACCAAGTAAACGAAATTTCTAGTCAGTCGGGAACATCTGCCGAACAGCCCAGACGACAAAGTCAAAGACTGAGAATCTTGAATAATAAATTCAAGGGTCCTGAATGGACGTACGTAATTCTTGAAGAATTCGAGAATCTTGACTTAAATGAAGGAACTGATGAAGAAATAATTACCGAACAAAATATCGAAGAAGTGAGGCCAACCTGAAAATTTCTCAAAGGAATTTTTAAATTCCACAAGAAAATCGAAGATATAGAAGAGAAGTTTTTTTGACTCAGAATGGCTGATGATAGGGCTGCTGGAAAACCGAAACGAAATTGTGTACAAAAATGCTGTAGAATATGTATATGTAGTATATTTTTAGTATTCATAGTTTGGTTAGTATATACAGTAGCTATTCCTTATTTGATGGTTACAAAAGAAAAGAATAACACCGAGATAAACGAGAAAGTAGCTAGCATTAAAGTAAATAAGGTAACAGTAGAAGCACCAGATGAGAATAAAACAAAACGAGACAAAGTAGATTTAGAAGCACCAGATGAGTTAGACATATCGCACACTGTGACAGACAATGACACTACTTTAAATGTATTTACAAAGTTATTAGTGCAGTATGTGGACACTATGGAAGTTAGTGACTGTTATGTGCGTATGAAATTACCAGCATCAGTAGCAGAAGGTGTGACATATCATCATATTCCATTAACATATGGTATATCTTGTAGTGTGTTAGCAAGTTTGTTTTATAGAACAGGAAAACTACAATATTATTATTCTAATGTAGATGCGATTTTTTCCAAGGTTCCTATGCGAAAAACATGAACCCAGATCTTAGTACTAAAGACGCACAGTTTATGGGAGAATATTTTGTACCAAAGAAGACAATAGATATAGCCGAAGCACACAAGCACAATTTAACATGTAAATTACACGAAGAAGAAAAGATATTTTTGAATTTAGTTGCGCAAAGGAGACAGGACTTCCAGAGAAGGGCTTCTGAACCGAAACCACAGTGGGCTGAGAAAGATGAAGTATATAAAACTGGCAAGACTCTTGCTGCTATGTCTCTGGACTTTGAAAAGAAAGGGAAGATCTGCCTCCATAGATTAAAGACTGAATATAACAATGTGTTTATTGGTTCCAGTGAATGCGAACATAATTTTATTGATTATCGGAGGGTGGGGACTAAAAGGTGGAACAGATCCAGTATTTCCTGGAATTTATTATGTATGTGGCAATAAAGCTTATTTTAGATTGCCTGATCATTGGTACGGGAGTTGCTATTTTTGAATAGTATTCCCAAAGGTGCACCATGTGAAAAGAATCACTGGAAGCAATGAAGACGCAAAGGAGCTAACACGTATAAAAAGAGCTTGTTTTTCTGAAATAGTAGGTGGCATTTTCAGTGCATTGATACCTTCAGTGGGAGTAATTCTGAATTCCAGGAAAATTTGTCAGCTGTCTACAGTAGTGGATCGGTTATCTACTGACACTGCTGGTGGGTTCTTGGTGATCAATACGGAAATGGTTGCTATCAGATTTATGGTTTTGCAAAATGGACTTGCTCTTGATATATTATTGGCAAAAGAGGACGGAGTCTGTAAAATGCTGAAGGCGCAACATTGTTGCACTTATATACCTGATAAAAGTGTTGAAATTGGGAGATATATTAAAAACATAACGATATTGGAAAAGGAATTAAAACCACTGGAAGTTGATAGTGTATGGAAGAAACTAACAA
Organism: Triturus cristatus; assembly: GCF_964204655.1. Classification (NCBI taxonomy): domain Eukaryota; kingdom Metazoa; phylum Chordata; class Amphibia; order Caudata; family Salamandridae; genus Triturus; species Triturus cristatus. The sequence goes on from NC_140581.1 coordinate 681,762,771, forward strand.
ATAGTATTTCTACAGTAGGGAGCTGGTTTTCCAACATAGGTAAGAGTATAATAGGGCAAATCATATTGCCCATTTTAGGGATAACACTATTAGTCCTAGCAATAATGACATGGTTCAAATGTTGTAAGAAAAGAAAAGGGTATGAAATAAATGAAAGGAGTAAGAAAAGAAAGTATGAAGAGATACAACTTGAAGAACTGAAAGGAAATATATATAAAAGGATGAAGGGTCTACAGTACAGAAATGCAAAGAAAGACAATGAGAAAGTTGAAGAAGAAATTGAGATGTGCTAAAGTTGGCATCTGATTTAGTGATGGTAATTTTGTGATGGCATAAAATGCCATCAGAGAGGGGATTGATGGAGCAAGGACTTGTATAAAAGAGACTTGCTTGGAAGCAATCCTCTCAAATAACTTATAATACCGTAATAATTGTGTTCGTAAATACTAATAACACACCAGAAAATCCGCACACAAAATCTAGGGGAAGCTTGCATATGTGTATTACTAACAAGTAACCTGTGTGTCTCTCAAATGGCCGCTAAACGTGGGATTCTGGTTTGCGAATGCGTCTACTGCATCTACGCAGTACGACGTACTATCGCTTGGAGGGAAAACTTTGCAGCTGCGCAGTTGCTCTTAAAATGTCCGCTTGAAACTCAAATGATAATACGTATGCTTTGCTGAAACTAAACCATGTAAGTTTACTAAAATGCTAATGCATAAGATTTATATAGGTAAACGGGAGTAGTGATAAGTGGTATACAGTGAAATCATTTATTTTTTATTTTAATATTCTTTGTCTTTGGCCTCTCTATTAGTTCGTAATTGGGCCTCCGTGCAGGACTGAAACTCGCGCATCACATGACCACTCCGCATGCGCAGTCGAAATGACCTAAGAGCCATGGTGCAAAGCTTTGAACGTCATCCAAAAGGAGAGAAAAGAAACATTTCCTGAGAACAAGCCTAATGTCTTGAGAACGTAAGAAATTTTAATAAAACTGTATACTATTGACTAATTTAGGAATACGGGTGGGAAATAAAGCATGCGAAAGTGAATTAAGGGGATGTAACATAGAACAATGAGCTTAAAGAAAGTATTAAACTTAGCATGGTGTGATGATCATCTCCCCTTTCCTTGTCCAAACAGAGTTAGGAGTTTCGTAAATTTGAAACATTCAGGGGTGGTACATGCCATTAGAAAGGTATAATAGAGGTAATTTAGTTAGATTAGCACACACAGAGAGACGGAGAATGCTGAGAGACTGAGATGCTGTCCGAAATTTGAGAAATTACTGAAGAAGATCCAAATCCAGACTTAGAACTTTTGAGCCAAAATATTTATAGAACATCGCGGAAGAATCAAGGAGGCTCCTAATTAGAGAACATCGCGGAAGAATCGAGGAGGAAATAGCATCAGAGAGGGGTGCCGTATCTAGAAGAGGTCATCTGTCCTGTCCTGAGCTTGGTCGCCTGATCTGTCCCAGGGGGCTCATCCCAATTCCTTCACCAAGGGGTTGGTTTCCACACCATACTAGGTAAATATAACTATGTGTAGTATGCCAATGTATTGCTCTCTCTTTTTCCCCCTACACAGGCTCTGTCATCGTAATAATTTTGTTTAACGATTATGCTGAATTAATTATTTTTCTCTTCCTCTCCTTGTCAAAGACGATGTTCTAACTGTATTATGGTTCTTGGTTCACATGAATTTTATTAGATAAACATTTTAAACTCTCCTGAGTCTGTGGTCATTTTAGGTAATTATATGTAATGTTTCACCTATTCAGCTAACTAAATGGTCCATTGACCAGAGGAAAAATACATTGGATCAAGGTGTTTGGTAAGATTTAATCAGATAAAATTCATCTTATAGGTATTAGCACAATAAAATGTACCCCAGCTGTATTTACTAGCCTATATGAATAAGTGTGTTTATGGGCCCAAGTAAATGTCTAGTAAGTGAGTATCTGAGGTTGGTAACCCGCTGGATCACCGCCAAAGGTCAGCCTCCTTCTGTGAATAGCAGAGAGCAGCGCCTGCAGGACCTCTAGGGATGTGATGTGGCAGGCATTACTAAAGACAGAACAGAGCGTAAGTGAATCGTGCTGCTCTTGGGCACCGATTTCTTTAGAATGTTTTCTATTTTTAGGAATTTGTATATATGACAGTATAAGAGGAAGAGAAAAAGAAGAGAAGAATAAAGGATTATTCAGAGAGAAAGTCTTGAGTCACTCATAAATATATGTATATACATATGAAAAAAGAGGGATTAATATATACATTATTACACAAATTTCTGAGATAAATTCGAAAGATGGACTAATTTTTTTGTAATATATCTCACAGGTAGCATCACATTCTACTGCTTCTCAGTGGTACAGTTCAAGAAAATTGTCACGTCAATTCAACAATGCAGCTACAAAGCCACGCCATTCTTCAGCTATGTTGAGTTCAGAGGTGATTGAGTCACCCCGTTCTATCCAACGCCATTCCATTCTTTGTAGAATCTGTGATACATCTCCTCCTCTTTCAGGAATGGTAGCTATGTCAATTACTTGACATTTTAGGTCATCTGCTGTATGGTTCATTTCAGTGAAATGAGTGACCAAAGGTGCATTCACTACGTCGCTTCTTATTCTGCAGCGATGTTGGCAGATGCGTGTCTTGATGGGTTGTGATGTTTGCCCAATATATGATAATCTACATGGACACAGTATACAGTAAACTACATTGCGTGAATTACAGTTGAGAAAAAATTCAGATCTTGTCTGATATTTTCATGTTCATAAACTTTTGTATCAAAGGGAAACGATCAAGCAACACAGTTCCCACATCGAAAATGACCTTTTACTTGGGGGAGGCCCCAAGCTGTTTCTAGGGTCCTAGATATATGACCCGTGTTACATTGTATAGAAGAATGCACCAGATGGTCCTTAATGTTTTTGCCGAATTTGCACGCAAGCAAAGTAGCTTCTTTAGTGGGATCAATGCTTCTAATCAGATGCCAGTTTTTTAAAATCAAATTACAAATCTTATTTGTATGGATGCCAAAGGTGGTGACACAAATCAGTTTCTCAAGGGGGGGGGGTTCTTTCTGGTAATGAGCAATTCCTCTCTGAGAGCGCTATTTTGGAGCGCCCTGTGCATTTTAATATGACTTTCATTGCTTTTAGGAAAAGTGCTGCTACCGTTCTAGGGCTCTACCAACTTAAAGCAAAAAAAGGCAAATACAGACAAAAAGCATAGAGATCTACTTATAATTAAAGCATAATAGGCACTACACAACCCATTTGAGTAGGGTTGTGAGAAACCATGGTCCTCGAAATCCAGTAGTGGTTTAGCTCTCTCTGATCAAAGAGAACAGGCACTCCAGTATGGCTGCCAGTTCAAATAAATATACCTTTTTGCTATTGTCTTACCCTTTGCTGAATGCAACTTTATGAATTTTTAAAGCACATGAGTCTAGTTATCCTGATTTAGGCCATGCCCCTAATTATATTGGTCACGCCCTGTTACCAGGTTTGCCACGCCCCTTTTAGAGACCCCCCCCAGTTTTTCATACAACTTAAAGCCCTGGGTAAAAGACCGTTGTCATTTATTTATTTAATGCGATTTTATATAGCGCGAACATTACCCGAAAGTGTCAGAGCGCTTTACAAAAGAACCAGTTGCGTTACATAAGGACTTTGGATTACATGAGTTGCATGAGAGATACAAACAGAAAAAAATGTGCAAATGTACAAGGTGTAAAGTCACTCAAGGAAGAGATAAGAACAGGAAAAAATTACACATGTACATGTTGTAAAGTCACTCAAGGAAGAGATACAAACAGAACAAGATTGGCATAGCCAATAGGTCTCGCCTTTGGGACCATGTAAGTGTTTAGCCATGCAACAGTTCTTGTTGCACCAAAGAAATTGTGCTGTATAAATAAATACTTATAAGGTCCCAAAAGCGAGACCTATTGGCTATGGCAATGCTTGTTCTTTGTAAAGAAATAGATGCTTGTTTCTATTTCTTTACTTTTGCTATAATCGCGGCACCGGCGCTTTATTTTTAACATTAAAAGTAAAGTGCCGGTGCCGCGATTATACCAAAGGTAAAGAAATAGAAACAAGCATCTATTTTTTTACAAAGAAACAAGCATTGGCATAGCCAATAGGTCTCGCCTTTGGGACCTTATAAGTGTTTAGCCATGCAACAGTTGCATAACTAAATACTTATAAGGTCCCAAAAGTGAGACCTATTGGCTATGCCAAGCGGCCGAGAAAGTAATCGCGATCAAACATCAAAGTGGCCACGAAAGTGAAAGTAATTGCGGTCAAGTGCAGCGCGCGCGCACATGCACTGTAGCTCTAGGCTGGCCTGGTAGCACTTTTTGGAGCCCTCTCAATAAGTCTCGCCAGACCAGCGCATGCGCTGGGTCAGGCGAGACCTAAGAAGCTGGGGGGGGGAATGCTACCGCCAGCCACAGCCTTCAATGCAAGCGCGCGCCCGCGCACATGCACTGCATGCTGTAGCCGGCGGTAGCATTTTTTGAAGCCCTCCTTACTTAAGGTCTCCGCCAGACCAGCGCAAGCGCTGGGTCAGGCTCGACCTAAAAACTCTAAAATCACATAGGAGTGGTAGTAAGTACAAAGGTCTACTACATTTACAACGCCACTAGCTCTAACTCTCACAAATGCGAGATCTATTGATTTGCAAATGCTTGTTTAGGACGTTTGCCCTGCCTCTAACCCCACTGTAATCTGTTGAAGCACTAATAATAAAGTTACCTACCTATACTCCAACGAAAGGAAACGTTATAATTAGAAAATACGTTTAATTGTCCATCGCATCATTGACATTTGTATTAGCACAATGTGCACCATAAGCACACTTTCTGCAAAACAAAGGATGCAAAAAGCCGGATGAAGGACATCCAGAGAAAAACCTCTACAGTAGCTTCTCGTGATAGGCTGCGTGCCGCGATACTAGCACAGACGCCACAGTGTTGCCTCCTCGCTTCTATTTGATTGGCTACTCGTAAAGCAAAACCAATCCATGGATTGGCAAATAGTTGTGTATTTGTGCTCTCTGATTGGCAGCAATATTTACCTTCTCTGCGCTTGATAGGCTCTTAATAAAAGGGTCGGTTAAACATGTCAACTCTTATTCGGCAGAGAACGGCCAGTCCTTCCCTGTCCCCGCCCCTTCCAGTGCTTCGTGTGTACAGTAGGACGTCTGAAGATCCCGGGTTGTCCTGGATTTTCACCCACCCAACTCGGGATGTCCTGGCGATCAACATGGAAACAAAGCGAGCGGAGCCCATACCGGGAGGTGTGCTGGACGACCTCTGCAGGTGAGGCGCGCACAGTGGGTAGCTGTTGGCGTCAACAATGACGTCATTAAACGACCGGTCTCGCGCGGGGGGGAAGACACCAGGAATCAACAATTGAAAATGTTCTGCGATCTAAATAACGAGCTCACAACTAATGCTTGTCAGTAAGAGATCGATGGATTTTACTTAATCTGTAACTTCAAAATCATCTTCTTGAAAACCCGTCTTTGTCTTCGTTGCGTACATTTCACTTTCTCGTTCTGGAGTGGCTTTAACCCCCACTTTTATAACTTACTATATGATCCTGCGCCCATTTAGTTTCGCGTGACCCATTTGAGGTCTGAGAGCCTAAGACCAATTCTTGAAAATGTAATCGATAAAATACTTACTTAATGATTTATGATCCATTTAGCGTAGCCAAGATGCCATTGGCCCTGGTGCAAACAAGCGAAACGTACCCTTTGAATGCTCTTGTGGTAGTAAAATAAGCAATTTTCTAGGTTCAATGGCCTCGCAGAGCTTGTAGCCCTGGTGCCACTGCACCAATGGTAGCTACTCCCCCATCAGTTACTTTCGCCTTTGTTGCTCAGAGCCTATCATCTTTATGTGAACTCTGTCACTACCCGTGCTACTACCAGCTAGAAAACAGGTGAAAAAAGTATTTAGCTTAGAAGGTCCTGAATGAGTTTCGCTTTGTGGTACGCCCCTGAAAGTAATGAAGCTTGTTAATTGAGAACCGACTGTAGAAGCGGTACTTTTCCCCCCCTAGATCATAAGAAAGGTGGTGCAGTGTTGTGATGTGCTTATTATCTTTACACTCTCCCTACTCTGGCTCTCTGCCTGCCTGCTCAGCCTTGGATGAGGTATGATAGAATGTTGAGGGTGGTTGGGATTCTAGTGTGATCAGTTGGTGAGAAGGGGCTGAGCAGGGAGGACGCTGCTCCTGGTGGGGCATTAAGAAGGAATAGAACATCTTCCTGTAACATGTAACTAATGATTTGGACTGAAGAATAAATCATCATATCATCTATACAAGACCATGCCTGCGCCCATTCTTTCCTTTTAACACTGGCGACGAGTTAAAGAACCTGCGTGTACCTTCAAGGAGTTTGGACTTATGAAACTGAAGGGCCTACTTTGGATGAACTTGGAACTGAAGAAGCGCTTAAAAAAAAAAAAAGAAGTAACCTTGCACTCCACAAGCCCCACCAGTGACCATATGACCGGTCAGCCCTGTCGTGGATGTGCCAGATGATGAACTTGGCTGAGTGTTTCCCCAAAAGACCCGATTGACGGTGGTTTTGGACATTTCTGACTATCTGGGAACGGTCAGCTCTAGCCTGGGCCTGCCGATTTCTGCATGTTTTTACGGTGAAGCCAGCTCTTGCTACATGATCCTTGCATTGCACTGATTAACTTAGTACAATCTGCATTGGGAGATCATCATCTGTTTAGCGTACAGACTACTGATTTGGAATGAGAGTGAGATCGCTACTTTAATTGGTAACTGCTGTCACCAGACTTTTTGGCTTAATCTGTGTTCGGATTTGTAATTCGTTTTTTTTTGACAGTGCAACCGAAGGGAGCTTGTTTGAGCCTCCTGAGACTGAGTTTTACGTAAGTTGCTGTGGAGGACCAGCACTGCCCATTTGATTTTGTCCGGCAGCTGGTGTGTCTCTGGCGGAAACAGAGAGCGTTATTGGCGTTTATTTGGCAAGAGAACAGAAGCTCACGTCAGGAGGGACATTTGTTGACTTTTTACGGTGGAATTACGCTGGAGCCTGGTGGTTGCTGCGTTACATTATGGACGCTGTCATTTTCAAATGAAAAAAAGTCACGTTACAAGTAATGCGCACGCTTACCTGTGAGTAGGTCTATCGCGTGCAGCCTTCTCGTCACTCACGGAATCGTCAGAGTGACGCACTGCTCCTCTCATTCACAGTGATGCTGCCCAGTGACGCCTGTATGCAGATACGCGCCGGTAGCCACCCGGCGTGGCGTCATGAAGCGTGCTGCCATTTTGAGTTTGGCTGACTGGAGTTCCTGTTTGCCAACCACGTTTTTCGTGTGTTTTGTCTGCCGGAATAAAGTATTTTTCAAAACCAGATGGAGTCGGGGGACAACGTTGTACAAACAGTGAAGTCATTAAAGTTTATGTGTTGTACAGCGGTAATATTGGAGGTTCTGGTTTCAAGGCTGTGTCAGAGTGGTGGTGACTTTATCCACAGTTACGGGTGAGCAAACAGAGACATTTTGAAGATTCTTTTCGTCTTTGCTTGCCAAGAAGTGGACTTTTAACTGTAGCAAGCATCTGTTTTTCTAAGACACTGTGGGACAGAGGTGGCCCTCGGGTGAGAAGTCGCTCACTGGTCACTTTTGTGTTAATTTATTATTGCAATTTGTTTTTTTCTATTGCTGTGATTGTTTCTCATGCCTATGAAACTGTGTTTTGTTTTCTTGTGGCCAGTTTTTCTTGGGTTCAAAGTTACCCATCATGTCTTTAGTCTTTAGTTACCCATGATGTCTTTAGTTTCCCTTGTATTATTTGTTGGTGTTTTGCCAGTTAATTTTATGGTGGTTTGGCCAGTATATTTTGGGTTCAAGGACATACTGGTTTTGCTATGTTGCCCTGAATTGTATGGGGTTGAAGGTTAACCTGTGTTTGTATAGGGTTAAAGGATACCCTAGATGGTCTAGAGTCACCTTTTGGGTGTGTCTTGGGTTAAGGGATACCCTAAAATTTGTCATGGGTTATGTATATCCATACTGTTTTGTGAGTGTGCTTTAGGGTTAAGGGATACCCTAAATTTGTCATGAGTTATTGTTACTCATAGTTATCGCAAAAGTGTTTTAGGGTTAAGGGATACCCTGATTTGTCTGTTATAGTTACCCATAAAGTATTTTGGGTTTAAAGGTACCCTATGTTGGTTAGGGTTAAGGGATTTGGTCTTAGATCTGTCTTATTGGTAGATCTGTTTTTGTCTTAGTTGTGCAGTTTAGGGTTGTAGATCCCTGTTCTGCCTGTCTTGTGTCTTTTATGAGGCACAATGGGTACGTTGTGGGGTGTAGTGTAGTGTCTTGTACCCATAGTTGTAGTCTGAGTTTTCATGCTAGTTTTGCAGTTTTGTTTTTGATCATTATCAGGGGAAGGATGGTGTTTAATGTTTTGGTTATTCATCTTTCTTTTCTACTAAATGTGTGTTAAATTTATTTTCATGCATTTTTCTGTTTATGATCGTTATCGCTGGGGGGGTGATGTTTAATTAGTTGTTATTAATGCATCCTCCTATGCTCAGTGAGTGTTGTATCATCTTAACACATGTTGATTGTTTTCAAATATTATAAGGGGGGAGATGTGTTGTGATGTGCTTATTATCTTTACACTCTCCCTACTCTGGCTCTCTGCCTGCCTGCTCAGCCTTGGATGAGGTATGATAGAATGTTGAGGGTGGTTGGGATTCTAGTGTGATCAGTTGGTGAGAAGGGGCTGAGCAGGGAGGACGCTGCTCCTGGTGGGGCATTAAGAAGGAATAGAACATCTTCCTGTAACATGTAACTAATGATTTGGACTGAAGAATAAATCATCATATCATCTATACAAGACCATGCCTGCGCCCATTCTTTCCTTTTAACATGCAGCATGGTGACAGATACTTGCCAAAGATTTTGCAAAGTTTAGACCTAATTGATTCGTTGATAGGTATCAAGGTAGTGCTAATGAATTGAAAGCTTTTCCCAGACAGTATTATTGTCCTCAATTGATGTGCTTCGGAATGGCTTTTGTCTGCAGAATGAAAAAGCCCTTAGAACGGGGTCGTGATTTGAATGGTGCAGCAAGTGCAGTGGCACCGAGACCAGAAGCTCTAGGCACCTCAGTAAACACTCATTGTTGCTATATTTTACAACTAAACAGGCAGGCAGTTAAAAGTGCAGTTACCTTGCAGACACTAGGGTCATGATTTGAATGGTGCAGCAGATGCAGTGGCACTGGGCCCAAAAGATGTGGAACTTTTTTCCTTACGTTAAGGCTGCACAGTGTTAACTGTTTACCGATACTTATCTTCCCCTGGCTGCACGCATTTAAAACATGCTTGTTTTACTCTACTTTTGTGGGTGGAACATTTAACTAGATTTCACATTCTTTACCCTATTGTTTCACTAATAATGTTGCGTTTTTTTCTGTGTAGTGTTTAACGCAAATCTTTTTTTTTTTTTTAATGTCATGTGTTTATTGTTGGCACGTTATATAGTGTAAACCCGAACAAAGTGTTGGCAGTGCTTTAAATAAGCGCGCTTCCTGGTGCTCTGAAGGGATGTTTTAATGTCCTTTATCCGTTTATTTTATTTGTTTATTTCTTTGAAAAGTTTTATATAGCGCTGGCTAGACCCGGAGGTATCAGAGCGCTTTACATGAGAACAAACATTGTTTCAGAGCATAGTTACAAGTTACATGAGTTACTGGAGCGAAGTTACATGCGTTAAAAACATAGATGTAAGGAAGAGAAGCAGGCAAGCGGAGAGAGATTCAGGTGATAGAGGATAGGAGCAGGGGGGGGGGTGACCAAGAAGGAGAGAGGGAAAGAGGTGGGACAGTTTCTGCATAACATTACAGTGCCAGACAACTGCCGCAGTCTTGGATTGTAAACACGGTCCTGTGCCTGTTCTAAAAGTATTCCTCAAGTTTTGTGATTGCCTTCTGTTCCTTCTGCTGTCCGGGAAGGGAGGTTGTATAGTTTCAAGAGCAGTGAATTAGAAAATTCCAGCTGCTGGGCATTGTTGTCACATTGCGTCAAAGCTTGTCTTTCTCAGCAAGCGTAGTTTGTGACTGTATGGGATTTGTGCTGCTGTTCTTTTTTCGGAAGTTATCTATTATTTTGGAATACTTTTAAATAAAACAAAAGAAGTATTTTTCTTCTTTGGTGTGAATTTTCTACTTTTTTAACACCAAGGGGCCGATTAGGATGGCGCACCCTAGCGGTGCTGGGACCGGCCGCCAGTGGTGCGGTGGTCCCGCACAGGCAATTTGGATGCCACATCCTCTTCCCAACATTGTGGCGGGCGGTGCTCACAGCACCGCCTGCCACAATGCTGGGAATGCACGTTGTGCATTGTCATGCACAAGGTGACAGGCACCGCGCGGTGCCTGCCACCTTGTCCGTGACAATCCCATTTGCACCCCCACACCCCCAATAACCCGGGGGCCCGCAGCGGGCACCCGAAAGCAAAATCCGCCTGGCTTTCCATGGAAAGCCAAGCACCTCTGCCTATGCTAATATGGATGGCGGTGTCTAGCAGACACTGCCACCATATCCAGCCCCTTTTCCGCCCGGTCCACTGGCCGACCGGCGGAAAACCCGCAGATGGTCTTTCCGTCCGCTGGGGTCCCCCCGCCATACTAATATGGCGGTGGGGAAATGGGTGGCAGGCGTGGTATGATGTAGGGCGGCTCGCCACCGCCATATGAGCCGTAGCAATCCGCCCTACATCATAATAGACCCCCAAGTGTTTTGTTTAGTAAGCAGGTAGATAGTGAGACTGGCTTTTTTTCCAGACTGGCCTTTACTGTGCAGATTGTAAAACATGTTACATCGATTGCTGTATTTTCTGTTGGCCATATGAATAAGCAATGTGGTAATTCAGCGATACTCTGTAAACGAAAGCAGGAGTTATTTCCTAATAGGGAGTATATTGCCGTTCATTTTTCCGTGAATGTAAAATGCATTCATATTTATTTGCATACTTTTAACCTGCGGTATTTTAGCTTAATAATTGCTAAAAAGGGTTTGAGTTCTCCAAAGTAATTTAAACAGCCTTCTTTATTTTTGTTATATAATATAAAGAACACCAACTGCACATTCTTAAAATAGGCAAAGTGCAGTTATCTAGCAGGCACTAAGGTCATGATTTCAATGGTGCAGCAGATGCAGTGGCAGGACTTATAACAAATGCCTTGGGGAAAAAAATTACAGTATTTGTTACAACATACAAACTTCAAAGTATATAACACAATAATTAAAAATTCCACGGTGTACTGTTTAGATAAAGAAAAATTGTAAACCATAAGTAACACAATGACAATGCAAGTGCAAATATTTACTATATGCTCATTATTGTTTCAGATTTTATATACATTTTTACGTTTTATCGAATAATAAAAAAAGTGCACTGCAAAATAAATCTTATTGAGAGAAATCTGCAATAAAAAAACAACTAAACTTGCCCCTTTCAATCAAACAATTATCTCAGTTGAAGTGTGTTTCTTTCACTTATATTGCACAGGCGCTCCTTAACATGCCAAAACGGTGGTAAAAAAATTAGGTTGTTTTATTCAGCTTTGCTTGTTCCCAAAAGCTGGGAAGATAGTGGCTTTAGCACTACAAACCTTTCGTTGATGCCATTTTTAGGAAAAAGACAGGCACTGTTGCAGAGCATTATTTTCCAATTTTCCCCCCAAATCTCTATGGAAATCCACAAATCCCCAGGATGTTGTGGGGAAAAAAGGATGCAAATTTAGCATGGATACCTTATGTGGAGGAAACGTTATAGAGCCCTAAGTGTGAGCTACCCTACATAGCCAGAAAGGGGCTACGCATTACAAGGGAGGGGGCACCTGTTGAGGGGTTAAAGCCCATCAATCCCGTGGATAAACACTGGTGTAAGGAACTAGCGTTGTTTGGAAAGGGTCTGTACCATTGGCACATACATTGCATGTACTACTGTTATTATTGGCAAGTACTGTAAAATAAAACAAAAACAAGCATTGCCATAGCCAATAGGTCTCGCCTTTGGGACCTTATACGTATTTAGTTATGCAGCACAATATCCTTGGTGCAACAACATCAACTGTTGCATGGCTAAACACTTATAAGGGACCAAAGACGAGACCTATTGGCTATGCTGATAGATACTAATTATGATGATAAATATAAAAAAAATAAGTGAGGGGTTTTGGGGCCCCAAAAACGTGATAACCCCCTATAATGTTAAATTAGCTTGACGGTAAGTCTGGTGGGTGTCAACATCCATTCCAATTCACGATGGGTAATGGCCCCTTCCCCAGAAATAACCTACACAGGTAAGAAAACAATGCAGCAACCAGAATTTCAGTTGTGATAATCACTCCAGTAGATTACATTCAATATCATACAAACAACAATTCATTCAGCGGTTTTTCGATGGTGACTTTGATAAAGGTAACTAAGAAAAGGTACATATGCGGTTGAGGAGTGGAAGGGCAGCAGTGAAGGTTGAAAAGTATCAGAAAATATGGGCGCATTTTGAGGTCTGGGCTTAGTGGATTGCGGTCAGTTTGAGAAGTAGAGCTTGTGAGGCAATTTAAATAGGAAGGCCTTCACTGCTGCTTTTCCACTAATCAACAGCATATGCACCTTTTCCTGGAGAACTTTATCCGTTTAGTAAAACAATCTAATTGTGACACCCCCAGCTTACAGAGTGAGGCCTCCAGTATTCACATGCCTACAGGGAACAACCTCCCATGACCATCCTGCCTTGAAAAAGCTCCATATCTGCGAGCCGCAGTGGGCGAAACATTGGCTGTTGCTTGAACAAAATCACGACAGAGACTACAACACAAGTCAGTGAAGAACGAACAAAAACTACAATGCTGAAACCTTGGCTGTTGCTGAGTGGAACAAAATCACGACAGAGAATACAACACAAATCAGTGAAGAAACCTTTGATGAAATTGTTGTTTTTATGATACTAAATTTAATTGAGTGATTATACTTTTGAAATTGCGGGGGGAGGGTGTGTGTGTGTGTGTGTGTGTGTGTGTGTCTTCATAGCACGACACAAAGTGAAACACAATATCACAAACTGTAGGATGCAGCATGTGTTTTATTTGATCTGCAACGCCAATATGTGTGCTCACTGTGTGAAACACTTTCGGCATACTCTTATACCTCAGTACACTCTACACAATCACAGCTGCGCTGATTTTTTCATTAGCTACTTCTTGGCTCAGAAAAAATAAGTTGGGTGATTAATGCAAACAGGAGCAGAATTCTTCACTGCCTCGGTACACAAACGCACGCCCTTTTAATCTTTTTTACAAAAGGACGGTGCACCAAAAAGAAGTCTTTTCAAATATTCCAATTGTTGTTCTTTTATTCTTTTTCAACTTTTAGAGATATCAGACTCAGCCAACGCGTTTAGTTCTTTATGAACTTCGTCAGGGCTGTGAATAAATACAAATACAAACATATATATGTATAAAACACATTATGTATAACATTAAACACAACATACTACATTGTTTCCATTACACAAGAATTGACATTACTGTATATTTCTATACGAGTAATAAAAACTGAAAAGAAGACAACGTAGAACATATAACATGAATTTTACATATAAATACATTACAGACAATATTCAATATTTCGACATCTTTAGTCAAGTTTACATACATAACAAGAGTTAAAACTTTCAAAAAGCCAAATGTATATCCTGCCTAAGTATATATGTAGTCCGATACCCTAGGCAGTAAGTTCAGTTTAATATTAATATGTTTAGGAACCTCATCTATAAAAGAGCTATTAAATTTAAAATGAACCAAATCTTTTATAGATACTGGATATCTCAGAGTAATATAGTTAACACCCGTATTAAGAAAGATTTTATATGTCCATTCTTACCATAGATTGTTTTTTAAAACATCCACCTTCAGGAAATTCAAAGGTGATCGACTCTCAATTGGTATGCTTTTTCACAAAAAATATAATGTGACCTGGTAAGAGTAAATTATAAAATTATTATAGCCTCTTTTTGGTATGATAAATTGTAATAAAAGGAAAGACCGCGGATAACAAAATGTTTCCATAGAAAAACGAGAATCACCTTACCTCTCCAGGTAGCTGAAAGGTGTATATATGGTTAAGATCCCATGTAAACCACCGTTTTTTTCAAATAGAAATCGGACTCTTAGTTTAGTCCATAGATTGCGTGAGTGGAGTAGAAACAACACTGTTGTTGTATATTTAAGACCAATGTGTAGGCTCCATTATTCTAGAAACGAAACGAAGGATATCATAAACACCTATTCTTAATCCCATATCATATCTCAAACACCCATTCTTAATCTCATATCCTAACATAGGTTTTCTGACCCACTATTAACAGACTAACCATGTGACAGTAGTCAGGTACTACATATTTATAAAATAAAAAGTAAAATTAAAATTCGATGGGGGCTATTGGTTGCGACAGCCTATTTATCCCACCATGTGATTATCCACAGCCTAAAAAACACAATGCTATTTTATGATATATTTGTCTATTGGAAACGATAAAGACAAAACCCTATTCCTAATATTTTTTAACAAAGCGATAGTGCGCAACATATTATAAACTATAAGTATTCCTATTCGCATTTTCCATCTTTGTAAGCTTAAGCGGAACTAGTCGTGTAAAGAGACATGACCCCATAATCTAAATAGAACACCTATCACAGCCGTTAATATAGTCCCAAAATTGTCACTTTAGCTTATTATTTTCTAAGTATTCCTATTCGCATTATCCATCTTTGTAAGCTTCCTCCCAATTATATTTAGAGGAAGGAAAAAAAAAAGGAGAGGGGGGGGGGGGCGTCGATTATTCCTAATGGTAATTATATAGCCAAGCTGAGTTACTATTATCAAAAGTGTACATTGAATGAAGATAAAATCACCCCATATTAACGCCAAGACCTCATCTAATTCCCGCCAAAGACTCCAAATAATATATATATCTGTAGGTGGTACTAGTCGCGTAAAGAGACATGATCCCAATAATCTAAACCGAATACCTATCACGGCCGTTAACATAGTCCCAAAATAATCACTTTGTTTTGTTATTTTCTGAGCAACCTGCCTCATTCTCATCTCACCTTAGAACGAGCGCTTCCTCAAGTTTGCGACGAAACCATGCCTCATTGGTCGAGCCTCTTAAGTAGGCCCACCCCTCATATCACGTGAGGGAGCCCGGAAGAACTTGGAACGATTTTACAATACTTGAACAGACTTCACGAACATCTGGGCGACATTTTGGAATGGTGTATGGGGTTGATAAACCGATAGAGCTTTATAAAACCAATTAAACGTAACGTTTTGTCTAGGCTTAAAAGAAATGCCCATTTTTTTATATTATTTATTATTTATAGAGAGTATATGGGGCGTGGTTATTTCGAGAGGAATATTGTGGATGCCTTGAAAATATTTTAAAATGATGTTACAATACTGAGACATATGGGCGCCATTTTGGAATGGTACACGGGTTTGGTAAACCGAAATGGCTTTGTAAAAACCAAATGATCGTAACGTCGTCTCTAGGCTAAAGGGAATGTCCATTTTTTATATATTTTTTATATATCAAAAGTGTATGGGGTAAGATTATTTCGAGAGGAATATTGTGGATGCCTTGGAAGTATATAGAAGGATGTTACAATATAAAAATGGAGTTCCCAAACATATATGCGCCATTTTTGAATGGTTTACGGGGTAGGTAAACCGATAGAGTTTTCTAATAACCAAATGGGCATGCCGTTTTATCTCAGTTAAAGGTGAGGCCCATTTTTTATTTAATTACAAAGGGTGTAAGAGGTAAGATTAATTCAAAAAGAATAACATGGATGCCTCTCATAATAAACGAGCGACCTTTACGAGCAAAAGACACCATATAATCAGTGATGTCGATATAGTTTCATGCCTGGTACGACTCGGTCTTAATTAAAAGAAATCAAAATCATAAAAAATAATAATTGTGTGTTCGATATAGGAATTATTCGTTGTAAGATAAAATATGGGAGAGATAATGCGCATCGTTTATCTAAATAGTCATCTACCATCTAAAAACATTACTACCAAACCCAGCCGGGTTCGGTACATAATGTTTATATATCCATGTATTCTCCTTTTACAATCAGTGGAAGACCACCACTTAAAAAAGGGGGGAATGGGAAAAAACAGAAACAATAAAATCAAATATCAACCAAAGCATAGAGAAACAAACGGAATATGCAAAGGCATGTGATCATCCATTCAAAGTCTTCTTTGGACAGGCCATATGACAACATAAACAAGTTAGTGAGTCAGACAGACAGTCCAATGATACAAGTGGATGTGAAGAAATTCATATTGGCCAACGTATGGCACAATGTGGTAACAAAACCATACAGATAGTATATATTACATTGCCCTAGATGTATAGTGCATTAGTTGCAACTGTGTTATAAGTTACGAAATTTGAAACAAGATATACCAGTAATTTACAAGGGGACCCAGTGTATTGATCATTATAACCCCCAGGTATCATCACCTATAGGAAATAATGCATTTCCCCGTCCGTGTTATGTCCCAAGCTGGTTGCTCTCAAACGACAGATCCATTTCGATTCTTTCTGTCTTAGCAGCAGATCCCTGTTGCCACCTCTCTTGGGTGTCGGAACATGTTCGATAGCATGAAACCAAAAGCTTATAACCTCGGGATGTTCCCTGGCATAGTGGTTGGTAATCGGGTATATGATGTCATTAGTTTTTATTGCCCTTCTATGTTCCTGAATTCTGAGTTTCAGGCTACGGATGGTACTGCCAACGTAAATTATGCCGCATCTACATCCCAAAACGTACACCACATAGGTCGTATTACAGTTTATGAAATTCTCAATCGTAAACTGTCTCGAACTGTTGAAACAGAAGACAAGAGTTTTATTTTTCCCCAAGGGACAGACATTACACATCCCGCAGGTGAACAAGCCTTTAGGTTTGTTTGGTAACCGAGTTTGCGTTTTTTGTGGAGTAGTTATGTAGCTAGGACATAGTGTTCTTTTTAAAGAGGTACCCTTTCTATATGTAATAGACGGGTTCTTATCAATAACATCTCTCAAGCCTGGGACTCCCATTAGAAGGTGCCAATGTTTTCTGAAAATGTTAAAAATAGTGTTACTGTGGGAAGTATACTGAGTTATAAACCTGGCTTTAGTATTAGTGACAGGCCTTTTCTGTTTCTCCTGGAGTGTGGTGTTCCTACTCATCTTATTAATCCTTAGTTCAGCTCTGTCCAAAATAGTCTGATCATATCCCCTTTTAAGGAATCTGTTCTTAGTGTCACTGATATGTGTATGGAACATCTCCTCCTCGCTGCAATTCCGCCTAACCCTTACCATTTCGCCAAAAGGGATATTATTCTTGACAGAATGGGGGTGTGCACTAGTTGCATGTAACACAGCGTTACATGCAGTCTCCTTCCTGTATAGCGTGCTATGTATCTTTCCTTGTTTAATATAGAATTGAATATCTAGAAAATTGATGCGTTCATTATGATACATCATGGTGAATTTGACATTATACATGTTGGTATTCAAAAAAGACACATATTGATTTAGTTGGTCAATGGACCCAGACCAGAGGCAGATCACGCCCTTTTAATAACGCTGCATGTGACATTCCAACATATAAATATATATTTTTTTCTGTCGTGACGAATATCATGGAGAAGAGGCGGAGTCGCTTAAAATAAATTCTGCAATCCGTAAACCACTAGGAAGACGTGCGTTGTACATTCCCATTCTGAAAAACTTTTACTCTTCCATGGCGAACGGTTGAGTTGCTGTGAAGAATTGTTGCTGTAAACACTTACTCGTTGTAAAAACATCCACTCGCGGTACTGCTGCAGTCAACAACTTGATGTTTTTGCAGCAGCCCTCAGCGATCATGTAGTGTCAGATGTGCATACAGAACAAGCGGTCTTCAACGTGGACACGGACAGGGCGGAGCGAGTGGGCGCGCGGCTGCAAAAGAGAAAGCAGCTGCAGTGTCCACACGCTTAATGACCCGTGAAAGACAGATGGCGACTGCGCGCGCATGCTTGCGTGAATTCAAGCGCTAGGCCAGCCAAAGCGTGGGGTAGCACTTTCAAAACCCACCTACTAAATGTCTCGCAGGTCAGCGCATGCGCTGGCTCAGCGAGACCTAATAAGGATAAAAATTTAATGTCCAAGCTAGCTTCTCTTTGGAGGGAAAAATAGAAATTTATCTGAAAATCTGGATTTTGTTAGTAATTCACAAATGCTATATTTTATTCAAACTTTCAATGGACTTGGAAAGAATCCCACTTTGTAGGGTCAGTTTTATATATGCAGTTGATCTATTAAAAGTCATAGGACATAAACGTTGTGATATTCAAATGTACAGTGGGTCAGTTGCTGAAATGATGAAGTTAGCCCTACGTTTATTTAGGGTTTCTTTTATAAACTTAATGATTGATATAGTGTACGTTGTTTTGTGATCAAAGAATTTAATTCAGCATTTGGATGGAATTCTTTTTTTAAATTTTTTTTTTTTTACCGTTTTTATTAGCATTTCTTGTATAGTACTGTTCTTAGTTATCAATTACCTCAGAAACAGACATCATGCCAATTGTACATCGTGTCGTTATTTAAAGCTGTGTCGCAGTGCATGACCCATACATCGTTTTATTAAGTAGCATGGCTGATGTGGGGAGATGTATGGGTACAGAGCATGAGTCTATGGGAGGTTGTCTATGGCCTGTACTGGAAGCTAGGCGTTAGCTCTTAACGCTAACCCTGCAATTTATTTGTTGCTATGCTGAAGATAATCCGAACTCTTCAAACTGGGGGAATAGAAATGGGGTACACTATGTCTAAGTTGATGTTGCGTGATAGGGACCCGTGGGCTAATGCATCCTAACTGAGCAACGGATTGTGCGTGTCATGCTGAGAGTGGTATATGTACTATATGCCCTCGGCTTCTATCTCCAACTCACTAGGTGCCTATTCCGCGAAGGGACTGCAGTGGGCAACCTCGGGTTGTGCACTTGCTGTGGGGGAGTGGGTGCTCCGGGACAATGGCTTCTCCGTCGTTTCCTGCTTGAAAGAGTGCAGTAGGATAGCCCACGGCATGGAGATGGGGTGTTTGCGGAAACCTTTAATTTCTTCAAAGCGAAGCACCTCCTCCTCCGCAGCGCCCCATTTGTTGACCGCCCCCAGCCAAGCCGCTAGCGGGGGGTCCCCCAGCACCCTCCAGTGCATTGCTGTGCACAGTTTAGCTAGAAGCAGTGCCAGAGACGCAAAACGCGTCTCTACTTTCTGATTATTACGGGGTTTGTGTATGCCCAGCGCCCAGGCCTCCCATGTGTGAATGTCAGTAAGTCCCCAGTAAGCGTGGAGCGTTGGACGCTCCCAGAACATGTGCAGAAAGAATGCGTTGGGCATGTGAAGGGTGTGTCCGGGTAATACTGTTGGAGCTTCTCGGGCGTCAAGTAGGCGCGGTATAATACGTGAAGGTGTATGCTTTTGAAACGATAGTTGCGGGACACTTTTTTAGGGAACTCTAATGCACGGTCCCATTCCTCCGAAACTCAGCTTCCCATTTCTCCCTGAGGGCCGCGAGGGTGATTGGTTTTAGAGCTCGCACCGCTTTGTGTGACCAGGTGACGCCCCGGGCCCATCTGCAGCAATGTGTGTATCACCGGATGCGTGGGGGTTTCAGGCTCTACTGTGTGCCACATTCTACGACAGTCTTCCAGCAGTTGCCGTTGTAGGAGAAATTGCCCCCTGGTATGTTCCATATCCGCTGCCAATTCCGCAAACGTCTGCAATTGCCCGTTCAAATATAGAGATCCTGCCTCCGTGACTGCGTGCGCTGTCTATTAGTGGAGCGCCTGCTCAGTGTAATGTGCCCGGCCTCTAGGGAACGCCACCAACGGTAGGACGGGGGAATACATGGGCGCTTCGCGATTCATTCTGTGGACACGTGTCAGACAGGCGCGCGCTACCTTCATTTGGAGGGGCCTTTCACGTAGTGGCTCCCCCAGGCAACAGCATGCGGAGAATGGTTGGGGTCGGATTTAACCCGGTAGCTGTGGTTGCTTCCCCTAGCGCACAGCCCGCTGTCCATCTCGACACCCACTGAAGCTGGGCCGTGAGGAAATAGGCCTCAAAGGAGGCAGCGCCCAGCCTTCCCTGATCCATGGGTAGCTGTGGCTTAGCAGGGGCAATTCGCCTACGGCCCGAGCCCCAGATAAGAGTTCTGAGGAGAGTGTCCAGCTCTCGGAAGAAGGAGCGTGCCGGAATCACCGATTTGGATGGAATTATATATTGAAAATAAACCAGATAGATTTTTATGAATGAAGTGTGAAAGCATAAATTGTATTTAGACACCTATTGTAGTAGAACTTGTAGGCAGAAGTAGGAGCTGCGTTACATGGATGATGATTCTGTTGTTGGCCTGAAAACTTAGATACTGAGAGCTAGAAAAACTGTGTCCATCTCTGTGCATGGTTTTCGGGACTACTACCGCATAACACAATGCAGTGCCTCTAATTAGAGAAATCTGAGTATCAAAAATGTTTTTATTTAATGTGAATAAATATATCGTGGTCTGTGCCGAACAAAGTTCATCAATTGGATTCATGCATAGACTGACTCTACCCCAGGCCTCAAGTGTGATGTGTTCTCTTGAAATTCTGGTGGGCAAAAAATATTTACATGACACGGTATAATTTGTAACAACCTTATTTAGGATTTGGCACTCACTGTACTTCTTCAAAACGTGGCGGACGTCCTTTCTGCCATATTTGCAGTTGGCAATAAAGCATTTGTAATATGGCTGCATTTATCAAGTACTCTGTCTACTAAAATCTGAATAAGGCCCTAAGTTTCTAACTGATTGCTTATGATAGAGTTTAACGGTTTCAGTATTTATCTTCCTGCTACTCTACAAAAGGAGATCGGCATCTTTGGGAACTACTTAAGTGGAAGCACCCTAATAACCGTGTTACAGCAATGATTGTAATGTTTGTTCCTGCTTTCCTGAGTTTGCTCCTACTAAATGAGGGATGCAGCTCCTGAAAATGATGGATGGAAGTTACAACATATAATTTGGAGGGTTTGAGCTGAACAACTTTGTGGGTCACCCAACATCAGCGCGTCTATCACACATGGACATTCAGATTGTAAATGAGATGATTTTTTAAAAATGCCTAAACGTTGAAGTTGAACTAAGGGGGATGAGAAATTGCAGTCGTCTAATGTTTCATTTGAAAAGTCATTTTTCTAAATAATTTCTAGTACAGTGCAAGAAAAATAATAATTCATCTTTGGCATCTCAGCAAAAGACCCAGGAAAGCCCTACTCTTTGGGCTACTCCCTTTGTTGGATATGTGAGTCCCAGGAAATGGCGGAAGTCTGAACCTTCACACCTGGTAATCTTGCTAATTTACCCTGGGCCCACTATCTACCAACCAATCCCCTTCTACACCCACAATGATCCATCTTTAAAAAAAAAAAAATGAGCCCCTCACCTGTTTACTATGCAGTTCGATGCCTTCTAGCCTTGTGAACAGCAATATTTCTGATGCAGCCTCCTACACCTTACCACTCATCCATTGAAATACCCATAAATACTCATTTTGCATACAAATAAAATTCCACATCTCACTATTACTTTGATGCCCTCTTTTTCATTCATGCTTGATTTACCACCTCATCTATGCTTATCATTGATGATCTTGCGCCAGGTGGCTTTAACTTCATCACTCAACCCTATCCACACAAAGCATTTTTCACAATCCTACACTGTCTTTAGCCAACTTGTGTATTGACACTTTGCTTCTCTGCTTTCCTCTTTTCTCTTGTTTTTACCTGTCATCTTATTCTTCATCCCTCTGACTATGACAACCACCCCCATTTGACCACTTCTCTAGACACCCTGACTATGACAGACCCCCCCCCCATTTGTCCACTTATCTAGCCACCCCTCAATATTCTTCTTTTAAATTGACCACATTTACTATGGTGACTTCTTTCCCCAGTGATCCGCTTTACTGCAAATTCATGAGAGAATCTATACTGGAACTCTTCTCCTCACATCACCACACCTTCTATAAAGCCACATCTAACCACAACATTATGAAAACCTAAACACTATGCTTGCTACTTTTCTCTCCAGACCTGACTGACCAAATTGGCCTGTCCATGCATTTGTTTTGCTGTTAAAAACTCCACACACACAGGTCAGTCTACACTAGTGACAATCACCCCTTGATCCTTTATATACTTCCACACCCAAATCCTTCAACATCTTTTAACTGATCTACCTCAAGAGCAACAGAAAATGTTGACTTATTCCTGTTGCATTAGCCTCATCCTCCAGTTCTTGACTGAGTCCTGCGTATCCATCTGCACCATGAATGTCAAACTAAAACCATGTACTGCCTGGCATACCCAAGACCTTAATGCTAGAAAATATCTAGTAAGAAAACTCAGGAACACTTTATGTATCATGTATTCACGCTAAGGCTTCTTAGTTCACGATCTACATGCTCTTCCCCAAAAACCCCTTCTTCCACAAAGACTACTACAAAATGAGCTTTTCTAATGCTGATAACAAATGTGAGGGGATACACAAAACAGTGTTCACTCCTATAAAGGTTGGGAAGTTCGATTTTAATACAAGCAGTCATTACATTTATTCCCAGAGCTTCAGTTATATTACACAGCGTGTTATTCCCCATAAGCACACAGTATGTCTCATCCATTATATGTATGTACTTTATGAAAAAGTCTAAGGGCCTCATGTAGGTAGCCTAATACTGGTCGGTAACGGCCGATTTTCGGTAAACATACCGTTACCGACCGGTATTTAGGCTTTTGCTATGTAGGGGGACAATTTCATGATTCGGTAATTTACCGAATCGGTAGGTAATTTTACCGATTCGGTAAATACCGAATCATGAAATGAGATGTAGGGGGAGTGTGTGGGTGTTGTGTGGATTCGTTATTTACGACCAACTAATAGTTGGTGGTAAATGACGAATAGGTGTGAAAAAGCATTTTTGTGCAGTGTGCAGTGTGGCAGACACACATGCCCTCAGGGCATGTATGTGTGCCACATGTGCACACATGCAGGAATCAGGGGTGCAACAGGGTGTCAATGTGACACCCTGCCACCCTTGATTGAGCTCCCCCCATTACCGATTCGGTATTTACCGATTCGGTAATGGTAACTGGCTTCCCATTGATTCCTATGGGCCTCCTGGCCCATAGGATTCAATGAGATACAGGTTACCATTACCGAATCGGTAAATACCGATTCTAAAATACCGACACTTACCGAATCGGTATTTTTTCACCTACATTACATTTACCGATTCATAAATACCGAATCGGTAAAATTCGATATGTATGAAGTGGTAAATGTAATTTACCTACATAAGGCCCTAAATGAGAGATAACCCCATTCTCTTCTTATAGTTATGTACATTGCATACCAGGTAAGAAGTACCTATGAGAAGAACAAGATTTCATCGGAGAGGTGAATCTTTGGGGACTACTGAAATCACTTCTGATAACAAAAGTAAAACACCTTTCATTGCAGTCAGTCACTGCATGTACCTACTTCTATTATGTGCCCTGATACATTTCACCAACTTCCTGTAGTTCCTTATCTAAAAAATCTCAATACAACTCCACATCTGCAAATCAAACCCCCTTAACAAAATTCCTAGCATCTCTCCATGCTGCATTCTCACATAGGATGCTTTTCATCATCTTACTACGGATGACATGGCATACTGACATCATTCAAAACAGCCACAGAGAGCAGTGGCATAATTCCCTTCCTATTAAATACCACAAACTTCTCTCACTCGGTACTTCGACATTTGGATTTCAATAAGACCTCTCACAGCATCATCTTCCCTTTAAACTTGCAATACCGTAGTCTTTTTTAAAACCTCTCATTTGAGCCAGATGAGCTTGCCAACTGCAAAGTCGGTCATCTCCACCTTTTAGGCAAGATCCTGGAGTGAGTTTACCTTGAGCACATAGAGTGTCTCACCATAGAAACAAACACAAATTATGTTTTTTACAGCACCCTAAGGATAATATCTACACTTCCACACATTGACAAAATGACCCCGTTGAACCTACTTGCCTTAGGTCTGCTTTGTCCACTTGATTTTCAGTTCTGTTGTTAACGAACGTTGTGGGATATCTTAGATCCTTAACGCCTGTCATGGAATTCTGAAGACTGGAGGCACCCACAATTTGGCATATTTTCGACTTTTGGGGATTTACAAAAATTCCCAGTATTACATATGATACATACTTCAACTTCTCTGCACATAAGCCTTTCAGTTTGTCTGCTGCGTTGACATCACGTCTGGGTAAAGTTTGGTGAAACCCTTTCTTCTACAACCCCCATTAACTTTGACATTATTCCCTTTACTTTACCACCCTGAAAGAACAGTTGCTGTTCTCTTTTACATGAGTAGTTTTACATTTGTTATTTAGGTTCAGAAATGACATACAAAATGTATGTGAATACCTACAAACTTATGCGCCTGTAGCTATGTAGTGCATTCATGCTTTAAAGCTACTACTGTGGAAAATCTGCCATTGTGGCATTTTTTGTAGGATGAGGTTTCATATGCAGATGTAAATCTCTTCACAATTTGCACCCTCAGATGTCACATTTTTCCTTAGGTCCGCAAAAAGTTTAAATAAGGCCAATACATGGTATCTTCATATCCACCACGCAGAGAGAGTGGAAGAAATTCCATATGTGTGATAAATGTTCTTATAAATAATGTGAATACCAATGTGGTAGGTTGTCAGTCAAGCCTTTGCAAATTTTGTAATGCTAAAGTTTTCTCACAGTCCTGTTCAGCCATGAATTCTGGTACAGATAGAAACTGAAGATCTGAAAGACTGGTGAGGAGAAGTTGTAATGCTAATTTGGGCTCTATTAGGCTAGAACTATATCAGACTTCACTGAATGCAAAGCCATGGCCTTGATCCTAGAAATGGCCTTACTTTCATTAACAATCCTGATAACTCACTTCTATTTTGTGTTTTTAAGGATATGAAGTAAGAATAATCAATTTTTTGTCACAATGTTCAGGATACTGCTGACATTTTCAGTATTGATCTATGAGAAACCAACTGTAGGCCGCTGTCAATTTGAAAAACATTGAACAGTTTCAAAATCTCTGCATCAGTACTAGTGAATGAGCTAAAAATAGTTATTTAGGATTTTTTAAGTATAGTTGGGAATGTGTAGTTCAAAGACAAATGTTGGAAACTCTTTAATATTTACTCAGGATACGTTTATAATTAGATTACAGTTAATGACCCTGTTAAAAGTTAGAAGGATTTTGGCACTTGATACCTGTTGATCAGAGAATGTGTTGGTTTTGTTAGGAAGACTATAATTTGAAAGTTACATTTCATTCTTTGCCCTCTCTTGTTTCCTTGAACTATTTTAGCAAGTTGTCCTGCTGTCTAATACTATAGGAAAATATTCACCATCAAATTACTTGAGTTTATTGTAGCTGTTCTGTGGTTAAGCCATGTGCCTTGTTCTCCTCACAACTTTAGAATTACATATTGATTAATGAAGCAAAATATTTTCTTTAACATTGTAACTTTTCCTTTTAGTTCAAAGATTGTCTCAATTCAAAACTAAAATGGTAATGTTAAAACACATGAATGGCCAAACTTTGCCTTATAAAATAATCATTATTGCGGCACTGAATCTGGTCAAAACTGTACTATTTTGTAATCAAGGACATGTTTTAAAAATTGTTATGTTTATATGCTGTATTTAAACCCTGAGTTGTTATTCTGTTTATTTGATTAATTGATTGAGGGTAGTTTACAAAAAATGCCTTTTAACATTTCTTTATTCTTCTCATGTCTCCAACAGTCGTTTCATTTTGCACATTCCTAGCGAGGAAAGAGACAATGCTATCAGAGTGTGCTTTCAAATTGAACTCGCCCATTGGTTTTACTTGGATTTCTACATGAAAAATATAGCAGGATTACCACAATGTGGTATAAGAGATTTTGCAACAGCTGATATCCTTTTACATATTGTTTTGATCGAAAAAGACACAATTCTCCAAATGTAGTGGCTGCGTAAAGCATAACAACAAATATATACGCATGACCCTGCACTTATTAAATGCCTACTTGAAATGAGACTTTGCCATTCCTTTTTGTCAAGTCCCTTTTGGAAGTAATGAAAACACAAATGGTAGTGATGGTTTAAACAGGATTGCACATCAATCTTAAAAGTAAATGAATGTCCAACTTAAGAGTGCTAGGAACAGGGCAATTGTGTTTTCTGTTCTAAAATCAAGAACATTCTGGTAAATTATAGTTGAAAAATTGTGATTGGTGAACCTGGCAAATATTATATATGGATCAATGTTTTTTCTGGGGAAGTGATGACCGTACCAGCATTTATGATTTGTGTGTTGGAATAGCAGACACGCTTAACCGGTTTACTCTGCCACATAATGTAGAGTATGACACTCTACGAAATGGCAGAAATAAACACACAAAATAGTTGTGCAGATTTCCTGTTGATGTTTATTTTTATGTGCTACTGAAAAAGCAGAAAGGTAGATGAATTGACTTTAAAAAAAAATTTTTATTCATTTTATCATGTTACTAAATTAACATACATAACTGGTATGTATAGTAGTTGATTAATGCAGCATGTTAATAACAGTTTATAGTACTCATGAGATCTGAATGTAATCAAAATGAGAGGGTCAGGTAAGTATTCAAATTTTTAAATGGCAGTTCGTTTTTTAAAAAACATATTTTATTAGTCAATTTGCATATATAGTGCAGAGCTCTGCACACCAGAGGCATCTGCCGAATTAGACCATACTTAACCATGAAAGCAATCGACTTTTGTTTTGCCAAATCAACCATGCATAACAAGGGCACATTAAATGATGTAGAACCCTCCCCCCCCCCCCTCCAACTCCCTCCCTCCCTCACCCCCCCAAGTGCCAGTCAGTTTTGGTTATCTAATTGCTTTAATTGTGAATATAGTTCAAGTAGTATGACCACATTGCCAGAGGTATGTTCATGTCCTTCTTAACACATGCAGTTTTGTTTTTCAAGGTCATCATGAGCCACCATTGATTTTGTGATGACCAATCTTGCAATTTTCATCTTTGTGCAAGGGTGATGTATGATGCTATTTAGTGATTAGTTTTTCTCACTGGGGAAATTAACAAACAAGCCTTTCTATCCTTTACCTTCAGCGCCTAGCAGAACAGTGACTAGGTCCTTTGACATATATCGTTTTTGTAATTAAATTGATTGGGACTAACAATTCTTTTTGAAAAAGTATCTGCTTTCACATAGGACCACAAAGCAAAACCAAAACCTGGTTCATACATCCCTTTTTCATCACATTTCCTTAATCATAGTGCAGAGCTGACTCGATAAATCAAAATGAGTCCATTGTTTGTTAGAGACAACTATTAACAATTAAAATAGAACATGTTTTGTAGGCTTAATAAATGTCAGCCTTTTTTGCAGTTTTTTGTTTTATATTTAGCTAATAAAAAAAGTATACAAAACTCGTGCTAATTTTTGCAGATAAATATACCCCTACCAACCAGATAACTCTTCACACAAGTCCTACATACTGAAGCTGTTTCGTGCTTTTTAAAATGGTTTGCAGCCAAATACTCCAAAAGGGTTGCTTTATGTCTCCATTTCTGCTGCTAATTTGAGTATGCACTTAAACATCTGACCATATTTCTGTTGCAGTGAGATTGATCTACAGGTTGCATTCCATAATGGGCGTAAATTTCGGCCAACTATTGTAGGAGGGAACCAGGTGTACAAAAATGAAAAAAGTGACAAGCATCATTATGGGGATATAGGGAATGCACGCATTTGCTTGCTATATTAACCCCTTCCCCGCGGGGGTAATTCCCCCGCGGTGCGGGGGGAGGGGGCTGCGGCGCCGCTGTGCTCGTGACGAGCTCAGCTCGTCATGACTCACAGTGGAGCTGTGCTCGTCACGAGCTGAGCCCGTCACGACCCCACCCACTCATTAATTCTCCTGCACAGGCGGGGAATTAATCGCGCGTGGGCGGGTCGGGGGCGTTATGACGAGCTCATCTCGTTATGAGCACAGCTCCACTGTGACTCATGGCGAGCTGAGCTCGTCATGAGCACTCAACCGGTTAAATCGGGAGATAAATGTATAATGTTGCATCACTTAATACGTTTTGCCATCAGCTGTCAAGTGTAACATTTTTTTCTTAGTGTCTGACTTTATTTTTCAGTCAATATGCCATCCTTTTTCTCTAACTTCCCTCATGTGGGAGATCAAACTAAGAGACATCAGACTAAGAAACATGTCAGAAAACAGAATAGCAAAATAGGAGAAAAAGAAGCGGAGTCTAGAAAGGCAGTCTCCTAGTCTGCCTCAAAAACCTTACCACCTCCTGAGAGAGACCACCACAGCTGAGGTCTATGGAGAGAAGATCAAGTGGCTTGTAAAAAGTCCATCATCATTCCTGGCACCACCGTAGGCGAGCATTGAAGCCATCTACATTGCCATCAAGATCCTAGGGACCGACCTGCTCTCCATTTAAAGATGGCTCAACGGCTGCACACCTATGGCGCAAGGAACTTAACGTGCCATTACTGTCAGGCTATTTAAAGTTAATATTGAAAGGACTTTTATCTCCATTGAAAAAACAACAGTTAATGTCCTCACACTCAAGATCGCTGTTAACTCGGACAACATGGAAAAGGCACAGTTTGCTGTGGACCACATTGACGTGGAATAAAAAATAACTCATTCACCATTACAAATATTAAATGTGTGGTCAATACCACCTTAAGCTGTTCACTCTATCCATTTAGCATTTTCACGTGCTGGAATGGTCTCTCCAAAGGGAAGAGGCTAGCTGCATCCCTTTTGTCCGGTTGAAGATAGCATTATCGCAGGACCCTGCACCTTTGCTTTATTGCCCTGTTAGGTCACTAATCCATTTTGAAGATCCAGAACAAGCACCTTTGAGGCTCCTAATTCTTCCCCCACCTAGGATGACCTCAAACACAACTTCTGTGTCTCTCAAAATAAAGCAGAAAAAAACCCTCTCTATAAAAATCTCATGGAGTGGAATTGCTAAAATACCATATTAGCAGAGAATGCAGCCCATACACCCGGTCTCGCTCTTTTTTTCGTATTTGAAATTTTCCACTCTTCATACACTCCACTTTTCCAGCACAATCTCCTCTGGAATCTCGCCAATGGATGATACCCAAACTTTCCATGAGGTACATGCATGAAGCTCCCAAACCTTTATTACCTCTAGTGCCCGGTCCGCTAGAAATAATGGAAGAAAATCATGACTCTGGCCACTGGAAAGGAAATGACAACATGCTAACAGAAAAATACAGACCACCTCAAAAGGCCCCAGAGTTCCTTAGGTGGATCCTAAGCCAGACTCGATTATTATAACGGCAGTGAGGTATAAGCATGCATTGACTCCAGAATCGGGTGCCCCACCTGAAAGAGGAAGTGAAAGACTTGACTCAGCTGGGAAAAAGATGTGTGGTACAGGATCTACACATTCAAAGGATTACAGTGCAGCAGCAATGCTCGGAAGGTATCACAGGGAAATCTGGGATGAATCGAAATCCTTTGTGACAGATTTACAAAAACACAGCGATCAGAATTTCTTACTGATGCTGAAACAAGGCTCCTTTGCTTCAACCCATATTGTTAGTGTTGCAGTGGACTCCACTGAACTTGCTACTGCAGAATACTGTCATGGCATCTCCCTGACTGAGACTGTCCTCCCTAAAGCATGATGCCAGATGTCAACCTGCCCTTTTCTGGAAAAACTCTCTTCAGGCAGCATATAGATGAAGAGATGTTTTGCATGAAGAATGAAGCAGGAACCCTGAAGGCAGTTGTAGTCGAGAAACAAAGGAAGTTCTTCAGACATTACAGGCCTAAAAAGCAATAGTACTTCCATCAGAGGTTTCAGACCTCGAGACTAATCAGGTGCAGCACCAATAAATGCAAGGCCAAAAGCCATTAGTATCAAAGGAGATGCCAGAAACAAAAAGTGACTCCACTGAAGACATCACTGTACAGGGAAAGGAATTCCTTTGGTAATCTGCAGTGATGTTTCAAATCCCTTCCTCCAGTTAATCACTGCTTTAGGAAGGTCGGTGGTTTCTCGCCAGGAAAATTGGAAGACTATGGCCACAGACAGACGGGTATTGAACACCATAAAACAGGGGCACTTGATTCACCTCAAGGCAATTACACTACCTATGCTACCAAAATTAACTGCGAATCTTCTCTTACCTGCACTGAAAGTGGAATCTTGGCTTCTATTAGCTGCACGAGCAGTAGAAAGGTACTATTGCTACAGTAAAACAAAGAAATAAGTGTACTCCAGATACTTCTTAGTAATGGAAAAAGATCAAACAAACCAACATCGTCCAATATTAGATCCCCGATTTCTCAACAAGTTCAGTTTCAGGGTGAAATTCCGGATGATGGCCCTGTGTCCCTTTTTTTCCACACATCAAAATGAACAATTGGTTCAGTTCCATAGATCTGCAAAATGCACATTTCCACGTTCCACGTTGATCTACACAGAAAATACCAGAGATCTCTTGTAGAAGATGTTCCTTGTCATTAGTCCGTCCTTCTATTCAGACTAAAATCTGCTCCCAGGACATTCTCTGAGTACATGGCAGTTGTTGCATCTAATGTAAGAAGGAAAATATTAGTTTACCCATATTGGCTCATAAAGGCAGACTCGCAACAAGAAGCAGTTCAAGACTTAGAAACCACTGCTAGACTGCTAAATAGACCAAGCTTTAATATCAATGTGGACTAGTCAATCCCAACTCCAGTCCAATGCCTAACGCACTTGGGAGCAAAAAAGAGATACAAAAAGAGAAAAGGGGTATTCCTGCAAGGAAGAGAGTTACATCAATTCTGAAGAAATGCTTGTAATTGAGGAGAAACACGAATTCTATGGCTTTACAGGTTGCACTGCCCCTAGGATCCATGGCACCCTGCATTTACTTATCCCCAAATGCAAGACTGTTTATGCGACCCCTGCAACAGTGTCTTCAGGATTAGTGGTCACAGAAAAAAGACAATTGGGGGGACTATCTGATCCTCACAACCCAGGCTGCAGAATCGCTAGCGTGGTGGTACAGTGATCTTGGGAAAGGGGTCTTCTTCCAAAAGAAAATTCCAAAATGGACCATAGTGACTGATACTTCACTGTCACTATCTGAATCAACTGACAGACCAAGGTATTTGGTCAGCCAAGGAGAAGACATACAATATGAACCTATTAGAACTGAAGGCAATACACCTTGCCCTCAAAAGCTTTCTACCCTCTCTGGAATCAAAAAACATCATGATTCAGACTGATAACAATACAAACCTGCATTTCACCAACAAGCAAGGCATAACAAGATCAACACATTTGTCTCTTCAATCACAAACCATGGGGCACTGGTTCTTGGCTATAGGGAATATGTTGATAGCAGTACACATCCCAGGAACTCAGAAGAATTTTTACTCCGTCAACATCACGAGGAAAACCACTGAAGAGTCCTGAATGATGAAGTATGACAGTACGTCTTCATAAAATGGGAGTTTCAGGCATTAGACCTTTTAGCTATGGCAAAAAACAAGTGCAGAGACTTCACATTCAGGTCACCAGAATAGAACTCAGTGGGCATTGCCCTTTTGGTCACTTGGTTGACGCCATTTGTCAAAGCCTTTCCTCCGTCCCCAGTCATACCATTGGTGATTGTGAAGCTAAACAAGTCAAAAATAAAAATTATCCTAGCCTCACCTATTGGCTGAGACTGTAGTAATACCTGGACCTTCTAGACCTGTCAGTCACACTACACAGAAGACTACTTTGCAGATCACATCTTCTGACTGGGTGCCAGGCCCAGTTCTGACTCCCAAGCCTGCAGGCCTTGAATTTGGCTGTACGGCTCCTAAAGTCAGGCCTTACGGACATATGAATCGTTCTCAGAAATGTATGGAGATACTTAAGGGGGCAAAACGTCCCTTAATGAGGTCATGCTATACACTATAATAGAAGAGATTCTGCGTTTGGTGCCACAGTAAACTCCACCTGGCTGCTATTACGGCATTTAGAGAATCAGCACAGCATGATTCTTTCTATAAAATCCCAGTAATTAAAGGTTTTGTGGAGGGGTTTAAAAAGGTTTCCCCTCCCTTGAAAAATCTCCGTCATACAGCTTAACGTAGCACTATCAAGACTGTTTAACTCTGCTTTTGAGCCTATTCATAGAGCAGCATTGCAGCATCCCTCATGGAAAACTTCCTTTTTAGGTCGAGGCAGTGCATGTGCTGTCTCTTGACATGTTGTAAACACTCTATGGGCTTTAGATCTGACTGGCTTTTGTCAGTGTCCTTTAAAAAACGTTGCTTCTAATTGGATAAAGGTTCCTGCTTGTCCCACCTTTTTTCTCGAGTGTTGACTCCCATGGATCGCCCCCAGGACTTGTCCTCTTCCCCTTTGCTATTGTATATCCTGTCTTTGGAACTTTATTATTTATATTGACACAGAGCACTTCACACTTGGCGCGCCACCCGATTCACGGCCGCCACACTTCAGTGTAAAGCATCTCCCTTACGTGCTTTTCGTTCTGGATGTTATGTGTTTCCATCCAAACATTCTCAGCTGATGTCATTTCAATTCCCCAACGTGTTCACGGAACGGGAGCTACTGCGCCCCCACATCCACCCAGCTAGTCTTCCCGTGGTCACGTATTTGTGATTTATGTAATAAAAAAGGATAATTTAACGTAGCACGCACTCCACAACAAGGTATCGTAGCCCATACACAAACACCAGTTGCATATTTACCCACAGAGAGTGATGAGCCTTCCACACATACACAGACTGCTCGAGCCCTAGCGGCAAAGTTGTTAGCTCTATCCTAAACAACACATCCTCTCCTAAGATAAGCATTTAAAATAGCTGGTGCTCCTTTGGAATGCACAGTTAATATGTGTTCCAAAACAGCGCTGGCCATCTTGTTTTCAAATGCTGCAGCCCAGTTTAATAGGTTGGCGTGTTGGATGATGCGACACAAGTATAACTCCAAGGGAGGTATGTTGTTGGAGTTTTGTTTTTTTCCCCTTACTTTTGTTGTTTTACCTGCTGATTTAGACGGCTATGGACAGTGAAAAGAAAAAAAAAAGAAGAAAGTGCTGAACCATATTCTTTAATCATATGCAAATAGGGCAGCCACTACCCAAACTAAGCTGGCTCAGAGACAGAGCAACGTGTGTGAGACCACAGGAACTCCCGGGCATTGCTCTGTGATACATGGCCAAGCATATCAATATGCCTATGAAATACCCCCATAAAACTGCAGTCACTTCATTAGACACTCCAGTATTAGACATTGCTTTAATTATTTCTTGCAACTCGTGCATTGTCAACCTGGCATGAAGCATCGGTTACTTATGTTGGATTTGTAGCATGCCGGATTGATACCCAAGTACCTTACCTCTAGGGTGCACGGGATTATGTTGTGCCATCTAAGGGTTCATGTCCCAGTGTGTCATACAGCTAACACAGTGTAGTGTTGTTCACTCCTTGGTACTTGGCAGAGGGATGTTTATCCATTTCGCTTCTGGCGCCCAGTGCAACAATCTCTTTGGCGACCACCACTGACCTCTTTCTCCTCTAATTCCCTCACTACCACCCTCCAACAGACCCCTTCATCTCTCCATAGCACCTCTCTGACATACATTTCAATTTTTATAGTGATACTCCTAGTTCTGTGATCTGCATAGTACGTTGCAGCAGGCACATTAACCGTCTGCTCTACTTAAGGATGAGCCAAAACTGCCAGTAGACAAAACTCTGCTCTCTTTCCAGAAAGAACATTAATAACTTGCGTTATCATAACACTTTTATTTGCTGCCTGAAAACTGCTGGCCACACAAGGAGCTTTGCATCTTGTACTTTTAAACTAATTAGTCACCTCGGCTAGAAGAGTCGGCGAGTTACGCCTTATCAGCAGTAGAACCATTACCATCTTCTAATCCAAGATGTTTGTTTTAAGAACTCATCCTTCATTCTCACTTAAGTTATGTCTGATTTCAACATTAATTATACTATACTGACAGAGACCGCTCCCTCCTCTTTAGACATTAAAAGCGTGCTACAGTTTTATCTAGAGGAGACAAAGATATTAGGAAAACAAAACAGTTGTTTGTAAATTATGGCCACATTAGACAAGGGCTGACTACTTCCAAACAATCCATTGTGGAATGGATAGTGGCTCAAATTACTTTGTCACCGGTTTTCAAATCCATGACTACAAGGAAAACCCTAACCTCCACAAGAATGAAAGTAGGTAATGCAGCATGAATAAGAAATACCCCTGCCTTTGACACTTGTAGAGCCATGACATGTACATATTTTAAATAATGTATCTTTTACCTTCTCACGTCTTTGCATTGAAGAAATTAACATTTGAAGACATACATAATATGCACTTTACTGCCCAACAGCTGCAACATTTGACTAATTAGCTTGCTACTCTATTCAAGTGTGCTTGTCTGTCAATGAAGAACCAACGATGCAGAAGAAAAGATTGCATAACTGTAGATGAGGTCCTGCATCATAGCAATCTTCATTGAAGTTAAAAACCACCCACTCCATTCTCTGACTGCTTAAACATTGGACAAAACTGTATAATCATTGTCCATGCTTTTTCCATAAAAAAACCCCCAAAACTGGCTCTAGTATGGCGAGCCTTCCAAATTCTTTAAAAGAAAGGTCTTTTTTTAGGTCGAGCCTAGCGCAGCGCACATGCGCTGTTCTAGGATAAGGCCTCTTGGAATCACTTCAGACTTTCTGCAAACTTGTGCGTGTGGTGTTCGATTTTCCACACATGTTATTGGCTTTGCGTGTGGCTTTCAAAAATGAAAGCACGCAATTGGCCAAAGGCGGGTGCATGTCCCACTTTTTGTGAAAATGTTTACTCCCACAGCGTTTAGCTGTCCGGAGCGAGCAGCGGCGCACAGCGTGCCATCTGTTGTGGATCATGTTTCATTCAAAGACCTTGCAGCTGTTCTTACAAGGCGCGTCCCCTCCACCCCGGCCAAGGGACAGACCCCACCGCCACAAGAGTGTGCGCTTCTTTTTCCAGCACTCGCATTTCATCTATGTCAGCACTCTTTTCCTGCATCGTTATCTTTGTATTAGTATGTTATTGTCAAGACATTTGCTGTACTCTGTAGTTGGCCTCTATAGTCGCCTCTTTTTCGGTACCATCTTAAAAATTGACCGCACCTTTTAACATTAGCGTTTTTTCATCACTGTGGTACGTGCTTCCTTTTACACCTCTGCGCAGCTGTTGTGCGTGCTACCGTGGACATCTCTACATAGTGCACAGCTGTGGTGTGTGCTTCCTTTCCCTGCATTGCTTTTGGTGCTCCCTCGATCTGGAGGCGTAACGCAGGCCCTTGCTGGGGGCTTAATTTGAGCTGGTGTCTGCCGTGCGCACATGGGCACTTAATTATTAGCAATTGCTTTTTGTGCATGCTTGCTGGCACCGGCTGCTAAATAATGCCTCAGCGCAGCTGTGGTGCGTACCACCTTTCACATCTGTGCACAGTGCACAGCTGTGGTGCCTGCTTCCTTTCCCCCATTGCACAGTACACAGCTTAAAATGATCTGCACCTTTTAACATTCGAGTTTTTTCAGCACCGTGGTGCGTGCTTCCTTTCACACCTCTGCGCAGCTGTGGTGCGTGCTACCTTTGAGATCCCTGCACAATGCACAGCTGTGGTGCATGCTTCCTGTCCCCCCCCCCCCCCCCCCATTACACAGCTTCAAAATAGACCGCACCTTTTAACATTCGCGTTTTTTCAGCACCGTGGTGCGTGCTTCCTTTCACATCTCTGCGCAGCTGTGGTGCGTGCTTCCTTTCACCCCACTGCACAGTGCACAGCTGTGGTGCGTGCTTCCTTCACCCCACTGCATGTGCCCCCTCCATCACACCCACGAGGTTCTCTCGATTGTCTTAATAAACAAATTTCACACACAGATGCCCAGGTTTCCGATGTTAGCATTTGTGAACTCACTGGACCTCGTAGCTTTTCTTACCAGGCGCGTCCTCTCCACCCCGTCCGAGGGACAGACCCCACCGCCATAAGCTGGATTATAAAGCTCCCTGACAGAAGCACCAAGGCGCTGGACCTTGCAGCTTTCCTTACGAGGCGCGTCCTGTCCACCCCGGCTGAGGGACAAACTCCTCCGCCACAAGCTGCTGTGATTGTTTAATAATATTATTAATTATTATTCCTACCAACTTTCGCATTGACATTTTTGCCCTTTATTATACTATTTGCTAGTTTTTAAATCATCATCAGCAGCAACATTTGTGCCCCTGTGCTGCCTAGACAGGAAGCACACCAGTACCGCCACTGTAACAGGAGGCCCTTCCACACTTCCAACAGACGGCTCTACAGGAAACAGTCTGTGTATTGTTTCTTATTGTTGCTCTTTAATGTTTCTTAAGAGGACACTACAGCTCTCTTGGCATTGCTAACAGATCACTTGCTTGACACTCATTTCAACTGCATTGCGCCACAGCCCACATAGCCACTTCTTCTAAACCAGGAGACGGTTATGGATGCTATTGTCCATAGTGTATTATTGTTTTACCAATCCAAGATGGCTTACAAGTTGGTTCTAAATGTTGGAGTTGTACAGGAACTTCAAAACAATGATAGACTATTACTAATACCTCTACAAGACGGACACCTGCTGCTATGTTTAGTTTTGTTGTCGCAAGCATATGGGTGCGGTGTTTAGACAGCAGCATGATGTCTTTTTACTACTTTTTTATTTAACTTTCACCTGTTGTTGAGTTTGTGTGTTTTATTACGGTTGTGTCAGAGGGTGAATGCAAGAATGTGAGTGGATAGATGGATGAATGGATGGATACATGCATGCATGCATAATGTGTTATTAAATGTCTAAACCCATCAATGACGCAAAAGGCACTTTCATTTATAAGCTAGACCTATTGGCATTGCCAATTCCTTGTTTATACTATATGAGCAAAGATCAATAAAAATAAACAAGAATCATGAGGAGTGTGGCAAAAAAGATCAATATTATGTGAAAGATGTTAATTTGTTTGTCAAGCATCTTTTTATTGATTTTTATAACACAATGGATATCAAACATTCAAATTGAGAAACCAGAATAAGCTGTCCAGTAGCCATTTAGGTAATGAACGTTCTTTCGTCTCTTAAGGTACTCCTCTACACAGATTCTTGGTAATGTACTTCCAGGTCTAGAAACCAAACATTCATGATTTGCCCTCCGCAAATAACCCCCCCCCCCCCCCCAATGCTACATCCCCCTCCCTTCCCTTGTGAACTAAAAGCAGAAATAAATGAAAATAAACATAGCATATTACTCAGGCGGAGCTAAGGGTAACGTACGTTGTACAGGAAGTTCTCTCTGTTCATGGTGTTGCTGTGAGGGGAAGGCCTCGAGAGGGATTCCTCAGAAGAGGTAGCTAATTAAGGGGCCCCAGGAGTATTCAAAGTTTTTAAAGTAATCTCTAAAGATGTTGCTCATTTTTTCAATTATGACACCCTGGCGGGCATGCCATTGCTAGAAAAACAATATGAGAGAAAGGGTATTTATGTGCTAGGGGTACTCCTAGTCCCCTGGAACAGATTAAACAAACAATGGAAGGAGTACACCATCAGAGATAATTCAATACCTCGAAGATACGGAGAGGTGCACTGAAAAGAAAGGCTTATCCTTCCTTATAGAAAGTGCGTCAGTGCAGGATCTTTCTTCTTCTTCCAGGCTGCGTCTATTGCAGTGTTCGCTGCTCCCAGACAAAGCCACATTAGGTCTTGGTCAATTTATTTTGGTATTTCATACAGTTATCCCGTAAACCCAGGAGTGCGAAATCGGGGGTATCTGGAGTTGGGTATCCCAACATGTCTTTAATGTGGGCTAGGATTTCAGACCAAAAGGGACCGATTGCCAGGCAGTCCCACCAGATGTGGCTAAAATCGCCTAGGAGGCTACAGCCCCTCCAGCACAAGTCTGATGTGTTGTGAAAAATATTTTTTTTTAGTTTGGTAGGGTATAAGTACCAATCACAAAGTACCTTGTCATGAGCTTCTCGTAGGCCTTAGGGGCGATTGCATTGGGCTATGTCTTTCCAGAGTGTCATCCAGTGCCTATTAAATGTTGTGTCCCAAAGTTCCTTCCCAAAAACGAGACATGGTTGCTGGGAGGGCAGTGTGTGGAGTAGCAAGGAATACAGGAAGAAAATGGTACCTTTAGTTGCCCCAGCCCCCTTCACAAAGCGCTCCAGTGGTGTGAGCTCCCTAGTCACTGCCTCCCAAATCTCTCGGTGCAGCACCCAGTGACACAGTTGGAGATAGTGTAACTGTTCTGCGCTCGAGAGTTGAAAGTCCTGTTGACAATGCTCAAAGTTTAGATTGTCCCAATTATGAAAAGGGTAGGATAGTGTGAGGCATTCCCCCTCCCTCCACGCATCACATGGGCCTGGTTGTGCAGCCGGCGGGAAAGCTGGATTTGGGTGAATGGGGAGGGGAAACGTCATTGGGGTGGCCACCTTGACAGCCTCGTCCCAGAATTTTACGGTTGTTCTTGTAGGAGTGCTTATGTAAGCATTTGGGGTGCAGGCTATTTTCGGTTTCCAGAGTATGTACCAAATGACTCCTTCCGCTTTTGCCCTGTCCATATGGAGCCAGTGCTTATCTGACTCTCACAGGGACCATTCAGTAATGACTCATAATTGTGCGGCTTTATAATAGAGATAGAAATCTGGAAGTGCTAGGCCCCTTTCATCCTTCGGTCATCTAATCAAATTGGAGGGGAGACGGGCTCTTTTGTAATGCCAAATAAATGTAGCTAGCAGCGTTCAAAGCTTGGGCAGATGATGCTTCTCGAGGTTAACCGGCAGGCTTTGGAAGAGGTCAAAGGACTTTGGCAAAACTACCATCTTAATCGCATGTATTCTGCCGAGCCATGACCTATAAATAGGAGCCCACCTTTTAAGGTCAACCTTTAATTGTCAAAGAAGTGGCAGGTAGTTGCCCAGAAATAAATTAGAGTTCTTAGGAGTTATTTTGATGCCAAGGTAGGCGAGTTCCTTCTTTGCCCATTGAAAGGCGGTCGAAGCCACCAGCGCCCCCATCTCTGCATCAGCCTGCATCAAATTAAGAAGGAAAGACTTGGACAAGTTAATACGCAGGCCCACCACCTCTTCAAAAAGTCAAAGCTCACTTGAAGAGTTGTTAAGGAGCTGTGAGCGTTAGTAGAATGTCATCGGCAAACATTGAGATCTTATGGTCCACTGATCTGAAACTGATACCCCTGATCAGCTGGCTACCCTTATGTTAGCTCCTAGGAGTTCTATACTGAGACCCAAGAGGAGTGTGGAAAGCAGGCATCCCTGTCTTGTCTCCCCTCCCCAGGGGAAATAACTCTGAGCTAACCCCATTTAGCTATTACTCTAGAGCATGGCACGGCGGAGTTAGCCTGAACCATTGCTATAAAGGCCTTGCAGAAGCCAAATTGCTTCAGGGCATGAAACAAAAATGTCCAATCCACCCAGTCAAACGCCTTCTCGGCATCCAGGCCTAGCATCACTGCTGGAATATTCTTTTTGATAGCCTTCTTACTCAGATGGCTCACACTCCGTACATTATCGTGAGTCTGCCTGCCTTTGATGAAGCCCGACTGATCCAGATAGATCAAGTCCACATCAGATCCTCCAGTCGCAAGGCTAAGATTTCAGAGTATAACTTTGCGTCGAGGTTGAGGAGTGCTATGGAGCGGTATGAGCCACACATTTCTGGGTCCTTTCCTCCTTTCGGTATGACCGTGATTATGGTCTTTCTCATTGTAGGGGTAACACTTCCAGTTTCTGCTATATGATCAAAAAAAGAGAAGTCAGGTGGGAGATGAGTTCCGCGCCAAATGTTTTGTAAAATCGTGCCGATAGTACATTTGGACCAGGGGATTTGTATAGCTTCAGGGAGCCTATAGCCTAGTGTACCTCTTCCTCACTGATTGGTTCCCCCAGTTGCTTGTTTTGGGTTGGTGGTACCTGTGGAAGTTTCACCGAATGCAGATATTCAAGTGGTGGTTTAGAGTCGACACAGTCTGCTGTATATAGTGCTTTATTGAACTGCCCAAAGACTCCTGCCTTTCGCTGGTCTGATGTTTCCACTTCTCCCGAGGGGCAACATATGTCTTCAATATACTCCTTTTTCCTACGCATCCTTAGCTGCTGCGCTAAGTGTGCCCCCACCTTATTGCCATGTATATAGGACGTTTGCTTTAGGCGGAGGAGTGTCAGTTCTGCCCTGTTATTATAGATCGCATTGAGTTTCCCTTTCACCTCCATCACTTTTCGTTGGAGGGTTAGTGTACAGGTCATTTTATCGGCCTGTTCCAGGGTGCGTAATTCTCCTTCCAACGTCGGTCGTTCCCTGGTCCTCTGTTTATTAAGTGCCGAAATTAATGCAACTTATTGGCCCCTCAACACCACCTTAAATGCGACACAGTAATTGGTAGGCGATGTGTCTTGGGGGTGGTTATTCAGCTGAAAAGAATTCTCTAGTGGCCTTCCGTAAATCACCCCATAGCATTTTTTTTCTTTCTTTTTTTAGTGTCATATATGGCGTGAACTAGACCCAAGACATCGGGTATCAGAGCGCTTTACATAAGCACCAGTTTCGTTACAGAAGGACACATTCATTTTTGTTAGGCACGGGGAGATTAAGTGATTTGCCCCAAATCACAGGATGTTGAGCATTGTTGCAGAGACTTGAACCCGGTTCTCCAGCTTCAAGGTCGACCGCTCTAGCCGTAAGGCTACATCCTCTCCCCGAGCAGTCTATCCTGAACCAGGGCATGGAGGAAGAACCAGTGATTCTATTTAGGTGGGGGGGTTATTCTAGGGAAACTACCACTGGAGCATGGTCGGAGATGGTTATTGAGTAAATCGTCACCTCTCTAACATCTTGGCCAGGGCCTGGCTGAGGAGCACGTAGAATTGTCTGGAGCAAGTATGGTGGATGTGAGAGAAAAAAGTGTAATCTCTGTCCTCAAGGTGATTCTCCCTCCAGGCATCAAGTAAACCCAGGTCACGCACTGTCTGTTTTAAGCTTTTCGTGAAGCTACTCGTGGGTGCTCAGTGGGGATGGGTACTGTCAATGCCAGATTGCCATGTAAGTTTAAAGTCCCCCATGAGACTTATATCCCACTCCGTGAAGCCTCCCAGTAGTGTTAATAGAGCTGTTATATATGACACCTGATTGGTGCGTAGGCTGCCGCAACAGTGCACATTTTCCCTCGGATACGACCTTTTACCAGGACCACCCTCCCCTCTTTTTCTGTTTTATAGCCCTCTGGTTGGAA
The DNA here is from genome assembly GCF_964204655.1 of Triturus cristatus. NCBI lineage: Eukaryota > Metazoa > Chordata > Amphibia > Caudata > Salamandridae > Triturus > Triturus cristatus. Next base: position 681,804,409 of record NC_140581.1, read on the forward strand.
TTTTAGTGAGGAGTGGAATAGTAGCGCCACGCCATTATGTTTTGTAGGATTTGTATATCAAGGGGTACATCTTTTGCTTTAGCCTATGGTCCTTTGATCTTTCGAGGTGGGTCTACTGTAATGATCATAGGAGGCGATTCGTACCGAGATTGCTACCATGGCTACAGTGTAGCAGCTGTATGCAAGGGTCCCGGCTGCAGCAGTGGTCTTTGCGACGTTTGCTTGTAAACTAGTGATTGCAAAAATTCGAAAAAAACATACACAGAAACGGGGGGGGGGGGGGGGGGAGAGATGGTAATTTTTAATTTAGATGGTAGGGCTATCAAAGTTACTCAACTTATATTCATTCATGGTGGCCAGCCCGGCTATTTCAGCCTCTAAAAATAATATTTAAAATTATTTTTTGTTCACTGTATTTAAATTATTTGTAATTACATGAACCTCTCTTGTTTGATTGTTCCTAACGAAATCTGATGTCTTTGGTTTTCTTCAGGTTGGGCCAAGGTTATCAAGTCATTGTGCAAGAATCTTTGATCTAGTTCACAAAGCCCTTTTGAAAACATTCACAGTTATACTGTTCTTTCATGTTTGGATTAGACATCTGCCTTTTATGTAATTGAGATTCGCAAAAATGTCAAGAAGTGCTCCTTAAAACCTATGATAATGATAGATTTTCAGTACTCGTACGTCCCACCTCTTCTAAATCACTCAGATAATCCGCCTAAGAAAGAAGGCAGAAATGTGACTTTGTACACTTTGTTTTTTTTTTACTTATGTTCTTTGAACACTTCTGATATTCCCTACACATTTTCACACTAGCTAGAAGCAGAATCTTTCTTCGGAATAAGTTTACAAAGGACAATCCACAATACATGCCTTGTAGGTGCATGTTATGATCGTAAAATCGGACTTATTCTGATTCTCTAATTTAGGGGAAGTGGAACCTTAACACTATAAATCTCTCGTTTTTAGTGCAGATGTGTAAGAAGAGTAAGTACCTTACAGTATGTATAATAATCTGATGTGGTTATTATTATTGTTTGTTTTGTTGTTGTAATAATTGATTTCAGTCTACAATTAATTTTTGTGCTTTTTAGATCTTCTGACTTTTTAAGACTCAAAGTAAATGTTCAGAGATTTAAATCTTCCGAGGACAGAACCCAGCTCATGCCATGATATTGGTTCACACAATTTCTTGTTCGTTTGTGTTGCCTGGCATATTAAGGATGAAAAGTTTTATCAGATGTTATATACATTTTTTTCTCAGTTACTTTTGATTTCCCCATTTTCAACACAGCAGTTATATCTTGTGTACTGGTCTACAAAGCAATTGCAAGAGGAACATTATCAAGCAAAATTGAAAACTAATAATAATGGATAAAGAATTAGAAAAGAGTTTTAAAATGAAGTCACTTTTTGTATGCAAAAGAAATTAAAAAATATATAAAAGATGTTTTTTGATTGAAACTAAAAGTCGCCAACAGTGATACATTTGGTGAAAAAAGCAACCACAACTTTAACCACATTAAGTTTCAATTAATAGAAAGAGTTCGGAAGATTTCTAGGGGAGGCAATAGATACAAAATATGGGGAAAACATGAGAGCTTCTAAATAAATAGATGCTGCACCCTTCAACCTTGGGAAAGGATGGAATATAAACAGAAGCATGTCCCCGGAGGAATGGTTTAAAGCTCTGTAAAGAAGGGTCAAACTCTTATGATAATAGGATATCTAGGCTAAAGGAGAAACCTGATTCCAAACTGATTATAACCCTGTTTCTCAAAAGATGAGCTATTTCTAAAGAGACAAATGGAAACTGAGTGATAAATCAAAAGGAGGGGGGAATCTGACTTGTGAAGAAATGTTTCACTTCTGTTATGGGAACTGAGGCAATAATTATGTATTCTCAAATATTCTTAATACTGGCAGGATCAACGTCAGTAAGCAAACATAACCTACATGCCCATAAAACCTTTGGAAAGAACTGGAAAAACGTGACACACCAGTGAACAATATAGTGCATTCAGTCTCCTCTGAATATAAATCCAGCCTCTTGGCTGAAGGCTGCTTTTAATTATTGTTGTGATTTTATGTTGGTGTCAATCTGTGTGTATCCCATGAAATGCACTTTTCACTAGTTAGGCAGTTGGTGTTGGACCTCTGCGGCGCCTTGGACGAGATGGGGCAAATTTTCTCTTTCTTTATAAACCTTTCTTGTACTCGGACACTCTGGGAGAACTTGGGGATGGCAGAGTTTTATTGATCTTACTCTACTGACTGGGGAGTTAGATTTGGGGAGTCACATGGGCCAGTAAGATGGTGGAAGACGTGTTTCTGTTACTTGCTGCTCTCAGGTCCCAGCTGAGAGCCCAGTAGCTGGGGCAGTGGAGAGTAGTCACTGCAGGTGTTCTGCGTGTGCAAAAGCCCCTCCTCTGGTTTTGAGGTCTGTGATAGCAGGCAGCAGACAGAGACGATTTATTTTTGTTACAGGGTTTGCATAGTGAGCTCCTGTACAGACACTGACCGGTACACCTGCCTTTTCTTGTGAAAAAGAAAAAAGTGAATTTTTGGAGGCTTGCAAAACACCTTCTTCCCAGATTGTGTGTAGGCTACAAGCTTCCGACAAGACTACTATGGGATTGTTGTGGGTTGGGAGCAATGGTGGGAGGGGTGGGTGAGGGGCAATTGTTTTGAACACGGAACCTAATGATATGTTGCTTTGATTCAACTATAATGTTGTCTCCTTCAGTTTAATGTGCATCATCGTGTGTTTAAATTCCTTAACTTTTTATTTACTCTTCAATCATTGCCCGTTTTTATTACCTAATGGAGAAGATGTACAAAGAGTTTTAGATGAATGGAAGGAGTACAAAATGGGTGTTCCAACATATGGAGCAATCATTCTCGATGAAACGCTTGAAAATGTAAGTGAAAACCTTCTACAAATAATACACTTGTTATTACTTGGTGGCCACCATTTGTACTAGATCGTATATTGCAGAGCTTCTGTTTTGAACGGTTACATGAAATGTCTCTGCAAACGTGTGTGCTTAATCCGATTTCAGAATCTTAAACAAGTGACTTCAGCTTTATCCATTTTTACTCAGTTTGCTTGCTACCCTTTGCTACCACTCATTCCCAATTGGTTGTGAATTGCTTGTGTCCACAGCCAGGAGAAAATAAGCCACTCTTGAAAAACATCCTGTCAACTTACGATCGTTTTGGAACACACTGTGCAAGTCTCTCTCGAGGCATGTGTTCGGCGTATTTTGTGATGTGATCAGAATCCCTGAAAGATGCTTTCCTTTCTAAATATAATTTCGGAGCTCTGGACACATCTAGCAAACTTAGAAGGGGAGGGCATGATGATGATCCCAAGCTTGAAATCTCATTGTGGACTGTACGTTCAGTAGAGGAATGCAAATCCAATCGGAATAAAAAAATATTAGAAACCCCTTCTATCTGGGAGAGGATATGGCAAAATAATAATCTCTATTTCTTAAAAGGGAAAGCACAAACTAATGACTGGTAAGTGGGAAAATAATTAGTGGGCGTGGCAGGTTGTCACACTCAGAATCCTTTAAGGACATGGCAAGACTCAAGTTCAGACACCTGCAGGACCAGGCACAGAGGAATGGCAAGACCTGCGATGCAACCCTGCATTGAGATGCCGGTTTTTCACTTGCATGGTGTTTGTGTTCCACCCAAAAACGGTTTGTCACTAGGGGTGCAAGCAGACTTGTTGCTGAGTTTGTGCGATGTGCATCTAATTGATTGTGTTGACTGTGGGCGTCCTGGTGCTGTCCGAGCCACTTGGCAGTTGATTTATGACTGTGTATCTAGTCTGGTGTTTACACACTACCCTCTTGAGTCACGAGCAGGCCAGATATCTGGAATGTGTTGCCAATGTGTATTGTGGAGTCAGCCATGAATGTGTAAAGAGGACATTTGTTAGAGGTCACTATTAAGCGCAGGAAGGATTGATTGGTGCAACACAGACTTGTGACCAAACCTGTTCAAATTATAGGACTGGAAGTCTTATTGACTGAATTGCGAAATTAACAAGGACAGTTTGAAGACTGACTTTTTTAATATGAGTTCCATAAAATGGCAAATACTAAATTTCTCAAGTAATAGAAGTCTTGCTGATGAGTTAGCATTTAGTGAGTTTTTTTTACTACAATATCTACACAATTAGTATACGGATTAGGAAGAATAATTTTGTGATTATAAGATACAAGTCCTATATACAAAATAAGTGGTATGATCAATAATTGAGTCTATTATTGTAGACAAAGTTTCACAGGTTAATTCTTCTCATTAAAGAACTCGGTGATTTGTATAATTTTGTAGCCCATGTTTTCTATATATGTGAAGAGTTGAGTTGGTTAATCAAAAGATTACATGGTCAGGATGGTGGATTACATGAGTGCTTTTGAAACCATAATTGGATCTGGTAAGTTGCAATGTGAGTATGTGGCGCAGGAGTGAGTGTTTTAGTGATGGCCAGAGAGAAATTGGCTGAGTAGTAACTTAAGTTGATGGTTAGTATGATTGAGGTTGACGAGTTTTGTAGATGCTGGTAAAGATTCAAAAACATTATCAAGATCGAAAGAAAGGATCCATGTCTCAAGGCAGGTGGTAGAGGGCCACAATGTAGACATTGATTGGGTGATGGTAGTGATAGACTGTTACTCAAAGGATGAGGGAGTGAGACTTAATACTGAGGTAAGTTTCAAGGGTCTTGTTAAGTTCAAATCCAGTAGGAGGCCTGTTATGTAGCTGATGTGTTTGATGTGAGTAATGTGGAAGAATCTGCCAGTGTGACAGTGGCTTTTCTGGATCTGTGATGGCAGTGAATGTGCCCAGGGTGAAGGAGGGGCGTAATTTATAGTGGTCTGTTACATATTATTTTTGTTGTGAATAGATCAGGAAATACCATTGTCTAAAAGATATCGGGGATGGCTCAATTTTGATTTGTGCAATTGTTTTTGTGTTTAAGCATGGAAATAGATTGGTGGGTGGCTTGTCGTTTACCTGGATGATCACATAGCGAAGAATGGGCAGGGTAAGTGTGCAAGGGAGGAACACATGAATGAGTGGTGAGTGGAGAACATGAATGGGCATGAAAGCAGTAACAGATAAAGTAGTAGGATGGACTTTGTAATAACCTGAAGCATGGTGTTGGTGTAGTAAATGAAAATTGACTACTTTTTTGGGATAACGTTTGTGAAGGCAGTAGTGCGATTACAGTTCATAGCAGAGTTGTATTTAGTTCTGAGTCCACTTAAATATGTTAATGCCACATTCTTTGTACAACGTCTCTCAAATTAATACAAAATAATGCCTAGGCAAAGGGAAATCTGTTTTTATTTTTTAACAAAAGTACTATTATATGGACCCATTTAGAAATTTAAAATGGGTTTAAAACATAAAGCAACTTTGATGACTAAACTTATATTAACGTTCTGCTCTTCCAACGAGAAAAGGGTGAGAGGAAATATAGTTTCCATAGAAATGAAGAGAAAAGACTGCATTGTTGTTTGAAGTCTGTGCTAGGAATCCCAATATACAGCCCAGTGGCAGTTGGTCTCTCAGTTCTGTGTGCACTCGGAGTAGGATCTCTGAACAGAGCTATGTGTTCTTACCAACTTTCTACTCTCAGAATACTTTCCTAGAGCATTTATTTCTGGCCTTTTCTCAGTATTTAACTTCTGCTTTATTGTGGAAATGTCCTCTGGGAGGTAGGATTTAAAATTGTTTGGCGTGTCTCTCATCTCTGCATGTAAACCTTTTGTTTGAGGCATGTGTAGCTGTAGATACCCATGCTTTGCATACTCCTGCCATCTAGTGTTGGATTCGGATGCGTGCAAGCTGTTTTTTCTCTGAAGAAGTCTTTTGAGCCACGAGTTTGAGTGACTCCTTCTCCTGAAGATAGTCCGCATGGGCATCGACTTTGTTAGAATGTTTTTTTTTGCCATCTGGTTTGGACGTGTGTGCTTGTGCTCTGGTGAAGACTGTTACGAGGCTCCTTTCGCTTACTTTTACACTCTAACCTCTATTGTTACCACTGTGCGCATCGAGGAAAGCGTCATTGCTCGTTGTTTCAATGCACTTCCACCGCGGCCCCTATAGGGGTTCTCCCTTTGGGGCCATCATATTCACTCTCCACCAGGTTCTCCAGAGAATGCCATGCTGACGATGGAACGGACGCCCTTCGTTTCTGCCCTCGCAGCCACGCGAAATACCCATGGACCGACTTGCATAAGGTCTGTTATCTTGTTTGTCACCGGAACACAGATCAGCAGATTGTGAGGCTTGTTGATCCTTCTGCTTCAAGAAAACACTCCGAGACCCTGGAGCACGCCCGCTGGAATGCGGCGGGAAGCACCGAGGGCACTCCCAACATCATTGGCCATGACCACGTCGGCGAAGAGGAAGAACAAGACCCTGAAGCTTCCTTAGCCGAAGAAGGTGTTCCGACTCTGAATCCGAAGTGACACCGGCTCCACAGTCCGTGTATATGGTGCCCCTCAACCCTGTGTTGAACATTCTAAATAACACATGGCCCTCTTGATCAAGAGGCCCTTGTACCACCACTGCCACCTGGCCATGGCCCTCACTGAGCGACTGTTTCGGATGCTCCGGCTCAGTGCCGAAACACCAACAGAAGCCGGCAACCACCCTAACACCCACCACCGCCGACCCGGCTGTCGACATCCACAACGTGGGCACCGAGTGGCGCCGAAACACTAGCACGGCTCGGTCAGATAGTTTCGAAACCACATACCAGCGAATCAGTGGAACATATCCTCCATACATTACAAGAAAAGCGTGACGGTCGGCAGAAGCAGCCACATTCAGCCTCACACTGGATGGATCTGAACAAAGCCTTCAGCTCCCATTCTTCCACTATCAAAAAGACAGCTGTCTTTCCAAGAGGCACTCACACCACCTAAAAGGGAGAAAGCCACTAGTCCTTTGCCTCTTCCACCACCCTCACTCCCTCCACCTCATCCAACATCACCACCAGACTCGTCATCTCCACCATAGTGTGTTGAAGATCTCCTAGATATCTCACCTCAGGGATCCCCTGATAATGTTATTGGTAGGCATGATGCTGGGGATCACACCTTAGGTACGCTCATGATACAGACCCTCCAGGGGACACCGACCCTGATTTGTAGCCCACCTGCCCATCCCCACCTGATGATTCCCTCTACTTATGAGGAGCTAATAGGTAGGGCTGCTACCTTTCATGATGTCCAGCTCCATAAGGAACCCTTAGAAGAGTATTTCCTCCTTGAGACCCTTTCATCTATCCATAGGGCCACTCAGTACTTACCGATGCTAAAAGGCATGTTATGCCATACTGAGGATATTTTGAAAGACCCTCTTGTGCTAGAATAATAACACCCAATGCTGATAAAAAAATATAACGCCTCTCCATTAGATCCCATATATATTTGGGGACAAGTATCACCAGACTCCATAGTGATCACCATTGCTCGTAAGCATGCAAATTCATAAGCTATCGGAGACACCCCACCACCTGACAAAGAGAGCAACTGCATTGATGCAGCGGGTAAAAGGGTTGTGGTGCAATCCCCAAATCATTGGCATTTTGCCAATTTAATGGGTTTACTGGCTTGCTGTGACCGTGCAAACTGAGACAAAAGGGAGGAGCTCCTCCAACATCTCCTAGATGAGCTCAGATTAAATAGGACAAGAACTTGTGTCAGAGGGCAAATTAATATCAAATAATTCCATCCGTTGTGCCCTAGACTCTGCTGACACAGCATCTAGAGGCATCAATACAAGCATCTTGCTTCGATGCCACGCATGGCTGTGTATTTCTGGGTTCAGACCATACAAAGAGCATCTCATTGGTTCCCAAGTTGACGCTGCCCTAGAAAAAAATTGAAAAGACACGGAGACTGTGAAATCAGTGGGAGCCCTTCAAATAGCTACTCTCCGTGGCTCCTTTTTTCACTCCAACTATAGTGGAGGGTCCACTTCAGACAGCTCCACCTCATACCAACATAGTGCAACCAAACCTCCTCTCTGAGAGGTTACTTTAGAGGCTCCGACAAGGGCAACAATGGCAAAGGTGGAGGCAAGGGTGCTTCCCCATGCGGTAAAACACCCACCACCAGACAGCCCCCTCTGACCAGACACCATCTTTCGGGAGTTGTTTGCAGGGCTTTCTACCTACATAGCAATCAATAACATCAGACCAGTGAGTGTGAGACATTTTGCAACATTGCTATTGTCTGGAGCTCATCACCACGCCTCCCAGTATTCCACCTCGCACCCACAGGTTAACACTGAAATATTAAACACTACACAAACAGGAAGTTCAAGCTCTTCTTCTCAAAGGAGCTATAGAACCCACCCCTCTACGTCGCCAAGGGCCATGAGTATACTTCCTATACTTCCTAATCCCCAAAAAGGATGGATCTTTTCGGCCCATTCTAGACCTGAGGCCCATAATCCACTACATCCTGTCAGAGCACTTTCATTTTGTCAGGCTCCGAGACGTGATCCCACTTCTCTAACAAGGCGACTTTCTGTCAGCACTCGATCTAAAGGACATCGAATTTCACCTTCCAATACACCCAGCTCATTGCAAATACTTTGTGATAGTAGGAAAACATTACCAATTCATAGTCCTCCCTTTCCGTATAACTACTGCACCTCGGATATTCACCAAAAGCTTTGCAGTAGTGGCAGCACATCTATGCAGACAAAACGTCCATATATTCCCTAATCTGGATTACTGGTTTATCAAAGTCAGAATTTATCATCAATGCCAGCAACATGCGCAAGCCACCATAGATCTTTTCCATCACATAGGCTTCAGTATTTATATCGCCAAATCTCACCTTCAACCTCTCAAATTTCAACCGTATCTAGGAACTATCCTAAACACACAAATTGGATTAGCCTATCCCAATACTGCACGATTTCAAACTTTTCAGACGTTGATACCCCTTTTTTAAATCAATCTACAACTCGCTGTAGGAACAGTCATGCGACTCCTAGGCATGATGACCTCCTGCATTGACATAGTACCTATGCTCGACTACACATGCAGCCGTTACAGGAATGCCTAGCACAACAATGGACTCAGTCTCAGGTTCAGTTAGAAGATGTAGTGTTGGTAAACAGCTGCACACATCACTCTCTGCAGTGGTGGAACACCAACAGCCTCTTAAAGGGGCAGCCTTCCACCCCCACCTCATCATTCTGACAATGGACACATAACTAACAGGCTGGGGTGCACCCTTACAGGATCTCATAGTACAGGGTCTCTGGGATGCCAAGCACAAGACTATCCCATCAACTGGCTAGAGCTTCAAGCTGTTCACCTAGCATTGAAAGTGTTCCTACCTCACCTGATGAACAAGGTTTTCCTAGTGCGAATGGACAATGACAGCCATGTCCTATATACAACAAGCATTTGCAATGCAATAGGTCTCTCACTTAAGCGAGTTTAAGCTGTTGGTATAGTAAATGACAATGCCTGTTATATATGTTTTAAAAATGAAAACAAAAATAAAAGGCATTGTTATTTGCAATGTCAATAGCTGAAACTCATGTGACCTATTGCATTGCAAATGCTTGTTTAAATACTTCCTTATGCGAATTAGCTGCTGACTTCATGTGGTGTGCAAAATATTCTTGCATAGCAATACGATTTCTTTTGCGGAAGCTCTTAAGCGCTGCTTTATAGAGAGTCGTTCCATTGGAGTCATACGATTTCCTCCAATTACTCTCGAGTTTTTTGCACAACATTTTTTCAGTTCTTAGGAGTGGGGAAAACCAACGTGAGGATGGCCTCAAACTTTTTGCCACAAACTTTTTAAATGGAGCAAGGCAATCTAACCAGGTAGAAATCCAATTATGAAACAGCAGGATGTCAGATTCAACTGCTCCTGATAAAGTGGGAAGAGAGGAGCTGATGACTGAGCCAGGGATTCCTCTGATAGATGCTACCACTTTCTTTTCACATCCTGGATAGGGGCTCTCCTAGTCTCTATTGGAGGATGGGAAATCACAAAATGTATACTAAAATGATGGGACCATACCAATTGTTCTGGATTATTGACCTGCAGACTAGATACATTGGTAAAGATCAGGTCAAGCATGTGGCCAGCCCGGTGGGCCGTTGGATTAGATTAAAACCAGCCAAAGTTTGAACACGCTGGGTTGCTAAAGTGGAAGTAGGGCATGAACATTGAAATCACCCAAAATGGTCAAATTGCATCATAGGAGGGAATATTGTGCACTCAAGAACAAAAATGCATAGGAAATATTTTGCTTTTATTTTTCATGTTTAAATCATTATCCTTTGCTGCGATATAAAAAACAGACAGTTCCCTTGGTTTGTTACTGGGGCCATGCTTAATCTTGCAAACCTTATCGGAGGTTTCAATGCGGTATCAGATGTTGTTGAACCTGTTTCCACTCCCTGAGAAGAGTACCTCCAACTTTCTAATAGACGCACCACCTTTATTTACAGACCCACCAGTACTTACTGGATACATCAATTTACCTTATAGGTCCCATCCTGAGGAAGACCCCACCACTAAATCTGCAAAGGAGTTGAAACATGGTAGTAGATGCCCCTATGTAAATGAAGTATGCATTATTTATGTCTCCCTGATAGATGGTAAAATCTGTGTCACCGTTAGTGCCATGTGGAGTGTAAATAAAGCTGCATAAGAAAAATGAGACCGCAAGACAACCTACAAACTTTCACTCTTGGGATAATGTTGATGTTCAATAAATTGTATATAAATTGAAGTGCCTTGCTACACAAGCTCTATAAAACTCCTCAGGGTCTTATCCCGCCTCCAGAAAAAAACAAGAACATTTCTTTTTATATTATTGCTCACAGTGGCGTAGTAAGGGTGGGTGCTAGGGCCCTGGTGCAAGCCAGGAAAATGTGTCTAAGCCCCCCCATTCCACCCATTTGCTGTTTCGGTATTAAAATGCATCTGTATTTGGGATGCCATGGGCCCCTAAAGTTGTTGGAGCATCTACTTTAACATTGACAGCTGCGCCCCTGATTGGTCGCCTCTGTAACTGCCCTACGCCTCTGATGTGCAAACATAGACCTGCTTGTATCAGAAGCAATCGTTTTCATTGGGTGTATGGCGTAAGATGACTGCGTGATGCATTGTCCCTCTCCCAACCCTGCTACCGTCTGTGGCATCAAAGGCCAGATGTATGACCGTTTTTAGCGGTCACAAACGGAAAATCGGGCCGTTCTCGAAAGATAACAAGCATTGGCATAGCCAGTAGGGCGCGCCTTTGGGACCTTATAAGTGTTTAGCCAGAGTTATTGGCTTTGCCAATGTTTTTAAGCTGTGTTGTAGAGACTGATAGGCTGGTAAAAAGGGAGCGCCCTGCTGCAGAAAACAGTAGCTGTGTTTAAATAATACAGTATACACATCCTTTATATCCTGGTTGTAATGTTATTCAATAAAAATCGACGATTCTGTAGCACTGCCCTTTCCAGTAGAGCAATTTGTGTAAAACCTGTACAGTGTCACTGAGCGTGGAAGCCCCGCCCCGTTCTTGTAATTGAAGAATAAAACTTGTCTGTTTCTTTCCGTGTTTCACACTTCTGCGTTCAAATGTGTATTCGGGCCAGTTTCATCCTGTGTTCACATGATGGTGTCCATCAAAGCACCTCTGAGCGCCAAGATGCCGCTCCCCGAACAGCGCTGCATGTGTCACATGAGGCGCTTTAGGAATCATGACGTCAAACCTTATGACCTTGCTCATCAATCCTGGTTGTAATCAATCAATCAACCATCTTTATTCGGTTTTCATAAAAAGATAAAAACCATAAAAGTACAATATAAAAACAGTAATTAAAAACAGTTATTCTAAATCTCACTATACATTAAAAATACAAATCAATTAGCAGCTTCAGTTGTAATCAAACTCAGTGCGATTGGTTTCCTTCTAAACTCTGATGTCTTTCTTCAAAAGCGCACACGCCAGTAGGGCTGGGGTTACTGCACTAGCGTACGTCGCCTTGCACAGTAGTGTGAGGCGCAGAGGCCCTCTGTGCCTGGCTCCCTCCTCTGTCAGTGGAGGAAGCCAGGAGGAGCAGATAGCGGTGCGTAGTTCTGAAGCACTTCCTCATGCAGACCCCTGCGAGAACCGCCCTGAAGGCAGAAGGATATTAATGTAGGGTAAAGTGTGCCGGTTGGAGGCCATGTGAGAGGCTACTGGGAGGATCCTGGCACAACAGGTTACTCCAGATTTTCAGTTGTGAAGGGACTCCTAATTTCCTCCTCGAGCGCCTCCTTTCAACCACTGGTAAAGCACCGTGTGTCCGTGGTGGTGAGATAGAGGTGGTTTTAGACTCCTGGGGTTCACAGGCAGTGACTGGTGACTGACGTGTCACATGGCTTCACCTCTGGTCTCTAGTCTTGACTACGAGGCCCTGCCCCCAGTCCCGCCCCTGGGACACCCAGTGTGCGCTGTACGATGTGTCTCCCTAAAATTGGTGTGATGAAAAGCACGCATGTTGCAGCCCCAAGCAAGCAGAGTATAAGACGGATTACAGTACGGACTATGTGCTCGGGGATCAGTTTGGGGCATTATGTGTCCCCGGCCTCACCACTGTAGACCGTCAGTGGTTCCTGTGATTTGTATTATGCGTATACTTTGAGTGCCACGCGGGACAGACCGCATGGGAGAAATGAAGACAGAGAATCTGATTCTAAAGGGCGGGGGAGGAGGCAGCTGCCTGGATGTAAGGAGGGGGAGGGATGCTGAGGCAGACGGCAGGGAGATGAGTTTCTTGAAAAAATTGGAACAGAACATTAAAGGTTAAATCTGCAAAGTCTGTGAACAAAAGTCCTTGGCAGCAGGAAGGTGAAACAAGAATAAGCCCACGAGTGGTGCGCGCGAGAGCGAGCACCAGGCAATCGTTTTTCAATTATCGCGCCTGCTTCTGGGCATGATAATTTAAAACAGATGGTGCCCATGGGCGTAACCGCAAGCCTTAGGCCGTGGGCGGTTACATTGGCTGGGAAAGGCGGGATATGTGCCCGCCTTTACCCAATTGCGTGCTGTCTTTTAAGAAATATTGCAAGAAGAACAGCCACCAGCACGAGCTTGTGAAAAGTGCTGGTCAGCTGAAAGTGGTCGTTTTCCTATTGCAGCGCATGCGCGCTGCTATAGGCTCGACCTAAAAAGGGTTGTAGTATGTACAAACCCTATTTTGCGAGTTGTTTACCTATTATCGACTAGCATAATTGGGTTTGCGAGTCTCTATTAGGAAAAGGCATGCCAAGGGCGTACCTACCTAATAGCGAGTTGCAGCGGGATGTACTATTGTATTGCGGCTACAAATGCAGTCGCAAAACAATCCCAGTTACCACCTACTACAAGTAGGGTGGTAAGCCAGTCTCAAATGAGAAGTGCCCACAAGACCCTTCCCCTTTATGAATGTATGCGAAAATATTTTTCAAGAGTAGACAGTGGTCCCATGGACCACTGCCTCCCATTAAAAAAATGAAAACTTTTCTTTCTTTTTATTTTAAACGCATCCCATTTTCCTTGGAGGAAAACAGGCTGCGTTTTAAGAAAACATTGCTGTAATTAAAAAGCAATCAAAGACACAGTAGTGTGCTGTCCCCAGCAGGCCATTATCCTTATGATTGTAGCCCATTCCCAAAGGGTAGCAATTGCGGCCTGTCTCATGAATATTGATGAGGCAGGTCATTTGCGACCCCACTGGGACTCGCAAAATGTGTCTGAGATACATTAGTACATTCTGTTTTGTAAGCCTCAATTTTCAGAGGCACCGGGGCCCAAATCCCAGAGGGGCCCGTTGATCCCAATTGTATGCTATATTTACTCCCCAACTTGCAGCAAAAGGAACAGCAGACCTGACAATCAAAAATAATGTCTGGATCCCCGCCCCCCCACCGTCACCACGTTGATGTGATCCCTCAAAAAGAAATCCCTCACTACCCACGGATTTTGCCCGGTCCTGTGTCCCAAAATATTTCTGGTTTCACAGTAATGAAACCTACTGTCTCCCCTCTAAATATTGCACTGATTTTAGGTTCAGTCTCGGAAACTCTCTGAGGCACTGCTAGTACATGTAACCGTGACCACACCCAGCAGTACTCTCTTCATCTACCTCACAAGGATGAAGGGAAAACCGACCCTGCTTGTATTCACGCTGCACACAGCCCTCCGCATCCGGGTGTATGCACTGCGAGTCTGAAGCCAGACAGGGCATTGATGGAAACAGACACTCTGTCTGCCTACCTGCAGGAGATCGGAGAGGCCTCCATGCCCAGATGCTGCAGGGTATTAATGGTTGTTATTAGCCCTTTTGCTGCTCGTTGGAGATGGTGCTTATTTAGAGGGTATAACAGCTGTTCACGCCCTCCGCAGGGACTGGAAACATTTAAGTGCACAGTGCTTGTTCGCTCAAAACAAACATTATATTTCTGGGTCCACCCAAGTTCAACAGCTGTTTATCAGATCACACAAGTTTGTTTCTTTTCTCTTCCTTTGTAAAATACCGGAGTGGATTACCAGGCGTGCACACGCACCGTTCCTTTGTGTACATTCTAACGTCGAATACACACACTGCGTCACATGGGCATGCAGCTGTACTGGCACTTTTAAAGTGTTCCGACTAAAGCGCTTCTAAGCGCTTTGAGACTGAGACAGTGGGACACTCTGTCTTATGTTGCATGTTTTTGTACAGCTCAGCGTTCGTCACGCACTGACCTCCTGACTGGTAAACACGCTGATGACTACACAGGTGGGGGTACGATTGCTGTGAATTAATGGAGGGCAAGACGGAGGTAAATCCATGTAGTGTGTACACAAGCGTGGTGACGCCGGCTGTGCAGAACTCGAGCGAATTCAAAAGTCTAGAGAAGCTCTTCGAGTTCACCTAGTAAAGAACTGGGGCAAATTCATAAAATGAAAAGTCAAAAGAAAGTGAAAGCGAGCCATGTGCGCGTTGTGCTGAAATGCCGCGAGCTGTACGCGTGCACATCTCCTGTCTGGGGAGGCACGGCAAGCAGGAGACAGGGAGGGAACATGCTGCGTGCCGTACGCGTGCACATCTCCTGTCTGGGGAGGCACGGCAAACAGGAGACAGAGAGGGAACAAACATGCCTCCCTTCCAATCAAAAGTGCGCATTTTTGATGCGCACCAATGCAAAGCATGGGTGGAGCTTCCACCCCGCTTCCAAGGCAAAACCGACAACAATAGATCTCACAAGCGAGCAGTGCATGCGCTGCGTCACTAGGCTAGACCTAAAAACAGGGGGGGGAAGTATGTGGGTACACTTGCCACAGCTTTAACGCCTGTCTCAGACCATTTGGCACTGTGTGGTACATCACAACATTTATTAGCGGAACACCTTCCGGTATGAGACGACGATTTTGCCGACCTCAGCAGGATGCGGAAACAAGTTCACGAATGCGAACCCCACCCACAAGTTCTCCTCCCTTACTTCCATAAGTGGAGATTTACCCACATAGATCTGTTCGCATCCACAGACAACGCAAAATGCTCAAACTTTGCCTCCAGATTCCCACACCCACTATCCAATGGCAGTGCTCTATTGATGAATTTATCAGGAATATTTACCTACTCTTTTCTGCCTCTTAGTCTCCTTCCGTTTCTGGTTCCGAACTTAGGCAAACATCTTTCACACTCGTACCATCCACAGCACCCCTACGACCGCCGCACCCACGCCGGACGCCCGCACCACCGAAGCACTTAAGTGCATCCTCAAAGTGTGCTCCGTACACAGGCACGAAGTAGAGATCTGGGACCTCCTCGACACCCTCTTGCCAGATGTTGTCTTCTTCACGGAAACTTGGACAAACGTCGCCACCGCCATTCCCGACAGATACAAGATCCAGAGGAAGGACAGCCCCCACCACCCAGGAGGGGGACTCGCCATCGCACGCAAGCTCCCTCCGACTCTCCACCTGCAGCACGAGCAACTCCCTCTCCAACACCTCCACCTCCACTTCCAGATCCAGACCAGCCCCAGAACCACACTTCGTGGCACCCTCGCTTACAGACCCCCAGGACCTTGCGCCTCTTTCGCCACCACCATTGCCGACCTCCTTGAACCCCACACCATCGCCTCCACGGACTACATACTTATCGGAGACCTGAATTTCCACCTCGACAACAGCAGCGACCCCGACTCCACAGCCCTTCTGGACAACCTCGCCAACCTCGATTGAAGCAGCTCGTCACCACCCCCACCTACAAAGCTGGACACATCCTCGACCCCATCTTTGCAGGAGGGACCATCGTCCACTTCAGCCACACCTCGCAGCCCCTCTGGACAGACCACCATTGCGTACACTTCTTCAACACCACTACTGCACACAAGCCTGTCCCACGCCTGCCACGAAGGAACTGGAGCAAGGTCACAGAGGAGCACCTCCACTCCACCCTCATTCACGGCCCCCCCCTCCGCCACGACCGACGCCAACTCCGCAGCCAAAGAACTACCCGCTGGATCACCAGCTGTGCAGACAAACTCGCACCTCTCAGCCACACTGAAAAGACCATGCCCATGGAAGGCCGCCTGGTTCACCACCGACCTTCAAGAAGCCAGACGCTCCTGCAGACGTCTCTCAAAACGCTGGAGAAACAGCAAAACTACCAAGGACCAGAACACCTACAAGAACGCCATGACAGAATACCATCAACTCATCAGAACCACCAAGAAGACCTTCATCCAAAACAAAATACTCGCCAATGCCAGCAACTCAAAGGTACTCTTCAACATCATCCAGCAGTTTACCAAACCCCCAGCGAAGCCACAGACGTCACGCCGTCCCAGGACCTCTGCAACAAGCTTGGCTCTTACTTACACCTGAAAATCAAGGCCTTCTATGACAACTTCAGCGAACAGACTCCAGAACTCCCCCTTCCCCCAGCAATGACAGCCATACCACCATCTCCACCTGGACACCAGTCACCACCGAAGGTACCACCACGACCATGAAGAGCACCCACTCAGGAGCACCCACGGACCCCTGCCCGCCGCACATCTTCCACAGAGCCGTCGCCACCATGGCACCCGAACTACACTGCACCATCAACGCCTACTTCGAACCGGCATTTTCCCAGACGATTGGAAGCAGGAAGAGGTTAAGCCCCTCCTCAAGAAACCCCACGGCTGACCCAGACGACCTAAAAAACTACTGACCCAACTCGCTCCTTCCTTTTGCAGCCCAAGTCACTGACAAATTTGTCAACGCCCAGCTGACCACCGTCATCGAAGAGAACGCCATGCTCGACTCCTCCCAGTCTGGGTTCCGCATCAACCAAAGCACTGAGACCGTCCTCCTTTCCGTCATCGACAACATCTGCGTGCTACTCGACCAGGGCCACACCGCGGCCCCAATCCTGCTAAACCTCTCTGCAGCCTTCGACACAGTCTCCCACCGCACTCTTGCAGCCAGACTCCACGATGCTGCCATACGGGGAACCGCCCTCGACTGGATTTGCTACTTTCTCGCGGGCAGAACCCAAGGGATCAGACTACCACACTTCCTCTCCGAACCCACAGAGAACAACTGCAGAGTACCCAAAGGATTTTCACTCAGCCCCACGCTCTTCAACATCTATATGGCCCCCCTCGCCGCCATCGTCAGACAGCATGGGCTCAATATAGTATCCTACGCCGACGACACCCAGCTCATCCTCTCCTTCATGAAGAACCCTGAAGACACCAGACTCCGCTTCCAGGAAGGATCGAAAGATGTCGCAGCCTGGATGAACAACAGTTGCCTAAAGCTCAACTCTGAGAAGACAGAGTTCCTCATTCTCTGACCCTCTCCCACCGCCTGGGACAACACCTTGTGGCCCTCCGCCCTCGGACACCCACCCACCCCGATGAACAATGCCCGGAACCTTGGCATAATTCTAGACTCCTACCTCACCATGACTCGTCAGATCAACGCCGTCACTTCCACCTGCTTCAACTCCTTCCGCAAGACCTTCAAGTGGATGCCCCCGGAAGTCAGAAAGACCGTCACACACGCACTCATAACCAGCAGACTGGACTACGGGAACGCCCTCTATGCTGGAATCAACAAATCCCTGCTACACAAACTCCAGAACACCGCAGCCAGACTCGTCCTCGGAACCCCACGACATGAGAACATGATGACCTAGCACCTGCGAGACCTCCACTGGCTCCCCGTCGAGAAGAGAGTGACTTTCAGGCTACTCACCCACGCCTACAAATCCCTCCACAACGTCAGACCCAAATACCTCAACAAAAGAGTCTCATTCCACGTACCCAAAAGGAACCTCCGCTCCGCCGACCTCGCCCTAGGAGAGACCCAACGCCTGCGCAGAACCAGAGCAGGAGGAAGAGCCTTCTCCTACGTCTCAGCAAAGACCTGGAACGAGCTCCCAGTCAACATCAGACGCTCCCTTACTCTGCACACCTTCAGGAAAAGCCTCAAGACCTGGCTCTTCGACTGATCCGGAGCTGCCGCCCCCCCTTCCCCTGCCCCCGGCGCCTTGAGACCCTCACGGGTGAGTAGAGTGCTTCATGAACCCCTGATTGATTGATTAATTGATTTGATTGATTGATGGCATCTTGCATAGCAATATTGCCTCATGCTTGTCTACACATGAGGCCCCTACAGGAGTGTTAAGCGACACTAGATCTTCCATGTTCCCTCCCGCTTGTGACTTGCACAAGCGGGAGGTAACACGGAAGATTTAGTGTTGGTTTCACCCAAGGTTAATGAGGCTCCATTGTGGTGATACACTCCAAACATATTAGATGAGAGAACCTTCAGAGATCCAATCACACAGATAACAATCACAACTGATGCTTCACTTCTGGGATGGGGAGTTCATATGAAGGACATTGTGGTTCAGGGACACAGGACAGCACAACAGGTTCTATACATCAACCTGTTAGAACTACAGGCCATTGCAATGGCTCTCAAAGCGTTCCTCACAAACATAGCAGGGAAAACCGTCCTTCTACGCACAGACAATATGACTGCAATGTATTACATTAGGAAATGGGGGGGGAACCCATTCCATTCAATTTTCCCAATTGGCACAAAAAACATGGAAATGGGCGAACAGTCACAACATCCACCTCCTAGCACAATACATACCAGGGGAGGACAACACAATTGAGGACCTCCTCAGCAGAACACACCAGGTCCACAAGTGGTAAATACAAAGTACATTATTACAAACATACTTCCAGTGGTGGGAAACCCCCACAATAGACCTATTCGCAGCAAAAGAAAACTCAAAATGCCAAAGCTTTGCATCCAGACATCCACACCCACAATCTAACGGCAATTCTCTATGGATGAACTGATCAGGGATATTTGTGTATGCTTTTCCTCTTCCCCCACTCATACCTTCTGTGGTCATGCAACTGAGGCTTCAATGACTATAATTCTGATCCCACCCACCTGGGCTCGTCAACCATGGTACGCAACACTATTGGAGCTCTCCCTACAACCTCACGAGAAGTTACCTAATTATCCAAATCTTCTAACCCACAAAAAGGCTTGGTGAGACACCTCAATCCACAGCAGCTCAGTCTTGCAATCTGGCTCATGAGTTCATAGAATTTGGATACCTCAATCTACCTAACGAATGTATGAATATTCTCAAAGAAGCAGGAAGACAGCGCACATTAATCCATCTTCCCCAACAGAACAACAATTAATATGTTACTTGTTACACTTAACAAAAGTCACAGTTAGCATACACCTCAGTACGCCTACATTTATCAGCTATTGGAGTATATTTACAAAAGAAAAAACACCAGTCACTTTTCCGCATTCCTGTAATCAAAGCCTTCATGAAAGGATTAAAAATAATTCCACCATTTACACTAATACCAGCTTGAAATCTAAACATTGTCTTAACTCATCTGTTTAAGCCACCGTTTGAGCCACTACATAATTGCCAGTTACAATTCTTAACCAATCCAATCCAAAGAGGCTTTATTTCGACAAAGAGCATGTCTTAAAAAGCAATACATATACACACTTTTTTTTTATTTTTTAAAGATAAAAGGAGCCAGTTCATAGCAAAAAATGCATACAATTCATAGTACGAAGGCGCCAATAAATTACATAAAAAGATACATTGTAAAACCAGGATTAAACATGATACAAAAGCCTATTTGATCTGATCAGCCAAGCCCAGCTTAAAAACTTCGCCAAGCCACAGGCAAAAAGGGGCCGTGAATCCGTTTTCAAAATTCGCAAGGCCTCCCTATGGTGTCTGGTGCCTAGCTCTCTACAAAGAGGTTTCAACCACCTGCGACGTGGAGCTTCATAAGCAGGGCATTCGAATAGGAAATGGGGAACTGACTCTATCCTTGTCATACAATGCGGACAAAAAGGAATCGTCTGGGCCAGGGCCTTCCACCTAGCAGTTAGATCACCCACGGGAAGTGTTCCTACTCTAAATTTAAAATACAATGCCCTGTCTCTGGGTATTGATATAATATCAAGGTAGGGCTCGCAAAATGGGACCGCCTTCACTAAATGAAATTCAGCAGTGGACCTACATTGTTTGGGATTAGTGTTTCGCCTGTCTAACACCCATCACCAGTACAGTTTTTTCAAGACAGACTTGGGGGGAGCAGTTCTTAACTGCCAAGCTTCTTCTAGACCCAATTCTACCAGTAGTCGCTTGACTTCCCTCAGCCAGCTAATTTTGGGCCAACCAGGCATCGATAGGACCTCTTTCAAACCGTCTGCGTAGCTGGCCAGTTCGGGGACTCTCCAAATGCGAGCCCAAAGAAGGAGAGGACGCAACCTTGCCTGATCACTAATGGGACAACTACCCATGTCAAGCAGTAGTGGTAAGGTTGGAGTGCTGTATGGGAGCCCCATTAAGTCCTTGAGAAATTTATTTTCTGAGCAAGACAGCTGGTCCACATTTTGCGCACCCCAAAGTTCCGCCCCATAAAGCTCCGCACTCGCGCCTCTTGCCCTATAAATATCAAGTACCGGAGCAATTGGTTTAAGGGAGGAGGCCCGTTGTTCTTTAAGTAGTGCCCCCGCCACCCTCTTATGGCTCAACAACACCTTGTGGAGGTGGCAATTCCATCTCATGGTGTCACAGAGGCGAATTCCTAGATAGTCAAATTCTTTGACCCTTTCTAGGGGGACTGATTTAAATATGGGTGGCCTACCAATCTTCTTTGGGGGATTCAGGACCAAATACTTGGTCTTTCCAGTATTAATTTTCAATCCCCTCGAGTCACAGAAAGAATGGATGCTAGTTAAAAGGCTCTGTAGCCCTTCCGGGGTCTTGGAAATCAGGAGGGTATCGTCTGCAAACAGAAGGGTGGGTACCCTCCTGCCTGCCAACGATGGGGCATCTGAAGGGGTTTGTAAAAGGTGGTCCACCACTCCGTTAACATACAATGAAAACAGAGTGGGGGCTAAAACGCATCCCTGACGGACACCTCTGTTTACAGGTATTCGTGATGACTTTTGACCCTGGTTTCCCCACCTGATCTGCGCAAAGTTTTCCGCGTGCAACTTGATTAACAGGGACAATAAATATGGGGGCAAGCCCAGCCCAGATAACACCCTCCAGAGATGGCTACGGGGAACCAGGTCAAAGGTAGTCCGCAAGTCTATAAATGCAAGGTACAGACTGCCTTTGCCCAGAACAACCACTTTCCAGTAGAGCATCATCAACCGGAATATTTGCTCAATGGTCCCAGTACCTGTTCTAAAACCTGCCTGGAAATCGGACAGGATACCCTTCTCCTCTACCCACTGCAAAACCCTTACCAGGACCACCTTTCCTGCCACCTTCTGCGTGGAGTCTAGTAAACTTATAGGGCGATAATTTGTGGGGTCGTCCCGACACCCTTTCTTGAAAATCGGGACGACCTCCCCACCCCTCCAAGATTCTGGGAGAGCTGCGTCTGCAAAACTAGCATTTAATAATGAGGCAATGAGTTTCCCCCATTCTATCGGGCTGATGCGCAACAGGTCCCCTGGTAGGCCATCCGGCCCCGCAGCTTTGTTGGGGACAAGACACTTAATTGCGTCCACCACTTCCTTGACCGTAAACAAAGAGTCTATACTCAGTTCAAGGTGGTCTAATGAAGGGGCATCAATAGAAACTTCCCCATTACCCGTTACCACATTATATAGATGGGAAAAGTCGTCGAACCACAAGGCCTCAGGGATATTGCATGTTATGAGCGAGTCCACAGGTTTGTCTCTAGCTCTAATCAGTTCCCAAAGGCCCTTCGAGTCCCTAGCGGAGCTTGCCAGTTTCAGATCACACCAAAACTGGTTCTCCCACTCTAGCTTTGCCCTAGAGATGACACCTCTATAACTTTTCCTAGCAGTACTAATCAAACCACCGTCCTTAAGTTTAACTGCATTGATTAGGTCCCTTTTAGCGATACGACAGGCAGGCGAATACCAACCAGGATTCCCCTTAGGGCGACATCTGTTGTTGGCCCTAGTGCTTGCATTGCGAACTGAAAAGAGGTTGTCTAGGGCTTTGGTAGTTTGGACAAACAACGTGGAGATCTCGTGGGCGCTAATTGTGGCAAGGTCCAAACTGGACTGGACGTTTGCCATGGTTGATCTTGCTTCCAGCATCTTGTCCTCATTGCCAACAATATTCCTCCATTTTAGCCGCCTCCCACAATTTGAAGGACATACTTCGCGTGTTGACTTCCAATCATATGGAGTTTGTTCATTAGTCCCTGCCGACCACAAAAGGGACAGTGACAAGGACAGGGGATTGTGGTCGCTATCAGTAGAGGGGAGAACCACCATATCCATCAAGTGCCCCCAAAGTTTATAGTTCAACAGGATATAATCAATTCTGGAGGATTGACCTACCCTGTTGAACGTATGTGCCCCGCAAGAATCTGACTTTGTCCTGCAATTTGCAGCCCTTACATCGTGTTCCAAGGAGAGGGCATTAAGATCAATGGCGCTTTGAGTCCATCTCTTAATTGGTGATACTGAGAGATGGGGGATGCCTCTCCTAGCGTCGTCCTCCTGGGTGCCCAGTATATCTTCCGCTGCTAGGGGTTCAAAGGTACAATTAAAGTCCCCAGCGAGCATGACGAACGAGTCAGGACCACAAGATCTAAGCTCGTCATCAACGCCCTTATGGGACAATGTCGGCATACCACCCCTAGTACCTCTAACATAAATGTTAAGAATCTCAAGCGACCTCCCCCCCATGTGGCCCTCTAACTGTTAGTCTCTGTAAGTCCAGGGACTTAGTATCTATGCACCGAATAGAATAGCCCAAGGAAATGTTTACCCAGGTTAGTAGGCCGCCGGAAGGGCGACCTCTCCCTCCGGGCGATGGGATAGCCGGTACAAAGTAACTAATATAGCCCACTTTGTGTCGGGGCTCCAAGCACCAGGTTTCCTGGAACATACATATCCCGAATGATTCAATAAATGAGTTCCATTCGGGTATGTCGATGTTGCGAGCCAAACCAGCTATGTTCCAGCTGACAACTTTCAAGGCCCTGTTGCCATCTACAGCCTGCCCCGGTGAAGACCCTTTTGCAAAAGAGCTATCCCGAGGGCCAGAGTTAAATGTCACACCTGTAACTAGGCCCTCCCCGCTAGGGACCACCAAGATGGGCGTAGCAGGCTCAGGATGTTCAGTACACTCCCATTCTGAAAGGCCGACATTGGTAACAGGAGGTGAAGGATGGTAAATAAATGGCCTCACTACTTCCATTCTTGTGGCTAAACTACCACAATCGTCCTCCCCAAGCACTGCAAATGGCTTCGCTGTCGATTGGCAGACAGCGTGTCAATAGCCATGCCATGACCAATTGGGCGGTGGACATGGATTATTACAAAACAGGCTAAATTGTGACAGGTTTAGGTGGGCTTGTCTACCGGCCCATCCCTCCCAAATGGGGGTTCTGACTGGCCTAGCAAAGGTTTTTCGGGGATTAAAGTAGCTGAGGTCATATATGCCAATATCTCCGCTACCTCCAATTAAACTGCCCTCTCTAGTGGAAAGACTACACACATAGCTGGCAACCCTAGGATCATCAAAGTTAATTATAATGCAGTCCCCCCTTATATCTTTCGGCCTAGTGCCAATCCAGCTGACCCTCCTTACGTGGATGACCCGGCCACCCATCGAGCTAGGCAAGGGTCTATTTTCCTTTAGCCAGAATACTGTTTTGTTCTTAAGTTCGGCATAAGTCTCATATTTGCCTGGTTTAAGGACTGGCACCCCGGTAAGAACTGCCTCAAAAGGCTGGCAGTCAGGGGGTAAATTGACCGTAAGGGCCGGCCCTGCGTCCGAATCCATTCCTGGCTGTGGGGTAGGGATTATCATCAGATTGTCTATACTAGCGTTATTCGTCTCAGGGCCATTACTATTTCCAGAATTCTTTGAATTGGCTGGACAACTGCTACCAGAGTCCTTTGACCGTGCGGTCCTTTTAGTAGGGATGGTACTAGCCTTAGGTATCTTGGGTCACACTATGCCATCCGTTTTGGCCAACCCTGACTTCCGGGCGGCCCCAGAGGAAGCCACAGGATGTACAACGGGAATATTTTCCACGACCACCCCGGGTACTGATACGGCGACAGTGGTGGGGCCTTGTAGAAATGTAGGTGTCGCCCGGGGTACAGATTCCCCCCCTAGACCATCTTCCCTAATTCTTGAATGTAGTTTAATAAGGGATTTTATGGAGAAAAAATTGTCCAGGGTTACCTGTTCAAACCTATTCAGCTGCTCTGTGAGCCCCTTAACTCTCTCCAGAACCGGAATCAATAATGAATTCATAATTTTCTCTAGATTGGCAATGGAGAGGGATTCGTGGGATGGAGCCTCAACAGAACCAGCTGTCAGGTCAACAAAGGTATTCTCTGCTATAACACCTTCTCCCCCTGGCGGCAATTAACACCCTGCCCTACTCTCTTAAGGGTCCCCCACCCCCCTAGCACCTGACCTCCTAGGCTTCTTTTAGGGTTTGGCATGACTTCCTTTGCGTGGGCTAGCAGTTCTTTTTCTTTTGCTAAGGGCTGGATTGTTTACTGCCAACGTTGCCAATACTGGCTGAGGGAGGGAAACCCCATTGCTAGAGGGAATAACAAGAGGGAGCATGGGGACTAGGGTCTCACTAGGGAGTGGGTCTGGTGCAGCATTATCATCGTTAAGCTGTACTATAGCTGTTAAATTCTCCAGCCTGTCCAAGCTGGCCCTTAGAGCTGCAACCCGTGGATGATCTAAAGTGGGTGTAGCAGCCACCAAGGGATCAAGTGGACGTACTGGGGATGGCACTAAAGCCAGCGGACCCAGCGATGACCGTTTGTCAGCAAGATGTTCCCGAGAAAGACGCCGCTCTGTCATGGCGATTTCCTTCTCGATAACTGTGACTTTTGAAGAAATTCATTACAAAAGCAATCATTCAGGATGCTTTCACTCCAGATCTTACAACCACTAAACTCTGAAGATTTTATGACTTCCCTAGATCTTCTTGATGCTTATTTTCACATCACCATTCATGTAAAACACAGAAAATATTTGAGGTTCCAAGTGGCAGGGTGCCATTATCAATTCAAAGTTCTCCCATTCGGGTTGCTCCCAGAATTTTCGCCAAGTCTATGGCTCCAGTAGCAGCGTTTCTAAGAAGAAGCGGTTGGTCATCAGGCTTGTATGAAACACTTCAAAGAAGTAGGACTGTGGTTAAACAAGGAAAAGTCGTAACTGATTCCAGGCAAGTGGATAACATTCCTGGGGGCAACCTGAATACAGAGACATGCAAAGCATACCCTACGAAGAAAAGGATACACCTTTTATAATACATCTGGTTTCATCCCTTACAGAAAAAAGTTCACCCATGTCCAGATGTTCACGTCCATGCTGGGACTGATGTCTTTGTGTACTCCATGAATCCCAAACTGCCGGCTACAAATGAGACTGCTGCAAGAACAATTAAACTGTCAGTTGGTTCAGGTGAAAGGGTCTTTCGAGCACATAATTCAAATTACATCATCCATGAAGATAGCAATGGCACAGTGGAAGAGAGAAGCCAACATTTCTCTAGGCCTATGTTTCATTCGCTCTCGCCCTCATTTTACTATGACAACCGATGCTTCATTAGAAGATGGGGAGCACATTTGCAAGACCTGGAAATCCACATTGGATGGTCCCTTCAGGAAGCAAATCTGCACATCAACCTTTTGGAGTTGAAAGCAGTGTTTCTAGGATTTCAGTCTTTTCTTCCCAGAATAAAGAATTCAGGAGTACTAGTATGCAAAGACCACACCACCGCCATGTTTTGCCTCAACAAGTAAGGTGGACCAAAGTCGAAAATCCTTGTGACAAAAAGCAAGCACAGCAAATTGGGAAATGGGCCCTTCACAAAATGTCTGGGTTCAACATGTTCCAGGGGTAGAAAACAAATGGGCAGATTCCCTAAGCAGAACATCAAAGGAATGCCACAAATGGGAATTAAACCAGTCACAATTATGGGAATTTTTCCACAAATGGCGTACCCTGAATATGTATCTGTTTTCAACAGCTCAGAACAGAAAATGTTGATAGTTCGTAAGCAGGATTCCTCAGAAGCACTCTTGGTGTGGGCGGGGAGACACGTTCCAAATATTTTGGACAGAAATATTTGCCTATGCTTTCCCTCCGTTTCTTTTGGTTCTCAGAGTCCTGTACAAAATGAAACCAGAGCCGTGTCATCTGACTCTAATAGCTTTGGTGTGGCCAAGACATTATTGGTTCACAGAGCTTCTTCTCCTTTCCGAACAGCCACACATTGAGTTCATACTGGCACCATCTCTCTTAACAATGAACAATCAACCAGGGACAAGTGGTACATCAAATGATACGGTCATCCAATTTATAAGTATGGCTCCTCACAACAGTGCATTTGCCTCCCTGAATATTGATAAAGAGCGTACAGAGATTTTAAAACCAGCCAGAGCAATCTCTACAAACAAATGAAATAAAAGTAAAATGGACTAAAGTTTGTAATTGGTATTCATGTAACAACCTACTTCCTTTTCAATCTACTCTAGAGCAAATCCTACCTTATTTACTACATCTAGCACAATCAAGTTCTGCCCATATTTCCATTAAAGCCTGTTTGGCAGCATTATGAAGGTTCCGTAGAGGGAGAAATATTGGCTCCCTTTGGTCTAACAGACTTCTAAAGGAGTGGTGAAAGGTCTCTTCAGGGTTTTTACTCCGAATAAGAAACCAGCGAACACATGACAGTTGAACACTGTTTTATCTTAATTGATGAAAAGCCCATTCAAACCTATCCATAATGCATAATTGAAATATCTGTCTTGGAAAATGGCTCTTTTGCTAGCTCGTACTTCAGCCAGAAGAATATGTGAAATTCAAGCCTTTTCAATCAAGGATTCTTATTTACAATTCAAAGACAACAGAGCAATATGGAGGGCCATTTCTCGCTTTATTCTTATTGGCTGAGTTTTCGTTCTAATAAAACAATGTGAATTGGTTAACAATGTCACTTGATTTTTAGTATTGCTCTCAATGCTTCTCTATGTACTACTTGTGATTATTATAGTGGGACTCCCACTATGAGGAGGGGGAATATTCAAGCATGTGGATCTGTGGATGATATTAAATACTGGAGAACCACGGTGTACAGGGAAGTATCTTGTTTTTTATTTAACGCTTTAATGACATTTTTGCTTCATGTGAAGTGCTTTTTTTTTTACTCGTGGATAGGTCCACGATACAAAAATATACCTAATAAAAAAAAAAAAAAGTTTACATCTTTCTAACAAAATTATGTTGATTTTGATGTTAAATAACTTTCTATATTGACAGGTACTCTTGGTTCAAGGATATCTAGCAAAATCTGGCTGGGGGTTCCCTAAAGGAAAAGTGAATAAAGAGGAAGCTCCAAATGATTGTGCTGCACGAGAAGTAAGGCAAACCACTTCCCCACCCCCCCCCCCATTATTTCTAAAGACAATAACACATGCAATTATTGGCAGTGATTCAACATATTTGACGCATGTTGAGGTACCGAGAAATGCACTTATCTGTGAATTGGCGTGTTACCTGGCTTACATTCGTATTCAAGAAACAAGCATAACTCAAGCAGGACTTGAGCAATAAAAACATACATGATGGAGGCAGAAGTTCTTTCATGCCCGAAACTGCCTTTTGTGCCAACATGCAACGCTACACTTCTCTCACATGCACTCACAGTAAAGTAAAGTAAAGGGGAAGCTCAGGAGCCACTACACTGAACAAGTTTTGCTCTGGATGATGTGGTGTATTTAATGAATGGAAAGCATATCCTTTTGTGCCAAGTGATTTTGTTTCTCACGGATGCATTTACTTAATTTTACTCATAATTTGTATCACACATCTTACTCTTTTTTTTTAGAAACCACAGGAGGGAGCCCCTACCGTGCTTAGTCTATTTCTCCGTACCTGTACAAGAGGATCTCCATATAGTGTTAAAAGGACTCTCTCCACTGGGATTCCAAGTGATATGCTTCATCATAGAGTCCTCGTCCAGATTCCTAGTGCATCTGAATAGTCATAACCTTGGTAGCCAAGGGAGCTCTTTGGGTATTGGGTGGGAGCTCCAATCCAATTTAGTCTAGGATATCCTGAGGGTTAATTTTATTTTCAAAGGTCACTTTGACTGAGTTAAAACCCGATGCGAATGCACGAAGGAAATTAGTAACCTCTGTATCCCTGGGTCAACATGTTCAACCATTACGCCAATGCCACACAGCCTAGTTGGCTTTTGTCAGGACTTCAGAAGGATCCCGTTAGTATCCTATTTGTGTGCATTCAGTTGTGAAACATCCATTTACCATACTTGTATTTGCCATACATACCGTCCTCTTCAAGATCGTGGAAAGGAGGAACAAAATAAGTTCATGGCCGGGAAGAAACCTTTGATGAAAGTTTGATTAAAAGGTCCATTTGCCTACTTACCCTCCTGGACCTCTAAATAGGATCCTACTAAAGAGATGCAAACATGGAGACCAAATGGGTCCGTATGCATAGCATGTATGAGTATGATGTCTCAGCACACTTTAGCCACTGACTAACTTCACTGTAAGTGCCGGTGTTCTTTTCTTTCACAAAAGAGCACATCTGCACACAAAGTAGTTCCCTTCTGTGCCAAGGTTATAATGGCGATGTGTGGTTTTTAAGACAAAAAGATAAAAAAAAATTAGCCAATTTTTTTGTGGGTGGCTATTTCTTGCAATAAAGTTTAGCAAAACCCAAGGCAAACCAAAGCAAGCATTTACAAAGCCAAAAGGGTGGCAGTTAATGCCTTTTGGCTTTGCTAATGCGCATGTCTTCGTTGATTTCAGGTTTGCAGCTGGTATGTAACTGCGTGGATCGGCCTGGAAACCTGTATCTGCTTCCCCCCGCAAATACTGACTAAGTACATTGTGTGTTTGTTTTGGTGATTTGTATGCTTGTGAAAATTTGAATACAGGTGTTGCACTTGTGTTAACTTTTCCTAGCCAAGGGGGGCACTAGCGAGCCCGAAGCAAGAAGGCCGCACATTAGTGCAGCTCTGCTGGTCGAAGCCATAATCCACCAATAATCCTGTATCTCTCCTGGCCATCCGTGGACCTATTGCAACGTATCTGGACCCTCTGATCATCTGCACCAGACTGATAACATCGTGACAGCCCTCAGTGCCCGATTTAGATGGTAAACTCAATTTTTCATTTACAACTGGCAAGATGGCGGCGCCCGTGCTCTAACTGCCACGAGTGCTGGAAGCGGTCTCTGGTCGTTGATGCGCCAGCACGATATCCGCACCAATTGGCGGCGGAGAGTCAAGCTACTGGAGCGCACTGTGGCCGCTGCAGTATGCGGTGATATTGATGCGGACAGCGTGAACAGGTTGGAAGCGGGGGTTAGCGAGTACTACGGCTGACCCCTCACGCGGAACGCAGACGGATATCGGGACACTGCTGATCGCATTCGCCCACTGTGGTAGGTGCCCCGCCAGCGGCCCTACACTCTGTTGGAGGCGGCGGCATGACGACATTGCGGCTCCGGTAAGACTGAGCATTGAGGAGGCGGGATCGTGACACGCCGATTGCTGGGTGAGCCAGCAATAGTGCTTGGGACGTTTGTGTGGTGGCGCTGCGATTGGGAGTGCTGACGAGGTTGTACTGCTGTCGGCATTGGGAACTGAGTCGTCCTTTGCTGTGTGCCAGACAGGGCGAAGTCTGGAGATCTGTTTTGGACCGCCATTTTGTGTATTATAGAGATTGTGGCTGCCTGGCACGTGTACTTGGGACTGCTACAGGCGAGTGAGGAAGGAGCGTTCTAGTAATATCGGTCATAAGAAAGAGAGACCTATATACAAGCTGGGGCATTGAAGGACTGTAATACTATCCACCGGGGAAGTGCTAGTCCCGGAGATCAATAGATGGCCATTTTGCCTGCAGTGCGCTGTAGCGGAGGATTCAAGTGCTGTGTGGTGAGGACGGAGGTACTGGCTTCCGCTGCGCAGAGACAAGCTGTGATTCGATCTCCCGTGGGCTGTTAAATTTACTGGTGCATGTGATTAGGTTCACGGTGTGGGCTGCTCGGGTGGCTTTACATATAGCAGCTTACATAGATACCCACTGCTGACACGCAGACTCCTGTGGTGGTGAGACAGGGGTGCTGAGAATCTTCACACTCGCGTTGGCGCATCGGACTCTAATGTGACACTTACAAGTGTGAGATCAAAGGTAGGATGGGCAAGCCGGACAAGCAGTTGCAGACCAAGCTGTCCTTTGAATCCAAGCGTCTTAAAAAGACGGCCACAAAGGCAGCGTTGGACACTGAGACAGACATGGAAGCAGGAGGTAGTAGCAAACTGGAGCGTATGATGATGGCCATGCAGTAAAGTTTGCACACAATAGACTGCAAAATCGACACTCTTAATTTTCGCATGGATAACATGGCCTCAAAGCTGGACAAGCACGATGTACGCATAGCCGAGACGGAGCAACGTATCTCCAACTCGGAGGATAAAGTGGAATCCGTTACTGAATCCTGCACGCACATGGAAAAGCTACTGGCGATGATACAAGCAAAGAACGAGGACTTAGAAGCCAGGTCGTGGTGGAATAACTTCCGTATCACAGGGATACCGGAGTTCACCAATATAGGGAAGATGGAGCTCTGTGTTGAAGAGATGCTCAAAACGATGTTGGGAGCGGAACACTTTTCTAACCTGCTGGTGGTGGAGAGGGCGCATCGATCTCTTGCGCCGCGCCCGATCCCGGGGGCACCACCTCGACCGATAATTGCTAAACTCCTTAATTATCGGGTTAGGGACACGGCTCTCCGACTAGCAAGAGAAATAGGTACTACTAAGTTTCAAGGAATGGAAGTCGCACTATTTCCAGATTTCCCCACCGCGGTACAGCAGGCCCAACGGGAATTTCAGCCGGTCAAAAAGAAATTGCAAACATTGAAAATACAGTACGCTATGCTTTACCCGGCTAGGTTAAGAATTCGATATCAGTACAGAGTACTGTTAAGAAACCCTCATTCACGTTTTTGCAGTTGGATTGAAGCGGTATGTTTCGATTCTCCGCTCTGTGGTTAACAACGTGACAGCATCATCATTGTTTTTTTAAATTTTTTTTTAATTTTTTTATTTTTTTTTATTAGCATTTGAAATGTATACAAGTCAAATACAACCATAACATTTTTGGTCATAGTACAACAGCATCCGTTTTGCATTCCTAATCAAAGGCCCGCCACACCCCTCCGAACATCACTGCATTTAGAATAAGCATTTAGTTCACTTGATACAGCTGCAAGTATTGGGTCAAGTATTTCCAATAATCTCTTGGTTTCGACCTGGTAGGTAGCTCTTCTTCATATGTCTTTAGTGTATCCTTACAATACGTTAAGTCAGCAATCCAGTCTTTAAGTTTTGGAATCTTCTTGCCATTCCAGCAGAGCGATACCCTCCGTTTGGCCAGGAGTAATGAAATCACACAGAATTTGCGCTTTTGGGCCTTCACCCCAGGCAGTAGGCCCAGCAAACAG
This sequence comes from Triturus cristatus, assembly GCF_964204655.1. Classification (NCBI taxonomy): domain Eukaryota; kingdom Metazoa; phylum Chordata; class Amphibia; order Caudata; family Salamandridae; genus Triturus; species Triturus cristatus. The sequence continues at coordinate 681,836,507 of NC_140581.1, forward strand.
GTGCTAACAGTGCAGCCCACCTCACCGCCCACCATAGCCCCCAGCATCTGCGTCACCTGCGTCCAGTATTCCATAACCACCCCACAAGACCATGCTAGATGGACAAAATCCGCCCCTTCCTCATTGCAGCTGCCACACCTAGAATCCGAGCGTAACCCATATCTGTGCAATCTAGCAGCTGTGTAATATGTCTGATGTAGGTACTTGAAGTGGAGAATGCGTAGATTTCCATTAGGTGTTAACATACCAGTCAGTGTGCAAGCCATAGCCCAGTCTTCCTCAGTTAATGGAACTTCTAGGCAGCTATTCCATTTTTCCATGGCTTTATTTGTATTCGCCGCAATGTCGCATTGGATTTTAGTATAAAGCGTGCATACTAAGCTTTTAGCCTTAGGCGTGGTAATTATCCACTGTAGAGCGGACAGTACCGGCGGTTCAGCCGGGTACGTCGGATAAAGTTTTTTTTTATGGTATTTTGTAGCCTGTGATAGTTAAATCGGAACAATAATGTCTTATTGCTGATGAATGTCAGATTTTCAAGCGTTTTGAAACTCCCATCTTCATAAAGATCCCCCATAGTGTCGATACCGACCTGTCGCAGCAATCCTACCCCCACCGCTTCTTGGGTGACCGAAATCTCCGGATGCCAGTGGAGCCGGAGCGTATAATGGCAGTTTGTTAGCCTTTCTGCCCATGATATGCCAGGCTTTGTTTGTGGCATCGATCGTGTTAATATCATTCTTATGTAATGGCGGCCTATGATGGGTTATAACCGCTTCCAACGGGATCGGTAGGGCGTCCCCTTCCTCAATTGCAGTATGTGTGAGGTATGGGACTTTGTGATACCAAAAATGCGCATATTGCGCTTGCGCGCAAAGGTAATACAGCAAAAAGTCGGGAACTCCAAACCCCCCCCTGGCAGTAAGGTAGTGTAAGTGTCTGCAAATCAACCCTGGCCGTTTTTCCCGCCCAGATTAGTTGGAGGACCATCGAGGTGATTCGGCGAAAAACCTCTGTTGGGGGCTGGATGGGTATGTTATTGAAAATGTACAATAGTTTAGGCAATATCACCATTTTTACAATGGCGATGCGGTCCGCCAAAGACAAGCGGCAGTTGTATCCATCTCCGCACTTTCCCTTCCAAGGTATCGATTGCCCTCCCATAGTTGGTCCTAATAACGATTTCAGGGTCACGGTGATACCACACACCCAGGTATTTTACCGGTTCAATCTTCCATTCCAAAGGGTACTCCATGGGGTGCGTTGTGTGCTGTCCGTCAAGGGAATAATCAAGGATTTAGCCCAGTTTATATTTATACCTGAGTGATGTGCGAATTTAATATATTCCCTCAGTAGCGGGTTCAGATTTTCCCCTGGGTCCCTCACATATAATAACATATCATCGGCATACAATGATATGTGCAGTGGTTTTTGCGGAAATTGAAGAGCCGAGTAATGATGTCCCTGCCGAATTTTACATGCTAGTGGTTCTAGCGCTAAAGCAAACAATAGCGGGGACAAAGGACACCCCTGTCTAGTCCCCCTACGAATATCAATGGGCTCTGAAATATATTTATTCACCCGGACTCGCGCCACTGGTGCATCATATAGCAGTTGTATCCATTGGAGAAACATGAGCGGAAAGCCCATCCTCCGCAGCACTGTATTTAGATATGTCCACTCCAGCGAATCAAAGGCCTTGGCCGCGTCTAGAAACACCGCCGCAGCCTTGGTCGTGGGTGTCCGATAGTGCGACAATGCAAATAGAGTCTGTGTATTATGCGCGGTGGAAAGCGATGGGATGAACCCAGATTGATCAGGCAAGATCAGCTTAGACATTAAAGGGTTCAGCCGAGCAGCAAGCAGTTTGGCCAGAATCTTATTGTCCACATTTATAAGAGACAAGGGTCTGTAGGAGTCACAGAGCTCTGGATCTTTTTGCGGTTTGAGCAGCGCCAGTAGCAGTGCCTCACGTAGGGTCGGAGGCAGGCTCTGCTGCTCATGGGCATTACCATACATCTCCACCAGGCGAGGGGTTAGCTGATCCACAAAAGCCTTGTAAAATTCGCATGTAAACCCATCTGGGCCCGGAGCTTTACCATTTGGCAATGTTGTAATCCCCTCCGTGACCTCTTCCACCGTGACAGGCAGAGACAGGTATTCCCGATGCGTGTCCGACAGCCACGCTATCGCCACATCATCTAGATACTCCATTATTTCGGCCGAGGCTGCCGTGGGTCTGGAGGCATAGATTGCTCCATATGTAGTCACAAACTCGCTTAAAATTTCCTGTGCGCCAAATCTCTTATCCCCCTGCTTATTGCGTACCATATGAATGTTCTGTTGTACGTGACCTTCACATATTTTTGCCGCCAAATGTCTGCCCGATCTACCCCCCTCCCCGTAAGCCCTCGCTATCTGTCTTTTCGCCGTATATTTGATTTCATCTTCCGCATAGTTTTGATACTCGGATAGTATAGTTCTAATGTCTCCTAAGATTTTGGTATCTTGTGTTCTCTCATATTCCCTCTCCAGAATTCGCAGTTTGTCTTCCCTCACCGTTAGCTGTTGTCTTATGTCTTTTAGAATACCAGCGTTCGTGCTAATACAGACGCCGCGGATCGTTGCTTTAAAAGCATCCCATAGCACGCCGGGGTCTTTCATAGTAGGGGCATTGTGATCAAAAAATTCCTGTATCGCCTGCCCAATAGTTTCTACATACATGGCATCTAGTAGAGCTTTTGCGTTAAATCTCCAACTGATGGGAGGTGGTGCATAGTGTGGGAATTCCAGGGAGAGGAGCACTGGGTTATAATCAGACAGTGTTCTGGGCAGATGCCCAACCTCCCGTGTCCATAAGGCAATGTCCCCAGATACTAACCAGTTGTCGATGCGGGACCAACTACCGTGTGCTGCCGAGGCGTGCGTGGCCTCTTTCCCCTCAGGATTCCTACTCCTCCAAATATCAGTAAGTCCCCTGTCCACCATTATATCCTTCAACACATGTTGCGCCCGTCTGTGGGGTTCAGTCGTCGATCCAGATCTGTCTAGGTCATCATATAATGCGATATTGAAGTCTCCTCCCCAGATCAAGTGCGGAGCTTGTAGGTCCCTCAGCTTACCCCATAAGGAATGATAGAATTGCGGATCATCCACATTTGGCCCGTACGTACTCGCAATAGCCAGTCTCTGCCCCCGCAGTATACCTGTAACAATAACAAATCGCCCCAAGTCATCTGCCACAGTACTCTCTATCCTAAACTGTAGTCCCCTTTTAACCAGTTTTAACACCCCTCTTGCATAGGATGAGTACGAGTGATGCACCATCTCAGCCCACCTTCGCCCTATACTAGACTGATGAGTCTGCGCACAGTGCGTCTCCTGTATTAGTGCAATATCTATGTGCAGTCTATCTAAGTATGCTAGTGTCTGATTTTTTTGGGGGTTATTAAGCCCCCGCACATTCCACGTTAGCAATTTGAGGCACCCAGCCCCTACTCGTGCATCCGCCATTTTCCAATAGTGCTAGTAAGGCATACCCAACACAAGCGTTCGGTTAATGTGTTCCAATGAATATCTGAGCGCAAAGTGACCTCATTTTTCCCCAGCATAAGTACTTGGATTTCAGCGATGCGTCTCATGCACTGCGACCAACAAAACAACTTTCCAACCCCTTTCCTCCTCCCCCCACCCACTTCAGCACCCCAATCATGCCAAAGATATACCCCACAAAAATAAACTAGCATAAATTAACGGAGTTCGGGGATCACCCGCTTTGGGGGATCGCCCAGAGCACACATCTCCATCCAACTAAATGGATGTGGACGGGTATACAATATAAGTTGGAGCCTAGAGTTTACCATAACAGTACAGGTAGCTTACTGTCTATAGCATATCTCACAGTGACCATGTTACCAATGGTTTCCGACCGCCCCACAGTAGTGCACATCCGCCGCTCGGTGGACAGCGACCCAGCTCCTCAACAACAACTTGCAGCCAGCCCTGTGATCTCACATGTACCAGAGGACCACCACCAATGAGCAGATCCCGACCCCCGACATCTGGCCCATCAACTTTCAGTTCCCCAGGCCCATTCCAGCCACAAACAGGCCAACAGTGTGTGCCAACAGTGCGGCTCCGAGTTAGTAGTTCGTTACCCCCTTATCAATCATCAGCAAGCAACAATCTCAGTTCCATCTTGTCTGTACGCACTTTAAAGTACCACAGTTCAGCAGATCGTGCGCGAGGGCAACATAGTTCATGCCGCTCATATTGACAGTCTGCAGCGGACCAGAAAAGTCCCACAGCCAGTGCAAGGCAGTGATGCATTCTCCCCGAGGTTCTGGAACTAGCTTATGACCGTCACCTTACCGTGTGCGTTCATCCCGTCAGCCTCGCACGCCTTGCATTGCCGCTTTCTGAAGTCTTCTCTTCTTCTGCCCGCTAGTCTGCGTCTGGGTTCTGATCATTTCTCTGCCGCTCTTTGCGTTTGGCACCAATTTGTTTGACGAGATCTTGTGCCGCCTTAGGCGTGTGACATATTGTTGCGTCACTCGAAGCCTGGCTGGATATAGCATGGCATAATCCATGCCAAGGTCACACAGCTTTTTCTTAACTGGATTGAATTCCTTCCGCGCCAACGGGACAGCGATTGTGAAGTCCGGATAGAATTCCAGTGCATTGCCCTGGTGTGTGATCTGCCGCTTTTCTCTCGCCAGCGGTAAGATGACATCTCGGTCTCTATAGTTAAGGACTCTGGCAACTATAGGATGCGGGAGCGCTCCAGGCTTCGGCCGCGGCGCCAGCGATCGATGCGCTCTCTCAATCAAGAACATCGGGGAGAGGTGTTCCGCGCCAAAGATGCTGCGAATCCGCTCCTCCACATACGTTTCCATCCGTCCAACTTTGGTGGATTCTGGAACCCCCTGTGATTCTTGCGTTATTGCGCCGCGACTGCGCCTCCAAATCCTCCGCCTTATTTTTTAGCACGTCCAGCAGCTGCTCTACCTCCGCACATTTTTGGGCCGTGGCCTGTGAGACATCCTCCACCGCTCCAATGCGATTTTCCGCCTCCACCAGTCTCTCCCCATGGCCATCCAGCTTTGCCGCCATGTTGTCAACTCGTAACGTGATAGTGTCCAGTTTGCCATTTATGTCCTGCAGGCTCTGCTGGATGGCCTGCAACACCCGCTCCATACCCGTGGACATCGCCTCTCCAGCGTCAAGGGCAGCGTCCGATAGCGTTGCGGCGCCTTTCGCTTGTCGTTGAGATTCAAAGGGGAGTTTAGATTGGGTTTTATCTGGTTTCCCCATGTCCCTTTCATCCACCGTCAGCCACCAGGAAGATCAAGTTGTAAGTCTCCCCGGTTGGGGTGTCGCAGCCCTCCGCTCGCAAACTCTATGGACCCCGGCCGAGCAGCACACAGGTCTCCGATGTTCGTGCAGCGCCCCAGACGTCCGCGCCCGCACCAGCGCACTTCGTGTAGCCCACGCGCTCCTCGCCTCCCACAGCCGCGTGAGCCCCGATGGCGGCAAGATCACACAGCGCCCTCCAGACTCACTCACTATCAAGGAGGCCGCACAACAGGTGTGCACCACTAATTCACGACAGCCAGCAATCCAGGCGACCTCCAGTCACCACGCACGGCTCAGGTACAGGGAATAAGCGCAGAAGCCAGTCTGGTGCACTCACATTCACTAGTGGTCAGCGTTGTATGCGCCTCGGGTCAGATCGCCGCCCTCCATCTCATTCTGTGCAGTGGCGGCCGCCGAGACCAGCGATCCGCGATTCACCCTCGCGGCAGCCCCGCTTCTCGCAGTCGCGCCAGGTAGCCCTCAGTCCCCCGATATCACAGCAGGCAGTCAGGGCCTCCGGGGCTGGCGAGGACACGACTTCCACGCGGGCAGCGCTCACCCTCTCCGCTCCCGTTTATGCAGTGTGTGGCAGGATCGTTCGTGGTGTCGGCGTCGCCACTTTTCGATGCATCAGACCGCAGCCGATGACACTCTCACCCGGAGAGAAAGTTTGAGCAGGGCGTCGCCGCCATTTCGCGCCGTTCCATGCACCAGCGCAGATTTCTCCAGAAAGCACTTAGATCACGAGCGCAATCCCAGCGCCAAGAGGCCGTGGCAGTCTCACAAACCCCATGCACAGGTGTCCCGTAGCGATGATTTTGTCGGCTCCCCGCCACAGCAGCCCTCTGTCTCTCCGGGCGGCGCCATCTTGTGTTCCGTTATCTGCGACCGTGGCAAGTGGGTCAACAGCTCATTTCCGAGGCCACAGTGCCGGCATTCTGTCCTGCGCCCCAGCCACGCGTGGACGCCGGCGTCCGATCATCGAGACAGCAATTTTCCGCTGTTTTGCAGCTCCCTACATGCTCATTTATGCCGTTTTTTCGTCCCCGTCCGGCGGAGCTGTCTCACAAGGCAGCCATTCCGCTTTGCGCCCTCTAGCGCCCCCCAGCATCATCATTGGGTTAATGAATGCTTCCTCCACCCGGAGGTTTTCATCCCACTGGTTATTTCAGTAGTGATCGTGGAAAAAAGGAGAGTGTCAATGTGTAGTGAAGTGCTGTGTAGTGAAAAATATTTAAGGTATTAAAAAAACTCGTAAAACCAGAATGTAACTTTTATTAAACTGGGTTCGAGTTTGTTAAAAAATTACTCTGTGTGCACAAATTAGACTAGTTACGGTCTAGTGCATTATGGACATTCTTATAGTGCACTAGACCGTAACTAGTCTAATTTGTGCAGTTACATAATGTTGAACTTGACTGCACTGTTGGTCTCATTATGGGGGTTGAACGAGATTCGCTGTGCTATGTCAAAGAGATCCTTTTTTTTGGGATGAGACACTTGTGATTCTGTTGTGAAGGGATGGGCTGTGGAAAGATGCTAGAGATTGCCCTGACCCCCCCCCTTACTACATCAAGGGGGTCGGTGGGCTACTGGTGTCCTCCATGAGGGTACCCCCCACACTGTTATTGATTGGGATAGTGTACTGTGTGCGAATTAGCCGCTCGCAGCAGGATGGGGGGTTCGTTCTGAGTCTTATGTTGTGCACATTGTGGTTCCTCAGCGTGATTGGGATGCTGGGGTGGGCTGGGGTGTTATCTACTGGGGTGTTTGGATATAACATTGTGACATACAGAGTACATGGCTGGTATACAGTCTGCATATGTAAGCAGCAATGGGACACTAATGTTACATAAGCTACACTCAGTAAAGTAAATGTCAACAGAGGAGGGTAAATTAAATTTGATAACTTGGAATGTCAGAGGTCTTAATAATCCAAAAAAAAACTAGGCAGGTGTTGGCATACCTTGATCGGCATAATGTGCAGGTGGCACTGTTACAAGAAACACATCTTACCAGGGATGTGGCAACAGCAATTGCCACGAAATGGGCTGGAGCTCGTTTTGCCTCTTCCTACTCCTCGTATGCGCGGGGGGTTATGGTTTTAATTAAGAAAAATATCCCTTTTGTCAGTACACACGAGGACATTGATGATAGTGGCCGATACGTAATAGTGCAGGGCAAATTGTGTGGTACTTTGATTATGATAGTCAATGTATATGGGCCAAATATAGATGACCCAGAGTTTTTTTAGACATTGTGGAACAAAATATACAGGTTACCGCCATCTGCAATTATTTGCGGTGGGGGGGGGGGGGGGTGTAACGTTGTGTTGAACCCTACACTACACCGTCACTCTAATGTAGAGCCTGTTCTAAAAAAAAAAAAAAAAGCTGCACAGGCGGTTAGGAATAATATGCAGGCCCTGTTTCTTATAGATGTTTGGAGGTTGAGACACCCCGTGACACAGGAGGGCACATGTTACTCGTACATTCACAACACATGGTCGCGCCTTCACTATTGGTTAACTACAAATGATGTTAGCACATGGGTCACTAGGGTGGTGCATTTGCCGCGTACACTGTCCAACCACTCCTCAGTATTGCTTACTATGTTGCTACCAACATATACACCGGCTCAATTTCAGTGGAGACTACAACCTTCGGCGTTGCAAGATCAAGTTTTTAGGGAAGGGGTACATGAGGCAGTAGACAATTACTTCACTGACAATGTTGGATCGGTGCAGTGCCTGGTCACGTTTTGGGAGGCTTTTAAGGTGACAATACATGGGGTGTGTATAGGCTTGCAAGCAGGAGTGCTTAGGTCACTGCAGGATTCAATGAAAAGGATTGAGAACGACCTATTGCGTTTAGAGTGTCAATATGAAGACACGCCAGACAATGCTACATTGGCCACAATACGTTCTCAATCACTGAATATAATGAGCTGGCAGAACAGAAGGTGAGGCACATGTCGCGACGCTGGAAGACTAGATACTATGGGGAGGGCGGCAGGCCGGGGCGAGCTCTAGCCACTAAGGTTATGGAGCCGTGGGCAAGGAATTGCACAGTACAGTCGATCACAGAGGGTGATAGAGTTTGTTGCGACACAGCAGGTATTCTTGAACTGTTTGTAACACATTACAAAGCTATGTATAGTAGTAGGCCAACAGCTGACGAGGACGACATAGCACAATACTTAACAGATATAGCTTTAGTTTGGCTGTCAAAAGGGCAGCAGGATTTCCTGATGCACCCACTAACGGCTGATGAAATTAGAGATGCTATTACTGCCCTGCCCAATGGTAAAGCTACAGGAACAGATGGACTCCCAGCAGAGTTCTATAAAGAGTACATAGATATTTTAGTGCCGCACATTCAGGCCATGTATGACGAAGCATATGAGCAGCAACAGCTGCCAGACACTCTTAGGGAGGCCTTAATTATAACGCTATTAAAGCCGGGAAAAGCACCGGATCGATGTGACTCTTACAGGCCCTTGTCGCTAATGAACACAGATGTGAAGATACTGACGAAGGTTCTGGCAACCCGGTTAATATTAATAATACCGGTTATGGATTTGCCGGATCAATTGGGGTTTATTCCGACACGTTCCACAGCACATAATTTCTAACTTTATTTGCGGTAATGCAACTTTTGGATCCTAAGTTGCCAGCAGCTGCGGTCCTATTGCATGCCGCAGAGGCGTTTGACTCCATTGCCTGGAGAAATGTTTGCGGTGTTGCATAGTATGGGGGTGCCGTATTTCTACACTAATTGGATTAAATTACTTTATACTGGCCCGTGTGCGTGTAAATGGACAGACGTCAAGCATATTTCCAATCAGGTGCGGCACAAGGCAGGGATGCCCACTCTCAAACCTTCTGTTCGCAGTAGTATTGGAACCGCTTGCATGTGTGTTGAGACAGAGACACTCGAAGGTGGCATTGCGTTTCATCCAGCGTCCACTAGCGGTGTCCATGTATGCAGACGATATGGTCTTGTACGTGCGGGAGCCTGCGGTATACCTGGAACAACTAATCGGAGAGTATATCCGGTTTGAGTTTTACTCAGGCCTTGAAATCAATTGGAGTAAATCAGTCGTGCTATCGCTGAGAGAGAGTACTATGCAAATTGAACTGGGTTACCCCCTAGAATGGACTGCAGAACCAGTAAAATATCTGGGTTTATAGAGATCCGCAGGTTGTCAAATGTTCCAATTATGGTACGGCGATCTCCAGGCTTGAGGAACAGGTCTCCCGTTGGCTTAGATTGCCGCTGGCGTTTGCTGACAGGGTGGCATTTATTAAAATGGTGGTACTGCCAAAATGTTTGTATTTATTTGTCAATGTTCCTATTCATCTCACTCAGCATTTTTTCACTTCACTGCGGTCCTTACTGATTACGCTAACCTGGGGAGGTAAAAAACTGAAGGTTAAGTGGGAGACTTTAACACGACCGTATGAGATGGGAGGCTTCACAGTGCCCGATATGCAATTGTATTACTTATGTGCACAAGCACAGTATGCCTTTTATTGGCAAAACGCACCACCATTTACGCTGCATGTTGCGGTTGAGGTGGGGGCGGTACACCCAATACCATTAAAGGTGATGATTGTCAACAAACATACTGTTTTTGAGCGGGACAAAATTGACACGGTGCAGTGTAGATCTCGAGCCTGGCGGGACTAGGGGGGGAGGGGCGTGCTCAGCAACTCCCGCTATATGCACCCGCGATGCCGTTACATCATATAGCTCTATCTGTAACGGGCAAGACGGGTTCCCTTAAGGCACTGCATAGTGTTGGGGCACAGACTATGGGTCACGTATATCCTTTTTAAAAAAATTTTTTATTAGGCAACTTCATTACGTACAATATATATAAAATACAGTTTCCATTTTCTTAGAATACATTAGGAAGTACATGATAAGTCCTTGCTAAGGGATGAAAGAGCTAAATAATAATACGTGGCTTAAGTATCTCACAGATACATATTACATTTCGTTTAATCAGGACAACAGAAAGAAAAATCAGAATAATATAAGCTATAACCTGTCTTTCCAAGAGGTAATTGGCGACCAAATTAGAGCACCACGTTGTCTAGCCTTCTTACCCTTGGCTGCATAGATTGCCATTTCTTGATTAGCTGTTCCCAAGAACCGGGTTATCCAAACTTGGAAGTTAGGGGGGTCTATGTCTTTCCATCGAGTAGCCAGTATTAATCTATATACTGCCATACCCAGAAACAAACATACCTCTTCCTCCTTGCTATGACCAAGGGTGTTATCATACCCTAACAAAAAAAGAGTCTGAGACATTTGAACTTTATGCCCGAAAACCTCTTCCCAAAAGTCTGATATTTTAACTTTGAGAATAGTTAATTTACTACATTCAGTGAACATATGTATTAAATGGGCCGGGCCTATACCACACCTACGACATTTATCATCTATTCGTTTTCCCCATGAGAACAGTTTTGCCGGTGTAAAATATAAGTTGTATATGGTCTTATAAAATTGTGCTTTAAGAGTTGCTGTTAGAAAAACCTTATCAGCGAGGGAGAGGATCTTATCCAAATCGACATTTGGATTGTTCAATTTGGATGCCCAGCGTGATTCCGTTCTCTCCAAGTCGTCTTGGTGGTGTTCCAACAGCATCTGATAAAGTATACTTATACTAGATTTTTCTTTCCCCCAATAAATTCAAAAATAGAAACATTCTCCATTGAAATGTTTGAAAGCTTCGCGGAGAGAATAGAATTTATTTGGATATATTTGAATAGATCGGAAGTCGGGGTATTACATTTAAGTTGTAGATTGGAGAACCTCGTGCTGGGCGGAGCGTCTAGAAAGTCACCCACTGACACCAGCCCGAGGGCCTCCCACCTTTTAGCAATATCGTCATTGAGTTGCCTAGAGAGAAGGAAAGAGTGCCATAATGGTGTATATCTATTGATTTTAGAGATATCAAAATGTTTGACAATTTTCTTCCATACCCTCCAAGCGTTGTCTATAATTTTGTATAACCTTCTTGTAGTACGATGGTTCAATTTGTCTCAATAATAGCCCTTTTGCTTTCTCCCCTACAGCTAACTCATATATATAGAGGGGATCCGTGTCCTAGCCGTGTTATAGTATAATGGATTTATGTTAAATAAGAGAAACATCCCTTGGAGAAGGCTAGTCCAAAAATATAGAGTTACGTTCGGAAGCCCGAGACCCCCCCTCTCTCCTGCGGAAGAGATAAGAATTTTGAGGATCTCCTAATTTTACCGTAGCCCCAGATGAATTTAAAGATTTGTATTTCTAGAGCTTTAATCATCTTATCCTCGACCAAAATAGGGATCGCGCGGAAGAAGTATAGTATCCTCGGGAAAATGTTCATTTTGACAAAATTGGTCCTACCGATAATTGAGAGATTGAGGCTGTTGACCCTCAGAAGGTCCTTTTTTATGTTTGCAAGCATGGGGTCGTAATTAAGTTTGTTAATGTTTTCGATCTGTGGGGATATACAGACACCCAAATAAACTGCATTGGTTGCCTTCCTGGGATCATTGAATAAGATGTTATTGGTACAGATAACAACCGTTTTTTCACTATTCAAAGAGTATCCGGATATGACTCCAAAAGACCGAGTTATTTTCCCAATTTCTTCTATTGCCTCCATGGGGTTAGGTGTTACAACCGCCACATCATCGGCATAGGCCAATATCTTGGTTTCGTACATGCCTGTTTTAATTGATGTTATATCAGTACTTGCCAATAATTTCTTAATCAGAGGATTTATATATAGGGCAAATAATATTGGGGAGCAGGGGCACCCCTGTCGTGTGCCCTTTTGAATTTTAAATGATCTTGATTCTAGGCCCATCGTCATAACTTTCGCAATCAGTTCTTGATACATGGCTTGAATTGCTTTAACATAGCCAGGCCCAAAGTTATTAAAGTCCATTATTGCCCATAGATATCTCCAAGACACTCGGTCAAAGGCCTTCTCGGCATCAAGGAGGATCATGGACATCCGGTCCCCCGTCGCAGCCATGATATCAAATAGTGAAATAACCCTACGGGTATGATCTGTGGTTCCCTTATGAGGAATAAATCCATGCTGCCATGGGGAGACCAGATGCTCAACCACCCTCCTGAGCCGATTAGCCAAGACCTTTGCATATATTTTTGCATCTGAATTAATTAAGGAGATATGGCGATACGAGGTAGGATGTTCCGGAGACTTACCCTTCTTGAGAAATATCATTATATTAGTCTCCTTCCAAGACGGAGGCGTAATTCCATTCCCCTGTATCCCTATGCAGAGATCTAACATAAATGGTATAATTACTGATCCCAGAATTTTATAAAGGTCTATGGGGATCTTATCTGGGCCGGCGGCCTTACCAACTGCAAGACCCATTAGCGCCTCTTGTACCTCCGCAAGGGTAATGTCCTTATCTAATTCTTCTCTAGTATTTGCGTCAAGAATATTACTCCCTCACCAATCCCGTAGTGATTCTTGCAACTCATCCAACTCGAGAGAGTCTTCATTCTTATAAAGGTTTTCGTAGTATCCCTTAAAGACGTCTAATATTTTAGCAGGTTCTCTATATGTCATACCATTTGCATGGATAATATTGATTTTGTTGAATGATTGTTTTTGTCGGGTACGAAGAGCTAATTGCTTTCCAACCCTCTCACCGTCCTCGTATAGTTTATTTCGGTTAGTTTGGAAGGTTTCTGCGGCTTTCTGATTGATCTTGCTGTTAATCGCAGTTTTCAGAATTATCAGTTTGCGTAATGTGACTTGGCCGTTATCACCGTTAGTTATAGTGGTTGTGTGTTCGTGCTATGCTTTGGCTAGTTCCAACATCTGCTGCTGGTTAACTAGGGCTGCCTCTTTCTTTAGTTTAGCCACAAAGCTCATAGTTTCCCCCCTGAGAGCAGCCTTGAAACAGTCCCAAACCATGATCCTCGATGTACTATAGCGGTTACAGTCAAAATATCCCTGTAGCCACATCTTAATGTGATCAGTATATTCTTTATTTTCCAGAAGTTTTCTGTCAAATGTCCAATTGAATCTGGGCCTATACAGATTAGTCAGATTGATAGTTAGAGTGAGCATATTGTGGTCAGAGAGTACCTTAGGACTTTTCTCAATTTCGGCACCAGATGACTGATCACTGACCACCCACATATAATCAATTTGTACGTATTTATTGTGTGGAAATGAAAAATACGTGTATCCAGGATCCGATTGATGTTTAAGAGCCCAAATATCTATTAAATCCAAACTTTCCTTGAGTTGGGAGAACGCTCTATAAGCTTTAGGTTTTCTTCCTGTATAGGTGGACATATACTGATTATGTGCCATTCCTACGTGTTTAAAAGAAATATTGAGATCGCCACACAGTATCAATAGCTTGGGCCAAGAAGCAAGCTCAAGCTCTAAATCTTCAAATATCTGCGGATCATCTAAGTTAGGAGCATAAACTGAACAAATTGTAATTCCTGGATATAGTTCAATGAGGACCCACCTTCCAGAAGCATCTACTAACTTACGTTTAACTTGCCCCAAGAAGCCTCTAGCAAAAATAGCCACACCACATGTTTTAGAGGTCTGTGAAGTGTTTGCTAGCAAATTGTACCCAGGAATTCTTAGTAAGTCTCTGTCTTTCCATGTAATATGGGTTTCTTGAAAGCAAAGAATATCATAGGGCGTTTGCTTAATTAATTCATAAATATTGGCTCTTTTAACCCTGTCGTTTAGGCCAGCCACATTCCAAGAGCATATTTTTAACTTCCCCATAGCATCAAACACTTAATTTCGGAGATTCACTCTTCATAATAAAAGAAAGATAGCATATTCTTTATTACTTTAGAAAGCACTATACGTAAGAAGTTGTCTTTTTTTCCCCCTGCTTATTCCACCCTTCCAGCTTAGCCCCCCCCTACCACCCCCTTGATCCAACCCCCCCTCCCCCCCCCACACCCTCGGTGAGGCTATTAGACTCAATAAGAGTCTATGTGATGGATGTGCGTTCCAAGGACCGGTGCTGGAGTTTCACGTCGACATGTTAACAATATCTCATTATGTTTAAAGAAATCCTAATACTCAGCCATTTAATAATACTTAGAAAAAATGGCTGAAGTGGCTAAAGTGCATACCTTACACCTTACAACTTACAGCTTAAAGCTTAATTTTAAATTTCTTTGCGACAATGGATGTGTCCAATGTCACAAAGATTTTGTTTGGCTTTAATAGAAACTTTAATAGAGAACATAAGCTAATCTTAAAAAGAAAGATATATAGATCATAAGCCATCCAAATATTCCTTGGCCTTGATCTCAGATGTAAAAAATGTTGTTACCCCCTTATTAATTACTTTGAGGCGAGCTGGATTATTCAGATAGGCCACCACATTTTTCTCCTGGAAAGGTTTGATCAGCTGGCGAAGACGCCACCTTCTTTCCACTGTGGCGTGGCAAAAATCAGGACGCACAAAGTAGGAAATATTGCCACTAACACGCTTTGCCTCTGGCCTTGCTTTCTCTGAAATTGCCTGCCTCAGGAGAAAGTTACCAAAGTATACCAGAATTGCTCGAGGATACCCCCTGGGGCGTGTAGGTTCTTTTAGAAACATAGGCACCCGGTGCGCCCGTTGTATTTCAATATCCCAATTCCATGAGGACAGTTCTGGTAGGGAGTCCCAAAATAATCTGATAATGAAAGTCCGAACATCCTCCCCTTCTAAAGACTGGGATTCCAAGAACACGAAGATTATTTCTGCGTAGGCGATTGTTCGAAGTCCTCTAACTTCCATCTGACGTCAGAGAGCTCTGCTTCATGTGCCTCTGTTAATTCGCGATTTGTAGCTGTCTCAGTTTCATTGGTCATTATGCGAGACTCTAAATCAGTCAGCCGATTTCCAAATATACTAACAGTTTTATTTAATCACCGTACGACCCCTTGTACTTTACGAAGAGTATTTTGGGCCTTGCGTCCATCCTGTGCTGTCTTTTCCCTATGTGCTGCGATAGCTTGCAGAACAGTCTCCATTACTGTATTCAGAGTCGCCGCTGATCCTGAGGGCAGATCCATAGAGCTAGGAGGAGCCGATTGATGAGGGGGGCACAAGGCACTAGTCTGGGTATAGTCTGGGTATAGTCTGTAGTTTGTTGCGGCGTAGGATGTATAGTAGGAGTGTAATCCCATACCAAGTCGGTTGCACCATGATGGCCTTTTCTTTTTCTGACTACTGTTTTTTGAGCTCCAGAGTCATCCTCATTATCACTGCAAGTAGATATGGAGCTCGTCCCGTTTGACGTTTCGTAATCATCTGAAAACGAGTAGAAGTCGCTAGGATCCTTTTCTGCATCTGTGTCTGCAGTTTTCCTATTGTTTGTCCCAGCGGCACAATCTGCTTTATCTATAATTACATCCTGGACACCAACTAAATGGCTCGATCCCTCCAAACTGGATGTGTTATCTGTTTGCTTTTGCACAGTCACATTACTACCAACGGAGCCGGCAGCAGCCTCTTTGGGTGATACCTCGGAAGCTGCTACAGGAGTTGGCCCACATCCCTTAGTTTTATCCTTGATTTTAACTGAGCTCAAATGTTGCAGAGTAGGCATAGAGGAGGCATTTTGAGACAGTTCCTCCAGGTCCCTGCTTATGCCTGAGTTTGTCTGAATTGCCTGATTTGGAGTCGGAATAGGGGGGGCATTTTGAAAAGGTTTATTAGCGTTTGGTAAGTCATTAGCTCTAAAAAAAGGATTATCCCCCACAGCTTGATCAAAGCTTGTTACGCTTGGTTCGTTACCTGTAGCTCCAAGAGTTTCCGAACTCACCTCAGAGTTCTGAGGCACAACCTCCGCGCTCCCAGGCAAACTCTGCCTCGGTTGACCTGGAAGCACTCCACTCGGGACACGGCGAAGAAGGAGGTCAGCTACTGTCGGAGCGGTCGCGCTCCCCTTTCCCATCGATACAGCTCCATGCCTCGTTAGAGCCTTGGCACCGACGCTGAGACCCGCGTCTGTTTCCTTAACGGCTCGCTTTCCATTCGCGGCATCCTCCCGCTGTGCCTGTCTTGCCACTGCTGCCGCTGCAGCCCTTGCCTTAGCAGCGGCGGTGGGGCCAGCATATTTTGGGGGCATCGCTAAATTCGCCTGTTTATCGTCGTATTGAGAAGGCTGCCCTGCGGCTGCAGTGATTGCTTTAGCTCGGGCACCACAGAGCTCCTTCGGCCCCCCCTGAGACCAGCAGCAGCTGCTCACGACAAAGGAAGCGAATAATGGAAAGGCCGATGAGTGTTGCAAGTGTCTTTAGGTAAGCTCCTGTTTGCCCATTTGAGCTGGTGCTTAACGCTCTAGTAATTTGCAGTACCATCAGGGAAGTTTTTTTTTTTTAGCGGATATATTCGTTTTTAGGCATTCAGTAGATTACTTCTTGTATTTCTCGTGGCATCAATAATTCCCCCTTCTGCATTGTTACTCCACGCTCAGCACCGGTCTGCCGCACTACGGTCTCAGTCGACCGCCATCTTTCCACCCCCTGGGCTAGTGTTTCGGGTCATGTATATCCTAATGGGAAGTTCATAAGCCTGCAGGATTTTATGCGGGAAGGGGAGAAGGCTGCTATGTTAACATTCATTTAAAGCAGGCTGAGAGCTGCGATGCGGGCCTTGTACCCCTGTTTTCCTGATGAGCCGTCGGTCTTGGGGGCTCTACAACTTATCTACACCACACAAACTAGAAACAAATTAGTTTCACGCTTGTACACCACCTCACAGCGGGGCGAAGTAAATAGTGCAACAGGTCCTATGGACAAATGGAATGCTATTTTGCCTCAGCCACTAACGGAAGAGGAGTGGGAGGTGTGTTGTAAATTAACGGGTCAATTTGCGGCCAACGGCAATCTCAAGCTTATACACTATAAATATGTTCATCAAATGTACTACACGCCAGTACAACTCTACAGGTATGGTCTGAGAGACTCGAACTGTTGTAGGAGATGCAGTGCGGATAATGCTGATTTTCTACACTTAGCGTGGGCATGTCCAAAAGTGGCAGATTTCTGTGGAAAAGTTGTGATGGCCTTAATGAAAATGGTGGGTGAGTCAATCGAATGTGATGTGAAAGTTTGTTTACTGGGTAATGTACTGGGGTTAAAGTCTACCAATCGGAAATTTGTGGCAATAGCACTACAGCTGGCAAAACGTAGGGTTTCACTTAATTGGGACGGTAGACCGGCGCCCAAGTTGGCACACTGGTTACAAGATGTGGCCTACAGTCGTGATCAACTCACCTGTTGCGCGGAGAAGTGCTTCCAGACCACGAGACATTTGGGGTCCATTTACTGCCTATATGCTAATCTGTACTGTTGACAATCAGTATGTGGATAAAGAATATCTTGTCTGCTTTTAGATGAATCCCTGTTCTAATAATACCTTGTACCTCTGTAATGGTTTATTCATTGCTGCTATGTATTCTGTTCAAATATGACCATGTACTGTTACATTGATGATTATATTTGAAAATTTATAACTAAAATTAAAAAAACGTTTCCTAGCCAAGATGGTTTTATTTTTTCATCATGTAGAGATCTTTGTAAAACGTATCTAAGACAGCTGCTGTGTTGTAAAACATTAGAAGGGGGCTAATAAGGTTGATATCACAGTTTTTACATGTTTGAAAACTTTGTACCTAGTCCATGTGAATTCCTGGCTAAATTTGCTGTGCAAGATTTTTGACGTTTACGTGCTGAGTTCCCATCATCCTGGTGTAATTTCAGTTTTGGGCAACGATGATAAAATCGCACCACCTTTGTTGCCTTTGTCATAATAGTGTTTGGTTTCTAAACAGGGACTGACAAAGCCAATAGGTTTTATTTATGTGAACTATTGCCTTTGTTAAAACTTTTATACAGGTTGCACAGCAGTGTGGCAGCTTTGCAGCATCGCTCAAAGTATTTAAAAAAAAAAAAAAGCGCTGTGTTGCGACCAGCCCTGGCCTCATCGTAACACTTTTATTTGATAGAGACTTCTAGCTGCGGATTCCTTACCGTATAATATTCCCCAGGCATCCGTTTGTATCTGGAAAATCTTGAGCATTACCTCTGCACAGGTACGTGGCATGGATCGGCTTATCATCGGCAACGTCCACGCCGAAAGAGACATTTGCGATGCCTATATGGGCTGCACCCCAGCACTCTATCATTTCTTTGCTTTCAGCACCATCAGCACAGATCCGGAGAGAGCAACCTTAGTCCTTTTTTTGACTACCTTTGTTGACTTAACAATGACATTCTTTTTGAGCTACACTTTCACTGAGTAAGGATGTCCCCTAAAAAACCATGTTACAAGTAAATGTCTGTGACAGACCTACCACATGGTCTGCTTGTGATGCCTGGAGCCGTGACATGACTCCAAGGTCTGTCCACACTGTCGAACAATGAATCTGAAGGTGGTTCAAGAGAGTGCCCTGAAGCTCCTGGTCGCCTGACTCTGCACTGCCCGAGGTGCTGGTCGCGAGGAAGGTTGTAGGCCTGCTCTTGAAGTTCTTCCTGCTGGTTGTCATCAGACTCCTATTCATCCTCTGATACGGCCCACAAGAAGTTTAAGAAATTCACTATGACGCAGCGTTGGGGTGCGGGAACAATGCCACAAATCTTGGCACCACTCCCACACGTCAGCTGCGGAGTGTGAGTCTGCTCCATGCCTCCCAGAGTTTCCCAGACCCAGAGCAACCCCCACCCATCTTCAAAAAATTTACGAGGCCATGAACCTCATTTTTGGGCGGGCTGACCCCTCTGGGCGAGAAAGCTAAAGACACACTTGAGGGACGGAATGCAGAGCAAATCAAAATATTCACCCCCAGTCAAGAGATTTGGGTTAAATCCATCATTATTTTACTTCCCATGCCACCCCAGTTCATACCTGGTCATATCCAAATCAGTCTTGACCCTGTGCCTCATGCTTGAATCCAGTGGCACAGTGAGCCCGGGACCCACGTCTGGGCATATCCTGGCTGTTGAGGGGTGAAACCCCGAAACTGGTCCTAGGATGTCTTTTTCCAGTCCAGGGAGGACCTGGCCTGGCAGTTCGGGCTGGACTGTTCCCATTAGCGCCCCTCCCGCAACTCTGCGCGCTGAGCCGGAAGGGTCGCCTCAGAGTTTCGCTCCCTTCCCGGGACCCGGAGCGACCCCTACCCAGCTTTGCACCTTTTACAAAGCGATGTATGCCATCTTTGGGGAGCCCGACTCAGCCGGAGCGCCTTCGGGTCCCCTGGACTCGACTGGGGGTCCTGGGCCTTCGACGCCGGCGGCTCCTGCCCCGGCGCCGCAGGGTCCCCTTGGATCCAGGCCTGGATCCGGATCGGCTCCGGTCGACCTGATTACACTTCCCTCAGCGCCCATTCCACCGGCACCACGTCCGACGCCGGTTGTGTCCCCAGCCGGCGTCGACCCCGGCCTGCACCCCGAAGTACACGGAGCTGGACCGATGCCGAATCTGGCGTCGACAGGTACTTTTGTGCCCCTGTTCTACCCTGGTTCCTTTTGGCAAGATTGGCAACCAGAGGAGGACAGGGAGGGGTCTGGAGACCCTTTGACTGACCAGTTTGGTTACGAACTGGACTGGAGA
Organism: Triturus cristatus; assembly: GCF_964204655.1. NCBI lineage: Eukaryota > Metazoa > Chordata > Amphibia > Caudata > Salamandridae > Triturus > Triturus cristatus. The sequence goes on from NC_140581.1 coordinate 681,856,497, forward strand.
GAGGAACTGGGGGAAGCCAGTGGTCTGGATACTTCACCAGACCTGGGCATGTTGTCTCCTCCTACCGTGGCTATGGAGGAGGGAGTGTCTTATGCAGTGGTGTTGCGTAGGGCGGCCGAGGTTCTCAACCTCGAGCTACCTACGGTGGCGGTCTGGGTCAGGACTAACCTCCTGACAGAGGTACATCAACCAGCAGCGAGCTCTTCGGAGCCCCTGCTTCCATTTAATGAAGCCCTAACCGACATTCTTTTGGGCACCTGGTCCAGGCCCAACACAGGGGCTCCTGTGGATAGGATGATTGCCCGACGCCACTGCCCGCCCCGGGTGACCCCACTTTCCTTTCCTAACACCCCACCCCTGAGAGCTTGGTGGTCCAAGCTTCCACATGCAAATGCACATTCCCTAACGCACCATCTGATGGGGAATCCAAAAAGCTGGATCATCTTGGAAAGAAGAGGTTTTCTTCCTCCAGCTTGGAAATGCAATCGGTAAACACTGCATGTCTGTTTGGCCTTTATACCCACTCTGTGTTGGATACGGTGGCCCAGGTGCTGCCCCAGTGCCCGGAGAAAGACCGGGTCGTACTCTCCCGTGCAGTTGCTGAGCGGAGAGACGCAGCGAAGTTTACCATACGCTGTGGACTGGGCACTGCCGACTCGCTGAGTTGAACGATTTCAACGTCAGTAGCACTTCGACGCTACGCCTGGCTGAGATCGACTGGCTTTTCTGGGGATGTCCAAGCTACCCTTATGGACATGCTTTTTGATGGCCGCCACCTGTTCAGCGACAAGGCATACAGTGCACTAGAGCGCTTCAAGGAATCACGGGCTACGGCCAAGTCCTTGGGCCTCTCCACCATTCACCGTGCGTAGTCTGCTTTTCGCCCCCTTTCGTGGCTACGTAAGGGGTACACCACCACGTTCCACCCAGGGCAGGCTGTTCACCCCCTGTGCGGCCCGGAACGTGGGAACCACCGTGGTGGGTCTGGGGGCCAGCGAGCAGGCCAGTCCACCACCGCCCCCTCTACAGGAGCCTACAAACACTCCTAGTCCGACCCTCCAGGGCCACCAATTGCCAGTGGGCGGCAGGATTTACCATCACCTCCCCCACTGGCACACCATCACGTCGGATAGGTGGGTTTTGCAGATAGTCCGAAGGGGCTACTCCCTCCCCTACGAGACTACCCCCTCCCCACCCCCCCAGCCATGCAACCTCAGTACCATCGCATGTCGAAGGATCATCTGGCCCTTCTCCAACTGGAAGTTATGGCTCTCTTAGCCAAGGGAGCCATCAAACAAGTTCCTGACCTAGAAGTAGGTTGTGGTTACTACTCCTCCTACTACTTTCTGGTGCCCAAGAAGGACAAAGGCCTGCGTCCTATCTTGGCTCTCAGGAACGTCAACCGCTTCCTCCGGAAGGAGAAGTTCAAAATGTTGACGCTAGCTCAGGTCCTGTCTGCCCTCGACCCTCGAGACTGGATGGTAGCGTTGGACTTGCAGGACGTCTATTTTCACATCCCCATCCTGCCAGCCCACAGGCGTTGCCTGCGGTTCACAGTAGGCCGCGAGCATTTTCAGTTTACCGTGCTCCCCTTCGGCTTTACAGCGCCCCTCAGGTGTTCACGAAAGTAATGGCGGTGGTCGCAGCTCATCTGTGCAGATCAGGGGTTCCAGTCTTCCCCCCTATCTCGACGACTGGCTGTTGCAGGTGGGTTCGCCCCAGGCTGTCGTCTCCCACCTCCAGACTACTGCCGACCTCCTGCATTCGCTGGGGTTCTCCATCAACGTGCCGAAGTCACACCTGACTCCCTCTCAGAAGCTCCTCCTCATCGGAGCGGTTCTGGACACTACGCAGTTTTGGATCTATCCTCCCGAACAGCGAGTTCGGGATATTCGGGTTATGATTCCGATCTTTCAGCCTCTATCCCGGGTTTCGGTCAGGATGACCCTCAGGCTACTGGGCCTGATGGCCTCCTGCATCCTGCTGGTGGACCATGCCAGATGGCATATGTGGGCTCTGCAGTGGGACCTGAAGTTCCAGTGGGCACAACATCAGGGGAACCTGTCCAATTGTGTCCAGATCTCGGAGGGCACTCCCCACCAATTGCAGTGGTGGCTAACAAACCAGGATTCGATCGGTGGCAGATCCCTATTCCTTCCCCAACCAGAGTTCACAGTGGTGACCAATGCCTTACTTCTAGTATGGGGAGGCCACATGGGGGAGGCGGAGATCAGGGGCCTCTGGTCTCCAGCGGAGTCCTTGCTCCACATCAACCTTCTGGAGCTTCGGGCGATCTGTCTTGAACTCAAAGCATTCCTTCCCTCTGTCCGTGGAAGAGTAGTGCAGGTGTTCACGGACAACACTACCGCCATGTGGTACTGCAACAAACTTGGCGGGGTGGGGTCGTGGACTCTATGCAAAACCAAAAGGGGATGATGGACGGAGTGTTGAACATTGCAAGCACTCCCCTCCAGTCAACTGATCTGGGTTTAATCCATCATCATTCTTTAGCTCACTCCGCCACCCCAGTTCAGACATATGCAAATCAGTCTGACCCTGTGCCTCATGGGAACAGTCCAGCCCGAACTGCCAAGCCATGTCTTCCCTGGATCGGAAACAAGCATCCTGGGACCTCCGAGTTCTGCTCTGGGCACTCTCAAGGGTTACCCCTTGGCCTTTTCAGCCTTTCTTAGGCTTCCTGAACAGTCTTCTCTTTTCAAGTCCCCTGTTGTAAATCGCTTCCTTAAGGGCATTACTCCTCTTTTTCCTCCTGTTCCCTTCGTAATGCCCCAGTGGGACTTGAACTTGGTTCTTGCGTATCTTAAGTGTGCTCCCTCTGAGCCGCTACATAACTGTCCTCTCAGGCTTCGGACTTTAAAAACTGCATTTCTGGTGGTCATCACCTCTGCGTGCAGGGTGAGTGAGCTCCAAGCTCTTTCTTCTAAACCTCCTTTTCTGACTGTTCATCCGGGCAAGGTTGTCCTTCAATCTCGTCCTTCCTTCCTTCCTTCCCAAAGTGGTTACTTCTTTCCACATTGGACAGACCATCACTTTGCCCACCTTCTTTCCACCTCCGCCTCCTTCCAAAGAGGAAGAGAGGGTCCACCGTCTGGATCCAAAACATGCATTTTTATTTTATTTGGATCGCACAAAGCAATTCCAGTTGGATGACCAGCTCTTTGTTGGCTAAGTGGGCTCCAAAAAAGGTCAGCCGTGCACTAACGGACCATTTCTAGATCGGTTGTTTTGTGCATCAAAGCTTGCTATTCCTTGGCAAAGAAGGAGCCTCCAGTGGGGTTACGCGCCCATTCCACTAGTTCGACAGCAGCCACCACTGCTTTGGGACATGGAGTTCCCCTTACTGACATCTGTCAGGCACCTACGTGGGAATTGCTGCACACGTTCACAAAACATTACTGCCTGGCCAGCCAAGTCCGGAGAGATGGCTTCTTTGACCGTTCTGTTCTCCAGGACTTTCGGTGTGAGCTTTGTTCACAGACCCACCTACGGGGTTGGTATTGCTTGGGTATCTATTCTTAGTTAAGGAATCTATAACTAATTGTCTCTTTCAGATGAATAAGTTACTTACCTTCGGTAATGATACATCTGTAAGAGACCTAGATTAGTTAAAGATTCCTTACCGCCACACCCATCTTCCCCGTTCGAAGAACTGATTTCTTGAGTTAAGGACTTTCTTTCAGGGCCCTAGTTCTGTGCACTAGTGGTCAGTGTCTTGCATGGGTCTGCGCTTCTGGCATGGAAAGTCGTGTACAGAACTGACGTCCGCGCACGAGGGCGGCGTCTAAGTAGCTGCCGCGACGTCATCCCGGCGACCACAACGCCGACGATGAACGTGGAGCCGAACGACGTCACCTTTCGACACGCAGGGGACTGCTGACGAAAAAACTTTCCGGATCCAGTCTAACGCCTGGGGGTAATTCTAAGGTAAGGAATCTATAACTTATCTATGTCTCTTACAGATAGATCGTTCCTGAAACCTGCAGATCTAATAACTTGTTTGTTTATACCGGAACCGCTGTCAGTAGTGCAGTCAGAACTTGCACTTCATTAGAATGCTCACTCTGATGATAAAGGCGTTGCATTAATGAACCATAAATACAAGTTCGAACAGCAGGTACTACTTGATGAATTTTACACAGGGAAATATCCCTGTTCCAAGAGCTAGTTTCTTAAGGTCCTGCACTTTAAATCGTGTGCATACCTTATACGGAGTTTGTTTCTTGTGGAATATTTGCTGAGTCTGTGGCATCTCAATTTTATGGATGTTTGTGCAGATCTTGTCTTGCTAGTGAGCCTCTTCCATTGATACAAAGTCCAGATGAGCGACTTTGTTCTTGACAGACAAAATATTTGTGTTTGTATTAGATATGGACAAATCGGTTTTTAGGGACGATCTTTCATTGTTAATGCCCCATAGAATCTGAGAGAGGGTCTTCATGACCACACTTCGGTAATCGATTGGCCTCTGATGCATGCCATCTTGGATTTTGCATTGCTCTGCATTGAAGTTGAGTATCTAGTTTGTAATATAGCTGCAAGGCTTGAGGGACACTGTTTTTTGCTCTTGGAAGGTTTTGTGATTATTAAGCTTTTCTGTGTCACAATATTTTACGTTCCACACTGAATTTGGGAATTGAATGGCCAATGGATTAGTTCCAAATACCCTGTGACAGTTTGCTGAGCAGAGGCCCAAGAATCAGGAATCATGTTTTACAACTTTTTAGTTCTGCATTACAGTGATCTGCTGCCCCTTTAGAAGTCATTCCTACTAAATCAATCGGGTGAGATTTCTGTCAGCATAGAGGGTTGGTAGGCTTCTAGTATGGAAACAGTGACCTCTGTATCAATATCTTAGAACTACCGAGCTATGTACTTCTGTTGATTAGGCCCGCACTATTGGACGTGGCAGCACCTCACTTTATGGCTCACTTGGAACAGGCACTTTACTTATTCACACTTGGGCTGTGATAAACATAGGGCACCTCCTTCCCAGCTCCCATATATGGCCTGCCCTCCTCAAACACTCAGGGTGCAGGTACTCTTGCTGTCATTAATCCACAGCAATCTCGTGTACAGAATCCTTTGTACATTCCCTAAGCTTACAGCGTAGGGGTACACTTCCATCTCTACTGGGGTAAGGCATATGGTGAATTTGAACTCTGAGGGTTTGGAGTAGGCTCAGTGTGTTGCTCCATTGTGTCAGAGTTCCTCTTATCTACTTATCTAAGTGCCACATGTGCTGCATCATTTATAGCCATTCGTTCGGGCACCGGGGGAGAGTTGCTTGTTCTCGACACTAAGCTCCATTCATGTTGCTGAGGTTTTGTAACTGCTCAAGCCCTGCTATTACCACTTTGTCTTATAGTCTACACAGAAGTAGCCCACTCTATTGTAGCAAAGCCTTGGTAAGTCACTCCCTGCACTCTACCTGTCTGCCTCCCGCAAACCTATTTAATTGGCAGCCGGGAAACATTAAATCTAAGCTAAACAGCCAGAGCATTGGGCAAAGACCGACGTGACAGAGACTCTTTCGATTGTAAGGTCAATCTTCTTGAAATTAGGGGGGAAAAAAAGTAGAGTAAGTATTGTAGACCTAAATTACAGGTTCGCAGTTTGATGTGGATCTATCCTATTAAAGGTATTTTGTCCTGCTGAGGTTTATTTATTACCCATTGGCAGGGCTCAAAAAGTCATAAAAATGTTGCTAAACCTGCAGATCTAGTAACTTTAATAAGCTACTCGACCTAACTAATGTACTTGACCCATGATCTGGTCTCGAATTGTGTGATCCAGGGCAAATATTTGTCTTATGAAGCCGCCTTTTTCTTTATTATCACATGAGAGAGCACCTTCAAATATGTAAGTTCACTATTTTTGTGTTACAAAAAAACTCTTTATTTACTAGACTAAATGTCTGCTCCATGTATAACAAGAATCGAGTCCATATATACGGTGTACATGATCTCTGGTTTGCCTTTTAGTTCACCAACAGCATTGTCATCTGGGCAGGAGCAGTAATAATTCCCAGTTCATGTTTAAAAACTCACTTTTCATAAGTATATTACCAAAGCATGATGTGGTAGTGCACTGCCATTTACAGATAGCATATTTTCCATTGCAATGGCCACAAAACCTTCTCACTAACATGCAGTTTTAGTGATAATAGCGCATAAACTATGTTTGGAAATTGGGCTTCAGCAAAAATATTTAAAATTTGCACATCACCAACTAATGTGTTCTAATTTGTTTTGATCCTATAAAAATGTTTTTCACCACAGAATTACGAATATGGGTCTTCATAACTAGTGAACAGTTCACGTAGCTATTTCAGTGTTGTGTTAGAAAAAGGTCTGACATCTTATAACCTTTGCACAGTTCAATTGTCACACAATTCATTTTACAAAATCCTCTAACTTATGTCACAGAAAGAAAAATAAATGTTGAAAGACAAACTGACTATTGACCTCTATCTCTGAAAGCCAGCAAATGTGACAAGGGAAGATTTAGAGGCATTTTTATTGCTCTTTCACTTTGTGAGCAATGAAGATGCCTTTAAATCTTGTTATCTTGTCACATTTGCTCTGCTTCCAGAGACAGAGGTCAAAAGTTAGTCTTCCTAAAATTAATTTTTTGTTCTGTGAATGAAGGTAGAGGATTTTCAACTCCCCAGAAAGGGCAAGTAGTCCCTAAAGATAGCTCATCCTCAATAACTCTTGCTCAACAATGTGAGTGGATTTTTTGAGCCCTGATTGGTCACTTCGGCCATTGTATCTGTCCTACTGAATATCTCGATAATCACTCTCCCATTACAATTACTGCAATCCTACTGAGGAGAATCGATACCCTGGCTTGAAAAAGTGAGAGAAGATCACAAATAAAAAGGATCTTCTGCATTACTCAGCTTGATCCCTTGGTTTCCGAGGTACTGTTTTTCCATCACCTGGATTTCTCCTCTAGTAAACTAAATGTCCAATTGGCTGCTAGCAAGTCATCCTATGAAGCCAGAATGGGCAAATGGCAAGGATGCTGTTTCAGGACATAGGGAAAAGATATCCATATGAGTACGTGTTCAGCTGACAATGTAATGTCCTTTGCATGTCATCTTCCTCATGGGCAATGCAGACCTCGAGAGACCCGCCTGGGGCATTTACTCTTTCCAGGTAAGGCATCCAGCTGCCTCCTAAGACTTTAATCTGGTACTCGTGAAGCTGATGGACCATGCTTTTAAGCTGATGCCATCTTGCAGACTAGGACTACTCTCATAGAAAACCCCATTCGTAGCCAGCATAGGTGCATAAGTGAACTTTAAGCCTATAACGCTTCATGCTATTTCCAATATTTCACTGGGACAAGGTAGTGATTTGTACTTCCCAATTCTGCATTATGTGAATACTGTAGGTGTCTACCTAAAAAAAGTTCTTGTGCGGATGGCCTTTTTCTTTAACCCCCATACCAAGGAGAGCCTCTATAAGTAACTTGGATATGAAGTCCACATAACATCTTTATTTGGATTGCATAAAGTCTGCTGTTCAGACTAACTTTTTATGATCTTTAGAGGTCAGCATTGCCTGCCCTGCCTATGGAGCCAAGACTCCAGCTTAAGTTGGCATTGCCTGTTCGAGATATTTATTCAGGGTAGCGACGTAGGTTGCCTTATGTATCTGCTTACACTATGCTCTAAAGGCTTTCCCACTACAACACTAGATGTAGCAAGGGGATTCTGTGGAACGTTTTTGTCTAGGCCTTAGCTGTTTGATGCTGCTTTCTTTTTATTTTTTCCTTTCTTACTTCCCTCTGCTAAAAGGATCTGATGTGGACACGGATATATAGATATATAATATATAGTATCATGCCATGTATAGCATATGGCACAAGCATGCCAAAATCTGAATTTGTAATGCTGTGGAATTAGTCTCCAGATCCACAAACTGAGGATAGGAAAGGGTCTTTGGATTAAGAGTAATGGAGCCACCATAATTCTAACTTTATCCTTTATTAATCTTGTTATTGGAGACACTTATTGGACTTTTAATTCTTTCTCTTCAGTGCTTCCACTTCTTTCCCCTTCTTTCAAAGGTGGTATGCTAATCAAGAAAACTTCTCCTTATGGATAGCCCATACCATGTACAGTAAATTTACATCACACAGAAGTAAACCAGAAGTCTAGAGTTGTGTTGATCTCAAATACTTCAGAGCTACTTGGAGAACAAATACTATACGAAACCATAGGCCAGTTGTGTTTATCCTTTCAGTGTTCTACCATGCTCATTGCGCAGCAGTGGAACTATTCTTATTTGGGTAATGTGCTATTTACAGTATATGCTGTTACCAGTGCATACTGGTATTATACACAGTGTAAGGTGATTGTAAATATGGAAATTTGACACCATTAAGGCAACTGAAAGCTGGGGTTTAAACTAGGGTCAATCAGTTAAGCCCCAACAAGTTACCTGAGAAACACTATTATTGCATAGAGACAGCTTCCTTATCTTAGAACATTCCCCATGTGACAGACTGGATCTGGAAGTTTTCAGGCCTCTTAACTGTGCATGTGGCGTCATTCGGCTCAGAGGCATCGATGTCGGAATGATGTGCGTGATACCTATTTGGCGCCACCCTGGCTCGCTGATGTCCGTTCTTTCCTTTCTGCGCCAGTTAGAGCTGACTGTGAAGAGCTACCCTCAGTCCTTTTTTGACTGGCTTTTTCTTGACTTTTGTTTCACCTTCTCTCCTGGTGTGGCAGGATGTCCCCCCAAAAAACAGCTGGTTTCAATCCATGTGGTGCTTGTCACAGGGATATGTCTTTGACAGACCCACATTTTGTTGGTCTGTGGTGCTTGGAGAAGGATCACAACTCCTAGATGTGCAAGGACTACTGTGTAATGTACCCGAAGGCGATGAGGATGCACTCCCTCAGGCTCCTTGCTGCCTGACGTTGGACAGCCCCGTAGTTTTCTAGATCCGGATTGTGTGGAAGATCTCGAGATTGTTCGTTGAGCCACATTTGTTAATCGCCATATTCAAGGTCGTTGAGAAGTCCCACTGTAAAAAGAAATCTAAGAAGTCGAAGAGGTCTTTAACTATGCTGCACTCTTCAAAGTCATCTGACGAGGCATGGAAGTGTTGGCACTCCAGGCCTCACTGTTAGCAGAGCCTGAGTCTGGGTCCACTCTGTACTTCCCTGACTTTGCCGTAGCGACACCAGCCCAGCTAAAATAATTTTGAGGCCATGCACAATTTGGAGCGCTTTCGGGCCACATGGGCTCGGGAGGGGACCCCACTGGATCCTCATCTACGGGTTCGCTCATTGCGCCAGTCGGCCCCATGGACCTGGTTTTGGAGCCAAAGGGGAGCAGCCGCCTGCGAGATCGAGAACTATCATCGGCGCCCGCTCCAGTGCTGACGTCACCAACACTCCATGGTGGCATCTTCCCCATCATCATTGACGACTCTAGCGCAGCACCGTCCGGGACCATGCCGTCCAGATCAGAGCCAGTGCCTTTTGCCTTTGAGGGGCCCGGAGAGGGAGATGAATGGGAGAGGTCTGAGGACCCTTATGGATGCCAGCATTGCCTAGATGATACTGAGGACAACTGGTATGAGGAACTGGCAGAGGCCAGTGGGTTAGACACCTCACTGGATTGGTCCCTCCTCCTACCGTGGCTATGGAGGAGGAAGCCTCATTCGCTATGGTGGTGCGTAGGGTGGCTGAGGTTTTGAACCTTATATATATATATTGACGACTATCTTGACAGAGGTGCCTCAGCCAGGATTCACTGCTTCTGAACCCTTAATCCCTTTAATAAAGCCCTTATGATGTCCTTCTCGGGCCTGGTCCAAAAATGTGACTATTGCTTGCCAGCATCTCCCCAATGCTAGGATGCCAGTTTCCTTACTAGCACGTCACTCCGAAGAGCTTGGTGGTTCGAACCTCCACCTCTAGGGTCATCTCTGGCGCGTTCCCTACCACTCCACTGGATAGGGAATCCAAGAGGCTGGATACTTTTGTCAAGAGGATGTTCTCTGCGGCCAGCCTTGAACTGAGGTGGCTGAACACTGCATTCCTTTTGGGCTGATATTCCCATACGATCTGGGATTCGGTTGCACAAGTGCTGCCAATGGTCTCCATAGAGTATGGCTTGGTCCTCCTCCAAGCTACTGCTGATGAGAGAGATGCAGAAATGGTCACCATATGATGTTGACTGGACACAACTGACTTGCTGGGTAGAGTGATATAATAGTCGGTGGCTCTTCAGCGCCATGCCTGGCTGAGAACCACTGGCTTTTCAGGGGATGTCCAAGCCTTGCTTATGAGCATGCCCTTAGATGTCTTTCTTCCCTTGGTTGAGAAGGCAGACTCCGTGCTGGAGCGCTTTAACGACAGCAGAGTTGCCAGGTCTTTGCACCCCCGCCCCAGCAGCCTCAAGCCTCCAAACCCTCAGTAACATCAGACTGTTGGGTTTGACAGATCGTCCAAAGGGGCTACTCCATTCCCTTTGTGACTAACCCATCACCATGCCACCCACTTACGACTGGCTGATGGAGGAACACTCTTCTTGCTCCACCAGACAGCACTGGCTCTCTTGTCCAAGGAGGCCATCAAGAGGGTGCCGGCATCAAAGGTAGGCCATGGTTGTTATTCCCACTACTTTCAGGTGCCCAAAAGGGACGAAGGCCTTTATCCAAGGCCTATGACTTCTCAAACTCTTCCTGAAAAAAGAGAATCTCAAAATGCTCATGCTCGTCCAAGTCTGTCTGCCCTGTACCCAGGAGTCTGAATGGTAGCACTGGACTATTTCCACATCGCTGTTCTGTCTGCCCAGAGATTCTTGAAGTGCTCTGTTTGTCGTGCTCCCCATCGGCCTTACCAGTGCTCTGTGGGTGTTCACCAAGGTGATGGTTGCGGCTGCAACTCGTCTGCTGAGGTCAGGGGTTCCACTCTTTCCCTAGCGCGAAGATTTGCTGTTGAAGGCGGACCTGCCACAGGAAGTCGTCTCCTACCTGCAGACTATGGCGAACCTTCTGCACTCGCTGGGGTTCACTATCTATGTTCCGAAGTCACACTGGATACCCTCTCAGATGCTTCTTTTCATCTGAGCTGTTCTCAGATGATATTCAGACTATGTTACTGGTGTTTCAGTCTCTAACTTGGATTTCTGTGAAAATGACCCTAAGGTTGTTGGGCCTCATGTCTTCATGCATTGTGCTTGTAACCCATACCCATTGGCATATGCAGACTCTGTAGTGGGACCTGAAGTCCCAGTGGGCACAGCATCAGATAAATCTCTCCAACATGGTCCAGATCTCGGAGGAAACTACAAAAGAACTGCAGTAATGGCCGACAAGCTGCTATTGGGTCAGTGGCAGACCCTGTCCCTTCCCCAACCAGAACTGACTGTAGTGACAGATGGGTCCCACCTTGGATGGGGCAGCCAACTGGAGAGGTGGAGATCAACATGAGTCCGGGCTCCACATCAACCTAATGGATATTCCAGCCATCCGTTTGCCATGAAAGCCTTTTTTTCTTCGATCAAGGGAAGGCTGGTGCAGATGTTCACAGACAGCACCACTGCCATATGGTACTGCACAGACAGTATGGTTGTGAACCTTTTGCCAAGAGGCTCTGCGTCTCTCAACTTGACTGCCACAGCTGAAAACGCGCAATGTCAGCAATTAGGCACTTTAGAGTTTCCAATGCAGCTCTCGCTCGCAAATGCTTTTCTTCTCGAGTGGCGCTCTGGCCCCCTTCACACCTTTCCACAAGTACCACTGCTGCCCAGATTTCTTAATAAAATTCAGGAACGATTGGGTCAAGTTATTTCTGTGGCTCCTGATTAGGCAAGGAGAGTCTGGTATTCTGAGCTGTTGAGCATGACCTTCGGTCCCCCAATCAGGCTGCCTCTTCGAGAGGATCTTCTGTCGCAGAAACAGGGTAGGGTCCTGTACCGAATCCTGCCCACAATTCACCTCCATGTGTGGATATTGGGCAGCAAACGTTGACGGCTTTTGACCTTCCTCCCAAAGTCTGTGATGTTAAATTCCGACAGCCAGGTGTCCCGCCACCAAATCGGTATACGCCAGACTGCTGGGATAAATTTGTAGCATGGAGTGCTTTTAGGAACATCGATCCTCTCTCTGCAACTCTTTCTCAGGTTCTTCTGTTTGCTCTAACTTTGGTCTAGAAGGGATTCTGTTTGGGCATGGTTAAAGTTTATTACCCATTTCAGCTTTTTTGCGGTTGCCGGAACAACCATCTTTGTTTAAGTCACCTGTTGCGACTAGGTTCCTGAAAGGTTTGCATCATATGTTTCTATTTAGCTGCAGATTCCTTATCGGCCCTCCCATCCTCACCGGTCTGCGAGCTGATAACAGGGTAAGGGCCACCCTTCTAAGGGCCTTTGAATTTCACACCAGTTGTTAGTCTTCATTGTGGGACGAAAATAACTGATGTCAGTGCGTTGGGGTGGCTCCTATATAGGTACCGTGGACGTAATTTCTGGCATGGCCAACACGGATCACAAAAGTGCCACCTACCGCTGCACAGGGCTACTGCTCAAAAACATCTGGATCCAGTCTGATGCCTGGGGAATATTCTAAATCTGTGGCTAGATGTTCTCTACTAGATAAGGTGTTAACGAAGGTAAGTAACTTATTCTTCAGTACAAAGTGGTATCTGTTGTCTCCACTAAACAGGCATAGTTTCCCAGCCCATTCTGCTGGGGTGGATAACTGTGGAAATATTTTTTTAAATGGGACACAGGGGGCATGGTGTTCTTTCATTCTGTGTTGTACTTGGGTGATTCCTTTCAAGTGAAATGCCATGGATAGTTAACTTATGGTTTATCCTTAGAATGTGTTGATAGGATGGGTGTATGCTTTAAGTCATGACATATGCTGTTACTCTTGTTTTTTTTTTTTCCCCCGCTTTTTATTTTCTGCCTAGTGCTCTGAGCCAAAATAGTGTTTTTCCTCGAAAATCAATAAAGTAACACATTAGGACCCGTGACTTATTTGGTTGTGGCCCTAATTAACATTTGCATGCATTGACAGTTTTTTTTTTATTCTGGCTTCACAATGTCTTAACTGTTTTATATTTCTTGTATAAGAGCACTTTATAGGTTGATAAATCAGTTAATTCAGTACATTGACGATTTTAACAAGTAACTTCTTTCTTTGGCTTCTAGGTGTTTGAAGAAACTGGCTTTGATATCAAAGATCGTATGTGTGACACGGACTACATTGAACTAAAAATTAATGATCAGTTAGCACGGTTGTACATCATTCCAGGAGTTCCAAAGAATACGAAATTTAACCCAAAAACAAGACGTGAAATCCGGGTAATGGGTTTCTTTACTAATCTAGCTATTTAAATGGAAAATGTGTTTAATAGAACGCTCTACTCATAGGAGCAACGAATGGATTGTTCAGTAAAGGTCGAGAAAGATTTACAGCAGAAAAGGGACAAATTGTAGATTAATACCAATGCACGGGCTTCAGTGAATAGTATAACATGTAGAAATTAGGATGGCTGCAGGGCTGCAAAAGTTATTCATGTGTTAGCTCAAAACTGCATAGTTTCAGTGTTTAAACGTTTGGAATTCTCTTTTTTCGTTATTTTAAAATGGCTGTGATAAAAGATTAACTTTTGAAGTACATTCAATTCTGCAAAAGCCCTCATAGTGTGGTGGATGTATGCAAGATTTTGTTACTGAGTATGTGGATCTGTTTATTGAATAGGGCAGTGTTCGATATGGGCTACAGATGAAAATAGTTTTGAAGCTTGAAGACACTTACTCATTCCTAGTATGTTCATACTGGGTGATTACATTTAGATGCAAAATACGAAATGGCATGGTGCATTATGGGAGCTGCCTTCCTTATTCGGTGCACTCTTTCACCATGTATGTATTTTTAATTTTTCCCGTGTGTTTTCAACATAGAGCAGCTGGGCACTGCAACCTTGACTTTGTGGATTTAGTTTACCCGATGTCATCTGGGAAACCGAGCAGCACCAATAAGAATATTATCTTTACGAAAGATATAAGTGCCTGTAGGAGGAAAACACCTTGCCTCTCCATAACGTTTAATGTATTGAGATATGAAAGAAGTATTTAAAATGGTAAATTTGGCACACAATAATTTTAACTACCATAGGATTGTTACGAAAGTCAACAAGAGGGTCGTCCCTGAGGAGCCTTTTAGCCCTGGATACAAACGCAAGATTAAGCCTGCAAAGTGCCCCAGAAATCACTTAATCAATTGGCCTAAATAACCAAATATGTAAGGAAGAGGGCAGGAACAACATTTAATTTCTGGCCTACACGTGTGACCAGTAGACAGTGATAACAATCTGCAACTAGGGATGTAGATCCGGATGCGACCCCCCCCCCACAAAACAAGGCTGATGTAGACTTGCGATAGCGATCCTTTCCTATCATCCTCCAGTTCCGCTGGACACAATTGGATGCTGCACAGCAGGGGCCTCCATGAGATCCCTGACATGCTACACCGCTTCATGGTAGGACCAACGCCCAGTATGACCACTTAAGTACTCACACAGTTGTGCCTTATGAGGTTGCACCACGCATCAGGCATCCCCATAAAGGCCACCATAGCTCAGATTTCTACCCTGTGTCATGTGTGAGGAAGTCCCCTGACAGAGCTCTGCTCTGACGTATAGGTAAACCTTAAATTTATTACTTTCTTGATCTCCCCTGGATTTTAACCAGCTCGATCTTCAGCACATAACTACTGTGAGTTGTTTTTAGTGAAATTGTTAAAATCTCTGGGCCAGCGAGGTCCGTTTACTGGACAGTCAAGTGTCATCAACTGTCACCATGACTGACAGGGAGACAAAATCTCTTTTCAAATCTTGTGGTCTTAAAATGATTTACATTGATTTACACAGGTTTTTTTAAATAATGTATTGTTAAACGCCTCATTTGCATCACACCACACCTGAAGGAGCTCTACTGGCCCCCCATTCACAAATGAGCATAATTCAAACTCCCCATCCACTCTTTCAAGGCACTACATAACGCCCAACATACCTCAACAATCGCATCTGCTTTCACAAACCTTGCAGACACCTCTGCTTATCCGGACTCCTATTTGCACACATTCCATGCATATGGAAAACAAGATCCTACAATGCTCCTAAAGTGTAGAACAACCTTCCGCTACACATAAGAGCCTCCTCATTGCTTCTTGAATTCTGCAGGAAGCTGAAGACCTGACTTTTTGAGTATCCGCACTAGGCCCGAGGTGTGCCCAAAGTCACACCTGCACAGCCCCAGGATACGGTCTGGATGATAGTACGCTCTACAAATCTACA
The DNA here is from genome assembly GCF_964204655.1 of Triturus cristatus. Classification (NCBI taxonomy): domain Eukaryota; kingdom Metazoa; phylum Chordata; class Amphibia; order Caudata; family Salamandridae; genus Triturus; species Triturus cristatus. Next base: position 681,871,852 of record NC_140581.1, read on the forward strand.
TAACATATTGTTTTGATGTCATGTTGATACTCATGCTGTACATTGTTCTTTTATGAGTATTTTAAGCATGTAGGTAGAAGCCAACTCTTGCCTAATCTTCTGAAGCTGGGATGGTTCTCAGTGATCTTATTTTGGGGCTAAGGAATTCCATAGTTTAGCTGCTTGAATAGAAAAAGATGTTCCAGCCAGGGTTTTCTCTTGTTAACTGGGATTTTAAGATTGGTTACAAATGTAGAGCCTAGGTTTCTTTGTTGGTTGTATTTTATGATTTTCTTCCTGTTGGAAATCAGTCCTTTACCATGTATTGCTTTGTGGGTGATACAAAGCAGCTTAAATGAGGATGTTCTGGCAACTGGTAACCAGTGGAATGCTCTTAAGGTGGGGAGATATGAGTATGTGGCGGTACATATAACAGTAGTATGGAAACAGAGTTCTGAATTCTCTGTAATATTCTCATGAAGGTGAATCGTTATATAGGCCATTAGTGTAAGCTAGTTTTAATAGGACAAAAGTGATTGTTGTTGGACTTGGTGGGGGAATCCTATGTGCAGAAGACGCATAGCAGTGTTTTCAAAGTAAATAAGCGTAATCTCGATCTCTTACTGACTTAGGCGTTCATGGACAGCTTGAAGTTCATGAAAACTTCAAGATTTCTTACTTCCTTGAATATTTTTGGAGGTGGTCCAAGATTATCAGGCCAGGATTAAGTCCTTAGTTTCCTAGTTGCCATAGGTGAGGATTTTAGTTTTGGAGGCATTTAAGTTGAGGTAGGTCAATGTCATCCACTGGTCAACAACCCGGTGGCAGCTGAAGATTTTGCATTTTTTAATGTGCTTCCGGTGTTTAAATGTAAGAACTATATGAGTCGTTTGCGTAGTTATATAGTAAGCGAACTCAAAAACATCTATCAGTGGTAATGATTTCCTGTAGCTGTTGGAGAGGAGAGTGGTGAGATGACCGTCTATTATGCCTTTTAAAGTCTTCATGAAAAATGTTTGTTGTTAAGGAGTTGTTGATCAGTGTTCTGACTAGATAGACAGCTGAGGTTGTTAGCAGAATGTTTTGAAGATTTGTGGGGACAAATGCGAGAGGGGGAACCTGCTGGATTTGACAAGATCCAGAAAGTCAGCTGGCGAAAGGTCTTTAAAGAAGTGCAGAGACTGTTTCAATCTTCCAGTGGAGAGGTTTGTTGAAAAGGTTTAGTGTTGTTTTAACGGTGCTTTTGGGTTTGCAAAATTCTGTTAGTATTTTATCAAATCCTTTATTGATGCATTTAGCATTCTTGATTCTACTTGAGTAGTATGCTTTTTTTAATAGTTGACGTGTACAATCTGTTGTGTCTGTGTCCTTTGTCTTGAGAGTTTTTAGTTTTAAGCCAGGTGTGTTGAAGCTTTTTCTTTTTTTTTCTCTTTCAAACTTTTTTATATTTTTAATTGCTTTCTTAAATCTACATTAATCCAAGGAGCCTATTTTGTTTTGTTATGTTTCACTATTTGTGTGTGGTAATAACCTATCAATGGGGCCAATGATAAGATTTTTTTTAACTGAGTTTATTGTGTCCAGATTTCTGTTGGAGGAAAGCTGGGATTCTATGTCCTACAAAATCAGTTTGTTCCAAGGTTGATGTGTAGTTGAGGGTAAACTGAGTTTGGCTGAGTGGTTTGTGCTGTCTAGTGTTGAAAGGCAACCAGGTAGTGGTCTGGCCATGTGACTGGGATGACACTTTAGGAGGTAACTAGGTCTGGGTTGCCAAAAATGGCGTATAAGCTGCATCCTGCAATGTGCGGGAGTCTGGAAAAGAACTGTTGTAAGTTGAGCGTGTCTAGGCCAGTGAGGATCGTTCTGGAGTGGTGCATATTGCCATACCATATGTTCAGGTCATCAAAGGTGCATAGGTTTTCATTTTTTGCACGTAGGTTTGAAACTGAATCTAGAAAGGTACCTAGAATATTCAAATGCTAGGTGGTGGTCTGTAAAGAACGAGAACGTTGGAGGAAAAGGTTGTTGTATGGTTGCATCTGAGAAGGAGGGTCTCACAACCTTGTAAGGAAAAATCTTCAGCTTTGGTAGGAGTTATTTCCTTAAATGTGACTACTAATCATCTTCTCTTTTATCTATGCTATTTTATGTAACCGTTTGATTGCCTTGTAGAATAGCTTCAGGCTGTATTGGGACCATGTCTCCCCCAAGCCATGGTGGTTTAGTTATGAAAAGTAAGTCAGGTTGTCCATCCATAGATTGAATATGTGGTACTTGTTTTTGGACATAGCATGGGACTTTATTTGTAACCTGTTTAAGGAAGGTGTTTTGGATGTGGTGGTATATTTTTTTTTGTGCTTAGGCAGAGTGAGATTGGTCCTTGGAGAATGAAGATGGTGTGTTGCTGAATGCTTTTGCTGTAGCATGACATAAGGTAATTGGTTTTTGGTCGTGGTTATGCTCGCCAAACAGACTTACTGTGTCAAGGTGTGTGGGTTGTGGCTAGCTAAAGTTGTGGCAGTGAGCTCTGTAGTTGTCTTAGAATTGTAGCGTTGTGTGATAGACAACTGGAAGCGAAGTTTTGAAGATTGGGGTGGTGTGCCTTTCTTTTGCATAAGTTGAGGGTGGAAGGGATATGGGTGAGAGGTGGTTGTGGAACATGAGGGCCTGGTTTTATGTGATGGTCCTAGACAGTTGAGTCAGTTGTATATTTCTAGATTGAGTGGTTGGTGTCTCTGTTGTATGGAAACTGAGTTAGAGATGGTTGAGAATGTGTGTTGTTTGTGTTGGCATTAGTTGCCTAGTGGGTGTGAAGTGGTATTTTGTAATGGCTGGCAGTTTGGGAGTGTTTGAGTTGTTTTGCAGGGATCGGTTGTGCGGGTGGTTGGGTTTTTGTTTAATATGGTGTGATATTGGTGTATCACCTTGAGATGTCTTGTTGGAATGTGAAGGATTTTGGTGTTGTGGAGCTTGAAATATAGGGGATAGGATTGGGTATTATTTTATTTAAATTTATTTATTCATCGACTTAACAACACATTACTCATACAAACATCAGTTCAGCAAGACAGCACGTGGCATGATATATGAGAGAGATAATTGGCAAGATTAGTCTGTCGGTACACATACATCACAATAGCATTACAGAAGAGTAATACAGATACAAAAAAGCTTTCCAGAATGTCATGGTACCACAATACATTTATGACCACCATATATTTAAGCAGGGCAAGTAATTTACAATGTCAAGTGGTAACCAATAGTGCGATAACAGTGCAAAAAGAAGATGGTCATTAATCTGGATGTAACTACAATAAATAGGAATGCATAGGGTTCCAAAAATACCAGAGGGTTGCAGGCATATGTCCCGGACCAGTCCTCACATAGTGACATATCCGTTAATCAAACATGAAATTTCGGAGCACATATGCCACCCCACATCATGGCCACTCTATGCTTACTCAAAGGTAAAGCAGTGGCCGTGAATTTGTAGGATTATGTGTTAAAGGAGAGTATAAGGAAAGTTGAAAAATGGATATATAAGGCTTAGGTGGTTTCATTTGTGGATGAGTGTGGGGAGGAGGTAAGTTTAAGAGAAGTGTTGAATGAGTGTGTCCTGGGCTTTGGGTGGCACAAAGAGATAGGCCGTGTAGTGGAAGGGTGTGAAAGAGGGTTGGTGTTGGCAATATTTTGAGTTGGCAGAGGTTAGTCGAAGAGTTTAGTGTGAAAAGGGAGAAACTGTGTGAGATCGAACAGAGTATGGATATGTACTGTATGGGTGTACAGGCATTGTGGGTATAGTCGTTTTGAATTGGTGCTTAGGCCAAACTTGTGATTTGTGTGGAAGTGAAGGGCTCCTGGTGTGGCTGGAGGGGTACAGGGCTATGTAGGAGATTTTTGATGAGCTGCATATTGTTTGGTTGGTGATGATTGGTATGAGTTTACTGGGATTGGTAGGTGTGTGTTGAGAGAATTTGTGCATTTTGATTGTTTTGAATGTTCTCTGGTTCTTTTCTTTCGTGGAGAAACGGGCAGGATGTCTGGACTGTGCACCTTATTTACACCCAAACGTACTCTTTTTGCCTACAAAACCATACTTTGAGAACAGTCCACGCTGTACCCTACTTTTGAAAAAGGGGATTCACTCTTTCCAAATCTTTTGCCTGCAAAATGTGTCTAAGAATACAGCAAAGATCTTCAAACAAGGAACTGTCAAATAATCTACAAAGACACACTTTGCTTGTCAGAAAGGTCAGCACATACTGTCTTTTCTTCACCTGTGAAACCTCTCACATGCATTGAAGGTCTTGTAACTCAATTATAACATGTAGAAAGATGCCTATCATATCAGCCTCCCTCTCACTCAAGGCAGAGATGTCTATCTAAATGTAAAATAACAGTAAAACCATTCATGATCCTAGCATCTGGTTTTCATTTGAAACTTCTAAATGCTCATTTTCAAATGCAGCTTATCAAGAAAAAAACAATACTTGGAAACCAGCCCAATACCAGAAGGTTCAACTCTGCTGATCAGACCAAATTGAAAACCCTTGATGCGCTACCGGTGACACCAGAAAAAGGGGAGGCTGGCTCTCTATATCGTGTCATAAAACGATGTACACTATGCAGAGTCCAGTGGATCCCTTAATAGTATACAGTGGCAAAAGTGGATAATACTAATGCTCTTTTTCTGGTAGTGTGGGCGAGCAGTTAGGCTTATCAGATGGTAGGGCTAAGCATTTGTTGTACTCACAGAAGCAATAAATGAGAAACACACTCAAGAATAAATCTGAGACCAATTTGTAAAAATAACAGCGATTTTTATTTCATTTTTCAGACCCAGGACTTTGTTCTAAGGTAAGTACTTTTTAAGTTATGATTTTTAAAAGTTCACCTAATAAATTACTGTTGTGCCCAATAGAAGTCAATGGGAGAAAAGAAGAAAAAGCATATAAAAATCACACCATGGGTTCTCGAGGTTCACCTTCTGGATTTAGGTAAGTAGCCGGGCCAGGTCCAGTGCTTCAGTGGTGGAAGATCGGGAGCAGGGTGCTAAGGTAGTTGGTAGCTGGCGCACTACGAAGAAGGGGGCCACCTGAAAACACGCTTCACAGAGGGACTTAAAGTTAAGTCTGGTGGGGTCTTACTCAAGGGAGCAGGTCGCAAAGGCCTCAGGACCATGCAAACATAGCTGGTTCATCGTTACCCAGGCCCGGCAATGGATGCAGAGCAGATAGGGCAGCCAGGCATTGTGCGTCGAGATGGTCCTCGCGGTCAGGGGCAGGCAGGTTGCAGGGATGGTTCCGGGACAGTTGGGCCACTTACGGAGCGGTCTCGGGGGTCTCGAAGTCCCTCGACGGGTGTCTGCGTCCTGGGTAGTTGGAGTCCAGATTGGACTCTTTCTTCTCGGTCTTTGGTGTAGGGCGTCCAGCACCCTGGGTATTGACACGACTATGGTAGACCATGGTGTCTTTTCACTTAATAGGGAGGACAGTCTGACCCTCCGAAGTTGATGCACCTCTTCTGGCTTGGGTGCTTCGCCTCAGTCGCCTGCGAGCAGCAGATCGGTAAACTGGACTTTGTGGTTTGGTGGCTGCAGGGGAGTAGCTCCTCTACTCCAAGGGAGGTTCTCGACAATTGGTCTAAGGCTGGAGGTGCTCTGGGATTCTTTGAGGCCACACAGTTGCAGGACGAGACAGCACACCACTATTGTTAAGACCTGAAAGCAGCCGGCAGGGTTTGGTGCCAATTTTCTGCAGCAGTTCTTCAGCTCTCAGGTCAGCAGCTCTTCTTTGTCCGTTGCTCTTCTTAGGTCAGTCTATTCTAATTTCAGGGTCCGAGGCCAACAAAATGCTAAATTTAGGGGCGTTAAAGGAGGGGGGATGGGTAGTAGCCAAAAGGCTACCCACGTTTAGGGTGTCAACAACCGCCAAGTGACCACTTCCTGTGGGAAGGGCCTCTACCCGGGCAATAATAGGTTGATTTCCTACCATCACAAGAAAGAGGAATTGTAAAAGCAGTGTCCGCATTGCCTGCCCCACCTTAGGGGTGGTGCTGGCTGAATGTGGACACACCTCCTAACCTAACTAAATTTCCCACCTGTCATCCCACCAAAAGAGGAGTAGGAAAGGAGGGTTTTCATCCTCCACTCTCTGGAGATGCCGAGGTTGCATTTCAAAGGCTGCATCGCCTTTGAAGCTTCCCGCCCTGGCAGGCCTTCCTGGCCTGGAGGAGGTGTGAAGCACCTCTGCCCAGAGCAGGCTTTCTTCCTGGCCTCTGAGAGTGCCGACTCTCATCCCATGAGGTCTGAAACATGTCTGGTGGTGGCAAGCTGGCTAAGATTAGTCATAGACCACACCAGTGCATCATAGGTTTTCAAGGGACCCTTGAAAAGGGTCTCCTGTGTACATTTATTAACAAATCCAACACTGGTATCAGTGAGGATACATTAAGACGAGATGTTTAGTACCAAACATCTTAGGGTACTCCATCATGGAGCTAGGAAACTTGTAGTCACCACATAGGATATATCCCACATGCACCAAGTGTAGGAAACCACTACAGCAATGCCAAACAATACCCATCCGTAATGACACCCACCGTTTTCCCACAAAGTGGTCCTTCACACCTTAGCAAGCACACAGTGCGCCTCAAGGATCTTGAAAAAGCTCTTTAGAATTTGTTGATCTGTTTCTAAATCTGTTTCAGAAAAACTTGGCATTCTCTTATAGGATATGAAAACCCTGTATGTAAACCTGTACGTAAACCCATTAGCACCTCTTTAAACACTCCCAAAAAGTGATAAATTCTTACCTTCTATGCCCCCCGTGTACATGGGCTGATGCATTACATATGAACCGTACCTCAAAGTAACACAGAGCTTCCTGCTTTGCACTATCGCCTGGGGTCATTTAAGTGCGGCTACTTGAGTATTCATAAATGAATCACACGTACTCTCCATCCATTCACAGCAAACACCAGAAGAGCTCCCTTAATACATATTATAGAAAATACCAGAAGCCTGGGATCGTCCAACCCCACCAGCAGTGGCACATGTACTTCTAATCTAATTCCGAAAACAGTCTCTTTGACACATACCTCTGCAACCATGCTTGCCTCTTTTGGGTGTCTTTCATACAACTGCCACTCTGCCTCAAATCATCACCAGGAAATTACAAACTTGATCATCGATAAGTCTTGACCTACGTTCTCTTCCAGGGGATCCTCATCAATAGTCATAAGCACTGAATATTCCCGCCCATGTGCGGGGACCCCGGAAATAATAAAATTATATATGTAAAAAACATACATATATACAGCTCTGTATATGTATAAACATATATCATTTTTTCCAAGCAAATGCAGCTCCCATAAAAGGCTAGGCAATGTAAATATACACATCCAATAACACATATATATATATATTCACTGAAAAAACCATAGGTTTCAGACATGTTATAGTTAGCGGAAATTTTACTGATAAAAAACCAATGAAATTCCCCCGTTATAGTTAGTGCAGGCAACTATAACTCACGCGACCGCAATCCTCTGCTGATGCTAATACTGTATTTAGACACTTATGTGCCCATGTCTTCTTCCATAAATTTTTAGCTATACATATATTACAAATATTTTTTTTTCATAAAGACACATATGTCATCAGCAGAAGATTGCGGTCGCGTGAGTTATAGTTGCCTGCACTAACTATAACGGGGGAGGGAATTTCATTGGTTTTTTATCAGTAAAATTTCCGCTAACTATAACATGTCTGAAACCTATGGTTTTTTCAGTGAATTTGCAAGGTTTTTTAAATGCTAATTCCTAACTATAACGTGTGTGAAACCTAAGGTTTTTTCAGTGAATTTGTACGTTTTTTTAAATGCTAAGTTACTTTATGCCATTCGTGGCGTGCACGCCCACTTAACGCAGTTCGTTCCGTGCGCGCACGGTGCGCTTCGCGCACCGCGCGCCCACTTTACGCAGTTAGTGCCGTACACGCAAGGTGGGCACGCAGTGCGCTACGCGCACCGCGTGCCCACGTTACGCACCGTGCGCACATGGAGGACATATTATGGGCTTCCTTGTGATAGGTAATCTGTTAAATTTAATTTGTAAGTGATGACAATAATATGCCATGCACAGAGAGTGTTTTTTTTTTTTTATTAAAATTTTTAGCGTAAGCGCACCGTACGCGTACAGTAAGCGTAATCGGCGAAATTTTCAAAAAATAAAAATTTACCGTTTTTGGCCTTGGGGGATCTTTGAGGACTCAACTAACATGGCTATGTGCATGGGCGCTGTCTAAACAGCCCCTTTATATGTTTTTTGCCTTTGTTTACAGCCCCCCCCTCAGAGTGCGAGAGAGAAAATGGCGGCCGCCGCTTCCTGGTTTCGACCGATTCGAATGTTTACTTAGATGTAACAGCCAATCAGAATCGCGCTCGCGCACGCCACCGTACGCGTACGGTAAGCTTACGGTAAGCGTACCGTAAGCTGGCTCAGATATATATATTGATTTAAAGGCTATTTTCTCAGAATCTACTGAACAGATTTACACCAAACCTACAAAAGGCACTTCCTTGACCTGAGGACTACCTCTCTGCCAAATTTCTAGTAATTCTGTTCAGCCGTTCGGGCTGTAGCCCTGTCTAAAGGTCCTATGGAAAAATGCATGGGAAAAACGCGTTTTGGGACCCCCCTTTTATCTCAGCCCCCGCTTGACGAATCCCTCCGAGACTTTCAGGGTAGGAGCGGAGCGTAGCGCCCCACCTATTTTGAGAAATTCGCGAGGATTCGTCGACCGGCGCCAAAGTTATTCAAAATAGAATGTTGCGGATTTCCTATGGAAACAGGGTCCTAACTATAACTACCTACTGGCGACCGCCAGTAGGTAATGTATATATAAAGGTATAAGAATACACCTAAATCTTTTTTTTTTTTAATGAGGTAAACACTCATGAGAAAGCAAAAAATAAAGAGAACAAACTGTGGAAAAACACAGATGCACAACACATTGCCAGCCTGCAGGCTGCATTGCAATATAATACCATAGAGACTAAAAAGCCCTGTACAGGTAAAAACTGGCACCGTGCCTTTAAGGCAGCCCTGACTTCCATATCCCATCATGCCTCAGGGGTGACAGTTAGGCCATTTGTTCTTTCCGGCTCCTTCAGTCAGGACCCTGGAATTCAGCTCTCTTCATTTTTGACTCTTTAGTCAAGAATTATTACAACTTTAAGATTTTTTGGACTTCTTCTTATAACATCTGAGAGGAAGTTAGTATCCTGTGTTTTTCTGACTGATTTTTTTGTTGCTATTTTGTCAGAAAAATGCCTTCTTTATTTGTTCCATGTCCATCTTGTGGAAAAAAGAAGGCTGCTTCAGACACACATGAGGTGTGTATTATCTGTCTGCCGGACTCTCACTCTCCAGCAACATGCCAACATTGTGAAGACCTTTCCAAAAGGACTTTAAAGGAGAGAGAGAGGATTAGGCTGTACGGCCTAGCAGAACGGTCGACGTCGAAGCAGTTGGTCCCTGTTTGCTCCCCATCGACGTCGGGCTCGGCGTCGAAGACTCCAGCGGCGGGATCGTCGCTGAGAGGTGAGGAGTCAAGGGGAAGTCATGCTGCAAAGAGAAAATCGTCGTCGACTTTAGATTCAGCGTCGAAGCGGATGCGTTCGAAGTCGACTGCGTCTAAAGGCTCGGCGTCGAGGACTCGGCGCCACAGTTCAACGTCGATAAAGCATCTGTCGACGTCAAGAGAAGATCGATCGACGTCTGCACAGAGATATCGTTCGTCGTCGAAGGAAAGACATCGGTCGAGGTCGGCGAGACATCAGTCGACGTCGCAAGAAGTACGTAGGCGATCTCCACCACAGTCGACGTCGAGACCAAGATCGCCGTCAAGATCAAGATCGCCGTCGAGGAAACATCGTTCGTCGGCGAAGAGGCTTTCGTCGTCGTCGGAGCATTCGACGTCGAGACAGAAGTCTCCGTCAAGAACGACGTCGAGGCAGACGCCTCCGTCAAGGCCGACGTCTAGGCAGGAGCCTCCGTCGGAGTCGACGTCGAGGCAAGCGCCTCCGTCAAGACCGACGTCGAGGCAGAGGCCTCCGTCGGAGTCGACGTCGAGGCAGGTGCCTCCGTCCTCACAGGTCTCCAAGGCTTTGGAGAGTTACATAAAGCCTCCGTCGAAGATAATCTCGACGTCGAGACAAGAAGCTCTGAGCCTCGAGGATTCGAGTCAAAGATCTCCGGTGATAGGCCTATCACCGTCGAGGCAGACCTCTGCTGAGGGTACGCAGGAGGTGTCACATGTTCGCCTCACGATTCGACCAGTCTCAAGGCGAAAATCTCCTCATAGACTGATATATACAACTCCTGAGTCACCGCGTCTCATATCTATCTCGCCTTCAGGATCAGAGGGCTCAGGTTCAAGATCCGAATCACCAGAGCTTGTGCATCAATCTCCAGTACCTGCAAGAGAAAGTTCGCAGGAGGAGGACAATGCGGTACCTCAAAGTCCCGTAAGGGAAATGCCTCAGGACTCTGCTATGCCCAACGCAATAAAGGCATCGCTAACCAGATTAAGGGGCATGGAATTCCCAGTGACACCGATCAGACCAAGATCTCGGGGAAGAGAATCCCGAGGTCCCTCTCGAGTACCAAGAAGGCGATCCAGGTCTTCCTCCCGCAGAAGAGAGTCGACCAGATCAGAGAAAAGGCGCCGTAGAACCCCTTCTACCTCCCCTTCTTCCAGATCATCCAAAAGGGATTATTCACCGACACTCTCGGAGACGCCACCCTCTCGGGTATCTCCGGTAGATGATATTTCTACGTTTCAGGAAGTGTTGTGTAGAGGAGCTACAAAATTAAATATCCCTATGCCGGTTCAGGAGACCACTTCATCCATAATCTTTGAAACTCTTCATGAACGCACAGTGTCACGCCCGTTATTGCCATTAGTCCCTGGTTTGTTGCAACCAGTAATGGATATTTTTCTCACACCAGCAACCACCAAAACGGCGCCGGCGAGAATTCTAAAAAAGTACCGTCCAGCTCCGGAGGATCCTCTATTCCTAAAATCAGATCCTCCACCGGACTCTCATCACCGCCGCTGCCAGGAAGACACATGCAGTAGCTGGGTCTTCAACGGTGCCACCAGATAAGGACAGTAAGACACAAGACTCCTGGGGGAGAAAAGTTTGCGGCTCAGCATCCTCAAGCTTAAAGGTGGCCAGTGCCTCGGCGCTTCTGGGGCGCTATGATAGGTCATTATGGGACTCTCTTCAGAGGTTCATTGACAAAGTTCCATCAGAGGACAGACGGGACTTTGAAGAAATTTTGCATGAGGGAAGTCTGGTTTCTAACCAGATCATAAGTGCAGCGGCGGACGGGGCAACACTGGCAGCGCATGAATATGCACACTGAGTCACAGCCAGAAGATCATCCTGGCTTAGATTGACGGCCTTGAAACCGGAAGCGCAGGCAAGAATATTAAATCTGCATTTCTCCGGTAGTTCTCTTTTTGGGTCCCATGCAGACGAAGAAATGGCCCGTATGAAGGCAGAGCTGGAGACCATGAAAGCTGTCGGGCTTGAAAAGAGAAAAGAGTTTCGACGCCGCAAGGGAAATGACAGGCGCAGTTACCAACAGAGGGTTCAAACCCCTCATTGGCAAAAGAACCAGGACCAGCAAGGTCAAAAGAAGCAGCAATACCAGTCCCGCAAGCCATCCAGGGGACGGGGTAACAACAGGCAGTCTAATGCTGGAAACAAAGCTCCGGGGAAGCAATGAGAAGCCGCTTCCTCCGATGCTGTCCACCGCTCCGGTGGGAGGAAGTGTTGCACATCATCTTCCAGAGTGGCAGTCCATCACAAAGGACAAGTGGGTACTGAATATACTGCGTCATGGGTACTCGCTTCGTTTCAGAAGTCACCCCCCATCGATTCCTCCTGTCAATTCATCCCAGCATCTAAAGCAGCTCAGAGAAGAGGTAGCGACGCTTGTACTCAAATCTGCAATAGAGAAAGTACCCATAAACCAAAGGGGAAAAGGAGTTTACTCCAGATACTTTCTCATTCAAAAGAGGAGTGTGAAGGTAGAGTTCAGACCCATTTTAGACCTACGGATACTGAACAAACACATAAGGAAGGAAAAGTTTCGCATGCTGGCGCTCCACCAAATATATCCTCTTCTCCGGATGGGCGATTGGATGTGTTCACTGGACCTTCAGGATGCATATTTCCATATTCCCATCCTAAGGAATCATCGAAAATTTCTCAGGTTTGTGGTAGGCAACTCTCACTATCAGTTCAAAGTCCTCCCATTTGGCCTGAAGTCAGCTCCTCGAGTATTCACAAAATGCGTGGCAGTAGTAGCGGCTGCTCTGAGGCGCGCAGGAGTCTTCGTCTATCCCTACCTAGACGACTGGCTAATAAAGGGCTCATCACCACAGAATGTGCGGTCACAGCTGTCGCTATGCCTAAACTTATGTTGCAAGTTGGGTCTCAGAGTGAATGCCAAAAAGTCCAATTTTTCACCAACACAGAGGATCCACTACCTGGGCGCAACTATAGACTCAGTAGTAGGAAAAGTGTTTCCTTCGGAGGAAAGACAGTCATCCATTATGCTAAAAGGCAGGCAGATTATAACCAACAATCTGTCGTCGGCAAGGCAAATCTCTTCTCTGCTAGGGGCCATGGCATCCTGCATCTTCCTAGTGCCCAATGCCAGGCTAAGGATGCGTCCTCTCCAGCAAGATCTCGAGGACAAATGGGATCAAAGGAACTCCCTGTGGGAAGAAAAGGTTTGTCTCTCCTCTGCAGCCAAACAGTCAGTCAAGTGGTGGCTGAAGCTAAGGAATCTACAAGTGGGGATCCCCTTTCATCAGGAGCCTCCAACTCAGACCTTAATCACCGACGCATCCCTTCAGGGATGGGGTGCGCATTTTGGGTCCCTGCAAACTCAGGGACAGTGGTCCAGCAGCGAGCGGTTGTACCACATCAACATGCTGGAGCTCAGGGCAGTCCACCTAGCCCTCAAAGCGTTCCTACCTGCGATAACGACGAGTACCATTCTAGTGCAGACGGACAATACCACCACAATGTACTACCTGAACAAGCAGGGGGGTACTCGATCCAGAACGCTCTCGCTGGAAGCTCAGTCCCTGTGGCACTGGATCCTAGTAAGGAACATCTCATTGAAAGCGGTGCACCTACCAGGAGAACTCAACGTGCAAGCGGACTTGCTCAGTCGGCATTTTCAAGAGCCAGAGGACTGGGTAATCAACGACGAGGTGTTAGAAGACATCTTTGGGGAATGGGGGCGTCCGCAAGTGGACCTCTTCGCGGACGAGCAAAACACAAAATGCCAAGGCTTCGCCTCAAGATACCATCGACCAGGATCCCTAGGGAATGCCCTTTTGATCAATTGGTCAATGACATTTGTGTACGCTTTTCCGCCTCTCCCACTAATCCCCAAGGTGGTGACCAAGTTGCAGAATTCATCTGCCAAGATGATCCTCATAGCACCGGACTGGCCGAGGCAGTGGTGGTACACGGATCTCCTACACATGTCGATCCGCCCCCACAAGCGGCTGCCGTGCAGGCCGGACTTGTTGTCCAAGATGCGGGGGAAGATTTACCATCCCAGCCTTCCCTCGCTGAGCTTAACAGCATGGCTCCTGAAGTCCTCCAGTATGGCCATCTGAACCTTCCCCAGGAGTGTATGTCCATACTGAAGGAAGCCAGGAGGCCTTCGACAAGACACTCCTACTTCTGTAAGTGGAAAAGGTTTTATATATGGTGTGCTCAGCATCATTATGATCCCACTAAATGCCAGGAGGATGTAATTTTGCCCTATCTTCTACATTTAGCGAGGGCAGGGTTGAAATTTTCATCCTTAAAGGTTCACCTAGCAGCCATAACAGCATACAGGCGTTCGCCTTCACAGCAGTCATTTTTTAAAGTGCAGGTAGTGAAGGATTTCTTGCAAGGACTCAAGAAAGTCTATCCCCCTGTTAGACCTCCCTCTCCTTCCTGGGAGCTAAACTTGGTTCTGTCGAAGCTCATGGGTTCTCCTTTTGAGCCTATTCATAAGGCTACCCTACAGCACCTCACATGGAAGACAGCATTTTTAATAGCCATCACTTCAGCACGGAGGGTCAGTGAGATACAGGCCCTCTGTTCTAAAGAGCCCTACACTATTTTTCATCTGAATAGGGTGGTGATGAGAACTCATCCTTCGTTCCTACCCAAGGTGGTATCGGGGTTTCATGTAAACCAAGCCATCTCCTTACCAACCTTTTTTCCCAACCCCTCCTCTCCAGCAGAGAGGGCGTTGCATTCTCTAGATGTCAAAAGGGTCCTGAAATTCTACCTAGATAGGACTAAGAATGTCAGGAAATCTGATCAATTGTTTGTGAACTATGGGGTTGTCCGTATGGGCTTTGCGGCTTCCAAACGTTCCATTGCTAGGTGGATTGTTTCAAGTATTACATTGGCCTACCAACTGGCTCAGAAACCATTGGGGGCGCGCCCTAAAGCGCATTCGACAAGAGGAAAAGCGGCTACCGCGGCTTTTCTCAATAATGTCCCACTCTCCGAGATCTGCAAGGCAGCCACTTGGAGATCTGTCCACACTTTTACCAGGCACTATTGTCTGGATTCGGACACCAGAGCAGACACTCAAGTAGGACAAGCCTCCTTGAGGAATCTGTTCCATGCATAATCATTTTCATGATTCTCTTTCTCCATGGGTGGTACAACCTTTGTTTCATTTGCCTGCAGGTGGAAGGGGAGCTTGCTACTCTATTCAGTGCTTATGACTATTGATGAGGATCCCCTGGAAGAGAAGGGTAAGTTACTTACCTGTAATCCTAGTTCTCTTCCAGGGGTATCCTCATCAAAGTCATAAGCAACCCACCCACCTCCCCAGGCAAATGAGAAGAAGTGTATTATTCATTATGGAAAGGATATATCTTTGTGTTTAGGACTACGGTCCCGCAAAGAACAACTGACCTAACTGTCACCCCTGAGGCATGATGGGATATGGAAGTCAGGGCTGCCTTAAAGGCACGGTGCCAGTTTTTACCTGTACAGGGCTTTTTAGTCTCTATGGTATTATATTGCAATGCAGCCTGCAGGCTGGCAATGTGTTGTGCATCTGTGTTTTTCCACAGTTTGTTCTCTTTATTTTTTGCTTTCTCATGAGTGTTTACCTCATTAAAAAAAAAAAAGAGATTTAGGTGTATTGTTATACCTTTATATATACATATATATATATATATATATATGTGTTATTGGATGTGTATATTTACATTGCCTAGCCTTTTATGGAAGCTGCATTTGCTTGGAAAAAATGATATATGTTTATACATATACAGAGCTGTATATATGTATGTTTTTTACATATATAATTTTATTATTTCCGTGGTCCCCGCACATGGGCGGGAATATTCAGTGCTTATGACTTTGATGAGGATACCCCTGGAAGAGAACTAGGATTACAGGTAAGTAACTTACCCTTTTCTACCGTAAACCTAACTAATTGAATGCTCTCAGATGATAATAAACCTTCTCCTCCCACCAACCTCGCGATAACATGCCAGGACAGGTAAATTAGGTGGTGGAGTGGCATCCTTTTACTTGAACTCGACCCAGTGCAAGAGCTTAAGTTGTGAGCAGTTTTCCATCCGGCTAATTTCTATCAGAGAAATTGAAGTCTCCCGGCATGAAACACTCCAAATGTCCTTTTGGAAGATAGACACCTCTTTAGAGAACAACTTATTAGAAGTCATGGTAAAGAAATAAAATTCTACCTCAAGCATCTTAATTTTAGAGGAGAAATTGGTTCTGCGAAAAAGTTCAAGGAAATTATTTGAAAATGTCAATAAAATGCAACCCCTCCGCCGATACCAGCTTGCACAAGTGATAAATGTGAAAAATTCTCCATGGTGTTGGAAAAAAATGAAAAAGCTCAGAAGTCCCCGTCTTCGAATCATGATGACACAACTCAAAATACCATACCAACCTGATCAATGTCTCCTTAACCTTAGGGGAAGTATCATACTGCTTAAAAATGTGCAAAGTCTTCCCTCCCCTAAAAACAATCTGTGTGGGAACACAGCTGTAGGTATATGACCCCCTTAATACATTTTAATTCGGCTTAAGGATGGGATGTATCAAGTATCGGCAATCCTCCATTAATTCCATGACATGCTGCACACACACGTGCTGCACACATACTTAATGAATACTTCATGATCTGTCAGCTATGTTTGACACAAAATATCACTATTCCCTCCTAAATGGACTGGAAGAACGAATGGGAGTGAAAAGGGCAGTTCTCAGGATGTTTGCCCTCTGCCTAAAAAACACAACAAATCTGAATTCCCCTCACCCATCCTCCCTCTCTTCTAGGGAGTTCCACAAGGTTCTGTCATATCCCCCAATCTATCCAACTTGCACTTTGAACCTAGGGAGACTCTTCTTGAAATGTTCGTTCTCTTACTTTCATGTATGTGCTGATTACACTCTTCTGTTTATGAAGATCTCCTTCCTGAAGACGTTGCTTGCGTTTCCAAGATTCTCACCAGTTTTGGATGTGTGATCAAAATCTGAAACTGAAGCCTGTAAAAACAGAATTTCTCTCCACTACACAGTGTTCTACTCCGATTTGAACCTGGGTCAGCAGTCTCAACGTATTGCACTGCAAGCTTCTTATCACCGTTTGCGACAATTCGCTGGGATTTACCCTAGACAAAAACCTAAACATTCACACACATAAATTCCATAGCCAAAGGTGCACCTTGTCGGATCAGACTCTTAATTCAGCCTTGTTGAGAACTTTCATCCCGAATCAAGCTTTAAATCAGTGGTAAAATACTTCGTTCTTTCTGTGATTGATTATGGAAACACTATATTATCAGGCACCCCTGAATGTGGCCCTCCAGTCTCCTGCAAAGTTAATAGCAGGAACAGAAAGATTCAGCACTCATATACTGACTTTCCTCAAGTGTTTTCCCATCGAAGCCTAAAGCAAATTTAAGCTTATTCATAGTGCATAAGTGTCCACACAATGAATTACCCGAGTATCTTAGACATAAATTAATCATATCTGGAGGAATCCGCTCTCTACGAACTGCAGGAAATACCTATCTTCAAGAAAAACAAGCTCTTAATGAATATTTTAGGGAGAGAGAAATAAGGTATATTATGATTTTATCCCGCAGATCATTTGGCACAAAACCCTTTTATGACCTGTTCAAAAGGAAGTCTTAGTCCTTTTACTGCAAAGACACTATGGCCTCGAATTATCTTTTTGACCGATACTTAACTCGCTTGATGGGTGACAATGTGTGAGAACTCTGGGTTGCCTTCCAGTAATCCTATATGTCGATTTTTCCCACTCCATAGTATGTTGAGAAACATTCTGTTGCTGTGTGATTGTTGCATAGTTTATAATGTACTTAAAGTCTAGTCTGCCGACTTTGGTATAGCGATAAGCATCCATGTAAAGTTCTGTGTTATCCATCCAGTTTACTATGTGCTGTATGAACCCTTAACTCAGTAAGTTGCATACTCTGTTCCTTATGTGCATGTTCTACTTTTAATATATAAAATGGATTTTCAGGGATGGTTATTAGATCCTTCAGTTAACAAGCATTTGCAATGCAATAGGTCTCGCATTTGCAAGAGTTTGAGCTATTGGCATTGTAAATGACAATGCCTTTTATTTATGTGTTGTTTTTTAAAACAGAAAATAATAGGCATTGTCATTTACAATGCCAATGGCTCCAACTTTGGCAAATGCGAGATCTATTGCATTGCAAATGCTTGGGGGTGCGGTGCTTTGCAGTGGTTAATTTGTAATAAAAAATAAGTGCTGTGGCTCACGTCAGGAGGCAGCTTACACCAGTCTATTTTTCCTGTTAGCTCTGGCCTAACACAGAACCAACAAAACTACAAGTGGGAGGGGATGTGGCGCAGTGGCCAGAGCTGCCGAGCTCCGAGCTCGGGACCCAGGTTCGGTACTTGGCGTTGGCTCAACATCCTGTGATTCTGGGTGAATCACTTAATCTCCCTGTGCCTAAGGACAAATGAATGTGTCCTTAACTGGTGCTCAAGCACTGGTGTTGATGAGTAAGTGCCGGTGCTGAGCCCCGGAAACCCCCCCCGGCTCAAATTAAGCACTGGTGCTTTGACTCAGGACCTCTTTCCTTCTGCCAAGTATGTCTTTGAGCCCTGCCCAACAGCAGTGTAACGTGAAATAATTAGGGGACCCTGCTGAATGTGGTGAGGAGAACTCCATATCGCATAGATATTCATAGATCTTTGACTGCTGGGGCTGCAGAGGTCTGCAATAAGTCCTTTGCCTCGCCCATTACAAGCACACAGCACTGTATTTTCACTTGAAAAAGCACTGGCAAACCCAATAGTTCTCTGTTTAATGTGCTAAACTAATGCTGCATTAAAACATTAGTGCAAGACGCACAAGGGAGCCGGCAGATACAGAAGGTTATAGCTGTAAAATAGTCCCACTTGAAGATCAATGGAAGGACTCAAGTAGAGGCAGAAGGATATATCTAAAGAGGCAATACCATTAGGTGAGAGATGGATAGGCCACGGGGCCAAGGCAGGAGTTGATTTGACCAAGACTCTGGCCAGTGGCTGAAACTGTTTGGTTGAAGAAAGTCAGTGATTGGAGGAGCGGACCCAACGCCTCCTCTATATATACAGAAAGCGATGCACTGTCAAAACAACACATTAGTCAAGGCCTCATGCAGGAAAGATGGCGACAGAATGAGCTGAATACAGTAGAACACAATTACTCTGCCTCAGTCCTCACTACTGGGACATATTGGGGGGCGGGGGGGGGGGCGCTACAGCCACAATGGTGACTCTCCTCCCTGAATGGTTGAGGGTGGCAGCATTACTCCAGGACTTCCTGCTCCTTTTGTGGTGACGATACAAGGAAAAGAGGGCATGGTTCGGCAAATTTGTAAAGCCACTGCCAGCCCTTTCTTTTGGGCCCTCTTAAGCGGGACTTATTCTAAATAATCTTTTTAGTGTTACAGGGCTCTTCAAACTCAATAATGGCCATAGCCCCAGCAAGAATAGAAAGACCGGTATGGCACAGTATCCTCTGAAGTGCCACGCAATCGGGGCTGCTAGCAGGACGCCAGTCTCTGCCTGGACAGCCGAGGGATCTGAACAACCCTAAGACTGGCCTGGGACCAGGTCAGAGAAGAAGTGCACTCTGACCCGGGAGGAACGAGTGTCCTATGAGGTGGTGCAAAGGAAGAACCTGAGGCGCTGATGTGAACTGCTTCACCTGGAAGTAAATGAGTCACTATAAACAGTTAATGTAATCAGCCTGTGTTAAAATCCGGCACTGCGTATTGACGGAGGGCATGCGGCCTAGCGACAAGTGCTCCAGCGCCGGCCTTCACTCCGCATCCTGTGATTCTGGGCAAATCACTTAAACTGCCTATGTCCTCCTGTAAAGCGCTGCGAGGATCTCGGTTCAAGTTCGCGCTATAAAAAAGCACAAAAAATAATCAATTGCCGGGGGGTCACACCATATTATACTGTTAGTAATAAAACCTGCGGTCTATCCAATGTCCCCTCTGTAGAATAAAGTTGTGTTTTTTAATTTACGAGGAATTAAAGCAACGAAACCGCTATTAAATGCAGACCACATTTCTTTTTACATTGCACGCACTTTTTGCACATTACACACACACAACGTGTAGCAAGGAATGAAGAACAAAATGCATTCGAGTCTGGGAAGGGTTGTAAACGCTGCACATATCAAGGGGTGGGGGCAATTAAAAGAACAGCCTACCCTGGGTACCATTACAGTGAACTGCACCCTGGGTCCCGCCCCTTCCCATTAACTAGTTGCAGGCGAGAAGGCACCTCCTGCTGTGACACCCCATTTCCCATGGCGGGGAAACGTGAAGTCAGCGGCCCAGACGCAGCTTTGGTCTTGGAAAAGCACTCAGTGGGGAAAGGTTTGACTGATGCAGGAAGGGAGGTCCCTTTGAAGCTGCGGTGTGTCCGCTCGTAAAGGACAAAGTGGCGACAGCCCCCGCCCCCTCACCTTT
The DNA here is from genome assembly GCF_964204655.1 of Triturus cristatus. NCBI lineage: Eukaryota > Metazoa > Chordata > Amphibia > Caudata > Salamandridae > Triturus > Triturus cristatus. The sequence continues at coordinate 681,891,944 of NC_140581.1, forward strand.
GGACAGAATGTCACATCCAGTCAGAGATAAGCAGCGCCCGCCCCACGTGGCCGCGACCGTCTCCGGGAGGGCTCTATCACGTGAGAACCATCGCTCTCGAAGCTAAATTACAAATCCATGGGAAATGAGAAAGGGGGGGGAGGCAGCTGGAAGCGGTGGGTGGATGAGAAGAGTGGGGCGTCCAGTGCCATTTAAAACGCTGCATTTATTTATGACCAGACTTGAGCGCGATGCTCGCGCCGCACACCTTCCAAGACAGCGCCGCCGAAGCACGGGGGAATGTTTCTCTTCAGCCTGGGGGGAGGGGGGTCATCCGTGGTCTGGTCAGCCTGGCACAGACGTGGACTCCGCTCTAGTGCTATTTAAAACGCTGCATTTAATTATGACCAGACTTGAGCGCGAGCCACTCGCCTTCCAGTGCTGCTAAATGCACCAGCTTGAGTACGGCGTGTTTTTTTTTATGAGGGAAGACGGGTGACGCTTGTTCTGAGGCTTGCACTATAGTAAGGCCACTCTACAAGTGCCTATATCAAAGTGACAATTGTGAGCAGCCGTCTTCCAAATAGTGCTCACGCTGCAATTGGAAATAGAGATCGGTGACCCATGAACTCTCTGCTTTGTTTTGGATGAGTATACAAAGGAGAGAGATCGAATTTCTGCCAACACTACGATGTGTTTCTTGTCCATGGTGATTTGTTTGCTTTTTGTAAACATTATGAAGGAAGAAAAAGCAAAGTGAAAAGACTTGAGCGCGACGCTCGCGCCGCGCACCTTCCAAGACAGCGCTGCCGAAGCACGGGGGAATGTTTCTCTTCAGCCTGGGGGGAGGGGGGTCATCCGTGGTCAGGTCAGCCTGGCACAGAATTGGACTCCGCTCTATGCTATTTAAAACGCTGCATTTATTTATGACCAGACTTGAGCGTGAGCCACTCGCCTTCCAGTGCTGCTAAATGCACCAGCTTGAGTACGACGTGTTTTTTTTTTTAAAAGGGAAGACGGGTGACATCCTTTGTGCTTGAATGCATTATGCATGCATGGACTTGGGTTCCGTTCTAAAATTTGCTGCATTTATAAATTGTCATGCTTGGATTTATTTAGGCCAAACACTACGACTTTACCTAGCTAGCCTAGCACACTAACAACAAGCATTGGCCGCACGCGCGCCTCGCGCTTAAAGTTAAAAAAAAAAGAAAAAAAAAAGACAAGGCTGGCAGAGCGTGGCGCGCGTGCGCTTGGGGGCGGGGAAGCGCATTCCAGGTGGGGGAGCGGACCCTTTGAAGTGCTCCCAAAAAGCGGATTGCATGGCGGCACGATGCGCGTGATTGTGCGCGTGCTAACCATGCAATCCGCTTTTTGGGAGCACTTTTAAAAGCCCCTTACAATAGTCTCGCTTTGCTATCGCTTACGCGATAGCAAGGCGAGACCTAAAAATGATATATTGAAATGGTTATATCAAGGGTATTAAGAGCCGAAATAGCCCTGTCTTAATTTAGACCCGCTAGCTCAGTCCCTACCAATTATTTTACCTTTAGAAGACATTCTTTCCAATATGGAAGAATGAGAAGAGGAGTTGAGTTCAATGTTGCAGCAACTTATAACAGCAATCATATTACTACTAGTTCTGTGGCATATTTCAATGGCTTATTTCAAAGATCTCGTTGCAATAGCAGAAATATATATATAATCGATATGGCACCCAGAGCAAATGATGTTTCATTGAAATAAGTTAGGAAAACGAGAAGAACAAGGAAGGCTGTTTAGAGATATGAAATTATTAGCTTTGGTATCGCCCTGTGATGAATGTGAGGTAATCAAGTTATATTTGCAACAGTATAAAGTGCAATGAACTCCCCTGTATCAAAAGTTACATGTATGTTATTGGTCCATGCCGTCCGATATACAGAATATTTTTTCAGGCCATTCTACCTTCAATTTCAAATACTGGATCTACCTTGTCTCTGAATATGGAATGACAATCTAAGGTTGACTTAAGTCTGTGTGTTGGCCTAGCACACCAACATTTTGATGTTCGTAAACCGTGCAGATTAATATGTGCCGATTTATGCTGATTGTAATGCATGCAATATGCTTCTAGGGTTAATTTTGTTTCCAATGTTGCTTTTCAGAACATTGAATGGTTTCCAATCGAAAAATTACCGTGTCACAGAAATGACATGACCCCAAGGTCGAAGCTTGGTTTGGCGCCGAATAAGTTTTTCATGGCCATTCCCTTTATCAGGTATGTAGTTCAAAGCAAGCTGCCGAATTTACACAGCCAAGGACTACTCTTGCCTGCCTCTACCAGACACACATCCTTTGAGCACTCCATTTAATTAATTAATTAATTAATTAATTACATTTTAGTTTAACTTTTTCGTAGACCCTTACGAGACTGGATTAACAGAAGGTTTGGAGACTCCTCGGACAGCGACAATGGCCAGGTGTCTAATGGCAGCACTCCCTCCAAGCCTAACGCAGAAAAGATCAAGTAAGGCAGTTGAATAATATTGACTCTTTTAACTGATAATTCCTTTCTTAGGAAACTTTTGGTTGTTTTTATGCTAGCCTTGATTCTCTGCCACACGTAATGGGTGTCTGTTGGTTGCACTCCATGTAAGCTAAATATAGACGAGCCCGTCCATATTTAGTACGCGCGTTTGTCCTGGTTGTTTCGCATTTGTTGTAGATTTGTAGACTTATTTTTGATTCTTGACTATATAGTCAAAATGTGTGGCGCAAACGCTCGCTCCTATTATCTCCCACTGCATACAGTATCACGTGTAATTTCAGTTTTTCCACTGAGCTGAAATACTGTGTCGAACACTTGGTTCGCTTGGCCGCTGAGCGAGGTGGTTGGATTGGTTGAGTGCACCGTGGAGGCAGCCCCTGTCGGGCGTGTGTGCAGCAAAAACCAAAGGAAATGATGGACGGAGTGTTGAACATGGCAAGCACTCACCCCCAGTCAACTGATCTGGGTTTAATCCATCACCGTTCTTTAGCCCACTCTGCCACCCCAGTTCAGACATGGCCATATGCAAATCAGTCTGATCCTGTGCCTCATGGGAACAGTCCAGCCCAAACTGCCAAGCCATGTCTTCCCTGGACCAGAAACAAGCTTCCTAGGCGTGTGTGCAGAGCAGCTCCTGGAGCCACAGACAATAAGCCGCTTGCCTTCCTCGCCGAGTTTGACGGGAGACAAAGAAAAGAAAGATTCTATACATTCATCAAGAATGTGAAAGTGTGACGTGAGTAAAGGCTTTGCTCTAGTGTGACATTCAATATAGGGGGAAGCCAGTCTGCAGTATCCACTGCTGCTGTGAGGGGAACGGCCATCCACCGCCAGTCCTCCAATCCATCGTCGTGAGGGGAACGGCTGCCCGGGGGACAACAACCCCCAGAATCCCCTGAGCCTCGCACACCCAGTGACGCTGCAACTGTGCCAGGAGGTGCGGTAAGAGCCCGCTGCACTTCCGTGGCGCGGGAAGCCAGTCTGCAGTATCCACCGCTGCCGTGAGGGGAACTGCCACCTTTGCCTACCTGCTGCAGTGAGGGGAACGGCCATCCACCACCAGTCCGCCAATCCATCATCGTGAGCGGAACGGTTGCCTGGGGGACCACAACCCCCAGAATCCCCTGAGCCTCGCGCACCCAGTGATGCCGGAACCATGCCAGGAGGCGCGTTAAGAGCCGCGCTGCACTTCCGCGGCGCGGGACACGTGTGGGTGTGACCGGGCCGCTGCCCGGGCACAGCCCGGGTCAAGGGCGTGCCCGTCTGCGCCCATCAGAACCCGAAGTAGACCGGGCTGGGCTGTACCCTTTGATTTTGCAGTGTGATCATCCTGCTGTTTCTGGACTCGTGCAGGAAATGTTCCATAAGGTGGGTGTCTTCACTGTACAACTAATCCACATATTGCCAGAACAATCTTTTCAATGACTTATAGTTTTATAACCTGTTTCAACTTCGCCTTCTGTGAGAACCCTCCAGCAGAACATATTATATTGTGACTGGACTTTAGTTCCCTCTCCAAATTGACCAGCCAAATTGATCCAAAAGGAGATTGGTACGGTTGAACACGTTTCTGTTGGCCAACTAAAATAGGGAGGAGTACCTGCCCAGGGCCATTGTCAAGATGCTACAGAGGGCTATAGGGGTGGTTTCAAATGAGATTGAACTGACTGAAAGACGTTTATCAATAAAACCAGACTTAGCCCAGTCCATGTTTAATACTGAACAACAATCTGCTCTGTCAACTACCAATCCAGACCCCCCAAGGGCCCAATTTAGAACAGGTGCTTTAGTACATGACATGCCAGCTCTGGACTTGCACACTGGGGATACTCCTCTGGATGTACGACAAAGAGGGAATGTTAAAACTGCTGCGAAAGCTGGGAAAACCCGGAAGAAGGGAGCCAAGGAACTCGCAGAAGATGGGGCTGCAGGGAATGTAGGGTTGGAGAGGTAAGTTAATGAAGGCCCAGAAGAACCACTGTGGGTGTCAAATCTGGTCAGGGATTTACATCTGGAAATAAGAACTATAATTAAGGAGGGGTTGACCTCTCTGACCACTAGGGTAGATAATTTTGCATCTTTATTAGATGTTTATTTTAGTAAGGCAAGACCTAGGGAGAAAGATCCCTACCAACAGATCAAGTCCCCAGCTCACCCAGCCCACCTAAGAAAAAAACATGTTTTAGAAACCATTTGTAATCCGACTCCACAAGTTCATAGCAATAGGGAAGATGTGGTTGTTTGTCTGAATACATCTAGTAAACCAATCAATACTATTACCAGTCCAAAAAGTCAGGAATTAAGACAAAGGTGGGAGGCTGGTAGAAAACAAAGATCCCCAGTAGAAGAACCCCAAGCAGGAACAAATATGCAAGACTTGGGTACAAAGTGCAGAATTAGAGAGGGGCAAGATCTGAGAAATATGGTATTAGAGGGTAGCTCAGACTTACCATGTATCAATCTTCCCCCTGACTCCAAACCATATGTCCTGATTCTAACAAATGTGCCAGAACCTAAAAAGGGGCAAAGGGAATTGCATTATGAGCCAAAAAATAAATGTATTTTCTGGTTGTCAAAACAACTCCAATTTTCCTATAAGGATGCGAGTGAGATTCTATTCCTGCGCAGGGTGAGGTGGATAGGCCAAAGAGTAAAAAATTTAGATGGCGATACCATTGTGATTAATTTTAGAAATCCACAGGTTGTTAGGACACTCTTAATGCGAACCCACCACAGGCATGAAGGGGGCATTAGGCCCCTTCCATTGGGGTACTTCTACCCCCCGAGATCGGCATCAGATAACAACCCATGGGCAGTCTGTGGAGTAGGGCCCAGACGTCTGTATGAGCAAAACTTTACCAGGGGGCAAGAGTACACAAATCTACTTTCTTTTAACCTTCCACTTGCAAATAGATTTGCTCCCTTGGATTCCGTTGACTGACTAAAATCTATACAGCAATCAAATTCGGAATCAAGGAAAATAGAACAGACAGCAAGGAGGGCTGAGGGAGTAGAAGCTGTCTATAGTGAAGGAATGGAGAGGCCCCCCCCTACATCACACTGTATCAGGTACATCATTAACGATAGTACAAACTCCCATAGGCCATCGGCAGCTGACCCCAGTATTTGCAACTACTAATTCTGTTTATTCTGCCATCGGGACTAGTACCAACCCAACTACAGTAGTTTATGGCAATATAAATCAATCTCTAAACAACAAGCCCAAGTTTCATGTTCTATCCTGGAATATTGCGGGCTTGATTTCTAAACAGGGCAACTCGGAGTGGGGATCCCTTATTGATGCAAATGCCATCTGCATGTTCCAGGAGACTTGGGCCAGAGAAGACACCCATAGATTGGGTTACGCAACTTTTTGCTAAACAGCCACGAGTGGGGGAAGGGCAAGACCTGCGGGAGGACTTTGTGTCTGGGTTGCTGTGCACTTGGGCTGCACTGCAAAACAGATCTACACATCTTCACGTGACATACTTTGTGTCATCCTGAGTTTCCCCACCAAGATTAGAATGGCCATAATTAATGTCTATTCTCATCGGGTTAGCTACGGCCAGGAGTCATCAACTCTTGAGCATTTGTCAACCTTTTTACACACCATCCCTTATCGCACTCTGGTGGTACTTGCTGGCGACTTTAATTGACAGTATGAACCACTGAAGGGCCTAATTGGGGGCGATATTGATGAGGAAGACCAGTACTGGTCTATTCCAGAACTGAATGCTCCACCAACTCGAGCCTTGACCCCTCTGGTGCTTCAAATGAACACTCTTACATTGACCCATTCCTTTAGGGCTTGTAATGGTCGAACTAAATCTGATTCCCCAGCAAACCATACTTATAATAGACCCGGAAGCTCATCCATTTTAAATTACATCCTGATGGATAGTAAATCCTGGTGTTGGATGTTTGTTTATAAGGTCATACCTAGATATGATAGCGACCACAACGCCTTGATCCTAGAGATGGCATCACCTTGCTCTAAGGGTGTTCAAGCAGGTAATCATTTAAATGGGCCCAGGTTAACTTTGACTAGTTGTAGGAGGCGAGTGAAATGGGGGGCCATCTGCAACTCCCAAAATAAGTTGACCTCCCTCTATAAAATTGTTACTCCATACCCTAAGGTCGCCAATCAATTTAGTTATATACCAGTCTATAATACAGCCCTAGCAGAAATGGGGAGAAATCATAAAGACCTAGTATGTGATCTGGCTAACATCTTCTTCCCTGTTGTAAAATTCAAACAAAAAGTGTCTATGGGCCACTCCTGGTATAATGGTGATTGTCGAAGGGCCAAGCAATCATTGATCCTAACGATCACAGTGAAGGATAAACCAATGATAAGAGATAAGCGGATAGCTTATAAAAACATAATCAATGCAGCAAAAAAACAGTGGGAGGGTGACAAATGGGACAGCATGAGGGCTGCTCTATGTTCTAGGGATATGCGGACCTTCTGGAACCAAGTTAATACCGGCTGCAAAGAGGGTAAATCGGCAATAGAGCCAAATCTTGGGGCAGACATCTGGAGGGCCCACTTCAAGTCGCTATATGCAGGGGGAGAGGAAGAAGTAGGAAAAGCTATGGGCTTTCTAATTAGCTTACAGCAGTCTTTCCTCAATGCCCCAGAAATCTCCTTAAAAGAGATAATGGATGCATTGAACAGAGTAGCTCCTGCTAAAGCGCCAGGCCTAGACAAGATCCCAGGTGATGTTTTTAGGAACAAACCTACTGTTCGAGGCATGTGGGCTGCTGAATTCATATCTGTGCATAGATCGCCGCCTAGTGTTGGGTCCGGATGTTTGCACGTTGTTGTCCTGGAAGAGTCTTCGAAGTATCCTTGGATAGGTGACTCCTCCCCTGGACTACAGTGCGCATGGGCATCCCCTCCATCCTCAGATTGTTTTTTTCCGCCATTGGGTTCGGATGTGCTATCTTAGCTCAAGTTAGGAAAAAATTTTGTCGAGGCCAAAAGGCCTTTAGTTCGCGTCGGTACTGTTTATCGATCGGTTTTCGATACCACCTTGTTAGTTTACTAACTTTCAGGACCGACTTTTTTCGCATTTACCTGTCCATCGACTACTTCGACGATGGAATCGAGGACGCCATTCAAGAGGTGTCCGGTGTGCAATGCGAAGTACCCCCACATCGACGTCCATCCGGTGTGCAACAAATGCCTTTCGCCGGACCACGACGAATCGACATGCATGGCCTGTGCCCGGTTCCGTTCCAAAAAGACTCTACGGAATCGACGAGCGGCGAGACTCGAAGCGCAGCACGCGGCACCGGCACCAGCGGACATCTTCAACGAGGCCGAAGATGTCGAAGAATTGGAAGTCCTACCCTCCAGTCCCGTTTCCGAACACGACTCCGGATCGGACGAAGTCGACGAATCACTCTTCCACAGAGGTGAAGACGACACCGAGGTAGGAGACGACGAGGAGGCCTTAGGGGCCGAAGAGAGTAGCTCCAATGATGAACAAGGCCTACCTGTTCAGACCGAAGAAAGCCCAGTGCCACAGTCTATGGCTCCGGTCGAGGGATCGCCTTCGGGCCTTACCCGAGACCCATCCCGCAGTTCTTCGGCCCCGCCCTCGGGCCCGGCCTCGGACATTAAGCGGCAGCCATTACTGCCTAAACCGGCTGGTTTCACTTCTACAAAACCGAAACCGAAAGCTGCACCGGTTCAAACGAAACCGAAACCGAAAGTGGCGCTAGTCGGATCGAGGCCTCCCACGCCTTCGACGCCAGTGAAACGCGTCGGCACCGAGCGCACCAAGAGAGACTTTGGTGCCGAACTTGAAGCGGGCGACGTCGGAGTCGACGTACGGAAAAAGGCCTTCGGCGCCAACAAACCTGCTCAACTCCCGGCGCCGACGCCACCGACACCGAGGACCGCACTGCCTGCTACGTCTCGCATCGCTCCCTCGACAACACCAAAGCCTCCCGCATCGAAAACGTCGACGGTCATTTCCACACCTCGACTCGATGAACCACCGGCGCCGAAAAAGTCCACGGCCGCCTCTACGAACCTGGTCGGTGCAAAAGCCTCAAAGGCGCTCCAAACGCGACCCTTTGCGGCACAAAGCAGCAAAACCAAGACTTCCCTCCAGGACCCGTCGGGTTCCGGACCGATCGACGCTCCGGCAGCCTCTTCGGTGCCAGCCAACATTACCTTTGGCTTGCCTCCGTCCACAATCCCGAAAATATTCCAACTCAGGACACGGGTCACCCAGTCCACGATTACACCTGCCGAGACGTCTCCGGCACATGTCATCGACGCCAACACTGGCAGAATGATTCTCCACGAGCGGAGAATAACTTCGGAACCACCGTTGGACCCTTTCAGGATCCCACCAAAAAGGAAGCTGCCTGTAGAATCAGAACCTGTCCTTTATGAACCTTTCCACTCATCCTACCAGGAACCACAATTATTCTCTCGCACGCACTCCGACACGGATGCGTTGGAGGACTACATGGAGGACCAAATCCCCTACCGTGGAGACATAGACCCTGATGACCAGCAGGACCCTGATCACACTTGGGGCGACCCTGTAGACCCAGGTGCACCTCTCGATGCACAGGACCCACAACTCTATGGGGCAAAAACATCTCCCACAGAGGATACTGCAGCCTTCAATGCTCTTATTGAACGTGCTGCGAATAACCATGGGGTGCAGCTTCACTCTGACACCATCGAAGATGACTTTCTTATGGACACTTTCGCATCCTCAGAACGGCATGTAAAGACTCTGCCCATGTTGAAAGGAGTCCTCAAACCAGCCAAGGACATTTTCAAGGAACCCACCAGGGCACGAGTGATAAACCCCAGGATTGATAAGAAATACCGATCAGCACCTGGGGACCCTACTTACATCAGAGGCCAATTACCACTAGACTCCATTGTCGTAGCGAATGCTCGCAAGAGGGCACACTCGCAAACGACAGGTGACGCTCCTCCCCCGGACAAAGAGTCCAAGGTGTTAGAGACCTCTGGCAAGCGAGTTGCCGCCCAAGCTGCCAACATATGGCGCATAGCCAACACTCAAGCGCTCCTTGCTCGCTATGATAGAGCGCACTATGACACACTGGAGCAACTATTCCAACATCTCCCTGACCAGTTCAAAGAAGGCGCAGAAATTCTCATCAGAGAAGGACAGCTACTCACGAATGCTTCCATCAAGTGTGCACTAGATGCCGCTGACACAGCTGCCAGGGCCATAAACACAAGCGTCATGCTGCGACGACATGCCTGGTTACGAATCTCTGGATTCAAGCCTGAGGTACAAAATAATATACTCAACCAGCCTGTCAACCCCGACTATTTATTCGGGCCGGAGGTTGACACCACCCTTGAAAAGATCAAAAAGGACACGGACACTGCAAAGTCCATGGGCGCCCTCCAAACTCAGTCCTTTCGGAGCGGCTCCTTTCGTCGCCCCGGAAACAAGGGAGCAAGTAGAGGACAGGGGTCACAACAAACGTATAACAAAGGCAATACACAGACCACCTACGATAAAAACACCCGAGGTGGATATCGTGGCTCCAGTACAAAGGGCAGAGGACGCGGCTACGGCAACACCAGGTCCTCCCCCAAAAACAAGCAGTGACGCCCTCTCCCTTCCTCCCGACCACATAACACCTGTCGGGGGAAGGCTACAAAGGTTCCTGTCCACGTGGAACTCCATCACCACGGACAGGTGGGTCAAAGATATTGTCAAATACGGTTACTGTCTAGAGTTAACCTCCACTCCACCCATAATACCGCCAAGAAACCGTCCAATGTCCTCAGAGCACTTAACGCTCTTACAGCAGGAGGTGCAAAGTATGCTTCTAAAAGGCGCTATAGAGGTCGTACCCGTCCACGAGCAGGGTACGGGAGTGTACTCCCTCTACTTCTTAATACCAAAAAAGGACGGGTCACTCAGACCTATATTAGACCTAAGACCCCTGAACCGGTACATTCTTTCAGAGCACTTTCACATGCTCACTCTCCAGCAAGTCCTTCCGCTTCTCAAGCAGGGAGACTTCCTAGCCACGCTGGACCTCAAGGATGCGTATTTCCACATCCCCATTCACCCCTCACACAAAAAATACCTCAGGTTTACTGTTCAGGGTCAGCATTACCAGTTCAAAGTCCTTCCCTTCGGCGTGACAACAGCGCCCAGGGTTTTCACGAAGTGCCTAGCTACGGTGGCAGCACATCTACGGAGGCAGCACATACACGTCTACCCCTACCTGGACGACTGGCTCGTTCAAGCGAAGTCAGCCCAGCAATGTGCCAGCCACATGTCCCGCACCATTCACCTTCTTCACAGTCTGGGATTCTCACTAAATTACCCAAAGTCCCATCTCCAGCCCGCACACGTACAACAGTACCTAGGTGCGACTATAGACACTCTGGCGGCCACAGCTCAGCCAAATTTAGTGAGGATCAACAGCATGCAACTGCTGATCTCCAAGTTCAAACCCAAACACTCACTTCAAGCGCGAGTGTTCATGCAGTTGATAGGCATGATGGCCTCCTGCATCTTCATAGTCCCACACGCGAGATTACATATGCGCCCGCTTCAGGAGTGCCTAGCACGTCAGTGGAATCAGGCTCAAGGACAGCTAAAAGACCTAGTGTTGGTGAGCGGTCGGGCATACAACTCTCTGCATTGGTGGACTCCACAAAACCTTTGCAAGGGCCGACCGTTCCAAGAGCCTGTTCCACAAATAGTACTGACAGCGGACGCGTCTCTCCAGGGATGGGGAGCTCATGTACTCCACTACACAGTGCAGGGACTATGGACGACACAACAGAAGAAGATGCACATCAACCTTCTGGAACTGATGGCAATCTTCCTGGCCATGAAGGCATTCAAAGTACATCTGTGCAACAAGGTCGTGTTGATCCGGACGGACAACATGACCGCAATGTACTACATACAGAAACAGGGAGGAACACACTCTCCACAGTTGTCTCATCTGGCTCAGAGCATGTGGAAGTGGGCCATTCAAAGGAACATGTTCCTCATGGCGGAACACCTCCCCGGCAAGGACAACCAGATGGCGGATCTGCTCAGCAGACACAGCCACCAGATGCACGAGTGGGAGTTACACCCATCAGTACTCCAGCCGTACTTCCAGCAGTGGGGTCATCCGGAGATAGACCTGTTCGCCACAAGCGAAAACGCAAAATGCCAAAGCTTTGCCGCCAGGTTCCCACATCCGCAGTCGCAGGGCAATGCGATATGGATGAACTGGTCCGGCAGATTTGCGAACGCTTTTCCCCCAGCGCCGTTGATACCGCTGGTGGCTCGCAAACTCAGACAACACTCCCTGACACTCGTCCTAGTTGCTCCTACGTGGGCACGCCAGCCATGGTACACCACCTTCCTCGAACTTTCCGTGGTGCCGCATCAAAGGCTGCGGATCAAACCCGCTCATTTGACGCAGAACCATGGAGAGATTCAGCACCCAGATCCGCAACAGCTGAACCTGGCAATCTGGCTCCTGAAGTCCTAGAGTTTGGCTATCTCAACCTGCCACCTGACTGTATGGACATCATCAAGGAGGCCAGAAGACCCACTACAAGAGCTTGCTATGCAGCCAAATGGAAAAGGTTCGTCATTTATTGCAGTAATAATGACATTAACCCGCTGGACGCATCCATCCAAAACATCATTTGCTACCTATTACACCTATACCGATGCAATCTGGCGTACACCTCTATACGTGTCCATTTGACCGCAATATCAGCCTATCTGCAAACCAGGCAGCACCTCTCTCTATTCAGAGTGCCTGCCATCAAAGCATTCTTGGAAGGACTCAAACGAGTCATTCCACCTAGTCACCCACCGGCTCCAATGTGGAACCTCAACCTGGTCCTCACACGCCTAATGGGTCCACCCTTTGAACCTCTACACTCATGCGAGATTCAATTCCTCACCTGGAAAGTAGCTTTCCTGGTAGCGATCACTTCCTTAAGAAGAGTTAGTGAACTCCAGGCACTAACCGTTCAAGAGCCATTTATACAGGTTCATGCCAACAGGGTCGTACTACGTACCAACCCAAAATTCATGCCCAAAGTAATATCGCAGTTCCACATGAATCAGACTATCGAACTGCCCGTTTTCTTCCAAAACCCGCAAACTGTCGCAGAAAGGGCACTCCATACACTAGATGTACGGAGGGCCCTCATGTACTACATCGACAGGACTAAACCCTTCAGGAAGACAAAACAACTGTTCGTTGCCTTTGCCCCGCACCACAAAGGTAACGCCATCTCCAAAGCAGGGATAGCCAGATGGATAGTTAAGTGTATTCAAATCTGTTATCAAAAGGCAAAACGCACATTAACTATTCCACCACGAGCCCACTCAACACGTAAGTTAGGGGCTTCCATGGCTTTTCTAGGAAATATTCCCCTGCATGATATATGCAGAGCAGCCACATGGTCCACTACACACACTTTTACTAAACACTATTGTGTAGATGTGCAGTCAAAACAGCAGGCAGCTGTAGGACAGGCTGTTCTAAAAAATCTTTTTCAGACCGCTGCAGCTGGCACGGGTAGCCGCCGCTAATAGAGGGCACTGCTATACATTCTATGCACAGATATGAATTCAGCAGCCCACATGCCTCGAACTGAATATGCTACTTACCAGTATGCATCTGTTCTTGGCATGTAGGGCTGCTGACATTCATATGGAGGGTGGCAGCCTTTATCTGATCTTTGTGGACCTAAAATCAGCATTTGACCTGGTCCTTGGGGCCAAATTGTGGTCCATCTTAACAAGTATGGGGGTCCATCCGTACCTCTGTCATCAAATGAAGCGGCTTCACGAATCTAACTATGCGCAAGTCAGATATGGGAAAAACGGTGAACTCACAGATCCTATAGCTATGGATAGAGGGGTAAGGCAGGGGTGTGTTTTGGCCCCAACCCTTTTCTGTCTATTTATTAACGGCCTTGTTGAGGACTTGACTGGTGGGAGGGATGTAGATGCCCCCAGGTTGGCGAACCACAGGATTCCGGCCCTGATGTTCGCCGACGACACCTTGCTACTATCCAAATCCCCGATGGGAATTCAGCGTGCCCTATATATTTTCCAGTCATTCTGCAAAAGTAGAGGTTTGGAGATAAACTCTTTAAAGACCAAATATATGTTTATTAATGCAGGTGACTCCACACTCACAAATCCCTGCTTAGATGGGAAACCACTGGAAAAAGTTAGTTTTCGATTATCTAGGAGTAACCCTCACTGATAAAATGCAGTGGCACGCGCAAATTAGGAAGGCCAGCTTAAGACTGGCTCAAACCTCGGGGGGGCTGGCTACGAAGCTTAAGAAAAGCACTCATAAAATGGTTGGCCCGGTTATGGAAATCTATAAGACGCAAGCAAGGGGGGCTCCCCTATATGGGGCAGAAATATGGGGCCAGCAACCATCTGATCTCTAGGAATGAAAATTTCTTTATTAGACAAATTCTAGGCCTCCCGAAAAGTACACCATTGATGCCACTTCGTATGGATCTAGGGGTCGGTCCAATTGCTGAGGAAGCTGCCCTCAGGCCCCTTCTCCACTGGCGACGTCTGTGGTGCACACCAGAGTTAGTGGCTTTCAAGGATGAGATGAAAGAGGCCTTAAACTTGCAGGGGGCAGGTAAAATCCCATGGTTAGCCTATATTAAAAATACCTTAGTTGCTCTAAGGATGGGTGACCTATGAGCTAACACTGAAGTATCCTGCACGACAATTCCCAGGAAGGCTCTTTCAAAGCTCTTCAGAGAATATAAGGTAAATCAGATCAAGGGGAATTCCATCACTGGCACACTGACTGTACAATTTTTAGAAGTGAAGGACCAATACATGTTAGAACCTCTTCTTGATGCAATTCAGCCCCCCCATTCCCCCCCCCCCCACCCCCCCAGCAAAAAAACTTTATTTGCAATTTAGGCACGGTGTACTACCACTCCGTGCCTTTACAAATAACTGGGAGGGTGCACAGTCCAAGGGGTGTCCGGTTTGTGATAACACTCCAGAAACGGACCAACATATACTGTTTGTTTGTCCGGTATACAAGAAGATTAGACACCGATGGCTTCAACAGGTCTGCTGGAATCTCGGGACAACTTTTTGTGTGGAGGCTTATAGGATATTAAAATATGATACCAGCCTCCCTATTGTGTATTCAGTTTCCCGAAACTTATTCTCTATGTGGTGTGTCTAACTGTATTAAAATCTAGCCTGGTTTAATCTGATCTTTTTAACTTTTTATTGTATAATAATTGAGTAATTTATTTACACTGAAGCTTTTTCTGAGACCTTTTAAATATTGCACTGTGCAGCACTTTATTTCATTTTGCATAACTAAACTGTATGAAATGTGTTGTATTTTTAAATGTACTTTTATGACCAGAAAGGCCGAAATAAAGATATTTTGAATTGAAATGAATTGAATTTAACTTTGTTTTTTGCTGTTCTGGAACATGCTCCCCCTGTTCATTTCATGCTGGTGTGGTGCTGGATCCCCGTGTAGTAAAGCCTGTGAACCCCTTTCTCACTTGCTGGTCCTAAGAACGCTTTCCTGGGCGGTCCTGGGAACTTCGAGTCATGTGAACTCTGATGGACCTTTGCCAACTTTTTCATCTGAGATACCTTGACTGTGGGTAATTCTGTCTGTCCTCTGGCACGACGCTGCAAACTCTACAGTTGTCCAACACGGGATATTGTTTTATGGTTATAAACATTGGAATTGCACCGCCTATGCTTATGTTCCCATTTTAATAGAGACTATTTTTGAAATAACTAAAGACAGCAGACCCAATGTAACCCACATAAGTCGGCAGGCTTTGTGAGGGTCAAAAACCACATTTCAATGTATCAATTAGACACGGCGAGTTACAAATGTCTGTGCAAGCCACCATCTCACTATTGTTCAAATCACGACGGTAAAGAGACACCCCACCTAGCAATTGCAAGAATGTGTCCATGTTTTGCGACAGTAAAGCATTGAAGGGCTACCGACTTTCCTCTCATTTGCTAATTCTTCACATAGTGGATGTTGTCAGAGAAGAACAACTTGCAGATGACAAATGTGGGCACCTGGGTAGTAGATGTTGGAGATTACTGTATGCTCCTGAATATCTTTTCTGCCAAGTGGCAATTTGTAGGAATTGTATATATTGTGTCTTAATGGGAAATTGGCTTTAATAATGGCACTATAGAACTGCAAAGATGGTGGGCTTCTGCAATCCTCTATTTCTAAATGCACATCTCATTTCAGGGAGTAGGAATCCTGCCTCTTGTCGGAGAATAGTGTCTCAAACACCAAATAAACGTTCTGCCAATTGGAAGGAAGATCCAGTATTCTGAATGTTATCAGGTGAACCACCCTTAAATAGTGGATAACCTGTGAGGTAGATTAATTATGGCACTGAGGCACATATAAAAAATGTATGTATTTTCATTAATTAAAATGCACATTATACATATCTGACATTGCGACATGGAAAATAAAATAAAACATAAATATATATATTCATAAAATATTAATGAAAAAAGTAGTACACAATGAATTTCTGTGCTCAAAAATTCCATCACACGCATCTAACAGGCTAAATGAAGCACATCTGGTAAGGGATATTAATTAATCTTCAGACACGTTAAGATCTCTCTTCCCACACGTAAGATCCTACAAAACTTCTTCAACAGGGCAACACAAATATCTCGAGCAGTTAGTAATTAATGCCTATGTATAAGCAGCAGTTTTTATTTTTTTTAATTTATTCTAGAATAAATTATAGAAAACTTTTCCATTGGGCATAAAAGTATTTTTAGGGCATAAACTGCACTGATGCTTTAAGGCAGCCAAGACTAACCAAGGTCTCACCATACAACACAGTGACAGTCACTCAGTTATTATTTCCAGTTAGCGCATCAACTCCAGGCTTTTCAGCTTTAGTTTGGGGCTAAAATGATTCTGTAAGCACTTTCTTGCTTCATTTGACGTTTTCATTATTTGCATTCAGTATGAGAACGTTTTTTTTCAGGAGGCAAGGTTAATTTTCTTCTGCCTTTTCTTTGAGTCGCAGGTTCTTTCTTTCTTCCCCATAATCTTCAGGAATGATTTGTGTCGGAAGCCTCTTCTCAAGGGTGTGACACTTTGTAGGAAGTTTCAGTAACATTTTATTCCCATGGTTTTTTTTCGTTGTGTGGATGTAGGAAAGTTTTCCATTTTGACATGGTCACCCCCACGTTTTGCCTGGTAAATGATGTGATTTTGACTGGAAGTGCACTGGGTTCCTGCTAACCAGGTCCCCAGTGCCAGAGCTCTTTCCCAAAAGTGTACAATAGTTTCCCCCAATTGGCAAACTCTTTAGCACCCTCTGTTAGTCCCTAGTAAGTGGTACCTCTAATATCTAAGGTCTGGGGTACTAAAGAGGGGTCCCAATGGGCTGCAGCACAAATTGTGCCACCCTAAGGGACCCCTCACCATGCACATGCAAGGTTGCCATTGCAGGTTGTGTCTTGGTGTAGACAAAAGTGAAAACACAGCATGTCACACATCCCTGTGTGCCAAGTCCCCTAACAATGCATGTTATATTTGTAAGTCACCCCTACAGCAGGCATAGCAGCCCTAAGGCAGGATGCTGAATATTACATGGGAGGGCATACCTGTATGAGCAGATACGCCCCTGTGCTGGACATTCTTATTACTGCCTGTATAAGTGACCCGGAAAGCTATTGTAACACATTTGCTGGACACTGGTGAAAATGAATTCCCCAGCTACATAATGGCTTCACTGAAGATAGGGATGTTTGGTATCAATCATCTCACATTGATAAACCCACACTGATTCCAGTGCTGGATTTACAAATACATGCACACAGAGTTCACCTTAGAGGTGCCCCCTGAAAACCTACCAGCCTCTGGTGTGCTCACTGACTAGTTTCTTCCGGCCTGCCGCCCCAGACACTGTTCTGACCTCCCAGGGCGAGAGCCTTCTGCTCTCAGGAGACCCAGAACAAAAGCCTGTCTGGGAAGAGGATGTTGCACCCCCTCCCACATGATGACCTGCTGTTTAGCCTTCCTAAACTGGCCAGCTTCAGAGAGCTTCCTCTTTGAAATGCAAATGTAGCTCCCCTCACAGGACAGCAAGCCAACCCCCTTTGTCCAGAGCCCTTTTAGCACCTGGACAGGTAGGAAAATTAGCTAGTCGGGGGGCGGGGGTGCGACTCCCAGGCTAGTACCAGCCATAAGGTGGGCTAAACTGAGAGAGAGACAACTTTTCAAAAGTAGCCATCTTTGTGATGGCATACTTAGGACTAGAGATAAAGGGTTGGAGGAGCACTCCTATTTATACTTTCTTTCTCAAAATATTTAAACACAAACTAATTGCTTAGTGGTCCTACCGTGCTACACTTGTTGTCAGTCCAAGTGTTTGATCAAAAGAGGTGCTATTACAAGTATGATAACTTGAGTGCACTGTTCACTGGGTTGTAACCAAACCCATAAATCTAGTCCAAATGTGTCATTCTAAAGCAATACTCAACACTGATAGTCATATATACATGAATGAAATTCTTATTTGTCATGTCTTAAACCATTGTATGCGTCGGACGGCCCCCGGCCGTCCAATGTCACAGTGGGCTGTGCGGAGGACGGCCGGGGGCCGTCCGAACTCCGCCCACTCATTAATTCGCCCGCACCGCGGCGGAATTCGCGCTGCGGTCAACGGGTCAATTATCGTCATAACCACAACAAAAACATAAACATAAATAAACTTTCAATACATGATTCAATTTTTTGTTATGTTAACAATTCTACTATTAGATTCATAGGTCATGAGAGACTGTAGTGCAACATTCATTTAAATGCCCGATGCATTTCGGGACGTTTCAGTCCCTTCCTCAGGGGCCAATCTACAAAGGAAAATGATACACTTATAAACTCATCAACAAAGATACATCAACAAAAATTCTATGATTTGACATCAGCAGCATTGCCCAGTCACTCGTGTTTTGAATCATTGCTACAACTCGTGAGACACTCTTGTGTCCAAGAGTACAAACCACATGACTCGCCCAGCATGTCAAAAGTGAATGTGGGTTGATAAAAACCTAGTATCAAAGAGTGGTAAGTAATGTAGTGCCTGTACACCCGATGTGCTAATAGAACCTCAAGAAGGTCTGATAGATGATGAAATACCTTGTGGATAAACTCTCTGATGCTCTAACGTCATACACGTTTGGCCTGCCCTATGTAAAGAAGAAAATCCGTATTTACTACAGTGCCCTGGAACGCTGATATGTGCAAAGTATGCAATAGCATACGATAGCTCACCTAAAAGGTTAAAGGCATGGACTCCTTAGCAAGACGCCATTAGGACACCAAATATCGGAGGCTAGAACAAGAAAAGGAAAAACTCAACTTAACTAGCGGCAATGAAGACAAGAAATACTGGTGTTATATCGGTGCGCTAAACACGCGCTTACCTCACAGGTTTGTAGATGCCTTGCGTGATATTAAAAAGAGCCGGTTAAGAAGAAAAGGTCCTTTAAAGGAAACAACACTGACTTGAAATATGATACCGGCATCCGAATTTTGTAAAGCAAAGATCACCACCGTATAATCTCTTACCGACGAGACCGCCACTGCGTTGTAGCTTGCTAATACCTTACTCCTACGTTCGTCGAATGCCGAGGTGCATGCCGGGTTATTTACCCTCTGTCGTCATGGAGATAAAAATAGGACTAAGCTAACCTAACTAGGGCCGCCATCTTAACGTGGGGAATTTAGAGCCTCTGATTGGTAGTATGTTGTTGAGAATATGAATACTGTGCGAATAAAACGCCAATGTTGTACCTAAGAAGTCCACCTGATATCTAAAAGTGGGTGTCATGAGTAAAACTGAGACAGAGAGATGAAAACAAATGGCAGAAAAAAACTGTTGTGAAATACAAGGATGTGCTTTGCTGGCAAATGTATTAATAACGTAAAAAAGATAATCTTTTAGCAATAAAAAGGCGCGCTAAGCAACTGCCAAATGTTAAACAAATCACGAAGCTGCAATGTCAGCCTTTGATCGACTACAACAACTCGATAAATCTTAGAGTGGCGAAGGCATGAAATGCAAGCCTTTTGGAAAGAATACATTGTACTAGGAATTACGGGGTCATACGCTGTTGATGACCTGTGTTCAAACAAACTAAAAGTAAATATAGGACTTGCGTCCTGAAAACTGATATTCTAAAAAAAAAAAAGAAATTCTAAAAAAAAAAAAGGAAATTCTAAAAAAAGGAAGAACATGGGAAAGTGTGTCCAACCTGTGCCCCCTTAGATGTGTATCCCGCCGCCATGAGTGTTGATGTGTGTACTAGTTGAGTGATGTGATGATTTGTCTGTCTGCGCCGTTGTACTGTTTGATCCAAACTTCATTATAAAGTCTATCCCAGTAGTTTGTTCAGTTTATAGAAAACAACTCGTGTCTAAACTGCCATTTAAACCTGTGGGTATCATGGTGTCCAGGTGCTTAATCCAATAAATTTCTCTTTGAAGTAATTTCTTGGTGTTGTCAGTCCCTGGTTGAAATGTCACTTTTTCTATGATTTGGAACCTAAGTTGTGATATGGTGTGTTTAGCCTCCTCCCAATGGAGTGCTAAACTTGATGTAGTACTTCTGGTTCTAATCTTACTTTTGTGTTCTGTCATCCGAACCTTAATTTTGCACTCCGTCTTCCCTGACTTTGAGTTTCCTCTTTATTAACTGGTTGTTCGGGAATAGATAAAATTGTACGTAAGTTTCTGCCCCTGGTATACGCATATAAGGGTTTGTGCCGAAAGATACCATTGAAGTCTGTTTCATTCTCCAATAATTCCCATCTTTTGTTAATGATCTTTTTGATTGCGTTTGAGGAGGTTGAAAATTTAGGCACAAAAACAATTCTCCTTTCGTCAGGTCTGTTCTGCTTAGTAAATAAATCTTGGCGTTCCTTGTTCTGAACACGTCTTAACCAATCTTGCAATATTTCTTCCGGATAACCATGTTCTTGGTACCGTTGTTTGTATTCAAGTAGTTTCTGTGTACAGATGTTGGCATCCAAGCAAATCCTTTTGATCCTGATGAATTGTGAGTAAGGCAAGTTCTTAATCAGACTCCTGGGATGAAAACTAGTGTACGCCAATGTATTGTTATGGTCTGTGGGTTTACTGTAGATTTGAGTGTCAAAGTATATGTCTGAGGATGATTTGCTCACAAGTACATCCAAGAAATGGTAATAAGTGAATCGTATCCTGGGATTGATGGTATTCAACGTGTCAATCATTTTTATTAGCTCTTCCTTGGTGTCTGTCCAAATAATGAAAATATTGTCTATGTACCGACAATACATTTTTGATACATTGTTGATAAGTTTATAAGTGTATCATTTTTCTTTGTAGATTGGCCCCTGAGGAAGGGACTCAAACATCCCGAGGAAGGGACTGAAACGTCCCAAAATGCATCAGGAATTTAAATGAATTTTGCACTACAGTCTCTCATGAGCTATAAAGCTAATAGCTGAATTGTTAACATAACAACAAAAAATTGAATCATGTATTGAATGTTTGTTTTTGTTGTGGTTATGACGATAAGTAAGATGTGACAAATAAGAATTTCATTCATGTATGAATGACTATCGGTGTTGAGTATCGCTTTAGAATGACGCATTTGGACTAGATTTATGGGCTTGGTTACAACCCAGTGAACAGTGCACAGTGCACTCAAGTTATCATACTTGTAATAATACTTGGGACTAGGACAGGGTTATGCCCACTTCCCACAGGAAGTGGCCATATAGGTGATGAAGTAAACCGAAGGGTCAGTACATAATAATAATAATAATAATACCGGCATTTGTAAAGCGCGCAGCTACCTCAGGCGAGGTGTCTCGGCGCTGAGGGTCGTCGGGAAGATTTAGCGAGCTATTGCCCAGAGTCACAAGGTGCTGGGCTAACCTGCTGCTGGCACTGGGGATCGAACCGTTAATTCAGTATTCGGGGAGCCCCTGCCACCAGAAAGACAGATCCTGACGACCTACAAAGGTGACCCAAAGCCTGATTCAGTTATCATGTAGGCAGCTCTGCGCAGATCATAGAATCCCTCCGGGCCAATCTCAGCACCTCCAGACAAGGAGGCTAGGTGCCTTGATAATATTGGTACATGCTTTTCATTCAGGATCGGCGCTTACGGTAAGGGTGGCAAATTCCCTGGCGGTTCTTGGGCATTAGTATCACCAAATCTTGTCCGATATTGCTCCATATTTGGACCAGCTCTTGGGGGACATCAAAGCAGAGGCCAAAAAAGTTCTACAGGAAGGAGAGCGCACATCATCTCAGGTGATAGATTGTGCCATGGACATTGCCACTACTGCATTCAGACAACTTGCAAGAGCTACTGTGATAAGGTGGCAGGGCTGGCTCAAAGATGCCTGTTTTAAGCTGGAGGTCCAAAACAAGATCTTGGATTTGTCCTTCATTGGCGAAGCCCTTTTCGGCAAGCATATTCATGAAGCCTTACAAGCTATAAAAACAGACACAGCAAAATCGTTGGGCATACTTCAGTATCGGAAATTGCCCTTGCAAGGTGCTAGGGGAAGAGGACTTCGCTTCTACAGTGGAGGGTTCCAACAATATCGTTACTACTCATATTCATCTGCCTCTCAACAGTTTCGTCCCCAGAACTCACAATGGCAACCACCACAAGCAGCCTACAATAGGTCAGCACCAAGAAGTAGAGTGGGACGTCAGGGAAAGGACACTGGGCAATGTCAATGACTAGTTTCAGGCTCCGTCTACTCCTCTTTTCTCCCCTTTCAGGCTAGGAGGAAGAGTATCCAACTATATTCAAGGCTAGCAAGACATAACAGACCATTGGGTCTTAAACCATATTCAATTTGGCCATATATTGTAATTCATCCAGACCCCACCACCAACCCCACCTCAGACCTTCATTCCGAAGCATCTATATCTTCTCAAGTTGGAGGTCAAAACCATGCTCAAAAAAGGGGCAATAGGAAGAGTTCCTGCATCACAACAAGGAAAGGGGTTCTATTCCCGTTTCTTTTTGGTCTGCAAGAAGTTGAAGGAGTGGTGACTCATTCTAGACCTGAGAAGTCTCAACACCTATCTAAAGAAACAGCCATTCTGCATGGTAACATTGCAGGATATTCTGTTACTCCTAAACAAGGGAGATCATGTCAACACTCGACTTCCAGGATGCATATTTTCACATCCCCATCCACCCATTGCACAGGAAAATCCTAAGATTCAAAGTAACCGACGGCCATTACCAGTTCAGGGTTCTTCTTTTCGGCCTGAAGTCTGCCCCTCGAATATTCTCAAAGTGTCTAGCACCGGTGGCAGCCTTCTTGAAGAAACACAAACACCAGATGTTCCCGTATTTAAATGATTGATTAGTCAAGGCACCTTCCAGTCAGGTTGCATAGAGTTCGACAGCCACCTACACAACTCTATTCAGCGAGCTGGACCTCGCACTGAATCCGTAAACATTAGTACTTTACCCAATAAGAAACATCGTTCTTGGGAGCAATGCTCAAGACTACACCCAGCAATTCGTACACCAGAGAGGCCATTAAAGCTGATGTCTCTAGCAAAATTGGTACAAAGAAAGGAGTCTCTTTCAGTTCGCCTCCTAGGGATGATGTCATCATGCATCCTTCTAGTTCCATTCTGCTGTCTTTGAATGTGACGGCTACAGGAAGAACTGGACAGACAATGGATACAGGCAATGGGGTCTTTCGACGACCTCATTAAAGTCTCCGTCCATGGTCAAAGCCCTATCTTGGTGGACGCGACAAGCAAATCTGTCAGTCAGATTTTCTTTCCCAAGTCCAGCTTCTTCGCTAGTCATCACAACAGATACTTCCCTAGACGGATGGGGAGCATACCTTTAAGACTTGCAGGTCAGTGGCAGGTGGTAAATGTCTCATTGGCAATTCCATATCAATCTGCTCGAGCTCAAGGCAGTGCACCTAGCCTTGCAGGCTTTCCTCCCAAGGATAAAAACTGTGCAGTGCTTACCCGAACGGACAATATGACAACGATGCACTACATCAACAAGCAGGGAAGTGCAATATCACATCTTCTGTCTCATGAGGTGCAACGCATCTGGGAATGGTCAAACCTCCATGGGGTGCATCTCTGAGCAGAACATGTCCCGGTAAAGCAGAACACAATAGCTGACACTCTCAGCAAGCTGAGAACCTCTTGCCACAAGTGGGAGCTGGATCAGGAAATACTCAACATCTTCTCTGTTGGGCAAACTGGAACTCGATCTCTTTGCAGCCCCTCGGAACCAAAAATGTGGGTTTTTCGCAAGCTGGCATCATCTTCAGGGATCACTGACGAATGTATTTTCGATTGCATATCCCGGAATCTTTGCTTACACCTTTCCTCCCATATCTCTCCTTCCGAGAGTCCTCAATGAAAATGAAGTTCGAAACATGCAGGATAATTCTCATAGTCCCTAAGTGGCCACACCAGCACTGGTTTACCGACCTTGTTCGGTAGGTCGCTCCCCCTCCGCACAGCACCGCCTGTGCGTCCTGTCCCTGCCCCAGCTGCCGCTGCTGAGAAAAGTTGAGGCCCTCCTCCACCCGCAGGCTACAACCTGCGCCTCATCCCTGGTGGCCAGTGGTAGGCCTTAGGTCTGTCCTATTGTCGGTGTCATTCATTGTACTGCCCTTATCGTTTTCTTTTTTGTTGTCTGTGACTGCTGTTGTCTGTCTTCCCCCTGTGCCTGTATTTTCTCCTGTACCCTTCTTTCCTTCTGTTCCCATCGTCACCCCGTGATCTGTGCCCGTTTTCCCTCTGTGACCCCCTTGATTCTGTGCCCGATTTTCCTTCTGTGACCCCCCGTGATTCTGTGCCCGTTTTCCTTCTGTGACCCCCGTGATTCTATGCCCGTTTTTCCTTCTGTGACCCCGTGATTCTGTGCCCGTTTTCCTTCTGTGACCCCCGTGATTCTGTGCCCGTTTTCCTTCTGTGACCCCCGTGATTCTGTGCCCTTGCCTTCCGTGCTGTTCACCGCTCCCGCCACTGCGGCCCCGCCCCCCTGACTGCCTATTCGCTGCCCCTACCTCCCGCCGCCCAGCTGCTCCTCCCTCCCACCTCCCCATATATGGCGGCCGCTGCGCGGTGAGGAGAGCGACCCTTGACCTCGTTAGGTAGGTCGCTCCCCCTCAGCACAGCGCCGCCTGTGCGTCCTGTCGCTGCCGCTGCTGGGAAAGTTGAGGCCCTCCTCCACCCGCAGGCTACCACCTGCGCCTCATCCCTTGTGGCCAGTGGTAGGCCTTAGGTCTGTCCTATTGTCGGTGTCATTCATTGTACTGCCTTTATAGTTTTCTTTTTGTTGTCTGTGACTGCTGTTGTCTGTCTTCCCCCTGTGCCTGTATTTTCTACTGTACTCTTCTTTCCTTCTGTTCCCATCGTCACCCCCGTGATCTGTGCCTGTTTTTCTTTCTGTGAGCCCCGTGATTCTGTGCCTGTTTTCCTTCTGTGACCCCCGTGATTCTGTGCCCGGTTTTACTTCTGTGACCCCCGTGATTCTGTGCCTATTTTCCTTCTGTGAGCCCCGTGATTCTGTGCCCTTGCCTTCCGTGCCGTTCACCGCTCTCGTTCCCGCCGCTGCGTCCCCTGCGGCCCTGCCCCCTTGACTGCCCATTCGCTGCCCCCGCCTCCCGCCGTCCAGTTGCTCCTCCCTCCCACCTCCCCATATATGGCGGCCGCTGTGAGGTCGCGCCGAAGGCGCCCCTAAGGCAAGCCAGTCCGCGCCCGGACCGCGCTCAGCACCAGGACCTCTGGCCCCCGCGAGCGCCATGACGCCCGCCTCTGCTATGACTCCAGCGCACTCAACGCCGGACGATCACGCACCTGCTGCCTGGCCGCCCCGAAGCGCACCCAAGGACCCTTCTCCTGCCGGAACTGCAGCTTCACCAGCATCCAGCCTGCCAGCCCACCTACCAAAGAACCTAACCACCTAAGATGCATCCTTCTCAGCACCCGCTCCACACTCAAACATGCCGTGGAACTCTGGGACCTACTGGACTCCAACACCCCAGACGTCGCCTTCCTGACAGAGACCTGGCTGAGCCCCTCCTTGGCACCTGACATCGCCATAGCCATCCCGGAAGGCTATAAGATCACCCGCAGGGACCGCACCAATGGAGTAGGAGGAGGAATCGCCATCGTCCACAGGAACACTCTCAAAGTCTCAACCAACTCCGACGACACCCTCCGCACCGCCGAACACCTGCACTTCCAGATCCACACCGATCCCAACACCACCCTCAGAGGAACCCTCGTCTACAGACCCCCCGAACCCTGAGCACAGTTCAGCGACTCCATCACCGACCTCGTCAGCACACACGCCCTGGCCTCCACGGACTACATCCTCCTCGGGGACCTGAACTTCCACCTCGAGAACGACGACGACACCAACTCCTCCACCCTGATCGCCAAACTCGGACTCATACAACTCGTCACTACACCCACCCACTCCGCTGGCTACACGCTTGACCCCATCTTTTCCGCAAGCTCCCACGTCTCCTTCAACCACACCACCGAGCTCCACTGGACCGATCACCGCTGCACCCACTTCACCTTCCGGAAACCCACCACACACCACCGCACCCAACAGATGCCGCGACGCTGCTGGAGCAAAGTCACCGAAGACCAGCTTTCCACCACCCTCGCCCGGAGCCCACCAGCAGATCCGACCAATCCCGACACCGCCGCTCGCAACCTCAGACAGTGGATCAATGACTGCGTCAACACCCTTGCCCCGCTCAAGAAGCCCTCATACACCCACACCAGCAAGAAAGCCAGCTGGTTCACCGAAGACCTCCAGGCCTCCAAGCAAACCTGCCGAAAACTCGGAAAAAACTGGATCCATGAACGAACACCGGAAAGCTACACAGCCCACAAGAACACCACCCGCAGACACCACCACCTCATCGGATCCGCCAAAAGGACCTCCTTCAAAGACCGCCTAGACAACAACGCACACAACAGCAAAGAGCTCTTCAACATCGTGAAGGAACTCTCCAACCCCAGCTCCAACACCAACGACATCCCACCTTCACAAGACCTGTGCGACTCGCTGGCCACCTTCTTCCATCGCAAGATCGCAGACATCCATGACTGTTTCAACGCCGTCACCACCCCGGCAACCACTGAGACCTCCCGCGACCACCACTTGCACCAACCGCCTGCTCGCCTGGACCAACATCAACGACGACGACACCATCAAGATCATGAACACCGTCCACTCCGGATCCCCGGAAGACCCCCTGCCCACACCACATCTAAAAACAAAGCCATCAGCACCATTGCACCCCATCTCTGGAAAACCATCAACATCTGCTTCGAGACAGCGACCTTCCCGGAGAGCTGGAAGCACGCAGAGATCAACGCCTTACTCAAGAAACCCAAGGCGGACCCCAAGGACCTCAAGAACCTCCGACCCATCTCCCTGCTCCTGCTCCTGTTCCCGGCGAAGATCATCAAACAGACAGACCAGATTCCTCGAGGAGAACAGCATCCTGGACCCGTCCCAGTCTGGGTTCCGCAGCAACCACAGCAACCACAGCACCGAAACCGCCCTCATCGCTGCCACCGATGACATCAGGACCCGCCTCTACGAAGCCGGAATCCAAAGGAAGGTCCTGGGCTGGACCTCCTCCTTCCTTTTCCGGCAGAACACAGAGCGTCTGCCTCCCCCGATTTCTCGTCCCCCCCCCCCCTCCTTCCGCTGCGAAGCCACCGGGATCATCTGCGGCGTACCCCAAGGCTCATTCCTCAGCCCAACGTTGTTCAACGTCTACATGGCACAGCTCGCCCACGACGGCACGACCTCAACATAATCTCCTATGCCGACGACACCCAGCTGATCCTCTTCCCTCACCAAGGACCCCCAAACCGCCAAAACCAACCTCCACGAAGGAATGGATGAGGAACAGCCGACTGAAGCTGAACTCGGACAAGACGGAGGTCCTCATCCTCTGATCCACCCCCTCGGCCTGGGACGACTCTTGGTTGCCGACTGCACTAGGAACACCCCCAACACCCACCGACCATGCACGCAACCTAGGGGTCATCCTCGACTCTACCCTCTCCATGACGACGCAGGTCAACGCCGTCTCCTCCTCCTGCTTCAACACCCTCCGCATGCTTCGCAGGATCTTCAAGTGGAATCCCACCGAAACAAGAAGAACGTTCACCCAGGCCCTCGTCAGCAGTAGACTGGACTATGGAAACGTACTCTACGCAGGAGCCCCTACCAAACTCCTAAAATGGCTTCAACGCATCCAGAACGCCTCCGCACGCCTGATCCTCAACATCCCTCGCCGCAGCCACATCACACCCCACCTGAGAGACCTGCACTGGCTCCCTGTCAACAAGAGGATAACCTTCAAACTCCTCACCCACGCACACAAGGCACTCTACAACAACGGACCAACGTACCTCAACAGCCGACTCATCCTCTACACCCCCACCCGCCAGCTCCGCTCCGCAGATCGCACCCTCGCCACCATCCCCCGCATCCCGTAGAGTGACCGCCGGCAGCAGATCATTCTCCCACCTCGCCGCCAAGACATGGAACACCCTCCCCATCCGCCTACGGCAGGCCTTCTGACCTTCAGAAGACTTCTCAAGACCTGGCTCTTCGAACAGTAGCAGCTCCCCCCCCCCCCCCACCCCCCCCCAAGCACCTTGAGATGCTCGTGGGTATGTAGTGCGCTTTACAAATGATATGATTGATTGATTGATTGATTGATTGATTGATTTGCTTCTCATGGTAGAAACTTGCTTCCAGTTGAGGACAATACCCTCTCTACTAACAATGAACCAGGGACAAGTGCTGCATCCAGAGTCCGGGTTTCTTCACTTATCGGCCTGGCTCCTGAGTACAATGGAGAAAGTACAAACAAAACCTATCCCCTTAAGTGGAAACTAATTTGCATATGGTGCCAACAGGCCAACATACATCCACTTTCTTCTTTGCCTGAAGAGATCCTTCCATATCTTCTGCAGTTAGCGCGCTCAGGATTGGTTCACGCACCCATTAAGGTCCATTTGGTGGCCATCTCCCATTTCAGGAGATCACCCACTTAACAGTTATTATGGTCTGCCATAATAGTGAAACAATTCCTTATTTGGAGGTTTGCCACCAGTTAGGCCTCCGCCTCCACTCTGGCAACTATATGTTGTGCTCTCACCGCTTTAGAAGCATCTGTTTAAACTCATTCCCTGAGCGAATATTAAATTCCTTTCCTGGAAAGTGGCTCTCCTTGTAGCTTTGACCTCTGCCAGACGTGTCAACAAGATCCAAGTACTCGCCATCTGGAGCCTTTCTTGCAAATTAGGGACAATAGGGTGATCCTTCGCACAAACCCTAAGTTTATTTTTAAAGTCCTCTTCAGACATTCATCCCAATGAACCTGCCATCCTAAAAACATTTTTTCCAGACCCTTCAACGCCATCCAAAAGGGCACTGCACTCTTTAAACATCAAGAGGTGCGTGAAGTTCTATTTAGACAAAACCAAACATTTTTGCAAGTCTAATCTTCTGTTTGTGGCTTACAGTGATCCACGGAAAGGGTATCCTTTTTCGAAACAGAGCATTGCTAGTTGGATAGCCAGCACAATTCACTTCTGCCATCAAGTAGTAGGCAAACCATTACAGACATCAGTGAACGCCCACTCTAATAGAACTATGTCTACTTGAACAGCGCTATTTTATTTGCTGGTGTGCCACTTCAAGAAATTTGCTTGAGGCTACCTGGAAAAATAGGCACACCTTTATACAGCATTACTGCTTAGAATCTGCAGTTCACCGCGACGCAGCAGTGGTTCAAGCAGTGCTAAGACATCTTTTTGAGTGAAGGTGAGCTATCTCCTCCTTCCCACCATCCCCTTACTTGTTATTTTCTCATGGTACTTGTAGATTCGAGTAAATATATTTGTGTGATTACGTACATCACTGATTGTGTGTGTGTGTGTGTGTGTGTTCGTGTGTGTGTGTGTGTGTGTGTGTGTGTTCGTGTGTGTGTTCGTGTGTGTGTGTTCGTGTGTGTGTTCGTGTGTGTGTGTGTGTGTGTGTGTGTTCGTGTGTGTGTGTTCGTGTGTGTGTGTTCGTGTGTGTGTGTTCGTGTGTGTGTTCGTGTGTGTGTTCGTGTGTGTGTGTTCGTGTGTTCGTGTGTGTGTGTGTGTGTGTTTGTGTGTTTGTGTGTGTTTGTGTGTGTTTGTGTGTGTTTGTGTGTGTTTGTGTGTGTGTGTGTTTGTGTGCGTGTGTGTGCGTGTGTGTGTGTGTGTGTGTGTTCATGTGTGTGTGTGTTCGTGTGTGTGTTCGTGTGTGTGTTCGTGTTCATCGATGCTATGTAATCCGATGCAAGCATGTGAATTTATAAAAGTTCCAATACTGGAGTAAGAAAATAAGTTACTTACCTGTAACTGTAGTTCTCCAGTATTGGAGTCTTTCATAGATTCACATGCGACCCACCCTGCTCCACTGCTTTCTCTTTGGGTGTATATCTCCTTCACTCAGGCTTTTAAAATCTGAGGGACTGGAGCTTCTCGCAGGAATGTTCTGCAGATCATGATGATTAGTTCAAACCTACGTTTGGGCTCTTTTTAAAAAATGACTAGGATATGTTACAAAACTGAAAGGCCTAGGGCCTTTCTAGTCTATGTTTAACATTGCATTGCTATTATAAGGTACCCAAGGTTCCAATACTGGATATCCACAGCTACAGGTAAGTAACTTATTTACTTCCTAACTTGGAGGCACAATGTTGACATTTTGACACACACATCTAGCCACAATTCTCTGTTAAAAACTACATTTCGGTCTTTGTGTTTTAAAGAAATTCAATTACATTTAAACATTTGGGCTAATCCATCACTTAGTTTAAGCCTTTTGAATAACCTCCTTTAAGGAATCCATGAGTTTCACTGTCTTGGCATGCAAAACAGTGTCCGGCAGGCAATTAGTTTTCCTTATTTCAGAGCAGGGTTTCAGAAAGCTGTCATGTTTATTTTGCTTATTTTAGAGTCATTTTAACCTATTATAGATGATTCCTTTTTTTGGTTTACTTTTCTCAATTTCTTATGATGTCAGTTATCTAATTTGCTCAATTTTTGGAGGTTGAGAATACTTTTTGTATAGAAGAGAGTCTCTTCCTTATAGAAGTTCTATGGTGTAAAGTCTTTGGAGGCCAAACACATAATGTGTGTGATTTGTTGTCTAGACTCTTGCACCATGGAAAAGTGAGACTTATGTATGTGTGTTTCTATATATGCATGTATTGGTATTTTATGTGGTGCAAACCTCGCTGTGAAGAACAGCGCAGTATATTATGTGAGGTTTTGGGAGCAGATCTACAAGCTTGTATATATCAAGTAGTGATTATGCAAATACATTTTGCACACATTTAGGCACAGCAAGATTAAGTGATTTGCCAAGAATCAAACAATGTTGAGTCTAGCACAGAGGCTGGGATTCAAACCTCGTTCCTCAGGTACCGAAGGCGGTGCTTGTGCCGGTAGGCCTCATCTCCACCATAATTTATTTCAGGATATGCCATGTCATGTAGGACATTGCAGGACTAAGTCAGAGCCCACCTGAGAGCTAAGCTGGGACTTTCAAAGTACAGAGAAGATGCCTTTACCTCTGGTCCCACACTTCCAATAGGGCATGGATTTTTGTCTTCCTGTTCCTATACCCTTCTTAGAGAAACCTTGCCATCACCTTTATTTTGTCATATGTTCCACTTTAGTCCATATAGTGGCATCATTTTTGACTTTGAGAACTTTGCCGGTGACCTGCTCCATACTGAAATTTACAAAAAGAAGTGATGGATGGAAAGCTTCAATTAATATCGGCCACTGGGGGTGTTTGATAGAACCACACATGCGTTTACCATTCATGCCGTTTCCACATAGTCTGTACAACGCAAGTCTTAACCACGAATATGTCTTTACCACGCATGCTTTTAGAAAGATTTATGCGTTGTCAAAGCATGTATGGTAAACACATTTCCCTGGTTATAACTAGACCCCCCAACCCCTTCCCCCACCCTGAGTCCTAAAACGACCCCCTTCCTCATGAAAACCAACACCCCCTCCTGAAAACCAACCCCCCCCCAGCCCTACAAATGTCCCTGCCTCCAGTCCTAAATACTACCCTGACCTCCCCCGAGCCCTACAAACGACCCAGCCCACCCCTCAAAACTACCGGAGCTCCCTGAGCCCTAAATACTACCCCTGAAAACGACCCCAAACCCCCCTAAAGCTACCCCGAAACCCCCACCCCTGAAAATGAACCCCCACACCCCTGTAAACTACTACAAACCCCCAGCCCTGAAAACTACCTTGAACTCCGAACTCCCACCACCCCTGAAAGCTACCTGAACCCCACACCTGAAAATGACCCCAAACCCCCATGACCCCTTAAAACTACCCCAAACCCCCACCCCTAAAAACTACCCAAAACCCTCACCACCCCTGAAAACTACCCTGAACCCCCCACCTGAGAAATCTACCCAAACCCCACCACCCCTGAAAACTACCCTGAAACCCCCACCCCTGAAAACTACCACAACCTCCCTGACCCTGTCCCAGCCCCACATACCTGTCTGTGTCCGCTTCCTGATGCTCCTTTCGAGTCCCCGCCCATTCCGAACACTAGACCGCATTTGCCTTAACTACGCATATGTGTGGTTTTAACTACGCATATGCGTGGTAAAGGCAAATTCGTTGTTTGGGCAAGCGTGGTTATGCTTGCGGGCTTCCGGAACTCGTCGCTCTGGCCGTGTAGTTCCGGATGTTTCCCCGCCACTGGTAATTACTCGCCCGTATCAGAGGCCATAATTTTTTTGCACACCGTGCCATCTTAGTTTGGACCACGCCAATTGCAAATCGGTCATGTCCTTGCTCCAGTGTGCACTGTCCAGCATGAACAGCCAAGCAACCTCTGACCGGTTTTCCCTAGTTAGGGCTCATCAGCCAGATATAGCTTGGTTCAAGTGACACTGTGAACAGGACCGACGTCTGGGCATATCCATCCCACTCAGAGCGAACCACTTAAGTATACAAAAAAGTGATGGATGGAAGGCTTGAATTCATCTCAGCCACTGATAATTACTCGTGCCGCACCCCCTTCGGTTGTTATTTTGGACACCATAATACCACCGTTTGGAAACAGCCATATGCAAATTAGTCTTGACCCTGCTCCATTGGGAATAGTCCAAAGGGAACAGTCCATACTGAGGCTTTTTTTTACCTAAGGTTTGACCTCAAGTAGTGCTTCTAGGTTGAGCCTAAATGAAGGAGGCTGTGTGTCCACCATCAGAGAATATTCATGAGAGGATCCATATTGCCATTCTCTGCCTCATAAGTAAGATGACTGTTGGATATTGGGTCACTGAGTAAGGGGGGTGAAACCCTACTCGAGCAGAATCCACAATTCCTGTCAGTGTGAAGTCACAACTAAACCCCAGGTTAACCTGTGCTTAACCCTCTGGTAGCTTAGCACAAAGCAGTCAGGCTTAACTTGGAGTCAGTGTGTAAAGTATTTATGCAGCAAGTCAAACAGTAATAAAATGAAAACACAACACAAGAAAAATCCCACACCAATTAGAAAAATATAGTTAATTTTAATAAATTTTTTGATACTAAAATCACCAAAATCTAATATGTAGAACCAGAGTGGAGAATTTTTAAAGTTTAAGGTAAAAACGAGTGCTTAAAAAAATCAAAGTGCTGACTGCGGCCATCTAGTCGTGCGAGCCAGGGTCAGAATTGAAAAATGTGTCCGAGATAGAGTTGGATACAAAAAGTGAATTTGGCCTGGTGGCGCTTACCTTCAGACTTATACTAAATTGTGAAGAAAAGTGTAAAGTTTAGTGGGGCAAGGCTGTAGGTGGTGTCTGAGCAGGGAGCGCCGTCGTCTGGGAGCCGCTCGACGAAGGTATGGTGAAGACTACTAAGTTTGGACTTAGTCTCTTGTTTGGAAGTGAAAGATCTCCAGCTGTACGTGGCTGGAGGCTGAAGCCAATGAAAGTTCCACGAGGCCAGATACTCCTTTGGCGAAGGACTGCTGAACAGGTTTTACTCCTGCGGAGAAGAACGTAACAGAAGCTGCTGCGAAGTCCGGCCTATCCGCGATGCACCTTGGCTGATAGATGAGCAGATCGGTCAGTGTTTTTTCTCAGTTCAAAGAGCAATTGTTAGCCAAAACATTTAAGTTCCAAGTTTATGACTTTGGCTCTCCGGCACCTTTAGCACCACCACCAAGGGTCCAAGACTGGAGGGGTACCACTTTGGGGAGGGGGGGGGGGGGGAGTGGTTAGGACTCACTTGGGCTAGGTCCCGATGCGGGTTCAATATGGTTGGAGCCTTATCTGTCCTTTAGACTCTGGTAGGGAGGCCAGCCATCTAGCCTTAGGAGTGACTGGTAGTCCTGAGTCCAAGTGATTAAAAGGTTCAAGCAGCAGGGCAGGCCTCTGAGGGCTCCAGGCAGCAGAGCCATCGTTCCAGGTACAGCAAAGCAGTTTTCTGGACTACACAGCAGGCAATAGCAACTGGCAGTCCTCTGAGAGTCCTTCTGCAAGTGCACTGAAGAGTGGATCTGATGGTCTCATTTTTATACCTGGTGTCTTCTTTGAAGTAGGAGAAGTTTCAAGAGTTTCAAATATGACTACACCACACCCCATAATATGCAAGCCTCTTCGATTACAACACACCGAAGCCATCTTTGCAGTGGCCAGGAAAAAATAGAATCTGCAGTGGAACGGCCAAAAAATCATCCTCACCCAAGACTACTCCAAACACACAGTGGACGTAAGGAAAGGATTTCTAGCCCAAAGAGATAGATTTAGGAAGGAAAACATCCTCTTCTCATTCATTGGCCCCACGAAGTTCAGAATCAACGACAAAGGCAGAACGCACATCTTCGAAGACCCAAATGACCTGTCCAGTTATCTACAAGGTCCAACGCTGCAAGAAATTGAATTTTCCCAAGCAAGCGCGAACAAGAGGAGAGCCTAGCCAGATCTAGGGGGTGGGGGGGGAAATGTATAAATGTATGTCATCTCATAATTCTGACTTTGCGGTCAATCTTCACTACTACTCAAACATTCACGATCTACCTCACGATCTACCTCAGACAGGCCGATACTTTCTCACACCTATCTACCTCAGGAAGGACCTACACATGGATCTTAAAACCGCCACATCGGTTTTGGAACACTAAGAGAGCGCGCCAATAAATAAAACAATGCTGAGAAAATAAGGCTGATAAGAGAACAACATAAACACTATATCCTTTCTAAGATCAATACTACAGTACTGTACAAATGTGTTTTGTATTTGTATTAACAGTGTGGGAACGCCCGTACTCCGCAAGAGGGGAACATAGCATGCTAGACAAGATGCGCTTAACTTTGAGTCCAGGGTGATTAACGCCACAGATGCATGCACATACGGACACATACTATCCCAGGGGAAGTGGAGCTGGATCTTTGCTGTCACACATCCAGAATTCTATGTGTAGGTTGCAGGGGGGTGGGAGGGAGGGATTTTTGGGGGGGGGGGTTTAAGTCTTTTTTTATGTCATGTTAGTAATGTATGTCAGGCACTCATGCTTTGTCTCCACCCACTGTACCTTTTCCTCTTTAAATCTTTCCATCTACACTTCTGCATGCAATGTAGAGAACGACAGCAGGCCACGGTAGGGAGTGGGGACGTGGGCCCAGAGAGGGTTGACACAGAAAGCACACACACAAAGTCTCAGTGAGAGTAGGAGTAATACTGTGCGGAGAAGGAAAATGGCTTTGATCAAACAACCATTACCTAGCATAATAAAATGACATCTAACTCTATGAAAACATTAACGTCCAACTCAAAGATAGTCTCCCTAAATGTTAAAGGTCTCAATCACCCAGTTAAAAGGAAAAAAATACTTGACTATTTTGCTAAAACTAAGGCAAACATCTTACTCCTACAGGAGACTAGGCTATCCCGGGACGATGCAGAACGGATTAGGGCAAGATGGGTTGGTCAGATGGCCTGCCATCCGGCGGTAGGTAAGAAACTGGGTGTGATCAATTTGATAAATAGGAACTCCAATATAATTATAGAAGATCAACAATGCGATGTAGAGGGGAGAATTCTATTAACACCGCTGAAAAGGGGGGAAGAAAACATTCATGTACTCAACATCTACGGACCAAACACGGATGACTCCGGTTTCTGGGACGGCATCTCGGAAAGGCTGGAGTCACTCCCACAAAATGACCCAACAGTGATGGCAGGTGACTTCAACATGGCGTTAGACTACACTATAGACAGACAATCACAGTGCCATACACTACCCCCGGGGGCACACATCATACTGAAAACTTTATGGAACAGATTTAATCTTAAAGACACGTGGCGACTTCAACATCCAGACACGAGAGACTACACATTTTACTCAAACCCACACAATTCATACAGCAGAATAGATTACATACTGATCACGGGTACACACACCTACTTAATAGAGCATCCAGACATAGCCACAAGAACTGTCTCAGACCACTCCTGTATCAGTCTCCTACTGTGCGGACGCCACAATGAGGACCATCCACGAAGATGGAGATTCAACAGCGATGTGGTGACAGACCAGAGCAACAGACCCAAAATAGAGATGGCCATAAAAGAATATATTAACTTTAACAAAACTACAGATATAGACCCAAAAACCATGTGGGACGCTTTGAAAGCCACAATTAGGGGGACAATTATGGACATTAAAGGCAAGATGAACAAGAACGCAAAGGCACAGTTGGATCTACTAGAAACTGATATCCAAAGACTAGAGGCAACCCATATCTCAGACTCCAGGAACGCAGGGGTACCTACAGAACTCACAAAGAAGAAATACGAATTCAACAGAATTCTGAGCGAAAGAGCGGGTCTGTGGATAAACAAATTTAAAGCAATAAACTTATGCGAGGCCAACAAAGCTGGGAAAATCCTGGCATCCTACCTAAAAACACAAACAAAGACGGCATACCATCTCCACAATCACAGACTCACAAAACATCACACACACACACAACATAAATTCTACGCACATTTAGTGTATTTTATCAGGAGCTCTACAATAAAGACCAAACGCTGGACGAAAAGGGCTGCACCGAATACCTTAACAGACTAAACCTCCCAAAAATAACACCAGAAGACGCTCTCACCCTAGGAAAAGAGATTAGTTCAGCTGAAATTGAGATGGCAGTTAAGTCCCTCAAAGCTAACCAGGCACCCGGGCCAGATGGTTACACAGCCACTTTCTATAAGACTTTCATAACTCAGCTACAACCAACTATGAGAAAAGTATTTAGCCATTGCGAGGGGGCAGGGGTGGTCTCAAATACCATGTCCGAAGCGAATATTACAGTTATCCCCAAAGAAGGCAAAAGTACCCAGTTCCCCCAAAACTACAGGCCTATCTCTTTAATTAACGTAGATTGCAAGATATATGCAAAAATCCTGGCATCAAGGCTTAATAAGGTTCTTCCACAACTTATAAGCAACACACAAGTTGGCTTCCTCAAGGCACGCATGTCACACGACAACATCAGACTTCTATGCCATATCCTCGATAGAGCGGCCAAGTCGATCAAACCTGCTGTGACCATCACACTAGACGCAGAGAAGGCGTTTGATAGGCTATCGTGGCATTTCCTAGAACAGTGCATGCAGGTTTTCAACTTGGGAAACTCCTTCACAAGGAAAGTTATGGCACTATACGATAAACCTATGGCTCGCATTGTGGTCAATGGGGCTGTCTCTGAGCCCTTCACTCTGCAAAGAGGGACAAGGCAAGGTTGCCACCCTGTCCCCCTCACTATTCTTACTAGCACTAGAGCCTCTGATTAAAGACATCGAGAACAATGAAGAGATGAAAGGGTTCTCCATCAATGATGTCACAATCAAACTAGCAGCGTATGCGGATGACATCCTTGTTGTCACAGAAAGCCCTAAAGCCTCTATCAAGGCACTCATGGAATCCATAAACAAGTATTCAGCCCACTCTGTTTATAAACTTAACAAAGACAAGTCAGAATGCAAACCACTCAACATACACACCACTAGAGACATATTGGGGGATTCGGGTCTCGCTTGGCAAACAAGTTTCGTAAAATATCTGTGCTTTTACTTTGGCAACGACCTTAAAAACACACTGGAATAAAATGAAAAAATAATGCTGGACAAAATAAAGAAGCTGCTGGAGGGCTGGTCGCCTAAATTCATTATGTGGTGGGGAAGGATTGAGACAATAAAAATGATGGTTACCCCAATGGTCAACTACCTGGCAAATATGCTCCCTCTATCTCTTACTGACGACTTCCATCGCAAAAATAGATAACATGCTAAATAACTTCATCTGGCGAGACAAAAAAACAAGGATAAGCCTTATAAAACTAAGACTGGGCAAAAAACTAGGAGGATTAAACCTGGCAGATTTT
The DNA here is from genome assembly GCF_964204655.1 of Triturus cristatus. NCBI lineage: Eukaryota > Metazoa > Chordata > Amphibia > Caudata > Salamandridae > Triturus > Triturus cristatus. The sequence goes on from NC_140581.1 coordinate 681,930,026, forward strand.
AAGACTTTCCAAACGGCCTTTTTGGAAAAACAGGGTAGCTACTGGATTCTACCAGACCAGGAATACACACCAGCTTGGCTGAGAGTAGAGAGAGCTATACTAAACGACCTCGAACCATTAGCACTACTAACAGCCAGTAAACATAAAATGGTAGTAAACCCAATACTCAAAAATACCAGAAGCGCCCTACTGAAGATAGACCAGAAGATCGAACATTGCATAAAAACTCGATCATTATGGACAAACAATAAGATAAAATACAAAGGCAAACCGCCCTCTATGAATAAGTGGAGTAAAACAGGGATCTCCCACCCTATTCAACTCGAAGAGGGAGGGAATTCCACCACTTTCAGGACGTTAAAAACCAAGCACAAATTACCAGACCTTGAACTTTATAACTTCCTAAAAATCAAAACGGCTCTGTCCAAATCGAGACTTTCTGCTACCAAGCCGTCAATCATCCAGTATATGTCGAACCTCAATAAAATAGGTCACCAGGTTTCACACATTTATAGACTCCTACGGCCGAACACATCTAAACTTAACGAGAAGACACGTAAATACTGGGAGTCGCAGCTGGGAGTTACACTGAGCGAGAAAGAAACCCAGGCACTATGGTCCTCCCCCACACAAAATAAGATAACCCTGGTATTAGCTCAGACAAAATTCCGGACACTACACAAACTACACTGGACCCCAGCGTGCCTGGCTAACCTAGGCTTGAGCACCAATGGCCAATGCTGGAATTGTAATAGCGGAAGGGGGGACCTCATATATCACTGTCCCAAAGTCAAATCATACTGGGAGAAGATCTTTGCCTTTATAAACTACATGTTAGGATGTTCCCTTATAACTGAGTTTGCCACCCTGGTAACAGCCCCTATTAGTACAGAGGCAGTCCCACAACAAGATAGCGACTTACTTGATCTCCTACTAACAGCAGGTGTAAAAATGGTTCTAAATAAATGGAAAGACACCTCCAAGGCATCGTTTAAGGGATGGCACAACTGGGTGACGTACTTTAGAGGTGCAGATACGGTGGCCCTACGAGACTCACCGTGGAGACGGCCCACCAGGAAAATGTGGACATCCCTGGACAAATACTTAGACCCCTATGAACCACCCTGAAGTTGTCTAGTATAACGACCTGGATACCAACCCTTTTAGACAATGGCGAGTAGGCTTCTTCTCTCTACGCTTTGGTCTCTTCTTCCTTGTCCCTATCTGTGCTTCCTGTGACTTTTTACGTGATCAGAGGGTGGGGGGCAGCCTAAAACGGAAACAAAAAATTGTACCTCAACTAGTACAACCTACATGAGCTGCCCTGTAACATCATGCGATACAAGTGCATTGTTTTATGTTTTAAGTTTATTTGTATTTGTTTTGTATGGCTTTCGTTTTTGACAAAATCTCAATAAAATTCTATTGAAATAAAAAAAAATAAAAAAGAAGTGCTTGACTTGAAGTTTCCTGACTCCTCTACTCTGGCTCCAAGCTGACTGCATGAACAATGCAGAGGTGACAAGTCCTTTGTGTGAAGGCAGAGCACAGCCTATTCAGTTGTAAGTGGGACTGTTTCCAGCTCCGTCCCATCCTGCCAGTTGATGCCCCATCCAGGCACACCCAATCCCTCTATTGTGTGGCCACCTGGGAGGAATAAACAAAGTCCAGTTGCTAACTACACCCAGTCATGTGGCCCAGTAACAGGCTACAGGCACCATAATAGTTGAGGCAGGACAATGCAAACTTTGTGTCATTTGAAAAGTTGTAACTTAAAATCTGACTGTATCATTCCATTAAAAAGGTTTTTCAATTACATTTTCTCAGACCCCAAACATGAACTGCTTTCCTGTACCCAAATAAACATTAGCACTTGTTTAATGTAATGAAGCAGCCCAATGTTTTACACTAGGAGTGGTTGGCCTCACAGTACTAATACACAAATTTAGGAGTTATTAACTACCAGGAAATTTAAAACCTAAAAGTGCATGCCCTATGGACTACCTTGGGTCTACTTTAGGGATGACTTGTGTACTGTAAAAGGAGAGTTTAAAGTGTGGCAAGGGGGTTATATTGCCAAGTCAAAATAGCAGTTTAATACTGCAGATAGGCTGCAATGGCAGACCTGGGGCGTGTTTTAAGGGGCTACTTAAGTGGGTGGCACAATGAGTGCTGCAGGCCCACTAGTAGCATTACATTTTCAGGCCCTGGGTATATGATATACCTATATACAAGGTACGTATAAGTAAATTAATATACCAATCCGGTGGAAGCCAGTTTTATCATGTTTCAGGGAGAGGGCACAAGCACTGGTTAGCAGTAGTAAATTGTATAGGGTCCTGGAGCCAACAAACTCGAATTCCAGCAAAAAAGTGGAGGGTAAAGGCAAAAGGTTTAGGGGTGACTGCAGAGAGGGCCAAATCCAACAATGACCCTCTCCCATCACCACGCTAGATTACCCTATTGTGGTTTTCCCTTTATAACCACAGACTACAGCAGTGCCTCCACCACTTCAGCGGCCTTGGATCTGAGGTTCCAAAACCTTTAGAAAGGGAAATGTTGCCATTCACGGCTCAGCTCATCGATGTAGACTCCATACTAGGTCAAGGCCTAGGAGATGCCACAGGCGTATAACACCAGAAAGATACGAATAGCATGTCTCGCAATTGAAAGTGTATGCCTTTAAGTCTGATTCATCTTTCTTAGAAATAATTTCTCTTGTGGACAATGTAGCTATTTGTGATCTTGTAGGGTCTGAAAGAATTGAAAACCCCCAACTAGGTAATGAGTACACGAGAAAATAAGGTATATAACCAATGCATAATCTTGTAACAGTAATCACCATCTATTCTGAGATAGTATTGTGCACACTAGACTGACACTTATTCAGTCTGTGAAGGGCGGTTCAGCAACACGAATATCGGCAGATTTACTTCTGGGGAAATTTAATGCAGCTGTATAAGCATATTGTCTTAGGCTTTAAAGGATTCCACAAGTGGACTGGTTAAGGTAGAAAATTATGTAGTACAGAATTTTCACTGGTTAACAAATTGTATTTTATTAGAAATTGCTTGTCTCCTCTTGATTTCATACCAAAGTGCATATTTGCAAATACAATCATATTTCTGGGGTTCCCATATTGAATTGCCGGATATTAAGGGATAAATTAGCTAGATAAGAGGACCATTGTGGTTCAAGGTTTTATTGAGCACTTTTGTGATGTAACCAGTAACCAAGGTGTGATATATCTTGAATTGATGTTGATCCTGGTCTTTGGTGCCCCTTTCTTTAACCCTCTTCATTAGCTCCCAGTTGGATCTTAACCTCTCGAAAAATGAAAGAGATTGGTTTCAGAATGGTTAGGTATTATATAATTAATGGCATGGGTGTTCCCCCAATTCCACAACATCATGCTCTTCAGTCACTGGCCGTTTTGGAGTGAGCCGAGAAGACACGGCTACTTCCCTGGTGTGCTAGACCCACCTCCTTATTACAGTGCTTTTGTTTTCCTTCTTAGTGTTTTATATGCCATTTTTTATAAGTCTTATGTTTTTTTGGCAGTGTTTCTATTCTAAAGGTGTAATATGGCTCTGCAGAACCTCCTGAATAAGGATTAAGCACCAAATCCACAAATATATTTCTGTGACTTACTCTAGACCTTCCAGGAGTAAATCATACCAGCAGATGAGGAGGGGAGAGGAGTTGGCCTAACGGCTAGGGCGTTCAACTTCGGACCTGGGGAACTGGATTCGAGTCTCGGTAATGACGCTGAACATCCTGCGATTCTGGGCAAATCACTTAATCTCTCCGTACCTAACAAAAAATGAATGTGTGTCCTCATGTAACGTAACTGGTGCTATGAAAAGCGCTCTAATGCCCTATTCGGATTCCGGTCAAGTTCGCGCTATATAAAACTCTGCAAAAAAAAAAAAAAGGGACAAAAGATTTGTGAATTTCTAAGTAGCAAAGTATGCGGGGAGATGCCAGAACGGTTCTTCTTTCTGACCCTGATCTTCAGACACTAGCTTTCTGTGTTATTCTGTCTTGATGCCCTCCCTCATGCTCAAATAGTTAAAAATTCCCTTCGCACTGCAGGCAGCACTGGCAAGATACTCTAACAAGCATTGGCATAGCCAATAGGTCTCGCCTTTGAGACCTTATAAGTGTTTAGCCATGCAACAGTTGCATAACTAAATACTTATAAGGTCCCAAAAGCGAGACCTGTTGGCTATGCAAAGCGGGCGTGCGGCCGTAAAAGTGATCACGATCAAACATCAAAGCGGCCGCTAAAGTGAAAGTAATCGTGGTAAAGCGCGGCGCGCGTGCCCGCGCACATGCACTGTAGCTCCAGGCTGGCCTGGTAGCACTTTTTGGAGCCCTCTCAATAAGTCTCGCCAGACCAGCGCATGCGCTGGGTCAGGCAAGACCTAAAAAGAATGTGATCACTTTTTTGTCTTCCCTTGTGCAGGTCTCACTGTGTGCATGGGCTCTGTCAATTCCTATCTGTCATCTTTCCTCCTTGCCTGTGTCCTTCCTCTCTGTGGCGCTTTCGGTTTTTGGGGTGTGGTGGTTCTTCCCGAAGAGGTTTAATTTTTTTAAATCTTTATTGTTGTTTGCAAAAAAACCTTTGCCTCACAATATCTGTAGTCTCTTGATGGCTGGATGCAGAGAGTGATTAACCCACACAACAAATGTGTGTCATTTTCAGGAAAAAATCAGTTCTTGCGCTGGAACTTGCTCACACTTTCTGAGAACTTATCTTCTTCGAAAAAGAGACCTGTACAGCCTTGGTCTTTGTAACTTGACTGGTTTTGCTGCAAATTGCAGTCACTGGGCTAGTAATGCCGGCCAGTACTGATGAGAAGCTATCCCCCACCATAATGGGCCCCTACCAATTTCGGAAGGGAACACTCTAGTGCATCTTTATGTGAGTTAACCATGGAAGGAAAGTACTGAGCGTATTTGTAATCCTGGTATTCTGGAAGACATTTTGAAACCTGATCTGTAACTAAGGTACTTGAGAGCCTTTTCAAACCAGATTGGGTATCAAAGGTGTTCTTTTGCCTCATAATGACACTGAACAGGATTGAACACCATGGGGTCGTAGAGCCAAACCTCCTTTTCTTCCAAATCCCTCCCGTTAGAAGTCAATCCAAGAAAACAGCCTACCCTGCCCTATGTATGTTGTACTCCAGTGGAGTGAAGGTCAGGTTAAAAAAAAGGGTGTCAACTAGCAGTCCCTTGACTAAATATACACACCAATGTACTTCAAAAACATAGTATTCACACACTCACGTTTTTAAAAAAAAATTTTGATGACCATTTATTGTTTATAAAACATGTAATGCATCACCATTAAAAACCCAATCTATTCTAGTCCCTACTTAACATTGATCAAAGCAGAGGATATAATTCCAGAAATATATATGATTTGAACAAGAACAAAGATAAAAAACCATTTGATACTATCAGTAATATAAACAGAACAAATTATTACATTACAAACACCTCGTTATGAACCAGCATAACTGAGAAAACACACATACAACAGACAGTACACTTTGTCATAAATTCACACATCCAAAAACAATACTGGGCTTTGACTGCTTGTGGGATGTTTTGGGTTCTTTATCCCTATAAGCATGTATCCGTTTCTTTGGATTGTGTGTTTCTCATAAGCGTCGACGCGTTTCGATAGGCTATTTTTAATGCCACTATCTTCCTCAAGACCATAGATAGTTGTTTTCTTTCAGTATTCTGTGCTTCTTTCGTCGTTGATGTCGTTTCTATGCCCACATCAGTCTTGTGATAAAATCTCTGTCCGTCTCTATAACTCAAATGGTATCAGGGATCGAGCCTGTGTGAAATCCTTCGTATGCCTTCCACCCCGTGTCCTTTCTTGTACTACACTGATGTTCTACCGCATTGTCCGTAATATATAAATACATTTTCTTCGACTGCAACAGCGGAAGGCTTATAGATGAGACGAGACCGTTTATGGATAAATCGTCCTTCGTATTATCGACCCCCTATGGGTCGATAATACGAAGGACGATTTATCCATAAACGGTCTCGTCTCATCTATAAGCCTTCCGCTGTTGCAGTCGAAGAAAATGTATTTATATATTACGGACAATGCGGTAGAACATCAGTGTAGTACAAGAAAGGACACGGGGTGGAAGGCATACGAAGGATTTCACACAGGCTCGATCCCTGATACCATTTGAGTTATAGAGACGGACAGAGATTTTATCACAAGACTGATGTGGGCATAGAAACGACATCAACGACGAAAGAAGCACAGAATACTGAAAGAAAACAACTATCTATGGTCTTGAGGAAGATAGTGGCATTAAAAATAGCCTATCGAAACGCGTCGACGCTTATGAGAAACACACAATCCAAAGAAACGGATACATGCTTATAGGGATAAAGAACCCAAAACATCCCACAAGCAGTCAAAGCCCAGTATTGTTTTTGGATGTGTGAATTTATGACAAAGTGTACTGTCTGTTGTATGTGTGTTTTCTCAGTTATGCTGGTTCATAACGAGGTGTTTGTAATGTAATAATTTGTTCTGTTTATATTACTGATAGTATCAAATGGTTTTTTATCTTTGTTCTTGTTCAAATCATATATATTTCTGGAATTATATCCTCTGCTTTGACTGCTAGTTGACACTTGTAAAAGTATCCTATTCCCTTGGTTTTTGAAGGGATCTCTCTCTACTTCCTTTGAATAAAAAAAAGGGTGCCCAGAGCGTTGCCAGATCTTTCTTTTGGGAGTTACTTTTTCAGTTCATAAGCAGAAGGATAATGCCGAGACAAAGTTGGTATCAATCCCCTTACTGTACCAGACAAAGAAGGTTGAACTAAACATTATTACACACTCTCCATCTTTGTATACTTCAGTATTGGATATTGCAGCCCAGTTTTCTGGCCCTCTTCATTTTTTTCTTAGAACCTATATTGGGTTTTAGATCTGACATTGGTTGGTGACCTGTATGTGGATGTGGTAAGTGCAATGGCAAGATAGGACGAGGGATCTCCCCATCAGTCAATTCACAGTAGCAGCTGTGTCAACACAAACAGCACTTCCGTGGTCAGTCCTTTATTGTTCCTTGGTGTGTCTCCAATTCAGTACCCATCTACAACAGGTACTGCTGCCTTTAAATACAGAATAACAGTTTAATTTGATTATTTGGAGCGCCACCAATCAGTGAGTGCCATAAACGATTGTAATAAAAAGTCACATAATCTGTTTAGTAATCTGTTCAAAAGTCTTCATTTGGTCTTCATTCAATAAAGATAAAAACATCCATGTTTCGTTTCTTCTTTGTGATGGAATTTCTTCAGTGCTAGTTTTCTGTCATGAGCGAAAGCATCTCCACTAGACAGGCTGTAGTCCAACGTACAGGAAATAGTGTGATATAGCGACCTTACATATACTCCTCACATGTATAGACAATGTAGTTTGCCAAGTTTGTTGACATGTTTAGTTTATTGTTTGCAAACATTGTAGTAGACCTGGTTTTGTGTACTCTATGTAAGTGGTGAACTGTCTGAGTATTTGAAAGGTGTGATAATTATTCCCTCCAAACGCCGAGTTTCAGCATGTTCTTGACTGAGATGTTGAGGACAAGTGTGTGTAGGAATATTTGTGGACATGTGCATGCGCTGACTTGACAGATGAACATTTGCCTGTGCTTTTATGGTCATGAAAGATTATCCATTGTTCACATTTATGTTGGACATTCTGTTTCTGCTTAATAACCCAAAAATGGATGGACGATGGGTCATCAGACAAAAAACAGGCATCAAATTATTCTACATTTCTGCAGTATTTGGTTGACTTTTATTCAGCGTTTTTTAAGTTGCTCAGGATGAAAGTCTCTTTTGGCGACTCCATGCTAAATGAGAGTTACTAGTTTTGCAATTCCCCTTAACATCAGTGTATCCCTTTGACCGCTCTGCACCAACTATGGCACACTCGTAAGTTGAAGTTGGAAGGCAATTATCCCAAAAATGTTGAGTTATTTGGTAAGGGGGAGGCAAAGTTATTTAACGGAGAATAACACATGATTTCCTTTGGAGTGAGGTGTCCACCTTAACTGTAGAACCACAAGTGCACCTCCTGCTGAAAAAAAAATGCATTTAATCAAAAATGTTGTCTTCAAAGCATGTTGTTTTTTTTCTTTTCTTTTTTAGAGCCAAGCTTCGATGTAACCCGCAACCAATGACAGAAGCATCTCCAGGAGATCCTTGGGCAAAGCACAAGCAGAAAGTTTACGGTCAATCAAATGCTTCTGATACAACTGAGATATTGAAAGTAAAGGTAAGATTCAGTACAGGATATTAATCAAAGTACCACAGCCCATTGTAACATCACCTACGGACACATGCGGTTTCTAGAATTTGGTTGTACTAACATTCTGTTTAGAGTCAGTTTTAATTTTTTTAGAAGATCAAAAAATCTGCCTTTTGACACTGTGGTTGTATTTGATATTGTGCAATGGTATATTTACATTGTGTCTCTAATCTTACATTAATGACTTTAAATATTAGCCATGCAAATTTAACTGCGCTTTAGATGTAAAATGTAGCGTGGGAGACTGGTTGTTGCAATGGGATGAGGAGGGTTGTTAAGGGCTTTTTTTCCATTTCCAGTACATCGCTTAAATTGGTAGCTATAAAGCCCTTCATACTTGGGTTTTAATTCTGGTTTACCTGCATGACAAATTATATGGGCTTTTCCATATCTCTTGAATTTCTCATGTTTTATCATGAGGTAGAGTATAATAGTACAATGCTAGTATGTGTGCAATAATTGCCTTTAGTGAACACTGACAAATGCTCCAAGCTTCGATGAGTTTTGATTACAGATTTAAACAATGTTGACTGCAAAGCAACATAATACAACATACACATTTTATACAGCTACCAAAGAAAACATCTTGTTCCAAGCACCAGTCATGTCTCTAATAATGCTATGTGCATTATGCGCGCTCGTGTAAGTGAGTACAGGCTCCCATAGCAGTGGATACTACCACTATTCTAAGCATCAATGCATGGTTCAGTACAACAAAGAATAGTGTGCGAAAGGATGTCCCCGTTGTCAGGAGGCAGGTCACGGTCCCTATTCCCCATTACGTCATCTCCATCAGAATGGAATTAGTGAGGCAATGGGGCCAAGAGTATTGCAGTGTGCATGTTCGCCATTAAAGCGTCCCAATGTTTTGCAGTTGGATGTCTCCTGAGACCTAAATTGTCCTCCCTATGCAGAGCCGTACTCTCTGCTTACACCCAGTTTATAAATGTGCGCTGCCAGGCCGCAGCATGGGGGTAGGAATCAGGAGATTTCCAGGTAATTGGGCATTTGGCCAAGATTAGCCCTAGGTCAATGAATCGAGATGTGACTTTGTGTTTCTTACCCCTGCTGTACCTCCCTAAAAGGCATACCTTCCATGTGAGCACGAGAACGCTTTCTATACAATGTAACAAACCACCTGTTACAGCTTTCCAATTTTGTTTTAGCTGGAGTCAGAAAATATGGGTTTGTCAGCTGACAGCGGGGGCAAGCGGCGATTTATTTTCTTGGTGGTAAGATAGACCCAATGTGTAATATACAGTTGATTCAAACGGAACCCGGCATTCCAAAGGACAGTGACAGGGGCCTCCAACACAGCATCCCATTCCTTATCAGTAAAGGGATGGCCCAGCACTGCCTCCCATTTGCTACGTAGTGGCATGAGGGCTAGTGCTGTATGGGAGCGCAGAGATCCCGCCAACCAACGGATTAAGTGTTTACCTTGTCCTAAGATGTGTAGGTACTGTATGGTTAGGTGTGTAGGCAATTCGTTGGCTATATCTCCTCAGCTGTGTCTTAGTGCCCCAATGAGGGAAGCATATACCAAAAACTGTCCTGGAGGGAGTCCATCCTCCTTCATCAGGGTGCCATAGGGTAAGAGTGTACCATCTCTGTAGAGGTCACCCACTGTCTGGATGCCAGCAGCATCCCAGTCTGTTAGTTCCGCTCTGATAGTGAATATGTTTCCCCGCGGTGTGCCAAGTATCGCTAGCACTGGGGCATATAGGGAAGTGTGACGTGTTATATAAAGGTTCCACTTATAGCAGCGATAGGTAACCTGTACGAGTATGGGTTGTGGCAGTGGGGGCCGAGCACAAGTGTGAAAAAGCTGCAATAATTCAGATTGGCTCCATGCTGGTTTTAGCGTGGCTGTGTCTAGCAGTTGCAAAGTAGCAAGCCAACGTTCCACCCATTGCAGCTGTGCCGCTAGATAGTATTCGAAGTTGGGTACCGCAAGGCCGCCAGGATCTATCGGCTGATATAACTTTTCTAGTGCCACATTAAATCTAGATTCTTTCCAGATAACTTTCTGCATCACACCCTCGAATGACAGGAAAAATGATGTGTTGACATGCAGGGGCAAGTTTGAAAAATAATATAGGAAACTGGGGAGTGCTACCATCTTAAGTAACGCCACACAGCCCATAACCGATAAATGGAATGTTCTCCAGAACGCCATCTGGGCCTGCAATGACGTGACTTCACACCTCAAATTGCCTTCAAAGAGGTCCAGTAGTGAATGGTATATTTGCACCCCCAAATAACGAAACATGCTGACCCGCAATCCAGAAAGAGCTGCAAACTGTTGAAGTAAGTGCACAACAGCTGCGGGTACAGTGGTGACATCTCTTAAATATATGAGCAGATAGTCTGCATATAAAGAATAAAGAGACAGCATGTGACCGTTACCTAACAGTATGCCCCATTCGGGTCTGCAAGCACAAAGGTGAGCTGCCAGAGGTTCCACGACCAGGGAAAAGAGCAGTTGTGAAAGAAGACATGCCTGCCTTGTACCGCATTCTGTGTGAATGGGTTGGAATATGAGGGATCCCATATTCAGTCTAGCCAGCGGTAGTGTGTGTAGCAGCCGGACATATCTGAGAGACCGGTCTCCAAAGCTATAGTGAGGTTACACCACCAGCAGGTAAGGCCACTCTTGTGAGTCAGAAGCTCGTTCCAGATCCAGCACCTGTCACCCAGAGTGAAGCCAAGCAGTTGGGCCATACTTCGGTATATGAAAGAAACACCTCTAATTAAAGGAGGTGTTGCGGGTCGGAACAAACCCATTTTGGCTTGGGTGTATTAACGCTGGTTTCAGCAGGGAGAGCCTATCCGCAAGTACTTTCTCCAAAATGTCATAATTTGTGTTTAGAAGGGCTAGCGGCCCATATGAGCTTAGAGCTTCCAGATCTCTACCAGGCTTTGGCAGCGAAATTAATATCGCTTCATGCTAGGAAACCAGGAGACAGGGGGTTTCTAATACCTCAGCATTTATAGCTTGTAGATGGGGCACCAACAACGGGGCATAGGCCTTATAGAACTCTGCAGGCACGTGGTCTGGGTCCGGAGTTCTTCCAGTGGCTAGTGCGCTTATTGCTTTGTATATTTTAAAGGGTGATTGGCTCATCTAGTTCCTGCTTCTGTTCTGATGTGAGCTTGGGTAATGTCACAGCAGTTATGAACTAGGTGTGTTAGTGAGCGAAAGAGGGATGAATAGTGGTAGGCCAGTTCTTCGTGTATGTCGCTCTGTGAGTAGAGACCAACACTATCAGCGGAGCGCAGTCCTCTGATGGGTCCGCTAGGGCAATCCTGATGAATCAGACAGGCTAGAAGAGAGCCCGCGCTGCCCACCACCGCATTTTGGCTGACTGGGCTGTGTAATTGTGACAACCTCTTTGAGTGCAGTGCGCCTCTGCCTTCCAGTAGAACTATCCGCTGCCGCAGTTACCAACCGCAGCAATTCACTCTACGTGTGTCAGATCAGTATCTAACAATTTGTGGGTATTCCAGTGCAGGCCTAGGCATACTTCCCGCAGCATAACTTTAAATGCATCCCATTCCAGGAAGAGCGTTCCCGTAGTTGTGTTGGGTTAGCTTCAAAATAACCTGTAATGGCTGTGGTTACCGAAGAGCGGAAAGGAGGATCCTCCAATGCCGCTAACTGCAGCTGCCAAGTTGGTATAGGGGGATTGCACATATTGCGGATTATAGTCCGAGTGAGTGGTGCCCATATAATCTATAATATTCCTTTTACTCTGCACTGCATCCTCTGTATGTTAGAATAGACAGGCTAGTGGGTACGCCCAATATTGCACAACATGTCACGTGGATTGCGTGACATGTTGTGCAATATTGGGCGTATCCAGCCCTCTACATATGCAGTGGCATCTCTGCCTTCTGTTTCCTCTGGTATCACTACAAGGATATTACTCCTCCTGGATCTTCCCTCAGCATCCTTGGCACTCTGCTCCAATGTGCACTCACTATCTGACAGCAACTTCAGCGAAAAGTCTATGTTCCAGTTGTGGGTTGTAGATCTTCAACGATCTGCTCTGTCGAAGCAACCTTACCCGCAAACTTGCGGTGATCTGCTCTCAGCAGTGTCAGGTCTGTGACAGTGCTATCAAGCCTGGATTCTAGAGAGGTCCTGGAGTTTTCTTTAGCAGCCAGAAGAGCATTGGACTTGCTTTCCATTGCTGCTGATAAGCCCGGAGTACCAGGTATTGAGGCATCTCCATGCGATATGTTAGAGACCATGATGCCACGGGTAGGAGTGTTCAGATTCATCGAGCGTAGACGTCCCATGGCGCGTCGAACTGTGAGCTCACAGCTGATCCGCCTCTGATGATGTAGTGCCAGCACAATTTTGTGAAACAACGCCCCACCTCCTGTCTGTTTCATTTTTTTAGTGCTTTGCTGCACCTTTCCTTCCTGAAGACTCCATATGTAGCATGTGTAGTGCAGAGCATGTGTTGGGGTACCCAGATATGCATGCACTGACGTCTAAAACACAGGTGGGGAAGAGCCATAACGGTATCCCCCAGCCAGCTGTTTGTGTCAAGCGTGAGCATGCGGCATAGCAACCTTTCTAGTGATCATTGTCCCAGCCTATTGTGTAATATCGTGGTCATGCTATAGGTGTTTACCGCAGCCAGATACCACAAGACGGTGATGTCTAGGCAACTAAATGAGGGGGAGGTCTGTTTTGTTGTCCATTTTAAATTAATAATTTCAGTGAAGCCTAGGCCCAAGATGACCCACAGACCCCACCGTAGCCTGCCCCCTCACCCCATGAAAGCTCACCCGTGCCCATGTGCACGCTCACAATCCTTACTGATGGGTCAGTCTCACATGCTGCCAGGTCTCTCAGGAATGAACTGTGTTTGAACAAACCCATGCCTGATCTGAACTCCAGAAGTCTCGCTCAGTATGCTCTTCGGGAGAGGGGGGTTGGGGGGGTGTTAGTAGACCACACAGCCCCTCACTGCTGTTCCATTACGAGCAGGCGGTGGTATCCAGCAAGGGCAACAAGCGCCGCAAGGCCTAGGCCCGGTGCGACCTCTGAGCCCCACAGCAACCTCACCAGCTTTATTCCCTGCAACCCAGTAGCAGTGCCCGCCCAGAACGGATGTCCAATTCGCGCTGAGCGGCCAAACTAAGGCCCGTGCCTCCAGTCCCCTCTCGGGCACCGCAGATTCCTGAACCCACGGGCAGTGTTGCCAGATTTTCATACCTGTCCAAAGCCCAATGCTGTCCAAGCCCAAATTCAGCCCAACGTAGACTGGTTTCAGCCCAAAAACCAGCCCAAAGTTGCCACCCTCAATTCATTCAAAATCAGCCTTCAGAAAATATTTTACGCCCAATCCTAATTTCTATTCAATATACATATAGTGGGAGGAGGTTCAGTGGGCACCTATGCCCTTCTGCAATCATATCCCAATTTGATTAGTAACTACTGATTTTGAGGATCGGTCCCCATTAGGACCTGTTACTTTGTTCACCACAAATCCAAACCTGAACCTGGCATTGATGAACAAACTTTGCAAGAGCAGAGTGTTACCCATTTTAGTGAAGTCAAAATGCTGGAAAGTTGAAACTCTGTCTTGTAGCTCCTCAAACAGGACATTTAATGCATTTCATGGATTAACAACACGCAACGATGCACATATAAACCCTGGCATTAAAGCAATTTCAGAACAACTTGTTTGGCAAGCTGAGATTAGAGGCCCCCTCCTCCCTGTTAAATTGTACAAAGGCCAAATAGGAGAGTCACTTATTCTTATTACTGCCTGCCCCCCACTTCAAAGTCTTTTACCATGACCATCAACTGTGACACTAAAAGTTAAACATAACCTACGTCATTGCCGTTGTGTTTTAGCAAAGGCTAGACTAAAGGCCCCAATCTTGGCAAGAAGGTAATCTATGCCAGCAATGCAGTTCCTGTTTACAGTACAGAGCACTGCGTCAATGACGCACATGTTTATAGTTCATCTTCATTACATCTTTCGTTACATAAGAGTATTTTCAGTTTTTTGATTTATGAGCTATATTGTTCCGAGACAACAAATTAACTTCAATTCAAATAAGGTGTCCTGTACCTTTCTTCTGACTAACAGAATTGAGTCTACACACACATTTGTTTTAAAATAAGATTGAAGTAGAATATAAATAAGTCCCACAGGACTATTGTTGGAATGTAATACAATTAAACTGCTTCTTGGTGGCTTATAGGGTTCTCCTTGTTCTGTTCACATGGAAACAGAATGGAGGCAGCTCTGGGGAGTATAGAGTTGCACACTGCTTATGGTGCATGTTTTACATGAGATCTCTATCACTTAGTATATATGGAAGAATACTACTTGCTAAGCTCAGAGACACCCCTGCCTGCTACTGTACTGGGAGTAAGATAGGAAAAGCAGAATGGGGTCGGCACTAGGGAGTAGTGTGTGTGCATGCTACGTATGGAGCATGTTCTACCTGAGATCTCTCAAACCAAGGGTATCATTTAGTGTGCATGGAATAATGCTACTGGCTAAGCTCTGAGACACTCCTGCCTGCTGCTACCCGTGGAGAAAGAAGGTTCAAGTAGAATGGGAGTATGCCTCTACATAACAATGTAAAGGTAGAGGTACCATCTAGTATGTATGGGATAATGCAATTGGCAAGGCTGAGAGACATCCCTAACTATTACTGCCCTGAGACAAAGAAAATGGAAACCGAATGGGACATCATTGTGGAGTGTTGTGTATGTGTGTACAGAATATGGTGCATGCCTCTACATGAGTTCTCTCACAGCAGAGGTACCATCTAGTATGTATGGAATCTCATACATTATTGTGCTTTATGCATCATCATGCATTCATTGGAAATGTATGATATTTAACTTTCTCCAATGCATTTTCAACACCCTACCCTTTGTCAGACACAGTCCCACCTTCTTTGCATGTGTGCCCCACCACGGTTAGTCTCTTCAACAAACATTGTGCCTCAAAAGCAGATTAGAATTAGAGGCGGTATAACATAGTGTGCCTAATAGGGAATCTTGTGCGAAACATGCCTCATCAGCAACAAACATCTTATCTAACAGCCAGAATGCCCAAAGGCATGAATGCTTGCTTTGCAAATGCAGATTGTTAGAATCCGGGGTCTCTGGTTGGCGCAGGTATGCACTTGCGACAAGCAGGGACCCTTTCCTCCAAGCCAGGGCAAAGGATCACCTCTTTAAAAATAACCCCTGCTCACCCTCTAGGTAACGTGGCGCGAGCAGTCAGGCTAGATTTCCAGAGGGCATTAGGTTAAGCGTTCAAGAGGTCCCACACAATAATCACCACCCCACCACACAAAAGACACAAGGCTGTATTTATCAAAAATAGAAGTCTTTATATAAAAGGTTTCTTTCACTCAGGTTGCACAAATCCAGTTCTCTTGGTGAATCTTAATCCAGTTACTCTTTAAATGCTTAAGGGCAGTCCACAGGTTTTAAAATGGCACAGTTCTACTTAAAATCAGCTTCTTAGGGTTTCTGGGCACTCCGTAGCGCCTTTGTGATGCTCTGGGCAAGGTTTTTAAAGTGCCATGCCGTTTCTCACGCTTCTCGCGTGAGCACGAGTACGCTTAACGAGTCTCACGCTTCCCGCGTGAGACTCGTATGCACTTTTTTAGAGTGCTTGGTCTGGAGAAGGACAAACTCAGGATTCATAGCACAGTGGTTAGGGTCGACTTTAATAAGAATTTATTTCCACCCAAGCAAACCTTTCTTAGCAACATCTGGATCGAAACACTGGGAAAAAATATAACTTTCTAACCTGTAACATGCAGCTCTTAGATGGCAGTTCATAGCTCACTGTTCTAGATTAGGAATGTCATTTCTGAACTGCACAGTAACAACAGAATCTCTGTGACAAAAGCAGTAACCCACTGAGGTGTGCACATAAAATATTGTTCTTTGATATGCATGGAACAGGTCCTTTGCAGCAGGCATACTACAGCCCTGCCAAGTACCACGCATCTGGGGTTGTACTAACGCATTTTAGTACTGATGTCTGTATCAACGCACTAAAATGTGTTAGTCATGCATACTATAGCTCCTGGGAGAATCACAACATATTTCTTCATATTATAACAAAAGCAGCCACTGCTAGCACCTTCTGCGCTACTGGTTGTCCAGCGCCGCAATTAGGAGCTTATAACTGACTCCGCTCGGGCTATTAGGGAGCAGCGTTGTCACCTGTAGTGTCAAAACGTCTCTTAAACACACATATGACTTCTGCCCTGCAGCTTAAATGCATTTGCACCAGGCCCAGCCCTCCACCTGGTTCTCAGGTGTCACTGCAGAACATAAACAATAGGCAGGATCCGGCACTTATGTACCAACAACAGAAAGCCTGCAATGATTATCCCAGCCAGTGGCTGAATTTTGATTTGTTTTCTTACTATCATGCTTACCACACAAACGGCATTGTGTGACTCTCCGAGCGTGCTCTCTATGATTGTGCTTGTGGCAGGCAGCTGGCACTGGAACAGTGTGGTGGGATTTTGCACAGACAGGATTCTGCCCCATGAACAGTTCGGCCTAAAAATAGCAAGCAATTTAGCCCTCACCTGCGCCTGGCCTTCGATCATGGAGGGGTCCCTGTAGACCATCCAGTGGGCGGTGGCGGGTGCAGTTTAAAGGTGGCACTGCTAACTAGCACTTAGGAGCAACTAGTGTAACAGTAAGAGACAGTGACTAAGAAGGTCAAAGAGCAGCCTTGTCTGGCAGGCCTTGGGCCTGTAGGTAACCTCAGCAATGTCTGCAGCCCGGTCCACCACACTGGGTTTGACCACGCTCTCTGCAGGCTTCCCCTGGCAGCACCTTCAGGATACTACAGGTGAGTCCAGCGCACTTGATCACTAGACTAACTTGAGTGCTGCATTTGGGGCAGTACCAGGCCGTATGAGGGGGAAGGGCAGGAAGTTAAAAACATAGCTGAAAGGACAAAATATGTTTATTCAGTAACTAGGTTTGATTGTCTTCACCTTCAGGTAACCGCATGTAAAATAAAGGAGCACTGTATGTTTAAAGATAAATCCAAGTTAAAGTAATTGGTAGGAAATGCATTAATTTGCATTATGAACTTTTATTGATTAATTCAGTCCCTACAGTTGAGTGTAACCAGACAGTAAAAGAAAAGATTCCTAGTTAGCAGGGGGATACGGAGTGGTGGTTAACAACTTCTGTATTTATAGTGCTACGAGGTCCCAGCCTATGACTGAATATGTAACTCATTATTTTAACACAGTATAAAATGTTTTTGAGGTGTCACATTTCGCTGTGGAATGTCATTCATAAGTCACTGCAAAAATGGAAATGTCATATTAGAAATGCAAATACTTGGCAGCTATGATATTAACCCTCTGGGCTACCTTACACAAATGAAACCTGCCACTAGACGAAACTCCCATCTCTCTCCAGCAGGTAAATCAATCACCAGAGTTTATTTGACACTTTGTGTGTTGCCTGAAAACTGCTCAATATACAAGGAACTTTGTAGTACTTTTAACACCTCTGTACTGCTACAAAACTGTGAAATAAAAGTTCCATTACTAAAAAGAATAATATTTAGAAGTGCAGGCCCATTTAAAACACTGCCCCTGTTACTGTACCGGTTTGTCCCTGTGTCCAAGGCCAGAGCCTGCAACCCACACCCTCTACACATAACAGAGAAAGCACTTCTCTTCTGTGCCGTGCCCACCTTTCCCTAACCTCACCCCCAGAGTGATGCGCATCTTATTCTTTTCAGAAGTGCCTCCAAAAACAGTGTACAAACTACAGAGAAAACGTACTTGTTGTTGCTTCAATCTCCCAACGATCAGCACGCACCACCAAAAGGAGAGTCAATGACTTACTCTCATACGACCCACCCTGGCCCTGAGCCCGAGGCCCGAGGCCCAGCCGACTCAGTCAGAGTGACAAGTGAAGCAAGTCACTCACTCATGGCCGAGACTGGGAGTTGGTTCAGTTCCCGAGCTTGTGTTGGCCTGTTGAAATTGTCAGTCTCTGAGGGCATGCATGTGCGTGATGCACGCTAAATGACAGCACAGCTTTACTAGGGGCGGGCTCTGTATGATAGTGTTTGCAGGGCCGTTATTGGTTGGGCTTTTGCGCGCTACCAGATTGATGGCACTGGCACCCAAACATGAAGGTACACTTTTTGCATCCTCAGATGGTGCATGCAGTGCGCAGACACTGGCCAATCCGGCTCAGTCATGCTGCGCGAGCACACATTTCGTGTCCATTCGCTGGCAGCCAATGGTGATATATTGTCGTGTTGATGCCGACATTGCTGAGGCGCCACCCCACCTTATAAAAATGCACACAATGTTCGAATAAACGCCCAAAAAGAAGCCGCCCACAATTTGGGGTTTTTCTCACACAAATGGGTAAAATGTCGCCCATTTGTGTGGGAAATAGCCCAATCTGGCAACACTGCCCGCGAGCCCTCCCTCAGGGCACTGCACCACCTCTCTGACCAACCTGGGCCCACACAATAGTCTCTGAAGATGGTGCTCCTGCGCCGCTTGTGAGTATCCCTCTCGGGAGGGGGAAAGAAGTGCGCTACACCTCTTACGTAGGCCCGGGGTGCAGTCCTATCCATATTGGCCTGGGCCCGACACAAGCCCCACAGCTGTCCACCCTAGGCCCACTCCCGCTGTGATGCACTGCCTCTCACAAACACCGCCGCACATAGTAGAGCAGGCGTTGGTGTATGCGGGCTGGTCTAGACTTGAGTTGGCCCCCGGGCCCAGCCCCAGCTACCGCCTTCAGTGAGCCAGTGATTCAGTACAGCCCGCGGGTCCCTCACCTGTGCTCAGGTGGCGACTGGGGCTTTCTCGGGTCTTAGTCTCCGACAACGCGGACCCCGCTGTCACTTCTCCCTGCAGTCCCGCCAGTGAACCTGCATGCCCGGGTCTTCCAGTGGGTTGGTGTTGGATGGCAGGGGCCTGGGGTTTTGGCGCAAGGCACAGAGCTTCAGGCCCAGCCACCTGACAAGAGGGTGTAGGCCACAGCCAGCGCCTCTCACACATCCACTCACCAGCCATCTCTGGGAGGACCTCAGCACGATTGTTGTAGCCTAATGAGGCAAACTCTGTGCAGTCCGTATTAGGATGCCGGCTGGCAACAAAGATTTGTAGAGGGACAGTTTATATTCACCACCCTGGACAGACGGGGCTTCGGTCTGGAGTTTTGCTCCTGGGTGAAGCTTTTATATCAAAACTCACAGGCCGGAGTGTGAGTAAATGGAGAGGTGTCTCGCTCATTCTCTCTTAGTAAAGTTACGCGACGGGGATGCCCACTGTCGCCGATTATTTATGCCCTGGCTTTGGAGCATCTGGCAATATGGATACGTAATGACGCGGTACTACAGGGGATATCGGGGGAAGGGGACTGGGAGGACAGAATATCTCTATATGCCGACGACATCCTTCTGTTTCTAACTAACCCATATAAATCGGTTCATCGGGTCCTACAGGTGTTTCAGTTGTTCGGCACTTACACTGGGTACACAATTACCTGGACAAAATCTCGCTGGCCGGTGAAATCCCCTGCAAATTAAAACTAAATTTACATACCTGGGCATGCATATCTCCACAAATGAGGCAGACTTTCTTGTGGAAAATGTATATCCACAGATACAGAGGTTAAGAGAGGACGTAGAACATTGGAGGAAACTGCTGGTGTCGTTGATGAGGAGGGAAAAATACCCCTCACGTGATCCCAATGAAAGTAATCTGAGATATAAACAGTGAGGTGCTCAGACTCCTCTGGGACGGTGATAGCACCAGAATAGCCCTAGGGAAGCTACAGAGGGGAGTATATGAAGGGGGATTGGCTGTCCCAGATATCATCAAGTACTACTGGGCCTCACAATTGATTGTAGTCAATGACTGGACTTTATGGAGATCGCATCGACACCGCATTCAGGGCACATCGCATGGCGATGGGGACTAGGGTATACATGGCAGCTTTGTACGGAGGGCACACAGATAAGTACTTGCCTACGCGAACAGTTATCCGAGTCTGGAAAGAGGCGACAAAACACATGGGGTGGAAGGGTAAGTTAACAGGGAGGACGCCACTGTGGCACAGCGAACAATTGACGGAACTGAGGGCCCTCAGGGGGACTTTTAAGAAATGGGAAGTGGTGTAGATTGAGAAATTAGAGGATATATGGAGGGGCCAGAAACCGCTCACATTTACG
This sequence comes from Triturus cristatus, assembly GCF_964204655.1. Lineage (NCBI taxonomy): Eukaryota > Metazoa > Chordata > Amphibia > Caudata > Salamandridae > Triturus > Triturus cristatus. Next base: position 681,950,635 of record NC_140581.1, read on the forward strand.
GAACTCCAAGGGGAGTATGAGTCGGCGGAAACGGAGCAATATAAATACCTACAACTCAGACATGCGCAATACCAGCACATAAGGGAGGGCGACACCCTTCCCCACCATTCCCCCCCCGGAAGATAGATTGCTGATGGACCCAATGGAGATCAAGGCCAACTCCCAGACATACAAAAAGCTGCTGTATAAATCCCCGAATCCGATAGACCCTCTCTGGGCGACATGGGAGACGGAATTGGGGCTACTTGAGGATGATGACTGGGAAGAGGCGGTACAAAGCCCCAGGGAAGTGGCAATTAGAGCACGGTTCCGTCTGGTACAGTTGCGCATATTACATAGATCATATGCCTCTAGATCACTGATACATAAACTGAGATACAGGTTGTCTGAATTCTGTGTTCGGGAATGTGGAGTAATTGGTACCTTTTTTTCATATTTTGTGGGAGTGTGAATATATACTGGAATACTGGAAGGGAGTGGCAAAAGTCATGTCAAAAGTCACGGGGATAACCATTCCAGTTGACTCACGCTGGATGCTTTTGTGTGTAACTGGGGAAGAGAAATGACCGAAATACACAACCATTTGGCTGAAAGTGGCTGCGATGGTGGCAAAACGAAATATAGCTAAAAAATGGGGGGCAAGACAGATATCGGAAGTGAGACCCTGGAAATCTGACATGGATAGGTGCGCCAGGGCGGAGAAAGTGATTTACAAAGCCAGAGGCTGTCCACACAAATGGGGTAAAATCTGGGGATAATGGCAGAAATACCATGGGTATTAGATAGAGTAAGGGGATGGGGATGGGGGTGGGGGGGCTATTACAGATTAGACTAGAACACTCAGAGTTTACTAGGGACTCGAAGAGAGGGTTGTGATTGTGGGTGTGCTGTCAATAACAATGATATGCTCTGTACAAATAATTTGGATGTGGTGACTCCGTGTGTTATTCTGAGCTTGTTTAATAAAAATATATTTTTTAAAACAAATTTGTGCATCCTCCCAAGATACTGTTCGTACAACACCACTAGATGCTTGCTAAGCTCCGTTCCATATTCTCAGGAACCTGCCCACCCAGCTAAATAGATCCTTATTCTGGCACTTTCAACTTCTGACGGAAGTCCCCGTTTCCCCCCCTTGCCTCAATATCCAGACTTCTATCTGCAGCATGACCTAACCCTCCAGGCCTTTTCCAATCCCAATAGACACAGAGCCCTGGGCATCCCCTTGCCAGTTGAATGAAGTCTGCTCCACCATACCTGCATTTGACATAGTCTGCCACTGTAACTAGGCCACTGTGTGGTAAAAAAATTTGAATTTAATGTGTATTAATCTATGCCGGCTATTCAGCGAAATTTTTTTAGTTTGTGCACAGCAGAACATCCATTGTTCATCAGTCTACGGCAGAACTAGCTCAACCTCCCAACTGTGCCAGGCGCTGCAGGGGTTCCGCTTCTGTGCCGTAGTTGTTGACTTGTACATCCGAGATATTAGGCCATCTGAGCTCTGGCTTTCTAGTACTAGGGTCGTAGCCTCCATGGCTGCCAACTCAGCCAGGTATCACAGGAGTACAGCAGGGTGTGGAAATTTAGTTTTTAATGTAACTTAATTCAGATTAAAAACTGAGCTTTTAAAAATAAAATATACACTTTAACTAGGATGTGCTCACACTTTATAGCTTGCAGATATAACCCCGAAGAGATTTATAGGTCCAGTGATATCCACTGGGCTGCACTTGGATGTACTCTGGGTCTTTGGAACTTGTGAAACTCTACCTAGTGAAGTTTTTCTTAGAAAGTGACACAGTTGTGCTAGGAATACAATAGATGAGGATCTATGAGCAATTCTTCATATGTCCCATGCTCTTGTGCAATTACCCCTCACAAGAATTCCCATCCACAGTCAGCCAGAAATACAGAAATCTCCCAAGCAAGTGTCAGTCCCAAAATTAATCACCACCGAACTAGAAGAAGGTCCTGCCCACAGTGCTGATGGTGTACAGGTCTGGTGGGTATCAGATGTATTCCATATCCCTGGTCAAGTATGCAGTTTGCACATGTTCAGGGTTCCTGGTCTTGTCAAGGATCCAAACTGAACCCGCAAAAGTGTTCAGATTTTGTTTTTTTACAATTTCTTATCATCAAAGGGGACCTAGACATGGCCTGTATCCCGGCAGCATTGCTGAAGTAAGTCAACAGCGATGTACCATAGACATTGCATGAAGAACCCATTGTTGGTTTAAGGATAGTTTGCACTAACCAGGAAATTAAGGCAATTGAACACCTCATCCCCTTGTGATCAACAGTAACGTAGGAAGATGGTGAAGGGTGAGTGTTACTGAGGCACAGAAAAACCCACTCTTTTTAAATTTATATAGTCTATATCAAGCACTCCAGTAACAAAGGACATAAACGTACAAAAAGAACTTGCACACACTATAGAACTATACTGGCACATCTGTAGATCCTATAGATCTAGTAACTCAGCATTACGTATATGCCACAAGAGAACATGGGGATATAGAGGTTTGTGTCCAAGTATTTATGAGTGGTGATGAAATAAGGAAACAACATGGCCGTGCCTAAAAATACAAAAACAGAACTTGAGAAATACTTCACACAGTAGAACTCGTAATTACAGTGTTCGAAAAAAAAATAATAAAGGGAACATATATCAGGTAGCATAGCTAATACACTCGAAAATATTACTCTGAGAAAAGGTAAAACCAACAGAGAGGCCGGAATCTCATTGTCAGTGGGGTTTCTGCTGTAGATCAAGAAATTCCTGAACCACAGCAGGTAATGTGAAAGCTTGACCCCCATCCTTCTTCACCCTCTGCTTTGCAGGAAACCACAGATAGGCCTTGCATGCAGAATCAACAAGCTTTTTTCTAAGAGGCTGCAGTTCAGATGCTTTAACTGTGTGATGGAATGAAGATCTTGAAATGTATGGATTTTCCCTTACTCGTGGATAGGTTCCCCAGTCCCATTCCAGCTCTTGCAACTGCTTCTCACTGTTGGGGATCAGCAGGCTCCAGTGAGAGTATTCTTCCTCCCTAATTGTCCACCTTCCCTCCCCAGTGACTGCCAAGTGGAGCATTAATAGTAATTCTTATTACCATCCCACGCCTGTCGAACTAATTTTATTTCAGGGTACAACCCAATAAAACACATAACTAAATATTCAGTTCATTATTCACAATGTAGATAAAAACAATTATTAAACTTGTATACACATTAACATAAAAACATAGATTTTTTTTGAGAGTTCAAAAGGAAAGCTAAATACTGTCTTCAGCATAAAGTAGTTTCCCCAATCCGTGCTTCAAAAAAATTAAAAACCAGGTAAATGAAGATAAAAGTTCAGGACAGGGAATAAATCAATTCATAAACCAGTGCATTGCCTTAGTCTAAAAATCTAACAGGGCAGCACTCTTTCTGAAGATCCACACAGAAAACAAATATTTGCTCAGCCCAAATATAAGTGTACTAGTATCAGATCTAAAAATCCTGAGTGCAACTACATATTTTCTTTTAGCCAAGATTCAAGCATAAAGGACAAATCCATTTGCATCATGGTCTGAAATACGAGGGCAAAAGAACAAAAATACTCAATATTTTCAACTGTATTAGTACAATAGTTAGAAGTAGAAGAATCACCAGAAGTAATGTGCCAAATAAAGGAAAAGGCATTTACAGGTAAAGTACCAAATCTGAATTTGATGGTAGAGGTTTTTGTTTGCAAGGGGTGGATAAATCTCAACTGAAAAGTCTTCAACTTTAGGGGTAGGCTTGTGGCTCAGGGACTGATTGGTAAGGTTTCCAATTTTCGCGGATTGATGCTACTGTTCAATCACAAAGTTCCAACGCGTGTTTGTTAAAATACTTTTTAGCAGTTTTCTTATGAACGAAGGACTTAGAGGCCCAGTCTAAAGAGACAATATTTCACATAAGATAGCTTCATTACATTTAGATGGAAATCAAGTCCAATGATCTCGTCTAGTTCGGCTCTGTGAGGATCCAGTTCATGTTGGGACCACAAACTTACTTAATAAAGAAGAGGTTTCATATCAGCTAGATGGTCAATGCTTTTTTTACCCAGTGTCAAAGATCAAAGGTAAATTTGGCGAACTATGGGGAAGATTTAATAAAGATTTAGGAGAATAATTCTCCTTTATTGTAAAGTTATTCACATTGGCGATTACCCATTTATCTGTTCCACATAAAGCAGCAGATTCTTTCTTGAACTTTTTTGAAGAGCTGTAGACACTGCTCTAGATTACGTGTATCTCTGCATTTTAAGAATCGCTGCCACCCTGTGTTGTACTAAAAGACTGCTCTTCTGTATTTGGGGTCCCCATGTTAATGAATTGGACAATCATTGGCGCAAATAATCAAAAGTCGGAACAGATTCAATTAAAGTTTTGCCCAAACTGCGTTTTCCCTGCCTGACATTATGTGGATTTTATACCATGTATTTAGTCTTTTGGGTATTTATATCCAGCACTGTATGATTGAAGAACTCGTTAAACTTGTTTAAGAGGTTATGTAGACCCAAATGATTTCTGGATAGAAATAGAGTATCATCGGCAAAAAGTAATGGAATCTTTTTGTCGGTCAATTTAGGCGAATCATTAATGCAACCATCAAGATACTATACAACTCCATTGATGTATAGAGAAAGTAGGGTGGGTGCCAGGACCTTCCCAGCCCCTTTCTGATTCCCCACCAGTAGCTCTGAATTTAGAAAAACCTTGTGTCCAGGATATGTTAATTGTGTCTTGGGCAATCTTCATTCCCAGAATGTGCAGACGTTGCCAAGTAATTCACTTTGTTATCAGTCCTTAATATTTAGACGACAATGCCCTAATCCAGCATCCCAAGCCTCTGCTGTTCAGTCGCTAGTTCTTAAACAATTGCTTCCACCTTTGCGTTGGATTGTTCAGGTGACACATATCTTTCCTCCTCCATTGATGAGATCTTTAATGTCTTCAGTTATGTTCGCCACCTCACACATTTTGAATTATGTCTTCTGGTGGAATTTCTGCAGCTCCTTCATCATAGCTAACATCATGGATTCACTTGAGTCGGCTACATCAGAAACTTCATCCCTTTTCTCACCCTTTTGAGGAGTCTCATGAGATGAACAATTGTTGTTTGTCCCTCTGTAACCCTTGTTTGTTTTCTTTGGGAAACATCAAAAGAGCCGGGCAAAGATTACCTGACCCACCCAGCACAGGGGCAATGCCTTCTGAAATGTGCTGTCACTCCGTGTTTCCTTGGGCACCATACCAATATTATGCCTTCCTCACCTGTGAAACATAAATGCTGGCTCACGACTGACAGTGAACTTACTAATGCTCCCAGTGGCACTCTTGCCTCTCTTTCTGATCTAACCACTGTGCATCATTGCTGACAATCTCTCTACTGGTCCCAGTTCCTCGGGTTGTTGTAACTAGTATCGATGGCCTCCCCATCATATACAGTAGAACAGTTCGAAAGCGGACAGCCTGGGAGAAACCAAACCATTTATCAGAGTCAGCCCCTCACATCTTGACTCTTTGTTCAGTGTAAGGACAGGGGCGGAGCAATCTTTCTGTGTTTTATTCAGCAAGCAAAGGTCTCGAGGTCCGAGCCTCAGCAACTGTCTCCGATCTGTAGGACCCAGCCCCACTATTGGCGGCTGCTGCTACTTCTGCTGCCCAAGGTGCAAACTCCACTGGCCTGCTTGTTTTGCTAACTGTGCGACACTGGTCACAGGTAAAGCTGTACCAGGGCCTCTATTGATGGTGGCCGCAGTGGTGCATTGCCAGCTGTTCACCCAGAAACCAAAAGACATACTTCCCCCTTCCCAGCAGGTTAGACTGGTTTCCGGAACAGGATCTCAGGAGAAGGCCATCTGTCATACCCTGCAAAGGAAAAGTGGCAGGAATACTTATGTTCGAGGCATATGAGCTGCAGATTACACACTATGCATAGATCGCTATCTGGTGTTGGGCCCGGATGTTTGCACTTGTTTTTGTCTTGGAAAGTCTTTGGAAGTCATGAGGTAGGTGACTCCTCCCTTGGATCATAGTGCGCATCGGCATCTGTTCCATCCTCAGATTGGTTTTTTCCTCCATCGGGCTCGGATGTGTTCTCATGTTCCAGTTCAGAACCGTTAATGGTTTGCTCTTTCAACGCGCATTCCTTCCCTTCTTGACGGTATTGTTTCGATCGCATTTTCCCAATCCACGCGACTCTTCAACTTCGAAGTCTTCGATTCCGGTCATCGACGAAGGCCTTTGGGCCTACCTGGGCCTCATCTCCGGCTCCTGGAAAGGACGCCATTTAAAAAGTGTCCTCGATGTGGGTCGAAGTTTCCCCACACCGACCTGCATGAGGTGTGCAACCTCTGCCTCTCACCGGAGCACGAGGCCAGAGACTGTCTAGCTTGCACCTCCTTCTGCTCCAAGAAGACGATCCGGGACCGACGAGCTAGAAGAACAATGGCTCACTCGTCATCTTCGATCCCCGACAACATCTTCCAAGAAGGCGTCGATGTTCCAGAGCAAGATCGGGTTGAACAAGGCATTATCAGCGCCTCCGAAGCAGATGACTCAGACGTCAAGGACATCACTCCAGCTCAGAGGGCCGTGAGTACAGTCGTCGACCCCAACACCCCCTCGACGCTATCAAAAAAGGCTTCGGTACCACCCTCACCTTCGGGGCCAGGTGCACACCGAGACACTGCTTGCCATGCCCCGCCTACGGGCCCTGTAAAGAAGCCTGCTAAGCCTTTAGGTGACTCTGGCTCGAGTCAGCCTACCCCAGTGGCGAAAAACATGCACAGGCACCGAAAAAGAAGACGTCCTCTACTTCATCCACACCGACCACTGCTTCGACATCTAAGCACTCGGCGCGAAGGTTAGCACCGGTTCCTCGGCATCGACAACACCTTCGGAGCCGACCAAAAAACGGCCACCGAAGGGCCCCGACTCCCATTCTTTGAAGCCGAAGACCTCGGAACCCAAAAAAACAACAGGTTCCATCGGACAAAGACACTGCAAATCTGCACGGTGCCAAACCCAGAAACGCTACCGAGTCGGCGCCGAAAAAGCATACGGCACCGAAGCCGTCGACTCCGAAGGATCTGCCTCACACAGAAGAACTGTTTCACCCAGATTCTACCCAAAAGACTCTTGTGAATGATCCTAAGACTGGTCACTTAATGCTTAGCATCAACAAAAGACCCCTAGAAACGCCTGCACCGGTTCCACCACCGAAAAAGAGAGACTTTGCTACCTCTCCATTAAGGATCCCTTCTCTTCTTCCTCCTCCTCCTCCCCCCACCACACCGCTCTCCTACACCATCACCTACTCCAGTAGATAATGATGATAACAAAACCTCAGATGATACAGGGGGAGGTGCGGACGATCAACCCCTAGGGGACCCTACCCCTACCAGCTCCACAGACCTCTGGGATGATTACAGTGTCTTAGACGTCCCTTACACCCCACACGACGACATCTATCCCTCCAGGCCTTCCCCTCCATAGGACAATATCGGCTTCAACCAGCTCCTCCACAGAGCTGCCCAGTGCCACGGGGTGGCCCATCATACAGACCCAAGTGCAGTGCGTCACAGGCAGCAAACATATGGCGCATTGCCAATACACAAGCGCTGTTAGCTAGGTATGACAGGACACATTATGATGAGCTTGAGTCCATAATGCAACACCTCCAAGACCGGTATAAAAACAGGGCCAATAATCTCATACAAGAAGGTAAAACCATCAATAACACCTCCATACGCTGTGCCTTAGATGTCGCAGATACCGCCTCAAGGGCAATAAACATCCGTGTCCTTCTGCATAGGTATGCCTGGTTACGCATCTCGGGGTTTAAACCGGAAGTCCAGGGTACCATACTGAATCAGCCATTTGATGAGCAACACCTATTTGGCCCTAATGTGGACGTATCACTTGAGAAAATGAAAAAGGATACAGACACAGCCAAATCTATGGGAGCCTTGCAGTCACAAGCTCCCAGACGGTCTTTTCATCGCTCATCTTTCATCTTTCAGAAGCACCCACAGAGGCTACTCCTCTGATAGCCCCTCCATTTCTTACAAGGCTCCCACCCAATCCACCTTTAATAGAGGTTACCAAAGGGGTGGTTACAGGGGGAACAACAGCAATGGCAGAGGCAAAAACAACAACTCCTACTCTGCCTCCACCCCCACCCCCACCCCATGACTTCCCTCCACTTCCCCCAGACCATTCTACTCCAGTCGGGGGAAGACTCCACCAATTCCTCCCTGCCTGGGAAAACATCACTTCAAACAAGTGGGTGCAACAGATAATTCAGACAGGCTATTGTCTCGAACTAACATCTACCCCCCCAAACATACCACCCAAACCGCGTCCAATGTCACAAGAACATCTGTTACTGCTAAAGCAGAAGGTAATCTCCCTCCTACAAAAAAGTTCAATAGAACCAGTTCCCCTGCACCAACAAAACAAGGGAGTCTACTCCCTCTATTTTCTCATACCAAAAAAAGGACGGCTCTCTAAGACCTATTCTAGACCTCAGACAGGTACTCTGAAAAGTGATAGATGTTGTCTATTTTGTAGATATGCTGCTATGGCAGCAATATGCAGTCTGATAGACGTGTAGGCTAAGTTGCATCTTTGGAGGTGTAGTAAGTAGCCTATGATTTGTTGGATAGGCACATCTCTGGGATCAGTGTTGTTATTACAAACCGTTTCCACTTGGCTGCATAGCATGCTCTAGTGGTAGGCCGTCTAGCTTCTTTAATGACCGTCATACAGTCAGGAGGAAGGTTAAGGTAACCGAATTCTAGGACTTCAGGAGCCAGATCGCTAAGTTGAGCTGAGCTGGATCTGGGTGTTGGATCTCTCCATGGTTCTGGGTTAAGAGGGGTGGAGAGAGGTGTAATTTTTGGTGCGGAACTACTGAGAGTTTGAAAAAACGGTTGAATAACTTGCGGATGAAGTTCCCACTCGTGGATCTGTTGTGACTGATGGCTCAACAGATCGGCTATTGTGTTTTGGACTCCTGGGACATGATAGGCTAGGAGAAATATGTTCTGAGGTATATCCCACCTCCATATGCTCTGTGCGAGCTGCAGAGAGTGTGTCCTGCCTTGTTTTTGTATCTAATACATGGCTGTCATGTTGTCTGTGCGGACCAGTACAGCTTTGCCTGATATGTGTGTTTGAAATGCTTTTAAGGCTAGGAATATGGCTAGTAACTCCAGGTGGTTGATGTGGAGTAACTTCTGTTGAGGTGTCCACCTGCCCTGCATGGTGTGATGTAGTAGGTGAGCTCTCCAAGCCGGAGAGCGATGCGTCCGCTGTCATAACTATTTGAGGAATCTGCTCTAGGAACGGTCGCCCTTTGGAAAGGTCCTTGCTACCCTAGACCTCAAGGATCCCTATTTCCACATTCCTATTCACATTTGTAGTGGACGGTCAGCACTATCAATTCAAAGTACTCCCATTCGGAGTCACCACAGCACCAAGAGTGTTTACCAAGTGCCTAGCGGTGGTGGCGGCACACATCTTCCCATATCTAGACGACTGGCTCATAAAAGCCAGCTCATACACTCAGTGTGTACAACACACTCACGCCACTATTCAACAACTTCATGACCTGGGGTTCACAATAAACCACGCCAAGTCCAACCTGCAACCGTCCCACACGCAACAATACCTCGGTGCCACAATAGACACCTCAAGGGCGCTAGCCTATCCCAGTCGCACCAGGATAGCAAGCATACAAGCTCTTCTCACCAAATTCCAACCGCAACTCTCTCTCTTCCAGCTCGAGTGTTCATGCAGCTAATAGGAATTATGGCCTCTTGCATATTCATAGTACCCCATGCAAGACTCCAGATGCGTCCTCTCCAAGAGTGCTTAGCACGCCAATGGAACCAGGCTCAAGGTCAGCTAACAGATCTGGTGATGGTAGACGGTCGTAACCATCACTCTCTGCAGTGGTGGAACACCAAGGACCTTTCCAAAGGGCGACCGTTCCTAGAGCCAATTCCTCAAATAGTTATGACAGCGGACTCATCGCTCTCCGGCTTGGTGAGCTCACCTACTACATCATACCATGCAGGGCAGGTGGACACCTCAACAGAAGTTACTCCACATCAACCACCTGGAGTTACTAGCCATCCTAGCCTTAAAAGCATTTCAAACACACACATCAGGCAAAGCTGTATTACTCCGCACAGACAACATGACAGCCATGTATTATATACAAAAACAAGGCAGGACACACTCTCTGCAGCTCGCACAGAGCATATGGAGGTGGGATATCCTGGTGGAGGAGCTCGACCTCACACCTTACTTACACTTGTCTTTCAAGGAATTGAGGTCCCTATGCAAACTTAAAAATTTACCAATGGGCCTGCATCCAACCAAACTAGGGCTCCAGGAGCTCTTGGCTGAGTATGCTAAGGACCACCCATCTGAACATGGTGATGGCCAGTCAGATGAGGAAGGGGAAGCAGAGGAGGTTGACAATAACCCCCCATACTATCCCCTAGGGAGGAGAGGGCACCCATACCCTTCAATCCAAGAATTAGCATCTGGGCACCTAGAGATCACACAGGTGACTCTGGTACCAGAGAGATCACTGGGGGACCCACCAGTGAAGAGGACAGCCTTGTGAGGCTGGCCAGAAGATTAGAGCTAGAGTCCAGGCTCCTGGCTCTGGAAAAAGAAAGGTGAGAGATGGGTTTAGCACCCATCAATGGTGGCAGCAATAATAAAAATAAGGATAGGGAGGAAACTTCTGACCTTAAAATCCCCAAAGGGATTGTCCCTAAATTTGAGGAAGGTGATGGTATCATCAAATGGTTCACAGCCTTTGAGAGGGCTTGTGATATCAGAAAAGTAAAGAAACCTCTCTGGGGGGCACTCCTGTGGGAACTGTTCTCTGGTAACTGCAGAGACCGGCTTCTGACCCTCTCTGGGCCAGAAGCAGGATCCTATGAGCTCATGAAGAAAGCTCTGATTGAGGGATTTGGATTCACCACTGAGGAGTATAGAATTAGATTCAGGGGGGCTCACAAAACCCAGACCCAGTCCTGGATTGATTTTGTAGATTTCTCAGTGAAGACACTGGATGGTTGGTTAGCTGGACATGGTGTGCAGGATTTTACTAGATTGTACAATTTATTCATGAAGGAACATATATTAAGTAACTGCACAAATGAAAAGTTGCATCAGCATTTGGTAGACCTAGGTCTAATTTCTCCCCAAGAAATGGGAAAGAAGGCAGACCACTGGGTCAAGACTAGGGTGACAAGGACAGCCACTGGGGGTGACCAAAAGAAAGTGGTCACAAAACCTCCCCAGGGGATAGGTGGTGAGAATCTCCAAGATAAAAAGTCTGAGTCTTCCAAAGGGCCCCAAAAATCTTTTCAGGTGGGTGGGACCCAAACTACTCCCTATGTGCCTCAACCCTATAGGGGGAAGAACTATGATCCTTTAAAGGCCTGGTGTAATAACTGTAAGAGGTCAGGACACCTAACTGTAGACAAATCTTGCCCCCACAACAAAGCCCCTAAGGCACCCAGTACAGCTACTCCTGGGGCAGCAAGTATACAAATGGGATCAGAGGTGTACCCTGAGCAAATCTGGGAGCACACTGAAGCAAGTCTAGTCTCCTTGGGAGAAGTGGAGTTTGCCACTGTAGCTGTGTGGCCCCCCAACTTAAAGAAATACTTACAGTACCCCTGGGTGAATGGAACTAGGGTAGAAGCTCTGAGGGATACAGGTGCCAGTGTCACTATGGTGAAACACACTGGTTTCCCCTGAGCAATACTTGATTGGGAAGTCTTACCCAGTCACCAACGCTGACAGTGTCACCACTAGTCATCCCATGGCCATGGTGACATTAGACGGGGGGGGGGGGGGGGGGGGTTACTGGCCTGAAACAGGTAGTGGTCTCTCCAAAGTTGCCAGCTGCATGTCTGCTTGGAAATGATCTGGAAACCTCAGCCTGGGCTGAGGTTGAGCTAAAGGCCCATGCAGCCATGCTGGGCATCCCTGAATTGGTGTGTGTGCAAACCAGAGCAAGAGGAAGGGTGAAAAAGTAGGTCTGGAGCCTGAAATAATGGCCTAACCAACCAAGAGAAAAGGTAAGAAGACTGGGGAACCAGCTTCTACACAGCAAACCATTCAGGACCCCTCTCCACAGGGAGAGGATTTGGATACCCCAGAGGGAACTGAGTCCATGGAGCTTGACCCTTACCAGGTTGAACTCTTGGGCCCAGGGGGACCCTCTAGGGAAGAGCTGTGCCAGGGTCAGCGAGACTGTCCCACTCTTGAGAGCTTGAGGCAGCGAGCTGTTTCAGAAGCAAGGGGAGGTATCAGTGGTACCCACAGAGCTTATTGGGAAGAGGGATTACTGTATGCTGAGGCAAGAAACACCACATTTCTGGAGCCACCAGGAGGGTGGTAGTGCCACAGAAGTACAGGAAGTTCCTCCTAACTTTGGCTCATGACATCCCCCTAGCTGGACATCTGGGGCAATGGTGGGAAAGGCTAGTGAGTCACTTTCATTGGCCCCTGATGCACCAAAAGATGAAGGAGTTTGTCAGCTCCTGTGTTACCTGTCAAGCCAGTGGCAAGACAGGTGGCCACCCAAAGGCCCCCCTCATCCCACTACCAATGGTGGGGGTTCCCTTTGAAAGGGTAGGAGTGGACATTGTGGGTCCACTTGAACCTCCCACAGCCTCAGGGAACAAATGCATTCTAGTGGTAGTGGATCATGCTACTAAGTACCCTGAAGCAATTCCACTTAGGACTACTACAGCTCCTGCAGTAGCCAAGGCCCTCCTGGGTGTCTTCACCAGGGTAGGGTTTCCTAAGGAGGTGGTTTCAGACAGAGGTTCCAACTTCATGTCTGCTTACCTAACACATGTGGAAGGAGTGTGGAGTGCAGTACAAGTTTACTACACCCTACCACCCACAAACCAATGGCCTTGTTGAGAGATTCAACAAGACATTGAAAGGTATGATCATGGGTCTCCCTGAAAAACTCAAAAAGAGATGGGATGTCCTGTTACCATGCCTGCTTTTCGCTTACAGGGAAGTACCACAGAAGGGAGTAGGTTTCTCACCCTTTGAACTTCTGTTTGGTCATCCTGTAAGGGGACCACTTTGTCTTGTAAAAGAGGGCTGGGAGAGGCCTCTTCAAGAGCCCAAACAAGACATAGTGGACTATGTGCTTGGCCTAAGGTCCAGAATGGCTGAGTACATGGAAAAAGCATCCAAGAACCTTGAGGCCAGCCAGGAGCTCCAGGAGCACTGGTATGACCAAAAAGCTGCACTGGTTGAATTTCAACCTGGGTAACAGGTGTGGGTTTTGGAGCCAGTGGCACCAAGTGCTCTCCAAGATAAATTGAGTGGCCCTTACCCTATCCTAGAAAGAAAGAGTGAGGTCACCTATTTAGTTGACCTGGGCACTAGCAGGACACCCAAAAGTGTCATCTATGTGAACCGCTTTAAGCTCTACAATGACAGTGCTGACATCACCATGCTGATGGTGACTGATGAGGAACAGGAAGCAGAGAGTGAACCTCTCCCTGACCTCCTCTCCTACAGCCCAAAAGATGGGTCAGTAGATGGTGTGATCTTCTCAGACACCCTCTCTGCCCAACAGCAGACTGACTGCAAGCAAGTCTTGCAACAGTATGCTAGCCTCTTTTCCCTGACCCCTGGTCTGACAAACTGGTGTACCCATGATGTGGACACTGGTGACAGTGCTCCTGTCAGAAAAAAAATCTATCTACAGTCAGACCAAGTTAAGGAAAGCATCAAAGCTGAGGTCAGCAAGATGCTGGAGTTAGGGGTCATTGAACCCTCTGAGAGCCCCTGGGCCAGCCCAGTGGTTCTGGTCCCCAAATCTAATCAACAAGGTGAAAATAGATAGATGAGGTTCTGTGTGGACTATAGAGGGCTCAACTCTGTCACCAAGACAGATGCTCACCCTATCCCAAGGGCAGATGAACTGATAGATTAATTAGGGGCTGCCCAATTCCTCAGTACCTTTGACTTAACTGCAGGGTACTGGCAGATTGGCATGGCCCCAGGAGCAAAAGAAAAGACAGCATTCTCCACCCCTGATGGGCATTATCAGTTTACTGTGATGCCCTTTGGGTTAAAGAATGCCCCTGCCACTTTCCAGAGGCTGGTGAACCATGTCCTGGCTGGGCTGGAGTCCTTTAGTGCAGCTTATCTTGATGATATTGCTGTCTTTAGCTCCACCTGGCAGGATCACCTTGGAAAAGTTTTAGAGGCTCTGCAAAATGCAGGTCTCACTATCAAGGCATCCAAATGCCAGATAAGTCAGGGCACTGTGGTGTACTTGGGCCACCTTGTAGGTGGAGGCCAGGTACAACCCTTACAACCCAAGATCCAGGACATCATGGACTGGATAGCTCCAACAACCCAGACCCAAGTCAGGGCATTCCTTGGCTTGACTGGGGACTACAGGAGGTTTGTGAAGGGGCATGGGTCCATTGTGATCCCCCTCACAGAAGTCACCTCCAAGAAGATGCCCAAGAAGGTTAACTGGATAGTTAGTTGCCAAAAGGCTTTTGACACCCTAAAAGAGGCAATGTGCTCAGCACCAATTCTAAAAGCTCCAGATTATGCCAAGCAGTTCATAGTGCAGACTGATGCCTCTGATCTAGGGATAGGAGCGGTCCTATCCCAGACCAATGATGAAGGCCAAGACCAACCTGTTGCTTTTATAAGCAGGAGGCTACTCCCCAGAGAGCAGCGTTGGAGTACCATTGAGAGGGAGGCCTTTGCTGTGGTTTGGTCCCTGAAGAAGTTGAGGCCATACTTGTTTGGTACTCACTTCCTAGTTCAAACTGACCACAGACCTCTCAGATGGCTAATGCAGATGAAAGGGGAAAATCCAAAACTACTAAGGTGGTCCATCTCCCTACATGGAATGGACTTTGAAGTGGAACACAGACCAGGGACTGCCCATGCCAATGCAGATGGACTTTCCAGGTTCTTCCACTTAGACAATGAAGACTCCATAGGGCAAGGTTAGTCTCATCACCTTTCGTTTGGGGGGGGGGGTTGGGGGGGGGGGTTGCGTGAGAAAGTGCCATCTTTCTTGCATGGTATGCCCCCACTTTTTGCCTACCCAGGGCCTTGTGACCAGGGAAGGCCTCTAAGGGCTGCAGCACTCCTTGTGCCACCCTTGGAGGCCCTGTACCCTTACACACACTGCCTTTGCAGGCTGGGTGTCTGGGTGCAAGACAAAACAAAGTCGACATGGCACACATCCCTGTGTGCCATGCCCATCACCTACACTGCCATGGCATACATCAGCCACTCCTCTAGCTGGGTGCCTTATGCCAATGGTGTGGGCACAGGAGCAGGAGCCCTGTGCCCCTACAGTACCCAGGTCCATTCCTGAGCACTGTAAGTGCAGTGCTGCCATTTAAGAGTACATGGTGCTGAGAGCTCGTCAAACACGAACTCCACAGCACCATAATGGCAACACTGAAGACTGAGAAGTTTGGTATCAAACTTCTCAGCACATTAAACCCACACTGATGCCAGTGTGGGATTTAATTTACCAAGCACCCCAGAGAGCATCTTAGAGATGCCCCCTTAAACCTAACCTACAATCCACGTCTGCTCTGAGGCTGCCTAGGCTGCCACACAGCAGACATGTTTCTGGACCCCTGGGTGGGAGAGCCCCTGCTCTCCTGGGCCTGCAACAATGCACATCCTGGGCGAGGTGCTAAATCTCCTCCCCCAGGATGGGCAGGGGGAAGCTTCAAAGGCATGCCGCCTCTGTGAGCTTCCCCAGGCCACTGTAACCCCCCACTCTGGCGGGAAGCTTGGCCGGAAACCCCAAATAAGGACAGGGGATGTGCCAGCCTGTCAACCCCACCCCTCAGGTGGGGGAGGCGAGGTGAAGCACATCTCCGGGCTCTCGCCATCTTGAAGATGGGAAGCCCTACCCTATCAGGACTAGGCTACTGCCCCCTCCCACAGGAGAGAGGCAGGATAGGGGTGTACCCACCCCAGGACAGGGACCCATTGGTCCCTGCCCTTCACCTACCTGTAACGCCCCTAAATCTAGTATTTAGGGGCACCCTGAACCTTCCTTCCCCAGATTCCAAAATACAAAGAAGAGCAAGAAGAAAGAAGACCTGCCCTGCAGCTGCTAAGAAGAGGAAGACACCAACTTCTTTGGCCCCAGCCCTACCGGTCTGTCGACCCTCAAACCTGCTCCAACCCGGCATCTCTTGTGGCCAGCAACCTCACAAACCCCGGAGGACCTGGCTACCTTTTGGCTCTATGCCCCTGGGACTCCCATGAGTAGAGGCTCTACTCAAAACCTACCTCTAATCCCTGGCAGCAGCCCGGAACCGCGAACCCAGCACACTCTGCACCAGCCAAGCCTGGCCAGTGCCGGAGTGAACAAAGACCACGAGGACGACCCCACGGCGACTGTGACCCCGAGTCCGGCACCCAAGGACCTCCTTCGACCCTCCTGAAGAAGCCTGCAGCCTCAGAACAAGGTGCCCCCCTGCCGCGATCAACAGAGGGTAAGCTTTCCCGACACCAAAAGGCACCCCTGCACGCGGCACCCCGCGGCCCCCTGTGCCCAATCCCGGGGTACCTACCTATCCTCCAACTACCCAACTTACCTCTCGAAGTGGTGGTGGCACCTGAAGAATCCTCGTCCCCGAGCTTGCAGTCTTTTTCTAAACCGGAGATTTCCCATTGAAATCAATTGAGCGCCCGAAGGCTCAAAAGCACCCTGCACCCAGCCGCCCGAGTGGCCCTGGCAGTGCAACCTCTACACCTACCTACTTCCGCACTTGCCCTGAGTAAGTGACCAGGAGCCCAGCTCCCACAAACGCGTGGCTTGCTAGTCAGCAGCCACCAACCAAGGCCCCCCTATCCCTCATAGGATAACATTGGGCCTAACTCTCTCTGCACCCGGCCGCCCTAGAGTCGCTGAGGGTGAACCAACTGTACCTACCTGACCCTGGGGGACGCCTGAGTCTATGCCCAGAACCTCAACTCTGCCAGTCGAGTACTTACCTTTAAACCGATAACTCTATTTTCTTCATAGGGTAACATTGACTGGCTTTTTCCTGAAATTTCTACGTGTGGACTTTTCGAATCTTAAAATATTCACCAAAAATCAGCCGAGTAACAAACGAAAATACTCACGTGCTCTTAGGTGAGCTCCCAGTGCTGGATCTTGGTGCCCAGCACTGACTCTGAAAAATACTTACAACTGTACTTACCAGTAACCCAATTTTCTCCCATAGGAAATCATTGACTGTTTTTCTGTGAAATTTCTTCCAAGTGTCAATTTCTGCAATCTTGAAATATTCTTTAAAAATCGTATAATATCTGAAAACGTAATTACTTACCTGTTTTGGATAAAGGTCCCAGTACTGAGTCTAGGCACCCAGTACTGGATTACAAAAGTAACAAGAACATACTGTACCTGCAACTTGAATTTTCTTCCATAGGGAATCATTGACTGTTTTCTTTGAAATATTTTCTAAGTGTCAACTTTTAAAATAGCTAAATATTGTTTAAAAATCATCACAGTAATTAAGTCGACTTTCATCACTTGATTCTAAGTACTGACCCAGGACTGAATCTAGGATCCAGTCCTGGAATTCCAAAAGTAATCCTAAAAGTAATCTGTTGCAAATAACTTGAAATTTTCATTGAGCTCAATCCATTGTTGTGTTTAAAATAGAGTTGCCTATTGCAACCACTTGTAACTGTTTACAAAAGTCAATTGCATATTGCAAAAGTATTTATATAAAGCATCTCATTCTGAGAAAATATATTTTAAATCCAATTGTTGGTTCTAAAATAAAACAAGCATATATGTTTTTTATATATAAACCATTGGCCTAGAGTTCAGTTATTGAGTGTGTGAGACCATTTGCTGACTGAGTGTGTACAACAAATGCTTTACACTGTCCTCTGATACTGCCTTACTGCTCGACCAAGCTACCACTTTAGAGAGTAAGGTTATATCTAACTTTACCCTCTGTCAACCCTGGGGGACTGTGGACTCTGTACACCCTGTACCTATTAAAGAATAGTATAAACAGAGCCACTTTCTCACATGGGGGCAACCACAGATAGACCTCTTCGCCACCCAAGAAAACGCCAAATGCCCAAGCTTCGCCGCCAGGTATCCTCACCCATTGTCCAAAGGCAATGAGATGTGGATGAACTGGTCAGGCAGATTTGCGTACGCTTTTCCGCCTCTCCCACTCATTCCACTAGTGGTGTGCAAACTACAGCAACACTCCTTAACACACATACTAGTTGCTCCAACTTGGGCCAGACAACCATGGTACACCACATTGCTGGAACACTCAGTAGTTCCGCACCACAAATTACACCTCTCTCCACCCCTCTTAACCCAGAACCATGGAGAGATCCAACACCCAGATCCAGCTCAGCTCAACTTAGCGATCTGGCTCCTGAAGTCCTAGAATTCGGTTACCTTAACCTTCCTCCTGACTGTATGAACGTCATTAAAGAAGCTAGACGGCCTACCACTAGAGCATGCTATGCAGCCAAATGGAAACGGTTTGTAATAACAACACTGATCCCCGAGATGTGCCTATCCAACAAATCATAGGCTACTTACTACACCTCCAAAGATGCAACTTAGCCTACACGTGTATCAGACTGCATCTTGCTGCCATAGCAGCATATCTACAAAATAGACAACATCTATCACTTTTCAGAGTACCTGCCATAAAGGCCTTTATGGAGGGACTCAAAAGAATAATTCCCCCCAGAGTACCACCTTCACCTGTGTGGAATTTAAACATAAATTCCTCCCTAAAGTCATTTCTCCCTTCCACCTCAATCAATCTGTGGAGCTGCCTGTATTCTTCTCGCAGCCACAAACAGTCGCAGAAAGAGCTCTTCACACCTTAGATGTCAAAAGAGCACTGCTCTACTACATCGAGAGAACACAAACTTTTCGTAAGACCAAACAACTATTCGTGTCTTTCTCACCACCACACAAGGGCAACCCCATATCAAAATCTGGTATAGCTAGGTGGATTGTCAAATGCATACAGATTTGTTACCACAAAGCAAAACGTACATTATCTGTTCCTCCTAAAGCCCACTCTACACGAAAGATAGGGGCTTCAATGGCATTTTTAGGAAACATTCCCTTAGACGATATCTGCAGATGTAGATGTGCAAACTAAACAACAAGCTAGTGTGGGCCAGGCTGTACTCAAAACACTATTTCAAACTACTGCAACAGATACTGGTGGTCGCCGCTAGTACGGGATATTGCTATACAATCTATGCATAGTGTGTAATCTGCAGCTCATATGCCTCGAATGGAATATTCTACTTACCAGCATGCATCTGTTCTTGGCATGTAGAGCTGCAGATCTACACACGCCCACCCGCCTCCACGGCTACCTTTATCTGTTCCAGTATTATCTCATTTAGATACAGCATACATGGGCATCTTTCCTGTTTCTTACAAAAACTCCCATCATTTCCCTGCTGACGAAAAATAATCTGAGGATGGAACAGATGCCCATGCGCACTACGATCCAATGGAGGAGTCACCTACCTCGTGACTTCCAAAGACTTTCCAAGACAAAACCAAGTGCAAACATCCGGGCCCAACACCAGATGGTGATCTATGCATAGTGTGTAGATCTGCAGCTCTACATGCCAAGAACAGATGCATACTGGTAAGTAGCATATTCCATCTAGTGCCACAATGCTTTGGTTCCAAATGAACACCACCATTCACTCCCCCAAATAAAACATGCACAATTGGAACACATAAATGACAGACCCAGGGGGTGTTTTGCCAAAAGGGCTACAGATAGTAGTGGCAGCATTTATCAGCCCAAGGGATTGTGCCTTTCCATCGTTCAGCACAGTCTGGATTGAGGTGCCAGTAGCCATCCCCATCCTGAAAGAGGATACACTTTTCATGTCCGTAGTCATCAGAGCACGCTAAAGTCAAACATGAAGCACTTCTAGTGGGCTTGCATGATAGCTGAATTCACTGGAGCTAAATCAAATGGCAGGGAGGTGGGGGCGTTTTTTCCAGTTTTGCAGAGTTCAGTTCCCAAGAGGATTATGTAGAGACTTTAACGAAGCTGATCTAGTTTGCTTTGCAGAATCATGAGCAAATGATCTCTGGTAGACTGTGTGAATATGCAAAATTGTTTATTTCTAAAACAGACCTGCTTTAAATATAGCCTCTTTATTGTGTGGTAGAATGCTTCTTGATTATAGGTTAAGTTCATAATGTGACTGGTATAATTTTGTGTTGGATAGGTGGGGTTGCAAACTCAAAACCTGAAGACTAATGGTAAAAAGTTAAACCAAGAGTCTCCTAATCAAAAGAAGAAAGCAAATGGAATCCACAGTCACCCAGTGAAGCAACCGAATCAAATTTTGGTAATTATGTGTCATGCAAAGTTTAAATCAGAAAAATAGATATGCATGAAAGTAAGAAACAGTAACACATTGCATCCCTAACATATGTTAATGAAAAATTATTTCTTGTGCAAGCACTCAATCTAAACAGATTCCAAAAGGATCCATTCATGTCCATTTACGTTTGTTCCTATTCCTATGAAGTGGATAAGAAATATTGACTCATCAGATTTAAAACAAACCTGCTGTATTTTTACCTAGATTTAATTGCAACAATTTTTCAGTGGGACTCTCGTCTAACAGTACCCCTTGTATATTTCTGAGGCATGTAACTCAACTCTACACTTCATACACCAAAATCCCATTAATGTCTGATAGCACTACAATAGAAAAAGTACAGGACACTTTTGTTTTTGTTTCCAAAAATAGTTATGTTCGAGGCATATGAGCTGCAGATTACACACTATGCATAGATTGCCATCTGGTGTTGGGCCCGGATGTTTGCACTTGTTTTTGTCCTGGAAAGTCTTTAGAAGTCACAAGATAGGTGGCTCTTCCTTTGGATCATAGTGCACATGGGCATCAGCTCCATCCTCAGATTGTTTTTTTCCGCCATCAGGCTCGGATGTGTTTCTCGCGCTCCAGTTCGAACCGTTACCGTTTTTTTCTTTCGACGCACAATCCTTCCCTTTTCAACGGTATTGTCTCGATCGCGTTTTCCCAATCGACGCGACTCTCAAGAACTTCGAAGTCTTCGATTCCGGTCGTCGACGAAGGCCTTCAGGCCTACTTGGGCCTTATCATCTGGCTCATGGAAAGGACGCCATTCAAAAAGTGTCCTCGATGTGGGTCGAAGATTCCGCACACCGATCTGCATGAGGTGTGCAACCTCTGCCTCTCACCGGAGCACGAGGCCAGAGACTGTCCAGCTTGCGCCTCTTTCCGCTCCAAGAAGACGATTCGGGACCGACTAGCTAGAAGAACCATGGCTCGCTCGTCGTCTTCAATCCCTGACGACCTCTTCCAAGAGGGCGTCGATGTGCCAGAGCAAGGGCGGGTCGAAGAAGGCCTCGTCAGTGCCTCCGAAGCCGATGACTCCGACGTCGAGGACATCACTCCGGCACAGAGGGTTGTAAGTACAGACGTCGACCCCGACCCCCCCTCGACACCATCTAAAAAGGCTTCGGTCACACCTTCACCATCGGGCCCAGGTGCACACCGAGAGACTGCTTCCCATGCCCCGCCTCCGGACCCAGTAAAGAAGCCTACTAAGCCTTCAGGTGACTCTGGCTCGAGTCAGCCTACCCTTGGTGCCGAAAAACATCCACAGGCACCGAAAAATAAGCCGTCCTCATCCACGCCGACCGCTGCTTCGACATCCAAGCACTCTGCGCTGAAGACTCGCACCGGGTCCTCGACACCGACAACACACTCGGAGCCGACCAAAAAACTGCCACCAAAGGGCCCTGGCTCCCATGCTTCGAAGCTGAAAAAGACCTCGGAACCGAGGAAACAGGTTCCATCAGCCAAAGACACTGCAAAACCGCATGGTTCCAAACCCAGAACCGCTACCCACTCGGCGCCGAAAAAGCCTACGGAACCAAAACCATCGGCACCGAAGAATCTGCCTCCCACAGAAGAACTGTTTCGACCAGATCCTACCCAAAAAACTCTTGTAAAGGAACCTAAGACTGGTCACTTGATTCTTAGCTCCAAGAAACGACCACTAGATACGCCTGCACCGGCTCCACCATCTAAACAGAGAGAGATTGCTACCTCTCCATTAAGGATCCCTTCTCCTCTTCCTCCGCCTCCTCCTCCTCCACCACACCGCTCTCCTACACCATCCCCTACTCCAGTAGATGATGATGATAACAACACCTCAGATGATGCAGGGGGAGGTGCGATGATCAACCACTAGGGGACCCTAGTCCTACTGGCTCCCCAGACCCCTGGGATGATTATAGCATCCCTAATATCCCACAAGAGGACATCTACCCCTCCAGGCCTTCCCCCCCCGCCCCCCCCCCCAGAAGACACTATACGCTTTAACCAGCTCCTCCACAGAGCTGCCCAGTACCACGGGGTTGACCTGCACACAGGCCCCGTAGAGGAGGGTTGTCTCATGGACACTTTTGACACCACACAAAGGTCCACCTCAATTTTACCCATGCTTAAGGGGGTCATTAAGCATGCACCAGAGGTCTTTAAAGACCCAGTCAGGGCTCGAGTCATCAACCCTAGGATGGAAAAAAAGTATAAGGCCGCCCCTAATGATCCAGCCTACATTAAAGCCCCGCACCACTAGACTCCCTTGTAGTCTCCAATGCACGAAAAAGAGCCAATTCCCAATCATCAGGTGACGCACCACCACCAGATAAGGAGTCTAAACTCCTGGATGCCTCTGGCAAACGAACGGCGTCACAGGTGGCAATCATATGGCGCATTGCCAATACTCCAGCGCTGTTAACTAGGTATGACAGGGCACAATATGATGAGCTTGAGTCCATAATACAGCACCTCCCAGGCAGGTATAAAAATAGGGCCAATGAACTCATACAAGAAGGTAAAACCATTACTAACACCTCCATCCGTTGTGCCCTAGATGTAGCAGATACCGCCGCAAGGGCAATAAACACCAGTGTCCTTTTGCATAGGCATGCCTGGCTACGCATTTCAGGTTTCAAACCTGAAGTCCAGAGTTCTATTCTCAATCAACCATTCGATGAGCAACACCTATTTGGCCCTAATGTTGACGTATCCCTTGAAAAAATGAAGAAGGATACCGACACAGCTAAATCTATGGGAGCCTTGCAGTCGCAAGCTCCCAGACATTCCTTTCGTCGCTCATCCTTCAGGAGCACCCCCAGAGGCTACTCCTCGGATAGCCCCTCCACTTCTTACAAAGCTCCCAACCAATCCACCTGTACTAGAGGTTACCTAAGAGCTGGTTACAGGGGGAACAACAACAAAGCCAGAGGCAAAACCAACAACTCCCGCTCTGCCTCCACCCCCACCCAATGACTTCCCTCCACTTCCTCCAGACCATTCCACTCTAGTCGGGGGGAAGACTCCAACAATTCCTTCCTGTCTGGACCAACATCACCTCAGACAGGTGGGTGCAACAGATAATTTAATCAGGTTACTGTCTCGAACTAACATCTACAGGAGGTAATCTCCCTCCTACAAAAAAGTGCAATAGAACCAGTTCCCCTGCACCAACAAAACAAGGGAGTTTACTCCCCGTATTTTTTCATACCTAAGAAGGACAGCTCTCTAAGGCCTATTCTAGACCTCAGACCCCTAAACCTATACATACACTCAGACCATTTCCACATGATCACACTCCAGCAGGTCCTTCCTCTGCTTTCACAGAGCGACTTCCTTGCTACCCTAGACTTCAAGGACGCCTATTTCCACATTTCCATTCACGCCGCTCACAGGAAGTATCTCAGATTAGTTGTGGACAGTCAGCACTATCAATTCAAAGTACTCCCATTTGGATTCACAACAACACCAAGAGTGTTTACCAAGGGCCTACCAGTGGTGGCAGCACACCTAAGAAGACAGCACATTCACGTCTTCCCATATCTGGATGACTGGCTCATAAAAGCCAGCTCATACAACCAGTGTGTACAACACACTCACGCCACTATCCAACTACTCCACGACCTGGGGTTCACAGTAAACCACACCGAGTCCCATCTGCAACCGTCCCACACACAACAATACCTCGGTGCCACAATACACACCTCAAAGGAGTTAGCCTATCACAGTCCCGCCAGGATAGCAAGCATAAAGGTACTTCTCACCAAATTCCAACCGCAACACTCTCTTCCAGCTCGAGTGTTCATGCAACTTATAGGGATGATGGCCTCTTGCATATTCATAGTGCCTCATGCAAGACTCCAGATGCGTCCTCTCCAAGAATGCTTAGCACGCCAATGGAACCAGGCTCAAGGTCATTTAACAGATCAGGTGTTGGTAGATGGTCGTACTCATCGCTCTCTGCAGTGGTGGAACACCAAGAACCTTTCCAAAGGGCGACCGTTCCTAGAGCCGGTTCCTCAAATAGTTATGACAACGGACACATCGCTCTCCGGGTGGGGAGCTTACCTACTACATCACACCATGCAGGGCAGGTGGACACCTCAACAAAAGTTACTCCACGTCAACCACCTGGAGTTACTAGCCATATTCCTAGCCTTAAAAGCATTTCAAAAACAAATATCAGGCAAGGCTGTCTTAGTCTGTACAGACAACATGACAGCCATGTACTACATTCAAAAACAAGGCGGGACACACTCTCTGCAGCTCTCTCAGCAAGCACAGAACATATGGAGGTGGGCTATACCTCAGAACATTTCTCCTAGCCCAACATGTCCCAGGAGTCCAAAACACCATAGCCGATCTGTTGAGCCGTCAAACACAACAGATCCACGAGTGGGAACTTCATCCGCAAGTTCTTCAACCGTTTTTTCAAATGTGGGGGCAACCACAGATAGACCTCTTCGCCACCCACGAAAACACCAACTGCCCAAGCTTCGCCGCCAGATATCCACACCCATTGTCCAAAGGCAATGCGAAATGGATGAACTGGACAGGCAGATTTGCGTACGCTTTTCCACCTCTCCCACTCATTCCACTAGTGGTGCGCAAACTACAGCAACATTCCTTAACTCTCATCCTAAGTGCTCCAACTTGGGTCAGACAACCGTGGTACACCACATTGCTGGAACTCTCCGTAGTTCCGCACCAGAAGTTACACCTCTCTCCACGCCTCTTAACCCAGAACCATGGAGAGATCAGACACCCGGACCCAGCTCCTCTCAACCTTGCGATCTGCCTCCTGAGGTCCTAGAATTCGGTTACCTTAATCTTCCCCCTGAGTGTATGAACGTCATTAAAGAAGCTAGACGGCCTACCATTAGAGCATGCTATGCAGCCAAGTGAAAACGTTTTGTAATATATTGTCATAACAACAACACCAATCCCCTAGATGTGTCCATCCAACACATCATCGGCTACTTACTACACCTCCAAAGATGCAAATTAGCCTGCACGTCTATTAGACTGCATCTTGCTGCCATAGCAGCATATCTACAAAATAGACAACATCTATCACTTTTCAGAGTACCTGCGATAAAAGCCTTTATGGAGGGCCTCAAAAGAATAATTCCCCCAGAGTACCACCTTTACCTGTATGGAATTTAAACATCGTTCTCACAAGACTAATGGGTCCTCCATTTGAACCTCTACATAAACGTGAGCTACAATTCTTAACATGGAAAGTTGCTTTCCTAGTAGCCATTACTTCTTTACGAAGAGTTAGCGAACTACAAGCACTAACCATTCAGGAACCCTTTCTGCAGATGCATCATAATAAGGTTGTTCTCCGAACTAATCCTAAATTCCTTCTTAAAGTTATTTCTCCCTTCCACCTCAATCAATCTGTGGAGCTGCCCGTATTCTTCTCGCAGCCACAAACAGTCGCAGAAAGAGCTCTTCATACCTTAGATGTCAAAAGAGCATTGCTTTACTACATCGAGAGAACACAACCCTTTCGTAAGACCAAACAACTTTTCGTGTCTTTCTCACCACCACACAAAAGCAACCCCATATCAAAATCTGGGATAGCTAGGTGGATTGTCAAATGCATACAAATTTGCTACCACAAAGCAAAACGTACATTATCTGTTCCTCCTAAAGCCCACTCTACACGAAAGATAGGGGCTTCAATGGCATTTTTAGGGAACATTGCCTTAGATGATATCTGCAGAGCAGCTACATGGTCAACACCGCACACATTCACAAAACACTATTGTGTAGATGTGCAAACTAAACAACAAGCTAGTGTGGGCCAAGCTGTACTCCAAACACTATTTCAAAGTACTGCAACAGATACTGGTGGTCGCCGCTAGGAGGAGATACTGCTATACAGTCTATGCATAGTGTGTAATCTGCAGCTCATATGCCTCGAACGGAATATGCTACTTTCCAGTATGCATCTGTTCTTGGCATGTAGAGCTGCAGATCTACACATGCCCACCCGCCTCCCCGGCTACCTTTATCTGTTCCAGTATTATCTTAATTAGATACAGCATACATGGGCATATTTCCTGTCTCTTACAAAGCTCCATCATTTCCCTGCTGGCGAAAAACAATCTGAGGATGGAGCCGATGCCCATGCGCACTATGATCCAAAGGAGGAGTCACCTATCTCGTGACTTCCAAAGATTTTCCAGGACAAAAACAAGTGCAAACACCGGGCCCAACACTAGATGGCGATCAAAGCATAGTGTGTAGCTCTGCAGCTCTACATGCCTAGAACAGATGCATACTGGTAAGTAGCATATTCCTTACTTTTGAGAAACACAGTGCGATTCGTACAGTGTAAAAATATGCAGACGATGAAGTGAACATAAATGCAAACATAAAACAACACTGTACAAAACCCAAGGTTGGCAAATCAATCTAAACAAACGTTGTAAGGGGATAGTATCTGTATGTATAAAATAATTTCTCCAAAATATTCAAGGGATGGGATGTCGACGTTTCGACCTGAAGAAAATGTTGAGTCTCATCAGAACCTCCATTATCAGACTAGTTCACCTATGGTAGAAGCAAAGAGTGAACTCAGTCTATGTCTGTAGGTTATCTGTGACACAACACACACTGAATGAGAAAGCTAGTACTAACCACACTGTGTGTAAGTACACAATCACCCACAATAGTCACATCCAGCATATTTCAATATCTGTTAGAACAAACCTGCACGTTACAACAATGTTTATAATCTGGAGTTTTTATGTTAATGGTTCTTACCCCAAATGAGATATAGGCTCACTGCTTGCGAAGAGGTGTGTCTTTTCAACACTCCAAGACACAGCATCAACCATCAGGTCTTCAAGGAGTGGCCTCTTCCAGTGGTGTGCGGGTGGTGTGGTCACTCTCCACAGAGTGCTTTATTATGTCACGATAAGCAATAAGGATTGGACTAACGGCATGCTATTTAGATGCCATTTTCTAGGCCTATGGTTGACTTTGTGTCTTGGAGTGTTAAATGGACACACCTCCTCCCGAGATTTAACATCTACCCTGAAAGACCACCATGTGGGAGTGTTGCCTACACATTTTCTGTTTCAGATGTTTGGACACTGTCCTCGAACCATCTGACCACCCACTGCAGTCGACCTGCCAAATAATAAACTTCATAGTGGAGGGCACCTATGCCTCCTTTTTGAGTGGATTTTTGTGTCTTATTTATAACCTCTAGATGTCTGGCTGAGCCCCAGATCAGGCCTGATAACATTCCACGTAGGTCCCTGAAGAAACCTGCATTCAGCACTGCGGTCAGCGCTACAAAATAATATAGCAACCTGGGTAGCACAAGCATCTCGGCCACTGCCACTCTAAAAATTGGGCACCGTGGAAGTTTGATCCAAAAATTATATATCGCATGGTTGCTGCAACCACTGTATGTAGATTGCTATCTATAAGTTATTTGGAAGAGTGGTAGTACACCCGAACACCCAAATACAAAAAACAATTGTATAGAATCTGAATTCCAATCTGATGTGGAAGCACTGCTAGTGCTTCTCTATGGGTTTCGGTTGTAAGCAGAAAAGGGAAGCCTTTGATCGGTTGACCTTGAGGCCAGATATTGCTTCAAACTCATTCAGCAATGCCTTGCAGGACCCAGCTTGGGATCAACACCTCTTAAGTATAGTAACGCATCATCTGCATATAGAGATGTTGCATGCCATTTGCTGTTTATATCTATCCCCCACTCCTGTCTCCTCTGTTGCACCATGTGGGCCAGTGGTTCCATTGCTAATACGATCAGTTTGGGGTAGCCCATTCTAGTTCCAGATTTCACTTCCCAAAATGCATAGACCACCTGGCCTGTCTTCACACATGCTGTTAATAGTAATCTGATCCACTTAAGCAGTGCAGGCCCCTTCCCATCCTTTCCAGCACTGACATCAAGTAATGCCAGTGTAGAGTGATGAAGGCCATTTTTAGATCTAGCGATTCCACCCTATTATTCTGGCCGGCATTATAGAGCCTATCCATGATATGAAACAGATTTTGTAAGGTGATAAATGTATTGTGGCCAGGAGTAAACCCATTCTGATCATGATGTACTACATCAGCAACCATGTGTCAGTATGTTCTCGATTTATTATTTCTAGGATGTGATAATCAAGGTTTAGTAAGGACAGCAGTCAATCGAACAGACCTCCATCAAATCCTGCCAAGCCTTGGGTAACACCGTAATAATAGCTTCCCTTATTGATTGCTATAAGACTACCTGTTGTTCCGCTGCCTTATACACTTTCATTAGTTTAGGAACCAGCTAGGTTTGTAGCAGGCATACCATTCTATCAGGAAGCCAATCGCCACCAGGGTCCTACAACTTGCCAGCTGCTCTATGCTAAGGTTAGATCTGTTTCCAACAGTGATGCTTCAAGTGTTTGAGGTTGTTCTGCTGTAAGAATCTTCATGTGTAACCTGTCTAGGTATGCTTGTATATAACTGTATGACCTCTCCGTCATATAACCTCGAGTAGAAATCAGCAAATGTTGGGTTAATCTCGGTCTGTGTATAACAGATTGTTCCGTCATTTGTCATTATCGAGCGGATGGGAGTTCTAGGGACTTCTGATCGAAGGAGCCATGCCAGCATCATGCCTGGCCTATCTCCCTCACTTGACTTCTCGCTTATTGATTATTCTCCCGGTTAATTCTGAGCATTTATTTCTTGTATCAATTCATCTCTAAGCTTCATGTGTTTTGGTAGGTGTTTCTTTATGCATCAGTTCATCCCGAAGGGTGAGCTTCACACCATAAGTCGTTTTAATACAGATGCCTTGTATGACAAACTTGCATCCCACTCTACCTAAGTTTTGTAGGGAGAATTCTCATTTTCCTTAAAATAGTGAGTCATGACTTTCTTGATGACTTATTTTTAAGCAGCATTCAACTGCACCACCACATGTAGTCGCCATGATCGCACTCCCAAACCGATCTTTAATTTAAGTGGACCATAGTCTGAGTGCGGTCTAAATATTCTGTGAGTTTCTATGGTGATCTTGGGATGTCTGCTATGTAGTTGTTGCAATGACGAGGAATAGAAATACTCCAGCTCTTCTAGGTGCGTGTGTCTCCATATGTTGATCAGTTGTCTGTGTCCTTCATGTGTTGGTCATATGATTCGAGCCTCCTCTCAGTGTCAAATTACACATTTCACCGCCACCTACTGTTCATAATTTGAACATTACTGATGGCTGTTTACTGTAGCCTTGCATAACAAAATACTGAAGACATTGGTTGGAAATTACCCCTTTCGTGTTAATTACATTTTCAGTGCTGTTTAGTCTGCTCCTTGCAACCTCGTTCACAAAATCAAAGCCACCGATTAAGAACTGTGACTGCACGCTTTTGATATCACCCAGTAGTATTTATTGTCACATTTATAGTAAGAGGGTCGATGGCGCAGGTTCATGTCGCCGCTATCTAACCTGTTTTCCTGCCTCCGTATCAGTCTGTAGTCTGAAAGCGGCAAATTTTTGCTAAGGCCCAGAGTCAAAAGACTACTCAGATATCCGCTTGGCCTTCTCGTAGCTGCCTGTAAATGTTTTCCCAAGTATTTTGGTATCTGATAAAGACTTCTAGCCGCGGACTCCTTACCTTAGAATTTACCCAGGTGTCAGCCTGGATCCAAAAGATTTTTTGTGAGCAGTACCCCTGCGTGCCAGTAGGTGTCGCCGATCGGCTCGGAGTCCAACGTTGGTGTCTTCTGCGCCAGAAGTTACATTGAGGTACCTATATAGGTGCCACCCAGGTGCACTAACATCCGTTATTTTCCTTCCGCGCTAGCCAGCGCTTATCCAGAGAAGAGCTGCCCCTCTGTCACTTTTTGACATGCCTTTTTTTATGTTTTGCCGACTTCTTTTGAGGTTCACTTCCGGTTATGCCGAGGATGTCAGGTTTTATGCCCTACAGCACCTGTCACCAGCTGATGTCAACCATGTACCTGCACATTGTTTGCCTTTGGTGTTTGGAGCGCGACCACGACACCGAGGCGTGCTCCAATTGCCAGGCCATGGCTCTGAAGGCTATACGGAGCAATCTTTGAAACGGCTAGCTGCCCAGCATAAAACTCCACAGCTGGTCCCAGGATCGTTCGTGAAGCCCGCAGTCTTCTTCATCCCACACAATGTCATTTGAACATTCAGTTAGGAAGCCTAGAAAGAAGAGTGAGAAGTCAAAATGTTCTTCAACTTCTCTTTGTCCGTTGGCTGATGAGACGCAGATGCCTCAGTTTTATGAGACTCGTTTCCCGGAACCTGCGCCTGGGCCGACTCAGCACTTTCCCGAATATCCGAAGGTAGGAGTGACCCCCGCCCAGTTAAAAGAATTTTATGAGACCATGTGCCTTATTTTTGAGTCGTCCGATGATGCACATTCGGGCCCACAGGGTCAGAGGGGGCCCCCCTCTGGTTCCACGCTTGTGGCTTTGACTGTTGTGGGGCCCCACAGATCCAATCCTAGATTCAGATCGGGACCTGTCGAGCCATCTTGACGTTCCCCAGCACCGGTCCCAACACCGATGCTTCCGGTACCATCCCCATCGTTCTCTCTGACTCCGACACAGAGCTGGAGTGGCACTACCCTATGCAGACTTCAATGCTGATGGGAGCCCTGCCGCCAGGATTGGAGCCAGAGCCTTATTTTCATCAGCTAGGCCTTGGAAGGGAGACTGGGAGGGGTCGCTGGACCCTTTGGAATACCAGCCCTATGATAAACTGAATGTGAATTGAAGTGAGGACCTGGGGGTGCCAGCTGCCTAGATACTTCTCCAGATGCTTGGGTACCTGGTCTAAAGCCAACACAAGGGTTCCTGTGAATAGGAGAATTGTCCGCCGCCATCGCCCCGCACCTGGGGATCTAAGCTTCCTCACCCTACCCCGGATAGCTTTGTGGTCCAAGCCTCCACTTCCCAAGGCACTTTCCCCACTGCTCCTTCGGATACGGAATCCAAGAGGCTGGACTCATTTGAGAACATGTTTTCTTCCACCAGCCTGGCTATGCGGTCCGTGAACACTGCAAGCCTTCTGTAGGATATGGTTGCACAAGTGCTGCCACAGGTCCCGCAGGAGGCCCAGGCTGTTACTGACGAGCAAAGCTCATGTTTCACTGCAGACTTGACATGACCAGCTCGCTGGGCAGAGTGGCTGGCTGAGAACGACTGGCTTGTCCAGGCTTCCCTCCTAGAAAGGCTTTTCGATGGCACCCGTCTCTCCAGTGACAAGGCAGATTGGGCGCTCGAGTTCTTAAAGGATTTTCGTGCTACAGCCAGGTCCTAAGGTCTCTCAGCGGCCCCACATCCGCCCCAATCTGCCTTTTGCTCCATTTGTGTCTACAGACGGAGCTTCCACCCGTGCCAGTTTCAGTACAGCCACCGCAACGTGCAGGCTCCCTAGCGTCTGCTTGGACGAGGATGCGGTAACCACAGGCCTCGTGGGTCAGGTCCGCAACCCCTCCTGCTGCAACCACCTCCATACCCTCCTAGCCTTCCCCTTACCACCATGCAAAAAGAGGGACCTGGCTTGACAGTTCGAGGCTGGACTGTTCCCATGAGAAGCAGTCAAGGCTGATTTGCATATGCCAGGGTCTAAACTGGGGTGGCATTGTGAGCAAAAGAACAATGGATTTAACCCAGTTCTACTGACTTGGGGTGAATGTTTGCTTTGTTCCGCATTCCGTTCATAATTTGTGTGTCTTTAGTTTCCCCTTACCACCATGGGCACCCAGTTGGCCTCAGGATTTGCCATCATCTGTCCCATTGAC
The DNA here is from genome assembly GCF_964204655.1 of Triturus cristatus. Classification (NCBI taxonomy): domain Eukaryota; kingdom Metazoa; phylum Chordata; class Amphibia; order Caudata; family Salamandridae; genus Triturus; species Triturus cristatus. Next base: position 681,982,961 of record NC_140581.1, read on the forward strand.
ATTCCAGAACATCGAACTGGTGGGTTTTGCAGATTGTTCAAAGGGGCTACTCCCCCGTATATGATACAACTTAATATCACGAGGAAATACAATGGGGGGGCCAATACCATAAGATGGACCTCCATTTAGTTCAGCAGAAGTGTGACTTCTTAGTTGGGACCCTCTCTATGTTAGAGTGTACTATCCAGTTTTTACCCATGTTAAAGCATGCTAAAACTAGCTACAGAGCCCCTTAAGGACCAGGCCAAATCCAGGGTAGTAACCCAGAAGGTAGAGTGGAAGTACAAGGCCTCACCTTCTTATCCACCATACTTCAGAAGACATGTTGAACAAGACTCCTTTGTCATCGCCCTGTCTCCTGACAAGAAGAGTAAGAAGCTGGATAGCCATCAGAGACAGATAACAACTGGCGCATTGCCAATTTGGTTGGCCTACTGGCAAGGTATGATAGAGCCCTGTGAGACAAAATGGAGGAGTTACTTCAACACCTGCCGCCTGAATACAGTCAAAGGGGAATTGGTCACAGAGGGCAAAACTATCTTGAACTCAACAATACATTATTCCCAAGTATTCGCATTCGCTGGCACGCATCACATTGTATCTGGGAATGCCGACGTGCAACAACACCTACTTAATCTTCCCTTTGATGGAGATTATTTGTTCGGCCCAAAAGTTGACCAAATGTTAGAGAAACTTCAAAAGGATACTGATACGGCTAAGGCCCTTTGGGTTCCTCAAACCACTAGTTAAAAGGGGCCCTTGTACAGTCAACAATATTTTGCCGGTTCTAAAACCACCTCCCCAGATGCAAGCTCTTAGCAAAGGCAATAGCAGCAACAGCAACCCTATCAACCTTATATCTCTAAAGGTTACACACAAGGGGGCTGTAAAAGTAACATTAACAAAGGAAGATCCAAAGGGGTTTCCAGTAAGGAAACCTCCACCACTAAAAAAAACACACTGACTCCATACAACTCCCTCCGAACCACATAATGGCTGTTAGGGGCAAAGGATCACCTCAGACAAATTGGTTCTAGCCATAGCTCAACACAGTTACTGTCTAGAGTTTCACTTATACCCCCTGTTCTTCCTCCCCCAACATACAGCCTCACATCTCAATCCTCAGCGAGGACCACATACACCTAGAGGATAAATTACAAGCCATCCTACAAAAAGGGGCCATCAAATCTGTCCCCTCACATCATCAAGGGAAGGGGGTTTACTTTCTCCTACCGAAAAACTAGTCCTTCAGACCGATTCTCGATCTCAGCCCTCTCAATCTGGTGTCGGAACATTTTCACATGGACTTCATATTTCTGCTGCAGCAAGCAGACTTCATTGAAGCATTGCACCAGAAGAATGCATATTTCCACAATCCCATCCACTCAGTCCACCAACGCTACCTGTGCTTCATGGTAAGTGGTCAGCATTACCAATTCAATGACTTACCATTCAGCGTAACTACTGCTCCAAGGGTCTTTACCAATTGCTTAGTGGTGGTTGCTGCACATTTAAGATGAAGGGGCATTCACATTGTCCCTTATTTGAATGATTGGCTGATCAAGAACTCAAGTGGACAGCAATGCCGCACCCATACGCAAACTGTTATATCTCTACTACACATCTTAGTCTTTACCATCAACATCACAAAGTCATATCACATCTCTCTGCAGACCTTTCTAAGGTCCAACAGCTTGTCCATCTCTTACAGCAAAATCATTATCAACCAGTCAGTACAATTAGGGGATTTCTCTGCATGATGGTGTCATTTCCATAGTGTCCCATGCCAGGCTGCTCATGCGTCCTCTTCAACATTGCCTTGCAGCACAGTGATCCCAAGCGGAGGGTAAGGTGGAGGATTTATTGTTGGTAAATGCCAGTGTTAATTCATTGCTCTATGCAGTGGTGGAACAGCAAAAACCTTTTGCAGGGCCACCTTTTTAAAGGCCCTTTACCATAGATCTCCATGGACTCATCATAAGCAGGATGTGGGGGGCCATCTCAATCACTCAGCAGTTCAAGCGTTGTGGACCTCGGAACAGCAGGCTGACTACATACACTATCTCAAGCTCCTTGCAATCTAACTAGCCCTCAAAGCCTTCCTCCCTCAAGCAAGGTAGGACTAGTCCATACGTACAACTTAACAGCAGTGTACTACCTACAGAAGCAGGGTGGCACCTACTCTGTTTTTCCTCATAGCTCAGATAGTCTGGATTTAGGCCTTCGTCAGTATCCACTTAATAGTGGAGTGCCTTTAAGACGTCAACAACGATCTAGCAGATCTATTCAGCAGATCACACCAAGAAGTCCACAAGTGAGAACTCAATCCCCAAGTACTAAACCGCCACTTCAAATGCTGGGGAACTCCACAGATAAACCTAAATTTGCCACCCCGGGGAACGCAAAATGTCCAAACTTTGTCTCCAGGTTCCATGGGCAATGAATGCACTGTGGAGGAACTGGTCAAGAATATGTGCTTGCGCTTTTCCACCTCTCCCACACCTTTTACTGGTGATGCAGAAGATGCAGCAAATGTCTCAGACACTCACCCTTGTAGCTCACACGTGCGCCAAACAGGCCTGGTACTCCACCCTAGCAGAAAATGTCCATCAGTCCCCACAAGAAGCTCCCCAACAGAGCAGACCTTCTTACCAAAAACTGGAGACAAATTAGACATCCAGACCTCAAACAGCTCAACCTAGGGATCTGTCACCCAAGGTCCTAGAGTTTGGTTACCTATGCCTCTCACAGAATTACTTGGACAGGCTCAAGGAAGCATGTAGACCAACTACTTGAGCTTGCTTTGCAGCAAAATGGAAGATGGTTGTCTGCTATTTATCCCAATGCATATAGATCCACTAAACCCTGCGGCTTAGCATATGATATGCTGCCTCCTTCACCTACAACAATCAGTATTAGCACACTTCCATTAGGCATCATTTAACTGCCATAGCCACTTACATGCAGAACAGACAACATCTTTCCTTGTTCCATATACTTGTCATGAAGGATTTCATGGATGGCCTCAAAAGAGCCATTCCTCTAAGGGTTCCAGAAGCCCCTCAGTGGAACCTGAACATAGTCCTCAACAGACTCATGGGTCCCTCTTTTGAAGCAATGCATACCTGCCTCCTGCAATTCCTCTCATGGAACGTTGCATTCCTAATGGCTATCCCCTCACTTAGGTGCATTAATGAGCTGCACCTATATGGTAGTAGTACAGACCAATCCTACATTTCTGCCCTAGATTATTTCTCATTTTCATCTCAAACAGGTCATAGGACTACATCTTATTTCCGCAACCACAGTCAGTGACGGCAAGCCCTCCACATTTTAGCTGTCAGAAAGGCTCTCATCTCATGTACTGCATTCATAGGACCAAGTCCTTTCGTTAGGTGAACCTGCTGTTTATAGTTTTTATCACTATCAAATAAGGATAAATGCAACAATAAATGTGTTTTACAAAACAAGCAAACAGTAAATTATTTAATAAAACACAGTGTACCAAATCATAATTATAAAAAAGCTTTTTTTCTTTATTGCAAAAGACATATAATCTTTTTGTGGAAATATAGGGTCAATAACATCCATAAAATAAAGAGGAAAATATTTTAATACAGCAATTATAAAAATCTATTATCATTGGTCATGTTGCAAATTTATCGAAAAATACATCATGGAGGTATAATATAATGACAATGAAAGATAATATATATATATATATATATATATCTACTGGCGGTCGCCAATATATATATCTGTAAGCGCGCTCCGTGCGCTTACCGTAAGCTTACCGTACGCGTACGGTGCCGTGCGCGAGCTCAATTCTGATTGGTGGTTACATGACTGTAAACATTCGAATCGGTCGAAATCAGGAAGTGTCGGCTGCCATTTTCTGTCTCTCGCAATGAGAAACAAAGGTGGGGAACGTGAAAAGGGGGCAACGAAGAGAGTTGCAGACCCCCTAGTGTTTGTCAGGGGGTCCAAGAAGGACCCAAAAGTACGAAAAATACATTTAATAATTTTTAAAAAAAATCGCGGAGTGCGCGTACGGTAAGCTTACCGTACGCGCACAGCAAAAAAAATAAAGAAGTAACAATCACATTTATTAAATAAATTAAAGGACCCACAAGGGAGAAAAAAACAAATGTTACTGTGTAAAAAAAGGCGAGGCGCGCACGGCATGGACTGCGCAACGTGGGCGCTCGGTGCGCGAAGCGCACCGAGCGCCCACAGTGCGCGCACGGTATCAATCAATCAATCAGTGACACTTGTAAAGCGCGCTACAAGGCGCTGGGGGGGGGGGAGGGGGGGGGTGCCGCTACTGCTCGAACAGCCAGGTCTTCAGCTTCTTCCTGAAGGAGAGGTGGTCTTGGGTCAGGCGCAGGTCGGTCGGGAGGGAGTTCCAGGTCTTGGCGGCCAGGTAGGAGAAGGACCTTCCTCCTGTAGTCGCTCTTCGGATGCGGGGGACGGCGGCGAGGGCGTGGTTGGCTGATCGGAGGTGGCGTTTGGGAGCGTGGAAGTTGACTCGGCTGTTGAGGTAGCTCGGGCCTTGGTCGTGTAGGGCTTTGTGTGCGTGGGTGAGGAGGCGGAAGGTGATTCTTTTGTTGACGGGGAGCCAGTGAAGGTCTCTCAGATGTCCGGAGATGTGGCTGGTTCGTGGGATGTCGAGGATGAGTCTGGCTGAGGCGTTCTGGATCCGCTGGAGTCTCTTCTGGAGCTTGGCGGTGGTACCGGCGTAGAGGGCGTTGCCGTAGTCCAGTCGGCTGGTGACGAGGGCCTGGGTGACGGTCTTCCTGGTCTCGGTGGGGATCCACCAGAAGATCTTCCGTAGCATGCGTAGGATGTTGAAGCACGCCGAGGAGACGTTGTTGACTTGCCTGGTCATGGAGAGGGAGGAGTCCAGGAGGAAGCCCAGGTTGCGTGCATGGTCTGTCGGTTTGGGTGCGGTGCCCAGGGCGGGAGGCCACCAGGAGTCGTCCCAGGCGGAGGGTGAGGAGCCCAGGATGAGGACCTCCGTCTTGTCCGAGTTCAGTTTCAGGCGGCTGGTCGTCATCCACTCGGCTACCTCTTTCATCCCTTCGTGCAGGTTGGATCTGGCGGCGGCGGGGTCGTTGGTCAGGGAGAGGATCAGTTGGGTGTCGTCGGCGTAGGAGATTATGCTGAGGTTGTGTTTGCGTACGATGGCCGCGAGGGGGCTCATGTAGACGTTGAAGAGGGTGGGGCTCAGAGATGATCCTTGAGGGACGCCGCAGGTGACTTCGGAGGCCTCTGACTTGTACGGTGGTAGGCGGACTCTCTGTGTTCTTCCGTCGAGGAAGGAGATGATCCAGTCCAGCGCCTTGTCCTGGATTCCGATGTTGCTGAGGCGCCGTACTAGGGTGCGGTGGCAGACCGTGTCGAATGCCGCAGAGAGGTCTAGGAGGATGAGGGCCGCTGTTTCTCCATTGTCCATCAGGGCTCGGATGTCATCGGTGGCGGCGATGAGGGCGGTCTCGGTGCTGTGATTGGCTCGGAAGCCGGACTGTGAGGGGTCGAGGGATCCGTTTGTCTCGAGGAAGGCGGCCATCTGCTTGTTGACGGTCTTCTCGATGACTTTGGCTGGAAACGGGAGGAGCGAGATGGGGCGGTAATTCTTGAGGTCGGTGGGGTCCGCTGTAGGTTTCTTTAGTAGGGCGCTGAGTTCGGCGTGCTTCCAGCTCTCAGGGAAGATGGTGGTGTCGAAGGAAGTGTTGATGATGTCTCGCAGGTGGGGTGCTATGACAGCGTCGGCCTTGTTGAAGACGTGGTGAGGGCAGGGGTCGGTCGGTGATCCGGAGTGGATGGAGTTCATCGTGCGGATGGTGTCTTCGGTGCTGATCGGGGTCCAGGCGTGGAGGGTGGTGGTGGGGGGTGGTTGTTCGGTCATGGTGTGCGTTGGTTGGTTTTTGAAGCTGTTATGTATGTCCGCGATCTTGTTGTGGAAGTATGAAGCGAGGGAGTTGCAGAGGTCTTGCGATGGGGTGATGTCGTTGTTTCCTGCGCTGGGGTTGGAAAGCTCTTTCACGATGTTGAAGAGTTCCTTGCAGTTGTGTGCGTTGTTGTCCAACCGGTCTTTGAATGCTGTTTTCTTGGCGGCGCGGATCAGCTGGTGGTGTTTCCGGGTGGCAAGTTTGAAGGAGGTCCTGTTGTCTGGTGTCGGTTCCCTTCTCCAGACTTTCTCGAGGGCTCGGCAGTTCTTCTTGGAGCTCTTGAGTTCGTCGGTGAACCATGGGGCCTTCTTGCTGCCGGGTCTGCTAGGCGGGGTCCTCAGTGGGGCGAGTTCGTCCGCGCAGTTGCTGATCCACTTCGTGAGGTTGTCGGCGGCTTGGCTGGGGTTCGCTGAGCTGGCAGGAGGGTGCTGGTTCAGGGAGGTGGCGAGCTGGTCTGCTGTGATCTTGTTCCAGCTTCTGCGGGCTGCCTGTTGCTGGTGTTGGTGGGTCGTCGTTCTCTTGAAGGTGAAGTGGACGCAGCTGTGGTCCGTCCATTGAAGCTCTGTGGCGTGGCTGAAGTCTATGTCTGTGCTGGATGAGAAGACTGCGTCGAGTGTGTGTCCGGCGAGGTGGGTGGGGGTGGACACCAGTTGCTTGAGTCCCAGGTTGGCGAGGTTGTCGAGCAGGGTGCTGGTGTTGCGGTCGTTGTTGTTCTCCAGATGGAAGTTGAGGTCTCCCAGGAGGATGTAGTCGGCGGAGGGGAGGGCATGCGGGCTGACGAAGTCGGCGATGTCCTCGCTGAATTGTGTGCGTGGTCCAGGGGGTCGGTAGATCAGGGTGCCTCTGAGGGTGGTGTTCGGGTTGGTGTGGATCTGGAAATGCAGGTGTTCGGCGCTGGTCAGGGTGTTGTCGGTGCTGGTCGTGAGACGGATGGTGTTCCTGTGGATAGTGAAAAACCAGAAAAAAAAATAAAAAATAAATACATAACTTAGCATTTAAAAAAACGTACAAATTCACTGAAAAAACCATAGGTTTCACACACGTTATAGTTAGGAATTATCATTTACAAAACCTTGCAAATTCACTTAAAAAACCATAGGTTTCACACATGTTGTAGTTAGCTGTACATTTCACTCGTAAAAAAAACAATGAAATTCCACGTTATAGTTAGATCAGGTAACTATAACTTGCGCGACCGCAATCCACAATGTGTCATTTCAGATGTCATCATTGATGTGATGAGTGATGTCACTGACCATGTCATGAGTGATGTAATATGTGACGTCATCAGCAGTTTATTGTGGGCGCGCAAGTTATAGTTACCTGATCTAACTATAATGTGGAATTTCATTGGTTTTTTACGAGTGAAAGAGTGAAATGTACAGCTAACTATAACATGTGTGAAACCTATGGTTTTTTAAGTGAATAAATATATATATATATATATATATATATATATATATATATATATATATATATATATATATATATATATATATATATATATATATATATATATATATAATATATTCACTGAAAAAACCATGGGTTTCACACACGTTATAGTTAGGAATTAGCATTTAAAAAACCTTGCAAATTCAGTGAAAAAACCATAGGTTTCACACATGTTATAGTTAGCTGTACATTTCACTCGTAAAAAACCAATGAAATTCCCGCGTTATAGTTAGTGCAGGCAACTATAACTCCCGCGACCGCAATCCTCTGCTGATGATGTCAGATATTACATCACTGATGACATATGTGTGTTTATAAAAAATAAATATTTGTAATATATATATATATATAATATATTTATAATATATATATATAATTCAGTTCCAGAAACTTCCCACACCACACCCATTCCCCTCATTACTGCTTGAAAGAACACTTTTCATTGGTTGAAACTACTTTCAGTTCCAGAAACTTCCCACACCACACCCATTCCCCTCATTAATGCTTGTGATTCTCTAGGAGCAGGAGCTGAATTGTCTTTGGGATACAATGGCAGAACAGCAGACCTCTTCTGAGAGTGAGGCTAGCAGCACCACCATCATCCAGAGAAGGAGGAAACAGAAGACTTCTTTTGTATGGGAGTATTTTACTTTTCCAGAGGGGGAGAAAAAGGTCAATGCTCCACTGGTCACTTGCACACTTTGTGACCGTGTTTTATCAAGAGGAAATCCTAGGAAAAAGTATTCCTTTGGAAATCACTCTATGATGAGACACCTTAGAGATAAACATCCCAGGACCTTTGATCGACATACTGGAGAAAACTCTTCAGTAAGTCACCGGAGCCCAGCCTCAGAAGCTCAGCCGAGTACATCATCGGCAGCTCAGCTGAGCCCTTCCTCTGAGGTGGGAGCATCACCTTCTTCTGCTCCTCTGGACGTTAACCCTCGATTTGGGAGGGTTGTAATGAGGTGTATAACGTGTTGTGGTCTTATTGTTTTTGGGGAGACCAGTGTTCCCCTTATTAACAATAAGATAGACCAGCACGTTCCTTTTTGAAAAATATTTTTTACCGTGCGCGCACGGTACGCGTAATTACGCGAATTTCGCTGAATTTCTCCGTTTACGCCGTGCGCGTACGCTGCGCGCATTCGGCGATTTTTTTTATTTTTTTTTTTTATTTTTATTTTTTTTTTTTAAATTAAATTAATTTTTTCCCCTTGGGGGTCCTTCTAAGACCCCCTGACAAAGGCTAGGGGGTCAGGAACTGTCCAGCCTGCCCCCTTTTCACGTTATCCACCTTTGTTTTACACCCCCTCAGACTGCGAGAGACAAAATGGCGGCCGACACTTCCTGATTTCGACCGATTCGAATGTTTACTAAGATCTAACAACCAATCAGAATCGCGCTCGCGCACAGCACCGTGCGCGTACGGTAAGCTTACGGTAAGCGCACGGAGCGCGCCCACAGATATATATATATTGATTTAAATGCTATTTTCTCAGGAAATACTGAACAGATTTACACCAGACCTACAAAAGGCACTTCCTTGACCTGAGGACTACCTCTCTGCCAAATTTCAAGTAATTCCGTTCAGCCGTTCGGGCTGTAGCTGTGTCTAAAGGTCCTATGGAAAAATGCATGGGGAAAACGCGTTTTGGGACCCCCCTTTTTTCTCAGCCCCCGCTTGACGAATCCCCCCGAGACTTTCAGGGTAGGAGCGGAGCGTAGCGCCCCATTAGTTTTGAAAATTTCGCGCATTCGTCGACCGGCGCCAAAGTTATTCCAAATAGAATGTTGCGGATTTCCTATGGAAACAGGGTCCTAACTATAACTATCTACTGGCGACCGCCAGTAGATGATAATATATATATATATATATATATATATATATATATATATATATATATATATATATATATATATATATATATATACACACAATATGAATACAAATCAATTCACAAAGACACAATAAAAACGTTTTTTTTAAAAATTGCGGCAAAAGATCAGCTTTGATGTGCGTTTCGGCGCACTAGCGCCTTCATCAGGACAGCCACACAATTTTCCTAAAACCAATTGAGAGGTACACTGAATTTATTTTCACAATTTCGAAATTTATAACAAACAACACAGTAAATGCAAATTAAAATTAGCTCTTCAAAGAGTAAACCCAATAAAATGTATTAATGTACAAAGGTGATAAAGTAAAGAAACAAGAAAAGTTGAAAATTTGTCATAACCTGTGCAATTAACATTATATAACCAGTAAGTATAAAAAATTTTTTTTATACTGAGTGATTAATAGAAAAACGCTACCACCAAGGTATAAAATTAAGAATGGAAAAATAGAGATACCCAGAAAGTCTTTCTATCTGTGATATTTAATAAAAGAGAAGAGAAAAAATTAAAAGAAGATGAAACGAAGGGTAAATTGGCTTACTTATAGCTGAAAGATGAAAATCTTTTTAATGTAAGGGGTTCTATTGAAGATATGTGTAATAACTGAAAAAAGAAAAAAGAAAGTCCAAAATAGATGAACTGATGAATTATGGATTTGTAGGTCTATTATGTTGAAACGACTCGGGCCTCAAAATAAAAGGAAAGATACCTTATAATAATGTATTCATTAGACGATCGTCACAGGCGTATAAGGCTTATATTGTAGAGGAAGATGAAGAGGCCAAAAAGACAAATATCGTCTAAGGGAAAAAAAATATGTTAACATATTAATAAATCAGTATTTATAATTTATATTAATAGTCATCCTAAAGGTTTATGTCTAGTCCATAAGGTCTGAACTAGAGAGAAAAGATAGCATTACCTACCTGACTAAAATGTCAATGGATGTGACATAGATAGTAGATTCAATATTTATATCCTTTTTGTTGAAACAAGGATTTTATTTCTTATCTTTAGTCTTAGTCTGTAAATTATCAAACAAGAGAAACCATATTTATATAAATGTACATATATATATATATAGGTTTAACTATATTATTTATGTATATGCACATTACATATACTATCTCTATGAGTCTAAGTAATCCCTATTTCTACATATAATATATGAGAAAGGAGGAGACAAAGGTATGTTTATGAGGACAAGAATGTCGATTTTTTTCTTTTTTTTTTTTTTTTCCCTTTTTTAAATTTAGTGATATCGTCCTCTTTCAGACTCGAACAATCTAAGCGATCAATTGTATCGTAATATTAGCCGCGAATGAAAGAGCTTCTAATGCGTTAGCAGTAATCCGCGATTTTAGATACTGACCTGTTGATGAATGACCAAGACTTTGAAAGGCGCCTCCGCGTCCTCGTTTGACTTGTGGGAAACTTCCTCGAAACGATTTTTACCGCGCCAAGTTTAAAATTTAAACGTAAACGCGCGTACGTGAACTAGTCATGTGATTCTACGCGTTGAGCCTAATACGTAGAACCATTGACGGAAAAGACGTATAAGGCGCACATTACATATGCATACGTATAACGTTAGAGGAAAGCTTCACGTATGGCTGAAGTGGGTGGTTCTTTTTTTGTTCTAGAAAAAGCTTTATTGTTCCACTTCTATAGTCTAAGGTGTTTTATTTCAGCATTATTTTACACATTATCTCAACAAAGACATGGACAGATGTATATTTTACCCTCTTCATTTTGATATGTAAGAAATGTGCAATTCAAATATGCATTGTGTTTCATATAGACGATAATTTTTAATTTCTATAATTATCGTCTCAAGACAAAACCTAGGGTTTAAAAGTCAGCTTTTCTTTATGTGACAGCAAATATCTCAGATTGCATTTTCCCATGGTAGCTCATTATTCAACCCACAATGGAATGTATTTAGAACAAAAATCCAAAATACCTCTCTTTTTGCGGATTTTACATCCACCATTATTCTCTGCAGAGTTTTGGAGAAGATTAACACTGCAGAGAATAATGTCCCCCCCCCCTCCCCCCCTCCCCAAAAAAGCCTACCTCAAAAGTGGAAATTACTAGCTGGACAGTTGGGTGTATTCAAACCTGCTATCTTAAAGGCAAGCGAGTACTCCCTGTCGCCACCAGGGTACACTCCACATGAAAAAAGTCTGCTTCCATGGCTTTCCAAGACACACCCCGTCAGCTGATATTTGTAAAGCAGCTACTTTGGTCAACCACACACACATGTACCAAACACTAGTGTGTGGATACCTTTACTAGACAGCAAGCTCTAGTTGGCCAAGCGGTAGTTAAGTACCATATTTCATACATGTTCTCTTTCCACATTCTAGCCACCTCTTAAACGGAGGGGCTGATTTACAGTCTAGGTAGAGCATGTGCATCTACAGCAACACAAGCTACAAATGTTACGTACCCTGTAAGCATCTGTTCATAGTATGTAGTGCTGGAGATTCACACGCACCCAACCTCCTTCCTGGACTCAAGTTGCTCTGGCAGCAAAAGTTTCCTTCTTTCTATTATATACTTAGTTAGCATTGCACATGTACACCACCTTCTTCTAACACTCCATACCACTGTCAACTGCTGGACTAACACAATCTAAAATAGTCAGTGCCCATGCGCAACAGACACATGAAGAATTGCCATATAACTTGTGACTCAAGAGAATTTCTTAAAGAAAAAAAAGTTGCAAATGTCTGAGACCAACGAAGATGAAAGAAATATATGCAGAGCATGTGGATCTATAACAGTACACTACACGCTACGAAGTGATGCTAACAGGGTAAGTAGCATTTTCCATAGGCCTTCTCCACAAGTCCCTTTATATATAAAGGGAAATGTACCAGCCAAATATGTTGTTGTTTCTACAGCTAGAAAGAGCGAAAATGCACCAGCATCTACAGGTGCTTCTCTCAATAAAGACAGTAAGAGGTTAGATGCAGTAGGGAGGATGATGGATAGATCACACAATGGAAAATTGCAATTTTGAATACTTCTCAATAGGTATGGCCCAACAGTGGGATGAGATTGAGGAGTTAATGGTGCTCTTACAGGAATACAAGAAAATAGTGAAAATGTTATTCAAGAGGGGAAGGCAATAGCAAATACATGCTTAAAATCTGCCCTAGATGTAGCAGACAGACGTGTACAGATACTTCACGTGGGAGACATGCATGGCTGAGGTGTAAGCAAATATCATAAATACACAGTTTACATGGGATAGTCTGTTTGGAAGTGTTGTTGATTAGTCATTGGAGAGTCTGAAAAAAAACAGTTCAATGGCAAAATCAATGGGAGCCTTACAAACAAAGACTCCCTTTAGGATGGGAAACAATTGAACACAGGAGTAAACAAGGAAGATAACCTTTTCAGCAAGTGCCTTTTTTGAGTCAGGAAGCAAACAAAACAATCTGGACTGCAGAGAAAGTGGAAACGTCCACATAGACACAGGCCAAAACAGTAAGTGACTATAGAGAGCCCACCTGATGACACCTACCCAAGTGGGAGGGAGATTAAGTGGTTTTAAACACAAATACACAAATAGTAGAACATCACCACAGATAAGTGGGTACTCAATACAATAAAGCATGGATACTGGATAGAATTGATGATAAAAATGCCAGATATTCCTCTAGAAAGATAATCTGCACCAACAGAATTCACAACCTGGTTAGGAGTGGTGGTGGCACATCACACATGCCATGTGATTCGTGTGTATCCATATTTTGCTGACTGTCTCATAACGTTTTTTTAATTCAACAGTGCTAGAAACGTATAAGCAAGGTATCACACCATATACACTAGGATTCACAGTCAATTTTGGAAAAAATGTATTTTTGCCCCTCTCAAAGAGATGGCTGGGAGCAGAATTAGACACTTAACACCTGATTACTAGTGGGGCCGTTATTTATCGCCCCTGATAAATAATTGTACCACAGAACAAGTTATTTATCGGGTGCAATAAATAATACCTCTTACGAGTTAATCAGCAATTACACTCCAAAGTTCACGATATTTTCCCCTGATAAATTTTAAGTTTGACCTGCTGAAGTTTAACGAAGGTTGAGGTATTTAACGCACCCGATAATTATTGGATGTGTTAAATACCTCCAAACTCATAACTCTGACTCATGTGTAAGCAGGAGTTTACGCATGGGTCCAACTATTACGAGCCACTCTTAATCAGACTCTTAAAGGCCTGTTCACAAACTGCCTTTTCTAGTACGTTTCAAACGTGCTACAAAATACTATGCACAAACCTATGTGCAAAGTTTACGCCTCCAACTTTTCTATCTTTTTTTGCGAGGAGATCTCCACCCGTAGTTTACGCCTCCAACTGTTCTATCTTTTTTTGCAAGGAGATCTCCACCCATAGTGCCGAGTTTTTGCACACATAAGCATATATTTTAGTTGTAAATGCAGGAGGGACAGAGGGAAGTGGCTGGAAAATGGGGAATACGTACTACTAATTCATAATAAAACCTTTTTTTTGTTTACTTTAGGTGAGAATATATATTTAGTTTAAACTTGATTTTTTTTTTAATGTAAGTTATACTTAAAATAATTTACTTTTTCATAAAAAATGTAGTTAATAGTTCTGTAGCATTTTCTCTTTTGTTCATTCTAAATAAATATTGAAAATGTATTTATATTAAGTTGAATAAACCTTTTTACCTTTCCCTATACTTTACCGTAGTGCAATGTTTCCCAAACCTTTGAGAAGCATGACACAATTTTCAGAGCATCCAACTTTTGTGACTCACCTACCTTTAATTGACATGAGGCAGGGGTATTTTGTTTACAGTTAACAACAAAATCTTCTCCATGCAATGACGATCCCCTACTGGCTAGTGCATGGGACAGCTGTGTACATTGTCAAGCAATTGTGCTATGGTATTATCATGTACAGTCTGGTAGAACATGTATGGTCAGGTAGAACATAATCAGATTTTTGAGCCCATGGGCTTTCTTCATCTTGTGTTACAGACACTAATAGTTTGCTTCTGACCCCTGTTTCCACGGAACATAAAAACAAGCTGCTTTTAGAGAAGATAACATGGATATTCCTGACCTTTACAAATTTGCAGCATCTGCTTTTCAGTTGTTTTTGCAAATCAGTTCCCTTGGCCCAAGTTTGGGGCTGCAGTCTGCAGTGTCTTGGTCTTGTCAGCTGCCTGCACCTCTCTTTATGGCCCGAGGGGGAGCAGGCTATGTAGACAACCTAATGTAATTCCTTGCAGGCCAGTCCCGCTTGAAGGCCAGTAGGCCTGAGTCAGAAAAGGTCACATTTAAGTTTGAATACATTTTTATTGGCAGGAGTTTATTGGCATTTTGGTCAATAAATTCACCACAGATGGTCATAATATGACCAAACAACAAAGCCCTCCCTCCCCGTAACTTAAGTCTTCCCTTACTCCGTACCCTGAAGGCCAAACTTTGAGACCCTGCCCTTTGAAGTAAGAGTCCCGGTGTCTGTTTGAGTGGGTTATTCATGGTATTGGAAAGTGCGGCCCACCACTGCTCAGACACTGGTCAACCTGTTTTGGAGTTATCCAATATCTTTAGTACTTGAAGTCTTTTGGGGCAGTACATTTCTTTATAATCTTTGCTAAAGTAGTCTAGCAGCCCCACCCCTGCTTGCAAAGTCTTTTCCTTTCACTTTTTGGCCAGCTTCAATAGTTTCTCCATTCCAAGTAGTCACCAAGGTCTTATAATCGACTTTTACACTGTGGAGGCCAACTGTCGACCCCACAGAGATAAGACTGTTTGTTTTGCCACCAACAGCAGTTGGAAGATGAACTGCACCTTTGTGTCGAAAAGGGAGAATATGTCTGTAGCTGGTTGCCCTAACAACATTCGGACATTGCGCTTGCTCTGAACTTGTGATTTCTTCTTTTCGTTGCTAGCACTGAAGCCCAGACTGACTTTATCCAGGGGCAATACCAGAGGTTATGTGTTAGTGTCCCATGATCTTCACAGCCCCTCCAACATCTCAGACGTTTCCCATGCCCCATCCATGCCAGACGCTCTGGAGTGTAATGCCATCTGTAGAGTTTTTTAAGCATAGTCTCTCCCTACATGGGATACAACATTGTTCATATGAAGATGTCCTCTCATTGTTCCAATTCAGCATGATGTGCAGTTCTTTTTACCAGGAATGCTGAAAGCAGGATTTCTTATCTTGCTGCCTAGAATTTAGCATTTTGAAGATTTCGGGAGTGAAGTACAAATCAAAATATATTTTTTAAAGGGAGAGAAGCTCCTGCTGGTACCTTATTTAATTCTAGGGTTTCGCAAAGCTTTACAATTTTTTTGACCACTTTTTTTGTTAAAAACAGCTCTAATCATGTTGCATTCATTGTTTAGCCATGCTTGATATATTCATTATTTAACCCAGGACTAAATTCAGTGTTTCCTAACAATGTCACAAACACACACGTCACTGGGAACACAAATGCACCTATTTACCGGACGGATGTTGCTTTTATTGTGTTTTGATGATTAGCACTGGGGAGGATTGAGTTACAAGTCACACAGAAGCTTTAAATTTGATATATACCAGGACTTTCCAGACCCACCAAAAATTGTCTCGCAACCCACCATTGTGTCTTCAACTCACAGTTTTGGAAACACTGTCATAGGGAGACTGTAGTCTGGGTGGAGATCTGCGCATGGTAAAGTATAAGGGAAAAAACAAAAAAAGTTGGAAAAAATGTGTAAAAGAATTTTTGTTAATTAATGTTATATCTTTAATGTTATATCTTTATTTTAAATGTAGAAAAAATGTTACTGCATGTTTTCTACATTTCTACTACATTTAAAAACTCTTTAATGTAAATATATGAAATTACATGAAATATTTTTCGCAAGTTTAAATAAAAAAATTAATTCTAGATTTTAAAAAATCATGTTTTTTAATTATGCATTAATAATTATTAAAATTGACAAATGGATCTAATGAACAGTAATTTATAATTTTTTAATGAAACTTATTGCAGTATTGTAAAATGCATAAACAGTCATTAAAATAATGTATAATTAAATAAAAATCTTTATATGTTGGCATAACATTAAATCACTCTTATTTATATTTTTATATATTTTAATTAATTGTATTTCAATCGCCATTATTTCATGCGAGGTTTACCTAGAAGTCCCAGCCTCCATTATTTGGTATGGAAGGGTGTTGCACTACCTGGAGTTAGACGTGTTAGACATGCCACTATTAATTTTGGGTCTCGCCTACGCAGCGCGCAAGCGCTGCTTAGGAGGGACCTCTTGGAATCGCTCTGTACTTTCTTGGAAACTCTTGCATGTTTTGCACGGTTTCCAATGAGTACTCTTGCATGCAGAGCGTTTGCCTTGCGGGAGCGAGCAGTGGCGCCATCTGTTTGTAATTATAGCGCCTGCCGCTGCTCGCTCCCGCAAGGCAAACGCTCTGCATGCACGAGTACTCATTAACTTTCGCTGCCGCGGGGCCACGCTTGTTTTGAAAGCTCTTGTGCTACACTGGCAGATTCTCTTGGTTGAATAATGTTTCTTGGATTTCCGCCTACTAATGTGATGCCAAATATGGAAAAGCCATTGGTTTTAGAAGCCCGTTTTTCGCATTTTGTCGAGCGCATGAGTTGACTTCCCTGTCCGTGCTTAGGCCTGCCTACTCCAGGAAGCTCTCGGTGTGAACAGCTGCTGTTTCACCCTTGACTTGGGAGCATGGGAGTGGGGCGCTACCGGCGTGCGCTGTCATTGCAGCCTCAGACAGACCTTCTGCTGTCAGTCACTGGGCCTCGCGCAGGAACTGGCGCTTTACTGTGTTCCGGCGCGGGTTTCAGGGCGCATACACTGTCCGCTCTCCATAAATGCCCGGATCCTCACACGAACGGGCTGGGAGCCTGGGACGCAGGTGAAAACCAATAGAACCGGCGTGCGCTGTCATTGGAGCCTCAGACAGACCATCTGCTGTCAGTCGCTGGGCCTCGTGCAGGAACTGGCTCTTTACTGTGCTCCGGCCCGGTTTTCAGGGCGCATGCACTGTCCGTTCTCCATAAATTCCCGGATCCTCACACGAACTGGCTGGGAGCCTGGGACGCAGGAAAAAAACTATAGAATGTTGTGGGTAAAGATGGGGGTTGAAACTGCAAGTTAAACATCTGCTGGTGCGCGTGCAACTGCAAGATGAGTGAATATCATTAGATGTGGACAGTGCTTGAAGTTCTTGCAGACAGCAACTGATTGCACAAGCATATCTGCAAATTCATAAATAGAACAATGTGTTACATTACACTGAACACCCGTGTTAATGTGGAGGTTATTTATTCTTATTTCAAGTTTTATTATAGTTCTTCATGTGTGGTGTTCTTCTGATGATCATCCACACCCCAGGCGGCCATTTTCAGCTCTTTAACCTTAGGATTACCTCCCAGAAGGTCTCTAGCCATTTCTAGGAGAGCCACTTATCTGTGAAACCAATCTCTGGTTACTAAAAAAAAAACAAGCATTGGCATAGCCAATAGATCTCGCCTTTGGGATCTTATAAGTGTTTAGCCATGCAACAGTTGATGTTGTTGCACCAAGGATATTGTGCTGGAAAACCAAACACTTATAAGGTCCCAAAGGCGAGACCTATTGGCTATGCCAATGCTTGTTTTAGTAGTAACTTATACTTGAACGTTAAGCTCCTCCCTCGTTTCACGGGGTTGGAGAGGTGTAAGTCTATACATTTGAGCAACTTTACACTCAAATTATGTGAATAGCGAAAAGTTGGAAAGTGTAAGAGTAAATGTATACTTGTAAATTGCAAGCATAACTCACCTTTATGAATAGCCCTGTTGGAGAGCAGTGGCTTTTCCCATTTTGAAGAGGATTCTGGCACTCGAGGAACAAGTTCTCCTTTATCACAAGTCACAGTCTTTGACAATGATACAATTGATAGCTTCCCATCTTAATAAAACAATAATGCACCCACAGAACAGAGTCAAAATGACACCGGTCAATCTAACTTCCCTCCGACCCTATACAGCGAACGGCTTAAAACCCCATGGCTCGAACTCCGCCAAACATAGGCTGATAAGACAACACCAGAAAACACTATTCGCAGACATATATCACTGCTCCTCTAAAGGCCAGCAGAGAGTGGATCTCATTTTCCTCACCCGAACCCTGCGAAATGGAACATCATTCTTAGATCCCACGTCCACATTTGTAAAACCACTAGCACCCCTCTCAGCTGCAAACTAACGTTCCTAATCTCAAACCACCATACACGCAATGGCAACACCTTTGCGACCATCTATAGCAATGGCACAGTCCTGATACAAGCCAACAATGATAGCCTGGGCGCATTTGACGCCCTCTTCCCCACACTACGCAACGCCTTCACTCATTCACACCACTCCCACTCAAACAAAACCCTATCCTTGAACCAACTGACCCTCCTGGAAAACTCTCAAAACAACCCCACGACCCCAACCCACCAACCTATACCCCCCAGCGCCACCCTCCCCTCCTCCTCCAACTACTCCCCCCAACGCGCACAATACATTAATTTCAGCCACTGCAAACATGAGGTATGCCCCGTATGAGACACTACAGTCCTCTCCCAGCCTCCTCCTCTCCCCCTACTCAACATTACTCCCATCAAGCAACAAAGGAAACCGACCCACAAACTCTCTCCATGCACTAAAACCAGTGAAGCTGCCGCCCAATTCTCGAAGCAATCTGTCACAACACACCCCCACGACTATCTATATGAACAACATAGGCATCAACAACACTATGAGCTACTCCTCCACCAACAAGCTCCCCCCATCCATAGATTGCCCTGCTCAGGACATCCTGTTAACAAACTCCCCTACACCCTCTATGAATATAACCCAAAGACTGGCACAGCTGGAAAACTAGCTTGAGATCGTAATACAGGGTATTAATAAAATCTTATCCAACTGCACCAAACCCAAGGAGCCTACCCAACGCCCACTCCCCAGAGCCACTTTCAATAAACACACTAGTCCCCACAAGGCCCAAAGGCTCTGATGGAACACAATCCCCTTCAGGAACCAGCCTCAGAGACACAAAAGAACAAGCGCTGCAATGTCCATGAAAGAGGCGAGATCCAGGTTATCACTGAATTTGGAAGAGACCACATCGTACCTAGAAAGTTGAGACCTCCTGCTCACCTCACTAATATCCCCATGGCTCCCCTAAATGAGAAACGCAACAACAAGAGGGGGACCAACTGCATGCTCATAAACTGCAGATCTGCTACCAAACACGCAACAGAACTGGCAGAAACCATCCTTACGTAGGGATGACGACCAGACCAATTAAATTGCGAATCTCTGAACATCGCAGCAATTTTCGGTGTAAAAAACAGAACACCAAAATCAGTGCCCATTTTCTTGAGAAACAACATTCCCCAGACTCTGTCAAATGGCTGGTTCTAGAAACCCACCCTCAATTGTCACAACACAGTCTTTTTAAGAAGGAACAAAGATGGATACACCGTCTGTCTTCTAATGTCACTGGGCTTAATGATGATATTCCCTGGGGAGCCCTTAAGCTATAACGTGACATACTCTTGGCAACTGGTTCACTCTTCCACCTTATTTTTCCCTTATGTTCTAAATGTATTAACATTTAAGTATGCGTTCCAGTATTTACCAAGGCTCACACTTTCATCCACAACCCTTTGATATATCTTATCAAGGTTTTCTTGGCACCCTGCCTTTACTTTGAATCCAATCGAGACTAAACTTTATTGACACCTCGCCTCCCAAACCAAGATGGCTGACGATATTGTCCTTTTTTGCTTTTTTCAAATAATTCACTCACATTTGTAGAGTTTGACTCATCCGAAGTATTCTGTCCATTCTGTGTATGTAAAACACTGCGCACGCACATCGTGATTATACATTAACCCAGCCCGCATAAATATAATCCTAGCTACTCGCGCGAGTTAGAATCGCGATCACGTGACCTCGTCACATGACATGACCGGAAGTATTTAACCTCGAGCGAGCGCCCAGGTCACCACCTCCCAGACTCGGTGGGCCGGGTAGGTCAAGTGTCAGAGCGTGAGCGGGGCAGATGTAAGTACCTTTACACGGAATCCGTGTTTTCTTTCTTTTTAACTAGCCATCACTCCTCCCCTTCCCCGAGCGCTTGTGTTACTCCCGTGATGCAAGCACTAGCAAGTTGCCTTGACGCTGACATTAGGCTGTCTGCATCGGTTATCAGAACTATGCTCTGGCCGATTCACTATTCCTTATTATAATTCCCCAAATTAAGGAGCTCTAGGAGAATTATTGTCATAGAATTGGGACCCCATTGATCTAGATTCTACAACATCATTACGAGTAGCAAGTAACATGCTATTTTCCTTACTCTGACATCATCTCACATCCTTTGGGAACGCAGCCTGTTCGTGGGGTTAATCAATCAGCGTATTCGTATTTCTACCAAGTTTTATAGCGCTAAAAGTCCCCATATGTTCCAGCTGTGATTACTGCATTATTTAAGCTCGTTATCACCTTCTAGTTCAGACCTACTTTTAGAGGTCCTTCGCCGCACGCTGAATCCACCGAGAACTGTTGTGGCCTACAGTCCTACTGATTAGGGTGAGTCCAACGATGTTTTCTGCCGCTTTGATTGTTTTTACATGTTCCACATAGGTGTTTAGCCACTATAGTTCACCATGTTGGTACACCACTTTTTAGGAGCAGTTGTTGACGCTCGAGCACCAGCAGTCACCACTGTTACATTTTTAACTATGTTGGAGATGAATCACCTTGTAAGCCTTTTTTGTTTGATTTATAATTCCTGATACCTGTGGCTATATGTCTCTACATTGACCTACTTAATGTACTGTTTTTTCTGCAGGTAGCACCAGACCTCAACAGGTATTTTAGGATTAAGTTTTTTATTCACATGACCGACTATGATTAGGAGACCACTATACCATAGATAGTCCCCTGTTACCATTGTAGATATCTTGATAGGTCCTGACGAATCGCGAGCGCACGAGCTCACTGCGAGAAACATGTTGACCACCAATCCCATGCACTACAACTAGAGTCATTACACTCTACCTAGTGCTATATACACCTTTTTAATCAGGGAAGGAGACCATTAAAATAAATTGATTTTCCACACTGGTACTTTCGACCCTGTTTTAATTCACTTTTTGTATCTACAATACTCAGGCCCACACACCCGCACTTCACCTGACGGCTGTTGGATTAAAAGAACTCCGATAAAGTGCCCCTTTTTAGGGAGCCCGTTAGGCATTGCACCGCCGGCCCGACGATGAGCAGCCCAGATGATGAAGCATGACACCTGAAAGGGTGTGTGAGGGCATTAAAATCCAACAAAAGGATTACCCACTTTACACATAGTATACATGTAGTCCTTCTAGGCTAATTCACCGATTCATCTCCACTTCTTTCCTCTCCCTGAGGAACTACTGGTAGCCTTCTTTCTTAAAAAATCTAGAAACCATCCTCACCCATGACATAGACATCACGTTCATCACATAAACCTGGTTGAATGAATCATCACCCCCATCATCGACATGCTTGTATCCCCGGGGTTCTCAATCATCAATAAAGACAGAAAGAACTTGCGAGGCGGCGGTACCGCAATCATCCACAAAAGTAACATCTCCATAACGCAAACGGTCTCCTTCAATTACAACACATTTTAATACCTAACCGTCACCATCAAGACGTCGGACAACAAAACGCTTCATTGCCACCTCCTCTACCATCCACCAGGCAACACCCCTGCATTTGGAGAACACTTTTCCGACCTGATAACACACTGCTCACTCTCGTACGCGAACAACCTAATACTTTGCGAATGAGGAAAACAACCCTCTAATCCAATCCATGAATGAGCTTCTTCGCAACGATAATTTGACCCAACACTGCACAGAACAAACCCACAACAAAGGTTCAATCCTGGATACCATCATAGCATACCAAGACTCAATCACCATTGACCTTCTCCTCCCTGTCGACTGACCGGACCACCATATCATTCTGTTTCACATCAATCAAAAGACACAACACCTAAGCCAGATCTCCCTCGCCGAACTAGAAGAAAAGATAAGTGCACTCCCCCCCCCCACCCCTTGCGATAGTTCCTCAACAGAACTTACCTCACATTACAATGCAACAATGACCACCATACTTGACCAAATAGCTCCCCTGAAACAAAACAAATTCAAGAACATTCCAACTAGATAGTGGTTCAACACAGACCTAAAGAAAGAAGACCACTAAGAGCTGCAGAAAGACTCTGGCGTAACAACCCTTCGACAATCCAGCTTGATCAACTTAAATCGGAACGCAGGAAATATAAAAAGCACATAAAAAATGAAAAATCCTCCTCCTTCTGTGGTGCACTAAACGCCAAAAATCGCCCCAAAGAACTCTTTAATCTCATCAGACAGCAAACCTCCAACCCCCCCCCCAACCCCCCTTCCGCAATGCCGGCGTCCAAAGACATATGTGACAACTTTGCCAATTTCTTTAACGAAAAAATCTCAAAGATTGAGCTCTCACTGGAGGACCACCGCCGCACACCCAACGAAAGCCCACCCGCCTACAAAGAAGTAAATAACCCACCCAGGTAGCCCCCAACAACGTGAAATCATTCAAACCCATCTCCGAAACAGAAATTGTGGAATTGACTACCGGAACCAAGCCCTCGTCAGACATTGAAGACCCCATCCCTGCCCACCTGGCCAAAAAGCTCAAACTCTCCTTAGCCCTGCTCTGGATAAAGATCATAAATAGCTCCCTAAAAACAGGAAACATGCCAGAATGACTCAAAATGGCCAAGTCACACCATTACTAAAAAAAAAAAGCGGGCTCTGACCCAAATGATCTCAATAACTTCAGGCCCGTCTCCAATCTCCCATTCTTAGCCAAATTACCAGAAAAATGTGTTCTTAGTTAACTTACCCATCACATGGACAACAACAATCTGCTAGACCCTCACCAGTCTGGTTTCAGAAAAGGCTGCAGCACAGAGACAGCTATCCAGAATGTCATTGATGACGTCTACAATTCACTCGACAAGGGCCTCTGCTGTCTACTTATACTCCTGGACCTATCGGCGGCCTTCGACACGGTTGACCACAAACTGCTCATCAATGTACTTTGTGAAAGGGTGGAGCAGATGAGGTGGTCCTACAGTGGTTCACCTCCTTCCTGCAGATCCGCTCACAAAGAATAAAAATCAGAAACTTCACGTCTGACCTATGCCCCATAAGCAGGGTCGTCCCACAAGGATCAGTTCTCTTACCCTCTTTGTTCAACATCTACATGTAGTCCCTCTCCACCATACTAAAAAAAGCCAATATTCCCTTCCACCTCTATGCTGACGACACCCAGATCTACCTAGAAACTTCTTCCATGGCTGACATGCAAAGACTTAATGTCACCTTAATAGAAGTCCAACAATGGCTATCCCAAAATCACCTGAAACTCAGCCAGGATAAAACTGAAATCCTCCTCATAGCTAACAAAGAGCAGACCCCAAAATCACAGATTGGCTAAAATCTATTGATACCCTCAACTGCTCTCTCATCCTGGCCGGCTCCGTGAAATCACTGGGAATCACTCTGGACCCTAACCTAGACATGGTCAAACACATCAAGAATACCGCAAAGAGTGCTTTCTTCAACCTAAAACTACTTAACAAAATCCAACCCTTCATCGCTCCAAAGGACCTTAAGCCACCCACGCAATCCCTTGTGCTATCCAGATTGGATTACAGGAAGGCCACCCTCACAGGCACGGCAAAATCTCACCTTGCTCCTCTCTGATCAACTCTAAATGCATGGTGACTGGAGTAAAGAAATACGAACACATCTCCCCTGCTCTCAGAGAGTTAAACTGGCTCCCAATCTAAATGCGTGCCAACTTCAGAACTGCTTGCCTCACTCACAAAGGTCTACACACTGGCAAACCTGCCTATCTGGCCTCCAAACTCAACAGAGCTGGACAGACAAGAAATCTCAGGAGCACCAAAACTTTATTTCTCATCCATCCAAAAATTCGCAAAGAAAAAACCTTATCATGCTCGAAAATTTGGAACGCCATCCCAGTACATATCAGGACGAACCCTTCCTTCAAAAAATTCAAAAGCCAGCTCAAAGTCCTCTTCATCAATCGAACTCTTACGAAGTGATAGTTGACCCACAAGGCGTAATCGCGCCCATCTGAGCATCCAGTCACTGTGATAAGATTAACATTTTACGGCATCTACCTCTTGACGCGCTCCTATGTGTGTGTGTGTCTCCCCCCCACCCACAAGACCCGTCATGATTCAATGTGTTTACTACTGTTATTCTTTGTACGCGACTATCGCATGACAAATGTTGTAAAGCTCTCTGATACCTTCGGGTCTGGCCAGCGCTATATAAAACTCTTAAATACATAAATAAATCCCATAACCCATTAATACCATTGCCAAGACTGCCCACTGGCTTCCTATAAGAGAGAATTGCGAATCTCTGGTTACAGTCAGCGGGGGATTGGAACAATTTAGTAGTTGTTACGCAGCAGAGGCAAAAGGAATTGAAATGGTTTTCACAAGAAAACATGTCAGTGAACGGACTCCTTAAGGAACCAATCCCTATTGTGTCAATCGCCACATACACAATACACACAGGTTGGGGTACTTACATCCAGAACCTGATCATCAGAGCACAGTAGAGACTACAAGAGGCAGTAAAGCACATCAGCCTTGTAGAACTCCTAGACATCTTTCTAGCCTGAAGGCCATTCTCTCATAAACAGGGGGGGAAGACTGTTTCAATACAGATAGGCAACCCTACATATATGTCAGCAAACAAGGGGTGGGGATGTAAAAAATACACAATTTCAAAACAACCTCAAGAAATATGAATTTCAGGAGAGCAAATCACTGAGGTGGATAAACTAATAGATAAGAGGGGCTTCTCACACAAGTGGAAACTAAACGAAGAGACAGTAAACATGTTTTCAATGACTTGAGTATATGAGACACAGATCCATCTGCAATAAGGTAAAACACAAAATGACCTAACTTCACATCCGGGTATTCACAGTCCAGTTGCAATGCACTGTCAATGAACTAATCAGAGATATTTGCTTACGCTTTTCCACCAATGCCACTCATTCTAAATGCGATCAACAAAGATGGCAATGGTTCTTATAGGGCTGCAATGGGCATGAGAGACAGGTGAACTCACATCTGCTGGCACTGACACACATCTAGATAGCAAATATGCCAAACGGGGTACACTTACTTAAATCAGGGAAGATTCTGCAATCTAGATCCTTCCAGCCTCAATCGAGCAGCATAGCTTCTGTGTATGCAGAGTTTGGTCACCTAACTTAGCCTGCAAAAGAGATGGAAATTATCAAGAAAGCAAGGAAATCACCCACAAAAAATGTATGCTTCAAAGTGGGAAATATTTAACTTGCGCAGTTAAGAAAATATGCAAGGTAGGGAAACAAAGTAGTCATTGTGAGATATATTACATACTTATAACAGGCAAATCCATCATAAGTCTCACTAAAAGTTCATTTATCTGAAATTGCAGCATACGCTTAATGAGTAAAGGGCACCAATCTGTTCAAAATATCCGTAATCAAAAAATCATACATGGCGCAACAATAGTAAACCCATCTACAACTGTACCATCTTCAGTCTAGAATGTTAACCTTGTTTTAACAAGATTAATGAAACCACCTTTGGACCATTGCACAAAGCTATGTTAAAATAGCTTACATTATAGATAGCTTTCGGTATAGCAAGGTAAGTGATTCAGGCATCACCTAGCCAGAAGCCATGCTTACAAATCCATAAAGATAGGGTGATAATGAGGACTTTTCGTAATTTTAAACTTAGAAATGTTTTAGTGGTTCACTTTAATCATTTTCCTGCCTTTTTTCAGAAATCAACGCTACAAACTAAAATAGCTCCTCACTCTACGCTAGAAGGGCAGTTATGTATTACTTAAAACAAACTAAACGAAATAAGAACAAGTCAGGAATTGTTGTAGCACATGCTTAAAAGAGCAAAGGGAACATTTGTATCCAAGGTAACAATAACAACATTGATATGTTGACTGCATGATGGGGCATTGTGGACTTGTGCTCGATGCCATAGGGAGGTCCTTTCGACTTTACCTGTAATTGATGCCAGAAACAAAAAATGCTTAGCTTTATGAACAGTTTCTTTGCCCCAAAACTACATGGCAGAAGAATGCACAGCATGTGATCTAGAGGAGGTTAAAGCTGCAAAACTATTGGTTCGAGGCATATGAGCCGTAGATCATATGCTGTGCATAGATCGTCATCTAGTGTTGGGTCCGAATGTTTGCACTTTGTTTTTATTCGAAGAAGTCTTTCCAGTCACGACGTAGGTGACTCCTCCTTTCGGTGATAGTGCGCATGGGCATCACTCCATTGTTAGATTGTTTTTTTCCGCCATCGGGTTTGGATGTATATCGTTGCGCTCCGGTTCGACACTGTTCCATCAGTTTTCCTCGGTGCGCAAGATACTCATCCTCGATGGGTTTTCGATTGCGTCTCTCTTTCTATCACGTATCGTAATTACTTAAAATAATCTTTCAAACGGAAAGTTCGTGGAAGGCCTTTGGGCCTACCCGCGTCAGGTCGACCTGCAGTCGATGGAACGAACTCCCTTTAAATTCTGCCCTCGTGTGTCACGCGAAATACCCATGCACCGACTCACACAAAGTGTATAAATAACCTGTGTTTGTCCCCTGAACACTGAGAACAAGACTGCGATACGTGCCAGGCTTTCCACTCCAAGAAAACATTTTGCGACCGTCGGGCTCGACTGCGCGACATGCAAAGCCAGAACACCAGCTTCATTCCGGACATCTTCGGTCAACAGTCGGACGAAGAGGCCGGCGAGACCATGGGAACAGAGGAGGAGCAGGAGCCGGTCGTCATCTCATATTTCAAATACGACCAGGAGGAGGACATCCCACATGGTCAACGTACCGTGAGTAAAGCTCACCCCCTCATCCCAAGATACCATTTCAATTCAAAAGAAGGCTCTGGTCCAACCCGCGCCCTTGGGCCCTGGTTGGCACCGAGATCACGCTTCTGGCTCGGCACCAAAGCCTACCAAAAAAGCCTTCCGGCTCCGAAAAGATTCTCTCCAAACCAAGTTCAGAGCCCAAGCCTTCGGAGTCTAAACACAAGTCCGGCACTGAACCCCACCATTCAGCTCCGAAAAAATCGTCTGATCCGAAGACAACAACGTTTTTGACTCCGGCACCGAAAGTTTTGGCGTCGAAACAGACAGAAGTGCAGAAAACAACTACAAAGCCTAGTTTCGATGCCCCAGTTGAAAAACCGGATCTGAAACAAAGGCTTTTGCATATCCATCCACAGACTGGCCATATCACCTCAAAAGTGACTGTGAAAAGAAAGGCTGATGTAGAAGAAGAATATCACATCCCTTTAAAGAAGAGATCTGTTGGAACTAACCCTTCCCCTCCTCCTCTTCCTCCACCTATTCTTCCTTCTTCACCACCTTCCCCTCATCTTCAACCACTTTCACCTGAACATTCACCACCACATACAACTGGCAATCCGGATGATGGGGATGATCAGGATAAAGATGATGATCAGCCATTACAAGACCCTTGGGACGATTATAACACCAATTCGCTCACGGGCTATGGTCCCAACCTGTACCCTACCAAACTCTCTCCACCAGATGATAGTGTAGGCTACATTGAGTTACTGGGTAGAGCTGCCAACTACCATGTGGTACAGCAACATAAGGAGTCATTAGAAGAGGATTTCTTCTTTGAAACCCTCAGTACCACACAGAAGTCATCACATGCACTACCCGTGCTTAAAGGGATGGTCAGGCATGTAGATGACATTTTAAATGACCCAGTCAGAGCTCGTATTCTTACCCCTAGAGTGGACAAAAAGTACAAGCCAGCACCATAGGACCCGGTATATATAAGTAGACAATTGCCACTAGACTCACTGGTTGTGTCCAATGCAAGAAAAAGAGCCAAATCACAGACAACAGGAGAGGCTCCAGCTCCTGATAAGGAATCAAAACTTATTGACTCTTCGGGGAAAAGGGTAGCTTCTCAAGCAGCCAATTTCTGGCGTGTCTCCAACACTCAGGCACTATTAGCGCGATACGACCGTAGACACTGGGATGAAATGGAACAAATGATCCAATATTTACCCCTGGAACACAAATCAAAAGAACAAGATCTGGTTCATGAAGGGCAACATTTTGCTAACAATCAAATAATATGTTCTATTGATGCTGCAAACACTTCTGCTAGAGCTATAAACACTAGTGTCCTCTTAAGGAGGCATGTCTGGCTCAGTGTATCTGGTTTTAAACCTGATGTTCTCCTCCATTATAAGTACCCCATTCAATAAGGAACATCTATTTGGCCCAGTGGTAGATTCTTCACTTGAGAAAATGAAAAAAGATACTGAGGTAGCAAATCTATGGGAGCCCATCAGTGCACACAGGGTCGTGCTTCCTTTCGACGCTCTTTTTACCGAGGTGGCTCCAAAAATACCTCATCAGAAGCCACCTCCACCTATAAGGGCAACAACCAACACTCTCCATCTAAGGGTTATTTCAGGGGAGGCTACAGGAGTAACAACGGTAAGGGAAGGGGACAAGGTTCAAACACACACAACTCCCCCGCCAACACAAAACAATGACTTGCCTTCACTTCCCCCGACCACTCAACACCTGTCGGGGTAAGACTGTCTGTAACAGACAATTGGGTACTCCACATTATCTGTTCTGGTTACTGCCTGGAATTTATGAACACGTCCCCAAATATTCTATCAAAGCCCCACAAACTATCACCAGACCATCTATACCTCCTCAAACAGGAGGTTCAGTCTCTACTTCTAAAAAGGGCTATAGAGCCTGTGCCGCCCCAACATCACGGGTTGGGCGTATACTACTTTTATTTCCTGATTCCACCCAAAAAACGGTTCTCTCAGACCAATTTCAGATCTTCGAGAACTCAACCGGTAGATTGTCAGACTATTTCCACATGGTGACAGTTCAACAGGTACTTCCTCTACTAAAGAAAGGCAACTTTCTATCTACTCTAGATCTAAAAGACGCCTACTTTCATATACCAGTTCACCCTGCTCATCGCAAATTCCTCAGGTTTGTGGTAGCGGGTCAACACTATCAGTTCAGGGTACTCCCATTTGGTGTCACCACCGGCCCCAGAGTCTTCACAAAGTGTCTGGCGTAGTAGCTGCTCACCTAAGGAGACAAAGCATCCACGTCTTCCCATACAAAGCCAACACGTACCAGCGGTGTTTGCAGCACACTTTCAAAACAATTTGGCTACTGCATCAACTAGGGTTCACAATCAATGTGCCAAAGTCACATCTCCAACCAACCAATACAAAGGACTACCTAGGAGCCACAAAAGTTACTCAAAACACTCTCGTTTTTCCCAGCTCAACCAGAATTCGAAATATTCAGGCCTTAGTACTCCGCTTTCAACCCAACCATTGGATTCCAGCTCAAACTTACATGCAGCTACTGGTAATGATGTCATTGTGCATGATGATCGTTCCCAATGCCAGACTGCACATGCGTCCACTTCAAGAATGCTTAGCCAGTCAGTGGAACCAGTCTCAAGGTCTATTAACCGATCTAGTTTTGGTAAGCAGCCGTACTCCTCGCTCTCTGCAGTGGTAGAACACACAAAATTTAACAAAATGACGGCCGTTCATAGACCTGGTTCCACAAATAGTACTGACAGCGGACGCGTCCCTCACTGGCTGGGGAGCTAGTCTACAACAGCACACAGTGCAAGGCTTGTGGAGCCAACAACAGAAGTTGCTCCACATCAATCACTTGGAGCTGCTTGCAATATTCCTAGCACTCAAGGTGATTCCTAGCACTCAAGGTGTTTCAAACTCACCTAGAGGGCAAAGCTGTCCTAATTTGTTCTGACAACATGCTAGCCATGTATTACATATGAAAACAGGGTGGCACACACACTCTCCAACTGTCCTGCTTGGCCCAAGACATCTGGAGCTGGGCCATTCAGCACAAGCTTTATCTCCTAGAGGAACATCTCCTAGGAGTCAACAACCAGATTGCTGATCCACTCAGCAGGCAGAGACAGCAAATACACAAATGGGAACTACACCATCAGGTCCTCCTTCCATACTTTCAAAGTTGGGGAGTCCCTCACATAGACCTGTTCGCCACATACCAAAATGCCCAAACTTCGCGTCCAGGTATCCACACCCATTATCCAAAGGCAATGCACTATGGATGAATTGGTCAGGGATATTTGCTTGCGCTTTTCTGCCTCTCCCACTCATTCCATTAGTGGTTCAGAAACTCAAACAAGCGTCCCTGACACTAATCCTAGTTGCTTCCACATGGGCACGGCAACCTTGGTTCACAACCCTATTGGAACTCTCAGTAGTTCCTCACCAAAAACTACGTCTTACACCCAATCTTCTCAAACAGAGCCATGGAGACATAAGACATCCGGACCCCAGTCAACTCAATTTGGCAATATGGCTCCTGAAGTCTTAGAGTTTGGTTATCATAATCTACCGCCATGCTGCATGAATATTATCAAAGAGGCTAGACGTCCTACTACAAGTGCTTGCTATGCAGCAAAGTGTAAGCGGTTTGTAATATACTTTAATAACAACCACATTAACCCTCTTGATGCTTCTGTACAAAACATTGCTCCATATGCTTACATCTTGCTGCAATAGCTGCATACCTCCAGAATAGACAACGTCTATCTCTTTTTAGAGTGCCTGTTATCAAACCCTTTATGGAGGGACTCAAAAGATTCATTCCTCCGAGACGTCCACCTGCTCCAGTATGGAATCTCAACATTGTTCTCACCAGACTAATGGGTCCACCCTTTGAGCCATTGCACAAATGTGAACTGCAAAGTCTCACGTGGAAAGTTGCTTTTCTCGTGGCGATCACATCACTCGGAAGAGTGGGTGAGCTTCAGGCATTAACTATAGAAGAACCCTTTTTACAAATGCACCAAAATAAGGTTGTTCTTCGGACTAATCCTAAATTCCTTCCTAAAGTCATTTCTGCTTTTCATATCAATCTGTTGAGTTACCCGTGTTCTTCCCTCAACCAGATTCAGTGGCAGAATGTGCCCTGCAAGAGAGCATTATTTTATTACATAGAAAGGACAAAACCTTTCCGTAACACAAATCAACTTTTTGTTGCTTTTGCTCCACCACACAAAGGCAATCCCATATCAAAATCAGGTATTAGAGGTGGATAGTGGAGTGCATTCAAATATGCTATGCAAAATCAAAACTAACGTTAACAGTTCCCCCCCAGAACACACTACACACAAACTGGGGGCTTCTATGGCATTCTTAGGAAATATACCCATACTCAACATATGCAAAGCTGCAACATGGTCTCCACCTCACACATTCACAAAACACTATAGTGTAGATGTGTTAGCAAGACAAAAATCTAGAGTGGACCAGACAGTTTTACGTACACTATTTAAAACCACTGCAACAGATACAGGTTAGCCTTCGCTTTGGGAGATAACTGCTATATAGTCTATGCACAGCATATCTACAGCTCGTATACCTCGAACGGAAAATGCTACTTACCCAGCATGCATCTGTTCTTGACATATATACAGCTGTAGAGTCATATGCTCCCACCCGCCTCCGCGGGTACCTATATCTGTTGCAGCAACATCTTACTTAGATACATGCATTCATGGACGTCTCCTTTTACTACTCTTACTAACTCCATTATCACCCTCTGCGGGAAAACAATCTAACAATGGAGTCGATGCCCATGCGCACTATCACCGAAAGGAGGAGTCCCCTTCCTCGTGACTGGAAAGACTTCTTCGAAGAAAAACAAAGTGCAAACATCCGGACCCAACACTAGATGGCGATCTATGCACAGCATATGACTCTACAGCTCTATATGACAATTACAGATGCATACTGGGTAAGTAGCATTTTCCTTAAAGGTATGTAATGCATTTCTTTTCCTAAATCATCTTTTTTGAATATATAATCTTCGTCCAGGTATAATACACACAGGGCAGCACCTTTAACTATACCAATGCCTGCCCGAATAGCAACCTCACACTGGTGCTCTACAACCTCCTCCCTTATGGCCTGGTCTAAAAACCAGAAGGACGGTAGAGTTTGTAGTTAGTCTGCTTCTTTCAGCCTCTGGATACTTATATTTTCTCATTCAATGCTGACAAACATTCTGGTATTTTCCGTGGATTTCAATTCCTCTCTAATGTAATGTAGTTGGGTCCCACCTTGTAAAGCTATCTTCCATTGTGCCTCATTTGCAGCCTCCACAGGCTGGACTGTACTAAAGACATCATTCTTATCTACAAAGCCCAATATTCTCTCCGTATTTTCTGGTGGTCGCTTTTATTGCTGTATCTTCGTAGTAAATTACTAGATTCAAAATGGCATGCATCACTTTGTTATGTTATGGGTATTTGTAAAGAGCACTTTCACCCGTGAGGGTATCCTGTCCTTTCCTATCAAAGCAGTTTATGAGGTTGTAAATCAGCTTTTCAATTTCGTATGTTGCTGCAGTCTCTTTTGCTGATTTCTATTTTTATTCTCACTTGCTTGGAATCCCCGTTTTTCAGTCAGTTTCCCTCTTCTGTAGTCTACATCCACACCGTTCAGTTCTGCACAATAGTTGTTAATCATCAGTGGATTAGTATGTGAAAAAAAATCTAATTTTATTTGCACATTCTAATATCCTTCCTGCCAACAGATCATTAACTGCAGGCTTCGGTTTATTAGGTGTTCCAAAAAGTGGAGTTATTTGCCTATCTTTAATCAAAAGTTACTTTTGCAATGCTGCATGGGCAAATGCATTGTTGGTGACTGCTGTCCTTAACAGACCAACGTCTGAATATTTTTGGTTTTCAGCAAAGTTATACTCTGGTACGAAAAAAACGAGTGATGATTACAAAGGGTGATCACCTTCCACATTTACATAAATAACTACACAAAGGTAGTGGTGCTGTATTGGCGCAGACTAACTAGTGCTTATCAGCTATTGTTTACGTATAAGTGAATGTATTTGGCGAAATTTGTTAAATGTATCTTTTTTTCAATTTAGAAATCCGATAGAAAATTTGTCCCGAAAAGGCTTCAGGATACTTTTGAAATGGGCAAGTACATAATTTTACCCTTTGTTTAATACTAAAGAGAAAGTTAAAACATACTTCACCTTGAAATATATTTCAAGTGAAGTCCCTTGTGCCCGGCCTTGTGTTTGCAACATTGATGGCATAAATGAATGCATGTTTTCCCAAGTTTTATGTCTTATTCAGAGAGTTATGTTGTAGCCCTGTATGCATTTAATGCCTATTTTGTTATTTAAGGAAGAATTTGTCATGTAGCCTATTTTGGGTATTTTCTTCATTGTATTCTGTCCTTGCATGAATCTTGATTTGTGTGCAATTTATTTTGAGTTCCTGTTTGTGATTGTATGAAAAGAATAGTTTGATCGTATAAAGTTGTCACATGAAGAACTGTGATATTAGGTGTAAAACAATGAATTATTTGTTGGGGAGGATGTGAGCCTTAGCCAAGTAATAAGTCCCAGATTCCTGCAGGTAAAACGCACAGTTTCAATAATTTTTAGCTGGGCTCAACCCCTGGTAGCTATGGCACAGAACAGATAGGTTAAACAGAGGAAAATATGTCATATATTTAGCAACACTAAAATATTCAAAAAGTCAAATCACAATTCAATAAAAATCCCACAGTACATTTCTAGGAATTAAGAACAATCCAATGAGAACAATGACACCAAAAGGACATAAATCCAATTGGAGAAACCAGATTCAAATGTTATGGCTGCTGAAGTCTTCTCTTCATGCGGGTACTTTTCTTGCCTTCACCCAATCAAGATTTTTGCCTTCAGGCCTAGTCTTTTTTATGGAGTTCAAAATCTTCCAGTGGGGCAAGCCTGAAGTGGATCTTTGCCGTGAAGTCCTTCTGGAGTTCTTGCAAGTCCCAACTTTTCAGACTTTATGGAGTAGTTCCTCTTAGCCACTTTTAAGGCTGCCAGGACCTCAGGAACTTTTCTGAGGGGGCCTCCAGCAGAGGACACCAGCCATGTCTCGTCCAGTTCTTTTTGTAAATGGTCCACTGGTTACACCAGGAAAAAGGTATCTTGGAGCTTGGTATGTCCTTGTAGCAACAAAGGAGATCAGCCAACTGACCCTTGTAGTCCACTTCTTGGTCCTGCGTACAAGTGGTGGCAGGTCTAGCCCTTCAGGTCTCCTCACAGGTTACAGGCAGAAGGGTCAGTCATTGTCTGTTATGCACAGGTCCAGAAAGTTTTTTGAGTAGCTGTGGGTAAGGCGCCACTTTTGTTCAGGTTTTTTTATTCAGTGGATGGGGATGACTCCTGGACACTGCCTGACCAATATGCAAAAAGTCCCCAAGGTCAGACCTTTCCACTTTTGCGGCACATCCAGTTTGCCTCACTGCAAACTATCCCACAGTTCGCCATTTACAGTAAAATCCAACATGCCAAAATCTTTGCCCCTGGAACTTGCTGCACACCTAGTCACGACTTTCTATGCCACTGGTCTATTTTCTTAGGCTCCAGGTCTGTTCTTAGTTAGATTCCTTATGGGTGAGACAAACTGTTAGGTCCTTCTACGCCCACTGCCCTTCTTTTGACTGCAGGGTCCGGGTCCATGTTTCCAGACTCCAGGCTACCATGACTTCCCTTACTGGTGATATGGGCTTTGTGGTCACACACCCATTCCGACAGGCCCAGCATTCCAGCATAGGTCCTACTTTAAATTTTAATTCAAGCAGAAATGTGTAGATTGTTGCCCAACACATTCTTGTGGGATGGCAGGGCTAACGGCTAACTAGTTTTGCCCAGACAGCCTGTCCCACTCCTAGGTGAGCATCGCCACAGGATGGTACTTATCATTGCAACTCTGAAAATCAATTACCCAAGATGTGTTCTTTCATAAATAAATTATACAGCCCATCAAAAGCCCCTCGGTGACTGCTTGTCGTTGAGCTCCAGCTGGCAAACTGCCCATTCTGAGGACAGGTTGTGGGTGCCCTCGCTCCCAGCTTTGGAAGGTGCAGTGGAGAGTCCATCCTGTGACTGGTTATTCTCTGCCGCTTCTACTTGCACAGGGTCCTCACATCTCCTGTCATGGTAGCCAGCTTCAACTCAATTTTCCCCCAACTTTGAACTTAAGGTGCAAAAATAAATTTGTAAAAAATAAATGACCCAAACAAGACCATATGTAATTAAAAACAATTTTTTTCTGTCAGTTGTATAAAGGGAGTTTCAATCTTGACACAACTTCTGGATCCCACCATTGAACAACACCCATGTAAGAAAATGAAATATTAGTTGGGGAAGATGGGAGTCTTACCCAAGTAATCCCAAAATCCTGTCTGGTCAAACACGGTTTTAATAATTTAAACCTGGACTCTTTTTTTTTCTTCTTTATTCGGCTTCAATAATAAAAATAATAAAAGTCAAGCAGCCTGCAAAGTACCATCATACATGTTAACAAATTTGCAAATGTAATAAATTCCGGGTAATCAAAACACAAGATAAAAGTACATGATTTGCAATGCAAAAAATTAATGGCAGCTTTTCCTAAGTCTAATGGTATTGCGTAAAAAACTAAGAGTGTGCAAAACAGTATCACTAGAAAGAAGTTGTAAAAAGATAAAAGCTGGTCTCACCCTCCTAAAACCCATTTTTTTTAAAAAATTGGAATAGTAAATAACTTTCTGGGTACAACATGAAAAGTACAAAACATTAAAAAGTGCATCATGTCCTGAGGAGACTCTCTGTCGCAGCCACAGGGCATAAGGCGCTGACCTCTATGGGAACCTTGGGGGTATGCCAATAGATAATGAAAGAGGTCGAGCCGGAACCTCGTCAATAGAAAACGGTCATAAATACTTTTGAGCCCTAGAAGATAAGGCACTAGGCACAGTTTTCAATATGACATACTTTCGCATACTTGGTTTACACAGCTCTTTATCCTCTCAAACACGATGACAATTTCTTAAAAAACCCTCCTTGTCCAGACAAGGTCCCTTTTAAAAATACCCTCTGGGTTTGTGTAAAGATCTACTCTTCCTAGCCTGGCGAGGCCAACTCTTATGTACTGGAGCCAGCGTATAATCGATGCATGATCAAGAGAGAGACAATCCCGTATGATGTCTTTACTAAGTGTATTCTCCTGCTTTGACCACATTTTGAGCCACAAGGACAAAGAGCGGAAAGCTAGATCATCAGTAAGGAAAGACATCCCCAATTCCTTGTGAACAACATAAGATGGAGTACATTGCGGAACTGATAGTACTCTTTGCAGGAATGAATTCTCAGTGTTCTGCACAGCCCCAAGCTCAATATGACCCCATATCTCATTCCCATACCTAACCTTAGAGATACATTTTACTTGGTAAATCTTCAGGAGGGCGCTTGTTGGTTTTCCTCCCACTCTACTGGCAAAGTTAAAGACGGCTGCAGAGGCTTTCACTAGGTCCCCTTTCTTGTGGTTAATCAAGGGGCACCAACTCAGGGCGTCATCAAACACTACTCCCAGGTAGGAGAAAACATTTGTTTTAGGTATTGGCGAACATCCTAATTTAAAAATGGGCTGCTTTGCCTTCGCCTTACCAGGGCCCACTTGCATGATGTATGACTTAGAATGATTCACTGATATGTCCAGCTCCTCCATAAAAGAGGCAAAAGAGTTGAGAAGAAGTTGTTAGCCCCTTGCAGTCCTCGCCAGGAGGACTGCGTTGTCCGCATATAAGAGAGCCGACAGACTGTGCTTGCCTACCTGAGGAGTGTCTGCTTTAGTATCTAGGAGAACCTTCTCTAGAGAATTGATATATAAATTGAAAAGGACCACCCCTCTTTATGTTAAATTGGCGGGACACTTTAAAGTTTTTTGAGTAACGTACTACTGCCCTGGAATCTCGATGAAGAGCCCTCAAAAACCAGATGATGTTATTGTCAATGCCGACATATGACATCAGCTGCCATAACTTGGACCTGTTCACACAGTCAAAGGCCGAGGACAGGTCCATGAAGGCTAGGTATATAGGGCAGGCACGAGCCACAGTATACTTGGCCAAAACAAGATACAAATTAAGTCACTGCTCCACAGTGGATCAACCGGGACGAAACACATATTGAATCTCAGATAAGAAATTACTTTCATCCAGCCAAGATGCCAATCTTATCAAGAATCATGTGGCCCACCACCTTCAACACGGAGTCCAGTAGGGAAATGGGCCTATAACATGAGGTGCTGTCTCGATCGCCCTTTTTAAATATCAGGACTATGGTCGATAAAGCCCAAGAATCAGGGCGGCCAGCCCGGACCGAGGCATTAATAACAGCAGTAAGGACAGGCGCCCAGGTGTCTACATGGGCGATATAGAGATCAGGCGGAATCCCGTCTGATCCCAGGGCTTTTCTCTTTGTCAGGCCTAGTATGCCCGCTCTTACCTCTAATTCGGAGAAGACGAGATCCGCCTTACCATCCACCCTATTCTGCCTCCCGATAGGCGTGAAGTCTGGCTGAAAGATGCCCTCGAAGAAATTAACCCAATCATCCTCCGTGATGTGAGCGTCCAATAAGTGAACGCTCTCTTCTGAGAGAAATGGGCTATTAATAGCCCAAAACCTAGAGCTATTTCCCAATGTTCTTGCCTCCACTAGGTCCGACCAGGCCTCATCCTTCAAGGTGAACTTACGCTTTGCTAACGCGGCCTTAAATGCTCTGTGAAGAACTTTAAGCGCCACCATATCACGGGGCTTGTCGCTCAATGCCTGTCTCAGCTTCCTAGAAGCCTGGGAAAATGCAGAATCAAACCATCTTGGGCCTGCAGGCTCCCTGCCCCGTCCGGGGCACGTAGTAGCCTCCGTATGACGGACACAGTACCGAAAGCACCCAAGATGTCCAAGACACCAGCCTCGCCATCGAGACAAGTAGCAAACTCCCTACTACACTGGTTTGGGAGGGACTCATGAAATGACTGGTGCTATACACTCACATTTTAGACTCCTCCCTGCCTCGGCCACTTTGAGAATGACTCTTCCCCCGCCCACCACGGGACATCCATATACTCTGGACCAGCCTGTTGTTATACAAATAGGATTATGGTCGCTGAATTCACTTGTCTGAACTGAAAAATATGTGACCAAAGAAAAGAAGGGGGTGGATACAAAAGTAAAATCTATAAAAGTCTCACATCCTCTACCAATAAAAGTGGGGGTGATGTCAGTATTTCCTGGGGGTAACTTATTCATGACTAATGTTAAGTCGAATTCAAGCAGAAAAGAGTTAAACTCAGTACCCTGAGGGGTATGCTCCATGTGCAGGCCTGATTGTCGTGCACAACCGATGGCTTCCACTCCTCCTTTTCTTATATCTCCACACATGTGGATATTAAAGTCCCCTGTTAAGAAGAAATTATGACAGTTCTGAACATTCGGGATACAACCCCGTAATACTAACCCCAACTGCGTTATGTTACCCTCACCCTCGAATATAGCTTCTGCATTGTAAATATTTACCAAAAGGAGTTTACTCTTGCCACTAGACAGCAACATCACTTGTACATTGGGCGAGGCATGAAGTACAGATACTGCAATATCAAGGACAGCTAACGAGACAAATGTAATAAGCCCCCCTTTGCTCTCCCGGACAAGGACGGAGTTGCTGGGACGAAAAGAGTTTTATAGCCATCCAGGTGATAATTACTCTCAGGAGCCCAGGTTTCCTGAAGACAAATCACGTCAAATGTTTTCACAAGGGCCAGCCACCCAGGGTTGTCTATCTTATTTGCCAGCCCCGCAATATTCCAGGAAAGGAACTTACACCCTCCTTTCTTACACAATACCTGTTCCGGGGGTGGAATGTTCCCCTGTGATGCATGGACCGTGGAGTCCAATGAACCCGCACAGCATCAATCACAGTCTTCCAGCTTGCTCAATGGGGCAAACCCATTTACGGTGCTTACCCCTAAGATCCCCTCCATACAGGCCCCCCTCGGAGATCCGCTCGCGGTCAGAACCCGGATGAAAATTACCTAGTCTGTAAAAGAAACCCAGCGGGAGTGCCAAAATTGCAGAGTTTCAACCCCTATATTCCGATTGCACTACTGAGCTTAAAATATGCTTTACAATGATTGGGTTATTAAAGTTAACAATGATACAGTCCCCTTGCCAAGATTTTTTGGTGCCACCAACACGCTCGGTCCGTCGCACCATAAGAATTTGGTTTTCCACCCTAGGACCAGGGGCAATGTTAGAATTGAGCCAACGCACCACCTTGTTGTTTAGCTCTTGCAAAAGTTTTCCTTGTTATTGGGTTCAAGATGCGGTACTTTGGCTAACACCACGACAAGAGGGGTGGACTCGGGAGGGAGGTGGACAGAGCCCACAATATGGGAAGGGGGTGTAACATCAGGCCCTTCTTGCCTGTCAGCGTAACGATGCAAACCGCCAACATTAACTCTCTGGGGTTGGTGAGTTGGAAAGGAGACCGAGTTCGAAATAATGTCCCCGCCACAGGTGTTAGAGCGATCAGGTGGCTTGGGCCCGGGTCTGATCATGGTTGGTACTGAGGTGACAGCTGCCACGATGTTTGACTACTGAGCAACAGTAGACACCACCGCGTTTCCTGCCCCCAAGCCACTGTCAGATGACAATGCTCCTCATAGAGAGCTAGATCAGCAAGACTAATGGGTCGAACACTACCATTGATTTTAACTTATATCTGTGAATATTACAGTCGTCATGCTGTTGGAGATGCCATATGTGAGGGGCACAACAGGAGTATAGAAGCGATGTGGACTGGGCCATAGAACTTTGACGAGTGACTCAAGGAGGTGGGGAGGGTAAAAGGTATCCTGGCAACACACACAAGAAATGTCTATTTTAGGGTGCACTAAGTAAAGAGGTATGTGACACTTGCTGACTGATGACTAAGCTCACGCCCACTTTCATGCTGAAATAATTGTTTTCAGATTCCTTGGTTGTGATGAACAGAATATCTGACAGTTCTACAGTAACTTGAGCTGGAGAATAGCTCACGGGTATTCACCACTGTCCTGTCTATTCCACACAGTATTGGGAGGGAATCCCTGTTTGTAAGGGGGTTGAATCTGTGGGTGGGGAACATTATGCTGTGTCATAATCTGGGGGATATGGTGTTGGAGGGGGGTGGGGTGATTTGATATACACAATTATTTGCATGAAGCAGCCAAGAGGGAGGTTGTAGGAAAATTTGGGGTAACATCGTAGATCTAGTAATGGGAGAGTTGTGTGATGAAGGGAGAAAGTGATTGCACTGCACCACCAGTTACAGGTGGTGCTTCACTATGTTTTCTGTATTGGAATGTCAGGGGGTTGAATGATCATCGCAAAAATTCTTAAGGTAGTACTGTACATACAGTGTCATCACATGGACATCGCCATATTGCAAGACACGCATGGGTTGCTTTCACAAAGCAGAATAAGAGGCACATGCATTCCTGCAGGATTTACGACATACACGAGGGGTCCTAGTGTGGGCACGTCTTGGGGCAGGTATACAAATTCACAAGGTATGTGTTGATTCTGGGGGAAGACATGTAGTGGTATGCTGCTGCAAAGATAACTTTGATGCACTTTTGGTAGGCATTTACGGTCCTAACTAAGATGACCCTCAGTTTTACAGCTCCTTACATAGTAAGCTTGCTACTTATGGGGAATATACCACAACTCTGGAGTGGGAATTTTAATTGTGTACAGTCTCCTGAGCTGGATCGATCTAAGGCCCCCCCCAGAAGACAATTGGCGGCAGCTATAGCTGCAATAGCTGAAGCAGATGGGTTGGTAGGTGTCTGGTGCTTTTGCTTCCCGCAGGGAATACACTAATTATTCATCTGTTTAAGACATAGATTACTGGTTAGCCTCACGTGACCTATTGCCTTTTATATGTCAATGCGAGCATCTAACGCATACATCCTCCGATCACTCACCCGTCAGATTGACCTTGACAATTGGGGATATGCAACCCAGGACCTTTACCTGGCGGTTCCTGCAATATTCGCTTTTAGACACCGTATTCTGCGAGGAACTTGCGCGAGCGATAGACGACTACTTCCACAATAACCTAGGGAGTGTGTCCTCGATGGCCACTATTTGGGAGGCATTTAAGGCCTATACCTGATGCATAACTATTTCGAAACATGCAGGAGTGCTCCACCATTAGAGATCTGTTGCAGAAACTGGAGAAGGTATTGGCCCATTTTTACAGAGCGCCGGTGCTGGTCCTGGCAGTTGAAAGTACCAGAACTGTACTTTATTGCCCCTTGCTGGTTGTAAAATCAAACTATTTGTGGCGATTGACCTGATCAAACCACACCATGTGGCCAGTCCTGAACGGTAGACATCAAGGGCTCCTTTGTAGTTACCTGCCTCCTCTCATTCCAGAAAATACCTTTACAAGCGTTAACCAATACAGAGGTATCTGTTCCCTGGAGGGGGATATCTGACAGTGAAGGTTTGCTATTCCTGTTATGTCTACCAACACCATACAAACACTGTATATGAATTTACAGTAGTCAACAGCACATGCCAACAACGAAGTTGTTTATTAGGAACCACTATTGGATTTAATTACCAGTTCTACACCGCTGCGTGTTTTTGCACAGACTGCCTCTGGCTATTTCACAGATATTGATTACTTTTCTTGAGATTCGTCAGACCTACCGTTGCATGGAACTTGTGCATTTAGAATCTTGCTTAAAAGATATACTTTGTTCAACCTTGGATATATGTTTGGATTTCCATTTTGCTGCTTTTCTTTTTTTATATGGATTGG
The DNA here is from genome assembly GCF_964204655.1 of Triturus cristatus. Lineage (NCBI taxonomy): Eukaryota > Metazoa > Chordata > Amphibia > Caudata > Salamandridae > Triturus > Triturus cristatus. The sequence goes on from NC_140581.1 coordinate 682,025,255, forward strand.
TTTTGTGACGGTGATCTTTTTGCTTCTAAATGGATACTATCTCCCAGAACACTCTGCTACTGAACTGGTAACCAAGGTTTGGAAGTTTCATTCTTAATCACACAAAGTACGAAGAGACCTGTCCCTCGTGAACATTTCTGCAGTCCCAGTTCCGGATTGCATTGTTTGTGATAAGGTGCCATTTAATATTTTTGGTCTTACAGAGACTGCAAATTCGTATGTATTTAAATGACCTCTTAATGAAGGGATCACCCCTGGAAGCAGGTCTGATTATTGGGATATTAGCACTGTAAGATCTAGGCTCTCTGAGCTGGAATATTCTACTTTATTTGAGAGTGAAGCTATGTATAGTGATGCATCTTATTATGACGAAATGTTTTGTTATCACCATTATGCACACCATTACTTACACAGAGAAAGTAATCCACGTTCAGTATTTAATTACACACAATGGAAACATTGTCTGACACCACCATTGGGAAGCTCAAGAATGCACAGACAAAACCTTGCATACTTTACTGGCAATAACCCTTGGATCGAGTGTCTTATTATTTTAAAATTCTCCCTCCCATGGTAAAGACAAATATGCTGACCGTAACAAAATTAATTTATTCTGCTCCTTTTATTTTTTTTCAGCTGTCAATAAAAGGTCATGGCTTTTGAAAAGGCAATGTTGATTTAAAATCTGTTTGGGGAACGAAAGATTGGCAGCAATTTACAAATAACACAGAGGACAGCTCAATATCATTGTACAGAATAGTATATACAATGCTTCACATTCTACTCCAGAGGGATGGCTAGTGTGGCTACTAGATACTAATGGGTGTCATGCACTCCTCTGACCTGTGCTTAGGACTATCAAAATTGGACACTGTCCTGCTGTCATAGACTGCTCTCTGAAGAAAGAGCACAAGAGAGGTGTGAGTACTTCAAAGTGGTCGACCCACAGAACAGGAACTTCAATGATAGACTAAATCGCATTTGTGTTTGGAAATTGGTTATAAAAAGGGGAGCCAGAAACTCCCAAATTGTCAAACTAAAGCTGTACATCAACAAGGAGAAGCTCAGCACAAGTTCTGCCTGTTGTGACTAGGACCAAGGACTAAAGGTTTGCCAGCCTTCCTTGCTGGGTGAGGGGACATCACCCAGGAGAAACAATAAACTTGCTTTGAGCACCAGATTCTGCATGGGCAGAGGACCTTGTGATCCCGTGGGGATCATGCCAAGTGGATCCCGGGAGCGGAGTGTGAGATTCAGGTCCATCTGGACCACCTCACGGATCGGGCTTTCTCCCAGTGTGTGCAGTCATGACCATTGTATGCCAGTTGATGGCTGCAGTGAAGAATCAGTGTCATCGTTCATGGTGCCGCACTGTGATGAGAGAAGGGCCGTCACCATGTGCAGTGCTGTGGCCTGAGGAGGGCAGTCACCTTATTTGTACTGCTCACAAACCCTGTATGCCGATCAGGGGGCTGCGGTGAAGAATAAGATCCATCGCCCTTGGTGCTGCACTGTGACAAGTGAAGGGTAATTGCCCTTTGTCCCGCCATGACTGGAGGAGGGCTGTAGCCTTATTGGTAGTGCTTGCAACACCTGTATGCCAGGTGGGGACTGGGGAAAAGATGTAGGGTCATCGCCCTGGTGCATCGCTGTGACGAGAAAAGGGCTGTCGACCTGTGCAGTGCTGTGACCTGAAGGGTCCATTGTCGTGTGCACTGCTATGTGTGACACAAGTGAAAGGTCCAATGCCCAGAGGCAGCATGCAGCTGTAAAGAAGGCAGGAGCTGTGACTCGTGGAAAAAGATCAATGATTTAACTAGCAGAATCCATGAGTAGCCAAGACCTGTTGCCGGATCAGAAAAACTTACTGTGTGACCAGAGGAGTGCCGTGAAAGCCGCCATACCGACTGCAGTACCCAGATCTCTGCTCTTCGCGGGGCCTCAGACATACGCTTGGACACTCCATCCCGACACTCCAGCGAGAGCAGGTAAGATAGAATACCGGAAAATTATGAATAAATAATGTCCCTCTAGACCTATATTTCTTTCCGTAAGGCTCTTATGAGCTCATATCTGGGGCGCAAAAAACACTCTTGTGTACACATAACCAGTTTCTTATTTTTCCCAATTTTTATTTCTTTTTCATCATTTTTTAGATTATTCATTTCTTTTTTTTTGGATATTATTATATACAAAAACCATACAATATGAAAAATGTGACCACATTTACAAATATGCTGTTTTTTGAAAAGCAGAAAATATACAAAACATAATACAAAATGTATGTCAATTGAAACCACACCTGGATATTAGCAAATAATTAGAATATCCAAGATCACAAACCCCCATACTCTTTCACACCTCTTCTCACTCTACATCCATCTCACTTTCACGCTATACATCCATACTACCCGCCCCAGAACCAGACTACATGCACAGATGAGACCATTGGGGTGAGGGACGCAACCCTCAGATGGGAAATTATTTATTCATAATTTTCTGCTTCTTTCCCCATTTTCCCTGACCTCTAAGTTATTTGTGTTTTAGGGGGTTGCCTTGCTTCTCTTGAAAGACAGAATACCGGGCCATCGGACTTTGGGGGGAACTTGCACTGACTTACACACTATTGCGCGGGGACACTTTGACTTTGGCCAAGTCACTGTGGAACATCTAAGCCTCAAATTCACTAGTGGGGCCTAGCTTGATTGTTACCTCTTGTACTTGGAAATAACAACAGACCTTAGAAGTGAAGGTCGGAACTGAGAAGCTGACCCGGGGAATGCTAGTGGGCCTGCCTTCAGAAGTCTTTGTGTATTATTTGTGGTGTGTGTATTATATTTGTGATTGTATATAGATACTGCCTTTTATATAAAACAAAGTATTTGACTGGACAATCGTTTGGGGATTGATGGATGTATTTTGAGTTGTGAACCTGTGTTCACCTACCTCCCCTCCCCCCCATGTAGTCTTGGGCTGATCGGCCCGTGCTACCACTGAGAGTCAAGTTCTGAAAGTGTACTTGGCCCAAAGCTTAGAGACCATAGAAAATAGGACCCTGATACCTCAGGAGTAAAAGATCTCCTCTACCACAGTTGAGCCCAATGGCTCCTGCTTAGCCCCTGGCCCTCTGAAAGGGGTCTGACAATCTTCAACTGAAATACTTAACTTTCCAGTAAGGCCACAGTATATGGTGTTAGAAAACAGACCAATGACACTGAAAGTCAAATGTCACCTGTGGACTCGAGCAGCTACTGTGCCATTCACTAGGCTGACCAGGAAAACAAGGCTTCAGGCCAACGACCATAGCCAGACTCTTGCAGCTTTTTTTGACTAACAAATTGTCCTTAGTTAAGCATGTCTACTCTGTGCCAAAGCTACCAGGGGTTGAGTCCAAGTGACCCGCTTTCTGTCTGCCGTCTGTTTGCCCTTATTACCGCCGCTGATCCAGAGACCGGGGGACATAAGGCACCAGCTTCCTTTGCGTCGTGCAGCCGCCAGCGTCATTGTTCTGCTCCAGGAGGCACTTCATAATCGGCCACCGGCTCCCGCAGCGCGGGACCCACTTTCTGTCTGCCGTCTGTTTGCCTTTATTACCGCTGCTGATCCAGAGACCAGGGGACAACAGGCACCAGCTTCCTTTGCGGCGTGCAGCCGCCAGCGTCATTGTTCTGCACCAGGAGGTGCTGCAGCACAGGACCCGCTTTCTGTTTGCCGTCTTTTTGCCCTTATTAACAAGGACAAGTACAAACAGGACTACTCTTGTGTAACCACCGAGGCTCAAGATGTAACTTCTTTGTGACCTCTAAGACCTTCACCTTCTTCCATTCCTGTGATAGTCAGGGGAGCCATACTTTTTGTTACGAGACCTGCCTGTACTGCCTGAGAGACCGGGGGAGCCAGGGATCACAACCCTCAGGGTGCCACGCGGCGCACACACCGCCAAAGATCAATCCTTGCGCCAGGAGGGGTTGAGGCTAAGTCGCGCTGCAGAATGGCCGCCTAATGTGGAGACTCTGCTGGCCAAGCCTCGAATACCTGAAAAATACCACTGAAATGCCGTGATCTTCCAGGCTAAAAAGCAGATCCTGGGCGCTGAACCAGTCAGGAAGGGATCGTCGAGTTTTCACTAGTATTCCATGCGGTATGCCGAACCTTTTCGAATGTAGTGTGCTGAGCGGACCGGAGTCTCAAATGGCGGCTGTGCGCGTGGTGAGTGTGGCGTAGCTTGGGCCTCGCTCGCTGTGTACATTCTGGCTGCGCATCGGTGTGTCCGGGAAGGAGAGACGGGACGACGATGTGTAACTCTCTACTACATCGTACACTGTGATTGTGCTGCAGAGGTGGACTGCCGTTGCTCCGCGGGGAGCGGTTCTTGGAGGCAATGTGCGGGCGGACCAAGCGCGTTCTGCTTGGCGATGTGCGGTGGCGAACGTGGATTGTAGCCTGTGATATCGAGAGCTACTGTGGGAGGGCTGGGGGTGAACACCTCGCCTGGAGTCGACAGCAGTCGAGGTAAGCGGGTTACTGGCGCTTTTTAGTCCAGGTGGGACTGACTTGCGTGGCGGAGCTGCGGTTGCGACAGTCTTTCTGCCTGCCGGGGCCTGGTTTGAGCTGGCAGGAGTGGTGTTCCTCACCCTCTGGGAGTGCCGTGAGCGCCTGCTCCTCCAACACGGATGCTGGATTCATAAGGTGCGGTGGGGGGGTAGGTTTGAGTTACTGCCGCCCTGTGGGGGGCCAGGAGTCCCGCGCCGATATTTGGTGCGGTTAGCTGCGTCCCTGCGAGCTCGGCATAGGCCTCGGCCCCTGTCCTGCCCACCCGTCTGCTAAGCTTAAACCAGGTTTTGGACATATCCGGATATCCTGGCTTGAGAAGCTGAGACCGCCGCCTCCCCTGCACTGCGGGGGGCACCAGTGTCTGGTTTGTCGGCCTGAAGTTTTCTGAGGAGCACTCTGTTGCATATGCCCTGAAACCTTTGTTTCCTCTGGCAGCAAGACGCTCCTAGTACCTGTGAGCCTTCATGCGACGCTGGAGCCGCGATCGCACTGGCGGCCCTGCCACCCCTTCGCACTGTGTTCCATAGCTTCTGTGGGCTTTTCTGTCCGGCCCCTTTCTCCAGTGCGCGGCCTGCTGCTCAACTGCGCCACTTAACTAACTGCCAGTATACCTGTGCCGGACACTTTTGGTCTCTGGGTCCGGGTTTGTGGTGCCGTTTGTTGTGTTGCGGCAAGTCATAGTGTGCCTACAATATGGGCAAAACTGACCACAAACAGACTAAAATCCCGTTCGAAAGCAAACGCCACACTCGGACTATGGAACTGTCAGCGGATCAAGGCATATCGCAGGGTACAGCCGAAAACGACAACAATCCCGTTGAAGATGTGCGCTCCATCCTCCTAGAGGTGAGGTATAGTCCAGCCTCAAAATAATTGACGGTAAAATTGACGCTCTCAACTCGTGCCTCGACGCGGTCAAGAAGAAAGTGAAGAAGCATGAAACGCGACTGGACACACTTGAGAACAGGCTATCGGACTCTCAGGACAATCACTCTGAGTCCAGATCTCAAATCTTAACTCTGGAAAAGGAGCTTAGGGTGATAAAAATGAAGAATGAGGACTTGGAAGCGTGCTCTAGGAGGAACAACCTCCACATTATAGGGCTTCCAGAGTCAACAGCCATCTCAAAAATGGAGCCCTACATCGACAACCTTCTGCGAATCCTTTTCGGCTCGGTGCTATCTCCAGTGATGACGGTGGAGCGTGCCCATTGCTCCTTGGGTCCCGCGCCTATCCCGGGTGCTCCCCCGCGCCCCATCTTTGCGCGCCTCCTTAACTATGCAGAGACGCGATCCTGAGGGAGGCCCGGGCAAAGAGTCCCATAACGCACGATGGCAACAGGCTCTCTTTTTTTCCAGACTATACACCGTTTGTACAAGCGGCACGTCGAGAATTTGCACCTGCTAAGAAACTGCTCCACGAGGCTTCCATCCCCTTTGCTATGCTATTCCCAGCAAAATTGAAAATCACCCATGATAATCAACCACATTTTTTCACTGACGCCAAATCACCATTGAAATTCGGCAAGCACATTTATCCTCGCAAGTCAACTCAGAAATCCCCGCCGAACTCCTCTCAATCAACGAACCTCAGCGATAATGACTGAAATGGCTTGTTCCTGTTTACTATATGTTTACTCACTCATCTTCACATCCACGTGATGCTTCTAACAGTTTTCTTGTTGCTTTGATAGAGTTGAAGATGCCCACATCATAGACGCAGATAGCATGCCTGTAATAGTTGACTGTGTTTACTTGATTACTAGGCCTGAACATCCTCCTTTGCTAATGTTGTGTTATTGACTTAAGGTTTAACTTACCTCTGGCTCGGCCACCCTGTCTCATGGCAGGTGATCACTGCCATGCCGTGCCCCACAGGGAGATCTCCCATGGGTTTGTTCCCAACAATATATTCGAGGGGTTGTCAAGGGTGGGTGGGAGGTATATGTTTTCAACCTGATTGGGAGGTTGGAGTAGGAGGGGGAGGTTTAATGGGGACCATGTTCTAAGAGACAGCCATCACTTTTGTTGGAAACAGTTAGTTATGATCACACTGTTTGTTACATGCGGTGTTCGTTCACTGGGCAAGATTGTTATGCACACCGGTTGGGACGCTGGGAGGCATCTGATATGTGCGACGCCACGACTTACTTCACAAAACACTTCTCTTCCTCAATATGTCTGACACAAACTTCCTCACGTGGTTTATTCGTGGCCTCGATGACCACAAAAAGGCCAGACTGGTGCATTCCTATCAGCGTAGACACCATATTGATATGTTTTCTACAAGAAACGTATCTATGCAATCCTGCAGACTCCAAACTATTTCATAGATCGTGGAGAGTGGTCCACTCCGCCACCTTTTCTAATTATGCCAGAGGAGTAACAATTCTTATCAGACGTGGCCTGGGCTGGTGTACTCATCACACTATGATAGATCCCAATGGGCGCTTTGTTATACTTAGTGGGCAACTTGTATCCACCCGAGTTACACTGGCAGCTTTATATGGACCAAATACTGACGACCCTCAGTTTTATTAGATAGTGTGGGCCAAGATAATATCGACGGGTTGTGACACGGTGATATGGAGAGGTGACTATAATGTCGCACTTGCCAACACATTGGACAGTGAGGGCACGGCTCACAACCCACATCGAAATGCCACGACACTCCTAAATTCCATTATCCTGGAGAACAATCTCTATGATGCCTGGCACCACTTCCACCCACGTACACGAGACGGCACCTGTGTCGCCTCTTTCCACAGGTCACGCCTTGATTATTGGTTAGTATCTGCAAATATGATAACATGGGCGTTAGACAACATTTTCCCCGCACTCTATCGGATCATGCCCCATTGCTTCTCCAATGGCAAATTCCTAATACGCGTCCACGTGCATTCACGTGGAGACTTCCCCTACACGCCCTCTTAGACTCTGCCTTTAAGGCTGAAATAGCCCTTGAAATTCAGCATTATTTCTCTACGAACGAGGGCTCGGTGGATTCCCCATCCACCTTGTGGGAAGCCTTCAAGGTTGTTATACGGGGGGCTTGTATCTCTAAACAATCTGGTGTTTAAAATCCATCCGCACTACACTTACTAAGTTGGAGCAGGAGGTCAAAGAACTGGCAGCCCAGTTTTATGCAACCGGTGACGTTACAATTCTAGCATCTATACTCACTCTCATCACGGAATTCATACTGGAGGCGGAAAGGGAGACTAGATTCATGGGCAGGGAGGCCAGGGCCCCTGGCTATGGTGAGGGGGCCAGAGCGGGCAAAACCCTAGCTAATCTATTACGACAGACACCTGCTCCCACATACACAGCCTGCTCCCACATACACAGCGGAACTACTCGATAATGATTCCAGTCCCATCCGTGGTCAATCGGCCACACATGACCACCTCACCAAATTCTATCAATCCCTTTATGAAGCTAAACAACACGCGGCCCCTCCAGATCTGATCGCCTACCTAGACTCCTTACAACTATTATGGCTGAGCACGGGGCATAGGGAATATTTAGACCTCCCTTTCACGATTGAAGACATCACCCAAGTGATCAGAGCTCTCCCCACTGGCAGGGCTCCAGGACTGGAAGGGCTAACTACCCTTTTCTATAAAACTTATGCTGACACCCTAGCCCCCAGACTCCTAGACGTTTACCAGGAATCACTAGAATCCGGAATGTTACCCCAAGCCATGCGAGAAGCCGTAATTGTCACCCTGTTGAAGCCGGACAAATCCCCAACACTCTGCGACTCCTATAGACCCCTGTCTTTAATAAACATAGATACCAAAATCCTCGCTAAATTAATCGCTAATCGGTTACAAACCCTATTACCTCTCCTGGCTCGGCCAGACCAATCTGGGTTCCTCCCAGGCAGGTCGACGGCCCAAAACCTACGCACCTTTTTCTCTGTCCTGCACCAAATTGAGCCTAAACTTCCTGCAGTGGCAGTTTTTTGGAACGCAACCAAAGCGTTCTATTCCCTGGAATGGCCTTACCTTTTCACCCTTCTGCCGCGTCTAGGGTTTAGTTCCAACGTCATTAATCTGCTATTTGCGAAACCCACTGCCAGACTCCTAGCCAATGGTCTCATCTCAGAGGCCTTCCCGATTTCGAGGGGCACTCGCCAGGGATGCCCCCTCTCCCCGCTACTGTTCGCGACCACGATGGAACCCTTAGCAGCTAGAATCCGCCAACACCACTCTTCTCACGGGTTGATCTTTACTGATCGCAATCTCACGATCTCCATGTACGTGGACGACATGACTTTATACTTCAGAAACCCGGATGAGAATCTGAACGCGCAGCTTAGAGAGCTGTTACGATTCGAGGGTCTGTCCGGGGTCAATGTCAACTGGGGAAAATCATACATTCTGCCCCTGACTGATGCTCCTATGGATAGAATTCTAGAATTCTCCTTGATATGGGCGGAGGAGGAGGTCAAATACTTGGGAGTGTGGCTTAGCAGAGATCTGCAACTCCTATGGATCCTCAACTTCGGCAAACTGTACCCTTGGCTAGTGGAAAAAAACTAATTCTGGTTGATGCTTCCCTTATCGCTGGCAGGTAGAATAGCCGTCCTAAAAATGATTGTCCTCCCCAAATTCCTATACCTTTTCGTCAACATTCCTATTCCTTAGACGCAGGCCTTCTTCAAAACCCTGCGCTTGGCGACTATCTCGATGGTCTGGGCTGGCAAACAACCAAGGATCAACTGGGATTTGTTGTTGCGCCCACTTAGTAAAGGGGGCCTTGGCGCCCCAGACTTTGAGTTATCTATTGGCAGAGCAAAAACCATGGGTCTCACCACGATGGGGGATCTTTATCCAAATGGCGTCTTTTTGACCCGCCTTACTGACTGAGCGGTTGAGTCGCTGCTTATCTTGGAGCGGCTCCTCTTGCACCAACTCAAGACAACATGCAGGGCAATACACCCCACTTTCCCATCTCCTCCAGTAACGCTACACTCTGGATAATTTATCAACCACGTCGTCACTGCGCAAACTAGTTACCAGATTATATACCGTTACACAACTGCATACACCTTGGCCGGAGCCCGGGGCGCTGGCATCGTGGCGCCTAGACCTAGGCGACAATCTGACTGATGAGAAATGGGCTCATTGTTGTTCCCAGACACAATATTTATCTCCAAACTATAAATTGCGTCTTATTCATTTTAAGTTCCTCCACAGATTTTATAGAACCCCCCTACAATTATTTAAAATAAAACTCGGAGACAATTCAAACTGTTGGAAGTGTAGACGCGAGGGCGCTGCCTTCCTACATGTCGCCTGGGAATGCCCTGTAGTTCCCGACTATTCTGAAATTATTCAAGCAGTCACTGGCCAGCCCATAGTCCGGTCTCCCCTAGTGATGCTTCTGGGGTATGTGGAACAGACACACCCGAATCCCGTTGTTTAACAGCTATGATGCTTTTTCTTGCGAGACGTTGCCTCGCCATGCACTGGGGAGCTACAAGGGGCCCGAAAGTCAAAGATTGGCTATGTGATATTGCATATTGTCAGGAACAATTGACACTCTACTGGGACCTTATGCCCTTGGCGTCCAGACCTATAGACATCTGGGAGCCTTTTAACGTTTGGCTACGGGCCAGTGATACTACACTAGTTTCCACTGAACGCCAAACACACTTCTGTTGAACCCCTTTCCGTTAGGACCTCAGATTAAGTATGTTTTTTACTTCATGAATTGCTTTAGCAGCAGTTGGCTATGTTTATTTGAACTTGAACCTGAGGTATAGTCCAAAGCATGCCTCGTATGATATGGTCTTTTTGTGCTTTCCGGATATTATGTTCATCATCCTACTGTATACATAATGCATACATGTCTCTCAGTGTCATCAGATGCATATGCATAATTCTGTACGGTCTGTGGTAAATATTTAAATTACCTGTACTATTTTTTATGCGGTAAAGTCTAGTAAGAATAACTCAGTCAAAATAAGAGGCAGAATCCGTGGTATTAGAGGTTCTGAAAAGGGCTTTATTCCTTACAAAGGAATTGTAGTTCGAACTAGGCAACCATATTCCATCACCACGAAGGTTCAGGAAGGGATCAGCAATACATTATTGACAAGTAACAATATTTATATGAAAAGTATTGCATTAAGACAGATGCAGGAGGCGTAACAGCTGATAATACAGATAAGAATACACATACGTAATGAAAAATAGGCGTAAATACAGGCGTATACTAAAAACGTCATTTAAAATGATGTCACAAGTGGGTGGATCCATAAGAGAATCCTGCAGTGTCAGCAGAAATATTTGGCAAAGGTGCGCGCGCAGCCGCATGACGTGTGATTGACGTGCAACTAGGGGGTGAAGGGAACGTGACATTTGGCCCTACATGTGGAGACAGAAGTCTGGGGTGTCAGGACAACCTAGTCCTAAATCATATCTAATATCTTGTGTTTAAGGAACTATATTATCTGGAAGGAAGGGTCTTCTCGGACAGATCCTATTCTATACTGACTGTTAGTGCGTGTACAAGCGTCTATGTGTCTACATGTGATGCGAGGGGGCAGGAATCTTCCATAGTAACAGGGGCTATGAATTACTTGCATAGAGATAGCGAGGCCGAGCCTTTTGCTCGGTAGCTGGAGGGATGTTTACCTAAACTACTAGACAGGAATGCATTGGATGAGGAGCGGAGCAGATAACTTGAAGGCTGAATACAGTTTTTGGCAGGCAACAGGCCGCGTCAGGCACCGTTAGCCGCGCAGGGAGTAAGACAAAGTTCATTGACACGGATGCAGGTCCAAGCTGGAGCATTTCAGAGGCAGAAGCAGAAAAAGGCTTGATGGCAGAATTCAGGGCCTACTCGCCTGAACTACAAAACTAGAAAAGTGAACCACATAAAGTCGGTGGCCTTTCATACTTAGGAATGGAATATTCGACCCATTCATGGCGGATCTGAAAGAGGGCATGTTGACGTTGGATGCACATGTATTTGCGTCTTTATAGCTGGAACTGGAGGGAACATACATGTACTTATAGCATGTACATAGAGCCGTTGGGGTCTAAGATAGGGGACACAATTGACCATAAAAATTCACATTTCCACATTCCCTCCTTGTCCCCTACGGACCCTCATGAAATATCCATCTTCATCAATCCATCAATCTGTTCATATAGCATCATTTGTTCTTCTTTCTTCTTCCGGGATCTCGAATGAAAATTTGAAGGTGGGATACACGATGTGGCACATAGACCACAAATCGCTGGCCCACATTGTAGACACAAGCAGCAACTGAATAGTATGAGAAAGCCAATACCTAGGAAGGATAGGATCCTCCATCCCCAGGCTGACAACACGCTCCAGAACCAACCGGACCAAGTCCAGGTGCCTGGATTCTGATGTATCTGGCTTACAATCTTATGAAGTCGAGTTATGGCTTTATATACTGACGGCGCGTTTTCTGGTATGAAAACACAGCAACTTGATCCGATGACCCTACAAGCTCCGCCCCTATCGGCCAGAATGACGTCAAGGACAAGACGATTTTGGAGAACAACAATCCGCATCGCAGACTGCTCCTCTGTTAAGTTGCCCAGGGCGGAAGTAGTTTCATTCACTACTGCTTCAAGAGTTCTAGTTAATCTACGTATCAGCTTACTATTAGTGACTGTACCTATGTAGGGAAAGAAACCTTTATTGAAATCTGTGTATTTCTCCCATGCTGTTTCAGTGTAGTCGACAATCGGGAGATCTCTCTGCTGTCTATTGTGTACTAAATGGGTATTCCTATGGTAATCAGGCGGGGCTAGGAAAACAGGTGGCAGAAGGAATGCAATGTAACGGGTACCATCCCAATCTAGGGGTAGGCGTATGTATGCGGTGTGACCACAGATGAAGTAGGAGTGACGAGAAGCTCTAAATGTAGATTTGCCTTTATCACTGAATTCTATTACAGTGGTACATTTACTATGGCCCATGTGTATTGAACCATTCTTTCTTACACATAATTCGCCTCTAACTGGAAATACTGACATAGCGGGCAAGATCAGTGTAGCTTCGGATTCAATATTCAGGATCATAAGATTAAGTGTAAAGTTACCTAATCCATATACTTCATTTTCTAGATCAGTTCCTGTTCTTTTGGGAAGTCCATCCTTGTTAGGGTAGCAGACTTTAAGTAAAACTAGGTTCAGGTTTCCCCATACCCAATTGTCTTGGTAAACTACTGTATTTGAATCTAGGGAATTAATCAAACTAAACCATGCTCCACAGAAGCCATTGTGTGTGAATGGATACGGAAAGAGGGGCAGAACTCCCTTGTATTTCTGATAGGGAGGGAGTCGGCCACATATCCAACAATTTGTAGCATTGCTAGTCTGATGAGAATGATGTAACATACTAATGAATGTGTTGTTGCGCAGCGCAAATCTATAGGACAACTCATGTGGGGGTAATTCGCTAAAAGAATGTTCGGCAGTAGCATTGAAAGCATGCTTGGAGATAGGGTAATACATGTGTAATAATATACCGGAGATAATAATCAGAAGACTTAGAAAAAACATAATTAACAATGTCACTATGCAGTGACTACGAAGTGATTTACAGTACGCATGTGTCCTGAGCTGTTTCTGTCCATTTTTCTCTCTATTTCGGTCTAGAGGATACATGTCAGAGACAAATTCAACCGATTCACCTTGGAGAGGACTTAAACAATCAAATTGTCTGACTTGCTAGACCTTAGTTTCAGTTTATAGGTCACTCTTGGTTTTTTCAACCAGGGGTAGTTTTGAATCAGTCTGTGAGGGAATGCAGGGCTGAGGGTTCACGTCGGACGGTAGTCCATAAAATTTTTTGATGTGGCTCGAGTGCAACCACCCTTTACGTCCCTCAATCTTCACGGCTGTCCTTGTGGTCAACAAGACGAGCTTTGGCGACTGCCACCGAGGCTCCAGCTGGCTCCTCCTGTCAAAATTCCTCACAAACACGAGGTCCCCCGGAACCACGTCGTGGGGCTTCACCTCAGTGTTGTCGGGAAAAGCTGCAGCTACCTGTGAACGACAAGATTGTAGTGCAGACATCAAGGAAGCCAGGTAATCTGTCAGCATATTACAGTCAACATCAGTGATTTTACGAGGTATAGGCGTCCCCCACATATTTGGTGGTCTACCGAAGATCACCTCATACGGGGATAGCCCTGTTCGAGAATGTGCTACCATTCTCATGTAAAAGAGCGCAACTGGTAAGGCTATTATCCAGTCGACACCTTTTTCTCTACATACTTTGGACAGTCTAATTTTCAGAGTTTGGTTATGTCGTTCCACTAGACCTGCTGCCTCGGGATGTCGGACACATTGGAATTTCCATTGGTAGCCTAACAGAAGTGAAACATGTTTCATTAGCTCGGATGAGAACGGCTGGCCATTATCTGAGTACACGATGCGGGGCAAACCATACCGTGGGAAGAATTCTCGAACTAACTGTTTGGCAGTAGTCAGGGCAGTGTAATCTGAGACGGGATACGCCTCTGTCCACCGGGAAAGAGCGCATACAACTACGAGGACATATTTGAATCCTCGACAACGTTCCATCTGGATATAATCCATCTGGAGGACTTCAAAAGGGTGATCGGGGGGTTGAAATCCACCCTGGTCTACAGGTACGCCTTTTCCTGGATTGAACTGACAACAAATCATACAGGTACGTACTTTCTGTTTAGCTGCTGCTCGTAAGTGTTTATTGAACCAAATGCGTTGAATACTGTCTAGCATAGCTTTCTCTCCTAGGTGCGCTGGACTATGTATTGTGTTAATGATGACCTGAACCATTGAGTCGGGGAGAAACCATATAGATTTTCCCTTCGTCATCCATCCTTGATCCGTTTGGATCCCTCCTAATTCAGTCCATCTCTTTATTTCTTCTGGTGTAGCATGTGTCTGTATGTCAATTACATCAAGGGCGGGATCCTTAACTGTCATGCAGTGTGTTGGTGTCGGAACTATTGTCTTTGTCGTGTCAGTTGGATGAGTCTGATTCTGAGCAGTCTGTTTAGCTGTTCTGTCAGCTAGGTCGTTACCCTGAGAAATAATGTCCGTCACTTTCGTATGGGCTTTGCACTTCATGATAGATATTGAAGTAGGCAGATGTATTGCATCTAACAGAGCTTGAATAAGGGGACCGTGCTGGATGTGGGCACCGTGAGACGTTAAATAACCTCTCTCTCGCCACAGCACGCCGAAGTCATGGACGACTCCGAATGCATAACGTGAATCGGTGTATATGTTGACTTTCTTATTTTTGGCTTGAATACAGGCTTGTGTCAGAGCGATGAGCTCTGCTGCTTGAGCTGACAAGGTATCGATACAATTTGTTTCAATAATTTCAGTGTCTGTTGTGACTGCATAAGCGGCCACTAATTCTCCTGTATTTGTTCTCATGCATGAACCATCTACATACAATGTCAGGTCTGGGTCTGATAATGGAATATCTGTCAAGTCTTGTCTGGGTTTCGTCGTAATAGTAATGACTTCAATACAATCATGTGCCAATGGGTCTGTTCCATTTAATGGCAAAAGTGTGGCAGGATTTAATGTACTACAGCGTCTGATTTCTATGTGTGGCTGGAACAATGTTAGTTCATAACCCGTCAGTCTTGCTATAGTCAAGTGTTGTGTTTGGGTCCGGTTCAAGAGAACCTCTACTGCGTGTGGTACTTGTACTGTCAATTGATGTCCTAACACTATGGAATCGCTTTGTCTGATTGCTAAAGCTGTTGCTGCGACTGATTTCAGGCACGCAGGAAGAGCCTGAGCTACGGGATCTAATGTACTAGAAAAATAAGCACATGGCTTGTGTGATCCTGCTTGTTCCTGCGTGAGTACTGACAAAGCAGTACCTTCACGTTCTGTAACAAAAAGTGTAATACGTTTGCTGTAACATGGCGTTGCTAAAACAGGTGCTTGGCATAAAGCTTTCTTTAAGCTTTCAAAAGCTTGTGTATGTTCCTGAGTCCAAGGGAGGACAGTCGGTGTCGCTGCCTCCCGTGTTGTTAACTGAATGAGTGGTTTAGCTAAAAATGCATATGTGTCTTGGGTGATGGCATGTTTACAATTAACTGGATGCGATCAGGTGTGAGCTGTCTCCCCCATTTGGACAGCAAGTGCCCTAGGTACACAACTTGCTGGACACAGAATTGTAGTTTCGAAGGGGACACTTTGTGCCCCTTGTCGGCTAAGAAATGTAAAACCGTCAGTGATGCTTTTTCACATTCAGGTTCGCTTCGTGCGGTGATCAGCAGATCATCGACGTATTGAAGCAGGGCAGTGTTAGCTGGCATGTGAATACTGTCAAGTTCTCTTTTCAGTGCTTGGCTATAGATGCTGGGGCTTTCTGTGAATCCTTGAGGTGCGCGTGTGAATTTAAAACTTCGTCCATTTAAACTGAATCCGAACAAATATTGGCTTTCCGGATCGATCGGGACGCTAAAGAAAGCGTTCTTGAGATCAATTACAGTAAAGAACGTTGCTTCTGAATCTATGGCCGTTAATAATGAAGAGATATCTGGGACCACGGGGTATTGTGGTACAATGCATTTATTTAATTCTCGCAGATCAATAACTAATCGATATACTGGTGGTGCTTTTGGATCGGTTCGTTTAAGAATCGGAATTATCGGGGAATTACATATATTGGAATCGGTTTCTACAACCACTCCTTGTGCGATGAGCTCGTCAATGATTTGCAGTAAAGCCACAACAGCATCTGGCGGTAATTTGTATTGTCGCATTCGTGGTAGTACCACTCCTGTTTTGAGTGTGACTCGATATGGTGTAATGTGCATACAACCTACATCAGTGGGGCCTGGTGCCCATAAATGTGCAGGTAGATTCTGTAACCGGTGATCCATGTCTCTATACACGTAGTGACCTTTAAAGTCACGCAAAAATAGTCGTACTCCTTCCGGAGAACAACATATTACAGCTCCTAGAGCCTTCAATGTTTTTATACCTAACAAGTTTTCTGGACATGATTTCGTAAGTAATAGATCTGTAGTCCGTGTTAATGGACCGACTGTAAATGCAAGTGGTTGCGATACTTCGTTAACAGTAGGCTTTCCTGAAAAACCAAGGGAGATATTTTGTGAGCCTGAGAGGGGTACCCCTGGGACTTCGCTGTGACGGATAGTGGTTCTGCTTGCCCCTGTGTCGAGTAGAAACTTTCTGTCTTTCCCTAATAACTGACTCTGTACATAAGGACCTTCTTGATCTACTGGAACCTCAATAAGGGGTAAGCCAACTTCCCTCTCTAGGCTATTTCATGTGTAGCGCTGATACTCTGGGTAGTCATTTTGTGCATACTGGTACATCTGTTGTGTCGTGTTTTGTGTTGCAGCAATAGGCTGTGGCTGTTGTAATTGTTGTTGTGGTTGTGGTGCGGTCTGTTGTACAGCTGGCATAGGCTGTATATTCTGAGGTACTTGTTGTTGGATCTGATCCTGTCTAGGCGGACGTGGTCTCTCTTTCGTTATACCCGTAGAGATATTATGTTTCAGAACTGCGCAATCGTGTATATAATGACCTGGCTGTTTACAATAGTTGCATGTCCCTCTAACAGGACCTACTGAATCATTGGACTGTGTCATACCCTTTTTATGACCGTCAGCTGGAACTGACTGAGCAACAAGCATTTTCATTTTCGTGTCTTTCATACGTCTTTGTTCATGTTCTTGTTCTTCCCTAATTCTATTGTGGTGATATTGTAACATTTGTAACATCTGTGACGGTGTGTTTCCTTGCCAGGTACTCTCGAATTTCAGTACTCTACTCTTGACTTGGGGCAGGGAATTCTCAACTAATTTTGTCACAAACAGATGTGGATACGATTCACTGCTTGCTTTTATGCCACTATTAATACCAAAACATTTTTCAAATCGGGAATAGAAATCACTAGTGTCTTCATCTTGTTTTTGTTTACAGGCTGAGATTGCACCCCAGTCTTCCTTTTTCGTAGTTAATAAACGTGGTAGTACCTGCACTAATAATCCTGGTAATGCTGTAGTCCTTTCCCCAAGCCCTGAACCTGCAGCTCGGGCCTTTTCTTCGTTTTCTAATACTGTCCAATCTATCTTTTGGTCTCCCACCTCCCATTCCTTTTCTTTGAGTTTCTCGTAAATACCGGCGGGTAATAGGACTTTTAATCTTTTCATAAGGTCCGGGTAAGTATACTCTCCCATGAGTAACATGTCTTTTATCTCACGGTGGAAACCTGCTGGGTCTTTGTCATGGTTAGGTACTACTTTCTTCATCTCTAATAATTCAATTTTAGTTATGGGCGCGTACACAAACACGCGTTTAAAAATATTGTCCTCACCTCTGACTGGGTGCACTTCGCGTAAGGGATTCTGTCTGTCTATGTGATTCTTTACGCCATAACTCAATAGCATCTTTCTGTGACTGTCTGGCTTTCTTTTTCCATAATTCTTCTTCTACTCTCATGATGCAATCTGCATCCCATGTCCCAGCTGCGGGCCACCTCTGACTTTCTGCTAGATCCTTGGTGTAGTCCACCCATAAGTCAAGATATAATACGGCATCTAGGCCATGTTTATGATACATAAAATACCCTGGAGTGTCCCTAGGTGGAATGGGAACAGCTTCTTCGAGTACTCCTTTTCTAGTTTTGATCTGTCTTAATTTTGAAAAGAACGGCATCTTTAAACCTTGTTACTTGGTTCTTACTTGAACTGGACTTGAACACAATTAATACGATAAACACAATATTGAACACTCATTCATACCACAATTTTTGGACACAGTAAAACATTTAACATTTAACATTTAATTTTTAACAAACAATGATAATTTAGAAGAAAACTGGTTACTGACATAATACTAATACTAGATAATACTGAATTATATACATGAACATACTGGATATACTGCTAAACAGTACAGATACACTGCTAAAACAGTGCAGACCGGATCTGTGTACCCAAACCCGTCAGGACCGGCACAAATTAATGTGCACGTCTAACTGCCTCCCCAGCAACGGTACTCACCGGGTAGCACGGAACGGAAGGCCTCGGAACTGAACTGAACTGGACCGGACTGGACTCGACTCGACTCGGAACTTCGGAACCTGGTGGGCCTCTGTATACCTCGGATCTTGCTCTCTCAGCTAGGCTCTGGTCGGGATACTTCGCACTTCTCACCGCCTCGTCTGGGTGTTGATCGCAGCCTCAGTCACCCCCGCTTGGTCGGAGGGAGATACAGGAAATCCTGCGGGTACGCGTTGTTGTCCGTCCGGCTGTGGCAGGAGACCGGGCCTGCAACGCACCTCCGGCGCGTGAGATGAGAAAGTGTCCCTATTCGGGCGCCAATTTATGTGGTAAATATTTAAATTACCTGTACTATTTTTTATGCGGTAAAGTCTAGTAAGAATAACTCAGTCAAAATAAGAGGCAGAATCCGTGGTATTAGAGGTTCTGAAAAGGGCTTTATTCCTTACAAAGGAATTGTAGTTCGAACTAGGCAACCATATTCCATCACCACGAAGGTTCAGGAAGGGATCAGCAATACATTATTGACAAGTAACAATATTTATATGAAAAGTATTGCATTAAGACAGATGCAGGAGGCGTAACAGCTGATAATACAGATAAGAATACACATACGTAATGAAAAATAGGCGTAAATACAGGCGTATACTAAAAACGTCATTTAAAATGATGTCACAAGTGGGTGGATCCATAAGAGAATCCTGCAGTGTCAGCAGAAATATTTGGCAAAGGTGCGCGCGCAGCCGCATGACGTGTGATTGACGTGCAACTAGAGCGTGAAGGGAACGTGACATTTGGCCCTACATGTGGAGACAGAAGTCTGGGGTGTCAGGACAACCTAGTCCTAAATCATATCTAATATCTTGTGTTTAAGGAACTATATTATCTGGAAGGAAGGGTCTTCTCGGACAGATCCTATTCTATACTGACTGTTAGTGCGTGTACAAGCGTCTATGTGTCTACATGTGATGCGAGGGGGCAGGAATCTTCCATAGTAACAGGGACTATGAATTACTTGCATAGAGATAGCGAGGCCGAGCCTTTTGCTCGGTAGCTGGAGGGATGTTTACCTAAACTACTAGACAGGAATGCATTGGATGAGGAGCGGAGCAGATAACTTGAAGGCTGAATACAGTTTTTGGCAGGCAACAGGCCGCGTCAGGCACCGTTAGCCGCGCAGGGAGTAAGACAAAGTTCATGGACACGGATGCAGGTCCAAGCTGGAGCATTTCAGAGGCAGAAGCAGAAAAAGGCTTGATGGCAGAATTCAGGGCCTACTCGCCTGAACTACAAAACTAGAAAAGTGAACCACATAAAGTCGGTGGCCTTTCATACTTAGTAATGGAATATTCGACCCATTCATGGCGGATCTGAAAGAGGGCATGTTGACGTTGGATGCACATGTATTTGCGTCTTTATAGCTGGAACTGGAGGGAACATACATGTACTTATAGCATGTACATAGAGCCGTTGGGGTCTAAGATAGGGGACACAATTGACCATAAAAATTCACATTTCCACAGGTCTATGCCCCATGTGAACTGTATTGACCATATACCTGACTGTAACTCGTATCTTATATTTGTATTAGTCTGTTCTTGCTGTCTCAAAAAAGCATAAATAAAAAATAAAAATCCTTGCGCCAGGAGGTGCTTAAATATTAGCCAGAGCACCTGCGCACCCGTCCAAGACCGGAGGAAGCCAGGCCGGCCCTACTCTCTTGGCTTAGTTTCCCTCAGCAGGATCATCCTCCGCCTACTTCTCTCAAGTAGAGATTCTCTCCTCATGCAAGCTGCGGACGATCAGGTAGGGAGCAAACCCCTTTTTCACTACAATTCCTAATTGCTCCTTATTCATGCATTAACTATTTGAATGGATTCCTAGCTGGTTATTGGTTAAGGAGTTGGTCTCCCGAAGCATTTAGGTCAAGTTAGTCTGGACATTTGATTTTACCTTGTGGTTTGAACTGCTTTCACCGCTTTCACTGTTTCCTAACTGATAATTTGATATCTACGTATGCAGCATCGTTTTGAGCGCCTTTACCCTTGCTCTTACAGGTGCTACAAGCAAAGAGCCTGTACTCCTTGGTAGCACCATGGACGCTTTTCTTCAGCACGCAGCGGGGTCCTGGATGAGGAGATTCAACTGGCTACCAGACGTTTATACCGTTCACCTGTTCACCATCCTGCATTGATCTCCCCGTCCACCCTACAGGCCGACACCTTAACTCAACCTCAGTCTTTTGCGGTAGATCGGGTAGAGCAGTCGCCATCTCAGGTGCGTGGTATTGTTCCTCTCTCCCCCATAGTCATCACACGGCGCACCGCACTTTCCCCAGTTCTATTCCCAGCTTCCGGGTCTGGATCAGGAAAGCCCCCTGGCAATGGCCTGAGTGCAGGAGGAGCAAAGAGGAAGCGCTCTTCGGTGGGGGTGCCATGTAAACCCAGTAAGAAAGCTGGTCCTCAGTCAACCCCAGCAGCACACCTGGTATCATCTTACTTGGACGCGATCTAGCTAGACATGCTTCAAGCAGCTCTATTGTCAGCCCTGGGCACCAAATTGGACCCTATTTTGCATCGCCTTGCAGCACTGGAAAAGAACCTCAGCGAACTAACAGCCTCCTTGCAAAGGGACCGTGCTTCTTTCACCACAAGTCTTCCCCCTGTAAGGCCTTCGACTTCGACTGCAACTGCCAAGTTACCTTTCATCCTCCCCACCTCCTCGAGTCACTCTTCAGAGTTCTATGGCCCAGTCCACATCGCTTCTGTAGGCCATATGTACTCCTGTTGTGCCCCTCACATACAGCATCTCCAACAGCATGACGACTGTAATATTCACAGATATAAGTTAAAATCAATGGTAGTGTTCGACCCATCAGTCTTGCTGATCTAGCCCTCTATGAGGAGCATTGTCATCTGATGCAAGACCCTGCGCTGGTTTGTGGTCCTTAGTCTTTTCGCATTTCTTGAGCATTTGTTGCAAGCTATTGGGATTGATGTAGATTTTCGACATCCCCTCTACCGTCACTCTTAGGCGTGCTGGGTAAAGCATGGCATAGTCTATGTTGAGCTCCCGCAATATCTGTTTCAGTGGCACAAACCGCATCCACGCCTCTTGTACCTGATGGGTAAAGTCAGTTTAGAGAGAGCGTTTGGAGCCCTCGTATCAAAGTGATTGAAGCTTCCTGGCTCATTGCAGGGCTGAATGCCTGTCTGTGTAGTTAAGGAGCGGAGCTATGAGTGGGCACTCCAGGGGCTGGCCAGGGGAGGGGCCAGCGAGCAATGCGCGCATTCCACTATAAATACGGATGAGAAGGTGTTACAGCCCAGTAAGGTGGTGAGTACTGCTCTACAAAGGGCTCCATATTCCCAGTCGTGGTGGTTCAGGTAGACCCACTATGCCCAGGTTGTGCCGGCTTTAAGGTCTTCTGCTTTGTTCTGCAAGGTCGCAATGAGTTTCTCCATTTGTTTCTGCACCCCAGTGGCCTCTACCCTCACATCTTCAGCCTCAGACACTCTCCTTTCCACCATATCCAGCCTTTCTGAATGCTTATCGATGCTTTCTGACATAAGATCCATGCAATAGGAATGAGAGTCTATCTTACCATCTATGGTGGTGAGGCTCTGCTGCATCGTTACCAATATTTATCGCAGGTCCCCTCCCAATTCCATGCTTTGGGCCACTTGTTTATTTGCAGTCGACTCAACGTCATCCTGTCTTGTCCTGGCGGATTTGTGTTGTTCAAATTGCAGCTTAGGCTGATTTTCATGTGGCTTTCCCATTGCGATGTAGGTCTTGCATCTTGATGATGGTGCTTCTTCCAATGTTGTTCTCTTGTGCTATGCGGCAGGCCTCTCAGTTTACCCCTCCTGGCCAATTGTCTCTATACACCCCATCCTCCCAGGGCACAAATTTGTATGGGCAGCAGTTGGTAGCTCACTTAGGCCCATCCAATATGCTGGGCAGGGTAGCTATCTTAGCTTTGCCCAGCCATGCAGAGATAATTTACAATGGGAACTGATGATTCACTGCCATGGGGCCTAGTCCGCCACAGCCGGTGGTATCTGCTCCTTCAGTCAGCTTTCTGCTGCTGTATAGGTAGACCCAGTCGCACCCTCTGGTAATGAGGTGGCGGGGAGCCTCTCCTACGACCCCTGCACTCTCGGGATTGTAGACGATCCACCTAACAACCGCCTCTCCACCCCTTGGGGGCGGGGGCAGCAACCTGGATGATTCTAAAGCCCGCGTGGCCAAGCCCGCGCCGCACTCCAGGCCCCAGGGACGAGGCGAGCTGCACCCCGCACTCGCCACGTGGGTCAAGACCAGTGACCGTCTCTCCAAATCTCCAGGCCGCACTAAGCATCAGGCCACGCAGGCCAGCAATGCAGCACTCAGCCACAGAAGCACTCAGGAGGGGGTCTCGTCCGACAGCAGGTGAAGAGCACAGCAGGGCGCCGCTACATAATGACTCTTTCCTCCAAGGATGTTGGCAATTCCTGCCGGATAGCGATGACGGCTTCAGGAGCTCAACTAAGCAGCGACCATCTTAAGGCCAGGCAAGCACCACCCTCTATATTGCTTAAAATAATTGAGGATACTATGAAGCACCACCCTCTATATTGCTTAAAATAATTGAGGATACTATGGCATAATTGCCAATAAGTTTCATCCCCTAGTCCAGGGCAGGGGCTGCCCCATATTAATTTTGGATCTGTTTAAGCACATCAGGCAAAACAGTTATGGATGGTGTATCCTGTGTGATGGTGTAGATTGCAGCAAATACCGTGTCCCATGTGGCTCATTCTTCTACTGGGGAAACCATCTCTAAAGGTTGGCACGTTGTGAGAATTCTATATTTATCTTGAGGTCCCGTATGGAGAAACACTGCTTCAAGTTGATTTGTTTTTTGTGCAATCCAGAACAGAATCTCCTCTCGTCTGGTGGGAACCTTTCCCATAATTGAATTAATGGTGACTGGACTAATCGCTGGCCTTGTAAATGCCATTGTACACGTTGAGCAGTCCTCGCTGGGTTTGTTATTATTCGCATAACAAACTGTCATACGTATGTATAATTAACTAGACCTGTGTAAAGTGTACGCAGCTCTGCTGCTGAGAGTGCTGCTATTTGTGGATATGGTGTGTAGCCGGCTAAGACTGGCCATGTTGCCACGTCGTTATTGAGGAGTACCAGTCTGACTTTTGCTTGTGAATGTGGTAGAGTGCCTTCGAATCAGTTTGTGTTCCGGAACTGATAGTGCAATTTCTAAATCTTCGTGAGCTCTATAATTGTTATGAATTGCTGCTTGAGTGTATGTGTGAAATGTTCCGGTGTTTGCATCTGCCGCTGTAAACGTTACCCATGAATAGAATACCTCTGTTTTTATGTGCTTAATAGACCTCTACCACAAAGGTAGCATCTCGCATAAGAGCAAGTCCATGGTGTTGTAACATCTGTGTTACTACATGTCTGCATATTAGTGGTATGACCAATTGTACTGGATTTAGCCATTTGAATATATGGAATTCAGGGAAGGTAAACTATAGTGGGGTGATCCTTTCAAACTTTTCAAGCTTGAACAACCTACAGGCAGAACTAGGGATTTCTTATTTACCTGAGGAGGATTTTTCTCTAACAGCCCGACGTCTCTATTCAAAGGTAAGTAGGGTCTATGGCACACACAAGAAAACTACTCAGGAGACCCATTGAATAAGGACCTGTAATGTTGTGGCGCCATGTCGTACAGTTCCTACTAATTCAGTAAGACATTGCGTTTGGGCAACATTATCGTCAAAACTATGTGGACTGTCTTCTTATACCATCAGAATATGTTGACCTAGTTCCTGGCTGGCTAACAGTGTGCCATCTGGACCCCTAAACCTTTCAGGGTACCGGATGATGTCTGCAACCTCGGAACATGACAACCCTCATTCCTCCAAAGTAATAGTGGAAACAGATGCCCCCTTTTGTTAACTCAGGCATGCCCAAAGGGATTCTATTAATTGAAGCAATTAGATTCTTGTGTAAATGATGTGTGCTGCAATGATTAGTAGAAGAAAACAAAGTATGCAACCAGCATTACAAGAGAAGATAAATAATTCAACCATTATAATTGTTGCATTGATTATATGAATACATAGAATTGTTCTCCTACCTAGCACTACTTATCCTAGAGAGCATAGGGTTGATGCAGTTCTGTCATATAGCTTAGAGTGGTCTAACTCCTTATTTACCTGCGTGCGTGTGTCATCTGATAGCCAGTCTGGTGTAGAATAGGCCGTCGTCCCTCTCAGGATACTGATAAGTTTCAGCTGGGCTAGAATTCTGCCACGGGCGACCTCAACAATCCATCAAAATACTCCTGTCTAACAGGTTTAGTGCAGTTTATATAATAAAACTGAACCCATTCGTACTGTGCCTGAGCTCTGGTCTAGTTGTCATTGTTGAGTCTACCCACCCAGAGCTGTCGCTGAACAGACCACAAACAAGGGCAGTTTGCGCAGACCCGATGACTTGGACAGAAGGTTCTATGATATGATAACGTGCCTATGAACGAATGATTTGTAAGGCAACCTTTTCCGTGTACACTATCTCAAAAAGGCATGCTAGTAAATATGTGCTAAAATTTATCATCTAAAAAGATGTCATCGTTAACGTAAACATGTAAAAATTGAAGCGTTTGTGCACAATACCTATTAACTTTACTACAACCTGACCCCCGGAGGTGAGGGGGTGTGGGTTCACTATTCCCCGCCCAGCCAAGAAGTGCATCCTCCCCTGTATGTGGTGTAACATGGTGTCCGTCTCTCGCATCCCTCTAGAGCAGAGGAACCTACTAGTGGTGCCTGGTGCATAGAGACCTGTGAGGTACATACGGACACTGCCCAGTGGGCCCGAGGAGCAGTAATTCTCCATGTGGGAGTGTTGCATCTCTGTTGAACGCTGGTGTGGTGTCATTTTGTTGGGAGACTGCTTGATCCTAGAGCAGGCGCAGTATTGGGCGAGAGAAGGGACACAAATCCGCACAGTTCAACAAGCTGGAGAGAAATGCTTTCAGGCTTGAGGCTGCAAATTTGAAAGGTGGGCAGGAGCCAAGGGGTGGCTCAGATTCGTCACATAAAGACCTGCTCCAAGTAATCAAAGACATCAAATCCACACCAGAACACAAAATGTATAATGTGGCAAATGATATCAACCTAATCAGATTGGACTGCATTCACCTCTGGACTAGGGTCACCACCGTGGAACAAACAGTGGGAGAACACTTAATTCTATTGCAACACTGAAGAGGGAGGTCCGGCAGCTGCAAGATACCACTCAGTGACTGCATGTCAGAGAGGAGGATGCAAAGGGGAGATCCTGACACAATATTATCTGAGTGATGGACCTCCTCAGTTATGTGAAGGCGAAGACCATAAGCGCTTTTTTGAGAATTTTTGTCAGAACTGTGGACCACCTCACCGCCCTGTTTAACCACTTGGTGATTGAAAGGGCACACAGGGTGCCAGGGGCTTCACAAGACCTGGCTGATCTTTCCCATGGTACCTAACTATAGGGATTGTGATGCCAACCTCAAAGCAGAACTGCTCAGTGGCCCTTTACATTACAAATATAGGGCATTTATGCTATTCCCAGCTACACCTGTGAAGTACAGGCGAAACAACGATTCTTTGATATAGTAAAAGCTGAACTGCAATACCTAAGCATCCAATACATGATGCTGTTCCCATCAACATTAAATATCCTTTCAGAGGGCAAGTCATGGCACTTTGCCACTCTGGAGGAGGTCTGGGAATGACTAGAATGCTTGCGTCCTGTGAAAAACAAGAAGCAGCAAGGGGGACCTTCCCCAAGGCACCATATAAGAGAAGAATCCCCAGCAAAATCATGTTTGAGAGAGGAACCGATGCAACCTCAAGAACAGGAGGAGGACCCACCAACGGTCAAAGAGGATCCTTGATCCATGAGCAGCCAGATATTTTATGCTAGCTCCTACACAGCCAGGACACCCTAGAGACGTTGAAGAGCCCGTATAGTGGAGCCACAAACCCGATGTGCCATCCCCCCCAGAGCCCAGTTTTATTTCTCTCTCCATCTCCTGGGTTTTGAGAGGACTTGGGGGATTGAAGCTGTACTATCTTTTGTATCTATTTTGGTTTGACATGGTAAAATATTATACTGGTGAGGGCGACTTGCATATATGGTGAATTGGAATGGCAGGCTATTCTGAGCCTGTAGCTTGAGGTAGTAGGATGGGGGGGGGATAACAGCTGAGGGGTGATTGAGGGGTTATTGTTGGCATCTTCGTGAACATACGAAGCAGCACCAAGATGGCGGCGCAGTACTACCAGGGTCGTATAATCCAAACATGATTGTTAACTGGCTAGATCATAAAGAAGGAATCTGTTGTTGGACTCCTTACCAGACAAGACCCAGACCTAATGCTATTACAAAAGATGCACCTAGTGGGAAACAATTTTGGATTCATAGGTAGAGGAAGGTATAAAGTCCTGGCTCATTCTGGGTTAACCTATGGCTTGCGAGGGGTGGTTATCCTTATCCGTAGATTTCGTCCTCTCTCAGTTGATCGAGGTTGGACAGGCAGAAAAGGCTGCTATGCATCAGTTCTGGGGGAATGGAACGGAGAGACAGTGGCGGTGGTGCCCTTGTATTTTCTGCTGGGCTTGCAATCAATCATGTTAAACTGAATAGAAAGTGGATGATGCAGCCTCCTACAGGTCTCTCGATTATGGGTGGTGACATCAACTTGACACCTGTCCTCTGGGATGATGTCAACTTTAAACATGTGAAAATGGAAGCATTTGTGCACAGTGCCTATTAATCTCACATCAACCTGGCCCTGAGGTGAGACTGCTTTTAGCCTCCTGGATCTCTGGAGAGTCACCCAATCCATTCCACGAGAATAATTGTATGCATCCACCAATAGGCACTCCCTTTCTAGAAATTACTAATTTTTTACTCAAGTTGCACAGAGTGGGAGATACGGAAATACACTCTTTCTACCCAGTGGGATCTCAGACCATTTCCCGCTCCTGACCAAGCTGCACATGACGAACTATTGGGAGAAAAAAAAGTGATGGTGACTAGACCCCTGGATTCTGCTGGACTGGAATTTCAGGACACAAATGAGACAAACCACCAAATGCAACTTCTATGACAACTCGTGGTCGGTGGTGTCTGGAGTGGCCCTGTGAGAAGCCTATAAAGTGGTAGCATGAACACAACCTATTGCCATCCAAACTGGTAGGTGGCGATAAAAAGGGTAGGTGAGAGACCTAGAACACCGTCTGGTCCTACAGAAGGCAAGCAACATCTGAAAGCCACAAAAAGAGCAGTCCCACTGCATAGAACGTCTTAGAGAGGAATACAGGCATGTGGTAGAGGAGGAAGCTAAAGCGCTGTTTCATGCTAAGCAAAACAACCTATATGAGTTGGGCATCAAGGCGTGCAAGCTGCTGGTATGTCTTCCACTCAGGAGAAGGGGCAACAGGGGTCAGAGTTATAGAGACAACCTAGGGCCACCTCCACGAGTCAGGATTGGACATTGCCCAGCCTTTGCCTCTCATTTAGCGTGCCTTTACCGGTCCAGAGTGTGTTGTGCCCAGTCAGATTTGCAGATTTTCGTTCAAGACCTCCCAACGCCAACTTCTGTTTGCGTCAAAGGACTAGATAGGGATGTCCTCTTTCCCCGTTATATGTCCTGGCTGTAGAGCCCATGGCTAATTAGGTGCGATGCGATGCCCAACTGGGTGGTATCAAATGGGACGGGGACTGGGACGATGTCACCTCCCTGTATGCAGATGACCTGCTTCTCTATGTAACAGATCCAGCACACTCCATCCACAGGCTGTTGAACATGCTCAATAACTTTGGAGCATATGCAGGAGTCCGCACAAACTGGCACAAATTGGTGACATTCCTGCTGACTGACGCCGCCTCCTGCGTGGCCACCTACAATGGACTACTAAATGGCTTACGTATTTAGGTGTAGTGAAGACAGAGTTTCATGTACACACATTGCTATGTTAGCATACGCGTCTTAGAAGTTAAAACGCCATCTTGCCACTTTTGCTGCTTTTGCACACGACACTGCAGATAGATGTTTTTTTTTATTTTTTTTTTTAAAGAAACCTTTATTTGACTTCACGGAGTTACAGACATGGGCCCACAACCCTTTGGGCCGGCCGCTAAGTAGCATGAGACGTATCATTCACCGTTATACAAATTGGTCAATCCGAGGAGCCTGTCAGTCCATCATCGCACCCAGTGAAGGCAGAAGCAATAGTTGAGTGACAATATTAAATACGATTCCAGTTTTCAGTTTAAAACTAAGAAACATTACACACAAACAAGGCAATAGGCATTGTAAATGACAGGACGCGCTCCCCGGGGTAGGGAATCAATGATCAGCGGCAGAGAAGGGAGGGGGGCACGGAAACAGAGGAAAAAGCAAACTGTAACACACTCGCAACTTAACAGACGAGGAATGCTCGGCTAGGGGGACGAAGAGGCATCCAATACAACAGCCAGTGGAGGGGCACATATGTCTCCGCGATAAGCGTTCCACGGACCCCACACCCCAGTCCATTTCCGCGGCTTGCCTCTCGCTACATACACCGTCTTTTCTCTAAACATGCACCAATCCATATTCTCCTTCCACACCGAGACCGTGGGCGGCCTCTGGGAACCCCATAACTGGGCAATATTACGTTTGGCCACCATATTTCCCAAAGTCGCCCACCGCGTCTGTGCCACATTATAATCGTTTGGCTCCCACACGTTCAGCAGGCATCTCCTAGCTTCTGGAAGCAGAGCAACGTGAGTGACTTCTTCCATTACCGCATGCACCCGACGCCACAAGAGCGCCACCTCAGGGCATTCCCATATAACGTGAAGGAAAGTACCCAGCGAACCACAGCCACGCTTATACATCCCATCCACGGAGAAACCCATGCGCATCAGGTGGGGACCAGTGACGTACACTCTATGGAGTATCTTTACTGCAGATAGATGTTATTATATGAAAACTGCTTGCTTGTCTTTGCTTCACATGGGAACAATCTGTTGTTCACATCCCTAGACGTGCACGCGACCTCGGTCTGAATATTGTGTGCAGAAACAGTCAGGGCCAACAAACAATGTATGCTTTTGAATTCAGGTTGATCGGCCCACGCTCTAGCCATAACACGCACACAGCTGCAAATATCTGAAACTCGAGCGACTTTAATATTGCAGTTTGCATGCATGAGAGGCGCACTTTGGAGAAGACTTTTTCCAGACACAGAGCAAAGCTGATCCTGTGATGTGATTCACCTAAACTGATATTTACGGTATGGGGTTCCCCATTCAAACCTAGAGACCTTCTATTAGTCTAATAATACTAGCTTACTAGTGAAGGGAGGGTGGTTGTATTCCACTATCATTTGTAATATGATTTCTCCCTTCATTTTCTATGGTATTGTAACAATGCTGATGGTTTTGTTTTTAATCATTTGTCTGCTTCTGTTAGCCAAAGTACTGCATCTTAGGACACGTAGTTTATAAAATAAACGTTTTAAACTTTACTGTGTCTCTGGATACTCTTGTTGTGGACTGATATGAGAATAATAACGAACAGGTATTTCTAATTCCCACCATTCCTGAGAGTACTCTAAGTCGCGTGTTCTGGGTTGTCTAATCATTGGTCGCTTCGAGATGATAGGGAGAGCGAATGAGACACTGATGCTAGTCGGATAGGGGTTCTGGGTACTGAGGTGAGTTTTTGGTACACCGCAATTCACTGAGGTCCTGGTTTCCTGCGAATATTTCTGTGCATGAGCAGAATCCCTGCAACATGGCGCACCTAACGTTTGGTCTTACGATTTGAGATGCCTTAGTAGTGCTTATATTAGTCCACAATGCCCTCACTCTTGTTTCTGGATAGCGGGAGTGACGGTTTTAACCTACCTGTTAATTCAATAGGTTTGGTCAAGCTTGTCAATTAAAAAGGTTTTTATATTTTTGAACTCTTGTGCTACTATAATATAGATTGTTTTTCTTCTCTGTGTCCTTATGGCTGCGGTCGATATTGCGGCGCATAGCTAAGCACCTCTCCGGCGTCATTTGACGCAGTTCGGGGTACCGGACGATGGGATGGCTATTATTTTTGTGGTGAGTGCCGATGCATCATATCCCTACGAGTTGTTTTACTCTTGGGTTACTAAGCCGGCAGTGAATGCGGACAACAGTACGTTTCACTCCTATACAATCACGTGGGTCCCAGCGAATTATACGCCATATAGGACACAGGAGATTCGTATTTCGGCTTGGCAGCATCGTATTTGGTTTAATGGCGCCCTCCCCCACACGGTTACACAAGGTTCGTTTGGGCCCTTTGTCCATTCCAGTGGCTACTTGGCCGGCACTGGCCGGATATACACCTCATCCTCGTTATTTGAATGCTACGATGGATGAGTTACGTGTCCTCCATACAGCCCTGATTACAGTACATCGGGCTTTAGTGTAATACGTTTCACGCAACGTCCAGGTGGGGGCGCCTGTTGTTGCAGGGCAGCCAGCTGGCCCGGCCGGGATTGTCATTAGTCCCGTCATGGTTAATTCGGTAATGGGCAAGCGCCCCCAGAATAAGGACGATTTGCCTTATTGGCTTGCTGAGAAATTTGACCAGCTGGAAGCAGTATTTCCGCACTCTTCTCCTGTGGAGAAACACAGGATACTCGCCATTAGTTTGCAGAAAGACTTAGTCCCAGAGGTGGCCGATTGTGACAACTGGGGTAAAGTTTTTGCAGCAGTCTACTTGAAGTGTTTCGGCACCCCATCTATGGCCGTGCTTTCCTCCATCATCAAACGTGTTCAAGATCAACACGGTCCGGAGGCGGCGGTCGAGTTGGAAATGAGGCTTGTCGGTGTGTTCGACGTCGTTGCCACTCTCATACTTGGTAACCTCAAGGGAGATGCGGTTCACTTTCAAGTGGCGAATGGTTTAGCCCTCGTTGACGAACTCGATAAGCCCCGAGAGTTGCCTAAAATTATTGCGGAGGCTTATAGAACGATTGGCCGCAGTAGTTTGGGGATTAAGCCTACGATTGTCAATCCAGATGTACAACAGCAACCTAAGGCGAGCTCGTCTGTCAAAGACGATCGTCCAACTTTTCCTAAACAAACTTGGAGAAGTAAGAAACCAGGTAAGCAGCAATAGAAACAGGGGTCTCGTCCTGCGTCACCGATACAGGCGTCTAGTGAACGCACATATGATTTGCGTGATCTCACTAGGATTAGTTCACCTGACCGGTTTCAGGTTACTGAACAACGTTCTCCTCGTTCTTCACAGGAAACATCGGTCTCACAGTCCGGTGGCGGAGAACGTGGCAACGGTCGGGATGCCCAACAAGGACGTGAGCAACCCAGTCAGCCTTACGGTAAGACCAAGCAGGACGACTTTGCACGTCAACGTCCACCGTTTCAAAAGAAGAAGGTTGCTGCGCTAACAGCGAGGTATGCCACAGATAGTGAGAAAGCAGCTTCGGAACCTGACATGGGCTCTAACGCTGCTCGACAGCGCAGCAGAGGTTACAGTAGTGCGACAAGCACTGCGTCCATATCTGGAGGCGACAGCAACTGACCCGTTCATTACTGTAGAAACTGCAGATACTAGAGTGGCTCCCCCTGACAGACTATATGACATAGTCCTTTTGACTGAAGGTGACATACAACGTACGATACAAGGGATTTTTTGTGGGATAATCTGACCTCTACATATGATATTATATTAGCAGAGGCGGACTGGCCCCCAGCTTTCATTTTGGCTGCTCCTAGAGGGGAGGAGGTGATCCTACCGTCCTTCGCGCACACAGTACCAAAGGATCACGCTCAAAGATTTGCAGAAGAGTGGGCCCAGGTACTTGCTCCGGCTTTGTACCGTACGCCAGTTGGGTGGGATAAATTGTCGCCAAGCCATGAGATTCCTTTACGGTCTATGCCCCTGCTGCAGCCCCAATATCCCATGCGCCGCAAAGCTAGATCTCACGTCGCAGAAATGCTTGAGCAATTGAAATATCAAGGTGTTATTGAAACCTGTGTGTCACCAATGAATAATCCTCTATTCACTGTAACCAAACCTGATGGGTCGTACCGCATAGTTTTGGATTACCGGCATTTGAACTCTCATTGTCGGACTTGTGCTGTACAGAATACCCACAGTTCGGCCTTCGTTGATAGGCTTGTGAGAAAACGGTTTAAAACCACACTTGACATATCCAATGGCTTTTTCAGCCATAATCTGTCCTCTCTTAGTAGTCAGTGGACAGCGTTTACTTCTGGCAGCAAACAAAAACAGTTTAAGAGATTGGCCATGGGCTATAAAAACAGCCCTGCGTCTTTGCCGCACGCATTGACCCTGATGCGTACTCGTATGTTGACGATATCTATCTCACAGACAAATTATGGCCGCATCTGTGTCGCGTTGATCACATCATTGTTATGTTTGCGGACTTCGGTTACAAATTCAACTTTGCGAAGTCACACATCGCAGAGTATACAGTGTTGTTTTTGGGCTACGAGCTCAACAATGAAGGTCGAGGTTTAGCCCCTCACTTCTTGGAGAAGTGCGCATGCTTGCGTGCTCCAACAACACTGAAAAAATTAGTCTTTACTGGGTTTTCTGAATTTCGGGCGTACTTGCATTCCCGATTATGCCCAGCATATCAAGCCGCTATATGCCTTGGTACAACCTAATTTTTCCAAAACGAGCTGGCTGCCAGAGCATTCAGCTATCTTGCAATCTTTGCAGGCTGATCTTCTTGCTTCAAAATACTTACTGACACGTGATAACCACACTAACCTGAGGAAAAGAATTGTGCCTGGCGCAGTGGGTTACTTAACGTTCAATGAGGGCGACACTGTCCCCATTGCTTACAAATCACACCTGTACACTTCGGCTGAAATGCGTTTATCCACGGTCGAAAAAGTTTTGACTGCAGTGCAAATGGCGATTCTTAAAGAGCGAGCACTGTCACAAGGGAAACGCATGTTGGTTGTCACACCGTATCCTGCTCTAGAGGCAGTGACGAAGGCCAGTGTACCTAATTCTAAAGCTTTGCATCCACGTTGGATACAATGGGTCACTTCCTTGACATCACCGGATGTGACCTATATCTTTGATGCTTCATTACAGACTCAGGAGTACTTGCAGTATGAATTTGTTCATCCAGCTCCTCTGTCTTTGCGCCCGCTTGAAGATTACCATTGTGTCATTTACACTGACGGTTCGGCGCAACCAGCGACAGGATCGAAGCATGCTTATTCAGCCGCCTGCGCAATTGTAGCTGGTACTTTCGTGAATGGTGAATTCAAGTCTGATGTCGTGCATACGCAGTCATTGGGTGATTATACCGCACAATTGGCGGAGCTACGTGCTCTAGTGCTTGCATTGGAGTTTGCTGATCCTCGTGTTACTACTCTTATAGTGAGTGACTCGTTTTATTGTGTTCAGTCTTTTAATGACAATTTATTCTTTTGGTCTCAGAATGAATATCGCGATTCAAAAGGTTGCACAATCAAGCATAAAATGCTTTGGGTTCGGGTGGCAGAACTTAAACAGAATCTGCCTCTCGTGAATGTAATTCACACTCTTGGGCATCAGCGAGTTGGTGTCCATGCTGTCGGGAACAGCTTAGCTGACCAAGCAGCAAAAACAGCAGTGGCAACGTATCTAGTAGCATCAGTTACAAGATCCAAAAGTAAAATTGATGATAACATTTTGGCAGCTATTGCTGCAACAGAGAAGGGAGATAATTACCCTAAAGGTTTCCCTTCTCTGTACTCTTATCATTTAAGTCCTGATAAAGTCCCCTATGTGAGAATTAACGACGTTGGTGACAGATTGATTCCCAACGCGGACTGCAGACCTTCCTTGATAACAGCGGCTCACGAAGGTATGGCCTCGGCACATGCCGGCGTTTCAGCGACTGTTACTTTCTTACAACAACGTTACTGGTGGCGCGGGTTGTATAAACAGACCCGTACGTATGTTCTTGATTGTGACATTTGCCAGCAGATTAAACCTTCGACTGCTGCGCGCCCAACACAAACTCATTTGTACATATCTAATAAACCACTTGGGTGTGTTTATCTAGATCACTGCGGTCCTTTCTCCTTTGATACTGCGTACAAGTACATCTTAGTTGCAGTGGATTCGTGCACACGTTTTCTTTGGGTATGGCCACAAAGGAGTGCTGATGCTCGAACTGTCATCAGGGATTTGCGTGTCTTTGTGGGAAGAACCCTTCATTCTGACCAAGGTCCTGCATTCTCCTCTAAGGTGTACAAAGAAGCCATGAGATCTTTGGGGGTCCAAGTAAAATTTTCGTCTCCATACCGGCCTGAGGGCAATAGTGTTGTGGAACGGATGAACCGTGACTTAAAGCAATCCCTGACAGCTAGGGTTTTAGGCACTGGCAGGAACTGGTTAGCCCATCTGTATAACGTACAATGTG
Source organism: Triturus cristatus (assembly GCF_964204655.1). Classification (NCBI taxonomy): domain Eukaryota; kingdom Metazoa; phylum Chordata; class Amphibia; order Caudata; family Salamandridae; genus Triturus; species Triturus cristatus. The sequence goes on from NC_140581.1 coordinate 682,060,369, forward strand.
CACTTAATAATCTCCCTAGAAGGTCTCTGGGTGGGCGGACCCCATACGAAATGCTGTTTGGCATAAAAAAATTTGTCCCGGACCTTGATGGTCTAGACATGGCGGAGTCAGCCGCACCCTTTCACGTAGATGATCACTGTGCTGTATTACAGAATCTACAAGAGACCAGAGACAGTCTTGCAAAGGAACACTTGCCCTCCACAACTGATGCTGCGCTTCAGATCCCGGTAGTCGGCTGGCTACCTCGAGTTGGTGACCTGGTCCGTGAGAAGGTGGAGAACAAGAAGGAGTTCGGCCCCTCTTATCGTGCACCGGTGCCAGTGCTTGGCGTGCAGGATACAAGAACAGTCATTTTACCTCCACTTCCTGGTCGCAAGGATAACTGGTACATCTCCATTGACAGTGTTAAAATACAGCGAGTGGCCGATTCTTCTTCGTATGACTCCAGCGGTCTCTTGTCCAGCGATGCTGAGATTTCGGTTTTGGCTCAGGCTTCTACCACCAGCCCTGATATTGACATTGAGATGCTTACAGTTACTAACCCTTTGTTGCCTCCACCAGCGGGTGGTCCACCTGAAGATACTGAGTGTACTTATCCGCCACCTGAAGATACTGAGTGTGTCGTTGCCTGGTTTACAATCAACTGCAGTTGACCAGTCACGTTTTTCATTTGACACTAACTCTGAGTTCGAATGCCCCGTCGAAAATTTCTATTTTTGCTGTCTGGTTTAAAAGACATTTTTTAGTTCCCCCTTGGACTTATGCTTGCCTAATGCTCATAAGTATTTTTTTGTTCATGTCCATTGGATTTGTGGTGGTATTTTTTCGTCTTGTAAATGGACACTATCTCAACGAAAGATCTACGATTAGACTAATTGATGGAACTTTGGCCTCCCACTCCTCATCACACATCATGAAAAGGGACCAGACTTTTGTGAATATTACTGCCTGGCCTGTGTTGGATGGGATTGTGTGGGATGCTGTAAAATTTCAAATTCATGGACCCACTGAGGTTATTAATGTCCCAAATGTACTGTGTGTCTCTATGGGTGATGTTGTGAAACAAAACATCCGCTCTGATGATTGGGACGTTCACGCCATAGAGGCACTATTTTCTGATTTAAAATATTATGCTGCCTTTGATGCTGAAGATTTGTATTTAGACACTGCTAATTATGGGGAACTATTTTGCTACCAACATTATGGCAATCACTTCCTACATAAAGCCAATACCTTTAGAAATTTTGTAAATTATACGCAATGGGAACATTGTCCAGCACCAATGGAAGGTAGCTCCAGCACATTAGTGAACATATTTACATATTTTACTGATTTCAGTGTTTCTAAGCCTGGGGCCTTTTATTTTAAAGTGGTGGGAGAGTCAGCTTCGAAAGTTAGGCTGACCCACACTAAATTATTGTATTTTTAGTCCTTTATGGATGAATTGGCTATTGGGGGGTTATAAGCTGTGGAAAGATACTATTGATCTTAATCTGTTTGGGGTTCTAAGAAATGGCAGGTGCAAGGGACTGAAGCTCTGCATTGTGCTTGCCTTATCCCAAACCACATGTTATTTTTGAATTCTACTATTTTTCAAACCACCTGTTTTGGGTTGTATTGTTGCAGTCGTACATTACTAATACATCCTTCAACATTTCCGATATGGCAGAAGAGCTCCGACTCCTGTCAACATCGGTTTCTGGGTCTACAACATGGGTATACCAAGGTTCGAGTGGACCCTCGCTTTGAATCTTCTCATTCAGTTTCTACCTACTCTGTAGGGAAGTTATGTCAGAACTGGCTGCAACACTCCACCTTGGCGTTTGTTAAACTTCATTTATCAAAATTGCATGACAAGATAGATTTGAATGATTTTGTTAAGGGTCCTGTGGGTGGCAGGTCCAAAAGGTGGGTGGATGCTATTTATAACGAGGTTTGGAAATTATCGCAAATTGAAGCTGCTTCCAGATTGAGAGCCATTGATCAAGCAAATTTGGAAAAAGTACTAGCTGTTATCGATAATAGCATTAACACTGTAACGCCCTGAACGTCTCAGGATCGTTTAACAGACACGACAATGAGGACGCAACCACTTGTGAAGGGTTAGTTCTTTTAATGAAGGCAAATAAAATACAAAGAACAAACAAAAGTTATAGTCACTGGAATCCTCCAGGCTAAGTACGTTACCAGCCCACAGCACGGATGGTCCTAACCGTCCTCTGCATATACGCCGATCCTGGCGTATGCCAACAGAGGGCAGAAATGAAATGGCCGACAATGCCAATCGGTAGGCTGTGAGGGGCACGAAGAGTGTTGGGGAGAATCGAGGAGTCAGGGAAACACCCAGCCGGGGTCTCTACCTGAAGGGAGCAGCCGCTCAACCTCTTCCTCAGACTGCACCGGGACGCGGAGTCACCTCCTGGTGATGCGTCACCGATACCCCAATCACAAGCAAGAAGACTGAACCGAGAGCAGCCGCTCGATCGATCCTGTGGACTTCCGAGTCTGTAACGCGGCAAACACCTCCTGGTGTGCGTTACAGCTGGCAGTCCCTGTGTCTCTGGTCGGGCTGGGAGTTACGACTCCAACCAGCAAAAGCGCCACTGCGCTTGGACTCAGCCGAGTCAAAAAGCGAAGCTCAATGGTTGACCGGTAGAGCTTCCGGGTCCTTCACAGGTGACGATGGGGCAAGACACGGCCCAGGGAGTAACGACTCGACCTACCTCCGTTCTTGCCTTACTGGAGCACCACTCCGGAACACTGCTCTTCACGAAGCAGGTACGTCGGTGTGAACACAATATCCGACAGTGTTGTACCTCCCGGTTCCTCCCTTTATAGGGCGTGTTTTCCTTGAGTTATGTAACAGCTCTCCTGTTTACATAAGGGCGTGTTTCCCTTGAGTTATGTAACAGCTCTCCTGTTTACATAAGGGCGTGTTTCCCTTGAGTTATGTAACAGCTCTCCTGTTTACATAAGGGCGTGTTTCCCTTGTATGACAGGAATTCTTGACAAACACCCTTTCTTACAGAATTTACACATTAGATAATATTGTTTCATCTGTTGTGGATATTGTGCAGGATGATCTGTCTGTGTTATATCATGGTCAAAATCAATTGCGTTCGATAATGCAGTTTGCATGGACTTTACAGACATTGAATGCTGGGAAAGTTCCCTGGGACTACATGAATACATCGTCTTTATTCCTTCCATTTAATTTGACTGGGAAACAACAGTTCATGTCCATGAAAGATGCAACATATTCATTACTGCATATTGAAAAATTAGAACCTTTGCCTTTCTCTGTGGCCGAATTGAACTCTGCTGTGTGGCTTATCCACGGGTTAATCACATTACCATTTCCTTTGTTTAAGTTCAGTTCGTGCATGAAACATTTTGCCCTAGGCAGATATGAACCGTTGGGTGCTGCTTTCCTGCATGAAGTTTGGTCACTCCCATTTACATACAGGTGCATGAGAGAAGGTAAAAAAGTTTATTTGAAAGATGAAGAATGCACTTCCACACCTGATCACTCAGTAGTTTGTAGGCACATCCAATTGCATGGCGCATGCAACGTTCAAGCACTGAATTTAGCTTGCGTCCTGAAAGGGATTCCAGTGCCAACTATTACGCCCTCTTTTACGTTGTTAGCTAACGGTAGTTATTTGCTTTTAAATAACTAGGCTTGCTGCGGGATGCTAGTGGGAATTCCCTACATTGTGACTGTATCACAACGAGTAGTCTGCTGTAAAAATGTCCTTTTCCCACCCCCGCATGGGAGACTGGATGTATCCATCTGGCCTTCCATCCCAACCTTGAAAGCAGAGTTCAACAAGATGAGCAGAATAAGGGCTCTATTGTCTCAAAGAGAAGTCGCTCTGACTTCCTCCCGGGAAACATTTGTCCTTCACGTAGCAAACACCCGCACCGAGGTGCATGCGCGTTTAAATACTGATCTCCCCCTTCATTCCGGTGCTCTGATTCACACTATATTTAATGCCTCGTCAACAACTGGCTTGGCACATTTTTTCAAAGTTGTGGGCTCCGGCCTCGTGACCTCCTTCCAAACTATCTTTGGCGTGATACTGGCATTTTTTCATTCTATTTTTTCCAGCGTCTTTGGCGGGCTCCCGTTGATTCTCGCCCTCATGGCTGGTGTGTTGCTGTTGGTCTGCCTACTGCGCAATGGCTGCACAATTTGTGTCTCACGACAGCCTGTCCCGGCTGCTCCATCTTCGTAACCGGATGCTTGAATACTATGGGACGTTACCACTAGCCACCTTAAGCATAGCCTATGGATTGTCCTTCCGGTTTTCCTACTTTACTTGCGTGCAACCTGTTTTTCATTGCCTTGATTGTCCTTTCGAATGGGCTCTGGATTTGTGCTTGTCGAACTCGATGTCTCCTGCCCCGGATTATGATCGACTCATGAGTCCCTTAGTGGCTCATGAGTTGGACTGTTCTGGTATCAGGATTATGGCCTGTGGAGCAGCACATTGAGTCCTAGGGAATTGGGACATCTGTACGGCAGCGCATGACTTTTTGGCGAGAAGTTATCTTGAAGAACACGCCAGTTGTCCTGATTGTGCTAGAGGCTCCAGTTATCGAGGAACATGTATGTTCGTTTACCTTGCTAGACTGGATGGCGGAAACTTTTACAGAACATTCTAATGACTTCCTCTTGGAGGCTGTTGCTACATATTGTGCCTACACGTTGATGGATTAACTTGGATGTCGTCCAACTTTCCATGTACGAACAACACATTTTTTTGTTGTTTTTTGATTCGCCATTTAGGCTCGGCTGAGCCTTTGCAAGTTGTTACATATTTTCCCTTTTTTTTCTCTCCATCTTTTACGCAGGTTTTTCGAACTTTCACTCCCCTTTATATGGATTTACAATACAGGCCCTTGGTTCTGTCTCTGTCGAACTTGAACTCTGCGTTCCTCAATTGTATCCCTATCTGTTCATGGTCCGATCAAGGGAGGGTGTAGTGAAGACTGAGTTTCAGGTACACACATTGCTATGTTAGCATAAGCGTCTTAGAAGTTAAAACGCCATCTTGCCACTTTTGCTGCTTTTGCACACGACACTGCAAATAGATGTTATTATATGAAAACTGCTTGCTTGTCTTTGCTTCACATGGGAACGGTCTGTTCACATCCCTAGACGTGCACCGCGACCTTGGTCTGAACATTGTCTGCAGAAACAGTCGGGGCCAACAAACAATGTATGCTTTTGAATTCAGGTTGAACGGCCCACGCTCTAGCCATAACACACACACAGCTGCAAATATCTGAAACTCGAGCGCCTTTAATATTGCAGTTTGCATGCATGAGAGGAGCACTTTGGAGAAGACTTTTTCCAGACACAGAGCAAAGCTGATCCTGTGATATGATTCACCTAAGCTGATATTTACGGTATGGGGTTCCCCATTCAAACCTAGAGACCTTCTATTAGTCTAATAATACTAGCTTACTAGTGAAGGGAGGGTGGTTGTATTCCACTATCATTTGTAATATGATTTCTCCCTTCATTTTCTATGGTATTGTAACAATGCTGATGGTTTTGTTTTTAATCATTTGTCTGCTTCTGTTAGCCAAAGTACTGCATCTTAGGACACGTAGTTTATAAAATAAACGTTTTAAACTTTACTGTGTCTCTGGATACTCTTGTTGTGGACTGATATGAGAATAATAACGAACAGGTATTTCTAATTCCCACCATTCCTGAGAGTACTCTAAGTCGCGTGTTCTGGGTTGTCTAATCATTGGTCGCTTCGAGATGATAGGGAGAGCGAATGAGACACTGATGCTAGTCGGATAGGGGTTCTGGGTACTGAGGTGAGTTTTTGGTACACCGCAATTCACTGAGGTCCTGGTTTCCTGCGAATATTTCTGTGCATGAGCAGAATCCCTGCAACATGGCGCACCTAACGTTTGGTCTTACGATTTGAGATGCCTTAGTAGTGCTTATATTAGTCCACAATGCCCTCACTCTTGTTTCTGGATAGCGGGAGTGACGGTTTTAACCTACCTGTTAATTCAATAGGTTTGGTCAAGCTTGTCAATTAAAAAGGTTTTTATATTTTTGAACTCTTGTGCTACTATAATATAGATTGTTTTTCTTCTCTGTGTCCTTATGGCTGCGGTCGATATTGCGGCGCATAGCTAAGCACCTCTCCGGCGTCATTTGACGCAGTTCGGGGTACCGGACGATGGGATGGCTATTATTTTTGTGGTGAGTGCCGATGCATCATATCCCTACGAGTTGTTTTACTCTTGGGTTACTAAGCCGGCAGTGAATGCGGACAACAGTACGTTTCACTCCTATACAATCACGTGGGTCCCAGCGAATTATACGCCATATAGGACACAGGAGATTCGTATTTCGGCTTGGCAGCATCGTATTTGGTTTAATGGCGCCCTCCCCCACACGGTTACACAAGGTTCGTTTGGGCCCTTTGTCCATTCCAGTGGCTACTTGGCCGGCACTGGCCGGATATACACCTCATCCTCGTTATTTGAATGCTACGATGGATGAGTTACGTGTCCTCCATACAGCCCTGATTACAGTACATCGGGCTTTAGTGTAATACGTTTCACGCAACGTCCAGGTGGGGGCGCCTGTTGTTGCAGGGCAGCCAGCTGGCCCGGCCGGGATTGTCATTAGTCCCGTCATGGTTAATTCGGTAATGGGCAAGCGCCCCCAGAATAAGGACGATTTGCCTTATTGGCTTGCTGAGAAATTTGACCAGCTGGAAGCAGTATTTCCGCACTCTTCTCCTGTGGAGAAACACAGGATACTCGCCATTAGTTTGCAGAAAGACTTAGTCCCAGAGGTGGCCGATTGTGACAACTGGGGTAAAGTTTTTGCAGCAGTCTACTTGAAGTGTTTCGGCACCCCATCTATGGCCGTGCTTTCCTCCATCATCAAACGTGTTCAAGATCAACACGGTCCGGAGGCGGCGGTCGAGTTGGAAATGAGGCTTGTCGGTGTGTTCGACGTCGTTGCCACTCTCATACTTGGTAACCTCAAGGGAGATGCGGTTCACTTTCAAGTGGCGAATGGTTTAGCCCTCGTTGACGAACTCGATAAGCCCCGAGAGTTGCCTAAAATTATTGCGGAGGCTTATAGAACGATTGGCCGCAGTAGTTTGGGGATTAAGCCTACGATTGTCAATCCAGATGTACAACAGCAACCTAAGGCGAGCTCGTCTGTCAAAGACGATCGTCCAACTTTTCCTAAACAAACTTGGAGAAGTAAGAAACCAGGTAAGCAGCAATAGAAACAGGGGTCTCGTCCTGCGTCACCGATACAGGCGTCTAGTGAACGCACATATGATTTGCGTGATCTCACTAGGATTAGTTCACCTGACCGGTTTCAGGTTACTGAACAACGTTCTCCTCGTTCTTCACAGGAAACATCGGTCTCACAGTCCGGTGGCGGAGAACGTGGCAACGGTCGGGATGCCCAACAAGGACGTGAGCAACCCAGTCAGCCTTACGGTAAGACCAAGCAGGACGACTTTGCACGTCAACGTCCACCGTTTCAAAAGAAGAAGGTTGCTGCGCTAACAGCGAGGTATGCCACAGATAGTGAGAAAGCAGCTTCGGAACCTGACATGGGCTCTAACGCTGCTCGACAGCGCAGCAGAGGTTACAGTAGTGCGACAAGCACTGCGTCCATATCTGGAGGCGACAGCAACTGACCCGTTCATTACTGTAGAAACTGCAGATACTAGAGTGGCTCCCCCTGACAGACTATATGACATAGTCCTTTTGACTGAAGGTGACATACAACGTACGATACAAGGGATTTTTTGTGGGATAATCTGACCTCTACATATGATATTATATTAGCAGAGGCGGACTGGCCCCCAGCTTTCATTTTGGCTGCTCCTAGAGGGGAGGAGGTGATCCTACCGTCCTTCGCGCACACAGTACCAAAGGATCACGCTCAAAGATTTGCAGAAGAGTGGGCCCAGGTACTTGCTCCGGCTTTGTACCGTACGCCAGTTGGGTGGGATAAATTGTCGCCAAGCCATGAGATTCCTTTACGGTCTATGCCCCTGCTGCAGCCCCAATATCCCATGCGCCGCAAAGCTAGATCTCACGTCGCAGAAATGCTTGAGCAATTGAAATATCAAGGTGTTATTGAAACCTGTGTGTCACCAATGAATAATCCTCTATTCACTGTAACCAAACCTGATGGGTCGTACCGCATAGTTTTGGATTACCGGCATTTGAACTCTCATTGTCGGACTTGTGCTGTACAGAATACCCACAGTTCGGCCTTCGTTGATAGGCTTGTGAGAAAACGGTTTAAAACCACACTTGACATATCCAATGGCTTTTTCAGCCATAATCTGTCCTCTCTTAGTAGTCAGTGGACAGCGTTTACTTCTGGCAGCAAACAAAAACAGTTTAAGAGATTGGCCATGGGCTATAAAAACAGCCCTGCGTCTTTGCCGCACGCATTGACCCTGATGCGTACTCGTATGTTGACGATATCTATCTCACAGACAAATTATGGCCGCATCTGTGTCGCGTTGATCACATCATTGTTATGTTTGCGGACTTCGGTTACAAATTCAACTTTGCGAAGTCACACATCGCAGAGTATACAGTGTTGTTTTTGGGCTACGAGCTCAACAATGAAGGTCGAGGTTTAGCCCCTCACTTCTTGGAGAAGTGCGCATGCTTGCGTGCTCCAACAACACTGAAAAAATTAGTCTTTACTGGGTTTTCTGAATTTCGGGCGTACTTGCATTCCCGATTATGCCCAGCATATCAAGCCGCTATATGCCTTGGTACAACCTAATTTTTCCAAAACGAGCTGGCTGCCAGAGCATTCAGCTATCTTGCAATCTTTGCAGGCTGATCTTCTTGCTTCAAAATACTTACTGACACGTGATAACCACACTAACCTGAGGAAAAGAATTGTGCCTGGCGCAGTGGGTTACTTAACGTTCAATGAGGGCGACACTGTCCCCATTGCTTACAAATCACACCTGTACACTTCGGCTGAAATGCGTTTATCCACGGTCGAAAAAGTTTTGACTGCAGTGCAAATGGCGATTCTTAAAGAGCGAGCACTGTCACAAGGGAAACGCATGTTGGTTGTCACACCGTATCCTGCTCTAGAGGCAGTGACGAAGGCCAGTGTACCTAATTCTAAAGCTTTGCATCCACGTTGGATACAATGGGTCACTTCCTTGACATCACCGGATGTGACCTATATCTTTGATGCTTCATTACAGACTCAGGAGTACTTGCAGTATGAATTTGTTCATCCAGCTCCTCTGTCTTTGCGCCCGCTTGAAGATTACCATTGTGTCATTTACACTGACGGTTCGGCGCAACCAGCGACAGGATCGAAGCATGCTTATTCAGCCGCCTGCGCAATTGTAGCTGGTACTTTCGTGAATGGTGAATTCAAGTCTGATGTCGTGCATACGCAGTCATTGGGTGATTATACCGCACAATTGGCGGAGCTACGTGCTCTAGTGCTTGCATTGGAGTTTGCTGATCCTCGTGTTACTACTCTTATAGTGAGTGACTCGTTTTATTGTGTTCAGTCTTTTAATGACAATTTATTCTTTTGGTCTCAGAATGAATATCGCGATTCAAAAGGTTGCACAATCAAGCATAAAATGCTTTGGGTTCGGGTGGCAGAACTTAAACAGAATCTGCCTCTCGTGAATGTAATTCACACTCTTGGGCATCAGCGAGTTGGTGTCCATGCTGTCGGGAACAGCTTAGCTGACCAAGCAGCAAAAACAGCAGTGGCAACGTATCTAGTAGCATCAGTTACAAGATCCAAAAGTAAAATTGATGATAACATTTTGGCAGCTATTGCTGCAACAGAGAAGGGAGATAATTACCCTAAAGGTTTCCCTTCTCTGTACTCTTATCATTTAAGTCCTGATAAAGTCCCCTATGTGAGAATTAACGACGTTGGTGACAGATTGATTCCCAACGCGGACTGCAGACCTTCCTTGATAACAGCGGCTCACGAAGGTATGGCCTCGGCACATGCCGGCGTTTCAGCGACTGTTACTTTCTTACAACAACGTTACTGGTGGCGCGGGTTGTATAAACAGACCCGTACGTATGTTCTTGATTGTGACATTTGCCAGCAGATTAAACCTTCGACTGCTGCGCGCCCAACACAAACTCATTTGTACATATCTAATAAACCACTTGGGTGTGTTTATCTAGATCACTGCGGTCCTTTCTCCTTTGATACTGCGTACAAGTACATCTTAGTTGCAGTGGATTCGTGCACACGTTTTCTTTGGGTATGGCCACAAAGGAGTGCTGATGCTCGAACTGTCATCAGGGATTTGCGTGTCTTTGTGGGAAGAACCCTTCATTCTGACCAAGGTCCTGCATTCTCCTCTAAGGTGTACAAAGAAGCCATGAGATCTTTGGGGGTCCAAGTAAAATTTTCGTCTCCATACCGGCCTGAGGGCAATAGTGTTGTGGAACGGATGAACCGTGACTTAAAGCAATCCCTGACAGCTAGGGTTTTAGGCACTGGCAGGAACTGGTTAGCCCATCTGTATAACGTACAATGTGCACTTAATAATCTCCCTAGAAGGTCTCTGGGTGGGCGGACCCCATACGAAATGCTGTTTGGCATAAAAAAATTTGTCCCGGACCTTGATGGTCTAGACATGGCGGAGTCAGCCGCACCCTTTCACGTAGATGATCACTGTGCTGTATTACAGAATCTACAAGAGACCAGAGACAGTCTTGCAAAGGAACACTTGCCCTCCACAACTGATGCTGCGCTTCAGATCCCGGTAGTCGGCTGGCTACCTCGAGTTGGTGACCTGGTCCGTGAGAAGGTGGAGAACAAGAAGGAGTTCGGCCCCTCTTATCGTGCACCGGTGCCAGTGCTTGGCGTGCAGGATACAAGAACAGTCATTTTACCTCCACTTCCTGGTCGCAAGGATAACTGGTACATCTCCATTGACAGTGTTAAAATACAGCGAGTGGCCGATTCTTCTTCGTATGACTCCAGCGGTCTCTTGTCCAGCGATGCTGAGATTTCGGTTTTGGCTCAGGCTTCTACCACCAGCCCTGATATTGACATTGAGATGCTTACAGTTACTAACCCTTTGTTGCCTCCACCAGCGGGTGGTCCACCTGAAGATACTGAGTGTACTTATCCGCCACCTGAAGATACTGAGTGTGTCGTTGCCTGGTTTACAATCAACTGCAGTTGACCAGTCACGTTTTTCATTTGACACTAACTCTGAGTTCGAATGCCCCGTCGAAAATTTCTATTTTTGCTGTCTGGTTTAAAAGACATTTTTTAGTTCCCCCTTGGACTTATGCTTGCCTAATGCTCATAAGTATTTTTTTGTTCATGTCCATTGGATTTGTGGTGGTATTTTTTCGTCTTGTAAATGGACACTATCTCAACGAAAGATCTACGATTAGACTAATTGATGGAACTTTGGCCTCCCACTCCTCATCACACATCATGAAAAGGGACCAGACTTTTGTGAATATTACTGCCTGGCCTGTGTTGGATGGGATTGTGTGGGATGCTGTAAAATTTCAAATTCATGGACCCACTGAGGTTATTAATGTCCCAAATGTACTGTGTGTCTCTATGGGTGATGTTGTGAAACAAAACATCCGCTCTGATGATTGGGACGTTCACGCCATAGAGGCACTATTTTCTGATTTAAAATATTATGCTGCCTTTGATGCTGAAGATTTGTATTTAGACACTGCTAATTATGGGGAACTATTTTGCTACCAACATTATGGCAATCACTTCCTACATAAAGCCAATACCTTTAGAAATTTTGTAAATTATACGCAATGGGAACATTGTCCAGCACCAATGGAAGGTAGCTCCAGCACATTAGTGAACATATTTACATATTTTACTGATTTCAGTGTTTCTAAGCCTGGGGCCTTTTATTTTAAAGTGGTGGGAGAGTCAGCTTCGAAAGTTAGGCTGACCCACACTAAATTATTGTATTTTTAGTCCTTTATGGATGAATTGGCTATTGGGGGGTTATAAGCTGTGGAAAGATACTATTGATCTTAATCTGTTTGGGGTTCTAAGAAATGGCAGGTGCAAGGGACTGAAGCTCTGCATTGTGCTTGCCTTATCCCAAACCACATGTTATTTTTGAATTCTACTATTTTTCAAACCACCTGTTTTGGGTTGTATTGTTGCAGTCGTACATTACTAATACATCCTTCAACATTTCCGATATGGCAGAAGAGCTCCGACTCCTGTCAACATCGGTTTCTGGGTCTACAACATGGGTATACCAAGGTTCGAGTGGACCCTCGCTTTGAATCTTCTCATTCAGTTTCTACCTACTCTGTAGGGAAGTTATGTCAGAACTGGCTGCAACACTCCACCTTGGCGTTTGTTAAACTTCATTTATCAAAATTGCATGACAAGATAGATTTGAATGATTTTGTTAAGGGTCCTGTGGGTGGCAGGTCCAAAAGGTGGGTGGATGCTATTTATAACGAGGTTTGGAAATTATCGCAAATTGAAGCTGCTTCCAGATTGAGAGCCATTGATCAAGCAAATTTGGAAAAAGTACTAGCTGTTATCGATAATAGCATTAACACTGTAACGCCCTGAACGTCTCAGGATCGTTTAACAGACACGACAATGAGGACGCAACCACTTGTGAAGGGTTAGTTCTTTTAATGAAGGCAAATAAAATACAAAGAACAAACAAAAGTTATAGTCACTGGAATCCTCCAGGCTAAGTACGTTACCAGCCCACAGCACGGATGGTCCTAACCGTCCTCTGCATATACGCCGATCCTGGCGTATGCCAACAGAGGGCAGAAATGAAATGGCCGACAATGCCAATCGGTAGGCTGTGAGGGGCACGAAGAGTGTTGGGGAGAATCGAGGAGTCAGGGAAACACCCAGCCGGGGTCTCTACCTGAAGGGAGCAGCCGCTCAACCTCTTCCTCAGACTGCACCGGGACGCGGAGTCACCTCCTGGTGATGCGTCACCGATACCCCAATCACAAGCAAGAAGACTGAACCGAGAGCAGCCGCTCGATCGATCCTGTGGACTTCCGAGTCTGTAACGCGGCAAACACCTCCTGGTGTGCGTTACAGCTGGCAGTCCCTGTGTCTCTGGTCGGGCTGGGAGTTACGACTCCAACCAGCAAAAGCGCCACTGCGCTTGGACTCAGCCGAGTCAAAAAGCGAAGCTCAATGGTTGACCGGTAGAGCTTCCGGGTCCTTCACAGGTGACGATGGGGCAAGACACGGCCCAGGGAGTAACGACTCGACCTACCTCCGTTCTTGCCTTACTGGAGCACCACTCCGGAACACTGCTCTTCACGAAGCAGGTACGTCGGTGTGAACACAATATCCGACAGTGTTGTACCTCCCGGTTCCTCCCTTTATAGGGCGTGTTTTCCTTGAGTTATGTAACAGCTCTCCTGTTTACATAAGGGCGTGTTTCCCTTGAGTTATGTAACAGCTCTCCTGTTTACATAAGGGCGTGTTTCCCTTGAGTTATGTAACAGCTCTCCTGTTTACATAAGGGCGTGTTTCCCTTGTATGACAGGAATTCTTGACAAACACCCTTTCTTACAGAATTTACACATTAGATAATATTGTTTCATCTGTTGTGGATATTGTGCAGGATGATCTGTCTGTGTTATATCATGGTCAAAATCAATTGCGTTCGATAATGCAGTTTGCATGGACTTTACAGACATTGAATGCTGGGAAAGTTCCCTGGGACTACATGAATACATCGTCTTTATTCCTTCCATTTAATTTGACTGGGAAACAACAGTTCATGTCCATGAAAGATGCAACATATTCATTACTGCATATTGAAAAATTAGAACCTTTGCCTTTCTCTGTGGCCGAATTGAACTCTGCTGTGTGGCTTATCCACGGGTTAATCACATTACCATTTCCTTTGTTTAAGTTCAGTTCGTGCATGAAACATTTTGCCCTAGGCAGATATGAACCGTTGGGTGCTGCTTTCCTGCATGAAGTTTGGTCACTCCCATTTACATACAGGTGCATGAGAGAAGGTAAAAAAGTTTATTTGAAAGATGAAGAATGCACTTCCACACCTGATCACTCAGTAGTTTGTAGGCACATCCAATTGCATGGCGCATGCAACGTTCAAGCACTGAATTTAGCTTGCGTCCTGAAAGGGATTCCAGTGCCAACTATTACGCCCTCTTTTACGTTGTTAGCTAACGGTAGTTATTTGCTTTTAAATAACTAGGCTTGCTGCGGGATGCTAGTGGGAATTCCCTACATTGTGACTGTATCACAACGAGTAGTCTGCTGTAAAAATGTCCTTTTCCCACCCCCGCATGGGAGACTGGATGTATCCATCTGGCCTTCCATCCCAACCTTGAAAGCAGAGTTCAACAAGATGAGCAGAATAAGGGCTCTATTGTCTCAAAGAGAAGTCGCTCTGACTTCCTCCCGGGAAACATTTGTCCTTCACGTAGCAAACACCCGCACCGAGGTGCATGCGCGTTTAAATACTGATCTCCCCCTTCATTCCGGTGCTCTGATTCACACTATATTTAATGCCTCGTCAACAACTGGCTTGGCACATTTTTTCAAAGTTGTGGGCTCCGGCCTCGTGACCTCCTTCCAAACTATCTTTGGCGTGATACTGGCATTTTTTCATTCTATTTTTTCCAGCGTCTTTGGCGGGCTCCCGTTGATTCTCGCCCTCATGGCTGGTGTGTTGCTGTTGGTCTGCCTACTGCGCAATGGCTGCACAATTTGTGTCTCACGACAGCCTGTCCCGGCTGCTCCATCTTCGTAACCGGATGCTTGAATACTATGGGACGTTACCACTAGCCACCTTAAGCATAGCCTATGGATTGTCCTTCCGGTTTTCCTACTTTACTTGCGTGCAACCTGTTTTTCATTGCCTTGATTGTCCTTTCGAATGGGCTCTGGATTTGTGCTTGTCGAACTCGATGTCTCCTGCCCCGGATTATGATCGACTCATGAGTCCCTTAGTGGCTCATGAGTTGGACTGTTCTGGTATCAGGATTATGGCCTGTGGAGCAGCACATTGAGTCCTAGGGAATTGGGACATCTGTACGGCAGCGCATGACTTTTTGGCGAGAAGTTATCTTGAAGAACACGCCAGTTGTCCTGATTGTGCTAGAGGCTCCAGTTATCGAGGAACATGTATGTTCGTTTACCTTGCTAGACTGGATGGCGGAAACTTTTACAGAACATTCTAATGACTTCCTCTTGGAGGCTGTTGCTACATATTGTGCCTACACGTTGATGGATTAACTTGGATGTCGTCCAACTTTCCATGTACGAACAACACATTTTTTTGTTGTTTTTTGATTCGCCATTTAGGCTCGGCTGAGCCTTTGCAAGTTGTTACATATTTTCCCTTTTTTTTCTCTCCATCTTTTACGCAGGTTTTTCGAACTTTCACTCCCCTTTATATGGATTTACAATACAGGCCCTTGGTTCTGTCTCTGTCGAACTTGAACTCTGCGTTCCTCAATTGTATCCCTATCTGTTCATGGTCCGATCAAGGGAGGGTGTAGTGAAGACTGAGTTTCAGGTACACACATTGCTATGTTAGCATAAGCGTCTTAGAAGTTAAAACGCCATCTTGCCACTTTTGCTGCTTTTGCACACGACACTGCAAATAGATGTTATTATATGAAAACTGCTTGCTTGTCTTTGCTTCACATGGGAACGGTCTGTTCACATCCCTAGACGTGCACCGCGACCTTGGTCTGAACATTGTCTGCAGAAACAGTCGGGGCCAACAAACAATGTATGCTTTTGAATTCAGGTTGAACGGCCCACGCTCTAGCCATAACACACACACAGCTGCAAATATCTGAAACTCGAGCGCCTTTAATATTGCAGTTTGCATGCATGAGAGGAGCACTTTGGAGAAGACTTTTTCCAGACACAGAGCAAAGCTGATCCTGTGATATGATTCACCTAAGCTGATATTTACGGTATGGGGTTCCCCATTCAAACCTAGAGACCTTCTATTAGTCTAATAATACTAGCTTACTAGTGAAGGGAGGGTGGTTGTATTCCACTATCATTTGTAATATGATTTCTCCCTTCATTTTCTATGGTGTTGTAACAATGCTGATGGTTTTGTTTTTAATCATTTTTCTGCTTATGTTAGCCAAAGTACTGCATCTTAGGACACGTAGTTTATAAAATAAACGTTTTAACCTTTACTGTGTCTCTGGTTACTCTTGTTGTGGACTGATATGAGAATAATAACGAACAGGTATTTCTAATTCCCACCATTCCTGAGAGTACTCTAAGTCGCGTGTTCTGGGTTGTCTAATCATTGGTCGCTTCGAGATGATAGGGAGAGCGAATGAGACACTGATGCTAGTCGGATAGGGGTTCTGGGTACTGAGGTGAGTTTTTGGTACACCGCAATTCACTGAGGTCCTGGTTTCTTGTGCATAGTTCTGTGCATGAGCAGAATCCCTGCAACATAGGAGGCTACGTTACTGGGTGCCAAACTGTTTTTATGCATCCGAATCTAGGCAGGATACTCGAGGAATTTAACATGGGCATAGATCACTGGAGGTAACTCACATTGTCCCTGATGTTCCTAATGGATTGGGCTGCCCTAAATAAAATGATCTCCCTACCCAAATTTTTCTACATGTTGCAGAATACAACCTATGAGGTCCCAAGCTTATATTTCCAAACAGCCAATAGTGTCACAAGGTTGTTGCTAAGGGATAGAGGCACCCCTAGAATAGCACTACATACACTACCGAGATCCCCATATGACGGAGGCATAGCCTTACCAGATTTAGAACTATATTACTGAGCCTCTCACCTCATTATTAATGAATAGGCATTCATTGGCTTGCAGGAAATCTTAGTTCAAGTGGACAGGAGAGCCATGACGCTGTAGGTGAATCCCTGGGAACTAAATGGTGGTGAGGTCCTGGGTTGGAGGCCAATTCTGACTGCCAGTCATCAAGATCTAGAGGGGGCTTATTGGACATTAGGGTGGCAGGATAAAATCACATTTAAAAAAACCCTGTAGGACTCAGCCCTGATGCCAGACCTACTGACTCTAGTGGGTGTTCAGAAGTGGGCATAGTCAAACTGGGGAACGTGTGGGGCCCAGGGAGGCTATTAACATTTGACGAGCTCCAACGACAATATGATCTTCAGTTACATACAACTTAAACACTCACTGACTAAGTACAGGTCCCTCCTGGACTTGGTTGAAGATGAATCCCCTTTGGACAGCAGAGTTTTGGCAGTGCCACTGAAAAAACACACCATATCTGAAATATACAGAACGCTGATCACGAACACCCACAACTCTTTGGTGACTCTTAATTGCAAGTGGGAAGTAGACCTCAAAACACTAGAGAATGAGGACTGGAAAGAGGCCTTTAAGTACTCCAGGAAGGTAGTTATTAGAGAGGGCTTTTGACGTATACAACAAAGAAATACAGGGCCTATTTTACTAGAACGCAACTGTTCAGTGTGGAAAAGATGGCTACAGACACCTGTGTGTTAGGCTGACATTTGCCCTGATCCTGGGCCATGCTCTCTGGGAATGTCTGAAGATCAAGAGGCTTTGGTCTGGAGTCCAACAGGTATCCAAGACCCTTGGAGTGTCTCTGAGTCTCACTCCATAACTGGTAGTCCTTGGGCTATGGAAAGATCGAACATTTCTTAAATATGGTACGTTATACTGCAGTATTGCACTGATAGTAGCTAAAAGACATATTGTCCAGCTCTTTGGGATAGTGGGACAGCAACCCTACCCCACCCCACCACCCCGGTGGTGAACCGCAAGGCGTGCAGTATAGACTGGTACATGCACGCATAGGAAGTGATCTACTAGACACAGGGCTGCCCCCAAAAATACTCTCCAGATAGGGGGCAATGGGAAGAACTTAGAGACGCTGCATGAGGTTGTTCAGACCTACAATGGTGGGAATACTGCCCTGGCTCGACACCCAAGGATACTGACATGAGGATGTCTCTGTCATAACTTTGGACCAGAGTATTCTTCTCGCCTGGTTATAGAAAGGACGTATCCATTACTTGGCAAAGCCCTGCTTTATACAACTACACTGCCATTACTTGCATGTGCTATATTGTACGCTGTGTGGAGAATTCCATGTGTTCGTGTTAATGTTTACCTTTACAAGCTGAAAATAATAAAAAGAAACATAAAAACCCACTATCAAACATGTCATTAACGTGAGCATGGTTATCTCGTTTGTTAACAGCATGTAACATTTCTAGGCCCCTGCTATAAAGATCTTGCCTACCAAGGTGATCGTGTGCCATCATTTCATTGATGAATCCCCAACAAATGGCTATAGCATTTGAACAGAACCATTTAGCACCTTTTAGACGATCTTCTTGTGGTCTATCATCTAGTCTGTTATCTAGGACAACCTCTGTAATACATGCTTTTCAACAAAGAGGACTGTTTTATGAATCTATAGTGAAATGTGCTCAAACCTGTAGAAAATAGCAGCCTTCTCCAGGGATTCACGGAGATGAGTAGGTGAATGTTCAACAAATTCCTAATGATGATCAGACACTCCTTGTTACGATTGACTTAGAAGAGGAGTTAAGAATACAAAGAGGAAGCAGGTTATGGAGAAGATCTTCAGGGAGATGAAAAGGCAACCTTGAATTAATATGAAGTTCATAAAGATATTCTCAGCTAAACCCCCCCCCCCCCCCTCAATCTGATACAGTAGTTTGCTAATGAGTTTTGCATCTCTTTATGTGCAAATGAAGGTAAGAAGCGGTAATAGTTCAGGTTTGAAGTGTCAAGAATTTAGCCAAACAAATATTAAAATATTTTTTCCTGATTCAGACTATCAATAACTGACCTGACAAAAAATGCAATCAAGATTTGTTAGGATTCATAACCAGCCTGTAATTGGAGGGTGAATTCATACAGGTAGAGTAGAAATTATCTTGAAACACATTCTGCTCTAAGTGTGTCAGACATAAGATCTATACAGTGTCGGCTCCTCTCCCAAGGCTGAGGAGTGTTGTCCCACTGCGCAAAAAGGAAAAATAAAAGGACAATAACTGTTGTTAATATTGTCTGATTTTTCCCATTGCATGCAGTCAGTGGCATTGTTCAATGTGGGGTGGGGACGGCTAGAGCAGGGGAGGAATGGTGTGCACTCCCTAAGTGCGCATGAACTGTTTGACCGGCCCTGTTGGGCCGACCAAACCGTTCATGCGCTCTTTGCATGTTCCTACCAGGCTGCATTACACAGCCTGGTGGGGAACATACACAGGCTCCCTGTTCCAGTCTCAGCGCAAATCCACGGTGCTCAGACCAATCGCAACGCTGCACTGCAGCGTTGTGATTGGCCCAGGGGAACTTGTTTACCGGGTGCTTCTTGCTTCCGGCCGGACTGGAGAAAGGTAGGGGACGCATGGTAGTCGGCGGTCTTCCGTTCCGAGGTTTTTTTTTTTCTTTCTTAATTAATCCACCCCCTCTTCTGCCCACCACTCCCGTCTGGTAGCAGCCGCTACTGGATCTATACCCATTAAAAGGGGTATGGTTTTTTACAGTGAGAATTAAGGTAAAACCGTCAGGTTTCATATAGGTGATCCAATCAAAAATAAAGGTTTCATATAGGTGATCCAATCAAAAATAAAGTCAATAAGCAGGTTAAGCATTGTAGTGGTGTAAGAAAGGTATTGAAAGGGCCAAAGCCTTGGACACTAAGGGACATTTTTACCTTTTGGGATGCCAAAAGGGAATTCTGGTAGTTAGTATAACAAGCGTCTCTCCAGCAGACTGGATGTGTCAGAACTACTATTGGTCAGTGCGGGGGAACAGAATTGATGGAGTGAAGAAAGAACCACAGTCTGTGGCGAGCAGCCAACAAAATCTAGGATTTACATAACTGACACGTTTAGAGGCTAGGCGAGATGCACCAGAGGTCAGGGATGTTATACACATATGCCTACGTGCGAACTGTGGGGGAATGTAACATTTCTCAGATTGTCAGGAACTATTTTAAAAAACTAGATTGTGGGCCAGTCTCGTAAGATAACTGTCTAGGAGGTCAGCAATGGCATACAGAGTAATCATTTTGGGTAAAGGCCATCAAAAGTGGGTGAGAATAGGAGGGAAGCCCAAGTAGAAAGCATGCATATTAGTCGGCACCCTTGGGAAATGTGGGGATGTGGAGACTGGTAAGTAACACAGTACATTCACAATAAATAAAGGAACAGAAAAGGCCTGGTCTTTGGTATGAGAAAGAAAGGTCACTGTAGGGACATGGGTGGGCAGTAGAATAGACAGAGTGAGATAAACGCGCCCCATGGCTGAGCCAAAGGACAGTCTACATGAGGACACAGAAAGACGCAACATGCATAACATCTATCTCTTCAGTATGTCGATGGGCGGAAATGTCATTCACTGTAACTCAGCTCCAGTCATGTTCTCTGTGGCGTCTATATTTGGTATTTCCCTGCTGAAGCCTGAGACATTGTAGGCAACTTCTTCCTCTTAACAACAGCATGCCAATCTGCCTGATTTTTCCAGGAGTGCACCATAATTTCCAACATTTAACACGTGGTGGCTCATTTCGGTATACTTTCCAGAGTTTTAACAGCATCTCCTCATTTTATTGTTTGGTGGTGAACATGTTTGGCCCATAGGTAGATAACATACAGGACAAAATCACAAAAGGTTATGGAGACGGTAAAGCCTGTGGTACACTGAACCAACAAAATGCCACTTTTTAAAAAACATTTGTTATTAGGGTGTTATTTGTGAACTGCTTTATGATAAGGCCCACAAGATAATCAAGGGACTCCCAGATTGCTAACAGTGTGCAACAGAAACTGGCCAAAAATGAGATGAGGAGCTAGATACTTAATTCCTCGCCCTCAGTTGAACAGGGGCCTCATTAAAAAAAAAAACAAGAAAAAAAAATCGAGGCTGCCTCAGAGAAGACATTTTGGGTTAGGAGTTGGATATTACACAGATGGTCCTGCCCAAGGACCTTTGTTGCATGACCTATCTATGCTTAATTTTTGGTACAAGGTCTTTTTAGGTCTTGCCTAGGCAGCACGCATGCGCTGCTCTAGGAGGGCCTTTAGCCATCGGTCTGCTCCTTTTCCCCACACTTGTGCTTGTGCTGGCATCCACCTTGCGGGAGCAAGCAGCAGCGGGCGTGGTAATTGACAACATATGTCTCTCGCACCACCGCTGCTCACTCCCACAAGGCGGATTCCAGCACAAGCACAGCTGCTGCATTCTTTAAATTCTTTGCAGTGCAAGTGCGCGCACCACTCGCGGGATTTACAGTCCTATCTTTTTTCTCTTATCATCTTTATTAGTGCTGATTATTAGAAGGACACCTCGGTATACCTGCGCAGGGGGATTCGTGCTGTGTTCCACGATTTGGTACACATCGCTTCTGCTCAGCTGTATTAATATGTCCCTTCTGTACAAATGCGCCTCCTCTGCGCGTGCTCAGATCTGCTCATGTAAGTCGCCTACACCTTTTCTGTGTTTTTGCATATTTATACAATGCAAGCTCGACCTGAAGGTTTTATAGCGCTTTACACGAGAACATTCATATTTGTTAGGCGCGGGCAGATGAAGTTATTTGCCCAGAACCACAGGATGCTGAGTGCCCCTAGCGGGGCTTGTTTAAATTCAGCACTGTCACTGTGGTTGCCAAATAGCTCAATGTTTTCGCGTCACAACTCCCACATCTCTCACTCAGTGTACTCTGAGATTCCTCATTTTCACTGTATTTTTTACATCACAATAAGCACTCGTGCCCACTCACCCGAACTCGAACTTTCAATGTCAAGATAGAAGATCACTCTAATTTACTGCTCTCATAACAGACCCCTTGATCTCGTTGTCCTCTTACCAGATCCCTCGCATCTTCCCAGCCAATCGCCAGATTCCTCACTCGCTACCTGTCTCGTCACCATGACTCCCTCTCTCCACCCGTTCATAAAAAAACACTCAAACTCGCTTTCCTCTCACTGGGAACCTCGCATTTACTCTCGCAGTCCGGTTACCAGGTTCCTACTGACGTTGTACCTGATCACTCACTGTACCATCATTTAGTGTCCCATCATTAGAGACTTACTTCTCCCTCATGTTCATAACAGATCCTTCACACTCATTCCCACTGTCCTCTTACCAGATCACTAACTCACTCACTGCCCAAGCAGACACTGGTAAATCCTCCTGTGACCTATGTCATCAGTTCCCTTTCACACACAGCCTTCGCAGATCCCACGCATTCACTTTCCCCCTCACACCTTTTCTCACACATGCTTCTCATACAAACCCTAGCAGCGCACTTCTTGCACTAACAGCCTTCTCATTTTCACTCACACTTCACTCCCGCTTTATTTCCCTTTTGTTTTTCTGCCCCAATACTCATCCTTTGACTCATCAAACTTACTCTCCCACATTCCCTGGCCCACACACACTTCCTGCCTAACACTCCTCTTCCCCATCCCTCCCTTTCACCCTTCTGGCCCCTGTCCCTCCTCCTACACATCCCTCCCCTGCAAATCAAAGTACTTGGCTGAACTGACATGCACCCCCTCTGGCTCACACTCGCCTTCCGTGCCGCCGGAGCAGCCGTGCAGCAGGGCCAGCAGCCCCCAAATGCAGCAGTGCAGCGTGCCGTGCCAAGCTCCATAGTGCAGTGCCAAGTTCCTCGTTCTTTTTTCTCACTCACTTACCCTCATTTCCCTTTCCAGCCTCAGCCTCCCTTTTCATTCATGTGCTCCCCATTCTCTTAGCTACATTTGTCCTCCTGCACTTCCCACCTTTTCCCTGATTCAGTTCCCCTGACACCCTTGCACGCTTTCTCTCCAAACCCCAAAACATTTCTCTCCTTCCCCTCACACGTACTTTTCTTTTATACTCTTTCCCTCTCACATTTCCATCGTTCCCTTCCTAAAAGTGCCTCTCACATCCTTTCTCAGGCAGATAAAAGTTGCCAGCATTGAAAGGACAAAAAAAACTCAAGACATTATTTATTGTTAATACTTTTTTTAATATATTCGTTCAGTTGTACATAATGCTTCCTTGGTCATATATAAGGTAACAAAAATGCTTCTGACACTTCTTTACTATATCTTTTCAGCATGCTGCATACTTCTGTACAGCACAGCTTAAAGACATAGGCAAAGTCAATATCTCTGGCTAAACACTTATAAGGTCCCAAAGGCGAGACCTATTGGCTATGCAAATGCTTGTTTAAATTTATGGTGAAAAAAAAACCTGTATGATATTGTTGGTCAAATATGAAGTGGATGAAACACTCTAAAATATGGGCATCTTAAAAATGTAGTCAGCCCAACTAGTGCGTTTTGTCCCACATGGGACTTCATCAGGGCTGCACAAATGCATATAAAATAAATGTTACATATGTACATACACAAATACATAAAAATAATTTTTATATTAGCTAATTACATATAGCACTCTGAAATCTAAGTGAAGTATTTCATCATTATTAAAAACAATGTGATCATCATCTTTCATTGGTTCTGAAGCAGCAGAGGAAAATCAACAAATATATTACGTCATTGAAAACATTGTGTATAATGCATATTAATCTCAAATTTGACAGTTACCCAAATGTATTGAGCAATATAGCCATCATAATAAACAATTAAAAAAAATCTATGAACAATTCATTAATTCACTTACCCTCTGTTTGAACTCTTTTTTAAAAAATACTATACTCTTTGAAATAAATCAGGTAAATAAACTCCTTATGTATCAACACTTCCCAATCAGTGTGCATGAATGAAGAAAATCCAACACTTACAATGACAATAAATTGTATTTACCTCTATCCAATCCAAGCTGAAGAACCCCCATTAATGGAATCAGTAATACTCATTGTTCGAGGTTTATGAGCTGCAGATCACACACTGTGCATAGATCGCCATCTGGTGTTGGGCCCTGATGTTTGCACTTTGTTGTTGTATTGGAATAAGTCTTTGGACAATAGTTTGCATGGGCATCAACTCCATCTTCAGATTGTTTTTTTCCGCCATCGGGCTTGGATGTTTTCGTCGCACTCCAGTTCGGTGTCGTTACCGTTCTACCTTTCGACGCGCAATCCTTCACCCATTCTTCGGTATTGTTTTGATTGCGTTTCCCATTCGATGCGCATCTCTCCAAACGTGAATTCTTCGATTCCGGTCGTCGACGCAGGCCTTCGGGCCTAGCTGCGCCATTAGGCCTTTGGCTCAGGAAAAGGTCTCCTTTCAAAAAGTGTCCTCAATGTGGATCCAAGTTTCCACACGCCGATCTTCACGAGGTGTGTAACCTCTGCCTTTCACCCGAGCACAAGGGCAAAGACTGTCCAGCTTGTGCCTCTTTCCGCTCCAAGAAAACAATTCGGGATCGTCTAGTTCCAAGAAGCATGGCTCAATCTTCAACATCGATACCGGACGATATCTTCCAAGAAGGCATCAATGTACCGGAGCAAAGGGCAACATTAGCTCTGACGACGACTCCGACGTCAAAGACATCACTCCAGGGCAGCTGGTCGTAAGTACTGACGTCGACCCCTACCCCACACCCATTCACAAGAAGGCTTCGGTCACTCCTTCACCTTCGGGCATAGATGCACACTGGGACAAAACTTCCCACGCCCTGCCTTCAGGCTCGGCAAAGAAGTCGATACATAAGCCTTCAGGCCACTCGGGATCGAGTCAGCCTACCGTAGGTACCGAAACCCCATCCCCGGCACCAAAGAAGAAACCACTGTCTTCATCCGCACCGACACCTGGTTCCACATCGGCGCCTTCGGCACCGAAATCCGCTGGTTCGGACGTCTCAGCTCCGAAAAAATCGTCGGAACCAGCCAGAAAACCGGTTCCAAAGACCACTGATGCTCAATCTCCCTACCCCAAAAAAACATCGGAACCAAACAAGCAACCGGCTCAGAAGACCACTGGCGCTCAACCTACGGATCCGAGAAAATCAACGGAACCAAAGAAACAATCTGTTCCGAAGACCCCAACAAAACCTAGGAAAACTCCCGATTCCAAGCCTAAGGAGCAGAAAACCACTCAAAACAAAACTTGTGCCACACAAACAATCGGACCAGAATAAATCGGCACCAAAACGACACACTCCTGAGGAGGAACTTTTTCGGCCTGATCCAACCCAAAAAACTCTTGAAATAGACCCAAAGGCAGGTCAACTTATACTTAGTCTTTCCAGGAAAAGGTAAATGGACAAACCTGTACCAGCTCCACTCCCAAAGAAGAGAGACATTGCCACCTCCTCCTACACACCACATCTCTCCTATCCCATCTCCAGTACCCTCACAATCTCCACCACCACAGGATGATGAGGACACCTCCGGGGAGAAAGGGGATAATGACCCTTTAGGGGAACCTAGTCACCCTAACACCCCAGAGGGCCCATGGGAAGATTATGGCACACCCTATGTTCCTAATGTACCACAAGATGATATCTACCCATCTGGACCATCCCCTCCAAAGGACACTAAAAGGGTTCACTCAGCTCCTACACAGAGCTGCAGAATACCACGTGTGAATTTGCACCCAGACCCTGTAGAAGATGATTTCCTCATGGACACTTTTGCACCATCTCAAAGATCCACTTCCATTCTCCCAATGTTAAAAGGGGTAATCAATCAAGCTCCTGAAGTGTTTAAAGATCCTGTAAGGGCCAGAGCCAATAACCCCAGGGTGGAAAAGAAGTACAAGTCTGCCCCAGCTGTCTCGGTTTATATTAAATGGCAACTACCCTTGGATTCCTTAGTAGTCTCCAATGCCACGAAAAGAGCTAACTCCCAAACCACAGGCGATGCTCCACCTAATGATAAGGAGTCAAAACTGTTGAACGCATCTGGTAAAAGAACAGCGTCCCAAGCAGCCAACATATGGAGAATTGCCAACACACAGGCTTTCCTGGCTGGGTACGATAGGGCACACTATGACAAGCTAGAGACCCTACTACAACACCTTCCAGATCAATATAAAACAGCCAGTGATCTCATACAGGAAGGCAAACTCATAACTAATACCTCCATTCATTGCGCTCTGGATGCTGCAGACACAGCATCCCGAGCTATTAATACCAGTGTCCTTTTACGCAAACATGCGTTGCTACGCATTTCGGGCTTCAGACCCGAAGTTCAAACTACCATATTAAACCAACCGTTTGACCAGGAACACTTATTTGGGCCCAGTGTAGATTCATCTTCGGAGACGATAAAAAAAGATACTGACACTGCCAAATCAATGGGAGCTTCACAGTCGCAAGCTCCCAGAAGTTCCTTTCGTCGCTCCTCTTATAGGGGCGCCTCTAGAGGCTTTATTACTACAACCCCTCCACTTCCTACAAGAGTCCCACCCAGACCTCATCTACCAGAGGCTATTACAGAGGAGGCTACAGGGGCAATAACATCAAGGGTAGAGGCAAAACTACCAATACTCGTACTGCCTCTACACCCAAACAATGACTTCCCTCCACTACCCTCAGGCCACTCTACTCCGGTCGGGGCAAGAGTGCTACAGTTCCTACCTGTCTGGAACACCATTACCACAGACAGGTGGGTGAGACAAATCATCCAATACGGTTATTGCCTAGAACTCACTTCAACTCCCCCAAACATACCACCCAAACAGCGCCCAAGTTTAACAGAGCACTTAACGCTCTTAAAACAGGAGGTGCTTTCCCTCCTACAAAAACATGCAATAGAACCAGTTCCCCTGCATCACCAAAACACAGGGGTTTACTCCCTGTACTTTCTCATTCCAAAGAAGGACTGAACCCTGAGACCCATCTTGGACCTCGGACCATTAAACCTCTACATACAATCAGACCACTTTCATATGATTACTCTTCAACAGGTCCTTCCTCTACTCAAACTAGGCGACTTCCTTGCCACCGTAGATCTCAAGGACGCCTACTTCCACATTCCCATTCACCCTGCTCACAGGAAATATCTCCGGTTTATAATAGACGGTCAGCATTAACACTTCAAGGTTCTCCCATTTGGAGTCACCACAGCACCCAGAGTCTCCACAAAATGTCTGGCAGTGGTAGCAGCCCACTTAAGAAGACAACAAATTCATGTCTTCCCATATTTGGACGACTGGCTCATAAAAGCCAAGTTGCATACCCAGTGTGTAAATCACACACACTCACCACAATCCAACTACTTCACAACTTAGGGCTTACCATAAACCTCACAAAGTCTCACCTCCAACCGTCCCACATCCAACAATATCTAGGTGCCACAATAGACACCTCAAAAGGCCTTGCGTATCCCAGTCCAGCCAGGATAGCAAGCCTGCAAACCCTTATAACAAAATTCCAGCCGCAACATTTACTTCCAGCTCGAGTGTTCATGCAACTAATAGGGATGATGGCCTCTTGTATATTCATAGTACCTCGTGCAAAACTCCAGATGCGCCCCTTACTGGAATGCTTGGCACGTCAGTGGAACCAAGCTCAAGGTCAGCTAACAGATCTGGTGTTGGTGGACGGCTGCACACATTGCTCTCTGCAGTGGTGGAACACCCAAAACCTTTCCAAAGCACGACCGTTCATAGAGCCGGTTCCATAGATTGTGCTAACAGCAGACGCATCGCTCACCGGCTGGGGAGCTCATCTACTTCATCACACCATCCAGGGCACATGGACACCTCAGCAAAAGCTTCTCCACATCAACCATTTGGAGTTACTAGCAATCTTTCTGGCATTAAAATCATTCCAGAAACAGATATCATGCAAAGCTGTTTTAGTCCGCACGGACAATATGACAGCAATGTACTATTTACAAAAAACTGGTGAATCACTCTCTGCAGCTCTCTCAACTAGCACAGAGCATATGGAGGTGGGCTATTCCTCAAAACATATTCCTTTTAGCCCAACATCTTCCAGGAATTCAAAATCACATGGCAGATCTGTTAAGTCATCAGACACAATAGATTCACGAGTGGGAACTTCATCCACAAGTTCTTCAACCGTTTTTTCCAAATGTGGGGGCAGCCAGAGATAGATCTCTTCGTCACACATTACAACACAAAATGCCCAAGCTTCACCGCCAGATATCCACACCTATTGTCCAAAGGCAATGCGATATGGATGAATTGGGCAGGCAGATTTGCGTACGCTTCTCCGCCTCTCCCACTCATTCCATTAGTGGTGCGCAAGCTGCAACAACAGTCACTAACACTGATCCTAGTTGCTCCAACATGGGCCAGACAACCATGGTACACAACATTGCTCGAACTATCAGTAGTCCCGCACCAAAAACTACACCTCTCCCCACAGCTCTTAACACAGGACCATGGAGAGATCAGACATCCAGATCCAGCACAGCTCAACCTGGCGATCTGGCTCCTGAAGTCCTAGAATTTGGTTACCTCAATCTTCCACCTGATTGTATGAACGTTATCAAAGAGGCTAGGCGCCCCACCACAGGAGCCTGTTATGCAGCCAAGTGGAAAAGATTTGTTATATACTGTAACACCACCACCATCAATCCTTTAGATGCCTCCACTCAACACATCATATGTTACCTGCTGCATCTTCAAAGATGTAATCTAGCATACACATCAATTAGATTACATTGTGCTGCCATAGCAGCTTGCCTACAAAACAGACAACATCTGTCATTGTTCAGGGTACTTGCCATTAAAGCATTTATGGAAGGCCTCAAAAGAATAATTCCTCCCAGGGTACCACCCTCGCCAGTGTGAAATCTAAACATCGTCCTCACAAGACTAATGGGTCCTCCATTCAAACCTCTGCATAAATGCGTGCAACTATTTCTTACATGGAAAGCCGCTTTCCTTATGGCCATTACATCTCTTAGAAGAGTCAGTGAGCTACAGGCACTAACTATTCAAGAACCATTTTTACAACTCCATCATAACAAAGTGGTTCTCAGGACAAATCCCAAATTCCTTCATAAAGTTCTCTCCCTTTCACCTCAACCAATCTGTTGAGTTGCCAGTGTTCTTCTCGCAACCACAAACGGTAGCAGAAAGAGCTCTTCATACACTAGACGTAAAAAGAGCACTCCTTTACTATATTCACAGAACAAAACCTTTTTGCAAAACAAAACAACTTTTTGTATCCTTCTCACCACCACATAAAGGCAATCCCATATCAAAGTCTGGGATTGCAAGGTGGATTATGAAATGTATACAAATTTGCTATAACAGAGCAAAACGAGCACTATATTCCCCCTAAAGCCCACTCTACCCACAAAATAGGGGCTTCAATGGCATTTTTAGGGAATATTACCTTAGATGATATCTGCAAAGAGGCTATTGTGTAGATGTGCAGGCAAAACAACTAGCTAGTGTGGGCCAGGCTGTACTCAAAACACTATTTCAGACTACTGCAACAGATACTGGTGGTCGCCGCTAAGGAGGAGTACAGCTATGCAATCTATGCACAGTGTGTGATCTGCAGCTCATATGCCTCAAACGGAAAATGCTACTTACCAGTATGCATCTGTTCTTGGCATGTAGAGCTGCAGATTCACACATGCCCACCCGCCTCACCGGCTACCTTTATCCGTTCCAGTATTATCTTAATTAGATACAACATACATGGGCATCTATTTCTGTTTCTTACAAAACTCCATAATTTCCCTTCTTGGCGAAAACACAATCTGAAGATGGAGTCGATGCCCATGCGCGCTATTGTCCAAAGGAGGAGTCGCCTATCTTGTGACTTCCAAAGACTTATTTCAATACAACAACAAAGTGCAAACATCCGGGCCCAACACCAGATGGCGATCTATGCACAGTGTGTGAATCTGCAGCTCTACATGCCAAGAACAGATACATACTGGTAAGTAGCATTTTCGTTTTGTAATCACAACTCTTCTTATTTTATCACCAAATAAATAAGGATCTATGAATCTAGAGCGGGCAAGATGGTTTCAAAAACCATTTTATGTATGGTATAATTCATTCAAAAAGGAAAGTATCTCCCACCAGAGGCATAATATGATCTCCTACTTGAAGAGGCCCAAAATGATGGCAGATTGATTCTATACTCTCTATTGGTCTGAAATTTGTACGACATTTCAAATTCAAGAAGACTGCTGTACTCCTAATCACTGAGTCCATTGACTAAGTAAATTTGCTCTTAAAACTAGTATAATAAATAGACATGATTTTTCTTTCCATCAATGTCTCGTAGTACGATTCATGTAAATGTAACACCAGTTAAATCCTTTCTGGCACTGGTATTATATCCTGATGTATTGTGTCCCTCTAAATCAAACATAATAGTTGTTGCGCTCCTCTCGTAATCCACCTTTGATGATAGTACTTTTGACAAGGAGTATTCCAAGATAACCAACCTATTCTGACCACTTACCATGAATATTCTCAAAAAGCCTGTTTATAACAGTCCCATAACAGCAAAAACGTTTATAGGTTAACAATGGATATGGCCCTGTCCTGCCCATGATTTCCTATACAATCATAGATTTGTATTAACAGTAGGGATGGAAATACTGTGATCAATGGGAGAAAAAAACCCAGAAAGAGTGTATCATCTTGGAAAATAAATGGTGGTAAAATCAATGCGTGTGAATCGATAAATTGCTTAATATTTTGCTATATTCTGCCATGAACTTGTTGAAATTGTGACAGTTAACCCATGTAAATTAAATCGTTAGTAAGGTAACACTAAAAACAGAAGTACTGCTCTTGGCGTAATAGTGCTATCTTGGGACAGGTAGTTCAAAGAGGTTGCTATAGTATAGTGACACGTATTTGTACATCCAGTATAAATCCTTAACCTGTGCATCCGAAAGTAAACAATCTCTACCACTCAACACCTGAAGCAAAATCAGAATTTTAAACATATTGTATTACTAATTTAATCATGTAATGTCACATGACGCTCCTCTAGCGCCAGAGAGCTTCAACATGGATACTTTAAATTGTAACATCATGCAGAAGTAAAACCTAGTCTCCTTAAGTCATAACCTCAATAATTAACCACCCTGCACATTTGCTATGCAAACAACCTATACATAACTGAGTCAAAGATTTGGGTGTCGCAGGTTCCATCCTGCAGCAAGTTCAAACAGCCATTTTTTACATACCTACTACTAGCGTTTTTAAACCCAGAAAAATGTAGATTAGTGTTCAAAGCTGGAAATAGAAAATTGATTTAAGAAATGGCAATGAAATTCCCCCATCTTCAAGTGTATTCGCAATAATTGCAATTTAAGGGTATAGCGAAAAAATAAATGTGTATATATATATATATTAACACCCTCCAATCAAACATATAAAGTCTCCAACAATATCTAAGAACTACCAAGGCAGAACTGCCATTATTTATGTATCTATCCGGGGTGTTTTATGTGCCTAGAGAAAATCCAATATTCTCGGATGCAAATAGAAGTAGAAAATGGAAGTTACAGTTGCCACCAAATTCCACTCTCTTAAAGCGTATTGAACTTGATCGTATCTTAGGAGTAAAACAGGGTATTTATGTAATATATAGCTTCAATTATCAAACATATAGAGCAGTGGGTCCCAAACGTTTTAGAACTATGGCCAACATTTTAGAACGCTAAACGTTCCCGAGTCACCTACCATTTAATGGATACGAGGAGGAGCAATTTTTTCAATATAACTAAAGCATCTTGTAGTGATGCATTGCCATTTACACACAGCACATTTCCATAACCTATAATCATAATGTGTGGAAATCAGGTTTTTGTGAATATTTTCATTTGTGCATCACTAAATAAGATATCTTGATTTTTTTTTGCTTCGGAAACATCTGTTTCTAGCACACTAAAGAATTACAAAAAAAAAATATGCTTCATTTTTCCTTTCCTAACTTTCTTGATGAATGCATGCAGGTTTTAACATTTTGTCGTGTGTTACAACAAACATCCTAAAACCTTTCCTTTCATACTCCCTGTAGTCCAGCAACATTGTCACATAATTCACTTTAAAAACTCCTCTCACTTTGCCTTCTGAGAAAGAAAAGTAAACACCAATCCCCCAAGTTAAAATAATGAACAGCAATTTGTCAGAAGACACAGGTTGGCATGTGACCTCTTTCTTTGAAGCACTGGCAAATGGGTTAAGATAAACACAGAATTTAAAGGAACCTATATTGCTTGGACTTTGCCAACCCACCAAAAATGAGCCTACCACCCACTAGTTTTGCAGTCCCTTATGTGGTGTGCAAAAGGAGGCAAAAGCTCATTCATTCTCATCGCTGCAGTGTGGGTATGTCAAACATGGTACCCCTACTTTTGGAGGTATCCCTACATCCACATTAAAGACTGCCCTTGTTTCCAGATTTGCTCGATCAGCCTCAAGGCCATCTCCTTGATGCAAATGCCAGGTCCCTCACTCTAGCAATCTGGCACCTGAGAAGCAACTTCACAGGAAAGTATGGAGCTTTTAAGGGACAGTAGACTGCTAAATGCTAGTGAATGTTATACAGCTAAATGGAAATGCTATTTGAGCTACTGCAATGCCCAAAATGGCAATCCCCTTAAATGCACTTTACACTTGCAAACGGCCTGTTTGGCGCATATGTCCACACGTGTTCATTTATCTGCAATTTCTACATATGTTCAAAACAGAACACCAGTCATTTATTTTAAGTCTCTGACATAAAAGCTTTCATAGAAGGGTTAAACCGTGTAGTTCTTGCTCCCACGTGGGTTTCAGGGTAGTCTTTACTAGATAAATAGGTGAGCCATTTGAACTTCTCCATTCTTTCCTTCTTCAGTTCTTCTCAAGGAAAGAGTTGTCATCACTTCCCAGCTCGGAATGAGTGAACTTCAGGCTCTGTTAGGTGAAGGGCCACTCTTGCAGATTCAAAAGGATACAGTTGTACTAGGCACCACTCTTCTTTTTTTTTTACTAAAGGTGGTCTCAACTTTCTATGTCAATTAGTCTGTTGACTTATGATATTTTTCCAAAGCCTTAATCGAGGTAAGGTCTTTCAAATTTTAGATGCCAGAAGGACTCCCATGTTTTATGTAGGCCACCCACTTGCGGTCGAAAAAACAAAGCAACTATTTGTTGCTTTTGCCCCACTGCATCTTGGCAACCAGTGTTAAAGCTGGATATTTCAAGGTGGATTGTCAGGTGACTTCAACTCTGTTATGCTAAAGGTAAACTCTATCGGCTCTATTCACAGAGGTAATTTTACACATGTAAATTTACTCATGCCTAAGTGAACTACTGCACTTATTAGTAACTTTACACTATTTTGCTATTCACCTTTTAGAAGTTACTGCTAGGTGCAGTACATGTCACCTACTCCTGGTGGAGCCTCCTGCACCAGGAATTGTAAGTGTGAAGTTACTACATGGAGGCGGGGCCTCAGCCACATGGGCAGAGATCTTCCTCTATGTTTTAAAAATATAGAAATCTTTTATTGTACACTTAGGGGCCTATTAGGATGTTGGTCGTAAGGCGTCAGGCCAGAGGCCTTACGACAGACATAGTCTGTTTCAATTCCGACCGACTGATTTTGATTCAGCCAGTCCGAATTGAAACTGGCCGGTCATTCCAGCTGGCTTCTGTGGGCTCAAGGAGCCCGTTGGCCAGTCGTAACCGGCCCTTAATCCAAATAGACTGCGATTTATGCAGTGCGGATTACTATGCACAGTTTCCGGCAGGGTTTCCATGCTGGATTTTCCGACATTGTAACCCTGTCAGAAAGCGTGTTTGGGGGCCCCTAGCAGGGCCCCCTTTCCTTAGCAGCCACCGGTTGGTGGCCGAGGGAGCACCTATGGTGCCCCCCTGTTAATCCCTGCACCACGTGGCAGGCACCTTAAGGTTCTTGCCACGGTGCAGGGATTAACACCACCTCCTATTTACCTATGGTATCGTGTACTACGAGCAGTTTATGGCATTAACACATGCTCACATAGGAAGATGTCAGAATGCGATCGCAACATGTGCGGTCACATGATAATGAGGAGGTAGGGACCGCTGCCCGGAGGTTGGTCAGACTAGTTCCCGAAGACTGTCCGCCTGACATCGTAATAGGCTGCTTTATGTGGAAATACTTTTATATTTATTAATAAAAATGAAATGTTAGAGAAAAGTAACCTAATTGCCTAATAAATTATTAATTATTTCAAATATATTTATTTAATTTAAAAAAATCCCTAAAGAATTAATTAAAACAAAATTCCACCTTCATTCATTTTTGTAGCTTGAATATTTATCAAAATTTAGTAAAAGGTATGTATATTTTTTAAATACTAATAATTTAACATTTAGTGCACTTTTAATATTCAGGTAACTCAATTATTTTAAAATATAATAACTATTAATTGTATTTATCTCGTTTAAATAAATAATATGTATACATTTATTTTATAAATCAATATCATTTTATTTATTTTAATGTTATTTCCAAGGGAGTGTTATTTTCAGTCCATGCCACCATTATCTATTTAAATACTATTTCCTAGGGAGTGTTATTTTCATTCCATGCCACCATTGTTTTCCATAGCAGTACTTTTGAGTGGTCATGTCTGGTGCTGGGCTTACTCCAAGGCTGTGCTGGAGTACATTTACTACATTTATGGGGCTTTTTTAGGCCATAGTACCTTTGGAAGTGCAGTTTGTAAATAGCAGTGAGCTTCCTCCTGTGTGGATCGAGGATTTGATTTTACATGTCCCTGCCTAAACCCCTCCCATTTAGGTATAAGGATTCCCCATTTTCCAGGAAACCTCTTGCTGTCCCTCTAACATTTACTACCAAAATATAAACCTAAGCGTGTTAAGAACTTGACATTTGTGACTGAGCTTTCCACATAAAAAAGATGAGAGGTGGACATCTCTGCATGTACCTTGTGAATTATATTTTGTAGTACATGTGTAGCACTACTAAACATACTACAAAATGTGGTTTGTGAATAAGCCCCACACTGGATAGAACCCATAGCGTATATTGTGCTCACAAGAAGGGAGCCTCATGAGCGTTCCTAAGAAACATAAACATCAACAGACATATGTGAGATTGCTACTGGTCCTCATGTCATAATTTTAATAAACACTGTTATGTGGATATTCAAGCCTGGTAAGAAGTGGGGGTGGATCACGTAGTGCTAAAAACAATGTTACAGGCATCTTCTTTAGTAATTCTTAGACTACTGCTTCACACTTTGAGGACTGTTTTCAGTCTATACACGCATGTGATCTACAGCAACACATGCTTCAAATCAAAACATTACTTGCAACAATTGTTTCGCAGCCTGTAGTTTCACATGTGCCCTTCTTCCCTCCCCAGATGCAACATTGACACACTTTTCTGTACCACACACCTCGCACACACACCCATATCCTTCCAAGCAGCAGCGGCGGCCGCTCCTATCTCTACATTGCGACCAAGACCTGGAATGCCCAGCCCCTCCACCTCCACACAGCACCCTCCCTGGTGGACTTCAGAAAGAAGTTTAAGACCTGGCTTTTCGACGGAGACACAGCACCCTAAGCACCCAGATAGCTTAGGGGTGACAGTGTTGCGTTATACAAATGCCGATTGATTGATTTTAGTACACAGACTTCAAAAGCTTTACATCTTTATACATTCAGTCGCTTATTGTGGGGATAGTGCACAAACTAATGAGGTGGAATCTATGTCCTGGTGCATTAGGGATTTCCGGGGAGGCATTGTTAGTCACTTTGAAACCAAAAGCCCTTTTTCGAAGATAAACAAGTCATAAAATTCCGAATGCATCACTAGAAGGGCAAAGTATATGTAGAATATGATCTACAGCACTACAAGCTGTAAACTACTTGTTACAGTTAAGTAATGTTTTCCTCTCCAGTATTGGTATATTTTTTTAATTCCCATGCGGCCCATCTTCCTTGAGAAGTCAGTCCTTTTAAAAGAATCTAAAATGTTCTTTGAATTTAGGTAAGACAGATCATTTCTGAATTACTAGAATACTCCTATCGTCATACTGATTTTATTTTCCTCTGGTGGGCCCTCTATATATTTTTCCTATCACCATACAAAAGTCTATCATGTATATCTTTTTCCATCTGCATATAAAAGTCTTTACTACTGTACCAAGAATTTTCAGTGCGTGCAAGGGCACTTTGGTCAGTCTCGGCTCTAATACACTTTCTGCCCCAGACTTGAGTAATTGCTTATGCTTTGTTCACTCTTGTCGGGGATGATGTCTCTTCATTCTCCTTAGTGGTAAGGGTTTCTTGTTTCATTGTGTGTCCCCCCCTAAGACTGTCTTCCATTTCTGATCATCCAAAGAAGAGTACAAATCAAGAAATATTTAAAATAGGCTTGCTTTTCTTATTAAGTACTGTTTACTTCTAATTTATTGTAGTGCAAATTAAGTGATTTCTTTTTTTCTTTTTCACCAGCTACAATGTATGATTTGTACTGCAGCAATGAAGACCAGGTGTTGGACCAGCCTGAAGGACATTCTGTTGCATTCAGTGGGCACTGCCGATTCACTTTCTCATCCAGAACATTTTTAAGCTTCAAGTTCGATCATGATGCCATTATGAAATGTTTTGATCTATGACAGCAATTTTGACGCTGGACAGTGATCAAGGACTTTTGGCAGTAGTTGAGAATGGGTTTTTAAATTGCGCCTTACCTTTCTCAGGTGTTTTAAAAATGTTCAGGGATGACCCTCATTTCTTGTTGGGTTCCCTCTCAATGCAAGAGAAGTGGCGAACCTTCATATTTTTATGTTTATTGCACTGTAAATGCATACCTTTCAGTGTTTGATTCAATTGTTATTTATGAGGCATCACAAACCAATTCATTTTTTATCAATGAATTTGATTATTTAACTTTGTACTTTTTTTTTTTCTACTGTTGTTTTTTACGCTCATATGAAAAGTTTACTCCCTGGATGTATATTCAGACATCACTATGATGCTTTTTTCTTCAGTATTTAGGCACAACAGTGATAATTACAATATTTTTATTTGCGCCACATTTTGCTCTGTTGTGTACTACATGTACATTTGTTTTCACTCTGTTATCTAATCTTGTAGAAACATGTCGATGGGAGTAAAAGGTGTAGGGTTTGTGGCTGTCTCCTAAAGAAATATAATCTTGAACATTGTATTGGTCTTTTGGAAACCGGACTTTGTTTATGCCTACATAGTTTGAAATTTGCACAGTTTGTCTTTCAAGTTCTGCCAGCGCTGTTATTTGAGACCTTTACCTTCACAGTATACAGTCACTGTATTGTCTGCACGCTAATTGTTTTTTAATGTGTATTAGCATATTTTCTGACCTTGAATCCATTTGTGAGAAAGTATTTGCAGTGAGTATCAACAGGAAAACATCACCTCTTACATCCGTTCTGCTGTTAAAAAAAAAAAAGAACACAAGTAAAGAAATACAATTTTGTTGAATTGACGTTACAATGTACAAAATAGACATTTAAAAATGATAATTTAGCAATTTCTCTTCCTGTTGTGTCCTGAAGATCTGCAGAATTTTATCGTTCATTATAGTAGAGCTTCTCTCCTGTTGGCTTTTTGGTACGCAATGCACCCACAATCGTATACAAAGATTGGAAGCAAGCTCTCTTGGGGAAATCAAGGAAGAACGTCGTCTAAATGAAAAATTCCATCTGCAGCTGAACTATAAAACATTGTCAGCCTTGTACAAAACAGTTGCTGTTCTCAATGATGATTCTAATTTTTCATTTTTGTTAACAGTGGCAAACAAGATTTCAAGTAAACAATTGAACTCTATGGACATCAGCCTTTTTTAAATTTGGCATCATAATTGTTAAAGTGTTCGTTTTTTAGCGTTGTTTCAGAAGTACATTTTTGGTAGGCCTAACGAAGAGGCTGTGCCGTGTTAGCCAGAAGGATGGCATGATATGCTATAGCACCTTTTAATGGTTATTCCTGAAGTTGACGACTTTTACCAGGTTTGAGAATAATGCTAATCTTTATCTCAGTTTATACATGCAATATATTGTGTGGTATCCACAAAATGAGACACCCTCTATGCGTCTCCTCTAAATTATGCACAGCCACTCTGCACTTGATGTTTTATAGGAGACAGGGTGGAAAGTTGAATGTATTTCTGTAGAGTTTACTTTTTTTAATATAAAATAGGGAACATTATATATATATATATATATATATATATATATATATATATATATATATATATATATATATATATATATATATATATATATATATATATATATATATATATATATATATTGGAAAGAATTGCTTCCATTATACCTAGTTCCTTTGGAATTCTTAAGTTTATAAACTAATAAAGCAGACCAAGCGATGTGACATGTCACTTTGATTGTGGAGTAGTTTTCTATGTGATGGAAGTGTATTCTGCCTTACAGACTGCTCATTCTCAAGAGTAGTGCAATTGAAAAATACAGTTTGCCTTTCAACACTATATTACCTTTATTACTAGTCTTGTCACCTTGCCATTATCTTTTACTGTCCTTGGCTGTATTTTCAAGTGCAGGCTGATTAGAAAGCTGGAAAACTTGGCTATAACTGTGACCCCAAATCTGCAGACTTTTTCAGCTGTTTAAGCAACCTTTGTAAAATCCAATAGGAAGCCAATGCCGTCTACCCATTTGCAGTCAGCTGCATTTAGGGACTGGTATGAGAGAAATTAAATTAGAAAATAGCACTTGGAAGCTAAACTTGAACTTTCAGGGGTTCACAATGTGTGACCAAGATTAAAAGCTAGGGTATTTTTAATTTGTACAACCATTGATGTAGAAGTCAATATGGCTGTCGTTTGAAGAGGAATCTTCTAACCATTTTGGGGCCTAGTCATAACTATAGCATAATTAGCATGATTGCCTTTCTGTGAATTGGCAATGGGCTATGCTTGAATTCAAAGAATTGCATGTTATTGTACAGTTTCTGCCATTTATATGGCCTAACAGCACTTTCCGCAGTTAGCAAGCTTCCATACGTTCCCGGGATTAGCAACACAAACCGGATTCTATTTCTGCTTGTGATGATGTTAGGAGTATTTTGTGCTGTCTTCATCTGAGTTGGGTGGCTATGTTTTATTCATTTTGATGTGGATGCCACTCTAGAGTGCCACTCTAAAGTAAGAGCCTCCGCTGTTTTTACTTCAGGGTTAAGGCCAGAAGGCGTTTACGCATCTTCGGGATTGGAAGACCTCCATTTCCTCGCAAATGGAGATGTGTGGTAAGTATTGTTGGGGTACCGTGATAGGAAAATTATGGTATATTTGGGCTGTGTTGGGTGCGTGATAGTTCTGTCCAGTGTGTCATGTTGGATGTTAGTAGGTTTCCTTCCATGGTTTGAAGTTCTGTTGTGGGAGTCGTCATAGTCAACTTAATGGCATATATATGGGATGAGTTGGATTAATTCAAGATTTTCTGCCTTCTGTTAGACATTTGTGAGATGGTTACTGCCTGTGTTGCAGCGTTCATTAGCTTTTGGTTGCAACTATTTTGTTTCCCTCTTTTTTACGAAGCACCCACTTAAGTGAGCTCCATGTATATTTATTCCAAAAGAGCCTAGTCAACTTAGACCCAATATTTCAGACGGTGACTTGAGCAGAATCTATGCAGCATTTTAAGGCAGGGATGCTGTTGCCATTTGACCCAAGTGATGGGCTTCTGGTAAGCATATCCAATTAGATACAGTTGTCCTGACGTGTCGGCATTGTTTGTGGTACATTGTGGACTTTCCACGTGCTAGTGCTGAAAAGTCCTCATTTTATTAAAGACACACAAGTGATTATAATGCTGTTTTTCTTGCTAAAGGCTTTCAATTGTCTTGATATAAAATTCAGATTTTCCAAGTGTTAACGATGGAAAGTCTTAACTTTATTAAAGACAAAGAGGTATTATTCGACTTTTATCATAATGGATTATGATAATAATTGGTATTATATGTTCCTTCCTGTTTTTCTTGCATTATATTTATTTATTCTCTGTTGACAGCTCCACATCAGTAGTTCACCAGTCAACACTGTTACAGTGTATATCGGATAAAGAATCATAGCCTTTCCTCTGTTCCTTGTCTGCATTTTCTTCATCTTTTCCCTAGATCTACATAGACTGAACAAACCCTGCAGCATCCAGAAAGGAAGACTAATAGACACTTAAGGGGATATTTATG
The DNA here is from genome assembly GCF_964204655.1 of Triturus cristatus. NCBI lineage: Eukaryota > Metazoa > Chordata > Amphibia > Caudata > Salamandridae > Triturus > Triturus cristatus. The sequence continues at coordinate 682,100,549 of NC_140581.1, forward strand.
ATGATGCACTTGAGTAGTCCGCATTTATAGTCCAGCTTGAGGGCTTGCTGGTTATTGTTGTTTGTTCTACTTGTGGATTGTTTCACCTTTACTACCTGGATACTGTGCAATTTTATATCAAGACAATTGAAAGCCTTTAAAAATAAAAAGATGCTGCTGGCCAGTCAGCCACTCTCCAAATTCTTTCTAGTCTAGTTCCTGCCCAACAGGCTTTTGGTGCCATGGCTCCTCTAGAAGAATGAGTCCCAAAGTGGTAATGTCGATGCCCGTTTGAGACTTAACCCATTTAGCCTATTTTTCTAATGTGGCTGATGATATGAAAATGAGGTTTTATGAAAGAAATGAATTGTCCAGAAGATGTTCTGAGAGAATCTGTGCAAGACTTGTATTTTTTCAAGTATCTTACAACTCACACCTTTAATTTGTTTGGAAAAGCAGGTCATTCCACTCCTGAAGAGAGTGTTTTTGTTAAAAATTGAACGAAAACTGATGGCGAAAACAGCCTGCCTGTTAGATCCAAATGGGGCTATTTATAAAGGGAACTTACTCTTGTGAGTAAATTATACATGTAAGTATACTCTTACACGTTTGAGTAACTTTGCTACTTTTGGCTGTTAACCATTTACAAGTGTACAGTTACTCAAGGGTAGACTTACAGGTCTCCGTGGCTGAAACAAACAAGCATTTGCAGTGCCATAGGTCTTGCATTTGTAAGAGTTAAAGCTATTGGTGTTGTAAATGACAATATCTTTTACCCATGTGTTTTGGTTTGGAGTGGAGGGTACGTATAAACAAGCATTTGCAATGCAAATCAGTTTCGCATTTGTGAAAGTTAGAGCTCTTGGCATTGAAAATAACAATGTTTTTTACTTTTGTTTCTTTGCTTGCAATGGAGTGATGATATTTGCATAGCGCTATTGCCATTCGTATGACCTCACTGCACTGGAGAACCAGAAAATGGAAAATGGGTTATGAGGGAGGTGAAATGAGAGTAATATGCAGGCTGAAAAACACAAAGTAACAACAACCTGGAAATAGCAAATGCTCAGAGGGAATGCAAGATTAAATAAAGCATGTGAAATGTAAGCAGGAACAACATAGTTACCTCAAAGCTTTTACACTTCTTCGGAAATCATTGAGTGTTTTTGCCTGAAAGCTAAAGAACAATACTGTAGGGGTAGAAGGGACCTGTTTCAATGTCCATTCTTATATCCTTACAAAATGTAAGCCGTATGGTTTAAAAAGAACACATCCCTGTACACAGTGGAAAACATTTTATAAACTAAAATAAGGAAAATCGTTGATAAGGATCATATTAAACATTTTCCACTGTATGCATCAACAAGGTATTGCAGTACCTCCAGGAATGGTGTACTTCCCCACCGGGGAAAAACAATGTTGTTCAAAGAAAGACAAGAAACGAAAGTAGCGCTTCACTGGCAAACTCTGTAAAGTGGCGCTAATATGTGTGGTTGTGAATAAAAACCAATCTGGCCACTTTGCAACCACTCTGTCTCGCTTCATTTAGTGTTATTTTTTATTTTACATATTTTTCTCTCCGTCCCTAGGCTGCATTTTTTAATAGAAAAATGTCTTCAAAAGACAACATTTGCAGCCAAAGTTTTTTTTTTGTTTTTTGAATCCATGTCACGGGGGAACGAATAAAGGGAGAGTAAGAATCATTTGTTGAAGCAATAGTTTTCAGCAAGTGAGGAGGAGCAAGACCGACAGAAAGAGGAGGAATAGGAGGAAGAAAGAGAGGGGCTGGGGCAGCTCCAGAACAGTAGAAGTGAACACTTGTTGAAAGAAGAGAAAGGAAAGTAGCGCCTCACTGGCAAACTTTGTAAAGTGGCACTAATGTGTTTGGCTGTGAATAAAACCAATCTAGCCACTTTTCGTATTTTTAACCTTTTTTTGTTTTTCTCCATTCCAAGATGGGACTTTGGAATAGAAAAATGTCAGAAAAATACCACATTTGCAGTCAGTGTTTTTCTTTTTTTGGATCCATTTCGCAGGGCAACAAATCTAGGAGAGAAAAGAGGTTACGAACCGTTTGTTGAAGTCATGGTTTTCATCCAGTGAGCCAAGGAGCAAACCTAATGGCATCAGATGTCCTCGTTGGAAAATGTTAGCGTGGCAAGCTGCCACTTTGGAACTGGAGAACTGCTGCTCATGCAAAGCATTCAAATACTGTCCGGTCGGGTTACCACTAAAGCTGCAAAAAAACTAACAGGAAAGCAGTGCCTCCGTTAGTAAGCGTAGATACCGAAGCGCTCCCAACTGTGCATGCATGCCCAATTACAAAGTGAATTTAAACACCGCTTCATATTAGTGCACAGAGCAGGCACACTGATTATAATACATGTCTTCGTCGCAAAATGTTGGCGCAGCGAGCTGCCACTTAGGAACTGGTGCTTATGTAAAGCACTCCAATACCTTCAGCTCGAGGTTCGCGCTACAACTGCAAAAAAACAAGCAGTGTTGTGAGGGTGCAGAACCACAGGCTGTCACTAGGTGTCTCTTGGGACCTCGTATGGCCACATATGGTACTGCATTCTGAAACATGGCAAAGCAAAGGATGTGATGCAGCAGTGAGACCTGCTGACTGGTGAGCTTGGTGAATTGGGAATCCTTGATCGAGTCTGCTGCCTGTGATAATGGGCTGATTGTTTAATGTCCTCGAGCCCATGGCTTGGCACGTTGTAGGAATAAAGGCGTTTAATGTAAAATAACCAAAGGAATTCAATGCAACGATCTCGGGGGTGGGCAAGCAATGTCGTGCAGGGGGTTGGGGGTAGACGGTAAAGGGATATTAAATGAGGGCACTGGATTGCAAATTATACAAAACTAATAAAAAAACAAGCAGAACAGCAGTGGCCCCAGGGATTGTAGGGGCCTGTAAGCAGTGTTTAGGTAGGGGTGAGGGGGAGGCACAGGGAGATAAAGTGACAGGAAGCAAATGATTCAACAAAAGTTTAATTGCACAAGTAAACCGAACAGTTAACGAGCAGAAGCAGGCTAAAAAAGAGTTCTCTCCAAGTATAAATAACCTGAACAGTAAGAACACATGTAAACATTCCAAAAGGAGGGACTACTAAGTGTGATCACCAATGAAAAGCCAGCATTTCTAAAGACCGGAACCAATAAAAAAGATGGGCATTTTTCCAAGCCCATATTCTAGATACAGCATGCCTCGAAGAGACAGCACAAGCGCTGCCGAGGCGAAATCTAAAAAGGGAGGCGAATTTTGGAATGTTAGTTAATACTGCCAAAAAAGAGCAGTAGAAAGTCCAGCAGTAGTAAGTCCAGCACCGCACATGGCCAACCACAAATTCTGCAACTCCAAATAGTGGAGGCAGGGACTTAACATCCAACCCCTATGGGAAAAAATATTTAATTAATTGATTGTGACTTCTTAACTATATATAAAGATTAATTTAAAGTTAATATTTATTTTTTAAATGTAACTTTTTTTACTTTATGATAGAATATTTTTTATTTTTTTAAGAATGTTTTTAAAGCAAAAATAAATATAACTAATATGTTTACAAAATTTAATTATTTTAAAATAGTTTGATACATTACTGTAATTTTATCTTTTTGAATATTTTTGTTTTTACAGAACTGTAGAAAAACACAAGCACGGTTAGCCCGCACACACAGACATGGTCCCAAAATGACATGCCTAGCAGACCATCCTCCTCTTGCCTAGCGGCTGGTATCTCGGGAAAAGTCCTAGCGGCGTCCCGGGCACAGATCTCCCCCTTACGTGACCGTCTTCACATATGGTAGAGTCTCTTTTCCTGGAAAGTCATTAAAGTCCTCCATCAGACCATGGTATGCCCTTCATTTCTCCCAATGCTTTTTGAATTTCCTAGGGCATCCCCGGCTTTCATACGCAACTCTTTCTGCCTCCATGTTTTGGTTCATTCCCTTCTGCCACATGGTTCTTGTGGGCATGTTCTTCCCTCAATCCCCCCAGAATTTGGCCAAATTTTCCTTGGCTATGACGAAGCCCAACATGCAAAATATTTGTGGTTTCCGTGGAATATCCACATCGTTGGGTACGCTTAGGACAATCAGGTGGGGTGTTTTGGGAATAGTGGTCCCCATAATTGCTTCTAGTTTGTCAATTATTGCCTCTCAGTTTTGTCACCCTCTGCCAGCCCCAGATCATGTGGTGGAACGTGCTCTTATCAGTATGGCAGGGGAGGCATGTTGGGGTTTCAGCTCTCCCCATTTTATGATGGGAACTGTTGTAGAATGTCCTGTGGAGGATATTGAACTGGATCAGGTGCAGAATGGCTTTAATGTCCACTTCTCTAGTGTGCATCAGGGCAGCACCCAGGCCACCTCCTCCAAGGTTCCGATATCCATCTCCTGTTTCTCCTGCAGTTTCACTGGATTATCAGGGGTGTTATTTTGTATAGTGTGATCTAGTCAAAAGTCCACCTTGAGGGTAAGTGCTTCACCCAGTACCCAGCATTCTAGTGGGGAGTGTTCTGGGAGATCTAGAACTCTGTCTCTTTTAAGGGCATGTGTAAGCTGCAAGTACTTAAACTATTGGGTTTCAGCGAGGACATATTCGTCCTGTAGTATCTCGAATGACTTAACGTCCCCGTCCTGTAATATGTCCCCTAGGGTTTCGATCCCGATGTGTTCTCCTTTACAGAAGGCGATCAGTTACCCGGTTTCAGGCAGTGTGGTACCCTTCCAAAGTAGGGTGTCCAGGGTGATCCTACCTTTCCAACCCAGTACTCCTGTGGTGTCGTCCCAGGCTTTCAGTGTGGTCTTGGTCCGTTCAGGCAGGGGTGACCTACCTCATAGACCTAGTGGACATACACCCCCCTCCCCATAGCCATATGTTCTATTACATAGGCTGGTTTGCTGTGTGGGCTATGGCCCCAGTCGTTGAGTATGTCAAGTTTTGCTGCAGCTCTGTGGTATGCTTTGGTGTCCGTGAGTGCCAGACCTCCATTGTACACAGTGTTGCCATTCCAAACCTATATGCGGAGTGACTTGTCTATGTTGTCAAAATAAGTGTTGGGGATATAGTATGTGGTGTTCTGCGGAACGTAGAGCACCTTAGGCAGAGTGATGATCTTGTTTAGGGCGGCTCTGCCAAGGATCCCCTGGGGCAGTTTGCACAGAACCCTTTTAAGGTTTGGTCCATAAACTGTTCGCGGTCCAAGCTATTATAAATACCTGAATAGTTGAAGCCTGCCCTCATCACATGGATGCCCCTCACTGCGTGGTGTAGGCCCTCTCAACAGCCCATCTGAAGGTTGATGGAGTGGTCTCCGTTGATGCGGAACCCCAAATAGGTCTTGATTGTATAGAACACTGACAGTAACACCAGGATCGACAATTCCAGGTTGGACAAGTACACCAGGGCATCATCCGCATATAGAATATGTTCTCCTTGTTCCTCTGAAACCTCAGGAAAGCCCAATATGTTTGCTCTGTGGCATACCCAGCATGTCCGTGGCTCCAGACAGAGGGCGAACAGGAGGGGTGACCATGGGTAACCAACCTTGTCTTATTCCCTGTCCTATAGCGAATGGCTCGGAAACCGTGCAGTTTACTGTCACTGCTGTGGTGGGCGCCTTATACAGGAGCGCCACCCAGTCACAGAACTTGTGACCAAAGCTGAATTGCTTCAAAATCTTGAATAGGTAACACCAGTCAACAGAGTCAATTGCTTTTTCCGTGTCCAGTGACATTATTGTCACAGGTGTGTTGTCTGTCTTGACCTCTTCTCTTCTGCCCAACCATTTGAGAACGCGACCCAATTCGTCTCCAGTGTCATAGAGAAGTCTTTGGATCCCAAGGTAGTGTTGTCACGCGGCCTGCATCAAAAGGCTGTGGTATCGGTTCTGTGTCACCTGCAGGTGCATATGGGAGGCTTTGTCTCCTGTGGCTCCCCAAGTTTTCTCCAGCTGTAGGAGACGCCTTTCCAGGTAAAGCGTCTCCTCCTCCTTGTGTTGTTTCTTTATCCAGATTATATTCTGTGCTTCATCTCGAAATACCGCCTTATAGGCTTCCCACAGGGTCACTGGTTAGGGTACCGTGCCATCATTTTCTTCAAAATACAGTTGGGTGTTAATTTTTAGGGTTTCTTTTCTGTCTGCATCTTTCAGGACCCAGGGATGCACCCTCCAGGAGTGGTGGGTGCATAGGGGAAGGGGAATAACCTAGGCTGATCAGGAAGGGGGAGTGATCCGATATCCCCCTGGCCATATATTCTGCCCGGGCACATATGGGATCTCTGTCATTGAGATGAAGATGTTGTCCTGCCATGACAGGGATCTATATGCCCCAGAGAAAAAGTAATACGGTGTTCGAGGCATGTGGGCTGCTGAATTCATATCTGTACATAGATCGCCGCCTAGTGTTGGGTCCGGATGTTTGCACGTTGTTGTCCTGGAAGAGTCTTCGAGGTATCCTGGGATAGGTGACTCCTCCCCTGGACTACAGTGCGCATGGGCATCCCCTCCATCCTCAGATTGTTTTTTTCCGCCACTGGGTTCGGATGTGCTATCTTAGCTCAAGTTAGGAAAAACTTTATCGAGGCCAAAAGGCCTTTAGTTCGCGTCGGTACTGTTTTCTCGATCGGTTTCGATACTCCTTTGTTAGTTTAACAACTTTCAGCACCGACTTTTCGCTTCTTACCTGCCCATCGACGACATCGACGATGGAATCGAGGACACCGTTCAAAAGATGTCCGGTATGCAATGCGAAATATCCCCACATCGACGTCCATCCGGTGTGCAACAAATGCCTTTCGCCGGATCACGACGAATCGACATGCATGGCCTGTGCCCGGTTCCGTTCCAAGAAGACTCTACGGAATCGACGAGCGGCAAGACTCGAAGCGCAGCACGCGGCACCGGCCCCGGCAGACATCTTCAACGCCGAGACCGAAGATGTCGAAGAATTGGAGATCCTACCCTCCAGTCCCGTTTCCGAACATGACTCCGGATCGAACGACGTCGACGAATCACTCTTTCGCAGAGATGAAGACGACACCGAGGTAGGAGACTACGATGAGGCCTTAGGGGCCGAAGAGAGTAGCTCCAATGACGAGCAAGGCCTACCCGTTCAGACTGAAGAGAGCCCAGTGCCACAGTCTATGGCTCCGGTCGAGGGATCGCCTTCGGGCCTTACCCGAGACCTATCCCGCAGTTCTTCGGCCCCGCCCTCGGACGTTCAGCGGCAGCCATTATTACCTAAACCGGCTGGTTTGCCTTCTTCCAAACCGAAACCGAAAGCTGCACTGGTTCAATCGAAACCGAAACCAAAAGTGGCGCTGGTCGGATCGAGGCCTTCCACACCTTCGACGCCAGCGAAGCGCGTCGGCACCGAGCGCACCAAGCCAGACTTCGGTGCCGAACTTGAAGCGGCCGACGTCGGAGTCGGCATACGGAAAAAGGCCTTCGGTACCAACAAACCTGATCGGTTCCCGGCGTCGATGCCATCGACTCCGACACCAAAGGTCACACTGCCGGCTGCGTCTCACATCGCTTCCACGGCAACACCGAAGCCTCATGCATCGAGGACGTCGACGGCCATTCCCGCCCCTCGACTCGATGACCCGCCGGCGCCGAAAAAGTCGACGACCGCCTCGACAGACCTGGTCGGCACGAAAGCCTCAAAGACGCTCCAAGTCCGACCTGGTGCAGCACAAAGCAGCAAAACCAAAACGGTCCTCCAGGACACGTCGGGCTCCGGCCCAATAAAAGCTCCAGCAGCCTCTTCGGTGCCAGCCAACATTACTTTTGGCCTGCCTCCGTCCACGATCCCAAAAATATTCCAACTCAGGACACGGGTCGCCCACACCACAACTACACCTCCTGAGGCGTCTCCGTCACATGTCATCGACGCCATCACCGGCAGGATGGTTATCCACGAACGGAGGATAACTTCGGAGCCACCTTTGGACCCTTTCCGGATCCCGCTAAAAAGGAAGCTGCCTGTGGACTCAGAACCTCTCCTAAGCGAATCTTACCACTCGCCCTACCAGGATCCACAATCATACTCTCCCACACACTCCGACACGGATGTGTTGGGGGATTACATGGATGACCAAGTCCCCTACCACGGAGACATGGACCCTGATTACCAACAGGACCCTGATCAAACTTGGGGCGACCCTGTAGATCCAGGTGCACCTCTAGATGCACAGGACCCACAACTCTATGGGGCGAAAACATCTCCCACAGAGGACACTGCAGCGTTCAACGCTCTTATCGAACGTGCCGCAAATAATCATGGAGTGCAGCTTCACTCTGACACCATCGAGGACGACTTTCTTATGGACACCTTCGCATCCTCAGAAAGACATGTAAAAACTCTGCCCATGTTGAAAGGGGTCCTCAGACCAGCCAAGGACATCTTCAAAGAACCCACCAGGGCACGAGTGATAAACCCCAGGATCGATAAGAAATACAGGTCGGCGCCTGGGGACCCTATTTACATCAGAGGCCAATTACCACTAGACTCCATTGTCGTGGCGAATGCTCGCAAGAGGGCACACTCGCAGACGACAGGTGACGCTCCTCCCCCGGACAAAGAGTCCAAGGTGCTAGAGACCTCCGGCAAGCGAGTTGCCGCCCAGGCTGCCAACATATGGCGCATAGCCAACACTCAAGCGCTCCTCGCTTGCTACGATAGAGCGCACTATGACACATTGGAACAACTACTCCAACATCTCCCTGACCAGTACAAAGAAGGTGCAGAAATTCTTATCAGAGAGGGACAGCTACTCACAAATGCTTCCATCAAGTGTGCACTAGATGCCGCAGACACGGCTGCCAGGGCCATTAACACAAGCGTCATGCTGCGACGACATGCCTGGTTGCGAATCTCCGGATTCAAACCGGAGGTGCAAAATAATATACTCAACCAGCCTGTCAACCCCGACTATTTATTCGGACCGGAGGTTGACACCACCCTTGAGAAAATAAAAAAGGACACGGACACCGCAAAGTCCATGGGGGCTCTCCAGACTCAGTCCTTTCGGAGCAGCTCCTATCGTCGCCCCGGAAATAGAGGAGCAGGTAGAGGACAGGGGTCACAGCAGACATACAACAAGGGCAATACACAAACCACCTACGATAAAAACACCCGGGGTGGATATCGTGGCTCCAGTACAAAGGAAAGAGGACGCGGCTACGGCAACACCAGGTCCTCCCCCAAGAACAAGCAGTGACGCCCTCTCCCTTCCTCCCGACCACATAACACCTGTCGGGGGAAGGCTACAAAGGTTCCTGTCCACGTGGAACTCCATCACCACGGACAGGTGGGTCAAAGATATTGTCAAATACGGTTACTGTCTAGAGCTAACCTCCACTCCACCCACAATTCCTCCAAGAAACCGTCCTATGTCCTCAGAGCACTTAACGCTCTTACAGCAGGAGGTGCAAAGCATGCTTCTAAAAGGCGCAATAGAGGTCGTACCCGTCCACGAGCAAGGTACGGGGGTGTACTCCCTGTACTTTTTAATACCGAAGAAGGACGGGTCACTCAGACCTATATTAGACCTGAGACCCCTAAACAGATACATTCTTTCCGAGCATTTTCACATGCTCACTCTCCAGCAAGTCCTCCCGCTGCTCAAGCAGGGAGACTTTCTAGCCACACTGGACCTCAAGGATGCGTATTTCCACATACCCATTCACCCATCACACAAAAAATACCTCAGGTTCACTGTTCAAGGACAGCACTACCAATTCAGAGTCCTTCCCTTCGGCGTGACAACGGCACCAAGGGTGTTTACAAAGTGCCTAGCTACTGTGGCGGCGCATCTACGGAGGCAGCACATACACGTCTACCCTTACCTGGACGACTGGCTCGTTCAAGCGAAGTCAGCCCAGCAATGTGCCAGCCACATGTCCCGCACCATTCACCTCCTTCACAGTCTGGGGTTCTCACTAAATTACCCAAAATCCCATCTCCAGCCCGCACACGTACAACAGTACCTAGGTGCGACTATAGACACTCTGGCGGCCACAGCTCAGCCAAATTTAGTGAGGATCAACAGCATGCAAATGCTGATCTCCAGGTTCAAACCCCAACACTCACTTCCAGCACGAGTGTTCATGCAGTTGATAGGCATGATGGCCTCCTGCATTTTCATAGTCCCACACGCGAGATTACATATGCGCCCGCTTCAGGAGTGCTTAGCACGTCAGTGGAATCAGGCTCAAGGACAGTTGAAAGACCTAGTGTTGGTGAGCGGTCGGGCATACAACTCTCTGCATTGGTGGAATCCTCAAAACCTTTGCAAGGGCCGACCGTTCCAAGAGCCTGTTCCACAAATAGTACTGACAGCGGACGCGTCTCTCCAGGGATGGGGAGCTCATGTACTCCACTACACAGTGCAGGGACTATGGACGACACAACAGAAGAAGATGCACATCAACCTTCTGGAACTGATGGCAATCTTCCTGGCCATGAAGGCATTCAAAGTACATCTGTGCAACAAAGTCGTGTTGATCCGGACGGACAACATGACTGCCATGTACTACATACAGAAGCAGGGAGGAACACACTCTCCACAGTTGTCTCATCTGGCTCAGAGCATGTGGAAGTGGGCCATTCAGAGGAACATGTTCCTCATGGCAGAGCACCTCCCGGGCAAGGACAACCAGATGGCGGATCTGCTCAGCAGACACAGCCACCAGATGCACGAGTGGGAGTTACACCCATCAGTACTCCAACCGTACTTCCAGCAGTGGGGTCATCCAGAGATAGGCCTCTTCGCCACAAGCGAAAACGCAAAATGCCAAAGCTTTGCCGCCAGGTTCCCACATCCGCAGTCGCAGGGCAATGCGATATGGATGAACTGGTCCGGCAGATTTGCGTACGCTTTTCCCCCAGCACCGTTGATACCGCTGGTGGCTCGCAAACTCAGACAACACTCCCTGACACTCGTCCTAGTTGCTCCTACGTGGGCACGCCAGCCATGGTACACCACCTTCCTCGAACTTTCCGTGGTGCCGCATCAAAGGCTGCGGATCAAACTCGCGCATTTGACGCAGAACCATGGAGAGATTCAGCACCGAGATCCGCAACAGCTGAACCTGGCAATCTGGCTCCTGAAGTCCTAGAGTTTGGCTACCTCAACCTGCCACCTGACTGTATGGACATCATCAAGGAGGCCAGGAGACCCACTACAAGAGCTTGCTATGCAGCCAAATGGAAAAGGTTCGTCATTTATTGCAGTAATAATGACATTAACCCGCTGGACGCATCCATCCAAAACATCATTTGTTACCTCTTACACCTATACCGATGCAATCTGGCGTACACCTCTATACGTGTCCATTTGACCGCAATATCAGCCTATCTGCAAACCAGGCAGCACCTCTCACTATTCAGAGTGCCTGCCATCAAAGCATTCTTGGAAGGACTCAAACGAGTCATTCCACCAAGCCACCCACCGGCTCCAATGTGGAACCTCAACCTGGTCCTCACACGCCTGATGGGTCCACCCTTTGAACCTCTACACTCATGCGAGATTCAATTCCTCACCTGGAAAGTAGCTTTCCTGGTAGCAATCACTTCTTTAAGAAGGGTTAGTGAACTCCAGGCACTAACAGTTCAAGAGCCATTTATACAGGTTCACGCCAACAGGGTCGTACTACGTACCAACCCCAAATTCATGCCCAAGGTAATCTCGCAGTTCCACATGAATCAAACTATTGAACTGCCCGTTTTCTTCCAAAACCCACAAACTGTCGCGGAACGAGCACTCCAAAAGGCAAAACGCACATTAACTATTCCCCCACGAGCCCACTCAACACGTAAGTTAGGGGCCTCCATGGCTTTTCTAGGAAATATTCCCCTGCATGATATATGTAGAGCAGCCACCTGGTCCATCACACACACATTTACCAAACACTATTGTGTAGATGTGCAATCAAAACAGCAGGCAGCTGTAGGACAGGCTGTTCTCAAAACCCTTTTTCAGACCGCTGCAGCTGGCACTGGTAGCCGCCGCTAATAGAGGGCACTGCTATACATTCTATGCACAGATATGAATTCAGCAGCCCACATGCCTCGAACTGAATATGCTACTTACCAGTATGCATCTGTTCTTGGCATGTAGGGCTGCTGACATTCATATCGCCCTCCCTCCTCCCCGGCGCCTGTAGCAGCTGCAGCTCTCAGAATTACTGTAAGCATGGTCATCACTTTTCTGTATCTACTCCATCACTGCCACAATGGCGAAAAACAATCGGAGGATGGAGGGGATGCCCATGCGCACTGTAGTCCAGGGGAGGAGTCACCTATCCCAGGATACCTCGAAGACTCTTCCAGGACAACAACGTGCAAACATCCGGACCCAACACTAGGCGGCGATCTATGTACAGATATGAATGTCAGCAGCCCTACATGCCAAGAACAGATGCATACTGGTAAGTAGCATATTCACTCTCATGGGTGTAGGAATCGCTAAGACACAGCGCATGGGTGAAGCACTGTAACTCCGCGAGAGGGGTGGTGAGTGTTGGCCGGGTTGATTATCAGCCCCAGTCCTTGTTGAAGTCCCCTCCTATAGCATATAAGTCGATTAGCGTATCTATGACGATAGGGCCTAGCTTCTCCAGCATTCTGTTCTGTAGCCTTGGGCGGAGCATACTTTTGAGTACCAGCGTGAGCTCGTACCGAGTATTTACCTCTTTGCAGGCATTTACAAGTATTTCTGGACAGGTGTCTCTCCCGCAGGAGTACCAGATCTAGGGAGTGTCTACGGAGGTACTGGGTGAAGACCCCTCTTTTTATTTTACAGCCTATACCATTCACATTCCACAAGCGGACTGTGATAGGGTCACTGTGGGCCATCATCTGCTGAGCTATTTTGTAGGTTCTCGCTGTGCTACCTGCCAGGTCGCAGTTGGTTGCTCTTACCATATTGTGTCTATGTGGTCATGTGTACTGTGCTAGCTAACCCTGTGCATCTAAACGTGTAAACTCCAATTGGTCTCTCATCCCGCTTGTTTCCTGACATGGACTTAAAACTACCCATCTCCCCAGCTCGGAAAATGTCTGTCGCCCCTCCCTCCCCATCAACAACGCATCCAACACTCCTGCGTAACTAAGGGTCAGCGCGCCTTCCAGCTACTTCTTCTGCACTCACTAACATCACAGGCACCGCATACAGTAGGTCTTTGATTGGCGCTGCTAAATTGTTTGTGTCAGAAGCCTCCACTAGCACGCAGCCAAGGATTCCTTGCAGTTTCCCCAATGTCTGTGTTTAATGAGCGGGCCGCTGAGGACCCACCTTGTTGGGAGGAGCCTCCCGGCAGTCCCTCCAAGGCCATCCGACTCCGGCGTCCTCGCCATGTTCGGTGCTGATCTTTTTGCTTCCCTCCTACCCAGATATCTCTTCACTGTCTTTCCTTGGTGGGCGGTCACGCCTCTCAGCTGTCTGGGCGGTTGTTTCTCCAGCCACTCCAAAGTGCACTCTGGATGGTCAAACAGGACTGCTTTGCCTTGGAAGAGCACTTTAAGTTTAGCTGGGTAGAGCATCATATATTTAATGTTCAGGGCCCTCAGTTTTTCCTTCACTGACTCAAATGTTTTTCTTTGCTGTTGTACCAGTTTTATGACGTCTAGAATTATGAGGATCCTCTTTCATACTTGACCCCACACAGTTCTCTGACCGTCCAAAGCAACAGGTCTCTTTCTCTGTAGTTCAGAAATCGTGCTATCATTGGTCTCGGGTTGGACCTGGGTGGCATTTTCCTTACCAGCGCTCTATGTGCCCCTTTCGATGAGGAAACATTGGGATATTTGGTCCACTGGGAGGAAAGGTCACAGCCAGGCCTCCACAGAACCACTCCAGTCTGAGTCCCTCTGCTCCTTCTGGGAACCCCAAGAATCATATGTTATTGTACCTCTAGCATCCTTCGGCGTCCTCCATGTGGGCTGACAGCTCCACGGAGAGATCTCTACGTTTTTGGAGCGTTTGGGTCAGTTCCTGCACCATGTCTTCCAGTGTTGTCAGCCGCGTTTCAGCTCCTGCCACCCATCCCACAGTCTTCCTCAAGTCTTGCTGGAGTAGGGCCACATCTGCTCCAAGTGCCCCTATTTTGGTCTCAAACACATGGCGAGAGGACTCGACCGCCCACAGTATTGTATCTGTCCCTAGGTGGGGAGCCTTCCCACATGTCTCCGCTGCCACAGCTGCAGGTCCGACGTCCTCTCCCTGCGTCGGCTCCCTGCATTGGCTGTGCCAATGGCTTGGTGAATTTAGTGAGCTTCCCTTGTTTGGGGTGGGGTTTTATCTTTGGCCATGGTGACCAGTGTCATGGGTACGACCGTAGAACAGTGTGGTGAAGAGCGCCTATGCCCTCTCAAGGTTGTGCAGCACAAGCTGTTGTGTATTGGCTTCTGGATGCTGGGTCCCACCACCGGGTAGTCAGTCACCTCTGTTTTTGCTCAATGCCAGGTATGCCCTTCTCTCAAGTCGGCCGCTGCAGTCCCTGCGTAGGGGGGCCTTCACCACCGGACACCAACAGGAAACCTTCAAGACGCCAGCCCCTGTGCAGCACGTGCAGCCACAGTTACAATAGCAGCAATGGGAGATAAGCCAGACAGGTGTTCTTTACTCCCCCCTCAGAGTTATCCCACTGGTGTGAGGCAGGGGGACCTCCCCTCAGAACCTTTTCAAAACAGGGAGCCGGTTCCCTCAGCTGCTGCTCGCAGTCCCTGCGCAGCCTTGGGTTCCGCGCCTTGCCTCACTGCTGTAGCCCGAGGCTAGGCTGTCCTTCCAGTGGAGGCTTTTGTTTCCTGACTCCCCTGGGGCCCCTGCACTGTCAGGAAGGCCTGCTACTGCTGGATTTGCCTCCGCGTCGGGGTTGTTCCCCAGGACACTCGCCTCGCTCCGGGCTGGTCATCTCAGCTCGGGAGTTCCTCTGCCGCCATATTGGACTTTGTGGGCCCCGCTGGGACGCACCCTCTGTTGGCCACAGGGGCTGTGTTGTATGATTGCTGCTCATCAGGCGGCAACCACCATCCCTCACGAAGGCCACGCACCGCTACTTGTGGGCAACGGATCCCAGCACGCCCAGATGATGAAGGATTGTAGGTGCGCTGTGTAAGCACTAGGAGATGGCGACCACTATCTTGCACTGCCAGACCACGCCTTCAACTTTGTAATCTTTAATACATATTAAATATAAACATTTTTATTTAGGTGGGATTAAAAAAAAAATCTTATATATCATGTTAATTTAATATCTTTAAATTAATTAAGTATTCGAAAATGGTGTAACATCTCTTTCTATTGTTAAACCTTTAAAATAAACATATAACATTAATTTACATTGATTTTTAACAAAAAATATTTTTACTATTGTTCAAGTTTAATAATCTTTTTTTATTTTCCCTACAGTTTACCGTAGGGAAATCCACGCTTGGTGTAAATTCAAGTTACATCTTTATTTTAAATATAAAATAAAAATGCTACAGCAGAATTAATTAAATAATAATCTTCTGTGTATTGGTTTTCATCACTAGTAAGTGACAACATCATATCGACAATTAAAGAATGCATTTCTTTTCCAATTTATTTATACTTTTATTCACATTACAGAACAACTTCTAGAACAGTGCGGGTAATCAACTGTACATCATTCATTACTGAGCATTAGAGTTCCTTCTTCATTCTCGCCCCCCCCCACCCTCCTCCCTTGTGTACCCATCTATTCCTTCTCCCCCCTGAACAGAGTTAGTTCATTCTTAACACTGCTGTGAAGTCTCATCCTGTTTTGCTAATAGATAGGCCACGACTGGGCCCCACACATCCTTTGGTCGAGATGCTTCCGCATACACATTCAGTTGGTCTCTACAATGCACCATGGCTTTTATCCATAGTTCTATCTTAGGAACCGCCCCTCTCCCCCAATGCATAGCATTTCGCTCAGCACCTGTACCACCCGTACCCAAAACTCAAATATATAGGACCAGGCCAGGTGCACAAAGTCAGCTTTCACCGCCCTGCATCTGGTCTCTGTCCATAATCCAATTTTATTCAGTTTCATTGGTGTGTAATATAACTGCTGAAGATATTTGAAATGGATTATCCTCAGATTGCAATTTACCGTGAACTGCCCACTAAGCCTGCCACATGTCTCCCATCTCCCAAGTCTCCTGTGTCAAGGGTGTGTCCAGTACCTCATTCCACCTGGCCAGGGTAGCCCCTCCACTGTCCCTAGTCTTTCTCTTTGCAAATTATTGTATCAAGGTGTCACTAGGCGGTTGTGTGAACTACTTGTCAGCATCAGCTGTAATGCATCTAGTGTGTCAGGTCTGCCTGGGAACTGCGGGTAGAGCGATCATACTGCC
This sequence comes from Triturus cristatus, assembly GCF_964204655.1. Classification (NCBI taxonomy): domain Eukaryota; kingdom Metazoa; phylum Chordata; class Amphibia; order Caudata; family Salamandridae; genus Triturus; species Triturus cristatus. Next base: position 682,116,905 of record NC_140581.1, read on the forward strand.
ATGCAGACTCTAATGTATGTAAACACTACCAATGGGGACTGGGGCTGTGGTGTCGCAAATTACTCCAGTGTTAGAAATGACCCACCCTTGTATAGATCTCCTACTGTGGTTAGCCCTGCCTTCGCTAATATTTCCTGTGCTTTCCGTTCTTGTGTCGCAGATATGTCCAGATGGGACATCAGTGGGAGTGCTGTTGCATACATCGGCAACTTCTTAGCCCTGGCGAAAAGCGTGCGCCGGGCCTTTGATATGCTATGAACAGTATTGATGTCTGATCTGGTATCACCGCAGTATCACCGTAAGGGGCGTTGGGTGTGCATCATCATGTTCTACCGCCAAATGTGGCAGATATTGTGTGGGAAAATACCAGTGGTGCGCAAATTGTGCTTGTGCACAGATAATATATACACATATCTGGATCTCCCATTCCCTCCTGCTCGTACAACCGTGTCAGTATGGACAAACTGCACCTGGGTTGATTACGAGCCCATGCCAATCGCATCATGTTTGTTTTTAGGGTTTTAAAAAAGAACAGTTGTCAGTGGTACAGGGATGTTGATACAGAAACCTGGGTATCACTACAAGTTTCATGACCACTGTTCTATCGGCTAATGAGAGAGGCAGCCGTATCCATCTGCCTACCTGTTCCTCCAGCTTGACCATTGCCTTTCCACAATTTTGCCTAACAACCTGCTCTGGGTCTCTATGTACCCATACTCCTAGATATCTGATGGGCTCAAGACTCCATTCTAGGGGATATTCTAAGGTGTATTGTGCCGTGATTTTCGTGAGGGGATGCACCACTGATTTAATCCAGTTAATGCACTATCTGTCATACCATTCAAATCGCACATATTCATAAATCACTGGTTCCAGTTTTGTTTCCGAATCTCATACGTACAGGACCATATCATCCACATACATAGATACGGCTAGAGGGCGTAGCCGAAACCATAGGGCGGCATCTGCTTGTTTTTGTCGTTTCACACATGCCAATGGCTCCAGCGTGAGCATAAACAGTATTGGGATTGGAGGCACCCATGTCTGGTTCCCCTGTAAATCCTGAATGGTTCTGATACTTCACCATTGATGCATATTCGGGCCACTGGGCTGTTATATAACAGGCAGATCCACTGTAGAAATGTCAACGGCATCCCCATACGGTGTAGCACCGTGAACATATAGTCCCATTGTATGGAGTCGAATGCCTTGGTGGCATCGAGTAACACCGCCGCCACCTTAAGCTGCAGATCTAGGTAGTGCAAGATGGAAAACAGGAGTCGTAAGTTATAGGTCGTTGAGTGAGTGGGTACAAAGTCCGACTGATCTGGTAGAACCAAGTTGGGCAGAAGTGGTTTTAATCGCGTAACCAGTATTTTTGCCAGTATTTTTGTGTCTACATGTATCTGAAAGAAACACGTTAGTTATAGATTCCTCAACTTAGAATTTACCCCCAGGCGTCAGACTGGATCCGGAAATATTTTTCGTCAGCAGTAAGCAGAGTCGGAAGGTGGCGTTGGTCGGCTCCACGTTTATCGTCGGCGTCGTGGTCACCGGATTGAAATCGCGGCAACTACTTAGACGCCGCCCTCATTTGCTGACATCGGTTCTTTCTTTCTCTGCGCCAGCCAGCGCAGATCCGGTAAGAGCGGTGCCTCAGTCATTTTTTGACTACGTTTTTTCTTGACTTTTGTCGATGCGTTGTTTCGAGTCTCTGGCTACGAACAGGTGCACGAGGGATGCCCGGTTTTAAGGCCTGTGGTTCCTGTACCCAATTGATGTCGGTGACGGATCCGCACCGCGTGTGCCTTTTTTATCTGGAGCGCGACCACGACCTCAAGTCGTGCTCCGACTGTCAGTTGTTGACGCCGAAGGTTTCGCGGGAGCGGTCACGAAAGCTGTTTGAACAAAGACAGTTGGCTCCGCACCGTTCAAGGTCCATGTCGAGCGAGAGGTCGAGAGACCAGTCGCGGAGCCACCATCAGTCCGGCTCAAAGTCATCGAAGTGTTCGCACTCGGGGTTGGGTAAATCAAAGCATCGTCGCTCTTCGCCTTCTCCTCTTCGGTCGGCGGACTCGACGAGACTCGCGGACGGTGCCACTCCCGTGGCTCCGCACGCGGAGCCTGAAGGGTCAACTCCGAGCTTCCCTCCCTTTCCGGGCCCCAGAGCGACCCCCGCCCAGCTTTGTACGTTCTAGGAGGCGATGCATGCCATCTTTGGGCTGACCGACCCTGCCGGTGCACCTTCGGGCCCTGCGAACTCGGTTGGGGCGCCTAGGTCTTTGCTGCCGGCAGCTCCGGCACTGCAGGCCCCCCTTGGATCCAGGCCTGGATCCGGATCTCGTTACACCTCCATCAGTGCCGCTTCCAATGGCACCACTACCGTGCCGACGCCGGTCGGCTTCCCTGCCGGCGTCGACCCCAGCCTCTTTCCCGACATGAACAAGGCGCTGGACCGGCGTTGACGCCTGATCCGGCGCTGGGTGGGGTTTTCATGCCCCTGTTCACTCCTGGAGCCCCTTTCCAACAACAGTGGTACCCAGAGGATGATGATGATGAGGAGGACTGGGAGGGATCAGGCGACCCTTTAGCTGACCAGCTAGGTCTGAACAGGACTGGAGAGAGGAACTGGGGGATGCCAGTGGTCTTGACACTTCACCCGACCTTGGCATGTTGTCTCCTCCTACCGTGGCTACAGAGGAGGGAGCGTCATACGCTGTGGTGTTGCGTAGGGCAGCCGAGGCTCTCAACCTCGAGCTACGGTGGCGGTCAGGACTAACCTCCTGACTGAGGTGCTTCAACCGGCGGCAAGCTCTTCGGAGCCCCTGCTTCTGTTTAATGAGGCCCGGACCGACGTCCTTTTAGGCACCTGGTCCAGGCCCAACACGGGGGCTCCCGTGGACAGGATGATCGCCTGATGCAACCGCCCGGGTGACCCCACTTTCCTCTCCCAACACCCCACCCCGGAGAGCTTGGTGGTCCAAGCCTCCACCTCCGAAAGCACCTTCCCTACCGCTCCACCGGAAAGGGAATCCAAGAAGCTCGACCATCTTGGGAAGAAACTTTTCTCTTCCGCCAGCTTAGGACTGCGGTCAGTAAACACCACATGTTTCTTGGGCCGTTATTCGAACTCCATGTAGGATACGGTGGCGCAAGTGCTGCTTCAGTGTCCGAAGGAGGCCCGGGCAGTGCTCTCACAGGCTGTTACTGCCGTGATAGATGCAGCAACGTTTACGATCTGTTGTGGGCTGGACACAGCCGACTCTCTGGGCAGGACCATTTCAATGTCGGTAGTGCTCCGTCGCTACCCCTGGATGAGCTCTACTTGCTTTTCGGGGGATGTCCAGAACACCTTGATGAACATGCCCTTTGATGGCCGTTGCCTTTTTGGCGACAAAGCAGACAACGCCCTAGAGAGCTTCAAGGACTCATGGGCTATGGCCAAGTCCTTGGGCCTCTTCTCCCATCCGGCACAGTCTGCTTTTCGCCCCTTTCATGTCTACGGAAGGGGTGCCCAACTATGTCCCACCCTGGGCCGCAGCAAGTTACTCAACCATCGCGCAGCTGGGGACGTGGGAACCAGCGTCGTGGTTCAGGGGGGCAGCGGGTGGGCCAGTCCACTGCAGCAGCCTTCAAACCCTCCTAGTCCGACCTTTCAGGCCCATCAAATGCCAGTGGGTGGCAGGATTCACCATCACCTCCCCCACTGGCGCACCATCACTTCGGACAGGTGGGTTTTGCAGATAGTTCGAAGGGGCTACTCCCTCCCCTTCGAGACTACCCCTCCAGCTATGACACCTCGTTACCACCGCATGTTGGAGGATCATCTGGCTCTTCTCCAGCAGGAAATTACAGCTCTCTTGGCCAAGGGAGCCATCAAGTGTTTTCCTGTCCCAGAAGTAGGTAGTGATTGTTACTCTTACTACTTTCTGGTTCCCAAGAAGGACAAGGGCCTGCGTCCTATCTTGGACCTCAGGGACGTCAATCACTTCCTCCGGAAGGAGAAGTTCAAGATGTTGACGCTTGCTCAGGTCTTGTCTGCCCTCGACACGCAAGACTGGATGGTAGCGTTGGACTTGCAGGATGCTTATTTTCACATCCCCGTCCAGCCGGCCTACTGGCAATACCTGCGTTTCACGGTAGGCCACGAGCACTTTCAGTTTACAGTGCTCCCCTTTGGCCTTACCAGCGCCCCTCGGGTGTTCATGAAAGTGATGGCGGTGGTTGCAGCTCATTTGCGCAGATCAGGGGTTTCAGTCTTCCCCTGTCTCGACGACTGGCTGTTGAAGGCGGGCTCTCCCCAGGCAGTCATTTTCCACCTCAAGACTATGGCCGACCTCCTGCATCAGCTGGGGTTTCCCATCAATGGGCCGAAGTCGCACCTGATTCCCTTTCAGAAGCTCCTCTTTATCAGAGCGGTTCTGGACACGACGCAGTTTCGGGTCTAGCCTCCCGAACAGCGAGTCCGGGACATTTGGGCTACGATTTCCGATCTTTCAGCCCTTGTCCTGGGTTTCGGTCAGAATGACCCTGAGGCTGCTAGGCCTCATGGCCTCCTGCATCCTGCTGATCAATCTTTCCAGGTGGCATATGCGGGCTCTGCAGTGGGATCTGAAGTTCCAGTGGGCGCAGCATCAGGGAAATCTGTCCGATTACGTCCAGATCTCGAAGGGCACTGCTCGACAACTGCAGTGGTGGCTCACAAACCAAGATTGGGTCAGTGGCAGGTCCCTCTCCCTTCCCCAACCAGAATACACAGTGGTGACGGATGCCTCCCTTCTGGTATGGGCTGCCACATGGGAGAGGCGGAGATCAGAGGCCTCTGGTCTCCGGCGGAGTCCAGTCTTCACATCAATCTTCGGGAGCTCCGGGCGATTCGTCTTGCACTGAAGGTATTCCTTCCCTCTATCCAGGGAAGAGTAGTGCAGGTGTTCACGGACAACACCACCTCCATGTGGTATTGCAACAAACAGGGCGGGTGGGGTCGTGGACCCTATGTCAGGAGGCCCTCCACCTCTGGACATGGCTGGAACATCAAGGCATTTCCTTGGTGGTTCAACACCTGGCAGGTTCTCTGAACGCCAGGGCGGACGAACTGAGCCGCAGGTGCATGATGGATCACGAATGGCGTCTTCACTCTTTCAACAGTGGGGAGAACCTTGATTAGATCTATTCGCCACCGAATTCTGCATGTTGGAATTTCCAAGCCGGCACTCGCTCGGGGATGCTTTTCGTCACGAGTGGAGTTGCTGTCTGTTGTACGCCTTTCCGCCTATACCACTTCTGCCCAGAGTGCTGAAGAAGATCAGGCGCGACCGGGCCCAAGTCATTCTGGTGGCTCCGGATTGGGCAGGAAGAGTCTGGTATCCCGAGCTGCTCAACATGGCCATCGATCCTCCGTTCAGACTGCCTCTTCGGAAGGATCTTCTGTCGCAGCAGCAGGGGACGGTCCTCCACCCAAACCTCTCCAGTCTCCACCTCCTTGCGTGGAAATTGAGCAGTGTCAGTTGACGTCTTTCGACCTGCCTCCTGAAGTTTGTGATGTAATCTTGGGAGCCAGGCGTCCCTCCACAAATACGGTATACGCCTGCAGGTGGAACACATTTGTAGCATGGTGCACAGCAAAGGCTATGGATCCTCTTTCTGCCCCTCTTTCTACAGTACTCTTGTCCCTTCTCTCTTTAGCCCAGCAGGGCTCTGCTCTGGGCACTATCAAGGGCTAATGCAAGAACAACAGTTGATGGACAGAATGCAGAACAATGTCATACATTCACCCCAGTACAGAGATCTGGGCCTAAATCCATCGTTTTTTTGCTCACCATGCCAAGGCTACCTTTCTGCCATATCTGCTTTCCTTCGGCTGCCAGCTCAGCCTTCTCTTTTCAAGTCCCCGGTAGTTAACTGTTTCTTGAAAGGCTTAACGTATCTTTTTCCTCCAATTCCATTCATTATGCCTCAGTGGGACTTGAATCTTGTGCTGACTTATTTGATGTGCGCTCCCTTTGAGCCGCTTCAAAACTGTCCTTTACGTCTCTTGACTCTCAAGACTGTTTTCCTGGTAGCCATCACTTCTGCTGGAAAGGTGAGTGAGCTCCAGGCCCTTTCCCCCAAATCTCCTTTCCTGTCTGTCCATCTGGACAAGGTGGATCTCAGGACCCGTCCATCCTTTCTTTCTAAGGTGGTCACTGCCTTCCACATCGGGCAGACCATTACTTTGCCCACCTTCTTTCCGCCTCCGCATCCTTCAAAGGAAGAAGAGAGGCTCCACCGTCTGGACCCAAAGCATGCGCTCTCCTTCTATCTGGGGGCGAGAAAGCAAAAGAGACACAATTGATGGACGGAATGCAGAACAAATCAAAACATTCACCCCCACTCAAGAGATCTGGGTTAAATCCATCATTCTTGTGCTCACCATGCCACCCCAGTTTAGACCTGGCCATATGCAAATCAGTCTGGACTCTGTGCCTCATGGGAACAGTCCAGCCCGAACTGCCAAGCCAGGTCCTCCCTGGACCGAAAAAAAGCATCCTAGGACCGGTTTCGGAGTTACACCCCTCTTCAGCCAAGATAGCTTGGTTCCAGTGGCACAGTGAGCTCAGGACCCACGTCTGGGCATACCTGGCGCACTTAGGGCGAGAAAGGAAAAGAGACACAATTGATGGACAGAATGCAGAACAAATCAAAAACCTTCACCCCCAGTCAAGAGATCTGGGTTTAATCCATCATTCTTTTGCTTACCATGCCACCCCAGTCCAGCCCGACCTGCCAAGCCAGGTCCTCCCTGGACCGGAAACAAGCATCCTAGGACCGGTTTCGGGGTTTCACTCCTCTTCAGCCAGGATAGCTTGAATCCTGTGGCACAGTGAGCCCAGGACCCACGTCTGGGCATACCTGGCGCACTTAGAGCTAGAAAGCAAAAGACACACAATTGATGGACGGAATGAAGAATAAATCAATACATTCACCCCCAGTCAAGAGATCTGGGTTAAATCCATCATTCTTTTGCTCACCATGCCACCCCAGTTTAGACCTGGCCATATGCAAATCAGTCTTGACCTTGGTCCAGCCCGAGTCGCCAGCCTTCCCTGGTGCCACGTGTTAGATTGCAATCGTGGCCGGGCCTCCTCCCCGCCCGGCCACCGCTGCTGTTCAGCAGCTCTTGGAGCAGCTCCCTTTCACTCTCCCGGCTCTCACCTGCTACCTATTCCAGCACTGTGCCGATCGCTGCCAAATTTTCGTGGCTCAGCGGTGTCGCTTATTCTTTGGCAGCTGGTCCCTGCCACTGCCTTCGCCCTTCGCTAGCCTGGGCCTCCTCTCGCTCTGTGCGGCCCAGCGGTGTGGTTTCCCAGGCGTTCACGTTCTCTACGTGCACGGCGCTCTCTCCCTTTTCCTTACCTGCTGACAGCAGCGTACCTGCAGACGTGCTCCAAAGCTGCAATCGGTTCCAGTTGTCAGCTCTCTCAAGCAAGCCTTCTCTCACGCCGATTTCCCAGAGGTGTCTGGTTTACTCACTCGCCGTTTTGCGCCACAGGTTTCTCGTCCCTGATGCGTCTTTTAGGCGCTCCCGTTCTTACTGCTCTTGTCCTGACTCTCTCTCGCCATCTCCCCCGCTCTCTGCTTCGTGTCAGCGGGAGGATTCCAGAGCGGCCGTCAACGTTTTCAGTCTATTTCACGAGCAGGACTGCGGTCTCGCCACGGTCACCATGGTGTCTTGGTTAGTCATTCGCCATCTTGTGTCGCTTTTTCGGCGGCGTGTTACTCCGTTATTTACGGGCAGTTTCTCGTTCTTTTTTAGCTGCCCATTCCCCTGATATGTTCAGGTCCTAGGAACTTCGCTTGTAAAGTGGGGATGTCAGCTATAGCCCAGGATAATTGAAGGATTAATTCACTCGGCTGGCAGAGCTGCACTAGTGTGCAGCCATTTTGCCGTAGGCTCTATATCGCCCCCCTACCCCCCCCCCCGAAAACATATTCTTACTCCTGTCTAGAGGACATTAAATATCACTGTAACAAGACAAGTATTAAAAAATATTCCAAACTCCTGCTTTATATACCTTATGTCTTGTAATATTTGTGAAACGTGTTGGTGATACAGAATGATCATTCAAATCAATTAATATTTAAGGTGGTCTATTATTTTAGGGGTCCAATATCCTATTCAACATCTCCTCCCATTCAACTAGCTCTTCTGTAAGTTTCTCATTCCATGGTGCATTTTTAATATCTTGTTCATCGGCTAATAGCCGTTACAGTATGTCCGTCTGCTAACTAGCAGTTTATGGAGATGCTCATTGAATGGCTGCGTCTTTTTTGCAAGAACCATTTTTTGACCCTTTATCGTTTGAAAAAATCCCAGTAAACACTGCTTCACCAACATACTCTCCCTCAACCCAGTCATGTTGGTTGAACTTTCAGTGACATCCTTCCAAACGACTGCTATTTTGCAACAGTCTCAGGTCATATGTAGGAACCCTGCTGCACCCCAACCACACCTGCCACACTCCGAAGGTCTATCTAAGTAAATCCATGCCAATTTCTTTGAAGTCAAATATGTCCTATGCAGGACGTGAAACTGATTTAATTTAAAGCAGGCATTCGAGGAAATGCCTATTACCTGTTCACGTGCTTTCTTCCACTCTGCTCATGTAACTCTTCCGGGCAGTCTTCTACTGATCTAAAATAAGCTTGCTCTACCCCATCCAATATCAATGCAGCACCTAGATGGGTAGTAAGTCTTCTATATCCCCCCATTGCAGAGTGTGCTGCATAGTAGTATATTCAGTCCTGGAAACGTGACCCAAACATTGCTAACCATATGTGCTATTTTGACATAGTGCAATAATTGACCCTCATCAATTCCAATTAATTCTTGAGTCTGCATTAAATATATGAATCTATTATTAATAAATAGGTTGCCAAACGCACAACCCGCCGGCACTTTTTTCTTTAATAAACATTTATTAATTTTACATCATCAAAGGTCAGTTACATCATACAACTTGCACCAATGTGCTGATCTAGTGTGATCAGACAGTACCAATGCGTTCCTCCCTCGCCCCCAGGTGGATCTCAGGTGTGATAACATGTTAGCAACATTTTGGTGTAGACATTTGTATGTAACAAGGCGGCATCACATCTCAAGGCTTCCCAAGATTATAGTGCTGAACAGTGCATATGCCATGTATCTTTGCTATCTGTCTCCACACCCCTAGATCATCTACTAGCTTCCAGTCCCACCTAACATGCCTCATTCTAACCTTTTACTCAGTCGTCCACTCCAACATGTCTCGTATCTACTCCCCATGACTTGGTGGGCATGCATTCAGCCCTATAATAGCAATTCGCCGCTTGGCAAGCACCAGTTCCAGACTCTGGAATTTACTGCTCAGTTTCCTTTTAACCGGGGCCGGGTGAAAGGCCCAGCAACAATTCTTGAGGACTACCTTCAAACTCCCATACAGCAGCCTATTTTAGTGTCAGCAGGACCTCCCTCCAGTACAGCTCAATGTCTGTGCAGCACCATACCATATGGAAAAGTCGGCTGCGGTGTCTCTGCAACGCGGGCACCCGTCTGATCTCGCGGGGTAGATAACATGCAAGGTCTTGGGGATGAGGTACAATTGTTGAACATAATTGTATTGTATGAGCTTAAACCAAACGTTTGAGCTAATCATGCAAGTTCCCTCGTGGACCCTCTGCCAATCTCATGGGGTGATGTCTTCCCCTAATCCCTCCTCTCATCGAGCGTGTGCTTTTGGGGTCACTGTGCATCATCCCATATTGCTCTGTATAAGTGTGTAATAAGTCTCCGACCCCCAGCCATGTCCAACAATCTATTCAATGTCTGAGAGGGGGCAGGCTCCTCCGGAAAGCCAGGCCATGGCTCACAGGCAGTGGCCGACATCTTATTATACTACAGGTACTGTCCCATGCTTAGTGCAAATTAGTGCATTGCGTCCTCCCGGGTAATAAATTGACCCCCCAGGTATAAATTCTTGAACACCTAATTTCCCATCAACATGGTGTTCTCCATGTCTACAAAGGGCTTGAGCGCCCATATCGGCAGATCTCGTGCAAATGTGGCCCTATGAAGGACTGTCATGACACCTCGCTACCAGACGCTGCCCATCTGTCTGACCAAGTATGGGTAAGTGTCCGGGATATGTGCCCCACACATGAGGATCTCTGGTAGACCTCAGCGACCATCTAGGCTATCCAGTAGCCTTTCCTCTCAGTTGTCCCCCTCATCAAACCAATGGATTGCATGCTGGAGGATTGCTGCCATATAATAGAACTCTAGTTTGGGGAGTTCAATGCTCCCCTCTTTCCCAGTGTTGCTGCAACAAACGTAATACAATTCTTTACCACTTCGTGGACCATAATAGATCCAAAGGATCTCATTTAACGAGCCCTTCATGACATAGTCAGCGAGGCAATACAACCATCTTGACTAGGCCTGATTTCCCCATCAGTGTTAGAGGAAGGTCTTTTCAGAGTTGGACCGACCAAGTAGTCCTGTAAGGACCCTTCTTATGTTCAAATCCAGGAATATCTGCCTCGCTGTGGCTATCCTAATACAAAAGTAACGTACCCCATCCAGGCACCACGGCAATGGAAGTTGTGGGAGCTGCACAGGGTCTATATCAGCCAGTATCCCAAGCAGCATGAGACATGACTTCTGGGCGTTCACTGAGAGGCCGGAGACAGATGCAAACTCAGAGAGTGCCTTCAGTAGTACTGGAAGTGCCTCGGCAAGCTCCCGCAGATACACCAGGGCATCATCAGCTTAGAGTGATATTATATGAATGGTTCTCCCCGCCTTAATTCCCCATTGCACAAGCCTACATTGTAGCAACACCGCGAGTGGTTCCATTGCCACTGCAAATAATTGCCGCGATAGAGGACAGCCTTGTGTCGTGCCGTGGCAAAGCGGGAAGGACTCCAACGCATAAGCACCAGTTCGGTCTCTTGTGGTCAATGCAGTATACAATAGTTTTAACCACGCAATAAATTTGGGCTCAAACCCCCTTTTCCTCATGACCTGCCAGATGTAAGCCTACACTACCAAATCGAAGGCTTGTTCTATATCGAGGAATGGTAGCGCGTATGAGCTGTCTTGTATTTCTGGAGCCTGGAGGATGTGAAAGAGCCTTCGAAGATTTAACATGGTGCTCCTCTTAGTGATGAACCCACATTGATCTTCGTGTATAAGTGCAGGTAGGTGGGAAAGCATTCGGGATCCCAGTAGCCCACTCAGTATTTTTGCATCTATGTTAAGCATCGAGAGAGGGCTGTAAGACTTCACCTTATCTATCGGCTTGCCTGGTTTGGGCACTAACACTACTAGTGCTTCTTGCATAATATCCGGGAGCCCCCCCAATCTGTATGCCTTGCCGTAAACCTCCAACAGCCTAGCTTTAATTTATGATAAAATTCTGCAGGAAGGCCGCGGCCCCCAGCAGTTTTGCTGTTTTTTCAGCGAGGCAAGAATTTGTTCCCTAGTCAAGCCCACCTCAAGTGTGGACCTATCATCTGGTCTCAGACAGGGCAGTTCTAGTTCTGTTAAAAAGTCCATTCCACAGGGGTCTGGCGTCATTTCTGCTGCATATATGTCAGTGAGACAAAGTTGTAGCAGCTTATTCATAGCTTCCTTTCATGTAACTAGTGTCCCCACTGTGTCCTGCAACTCCAAGATGGGATCTCGGGAGTCTTGCTCCCTCACCAATCTTGCAAATCGAGCCCCCGTCTTATCCCCCTCAGCATTGAGTCTCTGTCTGTGGGCCGTGTAAGTGTATTTTTCCATTCTGCGCCGTTCAAGTACAGTGCTATGTTAGCGGTACCACTCTTCTAATTTGAGGGGTTGTGGTGGGAGCATTTGTTCAATCTCCAATAATTTGTATTCGTCTCACTCCAGGTCTCGGATCAGTTGTTTCCGCACACTTGGTGCCATTTGGCACCGCTGGTCGCAGTTGTTCCCTTGCCAGGAAGATTAACAAGGGGGAATGGTCAGAAAGATACCTCACGAGATATGTCACCTCGCCAGTCAAAGCTGCAAGTCTTGGAGTCGAGAGACAGTAGTTTAGTCTACTATATGTACCTCCTGCCGGCATATACCAAGATAATAATCTAGCACACTATTGCCTTTTCCTACATATGTCTTTTAACCCCAAATAGTGCATCAATTGTCTGCAACCGTGATGTCATGAAGGGGTTTGTGTGTGCTCTGGGCGGCTCGAGGTCCAGCATTGGGTCAAGTACACCATCACAGTTGCCTGCAAGCAATATGTCATTGGTTAGGTATGGAGCCACTGCTGTTGCCACTTCAGCAAAGAACTGTGGGTGATCTGCCTTCGGAGCATATACCGAGATAAGACAAAGATCCCGCCTATCCAGTACTCCAGACAGGATCACAAAACAGTTGTCAGTGTCCACTACGTGGCCTCTATGTTGAAACGGCACCCCTGGAGCCACTCAGATTAAGGTACCCCATGCAAACCCTGAGTAAGACATTGCGTATCATTGACCCCTCCATCACAGTGCTGGGAGACAGTCCCCCCAGGCATGCATCTCCTGTAGAAAGGCAACTGGGATATGATATCTCTTAAGATATGCATGCACTCTTTGATGTTTCCTGGGATGGACCAATCACCTGACATTCCACGTCAAGAATGTAAAGGTCTTATCTACCATTCTAGCTTGTCTGCAAGAGCTGGCCCATATTCGGACAGAGCACCAGGCAGCGCCTCCTCACTTCCTTATCCTTCTATCTACCTGAGTTACCCCCGCTCAACCTTTTTAAAACAAGAAAAGAACTCCCCATACCCACAACTCCCCCCACCCACCCCCTGGGCAGTACCACCAACCCGTCGCACCTAACAACAAGCAACACTAGAAACTGCTGGTCCCGCCACATACCTAACTATGTACTTATCAGTATATCAAACCAAAAACTTGAGATAACTGTTGTGCAATGCTGGGGGTCAGTGCACCACAATCGGCACCAGGGGAAGGAAAGATGAGAAGGAAAAAAAATCTCCCTCCTGTTACCTTGCCGCAGCCAAACTACCTCTGGTCCCTGCATTTGAAAGCTGTGCACCACAATACAGTGCTATCTAAAAGACATTTCTGGATGTATTCCTCCACTTACTAGAACGTACATACAAACTTTGGAACTGAAGGACATAGGGCCCAGATCCAGAACCACCTGCCTCCCTGGGTTCCGCAACAACAGAGGCATACTAATGATTTCTGCGAGTCGGGGGGTGTAGCAAAGCAGGTTCCATTAGTAAGGACCCGCAGGAGTTGTGCAAACCTCGATACGAAACCTACCCAATTTGCAAGCCAGTTCGCACATTCTTCACGGCCTGCTGTCTGTTGTGACGATTTGCGTTTAGTCGTTAGGTTTTGTGGTCTTTATCTCCCTGAAGTCTGGGAATGGGGCTCTTGCAGCGTATCCACCAAGTCTGAGGCTTCAGCCGCTGCATTTATGAAGTGCACCTTTCCCTAATATAGCACCCGTAGCTTTGCTGGGAACATCAAACTAGCGTAAATTATGGTCGCAGAGCCTATCTTCAACTGCTAAAAAAGTTTGTTGCTGCTCAAGATGTAGTCTGGGAATACAGAAATCGGGTGGCCTGCAAAGTTCGGTGATCCCTTCACCTGCACATGCTGCAGTATTGCATTCCTATCTCTGTAATTAAACAGCCAGGCGATAATGGCCCAGGACGGGAAGGCTGAGCCAGCTGTGGGTGCATAAACTTACCAACCCAATCCTTGAAGCACAGTTCCGTCAACTGCCCCTCTGCCTTCTCAGGAAATCCCACTAAGCGGAGGTTGTGCCTCAGAGACTGGCACTCAACATCTTCGAGTCAGTCTTCCAGGCGGATAGTCAACTTTTGTAGGCAGGACACCGTTTCGGGAAGGGTCCCAACCTCTGACTGCAAGTCGGTCACGGCTCCCTCCGCAGTGGTCACTTGGTCCGCAACACCCCACAGGTCCGCCCGCAGCAAGGTAACATCAATGGCCACAGAGTCCATCTTAGTAAGTAGGTCCTTGCGTGTGCTCTGGATGGCCGCCATGAGGTCAAATAATGTGGGCTCCTTTGGTTGGACTGTCACAGGTGAGTGCTCTGCAGATTCGGTGTGCACCTTGCCAGTGCTTCCGCTGGTGCAACAACCTGAGTATAATTGTTGATTTTGTTGGATTATGTAGTCTTGGCAGTCTTATCTCTTCCCATGGTGCCCCGGTCGCGTTCAAGGCCCGTTGCTGTAAAGTCAAGTTTACCCTCCACGCACGATGACAATCACTGACCCACCATGCCCTACCAAGCGGATTTTATCTTCAGGTTCACTGTGGATGTCCAACAAGGACAGTGTCTCCTCTGTTCGTGCTCTCTTTCTGTCCAAACAGTTCCAATGCAGCGCAGTCCAGCGGTGGCCAGCAGCAGTACGCCCCCAGCCCAGGAAATGCACAGCTCCAGAATCATGAGTCGCCATGCCTCGCAGCTCCCCTCCAAGCACCACCACAGGCCTCAGGTGGATCAGCAATGGAAACCCGCATGGAATCCCATTTATCTGCCAAGTGTTTCAGGCAACCACAGTCAGGCCAGGGCCGCTGCAGAGCAACCACCACAATGTTGGAGCTCCGTCAGCCACCACAGTGGACTGCAGGCTAAAGTTTTTGCTTTCCAGTTCCAAAACAGTACGGGGGTGGGGCACCGCACCCGAACCCAGGAAGCACCTAACAGCCTTCATATGAGCCGCCACCTCACCACATCAGCAGCAGCCACCTGCATCCAGGCTCACACTCCCAATTGCTCCATGGAGCTGGCACAGGCAACCCCAGCCTCCACCGCCTATCTTCCACCTCACAGTCCGTCTTCTGGGATCTCTGTGCGTACCCCAGACAGTGGAGCGCGTTTCGAGAATATAGTCAGTCCTCAGCTCTGGCCCAAGGAACAGGCAGCTCTCCGCAGCCCCCCAAGGGCAAGCCATCATCCCACGCCCATTCGGTGTTGTCATAATGCCTTGCAGCACCGAGCAGGGGGCCTCCGACTGTCTGGCCAGTGGGCCGCCTCAGACCATCACGGATCACCACGGCCAGATCCCAGCGGCCTCTGTACCAGCGCCGTTACGTAGGGCACGCCCTCTCCTGTCTCTAGTGGCCCCGCAGACCTTGCCACTGCAGTTGCGCCCACCCATTAATTTAAGTATATTAAAGTAAGGTTTTTTTATATTACCTAATATAAACTTTTTGCCTTATGTATTAAATAGTATAATGTTATTAATGAATTAATGAAAAATAAATATTTTTTTAAAGTTATATTTATTTTAAAATTTGAAAAGTTATTAACTTATTTTAAAATACATGTTTTACTCTTAGATATTTTCAACATTAAATTAAATGTATTTATATTGGTAACTAGTTTATTTAAATCAGTATTGTAATATAACAATATTCCCTATAGGGTTTTATGTTAAGCAACCACGCCGTTATTTTCTATGGGCGGGTTTGTGCGGTGCTCTACTGTTTTGAATCCGTTTTGACTGTAGTAACTTTAGAAGTGCTGCTTGTGAATAACAATGGGCGTACTCTTTTGTGGGTGGGTGCATGTTCCTTCATAAGCCTCTCTCTAACCCTCCCTGAACACCTCCTTATTTCTCCATAGCCTCCTCCCATTTAGTAGGATGTCTCTTTTTCCAGCCACTCCCCATGGTCCACCCCACATTTACTTAAGCAGTCCGCTTACATGTGTGAGGATCGCTTAATAGAAAAGATAGTAGTGGTGGGATGTGTCCATTTTTTATTGCTTAAAGTTGATAACAATCATTACACTACAAAGTAAAACAATAAAAAACAATTACCAAAAGCTGCTAGAATCGCTTTCCTGTCTGTAGACAAGGATAATACCAGCTATTCCAAATTTACCTTGAAGTAATTAAATAAATAAAGTGCATAAGTTATTCAAGCCTTTTTAGGACCATAGCATGAAATAAAAAGAATAGACATTTAAAACAGATTACAGAGATAGTCAACATTTTATGGTTCAACTAAGTTATACCCAAATATGGTTAGCATTTTTGAGGGGAGCCTCCTAGTTTCTTTTCCGTTAGTAACAAATATTTAGCAAACTGAGGGTCATATTTACAATAGAAGTGGCGGAGTGCGGCGTTACCCTCCTTGGCTTAATGCTGTACTCCGCCACTTCTGAAATGCAGGCCTGCACCATATTTACAACAATATGGTGCACCATTGCGTTTCCCCCTGCGCTGGCGCTAAATTTAGCTGCCCAGCGCCAACGAATCTAACAGAGTAATTAGGTGATCATTTGTTGAATTTTCCGTGGTACTTCTTTCAAAAATAGGATTAGTAATGGCCCCTCTCAAAAATTCTGACATTTTCTCATGTTGCAAGTCATGATTATAAAGGGGAAACAATTTACAAGACCAGAACTCTGGCCTTATCTTAAATAGGGCTTGCAAAAGACCATTGGAGCCAGGTGCGCTATCTGTTTTGCTTTTTGTAATTATCGTTATTACCTGTGTCTCATTTTAGGCAACTAGATGATTTTCATTTAATTCTAGAATTTCTGGAGAGGTATCGTCAGGCTTTCCTTCTACTGTATGCAGCACAGTGGATTTGTTATTGGGTGTTCCTGTGGGAAACAGTTAAATTGTTTTGCTTTTGCTATGTTGTGCTTGTAAGAATCTAACCTACATTGATTCCGTAATATTAGCATTGTTAACTGAAAGGCTACCCTTGTCTAATTAGTTGACTATCCTTCAGAATTCCTTGGAGTTCTAAAAAGGATATTGTTTTTTCTTTACTGCCCAAACTTATTTTATGTATTTTTTCACTGACTCCCTTACTTACTTAATCTGAAGTGTATCCGAAGGGTTCTTTTGCAAGATTCGTAGTTTTTGATTTAAGTCTCTGTTTCATATTTTGAGGGTGTCCGTGAATTTTGATCCTTAAAGTGCTAAAGTTGCTAATTGGGTATGCTTTTTAGGTCTCGCGCCTAACGTTGCAGTGCGCGGCGCTGCTCGCGTAGCGCGAGACATCTTCGAAGGGGGTTCTGGAAGCTGACCACACGCTCGTGCGTGTGGTTTTGCTTTTGCGGGCTGCCATTGGCTTTAGCGTTTAAAAAAAAAAAAAAAAAGGCACAGAATTGGGCAAAGGCGGGTGCATGTCCCGCCTTTGCTCCGTCCATTCCCATCGGTGTCTAGGACGTGCATCAGCGCGGCACAGACGACAGGCTCCCTGGCCCCCGCTCCTCTGTGGTGTGCGCACACCACTGGTTTCGATTCTGGCGTCGGCTCCTTTGTGGCGCACACACACCACTGGTTCCGATTCCGGCGTCAGCTCCTTTGTGGTGCGTGCGGACCACTGGTTCTGAGTTATGGCCTACGTTCCAGATCCGCGTGTAAGTAGAAAAGCAGCACTGGGCAGCATTTCAGGAAAATTAGAGTAAACCTGCATAATGATCGTGTTCAAGAGACTTGCGCAGTAGAATGGGTTGGAGTCCGTCTCTCAAGTGTTTACCCGGAAGTAGGTGACGGGTGTAATATAATTGTGGGGTCCTTTCTGTGATAGTCCTTTCTGTTTGGTCAGCACGGTACCGGGGACAGGAAGCCTCTCTTCCAACCATCTCTCGCTACTACGACAGGCGGGCAACGGTGCAGGCTCGAGGGACGCAGGCCAGCCACCAGGTACGTCATGCGGGGCAGAGAGTAATGAGAATCTGCTGCATGCCTTCCGTTCATGCAAGTACCGCAGGCGTCACTCAACTAACAACCCCCCCACCCAGCAAGTACCCTGGATGCCACTAAACCTC
Source organism: Triturus cristatus (assembly GCF_964204655.1). Classification (NCBI taxonomy): domain Eukaryota; kingdom Metazoa; phylum Chordata; class Amphibia; order Caudata; family Salamandridae; genus Triturus; species Triturus cristatus. Next base: position 682,134,738 of record NC_140581.1, read on the forward strand.
CAACCTTCCCTCTCCTCCCTTACCCCGCAAGTACCGCTGGCATCACTCAACCTCCAAACCCCCCCACACACACCCACACCAAGTATCGCTGGCGTCACTCAACCTCCAACAACCCCCCCACACACACACACACACACACACACACACACACACCAGTAACCGCTGGTGCCACTCAAACTCCAACACCCCCACCCCTCCCAGCAAGTATAGCTGGCGTCACACAACATCCAATTAACACCCCCCAAGTATTGCTGGTGTCACTCAACCTACCCCCCCGCAAGTAACATTGCACAAAGCAATGCAGATTTTCGACTACATACGAACTCCTCTTAAGTCATGGTATTTAACAGTATGTTTCCCCTTCTTACTGCACCCTCTCCCTCTTGCCTCCACACGCCCCAATTTCTCCTCTTTCCTCCCCTTCTCCCCAGTTACATCACTATGCTGTTATGTGTGTGATTTTTCTTCATTGCTCCTGGTCAAGCGACATATGTTCTGTGCATTATTATACCTGTATATGCATCATTGTTCTCTGTAAAGCGCCTTAATGCTAAAATTGTGGCAAGAGTGGTGTATAAAATACTGATTCTTCACCCAGCTTTCACATGGGACACAGTATTGCTCCGTTTTCACATGCTCTTTTGTCTCCAGCCTTAAAGACTCTAACAAGCAATTACAATGCAATAGGTATCGCATTTGTGAGAATTTGAGCCATTGGCATTGTAAATGACAATGCCTTTTATTTACGTATTGGTTTTGAAAACTTAAATAAAAGGCATTGTCATTTACAAAGCCTATAGCTTAAACTCGTTCTTAATTTTTAAGCACTCCACGAGCGTGCATCTGTTTCCCTGCTGTCTACCTAGTGTACTTCTCTTCCTCTTTCTCTGCTGCTCTCCCGCCTGTGTAGTTACCCCTGCCTACCTTTGTCATGCTCTCACCTTCTGATGCCCTCCCGCCTGCGTTGCTTTGTCACTTTTCTGCTTCTCCTTCTCCCAGCTGTACATTGATCCCTTTCTGTCAACAGTTTGTTTTTCTCACCTGCCATCTGCGTTCTACATTGCTCTCCTATCCTGCTTGGTTCCCTCTCCCCCACCTGCACCCTCCGTGTTGTCTCTGGCCCCCCGTGTTGCTGACACCCCCCACCCCCCAGCTAGAAGGTACCGGAGAAGCAAATAGGTCTCAAAGACGAGAACAGTTGGGTTTTCAAATGCTTGTTTAATGAAGGTTCTGAACAGTGTGGCTGCAAACAATTCTCTTATCACATTGCTGGCGGAAGCTCTGTGCATTCAACACTGACGTCTGTATACAAACCATATGATGCAGAGTTGCTTCATTTTTTCTTACCTTGTTGCCTTTTTTCTTTCCATTGCCCAAGAAGTATCAAATCACCATGTCGAATTGTGTTTCTCCACTATCAGCCACTACTTGTGATTTGGATTACTATGCCCCTGTGCTCTTCTTTTTTGTAGGAGGTAGGACCCTAGCAAAGAAGTTAAAAAGACCAGGGCAGTGGCTTTGCACATTTTTATTTCACCACTCTTATGGGCATAGGGGTAGAAGTGGGGAGTGTGGAGAGCAATTGGCATTGTAGTGAGCTTCCCTTGTATTGCATGTGCAGTCTGCTTTCTCGTACAGTTGGACTGAATTGTTAGAAACGTTCATGACAGTCTTAATTATATCAATAATGCTGGCCCCTTAGTTGGGTTTAGATTTTTTTTGCACATTATGGGGCATATTATCAAGCACGGCGTTAAAATATCGCCGCTTTAGCGGCAGAAAACTGCCGCTAAAGCGGCGATAATGGGCTTGATAATATGCCGCAGAGAATTCCAATAGAAGCCCATGTTCATACCAGAACATGGGCTTCTATTGGAATTCTCTAGGGCATATTATCAAGCCCATTATCGCCGCTTTAGCTGCAGTTTTCTGCCACTAAAGCGGCGATAATTTGAACGCCGTTTCTTGATAATATGCCCCTTACTTTCTTGTACAGTGCAAAGAAAATGCTCAATGAGAGAAGTTAAACAACACTAGAATAAGAAATAAATGTTGAGATTAAGTCACCCTTTAAAACATTCCCGCTCTTTCAGCTCTCATGTTGTGAGGGAAGAAAATATGGGCACTTTTTAGCCATGGTGTTTTATGATATTAGCAAGAAACTGATGTGAGCACTAAAACACTTTGCATCAATGCAGAACTTCTTTCACAAGTTAGAACAAGTCTTGTCTCGTCAATAACTGCTGCTGCCTTGCTTCAAGATGTATTCCACCTACTGCAGCTCTGTTACCCAGGTTTACTTAATCTGTGTTAGCATGTTGTTTATCACAGTTAAGTAGTAAGTAGAGACAGTTGTGAGCACCACTAGTTTGGTACTTAGCATTGGATCACTTTGTGTTTGTAGTTACACATCGGTGATAGTTCTGCATGGAGACCTTTTGCAGGCATGTGACCCAGGGTTTTCTTTTTTTTTGGTCTCTCTTCATGTAGTCATGTTCACTCACATGACAGCTGTCATTAGTCGTCTGTGTGACATTCTTTGAGGCCTGTAGCATTCTCTCTGCATTGTGACTGTATTGTATGGTATATGGTAGTTTCAGATGTGGGTCTGTGAGATTCTGGTTAAAGCTTGGATGATATATGTTGGTAAGTCACTAACCACATCTGAGGGTGTATTACGGTGTGGTGGAGCAGGAGCCCTGCAGAAAATCAGCATGGTTCCTGATTTTCTAGACCTGCTGTTTCCACGCCTTATTTACAGTTGGTTGAACTACTAGGTTTGCTATTGCCGGAGCTTCTGCTGGCTCTGCTTTTAGAAAAGTTTGACCTGGCGGACACTACAGAGCTATCAGATCAGTAGTTCAGAAGGCCAGCCCTATTTAAGATGGGATTTCAAATGCAGATTTTTTCTCAGCTCAGGAGCACCATGTCAAGCCTGCTACTCCTCGCCATTAAAAGTGTTCCATGGCCTCCACCCACATTGTGCGCAAAATGATTGATACAGAGAAACAAAAATAATGGCAAGCGAACCACCATGATATGGTAGCTGATCCAGCATTGCTTTCTTACGTAGGTGCTCCTGCTGTTACAGTGGAAATAATTTCCTTTGATATACTCCACCAGAGCAGTAAGGAACTAAAACTATGAAGAACAGACTGGCGGAATGCTACCATATCTTAAATCATTTCTGTACTCTGTTATATATTACCTAAATGAGAGCTGTATGTGTATTGTCTGAGTGACCCCCTTCTTGTCATGCCATTAAGAATCCTGAGTCCCAAAGCTTTGCATGTTTGTAGTTTCTTCTTCTGGCTGGCAGTTGTGTCTGGGCTTTTTCTTTTGAATGGTAATGGATACTTTGGAAGTGTTGGTTTCTAGGGTGTTGCATTATTATTAGCAATGCCAATAGCTCAAACTTTAAAAATGCGAGACCTATTGCATTGCAAATGCTTGTTTGAGTTGGACTTGAGAATTTTATGTAAAGATTCTTGATGAATTGGTCTCTTTCTTGTAGAAGATTCTCATCCTTCTTGTTCCAATTTTCGAACAAAAAGACACAGAAAACTCTATGTCTTGTACTAAGGAAGCATTTAGTTTTAGTCTCTTTTGATTTTATGAGTGTAGATGGACCAGTAAAATATTGGGTTTTTGATAAGGAATGATCTTACTTGAAAGTTTTATGATTTGTGGAAGGTGATCACTTTCTCTGTCCGGCTCTTTTATATAATAAATGATGTACTGAAATAGTGGTAAGCTTACCGCAGTATAATCTGTGATGGTTTTATTCTTTGTCAATATACGTGTGCAGAGGGTTGGTTGATCTACACAAAATCTACCATTAAGGAAGTTGGTGGAGTTAAACAGAGTCATGATTTTCTCCCCTACTTAATCACGTCACTTGAATATTGGGGCCGCCTGAACTGGAATATTCAATCTTCCTGGCCAAGAAAGAAGAGGTTCTAATTAAAATTACCTGTAAGTAACATAAAGGTATAGTTATGGTATTTTTAAGTCCATGACCAACATATGTAGTTTGGTCACTATGCTATGGTTTTTTTTTTAGGGATGGATTAATATAAATGTTCAATATGATCAAGGGCCTTGGCTGATCAAATGGCCACCTCTCTATGTTTATGGCTAAAACCCACTGCTCTTTTATTATTATTGGAGTAACATACAGCTGTAACTCTGTGCAAATATATAATACTAAACCTCCCCTTTGGCCGACCTCTTATCTTTTCTTGTGCAATTTTGGAATTCAAATTATCCAATTAGTAGAATAGACTGCAGGCTCCACATGTCCTGGATGACGATTATAGGTATTGCTTCCAATATGCAATCGTGTCTTAGTCGTAGATTATATTCATTAGGCCGCTCACGTTCCATGCACAAATATTTAATGACTTGAAGACTTGCTTATGTAGCTTGGGGACTGGGTTATTTTTCAGATTGCTTTTGAATTTGTTAGTTTAGCACACCACCAGCTCCAGTCTTAATTTAATCCCTGTTAGTCTTCAGTGCATTGCTTTTCAAGTGATCAAGAATAAGAAATAATTACATTTGCTGGCCTAGTTTTTTTACTACTGTATTTTTGCCAATGGCTTTTCTCAGGCTAATTTGTGAGGTGTTTTTTATTCTTTGACAAAGGTAGAGCTCAGTGGGGAGGATGATGTTTTACTGTTGAGTTCGCCATATTAGTTGGGTAAACATTTCCCAAATATTTTATAATTTTGCTTTCCCATTTTTAAAGAATGTTCTCCTTAAATAGACCAGGGATGACATGTCTAAGTTGGCCTTTGCCACCATAGTTGGTTCATTTAGAAATGCCCTTGAGGAGGTAAATAATACAGATTCAATGTCTCTTCTCCCCCGCCACTGACAACCTTACCACTTACAAGCTTACAACCCACTACAATTCGACAATGAAAACCGTCCTAGACCAGGTAGCTCCCCCCTGAAACAATAAAAAGGGTTAGAGACACGCATTTGAGATCCTGGCTCAACAAAGACAACTTGGAAAGAAGACAACTAAGAGCTCCATAAAGACTGTGGAGAGCCAACCTGTGGCTAACCCGCCTCTACCAGCTCAGAAAGGAACGCCGGAAATACATAAATCACATAATAAAAGAGAAAGCAACTTTCTACCACAGTACGCTTGATAAAGCAGAAAAATGCCCCAAAGAGCTTAATAACAGCATCAAACAACAAACCTTCCAAACTAAGCCCTTTTTCGTCTGCAAAGAACGCTGCAACAACTTTGCCAAATTCTTCAACCATAAAATTACAAAGATTGAACTTTCCTTAGACTGTCCCACGTGGACATCTGCTGGCCATCTGCCTCCCAGCCCTCCACAGAGGTTAGTAACTCCTCTACTTCCCCCTCAATCCCGCCAGCTGTGGCTTCTCTACCTTCGACCACCAGCATTAAGCAGAGCACAAGGTCCTTCCAGCACCCAGGAGTTGGAAGGCTTTCTAGCCACTCATGGAAGAGGACATCTATAAGGTGACTGCAAAATCCAAACCCTTCTCGCACTATGCAGATCTTCTTCCAGCATCCTTGGCTAAAAGTCTCAACCACGCCATAATCCCTCACTGAACCAGGATAATAAACAGCTCTCTGATTAATGGGACTATGCCTGACTGCCTTAAATAGGGCCCTGTTAAAATTTTTAAAACCAGGCATACTGGATGACCTCAACAATTTCAGGCCCTGTTTTGGATTTAAATCTGTTTTTATTTTGAAGAGAAAACCAGGGGGAGGGTCCACCTGTACACAGCTCAACGCCTACAACCCATTGGAGGGCCGGCCGCGTAGTATAGGGAAGGTATATAAAGTGCAGACGTTAATTACTATTGCAGACGTTACACAGCAAGTCGCCTACAACCCATGATGGGCCGGCCGCGTATGATATGAGGCATTGCATAGGAGCTCAAATGTAAGGAAGCCTCTAGGCAAAGAGAACAAGAAGACCCAACTTCAACATGGACAGAAAAGGGGAGAGATAAACCTGAAGAAAGAGAGAGAAAAGAGAGAATAGGCAGGGAAGGGAATGAGGGGGGACATGTAGAATAGAAAGTGAAAGAGAGTTACTGTGGGGGAGTCGAGTTAATAGAGAGGGTAACAAGGATTGGGGACCATTATGAACATGAAGTCCAAGAGTTGTGGTCCAAGACAGTACCTAAGAAAGATAAGGCGGCGGGGTGGGGGGGAGGGGGAGAGGACAGAGGCGTAGGGCAGTAAGCTTGCCCCTCTGGGAAAGCTGTGGCGGGCATGGGACAGGACCAGACCGATTACGTAGGGATTCTGTCAGTCAGGTGGGTAGACAGCGTCTTCAAAGAGGTGTAGAGACATGCGTGTTCCATTTTATAAAGATAAGTGACCAGTGGCTGCCATATTTTGGTGAAGTGTGTGTCGCGAGATTGCAAGCGTGCAGTAAGTAGTTCCATAGTTACTATGTGCCACATACGCGTGAACCAGATGTTAATGGGAGGGGGCTCAGGTTTTTTCCAGTACAAGGCTATGAGCTGTTTAGCGGCACCGAGCATGTGGAGGACGATATGCCAATCACTATGGGTGAGTACGTGCAGATTGTCGGGTTTGAGGCCTAGGAGAATTGTGACTGGAGTGTCAGGCAGGGGGAAACCAAGCACCTCCTTAATATGACTAAGAACCTCTTTCCAATATAGGGTCAGGTGCGGGCAGGTCCACCAGACATGGATAAAATCTCCCGGGGAGCTCGATCACCTCCAACACAGAGGAGAGGAAGTGGGAAACATCTTGTGCAGTTGAAGGGGAGTGTAATACCAGTGCGTCATTATCTTATATGCAGTTTCCCGTTGAGAGATGCTGCGGTACACCTTCAGGATGTTCTGCCACAGGCGGTTCCATTGGGCAGGGGTGATGTCAGAGGGAGTTGTCGATTGCCATTGACGTTGGTATGGGTGAATATTCACGAGTGGGGGGTGTTGTAGAACCTGGTAAGTCCGAGAGATGAGCCCCTTGGAATCGTCAAAGGAGCGCACTAGGCGCTCAAAGGGAGTGAAAGCGCAGGTGGCAGCCTGTGTTAGGGGAGACGTGAGTACCCAGTGACGATGTTGCACGTATTGGAGTCTTGCTCCTTCCGATAGCCCGAACTCTTCCTTGCATTGCTCAAAGGTTTTGAAGACGTCGCCTAAAAACAGATCCCGGATCATTCTGCATCCACCCTCCAACCAGGCAGAAAACACCTGGAAGTTGACAGCCGGCGGGAAAAGCAAATTTCCAGCGATGGGAGTATGGGGGGATGGGAAGGTAGTGAGCCCCTTGGTGACAGCCACTTTGTCCCAGATGTCCAGTACCGTCCTGGTGGGAAGGGCAATATAGGCGCTAGGGGAGCGTGAGGGGAGGTCCCAGATGGTTTGTCCAGTTACCGCCCTGTCCATATGGAACCATACCTTTTCGCTCTCCCTCGCCATCCACTGAGAGATAAAGTGAAGGTGGGGAGCCCAGTGTATTCTAATAAGTTGGGACACTCAGGCCCGCCCCTATCCCTTGGGAGCATAAGGATTTTGTTGGAGAAACGGGAGTACTGACATTTTGATGGCATTCAGGAGGCCCAGCCAACATAGGGTGAGAAGCTTCCAAGAGCGTAGATCCTCCAAAACCGCTCGCCTGCATTCCCGCCAATTGACTTGGGACCACATTGCAAGTGAGGGGGTCAGTAGGAGTCCTAGGTAGCGAATGGAGCTAGTAGCCCATTTGTAAGGAACGAGGGATTGAAGCATGGGGATCTCCTCCCCTAGGATCGTACGGTTCAGGGCCCAGGACTTCTGGTGGTTAATTTTAAGGCCAGATGCCAATTCAAAGGACCGCAATAAAGAGAGTAATGCCGGGAGAGAGGTGTGCGGGAGAGACAGCGTAAGAATCAGGTCGTCGGCAAAAAGAGCCACTTTGTGCTGCTGACCCCCAAGGGAGATGCCATGAACGTCGGTGGGTTGCCGGATCATCATGGCCAGAGGTTCCACCACGAGCGCAAACAACAGGGGGGAGAGGGGGCAGCCTTGCTGCGTGCCTCTGTGAATAGATATGGGGTTGGTAAGTTGACCATTGACCCGCACTCGAGCCTGCGGGGAGATGTAGGGAGCCATGATCCGGGTTATCATGAGCGGTCTCAGCCCGATTTTGTGCAGCACCGCTCGAAGGAAGGTCCAATCCACTCGGTTGAACGCCTTTTCCATGTCGAGCAATAGTAGACATGCAGGTATGTTCCAGTGATGGGCCTTCCCTACGATATGCACAATGCGGCCACGTTATCTGCTCCCTGTCAAAGTCGGATGAAGCCAACTTGATCAGGTTCAATAAGGCTGGGTAAAAGAGGATCGAGACGTTTAGCAAAGATTTTAGTGTATATTTTAAGATCCGAATTCAGAAGTGCTATGGGATGAAACGAAGAACGGAGTGTGGGGTCCTTGCCAGGTTTGGGGATGAGGGCAATCTACGCTAGCCCCATGGAGAGGGACGGTCCCTCAGTGTCAGTAAATGAAATAAAAAGACGCAATAAGTGCGTCTGGAGCTGCGGTAAAAAGAGTCGGTAGAAAGACAGGGGAAGACCGTCTGGGCCCGGCGTTTTCCCGAGGGGTAGGTCTTTCAAGGCACTCGCAAGTTCCTCTTGGGTAAGGGGCTCTTCCAGCTGCTGAATGTGGTATCGACTGATCGGTGATCAGGGGCAGTTGTCCAAAATGGCTTGCACCCTGTCCAGAGGTGGCGTATCCTTGGCATACAGTGCCGAATAATACGTATAAAAGGGATCGCGTTTAGCCGCTTCAGTGGTAGGCCGCGTGCCATCGCCAGTCTGAACATTGGCGATGTGTGCTTTGGCAGCTCGCGCTCGTAGGTGTCTGGCTAGGACCGTACCCACTTTGTCTCCGCCTTCAAAATAGTGTTGCTTCAGCGTCAAGAGAGCCCGTTCGGCTTTGTTAGTACGAAGGGAGTGCAGTTGGCCTCGAAGGTTCGCCAGGCGCCTTTTAAGCGCAAGTGAGGGGCGCGCCTGGTCTTGTCGTTCAAGGGCCTTAATGTCCCTAGATAGGTTGCTTTCCAGGAGGCGCGCTTCTCGTGTCCGTGCAATAGCGAGTGATGTTATGTGGCCTCGGATCGTGGCCTTAAATGCATACCACACTATAGGGAAAGAGGTTTCGGGGATGTCATTGGTTGCAAAGTAGGACTCAATGGCAGCTCGCAGGATTTCCATGTCCACTGGATCCCGAGGGATATGCAGGGGTAGCCGCCAAAGTGGGGTCCGAGGGGTACAAGCAGTCGGGCCGTGCAGGAGAAGTTCAAGATGAGCATGATCTGTGACCGATATGTCAGACATGGAGGCCGAGAGCGATTCCTCGATCAGGCTCTATGTACATGCTATAAGTACATGTATGTTCCCTCCAGTTCCAGCTATAAAGACGCAAATACATGTGCATCCAACGTCAACATGCCCTCTTTCAGATCCGCCATGAATGGGTCGAATATTCCATTCCTAAGTATGAAAGGCCACCGACTTTATGTGGTTCACTTTTCTAGTTTTGTAGTTCAGGCGAGTAGGCCCTGAATTCTGCCATCAAGCCTTTTTCTGCTTCTGCCTCAGAAATGCTCCAGCTTGGACCTGCATCCGTGTCCATGAACTTTGTCTTACTCCCTGCGCGGCTAACGGTGCCTGACGCGGCCTGTTGCCTGCCAAAAACTGTATTCAGCCTTCAAGTTATCTGCTCCGCTCCTCATCCAATGCATTCCTGTCTAGTAGTTTAGGTAAACATCCCTCCAGCTACCGAGCAAAAGGCTCGGCCTCGCTATCTCTATGCAAGTAATTCATAGCCCCTGTTACTATGGAAGATTCCTGCCCCCTCGCATCACATGTAGACACATAGACGCTTGTACACGCACTAACAGTCAGTATAGAATAGGATCTGTCCGAGAAGACCCTTCCTTCCAGATAATATAGTTCCTTAAACACAAGATATTAGATATGATTTAGGACTAGGTTGTCCTGACACCCCAGACTTCTGTCTCCACATGTAGGGCCAAATGTCAAGTTCCATTCACCCTCTAGTTGCACGTCAATCACACGTCATGCGGCTGCGCGCGCACCTTTGCCAAATATTTCTGCTGACACTGCAGGATTCTCTTATGGATCCACCCACTTGTGACATCATTTTAAATGACGTTTCTAGTATACGCCTGTATTTACGCCTATTTTTCATTACGTATGTGTATTCTTATCTGTATTATCAGCTGTTACGCCTCCTGCATCTGTCTTAATGCAATACTTTTCATATAAATATTGTTACTTGTCAATAATGTATGGCTGATCCCTTCCTGAACCTTCGTGGTGATGGAATATGATTGCCTAGTTCGAACTATAATTCCTTTGTAAGGAATAAAGCCCTTTTCAGAACCTCTAATACCACGGATTCTGCCTCTTATTTTGACTGAGTTATTCTTACTAGATTTTACCGCATAAAAAATAGTACAGGTAATTTAAATATTTACCACATAAATTGGCGCCCGAACAGGAATCAGAGAAGAACAAGAACATGAACAAAGACGTATGAAAGACACGAAAATGAAAATGCTAGTGGCTCAGTCAGTTCCAGCTGACGGTCATAAAAAGGGTACGACACAATCCAATGATTCAACGGGTCCCGTTAGAGGGACATGCAACTATTGTAAACAGCCAGGTCATTATATACACGATTGCGCAGTTCTGAAACATAATATCTCTACGGGTATAACAAAAGAGAGACCACGTCCGCCTAGACAGGATCAGATCCAACAACAAGTACCTCAGAATATACAGCCTATGCCAGCTGTACAACAGACCACACCACAACCACAACAACAATTACAACAACAGCCACAGCCTATTGCTGCAACACAAAACACGACACAACAGATGTACCAGTATGCACAAAATGACTATCCAGAGTATCAGCGCTACACATGAAATAGCCTAGAGAGGGAAGTTGGCTTACCCCTTATTGAGGTTCCAGTAGATCAAGAGGGTCCTTATGTACAAAGTCAGTTATTAGGGAAAGATAGAAAGTTTCTACTCGATACAGGGGCAAGCAGAACCACTATCCGTCACAGCGAAGTCCCAGGGGTACCCCTCTCAGGCTCACAAAATATCTCCCTTGGTTTTTCAGGAAAGCCTACTGTTAACGAAGTATCGCAACCACTTGCATTTACAGTCGGTCCATTAACACGGACTACAGATCTATTACTTACGAAATCATGTCCAGAAAACTTGTTAGGTATAAAAACATTGAAGGCTCTAGGAGCTGTAATATGTTGTTCTCCGGAGGGAGTACGACTATTTTTGCGTGACTTTAAAGGTCACTACGTATCTAGAGACATGGATCACCGGTTACAGAATCTACCTGCACATTTATGGGCACAAGGCCCCACTGATGTAGGTTGTATGCACATTACACCATATCGAGTCACACTCAAAACAGGAGTGGTACTACCACGAATGCGACAATACAAATTACCGCCAGATGCTGTTGTGGCTTTACTGCAAATCATTGACGAGCTCATCGCACAAGGAGTGGTTGTAGAAACCGACACCAATATATGTAATTCCCCGATAATTCCGATTCTTAAACGAACCGATCCAAAAGCACCACCTGTATATCGATTAGTTATTGATCTGCGAGAATTAAATAAATGCATTGTACCACAATACCCCGTGGTCCCAGATATCTCTTCATTATTAACGGCCATAGATTCAGAAGCAACGTTCTTTACTGTAATTGATCTCAAGAACGCTTTCTTTAGCGTCCCAATCGATCCGGAAAGCCAATATTTGTTCGGATTCAGTTTAAATGGACGAAGTTTTAAATTCACACGCGCACCTCAAGGATTCACAGAAAGCCCCAGCATCTATAGCCAAGCACTGAAAAGAGAACTTGACAGTATTCACATGCCAGCTAACACTGCCCTGCTTCAATACGTCGATGATCTGTTGATCACCGCACGAAGCGAACCTGAATGTGAAAAAGCATCACTGACGGTTTTACATTTCTTAGCCGACAAGGGGCACAAAGTGTCCCCTTCGAAACTACAATTCTGTGTCCAGCAAGTTGTGTACCTAGGGCACTTGCTGTCCAAATGGGGGAGACAGCTCACACCTGATCGCATCCAGTTAATTGTAAACATGCCACCACCCAAGACACAAAAGGAGGTACGGGCCTTCATAGGCCTCACTTCGTACTGTAGGCAGTGGATCCCCCAATATGCATTTTTAGCTAAACCACTCATTCAGTTAACAACACAGGAGGCAGCGACACCGACTGTCCTCCCTTGGACTCAGGAACATACACAAGCTTTTGAAAGCTTAAAGAAAGCTTTATGCCAAGCACCTGTTTTAGCAACGCCATGTTACAGCAAACGTTTTACACTTTTTGTTACAGAACGTGAAGGTACTGCTTTGTCAGTACTCACGCAGGAACAAGCAGGATCACACAAGCCATGTGCTTATTTTTCTAGTACATTAGATCCCGTAGCTCAGGCTCTTCCTGCGTGCCTGAAATCAGTAGCAGCAACAGCTTTAGCAATCAGACAAAGCGACGCCATAGTGTTAGGACATCAATTGACAGTACAAGTACCACACGCAGTAGAGGTTCTCTTGAACCGGACCCAAACACAACACTTGACTATAGCAAGACTGACGGGTTATGAACTAACATTGTTCCAGCCACACATAGAAATCAGACGCTGTAGTACATTAAATCCTGCCACACTTTTGCCATTAAATGGAACAGACCCATTGGCACATGATTGTATTGAAGTCATTACTATTACGACGAAACCCAGACAAGACTTGACAGATATTCCATTATCAGACCCAGACCTGACATTGTATGTAGATGGTTCATGCATGAGAACAAATACAGGAGAATTAGTGGCCGCTTATGCAGTCACAACAGACACTGAAATTATTGAAACAAATTGTATCGATACCTTGTCAGCTCAAGCAGCAGAGCTCATCGCTCTGACACAAGCCTGTATTCAAGCCAAAAATAAGAAAGTCAACATATACACAGATTCACGTTATGCATTCGGAGTCGTCCATGACTTCGGCGTGCTGTGGCGAGAGAGAGGTTATTTAACGTCTCACGGTGCCCACATCCAGCACGGTCCCCTTATTCAAGCTCTGTTAGATGCAATACATCTGCCTACTTCAATATCTATCATGAAGTGCAAAGCCCATACGAAAGTGACGGACATTATTTCTCAGGGTAACGACCTAGCTGACAGAACAGCTAAACAGACTGCTCAGAATCAGACTCATCCAACTGACACGACAAAGACAATAGTTCCGACACCAACACACTGCATGACAGTTAAGGATCCCGCCCTTGATGTAATTGACATACAGACACATGCTACACCAGAAGAAATAAAGAGATGGACTGAATTAGGAGGGATCCAAACGGATCAAGGATGGATGACGAAGGGAAAATCTATATGGTTTCTCCCCGACTCAATGGTTCAGGTCATCATTAACACAATACATAGTCCAGCGCACCTAGGAGAGAAAGCTATGCTAGACAGTATTCAACGCATTTGGTTCAATAAACACTTACGAGCAGCAGCTAAACAGAAAGTACGTACCTGTATGATTTGTTGTCAGTTCAATCCAGGAAAAGGCGTACCTGTAGACCAGGGTGGATTTCAACCCCCTGAACACCCTTTTGAAGTCCTCCAGATGGATTATATCCAGATGGAACGTTGTCGAGGATTCAAATATGTCCTCGTAGTTGTATGCGCTCTTTCCCGGTGGACAGAGGCGTATCCCGTCTCAGATTACACTGCCCCGACTACTGCCAAACAGTTAGTTCGAGAATTCTTCCCACGGTATGGTTTGCCCCGCATCGTGTACTCAGATAATGGCCAGCCGTTCTCATCCGAGCTAATGAAACATGTTTCACTTCTGTTAGGCTACCAATGGAAATTCCACTGTGTCCGACATCCCGAGGCAGCAGGTCTAGTAGAACGACATAATCAAACTCTGAAAATTAGACTGTCCAAAGTATGTAGAGAAAAAGGTGTCGACTGGATAGTAGCCTTACCAGTTGCGCTCTTTTACATGAGAATGGTAGCACATTCTCGAACAGGGCTATCCCCGTATGAGGTGATCTTCGGTAGACCACCAAATATGTGGGGGACGCCTATACCTCGTAAAATCACTGATGTTGACTGTAATATGCTGACAGATTACCTGGCTTCCTTGATGTCTGCACTACAATCTTGTCGTTCACAGGTAGCTGCAGCTTTTCCCGACAACACTGAGGTGAAGCCCCACGACGTGGTTCCGGGGGACCTCGTGTTTGTGAGGAATTTTGACAGGAGGAGCCAGCTGGAGCCTCGGTGGCAGTCGCCGAAGCTCGTCTTATTGACCACAAGGACAGCCGTGAAGATTGAGGGACGTAAAGGGTGGTTGCACTCGAGCCACATCAAAAAATTTCATGGACTACCGTCCGATGTGAACCCTCAGCCCTGCATTCCCTCACAGACTGATTCAAAACTACCTCTGGTTGAAATGGCCAAGAGTGAAAACTATAAACTGAAACTAAGGTCTAGCAAGTCAGACAATTTGATTGTTTAAGTCCTCCCCAAGGTGAATCGGTTGAATTTGTCTCTGACATGTATCCTCTAGACCGAAATAGAGAGAGAAATAGACAGGAACAGCTCAAGAAACAGGCGTACTGTAAATCACTTCGTAGTCACTGCATAGTGACATTATTGATTATGTTTTTTCTAAGTCTTCTGATTATTAGTGTCAGTATATTTTTACACATGTATTACCCTATCTCCAAGCGTGCTTTCAATGCTACTGCCGAACATTCTTTTAGCGAATTACCCCCACATGAGTTGTCCTATAGATTTGCACTGCGCAACAACACATTCATTAGTATGTTACATCATTCTCATCAGACCAGCAATGCTACAAATTGTTGGATATGTGGCCGACTCCCTCCCTATCAGAAATACAAGGGAGTTCTGCCCCTCTTTCCGTATCCATTCACACACAATGGCTCCTGTGGAGCATGGTTTAGTTTGATTAATTCCCTAGATTCAAATACAGTAGTTTACCAAGACAATTGGGTATGGGGAAACCTGAACCTAGTTTAACTTAAAGTCTGCTACCCTAACAAGGAGGGACTTCCCAAAAGAACAGGAACTGATCTAGAAAATGAAGTATATGGATTAGGTAACTTTACACTTAATCTTATGATCCTGAATATTGAATCCGAAGCTACACCGATCTTGCCCGCTATGTCAGTATTTCCAGTTAGAGGCGAATTATGTGTAAGAAAGAATGGTTCAATACACATGGGCCATAGTAAATGTACCACTGTAATAGAATTCAGTGATAAAGGCAAATCTACATTTAGAGCTTCTCGTCACTCCTACTTCATCTGTGGTCACACCGCATACATACGCCTACCCCTAGATTGGGATGGTACCTGTTACATTGCATTCCTTCTGCCACCTGTTTTCCTAGCCCCGCCTGATTACCATAGGAATACCCATTTAGTACACAATAGACAGCAGAGAGATCTCCCGATTGTCGACTACACTGAAACAGCATGGGAGAAATACACAGATTTCAATAAAGGTTTCTTTCCCTACATAGGTACAGTCACTAATAGTAAGCTGATACGTAGATTAACTAGAACCCTTGAAGCAGTAGTGAATGAAACTACTTCCGCCCTGGGCAACTTAGCAGAGGAGCAGTCTGCGATGCGGATTGTTGTTCTCCAAAATCGTCTTGTCCTTGACGTCATTCTGGCCGATAGGGGCGGAGCTTGTAGGGTCATCGGATCAAGTTGCTGTGTTTTCATACCAGAAAACGCGCCGTCAGTATATAAAGCCATAACTCGACTTCATAAGATTGTAAGCCAGATACACCAGAATCCAGGCACCTGGACTTGGTCCGGTTGGTTCTGGAGCGTGTTGTCAGCCTGGGGATGGAGGATCCTATCCTTCCTAGGTATTGGCTTTCTCATACTATTCAGTTGCTGCTTGTGTCTACAATGTGGGCCAGCGATTTGTGGTCTATGTGCCACATCGTGTATCCCACCTTCAAATTTTCATTCGAGATCCCGGAAGAAGAAAGAAGAACAAATGATGCTATATGAACAGATTGATGGATTGATGAAGATGGATATTTCATGAGGGTCCGTAGGGGACAAGGAGGGAATGTGGAAATGTGAATTTTTATGGTCAATTGTGTCCCCTATCTTAGACCCCAACGGCTCTATGTACATGCTATAAGTACATGTATGTTCCCTCCAGTTCCAGCTATAAAGACGCAAATACATGTGCATCCAACGTCAACATGCCCTCTTTCAGATCCGCCATGAATGGGTCGAATATTCCATTCCTAAGTATGAAAGGCCACCGACTTTATGTGGTTCACTTTTCTAGTTTTGTAGTTCAGGCGAGTAGGCCCTGAATTCTGCCATCAAGCCTTTTTCTGCTTCTGCCTCAGAAATGCTCCAGCTTGGACCTGCATCCGTGTCCATGAACTTTGTCTTACTCCCTGCGCGGCTAACGGTGCCTGACGCGGCCTGTTGCCTGCCAAAAACTGTATTCAGCCTTCAAGTTATCTGCTCCGCTCCTCATCCAATGCATTCCTGTCTAGTAGTTTAGGTAAACATCCCTCCAGCTACCGAGCAAAAGGCTCGGCCTCGCTATCTCTATGCAAGTAATTCATAGCCCCTGTTACTATGGAAGATTCCTGCCCCCTCGCATCACATGTAGACACATAGACGCTTGTACACACACTAACAGTCAGTATAGAATAGGATCTGTCCGAGAAGACCCTTCCTTCCAGATAATATAGTTCCTTAAACACAAGATATTAGATATGATTTAGGACTAGGTTGTCCTGACACCCCAGACTTCTGTCTCCACATGTAGGGCCAAATGTCAAGTTCCCTTCACCCTCTAGTTGCACGTCAATCACACGTCATGCGGCTGCGCGCGCACCTTTGCCAAATATTTCTGCTGACACTGCAGGATTCTCTTATGGATCCACCCACTTGTGACATCATTTTAAATGACGTTTCTAGTATACGCCTGTATTTACGCCTATTTTTCATTACGTATGTGTATTCTTATCTGTATTATCAGCTGTTACGCCTCCTGCATCTGTCTTAATGCAATACTTTTCATATAAATATTGTTACTTGTCAATAATGTATGGCTGATCCCTTCCTGAACCTTCGTGGTGATGGAATATGATTGCCTAGTTCGAACTATAATTCCTTTGTAAGGAATAAAGCCCTTTTCAGAACCTCTAATACCACGGATTCTGCCTCTTATTTTGACTGAGTTATTCTTACTAGATTTTACCGCATAAAAAATAGTACAGGTAATTTAAATATTTACCACAACATGAGAGATAAAAATATGATCGATACGTGAATCAATGAGGGGTCCGCCTGGAGCATGTGTTCCCACAAGAGTGCCCGTAGGTATGAGTCCTGCGCCTGGTTGGGCGCATAGATATTGCACAATGTAAAAGAGCGATGCCCGATCTTGATCCCAACTTTGATAAAGCGACCATCCTGACCTCGAACTACCTTGGATTCTCCCTGTCTGATGCCAGGTCTACAAAGTATCGCCACTCCAGCCGTTTTTGTGGGGGCTGTAGCCACAAATTGGAGAGGGTAGCGTGGGTGAGCCATTCGGGGGACATCAGCCTTCAACAAGTGAGTCTCCTCCAGGAGGATGACGTCAGGGTTTTGCTGCAGGAGGTAGCGCCAAATCGGGCGTCGCTTGTTGGGGGAGTTAAGCCCCTTAACATTAAGGGACAGGATCTTCAGGCAGGGGACAGTAGTCATGTTTGTGCCGGGGTCAGAAGCAATCCGGTATGCCAGTGTAGGGAGCGGTGTAGTGCACTAGGTGAGAAGGGCCGAGGGATGTCGTTCCTGTTAAGGGGGGGAGACCGTCGTGGGGGGTACCCCCACCCGCCATAGAAAGAGATAGAGAAGAAAGAGAGAGGAAAGAGAGAAAAGAGAATAAGAGGTCAAGATATGAAAAATACAACATTGGCCAACAGGGCCACAGTATCCTGTTCCAGTCCAGGGACAAGCGCGGCCAAAGGGCACAGGTCATTCCGGAAAAGAAACTCTTCCAGGAGTGGGGGGGAGGGGCGGGTCCTCCAAACGCAGAGCGTATCAGAAGGGAGGGCAGCCTCGCGTCGCCTGACCCGCATGGGTGGAGCTGGGGATTCGCCATACACAGATTGGGGCACCAACCCATCAGTTCAGAATAATAGGTGCAGGTTGTATGCCAGAATGAGACAAGCATGGGTGCATTTCAGTTCCATCAGGGTGTGGAGGAGAGAGAGCTAGTTGGTGAACGACTCTCTTCCATGGATCGGATATGTTGGATAATATCCTGTTTAGCTTGTGAGGCAGACTGCTCCCCCAGGTGTGAGGCCCACCTGGGGCGGCGTATCCTGGACCAGGATGGCTTTGCAGGTTCCCGGGCATGGGAGGGCAGGCGCCTTGGGCTAGGAGGCGGTGTGATGGAGAGGCGTAGGAGATGAGCCGCTTCCTGGAACGACCGCACCATCCGGCGTTTATGTTCCCAATGAAAAATAAGCATGAAGGGGTGGCCCCATTGATACTGGATGTTCAGGCTTCACAGTTTGTCCGTGATGGGTTTAAAGTCCCGGGGTCTACGCAATGTGGTGGGGGCAAGGTCCTGGAAGATCTGTATGGTGGCGCCTTTATAGGCGAGTTCCGGCTTAGAGCGTACCGCTTTGAGAATTGCCTTCTTCTCAGTAAAAAAGTGAACCCGGGTCAGGATGCCTGGTATGAGGCCCATTCGACTGGGAGGTCCCGACACTCAGTGCTCCTGATCTAGAGCCGGAGGGGAGGCGTCGTCATCGCCCCAGATTTCATGTAGTAGCTGCGTAACAAACGTCATGATGTCTGACCCCTCAGCCCCAGCCGGTATCCCCCTAATGCGGAGATTGTTGCGGTGGCTCCGGTTTTCCAAATCTTCTTGCTTTAGTTGCAGGTCAATGTGCTGCTCTTCTAGGATGGCCAGCCGCTGCCAGAGGTGCTCTTGGTCTTCCGTCCGGGCGTCCACTGTCTTTTCGAGGCCATCCACTCTCTCACCCAAGTCGGTGACCTCTTTTCTAAGCTCCTGGATGCAGGAGTGGACTTCCGAGCGCAAGGAGCCAATTTCGGACTTGAGCTCCGTCATGAAGTTTGCCATGAAAGACTGTGTAATTAGCGTTGAGTCTTCCCCATTCGACAACGCCGTTACATCAGGAGCAGCTAGGCCCGATTTATTCCAGAGTGCAGCAACCGGGTTGTCGTTCTGGGATGCCGCCGGATCCTTCCCCGCCTTAGTGCGCGTCACCTTCCCTCGGGGCCGAACGCCTTCCAATCCCCAAGAAGGCGGTAGGGGCGGGCAAGGGGGAAATGGGTACCGTTCAAGAGTGTCTGGGGACTCTGAGTGAAAATACGTTAGTTGTCACAGGAGACACCACACTCAGCAGTCTGAAGGCTGCGAGGGGGGAGGGAGGGACCAGCCACGTGGCAGAGGTTGATGGCACCTTGGAGACTCTGTCGCCTAGGAGGCCAGTCGCTGTATGGTCCAGTTATGTGGCTTTGGGGGCACGGTTCTCAGGTGGTTTTCTTCTTTTTGGGAAGGCCATCAGCACCTTTCTCAGCGGATATTCCATCGCTGAATGTTGGAGTGCCTCAGGGCTCAGTTTTGAGCCCAACTCTTTTTAATATTTATATGGCACCATTTGCACCCCTAGCGGAGAAACATGGGGCTAAAGTTATAACCTATGCCGATGACTCCCAATTGTTGTTCACGTATGAAAAGGATGAGCCGCTAAATGAAATTTTAATACATCGATGCCTGACCAAAGTTTTTGATTGGTTTCGACTAAACCAACTGTCATGCAATTCCGCCAAAACTGAAATTATCTTTTTCGGACACACCCCTGGTGATGAATGGCGGAATTGGTGGCCTCAAGACCAGCCTCCACCACCCAGTCCTTTCACCACTGTGAAGAATCTCGAAGTCATGCTTGAATCGGATCTTTCCATGAAGTCGCAGGTTCAATCTGTGGCTGGCACGTGCTTCAGACTTTTAAAAATTATGAGGAACTTCCTACCACTGTTGCCATTGTCCCATAGGAAGACAGTAGTCCAAGCCTTGATTATGTCAAGGCTGGATTATACCAATGTATTATACCTGGGCATCCCAAAAAATTTATTGGGCCGCCTACAGGTTGTTCAAAATGCGGCAGCCAGAGCGGTGTCTTTGGTAGGGCCTAGGACCCACATGGCGAGTCATTTAAAAACCTTACACTGGCTTTCAGTGAAAAATAGGATTGACTTCAAGGCTCTGGTGCTGGCCTTTAAGGCTCACCATAACAGCGGGGCTCAGTACATCAGAAAGAGAATTACACCCTATATTCCAGCCAGGACGTTGAGGTCATCTGCTCAACATCTGTTATTGGTGCCAAAATTCATCCGGACCAGAAAGTGGGGACGTTCCTTCCGGGTGGGAGTGGGAAGACTATGGAACTCGCTGCCTGTCTCCCTCAGACAAGAGCGAGAGCTTCTTAGCTTCAGACGCCAACTTAAGACCTGGCTGTTCCTTCAGTAATATAGCTTTGCAGGATTATGAGTGCAAACTGTCTCTCTTTTCAAAGGGGGACCTCTTAGCGCCGGGACACTCCTTGGAGTAGCCGTGCGCTTTACAAATTCCCCATAACATTAACATTATGTAGGCCAGAGCTGTCGTGCGTCGTGCCACAGGAGCCCGCAGAGTGGTCCACAGGAGAGTCCAGGGCACGGCCTGCATAAGCCTCAGACAGTCCCACCGCGCTGGCGATGTGTGTAACTAGAGAGCGTCAGGGTCTTGTGGTAAATAATTTAATTACCGGGACTTAATTTGATGCGGAAAATCTATAACAATAGCTCAGTAAAATAAGAGGCAGAATCCGTGGTATTAGAGGTTCGGGACGGGCTTTATTCCAGAATCAATTTAAATTGGCGCTCCATATTCCATCACCACGAGGGTTCAGGAAGTGAAGACGTTACTTTATTGACAAGTAATCATTTTTATACAATAGGCATTACAGTGAAGCAAATGCAGGAGGCGTAACAATTGATAGTAAAGATAAAACATACATGCGTAGCTAGAGTGGGTGTAACTGGGCGTAACTAAAGAACGTCATCAGGTATGATGTCATAATAGGGTGGTTCCATGAAAGAATTTCGCAATGTCAGCAGAAATACTTGGCAGAAATGCGCGCGCAGCAGCATGACGTGTGATTGACGTGCAACTAGGGGGAGAAGGGGACTTGACATTTAGCTCTACATGTGGCGACAGAAGTCTGGAGGGTCAAGTCAACCTAATCCCAAATCATATCTAACATCCTATGTTTAAAGAACTATGTTATCCAAAAGAGAGGTCTCTTAGAGTAGAATCTTATTCTATACTGACTATACTGACTATACTGACTGTTAGTGCGTGTACAAGCGTCTAAGTGTCTATACTAGATGCGAGGGCCGAAATCTTCCATAGTAACAGGGCTATGAATCACTTGCAAAATGACAGAGAAGCCGGACCTTTTGCTCGGTAGCTGGAAGAATGTTTACTTAAACTACTAGACAGGAATGCATTGGGTAGGGAGCGGAGCAGATAATTTCGAAGGTGAAATACAGTTTTTGGCAGGCAACAGGCTGATGTCAGGCACCGTTAGCCGCGCAGGGAATAGGACAAAGTTCATGGATACAGATGCGAGCTCAGACCGGAGTTTTCAGAGGCAGGAGGCAGGAAAAGCTTGATGGCAGAATCAGGGCCTACTTGCCTGGACTGTAAAAATGGCATAAGTGAACCATATAAAGGCGGTGGCCTTTCATACTTAGGAATGGAATATCCAGCCCATTCATGGCGATCTGAAAGAGGACATGTTGGCGGTGGACGCACATGTGTTTGCGTCTTCATAACTGGAACTGGAGGAAACATACATGTACTTGTGATTTATACATGAAACCGTTGGGGTCCAAGATAGGGGACATAACTGACCAGAAAAATCCATATTTCCACATTCCCTCCTTGTCCCCTACTTGCCCGTCAAGAGATATCAATCTTCATTAATCCATCGATCTGTTCATATAGCATCATTTGTTCTTCTTTCTTCTTCCGTGATGAATGAAATCTTGGTGGTGGAATACACGATGTGGCACACAGACCACAGATCGCTGGTCCACATTGTAGGCATAGACAGCAACTGAATAATATGAGGAAGCCAATACCTAGGAAGGATAGGACCTTCCATCCAAAGGTAGATAATACACTCCAAAACCAACCGGACCAAGTCCAGGTGCCTGGATTCTGGTGTATCTGGCTTACAATCTTATGAAGGCGAGTTATGGCTTTGTATACAGATGGCGAATTTTCTGGTATGAAAATGCAACAACTTGATCCGATGACCCTACAAGCTCCGCCCCTATCGGCCAGGATGACGTCAAGGACAAGACGATTTTGAAGCACAACAATCCGCATAGCAGACTGCTCTTCTGTTAAATTGCCTAAGGCGGAAATAGTTTCGTTCACTACTGCTTCAAGGGTTCTGGTTAATCTACGTATCAGCTTACTATTGGTAACTGTACCTATATAGGGAAAGAGACCTTTATTGAAATCTGTGTATTTTTCCCATGCTGTCTCAGTGTAATCGACTATTGGGAGATCTCTCCTTTCTCTATTGTGTACTAAATGAGTATTTCTGTGATAATCAGGAGGAGCTAGGAAAACAGGTGGCAAAAGGAATCCGATGTAGCAGGTACCATCCCAATCTAGTGGCAAACGTATGTATGCCGTCTGACCACATATGAAGTAGGAATGGCGGGAAGCTCTAAATGTAGACTTGCCTTGATCACTAAATTCTATTACAGTGGTGCATCTACTATGGCCCATATGTATGGAACCATTCTTTCTTACACATAATTCACCTTTAACTGGAAATACTGACATGGCGGGCAAAATTGGAGTAGCTTCGGATTCGACATTCAGGATCATGAGATTAAGCGTAAAATTACCTAATCCATACACTTCATTTTCTAGATCAGTTCCTGTTCTTTTGGGAAGTCCCTCCTTGTTGGGGTGGCAGGCTTTGAGTAAAACTAAGTTCAGATTTCCCCATACCCAGTTATTCTGGTAAACTGCAGAATTCGAATCTAGGGAATTAATTAAACTAAACCATGCTCCACAGGAGCCGTTGTGTGTGAACGGGTATGGAAAGAGAGGTAGAATTCCTTTATAGTTCTGATAGGGAGGGAGTCGACCACATATCCAACAATTTGTAGCATTGCTAACCTGATGGGAATGATGTAACATACTAATAAAAGTGTTATTGCGCAGCGCAAATCTATAAGACAATTCATGCGGAGGTAATTCACTAAAAGAATGTTCAACAGTAATATTGTAAACATGTCTAGAAATAGGATAATATGTGTGCAACAATATACTTGCAGTAATTATTAAAAGACTTAGGAAAAACAAAATTAATAACGTCACTGTGCAATGACTACGCAGTGATTTACAGTACGCATGTCGTTTCAACTTTATCCTTCTGTTTCTTTCTCTATACAGGTCTAAGGGATACATGTCAGAGACAAATTCGACCGATTCACCTTGGAGAGGACTTAAACAATCAAATTGCCTGACTTGTTAGACCTAAGTTTTAGTTTGTATTGTTCATGGTTATTCAATTCAACCAAAGGAAGTTTTGAGTCACTCGGGGAAGACACGCAAGGTGTGTCGTTTACGTCTGACGGTAGTCCATGAAATTTCTTGATATGACTTGAATGTATCCAGCCTTTTCGTCCTTCGATCTTTACGGCTGTCCTCGTCGTTAGCAATACGAGTTGAGGCGACTTCCACCTAGGATCCAGCTGAGACTTCCGGTCAAAGTTCCTTACTAAAACCAAATCCCCTGGAATTACGTCATGGGGTTTCACCTCGGTGTTATCGGGAAAAGCTGCAGCTACCTGTGAACGACAAGATTGTAGTGCAGACATCAAGGAAGCCAAGTAATCTGTCAGCATATTACAGTCAATATCAGTTATTTTGCGTGGTATAGGCGTCCCCCACATATTTGGTGGTCTACCGAAGATCACTTCATAAGGGGATAGCCCTGTTCGAGAGTGTGCTACCATTCTCATGTAAAAAAGTGCAACGGGTAAGGCTACTACCCAGTCGACACCTTTCTCTCTGCATATTTTGGACAATCTAATTTTCAGGGTCTGGTTATGTCTTTCCACGAGACCTGCTGCCTCGGGGTGTCGGACACAGTGAAATTTCCACTGATAGCCTAACAAAAGTGAAACGTGTTTCATTAATTCGGATGCGAACGGCTGGCCGTTATCTGAGTAGACAACACGTGGTAAACCGTACCGTGGGAAGAATTCTCGAACTAACTGTTTGGCAGTAGTCGGGGCAGTGTAATCTGAAACCGGGTATGCCTCTGTCCAACGGGAAAGAGCACAGACAACTACGAGAACATATTTGAATCCTCGACATCGTTCCATCTGGATATAATCCATCTGGAGGACTTCAAAAGGGTAATCAGGAGGCTGAAATCCACCCTGTTCTACGGGAATGCTTTTACCTGGGTTAAACTGACAACAGATCATACAGGTACGGACTTTTTGTTTAGCTGCTGCTCGTAAATGTTTGTTGAACCAAATGTGTTGGATGCTGTCTAGCATAGCTTTTTCTCCTAGATGTGCTGGACTATGTACAGTGTTAATAACGACTTGGACCATTGAATCAGGAAGGAACCACACAGATTTTTCCTTCGTCATCCATCCTTGATCCGTTGGGATCCCTCCTAATTCAGTCCATTTCTTTATTTCGTCTGGTGTAGCATGTGTCTGTATGTCGATTACGTCAAGAGCGGGATCCTTAACCATCATGCAATGTGTTGGTGTCGGGACTATTGTCTTTGTTATGTCGGATGTTTGAGTTTGAGCAGTCTGTTTAGCTGTTCTGTCAGCTAGATCATTGCCTTGAGAAATGATATCAGTAACTTTCGTATGAGCTTTACATTTCATAATTGATATTGCAGTGGGTAGATGTATTGCATCTAATAAGGCATGAATAAGGGGTCCGTGCTGAATGTGGGCACCGTGAGAAGTTAAATAACCTCTCTCTCGCCACAGCACGCCGAAGTCATGTACAACTCCGAATGCATAACGTGAATCAGTGTATATGTTGACTTTTTTATTTGTGGCTTGAATACAGGCTTGTGTCAGAGCGATGAGCTCTGCTGCTTGAGCGGACAAGGTATTTATGCAATTTGTTTCAATGATTTCAGTGTCTGTTGTGACTGCGTAAGCGGCCACTAGCTCTCCTGTACCTGTTCTCATACATGAACCATCTACATACAACGTCAGGTCTGGGTCTGACAATGGGACGTCTGTCAAATCTTGTCTGGGTTTCGTCGTGATAGTGATAACTTCAATACAATCATGTGCTAGTGGGTCTGTTCCATTTACAGGTAACAGTGTGGCAGGATTCAATGTACTACAACGTCTGATTTCTATATGTGGCTGAAACAATGTTAATTCGTAACCAGTAAGTCGTGCTATAGTCAAGTGTTGTGTTTGTGTGCGGTTCAAGAGAACCTCTACTGCATGTGGTACTTGTACTGTCAATGGATGTCCTAATACTATGGCATCGCTTTGTCTGATTGCTAAAGCTGTTGCTGCCACTGATTTCAGGCACGCAGGCAAAGCCTGAGCTACGGGATCTAATGTACTAGAAAAATAAGCACATGGTTTGTGTGATCCTGCTTGTTCCTGTGTGAGTACTGACAAGGCAGTACCTTCGCGTTCTGTAACGAAGAGTGTAAACTGTTTATTGTAACATGGTGTTGCTAAAACAGGTGCTTGGCATAAGGCTTCCTTTAGGCTTTCAAAAACTTGTGTATGTTCCTGAGTCCAAGGGAGAACAGTCGATGTGGCTGCCTCCTGTGTTGTCAATTGAATGAGGGGTTTTGCTAGAAATGCATACTGAGGGATCCACTGCCTACAATATGAAGTGAGGCCTATGAAAGCCCGCACCTCCTTTTGTGTCTTGGGTATCGGCATATTTGCAATTAGCTGGATGCGATCTGGTGTAAGCTGCCTTCCCTCCTTGGACAGCGAGTGACCAAGGTAAACAACTCGCTGGACACAGAATTGCAGCTTAGAAGGGGACACCTTGTGCCCCTTTTCGGCCAAAAATTGTAATACCGTCAGTGAGGCTTTCTCACATTCAGGTTCGCTTCTAGCGGTGATCAGCAGATCATCGACATATTGAAGCAGGGCAGTGTTGACTGGCATGTGGATACTGTCGAGTTCTCGTTTCAGTGCTTGGCTATAAATGCTGGGGCTTTCTGTAAATCCTTGAGGTGCGCGTGTGAATTTAAAGCTTCGTCCATTTAAACTAAATCCGAACAAGTATTGGCTTTCCGGATCTATTGGGACGCTGAAGAAGGCATTCTTGAGATCAATTACAGTAAAGAATGTTGCTTCGGAATCAATGGCTGTCAGTAATGAAGAAATGTCTGGGACTACGGGGTATTGTGGTACTATGCATTTATTTAATTCGCGCAGATCAATAACCAATCGATATACTGGCGGGGCTGTTGGATCGGTTCGTTTAAGAATCGGAATTATCGGTGAATTACATATATTGGAGTCAGTTACCACAACCACTCCTTGGGTAATAAGCTCGTCAATGATTTGTAGTAAAGCCACTACAGCATCTGGGGGTAACTTGTATTGTCGCATTCGTGGAAGTACCACTCCTGCCTTTAGTGTGACTCGATATGGTGTAATGTTCATGCAACCAACATCTGTAGGGCCTTGTGCCCATAAATGTGTCGGTAAAGTCTGTAGTCGGTGATCCATGTCTCGGGACACGTAGTGCCCTTTGAAATCACGTAAAAACAATCTTACTCCTTCCGGAGAACAACATATAATAGCTCCTAGAGCTTTCAAAGTTTTTATGCCTAACAAGTTTTCTGGACATGATTTAGTAAGTAATAAATCTGTAGTTCGTGTCAAGGGACCAATCGTAAGTGGAAGAGGCTGTGTTACTTCGTTAATGATAGGTTTTCCTGAAAAACCAAGGGAAATATTCTGTGTGCCTGAGAGGGGTGCCCCTGGAACTTCACTACGTTTTATTGTTGTTCGGCTTGCCCCTGTATCGAGTAAGAATTTTCTATCTTGACCTAACAGTTCACTGTGTACATAAGGTCCTTCTTGATCTACAGGGACCTCAATAAGGGGTAAGCCAACTTCCCTCTCTAGGCTGTTTCATGAGTATCGTTGATAATCAGGATAGTCATACTGTGCGGTCTGATACATCTGTCGGGTCGTTGTTTGTGTGGCAGCAATAGGCTGCGGTGGTGGAGCTGGCATAGACTGTTGCGGAGCTGGCATGGACTGTGCATGCTGCGGAGTTCCCTGTTCATTCTTATCCTGTCTAAGTGGTCTTGGTCTTTCTTTTGTGTTACCTATGGCGATATTATGTTTTAAAACGGGACAATCGTGTACATAATGACCTGGCTGTTTACAATAGTTGCACGTCCCTTTAACAGGACCTGTTGAAACACCGGACTGTGTTATACCCTTCTTATGACCGTCAACTGGCACTGTCTGGGAAACTAGCATTTTCATTTTCGTGTCTTTCATGCGTCTATGTTCATGTTCTTGTTCTTCTCTAATTCTATTGTGATGGTACTGTAGCATTTGTAACATTTGTGACGGAGTGTTACCTTGCCAGGTACTCTCGAACTTCAATACTCTATTCTTAACTTGGGGCAAGGCATTTTCAACTAACTTTGTCACAAACAGATGTGGATACGACTCGCTACTTGCTTTTATTCCACTATTTATACCAAAACATTTCTCAAATCGGGAATAGAAATCACTAGTGTCTTCATCTGATTTCTGTTTACAGGCTGAGATTGCACCCCAGTCTTCCTTTTTCGTAGTTAATAAACGTGGCAGTACCTGTACTAGTAGACCTGGTAGTGCTTTGATCTTGTCCCCGAGCCCTGAACCTGGACCTCGAGCTTTTTCTTCGTTTTCTAATGCTGTCCAATCTATCTTCTGGTCTCCCACTTCCCAATCCTTTTCCTTGAGTTTTTCGTAAATGCCAGCAGGCATTAATACCTTCAATATTGTCATAATGTCGGGGTAGGTATATTCTCCCATGAGTAACATATCTTTAATTTCACGATGGAAACCTGCTGGGTCTTTATCATGACTGGGTACCACTTTCTTCATTTCTAATAGTTCTATTTTAGATATGGGTGTGTATACAAACACACGTTTAAACTCATTGTCATCACCCTTTATCGGGTGCACTTCGCGTAAGGGATTCTGTCTATCCATGTAATGCGTCGTTCTTTCCTTGATGGGCAGTGAGACATGTTCAGGACATACAAAAAGGATGTACTGCTTTCTGGATTCTAGTATTTCTCTAATTAACTTAGTACCGGAACCTCTCCATTTATTCGTGAGTAATTCAGTCAATATATCAGGTAAGGGGCCAGGATCGGAGTGTTGGCTTTTATATAATATAAGGAGTTGTTGAATCATATAGATACCAGCT
This sequence comes from Triturus cristatus, assembly GCF_964204655.1. Taxonomy (NCBI): domain Eukaryota; kingdom Metazoa; phylum Chordata; class Amphibia; order Caudata; family Salamandridae; genus Triturus; species Triturus cristatus. Next base: position 682,163,431 of record NC_140581.1, read on the forward strand.
AAACGCTGTTCATCTGGGGCGAGGTTCAAAAACGTATGTACTAGTGTATCATCACCATATTTTCCAGGACTATCAACCCAGTGAACGGCTGACCTGGCTAATTCTTGTTCGTCCATAGAATCGAATATATGATTACCCCTTCGTTCTCGGAGTAATTTGTCAGCGGCTTGGAATGAATGTTCGGGGGACCTTATATTTATTATAGGAGTTTGGAATTTTCTGTTATTATCTGGACGTATCGGACATATCGGATCAGTGAAGCATCTAGTATTATTGCAAGATCTTCCTCTACCTACATAGGCCATGGTTTCTAACTGTCCTGTGGGCAGTTCTAATTCTTCCTCGTCCTCGATTTGTTCTGGTTCGTCTATTGCTAATCTTTCCTCGTGTATTCGTTCTATTTCTTTGCGGATCTTTCGGCTCATAGCTACTATGCATGATCGTTTATCATGTCTCCCCTCTGATATATTTTTACCCCATGTGGTAAGAATCTGCATTTCTTCCGGATTTACCCCTGGTTGATCTTGATTTCTGATCACACAGTTTATGAGGAAACGTAACAATTCCCCCTGTATTTCCACCTTTTGGTACTCCATGGCTCTGTTAATACTCTCAGGATCTCGCCCTGATTGAACAAAATGATATATATTTTCTAAATGTGCAGTCATTCCTGGTAGCTTCCCTAAATATATTGCAGCTCGTCGGATACGTAATGATGCCAGCATCATTTCGTCCCCTTTTCCGGGCACGGGGTCATATCTACAGTCTATTAGAAGTTCCTTGAGCGTGTTGGGAGTTACTAGTTTGGGCGTACGTTGGTGGGCTAATTCTTGAAAGGAAAGTTTATTTGTTCTGGGTGGCGTAGAAAAAATGCTTGATGTACCTCCGGTAGCACCACCTGGGGTGCTGGATGTGAAAGGATTCGTTGAACGGGATATAGCAACCATAGGTGTGGATGCGGATGTAGAAACAGATGTGCTTGCCGGAACTTGTGTCGGAGTTTGCTGTTGCAGAGGTACAGACGAAGGAGGGTCTTGGCGTTGAACCCCCTCGGCAGGCGGTCTATGTGGCGCAGCATTAGCATACGCAGGAGCTGCGTCGTCTAAATAAGAGGAAAGAAAAACATCTTCTGCGGTTCTGGGATGCCCTTTGGGATGTGCTTTTATCGGAAACAATGGGGGTGGCAAGTCTCTTGGTATTTCCGGAGTAGCCTTAGGTAGTCCTTCGGCCAGAAGAGGATACATACCATTCACAAGGGCATTTCTGTGTCTGTCTGTTTGTTCTGACTTTACTCGAGTACCTTCTTCAATTAATACACTTTCTCGAACTTTATTTGAATTTTCCTTACTTTTCTCTTCCTGTCTGAGCGCTTTTTCTGTACGTCTATATGATTCTTTACGCCATAATTCAATGGCATCTTTCTGTGACTGTCTAGCTTTCTTTTTCCACAATTCTTCTTCTACTTTCATAATGCACTCTGCATCCCAGGTCCCAGCTGCGGGCCACCTCTGACTTCCTGGTAATTCCTTGGTGTAGTCTACCCATAGATCAAGAAATAATATGGCGTCTAGGCCATGTTTATGATACATGAAGTACCCTGGAGTGTCCCTAGGAGGAATGGGAACAGCTTCTTCGAGTACCCCTTTTCTGGTTTTGATCTGTCTTAATTTCGAAAAGAGCGGCATATTGAGAACTGATCTGATACCTAATTTTGAACACGTTTAATACCATAAAACACAATAACGAACAGTCATTCACACCACAATATACAGAACGTATTTAAAACATTTTAACATTTAACATTTAATGAATAAACAATGATGGTCATTTAGGGAACTAGTCACTAAGCATAATACTCGATACTAACTAGGTAAATCTGAATTATATACTAGACATACTTGATATACTGCTAAACAGTACAGATACACTGCTGAAACAGTGCAGACCGGATTTGTGTACCCAAACCCGTCTTGACCGGCACAACCTATGTGCACGTCAGAACGCCTCCCCGATAATGGTACTCACCGGGTAGCTCGGAACGGAAGGCCTCGGAACTGAACTGAACTTGAACCGGACTGGACTCGACTCGGAACTTCGGAAACTTCGGAAACTGGTGGGCCTCTGTATACCTCGGATCTTGCTCTCTCAGCTAGGCTCTGGTCGGGATACTTCGCACTTCTCACCGCCTCGTCTGGGTGTTGATCGCAGCCTCAGTTACCCCCGCTCGGCAGGAGGGAGATACAGGAAATCCTGTGGGTACGCGTTGTTGTCCGTCCAGCTGTGACAGGAGACCGGGCCTGCAACGCACCGCCGGCGCGTGAGATGAGAAAGTGTCCCTGTTCGGGCGCCATTTATGTGGTAAATAATTTAATTACCGGGACTTAATTTGATGCGGAAAATCTATAACAATAGCTCAGTAAAATAAGAGGCAGAATCCGTGGTATTAGAGGTTCGGGACGGGCTTTATTCCAGAATCAATTTAAATTGGCGCTCCATATTCCATCACCACGAGGGTTCAGGAAGTGAAGACGTTACTTTATTGACAAGTAATCATTTTTATACAATAGGCATTACAGTGAAGCAAATGCAGGAGGCGTAACAATTGATAGTAAAGATAAAACATACATGCGTAGCTAGAGTGGGTGTAACTGGGCGTAACTAAAGAACGTCATCAGGTATGATGTCATAATAGGGTGGTTCCATGAAAGAATTTCGCAATGTCAGCAGAAATACTTGGCAGAAATGCGCGCGCAGCAGCATGACGTGTGATTGACGTGCAACTAGGGGGAGAAGGGGACTTGACATTTAGCTCTACATGTGGCGACAGAAGTCTGGAGGGTCAAGTCAACCTAATCCCAAATCATATCTAACATCCTATGTTTAAAGAACTATGTTATCCAAAAGAGAGGTCTCTTAGAGTAGAATCTTATTCTATACTGACTATACTGACTATACTGACTGTTAGTGCGTGTACAAGCGTCTAAGTGTCTATACTAGATGCGAGGGCCGAAATCTTCCATAGTAACAGGGCTATGAATCACTTGCAAAATGACAGAGAAGCCGGACCTTTTGCTCGGTAGCTGGAAGAATGTTTACTTAAACTACTAGACAGGAATGCATTGGGTAGGGAGCGGAGCAGATAATTTCGAAGGTGAAATACAGTTTTTGGCAGGCAACAGGCTGATGTCAGGCACCGTTAGCCGCGCAGGGAATAGGACAAAGTTCATGGATACAGATGCGAGCTCAGACCGGAGTTTTCAGAGGCAGGAGGCAGGAAAAGCTTGATGGCAGAATCAGGGCCTACTTGCCTGGACTGTAAAAATGGCATAAGTGAACCATATAAAGGCGGTGGCCTTTCATACTTAGGAATGGAATATCCAGCCCATTCATGGCGGATCTGAAAGAGGACATGTTGGCGGTGGACGCACATGTGTTTGCGTCTTCATAACTGGAACTGGAGGAAACATACATGTACTTGTGATTTATACATGAAACCGTTGGGGTCCAAGATAGGGGACATAACTGACCAGAAAAATCCATATTTCCACAGTCTGGAGAGGGGGACGCAGGGCCCAGATCCAGCAGGCCAAGCAGTCGGGGCCACAGTATGTAGGGAAACTCCTGCCTCCACACCTCACCTGCTCAGGGGGGCAGCTTCTCAGGAGTCCAGCAAAAGGCGGCACATATGCGGCAGGGAGGGACGCAGGCTAGCGCCCAGCCGCAGGCCCGCCAGGCCGGAAAACTGCTACTTAGGGGCCTGGCTCCACAGGGGCTCAGCCAACCCTTCCAATGGCCAATAATCGCCAAGCATGTCTAGGAGGCATGTGTGTCAATCCGCCGGCAGGGCAGGCCGCACGGGGCTCTCAGCGCCCGAGCAAGAGTACCGGCTGACGGAGATCAAGCTGGAAAGGGCGTCTGTGGCGGCAGGCCCCTTACACGCGTCCAGAAGGTGTGGCCGGGCGCAGGGATCGCTGTCTGGGTGCAAAGGTTCCTCCATGTGCGATCGTCCTTGAGGCCCAATGTGAGAGTGAGTAGAGGCCGCGAGTCATGCAGGCACCCCGGGCAGGAGGCCCGACCCAGGTGCCTTACGTCCAAACCCAGTCGCAGCCCCACCAGATGCAAGAGGGCACTAAGTGCAGGTAGTGGCGCCACAGGGATACTGGTGCGTGGAGAGGAAGAGCAGGCGATGCACGGGGTGGGCCTCCGCCCAGTCCCGGACCCACCAGTCGTGAGGGATCACCAGGCGTTGGCCACGCCGCAGCAAAGCAGGGTCCCGTCTACTCCCACACATGGCGGCTTCACGCGCAGTCCCTGCCTGTGTCTTGGGCGGCACTATGGGAGCCGACTTCGCTGGGCAGAACCACCGGTGAGGACCCAGCCCGGGAGCCCCGTGCCCCCTCTCGGCCGCAGCCCCACCAACCTCGAGAGTTCCTCCTGCGTAGGCCGGACCTTGGCCGATCAAAGGCCAGCTCCCCCTACTCACTCGGCAGCTCTATTGGTGATCCCGGTCAGCAATCAGCCCTGTAGGTGCCCCGGGTGGCACTGTGGAGTCCGATGTCTCTAGGTAGGCCCACAGGTAAAGGCCCGGCTCGGGTGTTCTGGGTCTGCGGGGGTGGCGAGGAAGCCGAACATGGCGGCCGTCAACCGCAGGACCAGAAGGCCTGTCCCTCGGTCACTGATGCCCTGGGCACCAGGTTCTCCCGCACCCAGCTCCGTGCCCTCCGAGGGAACAGCGTGGCGGCCGGGCGAATCAGCGGCAAGGCACAGCAGCGTCCGCCTTCTGGGGGGTCCCGGGACCTGGAAGCAGCAAAATGGCGGCCGCAGTGGTTCAGGCCGGGAGGCGAGTAGGAAGCAGTTTGTTCACCGCTGCGGACAGGGTACGTCAGGCACCTGCGTGACTAGGGATGCCCCATCCACTCCGACACCCGTGCGTCCCAAGAAATAGCACAGATGAAGCCCCAGCTCCGCGTTAAATGCTTATAATAGTAGCGGTCATCCGGAGCTCCCACAGCGTGTGTCTCACTCCATGCGCATCGAGACCATGCCCCCTCAGGCCCGTTTTTAACCTCCCCTTCCTGGCAAAAACTTTGGAGATGTTGGTTCTCTCCCAACTTGACCAACACATTGAAACCAACAACCTACTCGATTCACATTAATCGAGTTTCAGGAAGGGACTCCGTAAAATCTCTGTGGATCACCCTGGACTCAAGTCTGAACATGAGCACTCACAGAAAGACTATAGCAAAGGGCGCCTTTTACAACCTTTAACTCCTTAACAAGATTAAGCCTTTCCTCCCATCAAATGACCTAAAAACTACCACGCAAGCTCTGGTCCTATCCAGACTGGAGTATGGAAATGCCACCGTCACAGGCATCCCAAATTAGCCACTCCTAGAACCACTCTTAATGCAGCGATGGCAAGGATGGTCAAAGGAGCAAAGAAATACAACCACATTTCCCCTGCAATTATTAGTCTAAAGTGGCTACGAATCAAAGCACGCTGTTACTGCAAGACTGCATGTCTCACCCACAAAGTCTACACACTGGTAAACCAGAATACCTCCCGTCCAAACCCGCAAAGGCAGGCCAAACAAGAAATCTAAGTTCTAACACACTTCTCATCACTCCCAAAAAAACATAAACAAAAAGCCCTCTCTCGTTGTTTCTCAGGGCAAAATCTGGAAGTCTTTTGTGGTATCTGGGCTGTAGATAGTGATGTCATTCCTCAAGTGCCAATAGAATGGGAGTCGCTGGAATGGCATCTATGTCATTACAGTGCATAAATTGTTGTTATTCAGAGGAAATCAGCAGTTGCCCAGTGATGCTGTTGGGAGATGGATGGGATCCTCTTTCTATGGAATAAACCATACTTATGGTCGCAACGTGTCTCCTGTAATTATTGATGACCCATCGCACTTTGTTTTTAGACTCATCCTTCTTCACCACCCCTTCCAAGTTTCTCACCCATAAGGGCTCTACCATGGTGGTTGGAGACCTTCTCCTTAATAGTTCAAAAGGAGACTTTCCTGTAGTGCTGTGAGGGGTTAATCTATACATTTTAATTTTTTTTCTCCGCCTCTTCCTTCCAATTCAAGGAATTAGACTTCGCCAGCACAATCATTTCCATCAAAGCATGCTGTTACTTCAAGACTGCCTGGCTCACCCACAAAGTTCTGCAGACTGGCGGACCAAACAAGAAATCTAAGACGCTCCAACACACTTCTCATCCCCCCCCAAAAACACAAACAAAAAGCCCACTCTCGCTGTTTCTCAGGCAATGCCGCCAAATTCTGGAACTCTTTCCCAGTACAAATCAGAACTAACCCTTCCTTCATGATCTTCAAAAGACAACTGAAAGAATTCTTGCTCATTCAGCACCTCAACCATCCAGGAAATAAAAAATGATTTACAAACGAGGTCTTGGATATGAAACCGCACTTATTTTTGTCTCGGGGGTTATTTGCATATGGTGCGATGATCAGGAGAAACAAGACCCCATAGTTTCTCAATATGTGAAAATAAATTTCACATCAAAAATTTGCAAAATTGGTTTGATCCGCCCACATTTAATGACACAAAAATCAATTCCACCAGGTAAGATTATTCACGTTTCTTTGTTCTTTGTGCTTTTTCTTCACAAGTAGCTACTTGTGAAGAAAAAGCATGAAGAATAAAGAAACGTGTGAATAATCTCACCTGGTGGAATCGATTTTTGTGTCATTCAGGAAATAACATTTAACTCACTCTGGAATGACTATCTTGTTCTACCTTGTTTTTGTCCAAGGACTCTATACTGGCCTTGACACTCCTTACTATAAGTATGCTGTATTGTTTAAGACTGATGATATCTTGACTGTTGTAAAGCTCAATACCCTCAGGTCTAGCCAACCCAATAGAAAACTCTTAAAATAAAATAAAAAAATTAAAACAAAGAAATTGGTGCCTACTAAATGGTTTGAATCAAAATGCACCAAGGCTTCCATGACTCTCAATAGTTTAATAATGGTGTTAGGATTTAAGACATCATAACACCTCTGGATTGATATTCAGGAATAATCAACAACTTTGTTGTGATATCTTCCATGTTTTCCTCGAGATGGTTAAATGTCACAGTTTGAATATTTTGTGGAGTGTTGCCCATATTTACAAATAAGTGAGCGTGTTACTGTACCATTTTACTCGTAGGCATTATTGTCTGTCTAAATAATTTTGAGGTTGGCCTGAGAAAATAATATGATGTTCCTAGCTTGAGAGAAGTTTTACAATTCTTCGGATTAATCATTTGAGACAGGTTGCTGTAGGACTTTATTAGACTTAGTAGTTACCATCAACCCGCTTTGGGTTGCATCTATTCTACTCATTTGTTGTAGCATCATTGAGCTACCGGTTCTCTTGAGGGACCCTCCTGAGAATTTTCAATTTAGTTGGACTTGCTGGAGCCTCTGGAACTTTTTTAAGAGAGCTTTCCTCTTTCTGCCCTTTATTTGCCAAACTTGTCGGGTAAGATGATTTTTGGGTTTCCTTTTTCGATATCCCAGTCAGAGTTGCTTGTCTTTATGGAATATAGAGAACGTTTTTGTTGAACTTTGTTAGATAAGCTAGCTTTTTATTTATTTCTCAACTTTCTCAATCTTTTCTATTCTCTTTGACAGTGTTTTTGTTTTATTTTTCCGCTGGTCATAATCATTAGGAGTTATCTCTGAACATAAAGGAAAATTCAAACTGGGTATAGCTTCATGGTTAGGTACATGGTAGAGCTCAAACTGATAATTAGTTAGAAATTTTTGTGGAGAAATATTGGTAGATGTATATTTGTATTGACTGGTGGAGGACACAATAAGACAATATATGATTAATTCCTCAAACTTATTTTGTAGGGCATAATCTGGGGTATTAAATTTTGTTCGATTTCAGACATGTTTTTTGCTGTGTTGTGACTGTCCTTAATTAATATAGTCTTTATTTCTTTTATTTGAGGATTGCAATACAATTGAGAGGGAGCTTAGTTTCTCTATTATCGGTGATCAAGGACAAGTAGTTGATTTTACTTCAACCTCACTCCTGGCCCTTAGTGTAATTTTATGCAGGTGTTCAAGTTTTGTAACATGCCTGAAACAAAAAATGCTAATGTATTTAGAAGGTCTGTTTGTATATCCAATTTGTTGGAGTGATAGTTTACAGGCTTTGCCATCACGAATGTCTCTAATGTAGTAGTCCATCATGAGTTAGATGACATCTCTTTTGTTTTAGGGATAGTTTTTTTTTGTCCAAACCATTCTTTCTTGAAGTATACCACGAAAACTCAAATTTTATGCATTCACTTGGAATGTGATTATCAATATGATTGGCAAAATCTAGGATAGGACTGGCTTACGTCAAAACTATTTTCTATTCAATTAGCTGGATTCCTTGATAAATTAAGGTTGCATGAATCAATGTCAACCACTTCATGTGGTGGATCTTTTTGTGTGTTTCCTCTTGGACAAAGCTGACAAAGAAACAGTTAAGTATGTTCAACTCCGTTTGTGCGTATTTCTCCTTGTGGTCCGCTTGCCTATACTGCACCCTTATGTTCATTTCAGAAGGGCTTTAAGGAGGATCTTTTTTAATGCAGCCTTACATTTTTGGCTTTGAATGTCTTTATGAACTTCTTGCCATGAGGACGGGTTTCTCTAAGTACTCTCCTTTAATTCCTGGGCATTTTAATCTCCTTAAGTGTGGTAGCATCTATATTTGGGTCATCTATTTTTTTATTATTAAACATGGTCGGAGTCAGCCCTGTTCTGGGCTGTTTGTTTCTTTTCGGCCTGATATTGCTTAAGGTATATTTTATTTAGTATAGCGACATTTATATATTCAGATGACCTATCATGACCTGACACTATATGGATCAACAGCTATTTACTGACCCTATTACTTTTGAACGTGGATCACTTTCACTCATACTCCTCTCAACTTCTACTACCTGCAACATAATATAATATATTTAATATAATGTTGACAACCAAAATATTTACTTTTGGACCGTATATGTGAACTACTGCTATAACTGTGTAGTACAGGAAAAAATGCACATTTTTGTTTTAACTTTACTTAGTATACTACCGTTTGTTCTCAGCCTTGAAAGAATCTGACAGGATGAAACATGTCAGCTGCCCTGATCATTTTATGTAATCAACTGTTCTCACACAACATACATTTGACCACCTGTGATGAAGAAAAAATAAATTGAAATTGATGCACTGAACTACATGCTTATCATAGACTATATGATTACTTTTTTATAACTGATTCTATGTGTGATCCATCCTTTTTCTCATATCAACAGAGAGCACCAGATCTCCTGAATGTGTTTGAACACTGAAACCAGCAGCTTCCAATTACTGAAATCTTTGAGATGGCAAGAGCACCAATTTGCCACTTAATTCAGATGACCTAGATTATATTCTGAGGACACTGAATTCTATTACAAGGTTAGCCATACGTAGTTTGTATAAACAGTGTTTACAGGCACTTTTGAAATATATGCTAACCCCATCTGACTTGACTTGCTGAAAATTAGGAAAAGGGTGATAGAGAGAAGCAGGAGAGAAAGGGGTGAAAGGAGGACACAAGAAAGTTCTGTTGTAATGAGACTAATAACACTAATAGCCGCGTGACAAAGCCGCACACCACTGGCTTGCTTGTGGTAAGCATGGTAGCCAAGTCCGCCCATCCAACGCCCTGAAGGGCCATTGTAGTAGCGCTCCGTCACGTTCGCCCTACCGCACAAAAGTGGGGGGGACAGGGTGTGTGTCGCCACGAGGAAATGGTTTCATGGGGGTTCGTAAAAGTCTAGGTACGTGTTGAGTGACTTCCACATCCCCCTGGCTGCTGACCTCCAAGGTGAGTTCTGGAGTGCAATGTTATCCGCACCTCTGAGGTGCGTAATCCAGTTGAACCAGCCTTTGTATGAGGTCTTGCTTGTGTTTTTCCAATTGGCTAGGACCATTTTACCACCGCGGTCAGCAGCAGGTCTAGTAGGTCTTTGTCGTGCTCTGATCTTAGTTCTGCGGTCATAAATGCGGTGGCGAGTGAAGAAAATTCTGTTGTTAGCGTGCAGCCCAGTGTTCTATTTATGAAACCAAAGATTTTCTCCCAGAATGTTTTGAGTGTTGGGCATTGGTAGATATGATGTGCTAGGTCCCCCTTTTCCTTGCTATCATTATCGTTAGGTTTGGTGGAATTCGGGCATAGGAGTTTGTAGAGGTGTGAGACCTGGTGACCTACTCTGTTGATGTTTGCCATGTACTGTGAGATTGACGGTTTAGCGGGCGAAGTTGGTTTTGGATAGGGCCGTTTTGATTTTCAAAAAGTTGTTATAATCAATATCTGTTAGGTTATGCCTAGCTTTCAATTCTGCAAACGTGGAAGGCTACCCCCATCTAATAGTTGGTATGGGTGGGAAATGCCTTTCTCTATCCATGTGTCAAAGGCTAGGCATTTACCCTTATAACGGATCTTGCTATTGGCCCAGAGTGACTCCAACTTAGAGCCCTTTATGCTGCTCTCCATTTTCTTATCTATTCTTAGTAAGGCAATTTTTGTGTTTTTAAAAATGGACCTGGAGGCGTGAAGATGCTTATTAGATGTTAACAGCGCCATTGGCTTTAGGTTGTTCAGTATGGCTCTCTTGACTTGTAGCCATACCGATGTGTATCCATTAGGAGGTGATATCCAGTAAGACCCTTGCTTTGCCAGAAATGCTGTTTGGAATATTCTGAAGTCTGCTAGGTTTACCCCTCCAAGTTTTTTCTCCAATCTTAGTTTTTTATGCTTATTCGTGCCTTCTTCCCTCGCGATAGGAATTTAGTGATCAGGATGTCTACTTTCCGGTGGAAGTCATCTGTGAGTAGGAGTGGGAGCATGCTGATCAGGTAGTTAATCATTGGGGTGATCATAATTTTGAGAGTTTCAATTCTGCCCCACCACGTTATGAATTTTGGGGACCAGGCCTCCAAGAGTTTCTTCATCTTTTCTAGCAATAGTTTCTCGTTGTGGCCTAGTGTGATCATAAGGTCGCTCCCAAAATGTATACCTTTGATAAACCCTGTTTGCCAGGTTAGGCCTGATCCCCCTAGGATGTCCCTAGTGCAGTGGATGTTCAAAGGCTTGCATTCCGATTTATCCCTGTTGAGCTTGTATCCTGAGTGTCCGGAGTATTCCCCTATGGTGTCTCACTGGTTAGAGGCGGCACACGCGTAAGCAGAGAATCGGCCAGGGACCAGGGTTCAATTCCCGACGCGGCAGGGTCGTGGACCAGGGTCAAAACGGACTCGATAATTCTCGCCTCGGTACCTACTCTAACCAGGAACACACTCGGCAACTCTGGGCATTAAGCTTGCCTCATCTCTACAACGGCCCCCCACAGACGCCGGGGATGCCTGGTTTCACCTTGGAGATACCCAGAAAGGGACCATCTCACAGGGATAGCCAGGACGGGTTCCCCAGCGGTCTATAGCGCCGGGACACTTCCGAGTAGCTGTGCGCTGAATAAATTAAAAAACCATCAGGGCCTCAATTGAGGTCTTCGGTTGCTCCGTTACAATTAGAATGTCATCCGCGTATGCGGCAAGTTTTATTTCAACGCCATTAATATCGACCCATTTATTTTCGTGTTTACCTTGATGTCACGAATCAGGGGTTCCAATGCCAGCAAAATTAGCGAGGGGGACAGTGGGCAACCCTGTCTTGTACCGCGTTGTAGCGTAAGTGGTTCAGAGAGTGACCTGTTAATGACAATACGGGCTTTTGGGTCCCCATACAGGGCCATCACCTTCCATATGTATCCTTCTCCTAAATTGAAGGATTGCATGCATTGCTCTAGGAAGGTCCATGCGACTCTTTCAAAGGCCTTCTCGGCATCAAGGGTAATAGCTACTGCTGGCTCTGCTTTTGTGGCCGTATGCTCCAGTATGTGGCAGAGAAGTCTGGTGTTGTCGTTAGACATACGGGTACTTAGGAAACCCACCTGGGAGTTGCTTATTAGTTTGGGTAGGATGGAATTTAGTCTGGCTGCTAAGATTTTTGCGTATATTTTGCAATCCACATTAATAAGGGATATGGGTCTGTAGTTCTTGGGGGACAAAAGGTCCTTACCCTCTTTTGGGATGACTGCCTATCCATTATATTGATCAAGAGGAATATTAAAGTCCCCTGCCAGCACCATAAGGTCGTTCTGTGGGAGGCTATCTAGCTTGTGAGACAACCCCTCCCAAAAGGTTGGGTTGTTTGTGTTTGGGCCGTATATGTTAGCTACGTGAATAAGTTCCTCTCCCCATCTCAGATATGTGATCAGGAGTCTACCTTCTTCATCATGGTATTGCGATTCTAGAGTTAGAGTGGATCTTTTAGATAGCAGTGTAATGACCCCTCGCTTCTTCCTTTCGGCAGGTGAGCAAGCCATCTGTGAGATCCAGTTACCTTTCACTAGCCTAGCATCCTCCAGGGATAGTTTGGCTTCTTGTAAAAGGATCACATCTCCTTTAGTTTTAGCAAGGTACGCTAAGATCTTTCTGCGTTTAATGGGGTGGTTGAGCCCTTTGACATTGAGGGATACTATATTTAGGTCAGAAGCCAAGTTTAGACTATTACTAAGGGCCATTATCTATGGTGAGGCATGTCTGGTAATCCCACTCTATGCCCCCAACTCGCGCTTGTATTATCGCCTGGCCATGGTCTGGAGGGTGGTGCATTCCTCTCCCTTCCCCTTCTCCCCCTGCGCGGTACGGCTACAGGTCTCTTGTGAACGGCTTGTGGACCGGGTGTCTTCTTTGTATTAGCAACTGTGCTAGGTCTCACTCTTATATCGGTTAACAGTACCTGGCTGAACCTTCTTGTCGAGAAAAAAGAGGTGAAAGTGGAAAGGAAGATAGAGAAAAAAGAAAGCAAAGAGCTTAGCGACCCCACCCCTCTACCCCCCCTCCCCCATCATAGAAAGATTGTATGCTGGACGTGCGACGACAGGGTCGCCGTCCCATCTCACGGGCAGCAGTTGGTTTGTAGTTCTGTGTCTCCACGTCCCCATTATCTATTTTTTTTAGTTGTGCTATTTCTGTGTTAGTGGTCCCCCGACCCTATCCCTTGCCCTTGTGTAATTATAGGAAAAAAGGTTATGAAGATTGTCCAGGCTTCTGTACGGGATACAGGATATGCCGATTGTCTCTTAGGTTGGGAGCCTTCATCAGATGTCGAGGTCGAGTTGCCACCAACGCTGATTTCACTTGGTCTAAAGGTCCTTTGGCAAGACTACATGTGTGCCTTGAGGTACTTGAGGTGCATTGAGGTACTTTGAGGTAGTTAGTTAATGAGGTAGTTGCTGAGGTAACTAAAGAGGTAGATGATGTTGTTGCGGTAGGTGTTGGTTGAGAGTCTCTTGTGTAGGCTTTGAGTCATTTGTTCCCCAGCTCAGGCGAGGCTCTCCTTTTGCTGGACCCGGTTTGAGAGGTCTCCATCTCTTGGGCTGTCGGGCCGTCCAGGTCTTTGGCTAGTTCCTTAGAGTCATCGAAAAGGTGGGAACGTCCGCTGTCACTTATCCTGAATTTGGCAGGGCCAATAAAAGAAAATTGTATGTTTTTCTTCCTCATTTTATCTCGTAAGGCAAGGAACCCCTTTCTAGTGTCCACCGTGGGTTTAGAGTAGTCCTGTGTGAATATGATCTTCTGGACATTCCATGTGATCTGGTGGTTTTTACGTGCAAAGTTGAAGATGGCTTCCGTGTGCTGTGACCTCAGAGGCTTGCAGATTATTGGTCGGGCCGCACTCCTTCTTGTGGATCTGAAGGTGGGGACTCTATCAAGCTCAAACTGACGGTTGAATTTTAGGTTTGTAATTTTGGGGACCATATCTTCGAGGAAGGCCAGGCATGAGCCCACCGCGTCTTCTACCCCCTCCTGGACTCCTAGAATTTGGATGCTCCCCCCCGGTTACGGTCTTCCAATTCCGCTGTTTGTTTCTGGAGTGTCACTGTGATTTTTGTTAGAGACTTCAGCTCTTTGTTTACGTTTAGGTCTGCGTCTTTGATATCATTTATTCTTTGTTCTGCTGCGGTTAGTCTTTTATTAACTGTATGCATGTCCGCCCTGACCGCTGCTATCTCTAACTGTATCGTGTCTGAGGTTTGCTTTGTTGTCTTGGCCAGGTCATGGACATCCGCCAGCTTTTTTAGGATCATCTCTTGGGTGCCATTGAGGTCTGGTTTCTGTTTGAGTGGTGAATCAGATATTGCGGGTTCACCCTTGTTCTTGTTAAGCTGCTGCTGGAGTCTTGCCTCACTCCCCGCCATGTTTGTGAGTATCCGGTTTTCTTGGTTTAGCCTAATTCACCCAATTCTCCGTGCGCCTGGGCCACTGTGGTTTAGTGTTGGTTTCTCGGCCTGCCGGGGATGTTTGGGCTCCACTGTTGTACACGGTCTGTCTTCTTGTAGTGCTCATGGCTCTGGTTTCGCTATGGGGATTTCTGAACCACTCACTTCTGGTAGGGCTCCTTACAGCGCTATGGAACTTCCGGGGTCCGTACTTTATACCCCCTGCTGTGCTTGTGCTGGTGGTGTCTTTGCAATGGTTGTGTGGGATCTTGCACTGTGGTCTGTGCATGGTGCTTAACTTTTTGGCCCTTCTTCTTCTTGTTATCAGTCCCTTCTCATCCCTCTCATCCCTCTCTCCTTACCGGGATTTTTCGGGATTTTTCAGCATCACTCTTTGCTCTGTGGCAGATCTTTTCGACCAGCATGTGGTTTATGAGCTCCGGTGTACCTCTAAGCACCACTTCGCGCTGTCGTCTCACCCCCAATGCGACTGCAGCAGATCGCCTTTTGTTCTCACTACCGCGTACATCTACGCTTGAGCTCTCGGTAATTGGCTGGGCTGCGAGAGGGCCTACTAGTTTCTTTGCCTTCCTGATTTAAAATTTAAATTAACCGGGTTCCACACCCTTGGACTGTAACCCTTCTCACTCCCTCCGATCTCTGCTCTCGGCTCCCTGGCTAAGATAGCTGCGGTGTTTATTTCCTAGCTGGTCATCTGGAGCTCGGTTTCCGTTTAGCTGTGACCACCATTTCCCTTTGTCTTGTTGATCTCACATCGGTACTTGCCCTTATTTTTCCTGGTGTCACCGCAGCATTGATAGCAGCCTCCCCAAATGCCTGCCGGTGTTGGTTCGGGATAGCGGCAGTTTTACCCTTCCGGGGGTTCCGCTTACTGGCGTACACCCTCTGTTTACGTCTTGCTGACCTCGTCCTTGTGGACCACGCATAGACTTTTGTTCGGCCTCGGCAGTGCCTTGTTGTGGTCGCTGCTTCTCCACTTGCCAGTTGCGCTCTCCCCCCGTATGACCGAGTCTCCTTTTTCTCTTTCACTTTTCCACTCTTATGCTCCTCACGCCGGTCCCACCGCCTAGCGTCTTCTTCTACCGGACCCCTCACACCCTCTCCATCTAGTTCAATGAAACCAGTCCCTGGCTTTCACGGCTTTCACAGTGCTGGCAGCAGGCAGGCGGGCAGGCTGGGGAGGTGGCGGCAGCGGAGCTTACTAGGTTCCAGGTTTCGGTTTTGTTTTGGCCGCCATCTCCCCCTTCCTCTGTGCTCGCTGTCCTGGGCTCTTCACAACCTTCCTGTCCTTTTTCTGGGTGCAGGAGTCTCAGCGCCGGTGTCGATGGCTGTAGCTAACATTCCGATGCGCATATATGTTTTTTTGCGCCGTATATGCTTGTTGTAACTCTTGGGATGAGTGATTGTCTCCCCGATCCGACGGAGCAGCAAACTCAGGCTAGCATCCTCCTTGCCATCCAAGCCACGCCCCTAAGGACACAAAAATGTGGTGATGGAAACAGTACTCCTAAAATTACGTCTAATCTTGGGTTTCGGAGTAGTGGTTCAACACCATGTCAGGTATACTAAGCACTATGGAAATTCAATTTACAATTACAAAGCTCCTCTTAGTAGATATTACATAGGTATCACTACAATTCCACATTCTTCAACTGGTAAGAAGGATGGACGCTTAATACAGAGCACCATAGGGGATAATCTGTGCTGCTTATCAAACTCCAGCAGGAACCTATTCTTCAGAGCAGGAACTAACCCATCATTTTCTACTGCTGTACCCTAGATAAAGAGGCTTTGTTTTTTAATTAAATGAGGATGAAAATGTACTAGAATGCATTGTATTACCTTAACCAGGATGACATGGACCCTATCATGGCAGGTTGTGATAACCCAATGTTGAAATGGGTTACTGATTTCTTTCATAATCTCCTCAAAATAAGCAGTGTGATTTTTAAATAGCATCTGTCTTCTTCTGTTATTGGCCTTTGGACATGTGGATGGATCGGAAGGGGTTAATGGGATTGTTCCTGAGACTGTACTAAGCGTCTACCTTGACTCCCTCACTATGTTTTTCATTTTCAATCTTTAAAACTATAAATCCTATTGAGGAATAATCACTGCCTTGGAGTCTCTGGTTATTTCTATCCAAAAGTATCAAAGCATACGTCGTTCACTTATTTATGCTGTTTAGATTTGATCTGGTGTTAAGAGTCTTAAGTCTTCTTTATTTGATGAAGCTTGAGAAAAGCTTCTTATTGAGGCAAATATTTCTAACTTGATCTCCGAATTTATAAAGGGTGCTGAATGCTTCTCTGCTATTGGGTAAAGCTCCCCTGGAAATCAAGCAGCTTATTATGACACCTCTTCCTCCTGCAGATTCTTCACCTTAACAATTATCTGTGCAGGTTTAAGACTGGTTTGGAAATCATTCCTCCCAGTAGTGGCTCTGCAACACTGCCAGGTATTGTACTACAGCTCCAGCTCTGACCTCGCCCATGGATATGATGATACCCAGGTATATTGGGTGTCAATTAGTGTTCCAACATCAGTTTCTGTTTTTTCGTGCCTTATTAAACTTCCTCAACAGTGATTAAGTCAGTTGTCTCCTCCAAAATTCACAGGTCCCAAGCCTTGTTGAGATGCTGCATGTTGCCCCTTTTGAATCCACACAGAAACTGCATGTGGTGCCTCAGATTGGAAGACGACACTGCAGTCTAAGCTGGTTTGGTTCACTTTAAAGCCTAAGCATTCTTCATTCATTGGCAAATTTTTTGTAAGGCAGCGATCTACCAAAAGAACTTTCCACAAAAATGGCAAGGAGTGCTAAGGAAAGGGGGAGTCCTCTTCTTCCTCGAGACAATGTTCCCGCCCCAAGGTCATTAGGGGTCTCAATGATGCTCCCTGTCACCGAAATCTTCCTTGTTAACAGAGAAGATTCTGACACAGGTTGAGGCCTTTCAGCTTGGTATGCAGGATCTGACCATGTCAGCTTATGCATTCTTTGGTGCACCCCCAATGGGGAGAAAGTTTGTGCAGACTTGGCAACTCTGGCCATGATGCATCCTGAAGCTTCGGCATGGTTTCTGGCCCTGGCACCGTAAATGAACCCGCAGCCTGCCAAAGTGCTCTACACCATGACTAAAGGCAGCTCTGGAAACCGCCACTCACAGAATACATCTGTATGACGAGGAGCAACCTCCCTAGCGCCCAAAGATTGGCCCAGGTGGAGGAAAGTTTCAGCTCGGATGGCTTCGCTGTGCATTATCAAGTATATGGCGGACTAAGGATCATGATTCGGAGGCTGATAACTTACTTTCCCACTATAATAATGATACTGGCTCTTTTCGCCAGAGAGGGGCATCTCTTTCCTAACTGTCTGTGATTCAGAGGAAGGTTCTTCATTAATGACTGTGGTAGGAGAAACAGCTGAAGCCTTGGAGTTCACCTTACAGCCCTACTCCTCAGTGGTGGAGCCCTTGCTTTCATTTAGTGAGGCCCCCTTGGATTCTGTCATGGCTGCACGAGAGAAGCATATATTGGGGCAGATTTACAATAACTGGCGCATCCCTGCATATCAGTAGGGATGCGCCAGTTATTTTGCGTCACGTCAGACACCTCTTGCACCACCATGGATGTGCCGCATTTACAATGCGGCGCACCATGGGGCAAGAATAGACAGATGCGTGATGCATCTGCTGCCGTAAAGGTGACGCATTGCTGGAGTCGTGTCGCAAGCGCATCGCAGCTCCAGCAAGGCTCGGGGTGCCCCTATGCCTAACATGCTGCGTCAAGCCTTATGCCTGCTTCAAGCAGGCGCAGGGTTTTGACGCAGCATGGCCATAAAAGTGACTGATTGAAATCTTGTAGATTTCACTCAGCCACTTTTAGGAGGCGAGGCGTTCCTGCGCCAGACCGCCCACATGTGGCGCAGAGCTTTACAACGTGACACATCTCCCTAGATGCGTCACGTTGTATATACCCCGCAGCATGGCGCTGGCTTTGCGCCGCCGCTACATCACAAAAGTGACGCAACGGCGACACAAATGTGGCGTATGGGGCTTGTAAATCTGCCCCATCATGCCAGCATTCCAGAAACCGACCACCTGGAGAAGGGCTCCACATCCACACGTGCTCTCATCCATCACCTCAAAGTCTGTCCAGACTTTCTTGTTCAAGCAAAACCTGAATATTTTCCCATGGTGCCTCCCAATAGAGAGTTGAAGAAACTTTACTATGTGGACCAAAAATTGCTACAAGCAGTATGGGCAGCCCTAGTGCTAATGCCACCTGCGTCTTTGAATGATATGTTCATGCCTTGTGGAATTGGCAAGCCTTATGGTGATAATTTTGCCCGACCACAGATCTTGACATGCAGCCTGGACTCTGTACTGTTGCTCAGTCAATAGGCATGGCTATCACGCTGCGCTGGTAATCTTCGATGAGTTCCACTAGCTTCCTATAGAAGATAAATGCTTGCATACTGCCCTTGTAGTTTCACAACTTTTCACAGGGACCATCTGCACACAAACAGTAGTTCCCTTCAATACCAGAGACTACTATGGTAATGTGTGATTTTTTTTTTACCAAAGAATATTTTTCTTTACAGCCAATCATTTTTTGTATACATAGATGTGGGCCAAGTAGCTTTACCTTTAATGACGTTTGGCAAAAATATGACAAAACATTCAGTGACAAATACAAAAGACTGACAGACAATATTTATTTTACTTGAAATATCTGCACAGATAAAGCAACTCCTAATCCCAGTTTGGGAAAAACCTCCCTTTCTTGCCCGAATCAAGATTTCCACCAAATATGTAATGAGCACTTTAGCATTGTAAGGTTACCTGCAGCATGTTTTCAAAACCTGTCAGGCAACAAAACCCTCACTTCCTTGTGTACTCAGATTGAACCTTCACTTGATGCCAATACTGGGGGCCATGACCCACTAAATAAATATTCTTGGCTGCGGCCCTGCTTGTACTCCTGCTCACTTTTCTTCTCAGTCCCTCCTAAGTCCAGGGACCTTCCATGCACACTGTGCTACCCAATGCCCACTCTGCAGAAAGAAACACACACACCATCTAAATAACGTACACCTCTTTGCCATCACTGAAGCATGGCTCAATAAC
Organism: Triturus cristatus; assembly: GCF_964204655.1. Classification (NCBI taxonomy): domain Eukaryota; kingdom Metazoa; phylum Chordata; class Amphibia; order Caudata; family Salamandridae; genus Triturus; species Triturus cristatus. The sequence goes on from NC_140581.1 coordinate 682,182,925, forward strand.
AGCCAGGCATGATTCTAAACCAAAGCATTCCACACTCATTCTCATTCTCAGAGCCTGCTGCTCAGATAAAGGAAGTGGTGTTGCTATCTTGCATTCAAATAGTATCAAATGCCCACCGCCAGCAGTCAAATCGTGCCTTTTTTATTATCTCATAGTCCAATGTATGACATACTATCACTCACACATCATATTGGCCATTTATATATATAAAAAATAACTACCTAAAGGAATTTCAGGAACATTGCAAGGCCTCCAAAAACTTGCAACAGCATCATGATTCTTGGAGGTTTCATCATTCACAATGATGTAAATATGGTCCTCACACATAATCAGTGTGACCTCATAAACGCCCTTAGTTTTTCCCACCATACAAACCAGCTATGTGGACGCAAGCTACATCGAACCTCACTTTGACCTTCTCAGACTCCAACACCAACAGCACATCTATATCCTGGCGATGCCACTCCCTGATCAAAGTCCAAACAACAAACCGGGGAAAACTCAACATCCCCCTCTAAACAAACCCACGTTTACTGGCCAGTCTTGACAAAGACATATAAACAAGGAAACATTCCACCTACAGTAGTGACGTGCAAACCTAGATCGCTCTCTGAAAACCCAAGTATACTACTACTGCAACATCAATCCGGGATTCGTTAGTTCCATCAGCTGGGATTCCTTGGCTACAGAAGCCAACAATAAGAACAGCAAACTCTTCTGGATTGCAGTTAAAGAAATGAAGCAATCGAGCATAACAGAGACAGAGGTTAGCTGCAACATTACCAGCAAGTACTGGGAGGCACACTTCACTCGTGTATATGCCCTGGGTCAGCAGGATGCAGATACGTTACCTGAGCCTAACTTTGCCTTAATACAAATAACCACAGAAGAAGTTGAGGTGGCATTTGATTAGAGCACTGGGGCAAGGCTCCTGGCCCTGACTGGGTCCCCGTACATCTTTTAAAACATAACCCCGGTTTCTGGGCACCTTTATTACTAAATGTTTTTAACAGTCTTGCCCCCACACCTCATACATGATCAAACTCCATAACTGTGCCTATCTTTAACAAGCATTTACAATGCAATGGTCTCGGCATTGTTAAAGTTAGAGCTATTGGCATTGCTCATGACATTATTTTTATTTATGTTTTTGTTTTTAAAACTTTTAAAGAAACGGCATTGTCATGAGCAATGCCAATAGCTCTAACTTTAACAATGCCAAGCCCGTTGCATTGTAAATGCTTGTTTGGAGTTGCATCAGGGATGTAATGTCTTGCTGGCAAGCACACCGGCATTTTACTCACAGGAAATTAGTTTGCATCGGTGACTCCACACTTCACGGCAGGGGTAGAGCAGCGATCCCCCCCCCCTTCTGCCTCTCCAGAGCACTGAGTCTGTGGCCCATAGCCTAAGTCTACCCCCCGAAGCCCGGAAATTGAAATGTTGGCTGTTTCCCCTGCCCTTTGGATGCCCCTGGCACCCACGCTTGCAGACTGTGCCCCACGGACCTTTGAGATGAGTAGCTCTCAGGGAAACATATACACCCTTACCTGCTGTGGAGGGTCCTGCTTCCATCCCATATACCCTAAGTGATAGGGCACTTGTGTGAGTGCTGGATTGCTCCTGCAGCTGCTGCTGTTCTGTCCGTCTCCCCTGCTCCCTGCTGCCCCCTCCCCCTTTCCTGCTCAGACTCAGCCTTTGGCTGCAGCAGACCCCCAGTTCTCAGGGATACAGCTACTACAGCCAGGGACCCGCGCATGCGCACCACAGGGGCCATTCTGGGGACCTTGCGATCGAAGAGGGACTATATTTTACAGACCGTTGCTGCTGAAACAGAAGATAGACTTTTGTAAACAACTGCATTGGGCGCATGGATGACGTCCTACTCCATAGAAAGCACAGGACAAATCCGAAGAAAGACTAGTACACTCAATCGTAAAGTAAACAGAGATGAAGGACTTACGTTATAGACGGACAGGAATAATACCAGAAGCGACGAAATTTTTGAAGCAGAATACAAACAATTACAGCCAAAGCACAGCATTAAAGGGAATGTGACTTTGGAACCGTGAAATCAGGTTCGAGTTTCGGACGTCGGCTCAACAGCTGTGTGGTTCATGGCAACAATGAACGTGTCCTGGTGCTCATGTAAAGAGCTCCACTACCTTCGGGTCGAATTCGTGCTTTATAAAACTGCAAAAATAAAACGCCAGGTTCCAAATCGGCCATCGCTTCGACATCCTGTGATTCTGGGCAAAACACATAATCTCGCCGGGTCCAAAAAGTGTCTGCCCTTGTGTAACGTAATCTGGTTCTCATGTAAAGCGCTCCAGTGCTTTTCCCCCGAGTTCACGCAATAAAAACAAGAGGGAACAAGCACACCACTGCCTTTCTCCGAGGCAGAGCAGAAATGCCTCGGAGAAACGCAGTGTCCTTTTCGGATTCGGGGGCGTGTTTTGCTGTTATCTCCTCTTGCCATTGGCTGGAGGAGATAATTAGACTTTCTGCAAAAAACACGCCCCCCGATCCGAAAAGGACGGGGCCTAATCGGAATGACTGACCTCTTCTCCAATGGCTGGCCAGCATTCAAGAGGCCTGCCAACGGAGAACAGGGGAGAAGAGGGGCGGGTGCAAGCCCCTCTTCTCCAAGTCATTAAATCTCGCGAGCGAGACTGCGCAAGCGCAGCCTTCGCTAGCCGAGACCTAAAAAGAGGACCGCTCTCTGCCTAGGTGTTATAGGCCCATATGTGGCTGAAGTCTGGGGTAATGATAAATGCCCCCAAATCCAATCGGAAGAGAATAGATTCAGTAGAAAAAGTTTGGGGGCACTGTTTCGAGCTCAAATCTTGTAAACCACAGTGAATTGAATATTCCCTATGTCGAGGATTACATTAGTGCTCGCCCACTGCTCCTATGGTTAGCGATTTGGAACAATACGCAGGTAGGTCTCACTAGAGACATGATAATAGACTGCCTCTCTTGTGATAAAGGAAGAAACATTCCGTGGCTGGCGCGTGTGGAATCCCGTATGCATAATCTAGGGTATCAACAGCTGTTTGAGAATCCGGATGGCCCTCACTCCATCAGTAAAAGACAGCTGTGTACTGCCTCGTTTGAATTTACACATACGGAGAGAATGAAGAAGTAGCTTATTTGAATATGATCCCTGATTGGTGCGCCCCAATTCAAAGGTACCTGACAAGACCGATTGGGCAGTGGGAGCATGGTCTGCTGTATCGTTTTAGGGAAGGTACAGCCAAATATCTGTTAAGCTTCCCCTGAGGCTTTTAAGCAAATTGAGACTCCCTCCCCCCCCCCCCTCCCCCCCCCACCCGCGTCCGTGTAACGGGAGGCCGGGCCAATCAATGTTACATTTTTCATTGTTCTGTGATTTTTACTTACTGTACACTAAAAGCATTTTATTAGCATTAATTAGTAGGCATTGTAATACAGATTTTAGAGTAGCATATGACATCTTACTCCAGCTGAATAACGGGAAATGTATTTTTCATGTCAGACTGTTTCTGAAAACTGTGGGGAGGTCCCGACAAACAATTACTGCTTTTTAGCGCTCAGTTTCAGTGGCATTTTGATACAGAGATTGCCTGATTTTATTATCTCGGCATGGATATGATCTAGAGTATACATGTGTTTGAATCATTTTAACTATTTTATGTATGTATGTACTTTTATGGCAACTTGTGTAACCAAGTAAAGATCTGTGAACCAATCCAAATGTACCCTAAACATCGTTGCCAAAATGAAAAGCAGAAAACTATCACAACACAAAATCCAGTACAGCACATGGTTCACAAACTGCGGCCATTGAAACTAGCAGGTCAAGCCATAGAACATGAATGACAGAAATCCAACCCGCTGATAAACAACTGTGCAAACTTCACTGCTACATCTAAAACAAGCATTTGCAATGCAATAGGTCTCGCATTTACGCAAGTTTAAGCTTTTGGCATTGTAAATGACAATGGGTTTTATTTATGTTTTAAAAACGAAAACAAAAATGAAAGGCATTGTTATTTGCAACGTCAATAGCTCAAACTCGCGTAAATGCGAGACCTATTGCATTGCAACTACTTGTTATCCAAGTGAAGACTGCAGTCTCTCCTACTTTCAAGGACTCAAAGCTCAGAAGAAACATGGCTCTGAGGACGAGGGGGGCTAAAGTGATGTCCCCTTTACACGAGTGGCTGCGACCCTTTCTACCCAGACTCTGCGAGATTGGGTGTGGAGGGGCGTCCTGCAGGGGCGTAACACAGGCCCCCGCAGCCCCCGCGGTGCGGGGGGGCCCCAAGCTCCAGGGGGGCCCCCTCAGCACAGCACTCTGGCTGCAGGGCTCCTGGTTGAGCCCGGAGCCCCCCCAGGTGCCTTGCAGGGAGGCCCCCCCTCAAGGTCCGTTACGCCAGCGGCGTCCTGGTTTGTAGTGTTAGTGGGGGGGCTTTTATGCTCTCCTTTGGGAGCAGGTAACTGCAGAACTCCTCACCCCCAGCTCATCCTATTATCTTCCAGTCTATCATTAATAGGGTCTTTCACGTTCTTCTCTGTGACAGGTTAGCGTGCACTGTAAGTGTGGTGCAAGGTGAGAGGGCAGCTGTGTAATAATACAAACACATATAAATATATAAATCACGTCAGATCAAACAGCTCACTAAACGGAGGACGTTCATTTGGCGCTACAAAGAGATATGTGGTGCTGTTCTGCAGCACTTTGAAATGAGAGGTTTAGAGCTGTGTGTTCACAATGTCACGGTTTGGCCTAGAGCTGGCCGGGGTGTGGTGTGTGCCTTGTGTTTGGTTGTGTATATTGTCTAGAAGCCTTGTACCAGCAGAGCTGGACATTAATTACATAAGAGCAGTGGCTCACAGGTGGGTAACATACACATGACCTGGTGACCCTGGAGGCATGAGTGGTAGGACATTGACACACACCCACACATGCTAACAGTGACGCCAGCTGCATCATGTCACAGGGACCTTTCAGGATGTGTTGTAGATAGAAATGCACTTCCTAGTAACAAGAGGATGGGTCGGAAACATGACAGCCAGGGATAAGTTGTTCCTGGAGTCGGGGGTGAGGCAGCTGGGCATGTGTGCGTGTGTGCGTGTGCGCTTGAGCCTATGTGCCTGGCAGTGTGTCTCTGTGTGTTGTGTCCTTGTGCGTGCCTATCCGTTTTCACGTGCATTTCTTCTGGGAAGGTCAGTGTGTCTCAGTCAGTCTTTGTTAGAAAATGTTGAAGGGACATATGTTTGTTGAAGTGTTTGTGTGAATCTGTGGGTGCGTGCGTGTGTGTGTTTGTTACTGTTTCCGTGTGAATGGGTGCCTGTGGGTGTTTATCATTTTCTGTGGGAGTGTTTTTGCAAAACATGTATGTTCGTGTGTGTGTGTGTGCTCGCACATGCCTGCGTTTATGTGAGTGTGCATGCTATTGTGTGCATGTGTGTGTGTCTATATGCGTGCAAGTGTGTTTCTCTGTATGTGTCTGTGCGCGCGTGTTTGCACCATTGTGTGCGTGTCCGTGCGTATGTGTGTGTTGAGCTGAAAAAAAAAACGGTTTCCAATCTCCATGTGTGATTTATTTAAAAATGGTGGAGTTTCGACTGGCTGCAGTGAACCCCGAGACTTTCACATTTAGAGGAGAAAGGCTGACTCAGTGGGCGCATATTTTAAAGTATTCGAAGGCCTCTTCAGTTTGCAAAAAGGCAGCGTGTTGTGTAATTTCACCACCCTCTATTTATAAATCCCCGATACCTGCCAGAGCAAACACACAACCTGGACCTCGCATCCCGTATGCATCCTGTGTAATTGTACACATGACAATTCACAGAGATAAATGTCGACACAACACACTACACATTTTTGTTCTTGAAAAAGCTATAAAAAAAACATTACTAATTCAGCACAAAGCTTCAAACTCCGCGGAGCCGAGGAATTCATGGCTTGTGCGCAGAAAATATTCCAGCTGGAAACGTAAACAAGTAAAGCTACATCCAATATGGCCGTCACACCTGTTTGGCTATTTAGTAGTATGTGGTCTAGTTTGTCAATTTACTCCTCCGCCTTCTCTTTAGAGCCGCACGTGTGAGTGAGGCAGTGGCTTACGCATGCGCGAACGCTGGCAAAGCGGTAGCTGAGGCGATGACTGGCAACAAACACTGAACATACGAGCGCGGTGGCGAAAGCAGTAGTAGCCGAGGTGGCGTCTGGCAGCTCAGGGGGTGGTATGGTGCACTATAAAGTGAGTATGCTGCTTTTCAGTATTTGCACGCGTTTTTTTTCCCTTCGTGCGTCATTCTCTCACTTGTAATTAAATCAATTGCAGTTTAAAGGATAGCGTGTTACCAGCCACGGCTTTGTTATGCTTGCAATTGACATGGAAGCTTTCAGATAAATTGCATGTTGTACATTTAAAGCGCGACGCGCCGCGCTTGGAGCGCGCGAGCGCATTAAAAAAAAAAATTACAGGAGGCTGGTGAGGACGAAAGTGAAACTGCATGCTGGCTTGCAAGGGAAGGGGGACAGGAGATGTGCACGCCGCGTGGCTGTAAGCGCGTACACCAACTCAAATCCGACAAAAGCCTGCGCGTGCCCATCTCCTGTCCCACTTCCGAGGCAAGTCAGCAACAATAGATCTCGCTGGCGACAGCGCTTCGCGCTGCGTTCGCCAGGCGAGACCTAAAAAGGAAATTTGTCCAGCTAAAAGGGCGCACCTAGAGCTCAAGGAGCTCTACAAAATAACGTTTCCAAATGTCAAAAGAACTTGTGGCACTGCAAATAAAAATTCAGTTTACACCATCCCAGGAGTTATGCAATAACTTCCTCTCGTACTTCACTCCCCCAAAAATGACATACTAGCATAAACATCAACAACAGCTGCTAGCCACCACTTCAATCACGAAACAACCAAGCTTGCAAACTAACAAAGCATATACTCCCTACTCTCAATCACTTTGATCTCAGATCAGCCACTGACATACATCTCAACCGTTGGCTCTGCCTCTTGGGCTCACTTTATGACCCCTTACCTAAAAATTGTTTTTTATTTTGGACCGACCTAATAGAAGACATTCCTCAGCTCATTAATGCCTCGTTTCAGCGAGGGATGCATTTTGAAAAAATATCTTCACAAACATATCCCCTTACTTGATAACAACTGGTTCAGGTACTACTATATCTGCACACTACTGACCCATTTCCTCCCTACATAACAGTACATGGTCAAAATGATCACAGCTATTGCATCCAACCAGCTGACAAACTACCTAGAAATAAAACAACTTCTCTCAGACCACCAGTCTAGCTTCAGGCGAGATTGGTGCACGGAAAACGCAATCCTACACATACTGATGGATTCCTCGCCTTTTACTATCCCAGGTGTTAAATTGGATCCAGAAACCTTTAAGTAGCTCTCTGCAGGGGGTTCTGGCGTTATCTCAGCGCTTGAAGTATCACCACGTTGACATCATTGCAACCATAAAGTGCGTTGCTCAGACATCAGTTTCCTTTTCTCCAAGGCGTTGACGTGGTTCTGAAGGATTGCTCATCTCAGATTTTCACACCCTTTTTATTTGCTAATCTCTTCTTTAAAAAAAATATTCAGTGCGATTTAGGGATGCCCCACACCTCAAATTGACAAGTTTTATACCCTTCAAGGGCAGATGTCCTTCACAGAAGAACCTTATAACATCTGTTTGTGGTGCATCGAGTCTGAACATGGCTAAGAATTGTGAGATTCATGCAGAGGCATGCACCTCAAGACCAATAAAGAAAGGGTGGCCAAGCTCTCCATGGCCCGGGCTTAGGACATTGAAAGGGCCAGAAGAAATCACTTTCCAGGACGAAGTCGCCAGAGCCGCCTATTTCCTCCCAGTGAAATCACAAGAAAAAGCAGCATCAATACTCTGACTGACGCCCATCGTTGAAAGCTAAATAACCAAGGTCTGTCCTACGCCTCAGGACTCTTCCTCAGAGTAAGTATTGTCCTTCCTCAAGTGGAACTGGTGCCTGTCAGTTATGCCCCAGCCCATTTTACCACTTCCTTTCCTTACCTGCTATTTCTCCAGCTCCGACTCGAGCATCAGTTCTGAATGGCTCTGTGTCCACGGTCAATTCAGCCTTCTTTTACCCTTCATGTTATGTTATGTTATGTTACAGGAATTTATTACACGCACAGCTACTCAAGAGTGTCCCGGCGGGAGTCTAGTGGGGTGCCATAGTGGACTTCAGATAAAAAGATGAGTTTTCAGGTTTTTTTTTTTAAAAGCCACTGGATCCTGAATAGTACGCAGAGCCAGCGGGAGAGCATTCCAAGCAGTAGTTGCCTTCACTGAAAAGGAGCCACCCCCTATCCTCTGCCGCTTAAAGCGTGGGACTCGGGCAAGGTATAGAGATAAAGAGCGCGCAGAGGCATAAAAAGATACCCGCCTCTGTAGGTAAAGAGGCCCGCATCTGTGAAGAGCGCGATGGGCCATAATCAATAATTTAAATTTCACTCTGGCTGCTAACGGCAGCCAGTGATATAGACGCAGCTGGTTCTGTACACTGTCCCTGGCTGACAGCCCCGACAGCAGTCTGGCTGCGGTGTTCTGAACCACCTGTAGCTTCTGCAATAGATAGCCCGGGATGCCAGCAAAGAGGGCATTGGTATAATCCAGCCAAGATATAATCAGCGCGCATGTAATTGTTTGTCTCGCCGCTGCTGGCAGAAGGGGAAAAAAGCTTCTAAAGGATTTAAGCAGGCCGAAGCAGCCACCAGCCAGCTTCTTAAAGTGTGCCGCAAAAGAAAGCTGTTCATCAAACCAGACCCCAAGGTTTTTTGCCGGTTTCCCCAAGGAGGTCGGACATGGGTAGTTGGGAGGCCAGAGCTGCTCTTGCAAATTTGGAGGAAAAGTGCCAAATAGCAGAATCTCCGATTTCCCTTCATTGCATTTGAGCTGTGCATCCGCCATCCAGTTAAAAACTGAGACTAGGCAATGTGGGGCCTGAGATACAGAGCCCGCCCCTTTATCCCAGGTGAAGAGCAACTGGGTGTCATCTGCATATGCCATCACCTTAGCCCCCAACTCCTCTGCTAAATATATCAGAGGAGTCATATAGATGTTGAATAGAAGGGGGCTAAGGGCAGACCCCTGTGGGACACCCGTTGAAACCCCCTGAGGGGAGGAGGAAAAGGGTGAAATCCAGATCTGCTCGGTCCGAGCTTCCAAAAAGGAGTGGAGCCATTCCCACACAGCACCTAACAGCCCAATCCTGGCCAGACAAGACAGAAGCAATGGATGCGGGACCGTATCGAATGCGGCCGAGAGATCGAGCAAGATAAGCGACGCCCTTCCGCCCGCGTCTAGACAGTCCCGTATAGCCACTGCCACCTCAACCAGCACTGTTTCAGTGCTATGTGACAACCGGAACCCAGACTGCGCTGGATGTAAAAGAGCCTCCTTCTCCAAAAAGTCGGTCAGCTGTTTATTTACAACCTTTTCACATACCTTTGCTAATGCAGGGAGGAGGGAGATAGGCCTATAGTTCCCTGGGCAAAGGGGGTCTAATGATTGCTTTTAAGAAGAGGCCGAATCTTAGCCTCCTTCCAGGACAGGGGAACCACCGCTTCCTGCAGGGAAAGATTGATAATTGCGGTCACTTCTACATTCAGACGGGTCTTCATCGTTGCTGGACCGTCCTTCACCAGTCCCACTTCACTCCTGAGTCCGCTGGCACCGACACAGGCGCCAGATCCATTACCCTTAATGGATCTGCCCACCCCGGTGCATAGGTCCAGGTAAGAATCCCAGGGACTAGTGGACAAAAGAAGGTTCTATTTTTGGGTGAGACTGATCCTCCAGAGGAGTCCAGCCCAGACATTGATGACAGAGATGGCCAATCTGTCACTATGGACCTTGACTTCACCACTCTATGAGATGTTAGTGAGCTTGACACCTCCTGAGTGAGAATTATATTCTCTCATTGGTCTTTCACCTCCAGAGGTCACTTCCTATGATGTCTTGATATGCAAAGGTACAGAATCCTAGATCTAACTCCCCTTTTGTAGAGACGAAGTATAACATAACAGAGTTCTTACATCCAGCTTCTCATTCCTTAGAAAATGTGATTCCTTTCAACATGGCTGTGACAGAACCAGTCATTGCAGCTTGGGAGAAACCGACATCTGCCTCACTGTTTGCCGCATAGTTGTCAGGAGGTATAGACCATCCCCAGGTGACCCAGTCTTCTTGTCAACATATTCTTCACAAGTGAGTCTGATCGTTCAGGCATCTTTCTCATCAAAATTATTCCATACCACTCCATCTGATAGGGAGACAAAAGATCGAACAATTTGCCAAAAAGTCCTTCTTGGCTAGCAGCATGCCACTGAATTAATTCATAGTCAAATGCCTGATTGGTCAATGCTGCCATGCCCTTTGGGACATGTTGCACTCATTCCAAACTTGCCAGAATATCTACGGATCCATTTCACAGAGCTGGTGAGAGACAGACATGCTGCAGGCAGGTTAACCAGTTAGGCCTGCACACAACGGATTCTATAGTAGACTCTAGGGACATCTATTGCTCTTCAACTTCATGTCTGATTGTGGAACTCTGGATTTTCCACAGATGTCCAGACTACCTTAATGAAACTTACATGTAATCACTTCTCCCTGTTTGGTGATGAAGCAGATTGGGCCTTGGAGAGGTATAAAGAAAGCCAATGCATTTCTAGGTCTCCAAACACAGCAGTGGCTGTTCTGAAAATTTCGGGGCTTTAGGTTAGGCTTTTCCTTTCAGGGCAGACAACCGAGACAACGGCCTCAACAGCAAAACCCATTGTTCAAGCAATACTGGGGCTGTGGCAAAGCTAAAAGCGGGGCCTTGTTTTTTGTTCCTTGTTGTCAGAACAAATGGCACGTGTTGGACTACTGGTTTCCTCTTTTCCACAAGCCAAAGCTTCAGACCATTGGGGTTTTGCAAATCGTGGAAAGGTGGTATGTTCTACCCTATTAACACGTTCCCCCACCCACCCTACCACTCATTTCCTCCCTTCCACAGACCACATATGTGTCCTTCAGCAGGGGGTGGAGATCTTCTGAAAGGGGTGGTGGCATTGGTGCCAGATTGGGAATTGAGCCAAGGATGCTACTTCTAGTACTTCCTGGTCCCAAAAAATGACAGTGTTCTTCGTCTGATCCTAGACCTCAGGGTCTTGAATTGGTTCCAGAATATGCAAAGTTCAAGGTGCGGCAGCTGGCTTAGGTGTGGCTTGCAATAGAAGACTGGATGGTGTCTATCGATTGGCAGGATGTGTATTTTTATATACTACCAATTCACAGTCCTTCCATCCAGCTTAACATCAGCTTCTTGAGTCACACGAAGATGAAGGCAGTGTTTGCAGCCCACTCAGGCATTTGGGAATCTCAGTATTTCTGTACTTGAATGACTAGCCCCTCAAGGCCAAGTCTCCAGAAATAGTGTTGCACCAACTGCAGAGGATGTCGTCTTTGGTGTTTGAAGTAGGTTTTTTCTTCAAAAGGCCCAAGTCTCACCTGGACAATGCATCAAGTTGAACCTTTCCTCCTCCTCAGAGTGTGAGGATATTCAGAATATGATTCCAATGTTTCAGAATGGAGCCCATGTTCCATTCCTGATGGTCCAATGCCTGCTAGTCTGCTTGCTTCCTTTATCCTCATATTCATTCATGCATCCTGGCACATGATGGCCCTCCAGTGGTACCTTCACAGACAGTGGTTGCAACAAAGTGGATATCTGTCACATTCTGTCTTGATCTCAAGGGATACTGCAGCGGATTTGACATTAAGTGTGGAGGAGAACCTGGTTTAAGGAATGTCCTTCCACCCTCCTCCTGCAGAGACCACTGTGGTAATGGATGCTTCCACTCAAGGGTGGGGATCACATGTGAAGGAAATGCAGATCAATGTACATCAATCTGCTGGAACTGCGAGTGATGATACCACTGGTGCTCAGGCCTTCCTGGCATTCCTTTGTGGTGAGTCCGTCCATTTTTTGACAAACACAAAGGTGATGTGGTGTGTCAAATCACAGGGAGACGTGAGGTCACATCTTCTCTGTCAAGAAGCAATACAACTCTAGTTCTGGGCGCACTATAATCAGAACTGGTTGGATGGCAACCATCTAGCTGATGTTCTGCATGCCAAGGCTGACAGCCTGAGTCCGCAACATCTTCCCGACCACAAGTGGCTTCTCCACTCAGAGGTGGCTGAGTACATCTTTCCCTTTGGGACACACCTGAGGCTTATCTTTTTTCACTTCCAACAATGCCCATTGCTCTGAATTCTTTGTCCTCTAGTATCTGTTGCATGGAGCCTTGGAGGATGCGTTTCAGTTGAGGTGGAGTCTTTCCACTTCACTATGCAGTTCGTCCCATACCCTTGATTTCTCAGGCACTGAGGAGGATTAGCCTAGACTGGCCCAAATCATCTTGATAACATTGGACTGCTGAAACACGTATGGTATGCGGAACAGATGCACTTTTCCTTGTGCCCCTCGCTCTGTCTTCCAAACAAGGTAGACCTCATCTCACAATTTGAGGGGAAGGTGCTGCACCCCAGAGTCCCACATTCATGTCTGGAGAGTGAGCATGGTCACCTGAATGCTTTTTCTCTGACTCCTGAAGAGGTGGATGTTATCCTAAGTTCCCGCATACATTCCATAAATGGTATCTCTGCAGGGGTGGCTCCTACATTTGAGCGGTGGAGTATCGCCCCAGAGGACAGAGCTGAAAAATAAAATGGTAATAAAGTTTTTTTATTACCATTTTATTTTGCAGCAACCAACCTGTCCTGAACTGTGACTGGAAGGGGCGGGCCAGTGTTGCGAAGTGGCAGTAGGGAAATGTGCACTTTAAAATGTGCACGTCTCTTTGGCCAGCTGTCTTGTAGTGGCCAGCAAGACGTGTGTATTTTAAACTTCTCTAACCTAGCTGTCTTAGACAGCTGGGTTAGAGAAAGCGCAGGCCTCCAGTGCTCTTGAGAGCGCTGAGTGAGGCTGCTCCCTCCAATCCTGGTGCTACTCTCTTGCTGGTGAGAGCAGCGCCAGGATTGGTTAGTGCAGTTCCCTGCCTGGAAGAGAGACGATTGGAGGAGGAGGACATCGCGCCTCAAGGTAAGTGTTTTATTATATTTCTTTGCGCTCTCCCCCTATTCCGGACCCCCCAAACTGCACTGCCATTGAACATGGCAGTCATCACTGATACTCTGGAAGATGGTGTAGGGTTGCCAACTGGTGATCAGACAAATCTGATAGAGACTTCTAGCTGCAGATTCCTTACCTTAGAATTTCCAAGGCGTCAGGCTGGATCCGGAAACATTTGCTCGAGCAATACCCCTGCGTGCCATCAGGTGGCTCCATTCGGCTCCCCATGATGTTGTTAGCATCGGTTATGACATTGTGGTCACCAATTTAGGTGCCACCAGGGCGTGCGGACGTCAGTTCTTTTCTTTCCGCGCCAGTTAAGCACTGATCCGGGAAAAGCTACCCCTCTGTCACTTTTTTGACAGATTTTTTCGACTGCTTGTCGGCTTCAAGACTTTTTGCATCATGTGTCGAGGGATGTCTTCAAGGAAGACAGGTTTTAAACCATGTGGCGCCTGTCACCGCACCATGTCGAATACCCATCCCCACGTCGTCTTCCTTTGGTGTTTCGAGCATGACCACGACTCGAAGTCGTGCTCAGACTGTTGGGCCATGGCCTTGCAGGATCGAGCTATGAAGATCCTTGCGGTCTGGCATTCGACACCATCCAACGAGACTCCACGGAGATCTCTTCCCACTTGAGGCCCTCGGGACACTTGGGGAAGGGGAACAGGAAAAAGAAGAAGTAGAAGTATTGCCTGCTTTGTCTTCCAACTCCAAGCATTCAACTGTCGTCCAACTACCACAGAAAAAACTGGTGTCATTCCATGGATGTCACACGGCGTCAAAGCCACGAGCAGGGCACAGTACAAACATAGCAACCACAATAAAAATACATATCACAACATATCCTCTTTCTTTACACAAACAATAAACTAAAACTAAAACAAGAAATAAAATAAAACAAAACGTTATGCATAGAAGAATGCAGGTATGATATACTCATCAATGCAGTGCTAAATATTATACCAAAGATACAGGATATGACTGCATAGATAACATCTATCTCATTACACAGTATGCAAATTTAACAGGCAAACGATATTGACAAAGTTGTTTGCCAGATATCATCTATTTCAATACATAGTCAGCAAATTTAACTGTCAAACGACATTGATATTGTTTGCCAGAAAATCTTACACAACGTTCATCTTCATTCATTTCCTCATCATCTTCCCTTTAACCACTCAAGCTCCTCACTCTACTTGAAACTCTACCTGTATCACCTTCCCTACCATTAAAACCACATCTTCCATCAACATGTCCCCTCGCTCTTCTGCATCTTCCTTTCCAAATTCCACTTCTTCACTCCCTTTTTTTGTTTTTTTACAATATAGTGCTAGCCTCCTTCTGTTCCATTTCTGCCAATTTGTCAAAACAACATACCACTCATGCACTTCTTTCACCTCCATAGGGCTGGAAAATGTATTCACACCATCTTCTCTCCTTCCAAATTTAATCTCAACTAAGTCTCACACCTCTATCTTTCCCATACTTCCACTAATGTCTGACTCTCTGTTCTTCTGACTTTCTGTTAACAACTTAATTTTTGCTTCTCTCCCTCCCACCCTTTTGAACGGAGTCTCACCTGTAGCTCCATTTACAGCAGTGATGTACGCCCCCCACAACATTATCCACACTCTTCTTAACATCTTGTCTACCTTGTACTCCCATTTGTATAGTACCCTTTATTCAGGCATTCAACCATTCCATTTCCCTGGCGATTGTATAGAGAAATGCGTACATGTTTTATACTGTTTCCCATCAAGAAATTCTGCATAATGTAAGATGTTGATTATGTACCATTGTCAGATATTAATACACCTTGACAACCTTCTATCATGAAAATACATCTCAAATTCATTACAATATTCTCCATAGTGATGTTCTTCAAAAACTCTACAGTTCTGACGTGCGTCCCTTTTCAAATTGTTAGCACTCCAGCGCTTTCTCTATGCACTACAGAATACCCCTATCCAGATCCCGGATTCTTACTTTTCCCAGATCGAGGGACTATTGCAGGGACTGCTATGGGAGGGCCATACGCCTCGCATCGCCATGAACACACTTACCATGGGTTGGTATGACGGGGGCATCGCTTTACCGGATCTCAGACTCTATTACCAGGCATCTCAGCTGGCGGTAGTCAATTGCTGGGTGTTTGAACCTCACGACGAGCCTAATTTCCGCATGGATCACTGGCTTCTGGGACAAGGTGGCTACAACAGGGCACTTTACACCAACCCCCGCAATCTTAATTTAACAGGCCCCACGGCACGCACGGTCGAGATTTGGCATGAAGTCACCAGACGATTGGGGTGGCTGACGAAGGCAACTCCCCTGTGGGAGCCCGATGTTTTAGGTCATCTCAGCGCTTGTCCAAGGTTCGACAAGTGGGATTTGATTGGAATCTCCACAGTCAGAGATATATCGGTTAAGGGGAGGCTAGCATCATTCCCGGAACTCCAAGCTAAGTATCACCTGGCTCCGTCAGAGACGTTCAGGTACTTACAGATCACTCACGCGGTGTCCTCAGCCCTACCTAGAGATAGTCCTCTCCCCGACTCGTCCCCTCTGGAGGACCGCCTGTTGTTGGATCCCATGGACCGTAAAGCCATCTCGCTCACCTACAAGAAGCTGGTTAACAATCGCCCGACCCGATGTTGAAACTTAGAGTGGGGTGGGAGAGAGATTTGGGAGATATGGAGGAAGACATGTGGCGGAACGCTCTAGCTTCGCGCCGAGAAATAGCCATCCCTATGCGCCTGCGACTGCTCCAGCTCAAGATCCTCCACCGAGCATATTTCGATGCCAAACTCCTGTTCTGACTAGGTAGGCACCCCGACCCACTCTGCCTCCGACACTGCACTCAAGAGGGTACCTTTTTTCACATTTTATGGGACTGCCCACATATTCAGGACTACTGGGCGAGCATCGCCTGCCAACTTGAGAGGGCGGGAGGTAGATCCCTTGAGCTGTCTCCCCAATTATGCTTACTTAACATTTGGGGGCGTCTGACCTCACACAGGCTGAACAGACATGGTCCTCTATGGGCTTCATTATAGCAATGCGAAATATTGCCCGACACTGGGGGGTGGCTCCGGTCCCACGCATGGTTGACTGGGCAAAGGACATGGATACAGCCATGGTGGCTGAAAAGTCAGTATTTAAAGGTCGAGGTTGCCCCAAAAAATGGGACCAGAAGTGGGGGAAATGGAATAGATACAGAGGGGACATCTGCATCTCCCCAACGGTGGAACTCCGGAGGGACGGACGGGCGCTGATGGCCCAGCTGACGGCGGAGGTGTTGGCTTCTCCCCCTTAGGGGTGACTTTCTATATCTCTCCATCCCCCGCTCCCAGTTGCAGTCTGTTCGTACCTGATGTGGTACTTGGTCTCTCCTCACTGCCTAGCAATGTATAACGAGTACTTCTTAACGGGGCCCCCATTCCACCATGGGGTGAATGGCACTATGTCAAATGTATGCATGTATTGGAGGGGATTTCTTTTTCCTACTGTGACTCGATTTTGTATGTACCAGTCTTTGGTTGGTGTGAAAATGTAATAAAAAGTTTAATAAAAAATAAAAAAATTAAATCTCTACAGTTACCCACACCATGGCAAACCATTTATTCTTGCTCAAATAATCCATGGGATCAATAAAATCCAAACAAACCTTCTCCTAAGGGCTACAATTTTCACTTCCACTTTAAGAACCCATACTTTGTGCTCCAATCTTCAGTCTTTTTCTCACTTTCTCTACATAATGAACATTTCTCCGCCCATACTTTAACGCCGCTGTCCATTCCAGGCCACCAATACTGGTCCTTAAGACTCTTTTTAGTGAGAGTCTGTCCTAGGTGGCCTTTATGCGCCAACAAAAACAGTTTCTTCCTAACACCTACTGGAGCAACATATCTTTCACCCCTCAACCCTAAATCATCTGTAGATCCAATGCAAAGTTCATCTTGTAATTTGACATAACTTCTTAAAGCAGGTCTCACATCACCTTCTAGTCTCCAACCACTCTCACGATGTTAACTAGATCTTTGACGACATCATCTTCATCTGCCACTAGTTGCCATTCATCTTTAGTAACTAAAGAAAATCCCTCTTCCAGTGCATCTTCAACATTACCAACCATACATACCACATCCTGTACTTCAAATTCTTGATCTTCTACTTTATTGGCAACCTGGACAAACAGTCGGCTTGCACATATTGAATTTTATACTTGTAATCTTTTAACTTTGCGGCAAAACGCATTAAGCGTAAAGAACCTTTGTCTGACCCTCCAGGACTCAACATTTTAACTAGCGGTTTTTAATTTAAAATATGACCCATACAGATATGTAAGAAAATACTGAGCTCCCCATACTGCAGCTAAAGCCTCCAGCTTGATCACAGCATAATTTTGTAAAGGGAAATTCTGTATTGCTATTAGAAAAACCACAACTGACACAAATTTTGAGTGAATGTGACCACACATTTTAGTTTGAGAAAATGATGGATTATACCTGGATGGAGGAGATCCTGTGTTTCCTGGAGTTTATTACATTTGTGGAAATAATGCATTTGATAGGTCACCCAAGAGATGGCATGGCATATGTTGCCTAGGAATCGTTTTTCCAAACATTTCCCATGTGGATCAGATTGATGACTCAACCAGAAAGAAACATGTGAGAACGAAGAGAAGAGGTAGTGCCAGTGAAATAGTAGGTGATATTTTTGGTGTATTGATTCCAACTGTTATGAGTGATACTCAACTCACAGAAGATTAGAAAGCTTTCTACTGTAGTTGCTACTCTGGCCATTAGTACAGCTGGAGGATTTCTAGTTGTAGACACGGAAATGGGTGCCATCAGATCGATGGCTCTACAAAATCAATTTGCTCTAGACGTCCTTCTCGTAAAAGAGGGTGAAGTCTACCAGATGTTAAAGGCCCAATAATGTTATACTTGCATCACAGAGGGATGTAAGAACCTGAAGAAATACATTAGCAATATTACTGACCTAAAGAAAGATTTGAAAAGATTAAAGACAACCGGTGCCTGGGAAGCAATAGGGAGAGGATTGTTTGCTATTGGCAAATGGTTTGGAAACTTAGGGAGTGGAATTGTTGGAACCATCTTGAGAGCCCTGGTGATAATTGCTCTTTGTGGATTACTCTTGTTTGTGATTATTAAGGTGTACAGACGTGCACAAGTGAAAAGGGGAGTGAAGAGAAATAGAGCAGATGTAGAAATAGAAGAGAGAAAAAGTCAGCTCTATGAGGACATGAACATTTTGGAGGATTCTAGAAGGAAAATGATGAAGACAGCAAAACTGTAATCTGAACATCTGATATGATCGCTTTATTCGACATCAGAGGGAGAATTGGTGCAGCACAAAAGTTGCCCACTCTTTACACTTCACATAAAGCCTTACTAGAATGTGAGCTGACATATAAAAGTACACGCTTACCTTGCACATGATTTTACATGACACTATGATTGATGCACATATTGCACCCGACACTGAGCGATATAGAGTGTCTTTACTTTTGAATGTATGGTTTTTCTCATAGAATGCTCACTAAAAGTTGAAAGGAAATGCTTTTGAATGTTATTTCATAAAACCCTCCTCAACTAGAGAAACGTATTAATATGAATGGTCTAGATATAATAAAGTGCTATGGACTACTGTAGTGATCAACATGTAAAAACAAACATATAAGCTTCATTGCAACTAACAGATTTTAATTTTATAACATGCTATTTTCCAAGGATGAATATTAGAGATCCGTAGTTTATTCCAACTATCCTTTTCACATTATTAATGAACACTGAATCATTAAATGAAAACCGTGTGCAAATTAGTCTGTGTAACTTGTAGAGATGTCTTCACTAGTTTTTAGTAATCTCGGTGTATCATTGTAATGCAAGTCAAACGATATTACTACTCCAATGTATGCCTATAAGTTATAGCATGTATACAGTCATACCTAACATTGTGAAATTTGATTACTTAATGTGTATTAGTACCAAATGTACTAAAATTATTAAAGTATGTTATATTCATATACATGTTTGAATAAACACATGTATATTGAGTTGTATCATTGAATTTAAAGTCTTAAGTAAGCCGTTGCTCTAAAGGCGTACACTTCCATTTACTGCATTTTCATAAAATTTGTTGCATTGCTATTTCTGCTGACTTGATTCTTTGCAGGTGATTCTCATGCTTTTTAGAGTTAGAAATTATACTTTCTTGTAACAGTGTTAGATACAGTGCCTGGGATTGGAATGTTAACGGCAAGCACATGGGAAACCTGTGGGCAAAGAAAAAAGCATTGTGCTCTGATATGAGTATCTGACCAAGATGGAGTTCCCATGCTCAGTGTAATATCTTTTCTGACTATATCAACGTGCTCTATGTGAAATTATGCAAAGGTTCGCAACAAATACAATGCTCTCTTATAGATGACGCAACGAAAAGGGAGTTGCCAACGGACTCTATCGATCATAACTAATCGTTTCCTAGGGAGAGAGGGGGCAGTTGTCTCAGACCGCTGGGAAAGACGATTTCAGACTTTGTTGCAGAACTTCTGTGCTAAATTCGTTTCTGCAACTTATACAAAACCTTCCTTGGACTCCGACCTAAACAATTTTCCTTAATCCGATTACCCTTTAGTGAGACTTTTAGGACATTCCCTTATGCCCTATTCTTTCCCCTGATGAACTCTTTGGACTGATACTTAATTCTGAACTATTGAAGACTCTTTTTTTAATTATCCTTTTCATTAAACAGTTTCACAATAGACATCAGCGTGTACAGGATTGAAAACACTTATGGCGTAGACTGCCCCAGTTTCAACAGTTAAGATACAGGTCATTCCACAATTAACACTTCTGTCATTAATCATCTAATTCCCGCTCCCCAATCCATCCTGAACAACCTCAAGCTCCTCTATATTGGACACAGTTACCCCACATTTTCTCGTACTTACAGTGGCAGCCCGGCTCTGGTATACAACACTTTCTAAATGAAATCAATAAGGTTTCTCAGTGCACTCAGTAACCCAAGTTTTCAATAACATTCAACTGAATTATATATTGTGCTGCTCCATCCATTGCACTGTGTCTAGCAGTGCCTCATACTAAATAAATAAATGCCAGGTCTGGCGAACCGGTCCCCGATGGATGTGTGCACTATTCACATTGAAACTAATAAAGTTTCTGTTCAAAAAGTTCCATACACCATAATCTTTCTTTAAATGAATGAATCAAAAGGTTCTGTTTTGAACAAATCGTGTATTTATTATCTTCTTTGATTCTTTTTTTACTGCAAACATTCCATAGTTCATTGTAATTTCATCATTACCAATTTTTTAACATGGCCCAATGCATTTCGGGTCTATGTTGACCCTTCATCTGGGGTCTACAAATGATAAAAGACAAGAAACCAAATCAGTCCTTCCTTTGTTTAAACATATTTACACAACTAATAATGCACGATAATTTGGTTATTAAACCATTGGTACACGATGTTCTATTCATCTTCCTGTAACTATTGTCATTAACATGCATCCTGCATTTTTATCCGTTAACCATGAATAACACTAGTATCTCAAACATTACACTGTGATATACCTTGCGCTGAAAAACAACGGTGTAACCACATAGACTTACTTGTTTAAATCCAAGAATACACTTAAACCGATATCTATGTGTTAATCGCACTGCGCGCGCTTACACTTCCTGGTTGTGCGTCGAGCGAAATTATGTATCGCCGTGTGATTCTCAATTTAAAGGTATCTCGTTTTAAGGTTTCAAGACGCATTTGCGTCATGGAATCATTACAACCTGAAAACGTAGCAGGATTACAAAATTGCTCAATAAAGTTTATAAAACGTATATAATGACTGGGTTTAAAAAACGTAAATGCTAAAAAGAAATAATAATAATCATGATAATCCCAGTCTTTTGTGTGTAATATGAAATAACTTCCAAGAAAGAGATTCTAGGGAAGCTATTACAAGGCGCAACGAACACCTGTGTGCTTTTATATTGAAGGTTCTAAAAAACCTGTTCATTGCGCAACTAAATGTTTTTTCATAAACAACATTGTAAAGTAATGTCTGAATAAAATAAAGACAGGTCTAAAATGAAAATTAGTATGTATTAACCTTGTCACGATCTCTTATGTGTAATGTGAAAGAAAAAATTAATAAGACTGATGATTACTCTCCTCCTAGTAGATGAACCTATGTGATTCCAGGCATTAATCAGGAAAACTATATTGTGATGAATCTATGTGTACCATATGATTGCACGTTAATAACCTTACCACATGATTGATATCTATCATAATGATCATTGACATGATTTCTGAAAATTAGACAATTCTAGAGAAAACATGACATCTCAACACGATCATTCATCCCATTCGGTTGCAAAGAATTAAGTCTTCTTATCCAGTAACATTCAGATCCAAGCAATTGTTTATGTGGATCAATGTCCGGTCTAGTTTTTAACACTTCAAGAATGGTAAATCTAAGTTGTGAGATATTATGTCCAGCTTCAAGCCAATGCATAGCTATAGTAGATTTTACATTCTCTAATCGAATACTGCTTTTATGTTTAGTGATTCTCACTTTGATTTTTCTCTCCGTAATGCCCACATATGTTTTCCCATAAGGGCATTTTATGACGTACACTGCATTCATAGTATCACATGTACTTGAGTGTTGAAGTGCTATCTTCGTGCCTTGTGATGGATGGGTGAATTGATTTCCTACGATGACATTATTGCAGTGTATGCAGTTTTCACACTTTTGCATGCCTTTAAAAGTTTTCATTCTGCTCTCTGATTTTTGTTGGATAATAGTTCTCTCAAATTGCGGGATCATTGATATGCAAAAAACACTTTTTTTTAATCAGATATAGACTTTAAATCAGGTTCTGTTTTTATCATCATCCAATGTTTATTGATGATATTTTTTATTCTCATCTTTTGTGTTGAATATTTTAAAACACATACTATTGGTGCCTCTTTTACAGATTCCTTTGGTGTCAACAAGGTTTTTCTGTTGATAGTGTTAACTCTGTTAATGGATTCATCAATTAAAGATTTCGTGTTTCCTCTTATTTATTTATGGCGTATTTTTTTATAGTTTATTCAGTTTCTTGCGGGTGGTATGGTGTTCTTTTTAACCTAATGAATTGTGAAAATGGAAGGTATCTTTTTAATGATTCTTGATGAAAGCTTTTAAAATTTAAACAATTGTTGCGGTCCGTTGTTTTAGTGTATACATTAGTCTTAATCTCATTTCCAACAATCTGTACCAGAACATCAAGGAATGCAATTTTTTCTTTTTCAATCTGTTGCTTGAATTTTATCTGCTCATGTTACTGATTTAATCTGTGAATATTTTCTTGTAACACTTTCAAACTTCCCTTCCATATGATGAATATATCATCTATGTATCTCTAAAAGATGACTATGTTCTCATTCCAAGTGGGGTCTTTCAAGATGTGATCATATTCAAATTTTGACATGAACATATTTGCATATGACGGTGCCCCAGCAAATCCCATTGATGTTCCATTTCTTTGAGAGTAAAATCTTTCATGCCACTGAAAATAACTATGGTATAAAGCAAAATGCATTAGTTCCAACAGAAAGATTTTATTGGCTCCTTCACATTCATTGTTTAAAAAAAACATTCAATCACTTCCAATCCTTCGTTGTGTGGGATTGAGGTATATAGGGCAGTGACATCTATTGTACACAACCACCATGATGTCATATCTTGTTGTTTTATAGATCTCAGCATGTTCAAAAACGATGTTGTATCCTTAATGTACGTCTCCCATTTTTGTACCATGGGTTGAAAAAATTGATCCAAATATTGACCTATTGGTTCTGATATTGATCCACAAGCAGATACAATTGGTCTGAATGGAGGTTTTTTGAGGTTCTTATGTACCTTTTATAACATTAAATTCTGGACGACGAGGATATTCACCGTCTAGAAAACGATACGTTCTTGCATTTATCCATTTCATATCTATGGCTGTATCCAAGATTAATCTTAGTGTCTTTTGAAATTCATTGGTGGGATCATTATCAAGTTGTAAATACACGTTTCTATCCAGTATGTGCTCTTCAACGCTATTCTCATAAAACTCAAAATTCATCACGACTAATGCTCCATCCTTATCCGCTTTTTGAATTGTGATACGTTGATCTTCACATAGACTTTGTAAAACGCTCCATTATTTCTTAGAAAAATTCTGGTTAGTGATGTTGGTGAAAATTATTTTATTGACTTCCAACTTTACTAAGAGTTCAAAAGTATCAATAGTTTTATGAGAGATCGGTGAACAAAAAGAGCTTTTAGCTTTAAATTCTTTGTATTCTGATTCTTCTAGAGTATCCATAGACGTTGGTATGGTGCTGAAAAAGTATTTCAATCTCAATGATCGCAAAAATTTAAAAATGGTGATTTCTGTCTCTGCTGCATTACTGTGCTGCACAGGTACGAAAGAAGTCCCTTTGTTTAAGAGTCTCAATTGGTCTTTTGTCAAATTCACGTCTGATATATTGATGACTAAGTTATCTTTGTCATGCTCCTCAAGGTTCTCTTGTCTTTTTCTGAATCTGTTTCTTTTGCTCTTGCGGGTTATTCTGAGCTGGGAGCGTTGTTTGCTGCCGGATTTGTGGATAAAAAAGCCACTTTAGTTGGTTTTGTTGGAGCACTCGATGGTTGTGACGATGTACTTGCAACACTCACCACAGGTGTTCTGTTTTTTTAAAAAAAACAATTTTTATTAAACATTTTGCAAAGCTTGACATTGGTATTCTCTTCGCATGACATGAGGACATTATTCCCTCTGTATACATATCATCATTCACGTATGTCTCATAGTACATACCCCCCAGTTTCATTTCCAGCATCCACATATCTCCACTGGATATACATACTAAGTGAGCGCCCACCTTAGACTGCTTATATACTGACATCAGACTCCGATTCGTCCAGTGGGGGGGTTCACATATATTGCCCCGGTAGGTGTTCCAACCTCCCCAGACCTTCTCCCATTTTTTCAGACATCCCCGATGGACATACACTCACTTTTCCGCCATCATCGCCATGTCAATGTCTTAACACCATTGATCAAGTGTGGGGCTAGTTCTGGATCCCCAGCGCTGTGCAATGTTGCATTTTGCTATTGTCATGCCCAAAGTTACCCAATCCTGAGCAACCGTGTTGAGATCTGTTGGTTCCCAGATATTGAGAAGGCAACACCTCGGGCTTGGGAGTGTGGTAATATGTGTGACCTGGAAAGCGTCCGCATTACCGCCATCCAGTAATCCACTATTTTGGGGCAGAGCCAGATAGTGTGATAGAACGTGCCATCCTCTCCGCACTGTCGAAGACAGAGCGGTGTGTCCGCCCGATGTATCTTGTGCAGGAGTGTCCTAGTGTAGTATGTGCAGTGTAGAATTTTTAATTGGACTAGCCGTAGTCGTGATGGGATTGCAGCTTCTCTGGGGGATGCTAACGCCTCCTGCCAGTCTGCCTCGTCAATATCTCCCAGTTCGCGCTCCCACGTAGCCTTCAGCGTTACCGTGGGGTGTTTACGATTATTGACTATTTTCCTGTATGTCAGTGAGATTGCCTTTTTGTGGAGGTGGTCCGTTAGGAGCCTATCCTCCAACGGGGAGGACTCTTCAGGCCTCGTATCTGGTGGTATTAGGGACTGTAGTGCATGCCTGACCTGCATGTATCGAAAGAATCCTGTCTGGGCCATGCCATAAGTGGCCTGGAGATGGGCAAAGGCAACCACTTCACCCCTCTGCCATAAGTCTCCAACATTCGATATGCCTATTAGGTCCCAACTATGAAACCCCTTGGTCCTGCCCAGCATTCCAAGATGATTTGTATCCCACAATGGCGTTGCCTGTGTGACAACACCATCCCATCCCAGTGTTCGTTGTGCCGCAAACCATATGCGTAGCATGTGTAGTGTCGGCCCTGTAATATTGTGTTGTTTCCTTTTATTGTATAGTTCACCTATGATCCCCAATGGCTCTAGGTGGTGTCTATCTAATCTGAATGCAGGGTCCTCTTGGGGGACATGAAGCCATTGGTTGATTGCGACTAATTGGGAAGCCCAGTAGTAGACTTTGATGTCAGGAAGAGCGATCCCGCCATCATACCAGCTTCTGGTAAGTGTATGTAGTGCTATGCGGGGTGTTTTTCCATCCCAAAGCAACGTCGTCACCTCCGCATTGACTGCTGTGAAATAAGCAGCTGGGACAGGGAACGGTATTTTCTGCAGTGCGTACAGAAACCGGGGGAGCGCCATTATTTTAAATAGGACTGCTCGTCCCAGGAGCGTCAAAGGTAGTGTGCGCCAATGTTTTACATCTTTTTTAAATCGTGCCAGGGGTTGGGTCATGTTTTTTTCCGTGAAGTGCGCGTGGTCGTGTGTAACGAAGATTCCTAGGTACTTAAACCCGTCCGTGACTATTTGAAGTGCGCACCCTCTTGGGAGCCGCGGTGGGGGGCCGTGTAGGATATATAGCAGTGACTTTTCCCATTTGATAGTGTACTGTGACATTCGCCCGTACGCTGAACATATATCCAAAAGACAGTTGATGGATCATGCTGGGGACGTTAAATATAATAAAATATCATCCGCATAAAGCGAAATACGATCCTCGCAGCCGCTGGCCCATCTCATCCCCTGTATTGTGAGAATTTGTCTAATCCATGCCGCCAGTGGCTCCAGTACTATTGCGAAGAGGAGTGGCGACAGCGGACAACCCTGCCATGTCCCTCTGCCCAGCGGAAACTCAGCCGATAAATGGCCATTAACTACAACCTGTGCCATTGGCTGTGTATATAGTAGGCGGATCCATGTACAGGATTTTGGTCCAAATCCCATACGCTTAAGGACTGCGAAGAGAAATGGCCACTTCACGAGGTCAAAAGCCATTCTCGCATCTAGTGAGAGTATGGCTGCATCCTCTTCTATAGTCGATCTGCGCTCTATTACACCGTGCAACCTTCTAATATTGAGCGCTGTGTTTCGGTGGGGCATAAATCTAGACTGGTCTGGATGAATTATTGTTGCGAGATGTGGCTGTAGCCTAGTTGCCAGTGTCTTCGCAAGTATTTTTGCCTCTGCATTAAGGAGGGAGATTGGTCTGTAAGATGTATATTCGTGCACCGGCTTTCCGGTCTTATATATTGCAACTATGGTGGCGAGTCGTTGATCTTTGGGTAGGATCCCTTTGTCTAAGCTCTCGGTGTACATGGCCAGGAGGTGGGACACCAGCTGAGGGGCAGCCATTTTGAAGAATTCTACCGGTATCCCATTGGGCCCTAACGCCTTTCCCGTGTGTAGTGCCCTGATGGCTTATGTGAGTTCCTCTGGTGTAATGTCCTCCTCGAGTGCTGCTATGGCGTCGCCGTCAAGTGAGGGAATGCGTATATTGCGCAGGAATGCGAAGTGCTCTTCCCCCGTCGCAGTGGCTACTGGTGTATAGATTGTCCTGTAGTGTTGCGCCAGTGCTTCAGTAATTTGCTGCGGTGTTGTCACTAAATCTCCGTCTTTTGTCCTTATCTGAGTTATCCAGTTACTCGCTCTTTCTTTCTTTCCCAACCAGGCCAGTAGTCGGCCTGCTTTATCTCCATGTTCGTAGATTCTTAGTCAGTCTATCTGAGGCCTCTTCGCGCGAGTATGCCCTATATTCCTGCTGTGCCAAGTGCAATTTATGTGTCGTCTCGTCTGTAGTGTCTGCTACCTGGGCCGCCTCCGCCAGTGTGATCTCCAAGTCTAGGTCGTCAGTGTGTTTCTGGTGGTCTTTCTTTTGTCCCACAATCAACGAAATGGCATTTCCTTCGGAGCACTGTCTTGTATGCCTCCCATATGGTGATCGAAGAGGGTACTGAACGTAGATTTTCTTCAAAATAACATTTCGTCATCTTAAGGAGGTCTTTCCTAATTTTACGGTTCTTAAGGTACCCTGGCCTGATGGAGAACAGTCTATGAGTTTGCGGGGTAAATGGGGCATAAGTGATGAGAATCGGGGAGTGGTCCAAAATACCTCTAGGCAAATGTCTAATGCCCGTCATACCTAGTTTCCCTGTAGCGAAGGTAAAGATGTAGTCTAGCCTGGAGAGACTGTGATGCACCCCAGAGTGGAATGTGTATTGTTTTTACTCTGGGTGTCTAGTCCTCCACATATCTAATAGTCCGAGCGCATCTACAAATTCCTGTAGTCTATAGGTTGTACCACATGAATCTCTGGGGGGCTGCCGATCTATAGCTGCATCCATGACGGCATTAAAGTCGCCACCAAGAATGAGCTCTCCGCAGGGAAGTGCGAGTAGGAATTTCCCAAGATCTGAAAAGGCAGTCCAGTGTAGCAACGGGGTATGTATACTGACACGATATTGTATATTCTGCCATCCCATTGGCCCGTGATTGCCGCAAAACGGCCCTGATCATCTTCTGTGTGTCGTAGTTACAACCAAAGGGAAGCGTTTGTTTAGAAGGACCCCCACCCCTCTAGACCCAGAGGTGAATTCGGAGTGTACTGCCATTCGAAAGCCCCATCGATTCAGGGCTTTAACTGTCGTCCCCTGTAGGTGCGACTCCTGAAGGAGCGCCACTGCTGGGTTCTTCCGTCGAAGATACTGTAACACCAGTCCCCCTTTAATTTTGTCTCCTAATCCATTCACGTTCCATGATATCACAGTCAGTGGGGTCCCTGCAGTTGACCGTCTTGGGTACGCGAGACGTTATCTCTTTCGTCCTGGTTTGTGCCTGCCATTATGATCTGTAACGAGAACTCTGTCTCGAGCAACTCCAAACCTGTCTGTCATGCTACAGTCTCTAACAATCTTCGCCGCATCTTTGCAAAGAAAGGTCTCTACCAAAACTAAGAAACCTAACATTAACTGATCCCATTCCTCCTTCCCCCTCCCTGCCTCCCTGCCTAGCGGATGTAAAACTACCCGCCTCCCCAACTCAGCAGAGTGCTTAAGTCCCATAACTGTGTACTTGCGTGAGGGGGGAGAGTCTCCCCACGACCCATCGAGCATCCCCAATAAAGGTTCTTTGAGTCTACGATGTGTGAACTGTACAAAGTGTCTTTCTCACCTGGGGTGTAGTATTTATACGTCACCTCGTGGAGGCAATCTTAGTCTCTGCCTCGATAATCTGCAGGCGAGGTACCTAGTCCGCCGATCGGCAGCATCTATGTGGACCAATATCTTGGCTCTGACATGGAGTAGGGGCGGGTCTCATCGAGTCAACATTGCTCATGCCATGTCACTGGGCCTTGAGGCGGTACTTTTAAATTGTTACTCCACGTCACTTCCAGTCTCCGTCCCAGCGTTCGGTCCTGGCGTTC
Organism: Triturus cristatus; assembly: GCF_964204655.1. NCBI lineage: Eukaryota > Metazoa > Chordata > Amphibia > Caudata > Salamandridae > Triturus > Triturus cristatus. The sequence continues at coordinate 682,211,513 of NC_140581.1, forward strand.
CTTCTCTCCCTGCATGTTGGGCTGTTTGCTTGGGTTGCCGCCGCCATCTCGTCTCCTGTTCATTACTCCCTTTAGCTGGTCGCCAGCCCTCCAGCCAGTCCTGTGCCTCTTCCGGAGTCGCAAAGAACCAACTTTTGCCTTCTGCTTCAACTCTTAGCTTTGCTGGATAGAGCATGAAATATGTTTGTTCTCTGTTGCGGAGTTCTCGCTTAACTTCTATAAAATTGCACCGTTGTTTAGTGACTTCGGCTGTGTAGTCCGGGTAAAGGGTTATCACACTGTTGTCGACCCAGAGAGGTGACCCCACACGAGCCGCTTGTAGGATCGCGTCTCTGTCCCTGAAGTTAAATATTCGCGCCAGAATAGGCCGTGGATAGGCCGTGGGGGAGCTCCTGGTTTGGGTCGCCCGCCCGGTACTCGGTGGGCTCTCTCCACTGAAAAGAATTTAGAGAGTCTGAGGGCTGCAATTGTTCTCAGATCAGCTCTTCCACAAAAAGATCCAGCGCCGGCCCCTTAATACTCTCCGGCACACCCACCAAGCGAACGTTATTGCGCCTCGCGCGCCCTTCTTGGTTGTCAAGTTTCTCCACCATCTGCTTGTTTGCTAGTTCAAGATGGCGTACCTGCCGCTGCAGGGTCTTCATGTCTGTTAAGAGGGCTGCCGTTGCGGCCTCGACCTCCACCATCCTCGTACCCATTTTGGAGATATCAGCCCTAAGCAGCGTCACGTCACAAGATATGGTACCGATGGAAGCTTGCATTTGTTGAAGAGTAGCCATCACATCATGGAGAGTGATCTCATTGTGCTGTTCGGCTTGCTGACCAGCTGGAGTGCTTTGAAGCCGTGTTGGACGCGTCCTGTTGGTCATTAGTGACTGCATATTTATCTATGCGGTTGCTTTGTACCGATCTTGGGCCCCTGCCACTCATGGCGCTGTAGGTGTTGAGGAGAGTGACCACCGTGTAACCGGCGCAGGGCAGGTGGCGTCAGCAACCCACAGGCAGCTCTAGATCAGCAGGGGGGGGGGCGGGTGCCAGTATACTCTTACTGCGGATATCTGGCTGCAGTCCTGGATCGATGGGATGCTACCTTACGGCTGTATAATGTGGTATTGCACGATCTAGCGTTTGTGTCTTTTTAGTTAGGGCGCAATCCTCTGTGCGTAGAGAAGGTTATGGGCCTCAGACAGATTAGCGCTATTCAGTGTGGTATCCCGGCGCAGCTGCGACCGCGCCTCCTGCTTCCCCCCGACCAGACGGTTATCCCTTATCGCAAGTGTTCAGTCTCTGGGCCGGGAGGCCTTACCACCGCTTCAGCAGGAACCTGTCAAGCCGTCGGAGTGCTGATGCTGTATTCCTCGTGCATCCCACTCTGCCTTCTCCTCCACTGTTACGCCCACATAGTGCCAGGCATCAGTATATTGGGGGCAGCGCTCTTTCCCCTGATCGCCTCCTCTTCACGGGGTGGAGATCGCGGAGGGCCGCCCCAGCCAGCCAAAATCCGTTATGCTCTATGAGACCGGGCTAGAGGTTCTCTCAGGGCACTCTCGTTGCTGTGCTGCAGCGCTGTGTGCCTACGGGCCCGCAGCCGCCCGGATCCCAGTTTGCGTCACACCGTCACTGTGGTGGTGGTTTGGTCGGTCTCACTTGCAGAATTATCGCCGTCTGAAGAATGCGAGCGGCACTGCTCACGGTCTCCGCGCCGGCCGCTGTACTCGTCGTTCCCGCTTGTGGCTGTGGCAATCACTGTGTTCCCCGGCTTTGCCGCAGGGTTCAGGCCGCTGCTCCGCCCCCGGCGGCTCCGACAGCTTATTTTCCCCCCAGATTTCGGCAGTGGCCGCCGAAGGTAGTACGGCGCCTCCGCCTTCAAATGTGTCTCGTAGACGTCAGGATATATGCCAGGATTATCGGGGCAAGCTCGACAGTCGCAGGAGCCCTCTTAGGCTGCAGCTATTTTCTCCGGTCTCAGGCCACGCCCCCCCCAGGTGTTCTGTTTTGGGAAATATCTGAATCTGATACCATGCTTTCTTGAGACGAGCTAATATTGTTTTTTTGTTGCCATTTTCTTTGGTTATACACTTCTGCCCATGTATATACTTCTTCCAGCTTATCATCAATTGTATCTCTGCGATACGTATTGATTTTTCGATCATTAATTTCTTGCGCCTATCTTTTCAATTTTTGGTTGATGTCATCCAGTGTCTCTTGAAGATTTTCATGTTTACTCAGTTCCTCTTTAATCCCTGACAACTCTTCTTCCAAAGTTTTAAGAATGTTTGATAATTCTTCCACTATTTATAAAATTAGATCTAGGGAACATTTATTCAAAATCTGATACCATTTCGCCACGAAAACTTTGTTATTTCCATATAGCATAGGTTTTAATGCTATTCGTAAACCTCTTGGAATACGTTTAGTCTTATGATAATGGATAAGAGATGTGGCGTGCAATCTTTGATTTATTTATTTATTACTTATATATTCAAGTTGTTTTATAAGTTGTGTGACCGTATTCACTTGTGGACTGAATGATCTCGCTTCTTGAATTAAATCGTATATTTCACTTGCAGCTTCTGCAGTGTATACTAAAGTTTCTGCTTTATTTGTTGTAATTTACGCAATATCTTCAAACAACATTCTGTTTGGTGCACCTTGAGGGGTGTAGACACTCTTAAATGAAATCAATAAGGTTTCTCAGTGGACTCAGTAACACAAATTTTCAATAACATTCAATTGAATTATATATTGTGCTGCTCCATCCGTTGCACTGTGTCTAACAGTGCCTCATACAAAAATAAATAAATGTCAGGTCTGGCGAACCGGTCCCCGATGGATGTGTGCACTATTTACATTGAAAATAATAAAGTTTCTGTTCAAAAAGTTCCTTACACCATAATCTTTCTTTAAATGAATGAATCAAAAGTTTCTGTTTTGATTAAATCGTGTATTTATTATCTTTGATTCGTTTTTTACTGGAAACATTCCATAGTTCATCGTAATTTCATCATTACCAATTATTTAACATGGCCCAATGCATTTCGGGTCTATGTTGACCCTTCATCTGGGGTCTACAAATGATAAAAGACAAGAAACCAAATCAGTCCTTCTTTTGTTTAAACATATTTACACAACTAATAATGTACGATAATTTGGATATTAAACCATTGGTACACGATGTTCTATTCATCTTCCTGTAACTATTGTCATTAACATGCATCCTGCATTTTTATCCGTTAACCATGAATTACACTAGTATCTCAAACATTACACTGTAATATTCCTTGCGCTGAAAAACAATGTGTAACCACATAGACTTACTTGTTTAAATCCAAGAATACAATTAAACCGATATCTGTGTGTTAATCGCTTACACTTCCTGGTTGTGCGTCGAGCGTAATGAAGTATCGTCATGTGACTCTCAATTTAAAGGTATCTTGTGTGCGCTTGAGATTTAAGAAGACGCATTTGCGTCATGGAATCATAACGACCTAAAAACATAGCAGGATTACAAAATTGCTCAATAAAGTTTAAAAAACGTATACAATGACTGGGTTTAAAAAGCGTAAATGCTAAGAAAAATAATAATAATCATGATACTCCCAGTCTTTTGTGTGTAATATGAAATAACTTCTAAGAAAGAGATTCTAGGGAAGCTATTACAAGGCGCAACAAACACCTGTGTGCTTTTATATTTAAGGTTCTAAAAAACCTGTTCATTGCGCAACTAAATGTTTTTTCATAAACAACATTGTAAAGTAATGTCTGAATAAAATAAAGACAGGTCTAAAATGAAAATTAGTATGTATTAACCTTGTCACGATCTCTTATGTGTAATGTGAAAGAAAAAATGAATAAGACTGATGATTACTCTCCTCCTAGTAGATGAACCTATGTGATTCCAGGCACTAATCAGGAAAACTCTATCGTGATGAATCTATGTGTACCATAGGATTGCACGTTCATAACCTTACCTCATGATTGATATCTATCATCATGATCATTGACATGATTCCTGAAAATTAGACAATTCTAGAGAAAACATGACATCTCAATACGATCATTCATCCCATTCGGTTGTAAAGAATTAAGTCTTCTTATCCAATAAAATTCAGATCTAAGCAATTGTTTATGTGGATCAATGTCCGGTCTAGTTTTAACACTTCAAGAATGGTAAATCTAAGTTGTTAGATATTATGTCCAGCTTCAAGCCAATGCATGGCTACAGTAGATTTCACATTCTTTAATCAAATACTGCTTTTATGTTCAGAGATTCTCACTTTGATTTTTCTCTCCGTAATGCCCACATATATTTTCCCACAAGGGCATTTTATGACGTACACTGCATTCATAGTATCATATGTGCTTGAGTGTTGAAGTGCTATCTTCGTGCCTTGTGATGGATGGGTGAATTGATTCCCTACGATGACATTATTGCGGTGTATGCAGTTTTCACACTTTTGCATGCCCTTCAAAGTTTTCATTCTGCTCTCTGACTTTTTGTTGGATAATAGTTCTCTCAAATTGCGGGATCCTTGATATGCAAAAAACACTTTTTTTCTCCAGATATACACTTTAAATCAGGTTCTGTTTTTATCATCATCCAATGTTTATTGATGATATTTTTTATTCTCATCGCTTGTGTTGAATATTTTAAAACACATACTATTGGTGCCTCTTTACAGATTCCTTAGGTGTCAACAAGGTTTGTCTGTTGATAGTGTTAACTCTGTTCATGGATTCATCAATTAAAGATTTCGGGTTTCCTCTTATGTATTTATGGCGTATTTTTTGATAGTTTATTCAGTTTCCTGCGGGTGGCATGTTATTCTTTTTAACCTAATGAATTGTGAACATGGAAGGTGTCTTTTTAATGATTCTTGATGAAAGCTTTTAAAATGTAAGCAATTGTTGCGGTCCGCTGTTTTAGTGTATACATTAGTCTTAATCTAATTTCCAACAATCTGTACCAGAACATCATGGAATTCAATTTTTTCTTTTTCAATATGATGCGTGAATTCTATCTGCTCATGGTACTGATTTAATCTGTGAATATTTTCTTGTAAAACTTTCAAATTTCCCTTCCATATGATGAATATATCATCTATGTATCTCTTAAAGATGTCTATGTTCTCATTCCATGTGGGATCTTTCAAGATGTAATCATATTCAAATTTTGACATGAATATATTCGCATATGACGGTGCCCCAGCAAATCTCATTGATGTTCCATTGCTTTGAGAGTAAAATCTTTCATGCCACTGAAAATAACTATGGTATGAAGCAAAATGCATTAGTTCCAACAGAAAGATTTTATTGGCTCCTTCACGTTCATTGTTTAAAAGAAACCATTCAATCACTTCCAATCCTTCGTTGTGTGGGATAGAGGTATATAGGGCAGTGGCATCTATTGTACACAACCATCATGTCATATCTTGTTGTTTTATAGATCTCAGCATGTTCTAAAACGAGGTTGTATCCTTAATGTACGTCTCCCATTTTTGTACCATGGGTTGAAAAAAATGATCCAAATATTGACCTATTGGTTCTGATATTGATCCACAAGTAGATACAATTGGTCTGAATGGAGGAGAGTAATCATCAGTCTTATTAATTTGTTGTTTCACATTACACATAGGGGATCGTGACAAGGTTAATACATACTAATTTTCACTTTAGACCTGGCTTTATTTTATTCAGACATTTCTTTACAATGTTGTTTATGAAAAAACATTTAGTTGCGCTATGAAAAGGATTTTTAGAACCTTAAATATAAAAGCACACAGGTGTTCGTTGCGCCTTGTAATAGCTTCCCTAGAATCTCTTTCTTAGAAGTTAGTTCATATTACACACAAAAGACTGGGATTATCATGATTAATATTATTTTTCTTAGCATCTACGTTTTTTAAACCCAGTCATTGCATACGTTTTTTTAACTTTATTGAGCAATTTTGTAATCCTGCTACGTTTTCAGGTCGTAATGAATCCATGACACAAATGCGTCTTCTTAAATCTCAAGCGCACACAAGATACCTTTAAATTGAGAGTCACATGACGATACGTCATTTCGCTCGATGCACAACCAGGAAGTGTAAGCGCGCGCGGCGCGATTAGCACACAGATATCGGTTTAAGCGTATTCTTGGATTTAAACAAGTAAGTCTATGTGGGTACACCATTGTTTTTCAGCGCAAGGCATATCGCAGTGTAATGTTTGAGATACTAGTGTTATTCATGGGTAACGGATAAAAATGCAGGATGCATGTTAATGACAATAGTTACAGGAAGATGAATAGAACATCGTGTACCAATGGTTTGATAACCAAATTATCGTACATTATCAGTTGTGTAAATATGTTTAAACAAAAGAAGAACTGATTTGGTTTCTTGTCTTTTATCATTTGTAGACTCCAGACGAAGGGTCAACATAGACCCGAAATGCATTGGGCCAGGTTAAAAAATTGGTAATGATGAAATTACGATGAACTATGGAATGTATGCAGTAAAAAACAAATCAAAGAAGATAATAAATACACGATTTAATCAAAACAGAAACTTTTGATTCATTCATTTAAAGAAAGGTTATGGTGTAGGAACTTTTTGAACAGAAATTTTATTCGTTTCAATGTGAATAGTGCACACATCAATCGGGGACCGGTTCGCCAGACCTGCCATTTATTTATACAACACTTTCTGCCAGTTGAGACAAATCTAAGTTGTCCATACAGTCTTGTATCTCCGAAGGACTGCCTGTCCCTCACATTTTCATGGTGTTTCGTTTAACGACCCCTGACGGCAACATCAGACATATTTTGAGATACCGGGGCCAGGCCTCTTCCCCAGAGATGGCCAGTGCCAGCCATCTAGCATCCAGTGGTACCTCGAGGCCCATGACAGCATTCATAACCAGTGCGACCTCCCTTCAATAGTGCTGAATCTTGGGGCATTCCCAAAGGATATGAAAGGAGGAGCTGACTGCACTGAGCCTCTGGGTACAGAGGACTGAGTCTTATCGACCCATGCCGTGTAGGACGGATCTAGAGTAAAAGGATCTATGCAGTATGCACAATTGTATAAGATGGAAACTGCTATTCCCCTGGGACTTTAGATGGCCTCCGCCCACTCATCGTCTTCAATAAGCCCAATATAACCCTTCCGATGCCTCCCTTAGGGAATGGAGCAGGTCCGGCGAGTTATTCATTATTTTCCGGTACACTAAAGAGACTGCCTTACCAGGCATTGGGTCCAGTAGCAACTTGTCCTCCAGGGGCGGGGACTCCGGTAGACGAGGCAGCAGTGCATGTCTCAATTGTAAATATTTAAATTGCTCCCCTGCCTCCATGTCATATTCCGTTTGGAGGTCCATAAAGAACATAATTGCTCCCCCCTCCAGATATCCCCCAATGAGGCCATGCCTATACAACCCCATCCAATAAGGCCGCTCAGTTTTTTAACCTCCCCAAGGTATTCGCTGGCTCACAGTGGAGTCGTGGCAGTCAGTTTACTCTCCCACCCCAGGTGCCTGTTGGCTTCATGCCAAATCTTGACGACTGTTTGTGTATTGGTCAGCAATGTACTCGCTGGGCTCCTCTTATATACACGATGGAGGGATACCCCCAGTCGCCCATGGTCTCACAATCGACACTATATGCTGGTTCCTACCGGTCTCCAAATACCCATTCATTCACCACCATCAATTGGGCAGCTCAGTAGTATGTTTAGAGGTCGGGACTGCCAATTTGCCCTCAAACATCCCCGTTGCAGCCTCTGAAGGGATATCAGTGAGCTATTGACTTTTTTGCTATTGAAGACTATTGACCAAGCTTCTAAAAGGCTTCTGTGGTTGATGCTCACACTTCTGTACCTTATCTCTATTGTTTTCTATCGACTTGCTTGAACTCTGGCCTCTAAGCATTCTTGTACCGGAGTTTGAGCTTATACTATTTAAATTGCTAATGTATAGAAAGGAAAATTTGAGACTATTCAGAGCATCAGACATTAATGTTTTTGTTTTGCATTTCTTGTCCGTTTTAACTTTTTTAGGAGGCTTGGCCTTCCTGTTTCCAGCCTCTACCTATACAGTATGGTCTTAGGAGCGATATACCTTAACTTGATAGTTAACTTGTAATAAACACCCATGAAACTGGCTAACGATTCCTGGTCCTAATTGTGAAGCCAGTTGGTTGTACTGCTAAATAAAGGTTATTGATCAGACAGGAAATGCTAACTCTCCTCAGTGCGACAAAGAAAGGTTCATTGGAGGACCAAGTTAGCAAGTGAGTAAGTGTGAGTAAAGGATCCAGTAAAGGAGGTAAATCCTCAGCATCCAGTAGGCCCAGAACGCAGAGTTGAATCTGCTGGATCAGACCCTTCACAGCTTTGTGTCAAAACAAAACTCCCACATTCGAAACAAAACATTTAGCTTTTTTTACATTTTAATTTCATATATGGAGAGACCATTACATTAGTAATCTCTCCGTCTTTCTTCTATCCCAATCCCTCTCTTCCATCCCATTATGGGATGGAAAAGAGAGAGAGAGGGAGATTGGAAGCGTGAGAGAGGTTTAAATCAAGAAGGAGAAAAGAGAGAGAGGAGAGAACGAGAGGGAGGGGGTTTTAGGCTTTGAAGAATGATATACTCAAAAGGAGATATTTTAGGACAAATTGAAAAGAAAAATGTATTTGCCAATTAAAGAGTGACCTCACCTCTCAGTATGTAACATAAACTGTTGTAATAAAGTTACTTCACACCAGTGGAAGTTTGTAGTCTTTATTAGTGACCATCCGCTCTCAAACTGACTGGAGCTCACCTGAACATTCTAAGGTGAGCTCCCTCGGAACATACCACTTCCTGGTTGGGGGAGGGGTGTCGGGAGATACCAACTACAATATACATATAAGATTATAACACATCTCCCCTTGCAGGGATTACAAAACCTTTGAACAAGAATTCATTCAGTGTTTACAACTCTGTCTTTGCTCCATGTTTGTCCGTTGTCCAGGCGAACTACACTCTTACTTGTGCTTACCACAGTTTGAGGTGCTCCGAATTTGCTCGTTCCCGGTTGCACCCTACCCGGTTTCCTGACCCATACTTGGGAGTTGGGTTTTATCTCTACCTCTTTAGCTCCATGTTTCCCATCGTACCAATCTTTGTACTTCTGTTGATGAGACTCTAGACGCTTCTCAACACAACCTAAGTCTGGTACAACTCTTCTTCCTCCCCCCAACCACCTTGGGTTCATCTTGGTGCTGGGTTCCCTTCCTCTGAGAAACACAAACGGGGATATTCCTGTTACCCCATTGGGCGTGGTGTGATATGCCCATAAAGCTTCTCTCAACTCTTCTTCCACATTCAACCCATTGGTGATGGCCAGTTGTATTTGCTCTTTAATCATCCGATTCACCCTCTCCACTAACCCATTGGCTTTCGGACAATAGAGAGCAGTCCTCTCATGCTTTATGTTGAGTTCTTCCAAAAACTCTCTCATGTTATCAGAGACGAACTGCACACCATTGTCCGTTACAAGGGTCGGGGGGATTCCTTCATACACGAAGATGTTTTTTAGAAACGCAATGAGATTGGAAGTTGTGGTGGACGCTGTAAATTTACAATTCACCCAATGGGAAGTGTAATCCACCAACACAAACATGAATCTTTTCTGTGTCCCCAGTATGTCCATAGGACCCACAATGTCCATAGCTAGTTTAGTCCATGGAGATATGGGTACATTTATGGGAGCCAGAGGAGCACAGTGGATGACTTTGCTTTTGTCACTTCTAGCACAACTAACACACTCCTTTACTGCTCTCTCCACCTCCGAATCCATTCTAGGAAACCAAAAGCAACTCCTCACTTTGTTCTTAGTAAGGCTCCTGCCCAGATGCCCTTCATGGGCCAGATCTATGACCCTTTTTCTCAGCCCTTCTGGAGGGACAATCTTCTCCCCCCTTTGCAGGCGGCCAGCTATGATGGACAGTTCAAATCTGACTTCCCAGAAATCTTTAACTATGTCAGGGACCTCCGATAACTTGTCAGGCCAACCCTTGACGATAAGTTCTCTCAACATACCCATGGCCTTATCTTCCTCCATGCCCTTATTCCACTCCGCATCAGTCAGCGAGGGGAGATGCACCGCGCAAATGGGGACATCTAACACTTCCTCACTGTAATTACCTTTTACGGGTAACCTAGACAAACAATCTGCAATCACATTCTTCTGCCCCGGTAAGTACTCCATTTTGAAACTAAAGTTTTCCAGCCCCAGCACCCACTTGCTTATCCTAGGTGACATACTTTGTGCTTGTTTGGGGGAAAACATGAATGTGAGTGGTTTGTGGTCTGTGTGAATGGTGAACTTGTTACCCCACAAAAAGAATTTGAAGTGATGTACTGCCCAGAAACATGCTAATGCCTCCCTCTCGATGACCGAGTAATTGCGTTCTGCATCACACAAGGTGCGGGAGGCAAACGCTATCACTCTTTCCTCCCCATCACTTTTTTGGGATAACATGGCACCCAAACCTTTGTTGGAGGCATCAGTGGTCAAAATGGTTCTTTTGTTTGGATCAAAAGACCCCAATGCTGGAGATTCCAAAATGCACCTTTTTATCACTTCAAACATCCTACTGTGTTCTTCTTCCCACACAAAAGCCGTATTTTTTTTCAGGAGCTCGCGAAGGCCCACACACAAATCTGCAAAGTTCCTGACAAATTTGGACATGTACTCCACTAATCCCAAAAAGGATTTGAGCTCCTCCTTATTGGTTGGGTGTGGGGCCTCACTGACAGCTTGGATTAAACTATGCTTGGGCCTAAACCCCTCTTTGTTGATAGTATGCCCCAGGTAGTCTACAGATGTTACTTTTATCTTGCACTTGTCCAGTTGTACAGTTAACCCTGCCTCACTTAGTCTGTGACACACTGCATGAAGGGTGGCGTCATGAGCTTCCTCAGTGTCCCCATACATCAGAATGTCGTCTTGGAAACAAAGGGTGTTCTTTACCCCTCTCAGTACCTGCTGCATTATTTTCTGAAATACTGAGGCTGCAGAGGCAAGACCAAAAGGCATTCTCACAAACATAAACGCCCCGAACGGTGACGTGAATGCCGTCAATGGTCTTGACTCGGGATGCAGCTCTACTTGGTGATAAGCCCTGGACAGATCGATAACTGAAAAATAACATGCCTTGCCCATGGTGCTCAACATCTCATTTATGTTGGGAAGAGGGAATCTCTCCACCCAAATGTTTTCATTCAACGAGCGTAAGTCCACACATAGGCGAATACCTTTCCCATTACCCTTGGATGCTAGAACTAGGGGCGCAAGCCATTCGGTGGCCTCAACGGGTTGTATGACCCCTATTTCACAGAGTTTATCTAACTCCTCCTTAAGTGTTTCTCTCAAATGGAAAGGAACTGACCTAGTCTTGTGTACCACAGGTTTGGCTCCAAGTCTGAGTTTTATTCTATGCTGAAACTCACGTAGTTTACCCAATTTCTCGGTGAAAAGTTTGGGGAACTTCGTCTGTAGACTCCCTTCGTTACTACCTCTGTCAACCATAATCACCTGATTCTCACCATTGGGATCTAACCTGATCCCCAATTCTCTTTGGTGCTGCCACCCCAGAAGATTAGCCCCATGCTCTACTATGTACACAGTCCCCTTCGTGGACCTCCCTTTGAAATCAATGTTGCTAAACAGCATGCCCACCAGGGGTATGGGGTCCCTCGTGTACCCTTCAGGTTTGATGTCAGGAGTCTCTAAACTCTCTCTTGACCCCGCCAATGACTCTTCAAAATCATGCACATTCACTAACGTGAAGGGGGAACAGGAATCTGCATACACTTCCAGGGGTTTGTTATTGAACATCACAATGCATTTAGGGTAATTTTGTTTTCCCCCCACTGCCATGCTCCTCACTTGGAATACATATTTTGCATGAGTTTCCTCACTACCACTAACCACATTCACCATGTTATTGAACCCTTCTCTGCACACTCTAGCTAGGTGTCCCCTCCTGTTACATTTTTTACACATGACACTTCTGGCCGTGCACATAGGGTTATTTGCAAGATGGTTACTGCTACCACATCTATAACATTTTGCACTATGCCCTTCTCTACTAGCTTTAGTGGCTTGAGTTTCCTTCGTGTTCCATTTGTCAGACACTTTACAAACACCTTCACTTTGCTCATCCACTTGTACTTGTGCCACAACCTCTTCTTTGACTTTCATTTCTTTTACGCATTTCGCCGTATGTTCCACAGATTGCGCAATGGCCACCGCATCCTTCAAAGTGGGATTTTTAGCTAACAGTTTCTCCTGAATCCTGCTATTGTTTGTGCACCTGACCAGTTGGTCGCGTATGAGAGAATCATTGAGATCCCCAAAATCGCACAACTGCGTTAGACCCCTTAATGCTGCAATGTAGTTACTGATCGACTCACACTTCCCTTGAACTCTGGTGAAAAACTTGTGTCTTTCCAACACAACATTGACTTTATCCCCAAAATGTGACTCCAGCTTCATCAGTGTCACATCAAAAACATCAATGCCCTCATCATCCTCCAGCTCAGGTTCCGGAAGAGTCTCGTAAACTTTCCGACCATGTACACCCAGATTGTGCAGTAAAATATGCTGTTTCCTCAGAGCTGAAAACCTTTCACCTCCCATGGCAATGAGGTATGACTCAAACAGTTTGGCCCAATCTTTCCAGTGTATATCCGGGTCCCCACAGTCGTTCAAAAAGGACGGGGGTTGACTCATGCCAGGTGTTCCCATTGTGACTACGCTGACTGAACCCCCCAATATAAACAATCAAACCCGGGTAAAATGCGGGAAAATCTTCTTTCACAAAAGATGCCTGAGATACCCCTTACAGCTTAAGAGCCACTGGCTCCCTGTACAGGGTACCTGATAGTTAAACAGGGACAGGATATGCCCATATGCCACAAAATTTGGTGCACTCACGACAGTCTCGAAGAGGAACAGAATGGACAATTTGCGCCGCTTACCGCCAGCTTCCTGCCCCCAAAATAGAGGAATTAGATACTGACGCGGCTGGATCCCGGCAGCGCTGACTGAAACTGACAGGGACCGGTCCTATGCGGCTGGCGCGCCGGCTCCTGAGGGCGGATCTTGCTTCACAGGCAGCGCTGACTGAAACTGACAGGGACCGGTCCTATGCGGCTGGCGCGCCGGCTCCTGAGGGCGGATCTTGCTTCACAGGACGTCCGCTCGCTGATACCCAGGACGAGCACCCTGCCTTGCGCTCCACACGTCGTCACCGAAAGGTTGTCAGACGCCTGTTCCACCTCGCACTCCACCTCCAGCTGATGAAAGCAGGCATACAGGGCACAACCGCAACCCGAGGCTGACACACAGCGCCCGCTGAGCCCACCACACACCAGGTCCGTCCGATCGGGGAGACTCCTCATAAACTCACCACACCTCCAGTTGTCCGTGATATGGAAACACAGCACGCTTCCCGGTACCAGACAGCTGAAACCGCTGGTCCTGCAGCAACCTTCACGACGAAGCGTTCACGAAGAAAAGTGTCTGACTCCACACCGACACCCTGGAGCGGATCCACGAGATCAGGTAAGTGCCTACTGCGATAATTCCCTGCACCTCGGACATCCAATGACACTGGTGAAGTAAGGTCCACAACACGTAATGTACAGAGCAGTCGGCTCCTTAGCCCAATCACCACAGGATAGCTGTCGCTGTAATTCCAACCAACATGTGGGAAACAGCGAGTTGGAAGATGGCACGCTTTCCAAGCGGAGCTTGACCACTACCACTCCGAATGCTTCCTACTCGAGCACTTTCCGTAATTCTTCTTCCTTGAGAGAATGAAACAGAGGGGAGATGGCCACCTGCCCCCTTCGCAGTCCGTCGCTCGTCGCCAGTGTTGTAATAAAGTTACTTCACACCAGTGGAAGTTTGTAGTCTTTATTAGTGACCATCCGCTCTCAAACTGACTGGAGCTCACCTGAACATTCTAAGGTGAGCTCCCTCGGAACATACCACTTCCTGGTTGGGGGAGGGGTGTCGGGAGATACCAACTACAGTATACATATAAGATTATAACATAAACGTTTCAAGTTAAGAACTAATTAGAGCAGAGAAATTACCACTGAGACACCTTGACTTGAACCCTCAATCTTTACAATAAGAGTTTGAGAACTTAACCACTAGGCCACATATGACTTCTTACTCTGTTAAGTCAAGACATAACTATGACATTTGAACAAATGGACAAGTTACTTACCTTCCATAATGCCTTATCTGGTAGAAACATGATCAAGCTGCAGATTCCTTACCATTGAATTTCCCAGGCATCAGGCTGGTTCCAGAAGACCTTTCCTTGAGCAATACCCTTGCAAGCCGGTAAGTGGCATCGTTCGGCTCCGTGTGACGTCGTCGGCATAGTCCGCACCAGAAGTGACACCTGCATCACCTATGTCGATACTCAATTGGAAAAGTTAGGGATACTAGACTCTCCATGGCCAGTTCGGAGACACAAGGATGATTTGTGCTCAGGCACTCCTGATCTTCTTGGGCACTTTGGGCAGGAGTGGGATGGGCGGAAAGGTGTATAGCAGGCCTGAGCTCCACTCGAGATGAAAAGCATCTCCGAGCATCAGCTGCCTGGAAACTCCAATGCGCAAAACTGCTGATATTGTATGTTCTCAGTAGAGGCAAACAGATCTAACCCAGGTTCTCCCCACCGCTGAAAGAGACCTTACTCCACCTCCGGATAGAGATGCCACTTGTGATCCACTAGGCATCGACAGCAGAGTTCATCTACCCTGGCATTCAGGGACCCTGCCAGGTGTTGAATCACCAGGGATATGCCCTGCTGTTCTAGCCATGTCCAGGACACAGGGCCCCTTGACAAAGGGTCCAAGACCCCACCTAAGTCTGTTTGTTGCAGTACCTCATGACAGTGGTGTTGTCCATGAACACCTGAACCAGCCTTCCGTTGATGGAAGGAGAAAAGCTCTCAACGCCAAGCGAATCGCTCTGAGCTCCAGCAAGTTGATGTGGAGTCCAGATTCCACTGAAGACCAGAGTCCTCTGATCTCCACCTCTCCCATATAGCCAACCCATCCCAGGAGTGACGCATCTGTCACTAGTGATCTGGTCTGGGAAGGGAGAGGAGTTGGTCAGCCACCACTGCAGGTCCTGTGCAGTTCCCTCTGAGATCTAGACCATGTTGGAAAGATTTCCCTGATGCCGCGCTCACTGGAACTTCAGGTCCCACTGCAGAGCCCGCATATTCCATCTGGCATGTGACATTAGCAGGATGCTGGAGACCATGACACCCAGCAGCCTCAGAGTCAGACTCACCGAAATCCAGGATCGAGGCTGAAACATCAGTACCATAGTCTGAATATCCTTGACTTGCCTCTCAGGAGGCTAGGCCCAAAACTGCAGTGTCCAGAACAGCTCAGATGAAAAGGAGCGTCTGAGAAGGAGTCAGATGTGACTTTGGCACGTTGATAGCGAACCCAAGAGAAAGACGTTGGTTCGACGTAGTCTGGAGGTGGGAGAGGACAGCCTGGGGCAGCTCACCTTCCACAGCCAGTCGTCGAGATAAGAGTAGACTGCCACCCCTGATCTGCGCAAATGAGCTGTGACCACCATCATCACCTTGGTGAACACCCGAGGGGCACTGGTAAGGCCAAAGAGGGGCACTGTGAACTGAAAGTACACCAATGAGCAGGCAGGACGGGAATGTGAAAATAGGAGTCCTGCAGTCCAACGCTACCATCCAGTCTCCGGGGTCTAGGGCAGACAAGACCTAAGCCAGAGTGAGTATCTTCAACTTTTCCGTTTTGAGGAAGTAATTGAGGGATGGCAGATCTAGGATAAGATGAATGCTCTTGTCCTTTTTTGGGACCAGAAAGTAGCGGGAATAGCAACCACAGCTTACTTCTGGTGCCGGAACCCTCTCTATGGCTCTCTTGGCCAAGAGAGTCCTAACTTCGTCCTGAAGCAAGTTCAGGTGGTCCTCCGTCAGCCTTTCGTAAGTTGGAGGTAATGAGGGAGGAGTAGTCGCAAAGGGAAGGTAGTAGCCCCTTCAGACTATCTGAAGAACCCACTTGTCCAACATGATGTTTTGCAAGTGGTGGAAGTGATAGCTGATTCTGCCACCAATTGGCCACCCATGATTTTGAAGAGCCGGACTAGGAAGGTTTGGAGGCTGCAGGTAGAGTGGACTGACCCGACCTCTGGCTGCCTGACCCACAGGGGGTGAAAGGAGCCGTGCCCATGGCTGCGTAGAGCTTGCTGAACTTGCACGGTCTTGTTACTGGGAAATGGCTGGCGGGGCTGAAAGCCCCTTCCGTGGCCACAAAAGGCAGATGGTGAACGGGTGGCCACTGAGAGACCCAAGGACTTGGCCATAGCCCTTGAATCATAGCGCTCCAGGGCCATGTCTGCCTTGTGTCCGAAGAGACGGGTGCCATCAAAAGGAATGTCCATAAGGGAAGCCTGGACATCCCCAGAAAAGCCAGAAGTTCTCAGCCAGACGTAGCGTCGAACAGCCACCGTCAATGACATTGCTCTACTAAGTGAGTCAGACATGTCAAGCCCACAACGAATGGTGAACTTTGCCGCATCTCTCCCCTATGATACTGCCTGGGAGAGACTGGCCCGGGCTTCCTCCGGTAAATGTGGCAGCACTTGCGCAACCGGTTCCCACATGGAGCGGAAGTAATGCCCAAAAGGCTTGTGTTGCTCACATACCGTAACGCAAGGCTGACGGAAGAAAACATTTTGTTGCCATGATATCCAGCTGGCAGCGGGCGATTGTCCTATTCACAGAAGCCCTTGTTCTGGGCCTGGATCAGCTTCCCAGAAGGACATCAGTCAATTCCTCATTGAACGGCAGGAGGGGTTCCGAGGAGGAGACACCCGGCTGCAGGGCCTCTGTCAAGATGTTTCTCTTGACTTCCATCGAAGGGAACCCTCAGTCTTTACAGTAAGAGTCTGAGAACTTAACCACTATGCCATAAGTGACTTCTTACTCCGTTGGGTCGGGTCCTAACTATGACATTCAACCAAAACGTTTTGATGTTAAAAATAATTAAATGCCCTTTTACTATGAAGATTTACAAGTGAAATCATAGTAAATCAAAAGACAAACAATCATTTAAAAGCCTGGACTTGAACTATTACCTTTCAGAGGGAGATTCTAAGACCTAACCCACTAGAGCCAGAAGGGACTCTTTACAGCTCTGTGTCAAAACATAACTACAACATGAAAAAAAATCGTTTTGCTATTTTGACATTTTGAAGTCAATATATGGAGAGGCCATTGCATTATCAATCTCTCTCAAGTCAAGTCAATATAGTCTTTATTTCGATTGTCATAATCATTAAAGACACAATACAAAAAGTGAATGAGGGAGTTCATAATGTTTAAAAATACATCCTATTAAAAACATAGTTAAAAGTTGATAAAAAGGTGTAAGTAAAATGCATATGCAATAATACACAATATACAAATATTTACACAACTATTGGCAGATGCTTTTTACCCCCTCTTTGATGCAAAAATACAACAAAAAAAACATAAACCTGGTTTGGGTATCAATGACAACTACCCACACTGGGAGTGAAATTACAATGCCAATCCACTGAGGATAGAGTCATAAGTTGGGACTGACAAGAATTAGAATACACTCATCGTAGTGGCTGAAGTATCAATCTCTCTCTCTCTGTCGGTCTCTCTCTTCTATCCCATTTGAGGATGGAAGAGTAGGAGATTGAGAGAAATAGCAAGAGGGGGTAGAAAGTGAAAGAAAAAGAAAAAGAGAGACAGAGAGGAAAGATTTTTAGGCTTTGAAAAATTATATATTCAAAATGAGATATTTTTGGAAAAATTTAAAAGATAAGCGTATTTATCAATTAAAAAGAATGAGATCACCTATCAGTATGTAACTTAAACATTTGAAGTTAAGATGACATTGGAGCAGAGAAATTACCACTGAGACACCTTGACTTGAACCCTCCGTCTCTACAGTAAGAGTCTGAGAAGTTAACCACTAGGGCACGAGTGACTCCTTACTCTGATGAGTCAAGACCTAACAATGACATTCGACCAAAACATTTTGATGTTATAAAGAATTAAATAATCTTTCACTATGAAGACTTAACAAGTGAAATCCTAATAAATCAAAACACACAATCATTTAAAAACCAGGATTTGAACCATTAACCTTCATAGTGAGATTCTGAGACCTAACTCAGTAGGTCAGAGGTGACTCTTTACAGCTGTGTGTCAAAACATAACTATAACATTCTAAACAAAACATCTTGCTATTTTCACATTTTAAAGTCCATACATAGAGAGGCTATTGAATTAGCAATCTCTCTCTCTCTCTCTCTCTCTTCCATCTCATTATGGAATGGGAGAGAGAGAGTGAGAGATTAAGAAAGATAGACAAAAAGAGAGAAACGAGAGAGAGAGAATTTTTTTGGGCTTTGATAAATGATATACTTAAAATGAGATATTTTTGGCCACATGAAACAAAAAATGTTTTTGCCAAATAAAAAGTGTGAGATCACCTTTCACTATGTAACTTAAACATTTGAGGGTGTCAAGAAATTAGAGCCACACCATGACCATTGAAACTCCCAGACTTGAACTCTTAATCCCTGGAACGAGAGCTTGAAACCTCAACAACTGGGCCAGAAGCGCCTCCTTATCCCTGTGAGTAAGGACCTAACTATGAGATTCCAACGAAACATTTTGATGTTATAAAGAATTAAATGGTCTTTCACTAGTGAATGTTTAATAAGTGAAATCCTAGTAAATAAAAAGATACACATTTACTTAGAAACCTGTGACTGGACCATTAACCTTCAGAGTGAGAATCTAAAATGTAACCCACTAGGCCAGAGGTGACTCATTACAGCTCCATGTCAAAATATAACTACAATATTCAAACCAAACATTTTGCTATTTTTACATTTGAAGTCCATATATGGAGACACCATTGCATTAGCAATTTTTCCATCCGATTATGGGATGGAGAGAGAGATAGAGGGATTAAAAGTTTAAAGAGAGAGAGTGAAGAGAGAGAGGGGTAGAAGGTTTTTTAGGCTTTGATGAATGGATATACTTAAAACGAGATTTTTTGGGACAAATTGAAAAGAAAAATGTGTTTGACAATTAAAAGATATTAGAGTCACAACATGACCACTGAACCTCCTAGACCTGAACCCTTAATATTCAGAGAGAGAGATTGAGACCTTAACCATTTTGCCACAAGTGACTTACAGTGTTGAGTCAAGATCTATCTATGACATCCGACCCAAACATTTTAATGTTATAAAGAATTAAATGATCTTTTACTATGAATGTTTAACAAGTGAAATCCTAGTAAATCAAAAAATACACAATCATTTCAAAACCAGCACTTGAACCATTAACCTTCAGAGTGAGAGTCTAAGACATCCCAGGCATCTGAACAACCATTGTTTCTGGCCCTCTTTTGCTGAGATTTTAGTGCCTTAGTTTCTGCTTTGGTTTATTTCTGTACCATGTCAACCGGTCCTTAATTTTGGGAGTCAGGGGTGACTTCCAGGACATAGCAACTCTTTGTCATTCAAATTATATCAGCTATACCAAAAGTGCATAATCTTTGTTTTCCTTAGATTTAGCTCAAGATAAAGTACTCGTTGACCTGTGCCGGCCAGTTCAGATCTTTTCCAGAATCATACATCAGAGGACAAATCATCTGCCAATATTCATCATCGTTGTACAGGTAGCAGTAGGGCAGCTGCTTGTTGCTGAGCTAGCAGTGTGTTGCAGTAACTGAAAGGAGCACAGTAAATTCAATTAAAGAGTATTTGCCAAGTCAGAATCCTCTTCCGGGCAAGTGTTAGTCACAGCCATCACTTTCAGGACATGCTTAACAGTCAGATTGTGAAGATGGTTGTGTTGATCAGAGATGCAGTAAGAAAAACTCTTTGAAATTTAGATGGATTACACGAGATGATAGAAACTCCACTTGGGACAGGAGGGACTGTGGCTATTGAAAGACTCCAGGAATGTGGAGTAGAGGCTGAGGAACGTCAGAATGCATGCATTAAGGCTGCCATATGGCAGGGGTGTGAATGGCAATCTATGGAAACTTACTGCACTGTAAAACCACCATTTGCTAAAAAGATTAGAGCTCTTGAGTACCCTTCCCCAAGAGTAGTAGTGTTAAAAGATCGGCAGACATCAAAAGACTGTGTGAGAACAAGTAGCCAACAATTGAGCTTAAATAACATTGGTTTAATTTCAGACTCCTTAGACCCTCATCACAACGTAGAAGGAGTTGGAAACTGAGCTTCTTTGCAGATGCCCCCACACGTTTTGCCCCATTTTAGACTGCTATATTCTGGCTTTTGACTCTGATAGTGCACTGGGGCCTGCTTAGCAGGCCCCAGTGCCAGTGCTCTTTCCCCTAAAAGTGATGTGTATTGGTACACCCAATTGGCAAGGTACTTTTCCCCCTTATAAGTCCCCTGCATTAAGTACCAGTGGTACCCAGGGCAAGGGTTGTGAAGGGGTCACCAGGGCTGCAGCACTGATTGTGCCGACCTGTGGGACCTAAGTAAAAGTGTGTCTGCAGGTCTGCCAATGCAGCCCTGCATGAGAAGCCTGTCTGCTTGAGAGAGACTGCACACACCATGGAGGCAGAGTGGATAAAATTGATGGTGTGTGTGTGTGTGTATATATATATATATATATATATATATATATATATATATATATATATATATATATAATTCACTTTAAAAAACCATAGGTTTCACACATGTTATAGTTAGCTGGACATTTCACTCGTAAAAAACCATTGAAATTCCCCGTTATAGTTAGTTCAGATAACTATAACTTGCGCGACCGCAATCCACTGCTGATGACGTCACATATTACATCACTCATGACATGGTCAGTGACATCACTCATGACATCACTGATGACATCATCCTTGTGATAGAGTGGCGGTCGCGCAAGTTATAGTTATCTGAACTAACTATAACGGGGGAATTTCAATGTTTTTTTTACGAGTGAAATGTCCAGCTAACTATAACATGTGTGAAACCAATGGTTTTTTAAGTGAATTTGCAAGGTTTTTAAATGCTAATTCCTAACTATAACGTGTGTGAAACCTATGGTTTTTTAAGTGAATTTGTAAGGTTTTTTAAATGCAAATTTATGTATGTATTATTATATTTTTTATATATTTATTTTACAATAAACTATCTATGTATATAGTTATAGGTTGACTGTATCCTGTAATATGGAATGGCTCTGCTCTTTTTTTTGAATTTGGAGAAAGTTGAACAGCATAGTTAATATCTTCTATAGACTTATAAACAGTTTAAAATGTTTTTTGGTTTTTTTTAAAGTTTTTTTCACGGTGCGCGCACCCCGCGATTTTTTGAAAAAAAAACTAAAATGTTTTTTTCACCCTTCGGGGTCCTTCAGGGACCCCCTGACAAAGGCTAGGGGGTCAGGAACTCTCTACCCTGCCCCCTTTTCACGTTCTCCACCTTTCTTTTTCACTGTCACACAGAAAATGGCGGCCGACACTTCCTGATTTCGACCGATTCGAATGTTGACTGACATGTAACCACCAATCAGAATTACGCTCGCGCACGTTAAGGTGCGCGCTCCGTGCGCGCACCGTGCGCGCACGGTGCGCGCCTATTGATATTTATGTACTTTTAACTGCAATTTTCTCAGGAACTACTGAACAGATTGACACCATATATGAAAAAGGCACATGCCTGACCTGTGGACTACCTCTTTGCCAAATTTCAAGTAATTCTGTTCAGCCGTTCGGGCTGTACCTTCGACTAAAGGTCCTTTGGGAAAATGCATGGGGAAAACGCGTTTTGGGACCCCCTTTTTTCTCAGCCCCCGCTTGACGAATCACCCCGAAACTTTCATGGTAGGAGCTGAGCGGAGCGCCCCATTAGTTTTGAAAATTTCGCGAGGATTCGTCAACCGGCACCAAAGTTATTAAAAATAGCATTTTCAGATTTCCTATGGGAACTCGGTCCTAACTATAACTATCTACTGGCGACCGCCAGTATATAATATATATATACATCTCCCTACAGTAACCCTGTAAAGCAAGGTTTTACTGTAAGTGACCATCGGTCGATAGAGTAACATAGGCTGGCTGCCAAGAAAATTCGATACAGCCAGCTACATTCTGGAACGACAAACTTGTGCAGTATTTGGTGTCAAACACAGTGCTTTTTCACCTTCAACATGATTCTCGTGTCGAGGGTGAGCTGGCAAGCATAGGGGTACCACCCTGAGTGGGTGCCCTCCTAGGATTTAGTGACCCAGTGCCTTGGTGGGCTTTCCCATGCCTTTTGCCACCAAGACAATAGTCTGCACTGCAGGTGGCATGTGCTAGAACTTCCCCAGGACAGAGACAAAGCGCTGGGCAGGATGGAGGTCACACCTACTCCCTCCCAGGATGGCTAGTGTTTACTCTGGGCAAAAAGGTGACGTAAATCTACAGGATGTTTTCACCTCAGGGGCGGGTTAGCCAAGGGACCAGTAACCCATTGGCCACTGCCCCGGACAACCTTAACACCCCTTAAATTAGGATTTAAGGGGGGCCCTGACACCAGAACCTCAGTTTTGACTTCGAATCTGAGAAGAGGCACAAAGATGACCCCATCAAAGACAATAGAACATTGGACTCTGCCACAGTGCAAAGAGAGGACACTTAAGTGCCCTGAAGAGACCATATACTCAAACGATGTGTTTGACAAGTGTTTGTGGCAAAAGCTTGTTGCTCCCAGAAAGAAGGACTCCAATGGATGTCAGAAATTGAAGCAGATTCCCTTGGATTGGAGGGACCAGTCCCCTGCAAGCTGCAGTAAAATCAACGTGCTGCGTGGCAAGAATTGCGAGCCCAGAGTGGTAGCTAAGCTTTTACCACGTTTCAAGCCCCTACTCCATTCCTGTTGACCTAAAGACGCCAAAATAACTGTGGACTACATTTGCTGCAGCCAAGGCGTGGTGATCGCCAGTCGGGTGATCGATCCCTTGAGTGACATCTCAAGCCCAAAGGAACCCAGCGACTGACATCGGCAACGACCCCACTGCTGTGCTCCTGCATCCTAAAGTTGGAGTCATCCATTGAGTGTGTGGTAAAGGATCTTTGGCACGACCTGCTCCGGTGATTGACAGCTGCAAGCTATCGCTGCATCTGGAGCCGCCAAGCAAGGTAGAAGAAATCCAGCTGTTGAACCTGGGTCCTAGGACCCCGAAGGCCTCTACTCTCCATGGGTAGAGTGGAACTCCATCTCCAAGTGTGGTTTTGTCAAGTGCTGCAAGTTTGACAGCTCCCGTGGACCCCGTTCAGTTACAACGACAGCCAAGTCACCTCTGCACCCGGACTCCCTGGGCAAGGTAATGAAGTAATGACTGTTGGAACTTGGTCTAAGCACCCGCATGACCTCCTCCACAAGAGGGTTCGTTTGAACTCACCCTGAACGTGACTGAGTTAATCATGCACCATTATGGTACTGTAAAATGCTTTACACATGTTCCTAAAGGTAATGCCTGACTGCTCTTTGGCACACTACCAGGACTGAGCCAAGGATTGTTGTTGAATCCAAGGATCATCTCTGTGTATTGTGAGAATATTTCATGGTATGGGCTTCCAGCCATTCCACATAATATTCCACCTTGTAACATTGGCGCCCAGTGGTGTAGATCCTGAACCTTGGTAATAGGTTAATTGTGCATGAGAAATCCTCAATTGACTTTAGCATCAGTATTCGGTAATGATAACAGGATTTAATTGTGATTTGTTAGGGCCCAGCGTTACATTCCTGTTTAAATTACATTAAAGGTGGTTTAGTAGGTTAGGCTAAAGGTTTTAAAAGCTGTTTAATCATTTAACAAGTTTCTACAACTTCTAAACAAGTAGTGCCTAATGGAGCATGTCCTGAGCCTCGATCAGCCCATTCTCGCCATCCTGAAGATCAATGATCTGAGGGTATTATGCAAGCTCAGAGGCATTAGCTTTAGAGCAACCACTAGAGAGAAGACCTCGAAAAGGCTCTCAAGCTATGAGGTAGAAAACCTAGATAGGGATGACCGCTCCTCTGTTGGTCACAAAGCAGAAGAGGATGAGGAGTTGGTCACAGCCCAAGTTGATGAAGGACAAGCTGCTGATAATCCTTAATCACAGGACTTCCCCAGACCCCCTTCACCAGTGGAAAGAGACAGAGGTCACTCTAGAATCCCCCCCACTGATAGGGTGGTAGGAAACTTCCATGACCAGCTTGATAAATTCTACTTTGAGGAGAAAAACACTGGAAGGCAGGAGACTAGCCCAGGAGCAAAAGAGGGTTAGATAGGGCCTAGTAGAGACTAGTACCCAAGGACGGTGGCAGCAACACAGATAAAGAGGAGTCTTTTGATCCCAATATCCCCAAAAGAATGGTCCCAAAGTTTAGTGATGGAGATGACATAACCAAGGGGTTTGCAGCTTTTAAGATAGCTTGCAGCATGGGGAAGTTAGGTCACCAACACTGGGGCTCTCTAATTTGGGAGTTATTCTCAGTGAAGGGCAGGGGTAGACGTCTGACCCTTGATGAGAGTGTGGCTGAGTCCTATTCACACATGAAGGAGACACTGATTGAGGTGTTTGTACTCACCACAGAGGAGTGCAGAATAAAGTTCAGAGAGACCAAAAAGAAGCAGGCCAAACTTGGGTGAACTTTGTTGACTCCTCAGTCAAGGCACAGAATGGCTAGGTGTCGCCTTAGCTAAGGTAAGGATAAGTGAGGTGGGCAACTCACTATTCAACGCAAAAAAGCAGAAGGAAAATATAACAGCTATAGCAAAGGTTAGTTTTAAAATGGGTCCTATCACTGTTGAGATGGGTGAGCATCCCAGATGGAGCGACCTTACAGAGAGAATGTGAGGTAGAGAAGCCCCTGCAATAAAATAGCCAGTTTCCATCCTGCTTCCGCACCTAACAAGCCAGGTATACTCTCCCAGGGGTGGGTTGAGTCACCTGGGTGTGTTGGCTGGGAGGGGGTCGTGCTGGAAACTAGGTTTCTTTGCAGATGTCCCCCACTTGTTGCCTCATTTTAGACCGCTAGATGCTGGTTTTTGACTCTGATAGTGTACTGGGACCTGCTAACTAGGCCCTAGTGCCATGCTTTCCTCCTAAAAAAGATGTGAATTGGTACACCAATTGGCAAGGTACTTTTCCCCCTGATAAGTCACTAGTATATGGTACTAGTAGTACCCAGGGCAAGGGTGGTGCAGGGATCACCAGGGTTGTAGCACTAGTGGTGCTACCCTGAGTGACCCAAGTAAAAGTGTGTCTGCAGGTCTGCTATTGCAGCCCTGCACAAGCTGCCTGTCTGCTCGAGAGTGACTCTGCACACCCCATGAGCAGCAGAGCCACACCACTGCCTTAATGCAAGTAAGTCACTCTTAAGGTTCTCCATATAAGCCCAGGAGGTAGAGTGCATTATATTAAAGGTGTGGCTATATGTGTTTATACATATATATCCCCACAGTAACCCTATAAAGCAAGGTTTTACTGTAAGTGACAGGCGGTCCATAGAGTAACATGGGCTGGCTACTGAGAAAACTCGGGATAGCCAGCTCCATTATGGAATGACCAAATTGTGTCGTGTTTGGTGCCAAACGCTGTGCTTTTTCAACCCCAATACAATTCTCGTGTCGAGGGTGACCTGGCATGCACAAGGGTGCCACCCTGAGTGGGTGACGCCCTAGCATACAGTGACCCAGTGCCTTGGTGGGCTTACCCTAGTCGTTTGCCGCCAAGACATGAGTCTGCTCTCCTGGGAGGATGTGCTAGTACTTCCCCAGGATGGAGACAAAGGCCTGGGCAGGAAGAAGGTCACACCTCCTCCCTCCGGGGACAGCTGGTGGTTAGTCATCATGGTGCCTAAAAGGCTTTCACCGCCTTGATGTGTAATTAGTTGTCCCACACTCAAGGACAAAGCCCTCACACCCTGTCCAGCCTGACAGGCGGGAACATTTGTTATTCAGGAGGCATACACCTCCAAAAGGCTAGCCACACCTTTGGGAGGGCTAAGAGGCCTGTACAGCCAAGGAAGGGTTCTGCCATGTTGGAAGACCCTACATTAGAGGACACTGGGTAGAAAGGTAATGTATACCCACAGGGTGTTGTCACCTTAGGGATGGGTTAGCCGCAGGGACCAGTAGCCCGTTGGCTACTGTCCCTCATGCCCTTAACGCCCCCTAAACTAGGATTTAAGCCCCACCCCGACACCAGAACTTCAGTTCTGACTTTGAATTTGAGAAGAGGCACAAAGGAGATGTCGTCACTGACAACAGGACTTTGGACACTGCTACAGCGCAAAGAGAGGACATTTAAGTGCCTTGAAGAGACCATACAATGGAACCGTGTGTTCGACGTGTGTCAATGGCAAAAGCTCACTGCTCCCAGCAAAAGGAAATCCAGTGGACACCAGGAACGGAAGAAGGCTCTCTTGGATTGGTGGGATCAGTCCCCTGCAAGCTGCAGGAAAATTGATGTGCTGTGTGACAAGAATTGCAACCCGCTAGGCCTATCGAGAGTGAGCCCAAAAAGAAGTGGTGTCCTGCAAGCCCAGAGTGGTAGCTAAGCTTTCACAAAGAGCAAGGCGCTACTTCGCTCTGTCGGCCTTCAACCACCGAAGTAACCATGGAGTACATTTGCCGCAGCCAAGGCTTGGTGATCACCAGTCGGGTGATCGACCCCTTGAGTGACATCTCCAGCCTAAAAGCAACTCACAGCGACAGCAATTGGCATCTGCAACAACCCCGCTGCTATGTTCCTGCATCCTGAAGTTGGAGTCGTCGAGTGTTTGGTAAAGCATCTTTGGCGAGACCTGCCCCGCTGATTGACAGCCGCCAGGTACCTCTGCATCCAGAGCCGCCGAGCAAGGTAGAAGAAATCCAGCTGTTTAACCCGAGTCCTAGGACCCCAGAGTCCTCTATTCTCCGTGACAAGAGTGGAACTACATCTCCATGTGTGGTTTTGTCAAGTGCTGCAAATTTGACAGCTCCTGCGGATCCCGTTCGGTACCGATGACAGCCAAGTCACCTCGGCACCCATACTCTCTGGGCAAGGTAACAAAGTAACAACTGTTGGAACTAGGTCTAGGTACCCGCATGACCTTCTCCACAAGAGGGTTTGTTTGAACCCACCCAGAAAGCGACCAAGTGTTTACCTGTGTTTTACCCCATTCATTTCAATGGGACCAGTTTGACAGTTTTACTGTATTTATTTTTGAACACTTTAAAAATACTCCGGTTGTATGTATGATCAAAAAAATATATAGTGTCTATATTTATATAAAAATATACTCTATTTTGTATAGATTTGTGTTGGATTTCTTTCAAGTCGTCTCAATTACTTATGCACCATAATAGTACTGTTAAATGCTTTATGTTCCTCCAGGAATGCTCGACTGCTCTTTGCCACACTACCAGGACTAGGCTAAGGATTATCGTTGTTGAATCCAAGGCTCATCTCCGTGTATTGTGAGAATATTTCATGGTAAGGTTTCCCAGCCCTACCACATAACATCCCACCTTCCAATAGGCAGAATAGGGGAGGTATTTACCACATCATGACCTCAGAGTAAGGAATTTACCGTGTGTGGTAAATACCTCCTATTCCGACTTTTTAACTTTGAATTAGGCATAACATGTGGAATCTCTATTTAACATACCGAATTCCCATGTTTTGCCTGTTTTACTGGCCTTTTCTACCGATAAATTTCGTCACGTTTGACCTGCTGGACTTTATCAGTAGAAAACTTCAAGGGTGGGAGAATAGTCAAACTACTAGTGATTCTGATCCCTGTGAAAACAGGTGCTTGTACAGAGATCCGAATTTAGACCTGCTCTTGTAACCAGGCCCTAAATCCTTAAAAATTAGAACAAACACTCGTGTTTTTTTATGGTTTTACATTGAAGAACAGTTTTGATATGAACTTTTTCAAGCAATGGAAGAGTCTTAAAGTCTGTAATAACTACACTACTCAAGATGTTTTGGCATTAAACATTTTTATTCAGAATATAAGCACATTTGCAAAATAAAAGTATTATAAATGTCTCTGTATAAATAAATGAAGGGGGTCTATTTTACAGTTCCATATCAAATGGACACAAAACATTCATTTTACAGTAGCCAAAGAACTAACAAATGTATCTGAAAACACGGAACAAATCAATGAAAAGAGTGTCTCAAACTAGAAGAATGTTACAGCGTCAGGCTGCAACTCTTAGCAAGAAATTAAACTTCCCGTACAGAGACACAGAAAACAAATGTGTGAGCACTTTGCAGCAATTTCAACATTACATTCCACTTGACTCAGGTTCATACTTTTCCAATAATAACGACAGAGTTTTAAAGCGTAATGTGAAACTGAAAAATCCATGCAGTGTAAATAAAATTCAAAGGAGCGAAACACAAATCTGAGGCGAGTGGGGGAACAAAATACAGATCTGAGGGGAACTTCCGGTAGGGTTCGCCATCACAGTGTTAAAATCGGACAAAGGCAATAGGAAAGGACTCCCATTCAGAGGGGTCCACAAATGCGATGCCAGACACCTGACCAAACTTCCACGGGACAAGACAGATACACCAAGGTGTGGATTTTGTAATGAACTTTGAGTGGATTCTGGAATATAATGAGAAAACCTGTTCCTGTGTGAAACCCAGACGGTGCACTGAGCCATTCTGTGGACCAGCTAAGAGACTGGACGTGTACCAATGCATCCTGCTTCTAAGGACGCTACTGGTACCTGCAGTGCTGCTGCCATTGCCTGTGCATGTTACAGCATCATTACCATCTATTTGTGTGAGTGAGATCAAGTCTTGCTTTTCGTCAGCTGTAATCTCTTGGAGGTATTGAGTGGGGTATTCAGTTAGTCATTCCAGATTCATGTTATGCTTCATGGCAGCTGACTGAAAGACCAAGTCTTAGTATCTTCGAAATTCACCAAACTGGTTTGTGAAAAATAGGCTTGTGAATCCCATCCAATCATCTAGATTTCCTGGGCCACGAGTGGGTGCCATTTTGCCCCTGCGTTTCCCTTGCAGCTACAGAGACGGGCATGTGGATAAGGGTGCAGATGCTTCACAGACAGCTGTGGCACCCTCCACGCATGCAGGATCTCTCTGGGATTCGCTTGTTGTCGGTGATTTTAATTGGATGTCATTGAGACAGGTGTGACTATGCACAGTAGATTCAAAATGTGCAGATTAGAAGCAATTTCCCTATTTTTAAGCATAGCTTCTGACCACGCTGCCAGCACGCCTCTAGTTTCTCCTCCGAGACGCCGTTCAGGAGGTGTAATGCTCCAACAATGGTAGGTCTGGCTCCTTGCAAATGCATCATAAATGGGGAGCATTCTTGTTACAATGTTCTGAGCTTGTATGGCTTTTAAGGGTCATCAATTATAGGTCATTAGAAGGTGCCAATGTTGCGCATCCATGTTTTCAAAGACTACCAAGGACAGTGAGGATAAACTGTTCTATTCCCGTCTCTTACCCCAACTGCATCCTTCGGAGAACTGTGCTATTGGGAAATTTTACATCAAGAGCACTCGGGACTTTCATGAGCAGTAAACCGTCTGAGATATTACCCAATGGAAGCCTTTGACCCAAAAGCGTGACAACTTGAGAGCAAGCGTCCTTCTCCAGCTGCAGCCAAGGCAAAGCTAAGCGCTCGATAAACATGAACAAAGGGTACAGAAGGGAGGGCAGTGCTGGCTCCTTATCTTGAAAATAACAGGGATCAGTATGTCAACCACTCAAAAGCGTTGGGATAACTGTGAGTACAGGTCCCCATCAATAGTATGCTCGTTTGATATCCATTGAGGAACCAGACTTGCAGAAAACCTGAGTTCAAAGTAAACATTTCATTGTGTCAGAGGAGACCTTTTCAAATGGAAGCTTTGCAAGAGATGGTGGGAATAGTAAAGGTTTTTTTCTTTTAATAAAGACATTTTAACCCTTCTGGAAATGAACATGACATTTGTGATGTCGCCCCGTGCATGACCATCCTTCAGCACAGTTCTTCTAGCAGACAGCAGCCACTGCAATCTCCAAAGTATTGTTTTTTTTTATAATGACTATTACTGCTAAGTTTACAAAAGAATCAGAAAAGAAATTGAGAGATTAAGGGAACCCTTACAATAAAATTAGCCCTTTTCATTATAATTTACGTCTGAATAGTTGTCAAAGATAGCCAGCTGAACTCATCTCAAAAGGAAGGAATGTCGTTTTTGCTTGTAGACATCACTAATTTAGTTATGATTAAGAATGACAATGTTATTAATCAGGTTAGTTATCCTTGATTGTGATTAGCTAAGTTTATTAACAGCTTAGTGAACATGACAACAATCTAACAATCAATTAACAGCCTTTATAGCCGAAGAGGATGTGGGAAATATGATTAGTAGCGCTTGTTCTCAGTCTCACGTCCTTACACACAGACACACGCTCGAAGTGTCAGATTTAATATTTTTATTACAACGCAGAGCAGCGACCAAAACTGTGCAAAGGGAAGAAAGCTGACACACTATAGGCGGTCTAGCGCCACGTGCAAAATACGTTTTGCACTGGAAAGTAAATCCCCTTGCGAAACTGTGTTGCTTTGCACAATATTTGTGACTTTGTGGTTGAACAAAGCTTTTGTAAATCTAGGCCAAAGTGTCCTTATTCTCAAATACTCAACACATTTAATGAACATAGTAAGTAGGCAAACCCCAGATGCTAATATCTGCGTTCTAAGACTTCCAATTAGTTGAGGTAATGTTGCCATGCCGCAGAAGGTGCCCCTTTCATATTTGAACGTTAACATACTTTTGGTACTAGATTTTGCTCTGCTATGCTAAGGATTGTATACTATAGTAATGTATCTTCCCCATCACCTGAAATATGCACAAAGAAAAAGCAAGACTCATGGTTTTGAGCTGGAAAAAACACTGAGAACCACATCCGGGGGATGTGATAAGGCTATGAGGATCCTAATTTCATTCTGGAAAATGAACTTGATACTGACTGTGCACCAATGGTGTGCAAATGTAAGACGCAAACACAGATTCTTCATTTTCTTTTCCCAAAAGAGATGCTGAAGAAAGTTTGAAGTCATTGTAGTTGAATAGAGATTGAATTGGAGTCCAGTGGAAAGGTAGATACGAAGCCACCCGTGTGGAAAACTCCACAATTACACCAAGTTGCTTTTACATCTCTCTCTCTCTCTCTAGATTGATAGACAAAGATGGAATCAGGTGCCTGCTCTAAAGGACTATTACTTCCCGGCACATCAGGTGACGGCATGCATCTTCTTGGTTTAGAATGAATTGGATAGCGCAATGTTCCAAAGCAAAGTGGAAATATTTATAATGCTCAATTGTTCCTTCAAAGTGCCTTCAGGAGCATAGAGACAAAGTAAAAATGAAGGTTGAGTAGCAGAGTATGTAAGATAGACTAAAGATGAATGTATCGCTCCTGCTCTTGAAAGGGCAGGATGTTGATTTTTGAGGCCATGACTGATTTACCTATTCATGGCCTGAAGCTGCTTGGGTCCTCTTATATGCGCAGAAAGGCCACTACGGGAGCAATGTTTGTTTACGTTGTCTTTGGTATCTATAGTTTCTTGAGCATATTAGGAAGCAAAAGGAGTTGTTGAACAACTTCCCCGGCTAGTGCGTTACACATGCCACACTTCTAAAGAGATCACTCAACCACTGACGCTTTACACTTACATCTAGGCATGTGGGATGATGGACCCTATCAGCAGACACTATCACTTGGCTGACTGATTGACTATTCCTCTGTAATGAAGGATCTGCACTTTTGCCCTTCCTTGAAAGAAGCAACTTAATAGCACACATCATAAGACCAATTGCCTTTCTGATTGTGAAACCCTCTAGGAAACTGTGAGGTTATTTCATACAGATCTGGAGGAGAAAGTAGTCACAGAAATGTGTACTCATGTGCTTCAAAAACTGGGAGCATCTCAGTTAAGATGAAAATGGGATATTAGTTGTCTACTTGACAGGGTGTTAACAACTACCTGCTGACACCAGAGCGCCATCCGCAGAGACTGAGCAGGTATAAGCTAATTGTGTAAAGCTACATGCCTTTGGTGAGCAGTTGTGACTGCTATGGCTTTGGTGAACACCCTCGAACACACTAAGGCGGAGAGGGCCTTGAATTGGTAGTTTTTGCTTCTACTGTAATGTTGAGACATTAGTAATGGGCTTGGAGCATTTGACTTTGAAAACGTATTCTCTAAAAATCTACCTGGCAGATAATTCTTCCTACCCGGAGGGAGGTGAGGGCTTGCACAACGGTGGCCGTCTTGAAACTGTAGTAAAGAAGTGATAACATGAGCAGAAGCCTGCTGTCTTTTTGTCCCAGGCTTGTAGGGATGTATTCCATAGCTTACATAGACATATGTTCTAATAATTCGAATAATTACTTGAGTAAGGCCATTTGAAGTCTGCACAGTTTTAACATAAAAGCTGTAAATTGGGGACTTTGGTGCACATGCATCAACATTCCGAAAAGCGAATCCTTAATAGCGAAAAATAACGATTCGGCAATAAGGATTCGCTTTTCGGAATGCATTAACAGAATCGGTAATTTTCAGCGATTCCTTAAAAATCGCTAATAATTACCGATTCCACAATAGCGAGTCCCGTAAATACCGATTAGCAATTAGCGAGTTCGGTATTACCGAAATCGGTATTTGCGACTTTTGATGCATTCATTTGCGATTCGTTATTTGCGATTGGCTAATGCCAGGCGCTATTAGTGAATTCGGTATTACTGATTTTTTATTTTGCGATTCTATATTTTACCGGGCAATTATTTTGCGATTCTTTATTTTAGCGGGGAAATATTTAGCGATTCTTAGTTTTTTCGCTATTGGTGTTGATGCATTGGGAATCGGTTTTTGCCATTCGCTAACGGGTGATTTTTGCGATTCGGTATTTTTGCGAGTTGATTTTTGGTTGATGCATGTGCCAGTTTATTGATAATCCCCGGAAATAAAGAGTAAACGTTCATGCCAGGACCTTTGTTTAGTATAGTTAAATAGACTCCAAATGGAGATAAATGTTCCAGGACTACCAAAATGTAACTTGGGAGGCAGAGGCTCAATTTTCGAACTTTCTACCACACACCGGCCTCTCATTTGGAGGTTTGTGTCTCCTCGGAGTACAGTATAGGAATACAAATCTCAGCACCGTGTTGGAGTGGGACCCAACAATTTAGAGTTATGTAATCATGTTTTACAAGGCTATTCACCAATTTTAATCCAGAAAAACAATCAGATTGAGGCTCATCACAGGTCTGCCAGCATCTTACACTGTTAGCGTGAAGAGTCACTCAACAGAGTCCAAGAAGGTTGCAAGACTCTCGCTGCATCAGACTGTAGCAAACACCACCCTTGACTGCGGCCCAGATTCGCAAAACGTACACACAACGCTGCACAGCATCCAAAAATGCAGCGCTCTGTTGTGTGAGAGGGAGCGAGGACAGCACCATATTTACAGAGCTATGGCACTCTCCTCCCTTCTCCCTAGCACCGGTGCACATTCAGGCTGCCGAGCACCACACACACCTTAGTACCAATGTGTAAGCGTGTGTGCAGGAGTCTAGCATAGGTTTTGTACTGGAATGGTATCCTTCCAGTACAAAATACTATGCATAGACTAACTTTAAAAAGTTTCCCACGTTGGATTAGTACTGTACGGTACAGCACAAATGCAAAGTGGGAAGTGTTAGGAGAAATAAAAGCATTTCTCAGTTTAAACGCCTGCTTCAAAGCGGTGTTATTTTTTGGCGCGAAACCCTGTCTACTACTGTCAGTAACTGAAGTTTTGCGTCAAAAGGCATGGGTGGTTGCATGTAATATCCACGTAACGCCCCCTGACGCTAAGTAACGTGCTGCAACTTTCCAGTGCAAAACAAGTTTTGTGCTACAAAGTAAATAAAAAATACATTTTGCACTGGTTTGCATCACTTTTGTGATGAAAACAAAGTGCAAAATGTTTGTAAATCTGGGCCTACATGTATTAAGTATCCACAGCCTGGATCATCTATTCGAAATCAGTTATAGGTAAGTTCAGTTCCTATTAATGAGTCAACATATCTCCTTCAGCATTTGTGGATCTAGGGAAAGCTAAAAAGGTTGAGCTGGAGACAATTTTTGAGAAAGACTTGGGTGGTTACAGCCACTGTTACAATTCTATTGAGAACAGTGACAGAAACATAGCCTCCGATTGCCTGTGCATCTTGTCAGGTACAAGAAGTGTAGAGGTGGTGTGCAGGAAGTTAAACTGTACTGTGAAGGGGAAGTGCACGATTTTAAATCTGATGTAATCATATTTCAGGGCTGAAATCCGCCATCTTAGGAGAACAGAACCATGTAGGAAACTGTTTTGGGGTGGCTTTCTTTGTTAATACAATGTGTTGTGGTCTTTTGAGAAGCTAGCCAAAAACTTCTCATTTTCAACCTGCTGAACACGTTTAGAATAAGTTCAGTAAAAAAAAAATCTATGGTTAAAAATTTCGGTGACTGAGGCAAAAGGCAATTTTTCCGATTTTGCACATCCCCCACCTCCCAAGCCTCACGTAATATGGCAGTTTTTGCATCTCTCATGTGCAATATGGTGCCCCCTGCTACTGGAGCTGCACCTTGCCCGATTAACACACCGGCACTGACTACAGTACCAAAGTAAAATATTTCCATTACGAAGAATGGATTTTTCCAAGTTAAAAAAAGACAGCAGAAGAGGAAGCCACTGACGTTTCTGTACGTCAGCAGCCATGCCACTACAAGCGAACAGAAGAATAAATGACAGTGATTGTTTATTGATTCTGGCATATTCTGAGGAGCCTAATTAAATTACTTAAGCAGGTTACTCTCAAAGGTGTTTGAGGAACAAGACCTCAGGTGGTTGAAAAAACAACAGAACTGAGCAACCTTTGCAGGGTTTCCTTGGTTGGACTATTTTCTTCCTAATAAGCATATCACTAGCCTCCAACCGCGACGAGGAGCTACAATGGCCGACTCCTTAGAAAAGTACCACACAAATCTTTAAAACATGGTAAACAATACTCATCTCCTCTTTGGATCTAAAATAACAAACCAACAGTGCGGATGCAATATATTTGTCTCTCATTAAGTTAATATTAGGTCCCATGGTTTGAGGGTTCAAATTAGAATGTTCTGTGGATAAATCATACGCGTTGAGAGACCACCGCTGAAAAATGTGGCAAACCAATGGAACATGCTCAGTGTGTTTTCAGTTCAAACAGTGACAACTTTTGACCCGGTATAAAGACTGCAAAATCAGTGGGAATTCAAGCACACAAGAAGTAGCTCATCTAAGACTGACATACACCGGTGACTGAAGGGCAGGCAGTGCCTCACAGCTCTCCTAAACTGATCACAAGTTGAAGACATTTTAGTCCATGTCAGACCGCAGATCTAGATGTCAAATGTACAGACATGAGACAAATTCATACAGGGACCTGGTATGAGATCTATAAACAAATCCTTGTGAGACCTAGAGCAGTGTAACGTTTCAGAACAGTTTAGACCTCAGTTGACATTAATTCATTGATTTTCCACAGTGATTGAACAGCAGAAACATTAAATGTTTTGATTTCAATTTTCTGGAATGGCAAGGACTCCATTTTTATTGCAGTGTTCAAGCCACGAGTAGCATTAAATAATGTGTTATGCACCTAACAGTTGGTTAAGGTTGTTAGATTCAACAAAACGTCACCCAACAGAAAGATTCAGCTTTCAAAATAATTTTTGTTTACTGTAGTATTATAGTTTTCAACAGTGGGCCAGGCTTACAAAACGAACAAATTAATGCAAATGTATTTTTATGCTAGATTGTATGCTTTTGAGCCCGAGTCGATAAAAACAAATACTTACCCTTCCATTCAACTTTTTGCTGCTGAAAAAATAGCTAATTTCAGATGTATTATTGGAAGAAACTTTTAAAAACTTAGGTGTGGCATTGAGGCTCTATCAGTCAAATAAAGACTGGATGGGATTAATTCAGTGCCCTCCAAACTGATTTTACTGGACATACAACTAACAGAGAAGAACATGTTTCACAATTAGTTTTTTTATCATTTGTAAGTTGGGAAGCTATTTATACCATCTTCCTTGTGAACCTGAACCTTCACACTAAATGTTCGCCTGACTCCTCCTTAGCATCTGTACAGGTAGCCCGGTGTTTCTTAAGCCACAGCGGGCCCGTCCGCGGCCCTCAGCAGCACCACTGCACAGCTCACGCTCTAGTGTGCCGGGGGGCTACAGGCTTCTCATTCGGTCCTTGCAATCAACTGAACACAGCTCCACGACCCCTCCAACCGAAACTGCTTCATGTAAGGCAGGCTGTGTTAGAGTCTATCTCAGTCAACAAATGAAAGGGTAAAGCCATTTGAAACCTACAAAAATAAAAATTAAACTGTGCTATTTCTTTGGCTACTTTTAATTCACTTTAGTTACAAACGAAACCTTCAAACTGCTAATTTTGCAAAGTGAGCAGACATCCACCGAGAATATTTTTTAGGATTTGGTGGTTTCCTTTATTGAAATGACTTGTAATGCATAAAGATCCTTTTCTGGTCCAGCTCAGTCATGAAGTATATTCTACTCTGTCTCAAGGTGACAGGACATTTGAAGACTGGATCGATGAAAGAACAGACTTGCAGTCATTCAGGGACACTTTTTAATGATGCTTTGTCGTACACCGACCTCTCGCGACCTCTTCACCACCCCTGGATACAAGAGGCACGATTCGAAATCATTTGCAATGGTGCTACCAGTTCAGAGGCACTCTTGTTCAGCTGTAACCTAGAACAGGAGTTCAAGGCACACAACCACCTTCCCAGCATTCAACATTTGATCCTAGATAGAAGCTTATGAGAAAATCAACCAAAAGGTAACCTGCGGAAAGGGCTACATGTATGCTCACCTCTATCCTATGACCAGCACCAGTGAGAGCCATTTCAATCACCAAAGAGCGTAAGGAAAAATGGAGGAACAGAACTGAAGGCATAAAGAAGGCCCGGTGACACATCATAAGGGATTGGCTAAGACTACAAGATGGAAAATGATTGTCACAAAATGTGGGTGTTGTGATCTTTGTAAACGTTTCACAAATGATTCTCCAATTTAACATGGTGCTCCCCAGTGCCAGCCAGTGCCTCCACGTCACACGAGAAGAACGGCTTGACATAGTGTTTATGGTCCCCAGCTAGAGACCGGTCATTGAAGATGGCTCTGATCTGGTGGAGATCACCACCATCAAGGTCCTTCTCCAGCCACAGGGCATGTTGGTGGTTTGGCAGGGAAATATAATAAACATAACTGCATGGAGGTGTTCTGTTAAGTGTTAAGTGTCTAATTACCGGTGAAAAAGAAGCAATGCGAACGGCATGCATTGCAAAAAAGGAACGGCTATCAAAGTCACATACCTTGGTTTTTGGCGGGCTTTCTTTGTTACCACTGTCAACGTTTGACTCCCTGTATCCATTTTCCAGCAGCGATAGTGATGCTACGAGTGATGCAACTAGTTCAAATTGTGCCTCAAGATGACACTTTTGCATTTTCTAAGTAAATTGGTTCACATTTTATACCAGTTTGGTCTGACAGACTTCTGCAGAGGTGCAGTTCCAAAATCAAAACCAGTACACACATGCTTGCTAGTTTGGGAAAAAAACACACAGTGTAGTGTCTGCATGTGCGTAAGCTGAATTGCAAGCATGGATGCAGCCAGACGTTGTTAATTTCAAACAATACTGATGATAGGCGGGGTATATTAATGACGGCATGCAAATCAAGCTTTGTACATACATTATGCACTAGCGAGGCAATGTTTTAATGGCAGTATATTAAGGAATACTGGGAAAAATATTTTTCATAGTTAGCTGGAGAAACATCTAGGGCAGTGAAAATTAAAAATAAAGAAAATAACCAGTTTATTTAATCCAATCTACTCCTCATCAGGTTCATTATCTTCCATAAAATAAATGAATGTGTATTGTATTGCAACAAT
The DNA here is from genome assembly GCF_964204655.1 of Triturus cristatus. Lineage (NCBI taxonomy): Eukaryota > Metazoa > Chordata > Amphibia > Caudata > Salamandridae > Triturus > Triturus cristatus. The sequence continues at coordinate 682,249,660 of NC_140581.1, forward strand.
GGTAATGGATTTTCAGACATTAGAAAAGTAACAAATTTATAAAATAGGCTAAACCTACATTTTTTTATGATAGCCCTCATTACAAAAACATTCCTATTCACAGTGTACTCAATTAAGACGTGACTATTTGCTCTTCCGTATTTGTTTATTTTTTTCTTTTTCTTTTTTTTTTTTTACAGAAAAGGTACATTTTTTCTTATAAATAGTTACCCTTTGGCCAAAAATAAAATAGAAATCGAGATGTTTCGGATTATCTCAACCTCACTTGTAAAGTGACATTAGACTAGTTTTGTGACACTCCTATACACAACCTTGAAAGCAGAGCAGGAAAAGGCTTGCGTGCCAGGCTGCCCTTGACCAACTAATGTATAAAAAACCCAACAGTGTTTAGAGTACAATGACCCCAAGGTGCATCCATGTGCTGTGGAGAGAGAAAAACCTTGTGGTCATTTTTCACCACGTCCTGGCACTGACTGGAACGCCGTGCTGTATAGGCAGTCGATGGTGGACAGTTGTGTCAGCCCAGTCTTGTAAGCCTTGAGGAAAGACATGATCACAGTGCGCAGTCACTATTTACTTCCTTTTGTGATTCCAAAGTTTACGTGAATACAATTCTTGTAGTTCGCAGGAGTTAGCCTACACTGGCATGACTGCTACTGACATGTAATATGTCGGCATACTTTCAATGTATCTATCTTGTAATCCATACTCTCAGTTTGCCATGTAGTTCTCATATCTTGACACGGAAAGTAGGCAACAATCCTCCATGAAGGCATGTAATCTGGCAACATTCATCCACATGACGTGGTCCCGCCTTCTCCTGGATAGGACCGCCTCTAAGTAAAACTGTCTAAATTCCCATTTTCAAAATGCAGGCACAGTTTTTACTTTTACAAATCCCTTCCATAGAACAGCCTTGTTGCAAATGGAACGGAAGCCCCTGTCCTTTAAAGTGAAGTTTCATTTGTGTGAGGCCTGGAGTTTTCTTCCTCCAGTAAAGCTATCCTTTGTTTCAGCATCCTTACTTGCGTCTCGTGTCGCTCAACCATGGCCATCATCTGAGACTCAAGTTTCTTCAGTTTGTTTTGATGTTTCTTCTTTGCTTTCTCGTAAGCAGCAACAAGGTTACTGTGTAAAAAGCAAAAAGAAAAAGGATCGGGATAAAACAACTGGAAAATACATCAAGAAGCAACAGCAGGTGATTAGTGAACAAGCAAATGTTCTGCCACAGTTGCACTGTTGTATTCAGCATGTTATATAAAGACAGCCTTGACAAGAGTAGAAATACGGAGCAGAATGGTCAATGAACGAATATACCTCTCGCTCTCAAACATAGTCACCTTTACAAAATGGCGCAATTGTAGAAATAGTCATTAGTGAGATGGGGGTTGAACTCTGATGGACTGAATGAATAAATGCTTTGCCCAAATCATAGTGTTTCGGATCCAGCAGAAGGAAATAAGCTCATATTCTATCAGAAGGTGCCCGAGACCTCCGGCTTCCAGTCCCTCTTACACGAAAATAGTGGACGAAAGCACTGGTTATGGTGAATTTTGAAAATACACAACTTGGTTAATTTCAGATGTTGCGAGTTCCTTCAAAAGCAGATGTGGGTCTGTCACAAACAATGCAAGACTGGGGTCCTATCAGCCGTCTAGGAGTCTGAACCTGTCCTCAGGCGGTAATTGCTGGCCTGAACCCGGACAAAACCCCAAACTCAACATCAAAACAGTCAGATTTCTCTGGATGGCTGCAGCAAAAGTGGGTACTGTAAATACCATCTGTGCCGCAAAATCGACCCCTAAAATTCTAATATTTCAAGGCATCGTCCCAACAGAACCTCTGAGGCACCCCTGGGCTTTTGTACGGCTTCGGCTCTGAATCGATCTCGAATTGATATATTCTGTGTAGCCGCTATTTAATTCCGGATCGGTTTTGCTGCTCGCACTAGCACTTTACGTACTTGTTTGGAGTCTTTAAATGAAGTGCTGCTGAATGTTGGAGACCGCACCTGAAGCAAGCCAGAGATAATTATCTGTCGTCTCTATATAGAGAACTCTTGCGGATTGTCGGGGGGGCAAAAGCTGCAATAACCCAGGCATACGCCTTCACTGCACCCGCACTTTGCATGCTCCTTTTCCTTGTTACAAACGAATGTCATAATATCCTAAAATAATTTCTGCTTGACACATCTCTGCACACCTTCTCCATTTAACCCTGGGATACCTACCCTGTTCTAGTACTTTCCACGCTTGTTAAAGCGAACTTCTGGGGAGTTCTCTGTCATAACACCTGAAGCAATCGCAGGCCAGCTCTGTATGGTCTCTGCACACTGCAGTTTTCGAAACACCCACAGATAACGCGTGAAGCAACCATGGGACATCCATTTGTTACCCTTTGCACTTCTTTTTGGCGCCAAAAATGAACGTTATAAAATTTTTGTCAATCTCCTCATGGGCTTCTTGCACTTTCCAATCTTGCTTGCAGCGACTAAATGCTCTTTTGCTGGGCACTTCGAGACAGCATCTGAAGCAGTTGTAAGTCCTTCTTTACTGTCACTGTACACCGAAGATACCATCTGAAGCAACTTTGGGACATCCCCTCGCTGACGTTTGTACCTTTTACTTCTCTTTCCGGTGCTGAAATTAATGTTATAAAATTCTAGCCATTGACTAAAATGTCGTTTAGCATCTTACACCTCTCTTTTACCACCAGCTTTTTATAAGGGGTATCCTTGTTTTAATGGTTGCTTTTATGGTACACCAGTGAGATGTTTGTTAAGGGTTTAATTAACTGTCCAATAAAATTGTAATTGTCAAGCCCTAACAGTAAAAAAAACCACAACTAGGCTCCTAATGAAATCTTTCAGTCAATATGCTGAATCTACTAATATGTTGTATCACTGCAGAACTCGAACATAGGGGACAGTGTGCCAAGACGTCCTCAAAGAAAGGCATAACTCAGTAATGCTTTTTAAAATTCTTTTTACTGTGCTTGTAATTTGCCTTTATTGGCATTGTGGCGCCTGCCATGCTGATGCATATTATTTTGGCTCGATATTAGAGATCTTTTTCCAGGATAATAGACATTTAAAATGAATACTGGATGGAACAGGCTTTTGCAATGCCAATAGGCCTGGCTTTAACAATATGTTATTTGGTATTGTGAAGCATTACAAGTAAATATCATGGGAATGAATATATATTTGTGTGGAAGCACAGAACTGTGGAATAATACTGGTCAGGTGACAATTACACTGTCAAGCTAGACCTAAAGATTCATGTAGGTTAATTAATGACCTCCCCCCATCTGCACTGCTGCCAGAGAAAAACATCATACCTAGCACTTACATAAATGAAATTATATGTTTATCTAAGACACTTTATTAGCAGTACAATGCCATGTGTGTGCCCCTGAACGTTTAAACTCAGGCAGATGGATAAATAAATACATTATTCACAGTTGTGTGGAGGGCCTTTTTTGTGGAAGCACACCACCTCTGCCCAATCAAACAGGTACACCTGGTTCCCAACATGTGGGCGGAGCAAAAAACCCTCTCTAGTAATACTCACATAATTGTCTGGCAACAACAGGGCTGTCAAGCCAGACCATAAAAATGTAAAGTTTAGCCAAACAAAACTGATGCATTTCTTGAATCCCCTTTATTTTTTGCACTGGGTCAGCTGTACTCTAACCCCCTGTTGTTCTAGAATAAATGAAAGAAAACTTGGCAAAGTGCACTATCAACTAAGGACTACCTGGTGCGAGAACTGCAAACACATGGAGGGAACCTATAGCAACGTAACTACTAAGATCACCACTGAAAAAATAACAAAATGCTGTAATATTGTCCGTTACAACAGATCAATTTGAGCAATGTAGCAAAGCAGGTGAAAAATAACCTTACATTCGCGGCAGTTGTCCATTATGCCTCATTTAGTCCTACTTTGTTAGACCTGTCAGCCTTAGGGCAGCCTTCCCACTCAACTATTTGCCTTCCTTCTCCATTTGTTCTGATCTCGTTTTTGATGGCATTACGACACTGCACGCTTTACCACTGCAAACCAATCCTAAAGTGCATGTGGTCACTCTTTAAAACATGGTACTGTTGGCTTATCTGCAACTGACATATTTAATTTACTTATAAGTTCCAAGTGAAGTGAACTACATGTGCCCAGGGCCTTTAAATTAAATGCTAGTAGTGGACCTGCAGCAATGGTTGTGCCACCAACTTAAGTAACCCTTTAAACATATCTCAGGCCTGCCATTGCAGAGCCTGTGTGTGCAATTTTAAACTGCCATTTCGACCTGGCAAAATAAACCTTTTGCTAGGCCCAAACGTTCCTTTTTAATACATATAAGTTGTCCCTAGGGTAGGCCCTGAACAGCCCAGAGGAAAGGGTGCAATGTATTTAAAAACTTGGACATATACTTTTAAGATTTACCCTCCACTTTGTTTTTCACTACTGCAAGGTCTATCTCTCCCATACTTTAACATTGGTGTTGCCTTATTACATTTTATAAGTATAATTTCCAAATGGGAAGAGATAACTGGTCCATGTTTGGTGTCACTGGAGTCCTTATTTAAAATCCTAACTAATGGTGAAGTCGTATTTTAAATTACAATTCTGAAAATGCTACTTTTAGAAAGTTGGCATTTTCTTGTCTTAGTCATTTGATGCCTGCAGTCTATATTTGGTCACATGACTGGGTGTAGTTGGCAGTTTGGATTTTTGTGTTCCTCCTGGATAGGCACACACAATAGGAGCTTAAGTATGACTGGATGGGCCATCACTGGCAGGATGGTAGGGAGGAGCTGGACCAAGTCTCACTTAATCCTGAATACGCTGTGTTCTGTCTCCCCACAAAGGGCCTAACGACCCTGCCTTGCCACTTCAGCCAGCTTGGATCAAGGGCAGGGAATTCCATTCACTTCAAAGCCACTGTCTAGAAGCTTCTCCCACCTTCCAGGTTTCTGTGAGTTGTTTGTTGATGGCTTTTTCGAGTAACTTTGCGGGGTAGGGAAGCAGAGAGATTGGTTAGTAGTTATTGAGGCTGCTGGGGCCGGCTGAGGGTTTCTTTAGGAGGGTTTTGGCCTCTGCGTGTTTCCATCTTTCCGGGAAGGTTGCTGTGGAGATGGAGGTGTTGAGGATGCTGGTGAATTCCGAGCTATTAGTTGGTAAGAGACTTTAATAAGAAAATGTTTGTTAACATTCGTTCGGTTCATCATTCATTATTCACTTGTGCGCCTTCCTTTGACACAAGACTCATTATTTGGATTTTCTTAATGATCTGTAGATTACAATCTATTTCCATTCAAAACCCCTATGCATTTGGGTCCTCAGCTCTTCATGTGGGGGCCTATTTATGGTAGCAGTGTTATAACGTTTCCTTGCTCTTACGACATGCATCATCTCCTTCAATGTGCGAGTCTGCAGTGTTCAAGCATCCATGAAGTAATGTGCCATCGTTTCCATGTGGCCAGCTACACTATGTTCATTGATAATCACTGACACAATTTAAGCCTAGTAATGAATTGCACCTGTCCACGTGGAGAAGTTCCCCAGGCATGAACATGAGAATCTGTTGGTTGCTATAGTAGAGAGAAGCCTCTAGACCATATAAACACACACAATTATGAGTCGAAAACAGGTTGTAGCATCAGGAAATCCTAAGAGAGGATAGAGATCCAAACCCGCATTACATGGGGCCATCACTAAAAGCTACACCTTACAAAGTATAAGGTTCTATCTACCAGAGAGCTAGCTTATTAGTAATAAGTTGTTTTATATAGCGATTCATGCGCCACTTCTACATTGCCAAATGCTGTTAACTTTTGCTCAATTTACCAACCTCAGAAGGATGAGTGAGCTCTGCTGGCGTTCAAACTTGTGAATTCAGATCCCCAAATTATCCGGTTGCAAATGATTAACTTACTGAGCCACCCTGCCAGCTAAATTTTAAGGATACATCTAACACAATGTGCAGTTTAGAATGAGGCGTATCCACATTGCCCCTGCTCTGAACTACTTTTCTCTAGTTTGTTTTCCTGTTAAGATATAGAATGTAACCATTACTTGTTCTGCGCTTGATGTTTAAGTACAACTATTAGAAAACCCTGTCAAGGCTATTGAAATTAATTGAAATCTTTTTTTTGATAAACAAGTTTTTATTATTTTACGTGATACAACAGAAAAACAGTGAGCCTGTCGAACCATCAACATACAATAGCACCGCCTGAGAGCGGACCACCTCTCCGCCCCCTCCCGAAATCCCCCCCGCCACCCCCCCCCCCGGACCACATGCTCATAATACATTGCCTAACCATTTCCCCCAGACCCTTCGATACTTTTTGTGACAGCCCCGCGCCTGGTAGAGAGTCCGTTCCTGTGCCGCACACCAGTCCACTCCGGTGCTCCACTTGGCCAAACTAGGCGGCTGTGGTTGCTTCCAGGCTGCTGCAATATCTCTCTTCGCCACCATTAACGCTGTCGTGAGAAACAATTTCTCAGCACGTGTGCCATCTAGGCCGTCAGTGATGCCCAGTAGGGTGTGTTTAGGGTCATGTGGCACTTCCCACCCCAAGACCTCCGTGAGATCAGCTTCTATGCCCCTCCAATACCCCCCCAGTTCCGGGCAAGACCACACCATGTGGATGAAGTCGGCCGGGTCGAAGCCACAGCGGGGGCAAGCGGAGAGGCCCGCGCGGCACAGGCGAGCCGGCGTGAGGTAAGCCGTGTGGAGGTAATAAATTTGAATAAGCCTCAGTTTGGCGGAGGCCGTCACCAGCCTGGGGGCCATAAGGGCATCCCGCCAATCGACCTCGTCCAGAGGACCCACCCACTCCTCCCACCGCTCCTTCAGCCCTTCCCGGGGCGCGGGGGTATTGTTAATGAGAGAGCGATATATCCTGGATATACCCCCCCTCCCCAGGTTACCCAGCATGACCTGAGCCTCCGGGGGGCTATGGTCCGGCAGCCTAATGTCCAGTGGGGTGTATGTGCGTATAGCGTGTCACAGTTGGAGGTACCTATAAAATGGAGATGAGTGGAGGGAGAAGCGCGCCTGCATTTCCGAGTACGAGCACATGCGTCCCCCCCGCCAGACATCTCCCAGCTGGGAGATGCCGAGCAAATCCCATGACTTAAAACCCTCCAGTCCCGCAACGTCCCGCAACCATGTCCCGTGCCAGAGGGGGGTGGCGCGAGTCAGCTTCCCGGTCCACCGGGTGTGGCGGAGCGCCGCTCGCCAAGCCAGGAATATCGCCTTGGTGATGTCTGGGCAGGAGGCGGGGATGGGTGCGCCGTACAGGCGATCCTGAATACAGGAGAAACCAGAAACCCAGGTCTTCCAATTCCACTCTGTAGGCCGGGTCAGACCATCCTCCCGCAAACCAATCATGAATGACCAGGAGGCGGGTGGCCAGGTAGTAAAGATAAAGGTTGGTCATGCCTAGCTCCCCATCAAAGGTGGGCAGGCGACATATCGACAGGGCCGACCGTGGCCTCCCACCACCCCAGAGAAATCTGGTGGCCATCCCATCCAGCTCGCGAAACCACGGCCTTGGAAAGGACACAGGAGTGTTCTGCAATACATAAAGGAACCGGGGGAGAATCATCATTTTGTAGAGTGCCACCCCCCCCCCTGCGGATTGAGCGGGAGTGATTGCAATCGCGCCAGATCCGCTTTGGCTTTCTTGACCAGGGGGGTCACATTGAGTGCCCAGCTCAATTCCGGGAGGAGGGAGACCCAGATGCCCAGGTACTTGAAGGACAACCGGCGGAGGGGAATAGTGTCCTGCCAGTCAAAACACTCCCGGGAGGGGTGCAGAGGCACAAGGACCGATTTGCGCGAGTTTAGGTGGAGGCCAGAAGCGCGGGCAAAGCGGCCCAAGATATGGAGTGCGCGGGGGCCCGAGCGCGCCGGGTCACCAAGGTACAACAGGACGTCGTCTGCGTAGAGGGCGATTTTGTCTGCCTCGAGGCCCGGCCATTCCCAGCCCCGAAGGAGAGGGTCCGCTCTGATCAGGGCAGCAAGGGGCTCCATTGCAAGCGCAAAGAGGAGGGGCGAGAGTGGACACCCCTGCCGCGTACCCCGGCCGATCCGAAACGATCTCGACAGTGCCCCATTAACCAACACTCTGGCGCGGGGGCGCGCATAAAGGACCCGTACCATTTCAACAAACTTGGGGCCGAAACCCATGTGGGTCAGGACATCAAACAGGTAGGGCCACCCCACCGAGTCCAAGGCTTTATCGAAATCGGCAAGCAGGAGGGTGAGATAAGGAGATATGCGATGACGATGTGCCAAGGCCACATAAAGGCGACGGAGACAGTGGCGAGTGCCCCGATCCGGCATGAAGCCACACTGGTCCGGGTGCACCAAGCACGACAAAAAGGGCCGGAGCCGCTGGGCCAGGACCGCTGTGTAAAGCTTGATATCAGTGTTGATAAGAGAGATCGGCCGATAGGCCGACCTGTTACTGGGCGGCGGTGTGGACTTGGGCAGAACCACAATCGTGGCTATGTCAGCTTCCGGAGGGAAGGAGCCTCTTTTGGCCGCTTCCGCATAGAGGGCACCCAACCGTGGGACCAGATGATCCCTATAGGTGGCATAAAACTCCTGGGGGAAGCCGTCCGGGCCCGGGGTCTTCCCGGCAGACGTGCGCCCTATCGCGTCCCCGATCTCCTCAGGACAAATGGGCACCTCCAGACTCTCCCAGTCACCCGACCGGAGTCGGGGAAGTCGTAAGTCACTAGCGGCAAGCAGTGAAGCCAGGGACAGGTCCGACGCCTGAGCCCGGTACAGCTGTGAGTAGTACTGAGCAAAGGCTTCTGCTATAGCCACGGAGGAAGACTGGAGCATGCCATCAGAGTCGGTCACCGCAACGCCCTGGGGTAAGTGGCCAACCGATGCAGGAGTGCACCATTCTTATTGCCCCATCCGTATACCCTCGCCAACGAGGATTGCCAGAGGAGCTTGGCCGGGTCAAGCGACCGTTGACGAATCTCCTCACGCAGGAGTCGCAGCTGCCGGGTCTCGGCCGGATCACCAGATTCGGAAATAGTTTGCTCTAGGCGCAGCGCACGTGCCTCACAGGCGGTGAGCTGCTGCAACTGCGCCTGGCGATGCCTTACCACATGTGCCTTGGCGGCTCCCCTAACAGTGGCCTTACAAGCCTCCCAAAGGGTACCCGCCGAGGAGACCGACCCGTCATTGTGAAATTAATTGAAATCTTAGTCTCTCTATACAATATGTTTTTGCTGTCAACAGAAATACTACTTCTGTGTATTATTATGATGGTGGGTAACCTTTGCTCCTATTAGTACAAATATGCATTGCTGGGGACAACAGTTACCACCGTGGCACACCACGGTTGATGAAACCTGCTCAGGGGTGATGAGTTAAGTATAATCTTTTGGGTTCTATATTCTAAAAGAATGTACACCATTTCACAGTACAGGAAGGGGGCAGTCAGCACATTGCAAAACCTGTCAAAAAAAACTCAGTGATCCACAGTGTTGCATGCTGCTGATTGGTCCAATGTTACCAGTAGTGCAGGACAGATCTCACCCACAACCCATGCAGCATCCCCCAAAACAGCAAATCCCCTCACAAGTCTGGGGCCCAGTCCAGATAGGAATGTGGAGAGGCAGTCATCTCCATCAATACAAGGTGGACTTTTCCATCACTACTTTTTTTAAATAGCCATCGTATGAATGCTGTTAATAGGGTCAGTGTTTACACGTGTGCCAGGTTAGAGATGACTTTTATTAACAGAGTAAGACTTCTGACAGGGTGGAACTACCTCCTTTGGTACGATAAGAGTAGAGTCAATGGGGCAGGAGAGGAGTGAATGCCCCTAAGAGCCGCCAAGTTAGAAAATGACCGAATGGTCAACCAGTGGGTTTGAAAGTCCGTCTGAAACTAAGATTGTCCTCAGCAGTATTGATCCGCACGAGAGATGCGGTAAAAACAATAGTTGTATATAACTAGCAATGGTGGTATGTCAAATGTCAAATGTCAAGGTACTTATAGAGCGCACTGTCACCAGAATGCATACATTGATCCCAGAAGGGACTTCAAGGCTCTAAACTTTCATTTTCTTCCTTAATTTCCGCAGTGTAGAAAGCAATCATGTGAAGTCTTGTATGAAGGGGTGACAGACGGGCCTCAATGGACCTTCACTGTAGGGATACTCGCTGTTTTGAAAGGATCCAAGTCTGATAAATCAGCACATTAGATCACCAACCAACTGCTTGAGGTTGCCTCCTAAAAACAGAAAATCCAAAATTACCCCCATCTAGCGGATACAATCTTTTGGAGAAAGGAAGTAATATTTTGGCTACATTCGTGATAGGATTACACTGTCCTGGTGCAATTCTATACTGACATTTTGAGATTACATAGATTCGCTGGGGCAGTTGTGCACTGCACGTTCACCACTCCACTCTGCAGAACCACATCTGCAACAAATGACCAGTGCAAAACAAAAAAGGGCATTTTCCACCGGCTGATCAATTCTAATATCGATACAGAGTGCCTGGCCATGATTTGTGATTTATAATGCAAGAGTGCACCAGAACACTGTGATGTATGAAAAGTTCTCTCTGTGGTATTCAGATAATGTTGAGAAAGTGACGACACTGATGCCCTTGACACTGATGTAACAAGGAATGTAGTATCAGGCCAATGTCTCCACTGTTCCTAACATGCACTTCAGACCTACCAGCACCTGTGACCAGAAGGAGAATGAGGTTGAGGCCCAAGGTCTAGCTGTTTGAACCAACCTATTCCAAGCAACAAAAGCTTTACCTGTTGGCTCTCTTCAGGTCATTGACAAACTCGGCAGACTGCTGATGCCTGGTTTCGCTGCTCTTCGTGAGTCTCTCTAACGCGCTCACCAACTCCTGTGCTCGTGTCTTCAACTTCTTCTCACTGCAACGGAATGGGAAAATACGTCAGATGGGTCTGTCCTACACTCCACATCTGTTGAGCTCTGGAGCGGAGAGCAGTTATAAGTGCAAAAAAAGTATGGCTCTCTGTCGCTTTCTTTGCTTGTCACAAGCATGCTCAATGTTTTCACAATGCCTGAAACTTTAACAAGAATTGCTGGTTACGCTAAAAGGTACAACATGAGGCTGTGGATCAGAGTCAATCAAGATGCCACTATGGCTGTGCTCCTGAACCCATGAACGGACTGGCAGGACATTGCATGTATTCACTTAGAATTTCGCCAAAATATGTGACGCTCACACACAGGAAAATCATGAGTGTAGTAAATTTGACTCCATATCATCAAATTCAGTTTATTACAACAGTGCACCAAAAAGGATCAGATACTCGGCTCATCATACAGAATTATTCCTAGCAGACCTTCCTACCAGGCAAGAATAATCTGCAAAATCAGTGGGCATACAGTATCCCACCTCCACCATGTCCATGGTCATGTGCATGAACAAAAGGCTGATGATTTAAAACCCTCTCTTCACTTGGTCTGCAAAAAAATTAGTTTTTTCAGTTATGGTTACAGACAAAGTTATTTGTCTTGCTGGCCTAAATTTTATATATACATACTCAAACAGATGGGCTTTTGGTCCGCTATCCTCTACCATTGGTCGGTTTGACATTTATGTGGCAATGGGAGTTAACCCAATTCAGTCACTTCTTATCTTGCACTGTGAGTGATTGTATTTATTCCTGATCACATGTACACCTCTGTGTGAAACGAAGTGCTTTACTTTGCAAACAATTAGTAAGATTAAAGTAATTCAACACCAATACTATCTTTTCTGTGTGCCAAAAAGAATCATATTATCCTGTGATGCCCATTGAAACTGAAAAAGGTGTCTAATACATATACTCAAAACAGTTGCCTGTTGACATGCGCCAGTGGTGCTGGCATAATTTTTTAGAGTGGCGTGCTACAATTAATGTTACATCACTGAAATCATAGGAATTGTGAAAAATCCATGTGCTCACAGAAAAATCAAGTGTAGTAAATTTATTCAGCAGGAGAGTGGTAAAGGTGTAGTATGTAGCTGGTAGTACATTTTGGAGCACACTGCCGCAAATATATTAGTAAAGCATGATGTGGTAGTGCACTGCCATTACAGACAACACATTTCAATTGAAATGACCATTACATTTGCATAGACATACAGTTTTGCTGATAAACCTATACAGCGCTAAAATAACATTACCTAGTGTATTGATTTGCTTTGATCGTATTGAAATATTTGTTTCCACCACACTTCAGGATGACAAGAAATGTGCTTCATTTGTGCTTTCCTAATTTTTATATATGCTGTAATATTTGCACCATTTGTTTACGGGCATTTAATTTTTTTGTGTGCTTGAAAACAATAACTTCCTACAACCTTTCCTTTCACACCGTAGTACCCAACAAGATTGTCACATACATTTTCTCTCTTTGCAGTCAGTGAAACTACAGTAGATACCAAGCTCCCTTGAAAGATAGAGCCTAACATTTGACCCCTGTCTATGAAAGCAGAGCAAATATGACCAGATTAAAACCACATATAATGACCTGTTTATTGCCCATTCACTTTTGAACTCCAGCATCAGTGCTTAATTTGAACCAGTGGTTTCTGGTGCTCAGCACCGGCATTTAATCATCAACACCAGCACTTTTCATGAGCACAGGTTAAGGAAACATTAATTTATGGTAGCCATGGGAAGGTTAAGCAAATTGCCCAGAATCCCAGCTGATGCCGAGACTCGAACCTGGTTCCCCATCTCTAAGATTGGTAGCTCTGTGGATTATGCCACATCCGCTCCACACTTTTAGTAGTTAGTTCTATTTTAGGCAACGCTGACAGGAGAAAAAAAAAAAAAAAAAGCAAGCTGCCTCCTGACAAGGGCCCCAGCACGTATTATATTTTTTGTGCATATTAACCACTGTCCAGCACGATTATTTTGAGGGTGCTTCAGCACCCCTCACTCCCCTAGTTCCAGATCCTATGGCAATGGCTCGAAGTTGACGAAGAGGATTGTTTAAGTTATGCTATTAGTAAAGAGCACTGCCCAAAATAAAGAAGCTTGCAGACAAAACGTTGTTCCTCACAGAGATTCGAGATTGATGAACTGGTAGTGGCAGAGATGAGTAGAATCAGTCAAGCAGAAAGACGGGAGGCAGGAAACCATTTCAAAGAAGTACCAGAATTAGCATACAAGGGAGACAACTGAAAAACATGTACTTTTGTAGAGTGCCTCACGAAAAAGAAAAAGAGTTCTCAGAAAGTGAGTACTAGTGGAAGAATACAAGAAGCCAGTCGGAGAGATGGTAAATAGGCTATGCTCCATGGGAGGGACAAAGACATGCCAGACTGCCTGAAGCAAATAAAGCCAGTAAATACAATGAAAGCAAATGTAAGTTACGAAAAACAAAGCCAATGGTAAGCAATGGACGGAATGCAAGTCTTTGTTATCTTATATTAGGTTAATCTCACTTGATAAAGTGCAACGACTCATACCCTAAGGTAAATCTCAGCACTTCGAAACCAGACAGCTAGGTAGTCTGGTAGGCTTTGACCTAAAAATTGGGATCAAAGTGGCAACATCTTCCCTCATATTAAATAGTATTTTGTAAGTTTCAAACTATCAAAATGATCTAACAAAGGCTATCAATGTACAAAAATGGCATATACAGAACCTATTTTTAATTAACATCTCACATACAATCCCTGTTAGCTATATATCAATTAGTTTTTTGTTTTTTTAACTTTGTTTATTAACATTTTCATCTGTATGCAACAAGCGGCTCACGGCATGTACAGTGAATCATAATCTTTTACAGTTCTTACGATTTGGACTCATCATACCTAGCACTTACATCAATGACATTTCATTAAACATACTTGCTTTATATCTCTTCATAGGTCACTACATCCATACATTTCAATGTGGTTTTCCCATTAAGTGTCCATTTCGGGAAGGTCTATCACTGCCTCACAGTTCAGAGGCATGTTCAAGGGGTGTATATCGGTATGACTGATTAACATCTTGATGATGAATATTTACTGACCTCCCCCGCCCCCCCACCCCCATCTGTGAAATCTGAAGAAGGTAATTTGTGAGAGGATCCCATATGGCATGGGGTCTGGAACTTGGCAGGAGTAATTCAGCATATATGCTGTTTTGTTCTTGACAGTATGCCATGTCCTTAGACCATTCCTTACATTTGGGAGCCCTCCCTCTTCCCCACCTGTACGCAACCCTGCGTTTTGCCAATAGCAGCCCAAACGAGACATATAGTCTAATAGTTTGTGCGATTTTATTGGTGTCGCCCAACCAGTGGGTCCAGATCGATTCGTGCCTCCACCATTTTAAGGCCTCTTCTACTTCCTCCCAGTACTTGAATATTACTGTGCAAGACCAGGCTAAGTGCATAAATTTGGCTCCCCCCAGGCAACATCTCTCGCATTTGTCGTTATCCTTTAATTTGTACCTATACAGTTGCGCTGGGGAGCAGTACATTTGATGCAAAAACTTGAAGTGTATGATCCTCAACCTGCAACGTGCTGTGATTATTTCTGTTTGTTGACAGCAATAGGACCATAACTCATCTTCCAGTGAGAATCCCAACTCTTCTTCCCAGCCTATTCTTGCACGCTGACTGTCGCCTATTTGTAGCCTAAGAGCAGTTTTATAAATACATTGTACTGCATGGGGTGGGCCATCCACCTGCAGTAAAATGTGAAGCGGGAGGAGCGTAGGGGGCTCTTCAGGGAACAGCGGCATTGCTTTCTCGACATCTTGTCTAAGCATAATGTATAAAAAAAAAAATCGATGGATGTGGGAGTTTTCCCCCCCGAAGAAACCCTCTTTCTAGTTGAACTTCCCATCTGCGTACAGTGCACCCCAGGTGAATATCCTGTATCTTTGTAGTATTCGTCTGCATATCCCTTCATGCGTGACTGGGTGAGAGTGTTGATATGTTAATGGAAGTGTCAGGGAGTTTGCCATGGGCGCATGCAGTTTTTTTGCAATGTTTTTCCAGGCTAGGTTGATGCATGAGACAGTTGAGTCCCTACCTTCGGCTTCCTTGCTACTTCTTCCCATGAATCCAGCTAATGGTATAGGCAACATATAACTCTGCTCCACCGCATGAAGGGCGAAGGCTTAAACCAACATACAGCATAGTGAGCTTGTGCACTAAGATAGTAGAGTTCTGGGTCTGGTACTTTAAATCCTCCCTGGGCGAAGAGCAACGTGAGTGTGTTCCATTTAAATAAGGGCTGTTTGCCCCCCCCATGCCAGCCTAATTAATTGGCTTTTTAAACCGAGGAAGAAGGGTCGCTCTGGCGGCTATGGAATATTTGTGGACAAATATAAGAGTTTTGGCAATATCACCATCTTCATCAGTGCAATACGGCCAGCTAGGGATAAAGGCATCGCGACCCATCTACGTATTGCCTCTTCAATTGAGTTGAGGGCTCTGCCATAGTTGGCTCTTAACAATTCTTCCCTGTCTTTTGTAATTATGATGCCTAGATATTTAAGTTCTGTTTCTCTCTATTTTAACGGGTAGTCCAATGGGCTAGTGGGGGTGTGTTGGGTAAGAGGGAAAATCTGGGATTTGTCCCAATTTATTGTGATACCTGAATATGCGCTGAACTGAATAATTTCCCGGATAATACCATTAAAGCCTGTCTCCAGATTCCTCACATAGAGCGTTATTTTGTCCGCATAAAGTGAGATTAATACAGGTCTGGTTGGATCCTGTAATACATACTCTTTGTGGTGTTGCCAGAGAGTGTCCACCAAAGGTTTTATTGCAAGCGCAAACAGTAGGGGCGAGAGAGGACAGCCCTGTCTAGTACCCCTGGTTATATCGAAAGCTGTAGACTGCTCCCCGTTAATTAGTAGCTTAGCCTTCGGTTTATGGTACAATAACTTAACCCATGCCAAATATCCTCCTGGAAACCCCATGTGAGTCAGCACAGAAATCAAGTATTTTCATTCAAAAGAATCAAAAGCTTTTGTGGCGTCTAAAAAGATTGCTACAGCACTTAATTCAGGGTCTAATTCTTGAATAATGTGCGCAGATTATGTGACGTGGCTCTGCCTGGCACGAAACCCGCCTAGTCTGAGTGAACCGGTTTTTCCATTAAAAGACTCAATCGGTTTGCTAGCACTTTGGCGAGTATCTTAGCGCCACAGTTGATCAAGGAGAGGGGTCTATATGAATCAAACAATGTGCGCAGATTATGTGACGTGGCTCTGCCTGGCACAAAACCCACCTAGTCTGAGTGAACTGGTTTTTCCATTAAAAGACTCAATCGGTTTGCTAGTATTTTGGCAAGTATCTTAGCGCCACAGTTGATCAAGGAGAGGGGTCTATATGAAACTGTACGGTTGGGAATTTTGCCCGGTTTCAGGAGTGAGACAATGAGGGCCTCACACATCGATTGTGGCAGTATACCCGATTGTGCTGCCTCTTCATGCAACCCACTTCAGGAAAGGGACCAATGCATTAATGTATGCCTTATAAAACTCAGCAGGTAGGCTGTCAGGGCCAGAAGCCCTACCATTACCCAGTTGCATAATGGCTGTCCTAATCTCATCCTTCTCCAAATCAGCTGCCAGGAACCCGCGGTGTGCATTGCTTAACCAGGCTAATTTCATCTCCTCTAGGTATGCACCCGTTTCAGCTTGTTTGGATCTGCGCAAAATGTACAGTGCCGACTAATGTGTGCTAAATGTATTGAGGATTGCCTCTGTATCCTTCTGAGGTGTATCGCTGCCATCTATAATTTCTATTATTTAGTTAGTGCATTTAGGGGGACGCGTCACTTCAGCCAGTGCCTTACCCGGTCTTTCCCCCTCTCCATATTCCCTAGCATTATAATATTTCCAACAGAACAGGCACTCCCTTTCTGCTGTTTCCTGGTACTCAGAAAGTGTTTTTCTGATGCTTATTAGTGGGGAGTCTGTTATTTTCTTTTGTGACAGCTTTTCCAGTTCTTTTCATTTTTTCTCTAGCTGGGCTAAGGTTCGCCTATTATCTTTAAGTATGCCGCCCGCCTTGGCCATGCATACCCCTCTCATAGTAACTTTTAACGCTTCCCAAACCATTGTAAGAGAGGGTACTGAGTCTACGTTGTTTTTGAGGAAATCTACTTCCTGGCCTAGTTATGCCTTGAAGAAAGGAACTAGTAGTGCCCTGGTGAATAGACGCCATGCAATGCATCTATTGCTGTTTCGGGAGGGAGTAATCACATATATACTGGGGAGTGTTCTGAGTATGTTCGTACGAGGTGTTGAGTGTGAGTGATCCATGATGCTATGCTCCTAGAGAACAACCAAATATCCAGTCTGGACCAGCTATTATGTACTGCAGAGTGAAATGTGCCTTCCTTTAGAATCGGGTGGCAATTGCGCCATGCATTAACTAACTGAGATTCATTGATGATTTGCTGTATTTGACGTTGTGCTTTGATCTAGTGTTGCGCCTGGGGATGCGAGAGGTCTTGTGCAGGATGCACCATAAGATTAAAGTCTCCCCCCCCACATTATGTATGAGGATCCTATTTTCACAATCAACCCCCAAAGTTTGGTGAAGAAAAATTCATCATCAGTATTCGAACCATAGCAATTTACCAATGTGATGGATTGTGACGCTAGCCTCCCCCACACTATGCAATATCTGCCCTCTGGATCATTGAGGCACACTCTGCAATAAGGGGTATTCTTTTTAATGAGGATAGCTGAACCTCTAGAGTATGACGAATAGGAGGAAAAATACCTGTGTGACGCCCATTTTGTTGCGAATGTGGGCCTATGTGCTGAAACGGTATGTGGCTCTTGAAGCATAGCAATATTTGTATGATGTCTGTCCATGTATGCAAGTAGATGCCTTTTCTTACGAGGATCCCCCAGGCCTCTGATGTTCCATGTCATTAGGCCTATGCCCTCTAGATGTTTATCCCCGCCCATGTTCTGTGTCATCGTAGTAGTCTTGTGCAGTCATTTACAGTTGTAATGTATGTATATTGAAGCAGACATCGTGTGCCATGTGTATCTCTGTCTGTTCCATGCCCTCCACTTGCCCTGCAGTCCACTACCCCCGACAGCCTCTGCAACTTGCCATGTAATGTACCCCCCCTCCTCTCTTTACCCCGAAAGTGCACACACACATACAGATTAACTGAATAGCCTCTACCAATGTAGTAGACAATGCCCAGTCCTTTATACACAATGCTGTTATTTTCAAAAGGATACATGTGGTGGACTAGATCAACAGCTGCCTTGTGGGCGAGAATTTCGGCCTCTTCTGTTAGAAACAAGAAGAAAAGCACAAAGAAAAGGAAACTTTGAACAAAGAAAGAAGGACTAAGTGAGATTGTCTTCCCCTCCATGGGGCGTGCCTTCTAGGGGGCATAGCCGGACCTCCTACCCGGCTGGTCACAATGCAGGAGGGTGCCTGGGACAAAGTTGTCGTGCATCGGACAAGCTTTAGTCATTTATAGATTTTAGTTGTATATTCTTTTGTCTATAGTCACGTGGTGGAAACTACGGACCATCTGTGGGACTTTCATCGTGCCACAGTTAGAATCTGACTGTCTCGCACTGTTGTGCAGAACCGTAGGCACATGCCTTGACTGGGGGTTTGTCGTTTCTCGATCACCCTGTAAACGTCTCCTTCGGATTTGGTAGTAGAAGGGCGTGGTTGTTTGTTTCGTCTGCTCTAATCCTCTTCATGTTGTGGTGACGACCCTCTGCTGGCTGATGGTGAGCTGTTTGTGTGCTAAGGGTGTTGCAGGAGAGATCTGACTAACTCCATGGCTTGCTGTGGACAAGCGCAGAGGTGCTGTTTACCCTGATAGGTGACACGTAGTCAAGCAGGATAGAGCATAGCATAGGTAACACCTGCCTGCTGCAGTTTCTTGTTGACGGGCAGAACATTTTTCCTGGCTTCCTGGACTGCCAGGGTCAAATCAGGGTACAGGGAGATGTTGTGATTTTCAAACATTACCATTTGTGCCTCTCTGGTTCCCCGCAGGGCTGTGTTACGCTCCCTATAATTCAGTAGTTTCGCGACAATGGGTGTCGGTGGAGCACCAGGTAGGGAATTTGGTGCTAGTGTCCTGTGCGCTCTTCCCACCACCAGCAAGGAGGAAAAAGCTTCTCTCCCAAAGCAGGCAATGAGCATATGTTCCACGTATTCCTCCATTTTCCTGGTGTCGGTAGATTCTGGTATACCAAGAATGCCAATATTATTTCGCCTGGATCTCGCTTCCAGGTCTTCATTCTTTGCTGCAATTATTTTAAGCAATCTGTCCATTTCTTTGACTTGACCATTGCGCTGAGTATTATCGTCTCCGAGTTCTGAGATTCTATTCACCGCCTCTCCCAGCCTGTCATCTTGTTTCTCAAGCTTTTGCGTTATAAAGTTCATTCTTGTGCACATGCTGTTCATCTAGGCCTCGATGGAAGTTAGGCTGTGCTTCATAGTTACAAGTAGTGATTTCAGGTCTCCATCGTCTGGCTTTTGGGTCAGGTCTGTGCTTTCGGATGTGTCCATATCTGCATCCTGATTATGTCCTCTGGTCGTCCAGCGAGCCTCAAAAGGCAGCTTGGACTGTTTACCATCAGTTTTGCCCATTGTCCTATGTGTGAATTTGGTGAAACAGTGTGTGGCGCCATTAGGTATAACACACTGTTCTATTCGGAGGGGCCATGCTCGTGAGCCGTAGGGAGGTCGCAATTATGCAGCTTCAGCAGGCCGTTATGCAAACAGATCCCATGCAGCACCCGGTGTAGGTCTCCTTTAGCGAGTTCAATTTATGAACCGCACACTATTGGCGTGTTCCGCCACTACGTTGAGGCCCTTCTTTCACGACTCCTCAGGGCCTCTGTAGCTCTATCTCCCCAAGTCACCTTTTGCCAGCTACCAGATGCTGCCCATCCAGTGCGGGCTCTCAGTGTTCAGGGGGATTGATATATGGGAAGGCCCCAGCAGAAACCAATGCCCCTTCTATACGCCACCGATGCACCCACATATGATCATGTGTGTGAGGGCGAAACCTCCTCGCCGTGCGCCCTCTGCGCACTGTGCCAGCCCTGTCTTAGGCTGTCCAACTAGGCCTCTTCTGAGCCTTGCAGTACGAGGCAAGATAGCAACCCCGTCCGTCCTCGTCCACAAGAATGCGCCATTCGGAGCCTCCTTACTGCATTTCTGGCAGTGTTGTCCCGCTCCGCACCACACCGCACCTCACGTGCCTCAGCAGGGTTCACAGGAGGCATGCAGAAACTAGCAGACCTGTTGGCAGCGAGCAACTCGATATCTGCCCCCCTTGCTTTGGGGGTGGCGTCTGTGTGAGGCTAGCACTTCGCTCTTATCATCTGGGCCCCGTCCTTCCTGGCGGCCCACACGGGAATACTTAGCTCTTGTCCCCGGCACTTGGGACGCAGCGGCTGTGCAGCAGCGGATTCAGCTGTGCCCCACCGCTGCTAATTTCTTTTGGGCAGTCCAGCAGCTCTCTCACCATGTCCGCTCCCTTTTATGGTGGCCTGGGACTGAGCACAGGGGAGGAGTTACTAGGCACCTAGGGGGAATTGCACTAGCCCTCTGGGTCGCTCAGCCCTCCTCGAGCAATGGAGGGTACCATACAAGATGAGGGGGCAACGACGTGGGCAAGGCTGAACAGTGAGTGCAGCTTACAGCAGAAAGGGTGAGAGCAACAGCTGTCTGAAGCAGGCTGTTGGATAGGCACATCGAGAAGTTAGCCATTTGCCATACTACCATCATCAGGTTGGGGAAAGCTATGAGTTATTGGTCAAGTGAATGCAAATACTTCCACAGAGGTATATATATTCTTTCTTGATAATAATCTGAGACATGTTTCAAGAGGATGTTATTTACTACATTACAGGCTGAGAGGGAGAGGATGAGTATTAGAGATGTGCTATCATAACACACACAGCTCCTTAGACCCTGGTGGTTTAGTTGTAGTTAGCACACAGAGCTATGGGCGACAGATGCTTATGGTGGGGAACAATGGGGAGGGGGGCTAGGACGATAATTGTTAGGTTAGACTTTGTCAAGTTTTTCCAGACATCACACAGCTCAACACCGGGCTGGCTGTTGATGCATAACACAGGACACCCAGATTATTACATATGGCTGATTACTGAATGCAGACATGGAATATCAATGGCTTAAGTGAGGTGTGGTGTCCGAATACATCAAAAGACATTCTCTCTCTGGACACTGTGTTCATGCAGTAAATGCATTTTTAGGTACAAACTGCAGTTTCATACGTAGGCAAGGGGACGCACGTGTCTTCAAATCTCTGGGATCACATGGGGCTTTGCGGGGGGAGGCAATGTTGCTTCACAGATCCCTGCCACTGCAGATCACCCAAGTCCATGCTGATACACTGGGGTGCTACATAATGGTGACCGACTCAGTTGAGGGGCAAATGTGGAATCTCCTGTGTATCTACGTAGATCCTGCTATATCCCTAGCAATATTACACACCATGACAAACCTAATTCTAGTCCCTAGAGGCAAACTGATTATTAGAGAAGATTTTATCTACATCATGAATAGAGGAAGAGAACAGAGGCTGTCACAATGAGGAAATCTGCAGCTTGAGTAGAGTGAGCTTCGGGACTTGGCCTTTCCCATGTGTGGAGACTGTGGCATCAGGGTGTGGATGCCTAACCATACTCTGCTCTGCCCCACCGCACCTTTTCCCACCTCCATGACTTCTTTCAGCTGGCAGCTGCCCCAGGTGACATGGATCTAGTACAGACTCTCCCACGTGAGCCATCGGACCACTCCCCGGTGGTAAAGCAGTGTTAGGAGTCCCTTGGAGGATTGTGGCACCTCAATGCCTGCTGGCTGCTCCATGGAAGGTTTACAAAGATACGAAAGAGGGGACTAGAGCCTATTTTCAAAGTGATCTGACGTCTGCGCGATCAGCGGCCATGGTTTGGAAGGCTTACAAAGCACTCATCCGTGGTAGGGCCCTAGCCTGGGTGAGAGGCAGGACTTCTGAGCGAACTGTAAATGTCATGAGTTGGAACAAGAGACTCTCGGCCTAGATACACAACATCTTACCTGGTGTGACGCGCGGGTGTTAAAATGACTAGAAACTGCTACGCTTAAACTTCCCTTCGCCTTTAGGGATTGGCCTCTCTTCCTGCAGCTTTGGCAGTTCAATGAAAGATCACTCTCCGCTCCATGACTGGGAGCTCGTAAAGCCTTTTTTGGTAAAGATGGGATGGTTCCAAGTCTGGGGGAGGACTGTCTATCCTATTTTGGAGATCCTCACCTGCCTGGTGGTAATCAGTGTTGTGAGAGGACCCCCCTCTGCGACATCTCCTCTCACAACACTGCAGATTTGCCAGACAGGCGGCATGTTTAAAGTGCACCATCTGCTAATTTTTTGCTTAGCGAAATCAAGATCCTAAAGTGGGAATTTTTTTCACTAGACACAAACACGTGGCGCTAACGCTGAGGGGTGATAAGGCCATTCTACATTTTCCTGTCCCCGTCCGCAGGTGTTTGCATGGCAGACAAGGGCGCGGACAATCAGCGTCGGTTGCCCCCTCCCTCAGTAGGATGCGACCAGATAGCTCCTTAATGAACATGCCGGCACGTCACAGTATTCCAGAGGACCAGCCAGTGTAAACACAGTACCACCCCTAAAACTAAAGATGCTGAGGAACCGCACGCTGTGCACAAGAGAGCTCGCACTCTGAAACACTCTACATAAAGCAGAGTTGTCATTAAATCCAACATCTCTCTCCACACACCCAGAAAGGGCACTGAATAGTATAAGACAAGATATCAAGACCACTCATACATTGGTTGTCACTCCCATAAAGTTACTGCAGCTACGAAGCACAACTGTATTACAATATGCTAATAAGCTCCTTTTAAGATTGTTTTAGAGGGCAGTTTGGTGCTCTATTGTTTGGTGTTAATTTGCAATAATTCCGGTAATTTCAGTCTGATGCTTGCCCCTTGAAGAAAGGCTGAAATGACTGGTTCATTTTCATACAAGGCATAAGGCAATATGACCAGATGGAATGTACTATGGCATCCCTGCCTATCAAATGAGATGTCTTCAGCTGGTTCAAAACCAAGCTGCCAGACTCATCTTTCACCAACCTAAGTGGCAACATGCGACACCTATTATGAAAAACCTACACTGGCTCCCTGTGGCCAAGAGGTGTGTTTTCAAGCTGGGTTGCACACTCTTTAGAGGTCCTTCATGGCAACAGTCCTGCTTTTTTCTCTTCTAGGATTCAAAGATATATTCACTCCCGTAACTTGCGTTCCTCTCTTTCAAACCTACAAGTCACTCCTTCTTTTAAAAGTAAGAAGCATGGAGGCTCTAGGGATACTGTTTTGGCCCCACAATTCTGGAACTCTCTCCCTGTGGAGATGAGACTGGTTACGTCCTACGCACAGTTCAGAAAATTGGTTAAGACTCGATTGTTTGCCCAATCATATGACACTTAACCTCAGCTTCCTGCTAGCACCTCTCTGCCCAATCAGTGCCATGAAACCGTTTGGTGTACGTGCGCTATATAAAAGTTTTTAACATAACATAACATATATAAAAGTTTTTAACACAATACATGCTTGAGTATCCAAACAGCTTCATGTGCTACAAAAAGTGTCAGTAAAATGTGCATTTCGTCATGTTCTAGAGCAGAGGTCTTTGAACTGTGGGGTCAATGGCTGTGTTCCCAGGGGGGGCCCAAATGTCTCTGTAAGTAAACGAAGGTGACCTGAAGCCTGACTTTGTTAATTTGTCACATTTACAGGCTCCCTTCATTTACATGCTTGAAGTACATCTAAGCATGCTGAGCGATGTGGTGGTGAGGTTAAAGAAGTGGTGAAATAAAACAAAATATTTCACTTTTAGATGACTGCATATAAAATAATGCACATATGTTAAATGAAAAATAAATGCAAATTAAACTGTTCGGTGGGAGAGGCACATTTTATTACGTTATGAAACCTCAGTTGGTTAATGCAAAAACTCCAGATGTCTGTTAGTAAGACCAGAGAGTCCTAGAATTAAATGCTATTTAGCGCAACTCTGGATAGTGTTTATAGTGCTAATAGGACCTAGTCTGTAACTGAAATCACTGTATATATATGTCATTATTTTCAAATAATTGCATTGTTCACACTATAAGAAGGGGCAAATGATGTGACATAATGCAAAATTTTTGTGATAGTATTCCTTCTTTTTTTGTCATGTTTAGGTCGAGCCTAGCGCAGCGCGCATGTGGTGCTCTATGGGAGGCTTCTTGTCAGCGCTCAAAACTTCTCTGTGTGGATCTAACTCCTCCCACACATTGGATTGGCATTTGCGTGTGTCTTTCAATAATGAAAGCACCCAAATGGCCAAAGGCACGTGCATGTCCCACCTCTTCTTCAAATGTTCACTCCCATGGCGTTTTGCTCTTGGGAGCGAGCAGCGGCGCGCAGGGCAGGGTGGTAACTGCATTTCCTCGTCGTGGATCAGGTTACGTGCCTTTATCTTGGCGTATTTACTGGGTTTCCTGTAGTGCCTTACAGCACACAAGATTACGATTCCCTCCTAGACCCTAGGGGGTCTTTCTTGGTCATACTGTAACCTCGAAAGGGGCCCTGCAGCTGGGAGTTTAAAAACTCCGAAAGATTAAATTGTCATTATTATGTGGATTACTGACTCAGCCTACGTAAACAGCTTTTTAACCCCCTAATTAATGGAGATTAAGCTATTTTGAATGGGAAAAGGCCAGCATCTTGTTTACGGCGCCTCTGCCCTGGAAGGATGGTAAACACACATACGTACACACTCTAATGGGCTGCATCTCCAGAGCCTTATCCGGAGCCTTTTCTGAGCCAGATAAGGAAGATGCAGGAATGCGCTGAACACCCAAAGAAGACTCCTGTGAGGGCTTCTATGAACTTTTAGGGAGTGGTAGTCTTAAGACGTCATTATTAGAATATATTGTTTTTTCTCGCAGTTTTATATAGCACGCAAACTCGACCCGAAGGTATCGGCGCGCTTTGCATGAGCACCAGTAAATTACAGACGGACACAATTATTATTTTTTAGACACGAGGAGATTCATTGATTTGCTCAGAATCACAGGATGTTTGACCCTCCCAAGAGACTCGAACCCTGCTCCCCAGCTTCAAAGTCGGACTCTCTGGCCGTTAAACCACGACGGTAAATGCTTGAACGCTTCCTTGCCAGAGTTTTTTTTTTTTTAGTAAATTACACCCATAATAAAAAATGGAAGTTGGGTGCTAAGCGAGGTGCCAGTGGAGAATGTTTGCAGCTATGAATAAACTCCTGGGGGTATTAAGCGCTATATAAATGCCTGCGTCAGAATTCAGTACAACACAACAAACTTCTATATTCATGATCACACTTCCTTTACTAGTCAGGAGAGGTAGAGACTGCATGATACAAGACTCTTGAACCCCGGGTAAGTGATCTTAGACACCTAAACATATCTTGAAGCATTTCAGAAAAGAAGCTGGATTTTCCCAATTTGTGGCTCATCTACTATTAAACAGAGACAATTCACTTGTGAATGTGTCTCCCCTGAGGATCATTGGGGGTTTTTCCCAGCAAGTGTGTACGGAGTCCTTGCACTTTCTCACACACTTGCCAGCCCCCAAATAGCTCGCATTAACTTGTGCCCCTTTGGTATTGCTCTGGGCAGGGGGGTGTGGCACGAATAACAGAGTATAAAGGGCTTAAACCGAGGGTGGTACCACACACTTGACCACTCCTGCGGCAGGAAGCATCTCCCACCCTGCCTGGCACGTGGCATCGGAGCTCCTGCTGTCTCAGAACCTCCTGTCACCATGCACGGTCTGGCACTGGTGGGACTGCTGGCACTGAGTGCCACCGGCTGGGCTCTCCCTGCACTGGTAAGTCTTGCTTCGGCGGGAAAAGCGCTTCAGATATTGACTCTATCACTTCATGTGCCAAGAAGCGGTGTGGGGGGCGCTGTTGTATTTAATTAACGTAAGGAATTGACACGTTAGTTACCATCGGTTCCTAGCGAGGGTCAGTTGTAGGAACAATTTGAACAAAGCTCTTTTCGGATACTACGTAGTGCTTTCTGGACCTAGAACTTCCATGTCATGTATTTGTATTTTTATATTTTACCTTAAACATTTGTTCCCTAGTAGATACACTTAGAGTGAGGAGTAGGGACCCGTTCCTATCGACTGTCTCTTGAACATCTATTGTGAATGTGTTTTTTTAAGGAAATATGTTTCGCTGTCAATAGAAGCTGAAGCAAAAGCGCATAGCACTTTAAATAAGTACTTCTCAAAACAGTGCTAGAATATGCCTAGTAGTGTCGAAACTTCCACATTAAAGAATAGTAGATGTCGTAGCACCCAGGATAATGTGCTGCATGGCTAAATAGTTATGAGGTATTAAAGGCGAGACCTTTTGGCTTTGCCAATGCTTGTTACACATGGTGGCACCGTGTGGACAAAGATTTCAACATATTAGTAGCAGTTACATACCCTAATAAAGCAGTATGCAATTCAAAGATGGCCAGGTAACCTTTGGGAAGGGTATTCCTCTGTGTGGGGACACATTTTGCCATGTTTTTTGTGACATTTGACTCATTTGAGCCAGAAGCTTTTTTTGTTTGTTAACATCTACAGATTAGGCAGTAGATTATGTGCCAAATGTAGAAAATCTATAATCATGCAGAAAACGTTCATGCTGCAGAATCCCATAATTCCAGTGGCCCTGAGTATTAGATAGGCTGCCACAAAATTATATTGCATTTAAGATAAAAACAAGTGCTTTCAAATAATACATTTTAGTGACAGTTAATCGGACTGCCCCAGATCATTATTTTTATGCCTATTAAAAAGTTGCATTAGTGAGGCAGATGCAGTGGCACTGGGGCCCAGAAGTGTGAGGTTCCCAAATTATCTCATTTATGACTGTCTACCTTTTCAAAAGAGGCATGGGGGCTCATTTTCCTTGCGGGTATTAGAGCTTACTGCAAATAGACAGGCAGGACATGGGAATTCCTTATTTTTCTGAAAGGGACAGAGGGTCTGTTTCCAGAGTTTAGTGATGGTGAGGCATGGTGGGGAAGGGGTAAATGAGGCAGAGGAGACAGCCTGCTACTCAGGGCCACAGCTATTATTAGTGCAGGAGGTGTAGTTGTTTTGGGGCCAGGAGTGCAAATGGTTCACAATACTTGTATAGATTTCAACGTGCACCTGTGTAGGACATCATAGCATGTAACGACGGGATGTGCAGTCTTTATCTAGCTGCAAATTCGAGCTTTTTATATTTTTAGTAAAATCTTGATGCAAAGTTAATAAGCAGGAAACGAAAGTATTTAGCTGGAATGCATTCGTCCACTGGAGAACCATTTAGTAATGAACACCACGAACTCTGGCGAGTACAAATAAGGGGAAAATAAAACTTTAAAAAACCCACAAATTATGTACGTTTCCAGCCATTACCGAAGCTTTGCAAAAGTTAGAGCACTGACACGAAAGTTTACTAAGGGTGGCCGGTCTCCTTAAATATTTTAAATATTTAAAGTTAATCTAAAAACTGGAGGGTTAGTTTTAGCTCTAATTACCCTGCAATACAAGTGACGGCCATAGAGTGGCAGCATCGGCCAAGCATGCAATTAATTATACAACCAGCGCTTGAAACACTAATGGGCAGGGTACTTCATTTGTTATTTAGCAAGGCAAGTCAAGGATCAAATGTAGGACCCATACGATGGGGAAAACACGGTATTTCAGCAGCTCGACGTCAGTTATAAAATCAACAACATTGAGATGCACGAGGAAGTAGTAAATAATCAATAATACATAGAAAATAAAATATATGCTAAATACTTTGAACCCTGCAGATCTAAGGATGAATTATGCCTGTATGAATTTATTTACAATGTTGTGATGCTCTCGGTGCCTAGGAGAGGAGCACTAGAGGCGTTGAAGAAAAGCGAGTCAGATGCAGGAGCAGGCCCGGGGGCTGCCCAGAAGCTCAGGAGGCCTTTTTCCAATATACTAAATCCATTTAGGGATTCAGAAAAGGTTTTTGGAATCACTTTGTGGATTTAGAAATTAATACCTAATCTTAGTTTGGAAGGGGCACGTTCAAGGCTCTCCTTCCAAACTGAGATTTGGCCCCATGTGTGTTATTAACTCATGAGTTGGGATGGGAACTCATTTAAAACAAGCATTGGCAACGCCATTAGTTCACGCTTTTGCGAGAGTTAGAGCTGTTGGCGTTGTAAATGACAAAGTCTTAGACACGTGTGTTATGGAATGGAATGGATGTATGAGTTGTGAAGTAGAATTATGTGGGGTGTATTGTAATTGTAATTTGTGGAATTATGTGGTGTGGAGTGGATTTGGATTTGTGTAGTGGAATTATGTGCCATGGTGTGCAGTGGAATTATGTGAATAGTAATGATGTCGTTTTTGAGTGGGATTTTACATCATGGAGTGGGATTGTGTGTCATGGAGTGTAAGTATGTGGAATGGCATTTTGTGTTGTGGAGTGGTATGCAGTGGGTTTAATTATGGTGTGTGCTTTGGCATGATGTGGAATTCTGTGGTATGGATTGGATGTATGTGGTGTGTTGTGTAATTGTGTTGTTGAATTTAATTATGTGGTTTGGTGTTGAATGATGTGCTATGGAATGGAAATGTGTTGAGTTGAATTGTGTGGCATGGAACTGTGTGGTATTGAGTGAAATTATGCTGATTGGAATTATGTGGCATGGTGTGGAGAGTATTTATGTGGATTGTTGCTATGTTAAACATCACAGACTGGGTGTGGAGGTAAAATTAATATGGAACTGCAAACAACTGATTTCCAGACAATGCTCCAACAGTCAACTGCAATGCATTAGGGGATAGAAAATGCATACGGAGCAACATCTTCACAAAAACTTAACAGCTCTAAAACCAATGCACTTTTCTAAAAGTGTCAATTGTGATTGAACTGCAATGTATCCATTGTTTCAATGCATGACACTACGAGCCATTTACTCACTGTCAGACAGTTGTCGAAGGAACTGCTAAGGTGAGGGACAAGTAAGAGAAAGTGAGACAGATACTTTAAGGTGATCTAAAGAGTATGAGGTTAACTGTAAAAACATGATATTTGAAGAGACTGAAGGGGTGATTTTAAGAATCTGAGGGGGCGATGAAGAGAGGAGGAGCCCTGGGGAAGATTTTGACGCGAGTTCTGAGGGATATGGAACCAAGTAAATACAAAGTATGCATAGCAGGTCTCAAAAGCTCAACCTAAAAGAGTCCAGTATCCACGCCTAAACTAAAACAGTGTGTTTAAGACAGTGACATAGCTATCTCGATGTCACCTGACCAGAATATGTAGTCATGTGGAGGCTCTCCTATCATGACATCAGGTGGTGTGCACTTATATCACAGGAGTAGTATGCGTGCATCTTGAGAAAACTATGTTAATCAATATTCATACTGACGGCTAGCTACACAGAGAAGCACTGGGGCGCAAATAGCTTGCAGTAGCAGAAGAAAATACATAAGGTATAACAGTGTGAGTCAGCCATGCCACAATAATGGATATTAACCTGTCCATGGCGTTTTTAAAGAGGGCATATGACCATTGCATTTAAACCACCCGATTACCAATATGTTTAACAAGGCTTTTCAGATATGAAATGCTTTAATGCAAGACACTGGTTTCTTAAGTCACAGATAATGTTCACTTTTGCCAGCTCAAAAAGCAATGGGTATGCTGCTTGCGTTAATCCGAAATACTTGTGATTTCTCTGCAAAATGCGTAGGTATTTGTCAATCCTGAATGGTATCTACAATTGTTTACTGGTGAGGGGACGGATAGCGCTGGTTCGGCCTTCATGTTGTCTTTGCCGTAGTTGTGGACAAGCTTCACACATATAAACATTCCCTCAGTCCGAAAGCCATTCTGCTACTACCTTTCATACCACCCTGCCCCTCCCCCTTGGAAGCTTGTATTATGCTATAATCCTAATGCATTGCTCATTTCTGATAGAAAGATACTGGAAGGTAAAAAGACAATAATACGCCCTGGTTTCAATGATAATTAACTCACTTCAAAACGTTGAAAATCTGAAATCGATGTTGCTATTGTACAATAATCGTGTTCACAACAAATTATCACAAACTGAGGTTACCAGATTGCTAAATCCTAGGCTTTCTTTAGCAACATATTCTACAGTTGAATTACTTGTTCATAATTTTTTAAGCAATTGGATTGACATTAACAAACTTGAAAACGTTGACCTGAAAAACAAAAAAACCAGACTTCGATGTGGTGGTGGCTGGGATGGGAGGGTATCTTCCGGTAACCCTAACACAAAAAAAATAAAATTAAAAAGCGCACTACTAAAACCGCACGAGCTCCCGCAGTGTCATGCAAAGCTGCTTTCAAGGGGCTGGGATTCATGGGCTCGTCTTCTAACGCTGCATGCAAGAACTGACCATGACCGACAACGGCACTGCTTATTTACTAAGCCCAAGGCTGAGATTCCATCCGGCCATTCCGTGGGGTGGACGGGCCTGAGCAGGGTGTGCGGGCCGTGGGTGAACAATGATCTACGCCCCCTGTCGGCACGCGCTCATGGAGGTTCTGGGCACAGTGAGGGCGGGCTGGGGTATAACGGATCAGAAGGTGGAGCCCAGGGCGCCTCCGCAATGGCAGGCCGTGACCTGCACTCCTGACCTCTTGAAACACAATATGGAGAGAAGGGCGGGGGGACCATTGTCAACATAAACGCACACTGGCTGCTGTTTTGTGCACCAGGCGTTCTCTAGAAAGTTATGCCTTGGGGCTGACACCACTCTCAGGCTCAGGGGCGCCGCCAAGGGTGATAGGTGATCAACTCATCTCAGGAGTCCCGTTCTCACCCAGAAGCAGGACAGCGCTTGCTAGCATGAGTGGGGCGGGCTGGACTGGACTCTTAAGCTCCCAGTTCAGAGGCCACTCTGGCGGACTCAGGCAGGTTCACACAGTTATGGAGGAGGGGGTGTGATGCCTGCGAGAAGCCTCACACACACAAAGAGGTGCTCTGTGTGAATAAATAAGAAATAAAAAGAGAGGAAGCCATTGCAAGCCGGGACGTTATCACTGCCCCAGCGGGAAAATGAATGCCATTTTCTTTGAAGAAAATGTTAACGCCAGAAGAGAGGCAATTTCTGTCAGTCATGCCATGTGTTGTACAAAATCACCCCTGTAATTCCATACATCTCTCAGCAGCTCTCACTTATCGCGATCACCACCATGTCATGGGCTGAACAAAACCAGTGCAGCCAGCCGGTGACGTCAGCACAGAACAGAGTAACTGCTGGGCACGATGGGGTATGTAGCCTCTGCAGCGCTGGTGCAGCAAAAGAAGCATATTGAAAACACATGATGAGCTGCAGGCGCGCAACACCCATTGGACTCACCGGGCTTCAGCCCCCCCCCCGTCGTGTGCGGCAGCCCGGGATGAGACACCTTCCCGGGCAAAAAAGCAGCCGCACCCGAGCACTTCACAGGTCTTTAAAAGACCATTTGCATGTTAATGAGGCCTTGCTGTTGTTTCACCCCTTCTAAGAGCCCCTGCAGCTCCACTCTGCCTATTTCTTAAAGTTCAGCCCCCCCCCGAAATTTTTCCTCAGCCCCCCCCGAAATTTGGCTCTAGTTGCGCCTCTGATGAGCTGCATGTCCCGGCAGGCTGTGTGCACAACACTTAGCAGGGCGGCAGGGGAAGCTCGGGTGCTTGGAAATGGTGGCGGCGGGAGGAAGAAACAGGCGCCCTCGGAAAATAGCCTCTAACATTTGACCTCTGTCTTTGAATGCACAGCAAATGTAACGAGATAAGAACAGGATTTACAGCCCTGTTTACAGAAACGGACCTCAAAGTGACTGAAAACATCTAGCGCTCGTGTCAAATGCTCATAGAGAAAGGGAAAAGTAGTCCTTAAACAGACGCTACAATGGAACAAGTGGAAGGGTACAAGTACTGGGGAACTGCTCTGTGTGGCTGAACAACTGACAAAAAGGAGGGATTAACAGGAAAGGTTAACCACTTGGAAGCAAGAATGTTTAAAGGACACTGAAACAAACAATTGAAAAGCAATAGGCAGGCTGTAAGCCCACAAAGAAGTATACGCAAAGAATATGTAACAGGTCTCGAAAGCTCAACCTAAAAAGTAAGTGAGCCCCATCCCTTTTGCACCCCTTCACCTTTGTGAAATGTTGAAAAAAAGTTTATAGTGACGTAGGTGGTGGTACAGGGAGCCACTGCCAACTCTTCTGAGAAACTTTAAAAAAAGGAAAACTTTCTTTCAAACACTAATTACGAGCACCTGCGCCTCCTTGCCTTTAATTCTTCCAGTTACAGGACTCTGTTGACACAGAATGAGCCAGGCATGCACATCAGCATCTGTCTGCACTTCTTCACTCTCTTCCTGTGACAGAACTCTGTTGTTATGGAGTATACCCACCAGCCACGGCCCGTAAAGGGCGTGCCACCGGGCGGTGACGTGGGGTTGGGGAGGGGCAGGGTGGTGGGTTGTAAAATGCGGCATATGGACGATTTCAGGTAAGTAATGAAAAAAGTTAATTTCTTACACTCACCACATATGTCTGGAAGTTCGGGCTGGACTGTTCCCATGAGGCACAGGGTCAAAACTGATTTGCATATGGCCAGGTCTAAACTGGGGT
Source organism: Triturus cristatus (assembly GCF_964204655.1). Classification (NCBI taxonomy): domain Eukaryota; kingdom Metazoa; phylum Chordata; class Amphibia; order Caudata; family Salamandridae; genus Triturus; species Triturus cristatus. The sequence continues at coordinate 682,282,392 of NC_140581.1, forward strand.
GGCATGGTGAGCAAAAGAATGATGGATTTAACCCAGATCTCTTGACTGGGGGTGAATGTTTTGATTTGTTCTGCATTCCGTCCATCAATTGTGTGTCTTTTGCTTTATTGTGAACGTCCATGGCTTTTGGAAAGGCTGCTTGGGAAATTATCTGGACATATTCTGCAGTGGCATCCACTTGCCTTACAGCCGACAGTGCTGCCTTTCTGGAAGGACCTGACCCAGCAGTAGCTGGGTTGTTTGCTCCTGGTTGATAGCTGCCTGAGAAGCAATAGTGTTGCAGTTGTAGCAACCACCTTTCAATTCTTGGGGTGCGTGTTGGGAGGTTCACTGGAACAGGGTGACTGGGCTCCTACAATCTGTCATGGTCACATAGGTAGAGGAAAAAAATTGGCTAGGGCTTCCATCTCTATCTCGGCGTGGGGGGACTCTAAATCTGCCTAGGCTCGCAAACTCAATGGGGCCCATTCTGTTTTTGAACTAGCACTGCACAAGTCCAACTGGATTGGCATCCACAACTAGTCCTGTTTTCCTCTTGGATCGAAACAGACCAACGTTGTGTCTCGTAGTAGTTTTGTATTAAACAACAGGAGCGAAAACCCATAAACCTTGTTGAGATCAGGGTAAGTGTGCAAAAGACAACAACATTTCTCAACTGGTATCATTTAAAAAAGACAGTTAGAAATGCATGTACAGAGCATTTCAGTAAAAAAGGAGAGACTCTCAGTCGGTAAACTTTGAAAAATATGCACATGGCATCATGTATTTAAAAAGGAATGGCAAGGGCAAAGGAACATAAATGAAATGAAAAGTTGTAACAGCACTGCAAGCAAAATTAATTAGCGTGAACAACTCGAATTGTACTTGGTGCTCAGGTGTGTTCGTGACACAACGGTGTGGCGACGCAAGTGACAATGTGAAATCAGCTAGGAACGGCGCGAAGTGAAGTGGAGTAAACAATTGTACAGTGAAATCAGAGGTTCTGGTCGCAAGTTTTCAAATTGATAATTTATAGTCAGTTATTCATAGAACCATTAGAGAGATGTCCCATCAATTGCGCTGACAGGTCGACGGCGTTTCGATCCAGTAATTTAGGATCATCATCAGGACCGGGTTGGCATAATAAGACGGTGCTGGCGATTAAAACTTAAAGGGTGATCAATCAGCGGTAGAACGGAAGCAAGCAGGGAACCAGGCAGGAAACACGAGTACCTGGGAGAGTGGAGGAGCCGTGCACTAAATTCTATCGGCGTATCTAGGGAATTGGATGAAGTTGCATCTGAATAGTTCTCGATGGTGGAGCTCAAGGGCCGTGTCTGAGAAGAGCATCGGCAGTGCGGAATAGTTGGAGCGGCAGCGGGAACTGGATAGTGGTTGAATGAGAGCTCGGGAGCCGTATCCGGGGAGTACTCGGTGTGTAAAAGTTTAAAGCTCTAATGAATAGAGAATCCGATAGTGGTTGAATGAGAGCTCGGGAGCTGTATCCAGGGAGTACTCGGCGTGTAAAAGTTTAAAGCTCTAATGAATAGAGAATCCGTTGGGAGCGGAGGGCGTCTAAGTCAGCCTGTGTCCGTCGCGATCAGTTGCGGTGTGTAGTAGGGCATCCTTCACGCTCAAGAATGTAAGTCTGGGTGTTGTTCTCCATTCCCATTTAGAGAGCAACTTAGTAAGGGCTCTTATAGGTTCAGTCGGGGTGGCAAAATTCAGAATGAACCAGCCATAGTAACTGGCCATCCCCAGAAAACGTCTGACTTAGGGGCAGGTGCTTTCTCAATGAACAAGTTACTTACCCTAGGTAATGCTCTCTGTGGTGGATAATCTATCTAACTGCAGATTCGGCAGATGTTGTGCAAAATAACCCTAAGTCTTCATCGGTTTGACAGCTTGGTTGTGTTCCTTCTTCCTCAGTGGTGGTGTAGATTCCCATATGGGTGGAGTTCAGTTCTGGCCGGGGTCGGTTTGGCTTGAAATTGTTCATGGTCCTTTACATTCACTGATGTTCCTGTGTTGTTTAGGGTTGTGACTAGTGTATCCAGTACTTCAGCCTCGCACGTGGATTGAGGCATCTTCAGTCGCACTTCTCTGCTGGCCTAATGGATGCTCCTTAATCCTCTTTTGTCACCCTCTGTTATAAAGTCTGGTGGGGCTCTTTGGCGTTTGTTTCTTGGCAATATGTTGCTGACTGGTGGAAAGGTGTTTGCTCGCTTACTCCGTTTCTTTTAGTTATTCCCACGTTGTCAAACTCTCATGAAATAGTTCTCCTGACACATTTGAAGCACCTCTTCCCCTGGGTGGGGCCTCTGGTTATCAGGTGTGGCTCCTAGCTGCAGTTTCCACGTGTGTTCTGAGCTGTTCTTGAGGTAGTGGATTCCCAGGCGACCCTTTTCCTTTGTTTTGTGTTGATTATTTCTTCCTTGACTCAAGGTGGTGTGGTTTGCTCAGGCTTCAGGGACACCTTGGCCAGGGCTACCTCAGTTTGCTCCACCCTGTTGTTTGAAATGTTTGTGCCAGTGGGCCAATATTGATATTTCTTCTAGTTTCATCCATGGCTTGTGGAGTATTAGTCGTTGAAGCTTCGATGATGTACAACCCTATAGGAACATGGAGCACAGGGGCGAGTATTTAGCAGCGGCGTGGAGAAGCACCCCAGGGGGAGAGTTGGAAAAAACAAACTCTCAGAGTGTTGAAGCAAAAGAAAAAAGTAGTTCCCAAAAAGTAATCAGTGGAAGGAGAAAAGCCAGCCAATCAGAGCGATGGTAAAGAGGCATTCCCACAGGGGAGGGACAGGCACAAGACGGACAAGTTGGGACAAAGAGAGCCATCAAATAAGAAGGAATCGGGGGGCGTGGCTTGGCGCCTGAGTGGATGGCGGCGCCTGGGTGAAGCTCCGGGACCCGTGGGGAAGGTTCGGCGTTCCGAGGACGGCTGCCGATTCAAAGCGAGCGTCAATGGCTGTCTGAACATCTCGGGTATGTTTTGGAGCCCTCATAGACCTCTTTACCGGTATTAGCTCTTTATTTTCCTTGAGGGGAATGCTCTAGCTGCGCCGTTTCGGATGCGGCCGCCATTTTGAATTTTATCGCGCGAGCGCACCTTCCCTCACAGCAATGAAAAAACGCATCCCAAACAAAGCGAACTCAACATGCTCTTTCTCCTTGTTTATTAACTAACTTCATGCCATTCATGTTCCCTCAGCTATGTGGCAGCCACTTATATAAGGAGACCTGGGACATTGTAGAGCCTTAACCTTTTTGCTCCTCCCTCAGCAAATTTTTATGGAGACTTTTTCGTTTTTCACAGCATGTTTATGGGATGCACTATTACCACACTGTGGTGATTCTATCTTCCTCTGCCATTAGTATGATTTTTAACGGAGGCTGCTACTGAGATACCTCTCATACTTACCTGTTGACGCGCTTCATTCAGTTTCATGCTCTCACATTTTCTTATGCTGATGTAATAGACTGTGGCACACCCCCTTTTTGACACGTTTTTCAGCTTTTTAGTTTACTTCTATGTGAGTCATACTTATGTTTCGCAGAGGGCACGGAGACAGAACATGAACAAGTGTTTTTGTTTTTGACGAACGGAGTTCTCCCTGTTTTACCTTGCCATTGCTCTTTGCGCTTGGTGCCCGCTCGTTGTGTCTGAATACTAGCACACTAGTACGGGCTCAGACTGTCCTAACAGAGTTTTATGGGTAGAACAAAGACACCACATTCTTTTTTCTCCAAACCAAAACGTATTTTTATAAAAAATTCGAAGATTTTTTCAGAACTTTCTGAGTTAGAAAACTCCTTAGCCCTCAATTTAAATACAATATTGGAGCCCCCGTCCACAGCTTCAGAAAAATCCAACACTAAACGCCTAAAGAAAGACCCTCCATCGCCACCTAAATCGACTTCACCGGTATCAATGGAGTTACTGTTGGAAGAGATCAGAGCTCTTCGGCCATTTATGGAAGAAACAAATACCAAACTACAAGTTCTTACGGACAATTGGTCTCAACTGGAGGCTAGAGTCTCGTCAGTAGAGCATAATATATCCTCTTTTAAGGAAACCTGTGTTACTGTTTCTCATCTACACTCTCAGGTTTCTACGCTTCAAAAGCAAGTTGAGGACTTGGAAAATCGCAGTAGACGCAATAACCTACGCATTTACGGCCTAGGTCGCCCTCCAGCTCATTCTACGCCTGCATCACGACCTAGAGGAGTCATCATATACTTTTTCGAGTACACAGATCTGTTGAAGGTTCTCTCAGCAGATAGAGCATCTCCTAAGGTTACATGGTCTGGCTCATCACTATTCTTTGCGCAGGACTATGCTAAAGCCACTGCTAACAGACGCAAAGCCTTTTTGAACATGCGTGAAGACTTGCGCTCAATCGGAGCTAGATATGGTCTTTTCCATCCGTGCCTATTTAAAGTTACATATAATAACAAAACCACCACGTATGAGGATCCTGTGCGTTTGCAAAGTTTTATTAATTCTTGCAAGCCGGCCACCATGGATTCCTCTGGTTCGGCTTCTGCTCTTTGAATCTTTAATATGGTTTTTTCGCTAGCAGATTGTCTGAATTTTTGTCTCTTTCTTTCAAATGTTTGGTAAATTGTTGTTTGTACCTTGTTTGCAGATGTTTTTGTTGTGCTTCCCCTTTTGAGATTTTGTCTTTTCATGTTCCTCAGTTACCCGATCAATGTCTTTCTGTACAAATATTCTAATGCTGATCCAATTTTGTCGTCGCAGGCTCCCTATTTCTGCTTTATGATGCCTTCCCAGCCTTCCGCTTTGCTGATCCCTGGTGCGTCGTCCACCCCATGTGGTTCCACCCTCCTTCCTGTCTTTGCTTGGTTGCTCCCTATGTAGGGATGTTTCCCTTTTGTATACCCATCCTTTCTATTTTCTTTTTCTTTTAGCTTTTCTTTCTTTTATCTATTCTTTCTATTTCTTCTTTTTCTTCTTCGAATGCATTCGGATTCCTTTTCTTTCCAATATTTTGTTCTGTTTCTTTGGTATTCTTTCTCCTTTTTTCTATCTCCATTCTATCTAGCTGCTCCCGAATCCATACTTTCTGTTCACTATTCTTTCTTCGTATTGATTTTATTCATTTTACTGTTATCAATTTTTTCCTCTCCTACCTTTTTATTGATATGTTTATTAGGTCTCAGTCATTTAATGATTTTTTTCTTACAATTGTTTATCGCATTGTATATTTATGGTTTAATGATTTGATTCATATAAAGTTGAGTTCAGGGTCACCACATGGAATATTAAAGGTTTGAATCATCCTATTAAAAGACAATGAGTATTATCCCATCTAGCTCGATTAAAAACTGATGTTGCTTTCCTTCAAGAAACCCATTTATCTGATACTGAAGCAACTAAATTAAAGAAGAGTTGGGTTGGTAATGTGATTTCTTCTCCAGCTTTGGGTAAGAAAAATGGTGTTCTCATTCTATCCCATAAAAAGTTTGATGCCTCTCTCATTTCTCAAGAAATTGACTCTGATGGTCATTGGGTTATTGTTAAATTACTTATTGATAAGATACCGTTAGTTTTCTTTAATGTGTATGCTCCAGTTTCTGTTGACAATACTTTTTGGTTACAGATTTCTGATAAATTACTCTCACTTGATGATGATTATATTATTTTTGGCGGTGATTGTAATCAAATATGTGATCCCATTTTGGATAGGAATTCCCCAGTCAGATTTGTACATCATAAAATGCACTCACAATTTAATTCTGCCATTCACCAAAATTTTAGTCGATATCTGGAGATTGTGTCACCCTGACTTACAAGAGTACAGCTTCTTCTCCCCCCCCACACAAATCACAGTCTCGTATTGACTACCTCTTCTTTAGTAAACCTCTAACGCAACATGTTCTCCACTCCTAAATTGGTTCCATTTTAATTTCGGACCATGCCCCAGTTTTTGTTGATTTTGACCTAATTCCTTACACTTCGTATGCTGGACGTTGGCGATTTAATAATTCATTGCTCATAGATCCTAGTTTTTCTAGCCAATTCAGTTCTTTCGCTTCAGAATTCTTCACCATAAATACAACTCTTGATTCCTCTCCCGCTATGATTTGGGACTCCATCAAGGCAGCCGCAAGGGGTTTCATTATCAATTTCATTTCTCAGAAGAAAAAGAGTTCTGAGAAACGTTCGGCTCAATTGCTTGCCAAAATTAAAAAACTTGAATAGGCCTACTATCATTCCTATTCTGAAACTTCTTTTAAAGACCTTATTACTGCTAAGATTGCTTTTAATAAATTCTCCACGGAGGCAGCTTCCTCCTATCTACTGAAGAGTAGTGCTCGCTACTATGGAGGTCAGAACAGAATGGGGAAATTACTGGCTAATTACCTTAAAGCTCGTAGGAATCGAATTAGGATAAATTCCCTGATCAATTCTAATGGTGATACTCTTCTTGAGGATGAAGATATCTTGTCTGAATTTATGTCCTTTTATAAAACTCTTTACACTCCGGAAACCCAACCCCTTCCTTCGGACTTGTCTTCTTATTTTCAATCCATTAGTCCTCCTCATTCACAACATATTGATTTCGACCCGTTACAGATAGATGTTATATTGGCGGAAATTACTCATACTGTGTCGGTTTTACGTCAAGGTAAAACACCTGGCCCCGATGGTTTTACCATTGAATTTTATGATCATTTTTCAAAGCTTCTTCTTCCCCAACTTCTTCTTTTATTCAATTTCTTTATTGAGAATGGATCGTCTCTAGGCACTTTTCAAGATGCTATGATTTGCTTAATTCCTAAGGAAGGCAAGGACCCTTCTCTTTGTAAAAACTATCGCCCTATATCTTTAGTTAATACAGACTACAACATTTTTGCTAAAATTCTTGCTTTACGTATTGACCCTGTTTTGCCTGAACTTCTTGGACCGGAGCAGTCAGGCTTCGTAAAGGGCCGTTTATCTTCTGACAACTCTAGAGTCTTTTTTAATATTCTTAGCAAGGCTTCTTCAATAGATTACCCGCTTGCTGCCATAGCTTTAGACGCTGAAAAAGCTTTTGATAGGATAGGGTGGGACTTTATGTTCCATGCCTTGAAATGGATAGGGTTCTCTACCAAATTGATCCCATTGATTTCTCTGTTGTATTCTGGTCCCAAAGCATCTATTTTTGCTAATGGTAAAGTTTCTGATTATTTTTCTCTTTCTAGAGGTGTACGTCAGGGTTGTCCTTTATCCCCCCTTTTATTTGTAGTTGCGTTGGAACCATTTCTTACTAAAATTAGACAGGATGCTCAAATTACGGGCTTCCAACTAGGCACCCATCAAGTTAAAATGTCTGTTTATGCAGATGATATTCTTTTATATAGCTCCAATCCTGATACTTCTTTTCCCCCTTTCCTTTCTCAGGTGGATGCGTTTTCAAAAATTTGTGAAGTTCTGCCCCTTAATATTTTGTGCCTCAAACATTATTTTACTCACACTGGCTTTTCCTGGCAACCCTCAAAATTAAAATATTTAGGTTTATGGTTTTCCCCATCTATTTCGGAAACGTTGAAACAGAATTTTGATTATCTTACTAAGAAACTGAGTGACTCAATTACTAAATGGCACCCTCTTTTTCTCTCCTGGTGGGGTAGATTAGACTCTATTAAGATGATGCTTGCTCCCATTATTTTATATTCTCTTTCCATGATTCCTATTCATATCCCGGACTATTATTTTAAAAGAATTGACAGCATTTTATCAAAATTCCTTTGGAAGGACAAGCCCTCTCGAATAGCTTTATCCACTCTTAAAAAAGATAAATCAAATGGCGGACTTAAATTTCCTGATTTTAAATCTTATCATTATGCATTTTCTTTAAAACAAGCCTCTCAATGGCTTTCCTCTGACTCTTCTACATATCCCCCGATTTGGTTACGCATGGAAAAATTCTTCACTTCCCCCTTTGGCTTTCTAGAATCCCTTGCTTTCACTGCTAACGCCTCTTTTTTACGTCATTCCGTCATTTCTTATACACATAAACTCTTATCTCCCCTTCTACCCTCTTTCTTTCCTTCGCTTGTTTCACTTTCTCAACAACCCATCTGGCATAATAAATTGTTATGCATTAAAAATCGGACTTTCTATTGGAAATCGTGGCATTCCAAAGGGCTGGCCTGGATTTCTCAACTCTTATCTAATAATAAACCTTTATCTTTTTCAGATCTTAAATCTAACTTTGCTCTTTCTAACTCTTCCAAGAAACAATATGATCTTTTACTTCCTTCTCTTTGCCATTATCTTTCGTTACTTCAACCTTCTCCTGATATTCCTACCACATGTTCTACATTATTCCCTTTAATAAATACCTCCCCTTCTGCATCTTCCCTTTACAAATGTCTATTATCTTCTTCGGTGAGGTGCAAAACAAAGACTGAATTGGCATGGGAAAAGGATCTCTCGCAATGTTGGCCTATCTCTTTATGGGACAAACTATGGCTAAGATTCACAAAACTTCACGGGCGGCCAATACCACTCAAACCCTTTATTTTGTATATCAACGTTTATTATTTTCTCCTGCGACTTTAGCTTCCTTTTCCTCTACCACCCCATCATCATGCTGGTCCTGTCCATGCTTAAAAGCTGATTTAAAACACATGTTATTTGAATGCCCCAATATTGACAAATTTTGGCATTTAGTTTGGTCTCAAATTAACAAAATATTCAACACTAAGGTTTCCTTTTCCCTTCCAAATATTTTTCTAGGTTCTTTATCCCCCTCTTGGCCTAACTCCCCATCTCATTCTCAACTAATTGATCTGCTACTCGCAATAGTCTTACATTTAATTACTTCCAATTGGAAACATGCGGATAAAGTTACTTATAGAGCCTGGTGGAACGCCCTCTGTTTCCATCATAGACTAGACACTAACTAGGTTACCCCTGTGTCCTTAGCAATTAAACGGGATTTGCTTTGGTTCCCTCTCACAACCTATTTATCTGCCTCGGCCTCCTCAAATACTTCCACTAATACTATTGTGAGAACATCAGATGGTGTTCGTAAACCGCCATGATTTTGTCTCGTTGTCTTTTTACAGAGTAATTACTGCTGTTCTGCATATTATATTCATATGATTATATATAGCATATCTTTTTTGAGGTTTTTATTACATGCAATGCTTTCTCCTTACTGTTTCATTGTTCTTTGCATTTTTTAAATCGGATTTATATTGTTCTTACCTTCCCCCCCTTTTTTTCCCTTTCCTCTTTTCTTTTAGGATGCAATGTTTATTGTAACCAGTATTTTTATTTCTGATCATTTACTATGGTTATTTATTGTCATATCTTTGTGGTTTCAATAAACTCAAACTTAAAAAAATAAAATAAGAAGGAATCAAATAAGAGGGACAATAACGCCAACCAACTGTAAACAATGGGTGGGCTGTAAGCCCCTGTAAGTTCTTGCTATGCTGACAATAGGTCTTTTGCAACTAGTCAGCTTGAGCTGTCTGATACATTCGACCTAACAATATGTTTTGGATTGGAGCCCACGAGTACTCTGATTTTTACGACGTTTTAAGGCTAAGCTAGATCAACATTTCATGTAAAAGATTCCTCACCTCTACTTTACGAGGTTCAAAACAATTACAGTCTCCACTCTCATGAAAGGAGTAACCACATAAAAGCATTTATGCATTTTTAGAGCGCCACAGCAACTGAACCCCACTGAACCACTAGGCACTACCCAGGCTGCTCGATGCGACTTACCATGAAGAACCAAGATCCCAAGAAACATGCCCTTACCTGCCTTCCAAGATCACAAGAAACATGCCCTTACCTGCCTTCCAAGATCACAAGAAACATGCCCTTACCTGCCTTCCAAGATCACAAGAAACATGCCCTTACCTGGCTTCACAGGCTCCCCGCAGAGAAAAGGAGAGGATTCAATGTTAATGTGCAGCGATCTTCATGTCTCGTGCATCAAGGATGCACAATGAAGCATTGCCTGTTGCTCCCTCTATGACACCCACCCATCAGGAAACTCAGGTCTAGCCACACCATAATTATCTGCCCGTGTAAACTCAAGCAGATACAACACAGAGGCATGGCCCCTGCACCCGGGGGTCTGCTCTTCCGAGCCATCCCCAACCACCTGCTCTTGAGGAAACATCTGAAAATGGGCGTGGTCAGACAAGCATTCAAGAACCAGTAAGAGATGGAGCTAACCCCTTGGAGGCATCAGGCTCTGGGGCCTACCAAGCAGGCCCAACCCTGTCTCTTTGGATATGAGACCCACTGGCTAACTGCGTTTTTCCACCAATTATCTGTGCCACAAAGGGAACAGCAGAGATCACAGAGCAGCGTAAATGCAATATTAGTGCACACATACAAAATCTGTATCTACCTTCAAGGCATCTAAACAAACAATGTCTGCATTGCGGTAGAAAATTAGAGAAGCTGGAAATATATTAGGGAGGACACTTCTGTGTAGCACTTACTCGTCTGAGTTTCCCCATCAGCCTATCAATTACATGGTGTGCAGCAGAACTCCTTCTACAGCACATTCCCTGGGAGACGCATGCTTCACGGCGTGGCAATTTATGTTGAAGGCAAATTTAGTATTTCATTATTAGACAGGGGACTTGTGTCCAAAGATGCATTCCAAGCTGAGCAGAATATGTATAACTGCAAGTATAAATCAGCAGAACACATAGGATCAGCAGTTTCATGCATCTTCTTCTCCCAGTATTAAAAATGGCCAACTTGTAGCATGCCCATGTTTAGAAATGGACCAACCCTTGATAACGCAGATGGTACCATTAGGATATTTTTACTAACTGTTCCAAAAGTTAACATCCTTACCACAAGGTTTTGCCGGGTCTGGTGTGTTAGTGGACTAATGAGTGCACTGCAAGGGCCTGTGTTTGACCTCATGGTCACAGGTTAAAATCCTGGCAGGTCAACTCAGCTTTTCATCCTTCTGAGGTCGGTAAAATGAGTACCATTGAAATGGCAACAATAAACATCTGTTATTCAGCGCCAAGAAACTCTTTGCAGTGAACCTGCATTTTACAAGTACACGTAACAAATACACTTGTTATGTTTGGAGTCACAATCATTCCTTACAAACTACCATATTCACACGAATTTTGCACTGTGATGAATATTCTCACGAATGAGTGATCTCTAGGTACGCTTATACTTCTCCCCTTGAAGCAACTATATCACTAGGACCTTCTCTAAATATATGCCCACATGGATATACTTTAGCATTTTGTGTTTCTCTCCTTTGTTCTTATAGGTGTTCTTTTCTTAATCAGCGTCACTATCATGTTCAAACATAGCTCCATTGCCAGATGAAATATTTGATTTAGCAAGGTAATTTCTTAGATCATGAAGAACCTTCTTGAATTTACCAGATTCTCGGTCACCATATATTGGCTGACGCTGCTAGCTCTACCGCATGATCAAGGTATAATCTTGTATATACCCGGTTTTCTGTTTCAGTGGTGCTTCTGCCATTCTTTTCTCATTATTTTCATTTCACAATCTCACGGTGATTGGTTATCTAAGGTATCTTTATTAGCTGAAATTCTGAACTGGTTCTAATCCTTTCTGTCACCTTTTGTATCTATATTTTTCAAAAAATCTCATTATGAATACTGACTTTCTACTTCCTGTGACATTTTAAAGAATCCTCCCCTTCTTTTTAAACAAATGTTTCTGACTAATATTATAGCAGAATACTTTAGTAGGACTCTTAATGTGTGATCAGAACTATTACTTATATTCATGCTTTTCTTCTAGATTTTATTTGACCAACATCGCTACCGAAAAAGCGTAGACACGAATTACGTTAGCCATGACCACTTTGTTTGGTTGTCTAAAATTGAATTTTCCGTTTTTATATCTACAATTACAACATCATGTCTGACATACATCAATATGCAGTATCATTAGGCCATGTATGAATGAAGATTATTAGCAACTATCATATATTAATATTTTGCATTCAATACATGGGCCAAGACAGAAATTGTATATTTATCAAAACTCTTATTAATGTCATTTTTTGTATTCTTTTCTTTTTTTGTTATTTAAAAAGATAAAATATTTAAAAATATTCTTCATAAATACTTGGTTTCTAAAAATAATAAAAATTATATTTTTGATACCTTTCTTTTTCTGGTCACGCATTGTTTTTGTTTATCATAGGTCCACTTTTTACCCATTTTCACCAGCCACTTGGAGAAGCGGAGAAGAGACTGGCAATAGCGGGTGACTTCACTGCCCAAAAATCCTAGCGTGGAGGGTACGCGCTAAAAGACAGATGCCGGCCCACGGCGCTCGTAGCCACCAGCCACTTGAAGCAGAGAAGAGACCGGCAATAGCGGGGGACTTCACTGCCCAGAAATCCTAGCGCGGAGGGTATGCGGTAAAAGACAGACGCCGGCCCGTGGCGCTCGTAGCCACCAGCCACTTGGAGAAGCAGAGAAGAGACCGGCAATAGCGGGGGACTTCACTGCCCAGAAATCCTAGCGCGGAGGGTACACACTAAAAGACAGACACCGGACTGCGGCGCGGGAGGCACCCGGGCAGAGCCCGGGCCAAGGGAAGGCCCATCCACGCCCGTCGAAGCCCGGAGGAGGCTGGGCTGGGCCCACCCCCTGACTCCTTATATCTACTACTCCCGTACAGGTACCGGCTTTTGCTCTTTATCTTTTATCCTTTCTTGCATATTGGCTAGCAGTTTGCCATTTGCAGTTCAGCTCCTATAGTCTGTCGTAGACGAGCAAAGATGAGCAAAATGACTATGCGCAAGACCCTGAATGACCGCTCAGGAGGCGGAATTGTGGGGACCATTGACTCTTTTTTAACTAGAGCCACGTCTGTTTGAATCATGAAATTGAACTGACACAGCGTCATCTAGCTCTGGAGCCTGTGCTACAGACAGGGGTCGCTCTGGGGGACGGAATTGTGCATATTGCTGACACACAACCTCCTCCATTAATCCAGGACGCAGAAATGATATCATCTACGGATGGGGTTCCGGAGCAGCAAGATCCCGCTCTATTACTAAAAAGAACATCATCTAGGGCCATAGGGGTGAAAAAGCCCCCGGGAGCCAACAATGGGAATCTAGGCAAGAGGAAATGGGGAGGTGGTACGCAGAGCAATAAACCAGCAAAAAACCCCAGAGCAGCAAAAGTAAAGAGAAAAGATGAACTAGTAAGGGAGCATGACGTACAAGGTGGAGAAAATTTGATCAAAATCCCCCCGTGTACTGCGAGTCCCATGTTAAATGAGGATATGTGGCTGAGATTTGAAACTTTGGTGGCCACTTTGTTAAATCCCATATTATTAAAATTAACCTGGATTGAAGAGAAGTTGGCAGATTTAGAAACCCAGGCCACAAGTAGTGCACACTTGTGGAAAACGATAGAAATTACCATTAGCATAAGCTGAAGCCATTTTGGCTGTGGCATCCATTTTCATTAGCCATGTGCTTCCTCCGTCTTCACTGTTGCCTGCCTTTCTATGCCGCTTGAGTCATCAACTATAGTTAACTCCTTCAGTACTGAGCCAGAACTATGTACAGGCTCAGAAAGGCCTGTAGCTGCTAGAATGCACCTGTCTTAGAGTGTAACTGTCAGGCTATTCCAACTGATAAGCAGTTTTGTTTCTCCTTCTACCCTGCTGACTAAGTGATTTCTATCAGTCCATGTTAGTCAATAGCTATTTCTGTGTATGCCTGTACCTCCCATTTGAGTCTCCATGCTGACTCCAACAATGTCTGTATATAAGGCCCATGGTTTCTGTATTCCATGTACTACCTCCTACAGTGGCCTGAGGGTACTGTATTGATGTAGTCCCACTCATGAGTGATTAATAAACTTGTTCTTTGATATTCTGGCTTCCGTGCCAATCACTACTTTGTTGATTTAAGAACCTGTGGACAGATAAGGGTGAACCCCTGCACCGGTGGGCCCCTAAAAAGGCTCACTTTCACACACTTATTAAAGTCATTGCCCACTAGGCCGGAGTCAGAATCGGATAAAGACACCCAAATACAAGCACAGGCGTATAGAATGGTTTTGCCTACGAACTGCCCAAATACTGAGACTGTGTCTACTGAAAGGGCTAACCTGTCACATTTCCAAACTGTCAACTCTGATAACACAAATACCTATATGGCGATAAATTCCAAAACAGCCGTCCAACGCCAGCCCCTGATGCAACACCTGAGCGGGGCAGAGGATGCAAGAACCCACCAGAGCCTTAACCCCGATATAGTATCTATGTGTCAGGGTGGGTCACGGAAGGAGGTGGGCGGTTACTCGGGTAATCAAGGGGCAGAAAGACCGATCACTGGACACCGGGTGCCTGGACTACAGTTTTCACACCTCCCCTCGGCAGCTGCACCGTTGGTATTAGTGCTAGGGGATGTACCAGGGTTGAATGAGGGCCAATTGGAGTCTACAGATCAACTGATGACCAAAGCCTTACACTGGTTGACACAGAATCTGAGAGAGGTAGGGGGCTTTTGCAGGAATCTTTCGAGCCGATTTTATAATGGCAAGAAGGATATCTTGGATAGGTTCAGCAAAGAAATAACTGGCAGGATAATGTGTAGTCCTAAATTTTAAGGACAAAGCTGCCATTAGATACCTCTTAGAGTCGTTAAGGGGAGTTCCATCAAAGAGATCTCAGATCATTGTGCTACCTCTAGGTTATTTTTATAGACATCCCTCTGGGTGAAGCCTAGGAAAAACGGCCCCCTGAGGGAGGGCCAGGCGTGGAAGGAACCACAGGGCTATTTTGGGACTCCAGATATAACCTTGGAAAATAGATTTGCCCTCTTGTCTGACCTTGAGGCATGAGATTGACTACATAAACCAAGCACCAATACTCCAGTAAATTGTGAAAGTTATGTCACCCGAGCCCCTGTTATCAGAGAGTGCCCATACCTACCCAATCTGCAAGGGCGGCCCACAGAAGATCTGTTTAAGATAACATCGTGGAATGTGGCTGGTATCCCTTCTAAACTGGGTGACAACAATTGGCTAAAAATATGGCAGGACCATGATGTCTTATGTTTTCAGGAGACCTTGTCCATGGAACCAATATTTCTAAATGGTTATCGTTCATTCCAAACTCCAGCGTATCCTGACTAATTCCAAATGGTTTCCCTGGAAAGGTAATAACGTTTATTTCCGCATATGCAAACTTTCACATTCTTATATTTGAGATACAACAAGAAGGCATGAGGATCTTGATTAACATCTACAATAATAGGTTTGGCCCAAATATTCACTCTATTGTCGGGGAGGTTGATGACACCCTCAAACACATCATAGGAAACTCTAGAAATGGGGCTCTTAATATCATCTGGTTAGGGGATTTCAATATACACCCCTGTAAGTATAATACAGCCCCCGTGTGTGGGATAGAGGATTCGGGGGGGAACCCCTTGCATCACTTCCCCCATAATGAATATGGTGATGCTTTAAATAGGATATTCTCCTCTAGAAACTTGGAAATGACCTATGACCCTGAACCTGTAACAGGTAACTTGCTGGGAAGTTTTCAGAGAAATGGGGTAGAGTCAACTATTGATTATATATTATTATTATTAATTAATTTACAAGTTTTAGCGACCATGCCATACTCTCACTGATGTTAAAGGTATCCCTAGAAAATCCTTCTTGCACACAAAATATTGGTACCCCCCTCGTGGCAACAAGAAATAGAATACAACTACAGTGGGCTCATACTGATAAATCCAAACTGACCTCGGCTATTGTACAAAGCACAAGGGGTAAGATGATATGTCTAGAACCAGATGTCAAGCCAGACCAAATAAAGGTATAAAGGGCTGCGTATAAGCTGGCCCACCGAAATAGAGAAAAGGACAGAAAGGAGGAAATGTGGGCAGATCTCGACCAGGCAGCCAGAACAGGTAACAGTACTGTGTTCTGGAGGCTAGTGAATGATCCGCATCTTAAAAATACCAAGGACCTCTTACTAGATAGTAACGTAGGCGAGGAAGCCTGGGTAACCCATTTTGGAAACATTTTTGCCCCTAGTACTCCCCCACGAACACTTCCTCTGACCACAGAAGAGAGTACCTTTAGTCCCTTTTCCTTCACACTTATTGAAGTGATGGAAGGTCTGAGCTCATGCATTCCAGGCAAAGCCCCAGGACCAGATGGAATCCCAATTGACTTCTTCCAAGAAATACCGGACTTATGGGCTCCTTTGCTAATGAATGTTTTAAACACTATTGCTAGGGTAGGCCCCCTTCCCTCATGGTCCACAGGTGTCATTGTCCCGATATATAAAAAAGGGGACAGGGCAAATCCAAAAAACTACAGACCCATTTCCCTGCTGAATACTACTTCGAAACTGATGGGTCGGCTCCTCCTATTTAAACTAGAGGGTTGGGCAAAGGAGAATAATATACTAATCCAGGCCCAGTATGGGTTCCAGCAGGGAATCTAGCAATAATAATAGAAAAATATGTTCGACTAAAGGGAGGTAAAATCTACATGGCTTTCATGGATTTGTCGGCAGCGTTCGACTGCGTCGTCCATGGAAAGCTATGGAAGGTATTGAAGGAGATAGGTGTTGACCATGCCATAATAAACTTTATTAGACAGTTGTATGTAAACGCCACGGCAGTGGTCAGATATACGAAAAATGGTGACTGCACACGCCCCTTTCAAATTGCTAGAGGAGTAAGGCAAGGCTGTATCCTTGCCCCATTTCTCTTCCCTGTTTACACAAATGGCGTTGAAAACGCACTGCCTAAGGCCACTTGTGACGTCCCCATATTTGGTTCCCAGCCTTTACCTATCCTGGCATACGCGGATGACACAGTATTGATTGCTAGGACAGGGCGTGGACTCTAAACTTTGATAAATACTTATGTATCTTTAAGGGACTCTAGATTTAAAGGTAAATCACGCCAAGTCCTTTGCAATCATAGCCGGGGCCAGGAAAAGAGACAAAATCCCCTACCTACATGTAGATAGAAAGAGAATGGAGGTGGTTGACACCTTCCCCTATTTGGGGGTTCTCTTTGACAAAGACTCATCCTGGTCAAAACTGGTGGAAGGTAGGAAGATAGGAATGGAGAGAAGTCGTTCAGCTATAAAACGTTCGCCCAAAAATTGGGTGTAAGACATTTGATACTGCTAAAAAACATCTATGAGGCCAAGGTTAAGGCGGCGGTAACTTATGGGGTGGGAGTATGGGGCTGGGTAGCAACCAACACTCTCCAATCCACCAAAAACAACTTTTTTAAGTCCTTGGTTGGCCTCCAACTCTCCTCATCAAATTATACCTTAACATCTGAAATTGGGCCTCCCCTACATATATGACGCAATTCAACTGGCTCCAATCCTATTGTGGCACTCAATTTGGCGGAGGGAAACAGTGCCACTCACACAACTGATACTAAGGGATTGTTTGAGCATGGAAAACAGTAGAATGCCGTTGTGGCCTGGTTATGTGGAAACAGTTCTGAAGGAAATTGGCCTTCACGATCTATTTAAGAAACCCTCGACTCGTAGAAGGGTCTCAAAGAATAAGGTTTCCAGTATGTTCATCTCAATGGTGGATTATAAGCGGAAGGAACTCTATAAAGAAAAATATGCAGTTGTTACCTATCGCCTGAATCCACCACGGACAGAGAGAGGGTTCTTTTATCTAGCAAATGTTACCATCCCACAGCACAGATTTATACTGTTGAGGTTCAGCATAAATATGATCCCTCTAATGTTAGGCTACCTGGAGAAAACTTATAATCATGCAGAGCTAAGTCTATGTCCATGTGATAGCCTTTCAAGACAATCTGAATTGCACTTGGTATTATTTTGTAGGCTCTACGAGAAAGAGAGGAATTACTATCTTAAGCCCCTTTTACAGCAGAGGAACATTAGGCAATGCCGAATTGCACTTTTCTTTTTAAAATTGCTATCCGACCCCTTAATATGTTTCTCATTAGCCTCATTTCTCTGGGCCTGCATGAAAAAAAGGAAGAGGGGGGTTGTCAGTACTCATGGGCAGACGGCGAGTTAACCTGTCCTGTATACTAGAGTGGGGCTTATACAAGTTTGTGGACAAATGGGCTTTTATTCTTTTTACTTTTATATTTAGAATGGATATTAAATATTTTATGATTATGGAATTTTTATTATGTATTTATTTTGTGCTTTTATGATCTTTTTATAATTGATCGAATAAAGAAGAATATGCAGTATCATTAGGCCATGTATGAATGGATAAGTATGATTGAAGATTATTAGCAACTATCATATATTCATATTTTGCACTCAATACATAGGCCAAGACAGAAATTGTATATTTATCAAAACTGTTATTGATGTCATTTTTTGTATTCTATTCTTTTTTTGTTATTTAAAAAGATAAAGTATTTAAAAATATTCTTCATAAATACTTGGTTTCTAAAAATAATAAAAATTATATTTTTGATACCTTTCTGTTTCTGGTCACGCATTGTTTTTGTTTATCATAGGTCCACTATTTACCCATTTCCTAAATGGTTTATTCACATGAAGTCATGGACGGATTCATCCAGGAGAAAGCTAGAGTACACGATCTGGCTATTATGCCAAGGACAAAATGAAAAGGGAGATCCTAATCTGAGAAGCGAAGAGCGTTTTCTGACAGTCATTCACTATGATCAGCCAGGAACCAAGACCCGCGGGTAGCGACTTACCACCAGTCTCTTTGGGAGGGTAACATTGTCTCTGCACTGGCAAGTGCCCCAGGACTTCAGAATATTTAGAATGAAAGGGGAGTATCATCGATAGCCACAAGCAAGCCTCAAGAAGTTGGATCTAGGACAACATCAACACTAGGAAACCAATAACTTGCCAGGAGAGGGCTCCTCGACTCCATTAATGCCTGGCAGGTCATCCTTGCGAAATCCCACGAGCCAGTTCGCTATTCCATCAATCTGATACTCCACTGCATCACTCACATCATCTACCCTCAACGACAATACTGTGGCATTGCTCAGAGGCGCAACTAGAGCCAAATTTCGGTGGGGGGGGGGGGCTGCTAACAATTTCGGGGGGGGGGGGCTGATTCTTCCAGCAATAGGCAGAGTTGGGATGCAGGGGCTCTAAGAAGAGGTAAAAAACAAAGTCTTGTTAACAAGTAATTGGTCTTTTAAAGACCTGTGAAGTACTCGGGTGCGGCTGCAGTAAGACGGATTCCAGACCAGCCAGCCAGCCTACAGCAGTTCAAAAACTGTCTGTGTGTGTGCCCAGGAAGCTGTCTCAGCCCGTGCTGACACACACGATGAAGGGGGCTGAAGCCCTTTGAGCCCAATGGGCCTTGCGCGCCTGACACTGCTCGCTCTCAGAAGGGGAACTCTAGCATGGCAAAGGCCTTCAGGTCCACACAGAATGTGAACTAAGCCCGAGTCTTGTCTAGTGAACATTCTAAGTCTTAATGCATGTACAACGCTTTCCTGTACATGTTAACAGCTGAGAATATCAACAAACCTATTTTCAGTTATATTTTACACCAGGGGATTACGATTGCATCACTGTGTGACTGTGTGTTTACATCATGTATACGCATTATTTTAAGGCTGGAAACCGAATAAAGAGTTAAATGGAATAAAGCACGCCTGGCCAATGCTCAGTGTTGCTAAATTAAAAGCTGCTCCAACTTTGGAGAGTGACAGTCTGTCAAAAGAAAAGGAAAGATATAAATACATAACAAGCATTGGCAAAGCCAATACGTCGCGTCAGTGCATGAGTTAATGGCTTTGCCAATATATTTTAGCCATGTTGTACACTAGCATGGCTGCTGTTCAGTATCACAAAACGTGTGTGGGGTAATAGAAAGTGGAGTGTCACAATGTGGAGCAGAGTGGATTGTTATGGAGTGGAGTGAAGTGGTGTATAGTAGATTTAAGTAGCGTAGAGTGCAGCATCATAGAGTGCAGTGATGCACAGTAGATTAGAGTGGCATAGGGTATAGTGGCATAGAGTGTAGTGGTGTAGAGTGCATTGGAGTAGAGTGGTGCATAGTAGGGTGGCATAGAGTTCAGTGGCAGGGAGTACAGTGCTGCAGAGTAGAGTGGCGTAGAGTGCATTAGTGTAGAGTGCAGTGACGTAGAGAGGTGCAGAGTAAAGTAACAAAGAGTGTAGTGGCGAATAGTGTAGCAGAGTATAGTGGCGTACAGTGCAATGGTACAGAGTAGAGTGGCATACAATGCAGTGATACAGAGTAGATTGGTGTAGAGTGCAGTGGCGTAGAGTGCAGGGGCATAGAATGGAGTGGCATAGGGTGCAGAGAGGTGGGGTGGAGTGGCACAGATTAGATTGTAGTAGCAATAAGTGAAGTGGTGTAGAGTGGAATGCTGATGAGTGGAATAGAGTGCAGTGGCATAGAGCAGATTGTTTCAGAGTACAGTGAAGCGGCGCAGGGGTGCAATGCCAGAGTAAAGTGTCATAGAGAGCAGTGCTGTAGAGTGCAGTGGTGCATAGTAGATTATAGTGGCTTCGAGTGGATTGGTGAAGAGGGCAGTGGTGCATAGTAGAGTGGGGTAGAGTGAAATGGTATAGAGTGATGTAGAGAAGAGAGGCATCAACTGAAGTGACATAGATTGAAGTAGTGCAGAGTAAAGTGCCGTGGTGTAGAGTGGTGCAGAGTGGACTGTAGTGGAGTGGGGT
Source organism: Triturus cristatus (assembly GCF_964204655.1). Classification (NCBI taxonomy): domain Eukaryota; kingdom Metazoa; phylum Chordata; class Amphibia; order Caudata; family Salamandridae; genus Triturus; species Triturus cristatus. Next base: position 682,303,079 of record NC_140581.1, read on the forward strand.
AAAGTGGAGTATACATGGTGTGGTAGTGTACTGCCATTGCAGACAACACATCTTTCTTCAATTAAAATGACCATTACATTTGTGCAGACATACAGTTTTACTGATAAAAGTATACAGCACACAAACAATAATGTGTGGAAATGTCATCACCTAGTTTATTGAATTGTGTTGATCATATTAAAATATGTACTTCCACCACACTTCAGAATTACTATAAATGTGCTTCATTTGTGCTTTTCATATTCTGATATATCTGCACAGTTCATTTACAGACATTTACATTATGCATTTTGCTAGAAAAAAAATAACATCGTACTAGCAAGCATGAGTGTCACATAAATACTTTAACATGGAAGTCAGAGAAAGAAAAGAAAACACCGAGCTCCCTGGAAGACAGAGCCCGACTTCTGTCTTTGACTGCACAGCAATTGTGACAAGGTAAGAACAAGATTTAAAGGCATGTTTACATAAATTATTTATTGGTGGAAGAATACAGTAAATAGCATTTCTGCAAGTGAAGGGACGAACTGGATAGCCTAAAACAAACAAAGCCAGCAAATAGAAGCCAAGCAAATGTAAGTTACAAATCACAAAGCCAATGATAAGCAGTGGGCGGAACGCATTCCCATGGAAGCTTTCGGAACGTCCCCAAGATTAGCAAACCAGACAGCTGTCCTGTCTGGTAGGTAGGCTTCGACCAACTCATGGGCTGCCTTTTCATATAATTCCGCTAGAGGGCATATGCACCCGCCATAATAAAACTCGCTTAGTTAACACTGCTTTTACGATAAAAAAAAGTAACAGCAAAAGGGAAAATTAAGGTATGCACGAACATATGCAAATTGGAAGTATTCAGAAAAATACATATTGAGCACTGAGTAAACTAACATGGACCATTTTGGAGAACTACAACTTACTTCTCAGCTTTGGAACTTTAGAGAAAGGAAGGGACTCGGATAACTGAATCACACCTTAAAAGAGGGGAATGCACTAAAAGTCAAGTTCGCCAGCACATCACTTTGTCAAACTTGCTTGAAAGGTCCACATTGGTGGAATGCTACTGTTAAAGCAATGAAGGAATATTCCAATGCGGTGGTTTTCAGTTTTGTTAGTTTTACAAGATTCGAAATAGATGTGAGCTGGGGGCTGGTGCTGACCGTGTCTTGAGAGATGCGAGGCGGGTGACAGAGGTGCTTCGGTGCAGGGTGTGCTCTGAGGAACTGCCTCAGGAGAACGCGCCAGCGAGGGGGCGGGGCTCTCACCGTGCAATTGCCACGGGGTTTCCCCGAAAGGCAGACGACTGGGGAATCTATCATTTCGTGAACCCTGGAATGACCCCTCTTATTCCAGTGCGTCTGGTGAATTAATAAGTCAATGTAAGGACAGGCGCAGACGGTCGTGGGGTAAATTTTTCCTTGGGGGGGGGGAGGGGGGGGACGCTTAGAGAACTGGAAACGAGACCCATTAACCTTCAGTTTTCAAGCACTTTGTTGGGTTCACTACGTTTCCCCTGCCTGGTCCCTTGAGGAGTTAGCGTGTTAACGAGCACGGTACGAGGTTGCCCTGTGTCATAGAGCAGGGCCCCCATTAGTGGACTCAGCATTTCATTCTGCCTAAAAGGGAGGCGGGAGGCTCCCATGAACTATAGATGCCCCCCAGCCCCCACAAATGCACAATAAATAATCCACGTGGGTTTGAGAATATGAATTAAGTAGCATCACTTTTGGAATAGGCATACAAATAAGGCATGCTTTTGGAAGTTTCACGGAGCCCGTTCATTGTGCACTGCGCTGCACCATCAAGGGAATATATATATATATATTTCTTTTTCCATTAATATTTTAATTTTGCCAAATTTGGTGTAATTCCGTTCAGCAGTTCGGGCTGTAGCTGCGACTAAAGGTTCCTATGGAAAATTGCATGGGGAGAGTGGACTCTGCATGTACATCCTCCTTGCTGGTTTAACCTGCTCCTATGGGCTGCAGTTCGCTTGACATGCTGACAACAATCAATTTTTGGTCTCAGTGGATCAAACACAGAAGGAATCAGTTACAGCATATTTAGAAGGTATGCTGGCAATGAAGATCGGGATGCACACACTAATTCATTAAAACCCAATTCTGGTAATACAGAAATACTGCAGGTAACATCTGTCCCAAAACTCTTCCAAATGGGTTCTGGCCCTAACTGGTAACTTACTGGCCTCCCCTGCCCCTGACGTTTGTGACCTGGGAGTCCAATCTGACCAAGCTCGACTTTGTCCAGTCAAGTGAGAAAGGTATCCTACAACTGTTTCAATTTAATCAAAGTTTTACAGAAAATTCTGGCCTCTCTGCCAGTGCAGAGCAAATCCATAGTAGGGGAGAGCCACTACTATGAATCCTCTTTGGCTTCCTCAGTTACTTCAATACATTGGCTTCAGCAGATTAAAATGCTGCATTCCGCTTGGCTTTGGATATACCCAATCGCTTTTCGGCTTCCCAAGCTTTAACGCTCTTCATTGGCTCTCTACATCTTAACAGATTGAACTCAAGGCCACATGTTCGTCACACGGGTCTTCAATATCTGCAAGATACATTTCACCACTCTCTATCTACCCGCAGACGCCCACCTTCTGGTGGCTCCTTGGAGTCGCTCAACTCAGATGGCAGGTTGAGCTTTTTGGTAGCCCCGGCTAATTCCTGGAATTCATCGCCCTCATATTTGTGGTTGCAGGATACTCCAGCTGGGTTTCAGAAGGGTCTGAAGACCTAACAGTTTCTCAATGAGCTGTCCCTCAATATGCATTCTCATTTTTTGGTCTAGGCAGTGCCAGGGCCCCTTTCAGGGCTTTAAGTGGGCCGGGTCTCAGAGGTACTGAGCACTGGCAGTTTTTTGAGGGGCCTGGAAACAGGTCTCTATCGGGCTCTGTTTTGTGCCATGGCACAGGCGTCCGTTTTTTTCCGGACTTCAGTGACAGTAGGCACATAATAATAATCCACATTTGTAAAGCGCAAACAATCACCCGTAAGGTTCTCTAGGCGCTGGGGGCTGTCGGGAAGATTAAGCAAGCTATTGCCCAGAGTCACATGGTGCTGGGCTAATCTGCCGCCGGCGCCGGGGATTGAACCATGATCCCCAGATTCCAGAGTCAGTCGCCCTGGCAGCGGCGCCACACCTCTACATTGATGTGCACATGCTCACACTGCTCACTTCACTAGTGGCTGAGTTAGAGCATGACGTCATGCCAGGTGAGCATTGTGGGGGAAGGGAAATCCTTTAATGAGAGTCATTTTCTCTCTGGATTTCCCTTCTATTTTTTAAACTCAGGAGCAGCAACATTGTCGTGGTGTCACCAGCGCTTTAAGTGGAAGCTTTTTCAATATTATACACAAGCCACAGTTGCTGCTTATTTATCTTATACAACTAACAACCATTGACAAAGCCAATAGTCATGACTTGTTGTAGGTATGATGTTACTTGTTGTATCATATATCTGGATGCAATGACAGAAACAGCAAAATACAAGTCGGGCGACACACTATGCTAAGCACAGATTTTTAGCTTACATGTTTTTAGCCACGCCCTTAATTACACTGGTTACGCCCCTTTGAGAGACTCCCCCGTTTTTTCATCCTACTTAAAGCCCTGGCCCCTTTTGATATTTGTGCACTTTAAATTAGCCATTGCAATATAATATGCAATTGTGCAATGGAAAGGGCGTCAGTAGACTGACTAGAGAAAATCACCCCCCAAAAAAAAAAAAACACGTAAAATAGGAAAATACCGTATAAAATATGGAAGGGCTAACATTTTGGGAAATATTGGTAACATTTCTTGTATAACATTCACTAACATTGCCATGAAATTCTGAACAGGTACATGCACCAAGAATGCAACTGAAAATAATATGAATAACCAAAGTAAACAATTATATCATTTTAGACAAGGGGCCGAAAACCAACCCTAAAAAAGAACAGAAATTTGCACGAGACTAATTCTAGCTAATGGTACAGGGTCTCCCCTCGAAGTCCCTCAAAGAGAGATTTATTTAATATGCCGTCATTACTCATGTCGTTGAATGAGCATTCTGTCATGAGTTAATTGCCTGCCACCTAAATTGTCAGCCCTGGGGCAAGGAAGCATGGAGAAGGGTAATTATGTCACTGATAACGAGTACCGAAAGAGGAGCTAAGGAGGAGCAGCCGCAATAAAAAAAGGACTAGCGCATATTTTGATTTGTTAGCAGAGCATTACCACATCACAAGTTTCCGTGTTGCTAAACACAAGCTTAAATTGCCAGTTATCGGACTCTTTTCTGAACGAGCTAGTTGGCCATTAAAAAAAAATACATGACGTAAATAATGACACTATCGAGGGCAACATCAACCATTTAGTGCAAAAACAAATATTCTATATGTAGATATGGTGAATAAACAGTTTTCACTAGAATTTAATGTTAATAAAATAATAAGGAACCCACAATCATCTAGACTACTGACTAATAATATTAAAGGCAAAACTTCATTAACAGGTGATATTTAATGTTAATAACATTGTATAACAAGCATTAGCAAAACCAAACTTCTCGCCTTTGGGACCTATTGGCGTAATCCGTGCCTTTTTGACGTGCTCGACAGAGTCAGGCTTTTTTCCAACCCTGTATGGCATCGTGAAAAATAAATAAATAACAAAGTCAAGATGCCGCAACTTCTGATGGCAGCCGCATCATTCCACTGGGATGAAGTATCCAAACATGTGCCAGGATAAGGGCTTTAAGTGGGATGAAAAACTGGGGGCGTCTCTCAAAGGGGCGTGGCCGAAGTAAATTAGGGCGTGGCTTACGCACCTAAAATGAAAATCTATGCTTAGCTTAGTGTGCCGCCCAACTTGGATTTTCCTACTACTGTCATTACATTCAGATATATAATACAGCATGTAACATTACACTTACAACAAGCCAGTACTATTGGCTTTGTCAATGGGTGTTAGTTGCATAACATGAATAAGCAACAAACATGGCTTCGTAGTATCGCATACTGAAAATGCTTCAGTTCAGAAATGGTGAGACTGTGAAAGAACGATAACGCTTCTCTTTGAAGTTGCTGCTGCAGAGTTAAGATTTTTTTTTCATCCTGAAGGTGAGGCCAAAAATGGAGAGCCTGATAGGGACCCGTGTCAGTACCTGCTTTTCAGCCCACTTAAAGCCCTGGCCAAGATGTATGCGCACACCAGTGGGAGGATAGGGGCGCAGTTTGCTTTCATTTTTTATTTACCGATTCAAGATGGCAACATGACTTGGATCGGTAAATAAAAAATAAAAACAAAAACTTGCCCAAATTTAAAATAAAAAAAATACAAGGATGGGTAACTGAGCAGTGAATGGAGGAGTGGGTATAAGCACGGAAGGGAAAAGCATTATATGACGGAGAGAGTAACACAGTGGGCAGGGGGAGAAGCGCGCATGTAGAGAGAACACAGAATGTGGGAGGGGAGAAGAACATGGAGTGTGGGGGCACTAGAGGAGAAGCATATGACAGAGTAAGAAGCACATAAAACTAGCAGTACTGGAGTCGGGGAGAGGCACAGAAGGGCGAGAACAACACGAAGCGCAAGAGTGGCGGGAGAAGTACATAAGAGGGAAACATGGGGCATGGCTTGGGGCCATTTTGGGGGAGCATAAGGGGAAGAGGAGTAGGGAGCTGAAAACACATGCACTCTCATGAAGTGCTTAATTAAGGGGGAAAAAGTGAGCAGTGAAGTGATAGAAGCTAACCAATCAGAGAGGCGGTAAAAAGGATATGCTCCAGGGGAGGGACAAACAGAACATGCTCAATCTGGGGCAAGGAAAGGCATCAAATAAAGCCAAGCAATGGTAAGCAATGGGCGGGCTGTAGGCCCCTGTAAGTCCTTGGTAAGCCCACAATAGGCCTTTTGCACCAGTAGAGACTCAAACTATAAAGTAGAAAAAGGCAACACAAGCATGTACACAATCTGAATTATGTTATTAAAACCTGTGCTACTATTAAAAGAAAAGGTAACTGGGTTAAAACAGCTCTAACAAAAAGTAAAACAAGCATTTGCAAAGCCAATAGGTCTAAGTTTAATGTTCTAATACACGCAGCATACAAACTTTAAAGCCAGACAAGTAACAAGGTGGACTGTACTGAATGCTCCCTTCCATTAGAAACAGTCATGTTTTTACTTTAAATATAGGACGGATGGCAAGGTGGTCTTCATTACAATCCTTCTGTGGTAAGCATAGCTTAGAAAGACAGGAAGGACTATCACGAAGACTCCCTTGCTACCAGACCTTCTTTGGACAAAGAAACAACAGTCCGCCTTTCAGTTCTCTGAAATGGAAAAAAAAATCTGATTCCAAAAGCACTTATGAGAGGTTGTTGGGAGGCAAGAGCAGGCGTGGTAACAAGGGAGGGAAAAGAAAAGAGGGTGGGAGGAAATGAAAAAGGGTGACAGGCAGTGGAACGAGGAGCACACAGGAGAGGAAGGGGCAGGACTGATATACAACAGGGTAGTGGGTGTGGGGGAGTCAGGATTGCACATGGTAAGAGTAAAGGGATTGAGGGAGGGAACAGAAAGGAGGCACATGGAGCAAGAACTACAGAAGGGAAACAGCAGAAGGGGACATGGAGGGTGATATTTGTAAAGTTGTCCCTCATTCAGTTCAGTACAAGCACGTGGAAGGATACACCCAATATTATTCGGGGGCAGATGAATACTCCACTGGGCTGAGCCAGGACATAACTGATGAAGTCTCAAAGTAAGGGCAGAAAGAGTCTGGTTGAATAAAGCCAATGGCTGAAAAGGGCATGCCCAAAGCCTACACTACGTGCACTGTAAGCAGTAGGCCTGTTTGTTAACACATTCCAGACCTAAAAAAGGACGGTTAGCCAAGTCCATTAATGAGTATAATTCAAAACACTGAATGCAATAAATACAATTAAACAATTATAATTTCCCAAAACCTAAATAAAGGACGGTCACATAAGAAACAGGGCTATCCTGCCATAGTGTAATGACGCAAAAGGTTGTGGTACAGAGTGTGTGCAATTGCTCCTTCCAATGTTCCCTTTAATGATAAAAGGGCTGTGCATCTCAATTGATCATGGGTTTCCATTACTAACTAAATGACCTTAGCCACTCGAGAGCAAATCCTATAGTGCATGCCTGCCAAGGCCAAGTACTGAACTCCAAAGAGAAAACCCATAAGAATTGCTTCTTTAACAGAATCAGCTTTGGATAAATTGAAGAGAAAAAACAAAATGTGGACCTCTTAGTTTGTCACAATAATACCAATAAAGAATTATGCAAACTGGCATAACATACACTACTTCTGTAGGATAGCAAAAATAGTCATAGAATGCAACAGATAATAGTTTATTCCTCTGTCCACTAGGGTACATTTGAATTGACTTTTAACTCATTACGTGCGGGTGTCGGCCAATGGATGACCCCCACACTAACTGCCCTGTGTATCTGTCAGCCACTGGTCGACACCGGGGAGGCAGTCCTTTATTTTATTTTAGGCACAGCCTGCTCGGGAACAGTTTCCTGAGTTTTTTTTTTTATTTTTTTAACTACAATGGTGATTGGTGCACAGGATGTGAGTCCTGGCAGTAAAAATTAAGGTAAAATGAGCAGATGGGTTTGTTTTTCTTTCACTGAATCATTGCTCGTGAGCATATCTCAGACCCCGAGCACTGATTCTCTTGAGGGAGGTATTGTCGGAAAGAGGAGAATCTCCAAAGTTCCAATAGTAATTCTGCCCAGTGAATTCCTGCTAGTAGTAATTCTGCCCAGTGAATTCCTGCTAGGGGATATCCACAGGAGAGAGATCACCAAGCAGGGATCCACCCACTAGGCACCAGGGATAGAAGGGGTGACCCCTTAGGCCAGGCTTCAGTCTTTCTACCCCCCTGGGGGGCAGATGGGCGTAGTTACCCGCAATCTGTCGCCCCTGGGGGAGGGCAAAATCCAATAGACACCAGGGCCAATATAAAAAATGTTTAGGGGTGGGGTTGCCCACTATGGGCTTAGGCCATGCCCCACCACTAATAAAATATGGTGACAGTCTTTCTGCCCCCTTGGGTTATTGCCCCCAATCTGCCCCCTGAGGGAGAGGGGGGAGAAAGCCCACTAAAAAACAGGTAATGTCTTTTTTTAATCTAAAAATAGGGGAGTGGGCTGCCCACCAGGAGAATGGCCAAGCCTACACCCCAAACAAGAAGATAGACAGGCTTTCTAACCCCGGGAAGAAGATAGGGGGAAATTACCCCCGATCTGCCCCCCCCCCCGGCCACCCACTATGTACATGGCCATGCCCCACCCATTAAAAATATGGTGACAGTCTTTCTGCATCCCAGAAAGCAGATGGGTGTGATTGACCCACGCTTCCCCTGGGTGGTGGGGGGGGGGGCAGGCAGCCCACTAGGCATCAGGGAGTGTCTTTTTTTAAAACCACATAGGGGTGGGGGCTGCCCACCCCAACAAGAGGACAGACAGTCTTTCTGCCCCCTTGCAGATGGGGTTAATTACCCCCCAATCTGACCCCAGGGGCCAGTAGACACCAGGGTCATTGAAAATTGAAAAAAAATATTGGGGTGGAGGCTGCCCACCATGGGAATGGCCATGCCCCCCCCCCAAAGGGCATATACAGTCTTTCTGCCCTCCCTTGGAGGTTTATGTAACAATGGGGTAACCCGAAATACCACTGGACCCAGGTAACACACAGTACAGCAAAAAATGGTCACAGTGGAGATACATTTTGCATGATACGAAATTGAAGCATTCAGACATCACCATGGTAAATTTAAATAAATGTAATTTATTCTGTTAATCATCACATGATTATCGAGAACATCATGGTTGTCTGTACATTTAGTTAAAATGGTGCTCGAAGAAGGGGATAGAGTGCTCAGGAGGGAATGCTTGCTTGTGAATGTTATAGGAAAGGAAAGGCACTGTGCAATATATACATCAGATGAAGCTGAAACGTATCCAGCTTAGTGAAGGCTAGGCTGGCTACACAAGAAGCATGTGCAAATAGGCACTGCGCCCCTGAGGCACTTTCTTCAACACAGCGCTAGTTCTTTAAGGAATACAGCGAGGGAATTTGCTGCAAAAGCACAAACCTCTCACGTCTGTTTAAACCACAAATATCAAGTAATCCATCTTCTGGCAAACAAGCATTTCTTCCTTTAAGAATACAGGATCTGTATTTTTTCTCTAAGATTCAACAATCCTGTGCATCAATGTCCAGATTTCAAATTGGATTCTGGCAGCTGCAGGCAACAACAGTAATCTCCTAAACACAGGTACATGTGCTCTCTCCCAACAATCTATATAAGGATAAGAGCATCAGCGAGCTACAGTAGTTGGAACAACAAATACCAGATTTAACTATCTGATTTATTATTTCAATTAAATAAGAATACTAACACCAGAAAGACTGTCACGGCTGCAATATTCTTTAATTCAAAGCTAGATTATCTAACGTAGGGCCAGAGTTATCGAGTTTGGGCGCTGCTGAAAGATTCTGATTAGAGAAGGAAGTAATGATCTGAAAGTTATTGCATTTTACAGTTCATTTTAAATACTCTTCATTTCGGTGAAATACCATAAAAGAGAGGCACAGTACAATATACAGTGGCTATCATGAATTAACATTTTAACCTAAAACAAGCATTAAACTCATTTAAACACACAATCTACAGACCGAAATAATAATTTTCTTGGTTCTTAAATAAGATAAAACCAGGGATTAAAATATTTGTAAGGTAAAAATCAATTAAACAGGAGCCATTTTGCCTAATTTCAACAGCCTGTCTGTTCCTTATAAGTCAAACGTGAAACAAGTATCTTGATATACAGCAAACACCAGATATGGAGTCGTATTGGTTTGAAGGATCCTATAGGCTTCCTCAGTCCTTCTTGAACCAAGCTTCTTACAAATGAGAATCAGCCATTTCGCTTTTGGCCCTCTATAAGCTGGGCAGAAAAATAATGCATGCTGTGCGTCTTCTTTCTTGTAACCACACATAGGGCACCCCTGGTCATTATTCTGTGATAATCCTGACCATTTCAACGTAAAACCATGTAACGGTAGGTTTCCATGTCTGAGCTGGACATACATTTTTTTTCTAAATTCGGTGCTATTCCATCACAAAAGTTTTCAAACTGGTAATAATACTTGGCGGCTATAACGAAAGAAGATAAAGTGCCTTGTGCTTTCTTTAAAAAGTTATTAGATTTATACATTTCAAAGTGACTTTTTAACTCCTTCGCTGTAATTAAAGTGCAACAATCCACTGGATCTTTCCAAACATTGCCAAGCCCATCCCCATAAGGGAGTTTAAAAAATGTTTTATCCAGGGGAATTTATTTGCATTCGGATGTCTAAGATTTCCCTCCGGGCCAGTTCGCTAGAGCGAGAGTTCGGGAGTGGCCCATAGGTGTCTCCAAAATTTTAGCAGGCAAAGTTCAATCTTATCAGAAACGGCCTTAGGCCCAGATCTAACCTCAGCGGTACTAATGGAGTGCTGGCCGGTCGACACAGAAGCTGCCTCATAAACCTATTTTCTGAAATTACCAGTGATTTCTGTGCCCCCATATCTCCTCACCTAAGAGGGTAGCCCCAAGTGCCTTGTAAGTATACAATTGGAGGACTGGCCAAACCAATCTACAATGGGACCCCTTATGTAGCTTTAACAGCCCCCACTTTGTTGCTCCAGTTTTAAGCTACTTTTTGCAATGTGGTGTGCCCAGTCCAGCTTTTCATCTAGGGAGATCCCCAAATAGTCAAAAAGTTGTACCTGTTCAAGGGGAACACCATCTAGGGTGGGGGTTGAGCGTGTGGTAATACATGGATTGAAAACCATGTATTTGGTTTTGTTTATGTGAATTTCCAAATCCTTCGACACACAGAGCCTGTTAATATGGTCAAGTACTTTCTGAAGTCCCATCGGTGACTTTGACAGTTAAAGAGTATCATCAGCAAACATAAGAGCCGGGAACCTCAAACCTGCTAGTCTAGGGGCACCGTTGTCACAACTATTTAAAAAAGCAACTAAATCATTTAAAAACAGAGTTAAAAGGGTGGGAGCCAATACACAGCCTAGTCTTACAGCTCGCTTGACAGGAAAGGGTTCAGTTACTGCACCCAGCGTGCAGCATCTAACTTGTAAAAAGTTATTCGGGTGTAATTTCTCAAATATACTACACAAGTTAGCACGAATGCCGAATTCAGCTTAACATTTCCACAACAGAGATCTAGGATCCAAGTTGAACGCTGCTTTGAGGTCAACAAAAATGGCGTATAGCCTTCCCTTCTCTATACTGATGGTCTTCCAGAATATCATCTGCAGTCAAAATACCTGATCAACAGTGGAAGTATTGGATCGAAAGCCAGCTTGAAGAGGGCAAAGTATGTCATTCTCATCAAGCCAAGTATGATCTTACTAAAGCGTTTTTGTGTAGCATCATACACAGGATAATAGGCCTATAGTTGGCAGGGTCCAGGGAACAACCCTTTTTATAGACTGGCAGAATCCCGGCCCCTGCCCAAGTTTTAGGCATACCTACTCTATTTAAAATGGCATTAAATTCCTAATGGTCTCTTCAGCTTCCATATACAATATGAGGGGAAATCCTCATAGGTCCCACTCTGATTCAATACGCTAAAGCAATACCAATAGTTAAGATCCTCATCACACTTTTTTTTTATATAGATTAGTAAAGTGTACTATCGAGGCTTCTGCGGCAACATTATTATCAATGTTAGATTTTCCTTCCCTGTTACCAGTGGCAATTAAATTCCAGTAGAGGGTTTGATTATTTTCCCTCGCAGATGCTAGAAGGAATCCCCAATTTTGGCTATCCCAATCCCTGTTTGCCATTACAAGTGCAGTATTATATGCGGCTCTTTTTCTTAGATCTCTCCTCTCCTCTTACTCTTGATTGAGACAGCCAGAGCACTTTTGGCCAACTACATTGTTTGTTGAACAAGGAAGGTACACTACTCCTTGACCCTCGGCTACCAATTTCACTGAATAAATCTATTTTTAAGCTATTAACAAGGGAATTATGTACATCTCCAACCTTTAGTAGAACTGGCTCCAGGTTTGAAACTAGATTAAGGCTGCAAAGTTCCTCCAGTGCAGGTCCTATCTTATTATATATAGATCTTAATGCCTTCTCTGACCTTGCCACTGTGTGCCAATGAATTCTACGTTTATTATGTGTAAGCTTATACCTACCATCCAGTAGTTGAGGCAAAGCTAACAGGATTTGTGTAATGGGAAGCTCCAGGTCCATTTCAAGTGCGTTGTGGTTGCTGTCGTGCCTATGCACCACAGTCATGTCCACTAGAAATGGCCATAATTTAACATCTACAAGGATGTATTCAATTAGACTGGTACTTCCTATCCTATTAAAGGTGAGCTTCCCCTCTACCTGATTTTGTTCTTCCGTTGCATGCTTGGATACTACTATTCAGGGATAGAGCATTTAGTTGTATTGCCAGGTGAGACCACTTCTTAATTGGGGCGAAAGTAAGAGAAGGAATTGACCAAATCCTGTCCTCTTCGACATGGAAAAGTAATTAGCCAAATCTAGGGGTTCAAACTGGCAAATAAAATCACCTCCCAATATTTTTTAATTATCTGTATGAAGTCCAGCTATAGGAGTAGCAGGCACATCAATGGTGGGAGATTCCTGACGTTTGGCAGAGCGTCTTAAATAGATGTTATAAATGCTGGATAGGCGACCATTGGGAAGTTTGATTACACATTAGATGTCTTCGGTTACTTTTTCAGACACCAACACTGCACAACTCACATGGGTCCCAATCCATGTCATGAGGCCACTGGAGGGTCTACCCTGTCTGTGGGACCTTGCGTTGACACCATATGTGGCAAAGTCGAGGCGACTAGTTTCCCAGCTTTGCCATGTTCCTTGGAAACAACAAATATTAAAGGTGTCAATATATGATCTCCAGTCTCTATTCCCCAACTTACAGCCCAAGCCTGCAAGGTTTGATTAAATTAACCTCAATTTTATACTATTCTTTGCGATTGATGCGTGTCGGCAGGCCTACACACCCTCAGGTTTCTCAATATTACTCCAGGCTACTGGATCTAATGTCTTATCAACTGTTAGAGAATCAAACATGTTAAGACCTACAGAATTAGCACTGGGTGGTGCCCTAGCCCCCAGGGATGTGTAAGGGCACGATCTTTCCCCGGTGTCTCGGGCTATAGAGGCTCTCATTACTGCAGGGGTCTCTTCACACTGTGAAAACACTGGGGGTCCAGGACTTGTTTTCCCAGCAGGATTAAAACCATTAGAACATTCAGGTACCTCCTTCCAGAGTGCTACCCTGTTAGATTCCGGGTTTAGCATATCAGAGTCGAGTCTATTGTCTAGCGGCCCTCCTGACCTTTACATGCAGCCCCCTGAGCAGCTGGATTCAAGCAAGCCTGGCTGAAGACAGCTGAAATGCCAGAAACCGGTCCTAGGAAGCTTGTTTCTGGTCCAGGGAAGGCATGGCTTGGCAGTTCGGGCTGGACTGTTCCCATGAGGCACAGGGTCAGACTGATTTGCATATGGCCATGTCTGAACTGGGGTGGCAGAGTGGGCTAAAGAACGGTGATGGATCAAACCCAGATCTGTTGACTGGGTGTGAGTGTTTGATTGGTTCTGATGCTCCGTCCATCACCACCCCCTTTTGTACCGCTTTGTTCGCCATAAGTTGGCAGGGTATGCTCAGACGTGTGTCCCTTGCTCACTTTGCCACTGGATTCAAGCAAGCCTGGCTGAAGACGGCTGAAATGCCAGAAACCGGTCCTAGGAAGCTTGTTTCTGGTCCAGGGAAGGCATGGCTTGGCAGTTCGGGCTGGACTGTTCCCATGAGGCACAGGGTCAGACTGATTTGCATATGGCCATGTCTGAACTGGGGTGGCAGAGTGGGCTAAAGAACGGTGATGGATCAAACCCAGATCTGTTGACTGGGTGTGAGTGTTTGATTGGTTCTGATGCTCCGTCCATCACCACCCCCTTTTGTACCGCCCTGAGCAGCAGCAGCAGCACTGGGCTGTTGCTGTTTGCTCGACTCAGTACTAACATTAAAAAAATGTTAAATATACAGCAATCACTCATTTAAAGGTTAATTACAGTTAAACAAAAGGAAGTAACTAGGCCCTTGACATTAGGAACACTTTCATTTTTTAAAGACATCAAACATGTAAAAAATAAGATAGCCCTTCCAAAAAAAAAAAAAAAAAAGTTTATTTCATTGACCTGTAGAACCATTTCACCTTAGTAAATAAAATTATAGCAGGGCATTCAGAAGTATTTCTTTCAAGTGACGGTTTTCAAACATGAATTTAGAAACGTACATGCTCCCCTCCCTCACAACAGTGATTACAGCCAAGAACAGGGGATTGTTTTGTACAGCATGCATCTTGAGTTCATGTATTTCAAAGTCCTCTTATATGTGATAATAAACAAAAAGGAGGGAAATTGAAAAAAAAAATATTGCCCAGGGTCACACAATTTGGTCAAGTGGAGAAGCCAGGATTCAGCCCAAGTTTTCTGGTTTCACATTGTGCAATTAAGTTCAGCCAGTAGATATACATGCTTTGTTTCTCCTACACCCACTTTCTACCACCCTCCCCCGCTGGCATTAGTGCGGCCCTCGTTCACACCAAAGACCAAACTTTGCGGCCCCGGGTAAAATGTTTGTGAGTACCCATGGTCTAGTTCGAGTCAATCAACATGATCTAAAGGACTGGACCTGTTATACACTGGGACATTATTCAAGTCACCTAGCTGAGACTGTTAAAAATTAGGGAACGAGGGATACGAAAGAAAAGGCTTCTTAAAGTTTCTTTGTTGAAATCCTAAGGGGCGCTCATAACCCAAAAGGTAGTCGGATCATCCCACAACCCCCATATGTTCGAGGCCAACATTGGATAGCAATTTATGGACAACTGCAGGTTCTCTAAAATTGATAATCACATAATCTCTAGGGCATTCCTTTGCCCCCTTCACGAGCCACCCCAATCGGCGTGCGAGCAAAATGTTATTAGCCATTGTGGGTGGAAAGTTCCTAAATTTCTCCAACCAATGAAAACGCTTATTACTCAGTTCCATATGTGTTTCCCTCTGTCCATCCCTTAGACTTGGAACCCCAGTTAACACAGCCAAATAAGGGCAAGCCTCCGGGCAGTGTATCAACCACTTTACTTCTTCCTGGAGGACCTTGAGGGTCTTGTTAGTTATTATCAACCAGACTGTTGGTGCATTTCAATGTCTGGGATAGAGAATTTCAAAGTTCTGGGCACACCAACTCCTGTGGGTGGTTCTAAATCAGCGGTTTTAGCTTTTGGCTGGGGACACTCTTGCTGTCGACTAGTTTTAAAGATAGAGTTCACCCGAGATTCGAGCTCAGTTATTTTTTCCATTAGTGGGGGGAGTTTTTGGCATAGCAATCCTTGAAAATGTTTCATGACACCCACAAAGTCATCTAGCGATTCCAGTCAGTCAGGTTTTGATACGTCTGGTCTTTCCCCTCTATTCGGGTATGCCATTCTGCAGGATTTGGTTTGACAGACGATTTGGGCATCAATTGATCTCAGTTGGAGGGCTGCTTACTGTGAACAGCCTGCTTGGCTATGGACCCTATTTGTTGAGACTCCCTAGAGTTTTTACCCCCATCCGGGGCAGCAGCAACAAGAGCCTTGTTGGTGTGACATTTTGATTATAGCTAATATCAGATTGTGCATCAGCTGAGATCTTTGTATTGGCCTCTACTGGGGTTAGGGTGGGAGGTGCTATACTCAAAGATTCCCCACAACTCCTAAGGAGTCTCCTTTCCGTAAATTCCATATCAGTATCTAGTACGCCTATGGCCCTTTGTAGTATTTTATCAATGGTGGTAACTTTTGCATGGGGCGAGGTAGACTGACCCCCACCTGCACAAATGCATTTGCCCATTTAGGCAGGAATTGTCTTTTACCAACTAACATAACCAATTTAACTCACCCCTAAGATCAGGTGAAATTTAGAGACAATGGAGGTGGCCCATCCCAGCCACGTACAGGCACAGGTGGGCCCAGTCTCCTAATAAGCACCTCTGGGCATGGAAACAATGTGGCTGGAAAGCAGGGCAGCTTGGGGCTTGAAGTCCTCGCTCCACTCCTGGAACCAGCCGTCCCCCACTGCAAGACCCCCCGTCTCCTAATAAGTGCCTCCGGGCAAGGAAACAATGCAGCCGGAAAGCAGGGCAGCCTGGGGCTTGAAGTCCTCGCACTGCTCTTGGAAACAGCACGTCACTCGCTGCAGGACCCCGCTCTCCTAATAAGCACCTCTGGGTGCAGAAACAATGTGGCCGGAAAGCAGGGCAGCCTGGGGCTTGAAGTCCTGCCCAGCTCCTGAAATCAGCACGCAGCATGCTGCGGGACCCCTACTCTCCTAAGCGCTTCCAGGCACGGAAACAATAGGGCTGTAAAGCAGGGCAGCCTGGGGCTTGAAGTCCTCGCTCTGCTCCTGAAATCAGCGCATTTTACAGTAATGACCTTCTGACTTCAATTCTGGTTAAATTCCGATATGTGTGGTAATGCATGTTATGGAATACCAGAGGCAAATAATGAACCCTCACCTCTCAATTTTCTCCAGGTATATTCCAGCAGGGGAAGTTTTCTGATATTTACTGTTGGAAAAATGTCCAGCAAATACAGGACATGTAAATATACATTACGTCCCATTTTTTTGTGCAAAACTTGGATAAGGCGATAATTATCACGCCTGACAAATGATTTTATCAGGAGTTAGTATCACATTCGCCCTAGGAAATTTGTCAGCAGGCCTTCATATGTCATCAAGATTTATTTGTTTTTGCTATCTTAAGACATAGTTTTTTGGTTTCAATGTTTAGCTCAGCCCTTGACACGCACGCAGAGGCTTTTTTATATATATACGGCATGGTATCTCAATAACCTGCAAACGCAGTTCTATGCAATGATTTGAAAATTATTGTCTAGATTCCTTGTAAAAAGCAATTGTACTGTTACGTATACACAAATGGCAGACATTGTTTCTGTTGTAATGAAAGAAATTGCATAATTGAGCTCTCTGACGTTCAAGTTAAGTGGGTTACACCTAGTTGAATAAGAAGAGGCTTAGATGCATAACTTTCTCACCCACAGGTTTGCTTATTTCCCATTGTGAATATGTTGCCTGAAGTGATCCAGCCTGAAAACTAAGTAAGTCGGTTGGTGACCATCATCTAGGTGTTAGGCCTTAGGTTTATTTTGCTACAAGATTTTGTGGCCCTACCTATATTAGTTTCACCTATACCGTATATGTCAAGTAGTAATTCCCTATCCTGTTCAAGGGTCAACAAGCAGGATCTGCCTGCTCCAACTATCAATTAATCAATCAGGATTTATAAAGTGTGGCTAATCATCTGATAGGGTATCCAATCTCCCTGTTTTCACGGTATCAATCACTGCTGCCATCCCTGAAACATGATTGTCAGATCTCTCTGGTCACAATGATAAAGGCAACGTGCTTTCCCCAGTCCTCCTCCTACTCTGTCTAGGACATGTTTCCAACCATGATTACCATGTATCTCATGGTTTGCATACCCAAACCCAGCCCCATTCTATACGTCTCACACAAGACAACAGTCTGTATGAACTCTCCAAACATATGCACCCACACAAGCATCATTGCCAATCCAGCTACCTCCCAAAAGACTTAGTGACTGGTTTGAAGGCATTACACTCAGTTATACATATATACATATATCTCCAATCAATCCGTCACTCCTCGGTATTCGTACCACAGACGGAGAAGGACCACAGAATCGTGCTGCAGTTTTCTTTATTGCTGTTACTCGGTCTGACGCGTTTCGGCTCAGAAGAGCCTTGATCACATGACATGGAAGTGAGAAAACTTCTGATTTTTAAAGTGACAAGTGCCTGTTGTGAAACATCACGTGTGCAGATCAGCAATGAACTTAGAAGAAATATATATAAATAACAATATGTGTGGATATAGGTCAGAGCAGATGTACATACTCAACTTGATGCGGCACATTGAAATCAATTTTTTCAATCTCATTTAGTGTAGGTTAGACATTTTCTTTACATTTATTTGTATACACTTTTCCCTTATTTTTGGGTAACATGTCGTATCCTATTTATGAATATTGCATGTACGTCCTCTGTTTCTTCTAAATGATGGACTAGGACAGGTTGCTTTTGAATACATTCCACATTATCACCCCATTATCATAGATCTTTAAATCCATTGTATAATGTAGTTTGTGACCCTGATTGGATGAAAAAATAATATATTGACCTCCTCTTTGGTCATATTTGGATCACTTTAGTGTTACTGATGTTCTTATCTACTCAGATGCTGATCGCAGGAAATATATATATATATACAAGGCAGCAGTGGAAGAACTGACAACCGCACAAATACCTTCCTATAAGTATGCTCAGTAATGGGAACAATATTACACAGTGCTACCACAGACTTAACCCCTTCTGCCACGAGGTGCAAATAAGTATACTGCCTAAGCAATGACTCCTACAACTTTCCACTATTGTTTGGAGTACACAAACATTTTTAAAAAGATAGTCATTTTTAATTCAAAGTGAAAGAAAAAAACTATTTATTTATAACATTGGTGTAATGCTCTTGTTTCTGACAATATAGTAGTTGTTGGAGCTTTAACATCAAACAGAAAATAAACGCAATCCTCCTATGTTGTTATTCACCACAAGATGTAATTAATTGAGATGAAACCGGCAGAGCCAACACGTTTTTGGTCTGAAAAGACTACCTCAGGGCCGCTGTCGTGTAGCACCATAAGGCTATTAACACATAATATAGGCATCAATTTATATGGATGCATGTAGATAATGTAAGTATGTATCACCAAATGATAAAGTCACTGATGTGGCATAATTTTTCAAAAGTCCAAAGTGATGAATATTGCTGATGTAAGCTATTTCCGACCTATATTCGCACAATAAGGGGTGTCCTCATGCCAAAATCCGATTATACATACGGGGCTCACAAAAAGTTCATGGAACGCCTAGTGGATTTATTTTCTCAATTAACTTAGGTAGCATTTGTAACTCACGAAAAATCAAATGCCTGAATTTTGGAGAAAGTGTCCTGCAGAAAAGTTGCCCATCAGTGCTTGGTCACAGTCAATGGCGTGCAGTTGAGGTTGGATGTCATTAAAGTATTTCAATGAAAGCACAGAGTGGAGCAGAGAGCAGAAAGCACGCATGGTTTGACTGAACAGGCTTATTGGTTGGTGGTAGAGAAGGTACAATTGACAAAGAACATTACATGGAAAAACTAGTATGGGTGTATAAGACACTTTAAAATTCAACCGGTTCCATTTTAATGCATGGGATGGATGTTGGCATGCTTGAAAGTCCAGTGCATTTGATTTGAAGTGGAGGTGGTGGGAATGCTCTAAGTTGTGTCATGGGGCGGGGAAGGGTTTAAATGGAAAAGGTGGTGTTGACAAGAAGATGTTGAAAAAGAGCCATGACACTAAATACTGTACAAACACTAATATGACAGGACGACAAATATTATAAATGTGTGTCACAGGTACGGGACTGTGAGGGTTATAAAACCCCAATTGCAGATTCGGAGTAAGAGTTGAAACATGAGTAAGCTAGTGTGAGTTAGGGTGAGGTGACCTACCTGTATTTTTTATTTTAGGGACTATGCACAGGATGATAAGGAAGAATATGCCATTAACTTGAGGATGAAAACTGTACTGTATCTGCTGTAGCATTACAGTGGTTTCCTAGGCCTGCAGTGAGTGGGCGTGTTCCTGTGTAGTGCAGCATGAAATAGACTGAAAAATTTGCTTGTGTAACTTATTTTGAACAGAACACAGTAGGCCTTAAAATCAGATCTACCGCCACCTTAGAGGCCTTCAACAAGAGCCTCAAGTAGCACTGAACAAGGGTTCTGCGCAGGCCCGGTTCTAGAGGGTGGGCCAGGCCCACCCAAACATGAGCCTGGCCCACCCAAACATGAGCCTTGGCCCTCCCAGTGAGGACATGAAGGGCAATACAAAATCGGCACTTTAATTTAAAACGTTCCTGCGAATGTTGTTTTTCTTCCTGTTCTGGGAGATGCGTGATTGGGCCTGGGCTCTTTCTCACAGCCATCCCCAATCACCCAACTCCTTTTAGAAGAGTGGGCTGTGACGTTCAAGTACAACAGGGGCATGGCGAAGGGAACAAATTATTTGACACAGAGTAACTTTTACCTACCATCCAGTGCTGCGTGGATGTTTCCATTTCTGTTCAGCATTGGAGAAAAGAAGTCTGTTTATTCTGATTCACCGTTCCTGACTCCTGCAGCTGCTTATCAGATCAGGCTGTGACACACGGAGTAGGTCAGAGAATGTGTTACTATTTGTTTTTATTTTAAAAATCTGCACAGGCCAAGCAAGGCACATACTTTGTGTATGCTTCATTTAAATTGTTTTTATCATTATCATGGCCATGGATGCAAGACATCAACAAACAATGTCCAGAGAACTGGTGATTAATGATCCTGCAGGAGAGCAGTCCTTTGCCTGTTGGTAGTTTTGAAATGCAGATAAGCTGTATTTTATTTGGATAGCTTAGTGGGTTACTGCCTTTGTCACAGTGATTCTTGTGTTACTTGCAATTCAGAAGTTACAATCCTAACATAGGACAGTGACCTATGAACTGTCATCAAAGAGCTGCATACAAACATGAATGGTATTGTTAGAAATTCACTTTTTTTGTGTTACTACATAGTTAGAAATTCCCCAGTCTTTCATTATTTTAATGTTGCTAAAAAGAGTTTGGGCCGATATACATTTTTATTAGTGAAGCCAACCCCCAACCACTGGGGTATGCTTTAAATCCTGAGTTTGTGCTTCCCCAGTTCAAACTCTCTTAAAATAGACTGCCCACCAGTATGAATGACATGTAATTCCTACACCTTGTAATCCTCATTGGCTCATGTGACATTCCCTATAGGCTGATTTACATACTTGTATGATTCATTGTCTCTGTATAAAGGGCGTGTGATGTAAAGTACTGCGACACCCTACACTGATATGAGTAGTAACGCTATACAACAAATGAAATGCATTTGAGAAGGGGCTACAGAGAGATGAAGGGCACTGTTGGAGGGTGGTAGTAATGGTATCTGCGGAAAAAGAGGTCATTGGTGAGGCACCAAAAAAAACATTCGCACTAGCGCAGAAACCGGCCCTGTCATGGCCTTTCTGTTTTTATTTATTTAGCAGTCAGGTCATTAGGACAACTGTGGAGCATATTTTAAAGTGTGTGCTAATTATATTTACTGTTATATTCAATGTTTTACGTTTAAAGGTGATTTTACTAATGTTTTTGACGGGAATAATGAAAGTGGAGCTGGATGGGGCCCAAGTTCAGCTGTGAGATAAGGTGCACAAGAGAAGGGTGGTAGAAAAGTGGATAATTGGGCCTGGAAGTACTTGTTTTGAAACCTGGCCTGTTGGAATTTGAAGGTTTGCACTTAAGTCCAGACATTGCTCTTACTTTCAAATAACTCTCCACATGCTCTATTTACACACAGAATTGATCCGTTGTATCATGGTGACTGTTTGCAAGTAAATATAATGTAATCTAGAGTTTGTAGGCTACCACAGGAAGCGACAAATTGGGCCCACAGTGGCCCACCCAAATGCACCCTTGGCCCCCCCAACTAAAAATTTCTGGAGCCGGGCCTGGAACTTCTGCGGCTCTTCTGTTCTCATTTTCATTTGTCTGACAATCTACAACACACCATGAGGGTTCACGCAGCACAACACCATGCTCTCACATACAACTTGGTGCGTTCTTTCACTTCACAGCATTTCTTATTGCGACAATGCAAATGCTGGTCTAAGGCTTCCATCACCAGATAGTTTGGTTATGGTGATCCGTGGAATTTTTGGTGGTGTTTTTGAAGCATAATACTAGGTAGTCATTTGTGATAACATCCTACCCAGCCTGTAGTGGTCGCCTCGACTCTGCGGTGAATAGCTTTCATGAAAAGTTTCAGCTCTGTGAAGAAGTTGGCAAGGAAAGATGCTTCTCGACTTCCCATTACGGTTGCAGTATTTTACTAAAGGACATTAAGCCTGTTTGATAAAGCACCAGATGCAAAATACTTGTGAATTAATACTCCTTTTAAGCAAATGTAAAAGGTCCTTTCAAGCCGTCTGATGGTTCTTCATAGCCAATATTTATGCTGCCCCAGGTGCTCTTGTGTACCGGTTTCCTAACGCTTTCCATAAAAATGATTTCATGGCCACAGTATTGCGAACAGCTCTGGCAATCTTGCAGCTGATTATGATTTTTGCAGATTCGCAGCTCTGTCACTAGCAGAAGTATCTCCAGATTTATTATTCACATTATTAAAATATATTCACATATTTGGCTCTACCACATAAATACATTTCACGAGCCTTGATGCTTCATCTGTGCTCTAATAACATGCCAGGAAGAAGAAATATTAAAGTACTCTTCTCCAGGGACAGTAATCTCTTTCCTCTGTACCTCACGACGAATGTTATTTTACCGTAGAAGTTATTCTTTAATAAAACTACGTGTAAAAGATTAACCATTTCTTATCAAAATGTGTATATTAATTACAGTGATAGCATGAAACGCAAACCTAATGGCAAGTTTGAAAAGGGACAGAGAGAGGCTAAGATAGGCGTCTGACAGACGGTGAGGCACAGAGGCATAAAATGCAGGTTCAACAGTATGTAAGGTAGTAATACTCTTTTATGAAATTACTCCCAAATAGCTCCAGAGTGGGAAGAGTCAGGAGGTATTCATATGCAAATAGTGCAAATAGCAATGCCTGTGCCCTCCTTGCACTTTTACTAATAGGGAGTTGAACATCTCAGGGCTAATTCACAAAGACATGTAAGAGTACAGAAAAGAGTTCTCCTGTAGTACATTTTACTGTTCGTAAATGCTTGTGTAAATCGGCCCTGTTGGAAACTGGGTTACTGGTTGAGGAGGGAGAAACTCTATTCAAGCAGCAGCCACAATTTCTGGCAGGATGAAATCATAGGCAAACCTCATCTTAACCTGTGCTTGACTCTCCGGTAGCTTGGCACAAAAGCAGTCAGGCTTACCTTAGAGGCAATGTGTAAAGTATTTATACAGCACTTAAGCAGTAAGAAAGTAAAAACCACACACAAAAAAATCCCACACCAATGTAGAAGAACAGATTAAAATGTGACTAATTATTTGACACCAAAATGAAAAAAATCCAATCAGTAGAACCGGAGTTATGCAATTTCAAAGATTTAAGTGAAGGTAGTGCCTAAAAGCATAAAGCGCCAACTGTGGTTATCTGATTGTGCCACACTGAGACAAAGTCACGAGTTTAGGACGACTGCGATGGAGCACGGCGCGCTACAGGGACAAAGTCAGGCCCGCTAAACAAAAGTACCTTAAATTCTGGTTTGCAGAGCATTGTGAGATCGCAAGTCGAGGATGCACCACACTACAGTGGTTCCCAGGAGCTGAGGGTTGCAAGGCAGAGTTCTGTGTCATCATCGAGTATGCCATCGACAAGAGCGGCGCGATGTGAAGGCCTGTGTCGAGGATGCATCACGCATCGGTGGTTCCAAAGTGGCTGCAAGGAGAGGCGTCACTTGGTCAAGAATCACACCAGACTGAGTCCAGGTGCTGGGTTCAAAGTGGGTGGAGCCTTCTCTGTCCCTGTGTCTCTGGCTAGACAACTAGCCCTTGAAGTCACTCTGCTGGTCCGAGGTTTAAGATGCAGGTCCAGTCCTTTCATTGGGCAGGAGGGTAACAGGGCCTTCTTGTAGCAGAGCAGCACAGCACAGCACTCCTTCTTAATCTTCCACAGGTCCAGAGGTATACCGAAGAGCAGGGCCGGACTGTCCGTAGCGGGCACCAGGCAATCCACCGGTGCGCCGCACGGGTGGGGGCCGGTTTTGGGCCCCTGGGGGCATTTTCGTTACTGGGTCATTTTTGCAGCATAGCTGCAAAATCGGCCCTGTAACAAAATCGTCCGAAAGCCGGCCGTCGCAAAGAGCTCGGCAGCACCCCAAGACCCGGGGGGGCGGCCGAGCACTTTGCC
This sequence comes from Triturus cristatus, assembly GCF_964204655.1. Lineage (NCBI taxonomy): Eukaryota > Metazoa > Chordata > Amphibia > Caudata > Salamandridae > Triturus > Triturus cristatus. The sequence goes on from NC_140581.1 coordinate 682,327,253, forward strand.
AGGGCCGGTTTTGGTTCCCAGTCTGGCCCTGCCGAAGAGTTGGGTTTGAGGGTCCAATGTGCATATGTGGCGCCCACTTTGAAGTAAAAGGTGGCTCTGGAGGTTTCCACCTTAAGGTGTTTTGAATTTGCTGCCTCCCAGCCCTGACCCCAGCTTGTCTGGGGTCATAATAGACTAGTGCCAAAAGCCTCCTGAGTGTGCTCAGGCACAGCCTTTGTGATGTGGAAGTTTGGTAGGTGACAGCTCCTTGCCCTCATTAAATCAGAGATGGCCCATCCTGCCAACACCTTTGCTTCCTTGTCTGTCCGTGAGCAATATACAAAGACCAACTGCCAGCTACACCTACTCATGTGACCCAGGAAACAGGCTGCAGGCCCCAAACGGTTAGGACAAGAAAATGTCAACTTTCTAAAAGTGGCGTTTTCAGTATTGTGATTTAAAATCCGACTTTACCTTTAAAGAAGGTTTTAAATGACAATTCTTTAGGACCCTAAACTCAACATTCCTACTTGCCCTCAATTGAAAGTTGGCACGTATTAAATGTAATAAGGCAACCCAATGTTATCCTCTGGGAGAGACAGGCCTTGCAGTAGTGAAAAACTCATGACATGTAAAAGTTAAAAGTACATGTCAAACTTTTTAAATACGCTGCTCCCTACCCTATGGTCTGCTTAGGGCCCACCCCTGGTATTAAAAAATATGGTTTAGGTCTGGCAAAGGGTTTATTTTGCCAAGTCAAAATTGCAGTTTAAACTGCACACACAGGCTCTGCAATGGCAGGCCTGAGACATGTTTAAAAGGCTACTTAAGTCGGTGACACAATAAGTGCTGTACACCCACTAGTAGTATTTAATTTACAGGCCCTGTGTACATGTAGTATCACTTTATTAGGGACTTACAAGTCAATTAAATGTGCCGAATGGGTGAACACCAATTTTACCATGTGTAAAGAAGAGCGCAAATGCACTTTTGCACTGGTTAGCAGAGTTCTAAAAGTCCCAAAAAACGGGTTCGGAAAACAGTAGGTTGAAGGCAAAAGTTGGGGGGTGACCCTGCAGAGAGGATAAAGCACAACATGGCCCCATAATCTTTATTTGTACTACATGTCAGATTATGCACAGGCAGGTAAACAACATAAGAAACAGGTAGCTCTCCGCTACTCTGCTTCAGTTCTTGCGCGTCTGCCTGGCCGTGCACTTTCACTTGCCCTTCTATGCAACACGCGCCTGTTCACCTAAACGGATGATGTTACAACATGGCTTTATTATGGGCTTCTGTCAAAGAAAGGTTTATACAGGACTTATCTATGAACGTCCTTCAAAAAAAATTAAAGGAAAAGATCTTTGGATCTAAAGCAATATGCAAAATCTCGAGAAATAATCACGTTTTCTCTTGTGCAGCAACGGATAGCGGACTTGGAAGTGGAGGACCACTGCTTTGGATCTTACAGAGGAATAGTTGCACTGAAGGGTCTGACTGGGTAGGGGTTGTAACAGAAACGTTAGGTGGCATCCACGACAGTGTAGGTGCAGAATATTGATTTACAAGAATATTGTGCTAAAATATCGACTGTACTTTAGTCTACACCTATGTACCTTGAAGATCAATATCTTCGGGATATATATCTTGAAATGGAGTTAAGTATAAAAAATATATACTTACCTATATGCACTTACCTTCAGGATATTTTGGTCATTGTAACAAAAATATTGCAGCTCAATACTCAGTAGGCAGTATTCCAGAGTACCACTGCTAAGACCGGATGGGAAGAGCATCACCTGGGACATGATGGGGGATCGAGACAATGGAGGTAGGGGACTCCTTGGTGCTGACTTGAATAACACTGGTAAAAAAGTGAAACTTCTGTGCAATGCACACCACTTGTGCATCACACACATCTCACAGTATGACACACCTGTTAGATGAGTGATGTGTGCGCATGCATTTGTGGTGTTCACCTTTGCATGAAGCCAGTTTACGTAATTTAACAGTATGGGTTCTCGTCTCTATTTAATTATTCAAAATGTCATCCTGGCTAATTCAACAGCACAGCAATGATTTCAAGAGACCAGAGCAATCCCAGAGTTGAGTTATGCAGTACACATTTCTCACTTATTTGCTGATCTACAGGATCCACAAAACAAGTAGCTTAAAGGAACGCATAAAGTTTGAATGTGGTCCAGAAAGATTACAGGGCAAAACATCCAAATAAGATGTTAATAGGTCATGTACTCCTTGGCAGTGCTTATAGTCAGAGCTGTCTAAACCATATGAGAACAATACAGTAACAGACTAGGAAGGTTCCCTGCCTTCTGGTCAGATGCATTGCATGCTAAGGCATTAGTTAATTTACAGTCCGCACTGTGAACAGGACCGGGTTCAACCACTGGTTACCGTCTCATTGTGATGTAATAGGAAGGAGTTGGAGGGGGATAATAGTAGGCTTTGGCGAAATTCCTGTTACACCACCATAATTTTGTGTACATGCAAATTTTGTGTTATGATTGTTATATAAAATTTCCAAAACTACACCATGTTTAAGCGTAGAAGAACAATCATAATGTGATGGCTGTTGTTTGTTAAACTTTGATCTTTGTACATTTTTAGCAAGAAAATGGACGTAAGGGGGCATTTTGCTCAAGAATATAGCACTGATGTACAAAGATTTCATTTAAGGAATCGTGAATTGCCATGGATAACGAGTCGCAATTTGCAAGTCCTTAAATGGAATGTACAAAATGGATTCGTTAAAAGTGGTTGCAATTTGTGAACTGACTTCTAACGAATCCGCTGGTATTTTGAGAACCAACCTATGTATTAATAGGTTGGTTCTCAAAATACTGATTCATGGTGGGTAGCAATTCGACCTACCTCATTAATATGCATGAGGTAGGTCGTACATTGTGACCTACTAGGATTGGATGCATTCGTAGGCATGGTGGCCTGCTCGGGTCAGCAGACCACAATGTCTGTGCTCTGATTGCTTTTAAATAAAGCAATTTTTTTTTAATGCTGCCCATTTTCCTTAAAGAAAAATGGGACTTGTATAAAAAAGAAAAAAAAAAATGACACAAACCTTTTTATGAACAGGCAATAGTCACGTGGGCCACTGCCTGCTCATAAAAGAATGTTTTTGTGAACATTCAAAATGGGGAAGGATCCTTTGCAAATCTGTTCCCATGTGGCTTACCACAAAATATTAATGTTTTGCAACCAGATTTCGGTCGCAAAACTTTAATAAATACCTTAAAAATTCGGTATCTTTAAGGGACACGCTTAACACACCTCTTCAAAATACCGAATTGTTATCTATTCCCAAAGCCAATTAGCGATTCTGTAATATTCGGTAACATCTTACCAAGTCGCCTTTTGGCTAATTTATCAATCTCATTTTGCAGTCGGAAAGGCTCAGATTTGACGAATCGGAGCCTTACCGACTGTTACAAGATACATAGTGGGATTTTTCATAATTATACAAGCACAAACTACACAAATTTCACACACCCGAGAAGGTAGGCAGGAATGGGTGGTAGAAATAAGGAGAGAGAGATGCAGGAAAAAACACAGAAATAATGTGTGGTGCCAATCGTCAAGTTCACAATGCTGATCGGTAATTGTAGCACAAGCAATTTATTCACCTTTTCTGCATGATGAAAGGATGCCTTTGTTCACATTTCTATTTGTAGAGGGCTTCTCTGATTGCTCCAACTCGACACCTACATGTATTTTACCACCAGAACTCTTCAAACCCCATCTTCAAACAGCCACATTTGTTAATAATGTTGGGAAAGAAACCCAAGTGTGATGTGGCTCTTTTAAATGACTACGACCAGAAGATATCTAGACACATACAACCACATCGATGAGCCCTTCAGCCGAAGGACTGTGGATGGAAAAGCCAGTCTTCGTAGCCTATGCTCGGCAGGGTTTAGGTCCACTTTACAAGTGCCCGGCTTTCTCCCCGGGATAGCGGTACCAGTGATTCTGGCTGGGTACAGTTACCAGCGCACTGTAAGTGGAACCCTCAGGTTCCACTGAGAAATGACGAATTACTGTGGGAACTGCAAATACTGTCCCCGATTCCCGTGGTAATCCCCCCCCCCCCCTGCTCTCCCCCTCCCCATCCCCTAGATTTTCCTCTGGACGTTTTGTCTGCTGTTAGTATGTGAAACGCTGGGAGAGAACGCTGGTCGTGTGCCCAACCCATCAATTTTTTGGGACTCGAAATATGAGGCCTATAGATTTGTATGTTTTATTGGGTGTCACATGTGAGAAAAGTCTGTAGTAGAAAAGTTGTAAGATACCACCTTGAGCAAAACAGTTGCAATTCTACTGTTTTATGATCCGGGAATGAATTTAAGTTTTGCTTCTTTTTTTTTAAATCAACTTTTTTTTTATTGTTGCACGTCTTTGTATTTTCGCAACAGTTTCAGTTCAGACGTTTCTTTTCTAAAACATGTTTCCGCCGTGAGCGAATAGTAAACCGGGAAAAGTGAGGTGCATTTCCGCCACAAACAAAAAGGACCAGTCAGGCAGGGGGCAGAAAAATCATAGGTAATGGAAGAACCGCGGGCTACAAAGAAACCAATTTCTAAATGGCGCTTGCATATTGTCACTCTCAGAATCAGAGCTGTGTAGAGACCAGGGACGCGGCAGCTTTTAGAGTGCTCTGTGGAAGGAAGGAACCACAATAGACCTTGTGAAGCAGATATACGAGAGGACAAAACCCTCATGCTTTCAACAAATATAAACCCATTAATTGCCTTTTTTCATAAACAGCTCACGGGAGGACTTCAGCCCAGAAGCCATTGTGAGAAATCATGCTTAAATTACTTCATGTTCTATCATGCCTTTTTAATGCGGAGGGTCGGAGGTCTTGCAGCCGGAAGAAAACCATTCCACCTGGGACAGGGGAGCAACTGCATTGAGTCGTTTTGCTAGCTTCCCTAATCTAATCTAATTCAAAGGGAAGAGATGTTGTTGTCAGTTCATTTTGAATTGGTTAAGTGAGTGAAAATCGCACCTTATTGCGGTGTTTAATCCCCTACGGTGGCACATATAGGACACAACAGACTAGCTGCAGCATTAAACCTCCCATGGTTGTGCAGTCAGATATCAATAGACCAGCTGCGGTGTTCAATGCTCTCTGGTGAGGCATGGACACCTCAAAGGCGAGCTGAAGAGCTCAAGCCCTATGATGTCGCTTTAAGGCCTCGAGAGACTAGCTGCATAATTCCCTGCTCTATGGTGGCGTGCGCAGGCCGCAAGACATTCGTTGCAGTGCTCAATGCTCTATGGTAGCAGACGCAGGCCTCGAGAGACTAGCTGCCGTGTTCAATACTCTATGGTGGCGAGTGCACTGCAGGTGTCAAGTGACTAACTGTTCTAGTGTTCAGTGCTCGATAGAGGCACATGCATGCCTTACAAGACTTATGAAAGTGTTCATCGCTCTAAGGTGGTGAATGCGGGCCTCAAGAAACCAGCCTGCAGTGTTTCATTAATAGATTAGTTTGCGCTTTTTCCCCATGCCAGCTTTTACAAGAGCCGTGTTAGGACAGGTGCATTTATCCCCCTATTCAAGCACGTCTTGGATGAGGCAAGGATATTTCCCTCCAGAGGCAATGTGACATCTCAGCGCCTGGCCCTCAAACAGAGAGTGAAATGGAAAGGACTAATACCCTGTTGTTTACTTGCCATGCTTAATTTTAATAACCAGCCCTGCACTTCCAAGCAGGCCATACAAGACACCCACATTTCTCTATGGATTTGGTGCTCCCAACATTGCTGGGCCTATCTGAAGGAACCTGTGCGGACCCTGAGGGTAAGAACAAAGGGTGCTAGACCTGTTGCCGTCCACAGCTTATGGCAACGATTTTTGAGACAGATTTGTTTTACTAGCTTTTTAAAATATATATATATATATCTCCATAAAGAAAGGTTGCCCCTATGACCACGTCCTCTCGGAGAGTACCTCTTCCAAAAACGAGGACAGCAGCCAGGTAAGCTTCAAGCATTTATTCACAGGTGAGGGCTTTACGCATTTCGAACTGGAAGTCCTTGATCACAAGCCATTCTCGGAACAGGAAAACTGGCAAATAATGTCGAACCACTGCGTGACTTGAATGTTAAAGTTCTCGCCAAGTGGGTGTGACTTCTTGCCCATGTGGGCTCGCTAAGCCTTCTGGAATCTGCAGTTCAACAAAAATTGAGTTAATAAAAAACCAAAGTGGGCTTAAAAATGTTCACGAAACTAAACCGCTGCTAATGATATATATATATATATCTATATATATACTAGTAGCCAGCATTAATCGGATTAGAACCAACAGCAGTTACAAGGGTTTAGTAGTGTGTTAACTGGGGACGAGAAGAGGCCCAGCAACTAGAGCTGCTGACTTTGGAACCGGGCAACCAGGTTTGAATATCAACCTCGGTTCAGCAACCTGTGATTCTTGGCAATAATTGCTTAGGACTTCATTTAGTGTATGGAGGAGGCGATACTCCGCTGAAACGGCACAAGTGTCATAGGCTACAATGCTCCTGTAATACAGCAAAAAGAACATCTGCCACATTTGTCATGGAGTTTCCAATCCAGTCCGCCAAACCCTAAATAAGGCCCTCAATTTCCCCATACCTAAAAGAGGTGCAAATTCTGGTTATTTTGTAAAGCAGTCTAATGACCTAGGGTCAAGTGTGTACTATATAAAACTGGCCAGCTGATCTCTGGAAGCCACAATCCCTGTGATGACATCAAAACGTAGTGAGTCACAATTTGCGACCTGTCTCATGAATATTGATGAGGTAGGTTGGATTGCGACCCACTATAATTTGGATTTTGTGAAACAACCTATTAGAACATAGGTCAGTTCGCAATTTATTTTCCATTTACGAAAAGGCAGTGGGCAATTTACAACCACTGTTTTCAAATGGAAGTTTTGTACATTAGGCCCTAAGTGTGCATGGATAAGGCCTTATTGTAATGTGTCTTAAGCATCGCCATTAGTCCTGAATCAAGGAGTACGTGTTCATTTAGGAGTGCAAAAGGAATACACTCTCTTTCTCCCTCCTTGACCCTCCGCCTAGTTGACTGCCTCTGGTTTGGATGAGTTTTGCATTGTGTTGGGTTCATTTGCTCATAAAGATGATGCGGAAGGTAGCCTTTCTTGCCCTTCTTGAAACGTTCACAAAGGATATTGCTTTCATCAACCACTCCATGACTTTCTCTTGGGTCTGATCCTGTGGAGAAAATGGTCTTCACTCTGGCCAGTCCTCTTCCACACATTCATGTGCTTCGTTTGGGATCATCCCAACCAAACTGATGCTATGTTATAGTACAGTTAGCCATTGTGATCTTCAGTTTTTTAGGTCTCGCCTGACGCAGCGCATGCGCTGGTCTGGCGAGACTAATTGAGAGGGCTCCAAAAAGTGCTACCAGGCCAGCCTAGAGCTACAGTGCATGTGCGCGGAGGCACACCACTTTTACCGCGATTACTTTCACTTTCACGGCCGCTTTGATGTTTGATCGCGATCACTTTCACTTTTGCGGCCGCACGGCCGCTTGGCATAGCCAATAGGTCTCGCGTTTGGGACCTTATAAGTGTTTAGTTATGCAACTGTTGCATGGCTAAACACTTATAAGGTCCCAAAGGCGAGACCTATTGGCTATGCCAATGCTTGTTTTTTTCAGTGATCGCTTATCAGCAAACCAGTGTCCAAAATAACTTGGTGCCATGTTGGTATGGAATGGCACTGCACATAGCCTTCCACAATGGTCGCCAAGTGCAATGGTTATGTTTTTCTTTTTTTGCAAGCAGTGGACATTTACTTCATCACCTTCTTTACCTCTGGAGTTTGAGATGATATGCTTGCCCCATTGCCACAGATTCTTCCATTAACTATGGTCTATAGAGTTTTGGGTATTAAATCTCCTCTGCTTGAAACTACACCCCACATTTCAGTTCAAGATGTTGCCATACTTTGATTGCCCACTGGTGTCCACATTTTAGAGAAATATTTAAATATTTTACACTTAGAAATAAATCTGAAAATACCATTCCTAATAAACTAAGAGAAAGGTACACTCAGAGCTCTAATTGCTACCACCTAAAAGTGAGTTTTAATATACTTTAGGCAAATAGATATTTATAAAACAGTCTTAATGCAGAATCATGAAACTGGAAGTGGAAGACAAGTAAAAGATGTTTCTGAATGATCACTGCTGCTGCTCATAACAGGTTTGGAAGCATGGTTTAAGAGCACCATTTATTGTTCTACTCTGTTTTACCATATACAGCTGGCTGTGATCTTCAATTGGTTGTCCCAGAGAAGAACATACGAACACAGGAAAAATGCAAAACTCATGCTACTAGGTCATACGGCATGAGCTCTGCGGCTCTCTAGAGGAGCTCCAGTCAGATGAAGGATGCTAAACAAGAACAATGTGCTTGCTTGGTCCTTCACCGCTAAAATGAAAACCTTTGCACATTGAACATTTAAATGATACTTTGATGCTCATAATATGCTCCACGGCTACTGATAAACATATGTAATCAGACAATAAGTGCCCTGCTTACCGTCTAAGCACATTAGTGAGCTCCGCTGCGAGCTCACTATCGTTGTAAGTTCTTATATCCGCGAGAGTCACCGATGGTGCAGTGCCATCCACGGATTCCTGAGACAAAAAAGGATCAAAATGTTAGCTCCAAAAACTGGCCTTTAGCTTTGCACATTTCTACGTGGTACAGTCTAAAGCACTTCCATTGTGTAGAAAATAAACAAATCCAAAATTCTAAACCAACCCAACACCCCTTTGATCAAACTATACCAAAAGAGCTCATTGATTACGGAGCTGCCTGATTATTTAAGGTAATAGCACACCAAAGTATTATGCACTCGGTGAAAAGTCAATATTTGTTTTAGTGGCTTTATTTTAGGGAATTTATTAAGTGCATCATACATCCTAGCTGGGTCTCTGATACCTATTCAGATAATCCTGGTCATGAAAGAATCAGAACTAGTTATTCAATAAACAGGTTTTCAGGTTTTTGCAGTGAGGTTTCCATTTTAGTGTTAACAGACGGTCATCACATATACCTTTGTAAGCCAGAATAGTAATTGTAAATATATAAAATAAATAGGTTAGCAAATGTATTTTGCATTAAAACGAGAGGACCTCAACCACTGTGATTGAATATCAATGTTTGTGATGAACTAAAAGCAGCCCTAGTTGATATCTTCCAGTTGGCCACCATATTCATACTGATTCTCAATCTCTTTACCACTCTAATGCATTCACTTTTCTCTCTGCCTGCCAAGGGTTGTGAAGGTTGCCAGGTGGCTCGTATAGGGCGTCCTGCAGGGTGGTGGGCGTGGGGGGGCGGGGGAGGGGAGGGTCTGGGTGGGGGGGTAGCAAACACGGACATACTACGGAACGGAGGAATGTAATGATTACGTTCCTCCGTTCCGTAATAGGTCCGTGTTTGCTACCCACCCACCCTGCCCCTCCACACCGCCCCGCAGCACGCCCTATGCGAGCCGCCACGGTTGCACACCTCCAAGTATTATTATTTCATGAAGAACTCATCAGAGGTTGCCACCCTGGACTTCTCAAATGGAAGAAGGTCATCTTGTATTGACGGGAGAGAGAATATAAGCAATTGGAGGCTGCTGTAAAGTGCCATAAAGCAACTGTAATTAACCTAAATGTATGAACAACAAACACAGCAACAAAAAAGCTTAACCCCTTAAATGTTGATGGTTCCTAAGCCCAACTTCTCTACCGACATCAGCCCAATGCGGTCACACAAGGCCTCATGCCATTCTTTTGATACTTGAGGCACGCTGCGCTAACGCCTTCATAACTTCTCCCTCAAAAAACACTGAGGAAAACTGTGTGCCTTTTGTCCACCATAAGATGGAAATTGTGAAGGTACCCATGGTTTGTGGTTTCCCAACAAGGTATCAAAGGAAATAGTCAAACTGAGGCAATTATGTTTTTTCAAACAAATGGCCCCAACAAAATGTTTCCTGGCTTAGATTGCCTTCTTCCCATCTTTCAGAAATAGCAAGATTGTAAAAAAAAAAAAAAAATTAAAAACCAATTCTTACCACCACAGTTTTTGCAATTTTAAAAATGGTGGTCAATATATTATATTTTTGCAAATCCTGTCTACTCACAAAGATTGAGGGACAGAGATTTAAAATCAATGGGTGAATCCAGACAGAAAGCTATACATTTCTGAAAGCTAGACAAAACAGAGTTGAACACAAAAAACATGATACTCCATACAAACCACAGCTTAGAATGAGTTTTCAGTGTGTACCAACTATGCATCAATCCATATAGAAAAATCTCATAACAAATAGGTATGATGAAAAGCAATGCATTTTTTAAATGTACCTATTCTTCTTAGTTTATGGATGTGGGTTATTTGTACCACACAAGTTTGGATTGCTAGGCTATTTTGACTGCATTTTTTTAAAATGTGTTTTGTACATACTGACTTACATCAGGAAGACAAAAAATAGAGGAATCCAATAGATAATAACAAATGTCTGACCATTTTGTGTTTCCATATTTTTCACAATAAAATTGGTGATCTGCATGTGTGGAAGTACATATCACATGCGACAGGAAAGGCCCAAAAATGTGACCATGTGAAGTGAGGTACATGATGTTTGTATAAGACAGACTTTTGTAGTCATTGGTGCCTGCTGTATTTGGGCCCAAGGCCTGCCTGCACCCAAAGATACCTACCAACCCCAAAAATGTCTTTAATTAGACCAACCCAGGGAGTCCAAGGTGGTGTGGCTCCCTTGAACACTACTGATTTTCCTTACCCAGGATGCTCAGCAAACGTCAAACATTGCATTAAATCACATAATATACTCACATTTCTATGACAAAAACGTCTGTAATCGGTGTGGAGCAACAAACGTCCTACAGCCCAGAATTTCAGAATTTCTCCAAATAAAAATGATACCCCACTTCTGTGTGCGGGCCTATCGCCCAAGACAGGCAACGCCCCAAAACAAACTGTTGAAACGTCAAGATTATTGCTTTCAATCACAACAATTCTTGGAATGTGGGTAACCATGATATTTGAGCCTGGGGCTGACCCGCAACCAGGGAAACCTCCCAACCAAACCTCTGTCCCATTTTAATTCACTCTCTTCCAATAACCGGTGAGAAGCACGTAATGAGGAAACCTCCTGAATTAAAGTAAAGATGAGAAGCGGATTAATCCAATGCTGGAGACACTAAAGGATTGACAACAGCATGAAAAAAGCTCTAAGAAGCTCAAAATCACAGTGAAGCATAGCCGATCGAGTAGTAAAATATGCAGGCAGTCTGCTAATGGCAATACTTATAACTATGTAAATTGGTACTTAGAGAATTTAAGTGAACTGGATCTGTGCCTAGCACTCGAGAGATAATGAAGTCCTCTCTTAAAGCTGTTCCTTCAATATTTTAAGCATTCATTTGTATGTATTACAGAGATATGTATTTCAGAAATTCATTAAGACCTGCCCAGAGGACAATAGGATTTGCAAAAAATTATGCCTAAGATTGTAAACATTTGCTGTCTCAAAAATTGCATTAATGAAACAACAGTACATTCTACAAATCCCAGGCATCTTGTCATCTAGGGTAAGAGACTCTGCAAAAACGAAATAACTACTTTTCAACGCAGCACGTCTAACACGGTATTCAGATTTTCTAATGATAATAAGTGCACTCTCACCCAACTTAGTGGCAAAAAGTTATCAGCCTGGGAAATGTGAAAAGCGGATTCAACCCTGGCACATTTCAAACTTGTGACCTTCAAAGGACACAGCTCTCAGCAGCGAGTGCTTACCCACAGTGAGAACCTATTGTGCGTATGTGTGCGAGTGTGCCACTCCACCGAAGAACAGGGATTGAGAACACGTCTGATACTCTATTTCATACCCAAGGGAGCAATAATCTAGGTAGGAACTTGGAGCTCTGTGGACATGTGAAGCCGTACAGGGACCAGTGCTGCATCAAGTCATTACTGGCTTTGGAGAGCTCACTTGGATTAGGTGTATATTTTGAGATTTAGAGTTCTACACAGCCTTAGGAAACGTGGTCATTAAAAAAGATACTGTGGAGACAAACTACTCACTGGTAATTTTTTCACAAGTTCTTTTATTCTAGTAGACCTCTCCGCTTAACTATTTGATCTTCAGGCAGCGAGGAGTGACCCAGTCTGCTTGGCACACTGCGTTTAAGTAGATTTTTAATGCACCAAACTTCGGAGTGTGGTTTCAGTTGAGAAAAGAAGAAAGCCAAACAGAGGACAATGAAACACAGAAAGAGGGAAGGAGAGAGACCAGGCCTACTGGGGATGCCAGGTTTCAAATGTACACCTTGTGATGACATCTGAAGATGCACATTTCGACATATTTCGACAATCTAAATTTCGATTTAGGGCGTTAGGGGTGGTAACTGCGAAGGTCTGTCCTCGAAGGCAACATATTCACAGCCTGTACATCTTCAGGTGCCGACTCAAGACATCTGAAGTGATAATCTGCTATAGAGATACAGACGGCGTTTTAAGAGTGATTTCTAAAACTCCCTGTCTGCTTATATTTACCCCTGTTCATTATTTAATTTGTTATTAAACACCCAAGGGTATTTCTGCAGATACCCCGAGAAATATCTATTGGAGCGAACCAATAACAAATATGTTCTGCCACAGTGCCTGAGCTCCTCCCCAGGGCCTTTTGTTTTTGTTTATGAGGTAGCTAGGTCTATAACACATTTTGACTATCTATCTGTCTACGGGCCTTATTATGAGTTTGGCGGTCCATAGTGGTCCAATGGACCGCCAAACTCAAGGTTGCGGTGGTGTTGCTGCCACACCATAGGTCTGACCACCCTATAACATGTAGGGGGGTTGGACCGCTGCTGCCACTAGGAATACTCGATCCTTGGCAGTGTTGTGGCGGTCTTGAAGGCGCAATATGCTTGGCGGGGGCCCTGTGGCCCTGTCAAGCATATTACAAGTTTCCTCTCTGCCACAGTTTTCATGGAAGTGAGCCGGTCATGAAAACTGTGGCAGAAAGGAAACAAGAGGGGCCCTACAGGGCCCCTGTTGTGTCTGCACCAGGGGATGCATGCAGGGTGGGGGACATGGTGTGCCCCCTCTGTCTGCATGCACCCCCAGTTCCTGCAGGACATGGACTTCACAGTCCATGCCCTGCAGGAACTTGCTTTGGTGTTCCCATTGCAGTGCCTTTCATATAGGTACCCCCATAAGACTGGCAAAGAACCACACGGCAGTGATGAAAAATGTGATCTGGCGGGTGGTGCACACATGTGTTTGGTGGTGCGGGAGCAGGGCGGTCCCGCAAATCCCCATGATAAGGCTCATATGTGTTCTTTGTCTATGCTGGCTGATAGCATCGGATGGATGAACCATCAAAGCCAGATATCTAGCTCACCAGAGCAGTGACTCCCTCGACCCTTAAGGTATTGGTTTTGAGATCGTTCTATGTTATAAAGATGCAGGTCACTCTGGTCCTCGCACTCTGGTGTGAGCAGTTTTACAGACCACTGTTGTGTCATCAGGCTTCGGCCTTGGATAACACAGAGAAATGGAACATAGCTGTGGACGGAGATATTTCTCTCCAGCATCTGAATCCGAGCAGTCAGGCTTTGGCAGGAAACTGGCTTCTTGGTTGAGGTAGGCGGAGGGTGGCATTGAAGTCTCCAGCCAGAGTACCCAGTGGTTCACTTTTGTTTCCAATGAAGTTGACAGATAATAAAATCTAAAGACAGCTGCCATGTTCAAGTTGTTGGATAACCTGTAGGTGCTGCCTGCAGCAAAGAAGAACTCGAATCTCTATCATAGTATAGTCAGGGCCTCTCATGAGATGCCATGTTTTAAGCAGCACAGGGTCGCCTTCTGCTGGAACCTTTAATGAGAGGCCGGTAATGTAATTCTGTGGGTTATTGTGCCAGCTGTAGACCTCGATGTGCAATCAGTAGATGACAATTCGAAGCCAAGCCACAACTCAGAATGTCATCCTTCCAGGCTTGTTTTAATGAGTTTAGCACTAACAATATTTTCTATTAAGTAATAAGTAACAATTCAGTTTGTCCTTTGCACTTTTCTAAACGAACACTAAGTTGTGCACTAGGGAGTAAAAAAGGATCAGACTTAGACGTCTCTTAGTGCCTGCGGTTGTGATGGTTAGTATAAATAGGGTGTCCAATCTAGGTCTCAAAAGGGCAGGATCAATGCAAGATTTTCTGGATAAATACTGACTGTTAAAATAACTGCATCTCTTATCTGATGTTTAAGCATAGGGTTCTGCGCCTGTCACCTCAGTGCAGTGGCGTAGTGTAGGGAAGGCCACAAGGGTGGTTGCCCCGGGCGCAAAATTCTTAGGGGCATTTTTAGGGGTGCAAAATTTTAATAGGGGCTCAAAATTTTCAAAGAAAAGTGTAAAGATACTTGTCTTGTCCCGGGCGCTGGCAACCCACACTTCTGTGATCTGATGCCACCGATTAGTTTTGTGCTTTTATAATAACAATGAAATGAAGATTTATTGTAAGTAACCATATTTTAGGCACATATACTGACAATCTGCCTCTCCTGCGCCTATGATGGACAGCCCTGGCATAGACTGATCACTGCTTTGGTGTAAGCCGAAGTGGTGACCAGAGCTCCCCTATGAGGAATACATTCACAAAATCGACATCAGAATCTAAGAAGTATGGAAGCAGAGCGGAGAGTCTGGAGGGAGATATTAGAGTGAAAATCTAGATAGAAGAAAAATAGTGACACAAAAACTGGGCTCCTCCCCTGAAGCCCAGGGACACTTACTCAAAGTGATACAGAAGGTAATCAAAGGAAAGCCGCCGTGCTGACACGCAGGTAAGTGGAAAGCCATCACTCCTGACTGACAACGCTCAACAATCCCCAAAGATATTAACATCAGTCACTGAGGACAGAGTGAAAGCTCCCCGTACCATTAAACATATTAATGCTGAACCGTGGATGTCTCCTCTGCGGAGGAGGACTCCCTCCTCCTCCAACCTGTGTGTGCACCAATGAGACAGCAAGACACAGAGGACGGACAACAAGCGGACACTGTTCCCAAGCGCGCGTGCTCCCCGCGAGGCTGACCTTTCCCTGCTTGTCCTTGCTGCCGCTGCTGCTGGTGGAGCTGAGGGACCTCATTCTCTGCTCCTTCTGCTCCTCCAACTCGGACTTGAGGTGTTCGATGTGCACGAGGTAGGCCTGCTCCTGGGCCTCGCGCGTGCTGAGCTTCAGCTCGAGCGCCTTCTTCTCTTTCTCCAGCAGGTACAGCTGCGCCTTCAGCTCCGCCATCTCCTCCTGTTAAGGAAACAGAGAAGAGCCCAGGGAAAGGCATCATCTGTCTGCACGGAGCAAAGGGGACTCTGCCAAATCAAATCACACCTGGCCGCCTGCCAACACTGGCGCGGCAATTTCATTTACAAAAGCATCTTTAATTTGGACAGGAATACGGCAGCCCGCCTCGCAGCATCCCTCCCAGATCCTCTAAACAAGATTTATTTGTGTCTGAAATGCAGCGGGAGGAACACTGCGTCGGCAGCAGGGATCTCACGAGAAACATTGCAAACATTGTTTCTACATTTTAACTATGCGGCAGTAATTCACAAGCAAATGATCAAGTTTGGAAACAGATACTGGGAGACGGGAACCGTAGGGGTGCACACAGCTGGCAAATACCTAAGGGGGAGTGCTTAACACTGTCTCGCTGAAATGTGGGGGACACTCTCCGAACCCTAAAAATGAGCCACGCTGTGCAAAGTGGAGGACTCTATAAAACACTGGTACTGACTGCTGGAGAAAATACGAACTGGAAAAGACTATATCTTCTTTGTGTTTATAATGAACATTTTTACACTAAGTTGCATACTCCTGCCCACAAAAAGGTAAGCTCGCTGCTGATTTCCACAGACACTTCCCATAAGGTTATACCTAGCGGTAATTTCCTGTGCAAGCCTGTGCACGAACGGTAAAAGTACATGCAAACGGGCCCAATTACTATGTGCACACAGGTGAGAGTGAACTGGGAGCTAATACCTCCCACCAGCTAGTGAAAATGTCATATGCACAGGTGCCCACTGTTAGCACCCACTTGTAAACGAACCAGTTTGTGTTGAGCACAAAGATGTACCATGTTTGTGTAAGATCATGATTTTGTACGCAATGCTGTTCGTTAGTGTTATTCAGTGGGTTGCAAGTGCAATCCAGAAGCCATAAGATGATGGGTCTTGTTAATAATTGTCTCCTAATAAGTTTCTATGTATGATTATCCCAAAGCTTTTCAAAGGCATCAATGCCGTAACACAAAACGATGAGCTCCCCCTGCTGAGTGTGATGTGGGTCCCTGAGTCTACCAGATCTCAAAGATATTCACTGGTCTTGGGCTCAGTGGAGGGGTGTGCGGTTGTGGGGAGCGCCTCCTGCACTACAAGCTGCATCGTGCACATTCCAACAGAAGGGTGGTGGACATGAGGCGAGATGGCCTGAGGATGTATACAACAATTGATAGTATTTATCGATCAAACCTTTCTGTCAAACAATCACTTTCCTCTCCAACATCTGGCTGTGAATACATGATGATCAATATCTCTACCAAAGACAACTCCACCTGCACTCTGCACACTTTCTACCATCCCCCTAGGTGATAATCTTACCTTCATTGAACAAATCATGGAGATCATCTCCACCAACCTTACCCCATACAACAACCAGATTTTTCAAGGTGACTTCAACATTCACTGGAATGACACTAAGGATCCACTAGATTTCCTCCAGGACCTCAACCTCACCCCAAGTCTGTAATCGTCCTACTCATATAAAAGGGGCCATCTTAGACTTAATCATAGCCAAGGAAAATACCATACTATTGGATTCTATTTCACCCTGCGACTGGACCGATCATCACTACATCACCTTCTCCATTGTTGTAAAGGCAACCATCCACAAAGGCCAGCCTGTGAAAGCTAAACATTGGATCAGACCCTCAATCTCAATCCAGACATGAACATCTGCCACCAGCCTTAACCTCCTGTCTCCTCCCACTGATATGGTTGAGGCTCAAGACCTCACTGAGCACTACCTTAGCCCTATGTCTAACATCATGGACTCTATTGCCCCCAAACAACTAAAGAGAGTCCCGATAAGTAAAACCAATACCTGGTTCAACTGTAGCCTTAACGAGGAACGCCATGCCCTTAGACTTGCAGAAAGAGTGTGGAGACAGACCCCATCTCTTTCAAACCTTAAACTGTTGCATAAAAAAAGAAGGACCTACAATAGGTGCATCAGACGTGCCAAATCATCATTTTTCCGTCAGCAACTGGACACAGCCTTCAACCATCCCAAAAAACTCTTTGAACTAGTGAAACAACAAACTAATGGAAAGCGTAAATCCTCCACATCAGACACTACAACCCTACCTAATTGTCAAACATTTTCATCCTTTTTTTCTGATAAAACTAAGTCAATTGACAATGAGCGCCGCATTGCTGTGAATTGTTTACCGCCTGAAACCCAGTCACAATGCACCTCCACCTAGCAGGAAATTTGTCCTAGCTACCTTCTCTTTAAACCTTAAACAATACCTCATGGTCCATCTTTTAGACATTTGAGGACACTGACATCTCAAAACTAATGTCTTCCACTAAACTTTCCATCCACTTCAATGACCCTCTCCCCTCCAAATTCCTCAAGGAAACTTCACACCTACTGATACCCCTATGGACCAGAATTATCAACGCCTCTCTTACGCAAGGCACCATGCCGGAATGTCTAAAAAGTGGACAAGTCACACCTATACTAAAAAAGCCAGACACAAACCTCTCTCATCCCAACAATTTTCGCCCCATTTCGAGCATCCCAACGTTAGCCAAGCTCCTGGAAAAATGTGTTCATCAACAACTCTGCAATCACATTGACCAGCACCAACTCCTCAACCACTGCCAATCTGGTTTCAGACCAGGTCATAGTACTGAAACCGCCATGGTCCACATTGTCGACGATGCTTTACCCTTTCTCGATCATAATAAATCCTGTCTTTTAATCCTTCTTGACCTATCATCAGCGTTTGACACAGTCAAACCTGAAACCCTCCTGAACCTCTTAGAACTTAGGATGGGTCTCTCTGGTACGGTCTTAAAACGGTTCTGCTCATTCCTACAAAACAGATCTCAACGAGTCCTAATCGATCATGACTTATCCGATCAGACACCGGTCACTATCGGCGTTCCCCAAGGTTCTTCGCTTTCGCCCACCCTGTTTAATCTTTACATGGAACCCCTGACTGAAATCCTCAAACACTCCAACATCTCCTACCATATGTACACTGATGATACGCAATTGTACATGAAGATTATTTCTACTAACAACATCAGCACTCTCAATAACATCTTGAACAAAACTCAACACTGGTTAACACTTAACCACCTCAAACTTAACGCCATCAAAACTGAATTCCTATTAATCTCGCCTCCCAAAACCACCTCTAACATCAAAGACTGGCTCCCACTACTCACCGCCTTGAACTGTACCCCATATATTGTTGATTCAGCCAAATCCGAGGGAATAACACTAGACATCAACCTCTCCATGATGAATCAAATCAGCTCCACAAACAGAGCGGCCAATTTCCATCTCCACATCTTAAGAAAACTAAAGCCTTTCCTGCCCAATGCAGATCTCAAGATGGCGGTTCAGGCTCTTGTAATCGCCACACTTGACTATGGGAATGCTACCCTTGTTGGCCTACCGAAAATGAAACTAGCACCGTTGAGGGCTACCCTCCATGCTGCTGCATGGCTCATCACAGGCGTAAAGAAAAATGATCACATCACCCCAGCACTCCACTCTCTGAACTGGCTACCTTATGAATCGAGGATCCACCTAAAAATAGCATGCATGACATACAAAGCCATCCACCACAACACTCCTCGCTACCTGGCTCAGAAACTGGTGCTATCCAGAAGGAATAGAGCTTCTCGTAGTACATGCTACCTACTGCTGAAACCCCCATAATTTCACAAAAAGATAACCTAGAAGAGATCTTACTCTGGAATTGCCCCAAGAATTATTTGGAATTCTCTTCCCCCTGAAATCAGGACCATCCCTTCATTCGTTCTTTTCAAAAACGAAGTAAAAATGAGACTACTGAATAATCTCCTTCCTATCTGAGGCGACTATCCATGCCAATTTGATTTCTTTGCTGGTGTTTTCACTATGTCTTTTTGTATTATCTTTTCATGATGTATTTTCTATATTTTACTCCTTGTATATTTAATGCTATTTATTAAGTTGTACAGCGCTCTGACACCAACATTTTGGTCATGTTCGCGCTTTATAAAACTTTATAAATAAAAATAAAATAAACAATGGGAATTGTATAATCTCAAATTTTAGGAGCAAGAAGTTTTGGTACTCCACAGAGCAAAAGAATACCACCTTCTGTTGTTCCTGAGTTAAATGTGGTGATTTTAATGAATTAATTGTATACTGCCAGGCTGAAATGTGATTATTCCGGCACCACATACGACTAGAAGAGGGAGCAAGAAAAGTATGCTCAACCATTGTGCTATTAATGTCGAGCCATGATGTTTAATGAAGGATTGGCACGGAGATAACAGACTGGAGAATCATCCAGGGATTTATTCTTTAAATGTTACAATTTCCATGACTCTTTAGAGGTCACCTTAGTGGAAAGACATTGGCTGCCCTCAGCACCAATCTCTGCTCTATCCAGACTGCCCAACTTGACAAGACTCTTCTCCCAAAATAATAGCATTTTACAAGAATTAAAGGAATTCTACCTGAGTAACTAATACTGGAGACTATTCCTCTCTTAGGCCCTGACTAGGAGCTGCACAGTACGGGCGGGGTGATAACTCTGCACCCCTAAACACCAGTATTGTGCAATAAGAACCCTCCAGTACCATGCAAGCACAAGATAATCCCTGCGGAAAGGCAAATAACTGTGTGTACCCAGGGTGGCATTCTGCATGGCATTCCCTCTCCAAGGGGATTCAGGTTACCATTCAAATTTATCACCTGTCCTGAGCAGGTGGGAAATGTGAGGGCTCAGGCGGGGTAGGGTAGGGGGAGGTGCATGGACAGGGTGGGGGAGGGAAGGTGAGGATATTGCTTGGCAGGTGGGGCACTGCATTTGTCGATTTACATCATGAGTTATGTATTCCTGTCAGGTGCTATAGCTTAATATATACAACAGGATTGTGGCCTTCAATTTAACATGGCATGTGTCCCCACTGTTTTGTGGAGCCGTGCACCTCACCAATGGTTGCCAATACAACTGAAATGTATTCAGCGGCCCAAAGGGTGAGAGCATTTTAGTGGCCAAGGGATCTTAAATTCTTTTTGTCACAGACACCTGAGCCTCATTTACCCTATCAGCAATCCGATGTAAGAAGAAATGGGGATAATTATTTGTATTTAATTTTTACAAAAAGAACACGTTGTTCAAGGGGCACTTTACTATAAATATAATCTTGTGACTTTTAGTTGCAGTAGTGAGAAAAAAATCACCACACGTTAGACTAGAGAAACAGTGTGCAGAGGACTGCCTACTCCATTGTAAGAATGCCCTGCACACCTTGACCTTCGCTACAGACACCAGAGCCCAGTATTTTAGACCACACACAAACCTGTGCTGCACGGCTTTAATAGAACTTCCTACAAGTCAACAGATCCCTCCAAGAAAATTTAGAGTGTGATCAGACATGATCTAGTTCATCACTGTAGAAAGGTGGGCTTCATGACGGCCAATGATGGTTATAATAGAACTTCTCTCTGTTGAGGTACAATTTTGTACTTAGCATGCGTTGTCTATATTCTCCACCTAACGATGACCTGGCTGAATGAATTAAAACATGCACAAGACATACTGTCTGCACCACACAAGATCATCTTACTCTCCCAGTAGCCACAGAGCCATTCTTGAGCTACTCTTGTGCAACAACTTGCCACACAACGGATTACGTTGGCGGTCCCAATTCTGGAGACAGAGATACCAGCCTCTTTCATGCTATCCTTCAAGATGGGCTGTACAAGTCTGCTTGTGAACATACCAACAGCCAATCTGAGGATTATAGTGGGTTTCATAAAGTCTAGAGTTATGTGTGCTTTGTGTCTATGGCCTTTGGAGGAGGCCATTTTGCTGTTCAGCCTGAATTGTTAGTTATAAGGTGAGTCCCCCTGTACTCTCTACTTCTTTACAGACTGACCAATATGAAGGTAGGCATTGGATGAACTGTAGCAAAAGCAAAGCTGGCGAAGGTGCCTGGAGTTGCAGATACTGAGGTAAAAAAGCTAGTGGGGGTCGGGGGATGGGACAATGCAGAACTTGAGAAGAATAAAAAGAATAATCCCCTTTGATCTCTAAAGACTGTATTCTTGACCAAACGCATGCTATATCACAGTGCGGAGCCTAGCGCACATTACACAGTATGGTAGCTAGTTGTCAAGAATAGTAACCAGGCTTAGGAAAGGGAAATATCTAAGTAAGCTTTCTTTTCAGATAAGGGACTCTATGTACTTGGGACGCATTGCCATTAGAATATTTGCGAAGCATCTCTGACGCCACCCAAGAATACTTTTTGCTGCAATGATGTGACTTAAGTTGATTTTGAACTGATTAGCCAAAAAGCACCAGGAAAATAGAATATCTTGTGCTGAACCTTTGGGTTCACCCACATGCTGCCCCCCACAGTCCAGGCAAATGAACTCAAGCACAGAGTCAGAGTTTTACCAGGAAAGCCCAGAGTTGCTTTGGCTTACAACTACCGGTAGAAATAACGTGACATCATTGCTTTCATCCCAGGGTCCTGCCTTAATGACTCTGCGGGTATTGGCATGGAGACTCCTTCGCGCTCTTTCTTGTGGTTGTTTCTGCACCAAAGTCCATTGGATCACCTTCTAACTCAGCAAAGCAGCAGGGGTGGCAAACTATTAAGTGCTCGTATTACCAAATTGGAACCAGGCAAGAGCACATGACTGCTTTCTAAAGCCATACCTGATGCTACCAGCCCAAGATAGTGGAATTCTACTCATCGGAATGGCCAGAAACCGCACAGAAATCTGTGTTGTACCAAGGCTGCTGTGCCGCACAAATCAGCTAAGGAGGAATGCCCGGCAAAACCTTGAGAGCTATTACAATTTTGCTTGACATCCTACCCTTAGTAATTTGGGAGTCAGTCCTGTTCCATTACTTACAATATACATATTTCGTGTTTTACCTCCACTAAGCCAAGTAGTTCCCTCTCACCTCATGCTGTTGGCTGTTTGGTGTATCTTTGTGCCTCCTCTGAGGTGCTTGTATTGCACTGCAAAAGGGACTATCTTACATGTCATAAGCACACTGAAAGGTCACAACTCACTCCTTTCTCCCATGGACACATTAACTGTATATGCAATCCCTGGACAAGCATGATCCTTCGTTTGTACTTAATGGATTATTTTTGATATAAAACTACCTGTAACCATCATGCATCCTAGAGAGGAAAGTGGCCTTGATCCTTTGGGATACCCTTCTTGAAAACTCCTTGTTATACACCGATTGAGTTCTAAAATGACTTCTTACCTTCTATATTTATATGTCCAACAACTGCTCAGGGCCAATTAATGTCAGTAAACATGTAATTTGTTGTTAAGATGCAAAAACATTAAAGGTGGATGCCCTGCTTGTCCGCTAATGTCCACAGTGTAAATCTGTATTATCAGTAGCAGTGTTGTGAGACAGATTGGCTGTTCTACTAAATGCCCTGCTGGCAGTAGATGGCATCATGAGACCGGTCACTGAGGGGTCTGATAGGGGTACCAAACTGCAGCACTTCTGATACCTGTTTTCCTGTTTCTATTTCCTCAGGATGCTTCACAAAGTTATTCCTTGCTGTCGTTAGTTTGCATGAAAACATTTAAGTGCATTATGAGATTTAACAAATTAGATTTAACGTTGGTGTTGTGCCAAAAAAGTGGTGCAATTCTGATGCAAAATCTGGGACTCAACTAATACATTTAAGTTTTTTTAAACACTGCCACAAAGAAATTGGCAACAAGGAGAAGCATGGCAGTAGATCTGTTATGCTTAATTGGTTGCAAAGTCTACATTTAAAAATGTTTGATTGGGTTAAGACATCTGCTGTGAAGGTGCCCAGTAAATCTCAAGGAATAGTAATAATGGTGAGATAACCCTGGTGGTTAATGCACTTGCTGGAGAGATCTGCGTTTTGTAAAGTCCCAGATTTGAATCAAAGGAGTAGAGAAGGTAAATGTGTCTCCTGCAAAGCACATCATCTAACATGCAGATGAGAGATTTTTATTTTATGTAGATAGTGAAGTGAGTTTCTG
The DNA here is from genome assembly GCF_964204655.1 of Triturus cristatus. Lineage (NCBI taxonomy): Eukaryota > Metazoa > Chordata > Amphibia > Caudata > Salamandridae > Triturus > Triturus cristatus. The sequence continues at coordinate 682,350,670 of NC_140581.1, forward strand.
CTTTTAACACAGAGATCACTTTGTTACCTGCAGTTCATAAATTGTAATCCTTCTAAAAGACCACAGTGAGGTGTGAAGGACGTGACTCCTACTCCTTGTAACCCTCACTGTCTCATGTAACTCATCTTGTACATTGATTTACACATGTACATGATTTATTGTCAATGTATATATAATATGTATGTTAGGTGAAGAGCTCTGACACCCTGCATTGGGTTGCCGAGCGTTATAAAAGAAGTAAAATATTGCTATTGAAATTGTTATTTGTGCATAACTGGGACAAACAAACGCACCTGACATTCTTACAGTGCACGCATCACTCATATACAGGGACTGAAAAAAGGCAAAAGCTGCCCCTCTTAAGTACCTGTGAGAAGATAACAAGCTGTGTGCCTTTGTTTCCCCTCCATGGCATTTACATTTAAGTGTGAGGTTCCAGCCCCTCCAGTCAGGGTATTCAAACAAAAGGAGACCTGATGGCCCCTTAACTTCGGCCCAGCTGGAGGTGAAAAAAAGCTCCCTCCCTGCCTGCACATTGCAGCTGGGAATGGAAAGCAGACAAGATACAGGCGCTGCTGAACGTGTCCCCGTGTCTGAAAATTACACCAGGACAAGTTCAGCATATTTCTGTGGGGCTCAACTTCTTGGCAGGGGGGACGGCGTCCACCCTGTGAAATTAGTGGGTGGACGCCGTTTACCTGAGTGTACACCCCGACTTGTGCCCTGGGTTTCAAGGTCTTTATAAAAGACCCCGTCCCTGCCCCCGAAGCGACTTAACTGGATGTGAGCCCCCCCCCTAAAATCCCATCAGAGGCATAAAGCAGAGGGAGAAAGGTGTGTAGCCTGACAGGGGAAGGATGCGCTAAGTTCCTGTCTGCTCACATTGTCGCCCTGTGCATGAGGCAGGCAGGCAGCCAGATAGCTGCAGCACAGCGCCTGCACCTCCGCCTAGGTTTTTTTTGTTTTGTTTTTTAGCAAAGCCCCTGCTCACTCCTCTCTGCAGGAGCCTGTGTCAGTGAGGTCTCTTAGGAAAGCAGCAACTCGTTGGGGCGTCCGCCTGTCAGTCAATGTCAACGGAATCTTCCTAAATCAGCTATTCAGTCAGCCTCACTGCCCTCGGAAACCAGAGTTGCAGCCTGCGCCCGGATCCCTCCTCCGAGCCTTGTACAAACTGAGCAGTCCCTCTTTTAAAGGGCAGTCGAATAAGAATTGTTTGAGATTCACAGATTGCCCCTACAACAGAAAACAGACCAACTACAAAACACAGATCACCCCGCCGCCCTGCTCTCCCAGGAAGACAGTTTGCATCCAGTGCTGCAGCTGCAGTGATACTGGGATTTCGGCGCGTTAAGGGCCCACTGCACCCAATTAGTCTGTGTTTTTTTTAATTATCTCGAAAACAAGATATGGGGGAATGGATTGCAATTTCCTTGCTTGCTTAGGGCCCATGGCACCTGTGCTACGCCACTGGCTCATTGGAAGTGCAACTGCAGCCTCACTGGATGAAGGAGCACCGCATAACTACTGCTGGCCAGTCAATCACTGCAGAAAGAACGCGAGCAGCAGCCCCGCACACCAGTCACTGGTTTGGTGGTGCGCGGGTACTCACCACCACAACCTGGAGCAATCTCCTCCAGCGGATGTGGTTCGGAGAGCTGGTGCAGACTCAGACAGAGTTGTTTTGTTTCATTGAACAGACACAGCTAATACACTGGTATTAGGGAAAATCATTCAAGCTTTTGGGATCTCAGAGAACGTGGAAGCGTTGGCGCTATACAGACACTGGTAACATCTAACGACTGGAGCTTATGCATAAATCAGTCCGCGTCTGTGTTGGTCCCATTAAAAGTATAATCACTCCAGAGAGACAGCAGCGGTACAAATGGTCAAACCCACAGAACTTGCTGCATCCACTCAGACTGTATTGTAAAAGTAGCCCAACAGAGTCCAGATAGAGGAGGCCTAGCAACTGTTGAGGCAACAGGGTTTTTAATAATAAGAAGGAATCATTATGTTTGTACCGGGAGATGCTGGTAATGGCACTGGACAGACCTCCTTAATGCAGTATGGACTTTTATCTGCATGTGCTGAAAAGATATGGTAGAACTGCAATTGTATTAAATTGAAAGTGTAATACACATTAGCTCAATGTATTGTATGCATGAAAACACACACACACACACACACACAGAAACTTTAAAGAATTAAATGTATACATCAGTGGTAGAACTACTGATGGGCACCCTGCGGATTGTGGTGAAGAGCCGGCCCCAGAGACTCCACACCTCACACAAAGGCAGGCATCTCAAGTGGAATGGGACCTGCCTTGGAGGGCTTTTTGCGCCACAGCAGTAGTATATAGGTAGCCACTTGAGTAACGCGTCTGGTACAAACCTTTTGGAAAACTATGTACATAATTATTAAACAGGTCCAAAGTTATTAGCTTTAGAAAAACGCTTTTCGGTTGACCAACGATCTCCGATGTAACTAAAGAGCCATTATTACAAGTCATTGATTTAGTGTTTTTTTTCAATTGTACGGACTAACTTCTTTTGCATCATACATGGAAATTTACAAAACGTCTTTGCATGGATTTTTCCATACATGCTTCCTGAACTGTGCTATCAATGTGGGCTCAGAATAGGCCGCCAATGCGGTGCATGACAGCACACCCTGTGCCATTGTGCCCCCGTCATCGAAGATGTCTTTACTAAAGCGAGGCATACACGCTGGCGACGGAGACTGGTTCCATCGCTAGACCCATTACTCCTGGTGATGCAGCGCGTGCCATCAATCGACCGCTCCTAACTCACTTGGTCGCAGACTTTTCATTTGTGATTGTGATTGATTCTCCTGGTTCCCCACTAATCAGAGTAAAACCCTTATAGATCCAGAACACAGTTTCCTACTAATCCCATAGGGAGAAACAGATCAGCGCAGTGAGCAACGCTCGCCAAGCTCTCTATTTCAGAGAACAATTACCAGGCCAATGACAGTGAGCGGTGGCCGGGGGAGCATTTGTGAAAGGAGGGGATGATGGCCGAGGCAGTTGGGGGTGGGGTGGTGGAGTTGGGGTGGGAGTTACGATTCAGCTAAAATTAGCAAAACTAACAGCACACCTCAGTAGTATTAATGTGTGCAATCAACCTCATTTAGGAGTGCAAAATCCCGTTTATGTCTGACAAAACTTGAATTTCTCAGGCATAACTGGACTTCACACAAAGGTATGCAGCATGGCATAATGTTACGTGTCAGCGAATCTCACAGTGATGGGTTGCAGATCTTTTGGGTGCAGACACCTGCGAAAGGATGTGAACACCCACAATGTTACCCCTTTGTTAAGATATTCACAAAACGTCACACAGAGTTAATCCCATGAAATCAGTTGCAAATGTACTCATGTCAAGTCTAAGAAAAACGTTTATAGGGTTGAAAAATGGAGGATAACCCCCCTCAAAATGTGTGGAGTGTGAGACAAGGGGTATCTCCACACTGAACTTTTTCTCCAGTGGTTGAACAAAAAACATTAGCATGCATCATGTGCACAATAACAGCCACCCATTTGCAAACATACACTTGCTTCATTTTGTTATGCATAATTGTTTATTTTTTAAGATTCGTTTTTACTGCCATTTTCAACACACTACACACAGTCCCTTGTTTTCCTCAAAATAACTAGTAGTCTCTTCCACCAAATATTTCCTAGTGTCCCAGTCCATGAGTTCTAGGGGATCGAGTTGCCACCCCTGTACCCCACCGGGCCCCTGGCATGTTGCGATCATTGGGGAGGGGTCCGAGATGTCTCTTGGCAAGTACTGCACCAGAGATCAGCCAGCCCCATATAGCCCAGCCGGGTGTGTGTCCTCCTAGGTGTCTGTCAGGATTGTGTTATTTAGGTCCAGTCCTCCTGTGCCATCAGATTGAGCTCCCCCCACTTAAAATCGAAAGGGTGTCTGGCACAGCCCCCAGCCAGTCTCTCAGTTGGGCTAGTCCTTTGGTCTAGAAGCCCTGCAGGAGGTATAGTTAGAGAGAACCCGTTCCAAGTACTGGAGGCAGCTGCCTTGCAGCCATCTGGGGGCACCCACGTCTGCACAATATGGAACAGGACATTTTTCCGTAGCAGGATCCCCAACCCCCCAGGAATCTATTGAGAATCCAGGGTCTACCAGCAGTTTGTACGGTCCCTTGTTAAAGAACCAAGACCATTAATATTCCATGAGAGGACCCGTAGGCTACCCCAGGATTTTTAGCCCTTGAGCTTCACTTGTATCCATGCAGATTCTGCCAATCAAGAATGTCACCGCAATAGCCACTGTCTGGCATTATTAGGTCCCCAATTGTAACCACCCCCCTCCCCACATCCTTCTGCAGTGAGCTTAGAACTACCCACCCCCCTAATGCTCAAGATGCCGGTCATCTCCCCTGTCGTAGTCACTGTCCCAGCTTGTCCACTATGTTCAGAACTTGGAGAATGGAGGTGGGCCACGGCACGCAGATCCCAATGTATTTTTATACAATCAAGTTGGCCGTCATGGGGGTTACCACTGGCGGTCTCCCCGCCGGTTCATCTCCCATGGCGCGGGTCTCCACGTGCATTGTGACTTTATTAGCATCCAGTGCTGACCATCAATTTCCAGTAGACAATGCCCAGCTACCCTGGATTTCGGCAACCACCCTCGCCCTTTCCGACTCTGCTTGTATTTTTGCGGGTGTGGACCCATGTCTACGCTGTCTCCCCGTCGCAGTCTCGGAGACAACCTGTGCTCCTTGATGTTGACCGGGCGGCCTGGCATGGGGAGACCCTTTGCCTCCAGTCAGTCCCACGACTCTGCTGTCATCTCAAAGAAATGGGAGCTCTCCAGATCCATGCCACGTAGCTTGGCAGGGAATAGTAATGCATATTTGAGGTTCAAGTTTTTAAATGGTTGCGTAACCTCAATGTATGACTCTCTCTGCTTTTGAACCTTCGTTGTGTAATCTGGATAGATGTTAACTAAGCCTCCATTCAATTGCCAAGCGTCGTGGACTCTGGCGACTTGCAGGATATGGACTCTATCACAAAAGTTCAGGAGCCATGCCACTATGGCCCTGGGTGGGGCCCCCGGGGGGAGGGCCTGCCTGGCACTCTGTGGGCCGTTTCCACAGTAAACAGTTTGAAACGTCTCCCCTCTAGCACCACTGAGCCTAGGGTGGTCTTATTATCTCGGATGGCTGCCAGGATAGCCGCAGTCTCTGGTCTGCACTCTCCGACTGGCGACCACCCGTGATCCCCTTCAGTCATGCAGACTCCTCCTGGTGCTCTTGTTTTGCTCCCCATCTTCAGTACTTAGGTACTTCATGCATTATGTAAGGCAGACCAGGGGGCCCCCTGCGACTGGACTTCAATGTGCTGACTCGGGGCCTCAGGGGAGCCTCCCACGCTGTAAGGTCCATCCTGCGCCACCCCGACCGAAGTAAAGCAGGCCGGGGCCGTCCCACAGCTGGCATGCTGCAGCACCCCTCTCCTCCCCCAAGAGCTCGCACTGCCCAACCACACCACCCACAGGCCACAGCCATCTTCCCGAACACACCCTCTGAGTAGGCACTAATGGGGAGCACACACCAGCACCCAGCAAAGCGCCCCAGCCACCATGTGCACCAGGCCCGGGCCTCATGCCATCTGCAACACTGACACACGGTCACCGACTGCTGGTCCCAGTTGCGCACTCTCCCTGTAGCACACAGTTTCAGAGGCCGCCTCCTCACAATTGGTGGCCTCCTATTAGGCCGCCGTTCTTCTGCAAGCCCACACTTTGGTACGCTGGCTGCCAAAGCAGCACTGGTGCTCCCTGGCCGCAAGAGAGAGTGACTGAGGAGAGCGACACCTCCTTTCCTGCCAGAACTCAGGCACCACTTGACAGTTTTGGGGCCCCAGGGCTCAGGATGATTGCTTCTGTGGGCCGCCGGAGCTCCAAGGTCACACGACTGACTCTATGAGGCTCCAGGCCACACCCCCTCCATTATTATTATCTTCACGTCATAGGTGGAAGAAAGTGCCTGCAATGGAATATTTTTCATCTGTCTTGGGAAGACAATCAAAGTCCACATTCGTCTCTGCAAATTCTTATTGTCGGTTCGAAATGTATAAAATAACGAACTACCCTTCAATTCACTGAAAGCACTTCAGCACCTCGCGTAAGAAGCATGATGCGCCACACAATTGAAGATTGCATGTGTGTATTCATGGAAAGCAGCAACCGTTATATATTCCCAGGGATATTTCTGTAATATTTTGTGACTTTCATGAAAGTTAGAAATGTGTTCCAAATTTAGAAGTAACACAGTAGGAGTACATTTCCAACTTTAGTTGTGCATCAGTCTCCTCATGACTATTTTTCTCTGGTTTGATTCTTTTTCTCCACTTCAGGGATCAAATATTTGATCAGATTGCTTGCCACATAAACCTGTCCTTAAGGAAGGACTTGAACATTTGACTATTTTGTTATAGTTTCCTCAGGTTTTTTGTAAACACGTCCAATTGTGTGGATCTGCACTGCAACAAGATGCCCTTCTTGGGCGAACACAGCAATCTACAAGTCATTTTCCATTCCATTCCAGGTAGGTGTGGAGTTTCCCAGGGCTCTTCCTTGAACCCTATGCTTTTCAATTTTTACAACACCCTACTGACTTGTCTTATATGACCCTTTGGGCTTCATCTCAAGTCTTATATTTATGACACCCAAATAGTCAATTTCTTTAACATTGATCCTAGAGCTGCTGCTCAGAATGTCTGTTCTTGCTTATCTGCTGTTGCCTTTTGGATGCAAAACAATTATTTAAAGTTCCTCAGAGACACAACCCAAAACTGTGGTTCTCATTTCTGGCAGACCTCCCTCAGACTGGTCTGACAACTGATGACCACTTGAAAATAGGTGTGGTCTCTGTTCAAGCAGCCAAAAACCTGCTTACGCATATTAACAGAGTCTCCATTTCCTGTTTCTATTTCCTCAGGATGCTTCACAAAGTTACTCATTGCTTCCATTAGTTTGCATGAAAACAGTGGTTCAAGCAATTATTATTTATTGACTGTACTACTTAAACTCTCCCCACCATGGGCTTCCTGAGCGTTCGTTATGTGTCGCCTACTTATTCAAAAGACTGGAAGTATTGGCCAACAGGGCAATGGAGTAGTCGTATTTTCTCAACCATCTGCTTAACCTTTAAAGCATCAGCTATTATTAGCGTTCCCCTTTGCCCATCCTATCAGCAGAAAGACTAGAGAGCCAATCCTGAGGGCTCATGAAGGTGGATGAGTGGTGCCCATGGTTGGACTGGCCTTTATGCCAACCTGGCAGTGCCCGACTGGCTTGTCTCATCTGACAGATTGGTGTATGGGCTGTGCTTTTGACTGTTTGTGGGCCTGTTTTATGGTCTGGTGGGCCAGCTTTACTGTTTATTTATCTGTTATTAACCACTAATATTGCCTGCATCAAGCAAAAAAACACGCAGTTTACCATATCTTGCAAAACACCTATTCAGCTTGTCTTTACATGTTTTAATCAGGCCCAATTTGCAAATGTCAGCCACTTTTTAGCAGTCTGATTCGCTATTGAGAGCTACTTTTAATTTGGTGCCCACGCCTATTTTTAGTCCCAGTCTGACCCTGGTGGTGCCTCTGAGGATCCCCAATCATCACACAGTCAAAGTCCACCTAGCAAGGCCACAGAACCAGGGCCTTGATCAGGGGCAACCACACATGCTGGGTGACGTAGGTGGTGGTGAAGATTGGTAATTCTTGGCTGCACTGAAAATAACATTGCTGCAACAGTCAATTATCCTGGGGTGACACTGATCCAGTAAGGTGATTTACCGGGGTTAGGCATCGGAGCCTTCCCCTCCAGAAGTAGGGAGCACAGAAAATGAGTCAGAATAGGCACATACAGCAAGCCTCTTGGGACTGTAGGGGATAACTGACAAAAATGCCTTCCAGACACCTGCATATAACACACCAGTGTCACATCTGTTGGAGCCAGACTGCGTTCTGGAGGGACACTGTGCAGAGAATTGTGCAAACATTCTTTTGGAGGCATCTATGTAGCCTAGATTTGAGATCACGGCATCAAGCAGGGAGAAGAGGGTAATGGCAGTCAAGGACATGTTTAGTGTCAAAGCTTGCAAAAAGTACAGATGCTGGTAATGACTTGGGACCGTCACAAACAGGCAGCAATTCTGCTGAATGGGTAGAGTTGACATAACGTAGGCTTTCCTGCACCAGTTTTTCATCAAAATAAAAAGTAAAAGATTGGCACAGTCAGGCTGGATTTTAAAAGCTGCCTCGAAAAAATCAACAGTTATCAGGAAGCACTGGGGAACAGAAGGGATAACCTCCAACAAACAGTTGATGAGAGGTCTGAGATACAACATCATGTGTGTGCGGAAGCAAGAAGATTCAGCAAATAGATTCTGGTGAAACAATATTCAAATAAAGGAATCCCACAAGGCATGGAAGGGCAACATATTCAAATCTATGTGCAGATCTCTTACAGGCAATACTGATGGCCCTATGCTAAGGCTTATCCATATTCACAGAATAGGAGAAAGGAAAGGAGGTCCACCCACAAATCTAATCACCAGAATCATTTACTTTCATGAGAAAGAAGACCTAGAGACCAAGGGTTGTGGAACAGGTGAGTGGTTGTATCAAAGCCACAAGTGCACATCTTTCAAGATCTGGCACAGATCACATTGAAGCGTCGAAAAAACTTAAGGCCAGTAACAGAAGTATTGCAATTCCGAAACATTTCCTACCAATGGGGACACCTCTTTTGCACTATCTTTAGATGGGAGGAGAGAAAAGCAGTTGTCAGGTTACTCGAGGAAACAAGGACGTTTGTGGGGCTCGTTGACAAAAACACAGCTGAATCGAACAAGAGCCTCCCAATGGGTGAGAACATGAGGAGCCAATCAAGATGGTATACTGTAAGGTGGAGCGTGGACACGGAAGCCATTCTCCAACAGACATGGCAGCTGTGAAGGCTTAGGTCATACAATGCCTGAAAAAGGTAAAAGGAACAAGAGATGTAACATACACCACTAAGGATTCTGACACAGACTCTTGTCATGGTGATATCTGTGCCTGACAGAGGACTGTTCCCAAACGAGTAGAGATTTCAAGAATATGACACAGGAGAGAAAAGTGGAAACCAGGGAGTCGACTAGGTCGACTGCAGACTTACCATTTATGTTTAGGGGCATTAATAGTGGGGGTCATAATTTCATATTGGCCTCAATTTAAAAGTTGTTACTCTTTAACAAGGCTATTTAAAAATTATTACTTTACCTAGATGCACATGGGGTAAGCGAGGGTATCCCCGACAACTAAAAGATTTGCATAACCCACTCATGCTCACATATAACCATCTACTTAGAGTCGTTCACACATCTTGTATACCAAAACACATTTCTCATTACAAAAATAGTCAATCGGAATGTGAAGGGCCTAAATGCTCCAGTAAAGCATAAAGCAATCCTAAAATTAATGCAAAACATGAAAGGAGATTTCTGCTTGTTATATGAGACCGGCCTGCTTTCAAACGATGGGTCTTGCCTCAGTAGTAGGAAGGAGTAGTAAAAACAAGTTTTCATTTAGACCTTAAGTTTATAAAACAAAAAATCTATGCCAGCGTCTCATTATAAAGCAGTATAAACACACAATCACATTAGACCAGAACTGCCATTAAAAACCTTCTCAACAAATATGTTACGTCAATAAATTGCATCTTATAGAGCAGCAGGATTTTATCTCTTCTATTCAGTATCATACTTCATAAAAATTGTTTATAAAATGAAATGCCTCACTGATAAAAGATGTAAACAACAATAAATTAAAATTTTCACTACGTAGTTCACAAGTACAAAGACTATCCTGTTCATTCTACCACATATCTTATCCTCACTTACATACAAAAGAATAAAAACAGACCAAAGTTTCAATAAAAGCATACGCATCTGAAGGTTGGGTAACTCCGCCAGGTATGCATAAGCTTTATGTGCCTGCCAGGATTCAATTAGAAAACAGGAGGGACTCATGGTAGCCAAATAATATAAATCTGCAAGCCTAGACTCCTGCACACACATTCATTTAGATCTTTTTTCAGAAAATAACTGGGACTGCGCCACCTTACACCCGGCAATATTTAAACTTTCTGCAATTCTCAAACGCTGTGCTATTACATGTTTTGCCCATGTCAGCTCACTCTTGCAGAATTTAGAGGCACATCAGGCCGAAATATTTTGGCCAGAACAACAAAAGTGTTAATACCAGAAGCGCAGAGTCAAATTTCACACAACAGTTCCAGGATTGCAGGCAGGATTCAGCCCTTACTGTCGGTGCCATTGTACCTTTAGGGAGCCCAGGTAATTTTTTTAACATTTGCCTTCAGCCTTATCCCACCTGAAGTTTGTACCCAGAGATACAAGTTCTGCCCCATACAAGCAACGCGACGGCACCATTGCCCTGTAAGCTGTAAATACTAGAAGCAGGGACAGCCTTCTGCACTCCTATAAACTTTGTTAGCCCCCGGCCCCACCCATGGTTAACACTCGAGATTCTGTGGTTTCCATGTGCACATTCCATTTTGTTTCATTAAATGTCATACATAGGTATTTATATGAGGTACCTTCTTCCACTGCTCTATCTACAATAGACCAGGTATAAGGTTTGGGCTTTCTCCCAAAGACAACAAAGATAGTTGTTTCCATATTAATGGCTAAATCATTTGCTACGCAATATTTACGGAAATCTTAAGTTTCGTTTGCAGACCCACCTGAGTCAAATCAACTTCTGTTACTCAGAAGGAGTATTCAGTTCCTTAAAGAGGGGGTTTAGTGGGGCCGGTACTCAGATGAGGCATCAGATGGGGGATCTGATTGCTCGGGAGCAAGAGTCCTCACACACCCAGATGGTGTCATGCTTCATCAGAGGGCGTGCTCCTGGTTTGGCCGGCACTGCCACGCCCGACAGGCCTCTCGAAGGGGATTTTTGCTGGAGATCTTTTGTTTTTTTGCTGGATGAGAAGTGTAGGTCCTCCAGGTGTAGATTGGTGTAGGTAGTTTAAAATAGACTAAGTGATACCATAACAATTTTAATATATAGGTCCTCTTGTTTAGGTTAAATAACAACAGTGGTGGCTGAACACAGAGGCAACGGTCTGTTCCAGCTCAAGAAATTGTGCATAGGTTGGTCGGCATTTTTGTTGCTATGTGTAGTCGCTATTGATCCAGTGGCTGGGTTAGTTTTCAAGTGTTAGTCAACAGTGTCCAATCGCAGCTGTTTATCAAAAAGGAGCCTAAGTGTATATTTATACCTTCATGTAGTTAAAATGAAAACCAACCTGAAATGAGAAGTGTAGAAACTGTAACACTCTCGGTATACCTATTACCAAATTGCTGATACACATATAAAATCAATGTATGCCACGGCGGATCAACCCTTAAAGGTGAAGGTGCATAAATCACAAGGTATAAGAAATACACACAAAACTGCTATAGCCCTACTGTTGGTGAAGGGAGAGATAGCTCTGCATTGAGGCAGCATGATCCGCCCCACTGTTAAAGCCTGGTTACACCGCATGACATATTGTGATATGAAGAGTGAGGTATACGCCATGTTACAACCTCCCAATGCAAGACTGACAGATATTTGAAAACCTCTCCATGACAATTTGCTTTCTCTGGAACCTGATACCCAAAGCCAAGACTCTAACCCGCTCCTCATTGAACACTCTTCACATCCGACTATCCAGGGCACTGTCTCATAGATTGGTGCTCCGTAGCCCTGTTTGAACACGCGTGTACCCTCTCAGAGGTACGTGTTTGTTGTACGTATTAGCAGCTCTTGTAACTGCTGCAGTCTCCTCTGTATCAAACTGATGTAACACTGCTTGCTATTTAATGTACAGTCCAGCAGTTCTAGATGTTCTTGTTTACTTCATTGTAGAAAATGATTAAGCGTTAAAAAACACACACCATATCACACAGATCAGAGACACTGATTAGCCAATCAACTCACCCAATTAGGGTCAATAGTAGAGCCCCGTCGGGTGAAAGAAGAGGCTATGCTAATTCTACGGGCTAAAACTAGGATGATAAAACAATTTAGATGGTCAGGGAACTCTCAGATACCTGAAAAGTTTATTTCACAATCCAAAAAATGTGTAGACAGCTGGCCAATACTCAGGGTTTTGCAGCACGCAGAACGCTCGGTAAGCTACCCCAGTCTCTGCCACCTCGGAGGTAGAGAACTGAGGAGGTGAGCAGAGTTAAATACTCATGCTTGGTCGTTAGCAAGCTGCCAGTGGTGGTGATTGACAATCAGTGGAGACTAGACAGCCAATCAGCCAGCAGCAGACCTTGCGGCCACCGCCATATTGGAATAGCCATGTCAACATAGTCAAAGAGTTTCGGGGCTAGACCATGGAGGCACAAGGTGGTCTCCTAGTCGGCACTATGTTTGAAGGAGGCAGGACGGCCCGGGTTAGCATCAGTGCCTAATTTGAGCCGGTGCTTTCCGATGCTCGTCACCGGCACCTAATTGTCAACACCACACTTCCACAAGGTGGCGCTGCTCATGTAATTTAGAGATGAGCAGTATAACAGTTGTTTAGGAAAACAATATACATTAAAAAATTGCTAATACCTGCCTGCCCAGCCATTCCTTTAGCTTTGGGGACCTGGAATATTCTGAAATGTCGCATTTACATGCGAGAGAGATGGTTAGTAGTTATTTTTGTAGCAATCACAAGGGCGATGGGTGGGGCAAGCTGCAGTGGCCTCCTGGTCAGAGCCCTGGTAGTTAATAGTTTACAAAGTAAGCACTGGTTAGCATGTTTCCTAAACTCCAAATTACTTTTAAGGGCTGGGCGTCAACCTTGGTCATATTCGTAAAAGTAGCTGCAATTCTCACAGCATAAGTGCAGGTGAAAATCAGTGAATGCTAGATTTTACTAAAATAAACTAGAGGAAATCTCAAGGGAGTTAGCTGCTGAATTGGGAAGGTAGTGGGCCCGCAGTGTATCGCAAATTGTTGATCAAAAGGTGTAGACGTGGGGTGTCAACCAAGGGGTGTTTAACCAGTGTGGAAATAAGGGAATGATAGGTGGATTCATTCATGAATGGAAGGTGAAAGATAGTAACGGTAGTCTCCCAGTGTAGTGAAACCCTCAGAGTCCTCACATTCAAATTAGGGAATAGTGTCAAGGAAATGAAATGGATGGAATTAATTATCCATCTCACTCCAAGGGATGTCGTTCAAGCCAGTTTGGTATGTGGCAAGACAAAATACCCAATTTCGTTCCCTCCGGAACAGAGTATTTTTGCTCATGTGTTGGTGGGCTTCCAAAATGGTCCAGTGCATGTCATCAGGGGTATGATTAAGATTGAGGTAATGGGTGCTCATTTTTGTGACTGTTTTTTGCAGCAGATGCCGCTGCTGTGTTCCATTATCTTCACCTTGTCCGGTCCTAGTGGACATTCCAATGTATCTTTGTTACAGGGGCAGGAAATCAAACATGCAGTTTCTATAATTGCAATTTCTGTGGGTCTTTTGCACCCAAGTGTTGGACGTGTCGCGTCTAACCTATTTGGTTGGTTCAGTGAAGGCAAAAACACCACAGGAGCCGGAAGGAAAATTACCCCTTATAGGGGGGAGGGCCCAGAAGGGGCATTGGTGGAGCCCTGTAGTTTTTCGTGGTCTAGTCTAAGGTCACCAGCAGGTCAATCTGACTCATACTGTTAGTCTCTTCAATCAAGTTCAATACGTCTGTTGTGTCCATGAGAAAGGAAAAAGGTTTTGTGACCAAATATTGCAGGAAGTGATCACAAAATTTTGATAAAGGTCCCAAAAGGGAACCTAATCCTGACACAATGGGTCTGCCCGAGGTTTGACCCCTTTGTGGATTTTTAGGAGGATATAAAAGTAGGGAATTTTTGATCTGTTGTTTACCAAAAAATCAGCCTTGTTTTTGCTCATCCACCTTTGTGTTTCGCCCGAGGAGACTATTGAGGTGATCTGGGTATTAAGTCTCCCTGTTGGTTTCTAACTGTCAGGAGTATAATGTTTCTGGCTAGCAAGGTGGTGGAGAAAATTCCTTGTTGTAGCCAATAATGGACATGATCACTATCGCCCCTCCCTTGTTTTGAGCTGGAACAGATCATTACCTCTGTGTTCAGCCACCACTGTTGATTTTTAACCTAGATAAGAGGACCCATATATTAAAATTGTTAGGGTATCACTTAGTCTATTGTAACCCTCCTACACCTACTCCAGAGCACATACATCTACACTTCTCATACGGCAAAAAACAAACAACCTCCGACAAAGAGCCTCCTCGAGGGAATGGGCAGTGCTGGCCCAACGAGGAGCATGACACCCATCTTGGTGTGTGAGGGATCTAGCTCCTGAGCAATCAGATCCCCCTAACTGAAGGATAGGAGTTGTAGGAGGGTTAGTGAGCTCTTTGGCAAAGACTGCATTCAAACATTGAAATCCATTAAAAAGGAGTATAACATACTGAACTCTTTTAAGATTCCACTATAACCTAGTAAAACACTGGGAACAACAGCACTCATTTAAACCACATGCAAGTTGCCTGACCAAAATAATGATGTCAGAGCTATACAAGTTCATGTCAGATGAACAAATACACAGGAAATCACCACCGCAGAACCAATGGCCCATTCAAGGCAAAGGCATGGAAAGATATATACTTAAGAATGCACTCTTAAACTAATTTGTCTGCAGGGAATGAAACCTGGATTAACACTCCGCTCTACCGGTATAAAATGAATTTTAAGTTCCATAACTGGAATGCACAACATTTCCACAGGTGTTAGCACAGAAGTGGCGAGGCACGCACACTAAGCCACATACTTTGAAGCTGCCTGAAATGAAAGCACCCCTTAACATAAATGGAACATTGTCTAACACAAGTGTTCTTACATTCCAGACATATACACACACCTAGGGCAGCTAAATAAGCAAACATACCCTCTCCACTCTACAAAGGGTTAGTAAATATCCTTGGCCTGAGAGGCAGCCAGGTAAGCAACAGCTGCAAGTTGGGGCTGGCTCGAGACATTGACTAGGTACACAGGATCTGCAACTTGTTAGGGATGGAAAAAAACACTGACGCATTTGAGCAGAAAATAATTGAGCCTGAGTGGGGTCCCTTCCTTGACTAACTATCCAAAGAAACTCAAGAGGTCACATGCCAATGATAAACAAGTGTATTGAGAATTATTCAGCAGAAGGACACCCAAGCGCTAGTGTCAAGAGATGCTGGTTATACAGTAGTTAGAAACGGGATTGTTTGGAGGGCGGCACTCCTACCAGCGCAATAAACCCACTCTGAGTAGGTCAAAAAACAGTTCTAAGAGACTCTTTACTCGACCCCTGGCAACTATGGCCAAGCAACAGGCAACAGCAGAGAAATGTATGCTAATTTCAAGCAGTACCAAAAATCTTAAAGCAAAGAAATATTTTCCCTAAACCAATTTAGTATAGAGAAAATGTAATTACCAATAAGATACCAAGATCATCAAAATAGGTTAAGGAGAACCGGGGATACGATTTTTTAATGTTTTACGACACAAAAGAAACTATAAAAGTCAAGCACTATAGAAAAACAACAGTTCAGGGTAGACATGGCCCAAGGTGCAACTTGAGACTGAACAGAATGGACCAAGGTGCAATTTGAGGCATACCGCGATGAAGTGGAGGTGAGGGGCACCAAGCAGTCCCAGGCAAGGGTTTTCCCTTCTGGTCTGTCCTGCATACCGTAGGTCTTCAGGGCAGGTATCTGGGCACCAGGTCCCTCTCCAGCTAGGTATCATAAATTTGGATGCCCTCTTTTGCGTCCCCCAAGCTTAGTATAAAAGTAGGACTCCAGCAGGGCTCTATCCTTAGCCCGACTCTTTTTAATTTATACATGTCCCCCTTGCAACGCTTGCAGAGGCCAATGTCGCCAAGATAATCTCATATGCTGATGATACACAGCTGAACTTTACCTGCGACAAAGGGGCAGATTTTGATGGGGATGAAATCAGGGCCTGTCCTACAAAGGTGTTTAATTGGCTCAAGACAAACCAGCTTAAAGGCAACCCCGATAAATCAGAGATTGTCTTCTTTGGCTTGCCTACTGTGAGCAATTGAAGCCGTTGGTGGCCTGAAGAGCTGTCTTCCCCCCTCTCAGCCCAAACTACGGTAAAAAACCCTGGCATCCTCATTTATAGTACCCTCTCTATGAGATCCCAAGTCCAATCTTTGGTGGGTACCTGCTTTGGCGTGCGTCGTATGTTAAAAAAAAGTTCCTTACGCTTCTCCTATCTGATTCCAGGAAGACAGTGGTCCAGGCTCTGGTGACTTCTAGACTGGACTACGCCAACATACTGTACTTATGCCTGCCTGGCTACCTCCTCCATCGCCTTCAAGTGTTTCAAAATGCCGCAGCCAAGGCGATCCTTGGTCTTGAGCCTAGGACACACATAGCCCCCCCATCTTAAAGCTCTACACTAGCTTCCACTAAAAGAAAGGATCAAGTTTAAGGCCTTGGTGATGTTCTTCAAAGCCCTTCATGGAAAGGGGGTGGGTTATTTCCAAAGGCGAGTCAGCTGCTACATAACAGCCAGATCCCCAAGATCCTCCTCCTCTGATCTTGCTTGCATCCCCAAGGTACGCCTGGCTCGCATGCGGGGCAGATCGTTCAGGTTTTCGGGGGCTAAAGCATGGAAGCAACTACCTATCACTCTGAGAGCCACAACTGATTTAACAGCCTTCAAGAAACTCCTTAAAACCTGGCTCTTCCAGAACTAGACGCGCCAATGGGTCCTGTTATGCGTGTACCTTTAGTGCCGGGACACTCCTGTCGAGTAGCCGCATGCTTTACAAGTATATTATATTCATTCATTCATGCACGGTCCAGACCTTTTTAGTCAGCTGGGCATCTTGGAATATTGAGTCCTACTTTTTGTGCACCAGAAGCAGGTAAACAGGAGGCAAACCACATGAACCTTTGAGAGGAGTTTCAGTCCATGGTTGTCAGCAGGATTCAAGAGTCCTTTTGCGAGTCTTCTTCCAGCAGATTTCATAATTCTTCTTCCAGCAGGACCTTCTTTTTCAGATGGAGTTTTCCCAGGTACAGTCACTGGCTAGCGCACATTTATCCTGTGCACTAGCCAGTGACTGAAGAAAATCTACAACCGTATCCTAACTATTTTCTTGCAGCATCCCACCTCCTTTTGCAGCACTTCCTCTGTCTGACTATAAAATTACCCACAATTCCCTCTTTAAAAAATATGGCAGGATCCAACTGTCACCGGGCAGGCCTGTTTTTAGCTTTTTGGCCACTACCCTACCTGGAAGGGTCAAAACTGGTGTCCCTTCCTACTGTGGCTGGAGCCTAACTGTCTAGGTCGTACCTGGGATGAATAGTAGAATCCCTCCTTAGCATCTCCAAGTCAAAAGATGTAGTGCTAAGGCTGCCCTTTGTTCTGCTAACTGTTCCTGCAGACTCCCAGGTAGCTAAACTGGTCTTAGGAGTCAGCAGGTAAGACCTATTGGCCTCTCCTGGGCCCAGAGGAAAGCCTGTATCCCTGGGCCAGGATTGTTACCTCTCCCAGCCAAATATGTCTTGTGCAGTTCTGGAGGTGTGAGATGGCAGAACTGGTTTACCTTTCTATTGCAACAGGAGAGAGTCTGTCTGGAATGGTGCTTGGAATGTATAGTGGACGCCCCCCCTTGGATATTCAAGTCAAAAAAGCTAGTGCTAAAGCTGCCCTTTGTTCTACAAACTGCTCCGGTCCATTCCGATATTGGTAATCCATGCTAAATGGTCAGATGTTAACATCCTTAGCCGTCCTTCCTGGACTCAGAGGCAGGCCATTGTTTTCAGATCCAAGGACATTAACTCACCCAGCCTGGATCCTGGATCAGTACTGGACTTGAACTTCCCTTTTTCAGGAAACGCACTATTCAGATCTCAACACTGAAGATAAATCGCAACACTCTATGGGCGATAGGGCTGGAGTTAAAGAATATAGGAGACAGTCCTATAGGCCCTATGACCACTAATGTTTCCATCAGAGGGTTCAAGACCCTCACTGGCTTCAAGGGCAGCAACAGCAGCCACAGAGTCATTCGAGAGGCAAAGGAGGTCAAATACAACCGTACCATACTACTAAACTCAACACCGACGGCAAGCAATGAGTTTCTTCTCCTCTTCCCTCCCCTGTTACCCGCTCGGGTAGGGAGAAGCATAACATTTTATTTGGAAGAGTGGAAGAATATAACCAGCAATATATGGATTCTGAATATTGCGGAAAATGGAGTGTCTCAGATTCAAGTATTCACCAACAGCAATGTGTATTCCAGCTTTGGAGATGTAGTGAGTAGTAGATCTGGGTTTAAGCCAGTTCTGGCACAAGCTGCCTAAAGTACATTTTTACAAAGTTACTTTTTTGCTAAAGTGATCAAAATCTGATTTTTTTGTGAAGTTGAATTTTAAAAATTAAGCAAGAAATAACTTCAAAGCGTTTTGCTATCCCTTTCTGAGAAGAAGTGGAAAATAAAGATTTTGACTCCACCTAGGCCTATGTGGGAAAAGTGTGGCCTGACTTACAAAGTGAAACAGCCTTTGAGTTTTATTTCAATGTAAGAACACAGTAAATCTAATAAGTAAAATGCTCTTTTTTTTTTAGGTCTCGCCTGACCCAGCGCATGCGCTGGTCTGGCGAGACTTTTTGAGAGGACTCCAAAAAGTGCTACCAGGCCAGCCTAGAGCTACAGTGCATGTGCGCGGGCGCGCGCGCCGCACTTGACCGCGATTACTTTCACTTTTTCGCGGCCGCTTTAATGTTTGATCGCGATCACTTTTGGCATAGCCAATAAGACTCGCTTTTGGGACCTTATAAGTATTTAGTTATGCAACTGTTGCATGGCTAAACACATAAGGTCCCAAAGGCGAGACCTGTTGGCTATGCCAATGCTTGTTTATATATTAGCACCCTGCTACTTACGACTTGTGAGGCACTCTTATGGGGTGACTAACGAATATATAAAAATATGCTTTTCCTACATAGCAAAGGCATGTTTCCTGCCATGTGTCACTGCAGTGCATTTCAATTGCAGCCTAGGCACAGCACAGTGGTGCTTCTGGCACAGATATATTTTTGCCACATGTGCGGGTAAATATACACTGAAGCCTACACATCATATTTAATTGTCCATGCCATAGGTGTACTTTAAGTACCATTTACCTTGAACGTATATGGATAGTAAATGGTCAAATAGAACGTTCCAAAGTACAGCATCTGTTTTATGGGGAAGCACACGCACTTTCCTACTATTTAACAGCAATAACAGGCAGAGAGTCCTAAAACCAGCAAATAAAGACATGTAAAAATTGGGGCACTGCAAAAAAATTCGGTCATTTGCAGCGGTGGCTCGATTGTTAAACTTCGGGATCATTGCGCCTATAATTGGTCCCCACAGCCCTCGAATATAATGTGAATAAATGTACACTTTAAATATTTCTTTTCGGGCCAGAGGCGCTGTGTATTTTTGTATTTTTATTGGCCATGACCCAGGTTGCTTAGTGGGGCTAAAAAATACGATACAGGCCTGGTCAGGCCATCAACACACACTCGCACTTCAAAGTGTGCATGTAAGGTTGGCCGACTGCCTTTCTGCGACCAGCCTGACATGCGCAGTAGAGGCCTATCACACTCTGTGACTGTCTATGCATAGTGAGGGGAGGGGGATGGGGAGCCGCAGCTGCCTGAACTCAGAATGCGTGCTGAGTCTACCTGCCCGATCCAATCCTGGAGCTGCTCTCAGCAAAGGAGCAGCGTCTTGATTAGCCAGAACTTGCGGCATTTGCACAACGAGTCTGGGCAGCAGCTCCGTTCTCGCTGGGAGACAGAGTAGCAGTGTCTGAACAGAGGCAGCTGAGCAGCGCTAGAAAGAGCCCCGGAGCCAGAGAGAGCCCCGGGGACATGGCTGTAACGGTAAACACCAGCCGTGGGCCTTCCTATTTTTGGGGTCATCACCCCCTCCCCCCCTCAATGCTCTTTGCACGGATCGTGTGTGCAGCACTATTGCTCAGTGGGTGTCACCAGCCGCCACTGTAAACCTCTCAAATTCCTTGCTCTAATCCAGGCGGGCAACAAGAGCCAAATTTCGGGGGGTGCTGAAAAAGATTTTGCGGGGGGCCAAGTCTTCCAGCCAAAGGCAGAGTGGCTGTAAGAAGGGGTGAAAACACAACAAAAGCCTCATTAACGAGTAAATGGTCTTTTAAAGACCTGTGAAGTACTCGGTGCGGCTGCAATTTGACGGACGCCAGCCCGTGAAGCTGTCTCAGCCGGGCTGACACACACGACTGGGGTGGGGGAAGCCCGGTGAGCCCAATGGGTGCTGCGCGCCTGCTCTAATGCACGTCCCCGCTCCTGTTCCATGAGCAGAAGAGGCTGTGAATTCCTGTCCCTCTGTCAGGTCTCGAATGCCCCTCTACCCTATGCTCACTTCCACTCCACAGCCTTGGTGAAGCGTATGCTGTTATTTTTTTTTATTTTTTTTTACAGAGTTTTATATAGCGCGCACTTGACCAGAATCGGGTATCAAAGCGTTTTACATAGCACCAGTTAACAGTTACATGAGGACACATTATAGGGTGTCCCGGGCCAAGCACAGTTATAGCCTCAGAGGCCCATTTATCCCAGGTGAGGCCTCCTCTGCTGACAGTGTGGAGTGGAGACCGCACACTGACTGTTTTAAAATAAACTCCCCGCTCTTTGCTTAGACGTGCAGATACTGTTTCTTTATTTCTGAATGTTAATTTAGATCAAGGAGGAGAGGATGTGGCATACCGCCAAGAGCTGCCTACTTTGGGATTGAGAAATCAAGTTTTAGTCTCGGCTCAACACGTTGTGATTCTGGGCAACTCCCTTAATCCCCCATGCCTGAAAAAACAACAGAAATGAAATGTGTCTGTGTGTAATGTAACTGGTGCTCATGTAAAGCGCTCCAGTACCTTTGGGTCCAGTTCGAACTATATAAAACAGCATACAAATATTACTACTACTAATGATAACAAGATAATATTAGTAATTTATCAACAATATTACAAATAATAACTGTGTATATGGAACGGGGTAGACGCTTCACTAGGAGTCGTTATAATACATTCAGTCTTACCAACATACTGGTGCTCCTTTCCTCAAGCTGGATGAAATGCTGAGTCCGCGAGCACCTGGTTCTCATCTCAGCAAGGACGGCATGCGAAGCCTGAATGAGAAGGTGTCTTGACTTTCAATGAGATAACAGGGCCCATCAGAACCAGACTGACAGGTATAAAAGGCCCAGAGACAATCAAGGGGCACTATTGCCCTCAGAGCCAGGACAGAGGGTGGGGGGGGGGGGGGGGGGGGGGGGGGGGGGGGGGGGGGGTGGGGGGTGTGTGTGTGTGTGTGTGTGTGTGTGTGTGTGTGTGTGTGTGTGTGTGTGTGTGTGTGTGTGTGTGTGTGTGTGTGTGTGTGTGTGTGTGTGTGTGTGTGTGTGTGTGTGTGTGTGTGTGTGTGTGTGTGTGTGTGTGTGTGTGTGTGTGTGTGTGTGTGTGTGTGTGTGTGTGTGTGTGTGTGTGTGTGTGTGTGTGTGTGTGTGTGTGTGTGTGTGTGTGTGTGTGTGTGTGTGTGTGTGTGTGTGTTATGAATGCTCTCAGGCTAATGGTTAATACCACTTCCAATGCAGCTCGAAGCTCCCCTGCCGGCCCCCTCACCGAGGACCCCAGCAGATGTACAGTGCCAGGCAAGGCCAATGGTTAACCTGGCTCTCCCCATGTCACACCCACCAGGCCCAGCCACCCTCTGAGGGCCCCTCTGCAGCCAGGAGCCCCTCACTAAGGACCCCAGAGGATGCACTGTTCCTGACAGGGTATGTCATAGGCAATCTAATCAATCAGTCAAAATTGGTTGTCTGCCCGTACGCCTTACCACTTTAAAATTTCACTAGCCGCCACTGGTCCTTTGTTACAGACAGTCTCATGGAAATCTGGTGGAACAGAGAGCACTGGAGGAAGCCTCTCAATATAAGGATACACAGACTCAGGATTCATACGCGTTGACTATCTGAAGAGTGGCTCATGCTTGTGGAGGTGGGGCAGTAGTTTTAGGAGGAGAGGCTAGGTTGTATTGGTAGGGAAGTGTGCTTGTGTTAATGAGATGTCATGGACTGTTTCCTTGCTGGCCACTAGATGTAGGCAAAAGCATGTGTGAATAAAAAGATTTAATCAGCCTTTTATAAGGCCTTCGTCCCCACTCCTCCACCTCCTGTCATATTTGCACACTTTGTTTATTCCAGATAGCCAAACAATCCATATTCAAAGCACTTTGCTTTTGCCATAATGCACTTTAAGGCAGAGGCCATTTCTTTTTTTCAGTAACGAATTGCAGTGTATGTTACTTAGCGCTGATTCGCTCCTCTACAGCCCATCTGAGGAGAGTACATCCCTTTAAAAAACAGTTGGTCAGGGGCGTCCCTCCTCCTATCTTACAGCTAAATATTGGAGCAACCTTTCTTTTAAGCATACGCTCAAACTATCTGCACTTCCGTAAGAAAATCAAAGCCTGCCTTTTCTGTTTACCTACTGTTAACTTCTTTTGCCCCTTGTAATCTCCTGGGACCAGGACGCCCCGAGTTGGGGATCAGTCGCGCTGCACAGATTCAGTGTCGACGTTGCCTACTGTTGCATCTTAGCTTTGTTTCTCCTGAGGCCCAATTCATATCCTAGGATTTGAACGTAATTCTTTTTTTGCAGCAGCACGCAGATTACATTGAATGCATTTAGTACTACTCCATGTAAAATTAACTTTGCAGGTCTCTATAGTTATTTCCTGCACTTTAATCGTCGTCAAGCGCGTCTCTTTGTGTCTTTACAAAGACCGTTTTTTCCCCCAAAGTATTATTGTTTGAGATACTCGTTTCTGGATATTACGTAGCATTTATTTCACATCACTATTGGGATCTGAATGCATGGAAAGCCTCTAATCCCACGATTTTTGGCTACTTTTCTTATGCATTGGGTAAGACTCATTTATCACTATTCATTTTTTTTACCCTTCACAGTGAGTGACTATAAAGCCCCATCGCTTTAACCCAATACCAGTTACGCATTTGATACAGCATATAATATTAAATAAATGGTTCTTCACACATCAGCTCTTTCTATTCTCACAGTCCATGCAGTCAGTCCAATTTCTAAATAATGTGACAAAGACACTCAGAAACCCTGCAACAGCACAGCTCCAGCCAAGTAAGCGCAGTCCCTCGTTTGTCAAACCCACAAAGATTTATCTGAGTGGTTATGTTTTGCTATGTTTTTCGCCCGACATTACATGCAATATTCACACAGCATTTCTCTAAGTAAATGTGCTTTACTCTAGCCTTTTGAGCGACTGACTGATGAATTGCCAAGACGGTCAGTCAGGAACCAAGTCAAAAAACATTTTTCATGAGTGAGAAATGACCGAAGGCCATGTCAAACTGTATATTCAATGTTATACAATGAATCTCACAAACCTATAGTTTCTGGAAAATTTCTTAGTGTACATTTACTGTACAATGCACCATTTGGTCAAATGTTTACGTCTTGCTTACACCGTGCATATGCTTAGCTGCGAGGCATATTGTGTACAATTCAGTGGGCTTACAAACCACCCACAACATACCATTAGTTGTTTTTGTTGTCACTCTTATTTGCAAGCTTCCGATTGCTTAGCTCCCATAGATTTCCCTTCCTTTCTTGTGTTAGCTCATCCCTGGAGCATGGACCAAGCACACATATTCTTCTTCGTTGTTGTTTTACTTTATAAGTATTCCTTGACGTGCAATGTGCTTTTCAACTTTTAACACAGGCGTACGGCTTCATCTTTACATTGCTTTCACCCTAATTGCTGTCTCTATTGTACGGTTCTAAGCTATCCCACTCCACTCCACTCTATGCTACTGTATTCTACGCCACTCTACTCCACTCTACTCCACACAATGCCACTCTACTTGACTCTACTCTACGCCACTCTACAGCACAACCCTCTACTCCATCCCACTCTATGCCAATCTACTTCACGGCACTTTACTCTACACCACTCCACACAACTCTAAGCCTCGCCACACCACCCTAAACAGTCCGACTTTATGGCACTCTTCGCAATTCCACGCCACTGTACACCAATCCATGTTCTTCTGTCTCTCCACACTCTATGCCACTCCACGCCCCTCTACTCCACCCCACTCTTTGTCATTCCACTCTATGCCACTCTAAAACACTCCATGCCACTGCCCTCTATCCCACTTCTCTATACTCCACTCTTGTTTATGCAGCTCTACTCTACGCCACTTCATTTCACACAATGGCACTCTACGCAACTTCACTCTACACTACTCCACTCTATTGTAAGCCACTTCACTCTAAGCCAATCCATGCCACTCCACTTTAATCTATGGCTCTCCACTCCACTCCACTCTATTCCACTTTACACCACTCTACTCTATGCCACACCAATCTACTCTACTATATGCAATTCTATACTATGCCACTCTACTCCACTCCACACTACACCAACCTCACTCCATGCTACTCTATGCCTCTCCACTCTATGCCATTCTACTCCAGTGTCCTCTATGCCACTCTACTCTATGCCACACCACTACCTTTAAGATATGCTGAGCAGCAGCCACATTGCAATACACCATGGCTAAAAGACATCGGCAAAGCCAGTAGCTCTCACATAGGTGAGACCTAGTGGTTTTGCCAATAATTGTTTTCAAATTGTTCTTGAGGTTAGCATGCCGGGGGAAGGTTCAGGCTTACTTGCTTTGATTAATTGGTATATTTTGGAAGCTTCCATTTAGAATTGGCTGTAAACCATTTGAAACACTTTCTAGGAGAAGTTTTGTAGCAAAAAGCAGCACTTCATCAGATTGTGAAAAAATCATCTGACTCTTCGCATGAGGGGCCAGTTTTTTAGGCTTTCGTCAGGCCATTTGGCCACGTGGATATACCTCTGGGAAGTGACTCCTACCAGGGAACCACAAATCAAATTTCACAATTAAAGAGCAACACGTCCATTCAGTCTTACATACCTTCATTGCCATCAGCTCTTGCATCAAGACTGCGTTTTCTAAATCTAGTCTCTGGTTGTCTCCTCGTGGTTTGACATCATAGCTGAGGGGGTCAATATGGATGCTCTCCAACTCCAGCATGGTGAGCTTGACTGCCGCGCGGTCATTTTTCAGCTGCTGGATGTAGTCCTTCAGCCGCTGCTCATCCTCTTTGGTGAACTCTGTGTCACAGCTACTCGCTGTGGAACTGGTGGTGCTGTAAAGGTTAAAGAGAAATAAAGGTAAATCCTTGTACCCCATTTTATTCGATTAACATACTCTGCTAACGCAAACTAAATGTGAGGGGGGAAACGTTGTGGCTAGTTGATCAAACAGAGCTCTGTTCATTTCAAATAAAGATTTGCCAATTTATTCCTCCGGTCTCCCCAACCCGCGTATTCAACATGCTACATGCCTGAACCTAGCCACCTTATGCACAATTTTTAGACTAAACGGGCAGAGAATATGGAGGAGCTGGATATTGTCTCTGCGGCATCCCTGAATGGTACCTCTTTGTTTTTCAGAAGCAAAGGGAGGCAACAGATGCAAAGTGGCATGGTCAGTCACACCCTCACATCATCCCTTCACATCACATGCGAAATCATGCAAGGCAAACGGGAGCAATTCAGTGCCACAGAAGTGGCAGTTTTTATTTGATCAACTTTTCTAATACATCATAAAACTTGGAAAACAGTCCCCGGCAGGCGCACATTCTTAGCTGTTATGTTACAAGGCTTGAAAATTTCTACCGGGCAAACCAAAGGCACCAGACACAGAAGAATATTCGAAAGACAACAGTGTGTGCAGTTCCTCTAGGGGGGTGGAGGGAAAGGAACAAGTCTCTTATTGAATGACCTCACACACCTAGCAAGGTGTCATGCTTCATCATTGGGCTGTGCTCCTCGTCGGGCCAGCGCTGCAATGCCCGACGGGCTCCCGCGAAGGGGCTCTTTGCCGGAGATCTTTTAAGAGACAGCCGTTTGGTGCATGAGGGTGAGTGAACTGTGTAGTGAGTGAGTGTGAAGGGTGGTTTAAAATAGGTCTAGCACTGCCTTTAGGAATTATTTTTAGTCACGAGGTGTGCTAAACTAATTAAAATGTGTGGGCCCTGTATGGATAGTTAATGATCCACAGGGTCTAGTACGTGTGCATCTCGCGGGAGCCCGTCGGGCATTACAGCGCCGGCCCGACGAGGAGCACAGCCCAATGATAAAGCATGACAACTTGCTAGGCGTGTGAGGGCATTCAATAAGAGACTTGTTCCTTCTCCTCCTTCCCCTCCATCCCCCTAGAGGAACTGCACACACTGTTGTCTTTCGTATTCCTTGGAGCATTGTGCAGGACCGCGTATAAAAAGCTCTAGGTTCCTCCTTTGGTTATAAACAGAAGAATATATGCCATTTAGAATATTAATGCGTGTGTTAGCATGTATATGTGCGTTTTTTGTGTGGATAGTTAGACTACTCCCATAATGAGAAGCAGGTATAGGGACATCTTCATCACATAGGAGGATCCACTTAAGGACTTCATGAAGACTTGGCGGAGTCAATGGTTGGGCCCAGGACTAAACCGTGCCAGCACCATGACATCACCTTGACATCTACTTCGCCCCTAGTGGACACTGCCCTTGATTACAGGGAAGGGTCAGGCTCGGTTGAGAGAAGAGTAGAATGGTGGTAGAAGTACCACCATGCTGATGCTTCTATACCACTGAGCCACCCTGGAGGGCCACCCCCTGCCAAAAGCACCTGGAGAGATCTCCTGGTTCTGAGGAATACCAGGGATAACTCTGCAGTGCAGGAAGAAGGAGATTCCTGGAGATTCCCAGGAAAGCAGGGGCCTCAAGGCGCCCTGGTAATCACAAGGATTACTGTTCCTGGTACACATAAGCATCTTAAAAAAAAGAGGATTCCTAGGGAGATTCTACTGACATATCACCCACAACAGTATTATTTCCGCAAAAGAATCCATGACGTTCACCTTGTCTCTGTGGTGCTAGTACGCCCTAGGGAAGGAAAGTCTTGAGATTACCAGGGTTTCTTTGGCAGAGGGGGATATAAGCTACTATCCCTCGCCAGAGCTCGGGGAATCTGTGGCAAGGTAATGATGGCATACGATCACCATCGCAAAGGGTATGGGCACCATTCCAACCCCACTGCCATCCTTCCGCTCCCCGAACCCATGTAAAAACTGGGTATTGAATATGTTTCTGAGTGGTAGAGGGATGGTGGTACCATGGTATGAGCTCTCTCTCCACTGTGCTGTTTCCTATGAGTATAACTAGTACCTCCCATGCAAGAAGTACACACCAAGCGCAAAGTCTTGTGGGAATGGCAGCTTGAAGCAAATTAATATATTGCGGGAAAGCTCAAGCTGGTGGGGCTTACATTGCCATTATGGATTGTGAGCAACACAAATTTACAACTGAGCATCTCACCAGAGGGATACATGAATGATATGTAACATGGCACCCAGTAGGCATCGCTTCCCTAGAAGAATCAGCCTGGTAAGGGAAGGACTCTCAAACTTTTTAGGTGAATGAAAAACTCCTACTTATAGCTGCCTCTATTTAGGACATGGGAAGAAAGCAGTAGTGAAGCATAATAATGTAGGGGCTGGGGGAGTATTGTGGTACTGCGGTAATAAAATGGAGACAAAATGAGACAAAGGGAGATCTGGACGGCTCCCACAACTGGGACCGATGACTGACTCATAATGGGTCACAGGCAAGGTGGATCATGGAGAAGTACCAGTATCCAGAGACCAAACCGAAAAAAATAGTGGCTTCACAAAATCAAGAATTGTGGCACAAAACACACTACATCTGTCTTTAGGGTCTATCAAACGATATTCAAAATATGTAGGTCTTGTAGCTGTGACCTGGAAGACAGTAGGGTATCATCGCATAGCGATGGGTGAATGTTAGCTTAAAAAAGCTCTTTCATAAAGCGGTGATTTTAGGGCCTTGCTAATGTAAAGGTAACCCCAGAGTTTGGGTGTAGCCATTTCTTTTTATAGCTGCACGTGTTTGCTGCGCTAGTGAGGTCATATGGAATGCTGTAGCGTCACAGCATTGGGACTGACAAATCAGGGAAGAGGGGCGTGCCGAGCAGCGGACATGCTGCTCTTGGTTGGACCTTCTCTCTTGGGATCTACTTCAGGATTAATTTATGCTTTTGCGTGCATTGAGACCTTTGCTTTACTGTGCTGCTACCTTTAAGGTAGTGCACATTTTAAACTGGAATTGGTGGCTGCTCTGCATGAGGTGCAAAATATTTTCTTTGTATCAAATTGTAAAATGCACTTTTTGATGTAATGTGTACTCAGTGCATAATTTCAGAAACAATTCTCCCATACTGTGATGCTGGCTTTTCTCTAAACAATAAAGATGAGCATAAGAGATTAAAACGGTGCAGTGAGATTAAATTCATAATACAATTGTGGGCACATCAAAACAGTCCTGGGTACAATGCACATAACCTCTTTGTGCATCATAATTTAAGCCTCGTAATAGGTCTAGTGATTAATCGCCAGGGAGTTCTCCCGCACCAGAGGGATTTTGAAGTGAAACTGTAGCGTCTTTCTACATTAATTTACAGTTATCTAATTTGTTGAGATTACAATTGCGGCGCCAGGAAAGGCTGCTCGAGTTTCTTTAGGTAGGAACGGTCAGGTGGAGATCCGAGAAGAAATGGTGCTGTTGATGTGTCTTTGACGCATGAGATAGCTGTCAACCATGGCACCTAGCCGCTGTACATGGATTGCTTGGTGGAGTTACCATTGCCTAGGGTTTGCTTTTGGTTGACTGTACCGCATTCTCCTTATGTTCCTCAAGTTGTTACAATTAACGTTCAGAACCTACACAAGTCGGATTAGGAGCCGGTATATAAGAGGACAGACAATTGGGTGTGGAGCACCCACATAAAACTACTTAGACACAAGCCATGACCTGTTGATACATTTATGAGAAAACAGCCTAGCACAGGTCATTGGTTTCGGCCTTGTTATGCAAACTGGGATTACATCCAGATATACCACAAATAGCTGGTTTAATTTCAAATGTCCCTGTTAAAAATGTAATATAGTCACATGCATATATGAATGAGACTAGATTTACAAGAGATTTTGAATCCTGCATTTATTTAAGAAATTAAACATAATGCGTATGGCTGGGAAAGTGATTCATACAAAAAATCGTGATTTGCGTAGACATCCCTTAAAACAAAATTAAGATGACTCTGATCTAATTGCAGTTAGGGACATCTACTCCTTAGATCACCATGGTAACTATCTGCATGACATCTGAGTGGCAAAGTGGTCCAAAATGTAATGTACATAGATTTCTTGTGTGACAAGAAGCTTGGATAAAGGAGATGGTTCTTGACAAAAAGTAACAGAAAATGTGTGGTAGGCGTGCCAATATTTACATAACCTGAAATGTGATTATGTATGTTTTAAACTGGTAATGGTTAATGTATGCAGTAGGAGAATGAGAACTATATTGTCCCATTTTTAACTTTTATATGTTTTTGTGGACGCCATTCAGACCCCAACATCAAACTTTTAGTAAATTTTGTCAATTCAAAAATTAAGATTTTCACAGCCCTGATTGCAGGAGAGCAGGCAAGCGGTTGAGAAATTCTGCTTTACTTAAAAAGAAAAAGTCGGCAGATATGCTTGTTACAGGAAATTATCTTAAATCAAGGTCTGTGAAATGTAATTAAGATTAGGAAAAAGGTATACACAGGCACTATGAAAACAATTGCAGGTGCTGCCCATATCAGGTGCTTCTGACCGTCAGCAACAGGGTGGCGGCAGGTACTTTGTAGTAACGCAGTATCTGCATTTCAATTTTCTATTACAATTTTCAACTTTATGCAGGGGTTTACTGCCAGAAAAATTGAGAACATGAAGTAGTTGCTCATAAGTGCAGCAATTCCATTAACAACATTTTCGGATTTAAAAATATCTTCTTCATACCTGACTTTTGCAATGCAAATAAGTTTGGATGATATATTCATTGTTTTATCTTCCTGTGCTAAAATACATTCTCTTAACCTCGCAAACATTAAAACTAGAGCACCTCTGGGTACATTCATCTGAATAAATAGACACAGAACTATTTACGCTTTAAGGGCTTAGAATAATTTCACATTAAATTTTCACAGCACAAACTGTACACGTTAAGGGAGTGGTCTGTCTTCTCTAATGGGAACACCAAAAAAAACGTATCTAAAGGTGTAAGTGAAGTTCAAATTTATTGCACTCTCTCAGAAATAAATTAAAAATTTAAGTTTAATGTGAGGCAATATGTTTTTTCAAAAGACAAGAAACCTCTGCAGTTAGTTAACAATGCCTTTATTTTACCAGTCAGGCCATGTAGCTGAGGATTGCAAACCAAATATTTGATATCTCTCTTAATTAATCTTCACTGAGTATTTATTTGATCCAATATACTATTAATTTTGAATTAAAAAGGAAAGCGAGGGCAGAACAGAACACAGTGTACAGATGTTAAGGATGGTTCTAGGATTTATAACTGTGGATTACTCATGAAACGCTCAAACAGGCCTGTGTTCCTAACAGCGAAACCCCTGCTGAAGGAATACTATTTTAATAATACAGGGATTCAACCCTCCTCTACAGTCTTGCTTACTTTTTCTGAAATGCTCTTCCATGGGCCACATCTGTTTCTTTAGTAAAGAGCAGCAAGTTCTGAAACATAAGCAGGGCAAATGGGGGGTGGGTGTAACCCAGAAGCAAAGCTGTGCATGTTGTGTCCACAGATAATTCATCCCTTTTTTTTAGGAGACGGGTTGCGATCCTCTCCCGGCTGCACTACTTTTGCAGTTTTGAGAAGCCTTGGCCTGGTGGCCAGTAGTAAATAGATGGAGTTTGATGTATACCATTAAGCAATGTCTTCATCGAAGTCAGGGATGGTAACGTTCAAAACATTCCCTTTCTTAGATCTGAGGGTGCCCCTGGGCCCAATGGCCTACCGAATGCCTTGTTCCGGCACAATCCATCATTCTGGGCAGATCATCTGTCCCCCCTCTTTTCGGACATTCTAACCTCTAATATGATCCCTGAATCCTGGAGGGGAAGCATTCTGAGCCCAATATACAAATCGGGTTCTCGTTCCGATCCTGCAAACTATAGACTGATTGCGCTAATTGACGTGGAGGCTAAAATTTACGCATCTAACCTGCTGGTAGATCTAGAGGACTGGGTGGCGCGAACAAGCCTTATTCCCCCAACACAAACTGGTTTCAGGGCCGGGATGGGCACCTTGACAAACATTTCCGCAGTAACCCTCATGGCCAATCAAGCCCTTAGCACCTCAAGGCCACTCTACGCTTGTTTCATCGACCTCAAAGCGGCCTTTGACAAGGTTTCAAGAGTTAGGCTATGGACAAAAATGCGTAACTGGGGCGCCCCAGCAAAGTTGCTGGAGGCCATAATCAACCTGTACTCCGAAACGTGGGTCCAGATTAGGACAGGAGACGGACTCAGCATCACCAAGAAAATTCACACACTTAACGGGCTAAAACAAGGGTGCGTGTTGGCACCATGCCTTTTTAACATCTATACCGCTGATTTGGATGAGCATCTTCGGTCAATCCAATGTGATCCTCCAAAACTTGGTACAACACCTATATCCAGCCTTCAATATGCGGATGACATCGTTTTACTGGCGCAAACACCAATTGGTTTGCAACGATTAATCATTGAACTCGGAGCCTATACCACCTTGGTCCATCTGACCATCAACCACAAAAAAACTAAGGTGATGAGCTTTAATAAACATCAT
This sequence comes from Triturus cristatus, assembly GCF_964204655.1. Taxonomy (NCBI): domain Eukaryota; kingdom Metazoa; phylum Chordata; class Amphibia; order Caudata; family Salamandridae; genus Triturus; species Triturus cristatus. The sequence goes on from NC_140581.1 coordinate 682,382,667, forward strand.
AACGCTAACCGTAAATTTACCTGGATTTTGGACAACGACCTCTGACTGAGGTAGATTCATACAAATATCTCGGCTTCCAAATTGATCACAGACTCACTTTTAAGACCCACATGTCTCAAGGTCACACGAAATCTAAACAGCTGCAGTTCGCTTTCAAAACCTTAACAAACAAACTTGCAGGGGGCTCCACTGGGCACTTATTAAAGGTCATAGCAGCAAAATTCCTGCCCTCCATCTCATATGGCACAGAAATCTTGAATGGCAAGGATGCTATAGGCTTGAATTTGGAACAGTCAATCCTCTTTAAGAAGCTGTTCGCAATTCCCCGACACATCCCGCAAGCTCAAATTCGCCTCGAGTATGGTTTAAAAAATCAGATCCCTGACAAACAAGGCACCCTAGTCAAGTATTACTGGAGGATGCGCGACGCAGAGGAAAACACACTCGCACATTACTGTTGGGCGGAAATTGAAAAGCAAGCGAGCTTTACAAATTCAATTTTCAAAGTTCTGAAGGCTTCCCTCTCAGCTCTGAAGTTGGAGGAGGCATGGCTTACAGCCTCCACCTACTCCTGCTTGAAACTATTGGTCAATAAAGCCACAAAACGGCTTTCCATTTCACTAGATAAAACTGCCTTAGCAAAAAACAAACATGCCTGGGCCGTGATTCAGTCATATCAGAGGCTGCAACCCCAACCCTACTTGCAGGATCACTTCTCTGCCGAGAAAAAACATTTTCTCACTTTACTAAGGCTAGGGTCATACCCCTCAAAGGACCTGACCCCAAAATGGAAACAAGCATGGCAATCAACGGAATGTCGCCTGTGTGGAGCTTGGGATGAGTCGTTACTGCATCTACTATGCATCTGCCCTGCCCTGGCAGAAAAGCGCAAAAAGGACCTCCGGGAGATCTTTAGGACGGAACAAATAAGAACTTGTAGAGCAGCAGTGATTCACTGTCTTACGGGCTCATCCATCCCACTGTCCTGCAGAGTCATAAACTTCCTGAAAAATGCAGCAAAAGATTTGGCCAATACAGATTCCACTAACTAACTTACGCTGTATTAGACTAACTGGTTTCAAAACCATTCGAAATTCTTGTTCAAATGCCAATTTTTTACACTTTTTATATTACCAATCACAATGTACATTCTTGAAAGTTTTATTTATGGTGGTATTCTCCACCCTTTTAAGGTTTTTATGAAATCAAATAAAAGTATATTTCTTCTTCCCTTTCTTGTGTTACATGCGACACTGGCGTCCTTCAGGGCATTTGATCAGCGACCAAACCCATGCAATTTGCACTACTTTTAAACAGCTGCATCCTAAGATGCCTTCCTCCTGTAAACTACTGTTTTACAGACCAAGTAAATGAGAAACTACCTTTGTGAAGCACAGCTCACCTGCCGCTACATGCTGCAGGCAAATTGGAGGCAGCTGGGTAATCTACAGAATTATTTATGAATGTATTAGCCATGCAAACAGTGGTCAAATTATACTGATACTGGCTTCAAATGCGTTAATCCTAGTTTAGATTAGTTCAGCTAGCCTGCTATAATGTACTGATGCAATGCCAAGTCCAAGACCTACAGGGCCAAGTTGTAAGAAATTTCCTGAACTAAAGATGAATAGTGATCTTAGACACAGAGTTGCCATTTCAGCTCTAGTTTGTCTGAGAGGTGAAAGAGTTGTTATGCATACTTAACCGATCAAACATTGAGAAGGCTGGGGAAGATCAATGTATCCTACGGGTTTGATAGAGAAGAAGATTTCAGATAAAAGAGGGGGCTTGAGAGGGGTGTGCCTTACAACAGATGGTGAGTATCTTAATGAGGATCCGTTTCTTAACCCCTTCGCTGCTGCGGACATTCCGCTGCAGCGCTGGGGGGGGCAGGGGGGCAGCGCGGTGGGCCTGTGCTCATGACGGAGCCGCTCCGTCATGAGCCACAGTTGAGCTGTGCTCATGACGAAACGGTTCCGTCATGACTCCGCCCATTTGCGTTGTCCCCCCGCACAGGCGGGGAAACAGCGCCGCGTAGGCGGAGCGGCCGCCAACGGGAGTGTCATGACGGAACCGTTCCGTCATGAGCACACGGCAACCGTGGCTCATGACGGAACGGTTCCGTCATGAGCGGGGAAGGGGTTAATAGGTAACAACTGAAGCTGTATCCGGTGGTGAGAAATGGATTCTCTTTAAGGCAAACCAAGAAGTAAGCATCCTGCAGCATCACAGACAATGCAAAGAAGACTTAGAAGGGCCAGGATAAACTTCACTGCCCATAAAATGAAATTCGGTATGAATCAAAGGAAATGTTTTCATAGGTATTTTAAGATTATAAAAACATGTGGATATGATCCGGGAGATTTAAGCTTCCAAGGGCAGGTCTTGATCAAATGTAAACCCTAGTTTACGCACCAATGCCACAATTTGTAAAATATTAAGCGCCAGGGCTCTGACCAGGACGCCACTGCAGCTTGCACCACTCATCGTCCCTGTCATTGCTGCCAAAACAACTTCTAACCATCTCTCGCGCATGTAAATGTGACAGCTCAGATTATTCCAGGTCCCCAAAGCTAAAGGAATTGCTGGGGAGGCAGGTATTAGTTATGTTTTTTATGTACATTGTTTTCCTAAGCAACTGTTATACTGCTCATTTCTAAATTACACGACCAGCGCCACCTTGTGGCAGGCTGCCCTAAGTGTGGTGTTGACAATTAGGTGCCGGTGCCGAGCACCGGAAACCAATTAAGTGCCGGTGCTCAGCACCGGAAAGCTCCGGCTCAAATTAAGCACTGATGGGCTGTGATTCTTTGAAGGAGCCGACACATAATGAGGCATGTTGGCTACAGAGACCTTTTGGTGCTCGCGTACACTGGCAGAATACAAAAATGTGCAGGAACAGAGGTAGGTCGCCTTGTGGTTTTGGAGTGCACGTAAGATTGGAATGCATAGCGGCACAGCTAATAGTCAAACACCTGACTTGTGGTCTTCTGCAAACATATCACATGCACTTAAAACAAAGTATTTAAACCACAGACAGATGATATAATGCAGATGCAATGTAAGTAACCTCCCCAGAGGGCTCAGGAATAGGAAGGATGACGTTGACCATTAACACGCAGGTAGAAATAAGTGTTCACTTTGTAATTGGCAAAAGACTGGAAGTTAAATATTGTGACCAACGGAATCAAGAAGACTGCTCTAACTAGAAGCCAAGCCTGTATTATCAGTATGGTAAGAAAAAGGTATAAGGCTTGAGAGGAAGCATAGAGGTTTAATGAGCACAGCATAACTAGTGAATGCGCTTGTCAGGAACCAACTGACCACCTCCTAGTACCCAGAGCTCCACAATGACAAAGAACTGTTCCATTAGTGCACTGACATCACATTCGATCCACAATCACCACATAAACCATCCCAGATTTTTCTAAATGTGTATGATGTGGGTTTTGGTGAAAACTGGAATGAAAGAGAGTAGCGCACTCCAAAGTAATCACATAATTGTGATTACTCTGGAGTGCGCTACTCTCTTTCATTCCAGTTATTCTCCAATCTGAGCAAAAATAGAGTACGCACCCACAATAACCATGGATGAAATAGCAAAAACCACGGAACGCAGAGCAGACACCTTTGTTTACACTCCAGATGAAACACAACGCATATACGCTTTATTCGAGGAAACAGAAGGAATCAGCACAAGTACCACCTCAATCCAATCAAACAACTACTTTACACTTCCAAAAGAGCTAATAACCAAAGACTCCATGCCAGTACTCTGATCAAGTACCACAAAGTACAGCGTATACCGAGAGGTCTAAGAATCGCTTTGAAATCCACACTATGCAAAAACAATTCTAAATTTACTGAAAAATGGGAAGCAATTTTAAATAAGTGTTCATTGGACCTAATCCTACATATAGTTGAAGAATTATCAAAACTACTTGAGGATCTCAACAATGAAATTACAGAATTAAAACAAGAAATTTCTATGAAACTAGAAGATGAGGATTGAAACGCGACATTAGCGGATTTAAACAAACAATTAGACGAATACACTTAAGAGATCAACGAAAGGAAAGTAAGAAAATTTAAACATGATACCGTTGACTACAAGCTAGGAGAAGTATATACCTGGGCAGAGGTATATGCCAACAAAAGGCAACAGCACAGAAATACTGGTCGCCCGTCTGACACAGACGCTACATCTTCAGACGATTCTCTAACCAGAAGTAGACCACCTAGAGCATCAACTGACTCTCACACCAAAAGCTCATCCCAAATTTTGGGTGACTCGCAAAGAACCAGCCATAGAAGGTCCTTCTACAGCCTCCACCAACAATAGGCAACATTTTTTAGGGGCAGGCCCAAGGCCACAAGAAGAGCCAGGAGGAAAAACACTCTCCACAAAAACAGTCGCGAAGGGTACTCGCAGTCAGAGAACCTAGTGATCAACATTTCTAGCCATCAATTAACGGATTTTCAAATAAAAACTCTACAAAAAGGAACATCATTTGTCCCCACATACCACTCAAACCACCTGGACACAGAAGTTTGTTTTTTCTAATTTATGCGCTTACTAAAGCTGAAACATTTTTTCCAAAATGTCATGGATGCTTCCTACAAACCATGAGACAATACATTAATGGGACTACGCAACAAAAGCACATATATGGCTTCCACTAGCCACAAAGTATTAGATGCTTTCGAAACTATTGTTCTCAAAGAATTGAAAAAAATATCTTACCACGGCAGAACTCAAAACAGTGACATAACACAAAGAGAACAACAGGCACTCCTACAAATAGCAGCAATATCAGAAATTACTAAACGCCAAGCGGACAAAGGAGGAGCATTAGTCATATGGATTCCATATTCTATGAAAAGAACATTAATGATCATATACAAGATTTAAACACTTACATCCCTTTAACATTTGATCCTACCAATGACTTCCCGAACATTTTACAAACCATATGGAAAGCTGCAGTTGAGAAGGGCACCATCAACAATGAAGATATGAAATATCTCATCAAAAACAATCCTTCGATACCTTACATTTACATGATACCGAAGATCCATAAACATGCCACCATACCACCGTTTAGACCGATTTTCTCTACCATCAACTCATTACATGAACCCATTGGAAGATATTTGGACAAACATTTACAGCCTCTAGTACAATCAATGTCCACATACATCAGGGATACTACCGATTTCTTAAACATCCTAGAATCCGTTCAAGAGAGAGTCACTTCAAATACCATTCTCTGTACCATAGATGTGAAGGCTCTATACACATCGATACCACACGATAAAGGAATGGAGGCAGTAGAATCTTTCCTCCTTACCACAGACATACCCAACAACTTCAAAATCCTTTTAATGGAACGTATCCACTTTACGCTGTATCACAGCTATTTTTAATGGTCTGGCAACTACTACATCCAATGTTCCGGAAATTCAATGGGCAACTGTGCCGCCCCAACGTACGCCAATCTGTAAATGAACCGATTTGAGCTCGATCACATTTTGAACAAACATGAATGGGTTGAAAATCTTGTTCTATACAAGAGATATATCGATGACATATTTTAATCCTATTGCAAGGATCCATTAACACACTGGAAACTCTCATAGAGAAATTAAACATCATTGACCACCGCATCGAGTTCACACATACGATCAGCCCGGATTCAATAACATTCCTGGACACCAGAGTGACCAACAATAACGGAACTCTCATCACACAAGTATACACGAAAACTATGGACAGCAACAATTTATTAAATTTTCACAGTTTCCATCAACCTTCCCTCAAGAAACATCTACCCTACTTTCAGTTAGTAAGACTCAAAAGAATATCCAGCACTAATGAGTTATATGAAGAAAGCAGAGCCATTTGCATTGAGAAATTCAAACAACGCAAATATCCTACACAAATTCTGGAAAATGCCACTCCGAAAGCGGATAAACTCACACGTCAGACCCTATTAAGGCAAAAACCAGCTCATCAAACTGAATCCAGAAGTGTATTTGTATCTAAATTTTCAACCCAAAACTATCTTATTAAAAGTAACATCTTAAGATACCGGCCAATGCTCGGCACTGAAGCTGACTTCAAACATATCTTTGATACACCCCCAAGATTCGGATATCAAAGACCAAGAAATATGAAACAAATTTTAACTTCACCCACCAACCACAAAGATACAACTTTCAAAGGAACAACACCCTGCTACAATTGCGGAAACTGTAATTCCATTATAAAAGGCGACACCCTCATAAAGGAAGCACTATCAAACTCAAAGTACAGCCACTTGCAATAGTCAAAATGTGATTTATTTGTTAAAATATCCCTGTAGCTTGGTTTACGTGGGAAAAACGGAGCGAAAAATCCGAATAAGAATTAATGAACACAAAAGCAACATTCGTACTCAACAAGCCAAATCTCCTATTGCCAATCATTTTCAACTTTTCCAACACAACATTAGTCAACTCCGCTTTTTAATCCTGGAACAGGTACCGATCCTAAAAGGACGCAACAACACTCAATTCATGTTACAAATAGAAGTTTACTGGATTAACAAAATGGATTCCATCAACCCAAAAGGATTGAATGAACGTTACGACCTTGGCTGTTTTTTGTAACCAGTCACCGCAATCACAATTGCATAGACTCTATCCTCTCGCACCTGTACTTTTAAATACTTGATCCTTAATATTTTCAGTATTATCAGTTTATCATTAATAACTGATGCTTTGCTATTAATCGCATGTCTTATCATATGTGCATTGATATACTGCATTTCACAGTAACATTCATTAACCTGATTATTTTTATGCCATTCGCAACATTGTAAGCTTATCGTTGAAATATACAACCCAGAAACCAGTCACTAAAGGATGAGGCCAGCAAGTACGCATGTATAGACAAATACATGTAATTTGTTCCTGAGCAAACTGCAGTGCTGTGTGTGTTTCTTTCATTGCTCCTGGGAGGGTGCAAAAGTATTTATTACCCTAATGCTCTTGGTTTCAGGAAAATAAATAAATAAGAGATGTATTCTTCGATGTGAACAATAGGGGAATTAGAGACTGGCTTTTATCAACTGTTCTCTCCTAAATAACAAACTGAGAACATTGAGACCTATTACACTTTTGATTTCTCTTTTGTAACCAGATGTGCACTTAAACTTTATTGTATTTTAATTCAATGTGTACCTCTTTATATTCTAATCTCTAAAGCTAATGCTGTTGTTTAGGTGCCATTGAGAAATCTTTTGTAAATAGTTATGTTCCCACTGGATATTGCTGCACCCAGGTGCTAGTGCCCTATTAAACTGTAGATGTATTGTACAGAATGTTCCATTCCCACACACTTTCGTAGCTTGTTTTTTTTTTAATTTAGAGAAACTACAATGTGTTCGTAATGCACTAGACAGATGTCTTATTAATGCTTTTAGGCTCTGCAAGTTCTTAAGTATACAATGGTGTATCCAGTGGGCACGCAAGACGTACTATAGAATGCAAGCTTCCAAATGGATCAAGGAAACAGCTTAATGTTCTGTTGGCTTTCAAGTGAGTGCTAGCATAGTAGAGGGAATAGTGGACTGCAAATATTTCTATTCTTACAGCACCCTGGCTTCACTATGTAAGTAGCTCTGCACTGGCATTGACATGGGGTGGGGAGGAGACAAGTACAGCGTTGAATATATCTAGAAAACATAACGGGTAACTGAATAATATGGACTATATAGGCATCAAGGGGGTGTGGTGACATTTATAAATCACAAGACTGAAGGCTCAGTCACTTATAAATGTCACCTGAACCCTTTGATGGTAATTTATAAGACCATAATAAACGTACAACACCTGCTTTTTCTTTATATTACATGATTTATTAACTGATTTTAGTACTCTTTAGAAAGCGTTGAAGCATAAATTTAGTATTCATTGTTTACCTGAGCCTGCAGATAGATCTATCAATATTCTGAGAAATGTGTGTACTTGTTGGGAATAATGTGCTCATATTTAAGGTGTGTTTTATGCAATAACGTGAATTATTATAAATCAAAATTAAAATGCAAAGCACATTGTAAGGAGATTAAAAACATGCATTTGAAAATGTGTTTTTCTTGTAGTACGTTGAGACTATAGATAAGTTTAACAAGACATACATAAAGAATGTAAATTAAGTGCAACGTGGGACAGAGTAACCTTTTGCAGACAGGGCTCTGCATTTACAATGTTTATTTTCACACACTGGGGAGGAGTCATTGGTAGATGCTTTTGTTGGAGTTATTTTTAGTTTAAATAATATTTGGATATGAATAAAAACATTTTGGAATTGAGATGACAATGCTGCGATGTATGGAACTGTGTTTTTTTTGCCATAGGCTGAACCAAGCTTCCACTCCATCTTGGAATTGGAAGTGGACATATGTTTTCACTTCACATTGACACCGCACACAGTAAAACGTGCGCAATGTTTTGTGTTGACACGTTGTTCCTGAAGAGCCCCGAAGGAAGTTCTTTAGTTAAAATGTTTCATTCCAAGATATCTTCCTGCTCTGTCCCCTGTAGGCCTATTATTTAATAAGACTCCTATTGTTTATGTAACCAGATGTGTGTTAACACATCTGATGACATTAGGGTCAGAGGAGATTCATAATTATTCATCCAGCGGTCTAGTGTTAAGATGGTGGTAACAGATGATATGATGATGTATTGATAGATTTGCTCACCCTATGCTGGCTGTGCGATGTCCATTGCTTTCTACATAGAAAACCTATATAAAAATATACAGTTTTGAGGGTTAGACAGATCTTTTTCGTCTCTTTCCTGAGGCTCTGGGGATTCTGCCAATTTCCTGTTGATTTGTTGCATCTTGTGGACGCGAACTATTTTCCGGATTCTGCTTGTGCTGCATTCATCTAATTGATTTCTGAGCTTTATGCTTATGACTGAAATATTAATCATTTTTTGATTGAATTTTATATATTTTTTGCATTTCTGAACTACACTTTAATATTTAAATAAAATTTCATGGTTTCTAAATTACTAATCTTGAGCATCTGAGTTATGGCTAACTTTTATTGCTTGCCATTTGTAAGCTGTTTTGAATCACATCCTTAGAGACACATTCCCTCATCTAACTTTGAGAACAATACCGTCCCAACCCAACATTAAGCAATTCATTTTCATCATACTAGATAATCTGAAACTCTCCGTGAACCTTAATCTGGGTAAAACTCTGGGCTATGTATCTCTTGAAATATACCGAGACCTGATGAGAAACTATTCAGAACACATATGTTAAATATATATATATTTTTTAATTTAATTTTTCATAACATGTTACATTGTGGCTCAGAGTGCATTACAGTATTCTTACATTGTCCATATTATATATATGCATCTATTGCGCAAAACTCTCTATTGTTTACAAGTTTAGATGAAACAACAACAAACAACTAGTCAGCTTCTGTTTCGAGTACATAGTCGGTTAGTCTTACTACCACCTTAAACTTAACATGTTTCTTGCACACCATCCTGCCAGTGTTGAGCTCCTCCCCACAGTTGGAAGCTTGCATTATGGTCTATCTTCTGCTTCTCTGTTTGCGTTTAACAATTATGATATATAGGGGGCCCAAAAGTCTATTGGTCTTGATGCTTCAGGCAATTCTTCTGCATATGTTTCAAGTTGTACCTTACAGTAAGCCAAGTCTTGCATCCTTTCTGCTTTATTTGGTACCTTTTTCCCACCCCAGCATATAGATATTCTACGCTTGGCCAACAGCAAAGCTATGGCAACGAATTTCCGTTGGGCGCTAGGTATGGACTTAAGGAGGCCCAGTAAACATACCTCCGGAGAGCATTTAATTCTAATACCCACCATCTCGGTTATTGTGCACATTATTTGCTTCCAATATTCCGCTACGGGGCAACAGGTCCAGGCTAGGTGGAGAAAATCTGCCTCATCCACTCCGCATCTTTTACATTTCGAGTCTTGGTCTACCACATATTTGTATAACTGCTGGGTGGTATAGTATGCCTGCTGTAGGTATTTAAAGTGAATGATTAGGTCTCGCCTGACCCAGCGCATGCGCTGGTCTGGCGAGACTTATTGAGAGGGCTCCAAAAAGTGCTACCAGGCCAGCCTAGAGCTACAGTGCATGTGCGCGGGCGCGCACGCTGCGCTTTACCGCGCTTTACTTTCACTTTCGCGGCCTCTTTGATCGCGATCACTTTCACGGCCGCTTGGCATAGCCAATAGGTCTCGCTTTGGGGCCATATAAGTATTTAGTTATGCAACTGTTGCATGGCTAAACACTTATAAGGTCCCAAAGGCGAGACCTATTGGCGATGCCAATGCTTGTTTTTAGATTGCAGTTGGAAGTGAGTTTGTCTAGCAACCAGTCCTCTGGAGTGATGAAGGTATCTAAAGCTGTGTTCCACTTCTCTCTGGCAGTGTCAGTTGGGGCTTTGTTTTCCTTCTGAGCAACCTTATATAGCTTAGTTATCAAATTTTTAGGTCTCGCCTGACCCAGCGCATGCGCTGGTCTGGCGAGACTTATTGAGAGGGCTCCAAAAAGTGCTACCAAGCCAGCCTAGAGCTACAGTGCATGTGCGCGGGCGCGCGCGCCGCGTTTTACCGCGATTACTTTCACTTTCGGCCGCACGGCCGCTTTGATGTTTGACCGCGATCACTTTCACTTTCCCAGCCGCAAGGCTGCTTGGCATAGCCAATAGGTCTCGCTTTTGGGACCTTATAAGTATTTAGTTATGCAACTGTTGCATGGCTAAACACTTATAAGGTCCCAAAGGCGAGACCTATTGGCTATGCCAATGCTTGTTCCTATTGGTGCTCACTAACATGGCCAGTAACGACAGCAGTTCAGGCGGTTCCTGGGGGAAACAGGGGAATAGTGCTTTCATGGCAGTTCTCAATCTGTAATATATGAATTTCTGCATCAAAGTACCGCTACGGCTGCTGATAAATTTATCCAGCGAGATGAACTCGCCCGCCGGGAAAGCGTCACCCAAGGTGCGGATCCCCCCTTCTTGTAATATTGCCATTGCTCCTATTTCACCCAAAACGGATAGTGAGGGGTGATAGAGTAGGGGTAGTTTTTCAACGTAGATTGGAATCCTGCTTGCATGTGATGCGAGTGTATGCCATGCTCTGATTGTACTCTCTAGCGGGCTTGCAGTTTTGACCTTTGTAATTTTACGCTCATGCAGTAGGATTGCATTGAGGGGTGTTGGGTACGCATCATCCAACTCGATTGCTACATGTGCAATAACATTGTGGGGTTGGTAGCATTAATGGGAAAAGTGGGTATGGGCACATAAATAGTATATATATAAGTCTGGGGCATTAAACCATCCTTGCGCACACGGGTGCATGGGAGTCTGCCAGCTTATCCTAGGTTGCTTCTCTGCACAGGCGAGGGTTGGCATGCAGGATTGCAATATTTTAAAAAACTCTAACGTGAGGGGAATAGGGATGTTGACGAATAAATATAAAAATGTATGCAGGACGACCATCTTTATTATTGCCAGTCTGTCGGCAAGCGACAATGGGAGCCTAATCCAGCTCGCTACCTGATCTCGCAGCTTTGTGATGGCCGTGCCATAAGTCAGCATATGACTTCCTCAGAATCTCTATCTATCCAGAAGCCTAGATAATTTAGAGACGTCGTGCACCATTCTAGCGGTAATTCTGTTGTGTGTGGTGTGGTTGCTGGGGTTAGTGGAAACACCACTGATTTGCTCCAATTAATGGTTAGTCCAGAGTGCCACCCAAATGTAATATATTCTCTTAGAGTAGGTTCCAAATGTGTGCCTGGGTCTCTAATGTACACCACCACATCGTCTGCATATAGTGAGATTGCAAGAGGTCGGAGCCGAAATCCTAGGGCTGCAAATGAATGTTTTTGTCGTATAATGCAGGCCAAGGGTTCGAACGCGAGAGCAAATAGAATCGGGGATAGCGGGCAGCCCGGACGCGTGCCTCTGTATATGCTCACTGGTTCTGATGTGATGCTGTTAACACAAACCCAGGTGACTGGTTTCGTATATAACAATTGGATCCAGTTCAAGAATGCCTGTGGCGGAGGAGCCTAGCGCGCAACCAAGATGGCCGCGTAGGTGCGAGGCTCCCGAGGACCTCCGCGACCTCCTGAATTAATCCTGGCTATATCCTGTCCTTGTTGAGGGGACTGTGTCGGTGAACCCGAGCTGAGGCGCCACCCGTTTTTCGTTTTCGAATCGGACCCCGGACACCGGTGGGAGCACCGATCGAAGGTTGCGGCCTTCTCCGCGCCGGCCCCCCGGATTGGAGTAGTGGGGCGATCCGGGGACAAAGCGAACAGCAGCGGCGGGTAGGGCTGGGCGACTCGCGTACCCCGCGCTTTCACTTTCGCTTTTGCGCCCTCCTTGCCCTCAAGCGAGGTAGGGTTGCGGAGCGGGGTGCGGTGGTGTGGCCTTGTCCAGGTGCCCGGCTGACCCGCCGGCTGTGAGTCGTCCTCGCTCCAGTGGTCGCCCTCCCCCCCCGGAACCCGTGAACTGGTTCATCGGCCCTTTCGAGGAGATTGGCACGACGGTGGGAGAGCAGGCATGTCCACCAAACAAGATGGCGACCGGGCGAAGGTGAAGACGACCCGCCGTGGCCCAGCGCATCAATCCAACAGTATGGACCGCTACACCCTCCAGAAGGGATCTCCGGAGGCATCGCGCACATCCCCGGCGGGCCCGACGGAGGCGTCTGCTCAGCCGGTGGATCTGACCCTCCGGGACGTCATGGGCGCCATCGCAGAGATGAAGGCCTCGGTGGACCAGCGCTTCGACACCCTAGCGCAAAAGATAGACTCGGTCCTTGTGGATGTGAGCCTTGTGAGGGCTGACTTGTCCAAAACAAACGACCGGGTCGATTCCCTGGCCCACACCACAACGAGCCTCACGACGGATGTGGTGGCCCTCCAAAAGGAGGTGCGCCGGCTTGGCCAGGCGAGCGCCCTGATGGACCGGCGACTGGAGGATTCCGAGGGCCGGGCCCGGAGGAATAACGTTCGCATTGTGGGGGTGCCGGAGGGACGAGAGGCGGAGGCGGCAGATCTTTTTGTGGAAGAATTGATCCTTACCCATCTCCAGCCCCGGGGGCTGAGTAAGCTTTTTGCGGTGGAACGTGCTCACCGGGTCCCTGGGGGCAGACCTAAGGCCGGTGTCCCGCCGCGGCCTCTCATTGCCCGGATTTTTAACTTTCGGGACAGAGACGCTATCCTGCAGACCTCCAGGCAACAGGGACCGGTCAAGCTTGATAACATGGATGTGCAGTTCTACCCAGACTTTACTCCGGCGGTCCAAAAGCAGAGACTGAGTTTTCTCGGAGTTAAACGTCGCCTACGGAACCTGAACCTTAAGTACTCAATGCTTTTTCCAGCTAAGCTAAGGGTGGAGGTGGATGGTCGCACGCACTTTTTTGACCGACCCGAGGCGGCTGGGGACTGGTTGGACACTCTGCCTGGAGATCGGGGCCGAGGGGGTGGGGGGGGTGCGGTTGGCGGGGAGGGCCCGCCGGATCAGAACTGAGGGGTGAATAATAGGCCTTGCTCTGGACAACATTCCTTTACCATTTACTGATCGTGTATGTTCCCCTCCTATGGAGGTCGTACGGGGTCTGTTGGGGGCTTCCCTCCTCCTCTGGGGGACTAGTTAGGTTTTCATCTATGGGGCGACAGGCACACTGCACTTTGGGGGGGCTGTCTGGGCTCATGCAGGGGTGCAGGGAGGGGGGAGTTCTGTTGGGATGGGGGGGTGGGGGGGTGTGTTGTTTGTTTGCACCGCAAGGCAAACCCTTTACCGTATTGTTGCTCTCGAGATGCTCTGTGGGGGACGACTGATTGCTTATACGTATGATGGGGGGTAGGGATTTGACTGTGTTGTCATGGAATGTTAACGGCCTGGGGGACAGGATTAAGCGTGGTGTGGTCCTGCAGTACCTGAAACGTATTTCACCAGATGTTGTCTTCCTGCAGGAGACACACCTTATAGGTAACTCATTTCATGCCATGAATCGGCGGGGCTATCGTTTGGTGGCCCACTCGGGCTTCACCTCGGGCTCGCGGGGGGTGGGTATCATGATCAAGAACTCGCTCCCGTTGGAGATTGATGAGGTGCGCCATGATGAGAGGGGACGCTACACTGTCCTGGTGGGTAGACTGGAGGGTAGAGTGTTTGTTTTTATATCAGTGTACGTCCCGCCTGGGTTACAATCTACTACATTTGCGGACCTGGGGCGCCTCCTCCTGGACCTTCCGGGTGGCCTGCTAGTGGTTGGGGGGGGACTTCAATGCGGTAGCTTCTGGGTCTATGGATCGTCATCCCCCTAGGGACCTCCCCCGGGCACAGGCGTGGCTGTCCGGCCTTTTAGATACATTGGGCCTGGTGGATTGCTGGCGACTAAAGCATCCCGCGCAGCTGCAATACACCTTCCACTCGGGTGCCCATGGTAGCCTCTCGCGGCTTGATTACATCCTTGTCCCGGCGGCCCATGCTGGGAGGGTGGGAGAGGTGTGCCATCTGGCGCGGGGCATTTCAGATCACTCCCCATTACTGTTACATTTCGATGTCTTCCCGAGGGGGGAGGGCAGGGTGGCTCCAATCAATGCTTGGTACTTGCGCGACCCCACCATTCGTGCCGACTTGATCAAATCCTTACAGCGATATTTTGATGAGAATGTGGGGTCTGTCCCTTCGGCCACCTCCCTGTGGGAGGCTTTTAAGGTAGTTCTCAGAGGGGAGGCCCTCTCCTTTATCTCCCATGCCCGGAGGCGCGAGCGGGAGGAAGTAACCCGGGTGGAGGCCGAAATTGCGGAACTAGAGGGTGACCTGGGGAGCGGGGTAACGGATGCCAAGTTGCATGTTCTACACCTCAGGCAGGCGGCCTATAGGGCCCTCGTCACGGAGGCGGCCAGGGGCCTCAGTAGAGAGCAACAGGGGCGATTGTATGATGTGGGTGATAAGGCTGGTAAATTGATTGCGTGGTTGGACAAGAGGGAGAGAGCGAGTCGTGTGGTTCCTTTGATCGAGGGGATGGATGGTGTGCGTGTCACCGAGCCGGAAGCCATTGTCTCCCGCTTCGCGGATTACTTCCGCGAGGTGTACTCCCCGGTTTCTCCCTGCTCGGAGGAAGATTCCCATGCCCTGCTTCGGGACATCGCGCTGCCCTCCCTTACGGTGGAGGACAGGGATTTGCTGGACGCTCCTCCCACCTCGGACGAAATTGCCCTGGCTATTCGCTCGGTCGCATCCGGCAAGGCCATGGGCCCCAATGGTATCCCCATCGAGCTTTACAAGCTGCGACCGGATGTACTGGCGCCCCACCTGCGCGCGATGTTCCTGGCGGCCCACTCGCAGGGTTCCCTCCCGCCGGACCAGCGTCTGGCCACAATCGTGGTGATCCACAAGGAGGGGAGACCCCGTGAGCGGGTCACATCCTATAGGCCTATCTCGCTCTTGAACGCGGAGCCCAAAATCCTCGCCAAGGTGTTGGCCAACCGGCTGGTCGGCGTGGTGGGCGATTTGGTCCACCAAGACCAATCAGGCTTTATACCCCATCGCAACACGGCTCTTAATCTGCGACGCTTGCACGGGGTGCTCGCGCGTGTCCCGTTTGTGCGGGAGCCGGCCATCTTGGCGTCCTTAGACGCCACCATGGCGTTTGACACGCTTGAATGGCCATACATCTGGGCGATGCTGGCGAAATTTGGATTTGGACCGGGATTCATTAGCTGGGTCAAATTGTTGTATTCGGGCCCATTGGCGCAGGTGGTGGTGAATGGGCGAGTCTCGGCCCCATTCGCGCTGGGGCGGGGCACGCGTCAGGGTTGCCCCTTGTCGCCGCTCCTGTTTGCACTGGCCTTGGAGCCCTTGGCGGAGTGGCTGCGGTGGCACCCCTCTATCCGTGGTCTCCGCTGGACCCCCGAGCATGAGGACCGCGTGTCCCTCTACGCCGATGATATCCTTTTGTATCTCGCCTCCCCGCGTAAATCGCTGATTGTCCTGGTTGATGTTTTGCGCTCCTTCGGTCGCAACTCAGGCCTTGTCATCAACTGGGCGAAATCCTGCGTATATGTGCTTTCCGGGGAGGCTCCGGCCCTACCACGGGACTGCCCGATCCAGATTGCCTCCCAGGGGTTCCGGTACCTGGGTATATATATTACTCTAGACCCGGAGGCCCGCTACGAGCGGAACTTGCTACCCCCCCTCCAGCGCTTGAAGGAGGACGTTGCGCGTTGGCGGCGTCTTCCGCTTTCGCCGCTTGGCCGAGCGGCCTTGTTTAAGATGATGTCCTTGCCGCGCTTTCTGTACGCGCTCCAGAACACTATGGACTTGGTTCCGGCGCGCTATTTCCGTGAGGTGGAGAGCCTGCAGCGGCGCCTGTTCTGGGACGGGAGGCCGCGTATTGCTCTGGCTAAATTGACGCTCCCGTGGTACGATGGGGGGGTTGCCCTCCCGGACATTAAACGGTATTACTGGGCCTCCCAGCTAGCTGCAATTAATCATGGCCTTTACGGGCCCGCCTTGAACCCGGCATTTGAAATGGACAAGATGCTCCTGCCCGGTGGCGATTACAATCGTGCGCTCTACTCTGGCGCGCCCGACTCCCGTCTGACGGGACCGACGCGTGTCATGGTGCGTGTCTGGCACGCGGCTAATGCAGCTATGGGGTGGAAGGACCGTTTGACCCGGGCGTCACCGCTATATGCGTCTGAGAGGTTGGGCTCCCTGTGGACATCGAAGGGCTTCGAGAAGTGGGACACGATCGGAATCAGCACAGTGGGAGATCTCTGGACGAGGGGGGGATTCAAAACTTTTGAGACGCTGCAGACGGAGTTTCAGCTGCAAGGCAGTGAGTACTTTCGGTACTTACAAGTCCGCCACGCGCTGGGCTCCGTCTTCCCGGATGTCGCGTCCATTCCGGAGTCTTCCCCCCTGGAGGACCGAGTGCTGGATGGCCATGTCCCAGACAGCACGATCTCCCTTATATATAAAAAACTGATCAACGACAGATCGTGCCTGCTGACTAGTCTCCGCGAGGCCTGGGTTGCCGACGGGTTGGAACTGGACGACGAGGACTGGATCTCCGCGGTGGCCTCTCCGAAGGAGGTGGCCATCCCGGCTCGCCTTCGCTTCGTCCAGCTTAAGATCCTCCACCGGGTTTACGTGACGGGGCCAAGGCTTATACGTATGGGCTTTGCTGGTGACGGATTGTGTAAGCGTGGCTGTGGTGCTTTGGCAACTTTCATGCATATTCTGTGGGAGTGCCCAAAGGTGGAGCGATTCTGGCGTGGTGTGCATGAGGTCCTGCGTGTGGTTACGCGTGTCGCGCTGTTGCCTGAAGCGAGGAGATGCTTGCTGAATGTGTGGGAACCAAATGACTATTCGGTCCCGCAGAAGCGGTGGGTGACTCTGGGATACATGATAGTTAAGCGTGACATTGCTCAATTGTGGGGATCCCAGAGGCCCCCGGCGGTGTTGGCCTGGAAAGAACATATGGATTGGTGTATGTTTCGTGAAAAGGTGGTGTATGTTGCGAGGGGTAAGCCTGGGGCGTGGGTGAAAATCTGGGGCCCCTGGAACGCCTATCGCGGGGGTATTTGCGAGCCGCCACTGCTACCGGCTGCCTCACCAGCTCCGTCCCCCTGACCGACCCCCTCCCTCAGCCGTGGGCATGTGGTTCCCCAGTCCCTGATCTATTCCCATCCCCCTCTTCAGAGTTTGGCTGCTGGTTGGGATCCCCCACTTAAGGAGCACGTGCCGTCACTTTGGATGACGGGTTGCCTTGCGGGTGTGGTTTTTTGTGTTGTTCTGTTTTGATAAAAGGAAACCGTATTGTGGGCTTGGAGTTATGTGGCCTGCGCTATTGATATCTCCTGATTTACCAATCTGCACCGCCAAGAGACTCTTACTGTATGTATGTCATATGCTTCTGCCACTCTAGCGGCCGGCCGGATGGTTGTAGGCCCATACTTGTAAAAAAATTTTTTAAAATGCAATAAACGGTTTAAAAAAAAAAAAAAAAAAAAAAAAAAAAAAAAAAAAAGAATGCCTGTGGCATTCCCATCCTGGCTAGGACCATGAACATGTACGGCCATTGGATGGAATCAAACGCCTTTGCGGCGTCTAAGAAAAAAGCTGCCGGGCGTAGTGAGGAGTGTATCGGATTCAGAACCGCGAATAGTGTACATAGGTTATGTGTGGTGGACCGTGAGGGTATAAAGCCTGCCTTGTCTGGCAGTACCAGGGCTTGTAGCAGCAATTGGGAGTCTAGATGCAATGATCTTTACATCTGTATTAATTAGAGATAGTGGGCAGTATGAGTCTACTTGTTCGCGTTCTTTACCAGGTTTCAACAAAGTTATTATTAGCGCTTCGCGCAGAGAGGGGGAAGGGATTTTTTATCGTATGCTTCTTGGTACATAGCTAGTAGATGAGGTATCAATAGGTCTGGGAAGGCTTTATATAACTCGCCTGGGATCCCATCGCTTCCTGGCGATTTGCCTATAGGTAGAGCACGAATAGCATCCCCTTCCTCCTCCTTCGTTAGTGGTTGCACCAGAAATTCCCTCTGCCCCGGCGATAACCATGCCAGTGCTATGTCGTTCAGATATGTGTTTGTCTCATATGTTAAGGCTGAACGCCGTTCCCCATACAAATCTGCGTAATAATTGAGTGTATCTTGGGAGTCGTGTATTTGTGTGCCTGCTTGGGTGCTAAGGGTTTGGACGTGGGGAATGTCACGTGTACCTGTGGTCTTAGTGGCTAGACTATGTCCCCTCCTCCCACTCCCCGTACGCTCTTGCCACCCATCTTTTTGATAAATATCGGATCTCTTGATATGCCGTTTCCGTGTATTCTTGAAGATGTGTTTTAATGTCTGCTAATATTTGAGGTTTGGGGTCAACTTCATATGCCGTCTCAAACGTCCGGAGCTGCTTTTCTAGTTGGGTCATTCAGGCTCGTAATTACGACAAGACGACAGCTCTGAGTCTGATAAATCCGCCCCTTATGGTAGCTTTGAAGGCTTCCCATAGCACTTCCGATGAGTCCACTGACCCCGCATTCTCCTCAAAGTATCTTATATTAGCTAACCTTATCCCATCTCTAAAAATCGCATCTGTGAGGGCGGAGGCCTGCAATCTTCATTGAAACGGATGTGGGGTGTCAGTGGGTAGTGTTAAGGACAACAGTACGGGGGAGTGGTCAGATAATGTTTTGGGCAGATGCTTTATCCCACCTACCCAGTTACTCACTGTTTGGGTTATTAGCCAATAATCCAGCCGAGACCACATATTGTGCGCAGTGGATATATATATGCCCTCTTTTTTCCCGGGGTATCTGAGTCGCCAAATATCAGTGAGTTCCCATTCTGTCATTCCCGCTTTAAGTGTTTGACACTCTTGCCTAATCGGGGTCCCTGGCATCCAGACCTATCTGTGTTTGGGTCTAGTAGGAATAGAAACCCAAAAAATCAAAGAAGGTTGCAATTTATATAGCCTATTATAAATACTGGTGTATAGTTCAGGGTCGTCTATATTGGGGCCATAGAGGTTTACAAGGGTGAGTGTTGTACCTCTGCAGATGCCCTGCCATATGACAAATCTCCCTTCATCACCAGATTCTGAGTGGGTAGTGGCAAAAGGGATTCCCTCGCAAACCAGGTTGAGAACCCCCCTTGAATAAGATGAGTATGAGGATGCCTTTTTGTCATGTGCCCAACGCGATCCAATATTTGCCACTGTGTGCCGTGTGAGGTGTGTCTCCTGAATGAGCACTATGTCAATCTGGTGCCTATCCAGATAAGCAAAGACCTGCCTGACTTTTTTGGGGTTGTTAAACCCTCATATATTCCATGTGACTAAATTGAGTGTTTGCGCTTTAGTGTTCAATTAAAGGGCCCATCTGCTATATCAGGGTGTGCTGGTGGTGTGACTCTGATCTGGTTATGTATCAGTGAATCTCGGCATAAAGTGGGTGTAATCGCAGTGACTATAACATAATAACCAAGAAAAAAGAAACCCCTCCCTCCTCCCACTCTGGCGGAGAGAAAATGCCAAAGCCATACCCAACATGAAACACTAGCCATTAAACAACGAACTGTCCCGCATTAGCCTGGGAACGCGGTATGAAATAAACATTCAAATAAAGTGGGGATCTACCTTCTTTGGGGGGCGCCAGAGTACTTTACCCTTCTTTAGACATAAGGGGGCCGGGAACATGACTATGAAGCCCAAGTCATCTGGCCCAGATTTGTGGTTGAGAGTGGGTGCCATGTGCACCTCTAGTTCCTGCACCCACCCCATGTTTTAGCTATATAATTTGGAGCGTTATGTAGTCCCGTGTGGTGGCATTGATATAGACCTCCCGTGCTGTCTTTTACTGTCACTTATCGGACTATACAGTTCTTTAGTGCTGCTTAGTCGCCTTGGGATGGGGGATCGCCATCTTCTGCGTCTTCGTTCATGGAGGGTGATCACAGCTGCTTCGCTTTCTTAAGATAGTCCATAACTGCCTTAAGGTTGTTGAATATGAGAGGGCGGCCATCTTGTTCCACCCACAGGCGTGCTGGATATAGCATGGCGTATTTCAGCCCTAGTGATTGTAGCTTCTTTTTGCAGACCCAAATTCACGTTGGGCCACTTGTACTGCCATTGTAAAATCAGCAGAAAGATAGTTTGTTGCCATCGAACTGAATAGCTCCTTTTTTGCGGGAGAGACGTAACACCGTGTCCCTGTCTATGTAGTTGAAAAGTTTAGCTATTATTGGACGCGGCGGGGCTCCAGGGACTCCAGGGAAGGCTGCGCCTGCAGGGACTGATGTGCCCGTTCCACCATGAACACTGCCGACAATTCCTCACTGCCAAAGACTTTCCTTATCATTTCTTCCACATAATGTTTCATCCGGCCCGTCTTGGTGGACTCTGGGACGCCTAGTATGCATAAATTACTGCGGCGCGACCGCGCCTCCAAGTCCTCGTTCTTGGCTTTAATAACAGCGAGTACCATGTCCATATTCAACTGTTTGTGGGTCAGTGTTTGGATAGCGTCTTCAGCAGTTGAGACACGCTGCTCCGCCTCGGTATGTCTGCCATCTTGCTTTTCCAGTTTCTAAGTCATCTTGTCCATACGTATATTGAGTGCATCTATTTTCACATCAATTGATAACAGGCTCTGCTGCATAGCGTGGAGTGTGGCTTACAGCGACCCGCTTGCCTGTGATGATGGGTCCTGCGCAGAGTCCGAATGGGCATGTTGTGTAGTCTTGGCCACTTTTTTGGCCTCGAAGGTGAGACTTGACTGTTGCCTGTCCGTTTTCCCCATTTTTATAGGCTGAGCAAACCGCGATGGTGTCTCTTTCTCAATGTTGCGTTGCGTTTAATTTTTTTTTCTTTTTCTTTTTTTCCCGGGCTCCATGTGCCAATTCACCCAGTGCCTCACTCTCAGCACTGTCTTTGTGGACTCACGCCGCCAAATTCATACGCTGCAGATGAGATACGCCTTGTAGGGGGGGGTATGGTTTCCTCCTTATCAAGGAGTAGCGTGCGCCTCCATCCACCAATGCAGCTAACACTCGATGTGGACCACCAACACGCTGTTGCTCTTCGTGCTACATTCACTGTATGACCTGACTGTGTTTAGGCTGGGTCTTATTCTATGGGCTGTGCACCAATTGCCGGTGGTGTATGCTGCGCAGTGGCTCTGTGTACCCATGGTGGCAACTGGGCCAGATATGTTAAATATGGTAGGTAATACTTTTTGCAGGTGTCATGAGATTTGTCTATTAAAATCCCAAAGGGTCTTGCATATATCTACATGTAAGTATATTAAAATGCTAATAAACATACATTTGAAAAAAATGCTAGATTATCAGAAATAGTGCCCACACTTTCATAAAGGATGGGCCTACAAGGATGAATTTGTCAGATATACTGATTAATGCTCTGAGCGCAGCACTGACATAGTGAATATATTTTTTTCACAAGCAAGGAAAGAAAGAATAAATGTGTAAACTATCCATTTAACATTTTTAGGTCTGGCTTGACAGCACAGCTATAGCCAGACATATTATGATCATTCTAAAAAAGAAAGCTTTCAGGAGTACTAAAGAGAGGGGCTTTGGCTCCACTCATATGCTGGTAGCCAAGAGTGCATGTTTTCTTGGGGCAGATGTTGTGTGCTTCCACAGAAAAAAGTGATTTCCCTCCACACAGCTGTGAATATTTTGTTAATTTATTCAGTTGCCTGAGCCAACAGCAGATTGGATGTCTGAGCTTGAACTTTCAGGGGCACACATTTGACAATGTTATGCTGTTAAAGTGTCTTAATTAACTAGGTAATTTATGGTGTGTGTTTTTCTCTGGCAGTGGCACAGTTGGGAGGTGGGCAGTCATGGGAAATGTATAGCAGTCCCAGCACCCTCCTTTTCAATCGTTAACTTTAGAATTCAGAGAGAAGTTTTGTGCTTGAGAGCATTATGGGATGCCCAGTGCTACACTAACCTAGATGGATTGTTAGATCTGGCTTGACAGTGCAGATGTCGCTTGACCTTATCTGAACAACAAAAAAGAGCTTTCAGAATAGTACTGAGAGAGAAGCTTAGGCTCTACCCATATGTTGATTCCCCGAGTACAGGATTTGATTAGACCACATTTGTGTGCTTTCACTAAAAAGACTGCTTGTATTGCAGGTTTTGTCTTGAGGCAAAGCTTATACTCAATAGCTGAGTTATGGTGGCAAACAAAAAAATTGGCTATAGGCCATATCTGTTGATTAATTAATGTTATGATAAAGATACTCAGCATGATGTACTTATTGGGGAAAGTATATATTAAAATAAACAAGAATATAAATGTAGATTGTTATTATTTTATATTAAACAGTAGTTTAATGTTACATGGAATCTCATAGATTACTTTAGTAAACCAGGGTTTTGGTATTGGTTGCCCCCTCGGACAAATCATGGGAATAGGAGGTTTGCACAGTGAGAATCTCTGTTAAGCCCTTTTAGGTGATCCAGTATTTTGCTTTGACAACTGTAATTGTGTACACCTTTGCAGTTTGATGACCATATGCCTGATGGTTGCCTTATTGGAAAGCTTATGCTCAGTACAGTAGGCCTGGACTGGTTATGGCGACAAGCCAAGGATAACATCTATAGGCTTGAGTGGTGTGCAGGGAAATGTTATGCCAGATGAAGCCTTAAGTCTGGGCTGTGTATTAGGAAAAGTTATTACAAAGGCAGTACACCTTGTGTACTGTGAAAAGCAAATGGTAAATCCAATAAGTCTCTAATAGCAGATTATAGACACATTATGTTACAACCTGTAGAATGGTATTTGGTTAAATGTAATCTCATCACAGATTACCATAGTAGGCAGGGTAATTGGTGTTGGTCTCCCACTAGGACAACCCCTGGGAGTAGAACTGCACTGTGATGATTCTTGTTATGCTCTATTGAGAGGGGCTGTATGTTGTTTTGCCAACTGTGATTGTGTACATAATTGTAATTTTATAAATGTATGCCTGATGGTTGCCAGCTTCTGTATATTTTAGTAGGCTAATATTGTCTATAGTGTCAAGCCACTGGTGAAGGCTGTAGGTCTTATTGGTTCACTGGGAAGAGTTATGTCAAATTCCTTAGATGTGATCTGTTTATAATGAAAAGTTATGACAAATCAAATAGGCATGACATATTGTCAAAAGCATGTGTTAAAGGCAATAGGCTTTTAAGGGTGGATTGTTATTACACTGTGCTAAAGCCTGTTGGTAAGTATTTTGTTACATGAAATCCCACAGATTACCAAAGTAGGCAAGGGTTTTGGTGTTGGAGACCCACCAGAACAAATCATGAAGATGGACATTTGCACTATACTATTTGTATTAGGGTTTGTTAGTATGGAATCTAAATTGTTTTGACAACTGCATTTTACACATATTTGTAATTTGATAATGGCATACCTGAAAGTTGCCTTGTAGAAAGGCTTATGACCAACACAGTAGGTCTGAGTTGGTTATGGTAACGAGTCAATGATACAGATTATAAACCTGGGGGATTATTATGAAAAATTATGTGAACGGAAGAAGGCCTAACATATTGATTGCGAAAAGCATATGTCAATAGGCATTTAAGGGTAGATTGTTATTACTCTGTATTAAATCCCACAGAAAAGTAATTATATTACATGGAATCTTACTGATTATTACCACAGCAGTCAAGGGTTCTGGTTCTGGTTACCCCCTCAGACAAACTGTGTATCTCCTTTAGGAGAGATAGTATTTTGCTTTGCCAACTGTAGTCTTGTATATATATTTCATTTTATGACTTTATGTTCGATGTGGGAAAGTTTAAGCTCAGTACAGGAGAACTGAGTTGGCCACGGTGGCAAGCCAATGATAACAGCTGGAGCCCTGATTGCTTCACTAGGAAAAATATTTTTGTTCGAAATGTTATGATAAGCGCAGTATGTATGACATATTGATTGTGAAAACCATATAGGACTTTAATGGTGGATTGCTATTTCTTTTAATTAAAGACTACATATAGGCATTTTTTTACATGAAACTGCCACAGATGATTATCTCTGTGGGGCAGGATTTTGGTGGTGATTACCACCTTTGACAAACCCTAGAAGTTGAAGATTTGCACTTGCTAGAAACTCTTCTTTGAAGTCTGCCGGGCCTTGTAATTAAAAAAATTCATCATTAAATATTACATCCATCCATATATATATATATATATATATATTATCTACTGGCGGTCGCCAGTAGATAGTTATAGTTAGGACCGAGTTCCCATATTAAATCTGAAAATTCTATTTTGAATAACTTTGGCGCCGGTTGACTAATCCTCGCGAAATTTTCAAAACTAATGGGGCGCTCCGCTCAGCTCCTACCCTGAAAGTATCGCCGTGATTCGTCAAGCGGGGGCTGAGAAAAAAGGGGGGTTTCAAAACGCGTTTTCCCCATGCATTTTCCCATAGGACCTTTAGTCGAAGGTACAGCCCGAACGGCTGAACAGAATTATTTGAAATTTGGCAAAGAGGTAGTCCTCAGGTCAGGGATGTGCCTTTTGCATATATGGTGTCAATCTGTTCAGTAGTTTCTGAGAAAATTGCAGTTAAAAGTACATAAATATCTATAGGCGCGCACCGTGCGCGCACGGTGCCGTGCGCGAGCGTAATTCTGATTGGTGGTTAGATGTCAGTCAACATTCGAATCGGTCGAAATCAGGAAGTGTCGGACGCCATTTTGTGTGTGGCAGTGAAAAACAAAGGTGGAGAACGTGAAAAGGGGGCAGGGTAGAGAGTTCCTGACCCCCTAGCCTTTGTCAGGGGGTCCCCGAAGGACCCGAAGGGTGAAAAAAACATTTTATTTTTTTTTCAAAAAATCGCAGGGTGCACGCACGGTGTGCGCATGGTGAAAAACCCTTAAAAAAAACAAAAAACATTTTAAACGAGCCATTCCATATTACAGGATACAGTCAATCTATAACTAAATACATAGGTAGTTTATTGTAAAATAAATATATAAAAAATATAATAATACATACATAAATTAGCATTTAAAAAACCTTACAAATTCACTAAAAATACCATAGGTTTCACACACGTTGTAGTTAGAAATTAGCATTTAAAAAACCTTGCAAATTCACTTAAAAAACCATAGGTTTCACACACGTTCTAGTTAGCTGGACATTTCACTCGTAAAAAACCATTGAAATTCCCCCGTTATAGTTAGTTCAGCTAAATATAAATCGCGCGACCGCAATCCACTGCTGATGATGTCACATATTACATCACTGTATTCACTAAGATAATGTTAATAAGTCAGTTATACAATTAATTTTACCAAAAAAAACTGGTAGCTTGATGGGAAACGCTGGGCGGCTGCAGAGATTTCAGGAACGGGATCTTATAGGGATCTCTACTTTGGGGATATACTGAGGACAGTTGGCCCTGAATCATACCCTAATTGCAGTATGAGTTTGAACAGTGCCAGTACAGGACTAAGTACTTACATCTTAAGCATGCGATGGTCACATATGTGGCTGACTAGGTGGAAAGCCCTATTGACTCGGCATTGGAGATCAGGGTACTCAAGGCAGAATTAGATAAAGGGGGGTTTTATTTAATATATAGAAAACTTACCAAAATTGATCTGGAAACCCTACATGGGTTTAGGGGCAAATGGGAGAAGGATATGGGGATACTGGAAGATGCAGAGAGAGCTTCAGCATGAGATACTCAAGCTTAGTGGCAATCTGGGAAAATTTCAGATGAATACCTTTTAAAATATTCCATAGGGCATATTATAATAGAAGTAGACTGCACAAAATAATCCCAATTGGGGACTGCCTCACTTGTGGGATAATGAAGGGCACCTTCATACGCACAATCCGGACCACTACAGAGGTACAGAAATTCTGAAAGGTGGTGGGGAAAGAGCTCTGCAAGATTTTGGGTACCTTCATACACATGACACCACAATAAATTATACTTGACATCTAAAATGAAGCAGATCCTACAAGACGCCAGAAGACTCTGAGTTGACTTGGTCTGATAGTGCTGAATTGAGCTATAGCACAAGCATGAGAAGATTCAGCACAAGAGCGAGGGAATACATCTTGGGCCACCAAGCCTTGATTGTGCATAAGGATGGATCTGTGCATGGACGCCCAAAGGGTATTATAGGAGTGTAGCGTGTGTCCCTGGAAATTCCAAAAGATAAGCGGACCCTGGAGGGACTATTATAATAAAGACGAGATACTCTGGGAGCATGCCTGAGAGATCCAACAGGATAATGTAGGCAACCAGGTTGGACAACCCAGACCTTCAGAGAGTGAGCAACAAACTGGGGCAGCCCAAGGGCACGCTATGCTGGTAAAATAAGTTGGGACAGGGAAAATATTAATATAGAGAAACAAGTGTGGCTGTCAAGGAAACCCACCATATTGCTATTCTTGCAATTGCTTTTTCTATTTTGTCAGGAAACATAATAAAAGGTTTGTAAAAAGAACACCACTCATACTGCGATTATTATATCGCTGTAGGCTGCAGCTGGTGGGGGTATTTGTAAGGGGGGCACAATCCATGTGTCCAGGCCACGTGGCTTCCCTGTGTCAGGATGTTCACAGTGACTACCTGCCTTTAGCCTCCTGCAGCCATCCAGCAACGCAGGCTGCTGTTCCCAAGCGCTCACTTCGCTTTGCTTTCTAGGCAGTGTCTGCAAACATGTCAGGTCATAAAATGTAATTTACTTTTTTAAAGAGAAAGTGGCTGCCGGCAAAATGAAGAGAGAGGGGCAGCATAGCCCCCAGACAGTGACCGCGAAAGTGAGACAGATGGTTGCAGAAAGGCTGGCTGGCAGTAGATTACTGCCTTTTGGTTGGCACTGGGAAGGAGAATGGCAATCTGAGAGTCTCTGACGGAACCCATTCCCTTGTCGAAAGAAAACAGCAAAGCAGTGTGACAGTTTGCTACCATGTCTACTAGGAAATAATGACCCGTGTAACTATATAAATGACTTGTGGTTTACAATCCGTCTGACTTCTGATCCAGAGAGTTCTCATTATTTCAGATTGTTAGTTTTGTATCAGTACAATCAGCGTCCCAAGACCCAGGACCACATGTATGCTGGAGTCTTAACCACCACTCCTTGCCCCGTTCCATCCAGCTTATCAGCTTTTCCTCCTCCAAGATGCCGCCATTTCATCATCAGGTACCCTCAAATATCGTCTTTTCAAGTGAGCACTGAATAGCTTTATTGCAGTTCAACTGTGTGAGCGGCTACTGAATCTAGTCAATGCTACACGGTGGCGACCAAGGGTCCGGCCATGAGCGGCTTGGTAAAGGTGGCATTTTAATACCAGTTTACTTGCGGTTCCAACGCCTGAACAGGCCACTCTGAGGTTTGTAAGTGGAATGGGGATTAACATGCTGGGAATGGGTTTCCATGCTGATTCACAACATTCCCATTTTTATCCGGAATCGCTCCCAACCTGTTGTGTTCCCACTAATCTGGTTGTGCTCGTTGGACATCGAACTGCTGTATTCCACCGATAACAATGGAATCCCAGTTTGGGCAGTATTTCCAGTTACTTGTGATCAGCCCTTTGGCATCATGCAGGGGTGTGCATACCTCGGGACAGAGACCAGGCCCTAAAGATTGAGCTACGGGCACATGTACCAGCTAGTGGAATCATTTGGAGATTGTTGTATGCCACTGTTGTATATGCTTTGTTCCACAAAATACATTCCCTTTCAGGAAGTTTACCACAAATTGTGCACTTACCGTTAGAGATCTATTCAAACTGGTAATTGAGAAATGATTTCATTACTTACCTGTAACAACAGTTGTGCAGTTTAAGGCACGTCTATATGTATATACTGTGCATTGATCAGGAAAAAATGTGCCAACTATTGATGGTGCTGCCCATAAACTCTCAATATTTCAGCATGTGACCTAAATTTTCCGAATTTTTTATCTGTTGTCCCACTTACCTAATAGTCATGGGGATATTTGATATTTATTAACTTATAAAGCGTCTGAATCACCCCAGCAGAAGTATCTCCGCGCTGTGACTGCTACTGTCAACCAGGAAGACACACATCAGAACAAAGAGGTTTTTAGCAGCTTTCTAATGGGGAGCCTTACCAACCTTCTCCCATGTATCCTCACCTACTTTACGAAAGCCCATATTCCATCCATTATAAGGACCTTGTGCTTGCTGTGGGTGGGACACTTAAAACTATCCCACAGTGATCTGCGGTGGCATATCGCTGTACACGCACCCTGAGGCTGACACTGAAGACCAACATATCAAGCGCTGGGTTAACCCGCTCACAACAAGACCTCCAAAGGTAGCAATCGGTCACTTCTGCCGCCACTGGCCTTCAGAGTTCCACCGCTCCCAAGGCAGCAAAGGTTTGCCTTGTGCAATAATGCGAGGCGCTGTGGATCGATAAAAGACTTATTGTATTTAAAAAAGAAATTATAGATGTATTTGCTATCTTTGTGAGAAGTTCAATAAGCTCAAAAGCGCACGGAAGGATTTCTGCTCCACGAATAAATATTTGTCCTGATTGAATAGCTCTTTAAGACTGCTAAAGAAAATGATGATTCCGGAAATAACATTCAGAGATGCAATTCTAAAAGAAGTCAATTAACCCAAAAATAGTTTAGACGCAGAAGAAAATCTGTGATTTTTTAAACTGCAGTTACTCAAATGTTTTAAGCAGCGATCCGCCTGCTAACAGCCCAAATTGTAGATAAACGCAAAGCATCAGAAATGGAAGTTTCACTCCATTATTCGGATGATTGCAGATTTGTTGGGGTTAATTGCAATGCTTCTGTACTTCTTTGGCATTCAAGTGCTGAACATAATCACAATAGCAGTAAAGTGTGGTGAAACGACGCAGCACTTTCCAGGCCGTGCCGACCCGCCGCCTGCAGTCTCCCGAGGACGTGCAATCAGCGTCTGGACGCGCTTAGGTCATCCAATCACGCGCCTGTCTGGAACGCGGGATGGTCTCTGCTTTCATCGAGGGACTACTACACCCTTCCCTGCATTAGGCTGCACCGCCCTCCAGCATGTATGACACACACATGCAACGCCACCCCCTTTTGTTGAAATGCAAAGAGCTACGGGGTCTTTCAGGTTGCTTGGTGGTCATACAAAATGCACGTTCAAAGCCACTAAGGCGGAACCAAAAGCACGGCATTGGCAGGTTTACAAAGACATCACTCCAACACTCCAAGACGTCATAGGGGTCTGGGGCGTTTCCTGGTCAGATTACACACGCAAACGCTCTAGCCTCACGCCCAGAAGATGCAGAATAAGATTCGGTTCCAGTGAATGTCACCTGAGGTCAATTCAGTTAACTACAGAAGGGATGCGCATGCGCATGCCACTTGGATTTGCCTACCCACATGCTATAATGCCAAAATTAAATTAAATCAAAGCCCAATTATTACAAGAAAGAGTGAAGGACTACAATTAAAAAAATAAAAAATCTGGTTGAGACGCACTGAACATTTACCACAAAGTGCACTTTCCTCCCCGTGTACATTGAAGTGAATTTTCCAGTTGGTGCCACCATGAATTATTTAAGTATAGGGATCTGACGTCAAGCGAATAACCAGACCCTTAAGAGCAGAGAGGTACACGACAGGCTTTAGGGGCGGCCGCTCGACTCGAGCACTTGTGATGGAAGGGCCGATGACAGAGATGGCATTTGGAAATACCACATTTTGTGCGCTTCTCCTGGCCGCCTTGCAACAGATGAAAGGCAACCATTATAGAAACATCAGAGCTGCTGTCAGCGAGCTGGCATTACGCCCGCTTTTGATAAATTGTAATTCAGTTTACTTTACAATCCAATCATCAGCTTTGCCATCCCAGATGCAATTGCTTTACAGCTTACTCCGTGGATCCCCTGTGAGGCTGGAGGCAAACATGTCAGTGCTGCACGCAGGCCTGTCCATTACTGCATTACACAGGACCGGGGCGGGACCGGGTGATATTTTTAGAATACTTTAAGTTACTGCGAGTACAAAAATGCTGCTGCCTCTGCGAAGGGCATAAGGATAGTATGGCTCAAGGAGTAGAAAGAGACCGTTTCAATACACATGCAGGCGTTTCACTCTTGCGGGGGCTCGCGGGACTTAAGATAGCAATGCGCACTATGAAGAACTCACTCACAATGTGATGCATGTGGCCACATGTTTGAAAATAAAGTTGACAAACGAGGAATGATGTTGAGATATGCTCTCCCGCACACATTTTTCGCATGTAAGGTAATAGCTAACTTACATAGGTCTCAATGTTATAAAAAGCTGAATTAATATAAATGTGCTCAAAATATATAGATCCTAAACCATAATCACATTAACTCTAGATTTTAAGAACTTTGAGACCCTCCCTGACTTAATTTGTGAACTGTTGCCCAACTTCGATAACTGGATAGAGGAGCAACTGTACGGTCCAACCTCTCAAAGCCTCAAATTCAACTCAAACTCACGGAACTTGTTTCAACTTGAGTGCAATGTCACTCATCCACACTGCCAGTCTCACCACAGACCTCCCATCATGCACTGAAATACTGAGGAAGAACTGAATTGAGGTAGGAGTCATCTCAATCAAACACTGTCCACAGAGTGATACACGGGCCTTCATTGGAAAACTCCTACTCCAACACATTCCACAAAACCATGGTTGTACAGGGAGTAGTTATTGATCTGTATCCAGTAGATCAAGAACTACACGGTGTTGAGTAAAAACGTGTAGACTTGTTCGTGACTTAGTAATCTGTTGCCTCTATATCATGTAATACTTCTCAACTTGTAGCACCATAAGGACATCTTTTGACATGTCCTGTGCTAACCAAGCTCACTGAACAACCATCAGGACATGCTTTCTGCTGCAATTAGGCACCTACTGACAGTTTTACGATGAAGCATTTACGGGTGGTGTTGTGCATCCTGATATTTCTATGTGATACAAGTGCTGCTTCCTTGCTGAACTGTATGCTAGTAGTAAATGCCAAACACTTCAATCTGCTCTGTCTTCTAAAGTAATGTTCTAAAAAACAATTGATGTCACACATTTTGTTGAGTTGCATTCTTCTTCCAAGACAGGATGCAGTAAGAGGCCATGGGCAGCCAGGTGTGCTCGTGCATCCTCTTTTAGATCAGGCCCTTACAAGTTGACCTAGGGGCTCATTTTTGTCAACTCTTATTCAACTTGTATTTAAGGCTCATAAGTGATATTTTTTGGAGTGGCTAGTTCTGTATTCTGTGTGAACGATAAGGACATTTATAACTCTATTCAATCAAGGTATAGAGATGGGATCAGGATCAAAACTCAAAGCACAAAGAGGAAAAGCTGACACACTGTT
Source organism: Triturus cristatus (assembly GCF_964204655.1). Lineage (NCBI taxonomy): Eukaryota > Metazoa > Chordata > Amphibia > Caudata > Salamandridae > Triturus > Triturus cristatus. The sequence goes on from NC_140581.1 coordinate 682,414,631, forward strand.
GATTGACAGGATACAAAACTTGATTGACAAGATGCAAAACTTTCCGTGTCAGAAATAAGCAGACTTGGGGTATTGTTCGAAACATAAGCATAAATTAAGACTACAGGAAGGGATTTTATCACAAAAAAACACTTTGATTATTACAACTGGATTATGGCAATGTTGTTCATGAACAATTTCCGCTTGTATTGGATTCTCAAGATACTACAGAATGTGTCTGATTTGTTATGGGTGTTAGTCACATTGAGAATATAAAACGTGTTGTTAAAACTACGCAGTCTATCGATAATATTGCAAATACAAGTCAAGATAGCTATAATGGCTTTGATGACGGCTTATGATCTGGAATGCCCTTCCATCAAAAAACAAATAAGGAAGAGTGATTATAAACATATGTTTAAGACACTTTGCAGTTGTTTGTCTTTTCCTTGAGTTTGAATCTTCTGCTCTGTTTTCTTAATGTATTTTATTTTTTTAGTTCTTGCTCAACTAGGCAGCTGATGCTAGACCTTACTGTGGTCTCCCAGAAAAGGAGTTTTGAGAAGCAGCATTGAGGTGGTGGGGGGGGCGAGGGGGGGAGTTTAGGCTCTGCCCACATGTTAATCGTCCTCTATACAAGCTTTACGAGAAACCTGTACATTCGTCCACTGAAAAAAGGTACCTGTTTTGCCTTTTGGGAAGCCTCATGTTTAATACAACAGGCCTGAGTTGGTTATAGGGTCAAGTCAATGATCAAGGCAATAGACCTGATTGGTTCACTGGGAAGAACAATTTCGGATTACATAGGGCTGATCTGTTTATTTTGAAAAGTGACTCCAAAAGCAGAAGGCATGACTTACTTATTATGAAAGGTATATGTTAAAGCAAAACAGACCCTTGAAGAAGGATTATTATTGCACTGTGCTAAAGCATGTTGTTAGATAGAAAGCTCACAGATTACCATAATAGACAAGGTTTTTGGTGTTGATTAACTCTTCTGACAAATCAGGAATTTAGAAGATTGTGCATGGGGCACGGACCCACTTCTGCCACTGAATCTATGCCTTGGTGATACCGGCATAGAGGGTGTTTCCATAGTGCAAATTGCTTGGGACGAGGGCGTAACAGTTTTTCTGGTGTTGCTTGGGAGCCATTTGAAGATCTTCATCAGCATCTCCAGTGTGTGGAAGAAGGATGCAGTGATGGCATTGACTTGTGCAGCCATGTCCAGTCTGCTATTTGAGAATTCTGATGTTCTTAGTGTGGGTACTACAAATGGGACCAAGTTCGGCCAGCCAACAGTTGGAGTCCCATGGCGAAGTGTTCTTGCTAAAGATCACTACTTGTCGTAGATGAGCTTGAGATAGTTGGCTTTCATCCAGTTAACAACTTCAGTTATGCAGGCGATTAACTTGTGTCTGGTGTTGGAGGTGAAGGAAATGAGGTTTTGTCTGAGAGGAAGAGTATGAATTGTGTGTTGTCAGCATAGGAGAGGTTGTTAATGGCATGTTTGCGATTTATGTTGGCCAGAGGAATCATCTATGCATCAAAGAAAGTGGGGCCCTTACCACCCAATACCCTTACCCTGCCCTAAACCCAAAAGATACCCTTATCACTCTATACCCCTACCCACCCCAAAATCTGTATACAGTACCTAGTGGCGAGAAAAAAATGGGGTCCCAAAATGCAAAATCCCGTGCTTTTTCCATAGAATTCTTTAAACGGGCTACAACAAAAACTGCTAAATGGAATTACACCAAATTTGGCAAGGAGCTAGATATTGGTCCGCAGATTGTGCTTTTTGTGATTTGGAGTGAATCCATTCAGTAGTTTTTGAAAAATAAAGGTTTAAATACAATTGTATATCTGGACGGTTCGGTCTGCGAGAGGCATGAGAGACTCATGCAGGAGTGCCAATTTAAAAATGGAGCTTCCTGACTGGCCTAGGGAGCTTCATTTCCCTTGGGCCATCTCACTCCCTTATGAGTCAGACTCCAATGAGGGTGAGCGCTCTGATTGGCTGCTAGCAACATGAGAAATATTTTGCTGGCAGTTATTACAGCACTTGGGGACTTAGTCCCCAGTCATGAACATGTTTTAAAAAAATATATAACAGGGCAGTTCAGGGATACCCGGTTCACTAGGCCCCATGGTGGGGATCCAGAGGGACTCCCCTTGGGGCTAAAAAAATTTTAAAAACGAAAATCGGCAAAAAATGCTGTGATCCCACAGGACTCCTGTGGGATTGGGAAAAACGAGACAAAACAAAATGCTGGTGGGCCAATTAATTTTGTTTATAACCCCCTCCCCCCCCCCCCCGGCTGTATTCATGAATGAGAAGCCTCCCTGAGCCATTAAAGGCACCGGAGAGCCTACCACAAGAGCTGAACTTAATTTATATGGGCTGGGGGGGCTGCTACTGAAGATCTCGATGGCTTCTGGATGGCTGCTGGTGTGTTCAAGCGGGTGCACAAAGAGGGGTGAAGCCCAATCTTCTTCTGTGATATTCTTCCAGCTGCGGCGTGTGAGTCTAGTAGTGTTTGGGGTGGGATGGATATGCTTAAGCTGACGAGGGTGTGGTCTTTCCAGGCCATCGGTTCTGGTTTGTTGACTGTGATGTTGCTTAGGGAGGTGAAGATCAGGTCCAGTAGGTGCTCTGTGGAATAAGTGGGTCCACTGATGTGGTAGGTGAGGCTTAGGTTTCCAAAGCATTCTAGTAGGGCCATAGAGTTTGGGACTTCAGGGCTTCCAGGTGAAAGTTGAGGTCTCCGAGGAAGATGATCTGGCTGGAGTCGATGATGAAGGGCGCGACAAAGTCTGTGATGTTGCTGTCGAAGCTGGTGCAGCATTCTGGTGGTCTATATACAAGGATTCCATACAGGGCAAAGCTAACTGTGATGTGAAGTTTGAAAGTGAGGTGTTCCATGTAGCTGGTGAAGGTGTCTGTGGAGGTGGTGCAGCTGATGGTGTCTTTGAATATGATGGTGACTCCTCCTTCTGGATGTGTTGACAGCCCTACCTGGAGATCTTGTAGCTGGTGGGGATGGTTGTGGCAATGTCCTATGAAGAAGAAGGGTTCACCTATATTTCTGTGAGAAAGAGCAGGCATGGTGCTTTGTTGTGCAGCAGATCATGGATCTGTGTGGCATGTTTTTTGAATGAGCGGATAATATGAAGCATGCATGCAAGTGTGGTGTGCTGTGTGTGGGATGGTTGGTTTGTGTGAGCGTGGACAGGTGGCTAGTTTGTATGAGTGTGAGCAATTGGGGTGCTGGGTTTTGTGGCTGTGGGAGAAGTGGGTGTAGGGAGCGGGCAAGTGCATGAGAACTTGCAGGAGGCACAGGAGAATGTCCTGTTAGTGTTGTGTGGAGCAGTGCAGCAGCACTGTGGTGTGCAGCAGCTTGGGGGTGACAGCACGGAGGGATGTGATGGGGTAGTGGTGGTTAGGCGGACCACCAGGGTTCCTGGCGCTGGGTACGATCAAGGCACGGATTGCCATTGAATTACCTCTGACGTGCCCACTACATACCTACTGCGCTCAGCGACCGCAATAAGTAGGTCCTAGGGGGAGAGAATGGCAGTGTGTGGTAGGTGGGGCTGTGAGTGGTGATGGAGGCAGGAAGTAGGAGAGATCGGTGAGAAGGAAACAGTCAAGGAGTGCTAAGGGGAGGAAGCACAGCAAAACAGAACAAAAAGCAAAAAAATAAAAAAAAAAGCCACATCAGCAAGAGGCACAAAACAAACCGGCACACAAACAGCAAACAGTGGGGTGAAAACAGAGAGAAAAAGCACAAAACAGGGTTCAAAACAGTGTGAAAAAAGGCACAAATTATGTGTCAGTTCTACTCAGTACCTCACTCTCATGTGTTTTTATGCTGGTGAGTGCCGTTAGTGAAGTCATTCTGTGCCCCATGGTTGATGCAAAATTGTAGTCCTACTTCTTTATGAAATGTCCTAGACTTTGCTTTTCAAAATCTGGTGACCCTATAGCCAGGGGTAGTAGCTATTTCCATTGAAATTTATGTTTATGTATTTTCTAAAGCGCATATAACCATAAGGCATCAAAGCGCTAAGGTTGGGCACATTAGCACATAGGGAGAAGCCAGCAGGCCACCCACCCCAAGAAAGAAACCCCAGCCCAACTAAGAAGACCTAAAGAGCACAAGATATTAATCAACCATTGTCTTTTGGTAGCCTTGAAACTCCCCCCAGCTGATACCTCAGGACCATGAAGGCAGAGACTAGAAAATAAAGTAACAAACAGGGCTGTGTGAACCCGGTTTCCATTCTGTAGTTTCACTGCTTGCACTTCCACCAAAATTTCAGCAGCAAAAGGGAGGCTACTATAGGGGCAGGAGGAGGAGCATGAGGTCAATACTTTGATGTAATCAGAGGTCAAAGGGAGCCTAATGTAATGTAATCCGCTACCTGTGGTATTAAGAGTGAATTGATGTTGACCAGTGATGACCTGTCTGTTTGGTTGTTCTTGTTTTGTGATAAGGAAAAAATGCAAATAGAAATATTTAAAAAAAAAATAAAAAAAGAGTGAATTGATGTCCATTGAGAATCAAAGATTTGGTTTTCTCATAGACTTGGGTATTTCGTTGTGTGTATCGTATGATCAGAAATGCTCAGGAGCTAAGAATTTATCCTGATGGCGTGGCATATACCAGGACCAATACAAAACAAAGGAGAGGGTTCTGCTAGGAGGATCAACACTGAAAAGGTTTTGCTGATGCAGCTGCTGTTAGGATGAGAGGGAGATGAGGATCAAAAGGCACAAGTAAACAACTTAAAACAAGAGCATGGTCAACTGCAAAGTCTATCAAAATGTAACAATGGACTAGTTTCTAATAAACCCTAATTTACGTGATTGCTGGTGATGAGACAATACTAAACTACAGTGACAATATAAGTGGATATCATAGCTGGTCACTGCATGTCTGCTTTGTGCTTCGCTGAAAATTTGCTAATGGAGTGAAAGCTGTAACTGCCCTGTAAAATATGCATAAGTAATTGGCAATTAACATCATTTGTGCACGCCAATCGGCAGGCCATCAATCATAGCAGTGACAAACCTCAACCAGGCTTTGTCTCCAGTTTGACATGCCTGTCACAGCTGTGGAAACCGTGGTCACAACTAGCCGTCTGAACAAGAAATTGAGCCAGCTCCACACTAAAGTACTAACTAGGGCATAGTTGTCACATCTCCTTATTGGAACACTGCCTTTTAATGAAGAGGATTTCAATCAGGTTTTCTGTTTTCACGTGCTAGGCAAGATATGGAAAAGCTATCATGTTTCCAACCAAAAATGACAACTCTGTGTTTTTTCTCAATTACAGACTAGAAACCATTCCTTACCCACATATTAAGAAGTACATTTTTCCTCCCAAGCTTATAGCTTGTCTTTTATTACATTAAGATTTATATAACACTTACATACCCCGTGGGTAGCACTTTATCTAAAACTAATAAACAGCTCTAAATGTTTGCTGTACCTTAATTTCTCTCTCTCTCTCTCTCTCGCTTTCTCTCTCTCTCTATATATATATATACACATATATACATATATATATATACACATATATACATGTGTATATATATATATATATATATATATATATATAAACCACTGCTGCTAGCTGCCACGGTGCTCCGGACCGAGAGGGCACGTTGGAAGTATGATGCCAGCAAATCCCTGCAAAGATTATCCAATGCCTACTCCAAAGCAAGGCTCTGTTGCGGCTGGGACTGTGTGCAAATCCTTTATTATGTGTGTCCACCAGAACGCGTTTCGGCCAGTAAGACAGTCTTGATCACATTAAGAGAGTCATTTTAGTAGTGCTATTTACACAATCAAGTACGTTACGCGCTCAACATAAGATAAATACTTTGCGTTTTTTACATCAATACATTGTCAGTATGTACCTGAGGTATTCACACTGTTTACATTTTGCATTTCACAAAATAAAATTACAATTCATCTGCATACTAAACCATCAGCATCTATTGATCATATTGCTGATTGCGCCCCATAATGTTAGATCAACAAGACGGCTGCTAAAAAAATCATTACATTCAGCTGCATCATAAGTTCAAGATTGTGCCCAAGTGGGCACATAATGTAACACATCGGCATTTGTATCACTTTAATTCTACCAATAGCATGTCCCTTAATGCGCTCCATAATGCCGACTTAACACCATGCTTGTTGAAAATGTTCTTAAATTCAACTGCATATTAAGTCCAGAACGATGCCCTAGTGGGTGAACCCCAATGCACAAATCTGGCAAAAGCGAAACAATAAGTAAATGAAATCAATACATTTCAAGTAAAGCAAAATCAAACACAATTCAAGTTGTTGAGACTAACAGTAATGATACAGATAAACAATCAACGCTTTGGCAGTGGGTAAAGCGAGAGGCTGTAAATGTATATACAGTTCCTCATCTGTATATAAACACCCTGGTAGTTTGGTATTTAATTCCAATATTTAAAGGGACACTAATTTCTGTAGCTTCTTTTCCCTGTTGCCATATCTCATATTGATGGATACAGAGTCTACAGCAAAATATCTTAGCTCCTGCTCATTGCTATTGTGCACCTTCAAGGTGCCTGGTAACAGGATAACTATGATCATTATTCTTTATGGCCCACAAATGCTGTAAGGTTCTTTTGTGTGTTTGCAGAATTGTGCTGCCCACATATAACTTGGGACAAGAGCATGTCAAAATGTATATCACATATTCACTTTTGTCAGTGGAATGCTCCACGTATCTTGACTGGGGTATTGGTGAAAGGTGATACAACCTCAGTCATACCATATTTGCAGGCCTTACATTTATGGCATTTTCTGAAGCCCTTACTACTTGTTAAATAATTTTTTGAAATCTTCATCTCAGAGCTACTGCTTACCAATTCATGCCACATGGGTTTGGCTCTTCTAAAGGTAATCTGTGGCCTATCTTGCACAATAGGTCTAATAGCAGGATCGCTCTTAATCAGATACCAATGTTAAGTATTTTCTTAATTTCCTGATGTTCTGAGCAATATCCTATAATCATTGTAATTTCATGAACTTGACACGTCTGTTGAGTTTATTTTTTTAAAACAGATCTTGTGCTTTTGCTATGGTCCTATCCCTAGCAGCCTGTATGATCTCTTGTATGTAGCCCCTTGAGATAAATCGGTTTGTCACTTCATCTTATGCATGATTCAATTCCTTCTCATCACTGCAATTCGGTCAGATGTGTACGTTTTCAGCATAAGGAATGCTACGTTTAAGCTTGTTTGGGTGAAAACTGTGAGCATGAAACATAGGTGGGATGCGGTGGGCTTTCTATAAGCTTTGTTGTTCAACCTACCATTTTTTACATATACTGTATGTAACAAATCTTGGAGACTTCAATGAAGGACGGCTCCGGTAATTGTGGAAATCGAATCTTTATTCAGCACGACATGTTAACAGAAGTAAGTTCAGCTCCGGAATGACAACTGTCATTCACAACCATATATATATATACACATCCCCGTTCCAACCCATGCGCTCTCACAATACAACTCCACACCGCATTATCTGAAAATGGACACGAGCTTGAAATGCAGTTCACGCTCATGTCTACCTCAAATAATAACACGCAGTGAGCGGCTGGGCACGATTGCGACATAGAAATGCTGCACTTGTGTATCCTGTAAATTTTACTGGAAGGCGTCTTGATCTTAAACCCCTAGAACTGCCACTGGACACTTCCATATTACCATGAAAAAACCCATCACAGCGTGAATTTCCAAAACCGTCATCTCCTGGCTCATCAAAAAACACATTTGTAGCACAATCATCAGATAATGTGATCTCATTCCTGAACAACGAGACTCTGCTAAGACTCCACACAGTAGCACCCTCAACACGTACAGCATTCATTAAAACCTGATTCACATGTAAAGGGTCCGACCATTTAGCAAATCCCTTACCCACTATTACACCTTTCCTTAACCGCACCATGTAACCCACTTGCACAACTTGTTTCCCAGGCGCACTCATTCTTTCCTTCAGTTCTTCTTTCATTTTCCTTTTATACATTTCCGTTTTCTCACAAATTTCCCTGGAAATCTACTTCAGCAAGATCAACATGCAAAAGTTTCTTGTCTCTTAACCACCACGAGACCAAATTAGTGCTAGGTTTACGTCCTCTTAACAATTCAAAAGGACTCGCAAAAGTAACAGAATTAGGCGTGGTTCTGTAAGTCAATAACAGACTGCAAAGCATTCTTTCAGCTCAAACCACTTTTTACAGCCAATTGGAGGGCTTCTTTAACCACATAGTTGAACCTCTCCACTTGAACATTGGCTTCTGGATGGAAAACCGCAATTCATTTATGAAAATACTTCTCCATCTGTTTACTGACAAACTGAGACCTATTGTCAATCACGAGTTCTTGGACAATGCCTTCTCTACAAAATATCTCATCCAAAAACTCCTATGACCACTTCAGAAGTAACATCCCTAACTATAATGATGTTTGGCCATTTAGAGAAGTAATTTATCAGAACAGTACCATAAGACTCCTGTCTAGGTAAGACTGCACATGGAACAATAATATCTAACCCTAACTTTCCCCAAGGTGCTATGGGCAACTCAACAGGTTGGGGATCAGAAATCAAGGATTTGGCTGATTTGTCACTACTGGCACATTTATAACATAATCTCACTTGATGTTCCACAAAAGAATCAATACCCAGCCACTAAAAATTAACTTCAATGCATACATCTTCTCGTTGCTGAAATGCCAAAATAACTATCATGAGCAATGTCCACAATAGCTCTCCTTAAACTAAAAGGATTAAGAAACGTATCACCCCGTACAAAAATATTGTTTTCCATCGCCAGTTCCTCACGTACAATAAAAATCGAATTAATTCATGGGCAATTTTCCTATCCTCAGGCCGACCCTCTAAAATATATTGTTTCACTTTGATAAGTTCACTATCTTTTCCCATTTCTTCAGCCTGTTCTCCTCCACACCTGGAAAATCAGAACCAAGTAAATTATTATCCCCCAAAGTGAGTAACACTTCACAATCATCTGCCTCATACTTATCATGGTCTTTAATAGGTAAAGGTAATCTGGAAATACAATTTGCATGTACATTGTTTTTACCAGGAACATATTTAAACTTGTACTGGAAATTTTGTAACTTTGGAGCTAACCTGGCAGATATGGAATGACCGCCACCAGGTACTAAAATGTGCACAAGAGGTTTGCGGTCAGTTTTAATAGTGAACCTTGTGCCCCACAAAAAGGATCTGAAATGTTCAGCGCCCCACACAGAAGCTAATAGCTCTCTTTCAATCACTGAATAATGTTTAGCCGCTTCACGTAATACTCTAGGCGCATATGCCACAATCCATTCATGTCCATGTTCCTCTTGGATTAACACTCCCTCTAAACCACAATTGATACTATCAACCATTATACTGCACTGTTTTCCAATTGCAAGGGTTTTAAGCTTGGTGCATTCACAATAAAGTTTTTGAAGTTTTTGAAAACAGCAGAAATAACCTTGGTCCATTCAAATTTAGCATTTTTCTTTAGTAAACACCTAAAAGGATCAACCACAGCAGCATAATTTGGGATACATTTAGCACAGAACTCCGTTAATCCCAGAAAAGCCACCAACTGTTCTTAACATGTAGGTTGCTGATATTTTCCACATTACTTTTTTGGGGTTAATAACAGTTCCAGTGATGCAATGTACCAAGTATTCTACCTCTTTTTTCCTAAATCTACATTTATCTGATCGTAAGGTCAGCCCCTCGGATGTCAAAGCAGCCAAAACGTTTTTCTCTAAATTGCTGTCATGTTCGTCTACATCTTTCCCAAATATCAATATATCATCCTGGAGAACCGTGGCTCCAGTAAGATCATCCAGGATTTCTACTATTAACCTTTGGAATACCGAAGTAGCACTTGCTAAACCAAAAGGCATTCTGCTAAATGGAAACAAACTCTCAGGAGTGATGAACGCAGTCAAGTTTTTAGATTCCTCATGCAACAACACTTGATGATATGCACTGGCTAAATCAAGACAAGAAAACACTTGTGCCCACGCCAGCGTAGATATAATCTCATGTAGATTAGGAAGAGGATGAGCATCAACCCAAATAGCATTATTGGGACTGCGTAGATCAATGTAGAGGCGTAGTTCACCATTGGGTTTAACCGAAATAACAACCAGAGAAACCCACGGTGAAGATTCAACAGGCTCAATAATTTTCCTCTTACACATATCCTGTAACATTTCCTTCAGTTTACCTCTGTACAATAAAGGAACTATGGCGAGTAGGTATAACTCCATCCTGTAGCCTGATACGATGTGTAAACCCCCTTATACATTCCCAGTTCATTGGCAAAAAGCTCAGGGAACTTTTATTTTCAATTTCTGTAAGAAATCAACCTCATTACTAAGTTCCCCATTACATGTGACTTCAGAAGATATCCCTAAAGCATAGATAGACAGGAGGATCCGCCCTTGGATCCAGTTTGATGCCCAATTCTTTCTGATGTGGCCACCCCAATAAAGACGAACCATCCTTTGCACCATAAACCTTCCCAAACATATGGCGTCCAGAAAATTCTATATTTGCCCAAAAATAACCCACCAATTGAATCTTGTGACCTGGATATCCACCTGGAGAAACATCAGGGGGCAACAAGATTCTATTGGGCCATTTCACCTTGACGATATATTGTGCAACTATAGTATATCAGGCGCAGGAATCCACAAACACACTCATATTTATACAATCAATGCTAACAATGCAAGACGGAAATTTTATTCCACCCTTTTCATCATTAATGTTCAAAATAGTGTTTACATCATGATCACTGTATAACTGACTCCCATTCATCCTGGCTTTTTTTTTTTTTTTTTTAGAACATTCACTCTCCGGGGAGCTGATCTGCACACCTTCACTAAATGACCCATTTTGTTGCATCTGGAATAATTTTTTTCTAAAGCAGGCCACATTTTCGAATTTTCCAAATGGAATCCACAGCCACATCTAAAACATGTAGCATTTTTTTCCCTTCAGGTCTTTGCCATCTAGTCTGCCACATAGGTTATTTGTTGCCTCATTTTTCTGACTAAAAGTTTTCTTGACTTTATCTCCCTCTTTTGCAACAATGTGCACTTCACTTCTCTCACTCCCTCTTATCTCATGTATAAACTTTTCAGAATGTTCAATAGCTTTAGCTATTTCAATGACAGTATTTTACGACATATGTACTGTGGCCCACAATCTTTCCTGTATTTTTTTATTAGTTCTCATGAGTATTTGGTCTTTTAAGACGTGTTCATATGTAATATGCTCAAAATGACAAGTTACAGCCAAAAACCTGAGTGTGGACACATATCTATCAATTGACTCCTCTGTCTGCTGTTTTCTAGAATGAAATATGAATCTTTCCATAACCACATTTTTGTTCTTACTGTATCTTAAAGATAACTTTTTGGATGCATATTGATAGACATCAATATTTCCAGAATTTACCAACGTGTGAAGATTCCTGAATTCCCCCCTGACAATGCTTTAATAGGAATACTTTTCTTTCTGGTTCACAGTCTTTCCCGTCCAAAACTTCCACATCAGTTAAAATACCCACTCCCATGTTTCCCAATTCATTGGTGGCTCTATAGGTGTGACAAAAAGGAAGGAGGCGGCACAATACCTGCCATTATGCTAACAAATTCTACCGAACGTTCATTGTCACTCAAAAATAAGAAGAAAAATAAAACAATCACAGAAAATAAATAAACTGGTCATCGCTGTTTCATATTCCAATTACCACGACAATTATTACTTGTGAAAAGAGGCACAAACCCAACAAAATGCAAAATAATAAGAGTAGTCACCGTAGTCTGTATGCGAATCAGGTGCACAAGAAATGCATCCACAATAGCACTCAGGAGTGATTACACCAATGTATGTTCCAATGAGATGTAAGGGTTAACAACAAACCCCCCCCCCCCGTTGTTAGGATGCAGATTAGATGCTCCAATGTCACTAACCAGCTCCACGGAGGCTCGAAAATGCCAACTAGCACTTGCGCTGCGCTCCAAGGAAAAACAAACACAGCGCGTACAATGATATCCACTCTCTGAAAGAACAGAATAAATCACTGAAGGAAATAGATGAGCTTGGTAAATTATTCAGTGAGCTTGGTGAGTGTCCAAGCTGATAATTAAATCCTGGCAAGAGCAATCCAACCGGATTTGCATTAGGTGACACTCGCTTAAGTCGAGCGGTCACGTACGGGACCCTGCTCCTGTAGAGTTACCGGTGTTTCAGTTACAGCTGTCTCAACAGACAGCATGTACCATTCCGGTGTCTGCAACCTGGAATTTTTAGCAAATATAGTGAACCGTCTGGGTTTTGACACATGCTTGACGAGCTCTATAGGTCAACTGTAATTCTACTTTCACTGTCCTGAAGATGGTCTAACAGACTAATATGCCATCAAGACCGAAACGTCGTCGAGATCATCTATTTTCTTCAGTGATTTATTCTATCAGAAATTGTTTTATGTTTTTCCAGATTCTTTTTCTGTGTTCATAAGTTTGAAATAGATGCCTACACTAATGATTTGAAGGTTATAATTTTTGTATATGATTTGTCTGCCTCTGTCATTGTGTCTTTTGTTATCACATTTTGGACCACCCTTTTTAGTTTACCTACATTAAATGAGAAAAAAATTCAGAAATACACACCCGTGTTTGAAATTGTTCAATACATATTAATTATGATCTAAATGAGTGAATTGATGTTTCGATTTTTCAAAGGTTAGTCACCAATTGGGGCTTAACAATAGAGTAATTTTCTGCATCAGTATAACTGAGTACTCTAAATAAAATCCCTTGTAGGCACAGTCACTTATTACTACTTATAATTCCCAAGCCTCCAAGGGTAGATTGGGTTTCCCACTGTCTTTCTTATTGTATTTTCCACACATCATTCATGCAGTATGAAGGAAGCAGTGTCCATGCTTATGTTGTGTGGATTTAGGCTACCAAACAACAAATGCCACTTTCGTGAAATTTTGCACAATTTTTCACACTGGTTTGGGCAGAAAATCTATAGCAGGAGACCTTTACTTTGCGATCCAGTCCGTTGTCAGTATCGCAAGTGACTTTTGAACAGGACTGTGAGGTTTGCCCTCCCGTTCAACTTTCACCCAAGATACCTTAAAGTGCATTTTGTGCAATTTACGTATAATTTTGCATATTTTCCCTAACATTTTATGTAATTTCGGGAGAAATATACATGATCCCCACACCGTTATGTGGCAGAAGTGATCAGGCATCAGCAAATCAATTTTACCAGCTGTACAGAAAGGCTTTTAGATGAACAAGTTACTTACCTTCGGTAACGATGTATCTGTAAGAAACATTAGTTAGTTAGATTCCTCACCTTAGAATATCCTCGGGCGTCAGGCTGGATCCGGAAAGATTTTTCGTCAGCAATACCCCTTGCGCGTCACTAGTCGTCGTCTGCGGCTCCGCGTCCGTCGTCAGCGTCGTGATGACGTCGGAGTACTTAGACGCCGCCCTCGCGCGCTGACGTCAGTTCTTATACATAGCTTTCCGCGCCAGGAACGCAGAGCCATGCAAGAGACCGACACTGGTGCCAAAAAAGTCTAGGGCCCTGTAAAGGATAACCTTAACCCTAGATATCGGTTCGCAGAACGGGGAGGATGGGTGGGTCGGTGAGGAATCTAACTAACTAATGTTTCTTACAGATACATCGTTACCGAAGGTAAGTAACTTGTTCATCTGAAAGAAACACGTTAGTTAGATTCCTCACCTTAGAATAGATACCCCAGCAATACCAACGCCGGTGGTGGGTCTGCGAACCAAGATCACACCAGAAAGTCCTGGAGAACAGAATGGCCAAAGAAGCCGTCTCTCCGGACTTGGCTGTCCAGGCAATAATGCTTGGCAAACGTGTGCAGCGAGGCCCACGTTGCTGCCTGACAAATGTCCTGCAAGGGGACTCCCCGACCCAGGGCAGTCGTCGCCGCCGTGGCCCGAGTGGAATGGGCCCTCAGCCCAACAGGAGGTTCCTTTTTAGCTAAGGAGTAACAAGCTTTGATGCACAAAACGACACACCAAGAGATGGTCCGCTTGTGCACCGCCCGCCCCTTCTTAGCGCCCACGTAGCCAACGAAGAGTTGGTCATCCACCCGGAACTGTTTTGTGCGGTCCAGATAGGAGAGCGCACGTTTTGGGTCCAGACGGTGGAGCCTCTCTTCCTCTTTCGAGGGATGCGGAGGCGGAAAGGTGGGCAGCGTAACAGACTGCCCGATGTGAAAGGCAGTCACAACCTTAGGAAGGAAGGAAGGGCGAGTGCGGAGCACAACCTTGTCCGGATGGATAGAAAGGAAAGGAGGCTTAGAAGAGAGAGCCTGGAGTTCACTCACCCTTCTAGCAGAGGTGATGGCTACCAGGAAAGCAGTCTTAAGCGTCAACAGACGAAGAGGACAATTATGAAGTGGCTCAAAGGGAGCACACATCAGATATGTCAAAACAAGATTCAAATCCCACTGAGGCATTACGAAAGGGACAGGAGGAAACATGTGAGTAATGCCCTTAAGGAATCGAGAAACAACAGGGGATTTGAAAAGAGAAGGCTGATCAGGAAGCCGAAGGAAGGCAGAGATAGCAGAAAGATAACCTTTAAGAGTGCCCAGAGCAGAGCCCTGCTGGGCCAAGGAAAGAAGGAAGAGGAGAACCTCAGAAAGAGGGGCGGAAAGGGGATCCACAGCCTTTGCTGTGCACCATGCCACAAATTTGCTCCACCTACAGGCGTATACCGTTTTAGTGGAGGGACGCCTGGCTGCCAGAATCACATCACAGACTTCAGGAGGCAAGTCAAATGGCATCAACTGTCGCCGCTCAAACTCCACGCATGAAGGTGGAGACTGGACAGGTTCGGGTGGAGGACCGTCCCCTGCTGCTGCGACAGAAGGTCCTCCTGAAGAGGCAGTCGCATCGGGGGATCGATTAACAGACTGAGTAGCTCGGGATACCAGTACCTTTGTGCCCAATCCGGAGCCACCAAGATGACTTGGGCCCGGTCGCGCCTGATCTTCTTCAGCACTCTGGGCAGAAGTGGTATAGGCGGAAAGGCGTACAACAGACCGCAACTCCACTCGCGACGAAAAGCGTCCCCGAGCGAGTGTCGCCTTGGAAACTCCAACGCGCAGAACTGCTGACATTGCGCGTTCTCTTCGGTGGTGAATAGATCTAACCAAGGCTCTCCCCACTGTCCGAGTTGAGACGCCATTCGTGATCCATCATGCACCGGCGGCTGAGTTCGTCTGCTCTGGCGTTCAGAGAGCCCGCCAGATGTTGAACCACCAGGGTGATGCCCTGATGTTCCAGCCATGTCCAGAGGCGCAGAGCCTCCTGACAAAGGGTCCACGACCCCACCCCGCCCTGTTTGTTGCAATACCACATGGCGGTGGTGTTGTCCGTGAACACCTGCACCACACTTCCCTGGACAACAGGAAGGAATGCCTTCAGTGCAAGTCGGATCGCTCTCAGCTTGATATGGAGCCGAGACTCCGCTGGAGACCAGAGTCCTCTGATCTCCGCCTCCCCCATGTGGCCCCCCCATCCCAGGAGGGACGCATCCGTCACCACTACATGCTCCGGGTGGGGTAGGGAGAGGGATCTGCCGCTGACCCAATCGCGGTTCGTGAGCCACCACTGCAACTGTTTTGCAGTGCCCTCCGAGATCAAGACATGGTCGTACAGGTTGCCCCGATGCTGGGCCCACTGAAACTTCAGGTCCCACTGCAGAGCCCGCATTCGCCACCTGGCGTGATGCACTAACAGGATGCAGGAGTCCATCAGATCCAGAAGCTGCAGCACCAACCTGACCGAAACCCGGGATAGAGGCTGAAAGATGGGAATCAGAGCCTGAATATCCCGGACCCGCTGCTCCGGAGGATAAGCCCGGAACTGCGCCGAGTCCAGAACCGCCCCGATGAAAAGGAGCTTCTGGGAGGGACTCAGATGCGACTTTGGCGCGTTGATGGAGAACCCCAGCAAATGCAGGAAGTCGGCCGTAGTCTGGAGGTGGGAGACGACTTGCTAGGGCGAGCCCGCCTTCAACAGCCAGTCGTCGAGATAGGGGAAGACTGGAACCCCTGATCTGCGCAGATGAGCTGCGACCACCTCCATCACTTTCGTGAACACCCGAGGGGCACTGGTGAGGCCGAAGGGGAGCACCGTGAACTGAAAAGGCTCCTGACCCACCGTGAACCGCAGGTAACGTCGGTGGGCCGGCAGGACGGGAATGTGAAAATAAGCGTCCTGCAAGTCCAACGCTACCATCCAGTCTCCTGGATCCAGGGCAGCCAGAACCTGAGCTAGGGTAAGCATCTTCAACCTCTCCTTCCGGAGGAAGGCGTTGACGCTCCTGAGGTCCAAGATAGGGCGTAGGCCCCCTTTGCCCTTCTTGGTAACCAGAAAATAGTGGGAATAGCAACCACGACCTACTTCTGGACCAGGAACGCGCTCGACGGCCCCCTTGGCCAAGAGGGCTGCAACTTCCTCCCGTAGAAGATTCAAGTGATCCCCCGACATGCGATGGCATGGCTGGAGGGGTAGTCTTGAAGGGGAGGGAGTAGCCCCTTCGGACGATTTGCAGCACCCACCTGTCCGACGTGATGGAACACCAGTGGAGCAGGTGATGGCGAACTCTGCCTCCCACTGGCGTGGAATGGGCCTGAAAGCACGGACTAGAAGGGCTTTGAGGCGGGTGCTGCCGATGTTGATGTGGACTGACCGGCACGTTGACCCCCGGTACCGCCTCGGCGGAATCCACGTCCGCGACTGCGTGCAGGTTGGTTCTGCAGCCGGTGGCTAGGCGGACGTGAGGGGGCACCCCTTCCTTGGCCACGAAAGGGACGAAAGGTGGAAGGTTGCGGTCGCGGCCCCGAGAGGCCCAAGGACTTGGCCGTAGCCCGGGAGTCCTTGAAGCGCACCAGTGCACTATCCGTCTTTTCGCCAAAAAGGCGAGTGCCATCAAAGGGCATATCCATGAGGGTGCTCTGGACATCCCCTGAGAATGACGTGGACCGCAGCCAGGTGTAGTGGCGGAGCGCCACCGTGGTTGACATCGCCCTACCCAGCGAGTCCGTAGTGTCTAGTCCACATCGAATAGCATGTCGTGCTGCATCCCGCCCGTCGGCAAGAGCCTGGGCGAGCCGCGTCCGGGCCTCCTCCGGACACTGGGGCAGCACGTCCTCCACCGTATCCCACAGAGAGTGAGAATAACGGTCCAAGAGGCAAGCGGTATTCAAGGACCGCAGTCCCAAACTAAGGGAAGAGAACAGCTTCTTACCGAACTGTTCTAGCCTCTTGGATTCCCGATCCGGGGGAGCTGACGGGAAGGAGGATTGGGCATGGGGTGTTGGGACAGAAAACTGGGGTCGCCCGGAGCAGGGCGGAGGCGCCGGGCCACGTTCCGATCCACAGGAGGTACTGTGGAGGGCTTGGACCAGGTGCCCTTCAGAACGTCCACTAGTGCCTCATTGAACTGCAGCAGAGGCTCCGAGGAGCTTGCTGACGGTTGAAGCACTTCAGTGAGGAGGTTAGTCCTCACGGCCACAGCAGGCAGCTCCAGCCCAAGGGCTTCGGCCGCCTTGCGCAGCACCACGGAAAATGCAGCACCTTCCTCCGAAGCCACAGTCGGAGGAGAGATGAAACCAGTGTCCGGGGAGGTGTCCAGACCACTGGCATCCCCCAGCTCATCTGCCCAGTCCTGAGATAAGTTGGCCTGCATGGCCAGAGGGTCCTCAGACCCCTCCCAGTTGCCCCCATCATCCGATTCCTGATAAACAGGGGGAATAATCGGAGCCGGACGGTAGATGAAATTGTCATCCATCGGCGCCGGGGGAGCTCGGACCGGGGCTGAACCGGGGAATGGCGTCATCCGGAGACGGCGCCAGGGGTGGAACCGATGTCGGCGCCGGCGGAGGACGCGTCGTGAGGTCGACCGGAACTGACTGAGATCCAGGCCTGGATCCCACGGGGACCTGCGGCGTCGGGACCGAAGTCGACGACGGCACCGGGGCCGCCGGCTTGCTAGGTCTCCCTGTCGAGCCCGCGGGGCCCGAAGGCGCGCCGGCAGGCGTCGACGGCGGAGCCAAGCCCCTCATGGCCGAGAGGAAGGCACTGATCTCCGCCGGAGTCGCGTCAGTCCCAGGGGCTGGTGGGTATGGGGACAGACGCGGCTCCTGCGGCTCTGGCGAAGCCGCGGGGGTGGTTCCACCCGGACCCTCGACCGAGTCGCGTGACCGGTGAGGGGAGTCCGAAGAGCGGTGTCGTCTCTTGAGCTTCTTACCATGCTTCGACTTACCCGAAGACTTGGAACCCGATGAACGGTAATGGTGGCTGCGGCTCCGCGACCGGTCCTTCGACCTCCTCCTGGACCGGGACCGCGAACGGCGCGGAGCCGGGTGTCAGAGCTCGAGAAGCTTGTGGGACCGCTCCCGCCTAGCCTTCGAGGTCAAGGCCTGGCAGTCGAGGCACGACTCCGCATCGTGGTCGGCTCCCAGGCAGTAAAGGCACCGGCGGTGGTGGTCCGTCACCGACATCAGTCGGTGACAGGAGTCACATGCTTTAAACCCAGGCATCCTACCGGCACCAGTTCGAGTCGAGTAGACAAAGGAGTCCAAAACGTTTTAGTCAAAAAGTGACTAAAGGGGTAAGCTCTTCCCGGATCGGCGCTGTCTGGCGCGGAAAAAAAGAAGAACTGACGTCAGCGCGCAAGGGCAGCGTCTAAGTACTCTGATGACTTCTCCGGCGCATGACGCCGACGACGGACGCGGTGCCGCAGACGACGCCTAGCGACGTGCAAGGGGTATTGCTGACGAAAAATCTTTCCGGATCCAGCCTGATGCCTGGGGATATTCTAAGGTGAGGAATCTAACGTGTTTCTTTCAGATTCAGGAGTTTAATTTTTATAACCTGTATCAACACCACCAATTTTCAAGTTTGTGTGAAGTAGCAGTGACTGAAAGAATATGGTTGTGTATTGTCGTATAGTAGTGGTCCATAATGTGTAGACCACCTCTTCTGCTTCTGGTCTACACATGTTTCCTATATAACAAAAACTAGAATGGAACTGTAATATTTGTTTTATTCTTAGAACAGAACGCCATAATAGTTTCTTTAGTCGGGGCATTTAAAAAAGGAGTCATCTAGGTGCAAGTCAGTCCCACTCTGCCTCAGAAGGAGCAGTGTTGAGTCAATTGCTAGGCTACCTCACTTCTGTGTAAAACAAAGAAGCTCTACACACCTTGGTGGGTTGTTAGGGCATTCAACGATGGGCGGCTAGAATTCTGGTGAATACTGAGGAACTGGTGCCTGTCCGGACATGCCGCCTCCACACAGGGCGACTCAACGGAGAACAACCGCACAGCAGCAGAAATGTCCGCGCTCACAATCCACACTTCTTAAATTCTGTGCCTTTCACTGTGTCTTCCTTGCAGAGTCTGGAAGAGCTCTCTTAGTTTGGCAGGATTGATCATTTTAGGGCAGACTTCGATACATTTGCATATAGGTGGTCACTCTTGTAGTTGCTTGTGGAAGCTAAAAACGGCAGTTTAATAATCTGAGGATAGTAACGAAATGTACTGAGAGGAAGGAAGAGTGAATTAAAACTGGGGCGATGCCTTCCGCTGTGTGCTACCGTTGGACATGTTCTGTCTACCGCCATGTCCCCCCAAGTCCCATCCACGTCTGCCATACAACTGACACCCTCAGCCACAAGCACTTACAGCCATCACTTCCGTGCTGCCATATAAGGAAACATGTTACAACTTTTTTCTATAATACATCAAATGAATCACATGGGACCTATTCCAAAAACAATGCCAAGTGAACGCCTGCGCAGATGTGGACGGCAAAACCGACATATATAGCTCGCCTGCCCATGGGGATGGAAAAGCTTTTTCATCAAAGGCCCTCCCTGCTCACAGCTCTTGAGACGCCACATAATTACAAATCCATACCACTGGGGTCGGAAAATGCACTCTGAAACCTCTGGCAGCGCATCTACAGGTCGACGCTCTACACCACTAAGGGTGAGATGGAGAGGCTGCTGGCTGTTCTTACTACCGAAGCAGGTCTCGACAACCCATTAGTTGGTGTTATTCCGTCTCTATAAAAACACATCTGTAACTTCTTCGAACGCAACGGCAGAGCTCATAACTCATAAGAGCGCGCGCTGGACGCAGGGCGCGCGTGATCCCTCCATCACCAGAAACAGCAGCACGCGCTCCAAGTCCCTACAGTGCGGGGCAGGAGGAAGGAACCGGCGAGGCGAGGCGGAGAAATAAATTGTACGGTCTCACCATTTACGAATGAGATCAAAGATCAGAGTCACCCACTTGTAACAAATCCACAGCTAAACCCTTCTTGAATGGACTAAGCCTCGTCTCGGGGGGAATTAGGTCACTCGAGATTAGCCCCGCTCCGTAGCCGCGCGCACAGGCCTAGATGGATGGGTAAGTAAATGGGACGCAACATAATCTCGTTAGCTGTGAAGCATGAGCCTGGGAAGGGGCGTGGCCGGCCGGGCTCACCTGGTGTGGCTGTTGGACGACAGGCTCTCCCAGGGCTGCACGCTGCAGCCGGTGACCGCGTAGGCCCCGCCGCAGCTGCCGTCCAGTTTCATTAGCAGGGCCTTGGCGGCGTTCTCGGCTGTCTTCCTGCAGTCGTGGGCTCGCTTCAGCATCTGGGTGATGTTTTCATCGCCACTCTGCTCTCCTGTTGGGTGACAGCGAAACTGTTAGAAAGGGGTTTATTCCAAGAAATAAAACAGCCGCGGCGCTTAGTTATGTCAAAATACCTCTTCTCTGGGGATGCATTTCACAAAGAGGCGCGCTGCAAGCAGCAAACAGAAACGTAGGATGTTTGATAAATGCGCTTGAGAGGGCAGGTTAGCCAATGAACACATATAGCTTTTCAGGTTTAGCAGAAAAACATGCACGGAGTGAGATTCAAACAAATACAGATGTGGAACCAGTTAAATAAAGATGACACTAGAGTTAAAAAAACAAAAGAGTCGTTCAAATAAATCAGTATGTACACCCTGACGGCCCACAGTTCTTGTTTGGAGGAGGGAAGCGCTGGTCGGGTACAACAGGCCTTACACGCAGTGTAATCAATTCCTTGCACAGTATATAATACACAGCGAAGAAAGGAC
Organism: Triturus cristatus; assembly: GCF_964204655.1. Lineage (NCBI taxonomy): Eukaryota > Metazoa > Chordata > Amphibia > Caudata > Salamandridae > Triturus > Triturus cristatus. The sequence continues at coordinate 682,435,891 of NC_140581.1, forward strand.
AGTATCAGAGCACTCAATGAAACAATATTGAAAACCAACATAGGTAGCAATATTTGGCAGTGCTGCTAAAAACCACAAATTTCACCCAAAGGAAACTGAGCAGTGTGTTCTGCCAGTTTTACTCGAAAACAACCAGAAAGTAACAAAGACCTGGGTACAGTCAAGGCACAAGCTAAGACAAAGGAAAGTAATTCTTGATGTTTGTGTGAACATCTAACAAGAAACTTCAGTGCTTCCCAGTAATAAAGACAAGGTGGTATGGGGCTTAGACTGAGGTCCAACTGACCACTAGCCTGGGCTCTCACATTCTAGGTGCGCAGGGGGAACTACAGATTGTTTTTGATACCTCGAGGGAGCACAACAGCTGTCTTCCTGTCACCATCACCTCCATATACAAAATATGAGCAACAATTGTTTCTGCACCAACCATTCGCGGCTTCCCACTCACAATGCAGCATAAAAGATCACATATGGGGGGATTTGGAGTCATCTGTACTGTTTAATAATATACTACATATATCAGGGGGTATTTCATCGAATTTAATGGTGTGCAACCTATTTATGAAAAAACAGTGCCTGCCTTGAACTTTTTTAATTCACTTTGATTCTGCTGGGCGATTAAATAAATATTCAAACACAGCTTTTCTAATCACTACATTTATCAAACCAAGCCATACTAAGAAATGTAAAAATCTAAGTACAGTTGGTATATAATTTACTGATAAAGTCCAATCAGGATGCTATAATTCCCACCAGTAACTTTAACTTAAGCTTACTGTACCTTAAAGATGGTCATATGGCTATAAGAGAAGGTGGGTGTCACTATATTTCTCATGTAGTTCTCTCCCAGGCAAAGAAGGGAACATTGGGTGAATGGTTTCCCAGGTGTGGGGTAGGCCAAGAAAAGCAGGACATCTTTCTTAGTGCCAATCTTCAAATGTATGTCATGTATATGTGTGTATGACATTGGTAAGAGCTTTCGTCCTGTCTTGAGGTAGAAAACAATCAACACGTACAAACCATTCAGAGTCAGTTCCTGAAAGCACAGGGTTAGCAAGTTTGGGTATATGTTGGAACGAGAAAAGTCACTCTTTGTCTGGAGGGAACTCTGAAATTCAGAAGGTCTCTTACCAAGTCCTCCAACCCCAGTGTGGGTGATTATTTCCAGAATCAACTTCGATGCAAGGGATGTGGAACCAAAGTAATAAGGTGATGTGTACTGCAACATCTCAGCCCTACACTGCTCCAGTTGCTGACATACCAAGAATTACACCAATAAACTCGAGGCAATTTGAGACCACCAAAAAGGAAATAGGAAAATTGAGTAGTCCCATATCAAACACAGGGCACATGTGTTTACAAAGTACCTCTTAATGGTGACAGAATTCTTCATCTTTACTAGCCCGTTATACAGAAATCATAACACATCTCCTCAAGTAGGCAACCACTGTTGCAAGGATTTTGTTAAGAGCTTGTGATGCCCTTGTAAGTTCAAATGGTAAATACAAACTGGAAATGCAGTTTGCTCACTATCAAGGGGAGAAAACTCATGCGGCACCTTTTTTAATACTGTATATGTTTTTATTAATTGCAATGGTTTTAATTATCCACACAATAAATTCTGCTTCATGTGGGCCCAGCCGATGAAGGTGTGAAGAAGACGTCCAAGAAGAGCAAACACACCAACCGATTGTACACATTCTGGCATTACACAACAAGGTCAGGGTGATCTTATTAAATATCTTCCTTTTCAAAATCCATTCACATAATAAGATTTCAAAATTGGTCTGAGGTCCATTCCCTACTTTGATACCAGAAAATCTGGCATAGCATCCTCCAACCTAAAGGCTTTAGGGTGCTTTTGATGGACCCTTTTAGCAGAAGAGATCCAACTCTTGAAGAAGGATAATTGAGTTGTGAGTGTGGAAAAGGACATTATTCTTCTGAGTAGAGAGGAATTTCTAGAGCAGAACACCTCACATTTGTAGATGATACTGGAGGACAACACAAAGTTCTGCGGAGTCTGGAGTACCCACTGGTCTACATTTCTGAGGAATTTGCAATCATTTAGGTAAACTTAAAAAAAAAAAACATTTTGTTAGTTTTCAACAAAGTTATACATGCATGATATCATTTCCATACATAATCCTTGTTCATTTTAATTATGCAATTATTTGCCTTCTACTCTTTTTCACAATTGCCCAGTATGAGAGCTTTTTAAAGCATTAACTCCTTAGTATAGTCTGTCTCTTTATGGTGTAACGTTGGTGCTTAGTTGTTGAGTTAGGTTCTTACAGTTTTGTTCAATAGCCAAAACAATTGGTTATTCTATAAGTTTGTTCTGGTGGCTTCTGGTACAGCTACAGAATACATTTGTATTATTTCAACCAACAACTAACACATTAGTACCAAAAAAAAAGATAGCGACCGCCACACAAAAATCCTGAGTCATGTGTCATATTAGAAATGAAATACTACAAATTCTGGGGCATATGGGTCTGTGCAGGTGCAGGGTGGGGGGGGGGGGAGGTGTAATCATGCATCGACTCTTCTGTTCTGTATAAAGGTTGTGGACAAGACTCTGCGGACGCTGTACGACTTCGGGGGGGGCGAGGGAGGGGGAGTGTTGGGGGGGGTTTTTGTATCATTATGTATACTTTCATTATGCATTTTGTTGTCACTTATAAAAGTCGATTGCTCCCGTGGTAATGTATGGTTTGATTCTGCAGTTGTCTCTGGGGTGCAGAGCCCTGCAACGTATGTGCAATTTGACAAATAAAATAGGTTTTCAAGAAATGAAATACTACTTCAAAAATATGCACAAGGGTGCAGTGAAATTGTGTTTACCGTATTATTCCATCTACGTTAGAGAATGGCAGGAGGGGGTGCAAAGAAAACGCCTAGTGTGAGGAAAGCATGTGGCAGTGCCACCCAATCCTTCTTTGATAGTTTTAGATGATGGGGTTTATTTTCTTCTTTATGATTGCACAGTGTTATGCTCATCTTCCTCGTCTTCAGGAGAAGCCTCTCATGCCCATGCTATCCCAGGGCCTATTATCACCTCTGTATAGCTAAATATGGTGTCTCTGCTTCCAGTTTTTCTAATTTTCTCACTTTGTCACCCAAACCTTGAGCTTTTGGTACTTATGTGTCCTCTCATCACCATCACACGATCAGGCATTTTTTTGCAATTGGCAGTACCTGGTCTAGAAATCTTGAGGTAGTTTTAGCCATTTTGGGTCTGGGCATTAGTCCCAGTAAACCACATTTGGGGTTCAGTAAGTTAGATCTACCAGTGGTTTCCTCCGATATATTCATTATTTTTGCCCAATATTCTTTCATTTCATGGCGGTGTCATAGATATGTCGAATGTCTGCCTCATCTCTCCCACTTCTATGTAATTCTTGCAATGGTAGGTCATACATTTTCTGAAGCGTACTAGGTATTAGCAGTGGAGATTTTACACCTTTTGCAGCCCCTGGCGGTCCCTGCGGGTGGGTGGTGGAGGGAGTGGGGTGGTGGTGATCCCTGCGTTTGCTGCCCTGTGACAGCCGCAGGTAAGAGTGGGGGGGGGCACCGTCCCCAAAGTTCCTGCTGGCCAGGGTCGGACCACCCCCCCTTGCTACGACACTGGGTATTAGATAGGTTCTATAGAGGACACTTAATTGAAGTAGCTTAAATCTGGCATTTCTCGATATTTTAGGGGCATAGGAGAGTATCAGGGTTGTCAGTATCTTTCAATTCTCTCCCAGGTCATGCAACCATTTTTTCCATGAGAGAAGTCAGATCTGATTTGGTCTCTGAAAGTAGGACCTTTTTGGGGCAGTTAATAGTCGCCTGCTCTCTCCCACATTCACTGGTTGTTTCAGCACCAAGAATGTCTTGGATATCTCTTCCAAACTGTACATCTGAAAATTTGGCACAGGCTTGCAATTGGCTCAAGGGATATAATTATTCTAGGGCATAATCTGCAAAATCAACAATCGTCCTGTTGGCATAAATTTCCTCTAAATTCTCAACCCACATCTCCTCAGGTTTTGAGTCTACCTGCTCATTCTACTTTCCACAGTCCCGGAAGACTTACTTTTGAGATTGCAAGGACATACAGAAGGTTGATGTTAACCTGCGTCAGTAATCTGCCTGCTCAAATGTTGCAGAAAATTAAAGAAACAGGGGTAACCCTATAACCCAAGGAACCTGGGCCTTATCAACAAAATGTAAACAATGGTTCCGTAGGGAAGCAATTACTTTGAATCATACCAAATCAAGGACCACAGCATATTTAAATCAATTGAATAATCAATATCAAACAGAATTATATACTTCTAAGTATAGCAATTTATTTCTTTGTATTTTGATTTGAAAATAAACAAAATCCGAAAATTTAAAAAGATAAAGCTAAGGCTGTATATACAATATTTTTAGAAAACGACGCAGTGAAAAGGTGAATAAAGGGGGGGAGGAGCCTAGCGTGCAACCAAGATGGCCGAGTAGGCTTGTGGCTCCCGGGGGCCTCCGCAACCTCCCACGTCTATCCTGTCATAATCCTGATTTTTTCGATGGGCTTTTGTTTATGATCTTGCGCTAAGGTGCCACTCGTTTTCCAAATCGAAATTGGACTCCGGGAACGTGTTTTTCTGGCGATCTGAAGTTTGCGGCCTTCTCCGGCCTTGGTGCCGAACTCGGGTTGGTGAGGTGCCCGGCTGCGAATTGAACAACAGCGGCATGCCAGGCTGGGCCTGCCCCGGACCCCGTGCTTTCACTTTCGGTTTCGAGTTGAGCTACCGAGACTGATGCGTGGGACATTGGGAGAGCTGCGCAGAGTACGGAGTGCAAGGCCTAGTCTTGAACTGTAAACGGGCCTCTTTCAGTTAGCGGCCCAGATCTCCTGGCCTTCCTCCGGGTGCTGGAGGGTGCTGACCTTGCTGATCGCTGACGATGACGACGAGAGTGGACGGCGACAAACTGAAACCCAAATCTACCCGGAGGGGAGCCTATTCCCAGGCCAACAATATGGACCGCTATGCACAGCCAAAGGGATCCCCTAGTGGATCGCGTAAATCGCCTGAGCCGCCCAAGGAGGCCTCGGGCGCATCATCCGAATTGACCCTGTTGGATGTCATGGGGGCCATTGAGGAGATGAAGGTGACTGTGAACCAGCAATTGGATACTCTGGCTAACAAATTGGACTCGGCGCTGATTGATGTCACCTTGGTCAGAGCGGACCTGTCGAAAACCAATGACCGGGTCGACTCATTGACCCAAGCAGCGTCGAGCCTAACGGTAGATGTGGCCGCCTTGCAGACGACGGTGCGGAGGTTGCAGCTCGCCAGTGACCTGACCGAGCGTCGCCTTGAGGACTCCGAAGGCAGGGCCAGACGGAACAACGTCCGCATTATCGGCGTGCCCGAACGGTCGGAGGAGTCTGCTGTGGATCTTTTTGTGGAGGCTCTAGTGGTGACTCATCTAGCACCCAAAGGGCTGAGCAAGTTCTTCGCTGTGGAACGGGCCCACAGGATCCCGGGGGGTGCGCCCAAGGTGGGTGCCCCCCCGCGGCCTATCATTGCCCGACTTTTTAATTTTCGGGATAGAGACGCTATCCTGCAGGCGTCGAGGGTGGCTGGGCCATTATGATTTGAGAACTCTAATGTTAGCTTTTACCCAGACTTTACACAAGCGGTTCAAAAGCAACGGATGGGATTCTCGGCCATCAAACGGCGCTTGAGAGACATGGAGTTCAAGTATGCGATGCTGTTCCCGGCTAGGCTGCGGGTCGAGTTGGATGGTCGCTCCCACTTCTTCGACCGGCCGGAGGCGGTGGGAGAGTGGCTGGATGCCCTACCCAAGAGTCGGGATCGGGAGGGTCGGATGGCGGAGAGCGGAGAGGGTTTGACGGAGTAGGAATGGAACTGTGATCCTGGTGATGGACTGTATTGGTAACGTTTTGCACCTGTGGCTGCACTGGACTCCAGTTTGTAACGCTTTGCCCCGTGGTATTTGGAGGTTGCGGGGGGCTTGCTGGGGCCCTTTCCTCCTTCTGGGTTTTTTTCTTGTCCTTTCTTCATATTGGGGCGACAGGCACACTGCATGTTGGGGGGGCTGTTCGGGCTCACGCAGGGGTGCAGGGAGGGGGGAGTTTTGTTGGGGTTGATGGGGGGGGGTTGGGGTTTGTTTGTTTGTTTCACAAGGCGGGGTAATATTTTTTGCTGTGCTATTATGATTGTGCTCCCCGGGAGGGGGATATTTTGTGCTGGGAGGGATGGGGGGTAGGGGACTGAGACTTCTTTCCTGGAATGTGAATGGGCTGGGGGACAGGATAAAGCGGGGGTAGTCCTGCAGTTCTTGAAACGTATTTCGCCTGACATTGTGTTCTTGCAGGAAACGCACCTCATAGGGAACTCTTTTCATGCCATGAACAGACGAGGATATCGCCTCCTGGCCCATTCTGGTTTCACCTCTGGCTCGAGGGGAGTGGGCATCTTAGTCAGGACCTTTCTCCCGCTGGTGGTGGATGAGGTGCTCCACGACGACAGAGGGCGCTACACTGCGCTGGTGGGGAGGTGGGAGGGTAGATTGATTTCGCTGGTCGCGGTCTACGTGCCGCCGGGCCTGCAGACGGCCACCTACGCTGATTTGGGACGCCTGCTGCTTAGGCTCCCGGGGGGGGGGGGTGTTGGTACTGGGGGGGGACTTTAATGCGGTGGTTTCCGGTATTGAGGATCGATACCCCCCTAGGGACCTCCCTCGGGCCCAGAACTGGCTGGGGGGCTTTCTGGATACCCTAGGACTGATAGATTGCTGGCGGTTGAAACACCCTGGACACGCGCAATATACCTTCCACTCCGGGGCCCACGGTAGTCTTTCGAGGCTTGACTATATGCTAGTGCCTGCGGCCCAGGCGGGGATGATCGGAGAGGTGCGACACTTGGCGCGCGGTATATCTGATCACTCCCCCCTTTTGCTGCACCTAGATATCGCCCTGGGGGCGGAGGGGAGGGTGGCTTCGATCAACCCCTGGTACCTCCGGAACCCCACGATTCGTGCAGACCTGGTTAAGTCTTTGGAATACTATTTTAATGATAACGTGGGGTCGGTGTCTTCCGCCGTCTCCCTTTGGGAGGCCTTTAAGACGGTGCTCCGGGGCCAGGCCCTATCTCTCATTTCCCACACCAAAAAATGCGAGGCGCAGGAGGTTGTTCGGCTAGAAAATGAGATCACCGAGTTGGAGAGTGATTTGGTGCAAGGTGTTACGGATGACAGATTGCATGTGCTGGAGCTTAAGCAGGCCGACTATAAGGCGCTGGTTACTGAATCTGCTAGGAGTATGAGCAGGGAGCAACAGGGGCGATTGTACCATATGGGTGATAAGGCAGGGAAGTTGATTGCCTAGTTGGATAAGAAGGAGAGAGCGAGTCGAGTGGTGCCGGAGATTGAGAGGGTGGATGGTGTGCGTGTGACGGACCCCGGTGACATTGTTGATTGCTTTGCGGAGTATTTTCACGGGGTCTACTCTCCGGTCTCAGAGCGATCGGAGGAAGACTCTCGACTGCTGCTTCGAGATATTACTCTGCCTTCCCTATCTGATGAGGATAAAGTATTGATGGATGCGGCCCTATCGCCAGATGAGATTGCTTTGGCCATTCGCTCCATTGCCTCGGGTAAGGCCATGGGTCCTAATGGACTTCCCATCGAATTGTATAAGCTACGCCCAGATGCGATTGCCCCGTATCTCCGGGACATGTTCCTTGAGGCTCAGGCGGCGGGCTCCCTCCCTTCTGACCAACGTCTTGCTACTATTGTTGTTATCCATAAGGAAGGGAAGCCGCGGGATCGGTGTACTTCTTACAGGCCTATCTCTTTGTTAAACGCGGAGCCCAAAATCCTCGCCAATCGTCTGATCCGGGTTGTGGGCGACCTGATTCATCAGGATCAATCCGGTTTTATACCCCATCGCAATACCGCTTTGAACCTGCGGCGACTGCATGGCGTCCTTGCTCGCGCCCCATTCATTCGTGAGCCGGCCATCTTGGCGTCCTTGGACGCTACCATTGGCGTTCGACAACTTGGAATGGCCATACATCTGGGCGGCGTTGGCGAAGTTTGGGTTTGGCCCGGGGTTTATCGGTTGGGTGAAATTGCTTTATGACAACCCACTGGCACAGGTAGTGGTCAACGGACGGGTGTCGGCTCCCTTTGTTTTGGGTAGGGGCACCCGACAGGGATGTCCACTGTCGCCTCTTCTCTTTGCGCTTTGCTTGGAGCCCCTTGCGGAATGGTTGCGGTGGCACCCCTCGATACGTGGCCTTAGATGGACGCCGGAATACGAGGATCGTGTTTCCCTATATGCGGACGATATCCTCTTGTATATCCTCTTGTATCTTGCATCTCCGCGTAAATCGCTCATTGTATTGGTGGATGTGTTGAGCTCCTTTGGTCGCAACTCCGGATTGGTAATTAACTGGGCTAAGTCTTGTGTATACGTTCTCTCCGCGGAGGCCCCCCCCCTTCCGCGGGGGTGCCCTATCCAGATTGCGGAGTCGGGGTTCACGTATTTGGGTATCTTTATAACCCTGGACCCGGTGGCCCGGTATGAACGGAATCTTCTCCCCCCCCTTCAGTGCCTAAGGGCGGATGTGGCGGGTTGGCGGCGGCTGCCGCTCTCGCCGCTCGGCCGGGCAGCATTGTTCAAAATGATGTCGCTACCACGCTTTTTGTACGCCCTGCAGAACACTATGGAGGTAGTGCCGGCCCGTTATTTTCGGGAGGTGGAGTGTCTCCAGCGTCGATTGTTTTGGAACGGGCGGCCGCGGATTGCTCTTGCTAAACTGACCCTACCGTGGTATGACGGGGGGGTCGCCCTCCCTGACATTAAGCGATATTACTGGGCCTCCCAGTTGGCTGCCGTCAATCACGGGATGTATGGCCCTGCTTTGAACCCGGCTTTTGAGATGGACAAATTGCTACTGCCAGGCGGAGACTATAATCGAGCACTATACTCGGGGTCCCTTGATGCGCGGTTGACGGGCCCGACGCGGGTCGCGGTGCAGGTGTGGCATGCAGCAAATGCGGCGATGGGGTGGAGGGATCGCTTGACTCGGGCTACGCCATTGTACGCGTCCCAGCGTTTGGGTTGTCTGTATACTACGAAAGGCTTCGAGAAGTGGGATACGATTGGTATCAGCACGGTAGGGGATCTCTGGACGAAAGGGAAATTTAAGACGTTCGACATGCTGAAAACGGAATACCAGTTGAATGATAGGGAATACTATCGGTATGTTCAAGTTCATCATGCCTTGTGTTCCGTGTTTTCAGACGTGGCGGCTATTCCGGAGCATTCCCCGTTGGAAGACAGAGTATTGGACGGCTATGTGCCGGATAGCACCATTTCGTTGATTTATAAAAAGCTTATCAATGATCGAATGGGTTTGCTGGCCTCATTGCGGGAGACATGGATTGCAGACGGTATAGAACTGAACGACGAGGATTGGGTGTCAGCGGTGGCCTCCCCGAAAGAGGTGGCTATCCCGGCCCGATTGCGGTTCATCCAGCTTAAGATACTGCATAGAGTGTACGTCACGGGGCCTGGCCTGATGCGTATGGGGTATTCGGTGGATGGTTTGTGTAAGCGAGGCTGTGGGCTACTGGGGACTTTTCTCCATATCTTGTGGGAGTGTCCGGAGGTGACTCGGTTTTGGTGCAGAGTGCATGCGGTGTTAGAAGAAGTCACGCATGTTGCCTTGTTGCCGGAGGCACGTAGATGCTTGCTGAATGTCTGGGAGCCGACTGATTACAATGTGACGCAGACGCAATGGGTGACTCTAGGCTATATGATAGCGAAGCGTGACATCGCACAATTGTGGGGCTCCCAGAGGCCGCCAACGGTCTCCGAGTGGAAGGAACACATGGACTGGTGTATGTTTAGAGAGAAAACGGTGTATGTGGCGAGAGGCAAGCCTGGGAAGTGGATTAAGGTGTGGGGTCCCTGGAACTCCTATCGTGGAGGTATTTGCGCCCCGCCCCAGACGCGTGAGATGGATGCCGCTCTGTCTCCCTAGCCCCCGCATTCCTGTATGCTCCTGCGACATGCGACTTTGTCGCTTCTGCCTTGCCCCCCTCCCCCCCCCCCTCTGTCTACCTGGGTTGGTTTACTCCCTCGATACGAGGAGCACATGTTTCTGCCATTGACCTCCTCTGCCTTGTGAGTTTGATGTTTTCTGTTTTTCAAAAATATGAAACCTTTCCTGTTTGTTTAGGGGCTGCGGCTGTGGCTGACTGCGATAATTAGCACTTTAGTAACTCTTTTGCTGCTTCATTGATGTGCATGTTAAGTCGTGCCTAGGTTTACACTGCGTTTAGCGGCCGGCCTGTTGGTTGTAGGCCCATACTTGTATCTTTTCGGAATTGTAATAAAGGATTTAAAAAAAAAAAAAAAAAAAAGGTGAATAAAGTGACTCAGTGCAAGTGACAGTGCAAATAATTACAGTATATGTACGTATTTACAAGATATAACAAAAAATATGTACACAATTCCTAATTTTTGACAAAGTCCTTAGTTTCCTCATGGGTATGCGATAAACCTTGTAAGGCACATGTCCTATCTTTTAATTGTCAACAAGGAAATCAAGTTAATAAGGGACTGGGGAACCGTCAACGTTTCGACCCTGCATCAACCGCTAATTGTAAGTAGTCGTAACGGGTCTTCTTCAGGACACGGGAATTGTATACCAGCCTAGGATATAGGTGATTGAATAGATGTGACCAATAGTGTCGATGTTGCCAACTCTTCTACTTATCCAAAGGTGGAACAGGCTCGTAACGGGTTTAATCTGTACAGCGGGCCTCTTATTCTGCCAGATTGGCTTCTTCTTATTCCCTCTCTCCTTATTCTTGCTGCTTTCATTAACAAGAATTTCTCTTGAGTGTTTCCACTGACTTCAGAGTTGAAAAAGGGCGTGTACCACTTCGAAAAAGATTTTGTTGCTCAAATGTTGCAACATGATGATCTACTAAGACACAGACTGTTCATACAGCATTCTAAGAAAACATCCATGTGATAGAAAATCCTCCAGATCAGCCCCCAAACCACCAGAGAAGCACCTATCACATGCCCTTTTTGGGGCTCCGAAAGTCTGAATGACTCTTCCCATAGCAGCTTGTCTCTCCACACGCCCAATACAATCCAATGATCACGAGTCTGAAAGCAACATCAGGTCTGAAATGTCTCTCACGGAAGGACCATTTTCTATAAACTGACTTAGATGACCTTGAACATGCTAGACAAAAAGTGTCCAAGCAAGCAAACAAATTCACAGCACAAAGTAGGGGGTGTGGATAGAAAAAATGAAATCATTTGGCAAATGCTGTGTAATGTCTCCTGCTGGAGAAAGTGCACGCTTCACAATGGGAAGAATCACACAGTTGAAAAGAGTCAAGGGAAAGTACTATGCAGGAGTCAGGAATTTTGAGCAATCCCATGTCCTACACCAGGGAATACGTGGTTTACAAGGTACCTCACTGGTAAAACAATTCCTACCTCCACTAGCCTGGTGTGCAGAAAGCATACCACCTGTTAGCCACAAATAGGCAACAACGACATCAGGGATTTTGGGAAGAGCTTATGGTACTCATGTAATGCCAAATGGGAGAACCACAAATTGGCAGTCCAGTAAATCCACTCCGAAAGGGAGGAACTTATGCTATTTGCCAACTGAGGTGCGAAGTAGGCACTCTGGAAGATAATGGACAGCATCCAATCATACAGGTACACCAGTTGCATGGCAAGGTCAGGATTAATGAATTATTTTTCGGAAACCTATTCACATAGTAAGATTCCAATATTGGTGAGAAGTCCCTCTTCTTGAGTACCAGAAATATCTGGCTTATTATCCCTCATACCAAAATCTTTAGGGCATTATCTTGATGACCTTTTTTAGCGAACAAGATCTGAGATCTACATTTTAAAGAAAGATACTGGAATAGGGAGTGATGGATGGGAGGCCAATGTATGATTTAAGGCGATTAACATGAACAGAAAAGAATACATCCATCTCACAATTTGGAGAATGCACTGATTACAGGCAACGTTTAACACCAGAACTGGGTTAACAGATAAGAGGAGAATATTTCACTCACATAAGGCATACACAACAATATAGATATCTAAAATATGTCATAGAATTGCTGCAGGAACAGGGAAGCCTGTTTACCAGGTTTCGAGATCTTTTTCTTATCAGAAGCATGAATCAATTTCAGTTCAAATATTAATATATTGATTCATAAATGCAAATGATAGTGTGCACTATATAGACAACACTGCAAGGTTGGTTGTCACAATTATGTAAAACAAAGTATGCGTTCTTCTGGCCAGCATATCCAAAGTTATCGTTAATGCTGTGGCACTCCTGCCAACACCAGACTGCAGGTAATCTGTGGATACATCAGTAATGTGTCCAAACTAATGCAATGTGAAGATCTAACAACCAACCAAAAATTCACAAGGAGCAGATTCTTCTTTCTAAGGTGCTTACTTCTTTTGCACCGGAGCAAGTATGAATTTGAGGACCCTGCTCTCTGATTAGAGGAGAACAATCGGTCAGCCCATTAATCATTGGAATTGAAGGGAGGCTTTACTGCTTTGGGTGCCGTAGACTTCATTAGGGTAACCGAATAATTGGCTGCAGGTCGCCCAACTACGGAAGCCTAGTAAAAGAGCTCGAGTTGATTGGAGTTTGCTGTCAAGGGACAAACATACCTTCATCTTTATCTTTTTGCAAATCAAGGTTAAAGATGGATGCTCTTTGACATGTTCAAGAACTCTGCATGAAGCTCTCCACAAGAAAGCAAGATTACTATATTACTGGTGCCACTGGCATAACGAAACTTGAGGGGGGCCCCCTGAAAGGGACGTGGAGGGGCCCCCTCCGGACTCAATCAGGAGCTCTCCAGCCAGAGTACTGTGCTAAGGGGCCCCCCTGGGGCTTGGGTTGTGGGGCCCTGTGTTATGCCATGGATTGGCAGAGATGCAGAGACTGATGCTTGGGAGCACCAATCAATTATCCCTTTTGTGATGCTCCACACCTGAGTTGCCATGCACTTGCTCCTCATGGCAACTAAAGATCAGAAGCCCTCTGACTTGGCTTTATGTGGCACGGCGGGTTCACTTCAAGACAAGACACTTTGCTTGAGCACAGGGGTTTCCACGTGCGGAGGCCAGTGCTTAATTTGTGCTGGTGGTAGCAGGTGGTTGGCACTGGCAGTCATTTTTAAGTCTCGCCTGGCTATCGCGTAAGCAATCGCACAGCGAGACTTATGTAGGGGCTTCAGAAAATGCTCCCAAAGGCTTCTCAGGCGGATCGGGTGGCGGTTACGCGCACAACCACACGCATTCCATTTGCCACCAGCTACTTCCTGCGCGTGCGCCGCCTCACGCATTCAGAGAGATTAAGTAAGGGGCACAAGACCTTAGGAATGCGGTTTATGGCCAGTGCATGTGAGGCATTCAAGCACGAAGCTGGCATCTGGCATCGGACTTGAAAACAGCAGACTGCTTTCGCCAGCGCGCGCTCGGCCTCACTTCCTGCATCCCCTCTTACAACAATTAACTTTCGTTATAACTCACACCCCATATGCTCATTCCCTCCCACCCTTCCTTTGATGTCTGCTTTTCTTGTTGTTTACAAACCACGCCACACACTGCTGCACGCCACACACTGCTGCACGCCACACACTGCTGCACGCCGCACACTGTTGCACGGCACACACTGCTGCATTACACACTGCTGCATTACACACTGCTGCATGCCGCACACTGCTGCACGCCTCACACTGCTACACGAAACACTGCGGCACGCCTCACACTGCTGCATGCCTCACACTGCTGCACGCCACACACTGCTGCACACCACACACTGCTGCATGCCTCACACTGCTGCACGCCTCACACTGCTGCACGTCGCACACTGCTGCATGCCGCACACTGCTGCACGCCTCACACTGCTGCACGCCTCACACTGCTGCACGCCTCACACTGCTGCATGCCTCACACTGCTGCACGCCTCACACTGCTGCACGCCGCACACTGCTACACGCCACACACTGCTGCACGCCACACTGCTGCACGCCACACACTGCTGCATGCCGCTGCACACCACACACTGCTGCACGCCACACACTGCTGCATGCCGCTGCACACCACACACGGCTGCACGCCACACACTGCTGCACGCAGCACACTTCTGCATGCCGCACACTGCTGCACGCTGCACACTGCTACGCGAAACACTGCTGCACGCCACACAATGCTGCACGCCGCACAATGCTACACGAAACACTGCTGCACGGTACACACTGCTGCACGCCACACACTGCTGCATGCCGCACACTGCTGCACGCCACACACTGCTGCACACTGCTGCATGCTGCACGACACTGCTGCACGCAGCACACTGCTGCACGCCACACACTGCTGCACACTGCTGCATTACTCACTGCTGCATGCTGCACGACACTGCTGCACGCAGCACACTGCTGCACGCCGCACCCTGCTGCCCACTGCTGCACGTCACACAGTGCTGCATGCCTCACACTGCTACACGAAACACTGCTGCACGCCACACACTGCTGCATGCCACACACTGCTGCACGCCTCACACTGCTGCACGCCTCACACTGCTGCACGCCGCACACTGCTGCACGCCGCACACTGCTACACGCCACACACTGCTGCACGCCGCACACTACCGCACGCCACACACTGCTGCGCACACTGCTGCATTACACACTGCTGCACGCCGCACACTGCTGCATGCCGCACACTGCTGCATGCCGCACACTGCTGCACGCCTCACACGGCTACATGAAACACTGCTGCACGCCTCACACTGCTGCACGCCTCACACTGCTGCACGTCACACACTGCTGCACGTCACACACTGCTGCACGCCACACACTGCTGCACGCCGCACACTGCTGCACGCCACACACTGCTGCATGCCGCTGCACGCCACACACTGCTGCACGCCACACACTGCTGCATGCCACACACTGCTGCACGCCACACACTGCTGCACGCCACACACTGCTGCACGCCGCACACTGCTGCACGCCGCACACTGCTGCACACCGCACACTGCTACACGAAACACTGCTGCACGCCACACACTGCTGCACGCCACACACTGCTGCATGCCACACACTGCTGCATGCTGCACAATGCTACACGAAACACTGCTGCATGCCACACACTGCTGCACGGTACACACTGCTGCACGCAGCACACTGCTGCACGCCACACACTGCTGCACACTGCTGCATTACTCACTGCTGCATGCTGCACGACACTGCTGCACGTAGCACACTGCTGCACGCCGCACACAGCTGCACGCCGCACACTGCTGCACGCCACTGCACGCCACACAGTGCTGCATGCCTCACACTGCTACACGAAACACTGCTGCACGCCACACACTGCTGCATGCCACACACTGCTGCACACCTCACACTGCTGCACGCCTCACACTGCTGCACGCCGCACACTGCTGCAAGCCACACACTGCTGCACACCACACACTGCTGCACGCCGCACACTACCGCACGCCACACACTGCTGCGCATACTGCTGCATTACACACTGCTGCACGCCGCACACTGCTGCATGCCGCACACTGCTGCACGCCTCACACGGCTACACGAAACACTGCTGCACGCCTCACACTGCTGCATGCCACACACTGCTGCACGCCACACACTGCTGCACGCCGCACACTGCTGCACGCCGCACACTGCTGCACGCCGCACACTGCTGCACGCCACACACTGCTGCATGCCGCTGCACACCACACACTGCTGCACACCACACACTGCTGCACGCCACACACTGCTGCACGCCGCACACTGCTGCACGCCACACACTGCTGCACGCCACACACTGCTGCACGCCACACAATGCTACACGAAACACTGCTGCACGCCACACACTGCTGCACGGCACACACTGCTGCACGGCACACACTGCTCCACGCCAAACACTGCTGCATACTGCTGCATTACTCAGTGCTGCATGCTGCACGACACGGCTGCACGCAGCACAATGCTGCACGCCGCACACTGCTGCACGCCGCTGCACGCCACACAGTGCTGCATGCCTCACACTGCTGCACGCCACACACTGCTGCACGCCGCACACTGCTGCACGCCGCACACTGCTGCACGCCGCACACTGCTGCACGCCTCACACTGCTGCACGCCTCACACTGCTGCACGCCTCACACTGCTGCACGCCTCACACTGCTGCACGCCTCACACTGCTTCACGCCACACACTGCTGCACACCACACACTGCTGCATGCCGCTGCACGCCACACACTGCTGCACACCACACACTGCTGCACACCACACACTGCTGCACGCCGCACACTGCTGCACGCCGCACACTGCTATATGAAACACTGCTGCACGCCACACACTGCTGCACGCCACACACTGCTGCACGCCACACAATGCTACATGAAACACTTCTGCACGCCACACACTGCTGCACGGCACACACTGCTGCACGCCGCACACTGCTGCATTACTCACTGCTGCATGCTGCACGACACTGCTGCACGCAGCACACTGCTGCACGCCGCTGCACGCCACACAGTGCTGCATGCCTCACACTGCTACACGAAACACTGCTGCACGCCACACACTGCTGCACGCCGCACACTGCTGCACGCCACACACTGCTGCATGCCACACACTGCTGCACGCCGCACACTGCTGCACGCCTCACACTGCTGCACGCCTCACACTGCTGCACGCCTCACACTGCTGCACGCCTCACACTGCTGCACGCCTCACACTGCTGCACGCCTCACACTGCTGCACGCCACACACTGCTGCACGCCGCACACTGCTGTACTCCACACACTGCTTTTATGCGAGTTTATGCTACTGACATTGTAAATGACAATGCCTTTTATTTGTTTTAAAACCAAAACATAAATAAAAGGCATTGTAATTTTACAATGCCAATAGCTCAAACTCTTATAAATGCGAGACCTATTGCATTGCAAATGCTTGTTGGGGATGGAGCTTGTTCCTTATACTTAGTTTGTCCCAAAAGATGAGAGAGAGAGAGAAAGGCAGAACAAGGAGAAAGAAGATGGAAGGAATGAAGAACAATATGAAAAAGGTGACAAAGAGAGAAAAGATGTTGCTTGTACACCAGTATGTATGATTGAGGCCTCTATTGCTAAAGGAGTCCACAGATGTTGCTGCCTGGCTCTACTGTACCTTGGAACAGGAGACTGAAGATGCAAGCTACCCACATCGAGCTGTATACGGGGAGCAGGACATACCGCTCATCCATCTGTTTAAATCTCTGCACTTCCAAGATGAGATCTGTAGAGAGATCTCTTTTGACGGGAAGCTCACGAGGTGAGAGATGATGGTCACACATTTGGGACGGGAGAAATGAATCCCTTTTCACTGTACCCACACATTTCTGAGTCAGTCATAATTCCTGTCAAACATTTATCAGGCACTAAAATGACAGTAACAAATTCAATAGCCTATCACAGCAGACAGACGAAGGGCAATAACACGTGATATGGTGGATGTCTGGCGTGGCACAAGCAGCCCTTCTCCACAGTAAGAAAAGGAGGCAGTGGCGTGGTTTGTTAATGCCTTTTACCTGTGTTAAATACAACACAAGACTAGGCCGCCACTGGCTCTAGGGCTGGGGCCACCATACACATGCAAGCTCTTACAGAGTTCACGTGGTAGCATCAGTGAAGCCCCCCATTCTGAGCAAGAGCTGCGCTCATTCAAGGTCACAAACACAGAGTAAAAAAACGAAAAATGCCTAATTGACTGGATAATCGATTTCTCTCAGAAAAACACTGCCGCATTCTAAAAACAAATCAGTGCATGAAATCCTTTATACTCAGAAATAAAACGAAACTGTGATAAAAATGACATTGTGATCTAATGTTTTGTTTTGGAGTTGCAGGTATATTAGTTTCAGGCTTGATTCAAGCCTGTGCTGTTGACGGTAATACAGTCAACGAAAAAACAGATAGTACTTCTCAGAAATATATTATCTTGTGTCTCTCGATTTTCAAAGGGCAAAAGAAATCCAATTATTAAACCTGTCAGACATCTTATAAGAAGCGACAGAAAACTAAAATCCCTCCTGGCTTTTCAGCTAGGTACCACCCCAAGCTGAAGAAAGGTAGTAAAACACCCACGGTAACAAAATAAATAATGTCTGTAGCTCAACAGAGCGGTACATGGTGTACTTACCCATGGACCCAACACCGGCAGCGCGGAACTGTCCAAGAATCAAACTCTGTTCACTTTCTGCCAAAGCAAGTAGCAACTCGTAAGCTTCTATGCACTGTTCACTGAGGAGGGAGAAAGAAACAGGAGATTAGAACCAGCGACTGACACCAGTATGGCCTCCACCCTAAGTCAGTCAACAACCTCATTCCACCATTTTGTGACTGCAGGTTCAAAGGCTGGCGATCACAGGCGGCAGAGGAGTCACACGCCAAAGTCTATGAACAGGTTACCCAAACATGCACGTTAGATCAGCTCATTGAGTTATACGCTTTATCTGAAGCGCAATCAATATAGCAGGTACACGCAGTACTACTTTGCGGGTTCACTGGCTCATCTGAGGCTGGCTACGGTCTGCCTAAACGTTGATGTTTCTGGAGCCAGAAGGGCTGTTAGCTTCAGTGGGATATCTAGAAACAGGTCGAAGACATTCCGGAATTGACCAGTGAAGCATTTAGGAACTACATCTTGCATGCTGTTGAGCATCCACCCAGAAGCAACCAAGGTAGCAACAGGGCAGGGATCAGCTACCAATCCCCAAACACATACGTCTCTAAACCATTTCATATCCCATAAATTATCACGCAGGCAAAGTACACCTCAAAACACTACAGGACAACGCAACATGTGGGCCTCAGTGTGAACTTCCTGAAAAGTCTAAGGGTTGTGAGAAAAGGGCACAAGAGTGGAATGGCAGCAAAAAGATGTGCGTAACTGGTATCGAACATTTTTAATAAAAATGTTTGCATACATTATAGCGGGTGGAGCCAGCAGGCCCTACAATGGTCACGGATCTTTGGGGCTCTTTGCTAGGCTCAACATCTTTGAACTGTATCCATACAGGGGTGGGTTGTGCAACACTGCATTAGTGTGGTGGTGATAAATTTCTGGAAGCTCTCAATTTCATCTGCCCTAAACGCAGGGATGCATCTGTGCGGAGGAAGATGTTTCAATCACCACAGTCTCCTTGCAGCTGCTCACTCACATAAGAGACAGGGAGCAGATGATGGAGCACCAGCAACTAAGTAGCTCAGAGACCCCCAAGGTATAGGATAACAGAGATGACAGTAGCATTACACCAGTTGCTGTCTGAAGGAGGACATCCCAGGAAAGGACAAGCCAGAGGAGTACTGTTTCCCAGTGACTGTGGGGCACTCGCTTCCGAACCAAAGGAGAAGAGAGTTCCGACTACAAACATCCCATCAGAGGCATTGACTTGTCTACAGACCCATCTTTGTAACTCTTCAGATTCTGACAAAGATCTTTGTGACATCTGAGCGAGGGTATCTCGTGGTGGTGATATGTTGTCTGCGGCCACATGCTCCATTAAGTCCTGAAAAAGCACAGCAGTGAAGAAGAGGGAAAAGGACGATTTTTTGGGTGGCGTGAGGGACTGCCCTAAGTTCTGGTATGAGAGACACTACTGAAGGACCACCTTACCTAATGGAGTACAACTAACTGGAGGAGAACAGGCACTCTTGCATTCATCAAACGCCCTACAATCTGACATAGGGGAATAAAGTTTCACAGAGGGAATGGCTGTGCATAAAAAGTGGATAATCTGTTGAGAATGATGTTTTCATAAGAGTACACGCTGAGACAGCAAAGTGCAGGTTCAAAGCACCAGAGAGGTAAAAGGCAGAGACTAAAATTCAGGCGCAAGAGATGCAGTCTGTTATATCCTACTGTTTGGTATAATGCATCCTGAATGAATGAATGTAGTTTTATATAGCGCAACGTCCACTCCAAGGAGTATATTGGCGCTTTAGCGGAGAAAGGACATCTGAGAGGAGAAGAACTAAAATGGCAGAGCTTAACTAAGAGACCACGCAGTATTGTCTGGAATACCGAAGATCCAGGTTTTTAAGGAGTTCCTAAAAATGAGTTCCGTTTGTGTGTGTCTAAGTTGTGTTTGCAGGGAGTTTCAGGCTTTGGTCCCTAGGACCGCAATTGTCTTTCCACCTCTAGTTTTAAGTTTAAAATTGGGGACTGTTAAAAGATTCTCTGAAGATGACCGTAAAGTATGTTGTGTGGTGTATGGCTTAGTTCTGGAATTTAGGTATTCTGGTCCGTTTTTGTAGTTTTATAGATGATGGTCATAACTTTGAAAAGAATCCTCTTATGAACAGGCAGCCAGTGGAGGGTTTTTAGTGCTGTTGCTGAGGAGGAGTCTCTGGGCAGTTTGAGTACCAACCTCACTGCAGCATTCTGAACTACCTGTAGCCTTCTCAGGACCGTTTTTTTGGTTCCTGCATAAAGACTATTACAGTAGTCCAGGCGAGATAAAATTAAGGCTGCCACAACCGTCTTCTTAGCAGGCACCGGGAGTAGATCGAAGAATTTTCTGAGAATTTTTATTATTTGAAAACAAGTACCTGCCACGGTGAGAGCTTGCTTGTGGAAGGATAATGTGTGATCAAATTTTATTCCCAGATTTCTCACTGTGTATTAGGAGATGGAGCCGAATTTGACAGCCACCACAGGTTAGGCCTGAATACGTTGGACTTGCCAAACAGCATAATCTCTGTTTTAGAGCTGTCACATTTAAGATGATTCAGTTTCATCCAATCCATCACTGCTGTTAGACAGTAATTACATTTTTCTTCCGCCTCTATAGAGTTTTTATCAAGGGTGAGGATCAGTTGAGTGTCATCCGCATAGGCAATGGATTCAACATCATAAATGTCCATCATAAGGAGAAGTGGTGCCATATAGGGGTTAAAAAGGGTTGGGCTCAAGGACGAGGCCTGAGGAACCCCTGATGCCAGCCATTTTTCTCCCGATTTGTAACTTCCCAATGTTACAATCTGATGCCTGTTTTCTAAAAAAGATGTGATCCAAGCCAATGCATTATTCGTGATTCCACTGTATGCAAGACTGTCTCTCAGGATATCATGAGAGACCGTGTCAAACACCGCTGACAAGTCCAACAGAACCAGTACCGCATCCTTACCCTGATCCAGGGCAAGTTTTAGGGTCTCGGTGGTGTGGAGTAGTACTGATTCTGTTGAATGGCCGGGTCTGAAACTAGATTGCTTAGGATGTAGAATGTTAGCTTCTTGCATGAAATCATTGAGTTGGATGTTAACTAGTTTCTCTGCAATTTTAGTCAAGCATGGCAACAATGAAATGGGCCTAAAATTGGAAAGGGTGGTGGGATCCGAGAGTTTCTTTTTTTGAAGTGGCTTCACGGCGGTGGTTTTCCAAATGTCAGGTATTTTAGCTAGCCTAAAAGTGGCATTAATTATCTGATTGATGATGGGATTTATAGTGTTCACCAGTGCATGTAGGATTTTTGGAGGACATGGATCGAAAGGCGAGCAAGATTTACAAGAGAGGATGGCATGCCTAGATTGTTCTAAGTTAATCTCCTTAAAACATGAGAGTTCCATTTTTGTCCCTTAGGTCTGGACTTTTTTAGGTTGGGGGAGTGTTTTCGTAAAGTCTTTCTTTAAATCGCAAATTTTGTTGTCAAACAAATCAGCGATTCGATCACATAGGTCCTGTGATGGAGGGATTTCCTGTTCTAGGATTTTTGGGTTAGTAAATGATTTTACGATATTGAAAATGGTCTTCTGGTTGTCTGCTTTATTTATTAAATTGGAATAGTGTGTCTTTTTTTCTATTTTCATTTGCTGGCGGTAGGTTCTAAGTGCTGATTTAAAAAGCCCCAGGTCTTCTGTTTTGTAGTTTTTCCTCCATTGCTTCTCTAATTTTCTACATTGTCCCTGCAAGGCTTTTAAACTAGGGGTAAACCAGGGAGCTGACCTTTTTTTTAAATAATGTTTTTCTTTAGGGGAACTAAAGTGTTGGCCAGTGACAACATCCAGTCATTAAAAAGATTGTTGTCGATTTCAGGATCCCCTGTAAGAGTGGGTTTTTCAGCTTCTGGTATGCTCTGCAGATTGGGATTGGAGAACAAGTTATTCCACCTCTATGTGAAGACTGATTGCCCAGGTTTTTTTTCTAATTGGACGTTATTAAAGTCAAACTTGAAAGGGATTAGCTTATAATCTGACCAAGTTATCATGACTGGAGGGGCAGTGATTAAGTTGGCTGCATTTGTACATATCCCATCCAGGGTGTGTCCCGCATAATGTGTAAACCCCTCTGTCAGCTGTTTTAGCCCCAATGTATTTATGATTTCTGTGAACGTGTTTGTATTAGGAGTATCTGTTGCTTCAAGATGGAGATTAAAATCACCTAAAGGTGTAAAATTTGAGTATCACTAAAGAGCTTATGCTTTCGCCCAAGGTATCTAAAAACTTGAGAGCAGAACCCGGGGGCCTGTAAATCAGGGCCCCCGCAAACGTAGTGCAGTTGTCTAATTTAAAACTAAAACAGTATGTTAGAAAGGGTAGACGGACCGGGAGGGTCGGCCGGGGTCAGGAGGAGAGGCCTCCGGGGAGAGCCGACTTCAGCGATCGTACAGACAAGTAACTTCCCCCCCACAGACAGATACCACACACGGATAAGGTTCAGTGTTCTTTATAAGCACTTCTTAAGGTACGGTTGAATGGTACAAGGAGGTCTGGACTCAGGGGTCCCCTCGATTCAAGTCTATCAATGCAGGGTAAGGGGGAACGGGACAGTCTGGTTACCAGTCAGGTAGTTCGGATGAGATGATGACTAGCTCACAATCCTCGAGCTTGGTGGTTTAGTTGGTACGGGCCGCGGCAGCGCCAGCAGGTCCCGGTCGAGATGGTCGGTACACGGTCCGCGGCAGCGCCAGCAGGTCCCGGAAAGATGGTCGATGTACGGTCCGCGGCAGCGCCAGCAGGTCCCGGTGAGGATGGTCGTTACAACGGCCCGCGGCAGCGCCAGCAGGTCCCGACGAGGATGGATGTTGCAGAAGGCCGCGGCAGCGCCAGCAGGCAGGACGATGGTTCACAAGAGCGGGCTACGGCAGCGCCAGTAGTCCGTCAAGGCTGAGTTCTCTCGGTGTCTCTCGACTCCAGGATACAACTGCCTTCCTGCTCCGGAGTTGCCCCAGTTATAGGGCAGGCGCTCTTTGATGTCCGGACCCTCGCACTTGGAGGTCGGAGGGCCCGGGATGAAGGTGTCCAGACACCCAGCAGGGGGTGGAGCCAGCGCCTGGGGGAGCTGGAGGCGATCGGCACCTGGCGGGGGAAGAGCTCTTGACACTTCGCCCTCCCATTGACCTACCAAGTGGTCCGCTCACCTCCCGGGTGGATGGTGGTGCCGGGATGTCGGGGCCGGTCAGGCCCGGGGTTAGGGTCGGGGCGAGGCCACGCGGCCTCGTGGTGCAGGGCCCAAGATGGCGGCTTGACCCGGCCGGGGGAGCCGGTGGGGCTGGGCCCCGTGATGAGTAGAGGTCCGAGGGCAGAAGATCCGTCGGGAGACGGGGTACAGGTGCTTTTCGTGGGTTATGCCTGGTGGGCCGGAGCTCGGGCCCTGTCGTGCGGGGAGGGAGCAAGCCCTTCGTGTGGCCTGTCCAACATGCGTCCCCCCCAGCTGAAGGCGGGGAGAGTCACCCATCTCCTTGGGGACTCTCTTCGTCGAGGCGGAAAAAGCGGGACAGGCCATCCGCGTTGGCGTGGTCTTGGCCTGGTCGGTGCTCCACAGTGAAGTCCATTCCCTGCAGGGAAATGGACCAGCGCAAGAGTTTTGGGTTCTCCCCCCGCATCTGCATCAGCCACTGCAGGGGTCGATGGTCGGTTTGTACCCGGAAGTGGGTACCGAAGAGATAGGGCCGGAGCTTTTTGAGGGCCCACACCACTGCGAAGGCCTCCCTCTCGATGGTGCTCCAGCGCTGTTCTCGGGCCAGGAGACGTCGACTGATGAAGGCCACCGGCTGGTCATGACCTTCGGGGTTTAACTGAGAAAGGACGGCTCCGATGCCGTGGTCGGAGGCGTCGGTCTGTACCATGAATTCCCGACTGTAATCGGGGGCCTGGAGCACAGGGGCGGTGCATAGAGCGGCCTTCAGCTTCTCGAAGGCCGCTTGACAATCGGGGGTCCAGTTAATCCGCTTCGGTTGGTTCTTGGACGTGAGACCCGTGAGGGGCCCCACGATGCTGCCGTAGTCCTTCACGAACCGCCGGTAGTAGCCGGTGAGCCCCAAGAAGGCTCGGACCTCGGTCTGGGTGACGGGGGGCTGCCAGGACTGGATGGCAGCAATCTTAAGTTGTAGCGGGGCCACCAGCCCGCTTCCCACTTGGTGCCCAAGGTAGGTCACAGACCCTTGGCCAATTTGGCACTTGCCGGCCTTAATTGTGAGGCCGGCCCGCTGGAGGGCCTGTAGGACCTCTTGGAGGTGACGGAGGTGGTCGGGCCAGTGGCGGCTGTATACAGCGATATCGTCCAGGTAGGCAGCGCTGAACTCTTCGAGCCCCGCCAAGACCTGGTTCACGAGGCGTTGAAACGTGGCGGGGGCATTCTTCATGCCGAAGGGCATGACCTTGAATTGGTAGTGGCCATCGGGGGTAGAGAAGGCTGACCGTTCCTGAGCCCTGGGTGTGAGGCCGATCTGCCAGTAGCCCGCTGTTAGGTCGAAGATACTGAGGTAGCGGGCGGCCCCCAGCCGGTCGATTAGCTCGTCTGCTCGGGGGATCGGATGAGCGTCGGTCCGGGTGACAGCGTTCAAGCCCCGGTAGTCGACGCAGAATCTCAGTTCAGGTGCGGTGCCGGGGGCAGCGGCTTTGGGGACCAATACAACCGGACTGGCCCAGGGACTGTCCGAGGGCTCGATGACCCCGATTGTGAGCATCTTGGCCACTTCCTCCTGTATGCAGGCCCGTACCCGATCTGGTACGCGGTAGGCCCGGTGTCGGACAGGGGGACTGTCCCCGGTGTCCACGTCGTGCAAACACCAAGGGGTGACCCCGGGGGTGAGGGAGAACAGGGTAGCGTACTGCAGCAGGAGGTTCCGGCAGCCCTGGCGTTGCTCCGAAGTGAGGGCGTCAGAGAGCCGGACCCCGTCCACGGAGCCGTCATTCTCCTGAGTCTTCAGAAGATCCGGGAGGGGTTCGGAGTCTTCCTCTGCCCCACTGTCCGTAGCCATCAGGAGGCTGAGTTCTGAGCGCACAAAGTGTGGTTTGAGTCGGTTGGTGTGGAGGACCCGAAGGGGGTTCCGGGAGGTCCCCAGGTCGATGAGGTAAGTGACGGGGCTTTTGCGCTCGACCACTTTGAAGGGCCCCGTCCACTTATCTTGCAAGGCACATGGTTCGGTGGGGGACATCACCCATACTTGTTGTCCAGGCTCGAACTCAACGGAGGAGGCATTGTGATCATACCACCTCTTCATGTCCTCCTGGCTGGCCTCGAGGTTCGCCTTGGCCATCTCTCTGAAGCGCCGGGTCTGATTGCATAGGGCCAGGAGGTATTTGAAGACGTCTGGAGGGGTCTTTAGGGGGGCCATCTCCCAACCTTCTTTTACTAGGCTGAGGGGCCCTCGCACAGGGTGCCCGTACAGGAGTTCGAAAGGGCTAAAACCGAGGGACTTCTGGGGAACTTCTCGGTAGGCGAAGAGGAGGCACGGGAGTAGTACATCCCACTGGCGACGGAGGGGCTCTTCCAATCCCCCAATCATCCCCTTGAGAGTGCGGTTAAAACGCTCCACTAGTCCGTTCCCTTGGGGGTGATAGGGGGTCGTGAATCTGTAGGTGACCCCGCATTGTTGCCAGAGGGACTTCATGTATTTGGATATAAAGTTCGTGCCTCGGTCGCTGACGACTTCTCGGGGGAAGCCTACCCGGGAGAAGATCCCCATTAGGGCCCGGCCAACCACCGGAGCTGTCACGGTCCGTAGGGGCACCGCCTCGGGGTAGCGGGTGGCATGGTCCACCAGTACTAAGATGAACCTGTGTCCTTGTGCCGTGCGGGGGTCCAGGGGCCCCACAATGTCTATCCCCACCCTCTCGAACGGGGTGGTGACCACAGGGAAGGGTTGCAGAGGGGCTTTCAGCTTCCGACCACTCTTCCCGCTGGCTTGGCATGTGGGGCAAGATCGGCAGTGGTTCAGGACGTCGTTCCTCATTTTCGGCCAGAAAAAGTGGGTCACTAGGCGGCTGTACGTTTTGTCCTGGCCCAGGTGTCCAGCCAGGGGGGCATCGTGGGCCAGGTTGAGCAGAAAGTCTCTGAAGCGGAGAGGTACCACCAGTACTCGACCGGCCCCCAGCTCGGCGATTCTTTGCTCGCTGTATAGCAGGTCGTTATCCCAGTAGACCCAGTGAGTTCCGGTGGAGTCCCCTGCGTTCTGGGCGCTGGCTTGTTGGCGGAGTCCCTCGAGGGAGGGACAGGTCTTTTGTTCCTGGCGGAACTGTTCTTGGGTGGGCCCCCCTGCTTGACGCCACTGAGCCAGGTCAGGAAGGTTCTGAGGTTGCGCGTCCCCTTCGGTCGTCGGGTCTGGGAGGCTGGCCTCGTCGTTGTCTTCTACTGGGGCGACCGGGGGCGGAGGTGCTGGCCATTCCGGTTCTTCTGATCGGGGGACGGCACGGGCGGCCATGGACCGGGTGGTTACGCAGGCCCAGTCCGCGAGGCCCAGCATCCCCAGGTGCTCTCTTCTCTCAACGGTGGCCCACGGGGAACTCTCGAGGTCATTCCCCAGGAGGCAGTCCACGGGGGCATCGTCCCGGACCGTCACCTTCAACAGGCCGGAGACCCCTCCCCATTCGAACGGGACGCAGGCCATTTGACACATACTCTCAGAGTTGTCTGCCGAGCGGACGGGGCAGAGAATGTTCGGCAGGATCTGCTCGGACTTCACCAGGTGACAGCGGACGGCCGTCACACTGGCGCCTGTGTCACGCAAGGCCTCGGCTCGCTGTCCATTAATGGTCACCCACTGACCGTATTTCCTGGTGTTAGCGGGGAGGGGGGCCCGTGGGACCATGTCTCTTCCCCCTAAGCACGCCAGGACCATGGCGGCCGGTTCCCACTCTTGCTGGGCCGGCTCATACTCTTCTGGTTCCCCCGATAATCGCTCTTCCCCCAGGGCGGCGGCAGCTACCTGGCGGTGCTTGGGTGTTTGGTTCTGCGGGCAGCTCGGGTCATTGGCGTAGTGGCCGACTCGCTGGCATCGGTGGCACGTGACGTTGGCTCGGAACCCAGGACGCCACGGGGGGTTGCCCCGGCCGGCCGGAGGCGGGGTGCTGGCCACGGGTGTTGCTGGCAAGGCGTCTCTCCCTCGCCCCTGGCCCCCTCCTCCTCCCCGAGGACGGTGCTGGCCTGGGTTGCTTCTGTTCTGTTCGTGTGGCCCCCTCCGGCCCACCCGGGTGCTTTCCCATCGGTCAGCTTCGGCGGTGAGCTGCCGGGGGTCAGTTAGCTTACTGTCGAGGAGGTGCTGCCTGAGCTCGACGAAACAGTTGTTCGACAGGTGCTCCCATACCATAAGGTTAAAGAGTTGTTCGTAGGTGGAGACATGGCTCCCCTTGATCCAACCCTCGAAGGCACGGCTAAAATAGTTCACGTATTCTACCCAAGTTGTACCTGGGATCCGGGTGCAATCTCTGAACCTCTGGCGGTACATCTCGGGTGTGAGGCCGTAGCGGGTGAGGAGGGCAGCCTTCATGTGGTCGTAGGACGACATTTGGTGATCTGGGAGCTGCAGTAGGGCATCGCGACCCTCGTTGACAAACCTCCCCCAAAGTCCGGCTCCCCAATCACTCCGGTCGATCCGGTGGGAGGTCATGGCGATCTCGTAGGCTTTAAACCACTGTTGTATGTCGTCTTCTCGGACATACTCGCGGACAACATCCTTGGGGATGTGGACTTTTTTCTCGATTGGCCCCGGGGTGTGTGGTCGCTCAGGCACCCCCAGTTCTTTATTCTGTTTCCGAAGTTCTATCTCCGCTAGTTGGCGCTCGTGCTCGAGCGTTATTTTTTTCTCCTCCAGCTCTCTCTGTCTCTGCTTCTCTTCTCGTTCTTCTCGGAGCCGCATATGCTCGAGGTTGAGTTTCTGTTCAGCTAACTTGAGTTCCCCATCCATCTTGAGTCGTGCCATTTCCAACTCGTGCAATCTGGTTCTTTCTCTTTCTCGGATCTCCTCCTGCGAGAGGCCCGTTCCCCGCTCCTCGGGAGCCGTGGCGTTCCCCTCTGGTGTGATGCTGCTTTGGTCGGAGGGTCCGGCGACCCCAGTTTCTGTCCACGACTCTAGGGCGTGCTTTAGATCATCCTTGGTACTCAGGCCGGTGGTAGCAATGCCAAGTTCTATGCAGAATTGTCTCAGTTCGCGGTGGTTGTATTCTTCTAACTTATCCATTTGGAATTTCTCGGTGGAGCTGCTATCTTTGGCTGACATCGTGTTTTTGTCGTGGGGTGAGCTACTCTCTGTACGATTACGCGTTGATTCGGATCGCGCCGCTGGCCACCAATGTTAGAAAGGGTAGACGGACCGGGAGGGTCGGCCGGGGTCAGGAGGAGAGGCCTCCGGGGAGAGCCGACTTCAGCGATCGTACAGACAAGTAACTTCCCCCCCCACAGACAGATACCACACACGGATAAGGTTCAGTGTTCTTTATAAGCACTCCTTAAGGTACGGTTGAATGGTACAAGGAGGTCTGGACTCAGGGGTCCCCTCGATTCAAGTCTCTCAATGCAGGGTAAGGGGGAACGGGACAGTCTGGTTACCAGTCAGGTAGTTCGGATGAGATGATGACTAGCTCACAATCCTCGAGCTTGGTGGTTTAGTTGGTACGGGCCGCGGCAGCGCCAGCAGGTCCCGGTCGAGATGGTCGGTACACGGTCCGCGGCAGCGCCAGCAGGTCCCGGAAAGATGGTCGATGTACGGTCCGCGGCAGCGCCAGCAGGTCCCGGTGAGGATGGTCGTTACAACGGCCCACGGCAGCGCCAGCAGGTCCCGACGAGGATGGATGTTGCAGAAGGCCGCGGCAGCGCCAGCAGGCAGGACGATGGTTCACAAGAGCGAGCTACGGCAGCGCCAGTAGTCCGTCAAGGCTGAGTTCTCTCGGTGTCTCTCGACTCCAGGATACAACTGCCTTCCTGCTCCGGAGTTGCCCCAGTTATAGGGCAGGCGCTCTTTGATGTCCGGACCCTCGCACTTGGAGGTTGGAGGGCCCGGGATGAAGGTGTCCAGACACCCAGCAGGGGGTGGAGCCAGCGCCTGGGGGAGCTGGAGGCGATCGGCACCTGGCGGGGGAAGAGCTCTTGACACTTCGCCCTCCCATTGACCTGCCAAGTGGTCCGCTCACCTCCCGGGTGGATGGTGGTGCCGGGATGTCGGGGCCGGTCAGGCCCGGGGTTAGGGTCGGGGCGAGGCCACGCGGCCTCGTGGTGCAGGGCCCAAGATGGCGGCTTGACCCGGCCGGGGGAGCCGGTGGGGCTGGGCCCCGTGATGAGTAGAGGTCCGAGGGCAGAAGATCCGTCGGGAGACGGGGTACAGGTGCTTTTCGTGGGTTATGCCTGGTGGGCCGGAGCTCGGGCCCTGTCGTGCGGGGAGGGAGCAAGCCCTTCGTGTGGCCTGTCCAACACAGTAGCTTTCTGCTTCCTTTAGTTCCGTAATTTTGGAGATGGAGCACTTCAAGTGGTCCTTATATACTATGGCTATACTACCTACTTTTTGCCCGTTTATATCTAATCTGGAAATAGTATAGCTATAGGGAAGGACTTGTGTTATATCGGAATTGGAACATTCCGTTAGCGATGTTTCCATGTCAAAAAGGCAATCAAAATTCCAATCACTCATCATATCTTGAATATGCAAGGCATTTTTCGCTAGAGATGTAGTGTTTAAAAGGCCACAACATAGCTGTTTGGGTTGAATTTTTCCCTTGTCCAGCGCAATCTCTCCAGCCACATGGTTGCAGGTATATTTACATGCAAGGCAGGAGAAAGGGCCTTTGATGTTTTCTGTAGGTGTGGGGGGTTGGCTTTCTCGCCCTAAGTGCGCCAGGTATGCCCAGACATGGGTTCTGAGCTCACTGTGCCCCTGGAATCAAGCTATCCTGGCTGAAGAGAGGTGAAACCCCGAAACTGGTCCTAGGATGCTTGTTTCCGGTCCAGGGCAGACCTGGCTTGGCAGTTTGGGCTGGACAGTTCCCATGAGGCACAGGGTCAAGACTGATTTGCATATGGCAAGGTCTAAACTGGGGTGGCATGGTGAGCAAAAGAATGATGGATTTAACCCAGATCTCTTGACTGGGGGTGAATGTTTTGATTTGTTCTGCATTCCGTCCATCAATTGTGTGTCTTTTGCTTTCTCGCCCTGAGTGTGCCAGGTATGCCCAGACATGGGTTCTGAGCTCACTGTGCCCCTGGAATCAAGCTATCCTGGCTGAAGAGAGGTGAAACCCCGAAACTGGTCCTAGGATGCTTGTTTCCGGTCCAGGGCAGACCTGGCTTGGCAGTTTGGGCTGGACAGTTCCCATGAGGCACAGGGTCAAGACTGATTTGCATATGGCAAGGTCTAAACTGGGGTGGCATGGTGAGCAAAAGAATGATGGATTTAACCCAGATCTCTTGACAGGGGGTGAATGTTTTGATTTGTTTTGCATTCCGTCCATCAATCAATTTGCTCCTGGTTGGGCACTACATAGGAATCTACCACCTTACTTATAACCTACAACCAGGGTTGTAGCTTGGTCTTTAAGATTGGGGGTGTGTGAGCTTCAGATTTCCAGACAATCACGCTGGCATATAATGTTAAAATATATTATATGACAAGCAGGGTGCATGAGAGGGCCTTAAGGGCAGTGGAAAGGGAGAGGAATGTGGGTTGGTAGGAGTACTAAGTGATAAAAACACAATATTTGGTAAAATAATCAAAACATTTTAGGACTTTCAAAACAGAGATGAGAGAGAGTATGTGTTTTTGTCAGTGTGTGCATGCAAAAATCCGAAGTTAAATCCGACAGACACCTCACCATACCCAACTGAAGGCTCTTGTACCCAAGTATTCATCAGAAAATATATTAATCAGGGGGGTGTAACACCCTAAACACCCCCCGAAAGCTAGGCCCATGCCTACAATTGAAGACATAACTTAAAGAATAAACCTACAATCATATCTACATGACCTGACTATGTGGCTTCCTTTGCTACAACACTGGCAACGACTAGAGAACTTTGGTGGAAGAAAGTAAAGAGAAACTGACTCTACAGAAAAAACTAAGAGGAAGACCAAAATAAAATAAAATTGAAGCTGGAAGGAAACAGAACCACCCTGGGGGCCTCACCAGTGTCCGTTACACCAGACAGCCCACAGGCAAGTGTAATTCTGGATGTGTATCTGTTAATTAAGTGGATTGGCAGCATTTAAGTGAATTTGTACCATTCAATTGGAATCTTGAGGACTATTGGGGACCAGCCACACCACCAATTACCCTGAGGACCCATGCGTGTGAGCAGATTTTGACTGTTGGCTACCCATATGGATGACCACTGAGCATTTAAGCAGCCAAACACATCCCTGAGGTATTTTGGGGGCATTCATCGCACACGAAGGTGCAGGTTTTTTTTTTAGGAAAAGAAACCCGAGGAGGTGCACGCACTATTCTGAGGCCTACCGTTGCCTCAAGCAAGGAGACACCTTCCGCGGTGACCGCGTGCCTTGTAACAAGCTGAGAACCAGCTTGAGCGAGAGGTCCTCTTTGTTGCGGTCACAAGCGGCGTGGTGCAGTGGAAAGCTCATGTCATCTTCATTCTGGCTAGCAGACTGAGTGCCGCCAATAACACAACCCCGGGCAACATGGGTGTGACTTCGCAATGACGACATCACGCTGACCTGAGGACGCCATCTTGGATCAGTGCTTTCTATATAGAAAGGAGCTTACAGTGCGTAATTCTTAGCGTTCGTTTGTTGCCCTGAAGTTAGCAGTTAATGGAGTTAATTTGAGGCAAATATACAAGAGAGTGTCTCATGGTGGTACATTGGAGCACTACACCATTACCAGATTTAATGTGAAGTGGCGCATTTAACGGCCAGTGAGTGACTGTGATGTCTCGATTTCTGGTGGCATGTTTTGTTGTCTGGAAGTCCAGAATGTGGATGGCAGGTGCAATCCGCATTCTGTGAGGACGGTTAGTGGCCCGGAGGTGAAATTTGTGCAACAGTGGAACCAGTTAGTTGCAGAAACTTTGGGACTTCATGTCAGTTTATTGAGAAGTGTGGACATACATGAGAGCGACACCCTGGGTATGATGTTTGGGTGAGAGGTCGTTCACCAGGGGGGGTTTCTTGGAGTATTACCAGAGTATATGTTTTTATTTCTCTCCCTGGTCCTGTTGTGTATGCAGAAGGGGGGTGTGTGTTGAGTGACATGTTGGTATCGTGTTGTGTATTCTCCCCGGTTCTGTTGTGTATGGAGAAGGGAGAGTGTGTGTTGAATGTTCGGTCCCTGGTCCTGCAATGCATATTTAGGTGTGATGCAGTTTAGGGTAGGAGTAGCCCTAGTCCTGTGTGAATGCAGCAGGGGATGTAGTGTGTCCGTGACTTTTACCCCTGGTCCTGTCTGGAGGCCGTAGGGGGCAGAAGGGAGTGTTTCGGATCTTGATATTATACAGTAGAGGGACAGAGTTAGTTCCCTGGTCCTGCTTAAGTGAATTTGTGTTGTGTGGGGAACGTGAAGTTAGTTTTCCACAAAGTATGAGCAGCAGAGGGCATCTGTGTTCCTCGGTCCTACTCATGTGAATTTGTGTTGTGAGGGAAACGTGGAGTTGGTTTTCCTCGTAGTGTGAGCAGTAGAGGGCATTTTGTGTTCCTGGTCCTGCCAAGAAATCTAAAGTGTTGTGGAAGGGAACGTGTAGTAGTTTTCCCTGATGGATGAGCAGAGAGTGGTTTTGGGTTTGTCTGTTTGACCTCTGCTGTTTATTTATTTGGAATGGTATTTATAAATTGTACGACGTATTGCTTGAGGATTTTACCAGCTTATGTCCATTGTATTTGTTGTTGTCTCTATAAGGGGGGAGATGTGTTGTATCCAACTGTTTGGTATAATAGATCTCCCAGCAGATTTGCCTGCAGAAGTGCTACAGATCAGCCTATGTACTGTCTTGTTGCCACACCATCAGGAGAAATTAAAGAAATGATGAGAAGGACCTAACCCCTTTACCAGAAAGCCGATGATAGTGAATAACACAATGGAGTGGATGGATCTCATCCTCTGAGAGGCCATTCAGCAGAAGGAAGTGAAAACAAAGAAGGCCCTGCACAGTATTAAGCAGGACTTGAAAGCAAAGGGGCTAAGCGCAGTAGCGTCAGTGGGTTCATCATGGAGCTAAGAGTCGATCATAATAGTAAAATACGTGTTTTCAAATGTGGATTCTGCTAGGTGTTCCTTAGCAATCAATGCCATGACTATGATTGGTTTTTTGTTGACAGAATGTTCATGTCTTGAGGAGGTGTGTGGTTGGGCAGGGCATAACTGGCCTCCTGGGTTGTGTGGGCTTAGGAGTAACTCCTCTGAAGGGGGAGGGAGATTTGGGATTTGAACGTTAGTTTCTTTTGTGCACTTCATTCCTTTTTCTCTCAGCTCTTACTTTCTCTATTTGGCTCTGTTAGCCGCCGTGACTTCTATGGCGATGTCTGTGGCAGGCTCATGCCTACTTTGAATTTATGGTGCTGCTTATCATTACTATAGTTATGGGTCTGCACTGCTGGGCCTACCGAGATGTAGATGGATTGTATGTTTTGACAGTATTTAATACACACAGTTAAGCTAAAAAACATTATAGATGGAATTTCAAAA
The DNA here is from genome assembly GCF_964204655.1 of Triturus cristatus. Classification (NCBI taxonomy): domain Eukaryota; kingdom Metazoa; phylum Chordata; class Amphibia; order Caudata; family Salamandridae; genus Triturus; species Triturus cristatus. The sequence continues at coordinate 682,469,880 of NC_140581.1, forward strand.
AAGTGAATACATTGTGAAACTTTCCAAGCTTCAAACTCCCAGGAGTATTATTGCTTCCAAGAGTTTTGAATGAAGAATGATGTAGTCAACCATCTGAAGGAAACTAAGAAATGCAATCCTCCAGGCTCTGGATAAAACACAGTTTGAGTGGTAAACTAGTTTATAATGAGAAAGAGTATATTTATGAATATGAATATTTAAGATAGAGGACTGGACTGAATGCATGTCAAAACTCATATCAATAAAACTCGTCACATTTATAGCAAGAGACAGGAGCACTTGTTTGTAAAGTCTTAAGCAGAGGCGTAGCTAGAGCTTGTGGCGCCCGGGGCTATCCCTCAGATTGCCACCCCTGAGGGGGGGGAGGGGTGCTGGGGAAAAAGGACGGCAAGCACTTGAAAGAGGACAGAGAGACACGTAGTATCGCCGCTAATAGTTACCTCGATCATGCAAGTTACATGCACATACATGACACGGTCCAAGGCTACACAGTTGAATACACCGGTGACTGGCAGTACAAAAGAGAATACACAGACTACATGATCTATCTGGGGACTCAGAAAACCGCATGTGACATCCATCAGAGAGCTGCGTGAACAATTACCTGGTAATCCCCTCAGCACAATGCAAACATGCACGTACATGACACTGTTCAGGGATCCATCATCTACAGCTGACATTAAATGACCATTCATCATGGTCCCCCCATTAAAGCAGTGCACTTTGTGATGTGCATGGTACATGTTCTTAGCAGCAGGCATATTAACCCTCTGTGCTACCTTTCCAGGACTCAACCCTCCCACTAGACAAAACTCGGGTCTCTCTCTAGGAAGAACATTAATCACCGAAGTTATCATGACATTTTTATTGTTTCTGAAAATTGCTGGAGGCCAGGAAGGTGGCAGCAAGTTTTTTTTAAGCCATAATATACTTGCAAACACTACGCACCCACCCGAAATAGGTACCCAGTGCGGTCACACCGTTTGACCCGCCCTAACCTGCTCAAGGTTCATGTGACCTCAGTGACAGAGTCACAGTGACTGTATCACTGTTGCTCTATGGTGTGCTGCTTCGTAGGCCTGCCCGTTAGAGTGGAGATGAACTTCAGTATGGATTGTGGTGGACAGGCCTTCAAGGTTAACTCACAATTGACACCACTAGGATACACCTGCTTGTGCTAAGACATCAAGCCTTCAAAGGTCTAGTGGGGCCTTGTAAGGTCTAGCATGGGAATATGCTCCCTCAGTAGAGTGGTCTGGTGGACTGGTCATAAAGGCTGAACCCAGTTCCACAGTTCCAAATTCGACAGCTCTGGCCCCACTGAACACCATACTGCCCCACTGAGAGAAACTCACACTGCCTTCAGCTACAACCTAATTGTGCCCCCTATAACCACTTGCATGTGGCTCAATTCAAATTATGCACTTGATAAGAGTAATATGCCGCCTAAAAAACAAAATAAAAGCAAACACTCATAGGGAATGCAAGATTAAGTAAAGTATGTGAAATGTAAGCAGAAACAACATGGATACCTTAACGATCTCTCACTCACTATTCAGAAATCAGCGAGTGGTTTTACCTGAAAAGTTAAGGACATGACTACAGGGCCCTGAAGGGAACTGTTTCAATGTCCATTGCTTATATCCTTAATAAACGTAAGCAGTATGGTTTAAAAAGACCACATCCATAAACAGAGCCATGGTACACATTTTGTTTTCCAATCCATCCATCAACCAGGTATTGCAGTACCTCCAGGAATGGTACACTTCCCCACCTGGGGACAACAATGCTGTTCAAAGAAAGACGAGAAAACAAAAGTAGCGCTTCACTGGCAAACTCTGTAAAGTGATGCTGATGTGTTTGGATGTGAATAAAACCAATCTGGCCACTTTGCAACCACTCTGTCTTGCTTTATTTAGTTATGTATTTATTTTTCATATTTAAAACCTTCTATTTCTCTCCATCCTGCTGCACTTTGGAATAGAAAAAGGGCATTTCCCGCAAGAGTGTTTTTCTTTTTTGGATCCATTTCACAGGGAAGCAACTAAATGAAAGAAGGAAAGAGGTTGTGAACCGTTTCTTCAAGTTACGGTTTTCAGTAAGTGAGGAGCAAGACAGAAAGAGAGGGAATAATAGGAAGAGAGGGGGGGGACAGCTGCCAGCACAAAAAAGAAGAGGACATTACCCGAGTCCTATTCCTTCTCTGCCCGTCCCCGAATGTCCACGAAAGCAAGCCGAGCCTTATCTGAATGCCTTTGTCCGCCCCCAAAATAGTGCCGCCTGGGGCGGACCGCCCCCACCGCCCCCCCTAGCTACGCCGCTGGTCTTAAGACAATACTTGGATGTCTATGTATAGGCAAACCTATTGTTAAATGTACTGATTAATGTACTAGGTTAAGTCTTAGCATGTACTGGCAAAGAGATGCCTTTCTGCCATCCAAGCCTGTATGAGAAGTAATTTTATGAAGCTCAGTGCCAACAAGACTGAAATAATTGTATTAGGTCAGGACAGTTTGTGGAATCCTGCGTTCTCCATTATAGAGAGAGACCTGCTCCAGGTAAAACGTCTTAGCTTCTGTTTGGATAAGAGCTCCAGCTCGTTTGTGGGTTCCTGTGTACATCAGCTGAGGCTGTAAAAGCAAATCTTCCCTTTACTACTTCCCCATCCCAGAGCCCAAGCAGAGGGAGCAGGAAGTCTCTTGAGAATTGAGTAGTGTAGCATCTGCTACCTCATACTTCCTTTGGTATCAATCCAACGTTTGCAGGTAGATCGAAATATAGTGGTCAGACTCCTACATAACCTGGGAAAGTTTGACCACATATCAGAAGCCCCCTGTATGCTGCATCAAATTCAGGTCCATGCTCTCTGCCTTGCTCCCTGGACAGCCTTTGGGTTTGGGCCTAGGTATATCTGGACCAAACACCACCACTTTTCCCTGCATGGACTTTCCTCTCAGAAACTCCTTTTCTTTATGTTGACCCCTCACTTCAAGTATGCTCATGTAGAAAGTAGAACCTTCTAAGGTCTAATGCCACAGCTGTGGCACCAGATACACATGACTTACAGCATAATGGTAACTTTTCTAGTTTTTTTTGTAAGTCTTTCAAGTGGAACCTTTTCTGCTAATAAGTTTTTGATATGTACTTATCCCTCTGGGTTTTTTGCAATTGCAATGCAAAAATGCCTTTGGATTAAAGTTTGCTTACAAGTAGTTGACTCACCCAAACATTGGCAAAGCCAATAGGTCTGGCTTTAAGGGAATGTTGGAGGGTAATGTGAAGCATTACAAATATATAGCATGGGAATGGATATGTATTTGTATGGAAGCAAAGAACTGAAGAATAATGTTGGTGTAGGTTAAAAGGTAAGGTGACATTTGCACTGTCAAGCCAGACCTAAAAATACAGGTAGGCTAATGCCTGTTCTCATCTATCTGTGCTTCTGCCAGAGAAAAACAAAATACATTATCTAGTTATCTAAGACATTACAATGTCATGTGTGGGCACCTGAAAGTTCAAGCTCAGGCAGCTGGATACATAAATGGAATGATCACAGCCCTGTTGGAGACAAGCAATTTTTTGTGGAAGCACACACCTTCTGCCCAATCAAAACTTGCTCCTGGCTCCTATTTGGATGTAGCCAAAAACCCCTCTTGGGGTGATTCTCAAATAATTGTCTGCCGAAGGTTGCGCTATCATGCCAGACCCTAAAAAGGGAGAAAACAAACATGGCAGTGTACGAATTTGCATAGGTTTTGTTGTTTCTACTTTTATTTTTTTAAGTGTCTGAAATAGTTTTATAACTCTGAATATTAATGTGTTAAGGATTGAATATTGTCATTTTTTCAGGATCTTGAGGTAAGGTACTTAGCACTAGAGATTAATGCTGACAATATATCCGATTGCTAAACGTGTATATTATTTTTAATTTTAGTAGGCAAAAACAGTGAAGCAGAGAACTCGTCAATGACATTTCAGTCTTATGCATGTCTGCTAGAGGGGTGCCCTTTAAATAAACTATCTTTTGCTTCTGAGCCACGTAAATACGAGTCTGCCTTCCATGATTCACTCCTGAAATCAGTACAAGAAATCTAAGCAAAGTCCTATTGGAATGTAAAAGCATCCTTCATGCCAGGTTGTACACAGGGAGGAATTCATCATGTTTGCAAGCAGAATATAACCCAGGTATGAAAAGGTGACCTTCCTTTGGTAGCACTGAGACCCACAAAACAGATTTCATTAAAAAAAAATGTGTATGCTGCCTTTCTCATTCCCATCTCAGCTCTCTTCATGACCTTGTTGGTGTCTGAAAATTAAAGTACTCAGGCAGAGGCATGTCTGGAACATTTCACGGCCGCCTTTCTTGACAAGACGTAGCATCCTAACAAGACTGGGCACTTGAAAAGGCACTTAACTTTAATCCTGAAGGTGTTGACAACTGTGTGGCTGTGCTTTTAAATTAAGTATACCATTAAGGATTAAGGGTTTTTTGTTTAAAACAAAATTCACGGAATAGAAAAGCAAAAACGCCCCTACATTTAAAAATGTCATCATATGAGCGAACTGGCAATGCAAATATGTTTCTTGGTCTTTCTGCAAGTGTTTGTTTTTTTAAGCTGAAGTTGCATTAATTTCGAGATAAACCAAAATAATGTATTTGAAAACAGGTTTAGGGAGCAAAATCACAAAAACTATGGTGTCACAAAGCATTCACTAAGGCCTAATAATAGCAGACTTACACAATAGAGGGTACCTGGATAGGCAGGAAAGAATGCCTTTATCTGTATTTTGACATGTCAAGTCCTTTTAATCCTAAATAATTCCCCAATGAGTCCATTCTAGAGATAAGCTGCCAAACACAACAAGCAGTGGCAAAGCCAACAGGACTGGCTTTATTGTGCTAACCCATACGCATGTAAACACAGGAATTCACAAATGTTGTTTAGCACATTAAAGACCTACTAGCTTTGCCAGTGCTTTGGAAAAAAAATAGAAAAAAGATTGCTTTCTGCATAGAATACAAATAGGAGTTAAGGAACTGAATGTTACAGTATGATGAATAAGATTACTTTTATGATGTAAAATGTCTTGTGAGAAAAAATACTTCTTTGTGTGGGGACCAAAGCGCACACTATGCATATTTTAAGAAATTGGTAAGAAAAGGTTGGGAGACAGCTGCGCTCCCACACAGACTTCAAAAAGCTTTTTGCGGGGCTCGAAATGTACGTTTTTGTAGAGCTGTGACCACTGTCTAAGTTAGTCATTGGTGAACTGGGGGCCCAGCTTGTGGTCAATGCTTAGAGGCTTGGACCAGATTCTTGCTTCTAATGGATGCCAGCCTGCTGTGATCTCTGGGATGCACGTCCAACACTAGCCAGGCTGCCTCATCACAGCACACAAGGTGGAAGGATATGGTCAAAGAGGTAGCAAGAGACCATTAGGCACCAGGAAGTAATGACAATGCTCTTCTTAATATCTTAAGATGATAATGGGGGTGAACCAAAAACAGCTTTGCACTGAAGGTGAATATGTAAGCCCACTGTGGTCTGGTAGTGGGCAACTGACAATTCCAGCATCTGTACTCTGCTCTCCCATTGTGCTGCATATACCATGATGAGTGATATGTGAACAATATTGAATCTGGAATGCATGGTTATTTAACAAAGTCTGTATATAGTCCTACCATTATATATTCAGCATATCTCAGAGAATGTACAGTGACTTTCGGTAGCCGATCCGCTTTAAATATGATTGTGTTTGCTATCATTCACTGTTCTGTCTCAAATTATTGTTCAACTTACATCTTCTTCCAATCCTCAACGTACCGTTTACTTGATTTGACTCTGGTGCACAGATATTTGTTTTAGAAATTACACTTGTCACTTCAGAATTGCAGGAGCGCTTTTTGTGACCCCCTCAGAGAGACCATTACTTGGTGTGAACAGAAAAAAGTGGAATTGGATTGTGATGGCAATTAGTTTCATCATTTTTCATGCCTGTGCAGGAAAATGTATTAAATATATGCATCACTCATAAGTGATTGGTAATTATGTGCCATACAAAACTCTTCCATGAATAATTACCCTTTGCGATTTGCAACATTAAAGGTCTTGGCCTATGGGCTCATGCTTTGCAAAGTCTCAGTTTTGTGGCCATCCATAGTTGACTCTTGAGTTCTGCTTCCTCTAGTCCCAAGAGTTTGAACACTGCTTCTTGGTGAACAGCTTCACATGCTGTGACAGAACTAACTCAATGTGTTTTCAAGGAGGCATTAACAAGCTGAAAAAGGAGTCATGCAGGTCTCAAATTACTGTCAGATACCTATAAATCCATACTGTCTCTGCTTCACTGTCTATCCATCAGAAACGTATTTCCACAAATGATGGCGCTGATCCAGCATACTTCTGCAATTACAGCACCTTCTGCGGAGAGTGATATAGGACTGGGGTCAATAGGTAGCTGGGCTAATGTTTGTGGCACTGTGTCATACCTTATCTACTGCCATAGAGGACAATATGTTCTCCATTCACCCATCAGCTAAGACAAAACCACCCACTGAACCAGACTGAGCCAAATCTGGAGAATATGCAATACCAAGGAACTTCTTGCCAGACCTCCTTCCATTTCATCCATTCGCAGTTATGTGGCGGAAGGATAGCTTCCGTCTGGGTGGAATTCTGATCACAGAAGTTTACCGATGCTGGCCTTTCTGAAAAGTTGAGCAAGGAGATCCATGTCTCTGAAACTCTGGGCTTTCTTTGCATATGGGAGCTCAGAATATAATAATACTTTCTTTAAATGAACATAAACCATTGACTGCTAGATAACTGCAGTATGCCTGGACAAGATCAGATGACCCTAGCAAACGTCCTTCTAAGCAAGCATTGCTTTTGTGCAGCCGGCGTCTGAATGATAATGAAGGCTAGATCTGTGGCCCACTATGGCACACTTCAAGCAAGCCTGCTTAAACTTATTTGGGACATGGGTGAGGCCATTATCCACCTTTCTTCCAGACAATCAAGATTTACTGGACTGCTCCTTGGAATCCAACTTGGAAATCATGAATGCACCCTCTTCATATACACAATTGCAGAACAATTGATGTCCTTTTGGGAATTAACCTGATATGTGAATTATAAAAGAAAGTCAGTTGAACGAACATTCGGAGCATGTAGTGGACAAAGCGAATTTCTCAGGGTACGAGCTTCCGCACAGTGATCGCATTTCGACTCCAGGTGGTGGTGGTGTCACTAATATAACTAACAACATGCTTACCGTTTCCCCTTAAACTGGCAATGTAGTGTCTGAATGGAGGTATTTGTTTAACTTTTATTGATATTGAAACTCAATACAAAACAGTACATTTCTGGGTGTGTTTCAGTGTAGTATTGACAAATGTTAACAAGTACCCTAGACATATTAATGGTCCTACAATGTATCCCATGACAGATCTCAATACAAAGCAGAGCACAGATTCCCCTTAAGCACTTGATGACATCAGTTTAAATCAATATGAGACCATATCAGTATTTCAGTTTGTAGTAATTTTAATATGCCAAATCAGGAGGTCACATGAATAGCCACGTCCAATCCCCTCTCCACCAAACCCCCTATTTCCATCTCACACAGCCCTGGCCTATTCTGACTCAGTATCCTCAGTGTCATGGTTTAACAAATATTTGAAGTGGGTTCAATATATTTTTTAATTGAAGGGTCTGAGGGATCGTGGAATTCTAGAGTTATAACTAGTGATTACAATATGTCAAATCCTGCAGCCAGGGTCTTGCCCTGGGCACACGGATACTACCCCATGCAGAAGAAACTCGCATATTTGCCAACAGCAGTACCAACAAAGTGAATCATCTTAGGGCATGTGGCATGTTCCCATTGTAATCTATTAAAGCCAAGTTTGGGGATGAGGTTATGTCCACATTAATTATTTCAGCTGGAGCATGAAACACTGATTTTGAGGGCAGACCTATGCCAAATGCAAAAAGCCTGCCTCCACATTACACGTGGACATCGAGAATGAGCTTGTAACTTATGCGTAAACATTTAGAGGGGGTAATGACCTGATGCACATATTTTAAGTGACTCAGACTCAGTTGGTCATTATGCAACAACTCCCCCATCTTGATGCAACTGTACCTCCATTCTTCATCTGGGACTGCTCCTCCAGATCCATCACCCATATTAGCTTGGCCATAGGCTGCAGTGCAGTGGCTTCAGACCACATAGAGGAATAGAATTTTTTCGCCCAGTGTTTGTCTGTCTGTGCCGATAGGAACATGGTCAGTGTTGGATTCTGGGGGCTCCTGAGGAAGTGTGGGTACCGGTTCCTTCACAGGGTGTGGAGTCAAATGTATGTGTGTATTGTCTATAGCAGTAGGACATCCTATGAATAGTCCCATGGGAAAGAGCTCACCCAACAACTCAATTTCCCATTTGTTTAACTTCTGTAACATGGCCTTCACTTTAGTAAGCAATGTGAGAGGAAAGTGACGCAGGGACTGCACGGGGGGATGGTAGAGGAATGCCTAGTTGCTTGCGTATCCTTTCCTAAGCCAGCTGGGTGCACAGCGGACTCTACATCTACACAGCTGTAGGGTGGCACCTGCCTCAATAATGCCCCCAGAGGCATGGGATGTGCTATATCATGCTCAATTGCTATCTGTGCACTGGAAGGAGGTGTGGGGCGGGGGAGAGGTTGTATCCAGTAATGTGCAAAATGTGCTTTGAAGAGTATTCATATAGCTCGACATTTGGTGCTGCCAGACCCCCCTGCTCATAAGAAAGGATCAGCACCTGCCATTGCGCTCGATATTTGCTTGCAAGGCCAATATAATTATGTGGGATTTCAGAGTTGTTAAGGTAAGATGACCATCTTCATCCGAACAATTCTCCCTATCACTGATAATGGGAGATGTAACCACCACCGAATGCGCTCCTTGATGTAGGTCATTGAGGTCCCATAGTTATCTCTTATTATCGTGGCCCTGTCCTGACTGACCCACACCCCCAGATATTTGACAGAAGTTGTGCTACATGCAAGGGGAAACTCTAGCCCTTGAAGCGGAGTAGCCTGCATCAGTGGGAGAATGGTGGACTTATTCCAATTTATTCCAACACCGGAGCGAGAGAGCTTTGAATATAGTGAACTCACAAATAGAAGGACTATGGTTTTGGGTCGGTTTGAGAGGTACAATGTGATGTCCTCTGCATATAATGCCACTATCAAATTTAGATGAGAAAAGGCATGACTCCGCCTGCCATGTAGTTGGCAGGGGTTCTGTTGCAAGTGCTTAAAGTACAGGAGACAATGGGAACCCTTGGCGGATACCCTTCCCGATAGGGAAAGGGGTTCGAGAGCAACCCGCTCAATCAAATCTGAGAGCATGTGCTGTCATACAGTAATCGAGCCAGATTAATATGAGTGTACCCATACGAGTCAATATCACATATATGTATAGCCACTCGATGGAATCAAAGGCCTTGGCAGCATTCAGAAAAACCATGGCCATCTCCGGTCTCGGGTCTAACTGACGAATAGGGGTGGAGAGTGTTCTAAGATTATGGGCAGTAGATCTCCCTGGGATAAAATCTGCCTGCTCTGGTAAGACCAGACCAGGGAGGAGCAGTAGCAGCCTATTCACCAAGATTTTGGCCAAAATTTTTGCATCTAGATTTTTTTTAAGGAGAGGGGCCTATAGAAGTCAGAATTGGTAGGCGGCTTACCAGGCTTAAGGAGGGTAATACGTTTTGACTCATGGGGGGGAGGGCAGGAGTACACTTCGCAACACGTTTAATTAAGTGCATCATTGCATACCTGCAATAGATGAGGGGCAAAGAGTGTGGTATATGCCTTGCAGAACTCAGCCAGGAACCCATCTCCACCCAGAGCCCAGCTTTTGCTGCATTAACCTCATTCAACAGGATAGGTATATGTAAAAACTGTCTTAGGGGACCTTTCATCCATACTAGGGCTATACATTCAAAATTCTTATTATAATCATCACAAGATCTGGAGATACGGGAATTGTGCATCCTGGAGTAGTAATCTACCAGTTCCATCAGCAGCATCATAAAGCATGGTGCCATCGTCCCTCTCCAGTTGGTTAATGGCATCAGCAGCCGAAGAGGATATATGAAAAGCATAAGGGTCTTGCTCAGTTGCTTGCTTCTCCATACGCCCTAGTCATAGCATATTTTTGTAGATGTTCAGCCTCTTACTTCGCTGTATCCTCAAACTCAGTGTATTTTCATTCTAATCTATGCCGGTACTTGAGTGGAGGGGGCATGGGAGTATTGCACGTCTAAGGTTTTAAGCTCTCACGAATGCAAGTATTTAAAGCTGAAATACAAGATGCAATTACGTTTCACAATTAATGTTCTTTTATTTTAGCTTCTCAGAGCCTACAGTAGGCCCTGTGTGCTTAATTCTTCTCTGAGGTTATCCTCTGGTCAGGTGACCGTAACCAGCACTTTTCAGTCTGTCAATGGATGAACCCAAAGCAACCCTGCTCAAGACCTTGAATACAGATGTGAGGCCCCTGGGGAGCATAATTCATTGAGAAGTTCAAGTTCAGAACCTTTAAGCTGGGTATATCATTCAGGCACGTTTTAAGATCCAGCTGCCATACACACACCTCATAACTGTCCCGCACTCCCCTAATGGGGAGAGGCAGGATCACCTGTCTGTCAGACTCAGGATTCAAGGCTCTTACAGCTCCCACTATGAAGGAGACAGGGCCGGGAAGTCAAAATTGTTGAGGAGTGTTTGCAGTGACCCTTCTCTAGCTGTCCTCCTTTGCCGCCAGACGCCCAGCATGCACCACTGCCAACAGAGAGAGAGTTGGAGCATTCAGGTACTCCGTAGGTCACTTATTACCAGCCACAAATATCTCTCCAGTGATACAACTCCACAGTTTCACAACTGAGGGTAGCTCGGGTTCTTTGGCCCCCTTCATGCAGTGTGTTGAGCATAGTAGAGCCTGGCAGCTTTACTGGCGGTCTCTGCTGGCTGATGTTGCTGCACCACCACAATTATCAACATACTGTGGCCCAGGATGCACCGATAAGCTAAAATCAGATAATCAAGTGCTAGGTTTTCATCAGCCAATTCTCATTCTGTGACAAGCAGACTGTCCCTTTTTTTGGATACTGTAAAGTTAGGTGGCCACAGTGGTGGCTGGCTCATCAGCACTCCCTCCCCATTTAATCCATTATTTTAGGAGTATTTTAATCTTTCCATTCCATTCTGGATGCACTAGTTAGCTAAGGGAGTTAAGGGATATTTTATGCAGGTGATTGGTTATTTATCCTAAGGTATCCAAATGAATGACTGATGTCCAGATGGGCTGTTTTTAGTAACTGTTATCAAAAATTAAGGATTGTTTTTTGCTTGCTTTAGCCAAATACCTTTGTGAGAGCAATTCAAGCCCATAGAATGAACCCTCTATTTTGACCCACTGCTACTACTGACTGCTATCTGCCTCCCAAAAATACCTCCTGCACTCTGCAGCACTTTTCTATTAGGTAGTAAGTACCCAGACCTAGCCAAAAAGCTGCGCAGCGGTCGGCCCTGCACACAACTGTTTGCTACATCCCTAGAATGATAGCTTTCTCACCTCACAGGGATCTTTTTTTTGAGGTAGGACTGTTGATTGCCTGCCAATTGTTTCATCATGCCCAACTATGGCTCAACACCTCCCAGCACCACCTGTCAGCCTTGTGTAATGCGGAGTACTGCCCAGCACACCAAAGTTACACTTTATGAGTTCACTTAATCGGTGGTCTGGGGGGTATTTGCAGGAACTTTGTAATGACGGATGCTCATCAATGTCATGCCACTATGCAGGCTCATGCTGTACACTGAATATTCACTTGTAGCCAGAATGATTCCTCCTAATAAGTATGGTGCTACATGGCTTTGATGTATAGGTATACATGCTAGAAGTGCCTGCAAATCTTTGCTCCAAGTGATGGGTGATACCATCTTTCTTTCAAGTGCCAGTTCTTGACCCATACTCATATTTTATATCTGCCCATTTCTCAATATATTCACTCGTAAACGGTTGAGCCACACTTAACCACTTGGGCAGAACTTTTACAAACAATCCTATTCAAATTAGTTAGGATACCCAATTTTTTCTGGGCCCATCACAAAAAAACAGGATGGTAAGGGGGACTTTTGGTAGATGAGTTGCCCACATTAGGGACCGTTTAGTCCCGATAGGCTCAGATGAACCAGGGGACATTCTGCTAGAACAATGTCAAAAGGTGTCACCCATAGTTGTTTAGAACAAGGCAATGTAGGTTTGGAATGAGATTTGATGTAGGATATATTGATTAGAGAAAATGTGGTTCAGGGGAAGCAATTACACCTTGTCAAACAATTTTCTAAAAACCAGCTTCTTATATTTTTCACTGTGTAACACACTAGGTCTGCTAGGATTCAGTGGTACATGTTTACCTGTACTGCAAAGCAAGCCTCAGAGCTGTGGCGTTCGATTCATATTTCCCCACAAGCATGCTCATCCTTTCTGCGTTGCTCTTGCACTCCTCCAGGGTTATCGTCAGCAAGTCATTCTGTGATTTTAGGTGCTCTATTCGACTGTGGGGAAAAAAATAGCTTTTAGCCCCCATGTACACTTTTGTGTTTTGAATCTTACTTTACACTCAATGCATGCAATACTGGTGCACAGAGGTGTAACATGCATTTGTGTCTAAGCCAGCAGAGCTACACTGTAGCATATCACGCAGATGCAAGTGATGGATGCCCCTAGTAGGCCTGAGGACTGATAACAATACAGTTAAGTACATTTTCAACCTGTGTTGCAGAGTGGGAAGGTTCAGGGCCGCCTATGGGACAGCCAGCCAGTGAGTAGTGGATGCCCATATTCACAAATTATAAACAAGGTGCATGGGCTTTCTTGCTTGAATATTTTAATCACCACAAAAATAGTGCAGGCAGAATAACGGCAATTCAAATGACTTAGGGCCCGATTACGACTTTGGCAGATGAGACGCCGTATTACAAGTTCCATTGGATATAATGGAATTGTAATGTGAAGGAGTAACTCTGCCCGCCAAACGCGTAATCAGGACCTTAATCCAAAAACCACAATTAACACAAAACAAGAAGAGTAGAAAACAAACTTTGTTTCTTGAGTTATTAGTAAGTCACAGGAGTGCTGCACCTTCAAAAGCCAATAGCGTGTTTGCTGCAATGTCAGTCCATTGTAAACCAGGCCAGTGGCTTCATGAGGGTAGCCGGGGAACACACTGTAAGGTCACAACAGATGCATGGTTGGCTCCTCACATCAAGGTTGACAAGATCTTCTAATATTTGCAAGGCTGTTTAAGAAGCAGGGTTGCTTCCTGCATCATCTACTTCTGCTTCCCTTTGGTGTCATATTTCACAGCTTTTGCGGTGTAGAGTTATGGGTGACTTCAAACGAGCATTTGGTACCCTGCTGGTGTCAGGGGACAAGAGCGTCCTTGAAGATCAGTCGATTATATGAAATAGGAAGCTGTGGGGAGATCCATAGCCTGGAAGACTCTCCAGTAAACCTATCCTGTCCTGAATGTGGACAAGAGGTAGAGGGGATGCTTGAGCTTAACGTTAAACTATGGTTCTGTTGGATGGGTGAGTGACTGGGAATATTTCATAAGGATTATCAATGTCTAGCGGTATCTCTGGGTCTCTTTCAGATGACACTTGCCGCAATTCACCATTAGGTTTTAAGCTTATGAATCACACTGCACAAGTCTAAGGCACCTCTGCTGGGCCTGCTGAAAATGGTGCAAAAACCTACTTGCAGCAAGATAGACTTTTTTTTTTACTACTGAAAGGATCTAGCTGAGCACACAAAGGACCTGGGTGCTCCCAGAAACCACCAAGGTGAACAAATGACAGCCATTCCATTCCACCAGCAGTGGAGCTCAAGGCTGCACTGGTTCATAACGCAATGGAGTTAGAGGCAGTGACATGTTTATTTAAATATATTTGGACAAAAAGAGAAGGAAAAAAAATCGGAAACATAAATAGTGAGAAGGGGACATATAGCGTTAAGGGTAAGAGTTCGGTTAAGGAACGATAAAAAAAATAAAAAATATTAAAATAAAACAAGGGGGCAGAAAGAGAAGCTCCTCCTATGAAGAAGAAGGAAAAAGATGCAATGTTGCCAGGCATAGGACAAAAACAAAATACATATTTGTCAAAACCGAAATTATTAATGTGATATTGATGAAAAACAACAAAAGGATCCCAAAATTAAATACTCTGTGACTAAACTCCCAAGATTTACCTGAGAGTAATTAATGTATTAGAAATAGACACATGGAGCAGTGAAAGATGCCATCATCATCTCAGAAGAGCAGGTGTTAGTTGGAGAGCAAGCCCATAACGTAGGTGCATCATATCCTTCTGTGACAACATGTTTGTGTTCTCCATTGGATAGATACATTCTGTGGTCTAACCCAGGCTTTGGAAAAGGGAGATTTGTCTTGAGTGAGAGAAGTATAAATTATGCTAATGATGAAATGACATCAAGGACCCAGAAAGCCGGGGCCACCTGTCCCTTATTACACATAGAGAACACTTTTCCTGTTTGTACCATGGCACACCTTTGACTAGGTGTGCTGTGTGCAAACAGGGAAAGTGCGCCCTATGACGGAGAATGCACTGCTCTCATGGCAGCTGCGAACTCATGCTGACCTAGGGCAGCATATGCAAGTAAAAAACGGCGTGACTGCTTCAAAGCTGCTGTGTGTTTCGCTGTACCGGCGGCAACCCTGCCAGCACTTTGAGGAGGGATTGAAGATCCCTTTGCAGGCAGGAGCAGTGAGTAACTGCACCCACCTACAGGAGGTCTCTGGGGGTCCTTGGGACTCCTTTTCTCCCCTCCAGATGGCTGGCATCAGAGTGTGCGCTGACAGTACACCATCTTTTTGAGGCGCAATTTCTGTGCGCCTCCTGACAGCTTCTTTGCCTTTGCGCCCGCATCCATAATACAGAGGCAAAGTGGTTCCATCATTCGCATTGGGCCACGCCCCCATGCAAATGAGGGAATGTCCTCTAGAGATAACGCTAGCGCTACAGGTGCGCCACCACTATCAGCTTTACAGAATGGGCCACACAAGGATTTCCAGCCCCTTCTGTTATACCAAAGAACCCCGGGGAAGCAGAAAACGGGCAACATCCGCGTTGTGCCCCAGGCCCTTTCTGTAATTCGGCCCCAGGTTGGTCCAGAAGCCATTCAAACACATCTACAAAGACTAAAGACTGGTAACCAGTTCCATTGCCCCTCCCCCATCCCCAGAGCTGCTCTGCACAAAAGAATGTGGGTCACGGATCCCCACTGTGGCAGGGAAGTAACCCTGGTTCTCCGCCATGCCAGGGCTGACCAACCAATTACAGGTAGTACAGTTCATGCTTTTTAATTCTGTACAGAAAACGCTATGCATTCTAGTGGGGAGCACTGGGCTGCCTCACTCTGACAGTATGAATGTATAATGAAACCTTTGCGAGAGGAATTCAGCAGTCATAGAGAATGTTTCCTGCTTAGAATTACACCACAGTTCACTGAATGATGAACATTTCCCAATTGCCCCCCAAAAGATATACAATACTGAGTGGAAACTCGCGCTTGCTTTACGTTCATTGGGTAACAGAAATCCCAGATCCTGGCCTCCCTGAAATCTCCTTCAGACGACCTAATCTCAGCTCCTCACACATTCGATCGATCCCTGCATTCCCTACCTCGCCTAGACACTTCTACATCTCTGGCTCCCATTTTCCGAATGTTCACACAGTAAAAAAAAAAAATTGCTTTTAGTGCACCCTTTTTTGCAGCACAAATCATCGTCATTATCTATGACAGGGCCATACACTGTGGCATCATGGGGAAGATTTAGTAAAGATCAATGTTATTTACTGGTGCAATGGCCATATTAAATGGAACTGCCATGGGCATTCTTGCCAAGGCGGCTGGGGTTATTCAGTCAGACATGATTCTCAAGCATGGAAGGAGGTGATCCCCGGCGCGGTCTGGAATACTCTCTAACACAGCGTGGCACATTCAGTGGCACCGGCAGGTGCGTTCACTGCTGTAATTAATGCCAATTAATAAATTGTACTTCTTCAGTAAACATATGGGCCACTCGAGATAATGCTCACGCATATATTTCGACTGTAGAATGTTGGATTAAGGGCAACCCTCTAAAACGTGATGGGGATAAGAACGAGGGTCCTTCTCTCCGGACACATGCCGGGTGGCCGTCGGAGTGTGGTGCTGCCTCCGTTCCCACGGATTGTGTTAAAAACATCTGGATTCCTGACCAGACCCTTACCACTGCAGAACAAGTCAACAGGTTCATAGTAAAACGTGCATGAGGGCGTCTCAAAAAAATCATTCTCCTCTTACAGTTTGATTGGCAACAGTCAATTATCCAGGCACTCATCGTGCCACGGAATGGCCACTGCAGCTCCATGGATTAGGGCCTCCCAGATAACTGGATGCAGAGGTTCCAGCTGACACAGAATACAGTTGTAGATCCCTTTTACGTTTGCTTATCCGTTTCGCTATGTCTGGCCACCTCTAGCAGCTTTGCACTGGATCCTGGTGGCCATATGTTCCATGTTCAGATCTCTTTACACCTGGAAACGTGTTTTTTAAAGAAAGAGTTCCATCTTCACCCAGTGGCACATCACCCTTCATGCGCCTTACAGACCTCTCCACTCCTCTGCTCACCTCATGCAGGTCCCCAATATCAAGAATATTCAGAATGGGGGGTGCTTTCTCTTTCTTGGCTGCCAAGCACTAGACTTCTTTCCCGTTATCAGTGCTTAATTTGAGCCGGTGGTATCCGGTGCTCAGCACTGGCACTTAATTGTCAACACAGCACTTAGGACAGTCTACCACATGGTGGGGGTGCTCAACTAATTTACAGATGAGCAGAACAACCCTGTTGTTTAGGAATACAGTATACATTAAAATTATTAATACCTGCCTTCCCAGCCATTCCTTTAGCTTTGGGGACCTGAAATAACCTGACCCATCACACTTGCATGCAAGAGAGATGGTTAGTAGTTGTTTTGGCAGCGATGACAGAGGCGATGGGTGATGCAAGCTGCAATGGCCCCCTGGTCAGGGCCCTGACAATTATTATACAGTTTCAGCACTGCGCATTCATTATCTCTTCGCCTGGAACAGAATTACATCACATTTTGCAAAAAATGAAAACCTGGCACTTCAGTTCAGCCTTCAACCGGCTTTATTTAATCCCTCAGAGCTAGGACTGCCCTGTTTCAGGGTAACAGTGTCTTTACTAAATATTTTTCATTCTTTGCTGTCGTGGTGGGAATATTCTGTAATACTTACTCACAGATAGCAAAGAGACGCCCTCACTAATGTCCTTGTCTGTTTATCACTAGTACAAAGAAGACTTCACATTTCACCACGATTTCTCCTACATGAACTAAAGACGGCCAGATCCCAACAGCTTTATCCATGTTTTTCCTGGAATGCTACCACTGTGGAAATGTTGTCGGATGGTGTGCAATCAGGCAGAAATCTCCTGGAGAGAATTTACACTTCAACAATTCAGTTTAATCAAGCAACACTGTCATTCCTGCACTGCACATATTCACAATCAGAATGTTTCAAAAAGCAAATATAGATTTATTAGATATGCACGCCAAAGAAATTTTAATACAGTGCCTAGACAGTAGTTTGAAAGTTGTAAAAACAAAAAGAACACTGAATTTGAAAGAATAGGGACAATAGTGGATAATATACACCTAAAGTTCACAAATAAAAAAACTGTGTGTTCAGCCACCTATGGACAGCTGGATGCTCCTGCTTCTCGCCATCTGTTTTTTGGGTAAATGGTGAAAAAGGCACAAAAGGTGATGGGACGAATGCTTGCAATAAATCTAACCAATTGCTCGGCATTCCAATCGAGTATTCTTTTTCCCACAATCCCACCTCACTTTGGACCCAGACTTAAGCAAATCAGTCTCGACCATGCTCCAATGGGAACTATCCAGCCTGAACTGCCAGGACAGGTTATCCGTGAACCAGAACAAAAGCAAACTTGGATCAGTTTCACTATTTTTGGAAGGGTGTAACTTGGCTTCATTGCCACAGTGAGCACGGTTCCCACGTCTAGGCATACCCACTGGAACCAAGCTACACTGAGGGGAGGTTGAGAACCAGCAGAGGGTTGGGAACAAGGCCTGGCCCCAGGATGGGCCCTACACCCAAACGTATGAAACCCACGGCCAAAGGCTGTGAGTGTTAGACCCTGCGCCCAACCCCAGGACGCTCACGACCAAAGGCCAAGCGCACTGGGGAGTTGGTTGCAAGTGAGAGGTTGGATGAAGGGTTCGCCTAACCTCATGCCACACACAGTGATTGACATTTTACTTCATCTTAAAAAAACATTGAGATTCACTTAAAAAACAAAGATTAAAGTCAAGTTGTAGTTAGAGATTGTAATTATATCCTACTTTAAATTTGCAAAAAATGTAGAAATTCACAGGTTAAAGTGGCATGCCCTAAAGTAACTATAACATGTGCGCATGCCAAGCACTGCTAATTACCTCACATATTACATCACTCATGAGATGTTGTGTGACATTACTGATAACAGCTCTGCAACATCTGAAATTACGTCATTGATGATAACACTGTTATGTTATGTTACTGAGGTTTATACAGCGTGCAGCTACTCAAAGAGTGTCCCAGCGCTAAACAGACATAATGGCACCCACAGCGATGACCTATGCAGATTGCCGAAAGAGCCAAGTCTTTAATTAATTTTTAATTGAAGGTGGAGAGATCAAGCATAGTGGTTGCTCCAAAGGGAGTTTGTTCTATTTAACCGGCCCCAGATAGGCGAAGGATCTACAGCCTGTTCTGAGCCAGTGGATTTTCGGAACGCTAGAAAAATGTTCAGAAGAAGAATGTAAAGTTCTGGAATCCTATCCCTCAGATTGCCGGCACCTGAGCCATGCAGAGCTTTATGTACCAGGACCATGGATTTTAACAGAATCCTTGTTTTTATGGGATGCCAGTGGAGGGCCTTCAGATGAGAGGACATATGTGTTCTCAGGGGAAATTAAGAAGCAACCGGGCTGCTGAGTTCTGTGCCACCTGAAGATTGTCTAGGAGGTACTATGGAAGATCTAGGTAGAGAGCAGTCCCATAATGTGATTTAGAAGTTATTAGCATTTGGATTACAATTCTCTTGGAACACTCTGACAAAAGGGGCAGGAATTTTTTCACCATCCAAAGCATCCGAAAGCAAGAACCTGTCAGAGCCTGGATCTGTGGTTGAAAGGAGAGGGCACCATCGAATTTAATGCCTAAGTTCTTTATTGAGCCCCGTTGAGAGCCCAGGAGGGCAGCATCCTTCGGCTAGAAGATTCTCCCTAAGTCTGGTCATGATGAACCAAAGATCATATTCTTGATCTTATACGGATTGCTTTTTAACAGATTAATGGCCAGCCCCTTGAACACTTTAGAGAAGCAGTTTTTAATAGCCTCCCCTGCAAACGTTTCTCCCTTTCCACAGGAGAAGAGAAACTGGGTGCCATCTGTCTCAGAAATTACTTTAGCTCCTAAAGACTCCACCAATACTGCTGATGGTGTAAGGTAAAAATGGAACAAATTAAGGCTTAGAGCTGAGCCCTGAGATACAGCTACCATCAATTTGCGCGTTTTGGAAGAGAAAGGAGACATCCAGACCTCTTGGCTTCTTCTGTCGAAAAAAGAGGTAAGCCTATTGAGAGCAATATTCTAAATCCCAATTGCATTGGAGGTGACCAAGGAGTCTTTGGTGGGGACAGTCCAGCATGATCAAGTTGGCCTTGCGCGTCTTACATATTCCACAACTTTTAGGTGCACAGTTTCAGTGCTGAAGTGGGGCCTAAAGCCCAATTGGCTAGGGTAGGAGATTGATCTCCTCCACCGCTTTGTTCGCCATAAGTTGGCAGGGTATGCTCAGACGCGAGTCCCTTAGCTCACTTTGCCACTGGATTCAAGCTAGCCTGGCTGAAGACGGCTGAAATGCCAGAGACCGGTCCTAGGAAGCTTGTTTCCGGTCCAGGGAAGGCATGGCTTGGCAGTTCGGGCTGGACTGTTCCCATGAGGCACAGGGTCAGACTGATTTGCATATGGCCATGTCTGAACTGGGGTGGCAGAGTGGGCTCAAGAACGGTGATGGATCAAACCCAGATCTGTTGACTGGGTGTGAGTGTTTGATTGGTTCTGATGCTCCGTCCATCACCACCCCCTTTTGTAACGGCAGGTGCAGACAGGCTTGCCTTAGGCGTGCCTGCTGCGCCGCAATTCAACAGTATGTGGGCAAAAAAGGCTAGAGTGCGCACAAACCAAAATAGCGCCTCTAGAATGTCCCAACCAGGAAATAAAAGTACCGATAATTCCGATGCCCCCAAAATACATTTTAGCTCCTCCCCCTCCCTCATTTCAACATTTAAAAAGATGCCCTCAGTTAAAAATTGTGCAAGAAGCAAATTATAAACAATCATTCAGTATTTACAGGTCAACACAGAGAGGTGCCGGAGCCTCCCTGCGCATGGTGGGGACACAAGTCTAAGTTACCTTACAGCATGTACGAGTTAAAGTTAACTAAAGTTAACTATAGCTGGTGAATTTCAGTGGTTTTGTTTGTTTAAAACGGAAAGTTTTCACCTAACTATAATGTCCCTTTAACCTTTGTCTTTTTTCAGTGAATATATATATATCTTAATATATATATCTCAATATCATATATCCAATTGTCTGAAGAAAACTAGCAGGCTGCTCTGTAGTTGCTGTAAACTTGTTCTAATTCTTCCCTACCAATCAAAGAAAACCTGAAGTGTTTCGACCTAGCAATGGTGTTCATAGCAGATCAGTTCAATATGCTAAGTTTCGTGCAGATCCTTTTGGGCGAAATAAGAAAAGGGAAAAAGCGTGGCGTTTTCCATTTAGAATAAAAACGGATAAGTTATACCAAACTTGGCATGAAAGTGTTACTTCATTAGACAGTGTACGAGAAATGAGCATTACCAAAACAGGTCTGGTCAGCTTGAAAGGGTTAAAAAGTTAGAGAATATCTTAGTCTGCAAAAGATCCGCAAGTCTGGGTTTACCGAACATCGTGAACACAAATTTAAAAATAAAGAAATTTGATGGGATGCGGGTTTTTTCTTACATCATCCATTATGGGCCCGATGACACAAAGCTGGATCTGTGGACCCGAAGGCTTCAATTGGCTGGCCGCAACTTTGAACAAGCATTTGCAATGAAATCGGTCTTGCATTTGGGAAAGTTAGAGCTCTTGGCATTGAAAATGACAATGTGTTTTACTTTTGTTTTTTTGTTTGCAGTGGAGAACTAGAACATGGGAAATGGGTTGTGTAGGAGGGGAGACGAGTAATATGCTGGTTGAAAATAAAAAGTAACAACATGCTGGAAAAAGCAAACACTCATAGGGAATGCATGATTAAGCAAACCATGTGAAATGTAAGCAGGAACAACATTGTTACCTTAACGCTTTTACACGTATTATTCAGAAACCAGTGAGTGTTTTTGCCTGAAAAGTTAAGGTCGTGACTACAGGGCCCGGCAGGGACCTATTTCAATGTCCATTGCTTATATCCTTACAAAACGTAAGCGGTATGGTTTAAAAAGACCACATCCCTGAACACAGAGGTACACATTTTATAAACTAAAATAAGGAAAACAACCAATAAGGTTCACATTAAACATTTTCCACTCTACATATCAACCAGGTATTGCAGTACCTCCAGGAATGGTGCACTTCTCCACACGGAGAAAACAATGTTGTTCAAAGAAAGACGAGAAAACAAAAGTAGCCCCTTCACTGGCACACTCTGTAAAGTAGCGCTAATGTGTGTGGTTGTGAATAAAACCAATCTAGCCACTTACCTTACTACGTTTATTTTTTGTATTTTAAACTATTTTTCTCTCTGTCCCAAGGATTCACTTTCGAATAGAAGAATGTCTGAAAAAGATGAAATTTGCAGCCAAAGTGTTTCTTTCTTTTTTGGAACCATTTCACAGGGGAACAAATAAAGGAAAAGAGAGGGTAAGAGCTGTTTGTTGAAGTCATCGTTTTCAGCAAGTGAGGGGGAGCGAGACACAGACTGAAAGAGGGGAAATAAGAGGAAGAAAGGGGGTGGGA
This sequence comes from Triturus cristatus, assembly GCF_964204655.1. Taxonomy (NCBI): domain Eukaryota; kingdom Metazoa; phylum Chordata; class Amphibia; order Caudata; family Salamandridae; genus Triturus; species Triturus cristatus. The sequence goes on from NC_140581.1 coordinate 682,492,097, forward strand.
GCTGCCAGCAGCAGAGCAGGAGACGTGAACACTGTAGGGAGGGGGGATTGGTGTGAGATGAGTGTGGTGAGGGGAAAGGGGTGGGGTTCAACATATTCAGAAGGGGCCCCTACACCATGGTGAGGCAGATAAATCCATGCGATCGGTTGGATTTATTACGAGTGGACCATAGTCGAGCCAAGGAGCAAACCTAATACCGTCTGGTAAGCAAAGAGTTGCATTACCATCCAAAGCATGAAGGGCGACATCCGTGAAGTGGGCGACATGCTGATACACGAGCCGAGGTAAAGCAAAAAAATATTTTTATAAAGAATGCGCAGGAAGGAATATACATAAAAAAAGAGTAAGACCACACGTAACAGGGGCAGTCGGCTGGGAGGGTCTGAAACACCAACAGGCGGGACTAATTAAGCATATCCACCACAAAAGCAGGCATTTAGGAAGGGCACTAACAGGAGCCAATAGGAAAGAAGGGAGGGGCTTTAGGCACATATTCTGAATACAGCATGCCTCGCAGAGCAGTGCATGCGCCCTCTAGGATCGACCTAAAAATTTAATGTGGCTGCAATTAAAAGATGCTCAGTCCCCAATCCTCGAAAATAAAAAACTGAAAACCCCTTATAGGACAGGGAAAGCATCCTCTAACCCCCTTCTCATGAAGAGGGGCCACAAAGGGAACCCGTCCAGGCAAATATCTTTCTGTATGATTGCCACTTCTAAATCGCATTTCTACCCCAAAAAGGGGTTAACTGGCGCTAAATGAAAGCAAGAGGATCAAACAGTTAAACTTGTTGAAAAAGGTACGTTTTCAGAGCGCGTGTCCGGTGCAAGCCTTAGAGAGAGAGTGAGCAAATTCCACCACTTAGCATTGCATTAAGAGAACATGCAACCTCATATTTTACTTCTCTGAAACTTTGAAACAATCAAGAGCATAGACCTAGATGAGCCAAGGGTCAGAGTAGGTTTGTACAAACAAACTTCACTGGACAGATAGGTACGTCCAATGCCCTTGATAGCTTTGTAGGTCAGGCAGGGCCTTTTAAAAGAACATCTCTACTTAATAGGCAGCCAGTAAATAGTGAGCAGGATATGCTTCACCGAAGTCCTACAAGAATGATTAAGAACAACCTGAGCCGCAGCGTTGTGCGCTATATGGAGTCTATTCAAAAGACACTTAGCAAGACCTGAAAGGAGGGAGTTCGCATAATCCAAACGAGAGGAATTGTGTACCTGAACTCAGGTTTTTCACGCAGATGCAGATAGGTAGGGTAGCTAACAAGAATTGCCCATTTTCACTCTCTCAACAGTTTTTCAGGAATATTTGAAATATATATTTATATGTATGCATATGTATATATATGTGTATAAATATATAATTACATGTATACATTTATGTATAATTACAGTGCTTTACTACAAATGCTTCCTCATTATGAAAATCACTTGTATTTCGACACTACAGTACATAAATGACTGCCCATTCGCTTTTGGTTGATACGCTGCGGCTATGTAGGCCGGTGGAAACGCTCAAGTGCTTTAAAACAAGGAGTCTGGCAGGAGTCATTCAGTACCTGTGAGATCTGGGCTCCTGTAACAGGGCAAAGTGCAGCCCCTTTTGCCCGTAGCCCCCATGCACTACTAGAAGTTATGATTATGTGTAGTGAGGCACCAATTTCACAGTCTCCATCCTTGGAAGTCTGTAAGGCAATGTAATGGGGAATACAGGGAGCCGAGCCTCACCGCGGGTACAGTAATCTTCTCTGCTGTGAAACTCAAGGGTGCAAATAATCTCTCCTATGAGAGGAAGTCGATTTAAGAAGTAAGCAAAGGTAGTAATATACATTTAACAACATATGGTTTTCTCAGTGTTGTTCTCATCCCAAGTCATTGAAGAGGTGTCTAGGCAAGAATCAAGTTTGATGTATCTCCACTCTTTCAATGAGTCCCAACAACAAAGACCATAAGAACACGCTAGGATAGTTTTATCAAAGGTGGCCTGCTGTTCACTAAACATTAAACATTTTCCACTCTCCATATCAACCAGGTATTGCAGTACCTCCAGGAATGGTGCACTTCTCCACACGGAGAAAACAATGTTGTTCAAAGAAAGACGAGAAAACAAAAGTAGCCCCTTCACTGGCACACTCTGTAAAGTAGCGCTAATGTGTGTGGTTGTGAATAAAACCAATCTAGCCACTTACCTTACTACGTTTATTTTTTGTATTTTAAACTATTTTTCTCTCTGTCCCAAGGATTCACTTTCGAATAGAAGAATGTCTGAAAAAGATGAAATTTGCAGCCAAAGTGTTTCTTTCTTTTTTGGAACCATTTCACAGGGGAACAAATAAAGGAAAAGAGAGGGTAAGAGCTGTTTGTTGAAGTCATCGTTTTCAGCAAGTGAGGGGGAGCGAGACACAGACTGAAAGAGGGGAAATAAGAGGAAGAAAGGGGGTGGGAGCTGCCAGCAGCAGAGCAGGAGACGTGAACACTGTAGGGAGGAGGGATTGGTGTGAGATGAGTGTGGTGAGGGGAAAGGGGTGGGGTTCAACATATTCAGAAGGGGCCCCTACACCATGGTGAGGCAGATAAATCCATGCGATCGGTTGGATTTATTACGAGTGGACCATAGTCGAGCCAAGGAGCAAACCTAATACCGTCTGGTAAGCAAAGAGTTGCATTACCATCCAAAGCATGAAGGGCGACATCCGTGAAGTGGGCGACATGCTGATACACGAGCCGAGGTAAAGCAAAAAAATATTTTTATAAAGAATGCGCAGGAAGGAATATACATAAAAAAAGAGTAAGACCACACGTAACAGGGGCAGTCGGCTGGGAGGGTCTGAAACACCAACAGGCGGGACTAATTAAGCATATCCACCACAAAAGCAGGCATTTAGGAAGGGCACTAACAGGAGCCAATAGGAAAGAAGGGAGGGGCTTTAGGCACATATTCTGGATACAGCATGCCTCGCAGAGCAGTGCATGCGCCCTCTAGGATCGACCTAAAAATTTAATGTGGCTGCAATTAAAAGATGCTCAGTCCCCAATCCTCGAAAATAAAAAACTGAAAACCCCTTATAGGACAGGGAAAGCATCCTCTAACCCCCTTCTCATGAAGAGGGGCCACAAAGGGAACCCGTCCGGGCAAATATCTTTCTGTATGATTGCCACTTCTAAATCGCATTTCTACCCCAAAAAGGGGTTAACTGGCGCTAAATGAAAGCAAGAGGATCAAACAGTTAAACTTGTTGAAAAAGGTACGTTTTCAGAGCGCGTGTCCGGTGCAAGCCTTAGAGAGAGAGTGAGCAAATTCCACCACTTAGCATTGCATTAAGAGAACATGCAACCTCATATTTTACTTCTCTGAAACTTTGAAACAATCAAGAGCATAGACCTAGATGAGCCAAGGGTCAGAGTAGGTTTGTACAAACAAACTTCACTGGACAGATAGGTACGTCCAATGCCCTTGATAGCTTTGTAGGTCAGGCAGGGCCTTTTAAAAGAACATCTCTACTTAATAGGCAGCCAGTAAATAGTGAGCAGGATATGCTTCACCGAAGTCCTACAAGAACGATTAAGAACAACCTGAGCCGCAGCGTTGTGCGCTATATGGAGTCTATTCAAAAGACACTTAGCAAGACCTGAAAGGAGGGAGTTCGCATAATCCAAACGAGAGGAATTGTGTACCTGAACTCAGGTTTTTCACGCAGATGCAGATAGGTAGGGTAGCTAACAAGAATTGCCCATTTTCACTCTCTCAACAGTTTTTCAGGAATATTTGAAATATATATTTATATGTATGCATATGTATATATATGTGTATAAATATATAATTACATGTATACATTTATGTATAATTACAGTGCTTTACTACAAATGCTTCCTCATTATGAAAATCACTTGTATTTCGACACTACAGTACATAAATGACTGCCCATTCGCTTTTGGTTGATACGCTGCGGCTATGTAGGCCGGTGGAAACGCTCAAGTGCTTTAAAACAAGGAGTCTGGCAGGAGTCATTCAGTACCTGTGAGATCTGGGCTCCTGTAACAGGGCAAAGTGCAGCCCCTTTTGCCCGTAGCCCCCATGCACTACTAGAAGTTATGATTATGTGTAGTGAGGCACCAATTTCACAGTCTCCATCCTTGGAAGTCTGTAAGGCAATGTAATGGGGAATACAGGGAGCCGAGCCTCACCGCGGGTACAGTAATCTTCTCTGCTGTGAAACTCAAGGGTGCAAATAATCTCTCCTATGAGAGGAAGTCGATTTAAGAAGAAAGCAAAGGTAGTAATATACATTTAACAACATATGGTTTTCTCAGTGTTGTTCTCATCCCAAGTCATTGAACAGGTGTCTAGGCAAGAATCAAGTTTGATGTATCTCCACTCTTTCAATGAGTCCCAACAACAAAGACCATAAGAACACGCTAGGATAGTTTTATCAAAGGTGGCCTGCTGTTCACAGAAACGAAAACTGTGACCACCGGAGCAGCATTTCAAGAGACACCTAAACTGAGAGTAACTACACTGGCTCACGCTCCCCAATTCAGACTTTCCTCTAGACGTACAATTTAACAAGAGACCTGCAGTAATGGAGTCACCACGACGTTGGCCTCAGGCTCTATAGAATGAAACTTTAATTTGAAGTGTTTCGATTCTCTTTTAGGATTAGCTTTGGTGCCAAGGTGTGTGTCGATTTTCAGATGACCGTGTGGTCGGCATAAACATTTCTGGAGAGTGAGGGAATTGGTTTAATACACTGCAATACATTCCGCACCAAAATCTCAACGGTGCTTTATCCATACATCTATACAATCCATAGAATAAAATGTAAAATAAATCTACTTTATTACGCATATAAATCCTTTCTGGTGTCTTCCACATTTCCCTTTTGACCTTACTCGTGTCCACGACCAGAAACCCCTTTCGGGGCACAAAATTAACTCCAGCCCATATGAGGGTCTAAACAGGCTGCAGACGATAACACATTTTAAAGTTTAGAATGCACAATTAGCATATACAGTCACCATTCTCGAACAGATGAGGTTAAAAGCGGAATGTATTCTGCATTAATTTCCGATACGTTTAGAAGCGTGTTCCATGTTGAATGTGTATCACGTCAATATGACGCCTGGATCCCTTCAGTATTTAGCATATTCATAGTGGAAAATATCAGTTAATGAGAGAAAAAGAACGAGACAAGAATTAAGATATGATTCAACTTGTGCACAATATGCATTACTTACGATTTGCACATTTATGTACACGTACAAGGTCAAACTGGCCTATTGGACTATCTGACAATGCCAGAGGGGCTGGTCTGACAGGTCAGTGTGTGTAACTTTTTTTTTGGTTGTTTGCGAGTCCGTTTTAAGGTCTGTTGGGCCAGTTTTTTTACTGTTGATTTCAACAAATTTCCACAAAGATTGTCCTCAACAATTACAAATGATTGTGGTTCCTGATAACTTGCAAAACATCTCTAGAGCATGTTTTTACAAGTTCCACGCTGTTGCAAATGCAGTACACTTTTTTAACCATCTGATTCGGCAATAAGTGCCATTTTTAGGGTCGAGCCTACGAGAGCATGAGCAAGTGCATGCATCTCGCTTGTGAGACACTATTGTGTACAAAAAGGGCTTGAAGCCCTCCCATTGCTTACCATTCGTGCGCTTCAGTGCCACTCTTCTTTGCAGCGTTCCTATTTGGTTAGTCCAGCCGAAAGATCACTTCCCATGCTTGCTGTGGAGCATGGATTCAACCTAATCAGTGCCCGTCCTCTGCTCCCAGCGTGATTGACGTACTATTTCTTCTCCCTTCCTACTGCTCATCTTTAGCATTTTTTTTTGCTTAACAAGGCAGTTGGATCTGTGGTTTCTTATCCAAATGTTTTTTTGTGTTTTGTTTACGATTTGGAATGACCGTGCTAATGCACTTGCATCATCATATTATGAAGTGTTTATTGCCTGTAGTGGGGGTCCTGGGCAGCAGTGTATGATAATGTACGTCATTTGCGCTAGTAGGATAAGTGAAGAACAAACTTCTGTCTAATTTTTGCTGGTGCAATCATTTATTTAAACTTTATTTAGTGGACCCCTTTTCTCTCCCTTTAAATGGATAGGATTTGATGAAACAGTGTGGGCTCAACTGATGATTCTTTTCAATTTTAGCATGAAGAAAATACAACCTGTCAATTAAGAAGTCTTTGGCTATTTGTTAAGATATTGCTTGCTCTTCCCTACTCCCCACCACAAAAAAACACTGGCAAAGCCAAACAGCTCTCACATGCGAGAGTGCTATTTTGCTTTGACAATGATTTTTTAGCCATGGCCCATGTTGAACACAGGCCGGCTCAAATGAAAGATTAAAAAAAAAAATTGTAATGTCACAGGCAGCACTGATCACATCATAGCGCTTTTATGAAATGCTTTGACAGACCTCTTTGTAGAAAGCTACCCTTGTGCCTCATGCAGGGAAAAGGGCTTAGTTTTAGGAAAAACATGAGCATGCAAGCTTGTCTGTAAATCTTGTATAGTGCTTGCTCCATAATCCTAGGTAGGCTCTTTCTCATCCGAAGGTGTGCGGACACCTTTGAATTCGGGAAGCTTATAATCGGACATTGCTGTGCCGATGACGAGATTAGAAAGCTGCAGAGAGCTCTGAGGGCAGCAAGGGCTGGCACTTCCTGCCGCGCGCAGTTGTTTCTCCTGCTGCTCTTAGATGGTGGCTGAGGGTGCATATACATATATCAAAAACAAGAAGATGATGGACGGAGTACTGAAACTTTTCAAACACTCACCCCAGTCAAGAGATGTGGTTAAATCCATCATTCTTTTGCTCACCATGCCACACTCTGAAACCGGTCCAAGGATGCTCGTTTCCGGTCCAGGCAGGACCTGGCCTGGCAGTTCGGGCTGGACAGTTCCCATGGGGAGCAGGGTCAAGACTGATTTGCATATGGCTGGGTCCAAACTGGGATGGCTTGGTGAGCAGAAAACAATGGATTTAACCTAGATCTGTGACTGGGGGTGAATGTTTGACAATGTTCATCATCTTTTTGTGTTGCATGTATATACATGCCAACATTTTAGAAGAGGAACGAGAAAGATTCTAAAAAAACAATCGGGAGAATGTATTTACCCCATTACCTTATATTGTACTAGAGGCAATTTAAGTCAGGAGACAGCCAAAATGAAGCCATTTTTTGCTTTAAAATCAGTAGTCTCCTGCCTGAATCGGGTCTATTGGCATGTATGCATGCATGAAATGTATGTGGCAACTGCTCTCCTCTGTGTTTGCGGTTCCAGTTGTGTGTTGAGGAAAATACAAGCTCCTCACACAAACGAAGGTAAGTAAATTATATAGAAAACATGTGTTTTTAGTATGGGTAAACAGCTGTGTGTTGACAACTGCACGATTGGGTGTGGGTGTGAATGTGATAGACTATACAGATAAACAGAGAGCAGATTGAACTCCAAGGGTGCTTGTGAGAACTGTTTGCCTTTGTGTGTGTGTGTAAACAGTGTGCCTGTTTGTGAACAGCGTGCCTATGTGTGCATGAACATTAGCTACTGTGAGCAAACAGTGTGTGTATGTGTGAACTGTTAGCCAGATCAGATCTGAATATAAGTGGATAGTGTTCATGTGTGCAATAAACCATACGCCTGTGTGTGTGAAACAACCATGCACCATAAGAGTAAACCGTGTACCCGTGTGTGAGTGAAACCTCTGTGTGACAGAATGTGAGTCATGAAAGTTGCGCCTCTTCGTGTGCTCTTGCCCTTTGCTCTCGTTGTTGGCTCCTACTATGGAGGTAGTTGGTTGGATCTGTGGTCTGTACCATTTTCTGTAAACTATTTATTGGGATCTCATATTCCTTCAATCTTCTCGTCCTCCGCTATTCTTTCTAATCTCTTTCCCAAAGTAGCCTTCTCTTTGCCCTATTTTTCTTCTGACTGCCCCCACCCTCTGTGGCCTATTGCTCATCCTACCCCCATTTGCCCAACCTACTTCTGTTTGCCAACGCTGTGCCTCTTTTGCCCCTTCTATGCCTTTTGTGAGCCATCTGCATTTCCCCTTCTTCAGAACGTCCAATGTTTTCAGCTTCTTTTACTTCCCTCCCTTCTTTTGCCTCTTCTCCCAATTGCCTTCTCTATACTCGAATCCTTATACATCTGCTGCCTCCTCCTTTTTCCATCTAACTCTTCTTTTTAGCCAGCTCTCTTTCCCCACTTTGGCATTCAATCAGCCACTATTGTTTTTCCCCCTCCCAAACCTATGCGTCCTATCTGCTCTCTTGTGCTTTCTCTCTACCTGTACTATATCAAAAGCTAAGGTTCACTCGAGAGAGACAAAAATAAGTAAGAAATAGAGAACCAACCCAAGGTAAGTAAAAAATGATGTTATGTATAAATACAAAGAATAATATTCTATTATAAAATGACTTCACACACACAATGGCAAATTGCAAACAGAGAAAATATTTAAATAGACAAAGATATTCATACAATAATTCAAAGTAAAAGAATCAAACAGTACGGCACACAATCAAGGAATTCTGGTGCAATCAAGACAAAATAATATATAATAAAAAATAATAGGCTGCAGAAACTCAGACAAATTACTGTCTGATAATCAAATGAAAGAATCACATGTTCACTTGCAGATGAACGGTTGCAACTTGAACCGATTTAGACAGTCCGTATTATTTAAGAGAAAATCGACGTTTCAGCCCATAGGTAAACTTGACCAGGGACATCATCAGGACAATGCATCACAAGGACATTAAGTGGAAAGCAACCTAAGGAGTTCCATGATGGGTGAAAGAAAAATGACAATCGCAAAACATAAGCCAAAAAAAGGTTCTTCGCATGGAAATTTCAAAATTATAATCCAGTCAATTTCAGAATGGGTCCACGAAGGCAGGGCCCTACACCAAGGAAAGGGACTGCAAGGATAGATGTTTATAACCTCTATTTCTTACTCATTTTTGTCCCTCCCGAGTGAACCTTAGTTTTTGATATAGTATTATTCCCCTGGTTCTTAGGCTTACAGGGTCGACCCTGTATATTCTAATTCTCTCTACCTGTGTCCCACCTTTCCTGTGCTCTTTGCCACCCTTTCCCTAAACTTCACCACGTCCCTCTCATCTCTGCCCTCCTTCCATACTGGGCTCATTTTCTCACGACCCTTCATTTCCTGGTGTCCATTTTCCCTGCTCTGTCCCACATCCCTCTATCAATCCCACCTCATCCTGCTTTTCCCTCAGTCCTCAATGTCCTTTAAAAAAAAGCACTATAACGCACTCAACAATGGCCGTGTGATAGCACTTAAAAAAAAATCTTTCAACCATGCACCAAAGCAGAGCTGCTGAAAACATGGCAGAAAAAACACTGAGAAAGCCAAAAGCTCGTACATAGGCGAGACCTATTGGCTTCGGCAATGCTTGATATTTTGGTGCCCGGGCCTATTTTGTATTCGAGCCCGGCTTTGTACACATGCATTATAAAGAAGTTGCACAACAATGCCTCATTTCATACACGTAGACGCCAATGAACACTTGGCCTCCCTCTAAATCCCCCGCAGTGCCGCATTCATCGGTGTCTTTGTCCTACCTATTTAATCTTTCGGTTTCCACTTCAAACTCGCGGATTTTGCTTTCAGAGATGGCCGAGCCATGGGAGTAGAGCGTCTGAAAGATTTCCTGGATGTTGGAGCAGTCTTGCAAGGAGTGGGCCAAGTGCTCTGCTACACTGCTGGAGACCTGCAAGGGGAGGGGGAGAGAGATATTCATCCATTGCTGAATGCACCGCACAGTGCCTGGAATGCAGCCGGCGCACCGAAGAGAGGGGCGCCCATCCACACACACCGCCTTCTGCTATTATTGCCTGCAATGTCCTTTTTTTTAAAAAAAACATTGTTTTAAACGTTTTCTTGAGAGCGAAGTAGGCCAGTGTGGGACACTGCATATGGTTACCATGAATAAACAGAGTTCTCTCCATATTTTTTTATTTTTCTTTTAGATGTTCTTATTAAAAGACAAGTTAAAATACATTTCCTATAGACACATCACAGCAATCGTGTTAGTTAATTTACATGTTAATAAAAAATACATTCATATTACCCCCATTTAAAGAGCTGTAATTCATTGCAGCCTAAAAATACGCCTGCACATGTCATTTTTCTACCACATTACACCTTTCTTTTACAAATAGCATACAAAGAATTTTGATGATTTGGCCTTACCGAAAAAAAAATGGGACTTCCTGTCAGTTTATAACATATTGTAACAAGGTTGGCTTTATAGGTGGCCGCATGATAACATCATAATGCCCAGGAAATAAGAGGAATAGCATGAGGTCATCATCACCAGCAAGAAACCACTGCACTGAGCAGACCCACGCTATGCTCATAGGGTACTAGCAGTTTGTGGGAGAACATTCAATTTTAACACAGGCCACAGCAGATCTTAGTTAAAATGACTGTGTAAAAATACTGTTCTCTTTCCATTTGCAACATGAAGACAAGCGGAACGCCTTTAACCATTCCAATTCCTGTATTTGGGAAAGCTATTGAATACATGGTTCCATTTTCTGATGTAAGACTTTGTACAATTTGGACAAAAATCTGCGTCAAGAGCGTCTTGCCTCCCCAGGTTTGCAGTATGCAGTCTATTAGCAAAATTATTGGGCCTCGTTGGTTAGACATGCCAGCTGAAATTTTTAGTAGACTGTTTTTTTTTATTTAATAATGCAATTAGTGTTTTTGTACGATCTACAACCCACTGGCAGCAGCCTCTAAGCACTTTCCGTCAGATATATTGGTATGACAATAGATTGACAAGAGCCATTAACCATGCATGCTGCTGCCAAGAAGGCCATGCCTTAAAGAAAAGACAGCAGTGCCAGAGATTTCACCTTGTTGGGCGAAAGGCTGGGGCATCTAACCAGCAGGCCTCAGAAGAGGGCAGGGTGGCTAGCTCACTGGAATAGCTAACCACGAGTCCACTTAAATAGGTTTTTAGGAACATTCTGAATCCGGAAAAGTCCTTCAGTTTGTTCAGTTATTGAGAGAATGGAGACTGACGCCTATCCCTTTGATAAATAAGGGCAACTATTACATCCATGTGGAAGTTGAAAAGAACAGGGACGGTAATGAGGCGTGGGCTACTTCATAGCCAACAGGGCCTTTGCTGCCCCTTGCGGACTCCGTCCAAATTAATTGAGTTAGGTTGGACTGAAAGCAGGAGGTCCCCTGTCTCTATACCCATGCTGCAGGAGATTTTGTCTACTGGAGCACCAGCTGTTGAGAGGGTGAGTAAGTGGGTACTGCTGCTGCAGATCAATCAACTGAGTAAATTGATGTCGTTATTTACTACTGTATCAAGGGTGAGCCCATCATTGACACGGACCTAAAATAGTTTTGTTTTAGATGCGTTTTTCTTGTAAGACATCATGAGTCAGTCTATCAACAGGAAACTGGTCATCTGTTGGCAAATGCTAGGGTGATTAAAATCTAGTGATTATTGTAATGTCTACAAAGGGACTCGTGCCAGCTTCAGGGTGCCAGGCAGTTTACCGTTCAAATATTGCATGACCCCAGGCCGGCTACAAGTCTCTCTTAACGGGTACCACTGGGTCAGGAAAAGGCACCGAGCTAAAGCTGACGTGTACATGATATACTCGGAACATCCCAAGGCTTAGAATGTGTTGAATGAAAGGAAGAAAACACGCCGAGGCTTCGAAGTCAGGCGAATAAGTGAAAGCATGTTCTACTTTGCAAAAAATAGCAAATGATGCTGGCTGCTTCGGAGCCTGACCCGGGTGTTTGTCGTTAAGCCGGTCCATTCATGCGACTTCCAGTGTGTATCCCATCTGTGCACCAGGCTCCCCCCAGCCCACATGTGGCCTCAACAGTGAGCCTGGGCATTCAGGAGTTAACATTGCTCATCGTCCAGGCCGCTGCACTTGCTTCAGTGACTGACAGCATTTCTATTAAAAAACTAATTCGCAAAGAAACAAAACAATACATCTTTTTGGTTGAGTAAATACCAAACTGCTGCCACTAAGGCCGGACCGGCGCCAGCCTTCTCGGGTGCCCTCTCCTCTGACATCAATCATTACAGCTTAAATTAGATATGGAGGGACCCTGCTCTCTGGCTGCTCATCCTTGGCAGGGGGTGCCTGGGAAGCGCCTGCTCCTGTCCTCCTGGGATCAGGATTAAGAAAGCAACATTTCACCAGTGGAGCCCAACACCACACACACATTGTGCTACATGAAACCCGCAGAGGACTGCTTCTCATCCGGCTTAGACAGTGAGCCTCGATCCTCGCTCGCAGAGAGGGCACTGCGCGTGCGTGATAAGGTGTTAGAGAGAGGCAGGCCCTTTTTGGTGAACGGCAAAACAGAAAAGTGCGAGTTATCAGTTGCAAGATACTCACAGGAGTTGTCAATGTTGAGGACCCTGAAGTAGTTTACACCATTGCAATATATTATAAATACATTTAATGGAGCTACTTCAGACAGCATATATTTTAAGATAAATCTCAAATGGCAGTCGAAATAAAATGTTACAATTTTTCTAAAATAGTACTGACATGCGAAAAATGTAGACCATTGACCAAAATATCCTACCTACCTCCTTACCCGCCCCCATCCGCTGCAGTACCAAATCAGCCCCATGCTCAGGGCCCGTGCCCTCTCCATTGCCTGTATTCAATTCACTATAAGCAGGCTGGTGTAAAGATGTCTCACAATAGATAAAATGATGATGATTTCATTCGGATTTAGAGACTGATGCAAAAAAGAAAAAAAAGACATTGGACTCAAAATATATATACCAAGCATTGATAAAGCCAATCGGACTCACTTAGCCAGCGTTGGGTGAGTGATGCAATTAGCTTTGCCATGTTAAAAGTATAGAAAGCAATGAAAACACTAGTTTCTATACTTTCAAGATGGCCGCTGCCTTGTCCTGTGTATTGCCTTGTCAAATGCGTGGCCACAATGTGATAACACAACACACGTTAGCCACTGCTACTGGGTTTACCAATGCCAGATGAGTTTAAACGCCTCAGCAGTGACGTGAGTATAGGAGGAGGGTGGGACCTTCAATTTTTTTCTGTGTACAGGGAGGCGGGAGGGAATTTAGTTGTTGGCACTGATGTATTTACATAATTTAGAGATACTCACTGCAACGGTTTGTAACAAGCTTATTACTGCTGCCACTGTTATGAATATACTTGTTGGAGATATGTCAGCAAAGTAATGATCATACTGTAATATGTTGCTCTTATATTATTCTGGCAATGTAACACTCAATGTCATGTTGGTTTGTTAACCTTGAAAACCAATAAATAGGTTTTGTTTTTAAAAAGAAAAACCTCAGCAGTGACAAATCCAGTAGCAGCTACCACCATGAAGACGACTGGATAGTGCAACTAGGCAACACCGAGGGCATTGCAAAGCCTGCCGTCAGGCACCCGACACACCGCTAAGGAGCATCAGATGAGAGGATGTTAGGGGAGAGATGGGATGACCAGAACATTCAGAGCAGCAACAAGGTCACCTTCCGGCTCCTGGCATGTTGCCCGAGTATGGTGAGTGAGGATGGAAGAGGGGAGGTGAGAGATGGGAACAGTCTTTAAGAGTCAAAGAAAAGAGCGCGCACACATCCTGAAAAACAAGACATACTAATACAGAGTGCTAAACAAGTGATTAAATATATATATTTTTTAAAACAGAAAAATGTTCCACAGTGTCAACAGTGGAAGGCTACACCTTAGCCAATCAAAAGCAAGGGTAAATATGCTAGGCTCCTGGGGAGAGACAAAAACAGAATAGGTAGGAAAGCCCCAAATACAAAGCAGGGAACAAAGATTGACAAGAAAGCCATCCAATCATGAGGAAAGGTTGACTTTGCATAGTATTGTAAAAACACTGTCAACAACAGTCTGTCGTGTGACCACAAAAATAAAATTCTGAGAACAAAATAACTACACAATTGACTACAGAATCAATGAGAGACTTGGACATCTCAGTATTTTCTGTAGCGTCCATAAGGTCCCATGCTACCAAATTCCTACCATCCCATTTCTTTGATACCACCACAAAGACTACTGTCTATGCACCTTGAGAGTCCCCTTCTTGGATTGGCCCTCTCAGGCAAAGCAACATTTCCAAAGCCATGATGGTCACAAATGGGTACACTGGTTATAAATCCAGACCTTTTCAGTCACATGAAGGTACTGAACACAACTGCCCTTATCAAGTATCGATCCACTGGATGCAAATGTTAGTAACTCAGCAGGAGCGAAGGCTAGCTTAACCATTGGATATCTCCATGCTATTGCCATTTAAGCAGTCAGACCCACTTTGGATGTATTGGCTCTGCGTAAAGACTATGACTAGCTGATAATAACAAATATTACCCAGGTAGCAACTTATGGTGATGGTCAGGGTAAGGGCAAGCTCCCTTTTCTGAATGATATAGATTCACATCACAAAATTATTATAATTAACTCAAATATCAAGATCCATCGCAAATCTTTAGGCCATATCCCCTGAATGTGAACTACACCTCTGCCATAAATGTCCAGTATATACTCAAAGTTGTCAGCTTATCCCGTTCTCACTTTTAGGTAGGAACAGCTTTTGAAAATGGCAATTTAATAACTCGATCTATTGACAAATATTCCTGAAAAAACAGAATTATATTAAAAAAATCCATAAGGCAGGTTGAGCAGTCCAGATAAAATATATCTAAAAGCCTGTGATAAGAAGGCAACATTTGCTTCAACCACATAAAGAACTCAAACTAAAGAGGTCAGAGACTGGTAATTAGGTTCAGTCTGCCAGGCAAAATTATGTCAATTTAGACTGTAGTCTTTAAACAATCCACTCTTCTTCCAACGACAATTACATAGAAAATAAATACTCATAAGCCATACCACAATTTACAATATTATATAGCCTTTTAAAACGCTGAACTCACATTTTAATGTATCCATTATAAAAACTAACAGCCACCCTATTACAATAAATCACCCTTCTTTAGAGCTCTAGACTTGAAAATAGTCCTCCTACAGGGCACATTTACACTTAAAAGGTTGTCGAACTCACTAAAATAGACCATCTTTTAAAAAAACCCTTGACCACTATTAGAAATCTTCCAATTACACAGGCAACTTCCAATTATTTCATATTTAATAAAAGGTCAAGTGCTTGTTTGCGATTTAAGTTTACTTCTGTAAGACTGTTTTCTTTACTTCAAAATAATTTTATTAAGTTTCAGAAAAGAAGGTACAAAAAAAGTAAGGATGACAAAGTAAGGGATGAAAACAAAGAAATGAAAGGGGGCAAATAATACACAGTAAATCTGAATCATTGTTTCATGGAACAATTTGGTACAGTTATTACATTGTTGAACATAGGGTAAAGTATGTAATGTAATAAACTATGCAGTGTACCATTATTTTTCATACAATTGACAGCTTTATGGGGTGAGATAGAGATCGAGAGTTTACTTGCAGATTGGGAGAATTGGGCACATGGTTGGGTTAGGGTGGAGCAAAGAGAGAGGGGGTAAGAGTAAGAGAGCGGTTGGGGATATGCACGTTTATGGTGGTTTGTTAGTAGCAAAGTAGTTATCCAGAGATTCCCAAATAGGTCGGAATTGTGATTTCCAGAAACAGTGTTGTAGTGCAATATTTTCCGCCCCTCTAATGTATATTAGCCAATGAATCCAGGCTTAAAATAAAGCCTTAAGTATTCTTCCAATTAGATAAAACTATTTTGATTGTTGATCGTAGTAGCCGGTCTAGTAGGGTGCAATCTGAGGGTTGCTTAATGCAGGTGTCGAGGAAACCTTTAATGAGGAAGGAAAATTCTTTCTTGGGTTTGATATTTAAATAGTTTAGAGATAAAAAAGAAAACTTTGTCCCAGAAGGGAATCAATGATTTGCAGTGGAGTATTAGGTGAGCAAGGTCTCCTTTCTCTTCTCTGCAGTTCCAACAGATTGGTTTTCTAAGATTTGCAGTCATTGGAGGAGGGATGGAGTCCAGTAGACTTTATGTAGTAGCCAATATTTGGTATGGGAGAGTACTGGGGAGATTTCGTGGTGGTGACTGATTTCCATATGTTGTTCCAATCGGATTCTGATATAGGATTGTTGGAGGAATGAGAGTCCAAAAAACATGTTATGTTATTGTTTAATTTCTTCCTCTTGGGGCATAGCAGCTGGTAGAAATTGGATACTTGGTGGCCCAATTTGTTAAATTTATAGATACGTGATGGGAGGGATGGGCCCCTATAGTGGTTCTTAGATTGGAAATGGCAGCTTTAAGTTTGAGGAAGTTATACAATTCTGGACGCTCCAGCTGGAATTGTGATTGTAAATTTGTAAAGGATAGTGGTGAAGATTTAGATTCAAGCTGTTGGGGGAAGAAGATCCCTCTGCTAATCCATGATGACCAATATAGCATTTTCCCTTCATATTTAATGTTCGGGTTGTTCCAAAGAGCCGGTTTTAAAAATGTTTTACATATTGATAAAAACCTATAGCAATCTAATAAAAGATGTACCCATTCACACTTTATTCCCCCTCCGCACGTACATTTTTCTTCATCATCTTTGATCACAGATTTTATCATTTTATTTTCATAACGCAGGTTTATTCCAGCACTGCATTTCAGAACTCCCTATCTAAGCAAAGGATTAGCCAATTCCTCAAAATATGGGGAACGGGAACCAACAAATGCCTCCCATGCTTTCCTGCGAAACTGGACGACTGTTTTTCCACTTAGATATCGCATGTCCTGTTTCCTGGCACAATGTTTTGTCAATATATGCAGCTCAAACTTGGAAATATTAAGTTGCTTGAGTTCAGTGACAGTCTTGATATCTCGCCCAAAAACCTCCTAGCTTATTTTGTCCATCTCAGGTCGCTATGTAAAATCTCTTTTTTGAAGTGGGTGGATTTTTAATGGAAATCTTCCCTCATCATTCCAGACCAAAACCGCATCTCAATAGCATACGCTAGATAACTCCATCCGGTAAGCTGTGTTCCCATTCTTATGGCCTGTAGCATGGCTCAGGCTGGTACGGCTAATAATCTCTTTAAACACCTCACCTCCTCATAGTTCTAGTCTACTTTACCACTTAAACTTAAAAGTTCTGCTCCGTACCGGAATTGAGGCCAAATCATAGCACTATAGGCTGACAAAATTGGGCGTAAAGAAGGACCTCCAGGTCTGCCATTAAACTGCTTTAATCGTCCTAATGAGGAAGGACAATGCTCTTGCTTTCAGCAGTTCGATATGCTCTTTCCAGTTAAATTTTTCAACAAACCACATTCGCAGGTATATATATATTTTTAACCACTTCAATTTTGTTTTCTACCAGAAACCAACTGTAATTTGTTTCACCTTTTGCCAATACTAAGACCTTTGTCTTGTCCATGTTCACCGTAAGCTTCTTCCTAAGACATAAATCCTAAAACACCTTGAATTTCCTTTGTAGACCTAATGCCGTTATGTCTATTATCACTACATCGTTTGCATATAAAAAACATGCACGACAATAATTTTGCAGCTCAAATCCGCTGCTTCCTTTAAGATAGTAGGTAGATCTGCTAAAATTATTGAAAAAATAGAGGAGCCTAAATACAGCCCTGACACAAGCTGTTATTAATATTTATTTTCTAAGGGCGCGTGCCATCCATGTCCACTATCACCTGCGCCTAATTGTCATTAGGTAGTTCTTGTAAAATTTAAAGTAGCTGCTTAAAGATATCGAAATGAATTAAGGTTTCCCATAACAACTTATGACCTACCGGGTCAAATGTATAACAAAAGTGAACTAAACAATAAATCAATTTCTCTCCCTTTGCTCTACAGACTTCCTTTCCATCGCCCCAAAAGCAAACACAATAGTCTAATGTTGAGTGGTCATCTTTAAAACCCCGTTGTTCTACAGGAATTATATTATTTGTTACAACTCAATTTTTCAATAATTGCAAAAGTAGTATTGAGAACAAATCCCCCCTTCACCTAACAGGCTGATCAGATAGAGGTTTTTAGGGGCCCTAGCATCTTCTTTTTAGGTCGAAACCGACTAGACCGCTCAACTGTCTGGTTTGATAAAGACATCTTGGGGACATTCATAAAGCTTTCCTGGGAATGAATTCTTCCCATCGCTTAATAGTGGCTTTGTGGTTTGTAACTGACATTTGCGTGCTTTCTATTTGCTGGCTCTATTTGTTTTAGGCTGTCCAGCTTGAGGTCGTCCCTTCCCTTGCCCAAAGCCTATTTAGTGTATACATCCACCAGTACTAGATATGTGTAAACAAGCCTTTAAATCTTGTTATTATCATGTCATATTTGCTGTGCATATAAAGACAGAGGTCAGATGTCAGGCTCTGTCTTTCAGGGAGGTTGGTGTTTACATTTCTTTCTCTGACTTCAAAGTGAGTGGATCTGTGTGACAATCATGCTGGCTACTGAGGGGGTTTGCAGGAGGAGCTGCTTGAGGAATGCTGTACGATGTTAATTTCTTTTTCTAGCACACAACAAAATTTAAATGTCTGTAAATAAACTATTAAGATATTTTAGAATATATCAGAATTAGAAAAGCACACATGTTGCACTTTTTGTGGTAATTCTTAAGTATGGTGGAAACAAATATTTTAATAATATCAAAATAAATCAATTCACTAGGTGACGACATTTCCACACATGATCGTTTATGTGCTGTATACTTTTATCAATGAAACAAGGGTGCCGATTACGATCCGGTAAAAAAATTCCCCGTACGACTCGTATCCGGTCTTTTTACCGTACGAATCGTATAAGTGCCGTACAAACTGCCAATTACGATTCGCATGGGAAAAAGTCCATACGAATCGCATTGGGAATTATTCCCCACACGTCCTCGGGTCGGAAAATGTGTCCGACACGTCCACGGACGATTTACCGTACAAATGTGAAAAGTGAAGTCCGACCGCGGAATTACGATCCATCCCGTGCGTCCGATGTTACAACCGTATGGAAAAAACACCGTCCGCACCGAACTCCCATAGCAACCATGGAGACATGTGCCCGCATACGCGCCCGACACTCCCCCCAGCCCCCGTAAGTTCGAGTCGTACCGGGGTGTACATACACGGGGGGTTCGACACGTACAGGGGTGTAGATACACGGGGGGTTCGACACGTACAGGGGTGTACATACACGGGTGGGGGTACGACTCGAACGTACAGGGGTGTACATACACGGGGGTTTGACACGTACAGGGGTGTACATACACGGGGGGTTCGACACGTACAGGGGTGTACATACACGGGTGGGGGTACGACTCGAACGTACAGGGGTGTACATACACGGGGGGTTCGACACGTACAGGGGTGTACATACACGGGGGGTTCAACACGTACAGGGGTGTACATACATGGGGGGTTCGACACGTACAGGGGTGTACATACACGGGTGGGGGTACGACTCGAACGTACAGGGGTGTACATACACGGGGGTTCGACACGTACAGGGGTGTACATACACGGGGGGGTTCGACACGTACAGGGGTGTACATACACGGGTGGGGGTTCGACACGTACAGGGGTGTACATACACGGGTGGGGGTACGACTCGAACGTACAGGGGTGTACATACACGGGGGTTCGACACGTACAGGGGTGTACATACACGGGGGTTCGACACGTACAGGGGTGTACATACACTGGGGGTTCGACACGTACAGGGGTGTACATACACGGGGGTTCGACACGTACATGGGTGTACATACACGGGGGTTCGGCACGTACAGGGGTGTACATACACGGGTGGGGGTACGACTCGAATGTACAGGGGTGTACATACACGGGGGTTCGACACGTACAGGGGTGTACATACACAGGGGAGTTCGACACGTACAGGGGTGTACATACACGGGGGGTTCGACATGTACAGGGGTGTACATACACGGGGGGTTCGACACGTACAGGGGTGTACATACACGGGTGGGGGTACGACTCGAACGTACAGGGGTGTACATACACGGGGGTTCGACACGTACAGGGGTGTACATACACAGGGGGTTCGACACGTACAGGGGTGTACATACACGGGTGGGGGTTCGACACGTACAGGGGTGTACATACACGGGTGGGGGTACGACTCGAACGCACAGGGGTGTACATACACGGGGGTTCGACACGTACAGGGGTGTACATACACGGGGGTTCGACACGTACAGGGGTGTACATACACTGGGGGTTCGACACGTACAGGGGTGTACATACACGGGGGTTCGACACGTACATGGGTGTACATACACGGGGGTTCGGCACGTACAGGGGTGTACATACACGGGTGGGGGTACGACTCGAACGTACAGGGGTGTACATACACGGGGGTTCGACACGTACAGGGGTGTACATACACGGGGGGTTCGACACGTACAGGGGTGTACATACACGGGGGGTTCGACATGTACAGGGGTGTACATACACGGGGGGTTCGACACGTACAGGGGTGTACATACACGGGTGGGGGTATGACTCGAACGTACAGGGGTGTACATACACGGGGGGTTCAACACGTACAGGGGTGTACATACACGGGGGTTCGACACGTACAGGGGTGTACATACACGGGGGGTTCGACACGTACAGGGGTGTACATATACGGGGAGGTTCGACACGTACAGGGGTGTACATACACGGGGGGGTTCGACACGTACAGGGGTGTACATACACGGGTGGGGGTACGACTCGAACGTACAGGGGTGTACATACATGGGGGTTCGACATGTACAGGGATGTACATACACTGGGGGGTTCGACACGTACAGGGGTGTACATACACGGGGGGGTTCGACACGTACAGGGGTGTACATACACGGGGGTTCAACACGTAGAGGGGTGTACATACACGGGTGTGGGTACAACTCGAACGTACAGGGGTGTACATACACGGGGGTTCGACACGTACAGGGGTGTACATACACGGGGGGTTCGACACGTACAGGGGGGTACATACACGGGGGTTCGGCGTGTACTCACGGGGGCTGGGGGGGTACGGCGCGTACTCACGGGGGCTGGGGGGGGTACGGCGCGTACTCACGGGGCTGGGGGGGGTACGGCGTGTACTCACGGGGGCTGGGGGGGTACGGCGCGTACTCACGGGGGCTGGGGGGGGGGGGGTACGGCGCATACCGGGCCCCCTATTCTGGTCGTTTTGCGGCGTACTTCGCTTTTCCGGCACTTTTTGGGTGCCGTAAAAATATTGCCGTCCTGACTGCTGTCGGTTCGAATCGTACTTCCTGGGTCGTGAAACGCTGCCTGACAGCGTCCCGACGTCACGTCGGGGCATTCCCGGATCACATTCGTATGTATATTTTCGTCGGACGGTGTTTTTTACGATTCGTACGGAAATGGTGTTTCCGTGCGAATCATACTTCCATGTTTGTAAAGTTTTACAACCGGGTACGAGTCGGACGGAGAAAACGCTCCGACCGACGGTTCGTACCCGGTTTTTCCAGGATCGTAATCGGCACCTATATGTCTGTGCAAATGCAATGATCATTTCAAGTGAAGAACTGTGGCAGTGTGCTACCACACCATACATATTCCACTTTACGCCAGTCCACTCTAATCTGCACCACTCCACTCCATGCCAGTCCACATTGTGTCACTGTACTCCACTCTGCACCACTCCAAACTACACCACTTCACTCTACGCCTCTCTACTCTAAGCCTATGCACTCTACCCAACACTACTCTACAATGCACCACTGCACTCTTCGCCATTGCACTCTACATTACTCCTCTCTACAACATTGCACTCTATGCCATTCACCTCTACGGCAATGCACTCTACTCTGCACCACTCCACTCTACTCCACTCCACTCTGCAACACTTTACGCCTCTGCACTCTATGTAATTGCACTCTACGCCACTCTATTCTACTTCGCACCACTGTACGCTATGACACTGCTCTCTATGGTGCTTTACTCTGTGCCATTCTACACCACTTCACTCCACGCCAATGCACTGTACGCCACTCTACTATACAGTACTGTACTCTACGACACTCTACTCTGCAAGACTGTACACTCCCCCACTAAACTCAACACACCACTAGTCTGTGCTGCTGCACTCTACGCCACTGCACTCTACTTTGCACCACTCAACTCTATGCCACTCTATGCACCCTATGTCACTACACTCTGCATCACTCCACGCCACTCTAATGTATTCTGCACCACTGCACTCCACACCACTGCACTTTACACCTCTACTCTATGCCACTACACTCTACTCTGCACCTCTGTACTTTACTTTGCACCACTCCACTCTACCCTGAACCACTCCATTCTACCCCACTTTACTATGCTCTGCAACAATCTACACACCACCCTTTAGGACACTCCACTCTGCTCTACACCACTGCATGACACTGTATGCCACTCCACTCTATGACACTCTACTCCACTATATGCCATTCAACTCTATGAACTCTATTCACTCCACTCCACGAAATTCCACGTCACTCAATTCTACTCCACAACACTCTACTCTACTCCACTGTATGCCACTCCAAACAACTCTCCTTTAACCCACTAACTTTTAGCCATGATGAACAGCAGCCACACTGGTGTACAACATGGCTAAAAAATATTGGCAAAGCCATTAGCTCTTGCATTGGCGAGACCTATTGGCTTTGCCAATGCTTCTTTATAAAGTGGCCTAATTAATGTTCCGTTCAAGCTATCCGGAAAAAGTCCGGATATTAGGATTCTTTAGAATACCACATAATGAAAATGTGCACACCAGTCTACACTTGTTTTGATTGTAACCGCGAGTAGGTTAGCTGGGCCTGCTGATTTAGTTAACTTTAAGGCCTGTATTATTTCCATTCTCTTTTTAACAGATCAGATCTCTTCTCCTACCATTAATCGTTCCTCGGCATACACCTTCTCCCTTCCATCCCCATATATTTCTTCAAAATGGCTGACCAAGGCTTCTTCATCAACTAAGCATCTAATTGTTCCAGTGATCTTTCCTGTTCCATCTCATACTAACTGCCAGAATTTCCTATAATTTTTTTGTTTCAATTACCCCTATCTTGTTATCCCTTGCATTTCCATTTGGAATTATTTTTTCTTCATATACAACTTATTATATATTCTCTTTTGGCATTCTTCAGGTTATTTTCTACCTCTGGATCACATTCTTTCTTAAGGTGCCTCTCCCATTTCCTTACTTTTTGCTTTCATCTTATACATTCTCTATCAAACCAAACATTTCTTTCCCTCCTTTCTATTTGTTCTCTTTTCTTCCTTCGCTCACTAACTTTTAATTCAACCTTTAGGCAGTCGACAACCTGAGTTATTATGCCACTATGATAACCAGGATGAATTTTGATCGCTTTCCTATTGTTAATTGCAAACAAATCTATCCTCGAGACAAGATAAATGCAGACAGTTTTGGAACCTACACAATGAGCCGAATGGACTGCTTTGGTTGTTGAATGCCTCCATATCATTAAAAAGTCTACACATCTGTACTGCTCGATTTTCCCGGCCTTCCGGTGTTGCAGGGCAATCCATATGACTTCAGTCTCTTTCCATCCGAGTCTAAGGACTGGAGTAGTGAGTAGGGCCTATCTATTAGACACTTGTGACACCATCCCGTGCTCCTACCCTTAGCTCAGGGCCTACACACATAGCCTAGGGGATAGATTCGTTAGCCTTGAGGATAATTTGCTCTATAGTGAGGTTGTTTCATGGAGCTGTGTTGAATTCAGGCCTGGTAGGCCTCAAACGGGAGAGACTCCATCTTTCTTTCTGCTCCGGCAGCCCGGGACCTTTCCAGAGGGAGGGGGATGTTTTAGTTATGAGGTGTTATTCGCTTGGAGAGAACCGGTTCAGGCCGGCCCTTATCGAAGGATTGTATTTTTCTTCATGCCGAAGACACTACATCAGGCCGGCCGGCTGGGAAAGTGTCCTTGGTACGGGGAGGTACAGGAATTTGGTGGGCGGCAGGTTTCGAGCTGGAAATTTCCATGAGGGAATGCACTTCTATATTAGTGAAAGTCTGAGTGAGATAAGGGCACTTGCTTCTAGACCATAGGCGGCATCTGGCCGTTAGCAGAAGAGCTATTACTTATTCCAGGGAAGACTGATGATGAACTTGAATCCAAAGAGGAGAGAGTAGCCGATAAGGACGAGGTTCCAGTGACTCGGAGAGGGAGAAGGGAGCAGACCCACAACTGCAGAGGGGTGACTTCCAGGCTAAGCCGAGGCATAGACGAGAAGGGAACCCAGATGACCATTGAGTACAGGCGACGTACCCTCAAGGTGAAGTCGATCCCTTTTTCTTTGAAGTGTATAACTTAATCTTTTACTTTCCTTGCAGGTTATATATGTATGATGTGTTCCGTAAATGTGCATGTGGCATTTAAATAAAGTATTTAGCTTATTGTACGTTAGCATGTGTTGTGTACTTTTGTATAGGAGGATAGCCTATTCTTTAGTCAGAGTTGCCTTAAAATGAACAGAGGTTAATCCTGGTCAGGTAAGTGGTAACTGGATGAGGGGGAAAACAAGCCCCTCGAACTAGAGAACAGGTTGTGCTCAACTAATAGTCTTTGTGTGATCTGATATATAGTCCCAATTCCCCTGTCGTGTACTAATAGGATGAGCTCGTGCTAAGGCTGCCGTGTAGGTAGGAGATTCTGGGTCTGACTGAGGCCGCGAGATCGTGTGTGTGTCGCTGCCGAATGGGTAGGAGATTCTGGACCTGACCCAGGTCGCGAGACTTTGTGTGTTGCTACCGGATGGGTAGGAGATTCTGGGTCTGACTGAGGCCGCGAGATCGTGAGTGTGTCGCTGCCGAATAGGTAGGAGATTCTGGACCTGACCCAGGTCGCGAGACTTTGTGTGTTGCTACCGAATGGGTAGGAGATTCTGGACCTGACCCAGGTCACGAGACTTTGTGTGTTGCTACCGGATGGGTAGGAGATTCTGGGTCTGACTGAGGCCGCGAGATCGTGAGTGTGTCGCTGCCGAATGGGTAGGAGATTCTGGACCTGACTGAGGTCGCGAGATCGTGTGTGTGTCGCTGCCGAATGGGTAGGAGATTCTGGGTCTGTCTAAGGCCGCGAGACTGTGGTTGCTGAGATTGCGAGGCTGTGAGGTCTTGATATATATATATATAATAGGAATTCCCTGTCCTTAGGTGGTACGTATATATGTGGTTATTTGGGTGTAAAAAGACCCTAGGGAGGGGGTAACGTTCTGTTTTGGGTCAGAAGGGCTCTGTAGAGCGGGTTCCACCCGATCCGAAAACCCAAGCAGAACATTTGGCGTCACGAACTGTTTACGTAACCTGTGTGCGTTGTGGTTGTCTTGTGTTTGCTTTCGGCGTGTGCGTGATTTTCTTTTTTGTATATTTGCGTGTATACTTTTTCTTTCTCTTTCTTTCTCTCTTCCTTTCTTTTCTCTGCGTTTCTTTTTCTTTCTTTTTCGCGATGTTTTCTAGGAAATCGAAATCTACTCTTAAATTGTCCGTTGATATTCCCGGATGGGATTCAACGCCTTATGGTGCCTTGGCCCGAGAGTGGGCTGATTCTACTGGTCTGAGTGAAAATTGGAATTCTTCTTTGGAGTCGGCGGAACCGGCTGACGTGATTACTTGTTTGCAGACGGCGCCTGTCTTGAAGGGTGAGGAGGTTCCCGCTTTGGGGCGCAGAGGTTGGGTTATTCTGTCTGCGTATCGGATTCTGCATGAGAGGTTGCTGAAATTGCAGGTCTCTTTTAAGGATGCGGAATCACACCTTGTTGAGATTCAGAATTCTAATACTTTATTGCGCTGTCAAAACAAGTTGCTTTCCGACAAACTTGACACTTACCAAACGGTTGCTGAAAGGGCGGCTGTGCGGATTGCTCGTTACAAGTACAAGAACAGGCGTGGTCGGGTTTCGTCGCGTAAGGTGCGCCTGGCCGTGGCGAAGGCTGGACTGGATTGGAATCCTGATGAATGGGATGGTAATATCTGGGACTCGACTACGTCTTGTTCCTCGGGTGAGGAATGTGCTATGCATGAGTTTTCTCGTTCCCGTCATGGAAGTAAGTCTACTTCTCGCACCTCTGATGGTGCACCCCGTGATTGCGCTCATTCTTCGGGCGGGATCGATACTTCTTCCACTGATTGTCCCTCTACTAGTACTGCTCGGGCTCCTTGTGATGCTCGTCCCGTGGTTTCTGCGCATCCGGTTTTTCGTCGGAAGTTGCAGCAGTCTCCCAATGCTCCGCAGGGTGTTTCTTTGGACTGTTTGGAAGATTTTACCCAACAAGAAATTAGTGATATTTTGCAGCGCTTTCGGCAGCGGACTGGTGAGGCTTTGCTCACATGGATGGTGCGCCTTTATGAACTGGGCGCTGCTGGTATTATGTTGGATACTGGCGATTGTTTGAAGTTTTGTTCTTTGAGTTTGGATTCTACTGTGCAAGATCATTTTCGTAACTATAATGGTGGTGGTCAAATTTCTTTGCTCCAATTGGCGACTGAAGGTTGCAATTTGAAGTATCCTACTGAATCTGACTGGCCTGTCAATGACAAGCCGTGGTATACCTTGCGTGATGCTGCGCAACGTCTTAAGGAGGAAGTGATGAAAACGGCTATTTTTCTGGGCACTGCTGACAGGTTGCTTGATGGGTTGTTGACTTCTTCGGTGCGGAATCGTATCATTCGCTCTTCTCCTGTTGCCTACAAGCAGGTCATGATGACTTTGTTGATTAACCAGACTGGTAATATACTATCTACGGTGTTGGAGTCGGTACGCCAACTCGGTGAGTTGGGTGAGTGGTTTAAACCTGAACGTCAGTCCCGGTCTGACACTCGTGCTCCTGGTGAATATAAATTTACTAGACGTGATATCTTTATTGGTCTTTTGGCTGATGGTGTGCGTCGGGAGGATATTGATGGTGAGACTACTGCTCGTTTGTGGGAAATGTTTCGCAAACGGGGCTTGGACCGGAAGGAGGGTGCCCGGCGTGTTCGGACGACTGAGTGTGATCGTGGTTGTTCTGATGGTAGCGGTGATGATGATCGCCGTGGGCGCTTTGATCGTCGTGATGATCGGCGTCCTGTACGTGATCTGTCCCCTCGTCGAGAGCGGGACAGGGAGAGAGAGGGGGAAAAGGAAAGGGGGAGAAATGATCATGCTTACAGCAGACGTAGAGATGATAGGGAGCAATCCCCTGAATTGAGAAGGAGGGAGGATCGATACAGTTTGGCCGATCGAAACTCGCAGTGCAATGTAGAGGACAGGAATCCATTTCGTAATAGAGATGGATATGAACAGGAGGTACCGATACCTAAGAAACGTGAGAGTCTTTATCCTGATTTGTCCTGGTACACAGAATGCAGTAAGAATGACTAGGAAATAGGTCAAGCTCCGGTACACAGATGGGCTCACAGAGATAATAGACCCTATGTAGATATTGATATTTTTTGGAGACATCGTAATATCCAAAGGGCCCGAGCATTAGTTGATACAGGAGCGGAGGCCACTCTTATTCATGGAAAATCAAAGAAATTTACAGGGCAGCCTTTCACTATTACCGGATTAGGAGGAAAGGAAACCCCTGCAGTTCAAACTTTGCTTGAAATGAGAATAGGTAGAATCCCTAGAAAGGAATATTCTGTATTAGTGGTGCCACTTCTAGAATTCATAATTGGAATTGATATTTTGAAGGGAATGACATTGCATCTTGATGGGTGTTACCAATTTGGAACGACGCATTATATCTCGTCCAGACCTATACGGGTTGGTCGTTTAAGGATGCCCCCCATACAAGTTCCCCAGGCGACCAAAGTGGTTTGTCAGAAGCAGTATCGTATTCCGGGTGGTCATGAAGAGATTAGTACCACCATTCAGGAGTTGGTTGATGCAGGCGTTATAACTCCAGTTACTTCTGCTTGGAATAATCCTGTTTGGCCGGTGCGTAAAAGTGATAATTCTTGGCGCATGACTGTTGATTATCGAGAATTGAACAAACACACGCCCTCTTTGACTGCTGCAGTACCGGATGTTATCACCCTGATTGAAAGAATCCAAACACATCCAGGTACATGGTATGCGTCCATCGATATTGCTAATGCTTTCTTTTCTATTCCAATTGCCCCTGAGTGTCAGGAACAGTTCAGTTTTACGTGGAACGGGCGTCAGATGACGTTCAGAAGTCTTCCTCAGGGCTATGTGCATAGCCCTACGATCTGTCACCGGCTGGTGGCAGAACACTTGACTGAGGTACCAGTTCATCCCAAAATTCAGATATGTCATTATATTGATGATGTTTTGATCCAAGGCGAAACACAAGAGGATGTTCAGACACAATTAGATAGAGTCATTGAGTGTCTGCGTGGGAAAGGTTGGGAGATCAATCCGGACAAATTACAAGGTCCGTCCCAAGCTGTAAAATTTTTAGGTATTAATTGGCATGAGGGACACCGCGAGGTGATCCCTCAAGTTAAACAGAAGATTCTTGATTTTTCGGTTCCGAGGAATAGGAAGGAAGCCCAGAGCTTCATTGGTTTATTTGGTTTTTGGCGCCAGCATATTCCTCATTTGAGTCAAATATTGGCCCCGTTGTACCGTGTTACACGTAAAAAGAATGCATTTGAATGGGGTAAGCAACAACAAGATGCATTTAGTCTAGCGAAAGAGGCAATTCAACATGCTATGGATCTTTGGCCTGTACGTGATGGTGATGTGGATTTGAATGTGTCTGTGCAAGGCCCTTATGCAAACTGGAGTCTGTGGCAGAAACAAGGCAGGTGCAAAGTACCATTAGGGTTTTGGACCAAAAAGCTACCTGATGCTGGTGAGCGTTATACACCCTTTGAGAAACAGCTACTTGCTTGTTATTGGGCTTTGGTGGATACCGAGCAATTAACATTAGGACATGACATATTCTTGCGTCCTGAAATTCCTATTATGCAGTGGGTTTTGAGTTCACCAAAAACTCATCGAATTGGGCATGCTCAGGAGGCGAGTGTGATTAAATGGAAATGGTACATACAAGACAGGGCACGTGTGGGTCCGAAAGGAGTTGCGTCTTTACATGAGCAAGTGGCGCAAGCACCATCGACTGAGACTGAGAGTGAGTGTTCTCTACCTTTAGAACAGGAGTCTCCTGTCAAGTGGGGTAAACCTTTTGATGAGTTGTCCGTCGAGGACAGGAACCATGTGTGGTTCACGGATGGGTCAGCAAAATTTATTGGAACTACACGGCACTGGAAGGCGGTGTCTTATAATCCGATCACACAGAAACTGTTGAGCACAACTGGTGAAGGGAAGAGTAGTCAGTTCGCAGAGCTCTATGCCGTTTATCAAGTTTTGAAACAGGAGTTACCTGGTGTATGCCATATTTTCACCGACTCCTGGTCCACTGCCAATGGACTGGCCGTTTGGTTACCGACCTGGCATTCCCATAATTGGAGGTTACACTCCAAAGAGTTATGGGGAAAAGAGTTATGGCAAGAGATTTGGGAAATGCTCCCACAGAGTACTGTTACCATCTTCCATGTGGATGCTCACACCCCCATAGATTCTCTTGACAAATTTTTTCATAACATTGCAGATGAGAAATCTAAAATTGCTGAGGCAGTGGTGGACAGACAAGATCCTGATATTGCGGGATTGGCGAAATGGGCACACCAAAAGGCAGGACACTTTGGAGAGAAGGCCACTAGCAGGTGGGCTGCTGATAGAGGAATTTATATTCCCCTGGACCTAATCAAAAATGTTATTCTACATTGTCCCGTCTGTCAGCATATCAGACAGCGTAAAGTACCCCAAATTGTTAGAGGTCATTTACATCGCGGGAAATTGCCCGCTCAAATCTGGCAGATTGATTACATCGGACCCCTTCCCATGAGCAGAAATTGTCAATATGTTTGCACAATTGTCGATACATATAGTGGTTTGCTGGTAGCTTTTCCATGTAAGCAAGCCACCCAATTGAATACCATTAAAACATTAGAATTGATTATGATGTATTATGGTGTGCCATTCCAAATTCAATCTGATAATGCATCCCATTTTCGTGGAAGATTGGTACAGGAATTCTGTGTGGAAAACCATATTGAATGGATCTTTCATATACCTTACTACCCGCAGGCCTCGGGCCTGGTGGAGAGATTGAATGGCCTGTTAAAGGATCAGCTACGCAAATTAACAGATGACAAGTATAAAAAGTGGCGAGACTTTTTACCCCAAGCACTATTAATCCTGAATAATCGTCCTTTTTTAAATGCTGAATCTCCACTTATGCGTTTGTTCCCCCCAAAGGTTGAGACTATGCCTAATGTAATTAATGAAACTGTGATGTATTGGGAAATTACTTCCGGAGCTCTGGCTCCATGCAGAGCGACCCCAGGGTCGGCAGGCTTAGATTTGCATGCCATGGATGACACCGTTCTAAAAAGCAAAAATCGGGTCATCATTGCTACCGGTGTTGGTATTCATATACCACCGGGGAATTTTGGATTGATCGCCCCTAGATCGGGGCTGGCCGTAAAAGGCATCCAGGTACTTGGAGGGGTAATTGACAGCGACTATCAGGGAGAGATTAAGGTACTTCTGCTAAATAGCAGTGAGAATGACTTGCTGATACACCGCACCGACCGAGTGGCTCAATTACTCATTATGCCTGTTTTCAGTGGTGAAATAATGAAAGGCACTGCCCCAACTTTGCTAACTGTACGAGGCCAGAAAGGCTTTGGCTCTACGGATAACCCTGGAGCCAAGATTTGGGTGCAATCGCCTAAGAATCCCCCTGAACAAGCAGAGGTTATTGCCACCGGTCAGGATAACACCATTTTGGTTATGAGGCCAGGGAAAGATAGCTGGGAAGCTGTCCCAGCTAATAAATGTTATTTACGAGAATGATTAATGCCTGTGTTTGGTTCTTTTTCAGATCATTCTTTGGATTGTTGCTGCAGGATGTGTCGGTACTGGACACCGTTCGGTCTACTTCGGAGAGAGAGAAGGGATCCCATTAACCCGGGATGAATTGGGAACCAGAGTGTTGCGTTCCTTCAATGCGTGGGACTCGTCATCGAACTTTTGGACACTGCTGGCGAAAAGAGTAACTGATGCCCCTCACTTCTGTTTGACACCGATGAGATCTGTGCACGATATCTTAGCGACGTGCCTAGTTGCTGTCCCCGCCTCGCTGGAGACGTTAATAAGCATCTTTAACGTTTCAAAGGCTCGTCCGAATATTATTCTGGGTGATTTTGCTACCCATGCATATTGTCCTTTATGTACTGAACTGCCGAATGAGCAACCTCCCATCCAATCCCAAATAACTACGTATAACATTACACAAGGTGATCTATGCTTTTTCCTCACATGTAATCCTAATGCAATTTCTGAATGTCTACGTCTCAAGTTAAGAGGCGCCACTGTTCTCACATCTCATGAACGAACTCTGTGTTTCCAGAGGACACCGACCACATGTGTTTCAGTCCAGAACAATATGACTTGCAATAGTTTGGTAGTTACTCCCAGTCACTATCGTGCAATATTGCTACCTGCCGGATGGCTTTTCTCATGTGGTAATACTTCCTGGCCCTATGTCCCTGCGAACATTTCCGGAGGCCCGTGTGCCATTACTAGACTCAGTTTACTTATGTTCTCATCACATCCAAATGCCAACTCTCGTGTGCTCCGAGATACAACTACGTTACAGGAGGATTGTGACTCATCTTTGCATTTATATTCCAAGTCTGAATACCTTAGTCTAGCTGTTTCAATTATTGGTGTCCCTGCTTTGGCGGTTTATAATGCGAAATCCATTGGGAAAATGGCTTGCTGGATGGTCAAATCTATTAATCATACTTCCACAGTCTTATCTGACTTACTATTAGACGCCCAGGGTGAACGTAGAGCCATCTTGCAAAATAGAGCAGCCATTGATTATCTTCTGCTTAAACATGGACATGGCTGTTCGGACTTTGAAGGCCTCTGCTGTTTTAACTTATCTGATCATACACAATCCATTCGTGCACACATAGATAAATTGCATGACCTAACTAATGAAGTTAGGAAACACATTGATCAGAGCTGGTTTGACTGGCTCTTTAACTGGTTGCCAGACATGAATATGCTACGCCACACATTAGGTGGCATTTTGATTGCTCTTGTTGTTTTAATTTCTATCTGTTGTTTTATTCAGTGTATCCCTTCACTGCTTCAATTCTGCACATCTGGTACTAGACATAGATCAGTTAGTTTTGTTTCATATTATTCTTCCACAGATGTTAGTTCCATTTAGTATATATATAATAGACTGAAGTCAAGGGTGGAATGTACTGCTCGATTTTCCCGGCCTTCCGGTGTTGCAGGGCAATCCATATGACTTCAGTCTCTTTCCATCCGAGTCTAAGGACTGGAGTAGTGAGTAGGGCCTATCTATTAGACACTTGTGACACCATCCCGTGCTCCTACCCTTAGCTCAGGGCCTACACACATAGCCTAGGGGATAGATTCGTTAGCCTTGAGGATAATTTGCTCTATAGTGAGGTTGTTTCATGGAGCTGTGTTGAATTCAGGCCTGGTAGGCCTCAAACGGGAGAGACTCCATCTTTCTTTCTGCTCCGGCAGCCCGGGACCTTTCCAGAGGGAGGGGGATGTTTTAGTTATGAGGTGTTATTCGCTTGGAGAGAACCGGTTCAGGCCGGCCCTTATCGAAGGATTGTATTTTTCTTCATGCCGAAGACACTACATCAGGCCGGCCGGCTGGGAAAGTGTCCTTGGTACGGGGAGGTACAGGAATTTGGTGGGCGGCAGGTTTCGAGCTGGAAATTTCCATGAGGGAATGCACTTCTATATTAGTGAAAGTCTGAGTGAGATAAGGGCACTTGCTTCTAGACCATAGGCGGCATCTGGCCGTTAGCAGAAGAGCTATTACTTATTCCAGGGAAGACTGATGATGAACTTGAATCCAAAGAGGAGAGAGTAGCCGATAAGGACGAGGTTCCAGTGACTCGGAGAGGGAGAAGGGAGCAGACCCACAACTGCAGAGGGGTGACTTCCAGGCTAAGCCGAGGCATAGACGAGAAGGGAACCCAGATGACCATTGAGTACAGGCGACGTACCCTCAAGGTGAAGTCGATCCCTTTTTCTTTGAAGTGTATAACTTAATCTTTTACTTTCCTTGCAGGTTATATATGTATGATGTGTTCCGTAAATGTGCATGTGGCATTTAAATAAAGTATTTAGCTTATTGTACGTTAGCATGTGTTGTGTACTTTTGTATAGGAGGATAGCCTATTCTTTAGTCAGAGTTGCCTTAAAATGAACAGAGGTTAATCCTGGTCAGGTAAGTGGTAACTGGATGAGGGGGAAAACAAGCCCCTCGAACTAGAGAACAGGTTGTGCTCAACTAATAGTCTTTGTGTGATCTGATATATAGTCCCAATTCCCCTGTTGTGTACTAATAGGATGAGCTCGTGCTAAGGCTGCCGTGTAGGTAGGAGATTCTGGGTCTGACTGAGGCCGCGAGATCGTGTGTGTGTCGCTGCCGAATGGGTAGGAGATTCTGGACCTGACCCAGGTCGCGAGACTTTGTGTGTTGCTACCGGATGGGTAGGAGATTCTGGGTCTGACTGAGGCCGCGAGATCGTGAGTGTGTCGCTGCCGAATAGGTAGGAGATTCTGGACCTGACCCAGGTCGCGAGACTTTGTGTGTTGCTACCGAATGGGTAGGAGATTCTGGACCTGACCCAGGTCACGAGACTTTGTGTGTTGCTACCGAATGGGTAGGAGATTCTGGACCTGACCCAGGTCGCGAGACTTTGTGTGTTGCTACCGGATGGGTAGGAGATTCTGGGTCTGACTGAGGCCGCGAGATCGTGAGTGTGTCGCTGCCGAATGGGTAGGAGATTCTGGACCTGACTGAGGTCGCGAGATCGTGTGTGTGTCGCTGCCGAATGGGTAGGAGATTCTGGGTCTGTCTAAGGCCGCGAGACTGTGGTTGCTGAGATTGCGAGGCTGTGAGGTCTTGATATATATATATATAATAGGAATTCCCTGTCCTTAGGTGGTACGTATATATGTGGTTATTTGGGTGTAAAAAGACCCTAGGGAGGGGGTAACGTTCTGTTTTGGGTCAGAAGGGCTCTGTAGAGCGGGTTCCACCCGATCCGAAAACCCAAGCAGAACAACATCCACCAAACGATTGGAATTCAGAATTTAGTGAATTTATTCAAAACAAATTCTTCCAAAAATGGTAGCAAATGAACCAAGTTTCAAGGCAACGTTTTATCATTCTTCATCACATCCTTGAGATGCCACAGCTCCAGTTAGGTATTTGACTGGTCAAACTCAGATTGATTCAGCTAAGTCAATCAAGCCTGAAAAAGGGAAGTTGCCTGTCATTACCTTAATGCTTCTTAGTGACCGCTACAGAGGTAGACCTATGTACACTCTAAATTCAAAACATTCAACAGTAAACTGGAAGATTAGGGGTACGTATTCTGAGCTAAAGTTTGTTTAGGAAGCACAAAATAGTGTCCTATGTTGCCTCAAAATGATTTCTCATGTAATCAGTTTACCATGTTTCAGACAAAGACTGAACCTGTGTTGGTTTTAGCCGATACATCAAAAGAAGCAGTTATCCACTCCTCCCCACCAAACATTTTCAAAATAGCCAACCAGACTCTGATTCTCCATAACTCTGCTACTGTGATACTGACACTGCCTGTCCATGCCCTCAAAAACACTAACAAGTTCAGAAGGTAAATCAAAACTCTGCTTGCTCCCAGACACATAGCTAGTTTGTTATACGCACACATGGTGATAAGCCATTAGTACACAGTACTATCAAAATGGAAGGGTTCCTCTTTTCAGAGACGGCCACCTTCGTTCAATTCTATCATGCTCCAGATTAAGTTGGAGCTAGAAAATATCTTCCACTGGCTGTAAATGACCTGGTAACATGGGCCATAGAGTTAGAAAGTCAATAGCAATCATTGGCTGCCTCAGAGTTGTGTAAAAGCAGACATTTGTTTATAAAAAAAATGTTTCATTTGATGCCGTGCCTGAAAATTCAATTGCTGCCTAGGGCGGAAGTGAGACAATCATAAGCAGAGATTTCTTTGACAAGCACATGCCCCAGGAGAGACAGTACTTGGAGAAGGTGAATCAACAGACTTCTGAGTATGAGTGGTGAGATGTTGTTGGCACTGTGTTCAGCTGGAACTGCCAGCCAGCTTGGATTTCGCTGACCACATTATGAACTATTTGGAAAAAATGACTTGCGTCCTAGTTTGGCAAAGAAAGTGAAAGTAGAGCTTTGTAATTGGCAGAAAGCAAATGGTTCATCTCTGGTCAAACTCTGATCAGTCTTCTGTCCTCCGCCATGTAATAACTGCATGCAGACACAAGCTGGGAAGTTAAGGAAATGTGTTGCATTTTCAACTGCATGCAGGGGACTACCAGCTGGTAGCTCACATGGAGAGAAGTAGAAGAAACATCATCACTAAATTCTTGGTGGACATTCAGTGCTAAGAGGCAGCACAGAAAGGCAACTCTTCAGGGGACGAAATCAAACATCTTCTTGTGGTGGGAATCACTGCACCACCCGATCTCATGATTCAATCCTCACAGTCTGAGGGTCCCCTCCAACAATCTACACCAATAGGTTTTAACCTTTTGACTTCTGTGTTCATCCACTGTATCATAACTGGAATCCACAAACAGCTACTGAGTCATTACTGGAAGCCGGGGACCCTGGCCATTTTTGATGATTTGAACAGCAAGACAATACAGAAACAAACATTCATTAAACAAATAGACAATTGATTAAATATTGTACTTAATTTACAAACAAATACAAAATTAATCATTTATTAAATCTTAATGGTAAGGTTGAAGCTTTCCAAGTTCAATTGAGGACACTCATCCTTTGCACTATATTCTATTTGATGTGCTTAGACTGCTCCCACGAATCAATCTGAGGATACTATCTTAACTTGTGGCTTCCATTTCAAATTCCTTCACATTTACAGAATGTAATAAAATTTCCAATTTTGGGCGAGACCTCGCATCACCTTTTCCCAATGCCGGATTCCACCCTTTGATGGCGGCATGGGCATGACCGATCTTCACCTATTCTACATAGCCACCCGACTTTTAGTCCTCCACCACTGATTCAAGGGAGGATGGTCTGACCGGGCCTACAGAACAGAGCTCAAGGACATGGAGTTCCCTCAAATACAAGCATTCCTATATGGGCGGTCCTGATGGCCTGGGGTGTGGCCCTGAGGCACACGCAGTGGGACAAAAAACTGAGCCAGCACACACCTCTTTGGCTATGTAGGTGGTTAGGAGAGGTGACGGCACCCACGGGGTTCAAAAGATGGGATCATATTGGCATATCATTGCTGGGCGATGTATGGGTGGGCGACCACATTAGGACGTTTCAAGACCTGCAGGGACGATACACCACCCTTCACGCCTCACAATTTTATAAATATATGCAGCTGCGTCATGCTCTTGACACACACTTCTCAACGGTCACAACAATTCCCGAGTTTAGCCTGCTAGAGGCTCAGGTCATGATGGGGAACTTGGGGAAGGGGGGGGGGGGGGGGCGGTATCCCGGATATACCGTACCCTTATTTTTTTGTTTTTGTTTTTTTGTTCCAATAACTTAATAGCCCAACAACACTCGCCCCACCAAGGACCCAGTGGGAGGGATGCCTGGACCCTCTGGAGGAGGAGGACTGGCGTGACACCCTTATGGCCCCTAAGACCATCACCACTTCAGCCAGACTACGCCGAATCCAACTATATTATTTACACACTGCCTAGCTCACCACCGAACGCCTCTACAGAGCAGGTATGCATCCCTCCCCGAACTGACACGCAATGTGGACAGGAACTGGCAGATTTTTACCACATGATCTGGAACTGCCCTCGCCTTGCCTCATATTGGGCTACAATAGAGTCCGAACTCACACACGTCCTGGGTTGGCAGGTCCCTTCTTACGACTCAACTTGGGAGTAATGGATGGCCTAGACGGATCCAGAACGGGCAAATTATTCCTGGGGACAGCCATCACAGTAGCCAAACATGACATTGCCGGGACTTGGGTGCAGTCTAAACCCCCTAGTATAACCAAATGGAGCCAGGGCGTAGATTGATGTGCCACACAGGAAAGACCCCTATTTAAGGCCCGGGATGTTCAAATAAACTTAAAACGTTTGGGGCAAATGACAAACATAGACTGAGGAAAATTGTAAGCTATTTTAAATACACAAATGTACGGTGTATGCGCTGTTCTTGAGAACTGCCACACTCACTTATATTCAGGTAATGCAAACGTATTATGAGGCGTCATGGAACGTTGGTCAAAGTGTCACACTTACTTGCTTACTTACTGGTAAAACCCAATAAAATGGGTTATAAAAAAAAAATCCAATTTTACATTTTGCTTCTTTATTTATATATACGTTACTAATCTGTTACTATCATTTAATTCTCTAAACAGTCGGAGACCCCCTGAGTTTGCGTCGTGGACCCTCAGGGGTCCCCAGACCAAAGGTTAAGAACTACTGATCTACGCCACAGTCAAGAGTCTAGGATTCAATACCCTTTTAATAAGCAAATTTGAGAAGGGATTAAAGCATGCAACGTCCATCATCAGTTAACAAGTCATATACTGTCCATCTCGAATTTTCTGGCAACCAGTGTCATGACACTGCGAAGGCTCGGTTACAGAAATGCTATATTCCTGAAACACCAAGCAAATTTAGAGATCTGCCATCAGATGGGTCAGAACAGGGCAGTGATTGCAATCCATACACGCGAGTCCCGGGCATCAGTCTTCCCAGATATGGAGTCTTTTCCACGGTAAGCTTTACAGAGGCCAAGATCCTCCCTATTTCAGGAGAATTGTTTGTAAACACCAGGTGACAAGGATGAGGATGGCAATCTGCAGCATCTCTGAATCTACCGAGGGACGTTCGTCAAAGGTAGGTCTCTGATGGCAGGGCCGGACTAGGGAATTACCTCCCCGGTGACTCTGAGCCATGGCAGTTTCAAAGGCAATACAAATTCTCCCACTCAGAGAGTCCACCACAAGGTGTGGGTCTGGCCTAAGCTGCCTCATTTCCCCAACCACGACACCCTGAGCAAATACTGCTAAGCGATGTTTGTGGCGTGATATCCAGATGGCACAGAACATATCTCATGCTACAGCACATCTATTAATATGGCCAACGGTTCTTTTTCAAGCTGTTTGCGTGAGCTTTTAAGGTTACTTAATCTGTTTTAGAAGTAATGAGCTACCCCCTGCTTTGTTTCTTTTCAGATGAAAGCCTTCTGTTGGTAAATTTGACATTAAATAAAAGCAGACTGTTTTACTGTTACATCTTTAATCTGTTGTTGAGTTCATGCTTGTGAATTTGCATAAATGTGTTAATAAGTGTTTTTATGTAGCAGAAACCTCTCAAAGTGTTAAAAGGATGCCAAACGCTATCACTATTGTTCTTACTGTGGTACTCATTTTTATCGGCCTCCAATGGCTGACCTACTTCTGGCCCAATAACCCTTTGAGAGCTTACATAAAGTCACAATCGCCCAAAGGCCCGACTGACCTTCGAACGTTATTACAGTACATACAGCCCTGAAATCAAGAAAGCTGACAAACAACAGTGTTAAAAGTGCTTTCCAGTTTTCAAGTGAACGTCCATGTTTGTCCAAAGGAACCAAGGCGCCTCGGTGTATCATGCGGGCTTCAGCTGCATACATTTGTGCTGTTGCATCCGTCATGGCTGCATACCACCGAGAGAGCAATACTCACCCCTATACTGCTAATTTCAGATCCAAGGACAGGCCGCTCGGACGACGAGGACTCCGACCTTGTCTTGGAAAGCTTCACACGTTCAGCAATCTGAGGAAGGAAATTGTCCACAAGTTACTGATTAGGACTGCACGCTCGGGGTGTTTTGCAGAGCGGTGCAAAATGCATCATTAGCTGCAAACCTGCCACCCCCCGCCATTCAAGGTAATTAATGTAAGCTGGCATGCGTGCTCTGGCTAAGGAGACTTAAAATGATTACTGGTTTATCTTGTCACGCAGCCCAAGTTCAGAGCCCCCCGTGGCAGGAGGGAGCCCGGTGAGGCATGTTTCTTCTAGATAAGGGGTGGCATTAGCACAGTGAACAATGGCTCACCTTGGCTATTGGGATGTCATTGCTGCTGCTGCTCGTGCTCAGCTCCCCGGTGCTGGGGTTGATGGGTCGGCTGGTGGAAGTAAGGCGGCCAGGGCTGGACGGACCCGCGGCCTGGACACTCTGCAGCCGTGTCTGCAATTCCCGAACCTGCGTGGAAAGCAAAAAGATACAACTTAGAACTGGATGAGCTTCCACAGAGCACAACAATGTCTTCATTCTCACGGTCCCTGAAATCGTTGCCAACTTTCAACACACCAGGTACTACTGCACACTCAATGTTTTGCTGAGTCCTAGACCGCTCCCCCACGGCTGTGATAAAAACTACAAACAGTATTTATTAGCAGTCTTATATGTGTGGACAAGACCCAATGGATGGCAGAGCTTGTTGTCTAGACAATTAAAGGCACTAATGGTGTCATTCAGATGTGGACAGATGGCGGTAACCACCAGATGTATGACATAGGAGCCCTTAGCTAGCTCTGCTTTCTAAAACCCTTGATCTAGGGATCCATATACCCCAGGACTGCATGGTTACAATGATGGTCGCACCGTCCTACTTAGGGTGGGGAAACCATTACTGATTTTCCCTGCCTGGGTCCCAATACAAGGCATGGTGCATCCGGGCATGGAAACCATCCTGCAGGGAGGAAACTCCCCGTAAGTTATTGACTTCCTCTGCCTGTTTCTCTGACCTTATTTTTGTTGACTTTTGTTGACCAGTGCTAAAGTGCATATGCTCTCTCCTCTAATTCATGCTATGATTGTTTTCTCCATGATTGGCATATTTGATCTACTAGTAAGTCCTCAGTACATTGCACGGTGAGTGCCAAGGGCCTGTATATCAAATGCTACTAGTGTGCCTGCAGCACTGATTTTGCCACCCACACGAGTATCCCAGCAAACATGTCCCAGGCCTGCCACTGCAGTGTCTGTATGTGCAACTTTAACCTGCCATTTGGACCTGGCAAGTGCACCCACTTGCCAGGCCCAAACCTTCCCTTTTATTAAATGTAAGGCACCTTTAAGGTAGGCCCTAGGCAGCCTCATGGGCAGGGTGAAGTACTTAAAAGGAAGGACATGGACTGTGGTGTTTTACATGTCCTGGTAATGAAATGCTGCTAATTTCGTTATTCACTACAGCAAGGCCTATCTCTCTCATAGGTTAGCATTGGAGCAGCATTGTAACATTTTACAAGAGTATCTTCCAATTGGGAGCTGATAGAAAATTGAAGTTTGGTGTCTATGGACTCACAATTTAAAAATACATCTTTTAGTGAAGTTGTTTTTTAAAATGCAGGTCTGAAAATGCCACTTTTAGAAAGCTGGCATTTTCTTACTCCACCCATTCTGTGCCTCTGCCTGTGTCAGAATACACGTCTGGGTCAGGGTGACAGTTGGGCTCTTGTGCATTTACTTTGGACAGTCACACAAAGGGAGCTGAGGTCTGATGGGCCTTCCTAAGCTAGAGTGGTGGGAAGAGTTAACACTGACACCTGAATAGGGATGTGCATGTCCTCACGCAAAGAAGTCTCCACCCCCTGTAGCGTGTCTGGAGCCAGGTCAAGGAAAGACATGGTCCTGTGCACTACAAAGTCTTTCCTTTGAAGTTTGCCTACTTCAAAGGCTGAAATGGTATAAGTACTTGGCCTGTGACACCCTATACTCAGAACACTTCTGGGTTGATGACATTCTGCCAGGAAGAAGCGCCGGAGAGCTGTCAGGAAAGACTGCCATTTTGCTGTTTGCTTTGCTGTGTTGGTCTGCTGCATGCTGCTTATTTCCTGGGAGTGAAAGAACTGGACTTTGCTTTCTACATCCTGCCTCCAATGTTCTCCAAGAGCTTGATTTGAGCTTGCCTCCTGTTAAGTCTCAGAGCCATCAAAGACTTCACCTGCAAACACCTGGGCCCTGCTGCTGTGATTTGTACTCTGCCAAGCGGTGCACAATCCAGTTCCTTGGCCCTTGGAAGTGAGTGCTGGTAAAACAAAGAAGAAAATCCATGCATCGACTCCAAGCGTCGTTTGGAATCGGCGCGACACTGCAAAACCTCAACGCATCGCCGATGTCTGCACTGGAGCTTTACGCTTGACGCAAGGACCGTGGTTTACAAAGCAAGCCCCAGCTTTTCATTGCAGCACCTCCGAAGTACTGCTTCTGCATGAGTCTTGAGCCCCACATCACCGAAGTCCGTGATGCATCGCATCGCCTACTTCAGTGCTGTGGAATCGACACAGCTGAACATGACTTCCGATGCATTGTACCTGGGCGCCGATTCCTTCACTGACACTGCACAGTAGCATAGAATCGAGGTATCGTTACCGCATACAGCACATCACCTCCTCTACCTAGCCGTAAAGAAGCAATGCATCACCTGCTAATTTGAAGGTTCACCTCCCCTGCGCCTGGCATCGTCTTTGATTTTTGATCCACCTAAGGTACTTTGTCCTGGTCAAGCGCATCCATTGATTTTTAAGAACAGCAACTTTATTTAATCTTTGAAAATTCATATCTTGACTTGTGTATGTTGGACTTTTGTCGTTTTGGTCTTGTTTTATTCAGATAAATATTGGCTATTTTTCTAAACTGATGTGAAGTCCTTTTGTAGTGTTTT
Organism: Triturus cristatus; assembly: GCF_964204655.1. Taxonomy (NCBI): domain Eukaryota; kingdom Metazoa; phylum Chordata; class Amphibia; order Caudata; family Salamandridae; genus Triturus; species Triturus cristatus. The sequence continues at coordinate 682,533,959 of NC_140581.1, forward strand.
CACTGTGTTACTGTGTGTGTGTGTGTACAAATACTTTACACATTGCCTTTGGGATAAGCTTGACTGCTCTTTGCCAAGCTATCAAGGGGGTGAGCAGGGGTTATCTTAGGTGTGTAACTTACTTGCCCTGACTAGAGTGAGTGTCCCTACTTCAACAGGGCACAAACCACTGCCAACTAGAGATGCCATTTCTAGCAAAGGCCTACTAAATTTTTGCTTTTTGCAAAAAACTTCTGATTTGGGAGTTTATAAAACAAAAACGAATGCTGAGATGTCAAAAAGAAAAGTGTACTCAGTCAGCATGCAGTTTAGCCTTTTTAAAACAAAATATTTCTTTATTGGCATTTAGCTGTATCTCAACAATAGATCACAGTCATATGTCAGAAAACGTATCAGCACATAAGACAGTGCACATAATATTACAGCAGGATATCAGCAAGCAAAATGGAGATGCAATTTGTGCACAAGCAAACTTCTTGTGTCCACCTCAGAGCAAATATACTAAATAAGGTCATTACATTGCTATGTTATGTTAATATAATTTATAATGCACATGAATCACCCTGGGAGGGGTATTTCAGAGCAGCAAAGCTTATAAGCAGAGGAGCGTGCTGATTAGGCCTAAAATAACACTGTTTTAAGAAATTTCCTAAAACTGAAATGATCTGTGCATTGCTGTATATGAAATGGGAGCTTGTTCCACACACAGAAGGGGAGCCTAGGGTAATGCCAAATATAAAGAGACAAATGAAAACAAAATACAGTTGTAACAACAAATCCCATTAACTGCAAACCAGGACTTTAAGGGAATAGCAGCAGTGGCGTAACATAGGCACCCTGTGGTGCGGGGGCCCCAAGCTTCAGGGGGCCCCGTCAGCACAGTACCCTGGTCTGAGAGCACAAGACTGACTCCGGAGGGGAGCTGCTCCATGTACTTTTCAGGGTGGCCCCCTCAAGTTTCGTTATGACGCTGAATAGCAGAGGCACGGTAACACAGATAAAAATAAAAACAAGGATCATGACAGGAGCATCTGTTTGAGAGTGGATAGGGGAGTAAGGCACACCTCTTGGCTAGCCATAAAGGCCCCCCGGTACAGGCGATGGAGCTGTGATGACTCTCTCAGGGTTCCCCACGGGGTTCACATACAGGGCTGGGTTCAATCTCCGACATCACACACACTCAAGAACTATGCTGGGGCATTCAATTTGTCCTGGAGTTTAGGCACATATGTGTCCCAGAGGTTGGCAGCTCCACCTCCCCCTCGGAGCTCCTGGTCACATGACATGGCATCGGCCTCAGCTGCTTCCCATTTGTGTACTACCCGCAGCCAACATTCGATCAAGGACGGCTGTACAGCCTTCCAGGACATTGATATCAGGCACTTAAAAAGAGCCATGGCTAGGTCTACTGGTTTCACTAGTGTTTGGTGCGTTTAGTCTGTCTGGTGATCCTCAACAGGCATAACACAGGGTCAGGTGGCAACTGCACACCTACCCGTGCTCCATCACCTGCACCCATGCCCGTGTCGGACACCACCATACCATGTGTAGAAAAGTCACATCAGGGTGACTATAGCGCAGTCATAGCAGGGCCACACCAGGATTTTATGGAGTCGGTGCAGTGTAAGGTATGTATGATGCAAGTAGTAAACTTGAGGCGGGCATTGCAGGAGACCCGTTTCACCTGTTCCATGGCCATCCCCCATTGCTTGGTTGCCAGTACAGTCCCCAGGCACTCCTCCCAGCAGAGCTTACTGCGCATTGCATGATCTGCATCTGCAGCCTGTAAAGCTGTGTATAGCATCGTGACTGCCTTTCTACCTAAGCTGTGTGTTAGGATGCACTGTAGCCAGTGGTGGAGGGTTGATTTCTCCTGTCCTACAAGCCAAGTACTTCTAATCTCCAGGATCAGCGCATTATAGGTAAGAAACAGACCACCTTCAAACATTTACACATCCTGCAGCTCCTGAAAGGAACACAGGACTCCATCGTTGTATAGGTCGCCTATGCAGGTCATCCCTGCTTCCTGCGACGATATCAACTCATGTGCCCCCAGCAGGGCTCTCATCCCAGTCACGCTCCAAAGCTGCAACTGCAGGGTATAGGGTGTCGGCCCACATCTGGGCTGCATGCAGCTATTCTAGCAGAGCTTAGCGGCATATGCCAATCTACCCAAGTACCTTGATGGGCCCCCGCATCAGAAGCCAAACCAGGACCCCTACATCGCCCAGCTCCTACGGGACAGCCCTACTCTCTCCCATTGTGTTGCTCACCAGCCATCGCATGGTCCACTGTATCTGTGCCGCAGCAATAAAGCTCGAGGTCAGACACCCCAGACCAGCCTCCATCATAGGGCACTGGAGTGTCCAAATAGATACTCGCTTTCGAGCCCCCTCCCCATATCAAGTCAGAAATTAACCCTCGCAGGTCTCTGAAGAACTCTTTAGTCGAGACCACCTGCACTGCCGCAAAGAAGTATAAGAGCCGTGGAAGCACTAACGCCTTGGCTATGGAGGCCCAGCACCTAGATAACAGGGGCAGATGCGTCCAGAAACCCTGGGACTGATGTATCAACATCAGGGTTCTCCCGTGATTGCCATCCAGGAGGTCATTATCTGCGTGGTACACATTAACATCCAGGTATCAATTGCCTCAAAGCGCTAGGGTAGGTGGCGGTGCATCAGCTTCTCTATGTTGTTTGCGCACTCCACACTGTGTAAGGGAAAAATACAAGACTTGCCCCCAGTTTACCCGGCGGCCCATAATTTCTCCCAAAAGGTCTAATAGGTTGAGTAAGGCCAGCATAGCTTGCTCGTGGTCACATAGGTAGACTAACACGTCGTCTGCATAGAGACAGACTGTGTGCCAAACCGGTCCCACCGCTACGCCCCAGTCTGGGCCCCTCACTATCACTAGTGCACCCAGCGTCTTCATGGCCAATGCAAGAATAATGGGCGATAAGGAACAGCCCTGGCACGTGACTCTGCCAATCTTAAAATTATGTGATATTTGGCACCCTGTTCTCACCCAGGCTGTCGGTGCCATATAAAGCAATTTGACCCACCCTAGAAACACCAGTTCCATCCCTAGGGCCTCCAACACTAGCAGCAAATACGACCACCCTAAGGTGTCGAATGCTTTTTCAACATCTAGGGAGGCCACCACCAGGGGTTCCTCTGCCTCTTCGACAGTTCCCATAATGTGACACAGTTGACGTGTACTACAGTAAGTTGTCCTGTGGAGGATAAATCAAGTTGGGCAAGTGTCGGAAGCAGTGGGAGCAGACGATTAGTGAGCATATTGCTTAAAATCTTATTATCAAAGTTGAGCATTGATAATAGGCGATAAGAGCTCAGCTCTAAAGGATTTCTACCTGGTTTGGGCAATACCACTATGATGGCCTCTCATAAGTAATAAAGCAGCATGCCTCTTTGGTGCGCCTCCTGGTAAATCCCCAGTAGTTTGGGGGCAAGGGTGAGTGACCCTGAACATCCCATAATAATCCGCAGGGAACCCGTCAGTTCCCGGGACTTTGTTCTGGGCCATCTAACGTATCGCCGCCTATTTCTCCTCGATTTGTAAGGGGTGTTCTAGCTCCTGGAATTGCAGAGGGGCAGGCGGGGAAAGGTGGCCTCCTGAATAAAATGGCGGACCTGGTCCGGCAGAGGGGAAGAGAGTACCTCGTAGTATTGGACTAAGGCCTCATTTATGTTCGCCTGTGTGTTTGTGTTTCCAGCAGGAGTACGAATCACTCCTATGAGAGTCCGAGGTACTGCTGAACGCAGAAGCCATGCCAAAGTGCATCCTGGCTTGTCACCGTCAGCATGCTGGCAGGCAAAAGAGGACTTAAAGTCTATGTTATTCAAGCGGTGCGACTCTTCCCTATATTGTCTCAGAAGCTCTGTCAGACACACACGAGCGTGACCACCACCACTGCCTCTAATTCAGTCACCTGAAGGCGCCTCCAGCTCTAAGACGCTATGGAGCAGGAAGGACTATTCCCCTCACGTGGTCTTACTACAATGACCTCGCATGACAACTTTCATTGGGTCCCATTATATACCTTTGGAGTCCACTGATCCCTCATTTTCCTCACGCAGCTTAGCCCTGAGTGCATCCTCTGCAGTTGTGAATGCACTAAAGGCACAGAGATCCCTGTCTGGCAGGTGGGAATGTCTCAATATGATGGCCTGAGGGTAGAAGACTGGACTACACTGATCTTGCAGGCTGTCCACCAGGCTCAAAATGACTCTACAAGGCATGTCAATGTAGTTACATGAACTGAGAAAAAGAGTATCAAAGTGCATCACTTTGAAAGAAAAAAAGGAGAATGGAGCAAAGTGAAGAAAAATCGTAACTACAGGAATAAAACTTTGTTGCCATAAATACTTGAACCACTAATAAATAAATAAATAAATAAATAAATATGAACAAAAGAAGTGGGGCTCCGGGTCATGACTTTTGTGATGATTTCAATAATAAAAGTGCAGTAGAGTGATAAACCAGCTTAGCTTACGTTAAAACAATCCTAAAAATTCATTAAAAAACAAGATTAAAATGATGCTGTTCTTAGGTGTTGAAAAAGGATTAAAAAAGAACATTTAAAAATAAAATAAACACTGAAATTCACCACTCATAGTTTACAGAGCTAACTATTAAATTAGATTTTGAGGCATTTCAGATTATTGAAAAACATATAATTAGGGCTCCTGGTTTTATGGTATTTATTGTTTTGCCATTTCCGTCTGTATTTATCCATATTTATTTTTTCAGCATTTTATCTGTATTTATCCACATTTATTTTTCCCACAAGTAAAAGACGACGCTGCAGCTAGTATTTTTCCACATTTATTTAAATTGACAAGAAGTGTATTTGTGAGGGGGTGGGGCAAATTTTACTATTTTCGTTGGAGCATTGAAAACGACTTTTCTTGAGAAGCTATCACCAACAGGTGTGTGTGGGGGGAAGGCAGTTCATGGGACTTTATTTCTTGTTTACTTATTTAAAAAATGTATCTATTTAAAAATTATATAGACTGGTTAATTGTAATTCTAAGTTTGTTTTGCCATGTTGGCATAGTATCCAACTTAATTAACTAAACTGAAACTGCACGCTCAATAAAACATTAATAAATCCTGCTGTAGTGTGGGAAAAAAACTAGGGAAAACGTATTGGCTTTTCTAGGCAAAGTATATATGAGATACATAATTTTATGTAATGGTTCATTGTGCATTTGAGATGTAATACAGTCCTGCACTGCAATGCAAGTGATCTATAGGAGGTGGAATGATACAAAATAACAGCCTATGGCCAGAGGTGAGAAGGAAATGGTCTTCACCTCAGTCTGTTTAGATTTTAAATATTTGGTAACAATAGGTGTATAATTGGGGCACTGTTAAGCCGGGCCTAAAAAGAGCATATCTGGGCTTACTAACTGCATAATGTCTTCTGTACATAGGTAAGGGTGTCATAGCATAAGCACCTACAGGGATCAGCGTTCATACTTGGGACAAGTACTGAGAACAGAATGATAATGATAGCTAGGGGTGTCCTTCCCTCAAAACACCTCATCACAGTAGCAACAAGACACTTTCGTACTAATCCCGGCTTCCCAACTAGGCCGTATTTCCGTGCTCCTGGGCAAGTCACTTCGGCTCCATACCTCCCCTGACGAAACTCAGTTAATCTATTGTAAAGGGCACTTAAAAGAAATCTTTCCCTTTTAAATAATTTGGATATGGGAACTGGAGTACGGAGGAAAATAACGTTATGTCTGTCATGATGTCACCGGACCTGTAACTAATTAAACATCTGTTTTTTCCCATGAGGCTGAAAGCATGCTTCACACGTCTTAGGCACGGCGACCTTTCTCTTTCACAATACCTCCTCCCTACGTTGTGTGTGGCAGCCCGGACTGAGACTGCTTCCCGTGCACACACAGCCGCACCCGAGTACTTCACAGGTCTTTAAAAGACCTTTTGCTTGTTAATGTGGCTTTGTTGTTTTTCGCCCCTTCTTAGAGCCCCTGCAGCTCCACTCTGCCACGGATGGCCGCATTGCATTCACCGACTAGTGATGTCCCGCATTACACCTATGGTAAATTTGGCTTGGAAACAGACGACACCTGCCCCCGACATCCGAAGCCACCGGGTGCGTAAAACTTTCTCTGGGGACTCAACCTCCACTGCAAAAAAGTACTGTCACACAATGTCATCAACCGATCCAAACCCTGCATGATGACTCAATCTCACCTCAGAGGAAGCAATGCAGCATCCAGCCAAACCAGCGTCCCCCAACGGACAAACAAACTCTGCATGCATGCCAAGTGGCGCTGGACGGCATTAGGACACAGAGCCCCAAGAGACGATCCGACTCCACCCGATGAAAACCCACAATACTAGCCAACAACACCATCCCCTCACTGCAGTTAAAAACAGCATGGGGTCCTGCACTCCAATCTCATGCACTGATTGCCGCCTGCTGAGTGCACCTCCATGTTTCTATGGATGTGAAGCAGTGAGCGCCGGAGTTCACCACAACCCAATAGACATGCGTCGATTCCACGGCCTCCGAAAGACTGCATGCACCCACCAGGATACGAACCGGTGACCCAACGTCAGGCGCGCAGTGCCCATTGGACTCAAAGGGCTTCAGCCCCCTCCATCCTGTCTGGCAGCCCGGGCTGAGACAGCTTCCCGGCACCCAGCTGCACCAGAGCACTTCACAGGTCTTTAAAAGACCATTCGCTTGTTAACGAGGCTGTGTTTGAATACTGATAACACCAGAGGCGATTGCTTTGTGAGCAATCACCATACCAATCCTGTTTTCAACTCTCTGCTGGAGCATGGCAGCTCCGCAAAATGTGCTAGTGTTTTCCCGTTTTTACATATAAATACAGACAAAGGAAAACTTGTTTTCCGTCTGTATTTATATGTAAAAATCCGTTTAAACGGAAAACCGGGAGCCCTACATATAATGTAGTGTGCCCCACTTGGAGGTGTTTATCTCACACTGGTGCGGTAAGCATGGCTCTGAGGTTATATGTCATTGTGCCCACCCAAGGAATGAGGTTATATTATTTTTCTATAATACGGAGGGTTGTCCATAGGGCCTTGCAGAAGGTGTCTTTTCAATGGCAAACATGTACCTGTCAACCTCGTGACTCCTGTGAAGTCTTTAGGAGGGTAATCCTATTAAGGTGAATACAAATGTGGCCACAGGTATAGCACAGTGAATTACTTGAAGTCCACCAACCCTACAGGAAGATGTCAAAATAATTGGATGATGTAATCATGGATGTCATCAATTATGTAATTTGAGACGTCATCAATGATGTAATTTAGAATGTCATGCGTGATATAATACGTGAGATCATAAGGAGTGCATGGGGGTAGTGCAAGTATGAGTTAGCTCAATAAACTATAACTGGTGAATTAGAATTTTTTTTAGTTTTGAAATGTTAGTTTTTATCTTTTTTCAACACCTTACTATTACGTAAATAAACCTTTGTTTTTTCCAGTGAATTTGTGTTTCTAAGATAAGCTTGCATTACCAAACTTAACTATAATGTCACTAACTTTTTTTCAGTGAATTTCCGTTTTTTTTCTTCATGCTTAGCCTGTGGCACGGCCCTGCGCCCTACCCTCGCGGGCACCCCTACTGTGCATGGTTAAAGGCCATGTGCAGCAGTGGGTTTGGATGCCACAGGCCAGGCCCTATGCCCATTCTCTGCTATGCACTACCAAAAACCGTGTGCAGCAGGAGCTTGGGCGCAGGGCCAAGCCTCCTGTGCAGCTTGGATGATACTGCAGTACTATAGGAGTGAAGCTTGAGTGGCAGCTACCATAGGAGTAGCATAGTACGTCACAAGAGGGCTGTGCTGGGTCCTGTGGAAGTACCAGGAACAAATATTTTTTTTTTTAAGTGTCTGAGGTTCATGGTGTCCCTACTTTGCTTCCTTTTACAATATTTGTAAATATTTTTAACATTTTCAGGAGTCCTGTAATGGTGGGTGTAAAATGTTATTTATTCTAGGTCGCGGCCAGATAGTCGGCTCGCTCTATACCTGCAGTACAAAATGGTTGCTGAGAGAAATATCTCCCTGGGCTAATCAGAGGGCCCTGATCTTTTTTTCTTCTATACCACAGAACTCCAACAGGACCAACTGCCCAGATATACCTATCTTTTTAACCCCGTCAAACCCAGCCCGAGCACCTCTGTAAACTCAAATTTCTCAAAAAGCGCTGAACAGTGGTTAAAGAAATAAGAGTGCAAAAAGAACAATTGATGGACAGAATGCAGAACAATGCCCTACATTCACCCTAGTGCAGAGATCTATCGTTTTTGCTCACCATGCCATTCCAGTTTGGACCCAGCCATATGCAAATCAGTTTGACCCTGCACGCAATAGGAACAGTCCAGCCCGAACTGCCAGGCCAGGTCCTCCCTGGACTGGAAACAAGCATCCTAGGACCGGTTTTGAGGTTTCACCCCTCATCAGCCAGGATTCCAGTGGCATGGAGAGCACGGGACCCACGTCTGAGTATAGCCATCCCACTCGAGGTGACAAATGCAAAAAGAACAATTGATGGACAGAATGCAGAACAATGTCATATATTCACCCCAGTACAGAGATCTGGGACTAAATCCAACTTTTTTTGCTCACCATGCCATTCCAGTTTGAATAAGTTGGAAATAAGAGTTTAATGTTTTTGAAATAAGGATAAAACTGTTAAAAGATATGGCAAATTTTGAAGTTCAGCCGAACTGAACCTAACAGTAGGTGCAATACATCAGTAGACACAACATCCAGAAGGGGATAGTGCTGTTTAAGTTTTGAGGAAGTACCCGGTGATCAGTGGGGCACACTAAAAAACTATACACTAAACAAAAGGTTTTCACCAAGAAAGACATCAACAGTAAACAATAGGAGTGCTGTGATTATTAGTATCAAGATGCACACTGGGTCATCAATTATTTTCATGAACGCCATTTTTCTGCTGCATCCTGACCCAAATCCCGACTGAAGCATATCTAGCAGGTTATTTTCTACTGTATAGATTTTGAACTCAGTCTCTGTGCAGCTTTCTAAGGTTTAAGCTGAGAATACTAAATTAGAGACCAGACAGTAGTTGTTGTTGTATTCAGGATCCGCTCCATGCGTTTTGTTGTTTAAGGAGACAGCTGCCTATATTCAGTGTTAGGAAATGTTGAGTTCTTGCAAGCAGTCCCTGTTAAGAAATTGGGCTATTATTTGTGAAGGATGTGAGTCCTTCACAATAATTGGTCCACAATTATCTTATTACTGGGAACCAAGAACCCCTTTGTTGTACTCAACTCTCTCAGGGTAACGAAGAAGGGCAGTCCAAGGCCTACTCAGTGGATGTAGTGTGAGCTAGCAATCCTAATTTGCTGGCATGCAATAACAACAACATTCAATAAGTTACTGTCCAGGCGGTTCTTTTCCTTTGGGAAAGGAAAAGGTACTTTTATTACACACACTAGTAAATTCTATGCATTAAATCACAAATATCTACATCAGGTAGATGGGAATACCTTTAAAGATATTCTAAAAGCACATCTCTTCTAGGTCCTCAATCCCATAGTAATAATACCTAACACTTATGCAAGATGCACCACCACAATTAACAGGGGTATCATTTTAAATAAGGTAGGCCTACTAGCTTGCTCAGAATGTCGCCACATTAGAAAAAACAATCATGTATCATGTTTCAACCTCGTAACACCATAAAACTCAGTATGCACATTATTAATACTTCATAGAAGTCATTAAGATGGCAAACATTCATTGTTCAATATCATTGTCACTAAAGCATGTTGATTTCAAAAATGTGTTTCAGATTCTCGCTTAACAAAGTAATGTCGTGTAGTTCCTATATAACCTATACAGGATCTGCGCGTTTGGATAAACTGTGGGATTGGTGGCAGACTGATTCCGTACACCCCCATCGGGTATGTTAGCCTGTCTGTATCAGCTAGCTCATAGTGCCACTAGAATCTCCTCTTATTGGGGAGAGAATAGTTCTTGGCAACCTCAGAACATGACAACCCTGATCTCTCAGAATCGTGGAAACAATATCCTACCTTTCGCTCAGTCACTTGTGCTCACTTAGTTTGTCTCAGAGATACACAGAATAAACATACTGGGCATTTGTCAATAAGAATTTATTGAACAGTTGGATATTGGATATTGGATAGGTATTTATAGAGCGCAAACGTTCGTTCCGGAAGGAGCATCATGGCGCTGACAAACCAATGACCAAATCACAAAGAAGGTAGTGGGGGGCTAGATGGCTGCTTTGGTCCAGTCATCAGAGAGATTAAAAATCCACGTTTTGAGATGTTTCCTAAATGGCTTTTCAAGCGTCTGAAATCTGAGATGCCTTGGCATGCTGTTCCAGGCTCTGATAGCCAGGGAACTAAGTGTTTTACCGCCTTTAGACTTCAGATTGAATTTGGAGGGGGTCATGAGGTTTTCTTGTGAGGATCTGAGAGAGCGGCCCGGTGTGTAGTGGGGGAAGCGGCTTGACAAATATGCTGGACCGGATTTGTTGAAGGCTCGGAAAGCTACAATGAGAATTTTAAAGAGTATTCTCTTATGCAAGGGGAGCCAATGTAAGAATTTAAGAGCAGAGGAGATTGAGGATTTGTCTGGGAGTTTAAGGACAAGGCGCGCAGCAGTGTGTAGGACGCCTTGAAGTTTCAATCGGGTGGACTTTTTGGTCCCTGCCAGGAGGCCGTTACAGTAGTCCACTCGAGAGAGTATGAGGGCTACCGCGATGGTCTTTCTGGAGTCGAGCGGGAGGAAGTCAAAGAACTTTCTCATGGACTTTATGATGCCGAAGCATTTACCTGCTTCGGTCGTGGCGTGGGTATCGAAAGAGAGATCGGAATCAAAAATAACTCCGAGGTTTCTGGCTGATGAAACTGTCTGAGGTGGGGCAGCGGAATTATCAGGCCACCACAGGGCGGGGCAAAAAGAAGCGTTCTTACCAATGGGCAGGATCTCGGTTTTATTCGAGTTGCAGCGGAGGTGGTTTGCGTCCATCCATTGAAAGACCGCTGTGAGACAGTGCTTAAGATTGAGTTCGGCCGTGTTTGAATTGTCGTCGATAGGGATGACAAGCTGGGTATCGTCGGCATAAGACGTGACGGTTATGCCGAACGATTCTATGAGGGTAAGCAGAGGGATGAGATATATATTAAAAAGGAGGGGACTCAGAATGGAGCCCTGAGGAACTCCACAAGAGACCATTTTTTCTTTTGAATGGAAGGGACCCAGTGTGACAGTTTGAGACCTGTCGCAGAGGAAAGAACTAATCCAGGCTAGGGCCGAGTTTGTAACGCCGATGTCCTTGAGTCTGTTAAGCAGAATGGAGTGAGAAATGGTATCGAATGCTGCCGTGAGGTCAAGAAGGATCAAGATGGCCTTCTTCCTTTGATCTTGGAGGGTTTTGATGGTATCGGTCAGCTCGATCAAGGCGGTTTCGGTAGAATGTTTAGACCGGAAACCGGATTGTTGGGGGTGAAGGAGGTTGTGAGTGTCAAGAAAGGACTTGAGCTCCTTGTGGACTAACTGTTCAGTTATTTTGCCTAGTGCAGGTAATAAGGTGATGGGACGGAGGTTAGTTAGGTCGGAGGGGGGTTTGTTTGCCTTTTTCATGAGAGGTTTAACCACCCCTTTTTTCCAGGAGAGGGGAACAGAACCAGTTTTGAGGGAGAGGTTGACTATTTCATTAATGATAGGATTGACTTCATCAATGATGATATGGAGGATCTTGGGGGGACAAGGGTCAGAGGGGGAGCCAGATTTGCATGAAAGGATCGCTTCTCTGGTCTGAGTCAAGGTCACCGGGGTAAAGTGGTAGAGACTGTTAGCGATTGGGCGAGGTTGGTTTAGATCCAAGATTGAGTGCACAGGGGGGGGAGGGGGGAAGTTTTTATGGATGGAGGAGATTTTTTCATCAAAGTAGTCAGAAATCTTGTCACACAGCTCTTGGGAAGGGGGGATTTCTGGTTGAAGAGCTTTAGGTTTGGTGAAAGATTTTACTATGGAAAAGAGGGTTTTTTGTTTTTGACTGGCCTCTTTAATGGCGTTTACATAGTATGTTCTTTTTGCTGATTTGATTGTTGAAAGATAATTTTTCCTCTGCAGGATGTAGTAGTTACGATCATCAATGTCGTAGGATCTACGCCATTTGCGTTCAGCTTTCCTGCAGAGTAGGTGAGCGGCTGTTAGATCAGGCGTGTACCAGGGGGCTTTAATTTTCGATTTTTTTAGGGTATTGCCTTTGTTATTCGGAGGGCATCGTTTTGAGATTTCGTGAGAGAGCCAGTTGTTGAGACATACTGCATCAGTATCGATGTTACCAGAGGAAGAAGGGGTAGTGATAGGAGAGAAGGGATGGGAACTGAAACTTTTCTCGACAGTTTTCCAATTAATAGAGTGAATGGGTTGGCGAGTGCGTTTTATGCAGGTAGGCGGAGGAACGCTTGAAATGTGGAAGGGGATCAAACAGTGGTCAGTCCAAATTTGGGGGGTGGGGGACAAGGTGGTGATAGACGGGAAATTGGAACAGACACCATCCAAAGTGTGACCAAGAGAATGAGTAGGCAATTTGACGGTTTGTTGCAGCTTAAAGATGTCTAGTGTCTGCAGAAAATTACTGGTAAGGGGGTCGAAGGATTTTTCGAGATGTAGATTAAAGTCGCCCAAGAGGGTGAAATGGGGGTAGCGGAGTAGGAAGTGTCCGAGGGCTTCGTGAAGGGAGTCAAGGAACTTCGCGGCATTGCCGGGTGGGCGGTAAATCAAACCCCCGGAGAAGGAAAGGGTTTGACTAAGTTTAATGGAGAAACCTAGCCCCTCTGTATCCGTAAGAGGGTCGAGGCAGAAGGTGTGGCAGCTAAAGGAGTTCCTCAGGATGAATGCAACACCTCCTCCTCTACCTTTCTGTCTGTCCTGTCTGTGAAAGGAGTAGCCAGGGGGGAGGGCGATGGCTATGTCTGGGTTACTGTCTTCAGTAAGCCAGGTCTCGGTGATAAAGAGACAATCTAGGTCATGGTCAATGATGAGGTCGTGGATATCCTGACTATGTTTACACAATGACCTAGCATTTACCAGACCGCCTGTAAAGTGCGGACTGTTGGGGAAGGTTGGCTGTTTGGAGGCGAAGTTGAGAGTCCAACGACAATTGTTACAGCTGGTGGAGCCGAATACATTAGCAAGATCAAGCTTGCAGGGGCAGTCAGATCTACCTTGGAGTTTGAGGAGGACGTTGGGAGCGTACCTGATGGTTGGAGGAATTTGGGCAGGGGTGCCTGCGCCTGGCGCGGTCTTGGCGCGGACGGGCGCAGACGGGCTTGCCTTAGGTGCGCCTTCGGCGCGCAAACGGCGCTCCCGCTGCGCTCGTCCGCTGCGCGTTCTATGCATGCACATTTGTAGAGAGAGGAATGGGACGTGGCCTAAAAAGGGGGCGGAGTCAGCGCGCACGCCGCTGGTGATGGCGGCTGCTGGCAGAGAGCAGAGAGGGGCGCGACCAGCTAGTAATCAGCTGTGCGCACGGTAAGTGTGAGCGCTAATTAGTGCCTTGTTATTTTAAAAACACATAGGATTTAGTGACACCACACAGAGCAACAAATGAAGGAAAACGAGCAGTTTTAAAACAATAGAGTACCTCCAGCTCCCGGCTTCCGCCTCAGGACTGGGTCAAAGGTTTACTGGCTGCCGCTTGTAGTCAGCGGTTTAAGTACGCCGATCAGGGGGCGTGGCCTAAAAAGGGGGCGGAGTCAGCGCGCACGCCGCTGGTGATGGCGGCTGCTGGCAGAGAGCAGAGAGGGGCGCGACCAGCTAGTAATCAGCTGTGCGCACGGTAAGTGTGAGCGCTAATTAGTGCCTTGTTATTTTAAAAACACATAGGATTTAGTGACACCACACAGAGCAACAAATGAAGGAAAATGAGCAGTTTTAAAACAATAGAGTACCTCCAGCTCCCGGCTTCCGCCTCAGGACTGGGTCAAAGGTTTACTGGCTGCCGCTTGTAGTCAGCGGTTTAAGTACGCCGATCAGGGGGCGTGGCCTAAAAAGGGGGCGGAGTCAGCGCGCACGCCGCTGGTGATGGCGGCTGCTGGCAGAGAGCAGAGAGGGGCGCGACCAGCTAGTAATCAGCTGTGCGCACGGTAAGTGTGAGCGCTAATTAGTGCCTTGTTATTTTAAAAACACATAGGATTTAGTGACACCACACAGAGCAACAAATGAAGGAAAATGAGCAGTTTTAAAACAATAGAGTACCTCCAGCTCCCGGCTTCCGCCTCAGGACTGGGTCAAAGGTTTACTGCTAGTGTAGAATAGATGAGCTGCGACAACCATTAGACAGTAGCAGAGATTTATGATTAGAAGTACTATGAAAGTAAAAGGATGGTACAGTTCTACCATCTTGCAGTAGTCATGAATATATACAAGTACATAAAATACATGATAAAAGGTGCGTACTCCTACAATGCCTCCCTAGCTAGATGTACCTAAATGTACCTAGCATCTGTGTAGGTGTAATGCCAAGAATCCCTCTAGGATCTAGTCAACCCCATTACCTGAGAATGAGAGAATATGGGACCCTGTCCTGGTCTCGAGTTGGACACCCCGCAAGGGATGTTAGACCACTGTGAGCAGGAGTATCTGCATGCAGGAACCTCAGTGTCTCTGGTCAGTGTGTCAGCCGGGAAGTCTCGATCTCCTCTGTCCTTCTAAGCAAGATGTGATGTATATAAACCCATAAGTCTCCCCAGAGGTCCTACCTTGCTGTGTTACTGTGTCGGCCTAAAAGATGACGTCGGGCCTGAACTTTATACAGAGATATTATACAGGAGATGGTAGTCCTGCTGTGCTTCCAAGAAACCTCATGCATAATGTATGAGATGTAAACTAGGGGGAAAACCCGCGTTCTGAATGCAGTGTCGTATCTAGGTAAAAGGTCAGTCCCTAAGAACCGTTATGTATGTAATGTAGGGAAGAATACAGGTGAAAGGTTGCAATGTTACCTGCGCCAATATAGGGTACCTATATGGAATACAACAGTACAAGCCACAAAATGCAGCCATAGGACCAACCACAAGAGTTCCGCACACACTAGAGCTCAAGAGCCAAAGCTCCAGCCCTGGGAATGCTTGAAACAAAATTAAGCCCATGCAGGGCATTATGAGTTGCGTGAGATCCGGGGAAGTGAATATTAATGAGTGGATTCGCCCGTTCTCAAGTACAACTAGTGATTTTGTGCCTCCCTCTTTAATCTTTGCAGCTGGGGGCCCCGGTCCCATCCCAGGCATCCACAGCCTCAGGAGATCATTGGGTGTTGCGAGGGGAGCACCAAGGCCCCCCTGCGTTCACACCGGCTACCTGCACGCAGCTCCTATCCTCTGCATTTCTTCATGCTCCCATCGGGCAGGAGCAACCTCTCTTCCTGGCTCCCAGCCACTGTGGGAGCTAAGCTGTTTCCCCTGCCGACAAGGAGTGTGGGCAAGGCAGCAGAATGCCAATGTGACCCGCTTCACCAAACACAGGCAATTTGAGGAAGGTAACGTGCCTGGCTGCAGTTTTCCTTTAGCAGCCCCAGGGGATGGGGTCCCCAGGCCAGAAGTTTGCTCGGTAAGGGGGCCCCCACACATGCCCCTGCCCCTCATCCCAGGAAATAATTAACTAAGAAGATGCATGACACCCGATCCCTAGCCCACCTCGGGGGTACTTGAAGAAATAGCAAGAGAAACCCACTGTTCACTTTTCAGGTTTCTTTAATCTTTAAAGTAGCATATCTCTGGCCCACTAGGACCACTTTTTTCTTCATTCTAAGGGTGTTTTGATATTGGTAGCCAGCTCTAGCCACCAATATCAAAACACCCTTTCTTCAGGCCTTGTGGCCTCTAAATGGCACTTTATTCAGGAAGATGGATGTTTACTGCTCCCCGCACCAGACCGGCCCTGTGCCTGTGTTCCTGAGGATCTCTTCTGCTTAGGGGCATCTTCCACAGCCAGCAAACTGAACTCCCTCTCTGTCGCACTCCCCAGGCCCCATGGCTTCCTGTCCATCTTGCAGGGCACCTGTGCATCAGCAGCGGAGTCAAAGACCAGTCCACAGAAGTCCTAGGGGAGCCACTCTGGACCTCCAACCACGAACAATGAATTTACCACCAATGAGACTCAGGCAGTGAAACTCACTCACATTAAATGTTCAAAAACCAGCTAGTGAACTGCTAAAAATCCTGGTGGACTAAATTGGTGGAACTTATTTCCTACAGTCTCTCACTTGGTTAAGCGCTCTAATTTAGACAGATTTTTGCACACATGCAAGGATGCAGAAAAAACACTTGAGCCTAAACCAGGGCACCTCAGAATTGTTCTTTGTAATATGCAGCTTAACATCACAGCCATTAAGTCTTTCCACAACGCTTTATTTTTGTCATATATTCATTGACATTCTAAGCAACTTAAAATTTTAAATAATATTTAACATGTAAAGTGTTTCGCCTTACAGGCATCGCTAATAAAGACATCACTTACAGCAACAAAAAAATAGATGTCTCAAATAATGATTGACATGTAGAGCCCTGAAAAACATTTTGTCAACTGTACAGTCGTGTTCAAGTTTATAGTTCAACATGTCAATCACTGTCCCATGACACCCCTTTCTCCCGTTTCTTAGATCAATATGATAATTGCTGACTCCACATTTCAAAGAAAATATTTTGTCTATATCCTGCTTCTAGCTAGCTATTCAAAGTCACCGGGTGTAGTGCAGACCTGAGCATGATGACACACTATATGCCCAGCCCCTTAGTCCCTGTTAAAGGAATCATCTTTAGGGACTTGTATTAGTGGCGTGCCCCATGGCTACACTGCATCTGAGTTGCCCATTCTCCTTTCTAGAGCCTTCACTGACACCCAGGTGGCTGCAGAAAACGGCTGGGGCTTATCACGGCCAATGTTTGTCTAACATTGACTTCGTACCCTAATGCATTATTGGTTGGCCACTACTCATGGTTTCATTTACCTATGCAACTGCGCGCTTTGAGGATCTTTTATGACTTTAAGAAATACGTACCAGTCTCCCAATCCACTTACTAATCAACGGTAAACCTTTCTCCACTTTTCAATCGTAGTTCTTACTTATTTCCTACATGACGATTTGCGTGGAGCCTTGAAAAAGTAGCATTTTTGACGAAATACGTGTCAGCTTGCAGTTATTGTATACAAATCAATCAAGCTCAATGTGAATGCTTGGAACAACTTTGGAATAAAACTTCTGGGCCATAAGAATTGACTTTCTTCTAACTCTTTATGTAATGGACAGCACGTCGGGATTATTTAGTTTCTATTTTGGGAGATTATGATCGACTCACACCCTAGTAGTAGAAGGGTGTTTTGATTCCATGTGATCACCGTAATTTATTACTGTGGATCACCACAGGTACTTGACCCAAAGTTTGAAGGTTCTGGCTGTGCGGTTATTCAACAACAGCTATGAGAGTGTTGTATATTTGACCACACCACTCAACTCTATGCCACTCTACGCCACTCCACTCCTCTCTACCCTATGCCACTTTACTCTGCACCACTCTATGCCACCCTAATCTATGCCACTCCACTCTTCTCTATGCCACTTTACTCTTTGCCACTCTAAGCCACGTCACTCTACGACACTCCACACAATGCCACTCCACAATACACAACCCTACTCTATGCCACTGTACTCTACGCCACTCCTCTCTATACTAATCTACTCTATGCCATTCTACTCCACGGCACTCCTACGCCAACCTACTCTACACTCCATGCAACTTTACTCCATTCTATGCCACTCTTCTCTATGCCACTCTACTCTACACCATTCTACTCCACACAAAACCACTCAATCGCACTCTATGCCACTTCATACAACTCCAGTATACTCTTTGCCACTCCACACCACTCTATTCTATGATACTCTATAACACGCCACTCTACTCCATACCACTCTAGTCTACACCATTCTATACCAATCTACTCTATGCCACTCTACTCTGCGCCACTCCACCCTAAGTAACTTTACGCCACTCCACCCTCACTCTATGCCACTTCATTCTATATTAATTTACTCTAAGCCTCTATAATCTATGCTAGTATGCCGGGGTCCTCAGACGTCCCCCTACAACTCTCCGTGTAATGTATTTCAGTAAGTTGGTCTAAAAGACGTCGACCGTCTAGCAGGTGACATATGTGTGACATTGTCTAATTTGAGGTCCCTAAGCAAAAGTAATGTGCCATTTGTGTCCTTAAGATATGCCTGCATAGTTTTCACTGTTTTGATCCAGTAGCGAATCTATACCAGTGCCCATCGGCCTGCCTTCCTTATGGGAGGTGTCTTATTTTTGTTGATTTGTGGGAGGCACAAGAAGTATCAGGGCATTTTCAGCAATTAGGAATTCAAGTTCTTGTTTAGAAATTTAACCTGCCAATTTTTCCTTTTTAGTCACTATTGTATTGTTAGTTTATTCAGTAGGGGCTGCTGATAATTTGTATAAGTCTTTTGTTATCTGCTAGGATTCTATGACATGATTGCATACAGTTGTAGTGAAGTATTATGGAATTAAGAGTAAGAGAGTTGGATACTTCAACTGATAGGTTTATTAGCCACAGCTGCTGCAGTCCCAGAGTAACTGTCTCACATGGAATCTCTCCACTCCAACCTCATCAGTACATTCCACATTCCAATGACATAACACCATGTCATTGGAATGTATGCTAGATCACCACAACAGTGTCATAGGGAACTTGGCTGGAGGGACTGGTGAACTGGATCCCAGCTGAACGTTAATTAATTGCCTATGGCGTCTTCTTTCTGTAGGTCTGCAGACGAAATGTTCATAAAAACAAAGAATAGCACAAGCGAGTGCTGTGGGGTGGCATGTGTGGTGCAGGAAACAAAGAAAGAGAAATGCTTAAAATAAGGCAAAACCCCAGAGAGAGACAGAAACAAATAGAAAAAACAGAGCATGAGAGTGAAAGGTCAGAACGAAAAAATAAGGATGAGAGAAAAAAGAATAGATAGAAAACAAATGGGGAAAGAAAGAGCTGGAGGAGATAGGGATGGTGACTGGGAGGCAGAAAACGTGATAGAACAGAAGGAAAAATGTGAACAGTAGGATGAAGTGTAAACAATTAATGGATGGAAGTCTTAAAGGATGGGCAGATGGCAGGATGAAGGTTAGATGGAAGAGTGAAAGGATTGACAGGTGAAAGAGTGAACGAAAGGAAAGAAGAATGAACATTTCGAGACAAGTGGATGGACAGACAGATAGGCACATGGATATATTGATGGGTGAAAGCATGGATGGATGGATGGAAAACGTATGATTGGATGGAGGGTGGATGGAAAGGTGAAGAATTGACAGATGGATGGACTAACAAATGGATGTGTGAATGGATGGATTAATAGATCGATTGAAGGAAGATGAAAGGGTAGAAGGAACTCATATTAGGAGGTTTGGGTTAGCATGCTCGGTGGGAATAGAAGAATGTTTCAAGCAGGTGGTATTTTCATTTTTTGGGCTATCCACAAATTTGTCTGCTGCTTTAATTACTCAATTCTCATTTGGTGTAATTGCTGCCAGGGCAGGACGTTGTTGCTTGCAAGATTACTAAAATGGCGTTTCTCACTGCTTTCCTTTTTCTTGACGTCAGTAAAAACAGTTTTTTCAAAAGTAAGCACGTTCGCAGGGGCAGTGCAATGGAACTTCTTTTTTAGTCCAGCCTCATCATCATTCGGGATACTCCTACTCGGGGTAAGCAAGAATTAGCGGAGTCTTATTTTTAAGAAGATCTGGAGAAGCTCGGCCCTTGCCAAGAATGGGTTGTGCTTGCTAGTCAGGGCAAAGTCTACTCCTCTGTTTAAGATTTTTTTCTCAACATTAGTTAATGGATTGCTTGATTAATTAACAATAACATCTGGTTCTATTTGAAGGCTATATTGTGCTTATGGTTATCACAGAGGGTATTTTCGTTCATCCTGTTTGTTTGGGTTTACTTTGCCACCGTTAAAAATACTCTTACTCTCCCAGTGTGTTATTGAGGTAGGTAATTAGAGTGCATCCACTGGTCAGCTCTTTTGATGGGAGCTCATAAACGCATTAGTATTGATCCGGCTTTTCCCCAATGAAAGAAATTTCATCTCACAAGGCTATTCCTCCCTTTTTTGCTCCGGATTTTTCAACTCTGATGCGGTGCATGGCATACTGACTAGGCGTGAGTGAAATTTAAATTATGCTTGCAAAATTCCCGTGATCTCAGGATTTTTGCATTATGCTTCCTTTATATTAAAAAAATTAAGTCATTGAGCTATATCACATAATTGTGTGCAAATTTCTCTGTAAGCACTCGGCAGCACAGCCAATAGACAAAGTGAGCGGCTATTGCTTGTGGCACCTCTGTTTTTGATACTATTTCTAAGCACTAAATATGTCATCACATCAAAAGTTTTGCACATTTGCTAAAATTTAACCTATAATTTACACATAAGCAAATTATGCGAATTTCAAACACCCCAAATACTGACCAGGCCTCAGTTCTGCACCTATATTCGGTTTAGAGGGGTGAATCCCCTTATTCTGACAGCATGAGACTGTCCTGATAATAAATTGAGGCAGGTAATTATGTTGCATTCAGAATAAGGTGTCAAATATAACCAGGACACTATTACCTATTTTACGTTACCCCAAGATCTACTTTTGAACTTAGTTTACGGACTGTGGTTTATACATATTTTTCCTCAAAGAAAATATTTTTTGTGTGGCATTTGATTGCTAGACAAGCATCTGAGGGCCCCTGACTCCTAAGTTATATTCTATCCTTGAACTCTTATCTCAGGCCTTATGGCAGATACACACACAACATGTGAAAGATTTGTGTGCTTGGGACAAAATGTCCAAATTTGGAATCATATTTGAACTATCGAAATTTTGTTGAAATTTATGAGAAGTTAAAAACTATTGAGCCGCAGGTCATTTAGGGTCAAATCATGCCCATGGGCGGGGGGGGGGGATCTAAGTAAGAAGCGTCTGATCAGTAAGGTTTCAAAGGCGGTCAGCAAAGAAGTAAAGCGAGGAGGGGGAGATTTCCTTGCATGCACTCAGACTTGGTGGATCCTGTGAACTGGAGCTCACTCTCTTCTATTTTGACCGCTGCACTGTCCTCCGTCTCTTAGTTCCTTATGCCTCAGCAGCTAAACTGCCTACTGATTATTAGCAAAGAAGTGGAGGATGCATTTGTAGGGCAAATGGCTAGACTACTGACCCATCAAGAGAGAGGCTTCCCTCCACTGGATTTTTCAAGAAGTGCTCTTTGAGATTTCCAGATCATGATCCACAGATCCTGGATCGCAATGGCATGTAGGAGGACTGAGAGCAGAACCCCTGACGTACTGTACGGAATGGTTTTGGGGTAGCCACTAATGTCATTCTAGACTGTTCACATTAATAACTCCTCCTCGACCCAGTGCTTCTCTTTTCTAGAGTGGGAAGGGCAGTACGGAAGGATCCCCCCATTTTCCCCCCAATGGAAGCAAGAATCTCATTCCTATAGTGCTTGCTGATGGAAATGACACTAACACGAGAACTGTACTGACTTCGACCTAAAGCTGTGACTGGAATAACTTGCTCCTGGACAGTGGAATCATAACAAACCGATTTCTAACTATATTCAAATATTGTTTCTGCTGTGGAAAAACTGCAGTGAATCCTGACTCCGCACCCTGAGCTTGAAGACTGAAAGTTACTGTGGAAAGTCTCAGGTAACCAGAAAACACTGAGAATTGAGCCTTGTGGGGAGATAACTTAGCGGTGAGACTGTCCCACCCACCATGCATCTAGTCTGAAGTGAACTGAGTTCACTGAATGAATCTGAATAAAATATTCCCCCCTATCCATTTGTCGACGATTATGCCTTCCAGCTAATATATGCCTTTGGTGAGAGAAACATTCAAGTGTGTGGATTCCAGAGACTGA
The DNA here is from genome assembly GCF_964204655.1 of Triturus cristatus. Classification (NCBI taxonomy): domain Eukaryota; kingdom Metazoa; phylum Chordata; class Amphibia; order Caudata; family Salamandridae; genus Triturus; species Triturus cristatus. The sequence goes on from NC_140581.1 coordinate 682,556,004, forward strand.
CAGCAACAGCCAGAACTGATTTATGAAACCTTTTACATTCTCAACTTGAAGGTAGATACAACAGCAAATAGAAAGGGAGGGAGAGAAGGCAACATTTGGCAGCTTAGGCCTAGGCAGACAGGTTGTGAAGAATTTCTTCCCCAAATCTGACATCAAGGATTTGTGAGCATAGTGTCAGAAAATTGCAGATGGCCAGGTAGCCACCAAACATTATGGGCATCAGAATACCTTTGGACAGTAAGACTCACAAACAATATGATGCTGATCTAGCTCCTCTTCCTTCAATTACACACGGCTAAGCAAAATGGAAAATAAAGTGGAGGGTTTTACAGATCACGTCTTACATTCTGGAGATGAATTACACAAAGGACAGATTGAATTAACTCAAATTGGTTGCCACATATCACATTCACTGCACTTTGATCAGTCAATGCATTCCTTATACTCTATAGTCCTGGCTTGTAAGACATTAAAAATGGCTGATGTCACTGAACTCTTGAATTGTGGTAGATGCCGAAACATGATCATGGTCCGTTTTCCATGGACATTCGACCTGCTTGGATAGCCCTTGGGGCTTCCAAAGTCATCTTCTGTGCCAAAAACAGACACAATGACTCATCCACGTGTTCATGTCCAGGCTCATCAACTGACACTAGTACCCTTCCTTCTTCAACCACTGGGGATGACCCTGTGACTGCCTAACTGGATGCTGATGGGTGAATGGTTGCATTTAAGCCAAACACTGTCCAACAATTCTTGGTGGGGCTCGAAACAAGCATCCATCTTTTCTTGCGTCTTATGTCATTCATTCGCTGTGCGCCTGTAGCTCATGCCAATCATCTGATGCACTACTGCAGTGAATGAGCGATGCACGGCAGTGCTCATCTGTGCTGAGTAATACGTTACTTGAAGCACACACACACTGAACAGCGGACATAAACAAGAGCCTGGCACATTATCCCAACTGGAACAAAATGCGTGCTTCTAAACCCTCATAAAAAAAACTATGAATAAATTAGGGTTTTAGTGCAAATAGTAATGATTGCAATAAAAAGAAGGAAAGCAACTATGTACGAAATACTGCACTCGTAAAAGGAAACAACACGTAATGTACCAGTGGAGGAGGATTAATCCCAAAACTTGTGCCGCAAAAACTGAATAACAGATTGCATTAAATAAAGTTGCCTTTTCTCCCAGGCCGCTTTCCTTACGATAATTATTTCTCCAAAAATGACAGGAAGGGAAGGCAGGGGAAATCATTTTACCACTTAAAAGCAGTACATGAGAAAATAACATTCCTGCCGCCATATGTCACGAGCTTTGTTTACAATAAAAGACATAAGACCACATAATGAACCACCGGAGAGAGGAAAAGGTGCGCTCGCCTCTCGAGGCACTCCACATACACTAATAAACCCAGGCTCAACTCCTAATTTAGGAAAATTACAAGCAAGCTAGAAAATAACGTGAGCTGAAACATCAGATTTACAGTTTATTTAAAATATCCGGACCTACACCCTCATTAGCCATTCACAAATTCACTTTGTTCCTTTATGTAAATTAAAGGGGCAGAAAATGAGCATATATGGAGCATGCTAACGGGCCAACCCCATCAAAACTCCTAACCCTTTAATGTCTTCATAATCTGCATCTCCTGCCTCCCGGGCCTCCACTTAAACGCTATACTTAATCCACTTTGGGCTAGATGTACGAACAATAGTAATAGCAATTACCAAATAGCGATTTTTTGCTATTGCTATTACTAATGTACAACAGGGTTATTTAGTTCCCATTCCCTACATAGCGATTTGTACGGGAAACAATTAATGCATCTGAACCACGCATTCCATTTACAATGCATTTAGGTAACGCGGCGCTGGACTTTAAAGTCCTACTGTTGCAGGAACTGGAGTTGAAATAGTAAATTATACTATTCCAAAGTCAAGCGCCCTCCAAGGCACGTCATTTAAACGACTTGCGTTGTAAATGGAATGCGTGGTTCAGACGCATTTGTTGTTCCACCTGTGTTGTAAAGGAACGCGTGGGAAAGGAAAGCGTGGTCGCGCCATACAACTGATTCGTAGTGGGTAGCAAATAGACCTACCTCCTGAATGTTAATGAGGTAGGACGCAATTTGTGATGTGCTGCCATCACAGGAATGGTGACCTGCCGCGGTCAACAGACCACCATGTCAGACTGCTTTTAAATAAAGCATTTTTTTTTTAAACCCAGCCCGTTTTCCTGAAAGGGAAACGGGCTGCGTTTAAAAAGAAAAAAGTGAAACGTTTAAGTTTCATTTATTAAGAGTAGGCAGAGGTCTTGGATTCTGCAAATCAGGCCGTTTGCGACAACAAAAAGGCTTAGTACATTCAGACCTTTATGTCTCTACATCTGCAGACACAACACACCCTGATGCTATCTGAAGACAGAGCACTATGATGATGTCTAAAGACAGAGCACTATGGCCCTAATATGGACCTGGAAGAAGCCCCACTCTGGTCTAATTGCCAACTCCTCCCCACCAGCTCTGCTGGCAGATTTACCTCTTAATTGCAGGAGGAGAGGGCCCTCGGCAGGAGAATGGTGGAAGTCATTAGTTTGACAGTGCAAACACTCTAGGGTGACCACCTGTCCGTAATTTACACGGACTGTCCATGAATTTACTCTAATGTCCGTTGTCTGTGATGACTTTCCACTGACGTCTGCGGCAGAAGTATGGTGGAATGGTGGGTGACATTAGTTTGATGGTATAAACACTTTAGGGTGACCACCCGTCCGTAATTTACATGGACTGTCCATGAATTTACTCCAATGTCCGTTGTCTGTGATGGATGTTTCCACGGACTGCATTTGTCCCTAATTTTAGCCTTTGTGCTAAAGGACAAATGTTAAGTTTAACAGCTGAGATGGCTCAGCAGAGGAGTGGGGGTCTCCTGTGCAGGGGTCCAAAGGGAGGGGCAGACAGATAAAAAAGAAACCAGCCAGGGTGCCGGCTGCTTCAAAGAAATCTAAGTGTGTACCACTGGTTAATTTGCGCATGTAAAGGCTGCTTGAATGCTGATATAGGTGTTAATTGAAAGAGTTCACTTTAAGCTGCCTGACTTGAAAGATTTCTTCTGTTTGAGAGGTATTGTTAGGGTGTTCCAAGCTGAGCTGTGAAGTGTGCGCTTTAATGAACAGTTGTAGACCTGTACTAGGTGCAATTGGCATATTATTCTAAAATTTACACTTGGAAAACACTTTTTTGTCTTTAACCAACATTTTTTCTGCATTTTGTGACAGCCTATATATTACTGTAGGTAATGCGAATTTAAAAAATGACTTACACATTTAAGATGCTTTTTGTGACGGGCAGGGACCTCTTAGCACTAAAAATAGACAAGTCACTATTCCCTGCTAACCAAACAGAATTAGATTCCATGTGCCTCTTGTTGCCCACACGTAAATCTGCAGTGATCACATTAATCAACACATGTTTCCCAATATAAAATAGTGTATTTCCCACTGATTAGTTCAACTTGCATTTATCTTTCATTTAAGGTGTGAATTATTATATGTGCAGTTACCTGATGGTGAAAGATCAACAAAATAGTTACGGAATTTTAGCCACACCATTGATTTTTCCTCCTCGCTCACTGACCCCATCCCAATTGCACTTAGGATCACGGTATCCAAAGGCGACCCTTGACCCTGTTTTAGGCAGGTCGCTCCCCACGCCGCACAGCGCCACCTGTGTGTCCGTGTCCCCCGCTGCTGCAGCCTGCTGAAGTTCGAGGCCCTCCTCCGCCCGCAGGCTACCACCTGCGCCTCACCCCTGGTGGCCAGTGGTAGGCCGTAAGCTCTTGTGCTCGCTCTGCCCTTTTTTCCTTGTCAGCCCTGCTGCGATTGTGCTTCTGCTCCCCTTGTGTAATTAATTGTATTTCCCCTTTTTCTTTTTTGTTCTGTTATTGTGCCAGTTTTTGCCTTCTGTATCCTCCGCCCGCTCTACCCTCTCGTTTTTCCGCCACTGCGACCCCGCCCCCTGCTCGTCCATTCGCCGCCCCGCCTCCCAGCTGCTCCTCCCTCCCACCTCCCCTCATATGGAGGCCGCTGCGTGGTGAGGAGAGCGACCCTTGACCCTGTTTCAGGCAGGTCGCTCCCTACGCCGCACAGCGCCACCTGTGTGTCCGTGTCCCCCGCTGCTGCAGCCTGCTGAAGTGCTGTGAAGTGCTGAAGTTCGAGGGCCTCCTCCACCCACAGGCTACCACCTGCGCCTCACCCCTGGTGGCCAGTGGTAGGCCGTAAGCTCTTGTGCTCGCTCTGCCCTTTTTTCCTTGTCAGCCCTGCTGCGATTGTGCTTCTGCTCCCCTTGTGTAATTAATTGTATTTCCCCTTTTCCCTTTTTGTACTGTTGTAGTGTTATTGTGCCAGTTTTTGCCTTCTGTATCCTCCGCCCGCTCTACCCTCTCGTTTTTCCACCACTGTGTCCCTGCCCCCATGGTCACCCATTCGCCGCCCCGCTCCCGCCTCCCAGCTGCTCCTCCCTCCCACCTCCCCTCATATGGAGGCCGCTGCGTGGTGAGGAGAGCGACCCTTGACCCTGTTTTAGGCAGGTCGCTCCCCACGCCGCACAGCGCCACCTGTGTGTCCGTGTCCCCCGCTGCTGAAGCCTGCTGAAGTGCTGTGAAGTGCTGAAGTTCGAGGCCCTCCTCCACCCACAGGCTACCACCTGTGCCTCATCCCTGGTGGCCAGTGGTAGGCCGTAAGCTCTTGCGCTCGCTCTGCCCATTTTTCCTTGTCAGCCCTGCTGCGATTGTGCTTCTGCTCCCCTTGTGTAATTAATTGTATTTCGCCTTTTTCCTTTTTGTACTTTTGTAGTGTTATTGTGCCCAATTTTGCCTTCTGTATCCTCTGCCCGATCTACCCTCTCGTTTTCCCGCCGCTGTGTCATCTGCGGCCCCGCCCCCCTGCTCGCCCATTCGCCACCCTGCTCCCGCCTCCCAGCTGCTCCTCCCTCCCACTTCCCCTCATATGGTGGCCACTGTGCGTCCGCACGCAGCGCACCTAAGCAAGCTCGTCTGCGCCCGTCCGCGCCTGGACCGCGCCCAGCGCCAGACCCCCTGGTCCCCGCGGACACCACACCGAATGCCGCCACTACACCACCAGCACCCTCCACGAACTCGACACCGGACGACAGCACACCTGCTTCCTGGCCGCCCCGAAGCACACCAAAGGACCCTTCTCCTGCCGGAGTGGCAGCTTCACCAGCCTCCGAGCCGCCAAACCGCCCACTGTGACAGGACGCAACCACCTCAGATGCATACTACTGAACACCCGCACCGCATGCAAACACGCCATCGAACTCTGGGACCTGCTCGACACATCCTCCCCGGACGTCGCCTTCCTGACAGAGACCTGGATGAACACCCCCTGGGCACCCGTCATCGCCATAGCCATCCTGGACGGCTACAAGATCACCCGCAGGGACCGCACCAACGGAGTAGGAGGTGGAATCGCCATCATCCACAAGCACACCCTCAGGGTCTCGACCAGCACCGACGACACCCTCAGCACCGCCGAACACCTGCACTTCCAGATACACACTGATCCCAACACCACCCTCAGAGGAACTCTCGTCTACAGACCCCCTGGACTCCGGCCTCAGTTCAGCGACTCCATCGTCGACTTCGTCAGCATGCACACCCTTGCCTCCACAGACTATATCCTGTTCGGAGACCTGAACTTCCACCTCGAGAACGGCGACAACAACTCCACCACCCTGATTGACAACCTCGCCAACCTCGGTCTCAGACAGCTCGTCACAACACCCACCCACTCCGCCGGCCAGAGGCTTGACCCCATCTTCTCTGCAAGCCCCCACGTCTCCTTCAGCCACACCACCGAACTCCACTGGACCGACCATCGATGCATCCACTTCACCTTCCGGAAATCCACCACGCACCACCGCACTCAACAGATCCCCCGCCACAGCTGGAGCAAAATCACCGAAGACCAGCTAAACACCACCCTCGCCCGGAGCCCACCCACCAATCCCACCGACACCGCCGCACGCAACCTCAGGCGCTGGATCGACGACTGCGCCAACACTCTCGCCAGGATCAAGAAACCCTCCAACAGACTCACTAACAAGAAAGCCAGCTGGGTCACCGAGGACCTCCAGGCCTCCAAGCAAACCTGCCGTGAACTAGAGAAGAAATGGCACTGCGAACAGACACCGGACAGCTTTGCAACCGACAAGTACGCCATCCGCAGACACCATCGCCTCATCAGATCCGCCAAAAGGGCCTCCTTCAAGTACCACCTCAACACCAACGCACACAACAGCAAAGAGCTCTTCAACATCATGATGGAACTCTCCAACCCCAGCTCCAACACCAACGACATCCCACCATCGCAAGACCTGTGCGACTCCCTTGCCACCTTCTTCCATCGCAAGATCGCAGATATCCAGGACAGCTTCAACAACCTGACCGCCCGACAGCCACCGACACCTCAGATTCCACGGCCACCACCCACATCAACCCCCTGTGCACCTGGACCAACATAAACGACTACGACACCATCAAAATCATGAAGACCATCCACTCTGGCTCTCCGTCAGACCCATGCCCGTACCACATCTTCAACAAAGCTAGCACCACCATTGCACCCCATCTCCGCAAGGCCATCATCATCTCCTTTGAGACCGCAACCTTCCCGGAGAGCTAGAAGCAAGCCGAGATCAATGCCTTACTCAAGAAACCCAAGGCGGATCTGTGGGACCTCAAGAACTTCCAGCCCATCTCCCTGCTCCCTTTCCCGGCAAAGGTCATCAAGAAAACCGTCAACAGACAGCTGACCCGCTACCTCGAGGAGAACAACATCCTGGACCCGTCCCAGTCCGGGTTCCACAGCAACCACAGCACCGAAACTGCACTCATCGCCGCCACCGATGACATCAGGGCCCTGCTGGACAACGGCAAAACCATGGCCCTCATCCTCCTGGACCTATCAGCCGGCTTCGACACTGTCTGCCACCGCACCCTACGCACATGCCGCCACAATGCAGGGATCCGAGACAAGGCTCTGGAATGGACCACCTCCTTCCTCTCCGGCAGAACCCAGAGCGTCCGCCTACCCACTTTCCGTTCCAAAGCCTCCGAGATCATCAGCGGTGTACCCCAAGGATCATCCCTAAGCCCATCATTGTTCAACGTCTACATGGCTCCGCTTGCCCACATCGCCCGACTGCACGACCTCAACATCATCTCTTACGCCGACATACAGCTGATCCTCTCCCTCACCAAGGACCCCCTCACCACCAAAACCAACCTCCACGAAGGAATGAAAGCTGTCGCCGAGTGGATGAAGAACAGCCGTCTGAAGCTGAACTCGGACAAAACGGAGGTCCTCATCCTCGGCCTCACCCCCTCAGCCTGGGACGACTGTTGGTGGCCGACTGCACTGGGAGCAGCACCAACACCCACTGACCACGGACGCAAGATCTACAGGTGGATCCCCACTGAAACAAGAAGAACGGTCACCCAGGCCCTCGTCAGCAGCAGGCTGGACTACGGAAACGCCCTCTACGCAGGAGCCTCGGCAAAACTCCTGAAACATCTACAACGCATTCATAACGCCTGCGCACGCCTGATCCTCGACATCCCCCGCCACAGCCACATCACACCCCACCTGGGAGACCTGCACTGGCTTCCCGTCAATAAGAGGATCACCTTCAAGCTCCTCACCTATGCAAACAGGGCACTCCACAACACCGGACCAGCATACCTCAACAGACGACTCACCTTCTACACCCCGAACCGCCATCTCCGCTCCGCCAACCTCGCCCTCGCCACCATCCCCCGCATCCGAAGAGCGACCACCGGTGGCAGATCGTTCTCCCACCTCGCTGCTAAAGCCTGGAACACCCTCCCCATCCTTCTATGGCAGACCCAGGACCTACTAACCTTCAGGAGGCTACTCAAGACCTGGCTTTTCGAGCAGTAGCAGCACCCCTCCCCCCCAGCGCCTTGAGACCCCACAGGTGAGAAGTGTGCTTTACAAATTTCTTGATTGATTGATTGATTGAATTATTATATATGCAGTTACCTGGTGGTGAAAGATCAACAAAATAGTTACGGCATTTTCCGTTTATTTTAGCCACACTATTGATTTTTCCTCCTCACTCACTGACCCCATCCCAGTTGCACTTAGGAACACGGTATCCATACTTTTTTTTAATGTACTTGGGGACCACTGCGTTGACTAGCTAAGTCAAATCTGAGAAAGCCAGTGATGTTCGTATATGGTTTCCCGTAGTCCATCACTTTCACTATTTACCTTTTTTTCAGATATTGTGTCAAATTAACCTGTGATCTGTATTTACTTAACACAGTCTACTATTCATCTGACAGAACTGTGCAAAGCCACTGTCTTCTGGTGCTAAAGGGGATTGAGAAAAAAGAAAGTTATCTAGTAAGTTGCTTAAATACACTATGTGTGAGCTGGAAACCCGAGTTCAAATTCCGGCTCACCCAAATGACTAAATGGTGTGATTTAAATCAAATCTAGTTTACTTGATAGTGATATTTGAGAGCACTTTCAAGTAATTCAGTTCATACCTGCCAAGGTTTCAGATTGCTTATGCGAGACATTTTCATAATTTCAGTGTACTTATGAGTGACTTTCAACGACTATGAGTGAAACTTTCTCGCGAGCAAAAATCAAGCAATGAAGATAAGGGAAACATATAAATATCAGAAATTACAAACATTTGAGCAATGAGAAACTCTAAGAAGCTCTTAAAACAGTTGCAAAGCACCAGAAATGGAAGGGTACTAACAGGAGTCTGTCCAGGCTCTCCACGTGGGACCTCTATTAGTTAATGTACTGAACCAGAGAGTCCCAGAATTGAATCCTGGTTGGTGCAGTGGGGAATACTGACTTTTCTATGTTTAGTGCTACAAGTTCTCAGTCTGTGACAAAAAGCACTGTAAACATCCAAGTAGGGTATTTTAAAAGCACACACATCCCCGCGTATCTGTAAGCTACCTTACAAAACCTCTCAAAAAGAATAAATGTGTCACCAGAAAGCTTTTTCTTTTATAAATTACCTTTAAAAGCACACACTTCACAGCTCAGCTGGTAACTCCTTAACAAAAAAAAGAATACATTTGTGTTGTTAAGAACCTTACAGTGATTTAAGAGTCTCCCAACAGCATGTGAGAGGCTGCAAACACGGATCTCATCATCAGCTACCTATCATAAATTAATGAGCTCGTAAGACAACAGGAAGTCAGCTGACTCGCTCTCGAGCCGCTGCAGACAGGCACCGGGCAAGCCACCTCTGCTTTGCACTGGCTAGAAGATGACTCCTTAGTGAAGGGAGACTAGCTCCTTCTTCTGTTAAAGAATAAACCGAATGACCAAAAATGACCCACCCATGATGTCATTGTATCATTAGTCACGTTTTCCTCGCCAGTGTACTTCATGTTATGGCACACATGGTTTACATGATTTTCTAGACCAAACTTTTTTACGGTTGCATTTTTTTTTTTTAAGGGAATGCATATATCCCTCCAACTTCTGGAAATGGGCAACCTAAAAACAAGACGCATGCTTGTATAATATTTGATTTCCGTATAAATACATAGCATTAATATATTATGTCGCGAAATGAATTATCTCATTATTTCTCTTCCCAATACTATCACTCTGAAGAGTAGACCTTATGATTTCATTTCACACTTCGGCTAGACATACTGAAGGAATGAAACACCTCCTGCAATGTGGTGGGTTTTCTCTTCTAGGTTACAACCAGGGATACTGGAGGTGAACAGTATGGCCTAATGCAAGCACATCACTATCAGGAGTTGCCTCCTAGGGCATCTGCCAATACTTCTCCTGGCTCCCTATCTCAATCATATATATCCCTTTCCAATTGTAAGCAACAGTGGCACTTGTGCTGGGGCAGCTCACCATTCGAAGACGGAAACCCTTTGATAACTGTACCTGTTGATCATCTTATCCCTAAGCATCATATAGAGAAAGCCAAAAACAGCTGCATCATGGGAAATGTCCACTCTCCCATTAACTGAATAGTCCATAGCAACATTGTAAGACTGGTTCTCCTGCCTAATAGAGGGGAAAGGCTTCAGTACAGCCACAGAGGCTAAAACTCTTGATCAAAGAATAACTTGAGCTCTGAGAGAGAAGCCTGCCCCTTCCAGGTCTGCACCACTATACACTAGATCCAACTGAGTCTACGGCTGTAACGTAAGAGTTGTGCTGACGGTGAGGCACACAATTCCTGTAATCTGCACTGAAGACTGCTAATGTTGTTTTCTCCTAGCACAGTGGTTCTTCTCCTCCGGAAAATCCATATGCACATCACCAGGTGGGAGGGACGGCCTGTAGGGGTTAGATATGATGGATTGTTGTTACATGCACACGTCACCACTGTTCCAGTTCTTGTTTGGGGCATTTTGATTTTTGCTTTGCCAAGGAACATGTCTGTCTGCTTTGGTATGTTGCGTATGATGCCGGATCATGAAGGAAGATGCGACAGAAAACTACACACCACATACATCGTTACTTGTCTCTATTACTTCCGTGTGTGTAGATCCAGCAAAAGAATGAAATCCCTATTAAAAAACCTAATGAGGGTGCCAAGTGGCATTGTTTTGTTCACGTTTGACTCCCACAAGAAGAGGTTTGCATTGAGGCAGTGTCACAGGACATTACATTCTACATGAGCCGTTAGAGCACTTTACGACCAGGCAAGTAAGGCAGTGGTGGATGGAAACACCTTTTATCACTGTGTATGTATGTATAGGGAATTTTCATACCACAACACTAGCCAAAAGGCAGCAGAGCGCTGTACAGGGTCAAAGACGAGCATAAAGTCAACAAGTAATAGCTAAGGTAGCTGCGTTATGGATGGTTTAAGCATTGTGATGTAGTGGTCTCTGAAGAGGTAAATCTTCGCTCTTTCATAAATTGGTGCAGCATTGCAGAAGATCTGATGCATACAGGGATGTTATTGCAGATCCTGGATGCATAGGTGGAGAATGCATCTTGCTTTATTTTTTTACACTTCCTAGTCTACAGTCTGATGGCGTCCTAGCTGAGGGTGTGCCGAGAACCATTAGAGATGGTGAGCTTCTCTGCAAGATAAGGGAGGGTGCTGTTCGTGATGGTTTATAAATGATGCAGCTGGTTTTCCAATGGTGCAGGCCCGCTAAGGGCAGTCAATGGATTTCCCTCAGAATACAGGTGACGTGATCATGTCTATTCAGGTTCTGGATGAAAAGTACTGCTGCACGTAGGATACCCGTAATGGGTGCCACTGTGGAGTCTGGAAGGCCATGGAGTAGGGTGTTGCCACCATCCATAGGCAAGAGCATGAGGGCTTGAACAGCAGTTCTGAAGTCGCTTTCAGGACGAAAGTGCTTCGCTTTCTTTAGAAGAGAGAGCAGGTACCAGGCCGTGTTTGTTTTTTGGACAATGTATTCTTATAGGATGAGGTTTGTGTCCAGGGTGAATCCAAGTGACTTGGAGTTCAGTGAAAGTTGGAGTTTGCAGGTGTCAAGGTTCATGTCCTGTGCCAGGTTTGTACTATTTTTTTTTGCTTGTTGTGGTCGGCAAATAGCAGGAATTGTGTCTTGGCTGGGTTTAGCTTCAGGTAGGCCATAACTTTGTATTTAGATGGAGGTTCAGGATAGCTATGCAAGACAGTGCAATTTGTGTTCAGCCACCACTGACTGACTGTTTTGAAACAAGTTCCAGGGAGCTCACAGCAGAATACAGGTACTAAACTATGATCACATTTACAAGGTACCGTCTATTCAAAGATCTGCTTCTGGTAACATAGAAAATGTTGACATCATCAAATGCAAGCCGCTCCTTCAGCCAGAGGCACCAGCAGGATTGCCTTAGATGCCATCCTCAAGAAGAACCTTCATAAATACAAAGGGTAAAAAATGACAAAACGCCATCCAATTTATGTGGTCCACTGGGACAACAGAGACTATTTATTGAGTCAATAAATGCAAGCCGAGAACTAATGATGCTCGAAAACAACATCATTTCTCCGGTAACAGGCCTTTTTTCCTGTGATACCTTTGTTGTCTTGTTAAGATGTCACTCTTGTAAATCAGTCGAGCAGGCGATGGGCTCGACCGGTGCCCTCCTCTCCATGGTTAACTAAGCAATAAAAAGCAGAAAACAAGCTGGCCTCTGGGGTCTTGCTAACCTATAATAGATGATCACTCCTCCAGCATACACATTATAGACCCGCCGCTGCATCCATCAATCACAAAGGAGGCCTTGTGAATACTTGCACTAGGGACAGGGAGTCTACCACCAACCTTTCAAGTCCACTCAAATGGCGGGGCTACTCCCAGAGGTCATTAGAGGAAAATGGAAGGGGAGACATGACTAATCCACAAACGGGAAATCATATAGAACCATATAAAAATCCCAAGTTATTATCATTCCTAGAAAAAAATATAATAGGATATGTGACTAAAGAACAAACGGGAGATGGATTACTTAGCTGTCTAAAGAAATCCCATTAGAGCTAAAAACAATTATAAAAGTTTGCATGCAGGCGGTGGGAAGAGGACCAGCTACTACAAAAAAAAGTTGAATGCTTGTTTGCTTGAAAAAATAGATTTTTAATTTTAAACCCAACCCAACCAGATTATGATTTTACATTGATTACACAGGTCATTCAGATATTCGTAGATAGTTTGCACAATATATCATGACATCATATTAGGCTGCAATTTGTCATCGTTGATCATTAGCATGCAGTGCCACTATGCATGGTGCTTTCTAACTATAAAGAATAAAAATAAACTTTAAATTGGTAACTAAGGGGGTAAAGGGGAAGCAAGAGACAAGTGGTGGCTGCGAAGCCCGCATTTGTTTAGCGGAGGTGATGTTATAAATCTTCAGAACTGGTGTGTACAAGGAACTGCTGGTGGCAGCAACCATGTGCTTGAAGTGGGAGGGAGGATATGTCCTGAACTGTGCAAGAATAATGGCTAATATACAATGTTAGGCACCCCATCACTAGTGTTGGTGAAAAAGACTGTCAAGGTCCCTTGCGGTGGGGTTCCCAACAATGGCCTCAAGTGTTAGGGGCGGGAACGTAGCGCCTCTCACAGTGGTTCCGAAATTAAGAGGAGCAGCTCATCCCATCCTCTGGCTATGGGGCGCTTACTGAGGCCTTTTAGCATCTTCCCTTCTGAGGGCTGCGCTCTCGGCTTCAGCCCATTTTTGCGTTGCGTGCCACCAGGCCACCACAGAGGGAGGCACATCTTCTCTCCACTTCAATGCCATTGTTCACTTGACTAGCAGCAGGGCAAGCTCTTGCAAGCGGGCTTATTCTTTTCAGTTGTCTGAAGTGGCCCAGAGCACAAACCTACCAGCTTCTGAAACTGGGGCAGCCGGTCATGGCAGCGAGCGTCTCGCAGTGTTTTTATGATTTACATCTTCATGGAAAATAAATGTTAAAGAATAATGATTTTAATAATGGGTCCAATGCGGTCATACATAATTCATATGAATGTAGTTGAAATGAATTTAAAATAATATACATATGTATTTTTATTAAAGTATTTTAGTTAGGCCACATTGTGCTGACACTCCATTTTAAGTTCAAATGGATGCTGTTCTGATGCTGCCTTGTCATTTCACCCCCCTTCCCATCTCGTCCCTCTGCACTTCTCTCCCCCCACAGTCTTCACCAGGATCTCAGAGTGCAGCAGTTTTCCTAAACGTGCGTGTATTGGGAATGAACTTTCGACACTGCCCCATGGTGCAAGTGTCCCAGGCCCTTCTGCTGCGGTTCCCTGGCTGGGTCAGGGCACTCTTCTACCGCGATTGGCCCACTGTTTAGCAATGCTGCCTGTTAGCTGAGCACGATGCTGAAGATGTGTGAAGCTTTCTTAGAAATGCGACAGTGTTATATGCCTTAGGACGACGCTGCACACTCGGATTTGCTCAATATTGGTTACTTTTAATCATGCCATGATGAAACTGCAGTTTTCGCTTATTCTCTTGTGCATAAAAAGTTTGACAGGCTTAGGAAAGCACCAGCACAGGACGCACTTACCGCCATACACAAACAGAACACCAGAAGCTACACACCTGCGTTCTGTACAAGCAAGAATCTCTAGAATTGCCCCAACACGCCCACTACAACACAAAACACATTGCAGTTTTTTATTTTTATTTCATCTCTTAGGTTTTTAGGTCTCGGCTAGCGAAGGCTGCGCTTGCGCAGTCTCGCTCGCGAGATTTAATGACTTGGAGAAGAGGGGCTTGAACCCGCCCCTCTTCTCCCCTGTTCTCCATTGGCTGGCCTCGTAAATGCTGGCCAGCCACTGGAGAAGAGGTCAGTCACTCCGATTAGGCCCGGTCCTTTTCGGATCGGGGGGCGTGGTTTTTGCAAGAAGTCTCATTCTCTCCTCCAGCCAATGGCTGGAGGAGAGAAAAGACAAACACGCCCCCGAATCCGAAAAGGACGCTGCGTTTCTCCGAGGCATTTCTGCTCTGCCTCGGAGAAAGGCGGTGGTGTCTTTCGGTGCCCTCGGCTCGTTTTTGGAGGGGGGGTTAGTATATACAAATGCGCGGAGTCTCTGTAGTCGCAATAGCTCGTTTTTCTAGCAAAAGGTGTAAAATGGTTAGAATGCAAATGACCTGCGAAGTTAACCTCAATTGCGATGTTCTAAGAGATGCCGTCTTCTGCTTTCTCATTTGATTTGAATCTGCCGGCTCTCCGCCAGCCTTGGCTGCTTCTCTTGAGTCGGCGGTCTCGGGGCGCTTCGCAGTCAGGGTATGCGAGCCGCTTCAGTGCTTAATTTGTAAAATATTAAGTGCTGGAGTCTTATGGAAGGTACCGCAGGAAGGCTGACAAGTGTTGTGATCTTGCGCGCACTGTTTCTGTCTATAAACCGTAAGCTCTGGTTGCATGCAGCCGATGTGTGGGGCAGGGTGGGCGTGAGGGAGAGTGCTTGTTGTGTTGTCAGAACTAATGCTGCCCCTCAGTCCCACTATCCCTCGCCCTCACGCACCTGTGCACTGAGGTTGGCCTCAAAAGCGACCGGCTTCCCTGGGGCTGCAGTAGAACACGTGCACCGGAATGGTAAACTTCACAACGTACTTGTGAAAAAGAGGGGAGGGGATGTGGCCTCACGGCCAGAGATGCCGACTTTGGAGTTGGGGACCTCCGTTTGAGCCTCGGCCCAACATGCGGTGATTCTGGGAAATAATTTCCCCGCGCCTACCAAAATATGAATGTGTCCTTGTGTAACGTAACGGGTGCTCGGGTGAGGCGCCCCGATACCTTCGGGTCGAGTTTGCGCTATATAAATCGGCAAAAAAAGAACCATCTGTTGAGAGAGCTCAGAAAGTTACAGAGTGTCGTAATTCAAATATATCGAGAAGATTTTACATATTAGCAACAAAAACCGTCATAAAAGAAGTCAGCCTTGTGTGAGTGGCAGCTATGTTCCTCATTCAAAACAGATACTTGCTGCGTCTGTGTGGAACAGCGGGGTGCCGTCTCCGGTCCTGTAAAACCCTTCTCGGGGTTTTCGTCATTCCAGAGACAACTGTGAACCAATGAAAACCTTACAAATCCACTTCTACGTGCAATACACCAAACCAGGCAGCGGTGCCCTCGCCTTCCAAGGCTGTTCTGACATTCTGCGGCGCGGGCGAAGCGAGAGGCCAAACCGTGCCTTGGAAACGTTACTAGAACCGCCAGATAGCATTAATGTGTGCCATGTATGTATCATCGGTACTACATTGTCCATATTGTATTCAAGGTTCGCTTTACCATGACGAATAAATAGTGATTCCTATTTGCATAGCGCCCACTCTGCCCTGTGCAGGTCCTCGTGGTGCTGGGCGGTGCTCCAGGGATCAGATATCGCTTTCTGTTCATGTCCATCCCAGACCAGAGTCAGGTTGGTGTTTGTGGAGACAAGGGTCAGAGCAGTGTATTTGTCAGTTTTAATGAGGTGTGAGGTGTTTTCTGTGGATAATGCTAGCACAATTATTTATTTGGCAGTAGTGAATGGAAAAGAAAAGGAAATTCGCTAATATGATTCAGCGCAGCGTGTAGATTTTTAAAATGAAATCTCACTGACCGGCGTGCACTGGTTACACAGAGTGAACTCTGCAAAATAATCACAGAAATACTGTGCCTTTCTGCCCTCTGCTCCTGTCGTTTTTGGTGCCCTTCTGCCCTCTGCCACTTGTTTTTGTGTCCTGCCCTCTGTCCCTCTCGTTTTTCCCTCGTTTTTTGTGCCTCTCTGCGCCACTCGTTTTTCTCTCTGTCTGTGCCTTTCTGCCCTCTGCTCCTGTCGTTTTTGGTGCCCTTCTGTGCCATTCGTTTCTGTGCCTTTCTGCCCTCTGTGCCTTTGACCGGCATTAATCTCCAATCATTTTCAAAGCTGCTAGTTGCCGTTCGCTTTGGTCTGAACTTTTTTTCCCCCTGCATGCATGCCTTGTTTTTCTCAGATCAGTTTGCCGGTGGGCTGGACCTCGAACCAGGTCCTGGAGATTTGTCTGTCTTTTTGTTACATTCTCCGATCTAATAAAGATTGTTGTTGTATAATGGACACCGGCTCCCCTTCAACCAACCTTGTGACATCTGCCCTCCTCCAGGTCGTTTAGGCCAATCAGCAAATGGATTGTTGTGGTCAATCCAGCAGGCAGGTTACGCGCCCTCTGGTCTTTGTTCCACTTCCAGGTCATGTTGTTGAAACCGAGGGACATGCAGAGGCTTCGAGCAGAGCGTTTTGGTGTTATCCTTAGGAAATAAATATATCTCTAGCTGTATCTGTTTTTGCTGCGATTAAATTGGCAAAGGTGTAGGATGTTAAACCGGCAGGAAGGGATTGCGTGTAGTGAGATAAGTAGGGAGAAACCGAGACTAACGAGGCATCCTCCCCATCCCCCAAGGTGAGAGCTTTGAAACGTTTCCTATTTTTTTAAACAAGAGGGCACAGGGATACCTTTCGCTCTGAGCCATATTCGAATACATTTGGTATTTTTCTATCCACATCTACAATCTACCCTGTTCTTTACCTTCCACGTTTTTTTAAACTAAACAGTGCAAATTCGACCCGAAGGTTTTGGAGCGCCTTATCACAGCATCATTTATATTACACAGGATAGGTTCATTTTTTAGACACAAAGCAATTAAGTGATTTACCAAGAATCACAGGATATTGAGCGATGCTGGGACTCGAACATGGCTCCTCAGTTCTAAACTGCATTCATAAAGCCACATCCTCCCCCCCCCATACGCTACAGGTAATGTATCCGCTTTCTGCCCTAATCCACGTATTTCTCCACGATTTACATCAGTTCTCTGCATCCTCACTTAACCTCTCCGCATTTGATCTTGACTCTCCTCATGTTGCCTTTCCAACTTCTATGCATGCTCTATCATCTGCACCCTGCACTCTACATGCTCAGTACCTACGCTATCACATTTATTCTAAAAACGGTAATTGTGCTGTTAACTTGGGCTTATCCTTCTTAAGGGCTGTCCACTCACCACATGCAGTCCTGACGCTTCATATGTGTTCTCCACTCTCCACTTACACACTCTACAATCTGAACATTCATTCACCACTGTGTAAATTCACCCTCTGTCCTACACAGCTGCTTTTCACCCCCACATGCACTTTTCATACAGTCTCCACACATTCTCTCTACTATCCACATACTCTTACATTTTTTCTCCATGATCAACACCACTGTGCCCACACTGTTAATATTTACATCACTTTCCAGTGAACTTCCACTGTTTACCATGTACATCAATTGCCACCCAGGTGTATGCTCTACACTCCACTTTTGTACCCCATCCTGCACTTGTACTCTACACCCTGTTCATCTGCTCTTAAGCCTGCACATTTTCTTTATCCATCATTTGCTCTCTCCATACTGTGCAGTATCCATTCTCAACACCACTTCACCACATCTTCGGTGTAGAATGTATATCTTTTCTCTCACCATGAACATCAGCCCTCCATGGTCCACACCCACTCTCCATTTTTGCTGTCACACTGGGAATTTGCTATTCATTCTGTTCATCCTCTTTCCATTGTCTCCACTGCACAATAGTCCCCCCCCATCTAGATGCATTGTCCACCCATGCTCTCCACTATGTACATCGGTTGTCCACCCTCCACTCGAGATACTTCCTCAAGTCTACACACATGCTCCTTCAACCTTCATGTACACTCTCCACACAACAGATCGAACCATCAATAATGCAGCAGGTGCAGTGGCAAGGGAGTCCAGACGGGGTGAGGGGCATCTGCACCCTAATCATGGCACTGTTTCACTGCCTAAACAGGGCAGTAGGCCTTTTTCCGTTTCTGCATTGGGAGCCATGGTACTCTAGCACATGCTCTGTCTGTTGCGAGACATTTTGGTAGCTTACAGTAGGCTTAGAGCCCACCTATTGCTTACCCTGGTTGCCTTCATTATGCCTCTTATTTATTTTCTCATTAGTCAGCTTATGTAGGCTTTCTTTAAACTTTTTATGTTTTTTCCTACCCTGGAGCATGGACGTGTTACTCACGTTTCAGACAATACTTTTTTTTGGTTTTGTTGAAGCACCCTGAGAGTACCTGTGCTTTCCAGCTGTCTCTTTTGTACGTCTCTCCCTGCTGTATTCCTCTTTTTCACCATCTCTAAGTTGCCGTTGTTGGTTCCTCCTCACCCACCTTACCTTGCTCTTCTTGCTCCCCACCACCCCTTTGTCCATGTACTTCCCCCATTCACTCCCTCCATTGTCCATTTGCTAGCCAGAGCTGATTCCCCACCTTGAGTTGTCAGCTTACGGCCCCATCTCCTTCTTGCTTCTCTAGCCACGTCTGTCAACCCTCCGGGTGGGAGGGGCAGGGACAGCAAGCTGACAATGGAGAGTGGGCGAAAGGGACTGTGGCTCGGCATTGTTAAAGTTAGAGCTATTGGCATTGGTCATGACAATGCCGTTTCTTTAAATGTTTTAAAAACAAAAACATAAACAAAAATAATGTCATTAGCAATGCCAATAGCTCTAACTTTACCAATGCCGAGACCATTGCATTGTAAATGCTTGTTGTTTCTATAAAGGGATACTGATGTTCCTGCTTGTCCCAATTCATTGCCACTCTTCATAAAAATACCACCCTCCTCTTCAATAAAGTCATTAGGTGAGTGAAACATATGTCAGCACCAGAAGAACAGATAGCGCAAACATCAATGCCTAAGAACGCACGGACTCTGGGAGCAGAGGTCATTATGAACAATGTTGATGGGAAAGATCTCACCGACTTTGAATTGTTTGCTTTTTTGGGGGGTGCATCGGATCCCGGCAGCGGCGGTGTGCTGCCAGTATTAGCAGATGCCACTGGCTGCCGCCCGCAGCAGATATAAGTAATTTCCTAATGACCTACGAGAACGAATGAGAACTCCAGTGCGTGTCCTTCCCTGGCTCCTGCTCCTTGAAGCAGCACAATCTGTTAACAGAGTGCACTGAACACCTAATTTAATTAAATCTCGAACAAGCCAAGGGAAGAAACACGCCAGCGAGGGCACTTTGTTTGATTGCTGACACCGCTGCATGGAAGGGGCAGACGCATTGATTCGCTTTACCTCTGCGTTTTGTGACTGATTGCAACATTTCAAGACAAAAATGAGCCTATAGTCAAGATATCGTTTAGTTTCTGTTCAGATATGTCTGGAAGTAATGCCAGGCCCTTAGGGTATAAAAGTAAGTACTCCGAGTAATGCAGATAAAGGGACTGTGAGTATGCAGCGAATATGGCACGTTACAACGCATGCATTTACACGCATGCCATTACAAGGCGGTCATTACAACGACTGCACTGTTTCATTGCAGACCATTACAACGCAAGTCATTACAATGACTTGCTGTAGGGGGGGCGCTGTATGTTGGAATAGTATAACTTGCTATTCCAACTCCTGTCTGTGCAACAGTGGGGAAACTGTTGGATTTTAAATCCAACACCTTCTACTCCCCACAGCAAGTCGTTGTAACGGCTTGCGTTGTAATGGTGTGCGATGTAACAATGCGGTTGTTGTAATGACCTCGTTGTAATGGCATGCAATGTGTAAACATCGTTGTAAACAATGTTTACCGTATGCCGCACATAATTCATTAAATAGTGGCCATGTAACATTAATGTACACCAAGGTTTTTTTTTGTTTTTTTTTACCAGCAGGTACATGATAAGTCCATATGGCCATCATTATAAGTGGACTGGTTGCTTGTGCAGTAAATATTGAATTGCACAAAGAAATCCGACACCAATGCATGAGCGTCAATTCACCAAAATGCCTGGGGTAGCGGAAGTGGCATCACACGCCCTTTGACCTTCAATTTAACTCACATTCACATGCTTACACATATTTACATCTACACACACACTCTCTCACATTCACTCTTCCGCAAGCACGCACACAACATACATTTAAAAGCTTTTTGTTTTCACTGATCTCAGCTGCTAGGGAAGGCCATAATCCAGCAAATTGTACTGCATTTTTATTACACTAATATATCAGTGCAATGAAAAAATTGAGAGAAAACAAAGAAAGTGGAGCCCGGATTGTCTGTGCTGCCACAGTGTTTCTGGCACTGATTTTGCCTTGAGGCCATGGGTCACAAAGAAAGTGTCAGGGGTTGCAGAGGGCAATGCAGGGATTGCAGCATGCGACCCCTGGTGACCTCTAAATAACGTCCATGTATTCAGAATTTATAAGGTATGATTATAATTATCATCTATTATAAATTCTGCCTGCAAAATGGACATTCTGTAACGATTTTGGTGTTTTCTGCAAAATTTGCATGTTCTGGTATTTTCCGGGAATATTTTACTCCGGTAAATACTGGCAGGTATGATGCACCAAAATGGATCCAGGGATATGGATTTTATCACATCCGGTAGTTGTTGGGTGCGATAAAATATTCACAAGTCCTAATTCTGGTAGGTGTGGTGACAGGAGTTACTGCGCCTATCAGAATTACAGAGGCTACTCACAATGAGGGCCTATGTGATTTGTTAGTGAGGTACATCCTCAAACTCATTCAGAACAAAATACCACACGTTTGCCCTTTCTAAGCACTGGCTACACCAAGTGCTATTATTGGCCAATATATAGTTCCCAGACAGGGTTCCGTCCAGGTCAGGGCACCGACATCGCCCTCCTGGCGGCTGTGGAGAAGGCTAGAAGCATTCTGGACACAGGAGGATCAGTGGCAGTGATCCTCCTGGACCTCAGTGCAGCCTTCGACACTGTGAACCATCTCACCCTAATCCAACGACTGGGAGAAATCGGAGTAAGGGGCATGGCCCTGAAGTGGCTAAAATCTTTCCTAGATGACCGTTCCTTTCAAGTCTGGGAGAACGGCAGCCACTCACCCGCAATCCCCCTCCGCTGTGGAGTACCGCAGGGCTCATCTCTTAGCCCGACGTTATTCAACATGTATATGTCCCCGCTGGAGAAACTGGTCACTCCGTTTGGCGTATCGATCATCAATTACGCCCACGATACCCAGCTGGTGGTAACCCTCTCACACCCACACCAATCTCCTTCTGACCTTCACAACTGTCTCACTAAAATCCACAGCTGGATGAACTCCTCAGCATTAAAATTAAACGGTTCTAAGACCGAGATCTTGCTGCTCGGGCATAAAGGGCCCTCCCTGCCGCCCCACCTCTGGCCTGACTGCCTGGGCGACCCCCCTGCACCCAAGGAAGAGGTCAAGAGCCTGGGCGTATGGCTCGAAAATGACCTGAGCTTTAGAACACAGGCAAAAAAGACGGCAGGAATCTGCTTCGGACTTCTCAGGGCCTGTAGAAAGATCTTCCCCCTGCTCCCCGCGACCGCCAAGAAACTTCTGATTCAGGGCCTTATCCTGGCAAGGCTTGACTACTGCAACGCAATCTATCTGGGAGCTCCCGAAGCCACTCTCAACACCCTGCAGAAAATTCAAAACACCGCGGCCCGCCTACTCACTGACACCCCCGCCAGATCATCGGCAAAACCAGCCCTCAAGCTTCTCCATTGGCTCCCAGTCAGAGAACGGATCGCTTTCAAGGCTCTCTGTCTGGCTCACAAGAATCTTTATAACAACGGCCCTCCCCTCCTCAAGGAATTCATCATCCCCTACAAAACGAAAAGGGCCCTCCGTTCCAGCGGAGAGAACCTCATCACAGCCCCCAGAGTTAATAAAGCCAGGTCCGGAGGCCGCCGCTTCTCGGTCCACACGGCTAAACACTGGAACAACCTCCCCCGGAGACTGAGAACTGAACCTAATCTCCTTCAGTTTAGGAAGGCACTGAAGACTCTTCTCTTCCCTTACCCTTAACCCCCTCCCCTGCTGACCCCCCCCTTGAATTCAGGTCTAGCGCTGGGATTCTCTAGGGTTACTACGCACTCTACAAAACTTTTAAATAAAATAAAAAATAGTACTAAATGTACTAGGATGGAAGGCTGAGTCACCCTAGTAGAGTTCAATCCAATTCCTTGTAGATCACTGCATATTTCAGCTTTCAACTCACCGAGTCACCCAGCCAACAAAAGGTGAAAATACAACAAATGTATTTTGATGTGATTCTTGCTGGGACCTCAACCAAATACAACCATGTCGAGGATGAAATCAGGCATTTTTAATATAAAATAAGGAGTGGTTTGAGCTAGCTAGACTCTTGGTTTTGCATCTTTATGGCACACATTTAGGCTCTGCCAAAAGGGATGACCTCATTAGGAAAATTTAGAAGGGGGCAGATGTGTTGCACGAATGAGGAGGCAAGAGAGGAATCTTGTCCTGGTGATCTGTGTTTTCTCTACTGGAGAACTATATCCTGCTGCTAAGGGGTATAGAGGTTGTTAAAGGCCCTGAATTCCAGTGGTAGGGCAGAGATGTTACGGAGGGCCTATAACAGAGGTGAGGCCCTTCAACAAGTGGTATAGCACGAGGCAGAAGAGCGAAAATACGAGCTGCTTTGTATCACCCACGAAGCGATACATGGAATGGGAACGCTCTTCATCAGGAATAAAATCACCAAATACATTCATCATAGGAACCTCGCTCTAGAGTGGCACCTTGCCTCCAAATCCCAAGATACAATAAAATAAAACATGGGTGGCACATCCTTTTCTGTTAAAGCAGCCACCATATGGAACTCTTTAACCCAACATAAGATCCACGGACAGCCACCTTATCTTCAGAAAACTACTCAAGAATTGGCTCTTCCCCACAGAAGCACCATGCGCAAACAGAAATATACAGATCTATATAATTATTACTTTCCTCCAAAAAAATAAAAATAAAAGCATAGTCAATGCACTACCCTATTTCTCACCCTATACCTCTATCAATATCTTTGATCTACATATACTTACTTCTTTTATGCATCTATAAACTTTCCATGTACCTTTGGATCTATATATTTAATACTTTCTTCTAATTCAGCATATCCAATGCACTACTCTATATCTCATCCTATACCTCTCTCAATATATCCTCTACATCCACTCTCATTCATCTCAAAACCCATACCACTACTATGATCCCCAAAATAGCCCTTTCTAGAGTCCCTCCTACTCTACCCCTCCTTGCACCATCTGACACCTCTTTTACTATACTGATTCCCCAAAACAAGCCTTTCTAAACTCTTCCCTCTGACTCTTCCCCTCCACATCCCTTTTTACTCATCCCAAGCCTCCCACTACTGCTAAGAGCTAAAAAAAAAAAGAAAAGTCTAAATTCTTTACTCTTCTATCCCTCCACTATCCTTTTCAATCAAAATAACAGACTAACATGTCCACTTCTCAAATTTCATATTTCACTATACTAATTCACCACTAATCCTTTAATGGGTTCCAGAGTAGCGTGCTACTCACCAAAAAAAGCATTTCAACACCTCACTAGGGGGAGCAAGCACTATATAAGTGCAAACCTTTTTGCCCTCTTCTATCCCTCCGCTATCCTTCCCAATCCAAATAACTGACTAATATCCACCACTCAAATTACTTTCATATTTCACTATACTAATTCAACACTAATCCTTTAATGGGTTCCGGAGTAGCGTGCTACTCGACAAAAAAGCGCTTCAACATCCCATGGGGGTAACTAGCGCTATATAAATGCAAACCTTTTTCCCTCTTCTATCCCTCAGCTATCCTTCTCAATCCAAATAACTGATTAATATCCACCACTCAAATTAGTTTCATATTTCACTATACTAATTCACCACTAATCCTTACGTGTTCCGGAGGAGAGCGGTTACTCGCCAAGAAAGTGCTTCAACACCCCATCAGGGGTAACAGGCGCTGTATAAATGCAAACCTTTTTCCCTCTTCTATCCCTCCGCTATCCTTCTGAGTCCAAATAACTGACTAATATCCACCACTCAAATTACTTTCATATTTCACTATACTAATTCAACACTAATACTTTATGGGTTCCGGAGTAGCATGTTACTCGCCAAAAAAGCACTTTGACGCCTCGTCAGGGGTAGTACGCGCTATATTAGTGCAATTAAAATACAATTAGAACATTCCATCCACCGAGGGTATAAGGTTCTAAATTAAAAATGGAAAAAACATGCAGTCTAACATTGGAACATTAGAGCATTAGAGCTTGACCAGCCCTGGACCAACCCTCTGTCTCCAACCGAACCCTCAACATTTCAATGTTCTAAGGTCAGGTTTTCTGTTGTGCTCCAGATGGAATCTTTCCATTGTTCTGACCCCGTTTACTCAAAAATAACTTCAAATAAGGCATGAATAATTGTAACACTGTAATTTTGTATGTTTTTTAAAAAACAATTTAAATATACAGGGCCGGACTGGCCGTAGCCGGCAAAGGGCAATCCCCCGGGACACCGCACGGATGGGGGCCGGTTTTGGGCCCCTGGAGGCCGTTTTTGTTACAGGGCCGTTTTTGCAGCATAGCTGCAAAATCGGCCCTGTAACAAAATCGGCCGAAAACGAGCTCGGCAGCACCCCCAAACCCCTGGGAAGGGGAGGGGGGGGGTGTGGCCGAGCACTTTGCCAGGGCCGGTTTTGGTTCCCAGTCCGGCCCTGCAAATATATCACACTTGTCAACATTATCTGACATTTTTGGCTACGGATAGCGGGCTATTACAAGCAACGTCTCAGGCTTCAGGGTGAAGCACACTTTCATTTATGGCTATCACTCCTTATTTTTCAGTTAGAGTTCATGTATTTTTGATTCTTTAGAGGCAGCACACTCGGGCGATCCCTTCCCCTTTCTAGGTCACAGCTCTACTAGACGTGACCCACACTAACAAGCATTTACAATGCAACGGTCTCGGCATTGATAAAGTTAGAGCTATTGGCATTGCTCATGACATTATTTTTGTTTATGTTTTTGTTTTTAAAACATTTAAAGAAACGGCATTGTTATTTACAATGTCAATACCTTAATCACTCTCAAATGCGAGACCTATTGCATTTGCACCCACACACACAAAGCCACCCACACACACAGAGCCACCCACAGAGCCACTCACATAGAGCAACCCACACACAAATAGAGCCACCTACACATACACACACAGTAGCCCACTGACCTATTTACATTATCAAAGAAATAATCAAAGAGAGGGAGTGAAGAGGTGCTAGGATAGAACCTACCTCCTATCTGATATTTAGTAAACAAAAGTGATTCTACCCTGTCATGGAGTGAAAAAAGTGATTCTAAATAGTTAATTAATTAATTTTTGATTTTTGATTTTCATAATGATAAGTACAGTGAGTTTAAAGTGATCCATGGAATGCCACGGAAAGCACTATGTGTTTTTAAAATACCCCTCACACACTATGAGTCCCATAGTGTCATGCTTCATCATGGGGGTCTTCCCGTCCCTCTACGGGGCGGGGCGTGCTACTACCTACGGCTGCGCGGGAGCACTGTTGTTGTGATGATAAGGCTTATGTGTAGTGCAAGGGATGTGAGTGAATATAAGTACGTGTAAATAAAAATTAAAAGGACCCTGGCTAGTAGAAAAAACAATTTTATTCTGTTCTCTAGCTGGGACCGTTAAAAATGGGGAAGAGAGTAGGAAATCTCACAAATTAGTGGTTACCTACTGGGTCGACATGTTTCGTGAGCAGTCCCCACTGCTTTACTCATCAGGACCAAAAAATATAATAATCCCTTAAACACTAGAGGGAATCTCTAGATTTGTATGCCTATTCGTCTCTATTAGCAGACTTGAATAAAAGCTGCGCCCTAGGGTACACTGACCCCAATAAGAAAATAGGACCAAATTGGTATCTGAAAAAAAGAAGAAGGAGAAAACACCAATGATACAAGGCTTTTTCATCATTGTCGGGTATGAACACATCACCATACTTAGGGTATATCTCACTGAGAATTCAGTTGATATCGTTTTTGTGATATATTTTTCTGAGAATATATATTTTTCATTCTATATCTGAACGGGTAAGGTAATTTATACTCATCGCCCGATTTTTTACAGAAAAGCGAAAGAGAAAAGGTAGTTGGACATAGAAAACAGACTATACGTGACATTACCACAAAAAAACACACATAATGGTATTATACCATATGAATTCGTTGGCTGTATACATATAATACACATGATGGCCCACAGTCATACACTACATGAAAGAAAACGTAATGTACATACTTTGATTAGTTGTAATGTTCAGGCTTCATGAGCACGCACTGGAGGGGAGGGCGCCTGGTAATAGTCACTACAGGATAGTAAATATCGTATTAGTTAGAGAAACGGCAGCTGCCGGTGGTAGGCGAGCCTACCAAACTCCTGACCTGTTTTTAAGGACCTGGCCAAGTCTCAACTTACAGTTCGCAGGATCTTGCCTCGCTTCCGTATGCCTCCGTGCCGCTCCGTCGATGTAAACACCGGAGTGTGCATCAGGGTTTTTATTGGCCGGGGGCAAGCAGGAAGCAGACGCGCAACTAGAGCGTGAAGGGCTTTTGAAATGGCCGCCCGACATGGACTTTTTAAGGCACCAATCCCTCACTTCCTGGTTACGGAAGTGAAGAAAACCATGTTATGAAAAGTATCGTGATGAAAAAATGGTACCTCTAATGAATCTATAATTCAGTACGAATCTTAAACAGGAGAGGATACCGAAAACGGAAAAAAATTTTTGTAAACAAAGTAGCGGCCACATATGTTCACTACGACTTAATGCAGGGCACAAAAATGAAATCACAAAGCGGTCGATGGGTAGTTCATTGGTCGTTTTCCAATATAATATACATTCATTGTTTGTGTTCTTCTGTGCTCGATGCAGCGTTAGTAGATGCCTCGCCGTCATTGTGGCAGAAAAAAACGAAGAGAGCATACTGTTCGTGGGAGCATCATTGAACATCCTGAAATGGGAGTGTATAGTTCATTAAAAAATATCTAAATGTTCGTTTCACCCATTGTTATCATAGATGGAGTTTAAACTGCGTGCTGTAAATTAACCGTCTCCCAGACCTTGTCTATCTTAAACGGTAGACCAAAAATGTGCTCCCCAGAATATGTAGATGATTCAGAGTGGGTCTGCAAAAAGGTGAATCAGATAGATTACAGGCAGCAGGGTTTTTGTTTGGTTTGAGGAAAAAAGTTTATTCAAAAAAAATTTTAGTTGGAATTATAACTGACTCCATGGAATATCATCATTAAGGCCTGTGATGTTGGTCTTAATGCGATGTACCCATCTTTGTTCTTTTTCAAATAGGTGTTTGTCATTTGGTACTTGTTCTATGACTGTCCATGATATTTCTTCTGGTGTGTGTGCAAAGTCAATGAAATGTGCTGCCATCTTCGTTGCTCCTTTTTTGCACTTGATGTTGCTTTTGTGCTCACCGATTCTCACTTTTACACATCGCGTGGTCATCCCTATATATTCCAGTTGACAGGGACATTTGATCAAGTACACAACGTTGTTACTGTTGCAGGTGGTGAATTTTCTCTGTTCCCATTCAGTGCCATCAGAAAAAATGATGCTTGTGGTTTTTTTGGTAAGATTGCAAACTTTGCATCTTCCACACGGATGGTGTCCTTGGATTTTAGCCATGGAGGTTGATAAGCCTGTAGATTCATTGCTGCTAGGTCTAGTATGGACCAACATATCACGTATGCTTTTACCTCTTCTGTGTGCGAAGATGGGTTTTGGGAGGTTGAGTCCACCACTGTTCAAAATGCGCCAATGTTTGTTCACGATTTTGGTAATTTTATTGGAGTTGGTGTTATAAGTGGTGATGCAGAAAGGCCGTTCTTCCTTTGGTTTTGGTGTAGTTTGTTCAAGAAGGCTTTCTCTGCAATTGTTGCGTGCTCTTTTGTATGCTTTCTCGATAATTCGTTTGGGGTATTGTCTTTTGGCTAATTTCGCTTTTAGATCTTCTGATTGACTTTTGAAATCTTCAACCTCAGTGAACCCTGTTCCGTTTTCGGTATCCTCTCCTGTTTAAGATTCGTACTGAATTATAGATTCATTAGAGGTACCATTTTTTCATCACGATACTTTTCATAACATGGTTTTCTTCACTTCCGTAACCAGGAAGTGAGGGATTGGTGCCTTAAAAAGTCCATGTCGGGCGGCCATTTCAAAAGCCCTTCACGCTCTAGTTGCGCGTCTGCTTCCTGCTTGCCCCCGGCCAATAAAAACCCTGATGCACACTCCGGTGTTTACATCGACGGAGCGGCACGGAGGCATACGGAAGCGAGGCAAGATCCTGCGAACTGTAAGTTGAGACTTGGCCAGGTCCTTAAAAACAGGTCAGGAGTTTGGTAGGCTCGCCTACCACCGGCAGCTGCCGTTTCTCTAACTAATACGATATTTACTATCCTGTAGTGACTATTACCAGGCGCCCTCCCCTCCAGTGCGTGCTCATGAAGCCTGAACGTTACAACTAATCAAAGTATGTACATTACGTTTTCTTTCATGTAGTGTATGACTGTGGGCCATCATGTGTATTATATGTATACAGCCAACGAATTCATATGGTATAATACCATTATGTGTGTTTTTTTGTGGTAATGTCACGTATAGTCTGTTTGCTATGTCCAACTACCTTTTCTCTTTCGCTTTTCTGTAAAAAATCGGGCGATGAGTATAAATTACCTTACCCGTTCAGATATAGAATGAAAAATATATATTCTCAGAAAAATATATCACAAAAACGATATCAACTGAATTCTCAGTGAGATATACCCTAAGTATGGTGATGTGTTCATACCCGACAATGATGAAAAAGCCTTGTATCATTGGTGTTTTCTCCTTCTTCTTTTTTTCAGATACCAATTTGGTCCTATTTTCTTATTGGGGTCAGTGTACCCTAGGGCGCAGCTTTTATTCAAGTCTGCTAATAGAGACGAATAGGCATACAAATCTAGAGATTCCCTCTAGTGTTTAAGGGATTATTATATTTTTTGGTCCTGATGAGTAAAGCAGTGGGGACTGCTCACGAAACATGTCGACCCAGTAGGTAACCACTAATTTGTGAGATTTCCTACTCTCTTCCCCATTTTTAACGGTCCCAGCTAGAGAACAGAATAAAATTGTTTTTTCTACTAGCCAGGGTCCTTTTAATTTTTATTTACACGTACTTATATTCACTCACATCCCTTGCACTACACATAAGCCTTATCATCACAACAACAGTGCTCCCGCGCAGCCGTAGGTAGTAGCACGCCCCGCCCCGTAGAGGGACGGGAAGACCCCCATGATGAAGCATGACACTATGGGACTCATAGTGTGTGAGGGGAATTTTAAAAACACATAGTGCTTTCCGTGGCATTCCATGGATCACTTTAAACTCACTGTACTTATCATTATGAAAATCAAAAATCAAAAATTAATTAATTAACTATTTAGAATCACTTTTTTCACTCCATGACAGGGTAGAATCACTTTTGTTTACTAAATTTCGGATAGGAGGTAGGTTCTATCCTAGCACCTCTTCACTCCCTCTCTTTGATTATTTCTTTGTATTTAGACAGCGAACAGCTGTGGGAGTTTGTTTTCCCTAAATCTGACCATTTTTTGGTCATTATTTCCTCAGTTACTCCTCTGAGTTCTATCTGGTAGTTGGATTAGTTATTGACTATACCTTCACAACATCATTCGGTTATTTCTATATATACAATGGCAGACAATACAGGCCTGACATTCACTGATGAAGAAATAGAGAACATCCTGTCATCACTGGGCACTTTTGAAGGATTAAACACTACAGAACCCTCAATTGGAAACAATGACTGGGATGAGTTAGAGGAACTAAGACGCACCCAAATAAGAACGGCCCTTCATGGGTTACTCATGTCAGAATATCTGAAAGCAAATGCTGCACCACAGGGTTTGATCGTTCGTAACGAACCGTACATCTTCTTACACGATATGAGGTTCAAGAAAGATTGGTCACAGATATCGTGGCATTGCACTAGAGATTGGATTGTTCTAATTATTAAAACAGCAAGCAGACTGGCATCAGAATTAAAAACAGAAATCCAAACTATCGAAATACGATTAAAGAGTTATGAGTCGCCCAGTAGCTTGAAAAAACATCTAGAAGAACTAAACAAGACGCTGAATGACTTTGAAGCCACTCTCAAACAGAGCAAATACAATAAACTGAAAAAAGACACCAGTAAATTCAGTCATGAGAGGGTATATCCATATATCAGAGAGGAATACAAACCACAACAAGAAGTGATTACAGACGATGATTCATCCGATACTGGTTCTAATAGCTCGGGATCTAACTATGGGAAAAGCCCCAGACATCCCAATGTGAGGAACAACTACAGACGCCCCAATCAACAAAGACCGAGAGGATGGGGTAATTTCCAGGGACCCACCATGTATCCTCCACAATTTTATGGACCACCTCCATTCCCACATCCTCAAGGAACATATCCACCATGGCAGTATCCACCTCAAGAATACTCGTATTTTGACCAAACTCCTTTTTTAGGGACACGCCAAGGAAGAAACAGAGGAAGAAATCGAAGGGGCACCAATGTCCATTGGACACCGAGAGAAGAAGAACAGGCGAGAATATCGACCAGGAGCATGACGAAGGCATCGACAAGCAAGAAATGAGTCTAGTAGTCAATCTTACCGAGGAACCACTAACAACTGCACAGGTTTCAGTCCTGGAAAAAGGACTAGGTTTCGTACCCACAGCAAACATGGATGGTTTCTTGTTATGCAAAGAAATTCAAGACTTCTTGAGGAGACTGAAACTACAAGTCTTTTTTAAAGACAAAGAACCTAGAGAAACACAAGAGGGAGACACCGGTTTGAAACCCAAATCCACTTTTATTCCATCAGATATCACCCTTCCCATAGAGCTGCTTACTTTTGAGAAGGCTGTGATGAAGGATCTGGAGAATCTCCATCCAACCACTAACCATGTCTTTCAAAATCTAACGACAAATGAAAAACAAGCAATACAAGAACTGAATAGCAATCGCAACTTGGTAATAAAACCAGCCGACAAAGGAGGGGCCATTGTCATACAATCGAAAGAACAGTATGATAAGGAATGTAAACGCCTACTCCAAGACCCTAGAAATTATGAAATTTTGGAGAATGACCCAACTGAAAAGGTGAAGATCAAGATTATGAGCATGGTGGAAGAGGCACTCGCACATGGATGGATAACAAAAAAAGAAGGAGACTTTCTTATCCAAGACTCACCTAGAACACCTTATCTATATATCCTCCCGAAAATACATAAAAAACTGAAAGACCCTCCAGGTCGCCCAATTGTGTCTGGTATAGGTTCTATTTTAGAACCAGTTTCTAAATTCGCAGATGCCTTCCTAAAACCCATGGTTCAAAAAACATCCACGTACTTGCGGGACACCAAAGATGTCCTCGTACTATTAGAAGACCTTCCTTTTGACCCAAGACATCAACTGCTTATAAGCTGTGATGTTGAGAGCCTTTATACCAGTTTACCACACACAGAGACTCTAAACATAATTGAGGAGGTTCTATTCAACATCGACTGGGTGTATCAAACCCCTAGAAATATCATCATGGAATGCTGTAGCCTAGCATTGAGAGAAAATTTCTTTAGATACGAAGACACCATCTACCTTCAGAAGCACGGGACCAGCATGGGGAGCACCTTTGCTCCTAGTATAGCTGGTCTCTATGAGCATCATCTAGAGACAACGAGGATTTTACATCCCAATAATCCTTTCCAGGGCCACATTGGTATCTGGAAAAGATATATTGATGACATTTTGATCATCTGGAATGGCGATGAGACCACTGCCAACCACTTTATGACCTGGCTCAACTACCAAGATGAGTTTCTGAAGTTTACCAGTACAATATCCAATAAGGAGCTGACCTTTCTTGACCTGAACATATCACCGAAAGATGGAGGACTTGTGACTACTACTCATTTCAAAACCACAGCGAAAAACTGCCTTCTATTATATCAGAGTTTCCACCCTAAACACTTACGTGATAACCTTCCCTATGGACAATTTTTGCGCCTACGACGCAATTGCACTGAGGTTGAAGATTTCAAAAGTCAATCAGAAGATCTAAAAGCGAAATTAGCCAAAAGACAATACCCCAGACGAATTATCGAGAAAGCATACAAAAGAGCACGCAACAATTGCAGAGAAAGCCTTCTTGAACCAACTACACCAAAACCAAAGGAAGAACGGCCTTTCTGCATCACCACTTATAACACCAACTCCAATAAAATTACCAAAATCGTGAACAAACATTGGCGCATTTTGAACAGTGGTGGACTCAACCTCCCAAAACCCATCTTCGCACACAGAAGAGGTAAAAGCATACGTGATATGTTGGTCCATACTAGACCTAGCAGCAATGAATCTACAGGCTTATCAACCTCCATGGCTAAAATCCAAGGACACCATCCGTGTGGAAGATGCAAAGTTTGCAATCTTACCAAAAAAACCACAAGCATCATTTTTTCTGATGGCACTGAATGGGAACAGAGAAAATTCACCACCTGCAACAGTAACAACGTTGTGTACTTGATCAAATGTCCCTGTCAACTGGAATATATAGGGATGACCACGCGATGTGTAAAAGTGAGAATCGGTGAGCACAAAAGCAACATCAAGTGCAAAAAAGGAGCAACGAAGATGGCAGCACATTTCATTGACATTGCACACACACCAGAAGAAATATCATGGACAGTCATAGAACAAGTACCAAATGACAAACACCTATTTGAAAAAGAACAAAGATGGGTACATCGCATTAAGACCAACATCACAGGCCTTAATGATGATATTCCATGGAGTCAGTTATAATTCCAACTAAAAAATTTTTTGAATAAACTTTTTTCCTCAAACCAAACAAAAACCCTGCTGCCTGTAATCTATCTGATTCACCTTTTTGCAGACCCACTCTGAATCATCTACATATTCTGGGGAGCACATTTTTGGTCTACCGTTTAAGATAGACAAGGTCTGGGAGACGGTTAATTTACAGCACGCAGTTTAAACTCCATCTATGATAACAATGGGTGAAACGAACATTTAGATATTTTTTGATGAACTATACACTCCCATTTCAGGATGTTCAATGATGCTCCCACGAACAGTATGCTCTCTTCGTTTTTTTCTGCCACAATGACGGCGAGGCATCTACTAACGCTGCATCGAGCACAGAAGAACACAAACAATGAATGTATATTATATTGGAAAACGACCAATGAACTACCCATCGACCGCTTTGTGATTTCATTTTTGTGCCCTGCATTAAGTCGTAGTGAACATATGTGGCCGCTACTTTGTTTACAAAAATTTTTTTCCGTTTTCGGTATCCTCTCCTGTTTAAGATTCGTACTGAATTATAGATTCATTAGAGGTACCATTTTTTCATCACGATACTTTTCATAACATGGTTTTCTTCACTTCCGTAACCAGGAAGTGAGGGATTGGTGCCTTAAAAAGTCCATGTCGGGCGGCCATTTCAAAAGCCCTTCACGCTCTAGTTGCGCGTCTGCTTCCTGCTTGCCCCCGGCCAATAAAAACCCTGATGCACACTCCGGTGTTTACATCGACGGAGCGGCACGGAGGCATAACGGAAGCGAGGCAAGATCCTGCGAACTGTAAGTTGAGACTTGGCCAGGTCCTTAAAAACAGGTCAGGAGTTTGGTAGGCTCGCCTACCACCGGCAGCTGCCGTTTCTCTAACTAATACGATATTTACTATCCTGTAGTGACTATTACCAGGCGCCCTCCCCTCCAGTGCGTGCTCATGAAGCCTGAACATTACAACTAATCAAAGTATGTACATTACGTTTTCTTTCATGTAGTGTATGACTGTGGGCCATCATGTGTATTATATGTATACAGCCAACGAATTCATATGGTATAATACCATTATGTGTGTTTTTTTGTGGTAATGTCACGTATAGTCTGTTTTCTATGTCCAACTACCTTTTCTCTTTCGCTTTTCTGTAAAAAATCGGGCGATGAGTATAAATTACCTTACCCGTTCAGATATAGAATGAAAAATATATATTCTCAGAAAAATATATCACAAAAACGATATCAACTGAATTCTCAGTGAGATATACCCTAAGTATGGTGATGTGTTCATACCCGACAATGATGAAAAAGCCTTGTATCATTGGTGTTTTCTCCTTCTTCTTTTTTTTAGATACCAATTTGGTCCTATTTTCTTATTGGGGTCAGTGTACCCTAGGGCGCAGCTTTTATTCAAGTCTGCTAATAAAGACGAATAGGCATACAAATCTAGAGATTCCCTCTAGTGTTTAAGGGATTATTATATTTTTTGGTCCTGATGAGTAAAGCAGTGGGGACTGCTCACGAAACATGTCGACCCAGTAGGTAACCACTAATTTGTGAGATTTCCTACTCTCTTCCCCATTTTTAACGGTCCCAGCTAGAGAACAGAATAAAATTGTTTTTTCTACTAGCCAGGGTCCTTTTAATTTTTATTTACACGTACTTATATTCACTTACATCCCTTGCACTACACATAAGCCTTATCATCACAACAACAGTGCTCCCGCGCAGCCGTAGGTAGTAGCACGCCCCGCCCCGTAGAGGGACGGGAAGACCCCCATGATGAAGCATGACACTATGGGACTCATAGTGTGTGAGGGGTATTTTAAAAACACATAGTGCTTTCCGTGGCATTCCATGGATCACTTTAAACTCACTGTACTTACCATTATGAAAATCAAAAATCAAAAATTAATTAATTAACTATTTAGAATCACTTTTTTCACTCCATGACAGGGTAGAATCACTTTTGTTTACTATTTACATTATCTGCATGGTACATGTTCTTTGCTGCAGGCACATTAACCCTATGTGCTACCTTTCCAGGAGTGAAAACTTCCACTAGACAAAACTCCGATCTCTCTCTAGTAAGAACATTAAACATCAATCATAAGTATACAGTTTTAGAAAAATACACTTAGTGATCCTCCTAGGTAATAAAGGCCACGCGAAAACAACTGAAACACTGTGCACAAGTCTGTCGTGAGAGACACTGAAAGTTCTGACCTTGTTCAGCTAGTTCAAAGACACTTCATCTGGCCCAGGCCTGTCCACATGGTGAGTGAGGGAGGGATGCAATCTATCCTGTTGATTTCAGAGGAGTGGCATCCTTACAATTCAAAAGAGTGTCTTTCAATGTCTCTGAGACATACATCTGTGCAAGCAGAACCTGGGGTTGGATATATTGTAATGTTAACCACACAGAAATCTGTTAGCTGCTGTCATCAGATATGTACTTAGTAGTAAGAAAATGGCAAGGGCATTCTCCATAAAACGAGAGTAGTGCAAGAGGTGAGTAAATAGCTTCTACAATCAGAGCTGAGTTATGTCTATGTGCACAAACTGTTTCTGTATACATATGTGTGTGTGTGTAAGACAACTGCATGTGGGTAGGGTTTCTGGGTGTCCATTTGTGCATGTTTGACTGTGCGTGCATGTATTTCTTTATGCCTATTTTGTTTATTTATGCGTGTTTGGATAAGGATTTGTCTATGCTCCCACCATTTTATAAAGCTACCATTCCAAGCTTCCCCATGAGTAGAGAATCCACATGGCCTAGCACCAAGGCCGGACAGGCCATTATGCCACTCTGTCATTTTCCTGGTGGGCTGCAGGCTAGGGGGCTGCCTTACAGGAGGTTGAGGGCAGTTAAAATCAAGCCACTGCACTCAGTGTGGCCTTTGTTCTAGAACTATTGATTACGTGTTCCCATCATTCCTTCAGCTGTGGAAGGTCCCAAATTCGCACTAATCAAAAGTAGTCAAAAGTAGTGCATTTTTGTTTTATTCCATTGTAAATCCCCCACCCCTCCCCTCAAGGCGCTTTTGGAAAGCATTGGACTTGCTCACAACACAAATAGAGCCACCCACAGAGCCACCTACACACACACACGCAGTAGCCCACTGACCTATTTACATTATGTGCACTTTGTGATCTGCATGGTACATGTTCTTTGCTGCAGGCACATTAACCCTATGTGCTACCTTTCCAGGAGTCAAAACTTCCACTAGACAAAACTCCGATCTCTCTCTAGGAAGAACATTAAACACCAGTCATCATGACATTTTTATTGTTGCCGAAAATTGCTGGAGGCCAGGAAGGAGGCAGCAAGCGCTTTTAAAACATTAATTTACTTGCAAACATAATGTCTCCACCCAAAGTCAGCGCCCGGTCACACCGGTTGCACTGCCCTAGAGCTGGCCCTGCTCAAGGGTCCTGTGACCTCAGTGACAGAGTCACTGTTGTTCTTGGCTGTGCTGCTTCATAGGCCTGCAAGCAAGACTGGAGGTGAACTTCAGTATGGATTGTTGTAGACAAACCTTGAAGGTTAACCCAGACGTGCCAGTGCTAGGGTCCACCTGCTGGTGCTAAGACACCAGCACTTCTAAGGTCCTGCGCAGCCTTCTAAGGTATAGCATGGGATTGTGCTCTCTCAGGAGAGTCGTCTGGTGGACTGGTTATTAAGGCTGAACCTGCTTCCCCAGTTCCAAATTCAGCAGCTCTGGCCATAGTGCCACATCGTCTCCCCCACTGAACACCATACTATCCCACTGAGAAAAAGTCACACTGCCTTCAACTACAACCCAATTGCTGTTGGCTATAAACACCTGGATGTGGCTCAATTTAAATGACGCACTAGACAAGAGCAATATGCGGCCTACAAAAAAAAGTAACAACATCCTGGAAAAAGCAAACCCTTATAGGGAATGCAAAATTTAGCAAACCATGTGAAATGTAAGCAGGAACAATATGGTTACTTTAACGCTTTTACACTCACTGTTCAGAATTCAGTGAGTGCTCTCTGCAACTGTATACATGCTAGAAAAGCACAAAGACTAAATAACACAACGAACAACCCCAAGTGTTACTCCTCTGAGGGCATACGAGACCCTGTCTTCTGAAAACTGGCATCGCGCACAGTGCAGCGACCCCAGGCGCCTGATTTTAAATTTTCATCTGCGTGAATATTCTGCCTCGCCGCGTGTCACCACACAAACACACGTGGGCACAGTAAGATCGGTGTCCCTTAACCCCTTCCATGCCCATGACGGAACGGTTCCGTCATGAGCATCGGTTGCGCTGTGCTCATGACGGAACCGTTCCGTCATGGCCCCGCCCGCGCTCGAACCCTTCAGCACCGCGGGGGAATTCCCGCCGCGCTGAAGGGGTTAAAGTGCATTCCTCCCGCCCCTTCATTATTTTGTAAACATGTTTGTTTATTTACCAGTGAACCTGTCTCCTTCACCAGCAGTCGAAGCCTTGTTGTGTCGATCTGTGCGCACAATATAAAGTAATACCGGACTCTCAGATTGGCTATGGAAAATAGCAGACATTATTATTCAAGTAGAATGGTAATTTATTAATAAACAATGCAATACCTTCGCACTATTTCCAACAAAAATGATAAATCGATAGAATCAGGATAAATACAGTTCCCTTTTTGAACAGGTCAGTGTGTTAGGTAACACAACGTCAGCTTGGAAACACTGTCTGGCGTTTGGTCCGTAACATCCAATTACACATTAAAAATAAATTACTATTTTGAAATTTACATTTTGTAACAAGTCCTTCGCAAACGTGTCCCTTTTTTATTTTTGAAATAACACAAAAGCATGAAGAAACTTACGTGTTATTTGGAGTTAACACTGTTCTTTTTTTTTATACAAACCAAGACATGCCTGATGTCCCTGTACATAGTGTTTAGCAAATGTTTTGGGCTCTCTGGGACAAGGATTAAGTCTGCAGAGCCCGTTTGTGTCAGAACTTGCTGCAGTCATAGACAAAGGCCCCTGAGTTACGGTACAGAGACTGGCTGGAGGGGAAAGACATCAGACAGCTGCTGTTGCCGTTTACCGGGGAGTTGTTGAGGCCAAGCCGCTGCGACTCGCACTTTCAGATTCTAACGGTACACATAATGACGCAGATCTGGGTCGGGCAAGTAATACATGCAGGGGCCGCCAAGGCGCAATAACTACAGGCGTATTCTGATATGCATAACACATATGACGCCAGATATTGACGGGCCACTGAATGCTGGTAAATACCCCAGTGGGGCCATCGGTATTAACAACGATTCTTGAAAGTATATTAAAGAATGTTATGTTTTTACCTACTGTTGAGACGGGTGAAAGTGTCTCACGTCCCAGCGCCTTACCTGGCGAGAGCCATGAACACCGCCGCCTTTCTCCGAAGTCAAGCAGAAATGCCTCGGAGAAACGCAGCGGCGTTTTCGGATTCGGGGGCGTGTTTTTCTTTCTCTCCTCTTGCCATTGGCTGGAATGTTTACATTCCAGAGGAGAGAAAGAAAGAAAGTAAAAAACACGCCCCCGAATCCGAAAAAGATGGGGCTTGTTTGGAGAGACAATGCTCTTCTCCAATGGCTGACTAGTATTTCAGAGGCCAGCCAATGGAGAAGAGGTAAAAAAAAGGGGCGGGTTAAAGTCCCACTCCTAACATTAAATCTCGGAGCGAGACTGCGCAAGCGCAGCCTTCGAGCCGAGACCTAAAAAGTACCTACTGAAGATTCTTACAGTAGGTAGGCATTGTGATGAAATGGCAGAGTGACAAATACGTGACGAAAGGACAACAGATGAAAGCACGTGAGGTAACAGAAAGGAGATGATTACACAGGTAGTTAAGGTGAACACGTCACTTTTCAATGTAAGGTGGGGGCATTCGATACCCTCGCTAGCCCTGGTCTGCGGCCTTCTGAAGAGACCTAGGTGCCACTGTCCCTGCAGAGGAGGGTTGGGACAGCAGGCAGGACAAAACGGCCCTTCAATTGCGCTATCAGAATAAAGGGAGCCCCCTACCTGCCCCCAGCAGGCTGCCACCGGCAAACCAAGCCAGACCTCCACAGCCCGGCAGGCCACTCCAGATCCATACCGCAAGACATACCCTAAAACACTGGACGGAGTGACTTATTGTGTCGCTGATATGACATGTACCCCTAACTACTGTTCAGGCTGCAAACAGAATGATGCACAATGAAACACTGACAAAATGTGTGTTTCTTTGGTTTAAACGTTCTGTTCAAAGGTTGCAATTATGTGGCACTAAACCCCTCTAGTGCAAAACACTTGTATTTTACCTGGGGTTAGACTGTACTTTCATATATGGAACATGCTTAATTTTGGTATGGTAAAAGGAGGCTCTTAAATAAAACATTCTGATTACGAGCAGCCTTGAATACCCTTGCTAAAGGTCTGCTGGCCTGCCCTGTTGCTGATCTCACTATGGAAAACAGAGGGCAGTTCAATGGGTCCAGCGACATGGACACACCACCTTAATGCTCTCCTTGCCCCGGATCAATAACCGGAAAAGGGGCTGCCCAAGACATTACTGCTATCAAGGCCTGATGTTTAACACAACACATGTTGTCCCCCTGTAGCCCCTAGGAAATAGGGAAAGTACACAATATTTATAAACTATAATGTAATGAAATAAATTAAACTAAGTCACTGTGTAATTACCTATTACTTACAGGACCACAACGTCAATGTTATGTTATGTTAAATAGTTTGTAGAGCGCGTGAATCACCCCCGAAGGGGTCTCTCGGCGCTGGCAGAACTGTGCGAAGATGATGTAGCGGAATCATTCTGAAAAAAGGGTGGTCTTTAGTATCTTTCTGAACCCAAGGTAATCGGAGCACTGTCTAAGCGGGAGGGGAAGCTGATTCCAGACCAATGGTGCTTGGTAGGAGAAAGATCTACCTCCTAGCCGTGCTCTCTTTATCCTCGGAATGAGTAACAGCGATTTGGAGCCTGATCTCAGGTCGCGGTTGGGAATATATTGGAGGAGCCTTTCAGTCAGGTAGGAAGGGCCGGGGCCCCACAATGCTTTGTGGGTCAGGCAACAGAGTTTAAACTTGACTCGTTTCCTCACTGGTAACCAGTGCAATTGCCAAAGCAGCGGAATAGAGGCAGATCTGCCTGGGGCTTTGGTGACCAGTCGTGCTGCGGTGTTTTGCACCACTTGCAGACGGTTAAGGGCAGATTCATTGGCAGCGACCATTAGGGCGTTGCAGTAATCCAGTTTATTTAATACCAGAGCCTGGACAAGTGTCTTGCGAAAAGAGTCCGGGAGATAGGGAAGAGCTTTCTTCAAAAGGCGCAGTGTAAAGAAGCATGCATTGACGGTGTAAGAAACATGATCCTTCATGGACATAGCCTGATCGAGGCGAACGCCAAGGTTTTTTACTGTAAGTTTAGGCAACGGAGTGGGCCCCAACTCAGTTGGCCACCAGGTTGGTGACCACATGATGGAGGCATCTTCATAGAGGATGATCTCCGTTTTGCTGGCATTCAGCTGCAGGAAATTACCACTCATCCACTCCGAAATGGCCAGCATACCTTGGGAGAAACAAGTTTGGGCAGTCAGTGAAGATTTATCAAATGGGAAGATAAGTTGGGTATCATCCGCATAGGATATGGGGATGAACCCAAGAGATCTTAGAAGAGAAGCAAGGGGGGCCACATAGATGTTAAACAGCGTAGGGCTCAAACAAGAGCCCTGTGGCACGCCCTTGGTCAGACACTCGGTGGTGGAGCGGAAAGGGCCAAGGTTCAAGGTTTGTGTGCGGTCAGTAAGGAAGCTAGTTACCCAACTGAGCGCCGTACCCCCTAATCCTGCCCCTCTTAATCTTTCTAGCAAGGTCAGATGGTCAACCGTATCGAAAGCGGCGGAAAGGTCTAAAAGGACCAGGATGGCAGATTGTCCCTGATCGAGCGTCCGTCTAATGCAATCGGTAACAGCAACCAGGGCAGTCTCGGTGCTGTAGTTTGCACGAAACCCTGATTGGGATGGGTCCAGGTAGCCAGTCGCTTCGATATGGTTCGAGAAGTGTTTATTCACATACTTCTCGAGGACCTTGCTCAAATAAGGGAGGAGGGAGATAGGGCGCAGGTTGGCGAGGTCATCCATAGGAAGCTTGTTATTTTTACGTAGTGGGATGACCTGTGCAGCTTTCCAAGAGAGGGGAACTAGCCCCTTACTTAAAGAGGAGTTAAACAGCAGGGTGACAGGGTCTGCTAATGCGTGAGCAAGAGACGTCCCTAATTTTGCAGGCATAACATCTACGGGAGAGCCAGATTTAACATTGCGTAATAGTGTGGCGGTCTCATCCCGTAAGAGGGGAGGAAGGGTCAGCAAAGTTGCGTGTTTGACAATAGGGGGTTTCACAATGTCGTCGGACAGTGAAGTGCGACAAGTATTAGAGAATTTGTCATAGATGGTATCGATTTTTTGTATGAGAAAAGAGCTGATTTTATTACAGAGAGACTGGGAATGCTTGTTGTCCAAATCACAAGCTTTCGGACAAGTAAAATCTTGCAAAATTTGGTGGAGGATTTTCGGCGCATTACCTGCTAGCCTTAATTGTGCAGCTATATATGTTCTGCGGGCTTGTTTGATTTCTTTATGATAGAGAGTTAGCACGGCTCTAAAGTTTGCTTTATCGGTATCTAGGTGGGTGCGCCGCCACTTTCTTTCCAGATTTTTGCATCGACTTTTCGTTGTACGTAGTTCCGGAGTGAACCAGACCGCCAAATTGTTCCTAGGGGCTTTAGAACATATCTTTACAGGGGCAATAGAATTGATGGCCGCTAAAACAGTAGAGTTAAAAAAGGGTAAGATTGTCTTCCATATTATTGGTCGGGGGATACCTGGGAGGAATAAAAGCTAATCAGAAAGACTTCAGATTGATTTTAGACCATTGTCTTTAGGAGAATTGGATGTGTGCTGCCATAGAAGAGGATGTAAGAGGGTACTGCGCTTGGAAACTGATAAGAGCATGATCAGTCCAGCACATTGGGCGGGGGGCTTTACAAATAAGCCGGTCAGAGTTAGAAAAAATGATGTCTATAGTGTGGCCAGCCGTGTGTGTGGGACCCTCATTTTTTTTGGTAAGGTGCAGTGTGGATAAGTCATAGACAAAGGCTGATATTTCGGGAAGCGAAAGATTGTCGCTGAGTATATTAAAATCACCTAATAATAGGAAATTCTCCGAAGCAATCACATGGGGGGCTATTAATTCCATTAATTGAGAGGAGAAATCCTTTATAGGGCCAGGGGGGCGATAGACCAGTGCCCCTCTCCAAATGTCATGGCTGACCATTTCCATTTTAAAGATCAAGATTTCGATTTGAGCATTGGTGCGTTGGTCTAAGATAGAAATGTTTGCGCGACCATTATGAAGGATTGCAACCCCCCCCCCCCCCGGTTTTCAGCGGCCTGTCGAGCCGCAGAATCCTATAGCCATCAGGGATGGCAATCTTAATATCTGGGCCACTGGTGGGTTTCAACCAGGTCTCAGTCAGGAAACCCACATCAGGTAAGTCGGTCGTAAGTAAATCCCAGATCTCTGATACGTGTATAGGGAGCGATCTCACATTACTTAAAAAGCCCTTCCAGTGGTTGAGCTGTGAAGTTTTAGGAGTCGGGATATAACTATTGCTGGTCATGTTGATGTCCGGGGGCACAGGGGGCCCGGTATCATACTGGCCAGGAATATATACTGAGGGAACATTTTGTAGAATTTCAGATTCCCAGTTACTCTGAAATCTACATTGTGTGCAGGAAATGGGTCCTTCCAGAGAGTGTGGCACTGCATTGTGGCAAGACAAGCTAGTCAGAGGTGACCTAGCACAAATGAGCCTAAGTTCAGCACCACTATATACTAGTTTACACTTACTAGGATTGACTGTAAAGGTGGCATAGTCCCTGGCGCCTGGCGACGTCCTGGCACGGACGTGCGCAGACGGGCTTGCCTTTGGCACGCCTTCGGTGCGCCACCGGCGCGCCCGCTGCGCACGCCCGATGCGCGCTTGCGCCATGGCCCTCTAAGTAGTGTGTGGGGAGCAGACGCTAGACTGCTCCCCGCGATACCTCCAAGATGGCGGGCGGGCGGGAGTCGTGTAATGCGATGCAGAGGACACGTTAAAAGAAGAATGTAAACGGTAAGATCAGCCCCAATGTACAGAATATTAAAAGGATGTTAAAAAGTGTATTTGACATAAAATTTCAATCAGGGTAAAAACACACTAAAAATACTCGGTGTAGGAAACAGATATAATGCCACCTGTGTCAGCAATTGCAGCACACAAGACACCTCGCACAGCGCGGCAGCCTCAATCTCCCGGCTCAAGCCTCAGGAGATGTCGAACGCCTATATACCTCATTCATAATTAAATATACCTTCATGCATGGGCACTATTGTGCTTTACAAAAAAAGTCTAATTTAATTTGTTTCGAATTCCTGAACCCATTATGATTTTTATCAAACACAATTAAACACATCATTTTGATCACAAAGGTAAACAAGT
Organism: Triturus cristatus; assembly: GCF_964204655.1. Classification (NCBI taxonomy): domain Eukaryota; kingdom Metazoa; phylum Chordata; class Amphibia; order Caudata; family Salamandridae; genus Triturus; species Triturus cristatus. The sequence goes on from NC_140581.1 coordinate 682,599,898, forward strand.
ATTGGCGTAGCCAATAGGTCTCGCCTTTAGGACCTTATAAGTATTTAGTTATGCATCCTTGGTGCAACAACATCGAATGTTGCATGGCTAAAAACTTCTAAGATGCCAAAGCCAAGACCTTTTGGCTATGCCAATGCTTGTTAAGTATTGGAGTTGCAATTAGCAATGTTTCTTTATGTAGGAGTTCGAAATTTACCAGTGCCTTGGATACCGAGGGGGAAAAAAAAAGCAAAGCACATAGATGCCTGATAAAGTAAACTGCAGCATTTGATGGATTCGTAAGAGTGAAGGGGAGGAGAATGTGGAGGGAAAGAGAGGAAGAGTGAAGGGGAAGATAGACGGGAAACAGATGATTGCTAAAAAGTGTAGTCCAATTTCTGTGGTTTTTTCTGTGGCTATTGAAGTGTGCGTGGCTCCTACTGGTAGTTAAAGCGTGTGTGACGCCATTTGAAGCACAATTTAACATCTGTGTGATAATAACAGAACGAAAACTACGCTGCTTCAGCCGTGTGCCCAGACAGTTCAACAGTGTGCATGTAATGAGCCTCGATGATAATTAGGCGCATTGAGTAGCCCAGTTTATTTGGTACTAAGGAAGGATTAAAGGCCCTTCCTTTAAGGTTACAAGCTGGGCCCTGCAGTATGCCAGAGGAAAAAAAAGCCAGTGGCAGAGCTGGGATTTTGCAGATAATGTGTTTGGGTGTGAATAAAAGCATTGGGGCCACTTTGTTTTGCTTTATTTAGTTAAATAAATATTTTTTGTATCGTGAACCTTTTTTGGTCTCTGTCCTTAGGCTGCATTTTGTAACAGAAAACAATTCTTACAAATATGACATTTCCAGCAAAAGCGTTTTTTAAAATCCATTTCACAGTGGAGCAAAGAAAAGGTGAGGAAAAACAGTTTTATTGAAATCACCGTTTTGAAGAAAAACAAAAAGCTAAACAAGCGCTTCAGTGTCAAACCCAAGTGGTGCTAACGTGTTTGGATATGAATAAAACCAATCCAGGCACTTTGCGATCATTCTGTTTTGCTTTATTTAATTAATTGTTGATTTTTAGTATTCTAAACTTTATTTTCTTTCCGTACCGAGGCTTCACTCCTGAACAGAAAAATATCAAACAGACAACATTACACAAACCTAAAAAAGGGAAAGGGGCAACAGAAAAGTGAAAAGGCAGGAGCAGCAGACGATAAAGAAATGAGCGATTGACTTTTCTAATCATCTGGGTGTGGAAAAGAGGAGGGGAGGGCGAGTGCTAGTCCACTGCATACATATGATCCGTCCTTTCCGATCCTTCACATAAAAAGAACAAGAGGAGGCAAGCTGGGATGAGTGAGGAGGTGGGGCATGGAGTGAGACAGGGGCAGACTGGAGCCCCGTGTGTGATTAAAAGGGAGGGTTAGGGGGAGAGCAGAGACAGTGGGGTGGGAGTTGAAATATAGGCTAGTGAAAGAAAAACTAGTGTGGCGCTCGTGAAAGGGCACCGCGCTGATAAAGAGCTAATACCTGCAATGTTTCCTGGAGACCAGGGTCAGTACATGGCCGGGGGAGTTGCAAAGAGCAGGCACAGACCAGTGCCCCCTGCTCTGAGGCTGGCAGCAGCTTAACCGGTCTTCACCATTCCTATCACTTTGCTGGAGCCTGCTGACTAAATTGGAGGGGGCGAACGGAGAGGAAGAGTAAAGAAAGTGAAAACAGCGCAGCGCTCGTGAAATGAGCACAGCGCTGATAAATTATGCTATATCATCACTAATGTAAACTAGGCCCGCCCTGGAAGCCCATGTGGAACCAGCGAGCAAGACGATTGTCAAACAGACATGGCAGAGCCGGCCTGCCCTTTGGAAGACAAGCCCGGAAGTGGTGTGCGCGTGCTGGCGCATGTGCCTGCCGCTGCAGGAGAAAATCAGATGGCGGGCTGCGTGTAACTGCAAGCCGTAGGCCGTGGGTGGCTACAATTCCAGGCAAAGGTGGGACATGCACCCGCCATTGCCCAAGCGCGTGCTGTCCTTTTTAGAAAGACGCACGCAAAGACCAATCAGAAAAAGACTAAAAAAAACGCACACACGAGCGTGCAAAAAGTCTGGAGTGATTCCAAGAAGTCGTTTTACCTAGAGCAGCGCATGCGCGCTGCGCTAGGCTCGACCTAAAAAGGGAAAAAGCATTTATGTCCTTTTGTTCTGCACCAGTGTGCAAGTTGCACTAATGACGAAAAATTAATGTATGCAGTTCCACTTGTTTTATCCGTTGATGGTCATCCATTATCTGTATGTATTATTATTTTGGACTTGAATAATTGCCACATATGCGTATTGATGTGTTTCGGCGTCTCACAATTATTTAATAGGCATCCTCAGGAAAGATACAAATGCCTTCGCATCACTGCTCAATTGGTTAATCTATCGAGGCCCACATCATATGCTAGGTGCATGATTAATCTCCTCTTTGGAATCTCTCAGTCATGTAGTTGCTATATACACACTTCTCTATAATGAGCTAGTGTCCTTTCACTTAGTGTAGCAGAAGAGGGCAACAAGTAAATCAATCTTATTTCGAGTATGTAAAGACTGGATGCTACTGAACTGAAGTGTCTTGTGGAGTATTACATTATAACTATCACTGCGTGGGAAGCACACTCCTTTCTTTGCCATGTTTTATTATTTAATTAATAATTCGAATCAGAAGATTAGTGGTGGCCCAGCGCCCATCTGACTTGTCAGTTAGCCATACTGAGATTCCGTAGTATTGTACAGCAAGCCCTTTGTGCTTGTATGTTTGCACTTAGCGCTGTCTGCTCCCCGTTATCACTGAGGCTGGTTCTCTGAGTGAGGAGCGACAGACCAGGGCCATGATTGCCCCATATAAGTGAGATGTCCTCATTTTAGGAAGTCAATATCACTAGTCTTAAGCCCAGGAAGTAGGCATACCTCCATTGATCCAGTAACCTGGTTTTCGGAACAGTGAGGCACTGTCCCTTTACTTTCCAGATTGCAGACCCACTGTATTATCAATTAAATAAATTAAAATTAAATGTTAAATGTTGTATACTTGTAAAGCGCACAGCTGCCCCAGCAACGGGGCGTCCAGGTGCTGTATACCGCTGGGGAACCCATCCTGGCTTTCCCTGTGAGATGGTCCCTACTGGGCATCTCCAAGGTGAAGATAAGCATCCCCGGCGCTGATGGGGCCGTAAGTGGAGATTAAGCAAGCTATTGCCCAGAGTTGCTGAGTGGGATCCATGGTTAGAGTGGGCACCGAGGCGAGAATTATCGAGTCCGCTGACCTTGGCCCAAGACCCTGCCGCGTCGGGAATCGAACCCTGGTCCCGGGCTGACCTCTGCTTCCGGGTCTGCCGCCTCTAACCAGTGAGCCACACCACTCCACTATTGCCATTGTGTTGGATGTATTTCTGTTTTAGGTAGTTACAAATAGTAAGAGTTTACAACTTTGTAACAAAGATCCACAGTTTGGACGGCAGGAATACTATCCTCTATTTTACAGTGTTATAACCGTGGTCACATAGTGATCGCAATCTATATGTTTGCAAACATTGATGAGCCTTCCATAATTACATTGCTATTGTGTTGACATTTTGCTTTTGAGGATTGTGCTGTTGCTTGCAATCATGTCATAATTGTGAAGATTATATAGTGGGTATAGCCAGATGCACTTATTTTACTTACCACTGTACTGTGCTTCATTACTGTACGATTGTTTATGGTGTTATGTGTAATTTCTACTATTTGAATCCTCATTTGTACTGTAAATATATTTACTTTTATTTTTTTAATATTTTGAAATCTTGTGTCCATAGAGGCATGGACAGAATAACACCATATAGCCTCCAAGATTCCCACCTAATTATTCTTTTCGACCAGCTGATGTTTATACTTGCTAGCATTGTACAACCTAAGATTTTCAAGCAGGTTTACAGCAGGAAGCTGAGCTATCCCTACACTCATTAGCTTAATATAGTACTGCATATAAAAACATTTAGAGCGAACTAACTATGTAATTGCCAACATCAAGCATTCTCCACAACTGATATGTTTCATTGAACTACACAACTGTTACAAAAATGTTAGTTTGTTAGAGGAGATATTATATCAGATTAAGTTGGACACGTCATACGCAATCTCAAAATCAAACAACAGCGATCACTTACTTTGTCAGATTTAATGATTATAAATCTCTTGTAATAACATTCATTAAAGGAAACAAACGTGATTGATTATGAACAAAGTCCCTCTTTTGCACGATATCGGCTTTCCTATCTGATCATTCTCAATGTGACCAGTCATTAGGGACAAATTCAATTCTACGACCCAAGAAAGAAAATGGATGCATTATCACTTCTTTTATTGGGCAATTTGGGTACATCAAGGACACCACCAGGAGTCCAGTTCTCCAAACCCACAGGGTGAGTACAGGCTGAAAGTAAGACTTGCATTAACATCTTCAACCAGAAAGTAAATAACACTTGGATACTTATGAAGGAGGCCCTGTAGACAGATCATCACCAATTCCACAGTAGTCAAACCAGAGGGTCCTGGCTGTACATAGGCATTACAATTTAGAATGACCTAATCAGAATAAAAAACAATCGAATAACAATACCGTCACAAGTGCATGCTAACCTTCAAGAGCTGATTTAGTCACAGAAAGGACATCCTTGGCAGGTCCCTAAGGACCTGCATCAAGTGGGATAGAAAAACCATAAAATTAATCAGATCAAAATTGGTTGTTAATAAACTTTCCTGAAGACAAATTATTACAAAGCCATCAAACAGATGAGGGTCTCCAGGAGTTAAAAAAGTTTCAGCCTAGCTATGTTCCAACTAAGAAGATCCAAATTTACAGTAGGTATTTTGAGAGGCGTGTGGGAAAAACCACAAAGCACTTGGTACCCATGACCAACTGAACATGGCCAACTGGCCAGTTCTTGAGTATCGCTAGCCAGAAAAAGTCTTTGAGGGTAGGCATTATAATGCATACCCCTACTTTTATATACAACCATTGCAGAAGCATTTTAATATACTCCAGGGGGAATAAACATGGGTGGAGGAACAAATTAAACAGCAGGAGGCATTAACCCTACTTAAATATTCAAAATTCTGAGAAGCACAATTATTGACATTAGAATACCAAGGGAAAACATACACTTCCTTGATACAGGCTTGTTCTTCAAATTTCCAGACTAAAGTGGTTATCTGAGAGGAGTGAAAAAAATGCCTCGGCTCTAGAATTATTTTTAATTCAAAAGCACATCCTTGAAATGGTCAGACACTGTTGGTACATAGAGTTCTATACAGTCAAAATGGACTGGTATTCATATAGAATGAACTGCTATATTGAGGGAATAAATCAACAATTTTGTGCAGTCATCATGATGAATGTGTTCACCTTTTTTATCCAGTGCAGTATTGTACTGGATACATTTTGCTGGAGGGATTTCATATTGACATTCAACATGCTCTTCCAATTTTCACATGAAACTATTTTAAAAGTTTTAGCTAATGATAAAGCAAGTCTGCATTACGATTCAAATCGGTATCGGGGATATTATTACCCAAGGTCGATACCCCGGTATCTTCCAACAGTGATAGAATACTGAGTAGTTATCATTTTTGTGAATCTCACCCACTTGGGACCCTTTTCGTATGAGTTTGGCTCATTGTTTTTTTACGTTTTAAATTGAAGGCACATTTCAGTAAAATTTAGTTAGATTTTGCAATTATTTTTTTACATTCAACAGATGTAGCTGTTCTAGAGCAGGAACTATGTTTATTATTAGAACATCGGAATGTTGAGAGCTCCATTGAGGACAATAGAATAGCTCTGGGTTTATGATGGCTGGTATAAGCCCGGAGCACCAACATTCCAATGTTTGTCTTCAAGTTGCTCCCTTTTATTGTAGAACAATCTACCCTCAGTGGATGGAATGTTCTAATAGTCTTATAGTCTTTCTGCCTCAGGGTATGCCGGTTGTTAAGGCCCTTCTCACTTGTTATAGGCCCTTGCCTCATTCCAGGTAAGTTAAATTAATTCATACTACTTTTGCAACATTGATAAACTGCTGTACACAGGTAGCTAGCTCTAAGAAACATTATTTTATAGTTTTGACCTGTAACAAATTTATATCCTCAGCTAACACTCTTTTCCCAATACGAGATGGTTAATGACAGAATGTATTGGTACTATTGGAAATTACTAACAAATATATAATGGAAGAATATTCAAAGAAAGATCTTGAAGAAACAGTTGCATTGGTAACACCTTTACCACTGAGTCCAGATTTGACAGAAATATGAGAATCATTAAAAAGATAGAGGAATCAGACTTTCCAGGCTGAGAGACGCTTTCTTCTTATTTGGAGGTTGACTCTATAGGACCTGGAGGAGATGCCTATTTCATCAGTAAAATATTGGATTTAAAAGCCAAATCTGATTGAAATACATTGTTCTTTATCCTCACAGGTCTGTCACATTGCTACAAGGGGTCTGAGGGTCAGACGTTGCCAAGCCATACTGCTATATCCTACCCACTTGAGAATCTGATACCAGGAATCCTCCTCTGAACAATTTAAATGAGTTGCATGCCTAGCAGCAGATGAGGGTTTCAATGATTAAGATAAAACAATAGCACAGTTTTGTTGATTATACAATCTGACTGTGATATCTACATTCTACCTATAATAGGTAAGTAATCAGATAGTTTTTTAAAACAATTAGACCACTCAGACTAAACTGACAATAATCATTTTTTGTGCAAACGTATTGTAGTCAACCATGGGATGTTTTAACCCTAACGTTTGTGTGGTCATTGGGGCACTACAAAAATGTATCAATTTAAATCCTGACAAACACCCATTACCGAATAAGAAAAGACCAAAGCTCCAATTCACATGTCAATGATATGTCTATCGTGCTTTGTGTGTTGACGCTTCATGTCAACTCCCGAAAGAAAAAGGATTATACACACTGGAGTTACCATATCACAAACATGTGTGACAAACACCGCAACAAACCCCAGACCCTCTCAAACATAAAAGTGTCAGAAATATTATTTGAAAAACAAAAATAAACAGTTCATATTGGGTATCAAGTCCTTGCACATTGACACATTGGGTAAATGATCACCAGTTCACTTTGTAAATCAACGATCTGTGCCAATCAACTCTTGGCAGTAAAAGAAGTCAGGCACACACGACAGTCGCCCTAAGATCATCACACCAGCAAGTCATAGGCCCTACTATGCTAAAGTACACAGTAAATATTGTTTAAAAACAAAAATAAACAGTCCACAGGGTCTATCAAAGCATGTGCACTGTGTTGCACCAGTCAAGTCACTACCAATGAAATTTGTAAACTGATGCTCCCAGTCGACTCCCGGCAGTAATTCCAGGCAGAGAAGAAGACGAATAAAGATGGCACACAATGTGGTTACCCTGTAGAATATTTGGTCCTAGTGGCTATAGCATTTGAGAAAGTGGTGTGTAAAAAACATGATGGCGGGGTGGTGCATCACTTTACTGCATTCAAAGATGGACACTGCTTTGTTATCTCTAATATACAATAATAATGAGCAATCATGAGTGCACAGTTGAGTTCACATACTATTACCGTTAATTTATTGTTTAACATTATTAAGAATACGAATCATTCAGGGCTCAGTCCCCTGATTGTGAACCAGGGGCTGCATTCAAGTTGTCCTCTCGATATTTATTTTCTTCATTAGTTCGAATAAAATCCAAATCAAAATTTGTGGAAAGGAAGACACATTTTACACCTACATAAATAGGGAATTAGAACAAATTTGTTAAATTATAGTCCTACTGAACTGCTAGTTGTAACTGGGAAAGTTAGGACACCTACAGAATTGAGTACTAGATAATAACGTATTGCCATTTAAACAAGTTGGGCTTAGTTCTTTGTGTTCTATTGCAGAAAATATTACGTTTGACCATGCACAGGGAGAAGAACGTATGTGAGAAGCATCGGAAATTGTATGTTGCTTTTGTTAACCTCCCTTATGCATTTGATCATATAGATCATCCTATGCTTTGGAAAAGTCTCAGGCCATGAATATTCCGGAATAACTGGTAAGGGCAAGTGTAAATCTTCATTCTGAGAAATGGGTCAGAATAATGATAGGCTGGAGTAACAAACTAACATTCAAATTCCCTGTAGCTGAGTCTCAACTAAGGCTGTGGCTTGCTCCATTACAGTTTTAATTGCATATTTCTTACTTTCCAAACTATTTAAAGAACTTCAGTTAATTGCCATCTAAATTAAAAGTCACACATTTAATAGCTTTAATATACGCATGAAAACACCTAACAGTCAGTTATGCTGGTACCCATAATTTATCAGAGAATAAGAAACACATTAAATATGATTTTGTCACAAGCGGTTTTAGTACTCCTTGCCAGCAGTTGAAGATCAGTAAACCACTTGAAGTAGTTAAAAAACTAATATTATCTTGGAGTAACAATGACAAATAATCTATCATGGTCACCATACTTTGAACAGCAGACAGCCAGGACAAGTTCTATTGAGTTAGCTCTAATTCAATTATTTAAAGGCTTAGGAAAAATACATGTGATCTCTCTTGTAAAGGTCTATGTATCCAAGATATCAGCTCTTGCTCTATATGTCCCAGAGACCCAGACACCTAATGTTATTAAGCAAATGGGAGAGGTGAATCCTCTTTCTGGAAATCATTTCTGGGGAGAAAAAAAGAAAATTGTAGTAAAAGGAATTGTATAGAATTAGATATGATGGCCATGCATTGTCTTTCTTATGCACAGAGGATATGTTATATTTATTACTTAAATATGGTGCCACAAACTATACTGGAAAGGTTTTTTAGAGACTGATATAAAGATGTAAATGTAAAGTATTTATAGTCTAAATGCTGTCCTTACCATTGGAAGCGTGGGGTATAACAAAACTGGACTGGGGAGAGTGACACACATGGGATATCTGAGCTCCAGCAACCACCCACTAGATCTACACCAAAAGAACCCACTATGTTATGTTGGGCTTATTAAATAATTGAAACACTGTTCAGGTGGGAATAATACATGGATAAAGAGAAAATAAAGCTATCAATTGACCACCCTTAGATCCAGATTTGCTATGTCTATTTGCTGTGGGGGCAGTGCTTTTATTTCTGTGATAATTGAGGAAAGCCATTCAATGATATGGAAGAGAACCTGCATTGATTAAACCATTTGTCTGAGTTCTACATAAGAAAACCCAAACTCCTTGCAAAAAGAAAGAAAATTGCTATTCCCAGTAATCAGAAAATGCTCACTCCCATGCAAGGGCTTTGCAAATGGATGAACTGAAATACAATCCTTCTTCACCGGTGCCACTAACAGTGAAGAGAACCAACAAGGAATGACTGGCAATAAGTCAAATCAACATGTATCATCTATTCCTTTAAGTGGAGTAGTACAGGGTTTCAAATCATCCTTGACGACCAACACAAAAACTGCACTACAGCTAATAGTTCTGTCAGGGTGTCTCCTATATTCATTCAGACATTAAAGCATGTTAAACAAGCATTGGCATAGCCAATAGGTCTCGCCTTTGGGACCGTATAAGTGTTTAGCCATGCAACACTTGATGCTGTTGCACCAAGAAAATTGTGCTGCATAACTCAAAACGTATAAGATCCCAAAGGCGAGACCTATTGGCTATGCCAATGCTTGTTATTTTTATGGAGCATGCTTAAAACAGTAAAAGATTTTTAAAAAGCAGAGGGTGCCCAAAAAAGGGAGGAAAATCTGGGGGGCCTGGAAGACTTACCAAGGGTTATAAGATAAACACTGGGATGTAACTGGAATATTGTCATTTATGATTTAATGGAAGAATGTAACTCTAATAGAATGCAGAAATGGAAAAATGTAACAATGCCATAGGTCTGTTCTCTATTTGTACAATCATCATACAAGTACCAATAAGAGAGTTTTAAAAAATGCACCAGCTTGCTAGAACCAAACTTGTCTGCTTTGCCAACGCATTTTTTTTATTTTTTTGTATTGCTGGCTTGAGGCTTCTCTTCTGCTTCTTGCAGGAATGAAGGTGACCTTCTAGTGAAGAACACATTCCATTCCTTCAATGGAAGTTAGTCGTGTTCATCTACAACTAGTATGGGCAAGGCCAAAAGTCTGGCCTTTAATGGCTGCCTGTTAACATATGGCAGAGCTATTGGCTTTGCCAAGGCTTACACAGTTATGTTTCCGTCAACAACACAACTATGGTGTAATCACATTTGTGAGAAGTCCAGTAAGTCACAGGTGCAAATAGGTTCCATCACCTCCAGAGCTGAAAAGGGAAGTGAGAGGCGTTTGGAAGTCTGATTGCTTGTTGTTTTTGTTTTCTGTGATGCATCCAGGGAAACGTAGTAATTGGAAGCATGTGCTTTTTGCTAACTTCCACGGTTATTGGCGAGTACAGGAAGAGGCCAGTGAGAGTTTACTGTGATCATTTGAATCTACGGGGAACAACCTTTACAACGCAGTCATTACATCGCACTACATTTACAACGCAGTCATTGCATTGCAACATCCTTTAAAATGCATGTCACTACAACACATCCATTACATTGCATGTCACTAAAATGCATGTCACTACAACACAGGCATTACATTGCATGTCATTACAATGCATACCATTACAACACATAGTACCCTTACACTATCCAACACTTACCTTACTGTTGCACCCCCTGGAGTTAGAATAGTAATATTTACCCCTACACTATCCAACACTTACCCTACTGTTGCACCCCCTGGAGTTAGAATAGTAATATTTACCCCTAGACTATCCAACACTTACCCTACTGTTGCACCCCCTGAAGTTAGAATAGTAATTTTTACCCCTACACTATCCAACACTTACCCTACTGTTGCACCCCCTGGAGTTAGAATAGTAATTGTTACCCCTACACTATCCAACACTTACCTTAAATGCATTGTAATGGTATGCGTTGTAAAGGTATAACGCGATGTAATGGAATGCGTTGTAAATGTAGTTTTAAAAAAATAGTTGAAGTGGTATGCGATGTCAATGTATGCGTTGTAAAGGATGTTGCGATGTAAAAACTGCGTTGTAAAGGCATGCGTTGTAAATGTATGTGTTGTAATATCATACATTCAAATCTACTTTATGAATCAAGCAATGTCCGCATCCATGCCTTGCAGGTATCTAGAAGAAATGTACACTAAGAGCGGTATAGGAACGTTTCAGAATGGCGGTGGTCCCTTGGATATATCCGACCTAAAGGATGCAAATTAATGTCCAATTAAACCTCTTGAGGATTAAGTTTTTAAAAGGTTGATATATGTACTGTAACAATTTGGTAATCTTGTTGCCTTCGCGCACAGTGTAGTCAGCTAACATAACAAACATTCACCCCATAAAACATGACCTCATCTAACGTGCTTAATAACACAACTGTTTGCTAATGACATCAGAATGTAAAGTGCAATCATGTGTTTGAATCTCTACCATGGCCGACTAAGATCGTCATCCTTCTGAGTTCGATTAACTCAAATGCATTAAATTGGACTATAGCAAAGATCTTTCCAGCTTTACAACGCAGTAGGAGCGAGGACAAAGGGGGAGGGTGCACAAACACAAGCACCTCAGCCCACCCTGACCGTTCCTAGAGCACGTGAAGGGCGGTGAGATAGATGGACATATACATGGTGCCTACGGAGACAGCACACACAGACTGGCGACACCGTGGGTTGTGTGCTGATAATGGCTTCTGCAGCCACACTCCGTGCCTGAAATTCCTGCTGTTTCCTCGGCTTGCTTCACTCCTTTAGAACAGGAGACTATTATTTTGAAACGAATCAGGGGTGAGGCATTTTGGGTAAATGATGTATTTTATAAGTAGCCTACAAAAAGAATTTGGAATGCAAATTCATTTCTTCTACGTCTATTCTGCAATAGGTGGTCTTAGGTTACTGGAACTAGAGGGAAGGAGGCTTGCAATGAGAGACGGGGTGGGGGGGAAGGGTGCAAAAACAAGTTATAGAAGTGAAAGACAAGGGCACTGGGGTGGCAGGATATGGAGGAAGAGAAAGATGGGAGTGACGGGGAGATGGTAGGAGTTCTTAGAAGGGAGCAAAAGAAGTATGAGGGACAGAGTGAAAAAAAGAATGGTGACTTAAATCAGGGCGGAAAGGGGCTAGAGGGGGGTGGTCAGGACCCGATCAGTTGTTCGGACTGGGGAAACGCAGGAGCTGGAGAACAAGGAGGGTAGGCCATGGGGCGAGCAAGAGTTAGAAGACTGGGGACCTACGGCAGTAATTCACTATAAGGAGAAGCAACCCAGTGGCAGTGTATGGGAAGCTGTCAGCCCTGCCTAAAAGAAAACAAGCATTGTCCGCGCGGCTCACTGAGAACATCAAGCGGCCAAAGGGGGCGTATGACCTGCCGAGGGGGGACTATCTTTTGCACTCTGCCTTGGTGTCTGGGATCCAGAAACAATGGAAGATGGGGCTGTCAGAGCCCCCAACTTCTCAGGGATGTCAGTACGTCACTATGGCGGCGGGTACAGTCAAGGCCATCACTTGTCTCTACAGGCGGCTGTCCACGGAGAGGTTGGCAGCCATGGATGCCATGCGGGGTAAATGGGAGGGGGATCTCGGTAGGCCCATTCCCGAGACGACGTGGGCGCAGCTTTTGCGGCGGGCCTGGAAGGGCACGCGCAATGCTATATTTCAATTGATCCAATTTTACACTCTCCATAGGGCTTACTTAACCCCGGTCAAAATCCTACGGTATTTCGGAGGCTCCCAATCGCCGTGCCCACGGTGCGGGGTGGAGGGGGCTGATTTTGGTCATATGTTTTGGTCCTGCCGGGGACTGGGCTCGTATTGGGCTGACGTGGTGGCGTGCCTGAATCAGGTGACTGAGCGCGAGTTGGAAGCAGAGATGGGGACTTGCCTTTTGTTGTGGTTTCCGCACACTCCCAGTACCAGAATTACGAGCAAGTTCTGCGATTTGGGTCTGATACTGGCGAAGAGGGAGCTCACTCTGCATTGGAAGGCCAGGCCCGGTCCAAGCTTTCGGAGATGGAGGGCGAGTTTCTTGTCCTGGGCGGGAAGCAATGGGACGCTTCGGCTTCGGATGGCCAGCCGAGCGGCGAACGATAAGGCGCTGGAAGTGGCGAGGACGTGGGGGGTGTTGGTGGAAGAGCTGCGATCTTGGGAGACGATGAATGAGGTGGATAGGGATTCTGTAGACATGGACCGGAGGTTGGAATCTGGGACAGGGTCGACTGGGGCTACTGGGGAGTCCATGCAGGGCGGGGCTACTTAGGTACACTCATGGAGGATTCGGCGTCTGCACTCTACATCGACAGCTGTTGAGGAGCCAGGGTGGGAGCAGGGGGCGCAGAGGGAGGTCAATGCGGGGCCCCTTCTCTCATGAGAACAATGACAGGGTTTTCCTGTTTGTCTGGCATTGGGATATCTCAGACCATGGGGCCCGACAAGCAGAGGTTGATGAGGGGTTGCCGTGGGCACACTGACAGGGGAGGGGTGGGGGTAGAGAGGGTGGTGGGTGGGGAACCTAAGGCGGGAACATAGCAGAGTTGATTTCTCCTAACGTGTACTTCGATGGTTGGATCCTTTTATGATGCTATTGTGTGTAGTATTGGTCTTTAGGAGTATTGTTTTGAAAATTCAATAATAAGCTTTTAAAAAAAAAAAAGCGGCCAAAAGGGGAGAAAGGAGGGGTGAGTGCAAGCCGAGATGACAAGAAGGGCTGGGCGAGAAGGGAGGGGGGAATGCCAGCAGCAGAGGAGCCTGATTAAAGCTGACGAAATGGGCAGGGGAGAAGGGAGGAGGGAGTGCGAGCAGCAGCTGTGCACGTGCACGCCATCGTGCACTCAAGCTTCAGGCCTGAAATCATGCGGGTAGCACTTTGAAAACCTGTATACTAAATGTCTCTCCGAGCAGCGCATGAGCGCTGGCTCAGCGAGACCTAAAAAGTACTAATTAACAATAACAATAAATTAAGGGTAAAATTAATAAAACCAACCCATAAAAGTGTGCTTAAAGGTAATTATAGGACTCAAGAGATAACAATAAAACTGAAATCTTTAATTACTTATCAACTTTCTTCTCTATGTTATGATGATGGACCATATGCAATATTTACAACAAACCTTCAAATCTGGACCCTATTAGGGGTTTCACATACCACTTCACGATCCTCCCAGGGTTTTTTGTTGCAAAAACAGATTCCTAGCATTTATCACTTTTTATATGCTGCATCTTTTACATGCTATCTACTTCAGTTTGCACTTCTGGCATATAAAGTGTTGCCCCACACATGCCTATATCAAACCATTGACCCCCACAGGGAATGTGGTTACATTGTCAGACTTCCACCATTCAACTCAGAACCCACAGAGATCAGCTGCAAGTGCCTCAGGGATCCTCCATAAGCCCCACCCTATTAAACATCTACATGGCCCCGCTTGCAGCCGTGGACAGAAGCCACAGACTCAACATTGTCTACTACGCCGAAGACACCAGGCTGATTCTCTCCCTCACAGACGAATCCACTGCCACAAAGTGGAAATTCCACAATGGGATGAAGGCGGTCATCACCTGGATAAAGGACATCTGCCTCAAGCTTAACTCAGACAAGACCAAAGTCAATATCCTGACCCCCCCCACCCCTACCTGGGATGACTCTTGGTGACTCGCAGTGCTCAGTACCCAAGCCCCTCCACCCCCACACCCACGGACCACGCACAAAACCTCTGCTTCATCCTGGGCTACTCGTTCTCAATGAACTGCCAAATCAACGTTGTATCGTCCTCCTGTTTCCACATGCTCCGCCTGCTTCATAAGATCTTTAAGTGGATCCCAACCAAGTCCAGGAAAACGGTCACCCATGCTCTCGTCAGCTGCAGACTCGACTATGGCAACGCACTCTACGCCGGCACCACCCAGAAACTCCTAAAGAAACTGCAGAACATCCAAAATGCCTCTGCCACACCCATCCTGGACATCCCACGCTACAGCCACATCACTGGCCACCTGAGAGACCTTCACTGGCTACCCATCAACAGAAGAATTACCTTCAAGTTCCTCACGCATGCCTACAAAGCCCTCCACAATGCCAGATCTGCAAACTTCAACCACCGCCTCTCCTTCTACACTCCCACCAGACATCTCTGCTCTGCCTAACTGGCCCTGGCCACACTCCCACGGCTGGAGGAAGAATCTTCTCCTACCTCGCTGCGAAGACGTGGAGCTCCCCGCCTCTGAACCTCAGTCAATCACCATCGCTGCACAAGTCAGGAAGGACCTCAAGACCTGTCTCATTAAATAAACTGAAGATCACATTTTCTATAGATGGCCAAGAAACCCATTTTAGTTTTCTAAGATTATTTGAAGAAATTTCTGCCTAAATTATTGCATACCTCAAAGCGTGGCTTGCGTGGAGATTATTTACTCATAGCCTCATTTTGAGTGGATTGCTAACATTTTCCTTTTCAAAAGCTCTAATGACTCTAGGTCGACTGAAGTAATTCCCATTTTTCTGTGAATTAACCAAGTAATTCACAGGGATCAAAGCTTAAGTCAAAAACACATGTAGCTGCTTTGGTAGTAAAGGTATGTAACAGGAGTCATCTGACATTGGGTGACTCTATAAAGTCCATCAAATACAGACTTCATCTATCTTTGGGCCAGCCACCAGTATTCCTGGGATATCCTTTTGTTCTATCGTACTGAGTAAAATGGATTATGAGTAAAACACTGTCCCATCTGAGCATTACAATCACCGGCCACCAAAATAACCATATTTTATTTGCTCCTATATGTCCTATCCGTACCCATTTTAGCTTAAGGAATATGAAAATAGCTTATGTCATGGTGAGTGAATTTTTGGACAATGGTCATTACAAATTTTTTAAAATAATTTTTAAGGCCAGGATATATTAGGAAATGTATTCCAATGTGTACAACTGTTCAATCATTAAACACTGAACACCAACTAGATAGGAGGGTCACAGACTAGGAAACCACCAATATCAATACAATAGTATCACTGAAAATGGTCTCTCGTTGCTCAGAATTCTTGGCAGCACTATTATGTGCATTATTCCTACAAAGCACTCATGGGACAGTGTGGCATTCTTCAGCAACACTGCAGAAACGTCAGTATAGTTGTTTAGTCAATAATTGCCCTTGAGAGTGACCAGCACTTCAAATCTATTACTGGTCATATTGGTGAATTCAATTACGCCGGACGCCACAATGGCACTAGTGGGTATTTGGGTGAGGTATTCCTACAGACATCAAAGGGCCCAGGTAGGACTAAAAGTTGCCTGCTGTGACTCTGATCAGAGGCGGGCCAGCGCATCGGATTGAGATGGACTGTCCTGGTCCTCAAACATGGGGTGGGGTATAATGGCTGAAACAGGTGTATACCAGAACAGACGATGTTCACGGAAATCTGGAAACGTGTGGGGATCTTGGTTGTGACATTATGACATGAAAAATGTGGACCGCGGCGGGCTGGTCAGTGTGACCCCTGTGCCCCACACAGACGGTCGCTCCCCTCGCACTGCTGCTGCCTGTCGCTTACCTGCTGGTGCCGATCCCGCTCACGCCGCTCCCTCCTCACCAGCGCTGACCTTAGCTTCTCGCCGCCTCTCCGCCGCCGCTGCCCCGGTCACTCGCCTTCCCTGTTTCCCGCCGCTGACCCCGCAGTCCCGCCTCTCCTCCCTGCCCATTGGCCACCCAGTCTCCCGCCTCCCAGCGGACCCTCCCTCCCGGCTCCTTACTTATGACGCCCCCCCAGCGACCCGTCTGCGCCCGTCCGCGCCTGGACCACGCCCAGCGCCAGACCCCCTGGCCCCTGCGCCCGCCAGCCCCCCCGCAGGACCTACGACTTCGCTACACTCATCGCACTCAAAACCGCCCGAGCCCCCCGATGCTACCGAGCGTCCCCTCGACGCACCCATGGACCCTTCGTCTGCCGATCCTGCAACTTCTCCTGCCTCCGAACAAGCACCACGCCCACCAAGACGGACAACAGCAACCACCTCAAGTGCATCCTGATCAACACCCGCTCCGTCCACAGACACGCCGTGGAACTCTGGAACCTCCTCGACAGCGCATCTCCAGACGTCGCCTTCCTCACGGAAACCTGGATGAACGACTCCTCAGCCCCCGACATCGCCATAGCCATCCCGGACGGCTACAAGATCATCAGGAGGGATCGCAACAACCAGACCGGAGGGGGCATCGCCATCGCTCACAAAAGCACCATTCGCATCTCGACTGACTCCACCGACGCATTCAACACCGCCGAATACCTGCACTTCCAGATCCACACCGACCCCAAGACTACCCTCAGAGGCACCCTCATCTACAGACCCCCGGGACCACACGCACAGTTCTGCGAAGACATCACGGACTTCATCAGCCCTCACGCCCTCCCCTCCACTGACTACATCCTCCTCGGGGACCTCAACTTCCACCTGGAGAACAACAACGACCGCAACACGACCACCCTGCTGGACAACCTCGCCAACCTCGGACTCCAGCAACTGGTCAACACCCCCACCCACTACGCCGGCCACACGCTCGACCCACTCTTCTCATCCAGCAAGCACGTCACCTTCAGCCACTGCACCGGACTCCACTGGACTGACCACAGCTGCGTCCACTTCAGCTTCAAGAAGAACACGGTCCACCACCACCCGAAGCAGGTTCCCCACAGAAACTGGAGCAAGATCACCGTCGACCAGCTCACCACCTCCCTCAGCCAGAACCCACCGGTCAGGACAACGGACCCTAACACAGCAGCCCTCGACCTCACGCAATGGCTGACCTCCTGTGCCAACGACCTCGCCCCACTGAAGAACCCACTCACCAGGCCCAGAAGCAAGAAGGCCCCCTGGTTCACCGACGAACTCAAGGACTCCAAGAAGGCCTGCCGCACCCTCGAGAAGGCCTGGCTCCTGGACAAGACCACCGACAACATGACCGCCCTCAAACTCGCCACCCGCAGACATCACCAGCTCATCCGCACCACCAAGAAGAAATCTTTGAAGGAACGACTGGACAAGAACGCCCATGACAGCAAGGAGCTCTTCAACATCGTCAAGGAGTTCTCCAACCCCAGCACCGGCAACAACGACATCACTCCCTCGCAGGACCTCTGCGACTCCCTCGCCTCGTACTTCCACCGCAAGATCGCCGACATCCACAACAGTTTCGGCGCTCCATCCCCGCACCCATCGACCGAACCTACGCACCCCGCCGCTATCCTCCAGACATGGACCAAAGTGACCCCCGAAGACACGACACGCATAATGAACACCATCCACTCCGGATCTCCGACCGACCCATGCCCCCACCATGTCTTCAACAAGGCCGCCTCTATCATCGCACCCCACCTCCGAGACATCATCAACGCCTCCTTCGACACAGCCACCTTCCCGGAGAGCTGGAAGCACGCCGAGCTCAGCGCACTACTGAAGAAACCAACAGCGGACCCGACCGACCTCAAGAACTTCCGCCCAATCTCGCTCCTTCCATTCCCTGCCAAAGTCATCGAGAAGGTCGTCAACAAGCAGCTGGCCGCCTTCCTCGAGACGAACGGATCCCTCGACCCATCGCAATCCGGATTCAGAGCCAACCACAGCACCGAGATCGCCCTCATCGCAGCCACCGACGACATCCGAGCCCTGCTCGACAAAGGTGAAACAGCGGCACTCATCCTCCTTGACCTCTCCGCAGCATTTGACACTGTCTGCCACCGCACCCTAGTCCAACGCCTCAACGACACCGGCATCCAGGGGATTGCTCTGGAATGGATCATCTCATACCTCTCCGGCAGAACACAGAGAGTACGCCTCCCTCCGTTCCGCTCTGAGGCCACCGAAGTCATCTGCGGCGTCCCGCAAGGATCATCGCTCAGCCCCACTCTCTTCAACATCTACATGAAACCCCTCGCTGCCATCGCACGCCAACACAACCTCAACATCATTTCCTACGCCGATGACACCCAGCTGATTCTCTCCCTCACCAGAGACCCCAACACCGCCAAAGCCGACCTACACGAAGGGATCAAAGATGTCGCCGAATGTATGAACATCAGCCGCCTGAAGTTGAACACGGACAAGACAGAAGTCCTCATCCTGGGACCGTCGCCCTCCACATGGGACGACTCCTGGTGGCCCCCGGCCCTGGGCACCGCACCCAAGCTAACGGACCACGCACGCAACTTGGGTGTCATACTGGACTCCTCCCTATCGATGACCAGACAAGTCAACGCCGTCTTCTCATCTTGCTTCCACAACCTCCGCATGCTCCGCAAGATCTTCAGATGGATCCCGACCGAGACCAGGAAGACTGTCACCCAGGCCCTCGTCACCAGCAGACTAGACTACGGAAACACCCTCTACGCCGGTAAAACAGCCAAGCTTCAGAAAAGACTTCAGCGTATCCAGAACGCCTCCGCCCGTCTCATCCTGGACGCCCCCCGACGCAGCCACATCTCGAGCCACCTGAGAGACCTGCACTGGCTCCCTGTCAACAAGAGGATCACGTTCAGACTCCTCACCCACGCACACAAATCCCTCCACGACCTGGGCCCAAGGTACCTCAACGACCGCCTGACCTTCTACACGCCCCCCGACAGCTACGATCCACGAACCTCGCCCTCGCCGTCGTCCCTCGCATCCAGAGAGCCACCGCCGGAGGAAGATCCTTCTCCTACCTGTCGGCTAAGACATGGAACTCCCTGCCCGTCCACCTGCGGCTGACCCAGGACCACCTCGCCTTCAGGAAACAGCTCAAGACCTGGCTGTTCGAGCAGTAGCAGACCCCCTCCCCCAAGCGCCTTGAGACCCTTCCGGGTGAGTAGTGCGCGATATAAATTCCATGATTGATTGATTGATTGATTGATGTTTAAAACAAACTGTACCCCATTCCATTATGAGATGCTGCTACTTAAATAAGGCTTCTGCTGATTTAGTCACATTTTCTACATTTTTCTTTAAAAATTAGAGCATTAAAAATATTTTTAATGCAGTTAATGGCTTAATATTTTTCTATTCTAAGATAGCTGAAAAAGACAGGAATAGATAGAGATTTCATTTTGTAATAATTGCTTCACTGTTACCATCCTTTTACTCATGTAGGGAGATATTCAATATTAATGAACATTCCTACTACACTGAATCATATTCAGTAAGGTGCAAAGTTCCAAAAGAACAGAAGCAACATAAATCATAAGTGTATATGTAACTAATAGTGACATCATTTGAATAAATCACAAGAATCACTGCTTACAAGTTCTAAAAACATGACTGAGTGATCTCCAGACCTCTCTAGTAGCTCGCCAGAGTCCAGGCCTAGGACACCCAGGGTGCCCACATGGGAAGCCATGGAGAACCAAGTCAGTCACCACCAGGGGTGTTATCGCCTTCGGCCCCCTCCCGCACAGTCATAACAGAAGAAAGAACTGCATTGGCAGCTAATCCACAGTATGAATGGCTGACAACATTAAAAGAAATCTTGTTTATAGCCCCTCTGCGACAATTTGGGGAGAGTATAAACCTTGCCCTGCCATACTGCACATTCCTTTTAATCGCTGCAGCTGTAATCACAGGAGGCTTTTTCGCTGGCACTTCCTATCTGCAGAAGCACAGTCCTCTTCTTTATTCTGCCTTGGGCACCACTTGAGACTAGAGATTGATTACATTGTGTACAGTGACATCTAAGGAGTCTTTATCCAGTATCTCTATTTTCAAACGTTTCAATGAAACCTTCACTTTGATGCTACTCCTCTATTAAAAGTTAGTCATTTGTGAATTTCTAGGTTAAATGGCATTCTTATGTCCTACACGGTACCACACCTTACAATTTCAGTTGCAAATTGGATAAGATTTCACAGGTTTTGTTTTCGTTAAAATGCTCACGATCCTTACTTAGGTATTTGATTTTAAATTTTCCACGTAATTTAGCACATCTTGTAACTTATTTTTTCCTCTCCGTGGTTGTTTTTACGGCCTCCAACTTACCGACTTAGGGCCTGATTACAAGTCTGGCGATAACAGGACCACCAGAATGGCGGGACGCGGGAGTGGTGATCCAGCCACCGCCGCACCGGTGTTTCGACTGCGGTATTACAACTTTGGACAGTCGGACTGCCATTGCAATGCCGCAACTGCCAGGGAACCGCGTTCTCTGGCAGTCCTGCAGCGGTCAGGGGCTTACAATATAGTGAGGACCACCAGCGGAATCAAGGAGGTTCTTCCTCCATGAAACTGCTGGCGGCAAGGAAACAAAGGGCCCCCTCGTGCTCAATGCTTGGGGGTGCATGCAAGGGGGCCCATGTTGTGCCCCCCAGTGTGCATGCCCCCCAGTTGCAGCACGAAATAGAATTCACAGTCCATGCCGTGCTGGAACGCGCTGTGCAGATCCTGCGGTGGTGCCATTCTAAGGCATACGTAGGTGCCTTTGAAAGGCACCGCCAACGGACCACCAAGCCACCCGCCAGACCACGATAAACTCATTATCTGGTGGGTGGGCAGCGGCCCTGTTTGGCGGTGGCGTGGCAGCCCGCTCCAGGACTTACAAACTCGTATTCAGGTCCTTACGCTTCACGTAAATTTAGTTTGGCCCAGTGGGTGGCCATTTGTAATCCTTTGGTAGTAGCCATAAACAAAATATCTGTAATAAGTAAAAACATTAACCTCCAAGGAGCGGGTTTGAGAGGAGTGGAGGGGGAGCATCTGTGTGACGATCAATAAGGGAAATTGTCATTTCTTACTGCATCTTGTGTTGACACATCCTAACATTGGAATAGCTGGATACTGCGGCAGCATCTACCACAAAGAGTATGACTGAACCACCATGGCTGCGCACGTGCCACCGGGCAGTATCAATATATTAGCTATTTGCCCAAGATAACACGTTCAGATTAAAGTAAAAACGTGCTGGGCTTCACCTCCCGTAGTAACCGGCAGGCGAGGAGGACTCGCCATATATTCCAATTAAGAAGGAAGGAGGGCGATATTTATTTCCTTCGAAGAAATGCCAATGACGATGCAAACACCATCAGGTATCATGACACGAACAGTGGGTTCCGTGGGCCATGCCTGTATTCCATTGTAATGGTACATTAACGAGTGGCGCTCCAGGGGCTGAAATCTGTGCAGGGCGATGAGCTTTAAAGCTGCAGGTCGGAAGCATAGGAAAGGTAAGTGACAAAGACACATTCCTCGCCCTGCCAGGAAGCGCGTGAATCCCTCCACCTGCAGCTTCTCAGTATTCCTTCCAGTGCCTCGCGCATTAGTGGAGATCAATTCACACGGCGCGCGGACGGAAGCTGCCGGGCCTCGAGGAGCCAGGGCTGTAACATTTTATTTGGAACACCATCAAATCCGCTCCATCTCACTTCTAGCATGTTCTGTAAATGTCAAAGTTTCATGGCGGGGTGTAATGAAGAACTAACGCTCGGTGTTATCTTTCACGGAAATAAAACTCGTCACCCTGCGTGTATCATGAGCACTGCAGGCCCCGCCATCATCGCCACTGACCTACATTCTCTTAATAACACAATAATTGGAAAGGGGGCGGCAACAGCATGGCCGAAGATGAGGGAGATGCAGCAGCCGTTGTCATCACTCATAACATGGCTTCCCAGGTCCCAGCAGCCCTCTCCCTTACACTCCATCCATTACATCACATGCGGTGGTACCCTGCACTGATGATCTCAGAGAGCAACATCTTTTCAGAGACCATGTCCACCATGCAAGCTGGGGTGTTCCAAGCTATTTTTTCCATGGTGGCCATTCAGGGGAAGAAAGGAGATATGAGGCACACACACCCCTGAGGTACTAATCCAAGCAGTGGAACTGGAGCGTGGCTTTCCCAAAAAGTAAACGAGGGTACAAGAGGAGGTGGGGCGGAAGGGCAGATAGGACCGTATCCACTGCCGAACAAGAGAGAAGGAAAGAGGGACCAGGAAATGAGGGAGATGAGAGACCATTATGAGGTTGGCAGTGGTGAAGGAAGCCCATTCACTGACAGGGGGTGCAGACACTGGAGGTGACTGAAGGGGACCCCGACACCATTCCCGACCTTTAGTTTTCAGAAGTACACTTTCTCAAATTCCTTAAAGTGGGTAGACGAAGCCACCGTCATCTACCAACCTAAAACTGAAAATGAGATAGGATATACGACATCATACTTCTTGGGTGCCACAGTTTAACTAGCATGAAGACAGAGTAGTGGCCTACGCTGCAAGGACGTTATATCAGAAGTAAAGCCCTGAGGCCAATACATCTCTCTTCCCCTTGAATCCTCCACTCACATTGTTGATTCCCCCGTTGTGAACCATGGTGTAAGAAGCAGTCTTTAAGCAAACAGGTAACACAGCAACGTCACTGCGAACCAAGTTCCCTTAGAATGTTTGATTGTAATGGCTGGTTTCACATAGAGCGCTCTGCTGCCCCAAGTGGGCAGGTCGATGCTATACAAATATTTTTAGTACATATATAAGAATTAAATGTAACAATCTGACTGTAGAGGGCCTCTTTCCTGCATCTAGCACAAAAAGTAAGAAGCGGTCTAAAGGGTAAATCTCTGCAGAACTCACCGAGAGATTTTGGTTTCTGGAAAGCCAGAAGTTATGCTGGGGGAACCAACCTGGATTTTTTTGGGAATTGGCAGTCTTAGACCTCTTAGCTCTGTGTTATGCAAGGGAGAATGTAAGGAAACTACACATCTTAGGTGGTTTGGTGTCCAAGAAAGGATGATGAACGGGAGAAAAGCTGTCTTTACTTTCGAGCTGTCAAATTCCAAAGAAAGGAGTCTCTTGAGGGCTCCATAGATACATGTACTTTTTGTTGTGCAGTTATGGGACGAGTTGTTTACCTAGCTTGGCTTGCCCTAAAGACATTTTCGAGGGTATGGCAATAGACACAATACAGTCTATGGGGTGCCCATATGTGATCCATATAGTGAAGTGGACAGGCATTTAAGAAACACATTTCAGCCACGTATGGAGAGCGCACGGGCGCTCTTCTGAAGAGCTGGACGCAGTCGTGTTGCTTCCCCGTGGCACTTCTACCGATAGCCACTTTGTAAGCCAGCGCCCCCGAATTAACACACAGGGGTGAAGTGTCTTCTCTAAATAAATCATCTGGCAGGAGGAAAAGCAACCCCCCCATAACTCTAAGGTGAGTATTCAAAGTATCAGAATAGTGACTGGAAGTACAAAGTTACAGTAGAAAGCATATTAATTGCTGCAAAGCAGAACTAAATGAAGATTGGGCCCCAGTCCAGCAGTCCACAGGCAAAGAAGAAGCAAGAATCACAGAGAGAACAATTTAGCGAAAGGGGGGAGGGGGGCAAAGAACATGCTGGTAAAATATACCCAGAAGCATTTTGGAGATGCACCCAGCCAGAAAACAAGGGTCCTTTTACACTAAAAGCAGAAGGGATCAACCTAGGCACAATGCCAGCAACTTTGACTTGGGAAGAATGAGTGCATTGTAAAGTAAGAAGCATCATCTTGGGTCACATTGAGGCCATGGGCCTCTCTCTCCTTAATTAATCAAACTATAGGGCAATTTACAAGTCACTATTCACAAGATGTCTTTAGATACCACTGTTGTATTGTTACATTCCTAATATAGATGAAAGAGAAAGGAGCTGTAACGTTGGCCATGACCTGATAGAGGAACAAGCATTGGCAATGCCAGTAGGTCTGACCTTGATAAGCCTGCTTTTTGAAGGAAAAAATATAGATGTATATTTATTTTTTTCAAGCATACCCAATAACCAATAAGAGTATAGAAGTAAGAAAAAAATGTCACAATCAAAAGTTGGTATGCACAGGTTTGCAAAAAAGTAAAAAGGACACTTGCAAAAATAGATAGAAAAAACATGTTTTGAAAGCAGAGGTTGGGTTGGGGTCTCAGGCACTGAAGTGGACTACTTTTAGGGTAAATGTGTGCATGGGCCACAGCAAAACTATTCACAGTGAAAAATGCCAATTGGCTGAACTGGGCCGACTCACATGCTGTATGGGCTGAAGCAAAATATGAATGGCACTTGACAGACCAGTGAATGGCGTGCGCTAACCAAAAGTGCCTCTATGGACATATATGCGTATGTATTTGTATAAATTATTTGGAAAACACGAGGTTGGCAAGACCTCTAGGCAAGAGAAAAAAAATTGCTTGTAAGCATGTCTCTGTGCAAGGCTGTATGCTCCACCTCCTAATCTGCTTTGCTCAGTGCCATTTTGTGAGGATGGTCTGGATTGAATAGAATGGAAGGGGTGCAACAAGAGATTTTTGACTGAGTTAGTTACAGTTTACTCTCGTTCAGCGTATGGGTACCATTCAGTTATCCTGTCTCAAGCAACACCACACAGCTCTTGTGGGATTTTACTCAGCAGGAGTTTTTGAATGCACATGAGTTCCACACAATATCCTCCTAGGTTGTCTGCTTCTGTGAGTCGACCTTGGCAGCATCTCATCCAGGAACCTTCCACATTACCTCCCCCTCTCATACACCCCACCGAAGCCCTGAGCTGGTCAGGCTGCTGAAATCCAACCAGTCCCTGGCTCTCCTGGTTGGCTGCAGGTAAAGCCCCACGCAGCTGGCCCCAGCCCAGGCCGCAGCTTCCCCATCACTTAGCATTTTCGATCATTTCTGCCTAGATCTCGCAATTACTGATTCAATTTTTGAGAAATAAAAATGGGACGGAGACACATAATAGGGAGTGCATGGCACAACCGAAGGAAGACATAATGTCATTTCTTTCTTTCAATGCAGGGCTGCTGCTTTGATGTCAATAGTCAAATCACAGCAGGCGGCATCCTATCAATGTGTGTGATTGATTTTGCTGTGTCCTAGCTCCAGATTCAAAGGACTCAGAGGAATGTCAATATGTGCTAAACACATAGAGGGCCTATGAAGCTGAAGGATTCTATAGTACAATAACAGTGCATTGACTAAATGTACCAGGTTGCTTGCAATCAAATGATTTCACAAACAATGGGAAAAAATGCACAAAGACGCAGACAGACGCGCTCATACATGCACACTATTTAGCCGGGTCAATATTAACCTTTATAAACATATTTGATGCAGTCTAGTTGAAAAGACAGACGATTACAGTGAATACTGAGGAACAAAGACATGCTTCAGTTTGTACTGCAGATCCCAAGAGGTGCTAGATTTGGAAAGGAGGATGACGGGGAAGAGCAGCATTCGTACCTTGGACCACTGATGTGCTGCTGGACGGCCTCACTGTGCGCTTCATACAGTGGTACCGGTTTCACCCTGAAGCAATGACACCGGGTCATTCAGAAAAACACTGGGCATCAATTGTACTGGTACAGGGGCTGTCAATCACCAGTATGTTATCACAGATCATAAGGATCACTGAAATTGATTCAATGCACAGCAGCCAGAGGAGCTACTAACTAATGCTAACTCAGCGATATGAGCAAATGCTAAAGGTACAATACTGCCATAGTAAGGATTTCAAGGGAGAAGTGCAACAAGCAGATCCGCTTCCAGGTGCTTTACCAAGCCTGTACAAGTTCCTCTAGGTCAAGGGAACTATGCTATGGTAGCGCTGATAAGTTCTCTAACAGTACCTGTGAAAGCAGCTCCCTAGTGGGAGTGATGCACAGAAATAAATTGCTCACTATCCGGTCTAGCGGCCTAGCAATTTTAGGATTATGAATCGCCCGCCAAAAAGAGGACTGCGACGGGGGGCGTGGCTTGGCTGCCGAGCGGAATGGCTGCCTGAAACCGCAGCTCCGCCGATCGAGCACAGAAATCCTTCAATTATTAGCTGAACTGGGGTGCGAGCTCGGACTTCCCCGCCCGAGACGGTAGTCCAGGGTGTCCGCCCTGTGCTCTGGCTTTTCTGACCCCGTCGGCGACTCGTGGGCAGAAAGCGGCCCGCGGGCGGCGCGGAGACGTGGCGGCCTACACCATTCGCTAGAGCCGGGGCCTCGCGTCTGGAGTGCCCGAAACCTGTTCGAGGGGTGAGGCAGTGGCTGCTCGCTCGCCCAAGGAAACGCGCGCCCCGGCGAAGGTCTCACCCCCTACGGCTGATGGAGTGAAGCTGAGGCAGCGGCGGTTGGTGTGGAGGAACGCCGAACGTCTGCCCCTGGACTGCATGCCGGTGAACAGCGACGGGCCCGATCGGATGATCGCAGTGGCGGCCATTTTGCCTGAAGCCGAAGTCCCATGGTCGAAGGATCCAGGGCGAAGATCGGAGAGACGTGGTCGGCTGCCGTACATGCCCCGACCATACTGTGGTGAGGTTGGAGCGTTGACCTGGGGTGTGGACGGCGCACGGCTGCACTAGGGTTGTACTGCCCCGGCGGCCTGCGCTGTGACTCTCCCCGCTTGCTCCGCTTGAGGTGTGTGCCCCGCCACTGGGGGCCCGGCCCTTCAACCTACCCACTAGGCCTAACCGCCCTGCTGCCCTCGGTGAGACGCTGGTGGTTGGCGACTGGCGGCGACTGGTGCAGTACGAGGAGGCCGCGGCGCGGCCGCCCAAGCATACGAACGGCTGGTGAGCGGCCATGGGCAAACCGGACACGCGGCAGCCGAAAATCACTTTCGACAAGTCCAAGCAGAAGCCGCCGGACCCAGACCCAGACCTCCGTGAGGCCGAATCTTCTCGGGCGGACCGGAGTGATGCTCAGGATGTGGACATCAAGGCCATGTTTCAGGAACTGAAAACGAGTTTACATGGCATTGATGGCAAGATAGACGCGCTGGCTGCCCGCATGGACGGCATCACGTCCCGCATGGACAAACAAGAGGGGAGAGTGGAATCGCTCGAAACACGTGTGGCCGACACGGAGGAAAATCAGACCGGCCTTGCCGGCCAACTGCGGGGCATGGAGAAGATTCTGACACTCATTCAGCAGAAAAATGAGGATTTGGAGGCGCGCTCGCGGCGCAACAACGTCCGCATCACGGGTGTGGCGGAAACGACGGACATCACCAACATGGAGCTCTTTGTTGAACAAATGTGTAAGGATCTGTTTGGGTCGGGATTGTCTCCGATGTTCCTGGTCGAGAGGGCTCACAGATCACTGGGGCCCAGGCCTAAACCCGGTGCACCGCCCCGGCCTATTATTGCACGAATCTTGAATTATAGGGACCGGGACGTGATCTTACGAATGGCAAGAGAGGTCCAGGGAGGTCATTGCACAACCTGATTGGGGGGTTGGAGCGGGAGGGTTAGGGGTTTGGCTGGGGTTGGGGGTTTTTGTTGTGTTTTATTTAAGTTTCAGAGCCGGGTCGGAGGAGGCGAAAACTGCTATTGAATCGCACGTTGTGCACTGCGCGCTGTCATGTCGACAGTCACCCAGCAAGAGGTATTCTGGCATTTACCGTGCAGGCTGCCCAGTTGGCCGGGTGGGATGTGTGCTGTCTGTCAGGGACGGGCTACAGGAATCGCTGCAACGAGGAACAGGTCCGTGGCCTGCTCGAGTTTTATTTCCACGCTTGGTGCCGAGTGGAGGTTCCCTGCCTTGTCGGCGGGCGTACAGATTGCTGTGGCATTGCCGCCCTCATATATTGAGACCCGCTGGATTGGAAATGCTTGCTTCGAGACTTGGCGAGACTTGGCCGGGTGAATGGGGGGTAGGTGTATGTTGGATGCTTGCCCGAACTCTGTTAACACGCCTGGTGCTGTGAATAGCATAAAGTGTATTACCTGGAATGTACGGGGCATGAATGATAGACGGAAAGTGAGACTGATACAGGCCTTTCTGATTAGGAAGGGTGCGGACATTTGCCTTCTGCAGGAGACGCACCTGACGGACAATGCTGCGCAGCTGCTCAGACACAACCGATGGGGTGAGGTAGTTCACGCTCACTACTCTAACTACTCTAGAGGAGTGGCGATACTTATCAGAAAAGGGCTTCACTGGAGGACGCATGAGGAAATCAGGGACGCGGGGGGCAGGTATGTTCTGATGGTAGGTTCGCTGTGCGGCGCGAGAGTGATTCTGGTGAATGTGTATGGCCCGAATGACGATAATCCAGAGTTCTACGAGGGATTGTGGCATAGGGTGCGGAACTGTGGACCTGCTGCGATACTGTGGGGAGGAGACTATAATGTGGTACTGTCAGATACTACAGATAGGCAGGGCACCACTCGGGAACATCACCCTAGGGCGTCGGAGGCGCTTGGCCATATTATGCTAGAGGCAGGGCTGGTGGACTCCTGGAGGACACTGCACCCTGAGGCCCGCGCCGGTACGTGTATCACTGCTCATCGTGCGGCCTGGTCCAGATTGGACTTCTGGCTGCTGTCCAGAGATCTGCACTCATCGGTGTTAGAGGTGACTCACTTGCCGCGGTCTCTCTCTGATCATGCCCCGGTCTGCTTAACGCTATCCACCCCGCCGCAGTACATTCAGCCGTTCAGTTGGAGGTTCCCATCCCGGGCTCTGCGTGACCAGGTCTTCCAGCACTCTTTGCGGGAAAAACTGGAGGAATACTTCGAACTCAACGAGGGCTCAGTGGATTCACCTGGCGTGCTCTGGGAGGCCTGTAAAGCTGTGACACGGGGTCACTGCATGGCGCTCAAAACTGGGGTGCTGCGCTCCATCAGAGCTACTCTCGGCAGGTTGGAATCTGAACTGGCTCAGCTTGAAGCTGCGATGGTGGCGGCCCCTTCTGGTGGTGCGAGTGCAGACTTCAGGACGAAACTGACCGAGTATCAAGAGGAGGCCGAGAGGGAGGTCAGGTTCTTGTCCAAAGATTCTCAGGCCAGACGTTACGGAGAGGGTGATCGAGCTGGCCGAACACTAGCAAATATGCTGCGCCCGCCACGTGGGTCGGAGCATATTCTTGAGCTACAGGAGTCGGGGGGTGCAGTGATTCGAGATCCTCCGGCTATCCTGACGGTGATGACAGACTATTATAAGGACCTGTACACCACTAAGGTGTCCCCTGACGACACCATCATTAGTGATTACCTGGACACCATAGCTCTTGCGTGGTTCAGTAACAATGCCCGACAATATATGGACCTACCCTTCACGCAGGAGGACATTCGAGCGGTTATAGCCGCTATGCCGCTCAACAAGGCACCAGGCCCCGACGGGCTGACGGCAGCCTTCTACAAGGAATACGTAGACCTACTGGTCCCGCGATTGCACAATGTTTTTGAGGAAGCGATGGAGGTTGGCATCCTCCCTACCTCGATGCGAGAGGCCCTCATCATTACGTTGCTTAAACCTGGGAAGAATCCTGTTACCCCGGACTCATATCGCCCACTCTCGCTAATTAATCTTGACGCCAAAATCTATGCGAAATTACTCGCTGACCGCCTGAAATTTATGCTGCCTCAGATAGCGTTGTCCGATCAGTCGGGCTTTGTGATGGGGCGGTCCACTTCCCACAATCTTAGAGTGCTGTTTGGGCTCCTGCATTATTTGGACCCCAAGGTACAAGCCGCGGCCGCACTGCTTGACGCCACTAAGGCGTTCGACTCACTAGAGTGGAAATTCCTGCGGGCGTTATTCACTCGCATGGGTTTCAGCCCCTCCTTTGCCAGGCGTATTGGAATACTCTATAATCACCCGACGGCTAGGGTGCGGGTTAATGGACAGACGTCTGCCCCGATCCCCATAACCAGAGGGACTCGGCAGGGCTGCCCCTTGTCGCCATTGCTGTTCGCTATTGCGACGGAGCCGCTGGCGGCTCGTTTGCGCCAACACCACACCCATCGCAGTATCGGCTTCACGTCGCGTGGCCTGCTGGTCTCTATGTACGCCGACGACATAACCATATACATGGTAAATCCATCGGAAAACTTCGACCCACTGATGCGTGAGGTGACAAGGTATAGCGGCCTCACGGGTATCGATATCAACTGGTCGAAGTCGGCGATGTTCCCGCTGACGGACGGTACGAGTCAGTGCCACACGGAATTCCCGATTGACTGGGTCACTGATGAGATTAAATACCTGGGCATACGGTTTAGCCGATCGGTACAGGACATATGGCTGGCAAATTTTGGGGTGGCCGTGGA
The DNA here is from genome assembly GCF_964204655.1 of Triturus cristatus. NCBI lineage: Eukaryota > Metazoa > Chordata > Amphibia > Caudata > Salamandridae > Triturus > Triturus cristatus. The sequence goes on from NC_140581.1 coordinate 682,630,994, forward strand.
ATGGCTGGAGTGCAAAGTGAAGCGCTGGAAGGCGCTGCCGCTATCTCTGATGGGTCGCATAGCAATTGCTAAAATGGTGGTCGTTCCCAAGTTTCTTTACTTATTCGTAAACATCCCCGTGCCACTCACTAAGTCGTTCTTTCGCCGGCTCCGCTCCGCCTTGATTGAACTGGTCTGGGCGGGTAAGCAGCCCAGAGTGGCCTGGAACCTCCTCACACTTCCCTTCCGTCAGGGGGGACTTGCGGCCCCGGACATGGAGCTATATTATTATTATTATTATAGAGGCTTTTGTAACGCGCTCTGCTACTAAATAGTGTAGTATCCTGGCGCGGAGAGAAAAGGAAGGGGGCAGATCACAGTAAATGCAAAAGAGGGACAGCCATTAGGCGTTGATGTTAAAGAGGTAGGTTTTTAGGCCTTTCCTAAATGCCATGATGGAAGGGGCTGTTCTCAGTTGCAGGGGGAGGGCATTCCAAGCTCTCGCTGCTCTAACAGAAATGGATTGTCCACCAAGCCTACTATATTTGAACTTTGGTACAGTCATTTGATGGAAGATTGCTTGATCTGAGAGGGCGGTTGGGGGCATAAAGGGAAAATCTTTTTTTCAAATAGGTAGGGCCTGTTAGGTGGAGTGCACGGTATGCTAACACAAGGATCTTGAATAAGATCCTTTGAGCCACTGGAAGCCAGTGAAGGTCTCGGAGAGGTTGGCGGACGCTAGATTTTCTGGGGATGTTAAACAGCAGCCGGACCGCAGCATTTTGGATGACTTGAAGGCGGTGAATCAGATAGGCTGGGAGTCCGCAGTAGAGAGCATTCGCATAATCCAATCTGGATAATATCAGAGCGCGAATGACCGTCTCCTTAGCTGCTCGCGGGAGCAAAGGAAGGAATCTGCGTAGAGTTTTGAGAGTGGAGAAGCAGATTCCGGTGAGTTTTTTCAGGTGATCTTCAAATCTTAGATTATTGCTAAACCAGATTCCTAGGTTTTTTGCAGGTCCACCTGTGGATTTGGGGCTGGGAAAATCGGTGGGCCAGAGAGAATCATAGAAATTATCTGGGAAGGAGCCGTACAGCAGAATTTCCGATTTGCTCTCATTACACTTGAGTTGAGCCAAGGCCAGCCAGCGGAAGACCGATGATAAGCAGAATTGGACTCTCGTCGTGTCCAGGTTGTTTTTGGGCCATGTAAACAAGAGCTGGGTATCATCGGCGTAGGCCATAATTTTGGCCCCCAGCTGTTCCGCTAGATAGATAAGGGGGGTCATATAGACATTAAAAAGCAGGGGGCTTAAGGTGGAGCCCTGTGGTACGCCAGTTGAAAGTTTTTTGGGAGAAGAAGAGAAAGGCGGCATCCACACTTGCTGGGACCTGTCATCTAAGAAAGATCTTAACCATCCGAGAGCAGGGCCAGTTATGCCTATGTCTGCTAGTCTGGTAAGTAGGAGGGAGTGAGGAACCGTATCGAAGGCGGCAGAGAGGTCCAATAAAATCAGCGCCGCTCTGCCACCTCCGTCTAAGCACTCACGGATAGCCTCAGAGACCTCAACTAGGGCCGTCTCTGTACTGAAAGCAGCTCTAAAGCCTGATTGCGCAGGGTGGAGAGCTTGAGAGTTTTCTACGAATCGGTCCAGCTGTGAAAATGCAACTTTTTCGCATATCTTTGTTAGAGCTGGCAGTAAAGAAATGGGTCGGAAATTAGCGGGAGTTTTTGGATCTAGGCCATTTTTCTTAAGGAGTGGTAGCAGTTTTGCCTGTTTCCAGCAAGCTGGCACTGTGGCGCTGGAAAGAGAGAGGTTCACAATATGTGTCACCTCTTGGCCGACTGTGTTAGCCAGGCCCGCAAGGACTCTGGCTGGGCAGGGGTCCGCAGGGGAACCCGATTTTAAGGTAGCCAGAATTTTCACGACCTCGGTTGTATTCACTGGAGTGAAGAGGGCAAACTGATCCGTAGAAGCGGGCATAGTGGGGATAGGAGTAGTCATGGAGGATGGAAAATTGTTGCATACGGTAAGTAGATCATCTTGGATTTTATCAATTTTTTCCACAAAAAACACAGAGAGTTCCTCACACCATTTTGCCGATGAGGCTAGAAGAGGGTGAGCGGCGCTAGGAGAGACAAAGCTTTTGACAACAGCAAAGATTTCTGCGCTGTTGTTATTGGCCTTGGAAATACGCCCTTCATAGTATGAGCTTTTTGCCACTCTAATTGCAGCATAATACTTCTTTTGAGCTGTTCTGAGTTCTTTCTTGGCCTCAGGGAGGTATGCTTGTCTCCAACGTCTTTCGAGTTTTTTGCAGCCTGATTTAAAATCGCGGAGGGTGTTGGAGAACCAGGGTTTAGAGGGGGAGGAGCGAACTCTACAGACGCGACCTAATTTGGTGGAAAGAGCAACCCCTTCTTCAATCCATGAATTGAATAAGCTCACTGCTGGTTCTATTTCTGAAGGCAGTGAGGGGCGAGAGGTATCGAGATGATCACAGAGCAAAGCTAAATTAATTTTCTGTGTATGAGCCTCAGCATGGTTGGTCTCAGCAGGGCGGGACAAGGGCCAGGAGAATCTTATTAGCATGTGATCAGACCAGTTTAAAATCTCAGGTTCAGACATATTAATGTTGAAGTTGGTACATACTAAGTCAAGGGCATGACCTCCTGAGTGGGTGGGAGCCTTGATCCACTGTTTCAGTTGGGCCATTGCAAACGCCTCGTTTAGCCGAACTGTGTCAGATAGATCAAGCTGGTCCACATGGATATTAAAGTCCCCCAGAAGGAGATATGTGGGGTATTTCAGGGCGCGTGGGACTATCATGTCCTCTAGTGCCTCAAGAAATTTACCTGCGTGGCCAGGTGGTCGGTATACCAGAGATCCACCTAAAGTAAAATGAGCCCCTAAGGTGAGAGAAAAATGGAGTACCTCAGCATCAATGGATGGGCCCATAGGGTCTAGAGAAAAGGTCCATTTATCCCGAAAAATGGCTGCTACGCCGCCTCCTCTGCCTAGGGGGCGGTCTTGTCTGATAATTTTAAAGCCACGTGGGATGGCGAGTTCGATCACTGGGTTACATGTGTCATTGAGCCATGTTTCTGTGATAAAGAGAAGGTCAAACTCGTTGTCGCTTAGTAGCTCGAATATTTCATTAGAATGTTTTACCAGAGATCTGGCGTTGATCAAGCCGGCCCGGAGACATGACGGGTCAGTAGCACACTGTATAGGGGCTGGAAGAGTAGGTTGAAAGCGAAATGTGCATGATGTACTGTGCTCAGGCCCAATACCTGCACTACTGGCAGCACCCGATTCCTTACCAGCCGCACGTGGCTATCGAGATGGATGTTGCGGCCCCCTGCCCCCTTCGTGCAGCGGTATATCAGAGATACAGACGCTCCAGAGACGACATTGACACTGTTGAAATGGTACGCTGGGCCTGGTCAAGCATTGCCAAACGTGCAGGCGTTGATGACTTATATGCGCCAAGTATGCCCCTCGCGGATAATCCACTATTGGGGCCATTGACGGACGCGGTGGTGGTGCGGCGGGCGCAGGCCTGCGGCCTGAAGGTGGCGGGAGACTTGTACCCGGACGATACCTTCCTTACAGTGCGGGACATGGCGGCAGCGCTGGAACCGACGGCCTCGGAGCTTCTTCTCTACTATCAACTGCGGTCTGCCTGCAAGGGCAGGTACCCCATGTTTCCAGAGGCTCCGCCGACGATTGCGGCCTTGGAGGACGTACTTTCGAACTCCTCCGCGCGCAAACTGATCACGCGGATCTATAGAGCTACTCAAAACACGGCTCCGGTTGTGCACACTGACTCTAGATCCGCGTGGGAACATGAAGCGGGTATATCCATTACCGAGAAGCAGTGGGAGTACTGTTGTTCCCAACTTGAAAACCTATCCCCTAATTATAGGCTGCGGTTGGTACATTTCAACTATCTGCACCGGACTTACCGTACGCCCATTCAATTGTGTAGGATGGGTCTGCGGGCTGATGCGCACTGTTGGAGATGCGGTGAGAAGGATGCCGCGTTCTATCACCTAGTATGGGTGTGCGGCCCCATACGTGACTTCTGGATTGCAGTCTTCAATACCGTGGGGCAGATCGTGGGGATGGAACTGGAGCCGGACCCACTCGTGGCCCTCCTGGGATTCGTTAGAAATGTGCCTAAGGCCTCACGTAGGCTTGTAGCCATTTTATTATTACTTGCTAAGCGTCAGGTGGCGCTACACTGGAAGAAGGCGATGCCGCCAAACGTGAAGGCCTGGATAAGATCGGCGGTGTACTGTAGGGAGCAGCTGACCTCATACTGGGACCAGCTGCCGCAGCGCTCGCGGCCTGTAGATATCTGGCAGCCACTGGTGGATTGGTTGGCTAGTACGACAGCGTTGGAAGATGACCAAGCGGGCTGATCGTGGCTTAAATGACGTGGCGAGGTTGGAGTTCGACTGTGGTGTGCTATAAGTGGTGATCCGCCTGGCATAAGTGATCTGGGATGTGGGGTTCGCTCTCTGAGGGGGTTTGTCTGTCGTTTGCTTTGTCTGGGCGGGCTGTGGGCGCAGCGTGACGATGATTATGTCATTTCGATCATTTACTGTTTGCTTCCCTCCGACTCGGGCTCTCTATTAGTTTTGTTTTGTTTGTTCCATTGTAAAATGCTATATCGCTGTTTGAAAGTACGACCTCAAATGCTTGGGCGGAGTTCCGCCTTGTATACTAGCTGCCTGCCTCCGGGTTGTTGGCTGAATAGCGGTGTACTCTTCGATGGAACAATAAAGGTTTTGGAAAACAAAAAAAAAAAAAAAAAAAAAAAAAAGAGGACTGCGACGGCCTTCAGCTGCCCTGGTCAGGAGCACTGTTCAGCACACCTCCCTCTGGCCCTCTCTTCACAACCATCAATTTCCACGTTCATAGTGTGCAGGCAAATGGGGTGCAAGTTCAACAAATATTTGTAGATGTTTCTACAGCAAGAGAGAATGAGTTTACAGGAGAAAGTTTAGCACAAATAGAAACACAAATTACAATTGTACAAAGTTGTGCATCAGTAGGGACAGTGTAAGAGATGAAATGGGCTGCAATGGCTTTCATAATTAATATAGTTGACGTTGGAATATTATCCAAAGTATTGTAGCCAAACTGTACTCCAAAGTCATTTAATATACAGCTAGCACCAGGTAGTTATTATTCATGATTATGCAGCTAATCACTAGATGGCGCAAGCTAGAGTATAAAAAACTAATAATACCTGTTCTCTTACCCTGGAGGAAAAATGTTATGCTTGGAATCAGGTGCTTGTGCCATCTGGCATAAATGGAAGAAGGAGACCCTGCATTCAGTTTTTTATGCAGACCCACAAAATCCTTTTACAAGCCTGGCTGGACTACATTGTTGCAGGACTAACATACCAGGTATACACTCTGCTACACAAGTTCTACTGCTTGCCTGCAATAATCAGGATGAAATTGTAAACACTTGCCTTACTGAAAATTGTATAGGTGGCAAAGCCCCAGACCCTCACATCTCTGGGTACGAATGACTTGTTTGTCCACCTACCAACTCCACTTGCCCATGCCCTGCTCAAGGAAACAGATGCTTTACTGTGATGGTGTTCCTGGCTTACGGGTGCACTTACCCTTCGTCGCAGCCTGTCCCGCTCTTCTCGGATGGTGTTCACGGTTGCCTTGGTCCTGTTGAGGTCCTCCTCTTTACTGCACAGCATGGCCGTAAGGCTCTCGTTCTCTTCCCTCAGGCCTGCCAACTCCTTTTCCCATCGAGACCGCTCTTCAGCAAGATTTGGGTACAGGTCCCTTCCCAGCACGCCCTCAATCTCTTCGACTGTCTGGGAACAGAAAGCAAGAGAGGTGCAGATGGTAATTCAGGAGGATCTGGATGAAGGTTGAACAGTTCGCCCCAAGAGGACCAGGGTGTTTAATAGATTTTAAAATGTAAGGCCACGGTTGCATAAGCCTAGGCCAGTTTAATTAAAAGAAAAAGTTGAATGAGCTGCAGAGAACTATGCATTCTGAGAAACCGCAGATTTTCTGGTAGGTTGACTATGCCTTTCATTCATTAAAGGCTAATAAAATGCATACATCTAAGTTGGCATTAGTAAATTAACCTGATATTTCCAGTGTTTCAACAATACAGGCATATTATTGAATAGCGCTATAACTATGCCAATGTTATAATACAGTAAAGTAACATTTTTAAATGTTTGCTTTTTTAGAAAAATGCTTCAAACAACAGATTCATACTTTTTTTTAATTTAAAAACTCCTCTGCAGATGGTAAAGTGTGATTTTGATTTATTTCTCAAATTTAATATCGGCACAAATCAGGGCACATGTAGCGTAGGTGCACTTTAACAAATAAATCTCTGATTTTATAAGTATGCAGTACTTAATGTTTGGGGGGGGTGCACAGAAACATTAGGACATACTTCATAAAAGTTACTCATATAAAGTATGTCCGAAGAAAGAGAGGCGGGTTTAACATGGAGCCAAGACAGTAACATGTTCATACACATTCTAGAATTACTGTCATGGCCTGGTATGACAGACTGCCACAATCGTTAACTGAAGGGTTGAAAATGTGGACTCTGGAGAAGAAAGGATCACGTAAAATCTGTAAGTTTGATGGTATTCACAAACATTTTACAGGTTGATTGCCACCGTGGAGAGGCAGGCAGGTTTCCGCCATTGAAAAGTTAAGAGAAGGTGTCTTTTTGAGAATGGGAAAGGAAAGGGGCACCCTAGTAGTTCATGGTTGCATAACATAAGGGGTTTCTCATATAGGAAATAAATAGAAATTTGTGGTTTTGAACATTTCTGACATTCATGCTTCAAACCGTTGTCCACTGAACGATGCATGGCATACTGCTTTTGTGAATCAAGGAAGTCCAACATTTGAAGATGTATGCATTCTTTAGCGAATCTTGGAATGCAATGGGTTAATTCATGCTTCATGGGGATGTTTAAATGCAATGACCTAGTAAGTATCTCCTGGGATAATTAATACTAATAATTGTAATGGATCTATCACAGCACAAATCCAATCAAAAACAGAATGACCTCTAGGTGCTCAACTGACAGGTGTCAACATTAACCATTTCAACGCTACTTATTCTATTGATCTCAGTAGTGTGAAAGGCCTCTCTAGATTCGAGCCTGTAACTTACAGGTCTAGTCGGATCACCTAAACTTCCACTAGGAACAGAGAAGGAGACACAGAGGGGGTGAACTAGAATAAGCCAACCACGCATATTAATGCAAACAATGGAATAGAGCCAATAAGCCCGGCATCTGTTTTGCACAACACTCTTTAGGAAACCTTGCACATTCTTTTCTGACAAACTGCATATTAATTGTAAAAACGTGAAAGCAGACTTTTGGGCAGAGCAGACATTATTCTTGATTCATTCAGTCCTGTGCAGAAGATTCCAGATTACACTACACGTTTGGAGACTAGAGTTTAAAAGACATGACATGATTCACTAATAATTAACCCAAATGTAAATGAAAACCAAATACATCTAAAAAAAATCACGTGATTCTGCGGCATGACCTAGATGCGATGCTATGTCTTGCAAGAATATTAGCACTGGCTATTCAAAGAAGTCGAATTCCTTGAACACAAGAGCATATGGCCTCTCCCCAGCCTCGGGCAAACCAATGCTCATTAATGAGCAGATGGGTGCCCTGATACTGACAGAGACAGGCACGTTCCATGCGACTCGCAGACGTCAGCACGTCCGCACACTCACGCACGCTGTCAGGTGGACAGGGGCGCATCACCTTAATGGCCAGGTCGCAGTGCTCGCTCGCGGTGGTCAGCTGCTCGATGTGCCGGTCCACCTCGGCCACAGACAGGCTGCAGCTGCTCTTCTTGCGCCCGCACACCACCTTCTCCAGGCCGGTGAGCACTCTCTGGAGCTCCGAGTTGAGATCACTACAGTTATCTGTAAAACAGAAGGAGAAGGAGATGTGATTGCACCACAAAAACACAAGGCCCACAATAGATGATGGATTCATTTCAATTCAAAGAAGCTTTATTTCGACAATACATGTCCTAAAAGCGAAGTTAATACTTTAAAAACATCAAATATCACACAAACGTTAAAAACCCTAATCACACAATATACATGCAATATTTACACTAAAATAGGTCTTCGTCACAGCCATATAAAGATCCATAAAAATTTGATCTACATTAATTTGGCAGTAAAAAGAGCTATAAATGCATCTTTGATCTTATGACCCACGTCCAACCCAAGAACTTGGCAACGGGGTTTGCATAATTAAGGGAAGGATCTGAGCGCAGCATTCTCAGTGCAACGCCACTACTTCAGGAGCCCAGATTCTTACAAGTCGGCTTCAGCAATTTTTTCCGCCGGCCCACATAAGCTGGGCAGGCAAACAAGACATGAGAATAGGTTACTATTTGATCTATACAGATGGGACATTTATTGCCAGCATTGGGAGACCAATTGCATGTACAAGACTTAAATGGAAGGGTTCCTGCCAGAAATTGAAAATGTAGTCTCCTATCGAAGGGCTTTGATATAATGTCCCAATATGGCTCATAAGGGGGGTAGATTTGAATTCTTAAAAGCCCCTTGTCAGTGTAGAGCTCTCAATTGTTCTAAGATTGCCTGTCATGATAATGTGCCAATACTGTTCTTATATTTGTTCCTTCAAAGGGAACTGTACACTTGTCTGTTGAATTCTCCCATTGAGGCCGCATTCCCATATTAATCAGTGTTCTCTTGATGATGTGGAGCTAGACTATCTGTGCGTGATCGGCCTCCATAACACCCCTAAGAGCTTCAGCATAATTTGACAATTTGGGGGTGGACCACATTCTGCGCCAGTATAGAATAGGGCAAAGTCTTGCTATGTCTTCTAAGGGTTTTCGGCCCGATCACAAAACAGGGGTTTAAAGAGGGTTACTTTGTGGTAGACTTGCAATGTTACATAAAAACGTATTCTCTGCTATAGTGGGTGGAGCTAAATTCATAAAGCACCAAAGTTCTGACCCATATAGAACTGATCCCACTACTTTAGTATCATAACTCTGAAGAACTGGACTAATGGACTTGGTGAATGAGGTTTTGAATTCTTTTGGTAGTGCACCCGCTATTTGATGATGTTTAAGAGCCATAATTTCAATTTGGTGTCTTCAAGACAAATTCTTACCAAGGGTGACCTCAAAGTAACTAAAAACATGTGTTTGTTTGAGGGACTCGCCGTCAAGCTTCACAATGCCCCTAAATGATCGATGCTAGTTGCATACCATGAATTTCATTTTAGCAGAGTTTGGCCTCACATCCTACAAAATTCCTCAGAGCAGAAAAGTGCACATTGCAATCTGCTTGGGGTTTTTGATATTATAGGTGTGTCATCTGCAAACATTAAAATGGAATCTTTGAGCCTGCTAAAGTCAGAGCATCTGTTGGATAAGTAGCTGAAAATTGGGATACACCGTTCAAAAATAAAGAGAATGGTGTCGGAGCCATAACACACCCTTGGCGTATCCCCTTCTCAATTGGGGATCGGTCAGTGGTATTGCCCTGAGCGCCCTAGCGGACTTGGGCAAAATTGCCCTTATGAAGCCAAACAATTAAGAAAAGCAGGTCGTCCATGGGCATTCACAGGTAGTGTCGTACCATCCATAGTGTTTTGTGTGAGACTAAGTCAAAAGCTGATTTAAGATCAACAAAGGCAGGATAAATGTTGCCCTTTGTTATCAGAACGGTCCGCCAGTATAGTAGCAAAAAACGAAATACTTGGTCTATGGTATTAACACACACTCGAAAGCATGCCTGTAGGTGACAAAAAATGTCCTTTGTTTAAATCCATTCCTCTACCTTGGCCAATACTAGGCGAGCCATCACCTTTTGAATTTAATCTATTAGGCTTATTGGCCTATAGTTACCTGGATAGGATCTAACACCTTTTTTGAAGATGGGTATTATCTTGGTGCGCCACCAAGAGTCAGGTATGGAGGCACCACAGGCTATTGCATTGACTAGCAGTAATATATAGCTTGACCAGGTATCCCTATATTACAAAAATAGGTCAGCCTGTACACTGTCCGGGCCAGGGGCTCTACCCGCCTCCGTGACTGCATCGAGGGCTGGAATTACGTCTGTTAATACAAAGGTCAATTCTACAGAGAGAGGGGATTACAGGCATCTGATCATATTAGTCATCTTACTCTGCATATTGTTTGGCAAAGTAATCTGTACTTGGAGCTATAGCAACAGATGATGGACTATCAAACGTCAACAGATTCAACCAAGTATTGATTGATAAGCACTTCTTCTTTCCTCCCACTTCACTAACAGCAAATTACACTTCTGAAAACTTCCTTTCTAGGCTGTCTCCATGTCTGCATGGGAGATGATAGATCAAAAGTGGTTATGAAATAAGTTGACCGTGGAAGGCTTGCAACACAAGGGAAGGCAGAAGCTTTGCAACTCTCCACATGCCATGGGGCATGGCCACTTTTTACAGCACACAAGGTGCTGCTGCACCTGTGTATAACAATGGATTGCGATGAGTCACAGATGATGACATAATTACACATGCCATTGTGTCAGAAACACTGGATCATCACACTTCACGCCGAAAAAGGAACCACATCAGTCCTTTTTAGCTCTCAAACCCAAATATATACGCAACTGCCTTTCAGGGACAATTGCCTATAACCGGGGCAGCTGCAAGTCTCGAAAAATCACTTGACACACTAGAATAAGGAAGAAAAAATGCATATAGGAGAACACTGGTCCGTTTGTGAAGGAACTTTGGCAAACACCCAATGTGACACTCGCACAGGGTGCCAAGCCAAGGGAGCGATTGTCCCGATGTGGTGTGCTCAGGTGACATCCCTCCTCAGGGCTCTTCTTAACCTGCTTGTCAGTGATGTTAAACTGGATTTGGTAACCTAAGGACTCCTGACCTCCACCGCAGCTCTCCTTCCAGTCGAATGTGTATATTATGGCTGCTGTGAGGCACGGAAGGACTTCAGTTTGCTCCTTTTGTACAAGCTTGGCTCACTGGCCCCTGAGCATTAGGCACATGCGTGGTCCTATTACACCCACCAGCTCTCAAAAGCAGCCTCCCAGTGTCCCAGCGGATGGAAATGCAGTTATGCATAGTGATAGAAGCAACCCCGGCCTCTAAGCATTTGAACTCTACATGCCTCAAGCCAAGTTATTTTAAAATCTGAAGGAACAAAAGGAAAAAAGAGTTTCACCAAAATAGATTCGAGTACAAGTCATAAAGCGGGCATTAATTACCTCTTTACAGAAAGAAATCGCGGAAGACCCATGGGGCCAGTCCTACTACAGACCTATCTCAATTCAATAGAACAAAAGCAAGATTCTGCAAAGCAAGGAAACCTCAGTCTATTAATGTGTAGAACAGACCCACCTTCAGACTGCCAGTCAGGATTTAAACCCACACGAGGAAGTAAAGCAGCACTGCCCCCCTTCACATAGAACCCCCCAAACTCCTTGAGCGAGGTCCTTCCTGACATATTGTTACTACTCAACCTAGCTGCAGCCTTCTACAAGGTGCATGACAACATTCGACCTCAAAGCCTACTACAGTAGCGGAGCACTGCAGGTTTCACCTGAGAGGGAGTTCACGCCTTCCGTCACACACCGCCAGCACATGACAGCTGGCACCGCCACTTCACCCGAGAAGCAAGTACTGTGCCGCGCCCAGAGGAGCCTCACCCTTGTGTTTCAAGATGTATCTTCTGGCACAGGCGATCAATTCCAGATGCATCTCGACAACAGCCTCTAAATAAAAGGTGGAGCTGGGAACCAATCTCGTAGCACAAATGGCCTAGATGGCATCTAGTACCGGAGAATGAAAGGTGCATCTGCCTGAACAGATCTAGAGTAGAGGGGTTTGTGCTGTGCCGGGTGATGAAGATAAAAGCACCCTCTCATTCAACTGGTGTTTGCCCCTCAGGAACCCCTATTCTGGACCAACGTGTATGTGGTTTAGACCTGATCCCCCTCCCCCAAAGAAACCATGCAAGTTACCGAGCCATTCTTTAATCATCCCTCTACAGTCGTCCTGTATTTCAGTTTATTTATCACATATTTCATAAAGAGGACACAAAGTAATATATGGAGGAAGATGTGTGGACACAGGCAATGAAAAGGTACTTAAAGGGTCGAAGATTTAAATCCGAGTATTGTAACTCCTAGGGCATACACAGCTTCCCTCTTTTTCCCTCTCCCTCCAGCATCACTACCGTGGTGATACTAGAATACGGCTGATAGGTAATAGGAACGGTTATAAAATATTACTGATGTTACAATAAGTGCAATTTTATAACAGATACAGTGGGCCTTGCCTAGATATGAAAGTATATAGCTGAAACCACACATCTGGAGAATCACTACACTAATACATTCCATTTTCCAAAGTAGTCAAAGTAACTAATTGATAAAACGATTGATGAATTCTTGGTTACTAATCACTGGTGGCTGAAGAGACTTCTGCTTAGACATTGCGCGGGCACAGGCAGAGGTTTAAAACTGCCCATTAGGTCTTGCATCTTGCTGCGTCTTTCCTCGTACACGTGTTTCACACTGCTGACGTCAACCTGTCCCTGTACCTTGTTAGTACAAAGAAGTCCATTGCTGTTCGTCAGGCTATTCTGCAAGGCCACCTCACTTCAGGAAAGACTCAGAGCCTTGTCATCCCTGCGGCCTCCACATGGGGGCAGTGTTACAAGGCGGCCGGTCTAAAATGTGGACGCCAGTCAGATTCCCTAGCAACAGGGGTGGAAGCTGCGAGACAGCGAGGATAAGTCTGTGGTGAATAAGTGAATTGGGTGTGCCCTGTGTGGGTGGAAGTAGGAGGGAGAGGCTAGAGGTTGAGTACCTCACAACTGGTGAGGTGTGATCCTCACAGGGCGTTTGGATGGGTAAAGGACTCTTTGCAACCCCATCTCCTAGGCGTGGAGCAGGAAGTGAATGAGAGTTTGTCACTGATATGCTTTCATCACTTCTTGAACCCTGGGTCACTTCACCTACCCAACTGCTTCCCTGTGGAACAGAACCAAGAAAACGAAGAGCTGGCACGTACTGCCGACTGGGAGGCACAGCCGACCCTAGATGGAAGGCGGCTAACACCACCCGTGGGCAGCAAACAGACGGCGTGGCAGCAGCAGGGTACGAGAACGCACCAAAAAAAGGAAAATGGTCAGCGAATGATTAGGGCAGTTGGTATTGAAAGGACCCAATCAAGAAGGAGAGCGTCCGGGATGAGCAGACCACAAGTTTGTTGCCGGAAGAAATTGATCCCACCCACCCACACCAGAGAATGTGGGAGTCGCAGCCGCAGTGAAACAAGGGGGCAGTGAGTCACAAGGTTTAACAATAAATCTCTTCACATAAGGATGTAAAAGGGCAATTTCCCAAACAAGGTTCTTGGGATGCCTTAATGGCAGGGACTCTGGAGACAAGTGCCCGGACAAGGTCCTTGGGATGCCTCACGGCAGGGATACTTGAGGCACAAGGTAAAAAGGTCAGCACGTGGTGGACATGGCACTTGCAGCCCAGGTATGGACTTAGGGCCATGAACGCCACACATTCGATAGCAAGTTGAACCCTCGAAGCCGCAACCCGCTGTACAAAGTGACAGCAGTAGAGCTGTCACAGCAGATGAAAGCAATTTATGACAACCTGGAAGAGACATCTTGACTGTAAGGTTGATGCTTTACAGAATTAGACAAATTATGGTCATTAAGTGTTGTATAACCTGTTAGGGGATGGCTTGCGTTGTAAGCCAAGATAAGCCAAAATGAGCAGGTTGATGACCAATGCCATCATGACAAGTGTGTACTAACGTATGATGTGAATAAACTGCGGCTATTCTAACGCCACAAAGGTCTTGATGTATGTAAATGATGGGACTGGAAGAACGGCGGGAGGGCCCATGAGATGCTAACACACCTAGGAGGGGGGGTTCACTCACAGCAAGTGACATCTTTCCAAGGAAGCAGGCACCAAGGGGGCCTTTACTGGGCTCACCACAGCCCTGGGTTAGCAGGCTCTGGCGTTGGTCTCCCAGTGAGAACCAGTAGAGAGGCCCATGCTCACGGCTGAGGATTCGTCTCCATATCCAGCTCAGATTCCTCAGGAGGAGGTCTCAGCCAGCACGCCCTGAAGGTGCTAAACAGGACTCCACTGAAGTCCATGTGATGTCCCTTGTCTACTGAGTTACACGGTGGAGGACTGACTAACAGGGCAGTGGATAGTTAGTCACTCAGGCGGTGTGAGATAGCACATCTTCCTTAGAGACACATCCAGTATAAATATTTCCCCTGTGAAAGTCCAGAGAGAGGTCTTTCCTCCTTCTAGGGGATGTAGACTTACCATATTCTGCCCATGAAGAACCCCACGTAGAGTAATGGCTCTCAAACACTGCAGTCCTTATACTCAACCCTTCCGGTGCAACGGACGGCTACTGAATGCATAAACCCGGTTAGTATCACCTATGTCAAAATTAAGAATGTAGCCCAGATACAAGATTATAACAAGGATACAGTCTGTGTAATACGCGACATCACTCACTCATAGCAATCAAGGACAAATGAGAAAAAGAAACCAGTTTGGACAAAACAAATATTTACTTTTCGGGCCTGTGAGTGAGAGGGTTCATTCCAATTCGTGACAGCTGAATGAAAGATAAGGTGTTCAATACAACCGACGTGGTCTCGGATGGAAAAGTAACACCGGACTTATAAGAAAAGCAGTATAAAATCATGGCAGGAGCTGCAGTTTGGGCTCGATCACCAGCACGCACACAATTATAAACAGCCTCGGTTGATCAAAGCGCCTCGTGATTCATACACATATGGACCCTTCCCTCCAGAAAAGTTGCAAGTTCACAGAGCTGCGCACAAATGAACAGCGAGGCAAGCCATGCAACAAGAAAGGGCCAGAAAAACTCAACGCCTCTTCGAAACGTCCATTGCATATCACACGCGAATAATACATGAATGGCACCGGTTGGTCCCACCACCGGGTGGCACTGGCCTTCCATGTTAAGGTTCCCAGATGAATCCAAGTCACCCTCTTTCTTGACGTGGCTTTTTATTTAACAACCTAGAGCATTCCAGGAATGCCACAACGGAAGCAACAGAACTAGAACTCCAGATCACCATGGCTTCGTGAAATAATGCCTAGGATGGGGCAGGCGATGCTGCTGGTGACGCGGAGGCTGCTGGTCGCCACGCGCTGCACGGCCGGTGACCCCGACCAGACTGAATGTCATTTGTAAATAAAGAAATAGGTTTACTCTCTGGGGAGAAAATGCGCTCTAGTAGCTAAGCTCGGACTTTGGAACATGGGGGACTTCCTGGCTCTGACACTAGAGTGCAAATCGTGTGATTTGGGGCAAAACCCTTTATCTTGGAGTCTAAATGATTAAATATGTGCGAAATGTAATGCAATTTTAAATAAATGAAACTGTAAATCTGCAGCTGATGTACACGGCTCCACTGATGCCCAGCTAGGAGCACGACATACACATACAAATACATACGTAAACTTACAGAATAAGAGTGTTTCTTTAGTGTTTATTACAGACGGCCGCTCTAACCTAACCAAACACATTTAGGAGCCAGCCAAACAGCAATCAGACGGCTACTGTCATACTGTACTCGTTCCTCCTCCCATAAGATTAAATCAACTAGAATAATGCTGTATTAAAAACAATATTGTATTTGCAAAATGACTGGAACTAGGGTAAACAACATAAGTAACATGAAATATTAATTTGGGGATCTTGAATAGCGAAACATGGACAACAAATAAAGCAGAAGAGCACATAATACAAAGGCTGAGCCAAAGCCGATAATGATGGCAGCCTCTGCCTGGATTATTCTAAATGTAAATGAAACACTATTTATGCAACACAAATTAAATATTGTAATTAGGAAGGTAAATGTCAGTGTAATGAATGGAATTAGCTCTGGCTCAGAGATGACTTGGATGGGCTTCAGTATGCAACTGGCGGTATCTCTGAGGACTGGAAGATGCCAACAGAAACATTATGCACAGGTGTTACAACAAAGGTGCTCTCAGGAGCATCACACCTCCAGGTGGGCTGGAAGGATAGGCCAGTCACTGATGCAAGGAGGCCAGGCAAAGCCAAAGGTTTCCCTCGACATTAGCTTGTCACTGCATTGGGTCGAGTATATATGGAATTGAAACAAAGGTCAAGAAATCCCCTTCCTTGTAGGAGGGCATAAAGGGTTAACAAGTTTCTTACAAACCAAAGGTTAAGCAAACTGATATAATAGCCAGTATACCGTAGAACAACGCAGTTAAGAAAGATTGGTACAGTCCATGTTGGAAACAAGGGGTCTCCAAACAAGCACATAGAACCTTTTGCGATTAGGGCCCGTTGGTAAATATGTACCCGTAAAATTGCATTTACAATTAACATACATTTTAGCCCATTCTCCAAGCCTGCATATTGTGTTCTAAATTAAAACTAATATCTACTAATAACTTATTTATTTGTTTTGTGAAGCTCCAACATGCTGCCAAAGAACTCTTTGTCGCACTAGAATTGATCATGCAACTCTGAAAGGCAGACATCAAGCTGAGCAGGGTGAACGTTCCTCAGAGGTGGGAATATTGTGTTTGTTAGACCTAGCATCCTTTTTTTTTCTTGAGATATCTTCTTATTGGTATTTTCATCCAGAAACCAGTGTATATATGGCAAGGCAATGTATAATAGAAATCAATAAGAAGGAAAAAAGTAATAACAGTTGGGTACATAGTACAGACTATATTTTATTTGTACATTTCGGGAGTAGGAACCCAATGATGGTTAAACGCCTCCCATTGATTCAGAGTGTTACATATATTGCCTTTTCTGTACATTATTCCTCAGGCGCATAAAGGGGAACCCAACCCGTGCGTCGGATGCATCTATTCCAGTATTTCAACGTAACCTGTAGTAGAACCCCAGGGACCTGTATCCGAATCTTGATGTTTAGGATTTTTGCAAGTAACCACCTTTGGGAGATCGTCAGCGTTTGGGTGACCAGTGTCTCTAATTCCTTCCCATCTTGCCGCTGGGCGAGCCACTGAAATCTGGTGCACCTAGACCACCGTTCTCTGGGGACCTCCTCAGCACTGCCAATGAGACTCTATGTCGCCCCCCATCCCAAATCATGTCTCTTAACATCGAAAAAGGTCTCTAAACCATCTCTGCGGGATCACCACTGGGAGGCTGACAAAATAGTATAGTAGCAGTGGGAGTATGACCATTTTTGACAGTGCCACTCTGGCCAGAACTGTTAATTTGAGGGAGCGCCAAAACGATATGCATGTTTTCAGGGAGCACGGTACTCGACCAAGATGACCCTCTTTGAGGTCTGCCTGCTCGTGGAACACTTGTATTCCCAGATACTTGAAGGAGCTAGGGGCCCAGTTAATACCCATCAGGAGGGTCACAGGTCTAGGCAATGAGGGCATCACCAGGAAAATATGTGTTTTGAGTGCGATGACTCGGAGTCCTGTCAGGGTAGCGAACTCCTCCAGTATATTCATAGCATGGGGTATCCCGCGAGCGCCCTCTCTCAGGTATAGCAGTAGGTCATCTGCATATAGGTAAATTATATGTACCTTCCCTTCGAGTAGCAGCCCGTGTTGTGCCCCCCTCCCGCCTGAAACATTCTGCCAATGGCTTGATGGCTAAGGCAAACAATAGAGGGGATAATGGGCAGCCCTGCCTAATCCCTTGATGGATATCGTAAGATGTTGAAACAACTCCTCCCATTCTGACTCTAGATGTGGGACAAGTATAGAGCAACCACACCCACCTGTCTTCTAGTCCCATCTTCCTCATGATATGAATTAGAAAATCCCCTCTCAGAGCGTCAAATGCGTTATCAAGATCAACTGCCATTACCATGGCTTCTGGATATGCAGAAATGCCATGATGGAATAAGACATGGTACAGCCGTCTCAGGTTCCTGGAGGTCGATCTGGTTGGTATGAACCCATTTTGATCAACATGGATCAAATCTTGCATATGGGGGAGCAGTCTTGTGGCTAATATTTTGCTAAGTACTTTAAAATCCATGTTTAACATGGAGAGTGGGCGAAAGTCCGATGCATAGACCATCCCTGATTTGGGTTTGGGCAGCAGGACCACTAAAGCCACTTTTGTAGAGGTCGGAAATTTGCCAATACAGACCTAGCATCCTTGGTGTGGTTTTCCCCCTAATTTTTTGACGTCAGGCCTCCAGCTTTACTGAATTCATTTTTGCTGGCCTTAAGACTCTGCACACTTTACCACTCCTAATCAGTACTGAAGTGCTTGTGCTTTCTCCTTAAAATATGGTAAAATTGTCTTCCTCGGTGCAGATCCTTACATCCCTCATCGATGGCAGCTTTGATGACGACAATGGATTTCTGCATCACAGCCTCACAACTCCACAGAACCGACACATCACCTCAATTGTGCGAAGCATCCTTGACGCCGGTCTTCACATTACAAGTCCTCGTCAACACGATCCTCGATGACGACACAGGACCTCACATCGCAGCCTTGCCATACCTCGTAACAGACGCATCGTTTCACCTGCATGACACATCTTCGATACGGATCCTCACCATGCTATGCAAACCAGGATTTAAGGTACTTTGTTCAGCAGGCCTAACTGGGTCCCTGTACCCAGCCTGCACTCCATCGCAGTTGGCCTGAACTTGTGACTTTGTCCCATTCCAGCACAACCAGATGTTCACAGTTGGCGCTTTGTGCTTTTTGGTGCTATTTTCACTAACAAATTTAAAACTGCATATCTCCTGTTCTACTGATTTGATTTTTGTTGTTTTGGTCTTGTTTCATTTATTAAATTATTCTAGTTTCCTAACTTGGTGCTGCTGAAGAGTTGGGGATTTAAATCAACAAGATCTGTATCTACTGTTGTTGTTTGTAGCCACCTGCTGTGAGCACCAGTTTTGTGTCAGGGGACCCCAGATGAGGTGGAAAGCAATGGTCTGTAAGGGGTATAGAGAAAAGTGGCCTGTAAGGGGCATACAAGGTCTTGGAGGCTCAACTTTGGTGCCCTTCACAATATAGTCCAGGTTAAAGGTTGGCAATTATTTTCTATAAGCCAGCTCGAGTTCAATCCCAATATTGCTGCTTTCAAGTGATTTGCTGAAGCTGAACAATTAAAAGGCGTTCTCAACTGAAGTCCTATAAGTGGGCTACACTCCTGCCAAGGAATCAATGCTATTCAAACTAAATGTCCTCTGCTCTGAACAAACAAAAAGGGAACCTTACAAGTGGAAGGAAATTTCCTAGCTCTGTATGGTGCTTGCAACATCGATCCCTCCTTTGAAGTTATCTGAAAAACTTGCTAAACTCTCTGAAACTAAAGCATCAAATAATCAAGCAGAATAAACAGATCCCAAAGCCTAATTAGAGCAGGCAGGTGTTTCTGACCCTTCTCTGGTACGATGCTTGCAAAAGCCCTGTTTGCTTCAAATAGGCTTCACATGTTCAACAGTCCTCACTCTTCTTAGGCATACCTTTTAAGCAAGTGATCATAAAGCCAATGATTAAAATAGCCCTATGTTGCATTCCTTCGTGCCACCTGATTTTTGTTCAATTCCGTTGTTACTTGTAGCTTCTAAGCTGATGGAACATATTGCCACTATTTGTGGTATCTGTCCAGCACCTGTGCACATTAGAAGATACCAGAACATTGTCGAAGAGACCATGCAGTCACAAAGTTCTAGAATGTAGGGTGAGGAGCCTATAAGCTCCTGAACTGGCAGTTGGTTCTGTGGCTGAGGTGTATGGAATACATCTGATGCTTCTCTTCACTCTTTCATCTGCGTATTGCATGATCCTTTTATCTTGCATTGGACACTGGCGATGAGGACAGGATACGTCCAGGTACAACTCAACACGCACTCGATGCATTAGGAAGACAGAGTGTGGCCAATCTCAAGAGCTGAAGGGTTTTCTGGTAGGTACCCTGTTTACACGACTGAGTCCAAGATTTTTGTGCTAAACTGACTCTGGTACAGAGTGAGTTATTTTGCGGATGGTCGCTGGCTGTGAGCCTGAGCAACGATTAATTGGCTACTGGATGCAATCGCAATGGTGACTTAATGATAATCCCAATGTGACCCCTGTTCATCACTTAAGTTATTGACTTGGGAAAGAAACTGTGTGCCTGAGGGATGTGGTGATTTCAACCTCCGTCGAGCGCATAAACAATTAGAAAGAGAGATGACTATCTGACACCGCTCTCAGCATCTGATGTCAGCGTGAAGGGTGTATGGCTTTCTCACAAGGGTGTGCCCTGTACAATAGGAACCCCCTCCTTTTTTACCGCCTAACTTAAGCGGATACAAACTGATGGGAATATGTTTGATGCCGTGTACAAGCAGCAACAAACTATTGTGAATGCAAGGGGTGTGCGCTGAACACAAGAATTCACCCCAATTGGCATTCCACGTTTTGTGGTGGTGTGCGCTGAGCTTTGAAAATCCACATAAATGGCTACCAACTGATGTGAGCATTACTAACGCTGCACACAAGCAGCTACGAACTGTTGTAAGAGTAAGGGGTGCACGCTCAGCATGGGAATTTGCCACCATTATCTTGCCTTGCTTGCAGCACAATGAGAAAAATACGGCACCCAAGAACTCAAATTAGGGTCTCACTCCAATAGGACCGCATACTTTCCTTAAGTCTGCCTTCCCGGGAGCAAGCGGCATCCTTGTTCCCTTGAGGGTCTGTGGGAGCCCAGAGGGAGGAGCATCTGCGAGAATTCTTGGGAAGACTTTATGAAGTACACCACCTACTGCCTGGCATTTGCCGCTTTTTGTCCTAGGCCTGCAAGGGGGACTCGCCCCATTGATTCAGCGCTTCAGAGTCTTTTCCAGTCTAAACAGAGCCAGAGCCACCTGGAGGCAGTTGAGGGAAACCACACTGATGTTGGCAGTGATAAAATGAGAACAGAAACTCATGGTGTGAATGCATTTTGCTTTGCCATATACTGCAAGACCTAAGTAAGTCCCAATTTGGTTGTGAGGGTTGAGGTGTTGGAGAATGTGGGGTGATAGATATTTTATGTGACATCTGAAAGAAGAAATGAGTATGCAGAGTGTTACCCCCCCATTCTTTCTAAGAATCCCTTGGAGAACCACCATTGAAGTGGACCAATGGAAAAAAAGTCTTTCATAATTATTCCATAGATTGTGGGACTAATTTGGGTCTAGAGCTAAAGATAGCACTACTGCAACATTGTTTAGCAGCAGAGGGACACGGAATCCGAGAGCATCTTCCTGATCGGAGTGCTGATGAATCTAATGGGATAAATGAATAAGAATGAAATAATCTTTTCCTTTCCAGGATCAGTACAATCAAGGAGCATTATCATTTTGGGAAGCGTTCACAAAAGTAAGAAAAAACAGAAGGTGAATTTATATCTGAGTTGCGTATATTGGCAGTCTCATGTAAGTTTGAAGCAACAAATGACCAACGCATAAGGGACCATATTTTGTTGAATTGTAAAAAGTAAAGGATATCCAGGAACTTTGGCTAAAAGATAATCCTTTCTTGGGATATGTGTTAATTGTGGCAAAACAAGTAGCGTACATGATGAGATGTGTCAAAGAAATTAAGCCACTAACAGTAAGGGAAATGTACAAATAGTTGGGGATAAGAAACATGAGGTACAAATAGTTAAGGGTACTCCTATGACAAAGGACAGGAGGAGTGTCGGCGCCTTCAAGGGGCAATGTTCCAGATGTGGGAGGTTTGGCTACATGGTGAACAGTAAGTAATGCCCAACCAAGAAAGCCGTATGTAATAAGTGTGGGAGGAAAGGACATTTTTACGGTGTGCTGTATGTACAAGTAGCTCTGGTTGCAAGAAACCTGAGAAACAAGGTGTGTATGAGGTGTGCAAAGAAACTGTCTTCAGATGAACTATGGAGGGTATAGCAACCCCAAAGATTTGGTAAGGATAGAAGACCTCGAGGTTGAGGTCATGTTTGATTTATGCTCTAGACTAACAATAATTTCAGAGGAGGTATTTAATAAACTGTTCAAGAAATAGAGGAAGCTACACAAAATTGATATACACCCGGGAGGGTAAGGTTGTCAGTCAATAAAGATGATAGGATACTTTGTAGGAAAGATCAAGTATAAAAACAGATATACAGTATGCAAAGTTCATGTTTCATGTAAAGGAGATAACATTTTAGGATGGCCGCCACAAAAAGACATACGAGTTTATCTATATTCCGATGCTGAACCTCAAATACTAATCCAGAATGTTAATAAAGATGTAGAGGTGGGACCTGATTTTGAGAAAGAATATTCTTAGGTATTCCCAGAAACGTTACGATGCCTCAAACAATATGCGTGCAAGATAACATTGAAAGAGAAAACACTTCCAGTGTCAGCTAAAGTATGTAGTATTCCCTTGAGTGTACATAACGCAGTGAGAGAAGAATTGGAAAAATTGTGCATGCTGGATGTAATAGACCCTGTGGGTGCAACTGAATGGTTAGCACTCATTGTAGGGGCAAGAAAAGCAGACAAGATTTGCCTGTGTATTGACCTTAGGGTCCTCAACAAAGATGTAGTTATTGATAAGTTCCCTTTGGCAAACATAACAGAGATGATCTTCTAAACATTAAATCTAACATCTGCCTATTACCAGATCTGTCTACACCCTGACTCTGAAGAGCTCACTGCTTTCATCACGCCCATGGTGGGCACACAAATTTAAAAGCATGCCATTCGGTCTGGTAACAGCGGCGTCTGTCTTTCAGAGAGACATGTCTAATATACTGTCTGTAATCCTAGGGGTGTTCTGTTACCAGAACGATGTGCTGATATTTGGGAACTCTCATGAAAGACTTAGACAAGTTTGGACAGAGAGTCAAAGAGTATGGCCTTACAGTAAGGAAGGACAACTGTAAACTTCAATGTACTGAAATAAAATATCTTGGGCATAAATTCACTTATGAAAGGGTACAACCCAAAGCAGATCTGGTTAACACCATAATGAAATTATGAAAACCAAATAATGACATTATAAAAACCATGAAGAAGTAATAAAAACCAAAGATGAGTTGAGAACCTTTTTGGGAATTTGCAAGTGGAACATGCCATATGCCAAAATTGCTGAAAAATAGGGTAACTGTTAAGTGGGATGGGCATTGCGAGAAAGAATTTAAAGATGTTAAGAATGCTCTGACCACTGCACCAAACTTGAAAGCGTTTGTTCCAGGAATTTGTTTTTTTTTTATTACAACAGATGCCTGTTCAAAAGGGCTAGGGGGAGTACTTCTATAAAGAAAGTGGAGAAGGTGATTAAACTAATGCATTTGCCTCAAGAGCACTTAGGCAACCTGATGTGACCTATTCTGTAATCAAAAAAGAAGCATTTGCAGTGTACTGGGCAATAAACAAATTCAAGAACTTTATTTGGGGGACTGTGTTCCAAGTTCAGAACAGACCACAAGCCTCTTAAGAAGGTGTTTACAAAAAAGGGCTGGAGGCAATTTCCAGTAGAATTAAAAGATGGTTTATTAACCTACAAGAGTACACATTTGATGTAAAATATATCCCTAGTACACGTAACTTTGCAGCAGATTGCTTGTCCTGATTGGTTGATGACACGGAAAAGGAAGAGAAAGTCTGTGATAACCAAAGTGAGGATATAGAATTCCACAAAGAAAACGTGTGTAATCACCAAAGGGGTGGATGAGGAAGAAAATTGGAAACAGATCCCATTCGAAGTATATTATGAGATTTGATAATTCAGGGGTGGGATAGCGTAGAGAAGAATGTAGAGCCACTGAGGCTCTATTGTATGGTCAGAGAAGAATTATCAGAAGTAGATGGATGTATTTTCAGAGGCACAAAATTGATATCTCCTGAAACGCTCAGGAAAAAACTGATTGACATATCACACGAAAGCCATCTGGGGATCACCAAAACCAAGCAAAGGTTGAGGATAGACTTTTGGTGGCTAGGGATGGATGCACTGGTTGAATGAGAGATAAAGAATTGCATAGCCTGTTCCACCACTGATAAGGTAGCACGACTGCACACTCCACCCATGCAGTGTCGCACCCTACCTGAAAGTCCCTGGATGTCATTGGGCCTCTGATTGGGCCTCTGATTAAAGAGAGTAATTCCTCATACATTGTAGTTTTAGTTGACTTATATTCAAGAGAGCCAGAAATCAAATGTGTCTGAGACATCACCTCGACCTCAGTAATAAACATTCCTGGTAGGGTTTTTTGTTCCTACGAGTGGGACAAAGGTGTTCAGTTTTGTTCGCGGAAAATGAAGGAATTTATGAAATGTAATGGAATTACACACAAACCTAGTGCCCTGAATCACCCAGAAACCAATGGAGCAGTAGAAAGATTCAACAAAATACTCAAAGATGGCATTCAGCTGGCAAGATCAAATGGGTTGAGCAGGAAAGATGAGACTTGGAGGTGAATAGAGGTTTATGCACAATTCTAGACTGGCACCTGGGTGGATGAAGTGGCACAAAGGTTGATTGAGGGTTGATGTAGGCCAACAATGGAGGAAAATGGAGTTGGAGTTGCAGGCAGTCCGCAAAGAGAGGTTTGACAAATTGCATAAGACCAAAGATATCGAGTTTAAAGTGGGTGATTGGGTAAGAGTGAAAGCTCCAACTGGCAACAAACAATGGTCAAAATGTACTGAGCCCATGAAAGCTCTTTCCCAATGCGGTCAAGGCATAGGATGGTAGAATATGGAATCTGGGGGGCGTGGTGAAACAGTACTGGCCTGAACATAATGGGGAGACCAGTGAAAACAACAGTGAAGCAAGGTGAGAAAGAGGACATATGAATGACAGTCCTGTGCTACAAAAGGGGAAAAACACTGCAGTTCGGGTCAGATCAAGTGGACGGGTGACTCACCCCTGAGTTTCTTAAAAGATTACTTAGTCAAATAATACAGCTAGAGTTATTGCATTATTAACTTCCCCTTATCTTTGGAAGTGTAATGTGGTACCTATGTCTAGTTTTAACTCTGTGAAGCCACAAATGAAAATTCTTACTTAACACGTGTTTAATGTGCTTGTCTTTCTTCAAATGCATTATTCACTGTTATGTGTTTCCAAGCTTTCTGTGGTGGGAATCAGAGAATTCACTGTTGTGTTTCTATGCTTTCTGGGGTGGGAATCTGAGAAACATCTTTTGTAAAAAAAAAAAAAAAAGGAGATGTGTGGTATCTGTCTGTCACCTATGTCACTTGCACTGTAGAAGATATCAGAACATTGTAGAGGAGACTAGAACAGTGAACCCTTGCATTCAGAAAGTTCTAGAATGTAGAGTGAGGAGCCTGCGAGGCTCCTGAACTGGCAGTTGGGATGCTGTGGCCGAGGTGTGCGGAATAAACCTGAAGCTTCTCTTCACTCTCTGGTCTGATTATTGTATAATACTTGTATCTCATACTGGATACTGTCCTACTTCGTGCTTTGATGGCTTTGAGGTTAACTTCTGTTCTCACAGGGGTGTCGGGACAGAGTCCATCTTGCCCTCTGTCCTGCTTTACCTGGCGGCAGACATAGGTGGTGTCAGTGCCTCTCAACCTAATCAACGTGTACACATAGATTGGTGGGGATGGATCAGCAAAGGTGTGGCTGAGTGTGGGTATTTATGACCATTTAAAAGTCATCTCTTCATGAGAATCTTGGCCATTTATCTGCGGTTTCTGTCAAGTGCCTCCGCTCTTCCCTGATGGTTATAACACTATCTCGAGCCTCTGGCTCCTTTCATCTGGTCCTATTGATTCAAATTTTGCATTTATATAAACAATATTTAAGAACTTCCAACTGGCAATGAGATATACGTAGACTGGCTCAGACGTTTTAGCACTGCATGGTGGGCTTCTGGGAGAGGATGGACAGCTTTTGTCTCTTACCAACTACAGATATTACCACGGTGATGGCCGTCAGAAACAGGGAGTGCCTCGGGGGCCTCAAACACCTTGCATTGTGGCCTCGGGCCATGAACATCTGTCCTGCCTCCCGTCACGTTCAATGTTTGCTGTACAGTTTTCCCCTTTATTATGCCATGCCAAATGCTTGATCCTCAGCTGTCATAGCTTATGAAAGCTGAGACTTCAGTGTGACATGTGCCAGCTTGCTTAAATGCCTTCTTTCAGGATATTTCCGTACGTGGCAGCATGAATTCTATCTGGGTCCTAAGAGTGACCACACTTCTTCACTTATGGCTGGGTCAACTCTCTCTTCAATTACAAAACTGTGGGCCTGCTGCTGCTGCATCAGTCTTATTGTAAGTCCTATTGGCAATTTCTCTAAAAAAATAAACAGCTACAGTAAACGACATCTTTCACTCTTTATAGATTTCTCTTTGGCTGCAGCATCATTCTTGATCTTTCAATGAGCAAACAGGAGGCCATTCTTTTTAGGTCTCGCCTGACCCTACTTATTGAGAGGGCTCCAAAAAGTGCTACCAGGCCAGCCTAGAGCTACAGTGCATGTGCGCGGGCGCGCGCGCTGCGCTTTACGCGATTACTTTCACTTTCGCGGCCGCATGGCCGCTTTGATGTTTGATCGTGATCGCGATCACTTTAACTTTCACGGCCGCTTTGCATAGCCAATAGGTCTCGCTTTTGGGACCTTATAAGTATTTAGTTATGCAACTGTTGCATGGCTAAACACTTATAAGGTCCCAGAGGCGAGACCTATTGGTTATGCCAATGCTTGTTTCTACTGCCTCCCTCACCTTGGAACAGTTTGCATCAGGTCTCTGGTTACCACTAACAATTTTAGTTTCCTAGAAGCAGACAACTTAGCTGTTATCTGTCTCTGCCGTCTACACATATAGTGCCACGAAACCCAATGGATGACCATGTGCTTTAAAATCTTAGCATGATAAATGATGAGCTCACGTTATGCACCACATCAAGTGAAGGACAGGCATTACATGCATTATATACAGAATAACTGATGGTTAGGCATTCTTTGTCACAGTAAGTGCTGAACACAGGTTCTGGGGCACAGTGAATGCTGTGAACACTCAGTGGGCACAGTCACTGTGATAGATGTCTTCATTTATTTAGGCATTGTTATACACGACAGTATTTTCACCAAGCAAGAGCACTGTGATGATGTCAGGGCACAACATCTAAGATGCGCACACTAAAAACGCCAAGGGTTCCTGGCACTTACTCAAACCACCCCCAAAACAACACCTAGATAGGATTTGCTGGCAAACTCATTCATGCTATATAACTTTATAAATATATAAAACTCTATAAAACTTTATAAATAAATAAATAAAAATGTACAATAAGGGAAAACTTACATCCCCTATGATATCAGTGAAATGACATCCCTGCTGCACCCCCTGAAACATTTGTGTGCCCCATGCCTGCTTCTTCAGACACCACACATCCCCTATGACGCATGGACAGCTTTAACTCCACTCCCATGGTGGTTGTCTGCTAGAAAGTAAGTCTGGTTGCTCATTTCTCTTTGAGGGCGGGATAAGGGACTTGCGTTCTGCGAGTCGTGCCACATGGGAATGCATGGACCAGCCTTGCTGTTATTCCAATATGAAGCCCACTGGATCCTAAAGCCGCCTGGCACAACAAGGAACACTCTGCTTCATGGTAGGAGCGAATGAAAGACGATTAATTAGGCCATGGACTTTTGCCCACGTCTGGTGCAATCAGGAGCTCTCAGTTGATGTCAAGAAAAATGTGTGGATACATCCTCAAGACATCCGTAACCCACAAGCCACAGAAACATATAGACGCAAATCTATGTTTAAGAAAATTAGACCAGGCCATATTTTTTGCAGTAAAGTTCTCATACCATCAGTTACACCAAAGATGAACATGTTACCTTTCTGGCATAAGATGATAACTGTTGGAAAACACAATTATTCATCTTTACACCAAATGAATTAGCACAGCAGTAAGAAGGGCTAACACATAAAAAATACAAATTGCTTTGAAAATACACCAATAAACAATTTACTATAACAGCAGTATGAACAGAGCCTGGGAGAGAAAATTAATACACAATCATTTAAAAAATAACTATTTCCTAGGAGGAAATATAATTACCCCTTTCACCATTAGTGGAAATACAGCACAGCAGGAAAACAATAAAGGAACAGTTTAATGAGCTCATACCGCAATGCAATTTCAGAAGCCACCTTTAAAATTAATAGCAGACATTAGTTCTCAGCGCTAGCTCTAGTCACTAACAGGGATGTTTTCCTTTCTCGTTTTAGAACAACTGAAAGGTCAGCAACTTAAGTTCTCTGCTTAACAAAGTTAACCGAAAGTCTAAAGTAATGAGACCATTACTGTGCCCTGGTGCCTTGCTCGAGTCCACTTCCCCATCATCCAATGGCGCATGCAGTAAAGTCAAACCAGCATCAAAGACATTATCTTCGTCTTCCCCGGCCAGTGAAATAAAAAGCAAACAAATGCAAAGCCGTTCCCGTAAATGCACTGCCGCCATAGCAGCAAATGCAGTTTGAGGCCAGGGTCCAAATCACCTAAAAAATTAATATGTCCAGGGGCGTTGCTCAGTCAGTGAGCTGGGGTGGGGGGGGGGGGGGGGGGGGGGATCTTGGGGGTTTAATCTCAAATTCCCCAAATAAAAAAGTAGTGGGCCGAAGTGTAGAGGCATCAGATGACAAGGTTCTGGATGGACTGTTTCCATGAGGAATATGGTCAGTACTGATTTGTTGTAGGTGGGCCTGCGTATAGAATGGTACAGTGGGTTGGAATGCTACCACAAGCGATTGCCACTGCTTAGACTATTTGCAAGCATACATACCATGGCCTTTTGGGTGTTTGATTGCCAGTAATAGGCCCAGAAAATTAAGACTGGTGCAGCTTTCCAAGCGTACTAAGGCTGATGTTTGTGAATTCCAAACAGTAGTAAATGTGCACCCATTCAAGTAGTACTTCAATAGGTGCACAGTCATAACTTTTTGGGCAAATCAGTCACTATATTTAAGCTCCTGATCTAAAAAATAAACATGTTAAAAACTCTTAATAAGAACGAGAAAAACCAACACAGACTTAGCAAACCCGACTCACGGCCCCCATACCCAACTACGAAACCAAGAATGCAGATGAGGGGTGTCACACCTCAAACACTCCTGCTGAAGCTACCCCCTGTTTGTTCCACCTTGGCCAAGTGGTTCTCATTGCTACAGTCATGTACAACACAACAGCCTGGAGTCCCTGCCCTGGGATCACTTATTTTAAATGCATTTTCATTGCACACACTTTTATTTGTCTCTGCCACAAGAGGCCTTGGTGGTAGAGTTGTCAAATCAGTGCATGGGTGCAAGGCTCTATGTTTCTAGTCCTCGCCTTTTACAAATCATTTTATTAAGTGACTGACGGCCGCATGTATTATGCCTGAGTCGCAAACAGGAGAGGGCTCAAGGAAAAAATGATAGGGCAGGCAGAGCCATCGGTCTGGCTTAGCACCAAGAGTCCATGCATGAGCTGAGTCATGAAAATGTGCCATGTACAATGCTTAATTTGAGCTGTGGTTGCCAGAGGAGTCCACCGACACTCAATTTTGGGGACCAGCACTTATTTTTCTATATCAGACATTTACTGAGAGCAAGAGAGAGAAAACACACAAAGCAGAAATACAGAGGAATAGAAAGATGGAAAATCGTCCCAAAGGGAGAAAGCAGGAAACTGCAAGAGTAAGATAAAGGGGCAGAAAGTGCCTGGTAGTGAATTAAAGAGACATGCAGTGGATTTAAATCTATGCAGCTTTGGTATTCGGTTAACCAACATTTATTGCACTGGCCATGAGCTTCTGAGGAGCTGCTACATCCCTGAGTATGTCTGCAAATGGTCGGCTTTCACATTCCCAAGGTTGCTACTTTAAATGGATTCACTATATTTCCAGTGTGTAATCACTATGAAAAAAGCTGGATTTCTAATCAAAGACCTAATACTAATCCCTAAAAACATGGGCTTTCTGCTGGCAAAAAAATCCAGCCATTTATGGTTAGATTTCAGGTGCAAAATTAACCTTAACTTTGCTTTCTTTTTTGTTCATGTGGAAAATATTTTTCTAGGTGGGGAATATCTTTCCCTCCCTTGCAGAAAATACGGAAGTGTTTGGGTATTTTTCAGACACCATTTCCATACTCTACACCAGCCATTTTTGACATTAAAGATAAGTGAGGGAATGTTCATAATTTATTAATATATATAAGTTTTCCTAGCATATTACATGGGCATCGACCTGCAGCTCCCCTGCATACACTGGCATAGGGTAGGGTGGGGGAGACGTTGGGGGTCCCGGAATCAAATTTTTTAGGGGCGCAAAATTTAAAAAGGAAATTGGAAGGATACTTGCCTGCCCCGGGTGCTGGATACCCAAGCTACGTCGCGGCCTGCATACACTCATGATCCCACACATGGCCCTTCACTTTTGATCTGAATCTGCACCCTAATGGTGGATATTCGAGTTGCTGATCTGTTTTGGGACATAAATGACCATTGTACATCCGCATTCACTAAACAGGACCTCGCAAACCCCAGTGTTACACAGATTGTTTTAATTAGATATCCGGAGAGGGGCCATCAATTGCTGTAATGAAGAAGAGCTGGATACCAGACATGAAAAGCACTAATATGAAATCTAGACTGCATCTTCTCTCACTCTCCTTATCCAGTGTGGTCTTAGTGAAGGACTCTGGGGTTCACACTGCACTGAGAAGCAACTGTGCTGCTGGTGGAATATCTCTGATGAGTGGGACATGTACTTGCGCCAACTGCTAATATGCTGCAGGAAGTGTTACACCAGTACTTCAGCTCAATGTTCCAAAATAAAGTATCTGTCACTCCTGCTCCAAGTACAATGAGAGATAAACAGAGAGCAAAACACTTTGGGGGAATACGAAGCATCAGAGTCACTGACCTCCTCATTTCTGCCACCCGTTTGCCTGCCTGTTCCCGCCTCCCGCCGCCGCAGTTCCAGCAAGCGCGGCGTGGAGGTGGGGACCACAGATCCCAGGCTCCTCTGCGGCAGGCAAGCCGCGAACGTTGTTTCCGCGCCCGGAGGCGCATTTAACGGAAGGCCAGTCCCGGTAGAGCGGGCGCTTTGCAAAACACTTTGGGGGAATACGAAGCATCAGAGTCACTGACCTCCTCATTTCTGCCACCCGTTTGCCTGCCTGTTCCCGCCTCCCGCCGCCGCAGTTCCAGCAAGCGCGGCCGCGGAGTGGAGGTGGGGACCACAGATCCCAGGCTCCTCTGCAGCAGGCAAGCCGCGAACGTTGTTTCCGCGCCTGGAGGCGCATTTAACGGAAGGCCAGTCCCGGCAGAGCGGGTGCTTTGCAAAACACTTTGGGGGAATACGAAGCATCAGAGTCACTGACCTCCTCATTTCTGCCACCCGTTTGCCTGCCTGTTTCCGCCTCCCGCCGCCGCAGTTCCAGCAAGCGCGGCCACGGAGTGGAGGTGGGGACCACAAATCCCAGGCTCCTCTGCAGCAGGCAAGCCGCGAACGTTGTTTTCGCGCCCGGAGGCGCATTTAACGGAAGGCTAGTCCCGGCAGAGCGGGCGCTTTGCAAAACACTTTGGGGGAATACGAAGCATCAGAGTCACTGACCTCCTCATTTCTGCCACCCGTTTGCCTGCCTGTTCCCGCCTCCCGCCGCCGCAGTTCCAGCAAGGTTCCAGCAAGCGCGGCCGCGGAGTGGAGGTGGGGACCACAGATCCCAGGCTCCTCTGCGGCAGGCAAGCCGTGAACATTGTTTCCGTGCCCGGAGGCGCATTTAACGGAAGGCCAGTCCCCGCGTCGCGGGACCGCGCGCGGGCTAAGCCCGGGCAAAGGGCGGGCCTGCTGTGGCCGTCCGGGGCAGGTAGAGGCAGGGCTGGGCCTCCCCCCTTGGCTGGTCGTTGTACGTGTGCCCGATGTGGAGACAAGAGCAGCCTATATCTGGAAAATAACGCTGAGGTGACTACGGGTTTGGTTAACGATCATCCTAATTATATTAGTTATTGTTACTGAGATATCGTTGGTGTAGATAGTCGAAATGGGGAAAAATGCCCCTGAACTATCCCGTCCTAACACCAGGCAGAACAAATCTACAAATAACCCTCTTCCAAGTCTAACAGCCATAGACAGGATGCTACAAAAGACTATTGGGGTAGTTGCCACAGCGATAGATAACACGGAAAGACGCCTCTCGCTTCCTATTGGCTCAGCCCCACCTTTATTACCTGCTAATTCATCTACAGTAATGGCCAATTCCTTTGACTCTATGCTAATGACATCATACGCCGGACTTCCAGGTGCAGATAAAAATCCTGAGACATTTAACAATCACCACATCTTGCACTCGGATTTGTCCCCCCTGGTAAGCAGACTTTCTACCACACCAGTATTGCAGGAGCAGGATTTAACCCCTTCGATGCTCATGACGGAACGGTTCCGTCATGAGCATCGGTTGGGCTGTGCTCATGACGGAACCGTTCCGTCATGAGGACAGCCCCCGGGGGAAGCGCTGGCGCTCCCCCCCTTTTGCCTCGATCTTGCCCCCCTTTACGGGGGTGGCAGCGGAAGAGCTTCCGCTGCCACCCCCGACCCCCCCCGAGCCCCCCCACGCTTTCTGATGACGTCAGCGCGCACAGCGCGCGCCGGCGTCATCAGGAAGCGTTGGACGCGCTGGAATCCATTTCTTCCAGCGCGTCCGAGGGGAGCAGAGGTAGGTGTTTGGCGTCCGGTGGGGGCCGCGGCGGTGAAATCTCTAGTATTGAGGCATCGGGGGAGAGGAAAGAGTATTTCCTCTCCCCCGATCTCTCAATACAGGGCATTCCTGCTCCACGATCGCGCACAGCGTCGCGATCGTGGAGTAGGGATGCCCCACTAGACACCAGGGATTTTGTATTTGGAGTTTGGGAAGCGACCCCTTAGGCAAGGGTCGCTTCCTTGGGCACGATTCTTTGGCAAAGTCTTTTCTGCCCCCCCTGGGGGCAGATCGGCCCGCTTTATGCGCGTTTCTGCCCCCAGGGGGGGCAGAAAAGCCCACTAGTCACCAGGGATGCTGTTTTTACTATGTAGGAAGCGACCCCTTGGGCAAGGGTCGCTTCCTTGGGGGCAAATTTTGTGGAAGTCTTTTCTGCCCCCCCGGGGGCAGATCGGTCCGCTTTCTGCGCGTTTCTGCCCCCAGGGGGGGGGCAGAAAAGCCCACTAGACACCAGGGATATTGTTTATGCTATGTAGGAAGCGACCCCTTAGGCAAGGGTCGCTTCCTTGGGGGGCCAAATAATTTGAAGACTTTTCTGCCCCCCCTGGGGGCAGATCGGTCTTCTTTCTGCCCGTTTCTCCCCCTAGGGGGGGCAGAAAAGCCCACTAGACACCAGGGATGTCTATTTCGTTATGTAGGAAGCGACCCCTTGGGCAAGGGTCGCTTCCTAGGGTGGTAAAGTGATTAGGAGACTTTTCTGCCCCCCCTGGGGGCAGATCGGTCGTCTTTCTGCCCGTTTCTGCCCCCAGGGGGGGCAGAAAAGCCCACTAGACACCAGGGATGTCTTTTTCTTTATGTAGGAAGCGACCCCTTGGGCAAGGGTCGCTTCCTTTGCGGCCTAATTTTTTAGAATACTTTTCTGCCCCCCCTGGGGGCAGATTGGTCGTCTTTCTGTCCGTTTCTGCTCTTTGGGGGGGGGGCAGAAAAGCCCACTAGACACCAGGGATATAAATATTATTGTAGGAAGCGACCCCTTGGGCAAGGGTCGCTTCCTTGGGCCCCTAAAAGTTTTGAAGAATTTTCTGCCCCCTCTGTGGGCAGATCGGTTTTATTTTTTTGCCGTTTCTGCTCCCATTGGAGGCAGAAAAGCCCACTAGACACCAGGGAATTAGTTCAATTAGAAATAGAAGTGACCCCTCGCTTCCAGGGTGCAATTTGTTATATGTATTTGGCTCACCTGCCCCGGGACTGAATAGCCTTTTTTTTCCTGCTGTTTTCTGCCTGACCTGGCACACAAACCGATTGACCATTTGGGTAGTGACATGGCATGTTATAATGTTTATTGTTATATGTTTTGTGATTTCCAATTGTAATGTTTTTTTTGTTTACTGTTTTGTTCTAGGTGAAGGCTTTTCTTCTGTTCACGGTGACATTTTGGTTCTGGTGGTTTTGCTGTTTGTGTAGTTTGGTAAGAGACTGTTTTTTTGTACAATGCAAATGTGTTTGATTTCTCTGCCTGTTTTTTTTTGCAAATGGTGTAATAATAGCAGTATGTTTGGTTTTTGAGTTTCAAAAACTTTTTGCATTGGTGCATGATGTGTATTTTGTTGTCTTGTGAGTAATTTTTTTTTTTTTCTTCTTTCTAGTTTGATATCGTTGGTCTTTGCTGTGTCACTGCAGAGTTTGTTTCTGGTGAGTGTAGCTGTCTCTTTTGATTTTGGATTGTATAGTTTTTGAGTACATTGATCTTATTGATATAAGGTACACATTTCTTTACTTACTTGGTTTGCACATTGTTGGTTGTTGTTGACTTGTTTGTGCAGTCTTCCATCTTAGTAGGTATAATGGCTAGCCGCAGGATGACTGCTCAGCAGGTTGTTGGTTTGCTGTTTGAGTCTTCCTCTGATATTGGGTCAGAGACTGACTCTGCTTCTGAGGGAGAGGGGGCAGGGGACGATTCTGGCAGTGAGTTTTCTCTCCGTATGGGGTCATCGGATGATGAAGATACTCTTAGCGCGGATGAAGTGCCTGTGTTAGAGGAGGAGACTGATGTGCCGATAGTGCGGCAAGAGGCATCTGGGCTGCAGCCTGCGGCTGCAAGGCTTCCCGTTGGTGTAGTGCGGCAAGAGACATCTGGGCTGCAGGCTGGGACTGCAAGGCTTCCCGTTGGTGTAGTGCGGCAAGAGGCATCTGGGCTGCAGGCTGGGGCTGCAAGCCTTTCCGTTGGTGTAGTGCGGCAAGAGACATCTGGGCTGCAGGCTGGGGCTGCAAGTCTTCCCGTTGAAAGTGATGACCTCTGGGTTGCCCCTGGCATGGTGCAGCCGGAATTTCCTGAGTTTACTGGTGTTCCAGGGTCTAGAGTGAATACCGAGAACTTTTTGCCTGTAAATTTTTTTCAGTTGTTTATGGACGATGTGTTTTTGGCAGAGATTGTTGAGCAGACTAATTTGTATGCCGAACAGTTTTTGAGGGACAACAGTGCCAGTCTTAAGCCACACTCTAGAGCTACCCGGTGGACTCCCACAAATGTTGAAGAGATGAAGAAGTTCTTGGGTTTAACTTTTTTGATGGGCTTGCTAAGGAAGCCATCATTGGCTTCATATTGGTCTAGCAGTCCCTTGATGGCAACGTCTATTTTTCCGGCAGTCATGAGTCGTGACAGGTATTTGCTTCTGCTTCGGATGATGCACTTTGTAGATAATGGTTTAGCGTTGCCACGAGATCACCCTGATTGTGACCGTCTTTTTAAGATTAGGCCTGTCCTTGATCACTTTGTTGATCGATTTTCTGAGATTTATGCCCCTGGTAGAGAAATTGCAGTGGATGAGTCTTTGGTGTTGTTCAAGGGCCGCTTGGTTTTTAGGCAATACATTCCTAGTAAGAGGGCACGCTATGGAATAAAGCTGTATATGCTGTGTGACAGTAGGACTGGATATGTCTCTAATTTCAGGGTGTACACCGGTAAGGAATCTAGGTTTAAGCTCCCTGCTTGTCCGTCCACTTTTGGAGTGACTGAGAAAATTGTTTGGGAACTTGGAAGAGGATTTTTTAACAAAGGCCACCATTTATATGTAGATAACTTCTACACTGGTGTACGGTTGTTCAGGGAATTGGCCAAAGTTGACACTTTTGCTTGTGGCACAGTCCGCTGTAACCGTAAAGGTTTTCCGAAAGAACTTGTTTGTCAAAAGCTTGTGCGGGGACAGTGCAGTGCGTTGCGTTGCCAGGAGCTTCTTGCTGTGAAGTTTACAGACAGGAGAGATGTCTACATGCTGACTTCCATCCATGATGAAAGCACTGCACCTGTGACTGTTTGGGGTCAGGTCGCTGAAGCGCGCAAACCTGTATGTGTTTTAGACTATAATAGGTACATGGGTGGTGTTGACAGAGGAGATCAGAGGTTGGAACCTTACACTGCTCTTCGTAAGGCTTACATTTGGTACAAGAAGTTGGCTATCCATCTTTTCCACTTGGCAATGTTTAATGCTTTTGTTGTGTTCCAGGATTCTTGCCCTGAGTCAAAGATGACTTTTGTTAAGTTTCAGGAGTCTGTAATAGGCAGCCTTGTTGTAGTGGAACAGGCAAGTGTTCCTAGAGTTGGACTGGTGGAGGATGTTGCTAGATTGAAAGAACGCCACTTTCCAGATCACATTCCTCCCACACCCGCAAAAGATTTTCCCAGTAGGAGATGTAGAGTCTGTTGGCGAAGAGGTTTGCGGAAGGAGTGTCGTATGTACTGCCCCGATTGTCCCTCTCATCCTGCACTGTGTCTCTCTGCTTGTTTTAGAGCGTACCACACGCGAAAAAATTTTTGGGAGGATTCTTGAGTGGTAAAGTGAACTGGCTGGTCTGTATTCTTTGGATAATTTGATTCTGTTTCAATGTTGGTGTTAGTGCAATGTATTTAGTTGCTGATTTTCTGTTAGAAGATTTGTATCTATTTGCAATTTGTTTGTGTTTTTATTTTTTTCTAAAAAAATCCAAAATGTGATGGCGGTGTGTGTAGGCTTGCGCTTGGCTGTTGGTGTGTGTGGACTGGCACTTGGTTGGTGGTGTGCGTGGAATGGTGCTTGGCTGACGGTGTGCGTGGACTGGCGGTGTGCATGGACTGGCGGTGTGCGTGGACTGGTGCGTGGCTGGTGGTGTGCGTGGAATGGTGCTTGGCTGGCGGTGTGCGTGGCTGGTGGTGTGCGTGGAATGGTGCTTGGCTGGCGGTGTGCGTGGAATGGTGCTTGGCTGGTGGTGTGCGTGGAATGGTGCTTGGCTGGCGCTGTGCGTGGACTGGTACTTGGCTGGCAGTGTGTGTGGACTGGTGGTGTGTGCGGACTGGTGTTTGGCTGGTGGTGTCCGTGGACTGGAGCTTGGCTGGTGGTGTCCGTGGACTGGAGCTTGTCTGGTGGTGTGTGTGGACTGGAGCTTGGCTGGCGGTGTGCGTGGAATGGTGCTTGTCTGGTGGTGTCCGTGGACTGGAGCTTGGCTGGCGGTGTAGGTGGATTGGCGATTGGCTGCCGGTGTGCCTGGACTGGCGATTGGATGGCGGTGTGCCTGGACTGGCGCTTGGCTAGCGGTGTGCGTGGACTGGCGTTTGGCTAGCGGTGTGTGTCGACCGGTGCTTGGCTGGCTGTGTGTGAGTAGTGACTTTCTGCTGGTCACTACACACACTGCTAGCTGAGTGCCACTCCACGCAATCCTTCTGCCTGTGTAGTTGCTGTGTCTGGATTGTGGGCGTGTGAAAGTGATGGGCCCTTGAATGGCGCTGTGTGCCGGTGTGAGTTTTGTTATGTGATGGGCCCGCGGCTGGCGGTGTGAATGGTTTTGTATGTCTCACACGTATGAAAGGTGTATGAATGGCCTGTAAAGAGGTTGGTGCCTTGTCGTGGCTTTACAGCTCACGAGCTGTGAGTCAATGGTTCAGTTTCTTGCCCTTTCAATTATTACCAGTGCATTTCATTTTTTGTGAAATCACTTGGTAATACAATTTTATCTACTGAACCATCACTCACCCTCGTGCCAAATCCAACCAGTATGTGCGTGTGCTTGCGGGTTAGATGACTGTGCAGTAATATTTGTTTTTTTGAAGCAGGGTGTACCTTGTCCCTTTTTGGTGATTTTTGTACTGTGTTGCTTTTGTACCTGGTGGTGCGAATGGTCTTGTTTGTATCACGTATGAAAGGTGTGTGAATGGCCTGTAAAGCGGTTGGTGCCTTGACGTGGCTTTACAGCTCACGAGCTGCAAGTCATTGGTTTGGTTTTTTGTGAATTTAATTATTGACAGTGCATTTCATATTTGTGAAATCTCTTGTTAATAAAATTTAATACACTGAACCATGACTTGCCCTCGTGCCAAATCCAACCAGTATGTGTGTGTGTTTGAGGAATAGATGGTTGTGCAGGAATCTTTGTTTTTTGTTTCTCTGCCAAGGTACACTTTCCATGTAAGAATAACCCACCAACTGTAGATATTGTCGAAAACCTTTGGGAGTTCATGGTGATGTCTCTCTAGTGATTTGAAAAATATTTTTTATACCCATTGTCCTGTAAACCTCAAATTGTCTGCCACATTTTCTTTGCAGTATTATTCCTAAATTCTCACGCTGTAGTAACAATAGGTAATCTGGTTATGCAAGGGGGGTTACTTTTGTTTTTTGCCCAGGGCTCGGCGGCCATCTAGGGAAACCTTTCCAACCCACGCATTTCTGAAAAGTAGACACCCGGCGGCTTCCAGGGAGGTATGGCTTGCGTGGATCCCCCAACGTTTCCTTACCCAGAATCCCCTGCAAACCTCAATTTTTGCCCAAAAAATCACTTTTTTCACACATTTTGGGGTGGGAAAGTAGTGGCATCACCGGGCTCACACAAATTTACCACCACCCAGCGTTCCCCCAGGTCTCCCGGTAAAAATGGTGCCTCACTTGTGTGGGAGGCCCAAGTACCCGCGGCAGGCAAGGGCCCCAAAGGTAGTGAGGCCACCTCAAGATGGCCTATCGCCAAACCACCTGGTTTTGCAAGGGGGGTCACTTTGGTTTTTGGCCCGGTGCGCGGCGGCCATCTAGGGAAACCTACCAAACCCAGGCATTTTTGAAAACTAGACACCCGGCGGCTTCCAGGGAGGTATGGCTTGCGTGGATCCCCCAACGTTTCCTTACCCAGAATCCCCTGCAAACCTCAATTTTTGCCCAAAAAATCACTTTTTTCACACATTTTGGGGTGGGAAAGTAGTGGCATCACCGGGCTCACACAAATTTTCCACCACCCAGC
The DNA here is from genome assembly GCF_964204655.1 of Triturus cristatus. Lineage (NCBI taxonomy): Eukaryota > Metazoa > Chordata > Amphibia > Caudata > Salamandridae > Triturus > Triturus cristatus. The sequence goes on from NC_140581.1 coordinate 682,670,031, forward strand.
GTTCCCCCAGGTCTCCCGGTAAAAATGGTGCCTCACTTGTGTGGGAGGCCCAAGTACCCGCGGCAGGCAAGGGCCCCAAAGGTAGTGAGGCCACCTCAAGATGGCCTATCGCCAAACCACCTGGTTTTGCAAGGGGGGTCACTTTGGTTTTTGGCCCGGTGCGCGGCGGCCATCTAGGGAAACCTACCAAACCCAGGCATTTTTGAAAACTAGACACCCGGCGGCTTCCAGGGAGGTATGGCTTGCGTGGATCCCCCAACGTTTCCTTACCCAGAATCCCCTGCAAACCTCAATTTTTGCCCAAAAAAATCACTTTTTTCACACATTTTGGGGTGGGAAAGTAGTGGCATCACCGGGCTCACACAAATTTTCCACCACCCAGCGTTCCCCCAGGTCTCCCGGTAAAAATGGTGCCTCACTTGTGTGGGAGGCCCAAGTACCCGCGGCAGGCAAGGGCCCCAAAGGTAGTGAGGCCACCTCAAGATGGCCTATCGCCAAACCACCTGGTTTTGCAAGGGGGGTCACTTTGGTTTTTGGCCCGGTGCGCGGCGGCCATCTAGGGAAACCTACCAAACCCAGGCATTTTTGAAAACTAGACACCCGGCGGCTTCCAGGGAGGTATGGCTTGCGTGGATCCCCCAACGTTTCCTTACCCAGAATCCCCTGCAAACCTCAATTTTTGCTCAAAAAATCACTTTTTTCACACATTTTGGGGTGGGAAAGTAGTGGCATCACCGGGCTCACACAAATTTACCACCACCCAGCGTTCCCCCAGGTCTCCCGGTAAAAATGGTGCCTCACTTGTGTGGGAGGCCCAAGTACCCGCGGCAGGCAAGGGCCCCAAAGGTAGTGAGGCCACCTCAAGATGGCCTATCGCCAAACCACCTGGTTTTGCAAGGGGGGTCACTTTGGTTTTTGGCCCGGTGCGCGGCGGCCATCTAGGGAAACCTACCAAACCCAGGCATTTTTGAAAACTAGACACCCGGCGGCTTCCAGGGAGGTATGGCTTGCGTGGATCCCCCAACGTTTCCTTACCCAGAATCCCCTGCAAACCTCAATTTTTGCCCAAAAAATCACTTTTTTCACACATTTTGGGGTGGGAAAGTAGTGGCATCACCGGGCTCACACAAATTTACCACCACCCAGCGTTCCCCCAGGTCTCCCGGTAAAAATGGTGCCTCACTTGTGTGGGAGGCCCAAGTACCCGCGGCAGGCAAGGGCCCCAAAGGTAGTGAGGCCACCTCAAGATGGCCTATCGCCAAACCACCTGGTTTTGCAAGGGGGGTCACTTTGGTTTTTGGCCCGGTGCGCGGCGGCCATCTAGGGAAACCTACCAAACCCAGGCATTTTTGAAAACTAGACACCCGGCGGCTTCCAGGGAGGTATGGCTTGCGTGGATCCCCCAACGTTTCCTTACCCAGAATCCCCTGCAAACCTCAATTTTTGCCCAAAAAATCACTTTTTTCACACATTTTGGGGTGGGAAAGTAGTGGCATCACCGGGCTCACACAAATTTACCACCACCCAGCGTTCCCCCAGGTCTCCCGGTAAAAATGGTGCCTCACTTGTGTGGGAGGCCCAAGTACCCGCGGCAGGCAAGGGCCCCAAAGGTAGTGAGGCCACCTCAAGATGGCCTATCGCCAAACCACCTGGTTTTGCAAGGGGGGTCACTTTGGTTTTTGGCCCGGTGCGCGGCGGCCATCTAGGGAAACCTACCAAACCCAGGCATTTTTGAAAACTAGACACCCGGCGGCTTCCAGGGAGGTATGGCTTGCGTGGATCCCCAACGTTTCCTTACCCAGAATCCCCTGCAAAACTCAATTTTTGCCCAAAAAATCACTTTTTTCACACATTTTGGGGTGGGAAAGTAGTGGCATCACCGGGCTCACACAAATTTACCACCACCCAGCGTTCCCCCAGGTCTCCCGGTAAAAATGGTGCCTCACTTGTGTGGGAGGCCCAAGTACCCGCGGCAGGCAAGGGCCCCAAAGGTAGTGAGGCCACCTCAAGATGGCCTATCGCCAAACCACCTGGTTTTGCAAGGGGGGTCACTTTGGTTTTTGGCCCGGTGCGCGGCGGCCATCTAGGGAAACCTACCAAACCCAGGCATTTTTGAAAACTAGACACCCGGAGGCTTCCAGGGAGGTATGGCTTGCGTGGATCCCCCAACGTTTCCTTACCCAGAATCCCCTGCAAACCTCAATTTTTGCCCAAAAAATCACTTTTTTCACACATTTTGGGGTGGGAAAGTAGTGGCATCACCGGGCTCACACAAATTTACCACCACCCAGCGTTCCCCCAGGTCTCCCGGTAAAAATGGTGCCTCACTTGTGTGGGAGGCCCAAGTACCCGCGGCAGGCAAGGGCCCCAAAGGTAGTGAGGCCACCTCAAGATGGCCTATCGCCAAACCACCTGGTTTTGCAAGGGGGGTCACTTTGGTTTTTGGCCCGGTGCGCGGCGGCCATCTAGGGAAACCTACCAAACCCAGGCATTTTTGAAAACTAGACACCCGGCGGCTTCCAGGGAGGTATGGCTTGCGTGGATCCCCCAACGTTTCCTTACCCAGAATCCCCTGCAAACCTCAATTTTTGCCCAAAAAATCACTTTTTTCACACATTTTGGGGTGGGAAAGTAGTGGCATCACCGGGCTCACACAAATTTACCACCACCCAGCGTTCCCCCAGGTCTCCCGGTAAAAATGGTGCCTCACTTGTGTGGGAGGCCCAAGTACCCGCGGCAGGCAAGGGCCCCAAAGGTAGTGAGGCCACCTCAAGATGGCCTATCGCCAAACCACCTGGTTTTGCAAGGGGGGTCACTTTGGTTTTTGGCCCGGTGCGCGGCGGCCATCTAGGGAAACCTACCAAACCCAGGCATTTTTGAAAACTAGACACCCGGCGGCTTCCAGGGAGGTATGGCTTGCGTGGATCCCCCAACGTTTCCTTACCCAGAATCCCCTGCAAACCTCACTTTTTGCTCAAAAAATCACTTTTTTCACACATTTTGGGGTGGGAAAGTAGTGGCATCACCGGGCTCACACAAATTTACCACCACCCAGCGTTCCCCCAGGTCTCCCGGTAAAAATGGTGCCTCACTTGTGTGGGAGGCCCAAGTACCCGCGGCAGGCAAGGGCCCCAAACGTAGTGAGGCAACATCAACATTGCCTATCCCAAATGTCGCCTCACTACCTTTGGGGCCCTTGCCTGCCGCGGGTACTTGGGCCTCCCACACAAGTGAGGCACCATTTTTACCAGGAGACCTGGGGGAACGCTGGGTGGTGGTAAATTTGTGTGAGCCCGGTGATGCCACTACTTTCCCACCCCAAAATGTGTGAAAAAAGTGATTTTTTGAGCAAAAATTGAGGTTTGCAGGGGATTCTGGGTAAGGAAACGTTGGGGGATCCACGCAAGCCATACCTCCCTGGAAGCCGCCGGGTGTCTAGTTTTCAAAAATGCCTGGGTTTGGTAGGTTTCCCTAGATGGCCGCCGCGCACCGGGCCAAAAACCAAAGTGACCCCCCTTGCAAAACCAGGTGGTTTGGCGATAGGCCATCTTGAGGTGGCCTCACTACCTTTGGGGCCCTTGCCTGCCGCGGGTACTTGGGCCTCCCACACAAGTGAGGGACCATTTTTACCGGGAGACCTGGGGGAACGCTGGGTGGTGGTAAATTTGTGTGAGCCCGGTGATGCCACTACTTTCCCACCCCAAAATGTGTGAAAAAAGTGATTTTTTGGGCAAAAATTGAGGTTTGCAGGGGATTCTGGGTAAGGAAACGTTGGGGGATCCACGCAAGCCATACCTCCCTGGAAGCCGCCGGGTGTCTAGTTTTCAAAAATGCCTGGGTTTGGTAGGTTTCCCTAGATGGCCGCCGCGCACCGGGCCAAAAACCAAAGTGACCCCCCTTGCAAAACCAGGTGGTTTGGCGATAGGCCATCTTGAGGTGGCCTCACTACCTTTGGGGCCCTTGCCTGCCGCGGGTACTTGGGCCTCCCACACAAGTGAGGCACCATTTTTACCGGGAGACCTGGGGGAACGCTGGGTGGTGGTAAATTTGTGTGAGCCCGGTGATGCCACTACTTTCCCACCCCAAAATGTGTGAAAAAAGTGATTTTTTGAGCAAAAATTGAGGTTTGCAGGGGATTCTGGGTAAGGAAACGTTGGGGGATCCACGCAAGCCATACCTCCCTGGAAGCCGCCGGGTGTCTAGTTTTCAAAAATGCCTGGGTTTGGTAGGTTTCCCTAGATGGCCGCCGTGCACCGGGCCAAAAACCAAAGTGACCCCCCTTGCAAAACCAGGTGGTTTGGCGATAGGCCATCTTGAGGTGGCCTCACTACCTTTGGGGCCCTTGCCTGCCGCGGGTACTTGGGCCTCCCACACAAGTGAGGCACCATTTTTACCGGGAGACCTGGGGGAACGCTGGGTGGTGGTAAATTTGTGTGAGCCCGGTGATGCCACTACTTTCCCACCCCAAAATGTGTGAAAAAAGTGATTTTTTGTGCAAAAATTGAGGTTTGCAGGGGATTCTGGGTAAGGAAACGTTGGGGGATCCACGCAAGCCATACCTCTCTGGAAGCCGCCGGGTGTCTAGTTTTCAAAAATGCCTGGGTTTGGTAGGTTTCCCTAGATGGCCGCCGCGCACCGGGCCAAAAACCAAAGTGACCCCCCTTGCAAAACCAGGTGGTTTGGCGATAGGCCATCTTGAGGTGGCCTCACTACCTTTGGGGCCCTTGCCTGCCGCGGGTACTTGGGCCTCCCACACAAGTGAGGCACCATTTTTACCGGGAGACCTGGGGGAACGCTGGGTGGTGGTAAATTTGTGTGAGCCCGGTGATGCCACTACTTTCCCACCCCAAAATGTGTGAAAAAAGTGATTTTTTGGGCAAAAATTGAGGTTTGCAGGGGATTCTGGGTAAGGAAACGTTGGGGGATCCACGCAAGCCATACCTCCCTGGAAGCCGCCGGGTGTCTAGTTTTCAAAAATGCCTGGGTTTGGTAGGTTTCCCTAGATGGCCGCCGCGCACCGGGCCAAAAACCAAAGTGACCCCCCTTGCAAAACCAGGTGGTTTGGCGATAGGCCATCTTGAGGTGGCCTCACTACCTTTGGGGCCCTTGCCTGCCGCGGGTACTTGGGCCTCCCACACAAGTGAGGCACCATTTTTACCGGGAGACCTGGGGGAACGCTGGGTGGTGGTAAATTTGTGTGAGCCCGGTGATGCCACTACTTTCCCACCCCAAAATGTGTGAAAAAAGTGATTTTTTGAGCAAAAATTGAGGTTTGCAGGGGATTCTGGGTAAGGAAACGTTGGGGGATCCACGCAAGCCATACCTCCCTGGAAGCCGCCGGGTGTCTAGTTTTCAAAAATGCCTGGGTTTGGTAGGTTTCCCTAGATGGCCGCCGCGCACCGGGCCAAAAACCAAAGTGACCCCCCGTGCAAAACCAGGTGGTTTGGCGATAGGCCATCTTGAGGTGGCCTCACTACCTTTGGGGCCCTTGCCTGCCGCGGGTACTTGGGCCTCCCACACAAGTGAGGCACCATTTTTACCGGGAGACCTGGGGGAACGCTGGGTGGTGGTAAATTTGTGTGAGCCCGGTGATGCCACTACTTTCCCACCCCAAAATGTGTGAAAAAAGTGATTTTTTGAGCAAAAATTGAGGTTTGCAGGGGATTCTGGGTAAGGAAACGTTGGGGGATCCACGCAAGCCATACCTCCCTGGAAGCCGCCGGGTGTCTAGTTTTCAAAAATGCCTGGGTTTGGTAGGTTTCCCTAGATGGCCGCCGCGCACCGGGCCAAAAACCAAAGTGACCCCCCTTGCAAAACCAGGTGGTTTGGCGATAGGCCATCTTGAGGTGGCCTCACTACCTTTGGGGCCCTTGCCTGCCGCGGGTACTTGGGCCTCCCACACAAGTGAGGCACCATTTTTACCGGGAGACCTGGGGGAACGCTGGGTGGTGGTAAATTTGTGTGAGCCCGGTGATGCCACTACTTTCCCACCCCAAAATGTGTGAAAAAAGTGATTTTTTGAGCACAAATTGAGGTTTGCAGGGGATTCTGGGTAAGGAAACGTTGGGGGATCCACGCAAGCCATACCTCCCTGGAAGCCGCCGGGTGTCTAGTTTTCAAAAATGCCTGGGTTTGGTAGGTTTCCCTAGATGGCCGCCGCGCACCGGGCCAAAAACCAAAGTGACCCCCCTTGCAAAACCAGGTGGTTTGGCGATAGGCCATCTTGAGGTGGCCTCACTACCTTTGGGGCCCTTGCCTGCCGCGGGTACTTGGGCCTCCCACACAAGTGAGGCACCATTTTTACCGGGAGACCTGGGGGAACGCTGGGTGGTGGTAAATTTGTGTGAGCCCGGTGATGCCACTACTTTCCCACCCCAAAATGTGTGAAAAAAGTGATTTTTTGGGCAAAAATTGAGGTTTGCAGGGGATTCTGGGTAAGGAAACGTTGGGGGATCCACGCAAGCCATACCTCCCTGGAAACCGCCGGGTGTCTAGTTTTCAGAAATGTATAGGTTTGCTAGGTTTCCCTAGGTGCCGGCAGGGCTAGGGTACAAAATCTACAGCTAGTCACTTTGCCAAAAAAAGGGTCATTTTTCACTCCAAAACGACGTTGCGTTTTGCGCCGTTTCCTGTCGCGGGCACTAGGCCGACCCGCACAAGTGAGGTACCATTTTTCTCGTAGGACTTTGGGGAACGCGGGGTGGGTGGAAATTTGTGGATCCACGCAGATTACAGAACTTTCCATCACAGAAATGTGGGGAAAATGTGTTTTTTTTGTCAATTTTTTACGTTTGCAAGGGATTCTGGGTAACAGACCATGGTGGGAGGCAGTCAAGTCACCCCATCCTGGATTCCCCTGGGTGTCTAGTTTTCAGAAATGTATAGGTTTGCTAGGTTTCCCTAGGTGCCGGCAGGGCTAGGGTACAAAATCTACAGCTAGTCACTTTGCCAAAAAAAGGGTCATTTTTCACTCCAAAACCACGTTGCGTTTTGCGCCGTTTCCTGTCGCGGGCACTAGGCCGACCCGCACAAGTGAGGTACCATTTTTCTCGTAGGACTTTGGGGAACGCGGGGTGGGTGGAAATTTGTGGATCCACGCAGATTCCAGAACTTTCCATCACAGAAATGTGGGGAAAATGTGGGTTTTTTTTCAATTTTTTACGTTTGCAAGGGATTCTGGGTAACAGACCATGGTGGGAGGCAGTCAAGTCACCCCATCCTGGATTCCCCTGGGTGTCTAGTTTTCAAAAATGTATAGGTTTGCTAGGTTTCCCTAGGTGCCGGCAGGGCTAGGGTACAAAATCTACAGCTAGTCACTTTGCCAAAAAAAGGGTCATTTTTCACTCCAAAACCACGTTGCGTTTTGCGCCGTTTCCTGTCGCGGGCACTAGGCCGACCCGCACAAGTGAGGTACCATTTTTCTCGTAGGACTTTGGGGAACGCGGGGTGGGTGGAAATTTGTGGATCCACGCAGATTCCAGAACTTTCCATCACAGAAATGTGGGGAAAATGTGTTTTTTTTGTCAATTTTTTACGTTTGCAAGGGATTCTGGGTAACAGACCATGGTGGGAGGCAGTCAAGTCACCCCATCCTGGATTCCCCTGGGTGTCTAGTTTTCAGAAATGTATAGGTTTGCTAGGTTTCCCTAGGTGCCGGCAGGGCTAGGGTACGAAATCTACAGCTAGTCACTTTGCCAAAAAAAGGGTCATTTTTCACTCCAAAACCACGTTGCGTTTTGCGCCGTTTCCTGTCGCGGGCACTAGGCCAACCCGCACAAGTGAGGTACCATTTTTCTCGTAGGACTTTGGGGAACGCGGGGTGGGTGGAAATTTGTGGATCCACGCAGATTCCAGAACTTTCCATCACAGAAATGTGGGGAAAATGTGTTTTTTTTGTCAATTTTTTACGTTTACAAGGGATTCTGGGTAACAGACCATGGTGGGAGGCAGTCAAGTCACCCCATCCTGGATTCCCCTGGGTGTCTAGTTTTCAGAAATGTATAGGTTTGCTAGGTTTCCCTAGGTGCCGGCAGGGCTAGGGTACAAAATCTACAGCTAGTCACTTTGCCAAAAAAAGGGTCATTTTTCACTCCAAAACCACGTTGCGTTTTGCGCCGTTTCCTGTCGCGGGCACTAGGCCGACCCGCACAAGTGAGGTACCATTTTTCTCGTAGGACTTTGGGGAACGCGGGGTGGGTGGAAATTTGTGGATCCACGCAGATTCCAGAACTTTCCATCACAGAAATGTGGGGAAAATGTGTTTTTTTTTTCAATTTTTTACGTTTGCAAGGGATTCTGGGTAACAGACCATGGTGGGAGGCAGTCAAGTCACCCCATCCTGGATTCCCCTGGGTGTCTAGTTTTCAAAAATGTATAGGTTTGCTAGGTTTCCCTAGGTGCCGGCAGGGCTAGGGTACAAAATCTACAGCTAGTCACTTTGCCAAAAAAAGGGTCATTTTTCACTCCAAAACCACGTTGCGTTTTGCGCCGTTTCCTGTCGCGGGCACTAGGCCGACACGCACAAGTGAGGTACCATTTTTCTTGTAGGACTTTGGGGAACGCGGGGTGGGTGGAAATTTGTGGATCCACGCAGATTCCAGAACTTTCCATCACAGAAATGTGGGGAAAATGTGTTTTTTTGGTCAATTTTTTACGTTTGCAAGGGATTCTGGGTAACAGACCATGGTGGGAGGCAGTCAAGTCACCCCATCCTGGATTCCCCTGGGTGTCTAGTTTTCAGAAATGTATAGGTTTGCTAGGTTTCCCTAGGTGCCGGCAGGGCTAGGGTACAAAATCTACAGCTAGTCACTTTGCCAAAAAAAGGGTCATTTTTCACTCCAAAACCACGTTGCGTTTTGCGCCGTTTCCTGTTGCGGGCACTAGGCCGACCCGCACAAGTGAGGTACCATTTTTCTCGTAGGACTTTGGGGAAAGCGGGGTGGGTGGAAATTTGTGGATCCACGCAGATTCCAGAACTTTCCATCACAGAAATGTGGGGAAAATGTGGGTTTTTTTTCAATTTTTTACTTTTGCAAGGGATTCTGGGTAACAGACCATGGTGGGAGGCAGTCAAGTCACCCCATCCTGGATTCCCCTGGGTGTCTAGTTTTCAAAAATGTATAGGTTTGCTAGGTTTCCCTAGGTGCCGGCAGGGCTAGGGTACAAAATCTACAGCTAGTCACTTTGCCAAAAAAAGGGTCATTTTTCACTCCAAAACCACGCTGCGTTTTGCGCCGTTTCCTGTCGTGGGCACTAGGCCGACCCGCACAAGTGAGGTACCATTTTTCTCGTAGGACTTTGGGGAACGCGGGGTGGGTGGAAATTTGTGGATCCACGCAGATTCCAGAACTTTCCATCACAGAAATGTGGGGAAAATGTGGTTTTTTTTTCAATTTTTTACGTTTGCAAGGGATTCTGGGTAACAGACCATGGTGGGAGGCAGTCAAGTCACCCCATCCTGGATTCCCCTGGGTGTCTAGTTTTCAGAAATGTATAGGTTTGCTAGGTTTCCCTAGGTGCCGGCAGGGCTAGGGTACAAAATCTACAGCTAGTCACTTTGCCAAAAAAAGGGTCATTTTTCACTCCAAAACCACGTTGCGTTTTGCGCCGTTTCCTGTCGCGGGCACTAGGCCGACCCGCACAAGTGAGGTACCATTTTTCTCGTATGACTTTGGGGAACGCGGGGTGGGTGGAAATTTGTGGATCCACGCAGATTCCAGAACTTTCCATCACAGAAATGTGGGGAAAATGTGGGTTTTTTTTCAATTTTTTACGTTTGCAAGGGATTCTGGGTAACAGACCATGGTGGGAGGCAGTCAAGTCACCCCATCCTGGATTCCCCTGGGTGTCTAGTTTTCAGAAATGTATAGGTTTGCTAGGTTTCCCTAGGTGCCGGCAGGGCTAGGGTACAAAATCTACAGCTAGTCACTTTGCCAAAAAAAGGGTCATTTTTCACTCCAAAACCACGTTGCGTTTTGCGCCGTTTCCTGTCGCGGGCACTAGGCCAACCCGCACAAGTGAGGTACCATTTTTCTCGTAGGACTTTGGGGAACGCGGGGTGGGTGGAAATTTGTGGATCCACGCAGATTCCAGAACTTTCCATCACAGAAATGTGGGGAAAATGTGTTTTTTTTGTCAATTTTTTACGTTTGCAAGGGATTCTGGGTAACAGACCATGGTGGGAGGCAGTCAAGTCACCCCATCCTGGATTCCCCTGGGTGTCTAGTTTTCAGAAATGTATAGGTTTGCTAGGTTTCCCTAGGTGCCGGCAGGGCTAGGGTACAAAATCTACAGCTAGTCACTTTGCCAAAAAAAGGGTCATTTTTCACTCCAAAACCACGTTGCGTTTTGCGCCGTTTCCTGTCGCGGGCACTAGGCCGACCCGCACAAGTGAGGTACCATTTTTCTCGTAGGACTTTGGGGAACGCGGGGTGGGTGGAAATTTGTGGATCCACGCAGATTCCAGAACTTTCCATCACAGAAATGTGGGGAAAATGTGGTTTTTTTTTCAATTTTTTACGTTTGCAAGGGATTCTGGGTAACAGACCATGGTGGGAGGCAGTCAAGTCACCCCATCCTGGATTCCCCTGGGTGTCTAGTTTTCAAAAATGTATAGGTTTGCTAGGTTTCCCTAGGTGCCGGCAGGGCTAGGGTACAAAATCTACAGCTAGTCACTTTGCCAAAAAAAGGGTCATTTTTCACTCCAAAACCACGTTGCGTTTTGCGCCGTTTCCTGTCGCGGGCACTAGGCCGACCCGCACAAGTGAGGTACCATTTTTCTCGTAGGACTTTGGGGAACGCGGGGTGGGTGGAAATTTGTGGATCCACGCAGATTCCAGAACTTTCCATCACAGAAATGTGGGGAAAATGTGTTTTTTTTGTCAATTTTTTACGTTTGCTAGGGATTCTGGGTAACAGACCATGGTGGGAGGCAGTCAAGTCACCCCATCCTGGATTCCCCTGGGTGTCTAGTTTTCAGAAATGTATAGGTTTGCTAGGTTTCCCTAGGTGCCGGCAGGGCTAGGGTACAAAATCTACAGCTAGTCACTTTGCCAAAAAAAGGGTCATTTTTCACTCCAAAACCACGTTGCGTTTTGCGCCGTTTCCTGTCGCGGGCAGTAGGCCGACCCGCACAAGTGAGGTACCATTTTTCTCGTAGGACTTTGGGGAACGCGGGGTGGGTGGAAATTTGTGGATCCACGCAGATTCCAGAACTTTCCATCACAGAAATGTGGGGAAAATGTGGTTTTTTTTTCAATTTTTTACGTTTGCAAGGGATTCTGGGTAACAGACCATGGTGGGAGGCAGTCAAGTCACCCCATCCTGGATTCCCCTGGGTGTCTAGTTTTCAAAAATGTATAGGTTTGCTAGGTTTCCCTAGGTGCCGGCAGGGCTAGGGTTCAAAAACTACAGCTAGACTCTTTGCAAAAAAAGTGTAAATTTTCAGTGTGAAAATGTGGTGTGTTCACCTTAGGTTTTGAGCCACTTCCTGTCGTGGGCACTATGCCTACCCACACAAGTGAGGTACCATTTTTCTCGGGAGACTTAGGGTAGTTCAAATTTGTAAAGCAACTGTTATTACCTGTTGATTTTTGATGCATTTCTCCCTTCCAAATGAAAGACATTGTGTAAAAAAAAAGTCATTTTGAAAAATGACCAATAATTGTCATGCAAATATGAGTATTCCCAATTTCGAAAATGTGCAAATATGCACTGTTTCTGAACTCTGTAATTTGTTCCCATTTCAGAAATACATAGGTGACTTTCATACCGATTTTTCCAAGTATACATTTTCCCACAATAATTGCTATATACCCGGACCAAAAAAAAAAAACATTACAAAATGCTGCTCATTTTTCTACTCTGGGTTCGTTGGGCTCTTGATGAACCTACAAGTCCTATATGTCCCCACAACCAGGAAGGTCTACCGGATGTAACGGTACATTGCTTTCAAAGAGATGTCATAATTCGAAGAAGTTACAGGTAAAAACGTTGACTCAAGAGGCTGCTTTTTTCAACAAATTTTTAATTTCTCCTATATTTGCCTGTAAATTTCTATAAAGAAACCTTGATGGATCTACGCAAATGACCCCTTGCTGAATTCAGAATTTTGTCTACTTTTCAAAAATGTATAGCTTTCCAGGATCCATTATTGTTTTGTTACCCTTTTCTACCGTTAACTGGAAGGAGGTTGAAAGCACAAAAAATAGCAAAAATAGGGTATGTCCCAGAAAAATGCCAAAACTGTGTAAAAAATGTTGGTTTTCTAACAAAAGTCTGTCATTCCCTAAAAGCTGGAGAAATTGTGATTTCAGCCCCACAAACCCTTTTTTGATACCATTTGCAGAGAAAAACCCAGAAGCTTTCATTTGCAGCCCGTTTTTCACATTTTTCACAAAAAAAAAAAAAATTGCTGTATTTTGACTAATTTCTGTGACCCCTCTAGGAGAATCCACAAACCCTGGGTACCTTTAGAATCCCCAAGATGTTGGAAGAAAAGGACGCAAATTTGGCGTGGATACCTAATGTGGTCAAAAAGTTACAGGGGCCTAAGCGCGCACTACCTCAAATAGCCCAAAAAGGGCTTAGCACAGGAGGGGAAAAGGCCTAGCAGCGAAGGGGTTAAGTATAGAACTCCATCTTATTAATGATACAACGGATTTAGATGGTAATAATACCGAATTGCTGACTAACACTATATGTACGGACAGAACAAATGCTGAAATCTCGTCTGTTAGAACTAGAGGGCAAAAAGCCAAAAGTAAACAAAAGCACATCAATAAGGAGCAGCCTGTACATAAACATAGGGGTAAAGGCAGCAGAATACATCATAAAACGGCACCGAATCCGTTGGGCCGTAAGGGGGAACTATGTGAAGATCAGTCAAGTTTTATAGATGTTCAGCTTAATGGAAATAAGAATGAGGTCAGCGAAGAGGGTTTCTGGGAAAGAATAGAGACGCTGTTATCAACACTCCTAGGGCCAATTTGTGAGAAAATCAATGTTATTGAAGCTAGGGTAGGTTTTATTGAACAACATATAACTCAAATTCCCTACCCAACTAAGTCTACTCAAGTCTTATCAGTCGCCCCCCCATCTGAACCCACTCTAAATAAGGTTGTGTCTGAATCGGTCTCATATTCGACAGAGGGTGCCAAGGATAAGTCAAGGGGAACAGTTACACAACGTATAGCTCCAAATAATTTACCGAAAACCATCAGTAATAATCGTAGTCGTCCCATCGATGGTGGAAGATGTGAAGAAAAGGATAAAGCATTGATGGAAAATGGTGTTACTTTAATGGAAGGCAATGGGAAACAAGGGGGCCAAACAACAGACCAGATAAAGGGCATACGTCACCCAGAAGATTTTAAAAGTAACACCGTACCACCTGTGATGAATTTACCACCAGAATGTGGAGCATATGTCACAGTTCTTTGTAATGTTCCCAGATTACGGGAAGGGCAATTTGAAACTAACGAAACCCTCAAAAATAAAACCCTTCATTGGTTAACTAAAAATTGTGGTTTTTCAATATTAGGTACAGATCAGATTATACTTACACAAAGAGTGGGTTGGATAGGTCCCACAACAAAAACATTTGACGGGGACTGTATCATAGTTAATTTTAGGTCATTGTGGAATTCAAGGGGCTCTCCGTTCTGTAGGTAGGCACATTTAACACACAAGGCCAAGAGACATCCTGCTTTGCGAGCGTCACATCTCCCCGAACCAGGAAGGGAGCTAAAGAAGTTCTTGAAAGTCTTGTTCTTTATGCACACTCTGGATTAATTCTTGGAACAGTGTGAATAGCATTTTTTTTCAAACAGAATATGGACTCCAAGGAACCTTTTCTGGAACTGTGACAGTGAAGGAAATCTGTCCACGTGCAGTCCTATCCCTTGGGACGCTAACGAGGTGCATTTTTTTAAAGTGAAGAAATACTTGGACATGGTGGCCATTCCTTGCATGATCATGGACATCCCTAGCATATTGTGTGGATCCTTTTCATTCTGGTGGCTCTGACTGAAATACGGTGATCTTTCACCCATGATAGTAGGCATCCCTTGTATTACAGTGATCCTCACTGGCATCACAGGAGTGATTCACGGTAATATTAAGAGAATCCCGGATGCTGTATGCTTCCATGGTATATGATTACCCTTCGTAGCAGTTGATGGTCCTTTTTGGTGTATGGTAGATGCCCATTACATCTAGTGAGCATCCCTGACATAATTTATGGATACAAATGAGGCACAATTTAAGCATTTAAGGCTGTACATGTAAATGTGAGACATTATGCACCTATGTGGGACAAAAGTAAATGTGAGCACTTGAAAAAAATGATAGTGATATTTGGAGACAGTGGTAGTGAATTTATCAAACATAAATGCACTCTAATGGCAATAGAAGCTATACAATGGTAAATTCATTACTTATAGTACAATGTAACCCAATTTCACAAGATCCGTGAAGATGGACAACACTATACCTTTCTTCGGTTCAAGTGGGTTTATTAAGGTTTTCAGATCTTGTCTACACACAGCTTTCAGCTGCCTGTTATTGAAGAGCTACTTGTATACTACCCATACTTTGAGTGGGTTTTGGGTGGGCCCACTGCTCATCATGGGTTGGTTTTCTTGCAAAAGTATTTGTTTGCTTTTTGTTTGAGGCTTTAATTTCCTTCCTCTTCTTTTTTTGTCCCTCTCTAATCAAATGACTTGTATCCTTCTGTGGCTCACATTAGGGAACATTTATTTTTCTTTCACCACTCCATTGGAGTGCATGTATTTTCTTGCTCTCTACCCACTGTGCTTCTTTTTTCTCACTTCTCCATCCCACACGCTCGCCATGTTGCTCCCCAGCTTGTTCACTGCTTCTACCATGCTGCCACGCTCCTCCCCACCTTTTTCCCTTCATATTTTTTCCCAACTTCACAGCCTCTATGTTGCTCCTCCACTGTTTCCCTGGGTGATGCTCAGTGGCATTCAATGGCGCCCCCCCACTTGTCGGTTGCTATCCCATCATTGTACCATTTTTTTTTAAGTATCTTTTTTTTTTTTTAAGGGATCCATGATTTGTATCCTCCATCTTGGAACTTGGGAACATTGAATTTAAAAAAGGCAAAGGGCCACAGCAGTGTCATGATGCATTAGCATGCCTATGTCTCCATGCTGCTGCAGACAGTTCTGCTTGCTTTTTTTGGTTTTGCTGATGCTGTATAGCCTCAGCAACAAGCATTTCATTTTGTTTTACTTTTTGCTGATGCTGTTCAACATCAGCAATAAGCATTGGCAAAGTAAAACGATCTGGCAAAGGCTAGACCTATTGGCTTTTGCCAATGTTCTTGGACAAAGCCAGTAGGTGAATACTATATGAGTTGGTGGGCACCATACATTTTAAACAATTATTTTGATGTTACCCGAGGCGAGATTTATGATGGGTCGGGGTACATGACTCACCAGGTTTGGCTTTTTCCCATGAGGTTATTGTGCACGTTTATGATTTGGCAGCCCTTGAGATCATTGACTTACGCTTTCCATAGAATCTGGTATTAAAAAAAGAAATTGTTGGGGGCTGATATTGCTTAACGTGAGTGTCATGGTTAATTTTTAGTGCCATTTTTACAATGTGAGTGTTTGCAAAGTTCAAAATAGTTTTGTGCTAAGGACTAGCCGTCATATTCCCAAAATTCGGTTATTTTGTTAGTGAAGTAGTTCTCCAGCCGTCACGCTGAGGAGCGCATGGAGCAGGGTGGCGTCACGAAAGCAGACTGCAGAACTTACTTTTATTACGTTTATTAGTTAAATAATTTATTTTATGGCCAATGTAAAGTGGATATTCCTTAGAAATACTAGGATTTATTTTTTTGCATATCATAGTAAGATTGTGTTTATGTAATTGTTTATCTGCTAGTGTTTCTTCATGGTGGAGACTTTGGTGCATTCCATATTCTAAGACTGTGTTCATGGCTTTATTCAGTCGCCTGGGAATTTGCTTAGTTGGCCTGGAGTTTAAGATAAGGGTCTGAGGGTGACAAAAGCGATGCAACACCATTGATGTATGGGTGATAGGTGTTTATTGTGTGTGTTAGGTATGGTGATGTGTATCATGGGCAGCGAGGCTGAGGTGGTTGGCTAGTGGGGATGTGCAAGTAAGCTTGAGCTACGAAAGCAGGAGGAAATCGAAGAATGCTCAACCCCAAAGCCGGGAAGATATTGAAGAGAACATAGGACCAAAGTTACACATTGTAGTGGGGGTGCAACAAGTGGGTGAAATTTCTGTGCTACTATGCAAGTCTGTGCGAAAGCCATTTGTTGAGGTTTGTACGAAGCATGTTTAAACTCTCGTATCAGAAGGAGGGGGCGAAATTCAGTGACAGTAGCAATGAAGTCGTATCTGCGAAGTAGAATTTTAGTTGTTAGGGTGTGAAAGCAGTGTATAAAATCCAATGTGACCTTGCTTTGGATAAGGAGAGATTGACAGTGCTAAGATTGGAAACGTTTCAAGAATTTCCTATCGCCTACTTGTGATCAATGGCTACTTTTCTGACCCTGCTATTGGTTCAATTAGGAAGCTCGATTTTGAAGCACAACTGGTCCTCAGAGAACATAGGTCTTGGTAAGAAAAGGAAGTGCACATTTCCTCGAAGGTTGTGAAGTGTGCCGTAGAGAGCACAACGGAAGAAGTGGACTCCTACGTCAGTGCGGGCGTGTGGTCATGGGAGGAGGACAGGGATTACTACTCCAGCCAAAAGTCCTCCGGTCCACTCTCAGCGCGCTGTGAAGCTCCTGCTCTGAAAATGCTGCGCTCACTAATGGAATGCGCAGGCGCAGCAGCCATCGAGTTTCTTTCCTGGGGGGCCCTTCATCTTCCGCCTCCTTCCAGCTCTCCTCCATGCATTTTTTTTTAACTTGCAGATTTAGCAACAATAATAATGAGGTTACTGATTTAATGATTTCCGGTAATGATGCTTATGCTCAACTAACTTTCCACAACAGTGACCTATGCAAGATGCCTTTCTTTTGTGCAATTTACTTAATGAACAAATGGCTAAGAGCACAGGGAGACAGATCATTTGTTGTTGCTGCAATATATCTTCGGCCAGGACAGAGGATGGGCGATAGGGGAAATGTTTGCTTCTAAATCGATGATTCAGGAAATTGTGGAAATTAGTATTAATATGTCACGTGATGTGACAGCAGCAGCAGCACAGTCACAAAACCAATGGTGCTCAGTCAGCTGCACACACAGCACATAAGACATGGCGCGTGCTTATATAAATGAAACATCTGCCATTGGGTACATTATATATATATATATATATATATATATATATATATATATATATATATATATATATATATATATATATATATATATCTCAGCGGGAGGAGTTGACGGGCGGTTGGTGCAAGGCAGTCTAACCCACTAAGACCGGCGTACCATCAGTGCATCATTATTTCCTCACGCCTTTTTTTCTTTTGTAATGCCTCTAGTTTATTTTCTATTTGTAATTAAAGTCAATACGTGATCAAATTAATCTTCTTGTCCATTAACCTTCATATTATTACCGATTTATAGGAATGGGCACACTTGGGTGACTGAACACAAAGCTGTTTAATCAGTGAGGAGACGCGACTGCACTCTACAGTGTCGCCGCTCTACGCCCACTGAGGGCGCTGCACTCAGTTCCGATTGCGTACTGTCCGATAAATAGTTAGCAAACCAGTCGCTGCGGCTGAGCAAAGGATGGGGGTGGGTGTTGATCAACAGGCAAACGCTGAGACAGAGGCAGTGAGGACAATTCAGGGATTTCACTAAGTCACATGGCACAACACAAGTTAAAGATATTTGTGGAAGGTGAATGAGGCTCAAGCAGCAAATGGACACCATTTATTAATGAAGAGGGGGCTTCTATACTTGTTCCTGAGTTCATGCATTATGATGTGCATCAGCAAAAATATAGTCTCCATCTCACGGAGGGTCCTATGATAATATAAGGGAAAAAAGTAGCAGGATTGAGTTAGTGGTTCACCAGAAACCAGTTTGATTAGAGTGTGCAAGGTTAAACCCAAAGGAACCTTACACCCAGTGCAACCCCTGAAGTCTAGAACCTTTAGCAACAGAGCTGGGATGGTGTGGAGAGACACAATATCTGACCCTTTGAAGTCTCAAATGTAGCGTCCAAGCAACTGGATGCCTCTTGACTGGAGGTATTCATTCACTGCTCCTCAAACCCCTGAGTGAATATTTCCTTCGGAGCTATCACAGGTCTCTCGTAGGCAGGGGAGGCGAAGTAGCAGTGCCCTTCAATGGCTCCAGTTCATTGGGGCTAAAGCCCTCAGTACTTTTCTGTGAAAGGGTGGGACAGGAAATTATAAAAGGACAGAAGTCCTCCCAGTATATTCCTCAGTGCTTAATTTGAGCCGGTGGTTTCCAGTGTTGCTCGGCACCTGCACTTAATTGACAACACCGGGTCTTATGACAGTCTGCCACATGGTGGTACTGTTAGTGGTTTTTTTTTTACAGATGAGCACAACAACAATTGTTTATTAATTTAATATACATTAGAATTAGTAATACCAGCCATCCAAGCCGGTCTTATGACTTTGACGGCCTGGAACAGTCTCAAGTGCCACACTTGAAGGAGTGTAATTTCCGTAGGTGTTTCTACTGTCACGAGCAGCGCTGGCCGGGGGAAATGGGTGGTGCCAGCTGCAGAGGCCTCCTGATGATAGCCCTGGCACTTGTTCTTTTTAAATTAAGCACTGACATTCCTAGTCAGCCTCATGCAAGGATCCTTGAAACTAGGGTTTTCAGGAGGGGAAGGAGCAGATGCCCGCTGTAGAGGGAGAAAAGTAGCTCAGTAAGGCTGTGTTTTATTCGCCACGGCTGTGAAGCAGGTGATACAGCAATTTTTCTATACAAAAAGCAGCGAAGGTGGACCTGGTTCCTCTTTTTACCTCACCATAAACAACTCTCCTGGGAAGGGCCACCAAAGTTGGACTGGTTCATGGCAGTAATATAACTGGTGGCCTCCAGGATTATTCTCCTCAGCATCTGAAACAGCTGAGAAAGGAAAGAGGCGGGACAAAGGCTCCCCGGAGACACTGGAGCGCTCTCTGTCTGGAGGGATTTCTCCTCCTGTATGATCTAATGCCAAGAAATTGGCGGCAGAGACAACTTGAACAACTGGGCAGCTTACAGTGCACAGTTGCTATTACTAATACTTTAAAAAGAAATGGGGAAATATGACTGGTCTGCACAGGGCAACTGGGGACACAATAACCTCACTCTGATTCTCAGAACCCCTAGTGTTAAAGAATTGAAGTTTCATTCGGACACGGAGACACAAGAACAAGTTTGGAACGAAATATCCTTCCCATTACACGAAACACCAATGCCTCCCAGAAGCTGTGGAAGATGATAACATCCATAAAGTTTCATACTGAGAGATCAACCCCTGCAGTAAAGAGGATTCAGAGAAGGGAGGTTATTACCGCCAAGACTCAATTGCGGCTGCTGGAGTTTTTAGCTGTTTTCATCGTTACTGGAGGCAATCAAGAATTTTAGTGAGCCTCTACCTCAGAAGACCGCTTGTTCTTTTTTTAAATTAACTACTTTTTTTTACAAAACTGTGTTGGCCTACTGTTTGTATAAAACAGTAAGTTCTTGTTTCAGGCTGTCCTGTAGTCTTCGTGTCTTTTGTGTTGCCAGTGAGTTTATAAGATGAACTAACATAACAAGACTTTTCTATGCTACGAAGGAGATTAAATCAATGTAAGGGGTTTAGTCTACGGTGTTTGTTAAACTCTGTAAAAAATACTACTAATGCAGATTAGAGGCCCTACTATGAGCCCAAGAAGAGGAAAGTGAGAGAAGGTCTCCTCCTCACTGCTTGAGTTCCACAAGAAGCTGAAGACCTGGCTCTTCAGCTAGGCGCGGCACGTACACAGCCTTCATAGTACTTGCCTACTGCGCCAGGATACTCTCCCAGTGAGTTTTGCACGCAAAAAATGCCCATAACATAACAAGGTAAGCAGCTACTACTCTCGCTGCTTTAAGAATGCTTCAAGTGAAATTTCTGTTTTTTAAATGCCTTGTAGAGTGCTGGCCAGTCAGGAAAAGAGGTCTGTACGACAGCACTGAATCTTTCACTTGCTTCCTTATTGTCTACACACGCCATCATCATGTGAGATGCCTGGTACTATCAAGATGCTACACACAGTATGTTGGTCTCACCTGGTTCTCGTCTGCTTCCAACTGCATCCTTTGCTAGGAATCAGACTGAGGTTATACTGTAATTATTGCATGCCAATGTCATGGAATACGTACATGCCAATACAAAAAAAGAGGTTGGGTCACTCCTGCTATAGTTAAATACAGAAGTACAGTACTGTTAAAATGATCACTCTTAAAAAAATACTATGATTTTAATGTTGAGCAGATTTCTAGAACTGTGGCAACCACACAGTCTTTATTGAATCTGTTTTTTGGAGTTAACATACATACTGCATTTAACCAAAAGTCTGGTTGCATCTCCTGATAGTGTTTTAACTTTTCTTATCTTAGACATTTCTTTTAATGGCCATGTTGCTTTTATAGTACAAGAAGCTTAGGTAAATGGTGTGAACAATAAATCCGTTACAACCCAACAATTGCACCACTGAAGTCATGGACGGGATACACTCAGATAAAAGCATACAATGAAAGGTTTTCTCAGGAGATACCATTGAAGGGAAAAGAAATTAAGCTCAACATTCCCAAAAGGGGTTACCTGGAAACTCCTGGGCATGCCACCCATACATTTATTTGGTACCTGGAATTAAATAGGAGCAAATTATCCCGGGTGAGGTTTTACCCTACTTAATAAGGCTAAAGCTATTTCCGGCTCATAAGATACAGGTAAAGAAATAGCATCTATATATATTAAATATATTAAAAATATTCTTTGATTTGAAAACAATGGCTGGCCTACAAATTCTGGCTACTTACTTTTGTTTCTAACTTCTGTCCTGCTCTGAATTGTTCATATATCAAATTTTGACTTGTAACAAAGACCATAAATAGATATATATAAATATCAGACAGCCTACTAAGTTATAATATGCTCATAAAACAAATATTTGTGCAATCATTTGCAAGATCTCCACAAGCCTGTCATTGCCAATGCATGCCAAATACAAGTAATCGTTGAGGACAAACACAAGATAATGGCTGCAGCTTATGACCGTTTTCTGGAGGCTCCATTACCTCTTTTTTGGTCTCAAATACCAGACAGCTTTTAATTCACCAAAAACCTACGTGGGCCTACACCCCACCCATTGCTTATCATTGGTTGGCTTTCTTGTCACTCATCTGCTTGCTCTTTATTCAATGTCTTGCCTTCCTCATCTTGTGTCTGTCCAACCCGGGAACATAGCCTCTTAACCATCCTTTTGATTGTCTGATTTGTATCTTTCCACGACTCAAATGTAGGGAACTACGTTTTGCAGTTTTATTGCGCACTCAAAAAGACTGCATGTGTTTTTTGGCTCTGGTTTGTGTGTTGATCCCCTCCACCCCCCTACCCCCAGATGCCCCTGCTTCTGTTGCTACTCTGCCCTTCGCAGTCCTTGAAACTTTTTAATTTAAAACAAATTTGGAGGGCACGTGGCTGCTATTTGCTGCCTGGTTGCTCTGCATTCCAGCTCTTTTTGTAAGCCTCTGTGACTTCAACATACCTGCTTCTTTTTTGCCCCCCCACCTGCTCTTCCATCCCTCGCTATCAAATTGCACAAATATTTTTTTTTTCATTTCCCAATCTAAGAGGCGTCCACCATCTTCGATCGCTATATTCAAAATATACATATATCTATATGAAAATAACATCTGTGTCATTACGCAGGAGTGGGCACACATAATTTTGCATGTCCGCGTCTACAGAGTGACACAGCTGGCAGTAGCGGCCGCATCATCACGCCTTTCTTTTTACCCCTTTTTGTTTTGCTGAAGATGTATAACATCAAGATAATTTGTCAAAGTCACTAGGTCAAAAAGGTGAGCCATATGAGGTCCTGAACACGTTGGTACCTGCCTACAAATTGGGCCAAATGAAACAGAGTAATTGTGAAGACATTTTCCCAAGTGGCTCACGAAGAATCTAGGACAGTTCAAGTAGGACTTCATGATCACACAAAAACGTGGCTCAAACAGATGTCCCACAAAAGAGACATTTGCTATTGAAAATAAAAACTACTGAAGGGGCATGGTTCTTAGTCATCTTAAACAGTTCCCAATTAATCTATCCACTGTAGTTCTATTCCTATATTTGGTTAATAAAACGCTCTATTTTAATCTAAAAATCTCACTCATTCATAAAACTGGTGACTAGGCCCTTAGTTCCTACTTTCAGGAAAGAGAGATTACATGTTAAAAATAAACTTTTGTGGGGGAATTATCGGCCCATCAGCCTTATAGACACAGTCCAGAAGGTCGCAGGTAAAATGACCTTGGCAAAAATAATAGCCTGGGAGGAAGAAAATAATGTTCTATCTCCCTACCAAGCAGGTTTTCGCAAATTGACTAGTACGATAGACCAGATCTTCCGGTTCATGCTACTGTACTGGAAGACAGTAGAGCTGGCGAAGGGCAGTCTTTATGCTGCCTTTATAGACTTACGTGCAGCTTTCAACCTAGTCCCTCGCTCCCTGTTATGGAAAGTTTTAGCTGAGATGTAAATTGATACTTGTATAGCGCACTACTCACCCGCAAGGGTCTCAAGGCGCTTGTACGAATACCGCTGTGGAACCCATCCTGGCTTTCCCTGTGAGGCGTCCACTCCTGGGCACCCCCAAGGTGGAGGCCAGGCATCCTTAGCGTTGTGGGGGCCGTTGTGGAGATTAAGCAAGCTATTGCCCAGAGTTGCAGAGTGGGACTCCATGATTGGAATGGCACCGAGGCGAGAATTATCAGGTCCGTGGAATTTTTGAGCCCAAGACCCGCCGAGGCAGGGAATTGAACCCTGGTCCCGGGCTAGACCTCTGCATCAGGGTCTGCCGCTCTAATCATTGAGCCACACTTCTCCTCTTCCAATTAGATCACTAACTGGAAGATGGGCAGAGGGTAGTTCCCAAGCCTGCCCAGTCTGTAAAACAAGTACCGAGACCACTGCCCACTTACTCTTTGTGTGTGGGGCTTATTCAGTCCCCCGACGTGTCTGGCTGAGGGCTATGTGCAAACAGCTAGGCACGAGAGAGAGCGGCATCGCTCTTAGGATCATCCGCACTAGTCCTTCAACATTCATTGCTGTGGCAGTTGCTAAATTTCTAGGTTGGGCTTGGACCATTAGAAGGAAATCTCTTGCCTAATAGTAGGCTAGGTGAAATGAACATTAGCCCATTGCCCGTTCCACCAGTCAATGAGAACCTAGTCTCTTTGTGTTTATACTGGCTAAATAACTGCATTTGACATGATTTTTAGTTTTCATTGATGAATTTTAATATTATTGATGCCATGATATTTTATCATTTTAAAGATTTTATAAGAGATTGTAAATATGTTATAAATGTTTCATGCTTTTATGAGTTTTTTATCTCGAATAAAGCAATTATATCGGAATCGGATAGCAGTTTCATTTTTATGAGCTTCCGGTTCTGAGTGACACCAAAGGATATTATCCCGACCTCTGTTTGACCCCCAGCAGGCTAAGCACATTGTATGCGCAGCAGGGTTCATGTGAGCACAGTTACAATTTTGAGGTCTACAGTTACAATGTTGAGGTCTACAGTTACAATGTTGAGGTCTCCGCGAAGGTCCTGGTGACCTCAGCTCTATCTGCTCGCCTGAAGTTTCACTGCTACTATGTCGCCATGCTGTCAGGTCGACCTGATCTCCATTCCAGGCCAGGTGTGTACCTCCTTCAGGTACAATCTAATATTGCCAGGTGTGAACCTTTTGATAGAGAATAGAAGGAAGGAGCTGTTGCTGGTGAAGAAGGTGTTTTAAGCTCCGGATATCATTCCCTGCAAAACAGAGTTATCCGCAATTACCATCAGTACATATTCTGGAATGCAGAATAGGCCTCCTCCCTGTGGGGGATTATAGCTGAATCGCAGTACTCCCTCTGGCAGTAAAGAGACAAGTAGGGGTCAGTGAGATGACTTGTTGTCTTAGAGGGCTCTTGGACAGTCTTAGTCTTAACCTTTGCTTATCAGAGTCTAATTACGAAGGAAGGTGAGTTACTTGATTAGTGCTGAAGTCTGAGCCAGATACAGGTTCAGGGAAATGAATGGGGACCTCTACAAGGGTGCAATCACTATAAATGCTTTGAATAAATGGAGTATTCACATGTACTAGCCACGGCTCAGAGAGTGAGTTCCAAAGCTTGGCATCATCGATTGTGCATCATTGGGTGTTTCACATGTCCAGGTACCACTCAACAGTTATGCACTCTGCTTGTATATATGTCAACAAAGATGTATTCAGAACACCTCTCCTGAAAAAAACAGCAGCAAAACCACAAACCCCCTCAAACAATCGGCCAATTCTTAACGTGCCTTTCTCCAGCAAAATTCTGGGGAAAGATATTACAACCCAGTTACAAGCCTACATTGAACAAAGAGATGTGGACAACAGCAGGAAAGGTACTCGTAAAATAGGGCAGAACAGAGACCAAAATGTTAAGGGATTAGTACACCGAAAAGAATTTGGTAGAGAATTGGTGCATCCACTAAATGCTATGCCCCGTGAAGGGTCTGAGTCAGTACAGGTTATTCCTATAGTACATTTTGCATTAACTACTGTATGTTATTCAAGTTTACCTACATATTGATTCCAATATGAAACGCCTAGATCTTTCATCAGAGCTGGCCTTGTGAATCAAGATAGCCTGCTGAATAGAGTCACTGAATGGCCTATGGTACACAAAACAGCAGTAACGTGGATCTACAGGGGTCCTCTTTCCCACCCCTTGTTTTAACAAGTACATGCTCTCACTAGACAGTATGCTAGAGAGCCGTGAAGATCAATGCCAAATGTACAAATGCGCATAAAATAATACATATCTAAACCATGAATCAGGAAACCAGACAAACATCACTGAATGAAGACCATGACTATTCATTCAATTAGATGACAAAAAAGGTATTTGTCTGAATAGAGCAAAAACAGATATCCGAGTCCTGAAAAGCACTGACTCCGAAAAGCTTCCTCTTAAATGACCCATAAACCTCTGCACTCCCCCGAGACTGCACAAAAAGCAATAAACTTGGGATCTTTTTCTGCACAGATCTGTTTTCCTCATCACAAGTCAATGCAGTAGACAAAGGTACAAATTTACAACTTTCCTTACTCAAGAAAATACTCCCACTGTTGCAATCCAACTAAGAAGTACAGCTGGGCAGCACCTTACTGACGGACCTTCCGGATTACTGCAACATTATCCAAGCAGGGCTCTCTAGCTCACTAACAGTCAAGAAAGGGTTCAAACCAGGTCTGGAAACCCTGTCTACAAACCCACACAAGCTTACCTTACCGGAATTCCACTTACTTCAAGCGGAGTGGAGACTAAAATCCCAGATTCTCTGTTCCACACACATGGCATACTGATGCAACTGAGCCTGATAGCTTCAAATCCTGCTTCTCTGTGACCCCTCCAAACCACCCCAGAAATCTAAGACCAAGCCAAGCTGCACCTCCCCCAAGAACCCCCCTTCTGTTTACAGAAACATGGAGACAGGTCACGGGGGTCCCTTCCTCAAAAAACAGAATTCTTTACATTTTACACTGAGAGCAGAACTCAATCAACTTTATATCAGAAAATTCTTAACATCTGAACTCTTAATGACTGTTCTTCAGTTTTGAGCTGTGATAAATACCAGGCCACAGACTTTGGGGTAGCAAGTGAGGAATCTGCAGTTATGCCGTCACTCGGTTAGGCTCACTCCTTCCCAGTATATTAAGCCTATATTCTCCATTGAAAAACATAAGGGTACATGTAGTCTATAAAGGTTAATACATAAATAAACTGATAAATAAATGGAGTACTGCATTTGTTATCTTGACTGGTTGATATGGACATGTGCTGAGGTCAAGCAAATATTTGTTTGCTTCTCTTTTTACCAATCCGATGCTGTGTCACCAGTGGAGGGATAGGAACCTGTGTCATCTTTTATCACCTGCAGAGTCTTCCAACATGTCTTCCCGACCCTCTGGAAACTTAAAATACATGTATGTTATGTGTTTATCGAAAGGGATTTTTAATCATTGTCTCTGGATCACTGCCCTCATGATCAAGTCGGATTTGCCCACATACAACAAAGTATCTTCTGAAGTAACAGGGAACCCATACACCCCCAACAAACTGTTGGGTGGATGAGAAAATGAGACTAGGAAGTATGCCACCTAGGTTGATGGATGACGGTTTGTCTTAAATGTTTTTTAAGAATCCATTGGCACTCAAAAAAGATAATCATTGGGTTCCCCGCTAAGGTATTTTCTGGGGCATACCCTTCGGACCAGATAGCTTTCTGTTTTTGATTATCACGATTGGGAGGTTGCTATCTTGGCCTGCTCCGCCATCTTTAACCTCTTGGTGTGATTGGTACTGGTTACAATAAGTCAAGAAGGGCACATAGCCCAGGCCTTGCCCTTCCAGAATACAGGCTAACATGCACATCTATGGCTCTAAGACGGTGACATCCACTAGATTCTAAGCACGGAGGACCACAACAGTTAGAAACCCAATCCCAGGGTACTCAGGGGAGCCAGATTGTCTGGGTTCATAAAAAAGGTTAATGGCATACACTGTATTGGTGGACTTGGGAAGGCCGACAGGAACATGCTTCAGCTTTTCATCTGTGTGCGCCATGAGACTTGCAATATTATTGGCGTCAAGCTTCACTATTACAATGTGTCGTATGATGACCTGACACAAAATGGACTGCCCCTGTTGCAGGTCAGTCAATATTTGGCAACCAGAACAGTAACAAAAAATCAAAAAGGCAGATGCACAGGCTTCTCTTTTTCACCAATTGCAGTGCAGACCCGATAAGACACATATGCCCGATTCAGAGTTTGTTGGAGAGGGTTGCAACGGTGACGAGTACATTATCCTTAAAATTGAAAGTCAGCCCACCTCATTTAGGATTGGATGGACCTTCAGTATGTTGATGGTGCACCACTGATATCTACCTCCGACGGACTGATAGAGTAAAGGCGGTCAGAGGTTTGCCATTTGTCCGCCCACCCTATTTTGAGTGGGTGGGCAGCGAAAACTTCAAAATGACTCGCCCCCGCCGTAAGACAAAACTTCCATGGTAAGGGGTCATTGCTTTTGATATTTACAAAAACAAAAGTTTAAAGTTTGATGGGTGATTCCATCATTTTGACAGAACCATCTATCCAACTTCCAATGCTTTTACAGGCACTGCCATGACAGTGGTTTCTGGAAATATAAGAGGTGCTTACAGACAGACATCTCTAATTTTGGTGGGCCGAGTACCCTTGCCATGGCAGGAGTAAAGTACTCCTCCATGGCGTCGGCACTTAATCTGCCCACTAAACTCTAAATCAGACCCGTATTTCTGTAAATACCCAGACCTTAATACAGAACGCAGTCAGTGGCAGCTGTGCCAACAAGACATGCAATGAAAAATGAAGATCGGGAAGGGTGGGGACCGGTCTCCGCGATGCAGAATTACTGATCGGGGAATAAGGAGAACTGGATCTTGGAGTATGGTGGTACTGGCTGCTCAAAGTTTTGTATTAAAACTACTTCGAGGAGCAGTTTCCCGACATGATGGGTGGCACGTCACCCAAAGGATGGCATTGACATTGACCAAGGATTTAGGAGTACTTGTCGGGTCAGAAGTATCAAAGGGTTTTACCCATTCTGTGTAATTGGGAAAATGTGTTCGTACATATGGCCCCTCGAGTCACAATATTCACCGAAATGTAAATAATAAACCAAACTACTTGTAACGTGGATAGATCTACCATCGCCACGGTTATCCCTTTGAATTGGAAATAAAACGCCATCTTTCCCGCCCCTATAGCTGTGTCCGTCTAGTAATGACCCCTGCATTCTGGTACCAGAGGTCACTGTATCACCGCTGGGCAATCACTGAACGAAACTATGCAAACCCCCTAATTTGCAATTGTTGGCACCTAAATGCCAGAACTGCATTACTATGAACCAGCCAAGTTAAAAATCTATGTTGTTGAACGGAATAAGACACACAAGCATAAAAAATCGAACCCGAGGCTGTTTCGTTGCTGCACAAACTCCTCTAATCCACTCTGCGCAGTTATTTCGCGTTCCCAAGGTTAAAGCAGCAAACTACACCTAAGACGTGCGTCGGGCATAATCACCCGAGCTCCACAGAGCAGGAGCGCTCCCCACACCGCCGGAAATCGACCATCAACTTCTGAAATGCCGCTCTGACGCGGGCAGCAGCGACGCGGGACAAATGGACTCGAGAAAATGGCTGTCCCTCCCTTAATGGAGGGCTTGGGGGCACACCACTACCGGGAATTAGCTTTTAGAGCTTGGAGTTTTGTCAGCCTCTACTGAAAGGTCAACAGAGGAGCCTGTGAATGAAAGAAAAACGATACATTCAGAGGCTATGTATGATTTATTGATCAACTGGCATGTTACACTCTGTGTCGCGCGCGGGCCACAGACTTTTGGGAACTCGCCCTGCTGTCATTTTTTTACGCATTCCATCACTTCGTGCCTCCGTTTCCTCTGAAATTCGTAACAACATTTTTTGTTCTCACCTACTAGATAGCGAGTGCGCTATCCGCCGAGAGACATATGGGCTTACCAAGAAGATGCAAGGGCTTGCATTCGCCTATTGCATACCACTGGCTGGTTTTCCTTTCGCTCGCATTTGCCGGCTTCAGCTTGTCATCCTGCGTTTTTCCCGCCCATGGAGCTAAGCATTTTTAACATCTCTTGATTGGTTGCCTTCTGTGTTCCCACTGCTTGCTTTTCAAGAACTCTTTTTTTTTTTGGGTGGTGGTGGTGGGGAGTTAAGCACTAAGCACTCCATGCAAGTGCATGTGTTTTCCGGCTGCCTCCCTTCTACCCCCCCATGTTCCGTGTTTTACTCTCCGACACCCGTGTGCTTTTCCATGTACCCCCAACTCACACTCACTCTCATGTACTTCCATCGATTGCTTTCTCGCCTGTTGCCCTCCCACTCCACGTTAGTCTCTTTCAACTGTTTGCCTTCCCTCAGTGCTCCACTTTGCTTTGTCTTGGCTGTTGTCTGATTTCACCCAACAGGCACTCTCCAAGTTACCTCACCCACCATCGGGGAGGCTGTGCTGCATGGCTCTAATCCATTGGCAAAGGTGGGACCTATTGACTCTTACGTTCTCATGTTCTTACCAATATGACACTAAGTTTAGTTAACACCCTAATTAGGGAGCGCTAGGAATTACAAGATAATAGGGTAGAGTGTTGTTAGTTTGCTAAATGATCATATTGTACTGCGAAGGCCTGCGTCAGTCTCCTGGCGAAGACAGCTATCCATGTTCAAGTATCAGCCTACTAATGATGAATGGATGGCTCATATTACTTATAGTCACGATTTGGAGACGGGTGGTGCCCTGAAGAGCAGCAGTAACATATTTTTCTCTGTAAGTATAAATTCCACCAGAGAATTCTGTAATGGAGGACTTACTAACAACATGCTACACTAGTTATTATTCCTACAGCAAATAATCACTACAATGATACAATTATACGGAGGTGTAGCCCACAGGAAAATGCAGATTTCAAACCACCAAGTAATATTCTGTGATTTGCATTGAAGTGCAGTGGACATTATGAGTCTAAGGGGGACAACAGTGGGAACAGAGGTACATCCCATTGGGAGTCACTATTTCCGAGTCACCAAATAAGTAGGTCTAAACACTTAACTCATCAGTGGTTGTGGTGCTGCCTCTTAAAGATGCAACTTTCCAAACACAGACAGAAAGAGAGAGATGAGAGAGTAAAGGGCACACAAGCAGCGGCAATGGTACATTCCATTGGAGGCATCTAACCCACTGAGTGTAATAAGAGCCTATGAAGTTCACTCAATGGTAGCAGAGGTCAACAACCAACTGGACGGTCTCCAGGCAAGCCATCAAGTAAGCAAGTTGTGGTGATTTAATTTCAATATCTTCATATTTCCATCACGTGACTATTTTCCTTATTGTTCCTCGTGTAGGTATTGCACAGAATGTTCCTTATATTTTCAGTTCCACTCAAAATGATTGGTTCGTGTTGTACTATTTTATTTTGTGTTCCATTTCTTGGAAGTTGAGCTCCACCTGTTGCCTGTGGAGCTGCTGTGCCCGGGTGCTTTAATCCACTTTTACTCAATTCCTGCATTTATACTGTGATTTTTATTGAACTACACACATAGAAGGACTCAACTCAGGAGTAGTGTTCGTGCAACCCCTTTGAGATACAAATTTCAATTCTCTCCCTCCACTGAGCTAATTTCACCCATTGCCGCCCCCGATGACATAACATATTTGGAACTCCATATGACCAATGTCCTAAATGGCAAGCATTTAATTCACCCTTTTATTACATGGTGTATAAATTCCCCAAAACCGACTAGATACTGGGAGGGGGTTATGTCCTAGATTAATGTGGCGACAGAGGGAAGACTGCAGATCCCCCCAAAGTATGCGTGTTAGGATCCCTATCATGATCTGGTTACAAAAACTACAAAAGTAAATAGTGGTCTTGGCACGGCTGCTGTAAAACGCTGGATCGCCATGAATTGGAAATTGCATAGAGCAGTGTTGATAACAGCATGGAAGGCAGATGTGGTCAGGTGGTCCTCAGCCGAGATACCGACTCTACACGCTCATACAGGGGTATCTCCCTGGAGACGTGGGAGAAGGCTCTCCAAGTATTCACAAAAAAGTCAGATAACATGCCCCCTTGAACTGCCACATTCTGATGACAAAACATATGGGCAGTGACCACAAGGCCACGCAATAACAAGTAATGTGGATTACATCTGCACCATTGCAAGAGAGCACTGACAAACCCGCCCCTCACCGAATCAGGCTGGTTAGTCACTACAGTATTGTTTGGAATGTCCCTGCTCTGAGAATTGTGTTACTGGTGCTGCCTCAGTCTTGTGAATGCGGATACTGATATTCTAACCTTTTAATGCCGCAGTCTTGACTGAACCAACGAATCAGAAGTTGAATACTCAGATGTGGGATGTGTTTGGAGCTGTTCTTCATGGAAATTCGACTTTATCTTTTGATTGATTTTTTTCTATGGGACATGATAAACAAGCATTGGCATAGCCAATAGGTCTCGCCTTTGGGACCTTATACAACAGTTGCATAACTAAATACTTATAAGGTCCCAAAAGCGAAACCTATTGGCTATGCAAAGCGGCCCTGCGGCCGCGAAAGTGAAAGTGATCGCGATCACGATCAAACATCAAAGCGGACATGCGGCCGCGAAAGATAAAGTAATCGCGGTAAAGCGCAGTGTGCGCGCCCGTGCACATGCACTGTGGCTCTAGGCTGGCCTGGTAGCACTTTTTGGAGCCCTCTCAATAAGTCCCGCCAGACCAGCGCATGCGCTGGGTCAGGCGAGACCTAAAAAGTATGTTTAAAAAGAGGTGCAACTTTAAGAACATACAGAGTGAGATAGGAGTACAAAGGGTGCCTCAGGCCAAGAGCTGCAATGGTACAGTCCACCCAAAGACATAGTATCCCATCCACCAAGAGAATTAAGAATCTATGGAGTTCACCCAGGAGTGGCAGAGGTCTACCTACTGAGGTTATAGCTTCCCATAACCACCTAGTGAATTATATTGATGGGGTCGACCCAGAGCAACAAAAGCGCAAGCCATTGAGAAACGCGGCTTCCAAGAAACCACCAAATATATTTTGAGTCTAAGAGGCCTACCCAGCAGGTGACCCACAAAAGGGCTGGCTCCACAGCCATTGGCTTATTATGGGTTTATGGAGACACAACCCTTTAGAGAAATCTTGTCTCCCCACAGCAACAACTGTGTCAGTGCTTAATTTGTAAAAACTTAAATGCCAGGGCCCCCTTCAGGAAGCTACTGCTGCCTACACATTGCCCCCGCTAGCGCTACCAATGACAGTACCAAACTCCTCCTGCAGGTGTGACAATTCAGACTATTCCAGGCCGCCACAGCTATGAGATTTACATGGGAGGAGGGTAATAGTAATTTTTAAAGTATATTGAATAAGTAAACAACTGTTGTTGTGCACATTCTAAATCAGACAAACAGCCCACCATGTGGCAGACTATCATAAGTGCTGGTGCTGCCAATTGAGTACTGGTGAGAAGCACCGAAAATAACTGGCTCAAATTAAGCACTGAGCTGCGACGTTCAAAGTATTTGGCACTCAGCAAAAATTTAAGGTGAACCAGACTTCTAATGAGAGAGAAGAGAGAGACAGAAGCGCCGGGAGTCTGGCCCTTCAGGGACAAATAGGAAAGATGCAGCGAGAAGATGCCGCTCTTTACCCGAACATTCAGGTTTGATTCTATGATTTACAAGTTTCCCTTTTTTATCTGTTGAAATTCAATTCACCTTAACTCTACCCTCCCCTTTTTTCTACCACAACCTCCCCCCTTTAACTACAGTCCACATATTCCAGGATCAATGTATTAACCAATGTATTGTTACATTAGTGTTTGTGTTCTGTGGTGAGTTTTGCTGGGGTGATCGCTTATTGATGAAAGGCCCAGTTTTGACTTTTCTTCTGTAAAAAACACAGGCTCAGCGCCCTTAATCTTGTGGGGCAGCTCATGTTAGGCAGAAACTTGTAAGTCATAGAATCAAACCTAAAAATCCGGGTAAAGTGCGGCATCTTCTCGCTGCATCTTCCTTATTTGCGATTCTGATTCCCATCTCTTAGGTCTGTTCTTATGTCCTGCCTAAGTTGCGCTTTGAAGGTCAGCAAGCTTTGTAGGAGATCTTTTTTCATCAGTCAAGGTATCCATCGTGACTGTAAGCAGTTTCACTGTGCTCGCCTCTGGTGTGTTGTAAGCATGCCCTGTTGTCAGTGTCAAGGCAAAAAAGCTGGTGGCCCTTTTCTGGATGTTTCTTTGGTGGGTACAACTCTTCGTACTCCACGGTATCTTTCATCCTTGACGGCATTGCGTACGTTAGCCTTGATTTGTGGATGCTTTATTGTTGGGGCCACCCTCCCCGTCTATGCTTTGTAATTCTCTGCAAACAGTCTGCTTGTCTGTGACTGTGTGGTGAAGGATCTCTTTGTTATCTTGTTACTTTTTGCACTTCGCTGTTGGGTTCATATTCACCCCCCTTTTCTTCAGCCACTCCGCTGTGTAGTTCTTGGTTCTTCCCATGGTTCCATGCAGTTGCTGGTCCCCCATAGGGGATCTCACCTCAATGTGCAGGAAGGTCCACGGGGAGGCACTATGTGATCAACATGTGTCTTGTTTGTGATTTCTGAACTCTTTGGTTCCTATATCCGGTTTGTAATTCAGGGTAAATGAGCAGGTCAGTATTCCTTGCACTCAGGCTTACTGTTTACAGGTGCGAGTGGATGACCGCTTTCGTCTGTTTCGGTGTAAATATTTATTGCCTGTGATGACTCCTCACTTTTTTGTCTTTTCACAGGAGATATATATTTGCAGGTCTTTTCATCTGCCTGCTTAAAAGCCCCCTCCCCCCCTTCTCATCTCCCACTTCCTCTCCTATGGTGTTCTGGGGAAGGGGTGCTGCCTTCTTCATGTCTGGATTGGTTTTCGGGTTTAGCATGAGGGGAGTCACCACACCAGGCTCCTCTCTGCGTGTGCCCATCCGTAGCAGTGCGTAATGGTCCCTTCACTAAGGTAATTTGGTTGTTTCCTCTGCAGGTACCTAGGTTGTCTACTGTTCCTCGCTTTCAACTCATACGTATGTCTGATTATGAGGTAGTCATCAGGCCTCAGTCATCTTCTGTGCAATCCCGATGTTCTCTGCAGTTCTCGAGCCACTGAGGTCCTTCCTCCATGGGGCCACCTTTCTTTGTTTTTCTCAGCCTCTTGTTGCTTGCGTGGCCCTGCTTGAAGGTCACTGACATCTTATTTGTTTCCAGTTCTCTATTGACTATCTTCAGTTAATCCTCATTTCATCTTCTGAGTTGCCATTTCCTTTGAAGCTTTCGTCCACCAACTCACCCACTCCTGCGCATGATCTCTAGCTAGTATCAATATTTTGGAGCGGGGGTGTGTGAACAGGATGCTGCAGTGGTGCTGGATCAGACAGACATTGCATACGTCCCAGCACAGCGCAGCCATTCAGGGTGACGTCTTGCCCACACCAGGGTCACAGTTTCCAGAGAAGCTAGGAAGAAAGTGGCCAGACGCTTGCTAAAGGTTATTAATTTGCGAAATGGCTTTCTGTAAGACCATATCTTTAGCCAAAAAGTATCAATGTCATTGACTGCAATATGTATGTCTTAACGTCAGTCAATGGTGGCCAAAATCTGGTAATATCAAATGTGCAACAAACAGAGACCAAAGACAGGAGAAGTGCCATTTCACCACAGAGTGACAACCAACAAATAAAATCGAAGTTCCCACCATGCAGCACCACACATGAAACTGCTGCTCTAATGTTCAAAGGGATAATAAAAAAAAATCCAGACGTCGACTACCTCTTACTGGCCAGTATCAGGCCCAGTGTACTTCCAGCCCAATGACCCTTCCTCTCTTCTTCGTCCTTCCCATACACGCCATTTGCACGGAACGTATGTTTTTTCTGCAAGTAAAAACAGGCCTGGAGGGAATGGAATATAGAAATGTTTTCATTCTTATGCTTTCATAATTCCCTTCTGTCTACACCTGATGCACCAAAGACAGAGGCCAAAGTTTGTTAATAAACAAAAAAAACATAATTATTTGGCAAGCTATAAAAAAATGAAGTCACGCGTTAGAATCATCACCCAATAGTTCCATAAATCTGAGGTGCTACACATACATTTTGCCTAGAATACTTGCTTTTCTCAGTGTGTGCATTTGTAAATTATCTATCTTTACATGTGTGTGCAGATACTTGATTTGAAGCTATTGAAATTTAGCAGCTTCGTGAAACTATGTGCTTTTCGGATGAGGCCAATGCTGATAAACCAATACACGACCAGGATTCCTCATAGGACCATGAACACTGTATTTACTCAGCAGTGACTCTATTATCCATCAAGCCAAACGAAGAATGCGTGAACCTGGAGACCATCTCAGATATGTAGAAATTGATGCAGGGAACCTCCCTACCTTAATTACACGTGTGAGGCTAAGACGAACGCAAGCGTGAGCATCAATAAGATTTTACACTACCATCTGAAGGTGTGCCCCCTCATACTGAGTTTTGGGACCTAGCAAAGACTGATGTGTCCCACCCTGTGTGATTATTTCTTTAAAATTAAAACACCTTAATTTTACAATAAAAAGCTTTTCCTTCAATTAGATGCACTGGAATACTACAATGTGCTAATAAGGCAGATGTAAGCCATAGATAAGTTCTCTTTTACACTTGAAAGTAAAAAAAATACATTATTATGGATTTGACGTTATTTTCTACATAATATATCATCTTCTGCATAATTTGCAGATATTACCCAACAAAAAAAATAATTTCTAGTTCACACAGGTCAGAGGGTACTGAAAATACAGTGATCTGTGTTGCCGTGCAGTGGAAAGCCCTTTGCAAAGTTTGACAAGTCACCTTTCAATTGCCTATTGCTGTATTTGAGTATTTAACTGTTACTAAAGAGGTGGAATCTTTGCCCAGAGTAATCAAGTGTAAAAAACAGACAGAATAATGCAGTAATACCGATATAAAATGTGCTGCATTACTCCGCATAATTTGTCTTTTCTTGCCGCATTTTCTGGTCCTCCCCGGTAGCATAATTCCAGTGGCCCTAGTCATAGTGCTATGAAATGTCAAAACCATGGTAGCAAGCGCTACATATAAAAAACAAGCTATTTGTTATTGATTCATTATTATTGTAGTGATCAAAGTAGATCAGTAAAGTTGTAGCACTACGAGGTAGGTGTGAAGCACTATACATTGGTTGAATCACATTGCTCACTAGGATTTTTCACTTTGCAGGACGTCTTGGACTCGGGTCTGTTAGTCTGTTTATCCTTTAGATATAATCCAAAGTTAAAATGTACTTGCCAGGCACATTATTAAAAATTCCGGCACACATAGTCACATGCAGAAGCTCATGACGCCTTCTCTAATCCTCTTAAATATTTTAGGATCGGTACTTTTTAAAGTAAACAGAATGATCGGTGTGTTTCTTACAAGCGACTCAGGGGCGGCTCCTCCGCTATGGTGGAGGAGGGTCGCCCCACTGCTTTGAGCAGTGTAAAGGAAAGGAAACATAAAATGATAATAACGTTTAGTTATTATCATGTTATGTTTCCTTCCTTTTGCGGACTGGCAGATGAGCGGGGCTGAGGGCAGGGGAGGGGGGTTTGCCCACTCATAAGTGCGCAATGACTGGTTGGCCGTCCCTCTCAGGCCGCCCAAACCAGTCATGCACACTTTTCCCCGTTCTCCATGCAGGCTGCATTACAGCCTGCATGGAGAACAAGCCCAGGCTCCCCTTCCCTGGTTGAGCATTCCACCAGGATGCTCAAAACCAATCACAATGCTGCATTGCATCATTGTGATTGGTCGGGGGAGCCTGGCTTCCTGTCCCACAACGAGAATAGGAGCAACGAGCAGAGCCGCGGTGGCGGGATCGACAGCAAGGTAAGTGTTGTAATTTGGGGTTTTTTGTTTTTCATTAAGCTCACGACCGCCCCACCCCTCCCGCGCACGCCACCCACGAGTCATGTCGCCCGCCATTGCACGCGACAAAAGAAATTGACAACCATTCCACCCCCACCCTGGTATGAAGAATCCCTTAGCCTTGCTGTGCATTATGTATAAAAATAAGCACACCACAGCTGCGACTATTATTGCATCTTCCATGCAGAAAAGATGAGTTTCACCTCATATCATAATTTTGCCACCAATTATTTTGATATATTAGTAGAGCTTGTCTCATGGATGCTAAACCCCCAGACATGTTACTCTCATTCAGGTATGCGATTGATTTGGTGTGATAACGACGCCCAAGGACAAAAGAGTCACTACACGGTGGCTAGACCTGGGGGCAGTCACTGCATAGAATAGAGCGATGGAGAGGCAAGACCTTTAAATGCAAAGCCACGAGGAGTCTTGCAGCAGATAATCACAAGGGATGAGTGAGGATCTAGACAAAGTCAAGATCTCCAGCCTAGAAGTAATTCCATAGGTGACAAATTACAGGTATGCTAGCTAAATGAACCAGAACATTTGATTGGGTAGACAGGCCCATTTCAGAAGTCCTGAGAATTGGGGTGGGGTGGGCCGATCTTAATTTTAGACTGAGTCCCAAGGACACAGATGAATCCTTGGTGAATACGTTCCTTCCTGTAGTCATCCGTGGGGTGTATTTTCATGTTGTCATCACACGTACAGAGGTAGGTTGCAGGAGACCTTAATTACAGCTATAAAGTAACATGATAATCTCTTTGACAACGAGAAGTTGTATTGAAAAGAACACATGCACTGCAAGCCACTAACATTATAATGACTACTCTTGCTCATGTGGAGTGTGTTAGGTTCCACAGAAGAATAACCCATTCAATGTACATATGTCTGTTCTTATTTCAAGCATCAGCTATGTTGGGCTTTGAGTTTCAGCGAGCAGATGATGGCTTTGATGAGACTTGGGGTCACTCACCCACATCGGCAGTAACCATGGTGGACTGGTTTTCTAGCACAGACACCGAGGTCTGGTCCTGGTCCATGCTCCGCGAATCGTCATTGGCCTCTTGCTGACTATGGCTAAGTTCTGATCGCAGCTCTGAGTATTCATCCTCCTCCCTGAGTAGAAATCAAGACAACAAACAAGAGGATGAGAAAACCATGCCTCTGAACATACTCCAACAACAGCAACCAACACAGTCTGCATTTATACATAAATACAATTAATGAACACATTTGTCATGAAAAGAAAACAACATTAAGTGAGATTCATACAAAAAAGGGAAGCTGGTGTGAGGTATCAAGTACTTAGGAGTTATAATTACAGCAGAATACATCACAATGTGATAAATCCAGGGCTTAAATCACTGACAGCCTTAATAACAATCACAATAGACTTGTCCTATGATAATGGGAAAAACGCCGTATGTCCGACAGTGCCTACTGTATGACATATATGTTTAGCCAATAAAACCAGCATTCAAGAGGTTTGCCCACTCTCTTAGCAGCATTTGAGAGACAGTCAATTATTCAACCACTGATGCTACTCTGGTGGGGTGATGAATTTGGATCAAGATAGTATGGAATCATGCTCTCCGCCATTCCCGCTTTTTTGACTTGAGCTAGAATCTTACTTTTATACAAGGGATTTAAAATGATATGTCACCGTCAAGTGCCAGCTGCTTGAATGTGAGTTGGTTAATTTAATAAGGAAGGGAGGAATACATGCATTCCAATCCAACACAGCAAGAGAGGGCGAGGTCTAAAGAATTAGGAACAAGGGCCATTGGACTGGATTGCTGTCTAAAGTAAAATAGTTCTAATGAGCAGCTGGTACACTTTGTTCCCTAAAACTGCCTGCTTTCAAGCATCATTTCAAATAACCATGAGTCTGGAGCAGAACAGAGGAGGTCTTCTTGTCTAAATCTGTATTAAAAAATGAATGAGCTTCAACATGGCCTTGGGTATCAATTTCATGGTATGCTTAGTAGTAAGCAGGCAGAGTAAATTACTCCTGGATGATGTTCCATGTTAATGTGGTGTTGTTGGGAAGGTTTTGCAGACGCTGCAACACTAACACTCAATTTTAAGGATCCAACAATGCTAGACAAGACAAATATGCTATGCTGTGTACAAAATGATTTGTGCACCTACAGCCATGATGAGCGCAAAATGCGAGCATGCAGGCTGGTCAAGTAGTGAAGACACCATAGACCCAGATGCATCCCCTCATTCACAAAGGCACGTGCCAGGCTCTGCGCTCTCTCTCTGGTCCCTTTCCCTACAAATGCCCTGATCTGGTGTGTTAAGCCACAATGCAGACAAAAGACAAATGTTACACATTCTACATTGTGTATCCTTGTGCTTGTCTGCAGCCTTCTTGTCTTGTCTTTACTCAATTTTTGCCACCCAAGCATAGGCATAAAAATGGCATAATTAGTCAGACTCAAACACGAATGCAATGGGGCAGGGCGGGTCAGTATGAGCCAGAGAGTTGGCTGGGCATTGCCATGCACTTATCCCGAGTCTGCAGACAACCTGCGTACTGGGCCTGACACACAGTGCTGGCCTGCAAGAGTGAATTCAGGCATCTCCTACCAAGTAAATGCAGCCCCTCTGCGTCCTGTTCCAAGGTGGGCACTGACACAACCATAGGGCTTCCAGCATTGTGGATAGTGTGGTCTATCGCCGATGTTAGTGGCAGACTTAAGCCCAGTACGAATACGCCATAGGAAGTCTGCGCCTTCCCTGAGAAGTGTGATAGTTGGCTTCCCAATACTGTCCCGCCCATCAACTGCCACTCCCTCCTCTTGTGAAAGTAGACCTCAGAGGCGATGTAATTCCAAACAAAGGCTTTATTCAGGTTAGTAGATGGTGGCCCCAACCATGCTTGCAGAAGATAACAGGTCTGTCGACCAGTCTCCCCCAAACGCAATTCCCACATTCCAGGGATGATGCGGTTGATGATGCCGTGGTTAGAAGGGAGATGATGGGGTGGTTATAGAAGACTGCATCATCACCTAGGTACAGAATATCACTTCACCTCCCTCATCTAATACAATCACTAAAACATTTTAAATAACATAATAACTTCACTGATAACTCAATACACATATGTACAAGTACACTACAAGAGAAATAATAATAAAGATGTGCAAAAGAGCATAAAGACAGCAAAGAACATATATATTAGACAGTCTTGTAAATGCACAGGCTTTTTACGTTCTGTTGTGGTCTCACATTTCAATTCCTTGATGGATCCAAAAAAGATCCTTCATCAGTCTCACCCACAGAATCCACCAAAACGCCACCCTGATAATATTGTGGAAATGTGTCTAAAAGTGGGCACACTGGTGCAGGGTCACCCTCTTGTTTACGGGTCCAAAGACCAACAAAATAGAGATTTGCACTGAAGTTGGAATAAATAACAAGTTTATTAATCACTCATGAGTGGGACCCAATCCCCACAACACTCTCAAGTGCTGCAGGAGATGGTGCACTGAATTCACAAACCGTGTCCCTTTTATACCGGTTTTCTGCAATGTAAGCATGTGAACAGAAATAGGAAGAACAAGTTTTAGAAATAGTTATCAGCAAACAAGGGCAGATGAATAACTACATGGTCAGCAAAGTAAGAGGGGGAGTAGGAATGCTTATGGCAGCAGTAAATGGTCGACAGTTAACATCTAAGACCAGGTGCACTGGCAGCCACAAACTCTCAGCACGTACATTACTTTTAGCTGAGTCAGGAAGTCAACTAAAATAGATAACACAAGCAGAGTGAAAAGACGAGCAGCAGAGGACAGGAGAATTACAAAGGAAATTAAATGGACACCACAGCCAAAATGGCTGTCGCTTATGCTAAGTAAAATATTACACGTTTTCCACAATATCTAGTAACCCTGTTGAGATTGCGAATCCTGTGATCACTTGTTTTCACAACATTCTTGAACAATTTCATCACCTTGAAAGGTTGCCTACACTTTGAAGCTTTAACATCCTTCCATGGGGATCGGGTTTTTATCCTGTCCCCTCCTTGCACAGGAGTCTCCTTCACAGTTTTTCTCTTGTCTTGGAGCTCTTTACTTTGCACTTTCTTCACAGGCTCTCTCTCTCTTCACCCTTCGGCATTTCACACCTGGTCATCCACTTCTTTCCTTCTCTCATTGACCCAGGCAGGAAATTGTCTCACAACTGGGAACCCTCTTCTTGAATAAATGGAAAGGAGAGACCCCAGTGGTAGACTGCGGTGTGAGGCAGTATTCTCACTTTTTTTTCTCATCTCATTTTCCCATGCCATTCCACACACCAGGAATTGCCATAGACTTTCTTTGAACACTTTAATAAAGTGCTCAACAACACCATTAGACTCAGGGTGGGACAGCGCTGGCTTCTTATGTTTAATCTCTCTATCTTTCAAAAATGTTTCCACCACCTCAGAGGTTAGTTGAACACTGTTGTCAGTGAGTATAGAGGAAGGGAAACTTTCCCTTTCAATACTTCTAAAAACCCTATAACCTCCATAGACTCTACCGAGTTTACAATCTTGCTCTCAGACCACCTCGAATCCATGTCAATACAATCACATACCTGTCACATGAATTCACCGAGACTGGGCCCAATATATCCAATGCAATATCCACCCAAGGCCCAGAAGCTTTCTCTCTCACTGCCATGGGCTGAGTTCTGCATTTGAGGACTTTATCCCTCCGCACACATTCTAAACAGTTTCCAACCTCCCCCTCAATTAACAAATCCATGGCTGGCCACCAATACTTTTCTCAGACCCTCTCCCTGGACTTGGTTATGCCCATGTGGTTAGCATGTGAATAATCCACCAATCTCTTCCTTATACTATGTGGCGGAACAAACCAATTTACTGCCACTCAGCAGCAATCCATTCACAACAGCTAACTCACTCTTCACCTGCCAGTATCCCAGGATTTCCTGACCACACTTGCTTTTTGTACACCAACCTCTCAAACCCATCTCCATCAATTTTTGCAATACCATATAATCCTGAAGCTCCTTCTTCCACTCCGACTTCTGAATCACCCCATCAGTTACCAAATACACCTTCACGTCTTCATCAAAATCCTCCCCAGCAAACTCATCATCATCCACCACATCACGTGCCACATGTGTATGGCACAACCTCGAGAAACAGTCAGCCTGTACGTTACATGCCCCAGGCACATAGGACACTTAAAATCCGTATTCCTGAAGTGCAACCACCCATTTAAGGATGCGATGGGGCATCAAATTAATGCCTTTTGTTGAAAAAACATCTTTAAGAGGCTTGTTATCGGTCTTGATCTCAAACCTGTGTCCCCACAGAATCTTCCTGAGCTTCCTCACTGCCCAATACACACCCAAAGCTTCGTTATCCACCACAGATTAATTAAGCTCAGCTCCTCTCCGACCTCTCGAAACGAACAAGATCATTCTGTTTTGACCACCAGACTTCGGAATCAAGACCGCCCCCAAGTCTTTGGAACTGGCATTCAGTCATTATTATTGTTTCATCATTGCTGTTAAAACTACCTAAATCAGATGCACCTTCCAGGCTGTTCTTTATAGCCACAAATTCTTCTTCACATGATTTGCACCAAACTAATTCTTTGCCCTTGCCAAGCAAAGTTCTCATGCACACAGTTTTTTCAGCAAACCTGGGAACAAACGTGTAGTAAAATTCCCTCATCCACAGAAATGTCACTAATTCTTATGTTTTTTGAGGAGGTGGTGGCTCTTTAAGGACATTCACCAACCCACTTCTGGGCAGAATACCTATTACTGTGTTCATGTGACCTCAGTACTCAATTTGTGGTACATAAAATTTACACTTCTCAGGTTCAAGCCCACACCTCTGAAACCTTCCCAGTACTTCACTCAACCTCCTTTTATCTTTGCCAACCTCAGCCCCATAAAGCTTCAACCCTTTAACACCTTTAAAAATTCTCTCCAACGCCCTCTGAAAAAGAGAGACTACAGAAATCAACCGAAATGGCATTCTGAGAAATCTGAAGGTGCCGAAGGGAGTGACAAAAGTGGTGAGCTCCTGGGAAAAGGGGTGCAACCTAATTTGGTGATATGCTGATGTCAGGTCTAGCGTGGGAAAATGCTTGGCACCATTCAGGGAACACAACATCTAGTTAATGTTAGGAGTGGATAATGCTCCACTACCGTCGACTTGTTAAGTTGTCAATTTGTTATCTTGTTATCATCAAACTCAACCGCCCTCACTTTTTTTTATCTTGCTAGTAGCTCTACAACACTTCACAAAGTTACCCTTCTTCGAACAAATGATGCACACCACCTTCCACCTAGGACAATCCTTGAAGTTGGCCATATGACCTACATTCCCACCAGAAACATTTCCCTGGAAACATTCTTGTGACTTTGGCACCTGCTTTTTTCACTGTGCCACCCTGCCCTTTGAAGATGTGTCTTGAACAAGCTTTACAGCCAAATACTCTGACTTATGTGTACATATGGCAGTGCCATAAATAACCTCCACACACGCCTTAGAATGCCCATACGTATTTGCCATGGTGACCACTTCTTGCAAAGGATTGTCCTTCTGCCACATACTCTCTTTTTTCTAATGAGCACCTCAACATAAATTGGTCTATCAGTCGTTTTTCACAGTTACCACCAAAGCTGCAGGTTAATGCCAACCTGTGCAATTCCATGACATATTGCTCAACAGACTCTCCTTGCCATTGTACTCTTTTAGCGCTCTAGCACAGTGCTCGATTTTGGAAAATAATGTAGGTCCAACTTTTTTAGGCAGATTTCATATTTCATATTCATTGAGATTTGCTGCGTCACTATCTGACAGGTCAGGGAGATGTTCAAACATCTCCTGCCCTTTGGTGCCCGGACAGTGCATCAGCAGTGTCATTTTACGTTCAGCACTGAGTGACGTGCTACACACCCTTGCATAATGGCTGAAAACATTCTTCCATTTTAGCCATAGTACCGGTGGATCACCAGGTGATGTAAGGAACTAAGGAGGAGCAGTGATGTTTTGCATGTCACAGAGAAAGGGATAACAGCAATGAAAGATACAAGTGAAGTCAAGATTTGATAAAGTCTATCATTTTAAATCACAATGGTATTCATT
The DNA here is from genome assembly GCF_964204655.1 of Triturus cristatus. Taxonomy (NCBI): domain Eukaryota; kingdom Metazoa; phylum Chordata; class Amphibia; order Caudata; family Salamandridae; genus Triturus; species Triturus cristatus. The sequence goes on from NC_140581.1 coordinate 682,713,960, forward strand.
CAATACAATCCCAAGATACATGTGTGCAGTAGTAACAGAGCAAAAGTAGCAGAGTGTAGATGTAAAAGTTGACTCTGTTGAGATACAGCATCAGTTAATGATAATATAAAATTCCAACACCCGTTAATAACAATATAAACTTCCAGAATTTCAGCTGTAGCATACACTGTGGACAGTACTAACACCAACAGAGGGGCTGGGAGGGGAGAAGCAACACGGAGAGGGGGTGGGAGGGGAGAATCAATACGGATGGGGGTGGGAAGGAAGAAGAAACACGGACAGGGGGGTCGGAGACAAGAAGCAACACAGACGGGCTGGGAGGGAAGAAGCAACAAAGCAACACAGGCAATGGTAGGGGTTGGAGGGAAGAAAAATGCAAGAAGCATCACGGACAAAGAGGAAGAAGAGAGAAAAATAGTTAGTACTTCAATCATAGCGCAAGCAGCGGGCGGACCCTAATCAAGAAGCAATCATCACTTGGAAGTGAAGCCGGCATGTGCTGGCCACTTAGAAGGCAGCCAATAAGTGCGACAATGAAGACAATGAATGATAAGGCATGGGTGGGCTCCAAGCCCCTTGCAGTATACATTATTTCTTCCAAGCGACAGCGCATGCAAACTGTCTTAGGCGAGCCCTAAAAAGGAGCGCAGACAGGTTTTTTTAAAGCAGGTGGAGGACAGCAACACAGAGTGTGGGTGATGAGAAGCAACATGAAGGGTGCAGGTGAGAAGGAAAGAAGATGGAGGGCGTCAGTGAGGGAAGGCAACATAGAGGGCACAGGTGTAGAAAGCAACACGGAGGCCATGGGTGGGGAAAGCAATATGGAGTTCAAGAGTGGGAGATGCAACATGGAGGGCACAGGGGGACTAAAAAGAAGCACAGGGGTAGAAGCAACATGGGGGATGAGGGATAAGTGCACGACTTGTTGAGAGAGAGCAACATGGAATACAGGGTAAAGGCAGGGGCGTTACACAGGCCCCCGCATCCCCCGCAGTGCGGGGGGCCCGAACTGCAGGGGCCCCCCTCCACCCAGTACTCGGGCCTTAGAGCTCCGGATTAAATCCGGAATGGGGGCCCCTCCGTGTACCTTGCAGGGGGGCCCCTCAGCTTTCATTACGCCAGTGGGTAAAGGGAAGCACATGGGTGAGAAAGAGCCATACAGAGCTTGGCAGGAGAAGCATAGAGGAAGAGTACAACTTGGAGGTGGGCAAGGGAGGAGCACAGTGGAGAACGAGCAAAACAGGGCGTGGCAGAGTGGGGAAGAAAAGTGTAAGAGGAAGACAACTGGAAAATACAAACACTCTCAAGGAATGTTTCACCAAATAGAAACAAATAGTGCCTGAAAATTAAAAAGCGGACACAAGAAATGGGGGATGCTCCAAAAGAGGGACAAACCGAAGAAGAGGAATACAAGCCCACACAACAAAACGAATAAACAGCAAGCAAATGAAAGTGAGAATAAAGCCAACTAATAGTGAGCAATGGCCAGGCCCTAAATCCACTCTATGCTTATAAGTCTTTTCACAAACAGACAGCTTGCGCGGTCTGTTAGGCAAAGCCTTAAAACGTGTATTGCAAACATGTGCAGCATTCTTTTCTGAATATGGCCCGCGCTGCACAGGCGCATGCTCCTGGTAAGACACATAGGTTCCTTGAGACCAAACTCAAAAGCTGCAATGTTTTCCTTAAGAAACGTCCTGGAGGCCCTTAAATGTTCAGTCCCACGGTGCAGATTAACAGACGATGAATAACATGAATACAAATGCGGAGCAATGCAGATACATAAACATGAGTTAATGTTCTATGAATAAGTTAATTATTAGGCAACCAGCATGTCAGCAATATCTTTAAACAAAACAATTACCAGGCACTCAATGTGTTGAATTTCTTTTCCAAAAAAGCTAATTAGCTTTCCATCGATATATCATTCTATTCTGCAATCACCACTTCAGTAAGAAACCTTTATTACTTCCACGAATGGGTGCTTGCCAGACCTATAAGGCTTGCTGGGCACAAATCTTGCACTTGGGTTGGCTGCTAGCCAGGAAGGCAGACTTCATTACTAAAGGCGCCAGATGCCTTTTTGTTGTGTTACTCTGAGGTTGTTGATAAACCTGTTATAAAGGAACACTGAATCAAAAGCAGAACAAATTCATTTCTGCCTAAAACCAGCAATACATTTCTGCCTAATTTCACAAAAAGAAGCTTTCACTAATACATAAAAAGTAATGTTGTTGCTTACCTTTACAGATTCCAAGTTCTTGGGGACCAAAACAGGCTACTTTCTTGACAGGACCTATTACACTTACCAATTTTTTAGGTCGAGCCTGGGCAGCGCATGCGCTGCTTGTGAGGCATGCTATATTCAGGTATGGACGTAAAGCTCCACCCACTCTTCGCTCATCTTTTCAATTGGTTACAGAAACTGTCCTTTTTCCAAATGGTTCTGATTCGTTATTAGGCTCGTTCGTCCCTCCTTAGTAACGCCTTGTTTACATTTGCAGCCTCCCAGGAACAATGGACTTTTTACATTTGTTGTTAAACAGTCTGTTTTATCTACAGTGTGTGAGCACTATTTTCTTTAATGTCTTTCATCTAGCTGCTTTTGCCCGACCATGGACTTTGTGCTCTAGCTTTCAAAAAAGCTCCCTGCACAGCGCGGCACTACTGCACACGCTAAGCTGCTTATCAAATGCTTTTTATTTTTAAAAGTGCCCCATACTGCGCTTTTACTTTAATGGCGGCTGCACATTGCTTTACACGAGCCGCGTCTTAAAAAAGGAGCGTGGCTGATATTAAAGTAAAAGTAGGGCATGGGGCACTTTTACCCCAAAAAACATTTGTTTGTCAACTTGACAAACAAATGTATTTTTTTGTAAAAGCGCCTCATACAGTGCTTTCACTTTAATGGCAGCCGCACACCTTTCTTTAGACGCGGGACGTCTAAAGAAAGGGGCGTGGCATGGGGCGCTTTTACAAACAAGCATTTGGAATGCAATAGGTCTCGCATTTGTGAGAGTTTAAGTTGACAATGCCTTTTATTTATCCTTTAAAAACCAAAACATAAATAAAAGGCATCGTCATTTACAATGCCAATAGCTCAAATTTGCGTAAAAATGCGAGACCTATTGTATTGTAAATGATCGTTATTGTCAAGTTATTCACCCAGTGGCATCTGCCACACAAACAACAGTCCTTTCCCAATTCCCCACCTTGGCTGTCCATTCCCCCCACCCGTAACTATTTAAACCCCACCGCCCTTCATGCCTTCGGCGATCCTACTGAGAGTCCGGTACAATTCCCCAGTACTTCAATGACCCAGCTGGACAAGGTCAGGATCGTCCCCTCTCCCCTACATATACAAGAAAAGCATTAGAAAAAGGGGTTCATGCAAGCACTCTCGGACTAAACATATCATGCTCCGTTCAAGGTAATATTTAGTAGAATGACCTTGTATACGGTTGATGGTGGACCATTCATTTCCTGTTTTCCAATCGGCACCCCGTAGCTTTCAGTTTGCAAGCAAGCTTTATCGAGGCTTTAAAATGGCACCATAAACAGATAACGATGACAAATTAGTAAGTCTGCAGCGGTCATGCTTGAGGGCCTTGAAGGTCCTCTAATAGATGGGTAGGTGAAAAACATTTGTGGTTCCGTTTCAGTGAATTTCATGTCAGATGGACACTGTAAATACTGAAATTAGGTGACCGTGGAGCTCAGTTTCACCCATTCTAGTCCAACTTCAAAGGACCGGTATATGAACTTTTTTGTGGTGCTGTTGCACCCCAAATTTACAAAATACTATTTAAACACAGGCCCCTTCAAGCTGGCCCACCAGGCAGTGCCACAGACTGCCCGACAGGCCAGTCCCGCAGTAGGAAGGGTTGGGGTGCATGCAGTTTCTCTTAGAAGGAGCTGTTGAGTGAGGGGCGTGAGGTTTAAAGATGTGCTCCAAAGGTGGAGCAGCGAACAAGTACCTGCACTGAAGTACGCTGTTTTGCAAAGTAGTGTGAGAACAGACACCTGCGCATGCAGGCACTTCCCTCTTACCTACCCATTTCTTGTTAGTACGCTGACAGAAAGAACCATGTTTAAGGGCGCCAGGAATCCGATCATAATCAGAATAACTCGTGACCTTGCCAGGGTTGTGAAATACTATGCAAATTATATAATACAATGCAAACTTGGTTTCACAGCATGACTCTCTTACTCTGGGGTTCAAAAGTGCCTGGTAGGTACTTCTAGGCAAGAGGCCCTGCCCCCTCACACAGTGAGATTTTTCTTTAAGTTGGCAGGTATGGATTTCCCTTATCCTTCATTTGAAACATGTGATGAGATAGTTCATCAAACTAGGCAACTGCATCGTTCTACATGGACACACAACAATTTGGGGTACTGGAACCAGCCGGGCACCAGATGGTCACTATTACTGGTAGCAGTGACACATCGCCATATTTGGGTTGAGCTGCATCAGCTGATCCATCCAGGTGTGGGCAGGAACATGTTGTCTTCATAGTTAGAGAAAGCAGTGGCACATTCAGGGAGCAGACCCTGCCAAGGATTTGGAAACCATGCAGGGTCCAAATATTCCATGAGTTAGAACTTGCCCCTCTCCTGCATGGACCTTAGTGTTAAGGTGGCACTGAATAGGTCCTTCTCTGCATGGGTAGCCACACTCAGTGTGGTGCCTGCCCCTTATGTGAGAAGGGCTAGGGAAGCAGACACTGAGCTCACTGGGTAGACTGGAGCCCAGCCTTAGGAATATTTCCCAAGGGCAACTGTGCTGAACAGATCAGGAAAGTTGCAGTGATGGTGCATGGCCGAGACCACCACCAAAAGGGTTAAGACGGATCAGTGCTCTGGGGAAATAGGGAGCTGCAGGCTCAACTGAGGAGAGTGCCTTTCTAGTTTGGACACTGGCTTTTATTCAGCATAATAATGGCTCATGGGACAATAAGCAGAAAGTGCCCAAGAAGAAGTGCAACTTTTTCTTCCACAAATCTTCAACGCCCAGGTAGACCCATGGTGATGATTGTATTGTGGGTGGCTTGGTGGGCTCTAGTTTCTTGGTGGATGCAAACCTAATGATTGGTATGCTGAAAGAGGTTCAGCAATCAAATAAATGCATAGATGTGAGAATATCCTTTAAGGAAAGGATAATGCAGGGGTTTGAATAGTGTGCTTTAAGAAATGAACTGGAGACGGTCATTGAGTTCATAAAAATATCTCAAGGTAGTGCGACATTTAAATTACTTTTGAAGTCTTTTCAATGACATTTATGAAATCAAAGATGGAGTCACTGGAGAATGCAGGTAGGGGCTTCGAGTCAGAGTCTTGAGGGAAGACATTCATCTGGTGATCTACGGATTTGTTCAGTGATGAGATGCTGGAGATAGTCTCTTTTGAGGCCATTTCTGCAGTTAAAGTGATGAGGTTGCCAGGAAGAGTCATGGAGGTTTGCAATGTGGAGCAGCATGCTCTGTGTGGAGCTTGCAATGCAATTCGATAACCAGGAGAGCAGGTCGGAATGGAATCCTGGCGGACTGACTCAGAATCCACATTCTTCCTGATGTGGAGGCAGGAGCTGGAACAAATTAAGATGAAACTTGTCCATGGAGTGGCAGCTTCCATTTGTTATCCAGCCAAAATAAGGGTCAAAGATGAAAGAAGAGCAAATGTTGCCCAGGACTTTCTGGTGCCCAGTGCTTGAAATGGAAATATAGAAGTGCAGGTACTCTGTAGCAGAGTACCTGCTTGTTTCTGAGAAGTGTTGGTACTCTCCAATTAAAAGTATAGCATTTCTATTGAGAAGTGCCGGTACTCTCCCTCCCAAAATAAAAAAGTGCCGGTACTCCATACCGGACAGTACCGGCCCATTTAAAGCACTGCTGGTGCCACAGTAATTTCAAAGGCTGAAAACCTGTGATATTCCCCTACTATATGGTCTGTCTTAGCAATACTGAGTTGCATTCATAGTCCACATGATAACTGTTCTTTTGATTGTGGGGAGGGTTACATGAGGGATACATTATGTAAGTTCTAATTTTGGATTTTGGGTCTGCTGTGTTCATAATTTCCAGGGGAGCGGGTTTATGCATTGTGGACATGTATCCCTAATCCTCCCTCTTTCACCCTACATCAGCTGTGACCTAAGGGCCCTATGGAAAATGGGTGTTTTTATGGAGGTGGGCAAAATATCTTACTTATTTCTGTTATTAATTAGCTGCTCTAGCAGATTGCATGACCATGATGGAGATTCAAATAGAGCAAGAACATGTTGGGTATCAGCAATGTAGCTTTATGTAATTTCAATAAAAACTATTTAAAAAAACGTTTCTATAAGTTTATCAGGATCTGGAGGAGGTGGACCTGAGATGCAGCCACTTCTTTGGGAGGCAATCCTTATCAGGATAGCAATGGATAGTTTGTAGTGGCAGATAAACCATTACCAGAGCCATTATTCAGAGAACAAACAGCAACATCCTTTACCGGTAATGCGGGTCCCGTACATTGAATTGGCACAAAACATCTGATCTAGCAGGACAGGCACATGAAAGTATGCATCTTGGAGGTCTATATGGCAAAGCTGCTTGTTCTTCCCAGGAGACAGGCCAGAGCCAGCATCCAGAGCTTTTGAAATGAGGGGACGTGTGTTAAATTAAGGATGTTCTTTTGACATCCACTGAAGTAGAGGGATCCTCAATGAGAAAATTATGGAGGAGATGTTGAGGTTTATAAAGCTGGCCATTACACCGATGTGCACCCATGAGCAGATGGTCATATGAGTCCCATGACGTGGGAATGTCATTCTTCCTCTGGGGTAGTAAGCGTCCTCTGCAATAGAGTGGTAGTTACTGGAGCCCTGAGGACATTAATGGGATTTCTTGCCTCTAGGGAGGCTGCCCTAAAGCATCTCCTCATAGACTGGTAGGTATGAAGGCAGATGAAAAGGTGGTACTAACTTGGAGAAAAAAAAGTCCATCCCCTATAAAAACTGGAAATCCTTGGCTGAAAAAGGGCAGGGTCATGGTGTTACTGCTTGAATGGGAATCAGAAATGTGGCTATTAGCCTGCCTGTTTTGTACTGCTACTGTGCCTTTTCTCTTGCCGTTTCAGATAGATTCTTCCCATTAAACAGTGTGAAGATAATATTGACTCCAAACCAGGCCTGCTGCTGCATACAAAACCTAGTGTTTAAGGTCCATTCTACCTGCGTAACGGAATTGGGTACATATTTAGCCTTGTCTCACCCATGTTTAGTGAGCACAAGATCAATATTCTGTCAGTCTGGCTTAAAGACCATGTATTAAGATTTTCTTTCAAGAGTTTGAGATACTTGGTTTCACTCTAAATAAGGGAGTATGAAGCATTTACCTTCGGAGCAGCTGTACATCACCACAGACTGAGCACGGAGATTTCCGGTTACAAAGTCAATATTGTGCATGGAAGTACTGAACTTTTTTGCACCCTAAATGTTTGAGGTGGCCCTAAAATTGAAGGCACTACCAGATGGTCCAAAAACAACCCAAACATCTATGTGTATATCAGTTTAGGGAGGTATTGTACTGAGCAAGAAACACATGACCACTTCCTGGTTGAACTTCAATCTATATATTTGAAGCAAAAGTTTTTTCAGTGGAATCTGGGTCCATGTACTCAGAATAATAAGAAACATTTTCCATATTGTCAACAGTATTAATGCGCATTTGTTTGTATGGGGTATTTGTATAACACAAACCAAGCAAAATGTCAGTGGAATACTGTGCAGATTGAAAGGTAACGATAGAGTAAACATGTGATTGGGGGTGTAGCTAGTCCTTGAAAGTGAACCAATCCAGACAAGGGTATGGCCAACACAGAATCCTGGACCAAAGTGTTCCTGTGAAAGGCAGGTTGAAAGCATCTAGGGAATGCTTCTGCCAACAAATGCAAGAGAAAGACTCATGAACACTGATGTCACCCTCCTGGATCCTGTAACAAATGTAGGAAGGTGAAGCCACATACATCTCAGTTATTCAAAGTGGATCAGACACAGAAGTCACCATTCAGCAGGACTGGTCAGCAGGGCAGTTCATTAGGGTGACGTTAACCACTGCCAGAACAACATCGCATGTGAGTGCATGGTAGGGCAATACCATACTCTTTGAAATGTGTGGCTTTGATGCTTTTTTTGCTTTTTGCAAGAATTCGCCTCTTTTTCCCACTCAACTACTTCCTGCTCTGGCCTGGACTTAGACTGCACCATTGGGGGAGGGAGGGAAAAAGAATCTTCGAGGGATAGAACTTGTAGAACTGTGCCTGATCTAACAGTGCCTGATCTAAAGGTCACTCACCAAAGAAGACTAGCTCATTTCCCTGGCGCAACCCAATGATGTCACTGGAATACACAGAGAACTGGTCCTTAAAAATGCAACCGGGGAGAGGAAGGAGTGCACAAACTCTCAGTGCAATGACCCAACCATTTCATGCCCAGTAAAAGGAAGCAGTACCCCACTGTGCACACCGTGCAGAAGTCAACTGGAACCTTCCAGCCCAAAAAAAATAACTGAGCTTGAACAATGCTGCAACAGAGTTTCTGGATCAAGTGATGGTTTTATTCCAAAGTGGTCTTTGGCTATTTGTTCATAAACATCCTTTTACTAGCAAAATCATCTGTGTGACCTGTTACGCTATTAGCACATATTGTTTCCTACCAGTTAGTGGCACTTTTACCTGGTAGTGAGAAGGTTCTAGGATATATCCCTCGCCTCCTCGGTAGCAAATAGGTACTTCGTACCACGCCTGTTTTCCAGTCATCCATCCTTGACTCACCTATTTTTGAGACTAATATAAACCGTTTTCTTCTTCTGTTCTCTGCATGCTCACCAGATTCTTCTTCAGAGGTTCTGTCTTGGCAGTCACATATATGTGCACCAAAAGGAGGTTCCCCAGTTTGAGAAGGAGTAGAAATGGTCCAAGCTGCTACAGACCGCTTGCAGCAGTTTGAACTTGGCCTGAGTGCTCAAGCTGCAGATGGAGCGAAGAGGAAGAATAATTTTACAGAAATATGGGATTAAACCCCTAGGGAATGTAGCTGCTGAGAGTGATTGAAGATGATTACAGCCCATGCGATCCGGGTGAAATGTGGAACTGCAGAAGGTGTAAGAGACATGAAGTAGCCACATGCATATCTGCCTGAATTCCATCTCCGGACATGCTAAGCTCGCCATTAACTACTTTGAAAAGCAGTTTCTGGATCTATTACTCATTGGCAGGGTATCCACGGGTTAGGACACAGAGAGCCTTGTAATGTTGGAGTAATTCAAAATATTAAAATGTTGTCTATGTTAATTGTTTTCCTGAATTCTACACTTTTACCGTCTTCATTAAAATAAGGTTATCGCTATGTGGTGCTGAAGTTAATTTATCTCACTTTTCACCCAGTGACCAAATGTCACTATGTAGTAAAACAAAACTAAGGATCTGATCTACAATACACTTTTATGGTTGGAAACCCTGAAAGTTGTTAAATCACCCGGGTTTGTGACTGCAAAAAGGATTTTTACAAGTTGCTAAACTCCTTCTGCAAGTGGGAAATGCCTTGACTCGCAATGTTTTTCTGTTTTGCGACTCGCTCAGATTCCCTATTAGACGGAGGTATGAACGGAGCATCATTCATACAAAGAAACTCACACACAATATCCAGCCTTTATTCCATACAATGTTTTTCCAAGTAAACTTCACAATATAAGGTTCAATTCAAACCAGTGCTTGGCAGCACTTTCTTAACACAAATCCTTTACATGTTCTTCCGGCCAACACGTGTTTCATCAAACATGCATATAACCCAATGCCTTCCTCAGGGCTCTGGTACACAGTCCTTTGTATAGGAGATATAAAAGAATACAAAGTTTGCTGATCGCTTCGGCTTGTGTGTGAAAGTCAATTATCAGAAAAATGTAAGATGGCTTTGTAGTCAATTCTAATCTCTGGAGTGGCATCCCATTAAAGTACAGAGCGAACCACCCATTTGCAACCCACAAAAAATCAATTCTCATGAAAAGGGCCTCCATCCTAATTGCGATTCGGAATGACATGTATCACTAATGACTTCCTTAGGGCTCTGGTACAGAGTTCATTGCATAGGTGATATAATAGAACACAACGCTTGCTGGTTTCTTGGTCTCATTAGCAAAGCCAATTAGCATGAAACTGTAACATGGCGGTGCAATCAATGTAATGTTCTATTGGCAGCTAGGGAATTGTCTCCCATTGAAGTACACAGAGTGAACCACCCAGTTGCCACCCACATAAAATCTATTCTCATTAAAAGGGGCACCCCCTCTACTTGCATTTCGCAATGACATTCATCACTGAGTTGCAACCACTATTATGGCTGCAAACCACTGGTCAGACTCCGATGTCCATCTTGCGGTGGTATTTGATTGGCAAAAGGAAAGCTGCTCCAATGGGATTGGGCGGTCTCGAGAGAGCACAGAGTGGCCTAGGGGACCACTGCATGAAGATTTCAATGTCTTCTCAAACTATAAATATGTTTTTTATTAATGCAGGACACATTCCTTAAAAGGACATAAACTGCTTTTATAAAATGTATCCTGTTTAGGAAGATAAATACAGGGATGGAGGTCTGTTGTCTTTGCATGCCACTATCCCTTGATCCATAGCCAAACAAAGGGAGTCGCAAATAACAACCTATCTAATTTATATTCAAAGGCAGGCCATTTTGCGAAAAAAAAACATTTTGAGACATGGTCTATAAGCACATAGGTCGCATAGCAAATGACAGGCGGGCTGCAAAACGTGGGTGTGGAACTTGCATCCACTATTTGCAATCTGCCTGTATGTACATCAGGCCAATATACTAACGTTTTTTGAATTTGGAATGCCTGCAACTGCGTACCACCTTTTCACAAATTACAACACCTCTTATATTAGTAGGAATAGTCCTGACTCATAAAAGAGGCTTTGCATCCCGCCCTGAAACGTAAACAGGAGGAGGTGAGAATAAATCAGAGGTCTATGACTCATTACATACGTAAACTATTAGTTACCACTTCTCAATTTAGGGCGATAAGTGATTCTCAAAGGACACGCTATTCCCAAGGGGCAGCTTCTCCTTTGGAAATTGTGTTGAATGGCCTCAAGGGAATCAGAGTGGTCGATGGGACCATTACATGCTTCCTAGAGGTGTCCAGACAAGGGAAATCTTTTTTTTTTATTGGTAGCTGTCTCTTTAGTGTGATACGTTTCTCGTTTGGGAAAGCTACCACAAAAATTGTGATCTGCTGTGCTTGAACACCACCATCTGTGCTTTAGAAGTGATTCACAGGTGGTCACAAAATGCGACCTTCCAAATTATTATTCATTAGGCAGGTCGGTTTGTAGCGCTATGCTAATGGGCACTTCATGATGCAACCTATTAGTACATAGGTCGCATAGCAAATTACAGCCCTTCCGCAACCCCGTCAGAGTGGAATTTGCGCATCCCTGGTTAGCAAACTGGGAGAATACACCAAGCCCTAAAATCCTTGGATGAAAATCATAATATCTCTGGAATTGGCAAAGCCATTTCCTTAAGGATAAGAAATTCTCTACTACCTTAACCTCACCGTATCTGGCTCCCTTACAAGTGCAGATACATGAGTCATACCTTCTAGTGAATCACCTTCAGCCTTTCTTTTGTGTTCCTTCTGACCTCTTCTCCAAACCACTCGCCTCCTCAGGAGCGGAGTGGCAGCGGTGATTGCTCCGCTTAAGCCTATCTAAGACCATCCGGCAGGCCTTTCATCTCTTTTTCGTTATCCAGCGAAGATATTTTGAGCAGCAGCACAGCCAGTGAGATGAAACAATCAGGAGCAATTGTTGCCGCGACCCCTGGGGCTGCATCTTCATTTGCATCCTCATGCGTGATGGCAGAGTGCGATACAACATCTGCAGCCAGCTTCATGCCGCCACGCGTCACCACTGCCTCGACAACATTCACACAAATCCATTTCAATCATGCCGCGGTCATTGATGGTTTCAACAAGACCAATAAAGTGCTGGGTTTCTCTGCTATCAAGGTTATTGTTGGGTGCAGTAATTTGCATTAGCCGGAGGTGGGTTTGGCTGTGGCATGTATCATACGTTGGTGTAAGGCTTGTGAATTCTCCCTGAATGGGTTTTGGGTGTACCTATATTCTCTCTTATGATTTCCCGCTTTTAAAACTACAGTTCGATACCTAGGGTGAGGTTTGTGCTTAACAATGAATTTTTCTTTTAAAGAAGCATTGGCAAAGCCACTAGATCTCGCCTTTGGGACCTATAAACGTTGCCAATGCCGTTGGGTGATGCTGTAGGGCAAGGAAAACGAGAGTGACACAACTAACCAATGGTAAGCAATAGGGATGTCCATGTACCTTTCTGGCAATCTCACAATAGGTCTTTGCAACCAGATAGCACTTTTGTGCAACGTACTTACATTTGCAAAACACTTTCCCTTAAATGCAAAGCGACTGCGAAATGCCAGTGGCAGAGGGAAAAGAGGAGCAGTGGTGAGCTGGGAAAGGGGTAGTGTGAGTGGGGTAAGTGGTCCAAACCACGGCATTCCTTACCGCACCCATGCTACCAGATTAATTTATATTGCCAGAAAGTGGCGGTTTTATCATAGAGCACCAAGTAACTGCAGCAAGAATCCAATGTATTACATCTCTGTGAATTGCAGGTAAACTCATAAGGTAAGTTATTAGCTATAGGTATCGAGGACAATACCAATATAGCGGGCTTTGGGTCAAACCATTGTTTATTATCGGTTGACCTTCTTGCTTGCTTCTTATTCAATGTCTTTCAGTCCTCATCTTCTATTTGTCCCTATGCTGGAGCATAGCTGCTGTAACACCCTTTTGGACTATGGCCTAGATGTACGACCCACCAATTTGCGAGTCGCAAATTGCATTGCATTTGTGACTCGCATTTTGCGACTCTGAAATTGGGATGCACAACAGTGTCTGAGACAATGTTTGCGATTCCCGTAGGGGTCGCAAATTGCATGCCTCATGCATATTAATGAGGCTGTCACACTTTGCAACCCATTTGGGAATGGCTAGCACTCACATGGATGATGGCCTGCTTGGGTCAGCAGACCACTATGTCTGGGACGGCTTTTAAATAAAGCAGTTTTTTTTAAAAAAAGGCAGCCCGTTTTCCTTAAAGGAAAACAAGATGCATTTAAAAAATAAAAATGAAACTTTTCAGTTTAATAAATTAAGGGCAGGCAGTGGTTCCTGGGACCACTGCCTGCCCTTAAAAAGTATTTTTAGAGCCACTCACAAAGGGGAAGGGGTTTCCTGGGGACCCCTTCCTGTTTGCGAGTGGTTTATTACCCTTCTGTGAAGGATGGTAAACTGCGACTGTATTGCGGCCGCAATTGCGGTCGCAAAACAGTCATACATAGCTTCAGGAGTCGCAATTAAGAAGGGACGCCCTTGGAACGCCCCTTCCTAATAGCGAGTAGCTAATCCTATTTTGCAAGTCACAAATTGATTTGCGACATGCAAAATAGGATTAGTACATGGGCCACACGTTTTTTGCGGTCGCAAACGGGTCTAAAACCCATTTGCACCCGCAAAAACCGTTAGTACATCTGGCGCCTATATGACTTGTATTCTTCCACTGCTTACATTCAGAGAAGTTCATTTTTTTGGTCAAAGCCTACTGCTAATGACATTTTGGGGACATTTGGAAAGCTTCCCTGGGAATGCATTATGCTTATTGCTTACCACTGGCTTTGTGGTTTGTAACTCACATTTGCGTGCTTTATATTTGCTGGCTCTATTTGCTTTAGGCACTCCAGCTTGAGTTTGTAACTTTCGTTGCCAAAACCCTATTTACTGTATTCTTTCACCAGTACTGGATTTCTGTAAACAGGCCTTTAAATCGTGTTCTTATATTGTCACATTTGCTGAGTGTTCAAAGACAGAGGTCAAATGTCAGGCTCGGTTTGCAGGGGACCTTGGTGTTTACCTTCCTTTCTCTGGCTTCAAAGTGAAAGGAGTTATGTGACAATCATGCTGGCTAGAGGGGTGGGGTGTGCTTGAGGAAGGCTGTAGGATTCTAGCAAACAACAACATTTAAATGTTTGTAAAAGAAGTTTGCAGATATTACCGAATATATCAGAATTAGAAAAGCAAAAATTAAGCACATTTTTGGGGAAATTCTGAAGTGTGATGGAAACAAATATTTTAATACGATTAAAACAAATCAATACACTAGGTAATGACATTTACACACGTCGTCATTTGTGCGCTGTGTACTTTTATCAGTAAAACTGTATGTCTGTGCAAATGTAATGGTCATTACATTTGAAGATGTATTGGCTGGAATGGCTGTGCGCAACTGCACAATGCATACTCAACTTTACCCCACTACACTCTACTCTGCACCACTACACCACTCCACACTGTGTCACTGCACTCTAAGCCGTTTTACTGTATGCCTCTCTACTCTACATCACTCTACCCTATGCCAATGCACCCTACCCCACACCACTCTACTATGCACCACTGCACTATTCGCCACTGCACTCTACACCACTCCGCTCTGAGCTGCTGCAGTCTGCCACTCTACTCTGCAACACTGCACTCTATGCAACTGCACTGTACGCAATGCACTCTACTCTGTACTACTGCACTCTACATCAGTGCACTGTTTGCTAATCCACTTTACACAAATCTAATCTACTCTGCACTCTACACCACTGTACTCTATTGTGCACCACTCCACCCTCCTCTGAAACAATCTACTCTACCCCAATGCACTCAGCGCTACTCCACACTTCTGTGCATCACTGCACGCTACACCAATGCCCTCTACACCACTTTACTAAAAAACAATGTACTCTACGTCCTGCACTCTACACCAATCTACTGTGCACCACTGCACTCTACGCCAGTATACTCTACAACACTTTACGCCACTGCACTCTTTGCCATTATACTCTGCGTAACTGTACTATGAACCACTCTACTGTACTCTGCACCACTTTTCTCTATGTCACTGCTCTCTAACCCTTGTTGCTCTTCTGCACCACTCTGCGTCACTGCACTCCATGCCCATGCACTCTACGCCACTCTACAATGAACCACTCCATTAGTGGCTGGTGTCAGGGAAAAGAGGTGTGGCAGCGCGGGGGGTGACAATAACATCACCAAAAAAAACTAAGAAAAATACTTACCTGTCGCCTACTGCATCACAGCTCTTCTGCTCCTCTGGCTCCAATGTAGCACAGGCTTAGGATGCCAGACTCCCCTACGGCAAATCCAGATGCTGCTCTCATGCTGCTAGCAGCATGAGAGAAGCACTGGTATTGGCCAGAGCGGCCTGGATTTGTGCTGACACGGGGCCTGGGAGCCTGTGCCTGCTGTGTCCAACCCAGCAACGCAGCTTGAGTTGGAGACATTTCAGTGCGCATGTCGGTTTGGCTGTCCTAAGATAGCCGGCCAAACCCACATGCTCACTTGCATCAGTGCCCACCAGTCCCCCTCGTGCTTGTCATCACAATGGCCCCGCCCCCACGACTCGGCCCTGAGAAGAAAAATAAAATTATAACAATCCTGTTTTATTATAATTTTATTTTTCAAGTTTTACATATGCTGCCGTTGGGGGCAACACTCCTCTGAGATAATAGAGGAACCGCTGCTGCATCACCCCACTCTACGATAGTCTACTCTACATCACTGCACTCTACACCAATTCACTCTACGCCACTTTACTCAAAACCAATCTACTCTACACACTGCATTCTCCGCCAATCTACTCTGCACCTCTATACTCTATGGCACTATACTCTACAAAACTTTACGCCATTGCACCCTACATCATTGCACTCTACGCCACTCTATTCTACTCCATATCACTGCACTCTACTCTGCACCACTCTACTCTATGCCACTCTACACCAATGCACTCTATGCCACTACACTCCACACCAATACACTCTACTCTACTACACTCTACACTGCACCACTCCATCCAACTTTACTCTGCAAACTACACTCTCTGCCACTGAACTCTACGCCACTCTTCTCTGTACCGCTGCACTCTACCATGCACCACTCTGTTGCACTCTAAGCCAATGCACCATATCCCACTACACTCTACTATGCATTGATTCATTCTACGCCTCTGCACACTATGCCAATGCACTCTAAGCCACTCTAATCTAGTCTGCACCACTGCACTCTTCAACAAGGCACTCTATGCCACTGCACTCTACGCCCCTCTATTCCAATCTACTGCATCGCTTCACTCTACGCCAATCCACTCTAATATACTCTGCACCACTGCTCTCTATGCCGCTGCACTCTATGCCACTGCACTCTACGCCCTTCTATTCCACTTTATACCACTGCAATCTACCCTTTGCCACTCGACCCCGTACCACTGCACTCAAAACCAATACACTCTACATCAATGCACTGTATGCCAATCTACTCTGCACCACTGCATGCCACTATACTCTACTCTGCAAATCTCTACACTAAGCCATTGCACTCTACACCACTCTACTGTACAGCATTTCACTCTACGTCACTTAACTCTGCCATAGTCTACACCAATGCACTCTACACCCCTGCATTCTGTAACACTCAACTCTGCAAAACTGCACTCTCAGCCACTGCACTGTACTCTGCCCCACTCTACTGCACTCTACGCCACTACACTTTATGCCACTCTAGTTTACTGTGCACAACTGCACTCTATGCGACTACACTCTGCGCTACTACACTCAACCCTTCACCAATCCACTCTGCAACACTGCACTCTATCCCACTCTTCTCTACACCACTGCACGCTATGCACCACTCTATGCCAATGCACTGTACGCCACTACACTCTACACCACTCTACTCCACATTGCTTCACTCTATGCAACTGCACTCTACACCAATCCACTCTCAGCCACTCTAATCTACTCTAGACCACTGCACTCTATGACACGGCACTCTATGCCATGGCACTCTATGCCCCTCTATTCCTCTCTATGCCATGCAGTCTACCCTGTGCCACTCAACTCCATGACACTGCCCTTTATGCCACTGAACTCAACGCCAATGTACTCAAAACCAGCACACTGTACGCCATTGCAGTCAATGCCAATCTACTCAGCATCACTGCACTGTACCCCACTATACTCTACTCTGCTACTCTGCTCTAAGTCACTGCACTCTATGCCACTCTACAACATTTTAGTCTATGTCACTAAAATCTGCCCCACTCTACACCGGTGCACTCTACTCCAATCTACTCTACACCACTGCACTCTATAATACTCTGCTCTGCAACACGGCACTCAGCCACTGAACTTTAAGCCACTCTAATTTACACCACTATACTCTGTGCCACTGCACTCTATACCACTCTCCTGTACTCCACACCATTCTACTCTACTGCACTCTACACCAATGCACTTTACGTCACTCTAGTCTACTGTGTACCACTGCACTCAAAGCCTCTTCACTCTACCCCTCACTACACCACTCTGCTTTATGACTGTGCACTTTACCACACTCTAATATGCACCACGGCACGGCATTCTTTGCCACCGCACTATACACCACTCCAGCCTAGGCTACTCCACTCTAAGCTGTTCCACTTCACTCCGCTTTATGCCACGCTACTCTGCAGCACTGCACTCTATACCATGGCACTCTACCCTGCACCACTTCACTCTACGCCACTTCACTCTACGCCACTGCAATCTATGCCACTGTACTCCACTCTGCACTGCTGCACTCTACGCCACTCCACTGTATGTCCCTATTCTATGCCACTGCACTGTACCCTGCACCACTCCACTACACGGCACTTCACTCTACTTTGAAACAATTTACTCTACGTCACTGCATTCTATGCCACTCTATTTCACTGTGTGCCACTGCACTCCATGCTGAGCCACTGTACTCTGCACCACTCTACTTCAAACCACTTCACCCTAAGCCAATGCATTCCACACCACTTAACTCAAACTATGCCACTATACTCTTCTCTGCAACAATCGACACCACTGCACTCTACACCACTCTATTCTACTCTGCATCATTGTACTCTACGCCACTACTCTCTGCGCCACTCTACTCTGTGCCACTGCACTAAACACCACTGCACTCTACTGAGCAATGCAAGATGGCACTCTCCACCACTCTACTCTGCACCACTGCACTTGATGCCACTGCATGCTACACCCACTCTACACCATTGTACTATATATAAATGCACTCTGCACCACTCTGTTCTACTCTGCACAACTGTACTCTAAGCCACTACAATATGCACCACTGCATATCACCTCCTGAATGACTAAATGAAGGAGAACCACACAGTAGTTATACAGACATATGTATTTATTAATATAACACTCTCCACTATTCTCTACACAAGGATAGAACACAAAGCGCACAATACGAAATCAATAGAACAGTTAATCACTCAATGAGATTTATCTGGTAAAACAATAGCATGCTTGAATCCCATCTGCTGCACACCAATGTGATAACTTTCTTGGGGAGCCGCATCGTTGTTTTCAGAAGAGTGCAGCGGGACCAGGACTACGTGTCCCAGGGGGCTTGGTGTTCCTCACCTGTAGCTGATTGAATCTCGCCGCCTACAAAGTACCTCGCCGCTGGTGCGGGAGCCGCATCGTTGTTTTCAGAAGAGTGCAGCGGGACCAGGACTATGTGTCCCAGGGGGCTTGGTGTTCCTCACCTGTAGCTGATTGAATCTCACCACCTACAAAGCACCTCGCAGCTCCCGCTGGCGCGGGAGCCGCATCGTTGTTTTCAGAAGAGTGCAGCGGGACCAGGACTACGTGTCCCAGGGGGCTTGGTGTTCCTCACCTGTAGCTGATTGAATCTCGCCGCCTACAAAGCACCTCGCCGCTCCCGCTGGCGTGGGAGCCGCATCGTTGTTTTCAGAAGAGTGCAGCGGGACCAGGACTACGTGTCTCTTAGGTGGCTTGGTGTTACTCACCTGTAGCGGATTGAATCTCGCCGCCTACAAAGCACCTCGCCGCTCCCGCTGGCGCGGGAGCCGCATCGTTGTTTTCAGAAGAGTACAGCGGGACCAGGACTACGTGTCCCAGGGGGCTTGGTGTTCCTCACCTGTAGCTGATTGAATCTCGCTGGCTACAAAGCACCTCGCCGCTCCCGCTGGCGCGGGAGCCGCATCGTTGTTTTCAGAAGAGTGCAGCGGGACCAGGACTACGTGTCCCAGGGGGCTTGGTGTTCCTCACCTGTAGCTTATTGAATCTTGCCGCCTACAAAGCACCTCGCCGCTCCCGCTGGCGCGGGAGCCGCATCGTTGTTTTCAGAAGAGTGCAGCGGGACCAGGACTACGTGTCCCAGGTGGCTTGGTGTTACTCACCTGTAGCGGATTGAATCTCGCCACCTACAAAGCACCTCGCCGCTCCCGCTGGCGCGGGAGCCGCATCGTTGTTTTCAGAAGAGTGCAGCGGGACCAGGACTACGTGTCCCAGGGGGCTTGGTGTTCCTCACCTGTAGCTGATTGAATCTCGCCGGCTACAAAGCACCTCGCCGCTCCCGCTGGCGCGGGAGCCGCATCGTTGTTTTCAGAAGAGTGCAGCGGGACCAGGACTACGTGTCCCAGGGGGCTTGGTTTTCCTCACCTGTAGCTGATTGAATCTCGCCGCCTACAAAGCACCTCGCCGCTCCCGCTGGCGCGGGAGCCGCATCGTTGTTTTCAGAAGAGTGCAGCGGGACCAGGACTACGTGTCCCAGGGGGCTTGGTGTTCCTCACCTGTAGCTGATTGAATCTCGCCGCCTACAAAGCACATCATCACTTCCGCTGCGCGGACGTTTGCCGGGCGAAGCCCGGGCCAAGGGCGGGCTCGTTTAAGCCCGTTAAAGACCGGTTAAGGACGGGACGGACCATCCCTCTTACGCCCAACTTAAGGTGAGGCTCATCATCATTATCATCTTGCCCTACTACAGAGTCAGTGTTAAAATCTACCCGGATAACTTTACAAGATCTATTGTGTATACAGTAGAGGTTGAAAGCATCAACTATGTCTGTTACCACAACAATTTTACGAGACAACAGTGTGACTAGTGCTGGCTCAATGTTGGGTACTTTGGACAATTTTCTTATACGGGTGTCGTCAGCTCTGGCTAAAGATATTGAATTGTCAGAAAAAAGGCTATCCCTAGACACTGTATTTGATAAACGGTCATCTATGGGAAGCCTGGCAGGGTTTATATCCCCTGTTTTCATTGACACTGAGCCAGATGATACATTATGTTCCTTGGATGAAGCCATAAAAAGCCCCCTTGTTTCTACTAAAGACCTTATTGCGGTTCCGCCCAAACAGGTTATTGCTACGTTGGGGAAGAATATAAAAAACCCCTCTCAGAATCCTTTGACTTTTCCTATAATCAAAACTAGATCAGCACTCATAGCCAAAAAGGGTTTGACGAATCAAACTAAGGGTACGTTCGTGGAAAACAAAAGTTTGGGCGACAAAACACCAATACAAACGAAACCCAAGGGTAAAAAAAGGAAATTGGTAAATGATGCACTAACTAAGAAGAGTATTATAAATAAAGATTGCTCTGGCCCACCTTACCTAGCAAACAAAGAAATATCCCCTAAGTTGGGTGTTGAGAGGGACTCTCCAGAGGAGCCGGGTATTTTGTATTGGAAAAAAATGGAAGAAATGTTCAAAAAGACGATTCATCCATTTTAAGGAAGATTGGACCGCATTGAGTCTAGACTCTGATGTCTCGAACTTTCGCTAGTATCAGTCCAGCAGACCTTGGGTAATCGGACTAGTGAGCAACCAAGCATTCAGATGTCATCCCATTGCCAAAAAGCTGTGGATAAAACTCGAAATGGATTGCCAAATAGTGGTAGCACTCCTGCTGTAAACAAGCCGGTGTCTTCTTGTGCTGCAATCCCTCCAGACAAAGCTGCTGAGGCCAGCCAAACTGAGCAGGGAGCTAAGGGCAAAAATGTGGGGCTAAGTAAATTAGCATCTAATGTGGCTACTACACCAACTAAACCCGCAGAGTTTGCGATACCTAACCTACCTACTGTAGATCTCCCCCCTGAATCTGTTCCCTATATGGTTATATTGGCAGGTGTGCCATCATTGGGACCGGGCAAGAGGGAGACACATACAGAGCTCAAAAATAAGTGTTCATTTTGTCTAAATGCAAACAGGCCGTTGCCCGTGCACAACAGGGCCGAGATTTTGTCCGTTAGAAGAGTAAATTGGGTAGGTAGAAGTATAAAAACAGCTGAGGGGGACTGTGTGATTGTTAATTTCAGAGACAGGAGATGTGTTGAATACATCTGTAACTGGCCACAAATTGATTCCAGATCTCGGATTCAATCACTTCCCTTAACTTATTTTTATGCCTCTATGCAAGATCTATGTGGTAAAATGTCCTTATGGAACGATCGTCTTAGCCACCCGGTTGTACGGAATTTAAGTTTATTTAATCGGTTCTCGGCCTTGTCCGGATTGGAGGATTGTGACTGACAGCAAAAGGAGGCAGGGGGTGAGTTCACTAGTTTTAGCAGCTTAAATAGATCCCCTGAGTTATTCCCAATGTTAAGTGAGGATCAAACGACTGTTGGTATAGCTATAGCTGGGGGAGGGCTAAGCCCTGGGTTAAGTGTTCACAATAGTACTATTATATGTTCAGGTATTGATCCCTCCTTAGACATTTGCCTACACGGGGTAGTTAATTCATCATTTACGGTTAAGAATATGAAGCCTGACTCTAGTACTATCATCACTAGGGATGTACTTTCTGAGGAACCCAAAATCATAGGTGAGTGTCTAACGACACACCCTTGTTTTACTTTAGGCCGAAATGCCCCTAGTAAGGAACCACTCACCATTGCTGCATATCTGTCGACATTCCCGTGTTCCACTGTGGATAGGATTGCAATCAATGAAGGTAAACAGATTACACCTGGATTGACTTCAATGTTATCGTGAAATCTCGCTGGTATTGGGTCTAAGGTTGCTTCTCCGTGCTGGCTTGAATTTATAAATGATTTTGATATTTGTCTCTTTCAAGAGACCTGGTCTGTTGATCCAGTTTATAACCCAGGTTATCTGAATTTCCATGTTCCTGCTGTGAGAGGACCCAGGGGACGCCCCATGGGAGGATTGATAACTTGGATCAAACAGCATATAAGCTGTGGTATTCAATCTATCTCCTCTGAGCATCGTGACATCTTGGCTGTTAGGCTTGATGTGTTGGGTTACCCAAAAATTGCTATTATTAATGTGTATGCCCGAGGTGTTCCAGGAGGGAAAAAATCTGAAGTATTTTTGGCCTTAGAATACCTGATTGAATCTCAGCCAGATGGGGTGTTACCATTAATTGCGGGTGATTTTAACTCAACCTTTGAACCACTAGGTCTGGGAAGTACCAACATACTGGAAAAGGAGGACAGTAGATGGGGTGTCCCCGAATTGGAGGCAGGGCCATCAGTTAAATGGACTGAGGCGGCGCTATTTTTGAACGGACTTTGTTTAGGTAACCAACTAAGAGACGCAAATGGTCGGACTCTGTCTGATAAGAAGCGAGTAAAAACCTATGATAATGGGTTATGGTCTAGTAACATTGACTATCTACTCGTCCATTTGAAGCTCTGGCACACCCTGGTGGACATGGAAGTTAAAACCCGTGATGAAAGTGACCATAACCCTCTTGCCGCATTATTTAGGCTGGGGCTTGAGGGTAGAGCTTCCCTCAGTGAAGATTTACCTATCCCCCAGACTATCTTAGCAAATGATGAGCGGCACCTTAAATGGTCTATAGTGAGTAAACAAGCTGATACACTTATCGCCATTAATGCTCAGCTTGACAAGGTATTAGATAAGATGGGTGATAGTGCGTATTCTGGGTTGAAGTTCTGCCGATTTGAGCACGATCATAACAAATTGTTTATTAGTCTCAAAGCTAATTTTTCTAAAATGGGTGCTACTAAGCCCATGGTGAGCAAAAAGCCCGAGAGGTGGTACAATAAGTCCTGCAGGGACGCTCGGGCTGGCCTGAGTCTAGCACTAAAAACAAGGAATTCAGAGACAATTAGAGTAGCCCGTTGTAATTACAGAAAGATAACCTGTAGGGCAAAAAGAGAGTGGGTTGACCAAGTGTGGCTGAATCTTAAAGATGCATGCTTAACAAAGAACCAGGCACTTTTTTGAGATATTTACAAATGGGAAGGTGGTGAGCTTGTGGATAGCCCACAAAATAACGTACCCCAAAATTCCTGGGTCGAATATTTCAAGCCGCAGTATGCTAATACTGAAGGTAACTGTTGCGGGATGATTTTCGCCCCTAAACTTTATGAAGGTAATGTTTTTAGCCTAGGGGATGTGGATAGGGCATTGAATGTTGTAATTGCGGGGCGAGCTCCAGGGATGGATTGCATACCTGTGGACTTATTCCTCAGTGATAAAGTGAGATGGAGAGTATATATTAGTTACCTAGCTAATGCCATTGCCCAGGGGATGGCTGTCCCTCATACCTGGAAAGGAGCAGATATTGTGCCCATTTACAAAAAAGGTGATAAGTCTTTAGCGAGTAACTATAGGCCTATTAGCTTGATTGACTCCTTACAAAAATGAATGGGGCGTCTGGTCCTGGGTAAGATACAGGACTTGATGGAAGAGGGGGATATTCTCAGCCCGTTGCAAGCCGGGTTTCGCTCAAGGACTAGTACGATTGATCAGGTCTTTAGATTTATTCTTTTGTACTGGCGCGTTGTGGTATTGGGCAAAGGTACATTATATGCTGTTTTCGTGGATCTAAAGGCAGCATTCGATCTTGTCCCACGAGGGAAGCTTTGGCAGGTATTGGAGGATTTAGAAATGTCACGGGACTTGTTATCTTTGATTGTTCGCCTTCATGAGGATACCTATGCAAGAGTTAGATGGGGTAGGCAGGGGGAGACTACAGATGCTTTTCCGGTAGAGAGGGGAATGAGACATGGCTGCGTCATGGCGCCTACCCTGTTCTCACTTTTTATAAATGGAGTGGCTAAATACCTCTCCCTGGTCCCAACTGATGCCCTTGTGTTGGCAGGTGAGTGTGTCCCGGTCCTTATGTTCGCGGACGACACCCTAATACTTTCTAAAACTCCAAGTGGTCTTCAGAAGGCACTTCGGCGCTTTATGGACTTTTGCGATATGCGAGGGCTCGAAATTAATAGTGCTAAAACAAAATTTATGGTACTTACTGAACCTAGTCGTCCAAAACAAATTAAACCGTTCAAAGGAAGTATATATATGGGCAATTGCCGGCTAGAGCGGGTTAATGCCTTCACCTATTTAGGGGTTAACCTCCAGTGTGATATGAGCTGGAATAGGCAGTTAGACACAAGTGTATTGAGGTTCAAGCAACAAGCAGGCGCTTTACTCAAAAGATTTAAGTCTTCTTTCACTAAACCAATCAGATCAATTTTAGAGATCTATGGGATGAAAGTTTTGGGTTCAGTTCTTTACGGCGCCGAGTTGTGGGGGTTTTCGAACTTGAAGCAATTGGCTACCCTAGAAAATGAGTTTCTTAGGAAAGTTACTTGTGTCCCCCAAAGTACCCCCTTAGTCCCCCTGTATTATGACCTTGGCAAGAAGTCTGTGTACGATCTTGCCATGCTGCGACCAGTATTATACTGGCATTGGTTGTGGACTACGGAAGAACTGCATCATTACGCTAGGGGTCTTAAGGATGTAATTGAGAAGGACAGCTTTCATAAAATTAAGTGGTTGAAATCAATTGGTTCTCTTTTAGGGAGAATGGGGTTGAGGGATCTGTGGGATGACCCAACTAACACCGCTTTTCCCTCTAAGGCAGAAATTAAGATCTATTGGGAGATGATTTTTACCGAAAAGTGTTATGCAAATGCTTCTGCCCATCTCACAGAACGTTTTCTCGAATTCAAATCTCACCCATTACTGGAACCCTACTGGGACTCAATAGAGAAACCATTAGATCGGAAGCTTTACTTCCAATTCAGGATTGGATCCCTCCCTATTAGGGCATTTACGTCTAGCTTGGCGGGGACAGATGGTGATAAATGTCGTAAATGTAAGGACAAGGTAGAGACGATGAGCCATTTCCTGTTTTTTTGTCCATTGTATGCAGCCCCAAGAAATAAATGGGTCAAACCAATATGCCGCCTTATCGGGGTCCGGAAACATGATGAGGCATTACGAATATTATGTTCTGATCCTAGCCTTCCAATCGCATTGGCTATGGCAAAATTTCTGAAATGGGCATGGTTAATTAGAGCCAAGGAAGATCGCTAGGTACATGAAATCCAAATATTGTTAAGATGGAGGTTCGCTCCAGTTACAAATTATTGAACTATGGTTATTTTTTGTACATCCCCTTTTTAAGAAACCTACTCGACACTAAATATATGAGTTTAATTGCTTTTTACAAATTTTAATTATTTATAAACTGTTTTTATGACCTGTATCATGTTTTATGTATATTTGCGATACTTTTATGACTTACTGTCGAATAAAGTTTACAAAATGAAATGATAACTTTCTAAAGGTTATCTTTGACCTCATTTGGACTGGTACAAGGTGCCCAATTAAATTACTGGACAGCATATACCAAGCCATCTTCTCACATTGGTGGCAGCGCCAGTATACTCTACACCACAGTACTCTACGACACGCCACTCTGTAAGACTGCAATCTCCACCACTGAACTCAACGGCACTCTACTCAGCAACGCTGCACTCAATGCCACTGCATGCTACGCTACTCTACACCATTGTGCTCTATGTCACGGCACTCTACGCCACTCTATTCTACTCTACACCACTGTACTCTATGCCACTGCTCTCTACACCAATCTACGGCACTGTACTTTATGCCATCGCACTCTACTATGATTCACTCAACTTTATGCCACTCTACTGCGCTCTACGCCAATGCACTCTATGCCACTAAACTCTGCATCACTACATGCCACTTTAATTTATTCTACACCACTGCAATCGACATCACTTATTCTATGCCACCGCACTCTACGCAGTTGCACCCTACACCTCTGCACTCTACCCGATACCACTCCACTCTGCGCCACTTCACTATACTTTGAAACAATCTACTCTAGGCCACTGCATTCTACGTTGCACCACTCTATGGCACTGCACCCTATGCCAGTCTACTCTACGCTCTACGTCAGTGCACTCTATGCCACTGCACTCTGACCGGCACCACTCTACTCTATGGCACTGCATTCTGTGCCAGTCTACTCTACGTCAATGCACTCTACACTAATGCCCTCTACAACACTTTACTCCAAACCAATGCACTGTACCCCACTGCACTCTAGGCCAATCTACTCTGCATCACTGTATTTTACTTAACTTCACTCTAGATCACTCTACTCCACACCGCTCTAAGATACTCCACTCTATGATGTTCTACTCTATTAAACTCTTCTCCACTCTGACACTCCTCTGTGCCACTCTACGATGCTCTAAACAACTCCCTCTATGCCACTCTATGTCACTTTACTCCACTCTATTCTACGACACACTACTCCACTCCACCACTCAACTCTACAACACTCTACGCCACTCTATGCCATGCCACTTTCCTACACTACTCCACTCTATGACAATCTACTCCACTCTACGGCACTTTACAACACTCTACTCCACTCTACAAAACACCCTCTATGCCACTCCACTCTGCTTAGCACCATTCTACAACAGTATTTACCACTTCACACAGCACTCTACTCCAGTCTGACACTCTACTCCACTCAACTCTATTTCACTCTACGGCACTTTACTCCCTACATGACACTATGCAACACTCCACAACACCCCACTCTCCTTTACCCCACTAACTTTTAGCCATGCTGAACATTAACTACACTGGTGTACAACATGGCTAAAACATATTGGCATAGCCAATAGCTCTTGCATAGACGAGACCTAGTCGCTTTGCCAATGCTTGCATTCTTTTAGCCCTCTATGACAGTGCATGTATTTTCTTGCACTCTCTCCCTTCCATATGTGCTGTACACACTCAAACTACGTCACACTCTCCATGTTGCCTTCTCAGCCCCCGGAATGGTCACTTCTTCCACCACCTCTCCCTGTCCTGCTTATTTTTTTCAATTTTTTTTAAAGGTGATGCATATGCAGTCATCAGTCATCACGCACGGGCCGCTGGAACGTCATGGCACATACTTGTGCATTCATAATGATGCATGAAAGTGTATACATTATTATGCTTGTTTTTAACCAATGCAGTTCGACATTGGCAATAACCACTGTTTTTAGGTCTGACCTTTGAGACAGCCTTAGCTGTCTCGCCAGAGGATTGTTTTCCCCAAAAACCATACGTCATATATAGAGGGGCCTTCGAATGGCAAGTTTCATGAAATTTGCCTGTTGAATTTCTATTCACGTTTTGCTTCCACCACACTACACAAAATTCAAGTGACAATGCATCATCCCATTTTGCTCTTTAGCTCCCTTCACTTTGAGTGACTGCACAAAGCCTTTGGCACATTGTTCACATCCGCCTAAAAATAGTTTCTTTCTCTTCAGTTGCAAAGCTAATTCTGAGTGAGCTTTTGTAATTCAGTTTTATTTTTGTATATTAACTTTAAATACCGGGTATTATTTTGCCTGCACTCCTTTTCAAAGTTTATGCTAGAAAGTCTAAGTTACATTGGAACACTGTAGCTGCAATTTGACTGTTTGGTTAGTTGGTAATTCATTCTTGTCTCCCTCACAGCTAATAATAATCATCATCATCATCATCGAAATAAACACTGGTAAAACTGCCGCAACAGTGAATGTTTTTACATGTAGATATTTTATTGCAAGCACAAGGCAGGCATGTTTATGTGACCGCATATTTTGTTTCCTTCCATTTTATTTTTATGGCCTATGCTTGCCATAAAAGATTAAAGAAGAATATAACCATTGCACCAGTCTGCCGAGACCAGACCTATTGGCTTTGACAACGTCTGTTTCTTTTTTGCTGATGCTAAAAAGCACTGACATAAAGCACTGGCAAAACCAATAAGTCTGCAATGGCAAAGCCAAGTGGCGAAACCTTTTAGTTTTGCCAATGCTTGTTGACCTTATACCCCATCGGAACTCAAAGTATGAGTCTGCCATTCACAAACATAGTTTGCTCGATGGTGGACCCTTGTTTCCTTGTCCTCCTACTTTGATCCAGTCGTGTTGGCCTGATAACCATCACAAGTTTTGTTGGCGAAATTTCTGGCCACAGGGACACAAATGGCCAAGCAGAAAATCTGCCACCACCGAGGCAGAATACAGTGTAAGTGGAAGGTGGGCGACTGGTAAAACACTTCATGGAGAAGACCCACGCAGAGGATGAAATGGATTGGACTGGGGTCGAAGGTATCAAACTGGATTCGAGAGATGGAAATTTGACCAACAATCTCTCCACGAGGGAATGTAGATGGATTGACTGTCTAGGCAGAACACATAAGGGGCTTATCAATGTATGTGAACTGTGCAGTATACACTCCCTGATGGTATAGATAATATGACCAGGATCGATATCTACATGTCTACTGTACACATGCATGGCTTTGACTGTGCTAATCACAAAGGTTGATGATTCTATTACACACAAATGGGGTATATTTGATGACCTGGTATAATCATGGGGACTTATACATGACTGAAGGTAGTTGCACTCTTGGGGAAAATGACAGTGGACTCTTGTGTATGACCTAAAAGTGTACCATTTGAGTATGCATATCATGCCGTGTCAAGCATGCTACATAGAATTGTTTGAGCCATTGTCTATTATCAAGATCCTAAAGATGGTGCGTCTAATATCTAATATAAGCAAAAAAGCTCCCCATCGAGGTTTATTAATAGTGTGTTTTTTAGTAATGCAACATATATATCACATTCAAGCAAACATTTTATTAGGTTCCACACTGTCCTGGAGGAACCTGCAATTGACTGCATACTTTTGCAGCAGATACAGTGTAATTATTGCATGTGATTCCCAAGTAGGTGCACATAAACCTGATATTACATGGCCTTTGCACCTCTGGAGCTATCCTCCCAGCTGCCAATTAACATTTGGGTAACCCTGCATAGCTGCACGGAACCTTGAGTTAGCGGTGCAGTTTTCATGAACAAAGAAATAACAGAAGCCTCCAGTGTGGTGTCCACCCACCAATCTGGGCGCTGAAACATTCGTGGATACTTTGCAAAGATCTCTCCCGCTGATGAGATGATGCATGCGAATACCCTATGAGTATTCACAGCTACAATGTGTCTATATCACAGATTTAGCCATACATTGGTACGGGTTTGTTTTATTCAATTCACAGCCCCCACAATTAACGTGTGGATTTATTAGGATACCTTATATATACGGCAGAATGAACAGAATCTGGCTTCCTGTGTCAACACGCGCCAAATAGGTGTGTGCTTGGTGTCTGGGGGAGTCACCCTAACCACATGATCTTTAGGGGCTCCTGCATGGGCATAAGAGTACAAGACATAGGTGGCCCACAGGGACAGGGGCATCTGTTATTAAATTCTGTGCTGGCACATCAAGGATTTAAAAAGGAGAGAGAAAATAAAATATTTACCAGTTCCAAGACGGCTCCATCAATGAATGTTGCATTGGAGAAGATTTTGGCACATTTCTTTCAGCTGGGATCTAAAACCAAATAAGGATACAAATCCTATGGCTCCTTTGCTTGATTGATTGCTTAAACAGCGTCTACTTGAGCAATCAATTTTGTGGATCCAACCCAACTCCTAAAACAGGGTGGTGACACAGAAATTTCCCATTAATGAATGACTATGGATAGACAGGTGCTTGCACATCAAAGGTTTCCAAATATGTACTCCAGTTGGGGATCAGATACCATTGGATCTGTTCTTAAACGACCATCATTGATAAATCAATTCTACACTCTTCTACATGAAAAATAATTTTAGTAAGGTCACCCTGAAAAACAACTTATGTAGAAATAGAACATCCCTTGGGAATACCCAAGAACTGCTTACTGACATACAGTGAAACAGAAGCAGAAGGTCTACCCTCAGTTACTGCATACCACACAGCAGTAGACCCCTTGCAAAATACCACGACAGATCTGCAACTGACGGGCAGTGGTCAAACTGAGACATTACCAGATGAGAGACACAAGACCCCGAAGATGGACTAGGCAGGAATAAAACTCACTACAACGATGTCAACTATAATTATAATGGTTATAAAAAGGGGCAATTTCAGGAAGATGGCAGGGTGGGCGGGGGTCTGTCATGATCCAACCATTGGCCCGTGGACCCTTCTAATTGTGGCCTTCTGAAGGTCTGCATGGTCTGAACTTTTTTGACTGGGCTAATTTTGATTTTCAGTCCAGCACTGGGAATAGTTAGCCGCCATGTCTGCCCTCAGCAGGATGTGTTTCAACTGAAGGCATTGAAGTATTTTTTGAAGTTTTTCGCATCAGAAGAGGATGTCTGATAGGAACAGACTAGGAAATGCCATCAGCTATCTATGTTATGCCACCATTTATTCAATGCCTTAATATGCAATGGATATTGATTGCTTAAATTCACATTTGTTTGCTGCAATTGCATGTTATGTACCGCTGTTTCTGTGTTGTGCCTCTGTTTGTTTTGAATATAAAAAGGGACATTATCAATAAAAAAAGTTTACAAAATAATAATGTATATTTTTTACAGGCCACTTTCAAAATCAACATAGTCAGCGGTTTTAAACTAGAACTACTTGCGAATGTGAATGGGTTATGAATGGGTTCCCAGGGGGGGGCAAAGGCCTCTGCAAGTACATGTAAATGAAGATGGCCTGGAAGTGCGGTGATGTTTATTTGCTGCATTTCCAGGCTGTCTTAATTTACCTGGGGCCAGAGGTCAGGGAGTGTGCTGCTGTGGACTAGGCTGGGCAGTGTCTGGAGTCTTATCTCCAGCACACCCCAGTTTTTCACAGGTCTTTAAAGACCATTTGCATACCTTTGTAAACTGTTTACCCAGGCTTAGTTTTTTCCTGTTTCCAGTACCCCCTGGGCCCCCCCCCCGCTCTGCCTATTCCTTACATTCGTATTTTACATTTACTGCTGTAGAGTGAGAATGCATTTCATGAAAAGTAATATAAAGTAGGGTTGCCAATAGAAAAAAATGCCAGCAATGTATATTTAAAGAGCCTGCAAAGACATTGTATTGACACTAAATAGGGTTATAAATAAAAAAGTATTTATCCATTTGTAATGTGAGTTTTCTGTCTGTTCCCTTTAATTATCAGTCATGAATCCTTCAGGCCACCCTAGAACACATTTAAAAGTGCTTTCTGTTGATATTTGCAGTTTGAGGTACGCACAGATAAGTGCTGAAAATAGGGCTTTAGGTGACAGTTTATTTTTATACTGTCTGCGACATCAAAATAATGAGCTGGCAATCCTAATCATAAGACTGGAAGTTTGTTGCAGGATCAGCACATTATTTATTTCCTTCACCCTCGATCCCTGATTAATGCCACAATAGCAATAGTTTAACTTATATCTGAAACCCTACCCCCGTCAATAACATGCTGATTTACTTCAAGTGTCTCCAACTCACTCCTCATTCTCACCCTTCACTTTCACACTCACCCTGCACTCACAGCACATAGTTACAGATTTACCGCATTTGCCACATAGTCCATCTGCTGCATAGTTTGCAGCTTAAAATTAACTTGTTTCTAGCTCAAACAGTTCGAAAGTCACTAAAAATGCAGCAACATATGTTACCTCGCAGTGGACGGCCCTTTCTAAAGGTTGACAGGTCACCTTTCTGTTGTTTATTGCTATATGCTATATGTGGGTGTTAATGTGGTACTTATGAAATAAAGGCCAGGACAGTGTTAACAAGTGTAAAAATAGCAAAATAATGCAGTAATGCTATCACAAAATATGCAGCATTATGCAGCATAATTTGCCTTTGTTTGCTGCATAATTTAGTCAACCATACTGCATAATTTGGCCTTCTTCTGCCGCATTAATCTATGGCCCTGTTTATAGTGCTATGAGGTCCCAGCCTGTGGCAGAAAGCACTGTGAATATGCAAGTCATTATTTTAAAATAGTATTTACTTACTCTAAGCTAGGCTGCTGCAAAATGATGCAGTGATTGAGATAAAAAACAAGTCCTTATAAAATATACTTTTTAGTAATAAGTAATCAAACTGTATCGAATGCCGACATTTTTGTAAGTGTCTCCACTATTCCAGATCTCAGCTGATAACACCCTAACATTACATCTAAAAAAAAATAGATCTTTCTCACCATGAAGCTTTAAGCAGAGCCACTGGAATGATTCAGCAGAAGAGGACAAGATTATGCAGCAGGTTTGACTAAATTATGCAGTAAGAAAAGGTCAATTATGCGGCACAATGTGCCACATTTTGTGGTTAGCATTACTTCATTATTTTGTCATTTTAACTCAAGGTAACGCTGTCAGGGGAAATATTTCACCTCATTAGTACCAGTTTAACACCCAAATACAGCAGTAAGCAACTACAAGATTACCAGTCAATCTTTGCAAAGGACCTTCCACTGCTCCAGAACACTTGTCATGCTTTAAGCAACTTTTGTTCCTCTTGAGCTAGAATCAAGTTTTTGTTGTTGAAATCTGCAGATAATTTAGCAAATCCAGTAAACTGATAATTATGTGGAAAACGCTGCTGCTGCAGAAACTCATAATTCCAGTGGCCCTGGCTTTAAGAGATTCAATCAATTAATGGCTGGTAAGAAGGCTGTTTTTTTTTCAACTGTCTGCACTACCACCACACCCTTTGACTTCAGGCAGAGGCACCTCAAAGTCAGTATTAACCATTCAGGGGCATTGTGAAAGTTGAGTCCATGGGTGGCAGGTTGAAGGCCAGCAGGGTTGCATTCAGACGCAGAGCCCTAATCCTCTTGATCCCTGGGGCCTCACAGTAATGGTCTAGGAGACAGAGGAAAGGAGCGAGATTCATAGATATCGTCAAAGAGAGGGCCCAGAATAGGGAGCACTGTAAGGGGACTAATTTTTGTATTTACAAATGGCCAGAGACCGCTTCTTCAGAGAGATACCCCAAAGAAGGGGACAATATAAGTGTTTTTTTAAGGGACATTCATTAGTGAAGCTGGTACTGCTGCGAAGTGTGTAAGTGGCCGCTGATGGTGATTATTAAGGAAGCAGATGCAGTAGGACTGGGGCCCAGGGATTTGAGCGGCCCACTGCATTACAGTTATAACTGTCTACCTTTAAAAAAGGGGCATCAGAGCTTATTTTCCTTTCAAGCATTAGGACCGAGGTGATGATCCGTCATGGTGGAGAACAGGTAAAAGATGCAGAGGAGATAGCCTGCTACTCAGGGCTGCAGTTTTCATTAGTGCAGCAGGTATAGTGGCATTGAGGTCAAAGAGGGTGAGAGGCTCACAACAGCCCGCTTATGGGGAGCAGTTGGTTTGGGATAATATCTGTTTTTGTTTGATGCATTGCTGTTTTATAAGTCTCATATTTATAGAAAAAGTATTCCTGAAATAATCTCATAAGCCCCGCTCCCTGCACGCGGCCATGTCCCTCCCGCTCTCCCAAATACGTGCCATAAAGTTTTGGAGGGGGGCCGGACCTCAAAACATATTGTTTAGGCAGGGCTCAGGCTAAAAAAGTTTGGTGACCTCTGCTTTAGGGGCTGATTACGAGTTTGGCGGTGCACCGGACTGCCAAACTCATGGTGGTGTGGCAGGAACCGCCACATTGGGGTATGACTGCCACATTACGAGTGTGGCAGTCCCACCACCACAGGACCGCCACAACCGCTAGAGATATGTGATCCCTCAGCGGTGGTCTGGCCCTGCAGTATGCTGGCTGGGCCACTGGGGCACTGCCAAGCATATTATGAGTTTTCTCACAGCCACAGTTTTCATGGTGGTTCGCCATAAAAACTGTGGCGGTGAGAAAACTAAGTGCCCCCTGTTGCTCTGGGCCAAGGGATGCATGCAGTGGGCATATGGTGTGCCCCCCTGTCTGATGCACCCCCCCCCGTTTCTGCACGGTATGTACTTGACAGTCCATGTCATGCAGGAACGTGCATTGCCGCTCCCATTGCAGTACATTTTTAACAGGCACTGTCATGGGACTGCCAACGCACCACCCGCCAGACCACGAATTAACTCGTAATCTGGTGAGCAGTGTGCAGCTGAGTTTGGCAAAGTGGGAGCAGGGCAGTGGCGTGGCGGCCCGCTCCCACACTGAAAAACCCATAATCAGGCCCTTTGTTTGGATAAGGTTCCATAACATATTATGCATTCATGAGAATCTACTTTTTGCAGCATGCTTGATTACAAAAACCCCAAAGATGCTGTGTTGATCACAGACTTTACGACATCTGGGCAATCTATTATACCACTCACTGAGTAAAAAACATTTTCTTACCGTTCACAAACGTTTAGCCCGGAATATTACAAATCCGCATCCAATCAAGTTCTGTAAAAGCCATAACATACCTTTCGATGCCCACTTCCTTTGTGTCTGTCGTCAGAGAGCAGAACAATGTTCTTTCATTATTACAGGTGGCAGCCTCTTGCTCACACTCTTGTCTAAATCCTCCCTTCCCACCATTTCTCCTCTTGGGAATATAAACTCGATTGCTAGCAATAATAATAGTGATAAAAGTTGAATAACAAAAAGTTGTGGTCCAGAAGAGTCATACCAGAAGTAAATCCCTATAAAGTTTCAGAACTGTGGAGAAGAAAAGGAAAATAAATACTCCCTAAACACTAAAATCGCCCTCATGCTACATGAGATGAGACACTGGTGCATGAAAAGCACAGCAGTCAAGAGAAAGACGACAGCAGAGGGAGACAGAGGAGTACTGAAAGGGCTAGAGAGTAAGGCGGCAGGGGGCTAAGACTACCTGGGCAGTCAGTAGAAGCAACACCAACAGATCACGTGTCATGAGTGCAGAGGAGGGGGCAGCAGAGCAGTGGAAGTAAAGAGAAGGAGGGCCATCCAAGGGGATTTTTATCAACCTGGATAGAACTTCAAGCATAGGAACATGAGCTAGAGGAAGGGCTAGGAGAGAGGAGGAAGTATCAAGAAGATATATACGCATTGGCAAAGCCAATAGGTCTAGACCTTGCCAATATATTTTGGCAATACTGCAGAGCATCAGAAAACAAAAAGCTTAGGTCCATGTTGTGCAGTATTAGAAAAAGAAAAAGCATTGTGACTAATGCTGCGAAATTAAGTATTATTATTAATATTATGCTTAAATTAAATTTCTAAGGCGCACAGCTACCCGGAGGTTTCCCGGCGCCATCGGACACACGCAAGAAGACAGAACTGCACTATTGGATAAATAACCATGTTTTAAGATCTTTGCGTAATTTGAAGTAAATAGTTTCATGCCGGAGTTGTAAGGGGAGAGAATTCCACAGTGAAGGAGCTAGGCAGGCAAAGGACCGACCACCCACACGTACTTGTTTGATCCGGGGGACTTGAAGCTTAGCCTGAGAACAGGATCATAGATGACGCGTGGGAAGGTACGGCTGTACCAAGGCACTGAGATACTGTGGCGCTGCACCAGATTTAATCCTATGCATATAGCATAGGGCTTTAAATTTAGTGCGATTTTCCACCCTCAACCAATGAAGGTCGCATAGGGATCCTGAAATGGAGGCCTTTCTAGGTAATTGGCAAAGTAGTCTGGCAGCGGAATTCTGGACATCCTGCAGCTTACGAACCACCTCCTTGTTGGCTCCCAAATATAGGACGTTGCCATAGTCCAGTCTTGACACAATCAGGGCCTGTATAAATGTTCTTTCCGTAGACCTAGGCAGCATCCAAAGTATTTTTTTAGCCATCTTAGGATGGTAAAACAGGTCGACGCGACCTTTACCGCTTGCTGCCTCATAGAAAGTTGGTCATCAATGATTATACTAAGATTACGGACTGATGGTGACGGTTGAGGGAGATCACCCTTTTGAGGTGGCCAGTGTTGGGGACCCCAGAGATCTTTGTTTCTGCCGAGAATAAGAACCTCAGTTTTCCCACCGTTTAGTTTCAGCCTGTTGGTATGCATCCAGCCAGCTATCTTTTGCAGCCCTACCTGGAGAGATGACACATTGGATGTTTCCTTGGTGGACAAGGAGAAGATAAGCTGGGTATCATCTGCATATGAAAAAATGGTTAGCCCAGCTTCTTCAGCGATTGTGGCAAAGGGGCTAACATAGATATTGAAGAGTAACGGGCTAAGTATGGATCCCTGTGGCACTCCATACAGGTAATCGTGGGCCTTCGAACTAGCAGAAGAGGAATAGACCTGAAAAGTTCTCTCGGACAGAAAACTAGACAGCCACTTGAGTGCTGATCCGACAATGCCCCAAGAATGTAAAGCTTGTAAAAGGGCAGTATGAGACACAGTGTCGAAAGCAGCACTCAAGTCAAGCAGTATGAGTGCCATCGTTTCTCCCATGTCCAGACGTTTACGGAGAATTTCTGTGACGCCCAGGAGTGTGGATTCTGTAGAGAAGCCAGCTCTAAATCCTGATTGTGATGTATGAAGGATTTCTTGGGAGTCCACAAACTGTGTCAGCTGCTTATTAACATGTTTTTTAAAGATTTTAGAAAATGCAGGGAGTAAAGAAATAGGGCGGAAATTAAAAAGTTCTGCCGGTTCAGCATTCACCTTTTTCAGCAGGGGTAGAATCATGGCATGTTTCCTCGCCGCTGGTACTATTGCTTCACGTAGCGATGTATTAAGCAGTTCCATAATGACATTAAGTAGTGGTAATTCCAATTTTTGAAGAATGGGGAGAGGGTCCTTGGGAGAGCCAGATTTAAGACTGGATAGGATGCGACTAAAAGATGATGTATCTAGAGGCAGCTAGTTATCCAACGGCTTACCAGGGATTGCAATGGTGGCCTGTGTCATAGAGGGAAAGGTGCAACCCGATGTAGGTGCATTGCGCATTAAGTGCAACTCTGCATAAGTTGTCATGATATTAAATTCTGTATAGATTTTTTCAATTTTATCAATGAAGAACTCAGCCAGGTCTTCACATTGCGCTGTATTTAATTCAGGTGGCGTGGGTTGGCAAGATGCACCTGACAACTCTTTCACAACTTTAAATAGGACTTTAGGATTGTTATGAGCCAATGTGATGGTTTTGTTTGCATGCTCAGCACGAGCAGCTTTACATAGTTCATGGTAATCCTTTTTTGCCAGTTTGTAAGTAAGTTTTGATTCTGGCGCATAGTCCTTTCTCCACCGTCTCTCCAAAGCTTTACATTTGGTTTTTACTATTTTTAATTTATCAGAAAACCACAGGGCAGGAGGACATTGATTGTTCATTATTTTGTTAGACATAGGTAGACATACATCAATAGATGACATCAGCCAAGCTTGAATAGTCTTCGCATCAGCTATATTTGTTGGGGAGGTGGCAGGAATGTTGTTTAGGAGATGTTGATTAAAGCGATCGATATCTAAGTTCTTCCAGTTTCTGAACCCTACTTTGGAAGATAGGTTAGAGGGGGTTTTGCCTTGCGTCTCCAGTTTTACCCTAAAACCAACCAAAAAGTGATCAGACCAGATAATTGGGAGGGCTGCCAGGCAAATGATGCTAGCTAAATTAGAAAAAAAAATGGGGTCTAGCAGATTTCCAGCCTTATGAGTGGGACCTGCTTTATGAAGTAGAACATTCATGGCTGCTAAATCAGCAGTCAAAGTGGAGCTGATAATGCATGTAGGGTCATTACAATGAATGTTTAAGTCTCCTAAAATAGTAAAGTTCGTAGCTTCCATTAACAGAGGGGCAATAAGTTCTGGGAGCGTCGATGCCCATGCAACAGCAGGACCCGGCGGTCAATAAATCAGGATCCCTGAGAATGTAAATTGAGATGTAAGCGAAAGTTTAAAAGAGCTGGATTCACAGCCTATGAAGGCTAGGTCATCCTATTTATAAGTGTAAGTGTTTTTAAAAATGAGTGCAATTCCCCCTCCAGTTTTACCTTTCTGATGATTGTATAGTTGGGAGGTAGGGCGATTGCCACATCTGATCCTGAACTCTCATTAAGCCATGTTTCCGTAAGAAAAATGGCATTGGGCTGTGTATTCTGTAAGAGGTCATGTATATCTTCCTTATGTTTGGGAAGTGACCTGCAGTTTAGGCTAAAAAAGGTGAATTCTTCTAAGAGAACAGCTTTAGGTTTGACAGCAGAAGAGAGCAGAGGATTTTTTTTCATGGGGCTAGTAATAGTGTCAGTATGTTCCCTCCTGAGTTGTGTAGAAAATGAGAAACCACAACAAAGACGGTTAGAAGCCAGACTTTCTGGAGTTAAGGAGTTACATTTCACTTTTGGCTTAGGACACAGATCATGTAATCGTTTCTGAGAGTAAGTCCTAATATTTTTGGGTAAAGAGGCATGCATGATGACGTACTATACTGATTGACATGCGTTTCATGTTCCGATCCAAAATGGCAGAGGCCTGAAGGTTTGGTAAATTGAAAAAAAAAATACCAACAAGAAAGTGCTTTTTTCAATCCAAATGGCTTGAAAGAGACAGTAGCTGAGAGAGGGAAACAATTAAGTGGATGGAAGAGCAATGGCTGGGGGTGAGCAACTGACAGTGGGTCAAATACTTTATTAAAATAAAGTGGGACACAATGGACAG
Source organism: Triturus cristatus (assembly GCF_964204655.1). Taxonomy (NCBI): domain Eukaryota; kingdom Metazoa; phylum Chordata; class Amphibia; order Caudata; family Salamandridae; genus Triturus; species Triturus cristatus. The sequence goes on from NC_140581.1 coordinate 682,752,687, forward strand.
GATGGGGAGGAGGAAGCAACATTGAAAACGTGGGATGGGTTGGGGGAGGGCAATTAAAAATGCAGCAAACAGACGAGCGAGCAACTGGGGGGGGAGCAACACTGAGCACCTGGGAGTGGGGGTGGGGGAGTCGGTGTGAGAAATCGAGAAAGCACAGGCAGCATTCGTAGGGGAAAAAGATGTTCTCTAAATGTGAGCAGAGAAAGGATAAAGTCAGCCAATGAAAATGATGGTAAAGAGGTCATGCTACAGGGGAGGGACAAGCACAAGAAGAGAAAGGGAAGCCATTGAAAAAGGAGCAAAGAAACCGGAGGGACAATAAAGCAAACCAGTGGAAGCAGTGGGCGAGCTCTACGCACAGGGTATGTTTCTGCAGCCAGACACCCACTGTCTGGCAGGCGAGATCTAACAAAACTGAGGTCTAAAGATGAACCCTGGCGAGTGTGCAGCAAATATTAGCAGATAATCTCAACTAGCACACCAGCGTGGAACAGCAGCTCCACCAAATGTCTAAAACTGGCCTTGTAAAGGGCAGGAGTCTGCACTCAGCCAGAATATTTCAATCCCTGCTCGGTCCTGCAAAGCGGACTCCATTTAAGTCATGCAAAGCGGACTCCATTTAAGTCATGCAAAGCAGACTCCATTTAAGTCATGCAAAGCTGACTTCATTTAAACCAGCAAGGGAAAGAGACCCATGCCTTTGAGCCAAGTTCTGAAGAGGTGCCAGGCGGAGAGCCAGCGCTAGTGGTAACATGTTCATGTTCTGCCCACAAAGCAATCTGTGCATTCCCTGGCAGACCAGCAAGCAGAGCCGAGACCCAGGCTGGCCTGGCACCAGGCCCGGGTATACGCTCCTAGGGTGAAGAGCCCTCATCAAGGAAGAACAGCATTAACATGGCAATCTTCACTCTTCTGTGCATGGAAAAATCACTGGAGAGCAATGAAGTTGGTGAAAATAAACACGAATAAACTGCATGCCAAAAAGGATGTAGTACATTTAAACCCTGTCTTTATTTGCCATTTGGAAGACATACAGCATACGTCATCCGTGGGACCGGTGTATTGTGCATTATCAAATATGTCAATGTTCAACAAGGGCCGAATATTTATTACAGGCCCCATTAAATCTTCATCAAAGAAATAGTCCCACCTTATTCCTGCAAAACAGATGCAAGGGGGTGGAATGGTGGCAGACTCTTCTATTAAGATAGAGGTACAAAATCGAGAGTTAAAGCCCTTCACCACTTCAGTATCACCCACATTATACATTTACGCATCACAAACTCCTCTACTAAGGGCCTTAGGGCTACAATACAAGGATGCATGGTGGGACTGGAGCAGAAAATAGACCCAGATACCAAATCGGAAGAGGCCCCCTTAGTGAATTAGAAAGCTAAAGTAGTGGCCCACGTGTGCAAATCAGGGCAATTTTAAACTTTTAAAGACAGGATATATAGGTATTTTGCAAAGTATGGGCAGGGTGCATGTATGTATGCTTACTGCAGGCAATGTTTGTAATAACATCAGAGAAATCCAAAGTAAAACCAGGTCCACCAGACCACAAAACAGGCCCACAAACAGCCAATAACCTCCCCACACATTGATCTGTCACACCAGCCTTTCAGACACGGCCAGACTGCCCTTTGGGCCAGTCCGACCCTTCAAGCTGTTACAAAATGCAAAACCAATGGCAGTACATACACGAAAACCAGGTTTACGGGGGAATGGAAGCCTTCGGTTGAAAGGTCACGTGGCTACTTTCATGACTCAGGAAAGCAGAGAAGGGCCGGGATTGTCACGTTGAGTAAGAGCCTTTCAACGTGTCAGAGTTGTAACTAGGCACACCTGCGTGACATTCAGGTGTTCTCCCAACTAAATTGACCAGATGGGTACAATACCGGGTCGTAATGGAAAGCACGTCTGTCCTTCCTACAAATTCGACTCCATGGAAAGCACGATCAATCGCGAGCTATGCATTCGCAGCAGCCTTTTCAATCTGTTTTACTGTGCTCCGCCATCTTATAGCAGATTCCAAGCCAGTGGGCGGTACAACGTGCCCATATTGTTTAATTTAAGGAAAAAAGTTCCCCTACTTTCTGTGAAAAGATAACCGTCCCAGGACAGTTAATTCCGAGGGCTGAAATGCTTCAGCTGAGGTGTCAGGCAGGGACTCTCCTGCGCTGTGACACAGAAGGCGAGCAGACAGCTAAACAAGCCTTCTTGCCAGGGGGCCTGCTTACCTGAAAGAAATGTAAATGTGCACAACGGGTAACTTTGCAAATGTAAATGGTGCGCGAAAGCCGGAGTGGCTTTAATTAATGGAATCACTTGACACATCCTGATGACACAGATTGAATCTTTTTGAGTGGTATTGGAGAGACGTTACCAGCTGAGCTGTGAAGAGTGTGCTTTTTAAAGGGGCACAACACTGCTCCAACCAGGATTCAATTCCATGGCTCTCTGGTTACAAACACAGCTCTCTACAGCAGATTAACTAAGAGAGGTTGTACAATAGTGCATTTCCCACTGATTAACTTAACCTGCATTTATTTTACATTTATGCTGTGATGCTGTGTGTTATTTTATATGAACATAACTGCAGGAAAAAAGAAAAAAGTTACAGAATATTTTGGTTTTTTTAGCCACGCCTTTGACCCCGCCCTAACACTTACTCGCCCCACCTCGATTGTGCACAGCATCACAGTATCTTACTTTTTAATGTATTTTGACTGCTGTTCCAAGTTCTGTATTTTTTGTATTGCAACATAAAGCTGGAATATTGCTCGTGAAAATATACATACGAACAAGACCCAACAGAAGATTAGCAAATCTGCAGACTGTGCATGTGTCGGCTGTGCTGCCCACTGCTGACCGTGAGCCATCATGAGCAGTGCTCTGCAGCACCTGCAGTCTTGAGCTGCATTGCCTTGCACAGGAGCCAAAATCCCTACGAGACGTGTAAACATCCATACACCCAAAGAGAACCAGAGTCACTGACAGTGGTGGCTGGTGACATTTCAAAGTGGCGAGGCGTAAAAGTTGAAATTTATGTAGTGAGAAAACAAAATGAGCAATCCCAACATACATAAGGAGGGTTTAGGGATTTTCTCACGTTGGGGACATTTTGAAATAAAAAGTGGGGAAAATGTTGCATTTTAAAGCAAATTTGAAGGAAAATTTCATGAAAAGCTAGAAGGTTTATGAAGCAATATTTAAACACATGAAAAAAGATAACATAATGGGAATTATTGGGACACCATAAAAACCTTTGCCCGTTCCACATGCCTCATTAAAATTTAATTCACAGCCTCACAATTCAACATCTTCAATATTAATTATTTACAGGAAAATCAATGTTGTAACTTCCTGATCTTAAACACCTAAAAAACTTTAGCAAAGCCACTAGTCCTGGTTGGATTTACGTGTATGTTAGTTGCTGCGTTAGATTTCTGGATACAACAGAAAGCTTACACCGGGACCAAAATACATGTTGGGTGACAAACTATGGGAATCAGAGAAGTGTAATTTATCTGTTTAAGCCATGCCCTTAATTACATAGGCCATGCCCCTTTTAGAGATCTCCACTTCTTTCATCTTACGTAAAGTCCTGCTTCAACCCTATATCATCCTCAGTCCTTCACTCCCTCTTCCAACCCTCCACAGTAGCTCGCCAGCTCAAACTTTGTGTTGCGCTCCTCCTCTCTCCTGCGCTCTTGGACGCTTCTTCACCCTGCTACACCTGCAACCACTTAGGACCTCCCCTCTCACCAAAAAAACACCACCCAAATATCTGCTTGTTGCGTCTGAATAGCAAAATCTCATAACTCAGATTGTTTCTTTTCCAGTAATGCAAAGCTAGAGGAGAAACTGCCCCTGCTGGCCCTTCGACTCTGTCTGAGATCTGCCTTTACTAGGCTTTATTCTATCATTGACTGGCACAGTCAAGGTGTGCACTGAGCACTTCAAGGTGTGTACTAAGCACTTTGGAATTTGCAACACCTTGACAAGGAACTGACAGCCACAGGAATTCAACGGACCCAATAAAACTGCCCCCTCTGCACCCACCACCATCACTTTAAGAAGAAATGAAAACAGATCGATTGGACAGGTTAGGGGTTGAGCATACAGTATCCATCTTACTAATACAAACACACGTCTGCGTACAGAACCACAACATGCACACAGAAATACAGGGACATGCACGAGGGGTGCAGACTCATCAGCATACATACAGGTACCCACAGCCATTCAACGTCGCATATACACAGGAACCAGGGCAAGCACATAGGTGTGTACATACAACCGAAAACATGCATGCATGCATGCATGCTTTCGGGTGTGCAAAGACAGGAAGAGACACATGCACCCTCATGTACATAAAACACACACACATTCATACATACACCTTGACAAACACAGGCACACTCCGGACCCACTTTAACAGACTGGTAATGTTTCCAGACAAAACCGCAAAGGTGAGCTGCAGAATATTTAATGCTAGTAATTAATAAGGAGAACTTTGGGACACTTGACACAGACTTCTTACACCCAATGAGCCCATCCCCAGCTTAGAAGCCTTGCTTGACCCCCACTCTAAGTTATTAATCTAGTCTCTGCAATTTAAGCCTTTTTTTACCATATCGATTGGGGACTGTATTCTGTAGAATTTCGGAATCACAGCTTATTAATTGACATGCATCAGATCTGTATATTGTTCGAATGCTGAAAACAAGAGAGTGGGTTCTCATAAATCTCTCTGCACAGGCCCAGAGTATCATCGTGAAAAACCACAGTAGGGGACATCACTGATCAAGTAGCTTTAAAAGCAAGACACTACGGGGCAGATTTACAAGCCCCTTGCACCACTTTTGCGTCACTTTTGCCATGTTAAAAGTGACGCTAAAGTGGCGCAAGGGGCTTGTAAATCTGCCCCTACATATTTTTCAATGTATTTATGTTTTTTATTATTTTGTGCCAACTACTTAAACGAGAGATGTTTTTTGGTGCATGGAGCTTCTTAATAACGGTTTAATCATACATTAAAGAAATTCAGAATGTAACAGGTGATAAAGCAGAAAGAAATACCAGGTATTCTGAGTCAAATCCTGAAACGCTTCAGGTTTTGGATAAATATACAATTGCACAAGTAACCTGTCCAGCTCTACCGTTCTCAAAATCGAATGCCCTTGCAACTTCAGCTCGTAAATCACATTTGTTAAAAGATAAGCATTTTACGTATATTTTTCAGTACTTACCTGATTAAATGCCGTTGGTCTGGATGGATATCAATTGGCAAGAACTGGTGACGGTGTCTAAAGTGCAGCAGGCTTAGCTGCACATCATCTGAGAGTCTGAGTGTGTGGGCCTAAGACGTGATGAATTCTCTAATGTAGACAGGGCGGGACTCATGTTATCGCAGCTTAAAGGGAACATAGATGCCAACCTGTATTCTTTTGGCCCTGTGTTGCGTTGAACAAGATGAGCGAGGTGTGTCCACAGAGAAAGGGCTCGGGCTCAGCTTCATAAGTAACGGTTACGTTTCCAAAAGTGAAAGCATCACACTAGGAATGAAAAGAAAATCCAGCTGCACCCCTCCTACAGCCCGCCCCCTCTCGTGATGAGTTTAATATTGTTAACACCCATTACCTCGTTCTCCTTCTCAGCCTGCCCCGCCCCCTGCCATTCAAATGAATGGAGTTCTGTGAACTCCTCCCAGGGCCATTGTGAAAGCGCCCGAAATCCAAACATATTCAGGGCATTGAAAATCGGCATGCCCTCTGCCCTGATGTCACAGTTGTAGCTTGTGCCAGCAGGTCGAAGAATACCTCGCCCAGCAGGCACAAGCACAGCAGGAGCAGGACATCTGCAAAGTTCATCACAGCTGTCCATAAAAAATAAGAAAGCAACAACTGCAAGTAGTATTTTCTTTTCAGCTGTGAGGTGACTATTTTCTAAATTCTCTTTTTGCCTCTCCCCTCAGAGTGGTAGGGGCAGGACGACGCCCATTTTGCCCATTAGCACCAGTCGCCCCTGGTCACTGAGCAAATAATTCTATTCACTCAGCACCTGCAACTTCCATACTGCCTCATGCCACCCCTAGTACGAAGATTGGGAGACGAAGGAGTGAACAAGCAGGAGAACTAATGACTTTGACTGATCTATGCAAACGCAAAGAGATGATGGACGGAATGCTGAAACTTTTCAAGCACTCACCCCCAGTCACAGATCTGGGTTGAATCCATCATCGTTCTTTAGCACACGTCGCCACCCCAGTTCAGTCCCAGTCATATGCAAATCAGTCTTGACTCTGTTCCTCATGGGAACATTCCAGCCTGAGCTACCAAGCCAGGTATTCCCTGGACTGGAAACAATCATCCTGGGACCGGGTTCAAACTAGCCTAACTGATATGGGGTGTTACCCTGAAACCGGTCCCAGGATGGTTGTTTCCGGTCCAGGGAAGCCCTGGCTTGGCAGTATGGGTTGGACTGTTCCCATGAGGAACAGGGTCAAGACTGATTTGCAGATGGCTGGGTCTGAGCTGGGGTGGCGAATCTGAAAAAGCAACAGGAGTGTGTGGAGTCATGAGGGAAATGACACAGGGAGTGGGAGGAGAAGAACAAAAGGGAGACAGCAAAATGGGTGAGTAGACGAGGGAGACCGTAACAAAGAGCATGGGAGAGAGAAACTCAGAGGTGAGAGAAAGCAACATGCAGTGCGGGGGAGAGAAGTGCACGGACAACATCGGGGAAAGAAATGTATGGACGAGCGAGAGTAATACAGGGGCAGAGAATCACACAAGGAAAACAGCAGGAAAACAGATGCACTCTCATGGAGTGCTTAAAAGAGTCTAAAAGTGAGCAGTGCAAGGACACAATTAAAGAGGCTATGGCCCAGGAGAGGGAAAACACAAGATGGAGAACGCAAGCCATCAAATAACAAGCAAGCGAATGAGAGTAACAATAAAGCCAACTAATGACAAGCAAAGGATGGGCTTTAAGCCACTGTAAATTCTTGGTAAGCTGACAATAGTTATTTTTCACTGAAAGCTCAATGTAAAAAAAAAAAAAACTCTTAAAATGGAAATGAATCAAAAATGTAAGACCACATTTAGAAGAGATGAGATGTATTACAAAAACAAAGAAGGTTATGTTCGTTTTTACAGTAATGACACATTTGCATGGCATCGTAGCATATTCTCACTTGGCACTCTCATGCAGAACTGGCAAGGCATCAATTGAATTGGATGATTCTTGGTAGCTGTGAGAGATTAGCAGAGTGTACACCCAATGCATAGCTTATAAATGGATTATGTAAGTAAGCGTGATGGAAAACCTCGGTTTGATTTAGAGAAATCTTTGTAGTGTCATATCTACGGTGGCGGCAGCTCCTCCGCTAAAGCGAAGGAGCGTCACCCCACTGCTCTACAGCCGCTCAAAAAGGAAAAATAAAATGATAATAACGCAATGTTATTATTATTTTATTTTTCCGTGCTGCAGCGACTCAGTTTGTTTGTTTCATGAGGGGTGGGATGGGGCTGGGCTGGCCAGAGCAGGGAGGAGGAATGGTAGGCACTCGCCAAGTGCGAATGACGGTTTGGCCGGCCATCTTGACGAGCCAAACAGTTATGCACACTTAGCAGGTTCTCCACCTGGCCGTATTGTACAGTCTGGGTGGAGAACATGCACAGTCTCCGAGTCCCTGTCTGAGTGCCGAACTAGGGCGATCAGACCAATCACTGCGCAGCTGTCATGCTGGTGACAGCAGAGTTGTGATTGGCTAGCGTAGTCTGGAAACCCGGGGGCTTTCTGCTGCCGGAGCCAGAAGAGAAGAGAACAGAGGAGAGTCAGCGGCCGGCCATACCAAGGTAAGTGCTTTTTTTTCCTTTTTCATTAGTCCTCACACCCATTCGGTAGCAGCCCCGCCACTGGGGTACGGATGGGTGTCCCAGAGGAGTATTACATCTTTTCCAGCAAAAAAGATTTTACCTCAAATTGATTTCAAAGTAACTTTTGTATGCAAAACCTGAAAACCTGTTGTACAGATGGGTGCCCCACAGGAGTATTGCACTTTTGTGCATTTGGAGATATGTGGCCCATTGCTCAGCCGGAGTAAAGTGTTCCGTATTTAAGCATCACAGTCCAGGAAGAAAAATGTGATGTGAATTTGTGCTTATGAGGGTGTGGTGGGTTTTTGCTAGATTTATCAGCACATTCCATTGCACATTTTACGATGGTGCACAACAGCACCATTGATTTGGCTGTGTTACGGCAATTGTATGACTAGGTTACAGTGATGAGCATGCCCCTTTAAAGATGTGTGTGGAATGATGTGACATGAGGGTACTCTTGCACAAACAGTGCTCTTGGGAATCTGCTGCAACCCAGATCGGGCATATGTGTGGAGTGTGTCTGGTATGGACCGTTTCATGCTGTGCCGATTGAGGAGGTTTGTGCATCGTCTTGGTGAAGTGTGCATCCTAACAATGGTCTTTCTCTAAGTCAGAGCTTGTTCATGTTAAAGCGTGAATATGCAGCGCCTCCTGAGGGAAAGAAAATGGGTCCTGTAGGGGAAAGCATAATATGCAATACAGGGTGCCACATGATTGGTCACTACCTATGACGGGGATGCGGTGCACAGAACAGGATTTAGACATAGCCCTTATAGATATAATACAATTCACAGGCGAATCGAGGACATGGGAAAATGAGTGATGGAAAGAAAAACAGACACCAGGCCATTCGCAATAGCATTTAATCAGTAGAGTTAACTTGCCCCTATCTCCCCAATAACCTATGCAATGCCTGTGACCGCAGCTACATTATACTCGCCGCTATATTGGCCAAAATAATGTGAAAACGTGGCCCTGCTGTATCCTCACCTCCATAGAGTGTCTTCCCCCCACATATGCCAGGAGCACTAGAAACATCTTTTCCGGCAAAATAGTTTTTGCCTCAAATTGTTTTCAAAGTAACTTGTGTGTGCAAAACCTGGAAAATTGGTAAACACAGCCTTAAATCCTCTCCTCTTCATCCACTGGAAGGAACTCGTCCTGAGACAGATCAACATATATGAGAAATGAGGCTGAGGTGTGTTCAACTCGAAAGTGACCGAGAGCGGTAAAGGCACCTGCAAACTCTGGCAATAGATACCGCAGAACGGGGAACTTTCCTTTTTATTTTTTACAATCCTTATACACTTAATTAAATAGGTTTTATTCCACGAAAATAGAAGTGTTTCCTTATGACAGCACTTTTCCAATTCTTCCCAACAAAGTAAAGGTGTTACAATTCGAATTACTATCCTCGCCGCTGAACTCCCTCACTGTGGATAAAAACATTTTTTTAATATATAAGTCATTTAGCACCTGAGCAAATCTTGTGTCGATAACATACACAGTGCAGACTCTAGCCAGTAGTTGAAAGAAGATCCAGGAAAGAGGAGAAATCTCTTTGATCGATATTCATAGTGTCTTCTGGCTTTACTATTTGGAAATGTTTCCACCATGCATTTTTCTGGTGCCCTCAGTAAAGACCTTCACCTCTTGGACAAGTCACCCTGCCCTTCATATGTTATACTGGCAACAAACTCAACCTGGAGTTAGGGACCTTGAGCATCCCTGGACCAAGTGGAGGCAGACCCTCCTTGGATTACCAGTGGGAACCAACTTGCCATAACCAGACTCTTCTTTTAAGCTAAATCAACACAGCATATGATTAACAAATAACACAGATGAGGAAAGAAGAACGTGACAAAAAAGTACAGGAAACGATCAAAAAGAGGACCACATTGAAACAAGGCAAATGTGCCGTCACATTAGGGACCACAGCAGAAGCTCCAACAGTGGAGCAGGCCCCATCTCACCTCTCGCTTAAGGGAGGGTATGCCATTGAACCCAATGGACTGGTGAACTGGGTCCCAACAAAACCAGGATGCGTGGTCCAATTATGTCTGCAGGCAACATGCTAATAAATATTAGCTATGGAATACCATTGCAGAGGGGTGTGGGAAGTGTGTTGACATGCACAACAAAGAATACCAAGAAATAGGAATTGTGGAATGAAGAAATAGGGGATAACTCAGAGTGAGGGAGAAATGCAAAACGTGTATATGAGAGAATGGTGAGAAATAAAAAGAAGGATGAGACTAAAGATGGGGAGATAGAAAGAGGAAAGAAAGAACAGGAGAAGGGAATGGTGAACAGAAGGAAGAAACCATGAAAGGGGATTAGAAAGAAAAGGTGAATGGTAGGCTGGAAGAGTGAAAGAAAGGGTGAAGGAATGAATTATTTCAAGGATGAAAATATGGAGTGAAAAGATCGATGGACGGAGGTCAAAAGAAAGGATTTAAGAGTGAAAGGACTGATAGGCGAATGTTTAAATAAATGTACAAACAAAGAATGGACTGATGGTAAAGAGTTAAAGGAAATATGATAGAATAAAAAAATGTATGGATGGCGGGGTGAGTGGGAGAATGGATTAATGCACAGTATGTGAAGTGATGGAGAGATGAATCCACATAAGGGTAGATGGATTGAAAGGTGAAGAAACTGACAGATGAATGGAAGAACAGACAGAAGGGTGAAAGAATTGATGCATAGTTGGACGGAAGGAAGATTAAAGAGCAAAGGGAGCCCTTGCAAGTTGGGTACGGTTTGCTAGCTTTGCGTGCTCCGTGTGTTTAGAGGTACAGTTCAAGTGGGGGTATTCTAGTTTTCTGGATACTCCCTGACGCTTCAGCCTCCAGAAATTAGTGTCCTTTTGTTGGTTACTCAAAATGACCAGACACAGATTTAAGATGCCATTTTATATTTCTTCTATATTTTGATGAGATAATTGATCGTGAAACTATTTTAACTGTTTTTTAATGAAAATGGATGTATTTGTGGGGTCATGATATAATACAACAGTTTGTTTTAAACTACACAATAAGGATTAGAATCTATTTTGGGTAGGAATGCATGAATTCTTTTGTCTTGCCGCATAAAGATATCCCTTCTTAGTTTCAGTCTTTCTAAGCAGCTGCGGGATTCCCTCAACTTGGTGATGTGAATAAGTTGGATGTCAGAGCAACTCAAGTTCTCATCTTAGTCAGAGTTAATCAATTTCCTCATGTATTATTCCCTCCTCTCTACAAAAGAAAACGTCTGAATGAAGGAGACAAGGGTACCTTATTGTCGTGCCCTGCAATCGATCGATCTTCTTGTTCAGCTCAGCGATGATGCTGTGGAGTTCTGTGATCCGTTCCTCGTAGCGCAGAGTTGTCCGCTCCTGTACTTCTTCATGCTCTCGCATTAGGTGAGATTGTTCACACTGAAACAGAACACAACTACAGTCACACCACAGATAGGAGGTGAACACACCCAACAATGCAGTACAATCCGCCCCACCCACAGAGGGAACGCTGACTCAGGACAACACCGCAGGAGAACTGCCTTGCTTTCTAAGACCACAGAATGCTTCCTCGTTATATGCACTTTTGCAAAACAGCGCCTCCAACCAGATGACCTCCGTCTGCACATCAGCAAGACTACATCCCGTCAGGCTGTGCACTTTATTCAGTGCACAGCAAAAGGAGCGCATCCTGGTCAGTCACCTGCTGCTTGTTTGGCACGAACACACATCCGATGGCACCGAACAATGCATACGTGACTATAAGAGCGCATCCTGTCCAGTAGCCCACTGAAAACACAGTACAAAATATGCCTCCTGCCAGGTGGTCAATGAAAAATGTTTTCAAATAACACTGATGCTGCTCTTCCCTGATCCCTCGCCCCTTCATTTTTCGAAGAGAGGCCGTATCTGTCCCTGGTCCACTTAGAGACAGTCTACACTCAGCTCGTCAACTCCCACTAGTGCAGACTCGCTTTGGTTTTGAAAAGTTCATTTTTTAAACTCGTTAAAACAATGATGGTGAAAAAGACATCTTGTTTAAATGAAAAAGCCAAAGACCGGCTGCTCCTGTCCCATAGTACACGCTCCATGCAGCCCTAACTTTCCCTCCAGCAGAGATTCAATCCAATCTCGGCCCACGCTGACTAGGCGCCAAGTGCCAGGGGCATGGTAACTACAGGGGCAGCAGCAGCCTGGCATGCGCTCGTCAAGCTCCAGCTTGGTAGCCGACTGGAATCAAGAAACCAACCATCTGCTGCAGGCCACTCACCCGAACCGACCCAGCCTCCCACAGTCGGCGCTGCAGAGAGCTACAGCATTGCAACTCAACGGGATCTGACAAATGAGTTACAAGGCCTACTGCGGAGAGCCTGACATTTCATGATCAACCATGTGTTCAATGCCAGCAATCAAGCAGCTGTCAAATACAAGAGCAGAGACAAGCCAAAGACACTACAACACCATTATTTACTAGCGCAGTTCTACCCTAACTGATTCTGTTTGAAATATACATTAACACAACTGCAGTCTCTGGGACAACATGCACAACAAACGTTCTTCTTAAAATTTGTTCAAGTGTGTTGACATTTCATACATAGAAGCTGAGCTGACTGCTCGGTAGATCACACAGTTCCATCCTGGTAAACTGCCCTGTTCCCTCTGACTTATCTCACAGGGAAGGCATTGGTGAATACAATTTTCATCTTGTTATTCTTGAATGTAGGTTCTCTTTAGATGACCCTAACACAACCACATACAATACCATACACATACCAATGATTCTCAATTTTAAGCAGCCACACAGCTAAACTTTGGCTGCTTACAATTAAGAAATATTGGTATGTGTATGGAATAAATGTGTTTTGGTATAGATAAGAGTATGGTATACGTGAGCAAGATTTAAGTAATGAATGCATGTGTGATGGGGTTGATACATTTAGGGAGTGGCAGTTGGTACATGGATGTATGGAATATGAATGTATAGATTATAATTAAAATTAGCGCTAATGAGGGGTTTGATTGAGTAGAAGTGAGTAAATTAAAATATGATTGCAGAGAGGGTATTTATAGTGTAGATCATTTGGAGATAGTATCTTTATTTAATGTGGCACGTATATAATAGGTATGGGGCATTTTTTTAAATGTTATCTTCGGAACCCACTTGGGAGTGATTTTCCATGTTTGCCTATTTATTCTGGTCCATCCTAAATCCAGAAAAATAACACAAGACTTTTCAAAGTGAGTAGACTGAGACATGTTTGTATTCTCAAGTTTCAATTAAAATATGCAACATCTGTTTTCGGAGGCCTTTCAGCTCCTCCCAAAATGTAGTATTTAATAGAATATTGTTCAAAGCATGATGGTGCACAATATCAAAGTCATGTAATCACTGTCACTGTGGAATGTAATATGGAAATATTTTTTGTTAAGTATGTCTCTTGTAACTATATTTTGTCTGAGGGTGTGGGGAGTTAAAAGATTTTTGTTTTTGTGGTGTGTTCTTAAATGTTTGTCAAACTGTAGAGACTATACACTAGTCTTATTATAATTTTAAAAAGTATTTTCAATTACAGCCCTGATGAAGTCCTCCTTAGCACGAAACGGGTTGGCTGGGCTGGAGTACGATGTTTGATGAACATAAATAAAACAATTTTGGATATCGTATTATGGCTCCCGCTTCATGATGGACTGAAAAGAAGAAATAATTATTTGTCTATCCAGTTAAGATGAACATCTGCATTATTGAAATTTCTGTCAATTTCTTAAACGTATTGAGCGTTCCGATCTTGTATAGTTTTCTGTTTATGTTTGGTAGTTCCTGAGCAGTGGAATCACAAGAGGTTGAGTGCTAGCTCTCTAAATCTAAGTATTAACGCCTTTGCGGCGATCCAGGGTCAACACTGCTCTTTTTTCTGTGAATATTCACATCAATTCAAATGAAATACAAGGTCTGTGGAATACCATTGACCTATCCTGCTTCCCTTGAATCTTTAGCCTCTTCAAAATAGCTGAAGACTCGGCAAAAAACTACTGGGAAGAATACAGAATTACTGAGTGAATTAAACCTGGAATTACTAATTCACCCAGCAATAATAATTGGTCAGTGGAACCTCTGGACTCCATTCAGACTACAAGGTAACTCCGCCTCCTCCTAGGAAACACAATCACAGTAATATTAATGTCAAGGGTGCAAAATTACCCTGTGCTGGGCCACAGCACTCAAAAGAAGGCTAAAGATATTTGTAAAGCGCTATTCGAGCTGCATGAACGATACAGCACATTACATTACAAACCGGACATTACAATATAACACACGTGAAAACTTGGTTACATCAGGTATGGTAGAAGAGTTCATATCTAATGTAAATCTGCAACAGATGTGAAAGTTGGAAAGCGAGCCAAATGGCACTGAATAGTAGCGCTTCAGGTACTTGGTTCTAGAGTTTTGGGTCTTGGCAGAAGAAGGCACGGGTGAGTGTTTTAGATGCATTTGTTTTCAGATATAACAGAATATTCGTGGCTTGCTTCTAATTTCTCTCACTCCTTATATAACAGGCAATATGGCTGCCAAATACGTAGGGAGGCCGATGTGAAGGGCTTCATGTGCGAGACATGCCATTTTGAACTGGATTCTAGCTGCCAAGGCTTGAACCAGGGCCAATCTCGCAGTCGGTTAGTCTCATAGACAAAGCTTGCATCTCTTTTAGTCAGCTCAGCAATTTAACTCGTGTACTTGCGGTGTAGGACAGAGAAAAGTACTAGTCAATTACTGAGCTTTGGTACTATAATCTCATACAGAGAATACTTCATCATTACAAAGTGGGAGGACATTCTGATTTTCATTGCTGTGCATTTATGACTGCTCTAATTTTTCACATGTAAATAAATAAAAGACCTATTCTTTTTAAAAGATGGCATTCGTATTCCATATAGCTACCATCATAAAGTCAGGTGTATACAAAGTGAGGTACCATCCACCCACAGAGCATCACTACCAGAGATGACCACGGGATGTAATAGTAAAAAGTGCTTCCCTCGGATATTTTTTTTAAAGACGGTAGTGTAGAGGCCAGCCTGCTGCTACAGGTCGTGATAAATAAAATTTTGCGGGCTACCATCTCCACAGAGTATACAAATTACACTGCTGTCAATAACAAGCTTTCAAACGAATCGAGAAAAAAAGTAGCCCAAGTCGATTACAATCCATATTTGTTCCAAAACAAATTGACAGCGTCAAACTGGCATAAACGTTATGTAATAACGACTTTATTTTATTTATTTATTTTTATTTGTGGTTTGTTAAGTGCAACTAACCATCCTTACATGGCCTCTAAGCATTTTGAGAGTGGAGGTATTTAAGAGGAGGCAGTAAACAACATTTAGGAATAAACACTGCAGCTGGTAGTGGGGTAACAGTCTATCACTGACATACTCTCACTGAACTGTTTGTTTCCTACATAAGTCTGTAAAGCACCTGATACCCGCAAGGGTCTTGTTCGCGCTATATAATATTCACCTTCAAAATAAATAAATATTAATTAAATAAATAAATAAATGCTATGAATGGACAGTGTTGTGAGATGGCCCACCCTAAAACATGACCTGAAATACAGGACAAAGCCTTAAAGGAGCAAGAGGCCTGGTAATTGGAGTGGCGGGCGAATTTAGGAGTCTGACCTGGAAAGGCCTAGGATACAACTGATGTAGGCCAGCATGGAGACAGGATGGTTATGCAAAGGCCAGGACGCAGAGGTTCATTGTAATGATTCTGCAGTCTCAGATAAAAGGGCAGGGAGCTCCACAGAGAGCAGCCGTGGATCAGCCGCCACAGCTCCTGTACCTAATCTGTCAGATCAACAATACGCCTCTCCTGGCAGACCAGAGGTATCCGACAGGTTTGTAAGAAACAAACAGGCAGTTTGGTACACAGTCCTGTAGTTCCACTATATGGTTTGAAGGACGTCCTTTCATTTACTGGGAGCAAACTGAGGGTCAATGTTGATCAATTTCCCTATGCAGCCCTCGCTCAATGAGCTGTACGCCTTCAAGCACTTTGCCAATTCCTTCCCCAGGTTTTGTCATTGATTTTGTCTTGTTCTTCAGAAAGGTTCTTGCCTCTTTGCAGACTGAATTTCTTGATAACATGGCACCTGAGTGCACTGCTGGATCTTCAAATAATAAAGTTATGAAAAAAGTGACTTGTCAGAATAATTATATTATTTCTTACTACAGCGCAACAAAACACATATTAAGGTTTCATAGCACTACAATGGAAAGAACCTGAAAAAACATCTCTGTACTAAACCCAACACTGTGTAAAAGGAAAGAAACCAAGATATATTCTTCTAAGGACATTAGAAAAAAATAAACTTTATGATTTTTCCTGTATAGGGTCAGTTCGATTAGAGGAAGAGCGTTTCGTAGTTTGGGGCCCAGAACTGAAAATCCACCTCCAATTCGAGCCCCTACCAAGCAATGACGAGTTGCTCCTAAGAGTTCTTCTAGTGATATACCGACTCAATCCCTTCTTCAAGATCTTAGCAACATTCCCAAACAATAATTTATACTCAGGACATATGACTAAGAATGATGTACATATCCTTTGGGTCTGTTTCAGCAGGTTTCATTATTGGCGGTGGAACTCCCTACTATGCAGACGTCTTGCGGATAGGACTTTAGACTGGGAATGATCCCTTTACCGCTGAGAGCCATCACCTACCCGGCCGGACGTCTGACACTGTTACTTCCTTGTCTCCACGCTGTGTCTCCTACCTCCTCCCCCAACTCTTTCCTCCTTCATTCTTTGTCTACCCCCCTATTCCTTTCCTCTCTCCCCTGTATTTCTCTCCCCCTGCCTGCTTTTTTTATTCTTATGCCTACGCTATGCTTTTCCCCCACCTCTTCCCTCCTTCATTCTTTGTCTACCTCCCCTATTCCATTCCTCTCTCCCCTGTATTTCTCTCCCCTTGCCTGCTTTGTTTATCCTTATGCCTACGCTATGATTTTGTAACTCATGTAACTATGCTCCAGCAACTGATGTAACTGTGTAACTATGTTCTGAAACAATGTTCTTCCTCATGTAAAGCGCTCTGATACCTCCGGGTCTAGCCAGCGCTATATAAAACTTTTCAAACAAACAAACCCTCTCTTCCACGCTGGATATCCTCCCTGTAGGGAGATTATTTGCCAAGGTGATAGCAGCCGCTATGTTATGTTCGTTTAGAAACTGTACATATGCACAACCACTAATGCATGAGGAGTAGTTGAAAAATTAACGTTCAAGGCCTACCATAAGGGACTTACCTACAAACTAATTCTTTCAGCTCCCAATATCGGACCGTATTTATT
Source organism: Triturus cristatus (assembly GCF_964204655.1). Classification (NCBI taxonomy): domain Eukaryota; kingdom Metazoa; phylum Chordata; class Amphibia; order Caudata; family Salamandridae; genus Triturus; species Triturus cristatus. The sequence goes on from NC_140581.1 coordinate 682,769,925, forward strand.
CACATTGACACACATACTCCTTCTTAGAGAAGGATTTCTGAACTGTCGCCTGTACTCCTAAACGTTTCCCTTAACTGGGCTCAAAGCAACAGCTCCTCTCTAGTTCCTCTGGAATTAGTTGCATCCTTTATGTAGGAAGTCGTGAGAAATAGCCCTGTTATTGCAAAGTAATTGCTGCTTCATCTTGCCATATTTGATTGCTTGCCTCTGCTGGTTCGCCCTGTTTGTTATCTATATCCTGGAATGTTGTTTGTTCCGCCCCCTTTAACAGAGCTCGCCACTTCTGTCCCCTACACAGCGGCGGCTCCTCTGCAATAGCGGAGGAGGGTCACCCCACTGCCTAGCGCAGAGGAAAAAGGAAAGGCAAAGGAAAAATAAAGCGATGTTCCAGCATCGTTTTATTTTTAGTTTGTCGGCTCTGAGCCAGCTGGTACATGGAGGAGCAGGGCATGGGGAGGGGGGAGGAGGGATTGTGCACTCTCTACATGCGCATGTGTTTGGCCGGGCGTCTCAGGCCGACCAAAAAACACATGGGCACTTAGGTTTCAGAAGCCGGGCTGCAGGTTTCTGCAGCACAGGGATTGGATGGGAGTCTGTCCCATGGGACCGGGAAGAGGATAGCAGGAGCGAAGGGGAGGTGGCCGGCGGTTACAACTAAGTTCTTTTTTTTAATTATTACTAACAATCGCACCCCTTGCACGCTCTCTTTCTCCCCCCCCACCACCCTTTGTTAGTGGCAGCCACCAATGCCCGTACTTACCCCTGCCTGTCAACCCCTGGCCACCCTTCATCGCACCTATCCTGCCAACACAAGCTTTGGCTTCATGTTTTTAGACTTGTGTTGTGGATGTGTATTTGCATTCTAAGCACATTAAGTTCTTTGACCAATTCTGGATGTAAATGCCTATACACGGATCGGATACAATACTATGCTTTTTCTTATTGTTGATGATGTTTGTATCCTGCTCAATGCCAATGTTAATACTCCATGGTTTAAAATAAAAGATTTTTAACAAGATTTTCAGAAGGAACCTGCTGGAAAATCACAACTTGGACCTTCTCTTTATAACCAAAACCTGGGGTGACCCTGCCTGTGGGCCCGATTTCTGCACAGCCACTCCAGAAGGCTATTCCGTCTGTAGATTCGATAGACCTTGTAAAAAAGGTGGAGGCCGTGCACTCATCCACCGGGAAAACTACTCTATTAGGACGGCCTCAATCCCCACCAACATTTGAGAAGCTTGTAGCTTCACAATCACAGTCACCCATTTCCCCCCTTTCAAAGGCATCTTTATTATACCGTCCCCCTGGATCACGATCAGAATTCCTGGCCTCCATGGGCTGTTTACTAGAATTAGTAGCAGGTGAAAACAACTTCTCCATTTTAGGAGATTTTAATTTTCATCTCGAAGTACACGACGACCAAGACACCTCAGCACTTCTAGCCGAATTCGATGCAGTAGGCCTTACACAAATTGTCGCCTCCCCCACACATTCCGCTGGACATACTTTAGACGGATTATTTTCCAACCATCAGCACCTTGTCCTAGGAAATATCCTCCCTTTGCCATGGACTGACCATCATGCAATCCTTTTTGATATTCAAACTAAAACCACCCCCCCCCACATTCCAACCCTACACCAGCCAGACAGTTCAAAGCTTTGAGCAACATTGACCCCCTCGAGTTTCACTCATCCTTACTCGCCTGACCTCCCACCCGACGACCCCGATCTAGCTGCCATTCAGTATACACATTGGAATAATGATGCGGTCAATTTAGTGGTCCCCACCAAACAAAGGTCTAATAACAGAAATACGGTCTCCGCCCCCTGGTACAGTGAAACCCCCAGGCGCGAGAAACAAAAATGCAGACATCAAGAACGTCACTGGCGTTTAAATTATGATCCTACCCAAAAAAAACTTTACAAACAGACACTAGCCAACTACAAACACCTTCTGATCACGGCAAAAAGCAATTTCTACCGTAATCAAATCGAATCCGCACAAGACTCTGTTAAGCAACTGTTTCATGTAGTCTCCAAGCTATCAGGTCAAGAAGCAACCTCTCCCATTACCGCCTCCCAGACACTCTGCAACACGTTGGCTTTATACTTCCAAGAGAAAGTCACTACCATTTACAACAATTTTACATCAAACAACTCATCCAATACAAACACGGTAGAAACCAGCCAACCAACCGGCTCCCCTGTCCCTCGGGAAGCTATCCCCTTTAACACACCTCACCCCCCCTCCTTTGAGGAATTTAATCAAATCTCCGCTGATCACATCTCTCATCTCCTCTCCTCAATTAAATCAGGATCACCAGACGATCCATGCCCCCCGGCCACCCTTAAACTAATCCCTGACGTCATAGGCTCCAATTTAGCCAACATATTCAACTCTATGTTCAAAACTGGCTTATACCCCTCCATTTGGAAAAAGACGGTCATTAAACCCCTGATTAAAGAGATCAACCTCGACCCAGCTGATACAACTAGCTATAGACCTATCGCATGTCTGCCTCTACCGGCAAAACTGGCCGAGAAAGTTATAAAAACCCAATTAGCACACTTCATCGATGAAAATCACTTACTAGATGACACCCAGTTTGGCTTCAGAAAGTGACAAGGCACGGAAACCGCCCTCATTAAAGCATTCGACAAAATTAAAAAGATTCTTGATGCAGGAGGAGCTGCTGTTCTCGTCCTGCTCGATCTTTCTGCGGCATTCGACACGGTCGACCATGCCACCTTCATCGACCATGTTGCTGCCTTGGGCATTTCTCACATGGCCAGGGCCCTCCTCGCATCATTCCGAGCCAACCCATCACAATCAGTCACGCTTGGCAATTTCACCTCCCCCTTTCACCCTCCCTTGCGGTGTGCCACAGGGATCCTCGCTATGCCCGACCTTGTTCAATATTTATGTGTCGGACCTGGTGAGGGTCATTAAATCCCATGACCTGGGCCTAACATCCTACGCCGACGATACCCAACTTGTGCTGGCGGTACACAACGACGGAGCTAAAGTGACGGCTAACTTTCAGCAGGGAATGCTTGCCAGAAGCTCTTGGATGGCAAATAACTGCCTCAAACTGAATTCCAGCAAGACGGAGGTGATGATCTTTGGCAATCCTTCACCCGCCTGATCCCCTCTCTGGTGGCCAGCAGACTTAGGATCACCTCCGTCACCAGTCACAAAAGTAAGAAATCTCGGAGTCATCTTCGACACCAAGTTGTCGTTTATGCACCACGCAAATGCAGTAGTTTTCTCAGCCTTCTACACCATCAAAATAATAAAGAAACTTCTCCCATACCTTCCAACCACAACCGCTAAGACCCTAAACAGCACACTAGTCATGTCCAAGGCCGACTATTGCAATAGCCTACTTATTAATGCCCAAGAAAGAGTTCTTAAACTCCAACTGGTACAAAACGCAGCGGCTAGGCTTCCGACAGGCACTCCCAAATTTAAGCTTATCTCTAACGTGGTCCGTCACCTCCACTGGCTCCCTGTCAGAAGCAGAACCAAGTTCAAGGCTCTTTGCCTCGCTTACAAGGCTATCCATTCCATCTGACCCAACTTCCTCAGGCAATCACTTTGCCCATACAACCCCTCCAGACTATTACGTTCCTCCACAGCTAATCTTCTCATTGTCACCCGTACAAAAAAAGCATCTTGGGGCGACAGATCCTTTCTGTTCGTCACCACTAAACTCTGGAACAAGCTCCCTCCCACATAAAGACCAGCCCTTCCCTGCTTACCTTCAGGAAGCAACTAAAGACTTGGCTCTTTAATCAATAAACTGTCGTGTTTACCTCCCTGGTCACAGTCCTCAGAGCCGAGACACCCACGGGTATTTGCGCGCTTTATAAATTGCATAAATAAATAAATAAAATAAATAAGGGAGGGACTAGAGTCCTTTCAGTAATGGAGACACTTACCTTATCTGGGGCCTTCCGACCCTATTCTTGCATAATTTTGGAAGATGTAAGGCAAATTTATGAGGCCATTAGCCAGATCTAGATAAAGATCACTGCAGTAATCGAGCCCGCATTGTATTAAAGCTGCGACTGCAGTACGTCTTTCCTTCATATGATATGGTAGCGTAGGCCTGTATTTTATGTTTTGAAAAGAGCAGTCAAAATTACTATTGTCGCTTGTTGTTTTAAGGGGAGATCAGCGTAGATCTTTACTCTAACGGCAGTCAAGAACCAACCCTCTTGGCCCTCTTGGCCAGCAATTACTACTCCAGATTTCGGTGCTCTCACCAACTATCAATATCTCTGTCTTTACCAAATTTAGTTGCAAGCATTTTTCCTCCTCACATCCATGATTCCCCAGCGCACCTGTTTTAACGTGTCTGTCAGCAACTCACTAGCCTGGAGATGGACAATTAATTGAGTGTCATCCACCTTAGTATATAATAGAAGGCAAGGATCTGACGAGGGTAGCCAATGTGGCCATACAGACAGCTCTTTGATGGACACTGCAATGTGTGGTGTCAATATTAGAGGAAAAAGGAGGCATTAAGAAATCTGGGTTAAGTCTGCCAAAAAAAACTAACAAAATGTAAGGGCAGCATCTACTATCCCTATCGTTATGGTCTACCTAGCAAAATGCCAAGAGGGAGCATTCAGTCTTGTTCCCAATGGGTTAGAGATTTCCTCCAATATTTAAAAATGTCTTATTGAGTACTGGGAGCGGAGAGAATCTGTGGGGAGAAATGCCTCTGATGTGTTTTTCTTAACACTAATTTGTAATACAATTTATCAAGGCAGACCCATATAAATGTGACTCCATTACAGTTTTACTTTTCAGTAAAGCTATCTTTTCAGAGTAGCATAGGGCTGGTCTAAGTCTCTGCCTCATCACCACAGGGCCACCAGGTTAGTGGCGGTCACCTCAACCAGTGTGTGGGCAGAGGTCCATCACTGATTTTCTTAGTAGGGAATCCCAGGGCAGTCGAGCTGGATTGAACTTGAACAAGAGGGAACGACTTCAAACACAGCATTGTCCACTCTGCATCATTCTCCAAAGAGTAGCCAATAAAGAACTAAATCAGGCAAGGCCTTTCTCACACCTGAAACAATTCACGACCAGTGCCATAGAGAGCACTTTCATCCCATCACTCTGATAACATAGCATCTTAACACATTATTACAAAGTATTGTTGGACTTGTTGAACTGGTGTGCTCATGCAGCAATGGTGAGCAGGTGTTTGGCAAGAATATTTTTCTAATCTTTTCATGCATCGAGGCAATGGCACATCCTTAAAGATGCCAAAAACTGCTAGTGATTGGAAGATAACTGTGCTGCATCAAGGCAGCTGAGCAACTGCAAGTTATAGGGTTTTTTAGTTTAATCGAAGGCACTGTTCCTGACAGTAGAACAAAGCAGAACAACTGCAGGAAATTAAGCCATTAATGTGGGGTGTGTCTCCCACTTACCTGGGAACAGAGACTTCTCGGTTTACAATTTTACCACCTAAAGAAAAGGGGACACCTATGTCTGAGAAGTAAACAGGGAAAAAGCGAGGGCACATTTTGTTTGATGAGCAACAGGACATATATTCATGAAGTATAAAGCTATTAAGGAGCATGGGTCAGGTATGTATAAATACCTCTTACCTGCAAACATTACATGTGCCTGTGCAACTGAGTTAACTAAACTAAAACTGCAAATGAACACAGGCCTCTGTTTGTGGTACTGATCTCTGAGCAGCTGCAGTGTTTACAATGCACAACGTCAACCCGAAGCGCCAAAGCGGTGAGGAAGTTTGCCTCAGGCTGTCATGTCAAATCCCATGACAAGCCCCTCGAGGGAATGAGAAACACCACTGGGCAGTGAATGCTAACTGAAAAGCCTGCGCTGCCACCACACCTCTGGACCATACATCAAAGCACTTTTGAACTGTCTCGGTTTGGCCAGAACAAAGGACCGACCATTGAAGGTGAACCGAGAGAGTGACAGCTGTGGATCCGATAGCCAGCTCTGACCCATTCCCCATCCACCAGAGAGCTGCGTTGGTATATTCTATCAAATAACAGACTAACATGTTCACTGCTCAAATTTATTTCATAGTTCCCCATACGAATTCCCCACTAATCCTGTTTGGGGTCGTAGTAGAGTGTCACCCGCTGAAAAGCGCTTCAACACCTCATCAGGGGTAGCAAGGGCTATATAAATACAAAGCCTTCCCTCTTCTATCCCTCCACTATCCTTTTCAATCCAAATAACAGACTAACATGTCCACTGCTCAAATTAATTTCATATTCCCATATTTTAATTCACCACTAAACCTTTTTGGGTTCTGAAGTAGAGTGCTATTAGCCAAAAAAGCGCTTACACGCCTCGTCAGGAGTAGTAAGCGCTATAGTAACGCAATTACAATTACACATACTACCCTGCACAGTCTTAAGAAAAAAACTTAAGCCCATAACTCCGGTGCGGGGGGAATGCATACGGATACAGCTGAGAAAACTACATTTGATTTTGTTTTCAGCCATAGTTATGTCTTTTAGCGACAGAACGGTAGAGCGAGAGGGTTGTACGTCAGAACAATGTAGGTAAATGCATCATATGCCTTTGCATTTGTTAGCACGCATGTTTTTACCGGGAATATGCATTTACAACGCATACAGATACCACGCCTTGTTTTTAGATTTTAAAACAATGTATTTGTGGGAGGAGACCCCCCACAACCCCAACTTACCTGAAATGCATGGTATTGGCATGCGTTGTAAATGCATGTTTGCGGTAAAAACATGTGCGCTTGTGAAATCCTAAAATCTGAAGCTCTTGTTTTAGAATCTGAATCTCTCGTTTTTGAATTAAGCTGTGCTTTATCCATGCTCACCTTTGACCTGTTTTTCAGCCTGGCTCTATCCTTGTCATCACAACTGCATAAACATTAGGTAACAAATCCAAATGGAGACATTGTAGGCTGTGTTAACATGCAGAGTCAGTTTGCTCAAAGGTTTTTAAGCAATAGTTAATCCTTAAAGTCTACTCAGACTAGCACATTTTGTTGTTCAGTCTTAAAACGTAGAAATTGCACGAGACACCGAGGCTGTCAGATTCTTGCCTTAGCTCATTTGTGTGTTCTTCTCAAAGTTCTATTTACCTCTGGGCGTTCCTTGTTTGTGATCTTCCCTATAAAAACCCATGTAGCCATTGTTCAAGTGTGTTCTATCCTTGGGTATCTTGATGGTACTTGTCGGATGGAAACCCATTCATGAATGATTGAATAAACTATCCATGGTTTTTCTTTGCTCTCCTGTCGATTCTTCCTTACTTGATAAGAACCCGTGGCGAAGTGATGATCCCTGCACCAGCAGGTTATTAATTAATCTGCTCCACCAATTGGCGCCCGAACGCTGGGCCCCATCAAAGGCTTGCAGTCGGACCAGGGGGAGGAGATCAGGTCAGTAAGACGAACTTCGCTGAGGAGCGCACCACCTGATGAGATTAGTGTTGCTCGTGGGCCAAGGTGATTTTTCAGCTCTCCGACTCCAATCTTCCTGGCGGCTGCTGGCCTAGACTGGGACCTTCGGACGGTCATTTTTGAATCAGGGAGGATCGACAGGTGGGAGGCGAAGACTACGCATGACGTAAATCTGTATTGAACCGGTTCATTTGTTCATTTGGTTAGGATATGTTTGGTATTTTCTTGACTTGATATTCGTCTTGACTTGGTATTTGTTTGGTAATCCGTTCGGAATTGGTATTCTGTTCGGAATCTGTTTGGAATTTTGAAACCTAGGATCTGTTTGGTATTTTGAAGCTTAGACTCTGTTTTGGAACTTGCAATTTGTTTTTGCTAACATTTTTTTCTTACAGGTAATGTGAGAATATTTTTTATTTCTCTCTGTTTATAAGTTTTTTTAAATCTTTTATAACATGCCTGTGATTAGAGCTCTTTGGAAGTTTTGTTGTTGCTACTGCAATAAGCAGAGCATTTTGGACGCAAGTTAGCCGGCGCCACCAGAAGGTACGCCGAATTTTGAGATGTAAATCAAATATGGTATTTGTCCCATCATGTATAATGCATTGTGGAACAAATATAAAAAAGGAGGATCCCCAGTTAGAATGGCCTTTAGAGGGAACCATGGACCCTCAATAACTTGAGTATTTAGAGAAACAATTGTTTTTTAAGAAAGTTAGGCCAGCTATGTTTGACAGTTTGCGTATGTGGAGGAAAGAAGTGAAGGAGCGGCAGCTCAAAGCAGGGAAGGTAAAAGGAAACAGGAAAGGAAGACAGAGTATCAGAAGTATAAAGAATTGAAGGATAAGGAAGTTCAGGAAAAAAAGGAATGTTTAGATAGAGAGCATAGATTATTAATATCTAAAGAATATATAGTTAGACCAACAGTAGCAGTAGAGGTCCACCAAGATGTGGACTCAGATATTGATGGATTGTTGATACAACGACCCCCGCCCCCATATGTAACCTTAAAACCTCTTCCCCCTGGACCCCTAAATATCGCTCCCCTTATACACCCAGCTCCCCCTCCTTTGCCCGCGGTTGTCCAGCTCCCTATTTTCCAACTAGTACCGGTACATTCCTTACCCCCTCCAACCCAGGCTACTGCACACCCATCCCAAGCCTCTGCGCCTCCACCTCAGGCCACTGCATTTGAAATGACTAATGATTCTGTGCTTCCTGCTTCTGTCCAGACCCCTCGAGTTCTTCGCTCTACTGTACCTCAGATTCGTCAGGACGCGATAAGATTGATGGTATTAAATTGGTTGAGTAATCTAGAAATGGAGGTAGGGGAAATGATAGATCAAATACAGGATTTCTCTGAGGGTGAGCTTCTTTGTCTTATAAATAAGCTTTCTCATCAATTTATGGTTCAATGGGAGATGATTACAGGACAGAATGGCCCAGATGATGTTAGAGCTATTAATCGACAATGTCAGATAGGGGCCTTCTCTGTAAGTAGAGTTAATTCTGCCAAAGCAACAATAATTGGATTCCGGAATGAACTCTCTTCCCCTCCCCGAATAAGATCTATGGCAGAAGCTGCGCCACAGTTCATTCCTGAAAGAGGGAATGCAGATAATGATGACCCTAATGGTCCCAATGCTAGAGGCCATTTTTTAGGTCTCGCCTGAGCCAGCGCATGCGTTGCTCTGCGAGATATTTAGTAGGTGGGTTTTGAAAGGGCTACCCACATTTTTGTGCTGGCTACAAGCGTGAGTGCATGATGGCGTGCACGCGCACAGCTGCTACGCCGCATTCCTCCCTCCCTTCTCGTCCAGCCATCTCCTTTTCCTGTGCCAGCCTTCAGCACCATCTCCGCCCCTCCCCCCGCTGCTGCGCGCCCATCCCTAGCGTGCTTTAGCGCGTCATCGCGATCACTTTCGCTTTCAGAGTGATCGCGATGACTTTTGCTTTTACGGTGGCGCGGCGTTACTTTTACTGCCGCGCTGCCAATGCTTGTTGGACTCTGCCACTCGCTTCGCCAATCACCCCATCCTGTCTTCAGCCCAACTCTGACATTACTGCTCACCACTAATATGTAATCCCCCAACTCTCCTCCGACCCCCTCTACCCTTAACCCCTCTGTGACCTTTGTCCCCCGCATCCCTAATCACCTCCAACTTTCCTGCACCAGTCCTCCTGCCTGGCACCCCCATTCCTGGCACACCCCGCTTCTGACCGTCACTGTACCCTATCAACCTGCTGCCCCCACTTCCGCTCTGTCACTACACCCCATCAACCCGCTGCCCCCCACTTCTGCTCTGCCTGTCACTGTACCCTATCAACCCGCTGCCCCCACTTCCGCTCTCCGTCACTGTACCCCTACCATCAGCCCGCTGTCCCCACTCCCGCTCTGCCCGTCACCGCCCTCTCTCACCCGTGCACCTCTATTTAGGCTGTCACACTACTGTTTTAACCCACCAACTTGCCTGTATGCTACCTGCCCCCACTTCCCCCACTCTTTTACCTTAATTCTGCATGCCCCCCAAACTCTACATGGACCGTAACCCTGGCTTCTCCCAACTCTGTCTCTGACACTACTCATCCACCCTACTGCCCTTCAACCCGAATTTGTCACACTACGCTTCCTTCCTTCCACCCGCTGCACTCACTCACATTCCGTCACACTCCTCTTCAACTCCACTGCCCTCCACCCCTATTGCCACACAACTCTTCCCTCCACTACCCTTCACCCTCATTCTGTAACACAACTCTTCCACTTCGCTGTCCCTCACCCCACTGCCCTTCACCCCATTCATTCTCTGACACTTCTCTTGCACCCCACTGCCAGCACATCTATTTCCCACAGATTATTACTTCATGCATCCTGTGTCCACTGCAGGTTTTCTCCCTCTCCTAGATGTTAACCCCCCCGCTGCCTGCCCAGCACCCACACCAGGTCTCTCCCACCGCTCCATGCCCCCTCTCCCCCCTCTCCACACCCCCCACGGGGACCGCCTCACCCCACCTTTGGTTTGTTCAGTTCTCCAATAAACGTGATTTCAATGCGGCTCCCTCCCGCCCCCTTCCATCTCCCGTGCACCCCCTCCCTCCATCTCCCCACCACTCTTCTCTCGTTGACTCCCACGCGCTCCCTTTTCTCCAATTCTATCTTCCTCACTTCTGGCTTCCTGTTTCTTGACGCATCCTCTTCTGTCCCGCCCCCACAGTCTGTGCTACCCCAGCCTCACAGGCCTTCCTCGCTTCCTTCTCCCAGTCTCTTCTCACATTCTTCTCATCCTCTTAGCCCTCTCTCTCCCTCCTCCACCCATTTCATGCAGAACTAGCAAGTGCCCACACCTCCACCATGTGTGACGCCTCCACCCACTCCGGCTTTCCCTTTACAGCATTCGTGAGTCCATAATGTGGTAGGAAAAGCGAAACTACAAGTCCCAGAATACAATGCACTGCCGCCTGAAAGACAGGACTGGCTGAGTGTCACACATGACATGGGCGATGTGCCACCCTTGCATTTACTTCGCTCCCTTGGGAGCCCTCGCTTTCGCTATACCTCCTCTCTAATAACATCACCTTCTTTCCTACATCTCACATTCTCTTTTCTGATGTTTCAGTTCTCTTCTCTTCCTGCACTCTCTCCTTCTTAGATGACCCCCCTCTCCAGCTGTTCCATCCTTTCTCTCCCCATGCCCATCCTCTCCTCATTTCATCCATACAACGTTTTCCTCCCCCTTTCTCTGCTCCATCCTTCACTTCTCTCTCTGGGGTACCTCCACTCACAGTTTCGTTTCAATTCACCTCCTTGTTTCCCTCTCTCCTCTTATTCATTTTACACTGTCCCTCACACATGTTACATGGCATAACCAATAGGTCTCGCCTTTGGGACCTTATAAGTGTTTAGCCATGCAACAGTTGCATAACTAAATACTTATAAGGTCCCAAAAGCGAGACCTATTGGCTATGCCAATACCTGTTATACAATTGGATATATACGCCCTGGAAAAGGATGGATGTACTTACTTTAAAAGCTTCCTTACCAGACATAAGGAAACATCCTAGGGGATTTTATGAGGATGTACAGGCAGCCATTGATTCCTGTATCATGACCTTAGCAGATATTGATATGTTTTTTTGGTATGATCCTGCCACCAGATATGTGGCGACTTACCCGGAAACAGGATCATGCTGATGATTTGGGAGGAGATTGGGCTGCCATAATAACAGCTGATAGGATAGGGAACCTGGTCAGAAACCTGGTAAGCTTATACTGGATCTTTCTGGTAACATACTTACTTATAAAAAAAACTATGGTTCCAGCTAGGAAAACAGATTGGGCACTCCTTACTGCTTGTAAACAGAAAAAGGGAGAGGCCGTCCCTGATTTCTTTACTCGCTTTGAGGAAGTTTCCTCTAATGTATGTAATAGCCCTATTCTTCCTGTCCTTTAAAGGGGGGATGGAATACAGGATGAAAGTTTATCAATTTGTGATTGATTTGAGAGAAAAGTAACAAGATAGTAGTCACTCAATATCTTGTTGTTTCTCAGGTAAAGTTAATACACCTGTTGGATATTCTGGCATCCCCGTTCAAAGCCCTATTTCACACCAACTGAATGTTAGTACAAGGGTCTCCAACATTTTCTGTAACAAAAGTTACTAGTAATGTAAAATGAGCACCGCATCCAAGAGTATCAGCAGTGATCACATTGGTGAATTAGGTAGGGTTTTCAGCAGAAAAGAAAAAAAAAGAAAAAAAAAGAGGCTTTGACAATTTGAACTGAAATATTACTTGGGTACTAGATACAAACAATAGCTGCAATACTCCCTTGCCCCAAAATATAATTATGAGTAATAAAATGTCTCCAACTGAAATAATAGCTTTAAACACATTTTCAAAATGTCACCTATTTTCTCTGTATGCATCAGTTTATGAGTTGTGAAAATACAAAAGAAATGTTGTCATGAATGCCTGAGGTTTATTTTTTAAAATACAGGTTGGACCGTACACTGGTGAGCTGCTGGAAGTTTATAAGCTACTCATTGGAGACATAGCAATACAGTAGAAGGTTTGAAACAAGTTACAGTGAAATTATTGTATCACTAAGCCTTCTTGGGACAAAGTATCTTTTTTCCAATTACAGTATTGTCAACAGAAGGTTACCTATTTAGGTCTCCTCCAGTCGAAGGGGGTGAGACGCTACACCAACATAGGATATAACTGGTGCAGAATTTGCAGAAACCACTGACAATCTAATATCTGTGCGTTTATTACCAAATTTTTCACTAATTAGAAAACCCTTGCTTGCTTTAACATTAACGCACGTAGGCATGCTGCTTCCTTGGACTAATCAGTGTGAAGCTGTCTTTTTGTATTTGAAAAAATGCTGTATGTAATGCTCCTGCTTCAGGTAAGACCTGATTATTACAAATTTTTGCACGTAAAAGATGGCTGCAGTTTGGCACGGTCCCATGTAGGAAGGAATAGGTCATGTGCATATTTCTCCTCCACAATGGATCCCACTGCGAAAAAGCAATCTGAAATGTATATTTAAGGTCACAATTTGACAGTTATGGTACCACATTTAGTGGATATAAAACATTTTAAAAAAAGACCCAGCACCTGACCAGTGCAATATTAACAGGGTATGAGTTGACACTTTTTGCTCCAAAACATCACTCTGAAATGATGTAACATTTTTAATCCAGCCACTATAGTACCCCTTTCTGAGTCCCAACAAGAAGAGAAGCATGATTGCATATTTATTACTGAGAAGGAGACTAAGGGACGGGTAGACCTGACAGATACCCCTATATCTGACCCACCAGGGGAACTGTCCGTGGATGGTGCATGTTACAAACTACCTGATGGCTCTAGTACAGCGGCCTATATAGTTACTCCCTTGAAATCTGTGGTTGAGTTATGTAAAATACAACAAAGGTCAGAGCAATCTGTGGAGTGGACAGCTTTGACTAGAGCTTGTGAATTAAGTAAAGATTTGACTGTAAATATCAATATATAAACCTTTGGAGTTGCTCCCTCATTCGGATGACTATGCATAGTGATAAGCTACAGTATGGGGAATGAATAGTAAAGATACTGGATACCTTGATGTTAACAAAAAAAAAAGTTGCTATTGTTAAATATTTTGTTCACAAGAAAATTATAGATGAGGTAATACAGGGAAATACTTTTGCCAATGAACCAGTTAAACAAACACCCTATTTAGAGTATAGTTTAATGTATATTCTAGGGACAGTTAGATGGACACCAGAAGTAACTAGGTTTGATCAGACTCTAGATTTCATTAGGGAAGTACAGGAAGAAGCTACGGAGGAACAGAAGGAACAGTGTAAAAGATATGGGTGCCAGGATGCGACAGGATGCTGGATAGATCTGTCAGGAAAGCAAAGATGAATGCTTCCAAATTGTTATGCGAATGTTATTGTTACCATGCCCCACAGTTCAGCCCATATCAGTGCTAAAGGACTAGTGGCCACGTCAGATCATGTATGGTTCAATAATCTGATTCCCAGGGTGGCAGAGTTCTATGTCAAGAGGTGCATGATGTGCCATACTTATAGCACAGGAAAAGGTACCCCGTTTCAACAGGATATTTTGCACCCCCTGTTCTTCCCTTTGAAGGTCTTGCAACCAGTTGAGATGGTATGGGGAGGCCAGCAAATGTATAGGGTGTGCCAAGATCAAGGACAATCTGACATTGAATTTACCATTCTTGTTGATTACTGTGTTGACTAAAAGATCCACATTTGATCCATTCACAGGTGAAGGCCAGTCTCTCTCCCAGTCTTAAAGTTCCAGGTCACAAGCTGAGGCCTAGAGACTGTGTCTTTACCCAACAATTTCAGAGAAGTCCAGCCTTGAGCCATGCTAGAAGGGTCCTGTGCAAGTTCTCTACGTCACCCAGACTGCTGTTAAGCGCACAGGGCACAGACACCAGATCCATGCCAGTGATGTGTAGAAAGCAAGCGCCACTCCCTTTGCCATATGATCAGTGGATAACAAGAGGAATACCTGAACATGATCAGATCTCTCAACAAGTGCCTTTTGGAAATAGTTATCTTTTGAAACATGGTGAAATGATGTCATTGGAATAATAACTTGCTGCTATCATGCCTGACCCAGATGAACAGATTCTGTTTGAACATCCTGACATTGTTCAGCCCTGATACAAAGTGTGGCCAAGAGCCAAAAGAACTATAGACTTTGATTGAAGAAACTATCTCTGGAGAGATGGCAACTCATGCCGGTGGTCAAGACCGCCAACGTCTGCACTAGTACATAAGCTTGCAAGTGAGGCTTTGAAGCAAAAGACACTTGGTTCTTAATGCTGTTTGATAGTGTAATGAGGGAATTTTAGGAGAATTGAGTTTACATTGCTCTGTTTCTGGATGATCGTTACGCTACTCTTTGTTACCTTGGCAATCAAACAACAAATACTACAGTAAGAGGAAGAAAGGTTAAGAAACATACAGGTTGGATATAAAAGATCAGTATAGGGAATAATATTAGGTGTTCTTCTGAAATAGGTATTGGTATATAGATTAGGTTGAAATGAGTAGAGTTGTCGATTTGCTTAGGGTTGGAAATTATTAATGAGAATAGTAATTTTAGGAAATAACCCCTGAAAATAAACCATTGAAAATATCATCCCTCCTTTCATAATGACAGCGATCATATTGTCATAATTTCCTTGAACGCATCACTAATTCTAAAACGACTGATCCATTCTTAATTGATTTGCTCTCTACAACTACAAACATGATTATTGGTAAACTATATTTTGCACCATAGTCTTTTTTCGTAACAATGATTATCTTTGCCAACCAATTTGCCAACCATAATGAAGGAATGAGAGTCTCTTCTCAGTTTCTAAACTCAAACATGTAAATACGATCGATACGCGGCCCCGCGTTAACCGGGACACCGCGATCAGAGTCAGCACAAGCAATGCGTGATGAAGAACCGGTAAGCCCTTGTTACTCGCTACCACGAGACAGGAGACTAATGCGGTAAGAGCACCCAACTAAATAACATTTAACCCCACAGGAACAGGTTTCTTGATCTCTGATGTCCCGAGGAAGCAAAAACAAGACATTGGGAAAGGTAATAGAGACTAAAAATTATTATACTCATATCAATTTGAGAATGATGACCCTTACGAATTAGCGGACAACCTGTATGTTTGTTTGTTTTAGCGGTCAAATGTGCGCGCCTCTCTAATCACGGTAAACATACACTGCTTATTTCATCTTATTAAAGGCTGCATAACACAAACTGGCTAAACATGAGCGCACGATATACATAGAATAAGAAGTAGTGGATAAATGTCGTCTTATTCACTAAATCAGATATGCCCCCACAAGTGCATTCAAACCACCAGAGACGGCACAGCAAACCCACTACTCTTTTATGTTGAACGCGTATGTACTCTCAAACAATGACATAATTAACTCCTATATTGACGTGAACAAAGGATTATCGACACGCACCAGATACCCGTAGTCCGACATCTTAACAAAGCAAGTTAATGTCATACATGTGCTGTTTGATCTTAGATTCCAACAAAAGTAATACCGAAATGTTTCATGTGGTATGTATTGTCTATTTGATTTAATATGACCACATAAGTGCTACCGTAATTAAGACATCTATCGAATTTTATGACTTTCCTCCTCTAATAGCCCACATGCCAGTCTCTCCTTGACTGCTCAGTTGTTTTTAGCGCGCCAATTTCCTTTTTGAATTGCTTAATTGTAAGCACGATAACTAACGAACAACGTTATTACTGTCACAGCCCCATCAATTAGATAGGACAAATGGTCACTATATCACTAATGCTGAAAAGAGGGTAAAATGATTACAAGAAATGCAAATTAATCTCGTTTATATTACAGAGTCAATAACTCTTCAAAGGAACTAACACAAATGTGATCACCTGATCACTTAATAAAAGGCGGCAGAACGGGCCCCCTTTTCACATTTCGGTCCTGACGAAAGCCTCAAGAATGAACGAGAAGGCTGAAACATGTTGACCTTATTCACAGACCTTATTCACTGATGCAATAGACTAGTAACTCTGTCTATCACAACATCATTTTTGTTTTAATTTCCCACTTCACTCGTATTCTCATTAAAATTTTTTGTAGTTTTTGGAGTTGAGTAGGGAATTTTAACCTCACCACTTATGAGCACTTTGCACATCCCTCTCCTTCTTTTGATACCTGGACGCTACTGTAATATCAGTTGGTCTACCTCCAGGTGGAGGACAGCATACTAACAAAAGAGACCCAATGAAGATGCTGTGATAGTACACGAAGGTGGAGAATCAAGATACACCGCCCCCGACCTGTGTACTCATATGAGGGTTTTCTTACACAGTTTCCTAAAATCTTAGACCCTGATACCACAGGACAAGTGATCCATTCTCCCAGAACTTGATTTTTTGTATTACCATTGGAAGCCGGATGGATCACTGCTTCTCATTCCCTCCCCATTGATATTTACATAGTAATTTTAGGAGCCATCTTTTTAACTTGCTGCTGCTGCATTCAATGTGCCCCTACGATATGCACCACTTGTATAAATACTTGCAATAGTATTAAACCTTCCCCAGTCGATGTTCATGAACTAAATACAGAAATGATGGTACAACTTGAAACTGATGAAATAATGAAAATCAATGTATAAATTAATACATGTACCTTCCAAAATGGATTCAGCACAGCTGAAAAGGAATGACTGTGAAATCCTAAAATCTGAAGCTCTTGTTTTAGAATATGAATCTCTCGTTTTTGAATTAAGCTGTGCTTTATCCATGCTCACCTTTGACCTGTTTTTCAGCCTGGCTCTATCCTTGTCATCACAACTGTATAAACATTAAGTAACAAATCCAAATCGAGACATTGTAGGCTGAGTAAACATGCAGAGTCAGCTTGCTCAAAGGTTTTCAGGCAATAGTTAATCCTTAAGTAAAGTCTACTCAGAATAGCACATTTTGTTGCTCAGCCTTAAAACGTAGAAATTGCTCAAGACACCGAGGCTGTCAGATTCTTGTCTTAGCTCATTTGTGTGTTCTTTCCAAAGCTCTATTTACGTCTGGGCGTTCCTTGTTAGTGATCTTCCCTATAAAAACCCATGTAGCCATTGTTCAAGAGTGTTCTATCCTTGGGTATCTTGATGGTACTTGTCGGATGGAAACCCATTCATGAATGATTGAATAAACTATCCATGGTTTGACTTTGCTCTCCTGTCGATTCCTCCTTACTTGATAAGAACCCGTGGCGAAGTGGTGATCCCTGCACCAGCTGGTTATTAATTAATCTGCTCCACGCGCTAACAAATGCGTGATAAAGGCACAACAAGGTAAAAACCTCGTTGTAAAGGCTATTTCCCCAGCGAGAGCAGAGGGCAGAGGGATACTGCTTGTGGTACTAGTGACAAGTTTTAATAAGTACTTCACTTTACCTTGCACAAAAGATTCCAAGGAAAACAGGGCCTGCTACCTAGATGCAATTATAGGTAACCATACAGGGTCTTTACCAGCTCAGAACATGGATTTAAGTCTTTTACATTTAGGAAAAGGTTAGCCACAGCACTCTTGACCCTATAATTGCCAAAAAAGCAGCAGACTTGGCTTGGTGCCAAGGGAAGCGGCTAAGCAGGCGTACTGATGCAGGACATCCCTATTGTCCTATACCTTCAACCATTTCATTACCTCAGTTAGTATCCCTTCACACTGAATGTCTGGATGGCCTGGGATTTTCATCTGCTCATCACCTACAATGGTTGACTTTATTTAGGAGAGGACTTGGGAGCAGACAGCAAAGGGGCAAGTAACATATGCAGTAGGACAGACTGCACTGGTATTACACATCCCTAAGAGGACAGGGCCCTTTGCTGTGACTAAGCAGATTTATGTGCACATTTTTTCACTGTTACTTTAATTAAGGGTCAATTTATTTATTGAAGTCCAGATCGAGACATTCTGACAGGTAGAAGTCTAATGCAATTCTTTCTGAACTGTGGACTGAAAAGTTTTTGTCAATTATGTGAATTGTAGTTTAGGTACTTTTATTATGTACGTTAATCTATGGATCCCATATTTACTCGCCTCAAATCAGGCTTTAGTGCTCTCCGGGAAGTGTATGCGCGGGCGCTTCTCTGCTTCAAGGTGAACACACGTTCCAGGCTGAAGATTAAAACCCCATCTGTTTGCACTTCTACCTGTTTTTAATGTTTCTGAAGTGATTCATTCTACTTCTCGGCCTGTCTTCCTCTGGATATTAAAGATGTCTCAAGTTACAAGGACTGTGCAGCCCAGGCACCTGGCAGGCAGGGATGTCTGAGCAAAGAGGAAAGGCACCAGAGGACATGAATATTTCAGCACCTGGATATTGGTGAACATCACTCACTGCTTCCTTTTCATTAAGCTGAGTTGATCAATCAGCAACCTTATCCTGACCCTCTAATTCCAGCTCAGAAGGAGGTTAGGAAATAGACATCTGCAAAAAAACCAAACACACAACTCTCTTTCTCTCTTCCAAATCGTCTAACTCTAACCCGAGAGGAAAGTCTTTTTGGAGTATTCTACCCTTTCTCCTCGTATAAACTCAATTTTAGAAACCAAAGACCACGTTTAGATCAAGGTTTATGGCTCCATTCAGCAATTGGGAAAACAATAAAGAAATGATGTAAGTGGCAGCAGAGCAGTGTCATGCTCTCTTCATCTGAATCCAAACACACAGTTGCCAATACTGGAGAGTGAGAGTAAGGTGCAACTTTTTAGTGCAAATATTATAATCCATATTGCCTCCTTGCAATTCAGATCCACCATCACATCCCTGTCGCCCAGTACTTTTGTAAACTATGGCATCGGCAATATGGGCTCCCCCTTATGATTTTATTGAATACATCTCTGATACAGGCTATAGTTTGGAAACCATTTAAAAATTCTGTTGTCATTCCACTGTTAAAGAGAAAAGGCAATTATCCAACTGTCCTAAACCCTGACAGCAATCTTAGAAGCCCATCAAAAATAAAGGTATCCGCCTATAAAAAATACTGAGAGGTCTGGGAAAAGGGGGGAGAAAACCAATAATATAAAACATGTTCCCACTTGACTTGAATGTCTTCTCAGATGCCTAACTAGTGCTGTTGGTTCTGTTCCCCAAATAAAATTGTGCTACATATGCTAAATCTTTTTACAGACCATGTTTATTCATTTTTCTTATATTTTGTCATATTCATTGATCTCAGTATACACGTCACATCATCTCAACGGCTAAAAATCAAAACTGTTTTTCCGTTGTTGTTTGCTCTATGTATGTGTAGAATGCTGGATCAGAGTATTAATGTAGTGCATGGTAGGTAGAGATTTTGATGTGTGTAAGAGTGAGTGGATTGTTGTGAAGGGGGGGTTCTTTCCGATTTTGTCCGATTTGTTTTTTTTAAAAATAGACTAAATATGTTCCTTTATGTGAAAGACAGATTTGTGTCACAGTACATGGAAGGAGTTGTTAAAATGTACTTGTAAAACTGTTTTATGAGATGTGTATACTGAAAAATGAATATGACAAAATATAAGAAACGATGTGCAGACAAGCCTCCTATGGCTGACATATGTGAATCAACTATTGATTAATTTCCCCAATTCCAATTCATCTACTCTTTAGCATCAATAAACTTTTGGGGAACTTGCGCTCTAGCAAGAATAATCAACATAACATAAATTAACAAGCCCCAAAAATTATTGGTAGCCATGAAGTTTTCAAGAGTTGCCTAAAGCAAAGATGAACTGGTTCAGCTCCAATAGGGTCTGATAGAAGAATTCAGGATTCTACCTCTGGTTAGAGAAGTATATGACTTGTAAAGCACCATCAGCGGTTAGAAAGGTTTTGGAAGATAATCAAAGTGAATGAAGGGAGACAGGACCAAATTTGTTTAGGGTGTTGAAGATAAACACCATATTGGATGGGTCTGTAACATTTTTCCCTTTGATGTGCCTCTGAAGAATTAGATTTTAAAGGCACAGGGGCCGATTCACAAAGGTAAACGTACATGTGAGTAAACCTATACATATAAATTTGCTCGTACACTTTTGAGTCATTTTACTACTTTCTGCTAAGCACCATTTCTGAGTGTAAAGTGTAGTCTTACATGACCCCACCCTCCCTAAAATAGGGGTGGAGTCAATTAAAACATCAAATACGACCTTAAATCATGGCAGAGATCACCATATGGTAAAGCATATGTAAAAGTTTATTCAACTTTTTTTTAAGTTGATAAAATATTTTTAAGTGAAATATTATTTATTTGTATATATTTATTTTAAATGTAGAATATAATAAAATGTTGCTGCATTACTAAATAAATGTTTCATTATTTTAAATATGTTACATTTAAAATAAAAAAATATTTTTATAAAGGTTAATTAGAAAAATAAGTTTAAAAATCTTATGTATTTAAAATTATTAAAAAATGATGTATAGCATTAACTGTAATTTCATTATTTAATACATATTATTGTTACATTAGTCTTTACATTTAAAAAGGCTAATAAAATATTTTGTAATAAATGAATAATGATGTTTTATTGTTAGAGTTTGACATTAAATAACATTTTATTATATTTGTAAACAGTGAGTGTGCGTGTGTGTATATACAATACATGATGATTGGTTTTAGTGCCTACCTCCATTATGTTTTTTCTGGGGTGATGTGGCAGTATCTATGAGTGGCCATGAGTGGTGTTGGACTTACTCCAGCTCTGAGCTTGAGTACATTTATGAGTGTTTTGGGTCCTTTCCGGTGATAGTAACTATAGAAGGGCAGTTTATGAATAGGAACGGGTTTGCTCTTTTGTGGGTGGGTGCATGTCCCTCTCTAAACTCCTCCCTAACCCAAACTAACCCCACCTTAGTCCAATTTTAACCATTCCCCTTTAGTAGTAAGTATTCTCATTTTCCACACTGCCCTCTGTCCCTGTCACATTTACTAATAAAACATATGCTTATGTGTGTGGAGACTCCGAAGTCAGGGCAAAGATCTCTGCCCAGATGAGATAGGAGAGTCCGAGGCATAAACCTCTGCAGGTAGGTATTTGAATAGCATTTGGTAGTACGCAAGTACGACTACTGTAGTACTACTAAATAAACTACAAAATATAGTTTGTGAATAGGCCTCACAGACTGTCTAAAAATTACTAGAGTTTTCCATTACAGTTGAGAAATATGGCTGAGATACTGATTGCCACCTCATATTGGGGTTGTGTCAGCCTACTTACCAGACAATAATAATTTTGTGAGGTTTATGTCGAGGGTCAGAATCCAAAAAAAAGTTGTTTTGTGTGCACATGTAGTGGGTATTTGATACATTGCTCGTGATCCTGGTGACTGGTTACCTTATGGGTTTTGGTTTATCAGCCCACAAGTTGAAGTCACCTTTGCTGAGAAGGAGATTTTTTCGTAGGTAATACCTACATATGAGGAGGTCTAGGAAGTATTTTTCCAATCTTTTTGTGGTTGTGGTACAAGATACATAAATATTATAGGGAAAGTGGTGTGAAGTGTTTAATGGCTCCACATGAGAGAATTTGTGGTGATTTATTGATCTGTGCTAGGACGTCCCCCTGGATCTGCGTCTGGAGTGTGAAGTGTGAGCTTGGGGCATGGAAAAAGAGGCACCATTTGTATCAAACACTCATATTTACGCAAACAGTCAAGTGTGCAGAGTTACACACGGTTGTTGTCAGTGACATAAGCAGAGGCTAATCAAGTACTAGTCCACAAGAGGAAGTCTGCTGTGTTTTCTTCTGATAAAGGCAGGGTCACTTTTTAAGGGAATAATTTCTACTTGTCAGAAACATTCCCTTCTCACTTATTCCGTCTATTATTGGCTCTAGCAGAGCAGCCTGGTCCCTTTCAGCATCTTTAAGTATAGCAGATGTATTTCTATAGGAATTTACATTACAAACTCTTGGATTCTAGGCTCGGATGCATCAGGTTTCCGCGATGAAAGGTTCTGCACAATGCTTGGCACAGTGAGCTCCTTCCCTTGTTAATGGCTCTCTTGAGGGCGGCCATGTGCCACGCGTGCTCTCATGGGAATGGGTTCACCTCCTTTAAACAAAGGATCGTTTGATCCTGCAAATGTGTGCATGATGAGACCAACTATAAATCAGCATTTACAATCAAAATAATCTAATAGAAGTCATCTATCAGTTAATATGGAGCTGACTCTCCAAACAATTAGTACGTCTAGGGGTTGCCATATTTTCACAATGCAGTCATTTTTGTATATTTGCTATCATTTGCTAAAGTAAACAAAAATCTTTGAAAACTGGGCATCCTCCTACTCCCGTCATTTTATTGGTAAAGGAAACAAAGTAAAATATTTGGCATTGTCGAAGAGAAAAAGGTTACCCAACAACATTTTAAAATGGCGGAGGTGGTCTTGGGAGATTTTACTATCTAGTTTCACACTAGATCCATTTTGTATTCACTGCAAATGTTTGTGAATGCCCTCAGCAGAGGTGAGCCAGCCTATAGAGGGTCGTGTAAGACAATAGCAGGAGGAGCCACAGATGCTCGCCCCCTCCCCTACTCAGTTTTGTAAACAATCAGCATCTTGCACATTGATAGAAAGCTGCCATGATTCAGTATGGCTGTGAATAAATTCGAAAAAGTGTGTTTTACTCTTAAAACTGAACTTGTAGCTTTAATTAAACAGCTCATGAGAACAAGCTTCGTGCCCTGGCTATGACCTTAAAATGTCTTCTTGAATTTATTTTAATGCCTGTATGGAGAGATGGGGATTCTGCTGCAATAGTTAATAAGATGCGAAGTCAGAGAGAGCCAGGCTCAGTAACATGGAAATGAATGCTCTGATTTCTCTACATTTAAGTGTGTGCTTAGAGGGACAACACCGATGCATTCATTAATTGTTTGACGGAAACTTTTATGCTCATTTTGAAGATAATGGTTTGCAGTTGAATCATACACAGCTTACATAACTACTTCTCAAAGATTATATAGTGACAATTGTGGGTTGTGTGATGTGCATAGTTTAACAATACAGAAATCAAAGCATTCTACGTTCCTGTAAATCTAGAGAAATAACTCCTGTGGTGGCACCTTAGACTGTGTGACCTGAAACCCCGGGCAGCAATCGCGAATTCCCCAGTAGGCCAAATTGTGTGATCCTGGACAAACTATTTTCACTGCACATCAATGTCCTTAACTGCTAAATTTAAAGCAACTAGAAGGACCTCCTCCCAATGTAAACCCTGAACAAAAAATGAAATTTACATATGTTTAACAGAGTGTAGCAAATTAAATTATAAACACGAATGTGAAAAGATGTTGAACATTTGTTTTGTAATTTTAAGCAGTCAACATATTTTGACACGCCATCTACTGTGTGATGTACTTGCTAGTTCCTTCGCTGGCGAATCAGAATTCTGTCTGGGCTACGCCTTGGCTCTCGCTGTGAATTTGGTGATCGATCCAGGTCTACCTCAAAGTTCTAGCTGAGTAGGTGTTCCCAACAGCCAACATTCATTGGGAAGATACATGTACCCATTTCACTTCCTAAATTTACCATGGCAGATAATCTGGCCACTTGGAGGATTTTCTACGGTTGTTTCATCTGTGAATGTGAGTGTCAGCAGATGAGGACTCCCCGGATACCGCTTTGCATTCACATTGACGAGCTTTTGCGAACTAGTAAAACTCAGGTGCACACGCGGTTCTGTGAGCCTATGCTTGTGGCCTGTCCAGTCCATGGAAATGGTGTTGGTGCAAGAAGAGGGATAACACTCTCAGATTTACCGACACAGTCATTCTGCGCTGGACATCCCAAAGATTTTTAGTGTCGTTCAACTCACTTTGAGTCTTTGTGCACAACTGCTGGGTGAGGTAATATGGCAACTGTTGCACAGAACAGTTTGATGCTTTTCTGGAAAATATATTATCAATAGCATATACTGGAAGTTCTATTGTCCTGCTGACAGACTCTTACTTTTAGAAGTGCATTTTGTTTAGTCCTTTCAGTTCATTCACTCTCACATAAAGGTGTAGTCCTAGACTGTCAGCAATTGACAAAACATGCAATCCTACCCTCAATGTTTTTCCATTTACATTTTTACAGTTTGATTTCCCCCCCGCATATTCCGTGCCTCACTTAACGCCACACCCTATGCAAGTGCTTAATTCGCGTATATGGACGCTCCACCCCTTGTTCCATGTAAGCAGTGTTTTTGGAAGCCTTCAGCCGATGAAGATGTCCAGAAGGGATACAAATGTTAGGTTTCATTAGACATGCACGATCCTGCCTCCTCTTTCTCTGCCGGGTCTGGGTGACCAGTGGACTAATGCTTACAATGCAGAAGTCTGTGTTCATGGTCACCTATTCAAATCCTGGTGGGTACATAGCATTTATCCTTCCAAGGTTTTAAAATGAGTGCTACTTGGATGGGTGAAAGTTCTGCAGTGCTAATGAAATAAAAGTAAATGGGAAGTGACGTATGGGATAGAAGAAGACATGGTTACTTATTGGTTGAACAAATTGGTATATTTTTAAAAATGTCTGCAAGGAAGGTCAAAAGGAGATCACGCAAGAGTTAAAACAGAAGCGCAATGTCCATGATTTGCTGGCTGTGCTTGTTTGAGAGACGCTGGAGGGGATAGTTCCTATATTATCATTCTCACACTCACACATTCTCCAAGTCTCCTTTTACTAGCTCATTTCACTCACCTCTCTCTCTACCTCTTTCTCCATATCTGTATTTTCGGCAAGATTTGCGATACACAAACACCACATACATCTCTCTCACCACCTTTTGCCATCTGTCCTCGCTCCTCCTTTTAATCTCCCCACCTCTCGCTCCACCTCCTTTACTATTGCTCTCTCTCGCCCCATTTGCCCCTGAAAGTGAGCCAACTGCATCGTGCACACAGGCGGAAGCAATTGTGCACTTTGTCGGAAGAGTGCACAGTGCAGATAGCCTGAATATTAATTTTTAAGATATGCATCATGTTGAACCAGATGGAAGAAAAGCAGCGTAACGGAATTACAGTTGCAAGCGGATTACTTTTTTCCAGCAAGTAATGTCATTTTTAATCCTACTCCAGCTGGAGATACAAGACTGACTACTCTTTTAGATTTATTCTAAAGTTTGGGACCTCGCCTTCAAAAAAAAGTAAGTGCTACTTGTTGTCATTGCACTTGTAGTGGCACGTTCCTTCTATATTGTAGAGAAGTAAACCTACTGTGGCAGGAGACAGAACACTTTCTCCAGCGCCAAGCACAACAGACAGTGGTGGAAGTTCTGGTGCTTGTGCAGACACACCCAGGGCCGGGGTTTATCCCAAACTTATCGCTGGCTTTCTCTAAATCAGTACAAAATTGCGAATCCCTAAACACAGGGTGGGTCTGTGAAGAGGAAATGCAGCTGTGGGATTAGGTGTGCACGAGTCACTTTAGTCTAGAACCAGATGCTTTCTCCTAGGTGCCAGTATCCCTCCCACATTACTAATGCGGAGTTTAGAAACCAGCCATAATCCAACTGAGTGGGAACGGATCAGGCCGCGAGACCCCAGAGGCCTAACCTAACATTTCACAATCTATGTAGAAAGCGTAGGACATCACCCAACCTGCTGAAAACTGCCTGACCCTGCCCCAGCCCATCTTCGGGAGCATGAATACAATCAGGGGAGGAAACCCCCGTCTGAGGGGACAACCGGGGTGCAATTGTGGCCTTTGAGGGCTGGTTGCTGTGGTTGGGCAAAAGAATTGCCCGTTAATATGAAAACAAATTTAAAATTCCAACAGAGCTGGTGTGTATTTCTAACATCCAAGCTGGGATTAGTCCTTTTAACATCCAATGTAGGATTTGGGTGAAAATGTGGAAGTGAATACTTCTTAACTCATGTGAACCAAGGACTCATCAAGAGGAGCACGTCTGCAAATTGGCTTGCCCGCCTGGGTGACTTCACTGCAACAAGGACCACTGTCTTGTAAGTCACAAGATTAATGTGACTGGAGACTAATGGTTGAAAATGTTTTTAATTCAATACTGATGAGACAACATTCAAGTCCCTTAAAACACGGGACTGGCAAATGGAGGGTATACGTGAAGAGCCATGGAACATTTGTATAATGAGAGGATGTTTAGAAAAGTAAGGTGAGTTCCAGTATGTGCAAACAGCAGACAGGTCAGACCTGCATTACATCACCTGGACACCTGACGTGCTGAATTGAGAACTGAAAAGCAGGATACATGGGTACATGAGAGCAGCTATATCCTATTCCTTAGTGCCCAGTCAGAAGTTGAGTCAACATTCTTGCACGGGCCCCTTGGTGATGGAGCCCAAATAATTTCAATGTTCTTCTGCATCAGTCAGTGAGGGGACAATAGCTGTGTCATTGAACTCCAGGGAGAGGAGCGTGTCCGAGGAAAAATATCAATTTTTAGAAGTAAAAGATTTTCTTTTCCTGTGAGGTTCAGTAGGTTGGAGTGCCAGATGGTGTGGACCATCGGGTTCATCTGTCCCTCCAGATATCACTACAACTTGTAAAGCACTTTACTGCGCTCACAAGGGCCTCTGAAAACATGTCTTAGTCGAAGACTAAATCCTAATATAAGAAGTAGTGTTCCGCAGTGATGCTGCCGTCTCTAGGGGGGAGAACAAGCTTGCGCATGGCTATGCCCAACACAATCCAATCAATAGCAGACACAGCAATATCATTTGCTGAAGAAAGCCTGAGACAACACGGCTCGGACTAGTCAGTTATCTATGTAGGGATTTGGAAACTTTTTAATGACACAATAAGGTAATCACAGAGGCAAATCTTTACTAAAGGCTCTGTGTGCTGAGTACAGGGCACAAGTGAGCACTACTGAGACTGCCTCCTTATAGATTCCATTTGATTTAACATTTATAAAGCACACAAGTGCCCTAGGGTGCCTTGGCAGTAGCATAATCATGAGTCCACCAAAAAACAAAGAAAAAGCACAAAGGGTTATAAGAGAGAACTGAACAGCCAGGTTTCCAACTGCTTGCGGAAATGAACAAAATGAAATAGAATTAAGATGCAGGGGCAGTCTATTCCCGAGATTGCAGGTGAAGTTAACAAAACTCCAAACGCCCGAGCAGTTGTCTTGATTCTAGGAGTGATGACTAAACTTGATGAGTCTGATTGTAGTAATCTTTTCAGGGAGTACCACCTAAATTTACTTTTGAGGTACTCTGGTCCTAATCCATACAGCATTTAGTAAGCCAAAGATAGGGCTTTGACGATCCTTTTCCCAACAGGAAGCCAATGGAGCTCTGCCAGAGCATTTGATGCACGCTTACATTTGGGGCTTTTCTTTAATAATCAGCAGGCTGTATTTTGCAACATTTGGAGCTTGTTTAAAGGTTTTTGTTTAATTCCTAAATAGAGCGAGTTGCAATAATCAAGCCTGGATAAAACCTGGGTGATAACCACTCATTTTGGAAGGTCATGTGGAATAAAGGGAAGCATCTTCCTCAACATTCTTATAATCTGGTCAACAAATGACAACTCAGCATCGAATAACACGCCTACATTTTTTACTGATAGAGAAGGGGGACCAAGTGACTGGGCCACCATGACTGGCTCTAAAATGAAAGATCTTTGCCAGAAAGGCGAACCTCTGTTTTTGGGAGTTCAGCTTTAAGCAACTCCTACTCATCCAACTAACAATGGCTATTAAACGGAATAGCAACCTCCTTCACAGTGCTAGAGATCAACACAACAATCTGGATATCATCAGCATACGCTGCTGTGGCAAAACCAAAAGAATTAATTAACTTGGCCAAAGGGGCCACATAAATGTAAAACAGCGTAGAGGTGAGAGATGACCCCTGGGGGACCCCACAAGGCAGGATAAAAGATTAGATTAAGAACGCTCTAGTTCTGGTACTGCTTTCCTCTCCTTAGTCGGTGGACCTTTGGTAGTTGCATGAGAGGTAAGAGGGAGTAAATAGAAGTTACAAAATCCAATAGTAGTGTAACAAAACTGTCACTCAATAAGACTAGGCCAACTAAAGTAAGTTAAAGAATGTTAATACAATCTCAAAAACAAACTAATATAAATGAGTCTCGGAAGCATATTATAAAAATATAGTATCAAAAGAATGAATCCGACCCTCCTAATAAAGTTCAGTCTAAACAATAAAAACACACCAAAACCTCTGTGGCTGCAATACAAAAGGAGGAAAAAAACTCTAGAGATTTCTTTGCAGAATTTGCTCTTGCTGTCTCGTCATTAGTATTTTCTGATAAATCTAACTAATCCTTCTCTATACTAACTTCAGGGAAACCCTAGTAAGCTATGGGAAGCAAGGAACAGGTGTGAGAGTCAGGGAGACTTTCATAAAATGACCCCAAGCCTACAAAGTATAGCATGAAGCTACACATTGAGAGGAACCAGCCGCGGTCTGTAGTAGGAGTAACTGCAGGGCGGTGACGTGGGGAGGGGGAGGGGCAGGGTGGGGGGTAGTAAACTATGGATTATGGAGGTTTACAGGTAAGTTAACATATAAATTAATAAAACGAATTTCGTCGCGTGCACTGCATCGCATTTGGGGATGCAGTGCACGCAACAAAATTTGTTTTATTAATTTATATGTTAACTTACCTGTAAACCTCCGTAATCCATAGTTTACTACCCCCCACCGTGCCCCTCCCCACGTCACCGCCCTGCAGTTACTCCTACTACCGACCGCGGCTGAGAGGAACCACACCAGAGGTCTGTACCTTGTGACATCCTAAAGGGTTCTGGTTTCTAACAATACAACACCTATTAACACACAAACATTCAAGGTAACCAAGGTCCTTGCTTTTCAGTACATTTCCATCATCCTAGGTAGAGATTCGCAACATTCAGCTCTTCTCCCACACTCTCAATGGGGCACATTTGATTGTCCTTGAGCATCCTTCTACGCTATGGGAACTCGTCTCCCACCTGGTTAACACGTCGTCTTCTTGCCAAGAAATTATTTTGGTACCTTACTATTGCAACAAACAATTTTTGATTCTAACTAACAATCTCTTGTATCTGCACCTGCAGAGGAGAGAACATTTGAACAAAACCACTCTCACATGAAAGTAAAACATTGAAATTCAGAAGCTTAGGGCCTTTGGTTACGCAAAGTTAGCACAGCAGTTGGAGTGCACTCTGACATTTGAATGTGTGTGCATGCACTTTCAAATGAATACATGCATGAAATATTAGGCGGAATAAATCATGGTTACATAAATTAGGTGTTCTATTTAAATCATTCGTAAAATTGTGAGTAAGAGCTACATATCGAATAAAATCTTCAACATTATTATTCACTCATTAAATGACTCTGCTAAGGATTATCATGGAGCATTTCAGTAATACATTTGAAATCCCCCCAAGTTTATTCAAAAGTTAGACCACACGAGATAAAAGAAGTCTCAACCTATGTAAAACAACATAAAAGGTAACATGTACACTCCCCAAGGGCCACCTTTGGATCTCGACCTTCTAAGAATGAAGATATATATATATATATATATATATATATATATATACACACCCACCCCCAGGGGACTCCGTCCCCTTTGTGAGTGTGTGCGTAAATATTTTTTAAGAGCTGGCAGTGGTCACGGGAATGCATCCGCTGCATTTAAAAAAAAAAAAGACATGCTTTATTTAAAAAGCAGTCCCGGACATGTTGGTCTGCTGACCCCAGCAAGCCACCATGCCTGGGAATGCTAGCCATTCCCAATGGGGTCGCAAATTGCGCTTGAATGAATATTGATGAGGCCTGCAATTTGCGACCCCATTGGGAATCGCAAACAGTGTCTGAGACACTGTTGTACATTGCATTTTGTGACTCTCAAATTATGAGTCGCAAAGCAGAAAGCAGACAGTTCTCATGTGAAAGGCACAAACAAAGTCTTGCAAAACAAAGTCATTTAGTAACGTGTGCAAAAGCAGCATCATGGCAGCAGAGCTCATGCTAACTTAGCAATGTCGAGAATGACCCTAACGGCCATATAATATTCTATAATAGAACAACAGATATAGTCCCTCCACTGCTATGTGACGTTTTTAAGCATGTGGCAAAGAATGATGGGCTTCACGCAGTGTGTAACAGAGTAGTCAGATCACTGTTAACCAACCCAACAGGAATCCCTGATTCTATACAAGTTACAGGTCATCTCTCTTCTCAGCTCTGACATAAACATGCTAGCTTCCAGAAGGTTATTCTAATGTCCAAGTGGGTTTTGTCCCTGGTAGGACCTCCAAGAACCATGCGAGGATGTTGCTGCATTTAATTTCGCATACTAGGAAAGACTGAGATGGGAGGGTGAACCATGTTTTAGGCACATAGAAGACCATCCCTTGTGATCCTAAATACTGTAAAGATCAACCACCACTGGAAACAACAGAAACTGCCCTGTATGAAGCCAAGATGTTCGTACTGTGAAAATTAAAGTCAAGAACACCATCACTGCATGATAACTGATACAATGATCCGACGCTCATGGCCTCCTCTTAACGTACCTTATACAAGATCAGTGGTCAGCTACATATTTTTTAAGTGACTTGGGGCATGGACACTCAACTGTTTTTCGGTGCATACAACTTTTTTGCATGGTGACCATCTATCAGTCAGATAATTGGCAAAAATATCCCTTTGTAACTGAAGTTGAACCCTGGACAAGAGCTTTAAGAGTGTAGTGGCTGTGACGTGTTCCTATAGTGCTTTGCTTTGCTTTTGATGGATGTGATTTGCTGATGTAGGGATGATGTACTTTTTTCTATATAGTTTTTGATACTTATCAACCAACATTCTTTTGTGTAACACCTTGGTGTGAAGTGCCATCTCATTTGACGTGTTGGTGTAAGTGTTGGCCAGGGACGTTCTTTTTTATTCTTTATGGTATGTTGGGTTGTACAAACTGGTAAGTTAGACTCGAATGGTAAGAGCTGAAGTGTGAATTACTTACCTTGTGCTGTTTTACACCTGTACTGAGTGTACGTTGAAACTATTATTTATTTGAAAAAAATATATATATTAATAAGAGAAAGAAAAGGTGTCTCTTGTTCTCTTTTACTTAGTAAGTAATGCATAAGGAAGAAAAACATTGAGGATATTCGGCTCAGCATGAAAAACCTATTAAGTGCCAGTGACTGCAGAACTCATTCTGTCAACCAGAATCAAAGACTTCTCTTTAAACAATTCAGTCTATCTTCACTGGGAATACTCACAGATGTAGGGCCTGACCTTGCTTAGGAGAGCCGTCTTCAATTAATGGGAAAGAGAATCACTGGGCTATGCCATTTGCTTGATCACTGTTAGCCTGTGAATAACTTGGTTTCCTGCCCCTTGTTTTTTGTAGCTAAAGGTGGATCTCAAAGTTAATAAAAAAAATAATTCCAGCTGTGTGTGATACTATTTATTGCCATATAGTGCCAAGTTGCTTCTAGGGAAATGTTGAGTGGACACAAACCAGCTAAAACAAATCTCCTTAAACAAGTGCAGTAGGACTGAGTGAGGTTCAGCAGGAATTGTGGTCATTTCATAGAAGCTGCTATTAATAAAGGGCCCAGTACAACCGGTGTTCTTAGTGAAATGTGGGTTCTTAGTGAAATGTAGGAAAGCACAAAGAAAGGTGAAGGGAAAAAAGAATCCCAGATGAAGAAAGCTAAAGTAATGAATTCAGAAAGACAGGGCTGAAAAGGAAGAAGAACTGCGGGCCCCTTACCTGATCAGTATAAATTATCTAAATTACAGTGAAGCGATTAACTGAGGGAGATATGCTGTGGAAATGGAGAGAATGGGCAAGGGAGAATGGAAGAAGACTGCACCCTTTAATACATTTCCAGCCAATGTATAATGAATGTGCAGTTTTCCAGTCTTGTACTTGTAGGCAGTGGCGGCTGCTCTAATTTTGGGGTGGTAGTGCAACGGGAACATGAGGCGGGGAATAATAAATAAACAGGCATTTGCAATGCAATAGGTCTCGCATTGACGAGAGTTTGAGCTATTGACATTGCAAATAACAATGCCCTTTATTTTTGTTTTAATTGTAAAAACATAAATAAATGACATTGTTATTTACAATGCCAGTAGCTTAAACTTGTGTAACTGCGAGACCTATTGCATTGCAAATGCTTGTTTTCATTGGAGTCTAAAGGAGCGTTTTAATCTGTAGCTGTACGTTTATTCTGACCTAATTTTAATTATTCTTGAGCATTTCAGGCTTTTTGTTTCTTTGGCCCCTCATTCTTTTACTCATGCTGCATTTTCACACATGACAACTGCATTTTGCTTTCTTATTAGTTCCAAAGAAGGAGCAACAACAAACGTGTCGGTACGGCAACATAAGAAGAGGGACAGTAACGTCAAAGAGGGAGGCCGACACGAGGGGCGAGAATAAAGGAGAGGACCTGGTTCACTCTGGAGGCCTGAGGTTCAGCAGAGGAGAGGACAAGGGAAGGAACACTAGAGGGTGCGCTGCGATCCAAGGGAGTGGTTGAGACCGGGGAATAGTGGATCGAGCAGATTGCTGAGAGAAATCAGGCACACATTAATGGTGGCGGGGTTGAAATGGATGTTAACAGGGAGACCGTGGGAGAGGAAGATGGTGAAAGGGA
This sequence comes from Triturus cristatus, assembly GCF_964204655.1. NCBI lineage: Eukaryota > Metazoa > Chordata > Amphibia > Caudata > Salamandridae > Triturus > Triturus cristatus. The sequence goes on from NC_140581.1 coordinate 682,803,054, forward strand.
TCGATTGATGAAAGTAAAGTATGAGATCTGTGTAGGGAAAGGAGGGACAGTGCAAGGGGAGAAAGCTATGTTAATACAGGGGGAGAGATGGGGAGAGGCCGCATAAGGGAGGGGGTGTCAGACAGCTAATCCCATGGAGCCCTGGGAGAGAGGAGAAGAGCACAGCATACTAACAGCAGGCCCTGGGGGACTAACAGGTGAGGGAAGAGGAGAGCCATCCACTGTAGGCAGCCAGAGGATGAGACAGTGGAGCCAGGCATCAGGTCACCGACACCCACACAATAAGACAGGGATGGGATGAGGGGAGGACAGAGATCGAAAGAGAGGAAATGGGGCGGCAGCGCAAGGAGTGAAAGATAGCGAGATACAGACAAACAGATAAAATGAGATAGGGGAATACTAGTGTCATGAATAGAGCGAGTCAAGGAGAACTCCACGCCAGGCAATCAACAGCCATGAAAAGAGACAATAGGAGAGCGACAGAAGCAGGGAGGGAGACAAATGGACGTGAAAGGGAGACAATAGACAGGAAGAGCAGAAGAAAGCATTGAGAGAGGCAGTGACAGGAAAGGAGACAGATGGATAGTGGCAGGCAGAGACGGGGGACAAGTAAAGCAGTAGGCAGAGTGTGTTATACAAAGAGACAAAAGATAGCAGGCACAGTCAACAGCCAGGCAAAGACAGGATAGCGGCAAGGAGACAGGCAGGGAAAAGGATCACCAGGGACAGGGAAAAGACAGACCAGAAGGCAGACAGGAAAACATACGGAAAGGGCTGAAGTGGAGCATGGCTGACACTGAAAAGGCATGCAGACGGGGAGAGAGCACAGAGGAAGGCAGGACGTGGGGCAAGAGGAGAACCCAAAAGAGAGGGATAGAAACAAAAAAGGGTAAGAGGCATAAGGAGTAGCCGGTAGAGACCACCAAAGACAGAGGCGGGGTCAAGCGGCAGTCAGGGATAAAGGTGAGTGCAAGTAGAGAGAGATGGTTTTAGGGCAGTGAGTGTTAGAGAGGCATCTAAAGAGGCAGATACGGGAAAAGGTAGACAAAGGCAGATAATGAGCAGAAGGCACGCAGGCTGACAGCAGTCACACAGACCAGTAGAAGGGGAGGAACGGGGGGGGGGGGGCAAGAAAACGCGCCAGGCAGAGAGTGCCTTACAAAGAGACATAGGCCAGCAGGCACAAGTTGGGTCAGACAAAGACCAGAGGGGCAGCCAGACACAGGGAAAGGCGTATGCAGACCAGAAGAGAAGTGGGAAAATTAGAAGGCCAGATCTGGGGCACGACTGATATTCACCACGAGGCAGAAGGAAGGGAGAGAGAAAAACACAGAGACAAGGGAGAGAGAAGGGCAAGGAGACTAGAAGAAAGGCAGAGTGACGCGATAACAAAACGTCAATCCAAGTCATTGAAAGGTACTGCAGTTTGGTACATGCGAGGTGCCCGTGTAATGTAGCCCGGCATGAGTGCTTAAACAGGGCATTTCGTTTTTCCAGAGATACTGTGCTCTAAGTGCCAGTCGTAGTGAATAAACGAGAGCCCTTCCCACTGAAAGTTTAATGTTACGAAGCAATATAGAAGCACCCAAAAGTTCTCCTGGCCCTGGCTTACAAAACACCCCTAATCCTCATCATAGGAACACCTCCCCCGGCTGCAATTGTACTCATAGACCCCCTAATGCCTCGAGACATCTCTGCCCCTCTAACCGCCCTGGCCTACGTAACCACTTCTGCCCCAACTCCCCTTGCACCAACCCTCCCGCCCCCCTCTCAACAATTCCTGAGATCCTGGAGATGAGCAGAATTCCATCCTCCCCTTCCTCAAGCCTGACCTCCTCCGCAACGAACCGCTATTCCAACTTGCTCCCCTTCCAAAATCTACCCTAAAACCCTTACCTGCATGCTGGTCAACTGACGATCGGCCGTCCGGCACGCTACTGAAATTGCAGAAACCATCCTTCGTTAATCCATTGACATCGCCTTCCTCACTGAAACGTGGCTCAATGACCACTCTGCCTCTATGCTCGACTTGCTCGCTACCCCCCCCACCCCCCACGGGTACTCCATCCTCAGGAAAGACAGGCCTGACAGAATAGGAGGTGGCCTAGCCATTATCTTAAAAAACGAACTATAACTCTCTATGGTTAAAAATTCTGACCATGACACCTTTGAATATCTGGGAGCGGAACTTAAAGCCCAGGGTTCTCTCCCAATTCGTCTGCATAGCATTTACCACCCCCCTGGCGACCCACTTCCCTTCGCAGAGGAACTCTCTGACAACTTCACCCAATTCTCTCTCTCCAACACAAATAATCTCTTCCTTGGTGACTTCAGCCTCCACTTTGAATGATACCGAGGACCCCACAGTTATTCTACTCTCCAACCTTCTTGAGATCAATGACCTTAAACAACTTTGCCACTCCCCAACTCACACTAAAGGGGCCACTCTTCACGCCATCATCTCCAACAGCGAACTGGCCACCTTATCCAACATCATCCCCATTGATTGGTCTGACCACCACCTCATTATCTTCATGAACTCTACCACGGCCTCTCCGCCGTCCTCAAGACCCATTAAACATAAGAAATTGACCAGAAACTTCCATCATATTCCCCCCGGTGAACTGGAAACTAAGCTTCAAGCTCAACTCCTACTTAATCCTCCCTCCCAAAACGCTAACGACCTCACTGACCATTTTAATAAATCAGTTAAAGAGGTCCTTGACCACATTGCCCCACCCAAACTAAAATATATACGAAATATCCCTTCCAAATCCTGGTTTAACCCAGACCTCTACAACGAAAGACGCTCCCTTAGACTGACTGAAAGAACATGGAGGCAACACCCTTCCCCCTCCAATCTCGCCCTACTCAGATCGGCTAGGTCCAACTACAAGAAACACATCCTCAATGAAAAGGCATCCTTCTTCCACGCACAACTTGACCGGGCCAAAAATAGACCAAGAGAACTGTTCAGCATCGTCAAAACCCAAATGATTTCTGCTGCCCCAAAGCTTAAGGCCCCTTTTGAGAAATGCGAAGATATGGAAAACTTTTTCTCTGATCGATCAATCCTTCCTCCCAACTTCTCCCCTACCCATCCCTCTATCCTCCTTTTTCATGGCTCCGGACTCTACCCCCTTCGTCACCCTACCCACTGACCCTTTTCATCTCCCTCTTGACACCCTCCCTCCTGAACCCAACACCAACAAACCCCAGCAAAAAAACAATGCCTCGTGGCACAATTTCCTCCCTGTCTTTGAACTTGAAGTCTACGACATCATCACCAAGCTTAAACCATCCTCCCACACCAAAGACCCTCCTTCCTTCTAATCTAATCAAAGATCTTAAACATATCATTACCCCTTTCTGGACCACTATTATCAATTCCTCTTTTGCCACAGGGTGTGTCCCTGCATCCTTCCAGCTCGGACAAATCACCCCCATTCTCAAAAATCCAAATGCCGACCCAAACGACCTGAACAATCTCCGCCCAATCTCGAACCTCCCTCTCCTCTCTAAAGTCCTTGAAAAATGCGCCCTGCTCCAACTGGATAATCGCATCAACTCATTCAATCTCTTGGACTCTCTTCAATCTGGCTTCAGAAAAGGCTACAGTACAGAAACTCCCATGCTTAACATAGTTTACGACATCCATCACTCCCTCGAAAAGGGTGAATCTTGCCTACTCATCCTCCTCGACCTCTCTGCTGCCTTTGATACGGTCAACCACTCTACCCTACTTAACACTCTCAAAGTTTGCTTTGGCCTCAACGGGTTGGTCCTACAATGGTTCACCTCCTTTTTCAAACATAGAACCCAGCAAATTAAAATCTTGGACTGCCTTTCTATCCCCACTCCCGTCTCCCTTGGTCTTCCCCAGGGCTCTATTCTCTCTCCCTCTCTCTTCAACCTCTTCATGGAACTGCTCACTTTCATACTTAAAAAAGCAGGAATCAAATACCACCTCTATTCTGATGACACGCAACTTTATTATAAGATCAAATCCCGTTCTGATGTTCTTCACCTCAACAACACTGACTAAGATCCAATTTTGGTTCCACATTAACCATCTCAAACTCAACCCTAAAAAAACTAAATCATTCTCTTCTCTCCGAAAAACAACCCGCTTCCAATCCAAGACTGGATCCAAGACCTGAATGCGCTCAACTGCTCTCTCACCTTATCTAACTCAGTTAAATCTTTAGACAACACCCTGACACTTATCCCACACATAAAAACACGCGGCCAAAGGAGCTCTCTTCTCTCTCCGCCATCTCAAGAAAATCAAACCTTCATTCCTGCTGATGACTTCAAATCTGTAGTCCAAACTCTAGTCCTGTCTAAAATTGACTATGGTAACGCTATCCTCTCTGGAACGCCTAAAGTCCACCTAACCCCTCTCAAAACTGTGCTTAACCTAGCTTCCAGGCTAATCTCCGACTGCAAATGCTTTGACCACATCTCCCCTACCCTCAAAGCCCTCAATTGGCTACCCGTCAAAGGCAGATCCTCCTACAAGATTGCATGCATTACGCATAAAGCCCTGCATCGTAACTCCACACCTTACCTCTCTGGCAAACTCCACAAAGCGGGCTGTTCCCGACATACTAAAAGTACCAATGCTCTCATTCTTATTCCCCCCCCCTGTTAAATAAGAAACACACACAAACTCACTACTTCTCAGGTAACGCGCCTAGCATCTCAAATAACCTCCCGAAAGACCTGTGTTGCAACCCCTCCTATCTCAGCTTCAAAAAGGACCTCGAACTGCACCTCCTCAACAAATATTGGGGCCCTTAATTCCTCTGCTTCTCCATTATCACTCTCCTAGTTGCCCCTATCAGTTGCTCCTCTTTTACCCTTTGTCTATCTCCTCTATCCCTCCCTCCCAACCTCCCTCCACAATACCCCCCTACCTACCCTCCCCTCCCCGATCTGCCCCCTTACTCTTTCTCAGACCTCCTTTACTTCTTAGCCTTCCCTTTTCTGTTCTCCCCCCTCCCTCCCTATACAAACTATTTTATGATGAAACCAGTTAACACATCATATGCAAGTATATATTCCCAGTTTTAATCTTTATGTTGACTCTAATGGTTTATGTTCTGATATTGCTCTGAACTTGTTCTATTCTTGTGCCTCTTCAAGCTCCTGTAAAGCGCTCTGATACCTCTGGGTCTAGCCAGCACTATATAAAACCTGTTAGATAAATAAAAATAAAGAAAAAAGTTGTTTTCCCCCCTGTGGTCTCCAGGATGGCAGTGTCAGAATGTTTTATGAGGAATGAGGAACAAGAACACTAACCTGTGAGCTCTGAGGGTTATGCCAAAAGTAGATGCTCTCCAGAAAACGTATAAAATAATATAAAAGCACTTATCTCTAGTGCGCTAGATTCCTGAAGCACCGAGTAATAGAAACAAGTAATCAGCAGAGACTGGATATGTGTTCCGGTTTCTGAGGCAAACAATAAAAAGTAAGAGCTGCAGCTGCGTGCGTCTACGTACAGAGGGACTATATCCGTTTAATGTTCTAGAAAAAATCAAGGCAATGAAGACTCTCGGCCTGGGTGTGACGACCTGGCATTTCCAATGAACGCGCTGCACAGCTTAACAAAGCTCCCCCACAGTGTGCGCAGAATCCTTCCTGCGAGGAGACCTCTCATAGTCCTCAGTAGGTCGGGATTCCACACACGGTGTCAGCAAAGGACAACACACAGAGCGCTGAACCGTGAAGACAGCTGACGAGAGCCCAGAGGCCTCGTTCGCACACTGGCTACGAGCGCTCGAGAAGCAAAACTAAACACAGGCAGAAACAAGCATCGACCTCTTGTCTTTATGGGGCCATGTGTTTCTAATTAGAAACACATGGCCCCATAAAGATAAGAAAGTGCTTTGCGACAGGAGCAAAGCAGGAGACCTAGAGGCGAAAGGGCGTCAACCAAAAACCCTCATTTAAAATGGCAGGCCACCGTTTAGCATAAACGGTGATGCAAGCCAATGGAATTGAGGGGCGGGGCTTCAAGCCCTCTACTGAAACTCCTCGTTCAGAATAAATATCGCCGAGCGTGCAGCACATGCGCTGCAACGCTAGGCGATGCACGCTCGGCGAGACCTAAAAAAAGTACCTGTCCCTGCGGCCACCGCTTTAGTGCTCCTCTCCTGATACTGGTCACTCTGCACAGGCTCCTAGGGGACAATCACATCGCTGCTCTCATGCTGGTAATAGTATTTAGCAGCATGAGATGAGCGCCGTGATTTACTTGACGCAAGCTGACTTGACGCTCGCTCAGGCACACGGAGTCGGGGGCTTTTATCCAACCTAGCAGCGCAACACAGCTGGGTTGGGAAAACATAAGTGTGCATGTCTTTAGGCCGGCCTAAGACTGCTGGCCAAACTGAAATGTGCACTTACAAGTGCCCAACACTCCTCCCTACTGTGGTGTGACGCTAATCATGATGGCCCTGCCCTAACCTCGCTGGCAGTAAGGAAGATAAAATGATAATAAAATGGTTTCATCATCACTTTATTTTTCAGTGGGGCAACGCTCCTCTGTCATAACAGAGGAACTACTGCTTGTATGTACATTCAGCAGTTTGGAAAGTTAAGGAGCCTCCTACAACAAGGATTCCGATAACATCAAAGAACAAGCATTGGCAAAGCCAATAGATATCGCACATGAAACCTCCCGACTATCAATTATTTTTTGACTAGATGGCCGCCATGTATGAACATGCAGGTCTGGTGGCCATATTGTGATGATTTTTCTAAAAGCGAAAGAGAAATCATTCAAAGCAGTCCACCACATATGCATGTGCACATACGGTGGCCCTCATTTTTTTACTTTAAGAAAAATAATTACAAGAAACCCAATGTGCAAGTACATGCAAGTGCTGCAGCCATATTTTTTTTGATTTTTCTTAAAGAAAATAAAAATCATACAAAGATAGTTTGCTGCTATGTTGGCGCATGCTTAGGTGGCAGCTATCTCAGAACAGTAAATTAAAAAATATGACATGCACAGAATGTTATGTACATTGGAGCATGCGAGAGGCACGGTCACACTGTGCAGCAGATGAACCCCTGCAAAAGGTAATAATTAAATGTGAACTAAGGCTGACATGGTGGGAGGAGTGAATTGCAAGCAAATGTGAAACGCCCAGTAGCAATGTGCAGCTGTTGGGCCCATTTCAAAAAGTTTAAAAAATAATATTTATTAAAAACAATTAAGAAAACACTGGGGGATGGGATAATGATCCTAACAAAAGTAGAGGGGCTCTTTTGTTCCAAAGCGGTAGGGCACCCACAAGACAAAAAGTAAAAAAATAGCGCCCCTTTGGCCAGATACGCAATTCAACTCTTGCACCTCCACACCAAGGATCAACCAATATCACCAAAACAGAAAATACAAATATAGTAAAATATGTATGCACAATACCAATAAATTATTTCTATTTAAAATTTAATATATAATCATTGAACTCACAATATATAAAAAAATCATTCTTCGTACAAACATCTTCAGTATTTTTTAAAAAAACATTAAAAATCATTTGATACACCAATATAACAAAAGTAAGACATCATCAACACATAAAAATAGAGGGAGTGTTCACTAGACAGTTAATAATGTAACTCAAGGAACACCAATCCGTAACAAATCATCTGCTCTACCGAAGTACTTTCGAATTGGATTCTCAAGTAATAACAGATGTTCCAAAGATCTAGTGTATTTAACTGTATAGCATCGACGCATTTCGGTGGGTTCTTTGATTTCACAACCACCTTCTTGAGGATAAACAATATCTCCCCACCACGTTATTTTATCTAAACAATACACAGAGACATAAATTAAAAACAATACAAAATGCTCTTAACCAACAATAAAAATACTACATCTAATTTATAAAAAAAACAAATTCTTTAAGACTTTGGTGATATTAAATGAGCAAGGAAAGTAATGCACTCTGATGAAGCACAGAAAAAATAGTCACCTGACTTCAGCAGCAAAATAATACACCTCATCCTATCAAAACATAGTGCAACCAAATTGCTCCTTGGACGGGACAAACACAAGAATAAGGAAGAAAATCATTGAATAATGAGCACGGAAGTTAACTGACAAGTAAGTCATCGCATCACGAGTACGGTGTGGGAAACAAAAGTCCACTCTAAGACTACTAAGTAGATACACTAGGTCTGTTTGCTAGAGGCTATCTGTAGCAGAGACCTAAAAAGGAGAGTGAAAAATGAGCGTACTGCTCAAAATGTAGCTGGAGAATCAGCCAGGGAAGGAGCTTCAGTGGGTGTTTGGGGTGTGACACCACCCAAACAAATGCATTCTTAGCTCTGTAGTTATGTAAGGGGGCCGTGAAGTGGGTCTGCTGTGGGTGTGCTGATTTTCCTTGTTGCCTTGATTCACAAAGAGGTTGAAAAGTGTTAATTGTTTGGGATCTGGAACTTAAATATATATAATGATTAGTTTAGAAAAAAGTTGCAAATCTGCACCCATAGAAGTGAACCTTGAATGGATGCAAATGTACTACTTTTTATAATTCACAAACTTTGGCAGTAGTAGCCTTGGAAACCCTTTAGTTAAAGTCATCTGACTATCCATTCTAAATAGGGTGAATGGTCGGATGGCTTAACCTGACGGCACCTGCTCCATCGGTTCTTCGGAGTATGTTATACACCGATGGATTAAATTGTAGTCCATCTGTATAAAACATCCTGTCCGCCCAACTCAAAATCAGACAGGCAGACCTTGAGCTTAGCAGACAGGGTACCCTGTTCGATGGAGTACCCTGTCTGCCAAACTCTAAATCAGCCCCAGAGGAATACCTAGTGCAAATCACTACTGACCCTGCTCCTCATGGGAACAGTCCAACCCAAATCTTGGTTATCTCCTCCATTCACCATATGGCCCATTGTTTTTTGTTTTAGGGAAATGTGAATTTCACAACCCCCTAATTTCACTGACTAAGCTATGACCTTGCAATCAGCAAAAAGCTTTCTGTGGCCACTCTGAACCACAAGGAAACATAGAAAGTGGACATGGGTTGGTTCATGCTGCATGACAAAGGACTGTGGTCCAGAGGGCAGAACGTACACAGCCACATCCTCTTGTTTTCTATAGCTGGCTCAGGATTCCTTCAAATGGGGGCTGCAGATTGATGTCATGGGCTTGGTGAAATGTTGCAAACTTTTATGAACCCGGAACACTGATTGTAGGGAATGAGGTGACGGGGGAGGGGGGGGTAGAAGCAGAGGGGAAGACTTTCTCCCCCGCGTTTTTCGTGGAATGAGACAGGCCACTTGAGAGGCAGTTGTAGGGATAGGACAGGGGAAGGGGCGGGATGTAGGGAAAGTTATAAATAGATTGGGGCGTTAGGAGCCTCTCTGACTTTCAGCATTAGGCAGGCTAGAGAAGGTTCAGCCACCCATCCACCCTACATGCTTTGAGGGTCAGAGCGGAGTTGTTCTTGAGGAACGCCACAGGGCAAGGTTCGTGCAGCTATGCAGGACAGGCGGCAATTCTGCGGAGATGGTGAGTCAGGTGCGGGCATATCCACCCCCTCGGGGGTCTGGGGGAGCACAGAGGACAGAAAGACGGAGTTTGGGGTTTTGGAACAGGACAAGGAGGCTTCACCGGAGGATGTGTGGTAAGGTAAGAGAGGAAGAGAATGGGGAAGGCAAGCAGGGCAGTGAATGAAAAAGGAAAGAAAAAAGTCGGGGTATGGGGGACTTGGGGGAACAGTTGGTACTTCTGGAGAATGGTGTGGGGAAAAGGGGTAGGTCAGAAAGGTGAGGCTGTTTACAAAAGCTGATGGTATACTAAAGTTTTTCAAGCTGATAAGCAATGATATGAACCTGTCCTTATAAAGTGGCCTTCCACGCTGCATCATGAGTATGGTGTGTGAACATTATACAAGGGACCGCTAGTCTTCCTCTTTTCAACAGCTTGTAAGCTGAATATGAAACTGAGTCCATACAGAATAGGTGCATTATAGCAGAAGGCTCCTTCCGTCAGCTCATAGTTTAATGATGCGCGCAGGCGGCCTCCGCTGATGCGGCAGTATATGCATCTTACCGGATGCGCTCACCTGCTGCTCGCACAGACCACTTCATGCGGCTTAATTCTGCGCTTTGACAGAGTTCTGTCAAAGTCAGAGGTTGATACCGACCTGAAACAAAAGCACGCATTATCACGGGGAGGGGCGCTTCATTGCTTGCTGAGTGTGGTGTCGAGGGAGACTCGGAGGCGCGTCGCCATCACCCACCTGTGACTTGGCCAATTTCTTCTCCAGCGCGTCGTTGTCTCGCTCAGTCTGCTGAAGACGTTTATTAAGCTCCACGATGTCTCCCTTCAGTGAAGCCAGGGCTGCTAAATGGAGCTGTAAAACATAATCAAAGCACAGCGGGGTTAATAAACTCGCCATCTGCTGAGGGTTCTCCATCACACAGACTGAATAATGATGTCAACACTGGCGGCCGACGGAGGAGCGCTTCGAATTCCCAAACACACTATGATGCCAGCCAGATAGCCAGGGTTCACCTATCGCCCATTCCGAGAAAAGATATTGGGATTTTTATGGCCGAGGATTGTGATGATAACATTTGAGTCAGTCAACATCATGATACATACTTTAGCACAAAAAATGCTGTCCTGCAGAGATGAACTGCATCCTGTCTGTTTACTGGATGTATCTGCCAAGTGCAAAATGCGCACAGGAATACCACCTAACACATTATTTGAAAAGCGTGACATAGCGAGGGTACAGGCCCTCATAGGGTCACTTAATCAGCTTCTTAAAATGAGGTTTGGGTGTGATGTTTTGATCATTAGGGGATAAACAAACATTATGTTTCAATACATTTTTATTCAAATTTTACTTCATGTAGACATTGACATCATTTAGGGGTCACCAGAGGACGCAGTTGCGACCCCTAGCTTCCCCTTGCTACCCCTGGCCCTTCCTTTGCTAACTCTGGCCTCAGAGGTAGCAAACTCCGTGCCAAGAACACAGGGGTGTATTGCATTATCAGGGTCAGGCTCTAAGCTCTTGTTCTGCTCATTTTTAGGTCTCGCCTGAGCCAGCGCTTTAGCGCTGCTCTGGCGAGACTTATAGTAAGCGAGTTTTGGAAGTGCAAACAGTGGCTTTTCAGGCCTCCAAATACAGTGCATGTGCGCCGTCCAGGCACGCGCACCATTTGGAGGCCTGAAAGCACTCGTTTGCTTTCACGGGCCACACGGCCGCTTTGAAGTGTGATCGCGATCGCGATCACTTACATTTCGCGGGCGCTTTGATGTTCTCAGTGAGCCGCGCGGCCACTGCGAACATCAAAGCGCCCGCGAAACGTACACGCCATTTGCCACTCACAGATAACTCCGAAAATACTTCATGTAAATCAGTTTGGAATGTTCTCACTTCAGCCTCAGCACAACCTCATTTCCCCCCCTGTTTTTCATCTATCACTTTAATACTTCAAGTCTCAATCCACTTTTTTTCTCATCACATTTCCTTTGTTTACCGTTTTTTCGTTTCTTTCTCAAATCCTGGTGCTTGCTTGCTCCTTTTACTGTTTCGCGCATTCTACTTTCTGACTGCACCTCCCCCGTCTCAAAATTCTCGTGTTTTTTAATCCCATCACCTCCCGCACGGGCTCTCTGTCTTCCCTTCAGTATGGTATGTGTGTTTTTCTCTATCCACTGTTGCAGGTTCCGTTTATTTCTCTTTTACTTTCCGTTCCTCATAATGTCGCACCTCATTTCCCCCCTGTTTTTCATCTATCACTTTAATACTTCTGTCTCAATTTCCTTTGTTTACCCTTTTCTCGTTTCTTTCTCAAATCCTGGTGCTTGCTTGCTCCTTTTACTGTTTCGCTCATTCTACTTTCTGACTGCACCTCCCCCGTCTCAAAATTCTCGTGTTTTTTAATCCCATCACCTCCTGCACGTGCTCTCTGTCTTCCCTTCAGTATGGTATGTGTGTTTTTCTCTATCCACTGTTGCAGGTTCCGTTTATTTCTCTTTTACTTTCTGTTCCTCATAATGTCGCACCTCATTTTCCCCCCCTGTTTTTCATCTATCACTTTAATACTTCTGTCTCAATTTCCTTTGTTTACCCTTTTCTCGTTTTTTTCTCAAATCCTGGTGCTTGCTCGCTCCTTTTACTGTTTCGCTCTTGCCTCCCATATCTTTCTTGTGTCCTATTCTATGCTTAATCATTTTACATCGCTCTCATTTTCCTTTTCTTATCTTTTGTCTCGTGTCTGCTCCATTCTCTCTCCTCTTCCTAGTACTGCTTCTTCACCTTCAGCTCCCTCGTCCCAGTGTTGTAAATTTATGCAGGAGCTGCTCTCAGCACTTACCATCTTTCACTCGCGTTCACACATGGAGTTTGTAGTACTTTTTCTGTGCGGAAATGCGGTAGTAGTGCTGAAGAGAAGTAGCCACTGTGTAGTGCTCGGATCTGTGTTTCTTCGGTGCGTTATTTTTTTATGAATACATGTTGTGGGCTAATCAACATGCATGTGCAAAGCGCGGTTGAAAAATACTAAGCAAGCATAAGCTGTCGGGCGTTCACTAAATAGCAGGTATTAGGTATAGCATGCCAAGAAACGTCATGTCTGGCATTCTCTGCAAACTATCACGTGATATTCAGTGTAATGCTGACGGAATGCTCCAAGCACGCCCTTAACCGCTGCAACAAGCTGTCCTGGCAACAGAGCGCCCTAGGAAAGCAAACATACGTCTACGTATTGCCAATGCATTTGTGCTACACACTACATTTTGCAACATAGACGAAACGACACCTAACATAGCGCACAGACGAACTATGAACAGACCCCGCATACCGACAGGTTATGATACCTGGGCATCTGCACGGGAAAGAAAAGCAGAGATGATAGGCAATACATGTTGATATACATCAGGACAGAACCAAATTGGAACCACACCAGGGGCGAAAAAAAGAAGCATAAAAAGTTGTGCCCGAGAAAATTGGTATAAGTGAGCTTGACTGTCGCCTGACAAAGGTCTGGAAACAGGCATATAACATTGCTTTCACCAAACAACAATGGCCTCAATGATACACGCTTTCTGCGCCAGGAGAAACAAGCATTAGAGCTGCAATAGTTCTCGCTTTTTACTAATTTAAAGATATTGCCATTGCTATAAAAATAGTTTATAAAACAAATACATAAAGTCAGGCCATTATCATTTAGAATGCCAATAGATACTATTACATTATTAATAGCAATGCAAACTGCTCACACTTCCCTAATGCGAGACCCATTGCATTGCAAATGCTTGTTATTACATTGATAGTGAATAATAGTTTATTATTCACTATTAGTGTAATACAAAGTGGAGCAGTAAGATATGAACCTTCACTGGAATCTTAGATAAGAAAAACAAAATGGTTTTAATGTATGTTGTGTGTGCATGTGGGTGAGAGCGAGTGTGTGAAAGAGCGTGTATATGTGAGAGGATGTGTGTTTGTATATGGGATCATGGGTGTGTGTGTGTGTCAAAATAAATGTGTAAGTATAAGTGAGTCAGAGTAACAGATTGTGAATGAGTGATTCAGAGTGAGAGTGAGTGCACAAGAGTAGGTGGAAATTAATTAGTGCAAGTGAGTGCGAATGATAGAATGAGTGTGAGTAAATGAATGTAAGTAAGCATGTGGTGTTTTGCTTGCAGATCCGCCGTTGGACCTGGCATAAAATACCTATAAAAGCCCCTTTATAGAAGCACCCTTATAGAAGCACCATTATAGAAGCACCCCTGACAAAATGTTGGCACTGGAATACGGGAGGCAATAATTGCATAGGGGATACCCTGGGCAAAATGCTACTTCTGGCAGCCTGTAAGTACGTTTAGGCCTGGAGCACTCATAAGAAAATGGCAGCACTGGCCTTCTGGAGGAAATTCTTGGCATAGTTGGCGTCTGTGGCAAATTTCTCTGTGACAAATTTCTGGTGTTGGCACATTGGAGGAAATTCTTGGCATAGTTGGCGTCTGTGGCAAATTTCTGGTGTTGGCACATTGGAGGAAATTCTTGCATATGGGAAGACAACTGTGGCAATGTCATGAGGCCATCCATGGCAAAATGTGTCCCTTTACATATTAGACATAACCTTTGGCATAAGGGACCTCCATAGTGCAAGAGAAGCAGTATTAGGAAACTTCTGGCTCTGGCATATTGTATGTAATGTTTGGGCAAGAGGAGCAACCATGGCAAAATGCTGGTCCCACCAATGGAGGTAATTTTTGACATAAGGGGGCACCCATAGGACATTTGAAAACATACTTTGGTGAACTCATGGGAACTGTCATATTTTATTAGCTTGGCCTTCCATTAAAGAACTTGAATATTTAGTGAGTGTCTTTTAGAGCCTGTCGGTCTTTAGCAAATTTACGTGAAAATTGTGCATTAAAATACACTAGTAAAGCCCATTTTTTTAACCATTTTCTCTGGGGAGAGAACCCCTACCCACTGTTCTCCCCTAGAAGAATATGACATATTCATTATGCAATTATGCAACTTCAGCAATGTTAATTATTATGATGTCATCAGGATTAAGGTTATATGACATCACTTCTTGGGACGATGCCGGATCAAAGGTCATATGATGTCATTTTCTGTGCCTTCTTTAAAGTCAAAGGTTATATGATGTCACTTCTGCTACCCCAGACATTTTGGTGAATTGAAGTCCATGCATGTAGATCGACAAAATCATCAGGAGATGTATTTGGTGTAAACAATGCTGTCATCGGAAGATGTGTAGATCCTGAGCACTGATTTGTGGCGGAAGCAGGGTGAGTTCACGGGTGATTTTGGGACTGCTATCGGAGTACGTATACTGCTACTGGGAAAATCGATTACTTGCTGTTCACACTAGTACAGATGTTCAGACAAGGTGTCTTTGCACATATCTCTGTACCAGGGGCAGAGCAGTGGCGTAGCTAGGGGGGGCGGTGGGGGCGGTCCGCCCCAGGCAACACTATTTTGGGGGCGGACAAAGGCATTCAGATAAGGCTCGGCTTGCTTTCGTGGACGTTCGGGGACGGGCAGAGAATGAATAGGACTCGGGCAATGTCCTTCTTTTTTTGTGCTGGCAGCTGTCCCCACCTCTCTTACTATTATTCCCTCTCTTTCTGTCTTGCTCCTCACTTACTGAAAACCGTAACTTGAAGAAACAGTTCACAACCTCTTTCCTTCATTCATTTAGTTGCTTCCCTGTGAAATGGATCCA
Source organism: Triturus cristatus (assembly GCF_964204655.1). Lineage (NCBI taxonomy): Eukaryota > Metazoa > Chordata > Amphibia > Caudata > Salamandridae > Triturus > Triturus cristatus. The sequence goes on from NC_140581.1 coordinate 682,818,312, forward strand.
AAAAAGAAAAACACTCTTGCGGGAAATGCCCTTTTTCTGACATTTTTCTATTCCAAAGTGCAGCGGGATGGAGAGAAATAGAAGGTTTTAAACATGAAAAATAAATACATAACTAAATAAAGCAAGACAGAGTGGTTGCAAAGTGGCCAGATTGGTTTTATTGACATCCAAACACATCAGCCTCACTTTACAGACTTTGCAGTGAAGCGCTACTTTTGTTTTCTCGTCTTTCTTTGAACAGCATTGTTGTCCCCAGGTGGGGAAGTGCACCATTCCTGGAGGTACTGCAATACCTGGTTGATGGATGGATTGGAAAACAAAATGTGGCTCTGTTTATGGATGTAGTCTTTTTAAACCATACTGCTTATGTTTATTAAGGATATAAGCAATGGACATTGAAACGGTTCCCTTCGGGGCCCTGTAGTCATGTCCTTAACTTTTCAGGTAAAACCACTCACTGATTTGTGAATAGTGAGTGAGAGATCGTTAAGGTAACCATGTTGTTTCTGCTTACAATTCACATGCTTTACTTAATCTTGCATTCCCTACGAGTGTTTGCTTTTACTTTTTTTTTTTAGGCAGCATATTACTCTTATCAAGTGCATAATTTGAATTGAGCCACATGCAAGTGGTTATAGGGGGCACAATTAGGTTGTAGCTGAAGGCAGTGCGAGTTTCTCTCAGTGGGGCAGTATGGTGTTCAGTGGGGGAGAGGATGTGGCACTATGGCCAGAGCTGTCGATTTTGGAACTGGGGAACTGGGTTCAGCCTTCATGACCAGTCCACCAGACCACTATACTGAGGGAGCATATTCCCATGCTAGACCTTAAAAGGCCCCACTAGACTTTAGAAGGCTTGATGTCTTAGCACAAGCAGATGTACCCTAGTGGTGTCAATTGTGAGTTAACCTTGAAGGCCTGTCCACCACAATCCATACTGAAGTTCATCTCCAGTCTTGCAGGCAGGCCTACGAAGCAGCACACCCTAGAGCAACAGTGATCCAGTCACTGTGACTCTGTCACTGAGGTCACATCAACCTTGAGCAGGTTAGGGCGGTGCAAATGGTGTGACCGCACTGGGTACCTATTTTGGGTGGGTGCGTAGTGTTTGCAAAGTATATTATGGTTTAAAAAAACTTGCTGCCACCTTCCTGGCCTCCAGCAATATTCAGAAACAATAAAAATGTCATGATAACTTCGGTGATTAATGTTCTTCCTAGAGAGAGATCCGAGTTTTGTCTAGTGGAAGGGTTGACTCCTGGATAGGTAGCACAAAGGGTTAATATGCCTGCTGCAAAGAACATGTACCATGCTCATCACAAAGTGCACTGCTTTAAATGGGGGGACCATGATGAATGGTCATTTAATGTCAGCTGTAGATGATGGATCCCTGAACAGTGTCATGTATGTGCATGTTTGCATTGTGCTGAGGGGATTACCAGGTAATTGTTCACGCAGCTCTCTGATGGAGGTCACATGCGGTTTTTCTGAGTCCCCAGATAGATCATGCAGTCTGTGTGTTCTCTTTTGTACTGCCAGTCACCGGTGTATTCAACTATCTATCCTTGGACCGTGTAATGTATGTGCAAGTAACTTGCATGATTGAGGTAACCATTAGCGGCGATACTACGTGTCTCTCGGTTCTCTTTCAAGTGCTTGCCGTCCTTTTTCCCCAGCAACCCCCCCTCCCCCCTCCAGGGGCGGCAATCTGAGGGATAGCCCCGGGCGCCACAAGCTCTAGCTACGCCTCTGGGTCAGTGCTAATTTAAAATCAAATATCGCAGGCATAGTATGTGGCACTACTCAGTATGTCAAACCCAGTGACAAGCAGGAGCAATAACAAAGTCGTGCCTGCATGTCTGCAGCAATTAATAGAACACTGACATTTTTCAGGTAGAAACTGACTAATTCCACTGGGACTATCGCGATCAGCAACGCTTGCGCTATCAATGGTGCAGCCCCTGGTAATCACGCAGCCCCTGGTAATCACGCAGAAACTGCTGCAGGCTTCCATTAAAAGAATCATAAAAGGAGCGTTGAAGTACACACCAGAAAGCTGATTGAGATCTTAATTAAAAACAACAAAAACGTACAAGGTAAACAGGGGCACTTTAAAACGTGTGGTCACAGGAAAACGCAAAGTACTTTGCTTTAGACAGCAAAAGAACACCAGCTCTTTTTTTTAATCTGTATTCATAACTTTTAACCTTTGAAGCAGACAAGTATTTCATCCATCTGTATCTTAATTCTAATTTCGCACAAGAAAGAGAGACGAGTGTTAATTAGCATGCTATTTAGCAATTTAAAACCAATAGAGGTATCTTTAAATAGCAGGTAAATGTCCTTAAATCGAGCTCAACCCGCTGTAGTTTATGAAAGGTCTTTCCCTTTTCATTATTAATGAGACCCTGATGCTGTACATTTGGGCTAACCGGTCCCTTCACAGAGCAGATCACGCTCCGCAGTGTGTACAAGCAGAGAAGCTGCACACCTTACTTATTTCAGAAACATCCGCAAAGATTCCAAGCGACCTTCAAACATCGAGGTTAACCCACCACAAGATATCACATTTCCCTATTTAACAACAAACTGTGCCAACTGCAGAAAACCCAGCAAGGGCATCTACCGTACTCCTGCAGAACAAAAGGCTAATCTTATGCCGTGTTATACACTAAAACAATAAAATTAAAATATTTATTTAGTTCTAAAATTCACAGTATAGTGGCTGTGTGCCTCCATGTGTGATCGTGGTATTCCTTATCTATAATATATGCTCTTTGTGGTATCCTAGCTCCAGTGTGCAGTCTCGGCCCCCTGACCCTTGTGGCTTACGCTGCCCCTTCCCCTGCTGTGGAAGGAGTAGTCAGGGTTAGGCTGCCCTGAGCATACAGAGGGAGAGTAACAGAATAGAAGCCAACCAATCAGAGACATAGTAAAAAGGCTATGCTCCTGGGGGAGGGACAAACACAAGATGGGCAAGCTGGGACAAGAAAAGCCATGGAATTAGAAGCGAGCACATGAGAGTGCAATAAAAACAAACAAATGAGAGTGACAATAAAGTCAACCAATGGTAAGAAATGTCAACTAATGGTATGAAATGGGTGGGCTGTAACCTCCGCCCCACCCCCCGTAAGCGCTCGGTAAGCACATAATAGGTCTTTTGCAAACTAGGTTCGACTGACAAATGCAGCACCAGAGTCTAACGTGGTTAAATTACTAACACTCAAACATAATAGCCACACCTAGAGTCTTTCTGATCCATGTACTCACAATGTGCAAACAATCCTTCAGTAACGCATGCACCAGATGACTTCTCCTTATTAATCTCCATCATCGTAGCCCAAGAGAAAATAGAGATGGAGAGTATAGACACATAAGAAGGGAAGAGACAGAACATGTCACCCACAGAAATGCAAAATTGTGGGTTTGCTGAAACTCATCAGGTACATTTAGCTGAGTGGCGTAGCAATATTGTAATGGGCCACAGAGCAAAAAATGAAAGAGGGTCCCATTGAGCCTTCCCAGTTCTCAGCCGCCTTCACCTATACCACACCCCAATTTCACCCAGAATGATCCATAGTCTCTGACGCCATCTGCCTCCTGACCAAAAACCACATGCACTGACTAATTGAGAGTGTGAGTCTGAGATCTGGTACCATCAAAAGGACCGTGATCATGCTGTCATAGTGGTGACCATTGATACGTAGCTAGATGGAAGAAGTTTCAAAGTGACAGCAATAACCAAACTTTAAGGACGATCAGCCCCTGAAGTGGGAAACCATATATTTCAGCACTGAGCTGCTGTCAATAAAGACAGTTGGAGGTGGGAGAAAGGGACATGCTATGTTGACGCTAACAAGTTAGAAAACGTAAAGCTAACGCGCCTATGCAGGATACAGGGTGATGTTCTCAAGAATATATAAGGAAATTTGCCCCTAAATAGACAAGATTTTGGTCAGCAAATCAAGTAACAATCAATTAAATAACCCTTCTTGAGATAAGATATAAGTTAGAAACCATAAAGCTTTATTAAAAGTTTTAAATTAATTGCAGAATGCAAAATATGGTTAGTTTGAAAATAAGGCAAAGTGCATAATAAATCATATACAGGGAATTAGCATAAGGCGACATTAAATTGCAGAAATCAGTTGCGAGTACCAGATAAATCTGGCATTTAGCCTAATGAATTCAGCATGAGACTTAGGGTCTCTCTCAGAAAGAATCCGCAACCTATTCAAAGTCCAGAGTATGCTACAAACCAAAAAGAGCCTGATCTCTAAGAATCAGGGATGCAACTCTGGCACTTCTCCAAGATGAGCCCACGTTTATAGGAAAATACAGAGTAAAAATCACGCAATCAGCATGAGGTGAGCAAAATGTTACACAGGATCAACGAGTAAACAATTCAGAACAAAAGGAATAATACCTAATGCCATGCCTTAACTGAATAATATATAGAATCTCTGTTTGACCTAATATCATTGGATGTCAAAGTAAAAGTTTAGTTACATATAAAACAATGATGGACTAATGAAATGAATGGTCAAACAGCAAGAGACTTAATAAGGAACATTTGAGAGGAAGATTTCCTCTAGACCTTACAAAGAACAACATTTTCATTCATGTAAAGCAAGCAGTGTTACAAAACATATTACATTCTAATAATGTTTCAGTGCACATTTTGCTGCCCGTGGAGAGAGCAGAAATTTAAACATGGTTACGATTAGGATTCAAGATGGTTTCTGGGTCTAGTTGGGCTAATTTCCGCAAAAACGCAATTGGGCAGAATTTTGCAAATTTGTTTTATTTTTAAATCATTAATGCCACTGAATAGTCATTATTAATGATTAACTAGAAATTTCCTCTAACAGTTCTCAATTCCTAATAATTACTTTTTCAAATTGTATTTTTTTGTGAGTCAATTGCTTTTCCATGCTCAGACTCTGACAAGAATGCTGCTCTTGTGGTGTTGCTGGTCTGACCCTCCCCCTATAAGCCTTTCTGTAAAAACCAAATACCAAAATGAAATGTGTTTGACAAACATACTTTAAAATACCATGCTATGTATATGCAAGTAGACTACAGCCTATTATGTAATGTGAGGATGAAAAGCCAGGATTAGCTAAACCTGTGCTACATGGCATGGGATCAGTGCGCAGCTGAGGGTGCGCTAGAATGTGAACTATGCTAACTGAACGGTGGCACACTCAGGTAGCCCTGAAATGCCTGTAATTTAGTAGCACTGCAGTGATAGCTCCTATTTAGGGAGACCTCGAACAGTGCTACCTCCACGCATGCAAGATAAACAAAATCATTCAATACACAAAACAATGAACATTTCATCATGGGCGTGCACAATGCCCCAACTAAAATAATAGTGAATGCTGACTTGTTGAAAATGGTGACTGGGAGGGGCACACCTGCCAAATGGTCTCATATCTCCACCATATCTGGATTTTTAACCAACACTAGGTTGCATTCTGGGACTTGAAGATTGTAGACCTGAACTCTCACAGCTGCAGTACAGAGTGTACTCCAGGCTAGAATGTCAGCACTCATTTACAGAATCACATATGGCAAGGGCTCTTGGAAGCTATAGAAGAGGGTGACATCATTAGATGAATGGGGGCTTCACTGGTGTCCTGCCAGTGACAGAACACAGGATTACAGTGATGCAAGAGAGGACGGAGTGGAGGGGTGATTGTGGGTGGAATAGTACAGCTAAGGCTGCAGAATGCCACCAGCATCGCTAAGGGTTGCATCTGTGTGTACCCTGCAACTCCTGGATGCAATGGCGAGACATCACACAGGCAAGAAGGCTCACACGGAAACAGCAGTAAATATCAGAGCAAACCGTTCAACCTAAGCGGCTTAACATTTGAAAAACTACTTGTGAGAAAGAATTTTAAAGCAGAGCACACATTCTGCTAGTTTTTATTATGCATAGCAGCTAAATTCATGCAGTGCAGGGTTTACCTGTCATTGCCCATGTTAGATGGAGTTTTTTGCAGGGCTGGACTGGGGTAAGAAAGCAAGCCCTGGAACAAATGCTCTAACCATCCCGCTCCCTTCACAATATCTCTTTCCTTCCATCCAATCATTCTCTCCTCTCTATTTTCCCCCTACTTTCCCCGTCCCTGCCACTCTTTCTCTCTTTTGAAGCCTTCCTGTGCCTACTGCAATTAACCTTCAGGAAACCGGATATAATGAGCCGGTTTCCAAGCTCTCCTGCCCACCAGAGAAATGCCCTGTGGGATAAAAGGCCTGTCCGGCCCTTGTTATTTGATATACCTTCGCTCCTTGACTTCACGGTGTTTTAACGTTAACAGTGACAGTGTGGCAGCCCTGGTTGCTGTGTCACAATTGATCGGCATGCCCTTTACAGCGATTCCCATATATTAATCTTTTCAATCACAATTTAAGTCTAAGTAATAGGGAAACTCAGGTAAAAAAACACCGAGACCTTAACTGGGCAATGCAGGTGCTCACTATTTAGAGCACCGGTTTTCTCCCGAGATGTGCCAGTACTCTCCAATTAAATGTATTGCAACAGAGCAGAAAAGTGCAGGCACTCTCCCTTTCAAATTAAAAACGTGCAGGTACTCAGTACCAGACAGTACTGCCCATTCAAAGCACTGGCTTGGATGGTCAGCAAAACACAAAGGGCATGAATACGAGCTGAGGCGTTATTTATTGCCCCTGATAAATATCGATACCATGGGGCACGTTATTTATTGGGTGCAAGAAATAACACTTATTATGAGTTTTTGGGTAATTATACACAACTTTTGGTGTTTAACGCACCAAAATCAGAATGGTACGGTTATACTGTATGTTTTCCCCTGTTACATTTCGGAAGGTTTCACCTCAGTGATGTCATGAGTGATGTCATTTGAGATGTCATCAGTGATGCCACATGACCATGTCATCAGTGATGTAATATGTGACGTCATCAGCAGTATATTGCGGGGCGTGAGCTATAGATAGCTGAGCTAACTATAACGGCTGACTTTCACAGGTTTTGTACAAGTGAAATGCCAGCCTAACTATACTGTCCCTGAAACCTGTGTTTTTTTTCCAGTGAATTTCTAAGGTTTTTTAACTAGCACTCACGTTTGCAGAGTGGTGAAGAAAAGGGGCTGGGCCTCCAACCAGCTTTCAGAAATTCCACTGCGTTCGACTTACAGGAGCTACAAGGAGGGCTTCTTGGCCCCCAACCTCCCTCTGGAGCAAAGTGTCTTCATCCCCCAACCAGTAGTGCGCCAGGAGGCGTGTTTGCAGAGTGGTGGAGAAAGGGGGACGTGGCCTCCGAAGACCTCTTAGCAATCCCACTTGGGACTTACTGGCGGTAAGAAGAGGGCTAGTTGGCCCCAAGGACGTCCTTGTTGGCCAAGTACCCCTCCTGTTACCTATAGTAAGTTCCACACAACAGGATTGCTGATTTCTGATAGGCCACGCCCCCTTTCTCCACCAGTCTGCAAACGCGCCTCCTGGTGCGCTCTTGGTTGGGGATGAAGTCCCCTTCGCTGCTGGGGGTCCTTATGCGCCAACTAGCCCACCTGTTACCTCCAGTAAGCCCCACACAGCTGGATTGCTGGGAGGTGGTCAGAGGCCACACCCTCTTTCTCCACCACCCTGCAAACGCGCCTCCTGGCGCACTGCTGCTTGGAGATGAATTCTAAATTTGCATGGTAAAGATGCATGTATTAAGTCTGCAGTGTAAAGGCATGAGGGGTTCCGACTGCGTTTTAAATGCTGTTTCCCATATTATTCATGTCTGGCTCTACCAGACTATGTGGTCTCATCTGAGGAAGGTTTCCTCGCACTGGTAAAATTCAATGACTGCTCCTTAAACGTAGCCAACCCCTCCTCCATAGCTGTAACCATTTGAGCCCCATGACTTTTCACTGCTGATTTACACTCTCTGGAAGTTTTTGTCAACCAGGACCAAATGTACTGTCTTGCCAAATTGCTCTAAAAACTGTCAAAAAACCACTTGTTCTTTCTCTCTTGTTGATGCAGAGACAGTGTTCATCAGTCATCATACAGTCTAATTAAAGAGCACCTACACAAGCCCACAAATAATATGGCCAGAATGTGCCTTGTGTGCCAAGCAAAAGCTTTGTAATCAGTTTAGGAAAGGATAACAGCACAAAAAAATGCAACGGGATTAAAGTACAGAAAAAGCTGTCAGTATGAGCAGTATTTTACATAAAGATACGAGACTTTGATCTGAATGCCAAGATCTCCAAGTCACTGAAAGCAAACTCTGGAGAACTGCATAAGGTTTACTATCACCTAAACCTCAGCTCAATGTGGCATAATAGAGGGCATGAGAGAGCTGAAGTTGCATTCATAAGATACTAAAAGTAATTGTTCCCAAGACTGCAACCTGACTGACAAATGCTTGGCAAAGTTTGTGCAAGAGAACAACGCAAAGGTTTTTATAGAGGAACCTGAAGAATAAAACCCCTGAATTAAGTACAGAGAGGAGGGCCATATTCCCAGTTCATTTTTAAAAGGCAACCAGCATGGAATTTCTCCAGGAGTCGCAGGCCTTGCGGCATCCAATCAAAAGACCTCTCTCCTTGGTCCATGAATGCCAAGATGTTCAGAAGCATATACAATGTTCTAACTCTGGTGCATTATTAAGTCTCTTGTGTTAGCTGCCTGTAGGTGAGGATTGGTGTAAGCATTTCAGACATTAGTTAAAAGAGATACAGGATGATAAAAACAACAATTTTGTGCAAGAATGTCCTTCCTAACTAGCAACAACTACTGCTTCTCTTATATGAAGGTCAAAAAGCCATTGGGGCTATTCACAATGGTAACTTACACTTGTGAGTAATTTACATGGGTACGCTTACTATTGCACTTTGTAGAACCATTAAAACTATGGACTATTCACAAGTGTAAAGTTACTACAAAGTGTACTCTTGCACTTCCCCCAACCCCTGAAAAAGGGGGAGGGGCCAATTAGGAGTGTAAAGTTACTACGGACAAAAAAGAGCACAAGTAAGCTCAGTACGACACATGGCGTACCAATGATACTGCAACACTCACCCACAGAAAATAGGAGGTAGGGACTTAAAATAGACTCCCAGAGGAAATAATGTTAATTTAAATTAATTAAAATAGTTAAAAATATAAACAATTTTAATAATAAAAATTTAAATTAAAACATTTTTATTTCAACATATTTTAATAAGCTGTTTTAATTTAAAAATGAGTGTAACATTATTTATTAAAATTTACTTACATGAGTTTTAATTAATTCGGGGTATCACTTTTTATTATTAGAACATAATACAAATATTTTTTATCTTTAGGTGGTATTTATTTTAATTTAAACCTTGGAAAAATACTTTTAATTTATTATATTCAAATTAATTAAATTTGAAACAGGTTATTAATGCTGTAGCATTTCAATCTTTTGTTCTATATTCAACATAAATATATAAAATGAATTTACATTAATATTTAACATAAAAATAACATATAAATACTTGTACTCATTTTTTCCGAGTTTAATAAATTTTTTACATTTTTACTATACTTTAATACACGACGATCTATGTCACTGGGGTAGAGATCTTCCTATGACAAAGTACAGGGAGTTCCCCACAGCTCTGAGCTAGAGTACATTTACTACTGTTTTGGGCCTTTTTTTGGCAGTAATAACTATAGAAGTGCAGTTTGTAAATAGGAATAGGCTTACAATTTTGTGACTGCATGGTTCTGCATGGGTCTCCCTATACCCCTCCCTAACCCCTTCTTATTTTCCCTAAACGTTCGCTCCTTTAGTTGTAAATATTTCCCATTGGCTGTCACCCCCATCCCTCCTACATTTACTACTAAAACCTATACATATGTGTGTAGAGATCACCGCACAGGAAAAGATAGCACAGGCAGAGGTGTATGCCTCCACATGTAGTTTGTGAATAGCATATTGTAGTATGTTTGTAGTACTGTTATAGCACTACAAACCGTAATACAAAGAGCAGTTTGTGAATAGGCCACATTATGTTTACTTTCAAAAAGTAATTTTAAAAAGGTAGGAATAGGTCAGCTTATCTGTGGCAGCAACAATTCAGTCATAAACCCATTTGTCCAATAATACCAATAACTTTTTATTTAGGTACCCTTTATAGTACAGTTTTTGCAGTGCTTAATCTACTTAAATAACAGGCATTCCTACAATGTCTTGACCTTGAAAGGATGAAAAACTGAGTTGCCTTTGCCAGGATTCCAACTTGCGAACTACCGGTTAACGCAAATATCAGCAGCCAAATGTCTCACTGATATATACAAAAGAGTAATAGATGGGATGCTTGAATAATTATCAGCCACTGGTAATTAAACAGGTCCGCATCCCAGTCCATCGTTTTTTTGCCCACAAGTCCACCTCAGATTAGACCCAGCCATATGCAAATCAGCCTTGATCCTGCTCCAATAGGAACTGACCAGCCTGAACTGCCAAGCCAGGTCCTCTCTCAACCGGAATACAAGCAACACACAACCCGTTTTGCCAAGTCGGGGCTCGTCTTTCAGGTGCAGCTTGGCTCCAGTGGCAAAGAGAGCACGGGACCTATGCCTTGTTGTTGTTGTCACCCTAAGAGTGACGAGTATCCCCTTAAGTGGGTCCTGTGCTCACTGTAACATAAGACTTGAGATACACCCTACTGATGAGCCCCAAGTAGGGCAGAACCGGTCTGGTGTTGCTTGTGGTCCCTTATGGAGGGGGCCTTGCCTGGCAGTTTGGGACAGATTGCACATACAAGGAGACAAGCTACCACATATTTGATACGGTAGACCTTTGTCAAGAGAGGCACTGTGGCCTAAAAACGATGGGCTGGAATGCGGCCTCAAGTGATTTGCAGTGGCTGAGAATAATTCAATCCATCACCTTGTGGCTGTTGCAGTTGACACCCTTAGTGCGATGGGTATGCCCAAACGTGGGTCCCGTGCGCACTGTGCCATGGGACTCAATCTACAACTCACTAACAGGGCTCAAGAAGGGCAAATCCAGTCGGAGGTTGCTTTTAAGTCCCTTCTGGAGGTGGACTTGCCTGGCAGTGCCGGACTGACTGTCCCCATGAGGAGCAGAGTCGGTACTTACTTACATAAGGCGGGCTTTTGTCTAGAGTGGCATGGTGGGCGAGAAACGATTGACTGGAATGTGGCCCGGAGCGATTATAAGTGGCTTAGAATAATTCAAGCATTCCATCCATCACCTTGTTGTTGCAGCCTAATGTTGGCTACAATCTCTTAACTCTCTAAACCAGCCTACGAGTCTACTGTTACTCCATTCACCTTCTTCACTGCTTTGTTAATATCAGCAATTATCCTTTCTCTTTTTGGTTTTTTTTCTGTCTTCTTTGAGTGACATATTTAGAAGTCCTAAAAGGGTCTTTATATTTCCTTTATATAATTATGCTGTGGCGTCTGTAAATACATTAGCAACCTACCCTCCTCTGTTCATGCTTTCAACGTTTTTTTTTTTTTTTTTTAAAACAGGCTGTTTCAGTCTTGCTGTTTAATTAAAGTAGTCTTTTTCACGGTCTTGTTCCGTGCTCGTAGATTCTTCTCTGCGGGGCCTGTATTAAATGTTTAGATAAAAGGTTCGCTGAAAGCATAATTTACCACAGCCTTTCAACCTGCGTCAGAGCTTGTGGGTAATGGTGCTACGGTTCTGTGACCTGCTCTCCTCCTCGCTGAACACATCCTGGTGTTTAACAGTGAGCATGTCATTTCCCATGGCGGTTTTGTGTAGCACTACATACAAAAAGTAAAATTTCGAGAGACGTTCTGCTGGTGCTTCTCATTTTACTACAGAACCTAATAGCTCACACAACATCAGGATTTTTCTAACTCAACCCGAGAATTTAGGAAAACACGGCAAATAGGTGTCATTCCAATTCCCCACAAAGGAAATTCATAAGCATTAAGTACATTCTGCTTTTCACCTGACCAACAAATATGAGTTGAGATAGACCCGGAAATAGAAAGAGTGCATGAAAGGTAGACAGCTACTTTAAAACCTTTCGAAGGGTCATGCTGTGCATACTGAGTAAAAGAAAGGCAACACAACTTTCACAGTCAGTTGCACACACAACTGCATTGAGGAATTTACATCTGCAAAGTGCATGGCTTAGGTGTGAAAATCATCTAACTGAAAATCTGCCCCAAAGTGTACTTGATCTTTTTGACTGAAGTTTACCTTTTGATGTGTTGCAGCCCCTCTTGCCATAGCTGAGGAAGTTACATGACCTACCAGAAATTATTTTTTCCGATTAAGGACGTCACAAACCGAAGTGGGATATAAGTGCACATGCTGACCCGCTATTTAAAAACACGCATGTCTTTCTTTCACTTTGAGACACTTTCACTGTGAGTGTTATGGCAGAAGATCAGATGTCGGTAGAAGCATTTTTTTTAATTATTAAAGGATGAATCTTTTGTTAACATGCCTTCTTTGGCTTTCTTACCTTTGCCACATCGCCTGTGCACATTCCACGAATAGGTTTCTAAAGCAAGCACAGGTGCAAAGTATGGAGCAGGTCCAGTAAGATCTTAACTACCATAAATATTGCACAATCAATAATTTCTTGCCAGAACACAAATCCGATCAAAACACTACAGTTTATAAGACACTGATGATTGGAAGAGTCTGTTTTTAAATGACAAGGACACGTGGACAGAGGTCTAGAGACAGCGCCATTTTGTGGGCCACATTAGACAAAGGCAATTACCGAAACCGAGGCCAGAGGAATCCATTGGCTCTCTGGCACCACCGGGAGCACAGACATCTGGTTTTAAAAGGATTGATGCTCATCAAGGTAAGGTCATTATTCGGAAAAGACGTTCCCTCAACAAAGAAGGAAAGAAGGAGACTGACCGGGTATAACAGGTCCATAAAACAAGAGCACCGACAGCAACAACAGGCCTGGACAGCAAGAGCAATGGAGACGGTTTTTCTCACAGATCAGAAGGTCTTTGTTTTTATGAGCGGGTAGTTCAAAAAACCAGTTTTCCTTCATGTCAGACCTAAGCATGGTGTTAAATGAAACATTCCCAGTATGAGGGAAGCTACTGTGGCTTATAATAATTCAACAGATGATTCCTATAAACTGTCCTCTGGGTATGAGGCTGCCTTAGCAATGTCACAAATCTGCCAAAACCAGACCAGAACCTTCACAAAGAGATCATCATAGTCACATGTACTGTAGTGCATTCAATCATAATCATAAACCTGAACATATTTTCATTTGGTCTCCATGGGGTGCATTTCGGACTGTTATTAACTATGCGCCTGATTTACAAAACCATAAGTTACAATTACAACAAGTTTGATTTGCATACTTTCTTGCTTTTGCAGAGTTCTCTGATCCTAAATCCCCCTTAGGATTGCAATCTTGTGGTGAATATCGACAAAGATCTAAAATTGTGAGTATTGCCAGTGGTCTCTCATACACAATCAGTCAGTGGTAACAAGCATTTGCAATGGAATAGGTCTCGCATTTACGAGAGTTTGAGCTATTGGCATTTACAATGCCAATAGCTCAAACTCACCTATTCCATTGCAATTTTTTTTTTGTGTCAAAGCGCCCCATGCTGCGCTTTCTCGTTAATGGATGTTGCACCCCTTTCTTAACACAAGCCACGTCTTAAGAAAGGGACATGACTGACATCAAAGTGAAACAGCGGCATGGGGGCTTTGACAAAAAAAAGCAAGTTGACAAACAAATGCTTAAAGCGGACCACGCTGCTAAAATAAAAAAAAAAAAAAAATGCGGCTGGTATAGTTAAAGCGGACCGCCATTAGTAATTAAAATAAAAGCGGGCGGCGTGCTGCGACGTAGTGGGTGGAACAGGGGCAAATCATTTAACAAAATAGTCCTCAAAGCCAAGATAAAGCAGACCGTGGAGCAAGAGATGGAAAAGGTCCAGTCGTTATGGGAGGTTACAAATGCAGACTAGGCGGTAACAAGGAGGAACTAACAAGCCTATTCAGGAATGAAAAGCAACTATTTCGCAAGGACGGTAATTGAAAAGATGGGTGAGACATGGGCGGAGATTCAAATCCCTATAGCATGCCTCGCCTAGCATTGCATGCGCTGCCCAGGCTTGACCTCAAAAGGTACAAAACTGACCAAGTCCTCTTTGTGTATTCAGATGTAGAGTAGAAGGCATTTCATCAGAAGTAGGATTTCTCCCATGTCGACAAAAAAGATAGTGAAACAAATGCACATTTCCCTCAAACATAAGCCTGCGGATTGCTGACCCCTATTGTCTGTTTTGGAGTGTATACCTGGATATTTGGGGACTCTCCCAAAAATGTGCAAATGTATGCAGGTCATTCGTGCAAGTCAAAAACAAGTAGATTTACACACTTTCCTTCAAGACTGAAGTCCAGTGTTACTGAAGTGAACTCCTAATTTGATAGCAAATGATTTCACTTTTTTTTTTTTAAGTGTCTGGCTTCTTTGGAATGCTTGTTTTGGATTAACACAGACTGCCTGGAAAAGCATTCTACACAAAATACTCTCTTTACTCCAAATTGATCAACAAGTGGACATTTACAGTCTTCACCATGTCCCGCTTGGGATTACTACAACTTTATTTACCCAAGCCTCCCTAAACAGTAGGGATGTGCGAAATTCATGTAATTTTCTGTTGCGTAATTACACAAAGTTTTGTCAAAATTTCACTAAATTACATATAAATATACAAAATGAAAATCCAGCACTCTGTGCTATACTTTAATGTGAATTGCGTCCTTGCATCAATTATTGGTGCAAGGACGCATCTAACAAAAGCACCGCGAATAACAGCCACTTGCTTTCAGTTAGTAGAGTACCTTTGCAGCAAACTTTTAGTACAAATACTCAGGGGGTGTTATGTGGCGCACGACCAAGATGGCAGCATGCCAGTGAGGCTCAGGTTGCTTGGCAGCATAATCCTCCATTAATCCTTTATCACTGCCTGCTAATCCTGCTCGCTGTGCCTGGAGACTACTCCTCTACCCACCCTCTACCTTCGGTACGCTTTTTGAGAGCGGGTGCCTCTCGCTGCGGAATCCCATGCCAGCAGAAGATCAGAGCGGGGTGGACGTCTCTTGGAGCCTGGAGCCCTGCTCGGCTGCGGGTGACACTCGAGCACCGCGGCGGCCACGTGGTGATGGGCCCCGGTGGCTGGCGCGCCCGGAGTGAGGAGAGTGGCTGCTGCCCTGTCGGGACTCGCAAACCCTCTGGACTATCTGTGATTGGGGTGTGACCCCCGAGGGAGAGGGCGCCTGGATTGTGGTGAGTGAAGCGAGTTTGCGGCGCACCCAATAGAGAGCTGGACGGTTGACGGCTGCCGCGCAGACTTCACTCCCCTGTTCCTGCGCTGGTGATATGCGGTGTCTGACTGCTGCTCATAACCTGACTAACGCAGGGGCTTACATTAGGTGCTTGCAGCATTTTGAAGTGGTGAGAAAGCTGCTATGGCTGGGAAAAAAAAACCGGAGTGCGGACCTGCCCCCCGAGGCCCCCCCACCCTGCCTACTGGCCTTCCTTGCTGACCCTTTGAGAATGCAAGGCCAACCCGACCTGCCCGCTGCATTTGAGGACTGCGTGCTGCTGGGCCACTGATGGGAGACCTGGTCTGGCGAAGTGTATTGCCCATCCAGTTTCTGTGAGGGTGCCCTGCGCTGTGCCTGCGGCGGGGAGCCAAACACAAACCTTGAACAGCCGGTTGCTGAAGGCCTACTGAGCCCCCATCCCGCTCGACAAGTTGTACGCTGCTGCGCGTTTGACTGCACGGATCCGCCATTTTGGACAGCCAGCTGCTGCCTGCCGGACGCTGATGTGTATTACTTGCTATCCGGTGGAGGGAACTGCCTGGATTGTGCGACGTGGGCCCTCACCCTCGCTCTGGCTGCACTCCTTCTCTATCATTGAGAGGGGATCTCTTGACACCTAGGCAGTCACCTAAAAGTCTGTCAAAGTAAACCTGACTACACACGTCGCCTTTGCTGTGGACGCCCCTACCCACTGCTGCCAATAACCCCTGCCCAACTCTGCGGTACGGGACACCCTCCCCCTGAGGAGTATTCTGTGGTTCCTGGGGTTACCTCCCCTACACCTTGCTTCTCTTCAGCTGCAATGAGGAAGCCGGATAGCCGCCAGTCTAAGCTGGTGTTTGATGCCAAGAGAGTGGTCACGCGCTCTGCCTCAGAGGACTTGATCCAGTCAGCCGGAGAGAAGTCACAGGCGCAGTCTTCGCCCCCCCCGGGATGAGGTCAAAGCACTACTCCTCGCCATGCAACATAGTCTGACTGACCTCTCAGGGAAGATGGACACCATGAATTGCCGCTTGGACTTCCTAATCCAGAAGGTAGACAAACATGACAGACAGATTAAAGAAGCGGAGCGATGTATATCAGACAATGAGGATGCCACTTCGCAGCTGCAAGTACAGGTGTCGCAAATGGACAAACTGCTTAAGGTCATCGCAGCCAAGAATGAAGACCTCGGGGCTCACAGTCGCCAGAACAACATCGGTATAATAGGCATCCCGGAAAGCACCAACACGGGCCGCATGGAGGAGTTTGTTGAGCGTTTGTTGCGCGGTGCCTGTGAGGACGAACCTTTCTTGGTGGGACCCCCGACCCATTGTGACTCGTCTCGTTAATTATCGAGACCGGGACGCTGCGCTGAAACTAGCCCGGTGAGCATAAGACGTTAAGATATGAAGGCTTGGAATTCACCATTTCCCCAGACTTAACTGTCGCGGTGCAGGAGGCGCGCCAAAAATTCCTTGGGGTCAAGCAAAAACTCCGTAAAGCGCAGATCGAATATGCACATCTGTACCCGGCGAGTCTGCGAGTTTCCTACCACGCAAAGTAGTCCATCTTCACCAACCCGCACCAGGTGGAAGAATTCCTCAAATCCGTCCAATGCCGGTCCCCGAGGAGCACCTCTGAAGACCAGGCATCCAGATCACCTTCTCCTCAAACTGACTGATTGACTCGGATGTCTATTGCAGCGAGGTGTGCCTTCCTTGAACGGGGCGAACTCCCGAGTGCCTGATATCCGACAGAACTGTACAGCGGCTGAGAACTTAGAGACTATGCACTCTGTGTGGAAAGCCCCGTTCCTCCACACCATGCTGCACTGCTCATCATGGACAGCTAAGTTTTTCACCTGATATACAGACTTTGTGTTTTTGGGTGGGTACATACACATGGGGCAGGTGGTTTGATACTGGGCTATGCCAAGCACCCTCCCTTCGTACCTCAGTCACCTCCGGGACACTGTGACAGTGCCTGGGCGGTACTGAGGGAAAGGAGGCTTTCGTGCCACACTGGTGATCCCCCCTGATCATGGTTTTGTTCTTTGAAATGCACTACGGATTTACTTCGAACTGGACTACATTGTCATGGTTTTCTTGGGTTTTAGATGGGTGGTACATTCCCAGCACGATTGGGGTGCTGTTGTGGGAGGGTGTGGGATTGGGACTGTTGTTGTTTTTTTCTGGTTCCAATGTACTTTACTGACAGCTAGACATACCAGCACACTTTGTGATACCTATGCACAGAC
This sequence comes from Triturus cristatus, assembly GCF_964204655.1. NCBI lineage: Eukaryota > Metazoa > Chordata > Amphibia > Caudata > Salamandridae > Triturus > Triturus cristatus. The sequence goes on from NC_140581.1 coordinate 682,835,896, forward strand.
ATTTCCATAACGACCTCTCTAGGTGCATACCACATCCGTGGTAATGTCCTCGACCCCTGACATGCTTCGCATAAATTTGCTCACGTGGAAAATTAGTGGCCTCGGGGACCCTCGCAGATGTCGCCAAATCCTCGCCTACCTCAATAGACATCAGATCCACATAGCCGTGCTCCAAGAGACGTACACAGACCCACATCAGTTGCCCTGCTTCGGGGGCAGATGGGCGTCGGATCGAGTCTTTTCCTCATACTCATAGAGTGGTGTGCGGACGAAGTAAAATACTTGGGGGTACATGTTACTACTGATCGCGAAGAATTACTGCGACTAAATTATGGACGCACATTAGAGCATTTAACGAGCAGTATCACGCGATGGATCGCCCTCCCCCTCACCATTGCAGGGCGCATTTCCCTTATAAAAATGGTCGTACTCCCCAAGCTCTTATTTGTTCTTGAACATCCCGTTTTACCCAGCCAGACACTTCTTCTCTATGCTCTGATCGGAGTTAATAAGACTGGATTGGGGTGGTAAGCAACCTCAGTTGCAATGGGACACACTCACACGTCCCTACTCTCACGGAGACTTCGATGTACCCAATTTTTTTAGACGTACTATCTGTGTGCCCAGGCACACTTTGTCCATTATTGGTTCCACCCTCCCAGATATACGCCACAATTCGCTGCGGAGCATTGGCTGGCGGACCCTATCCCATTAGACAGGGTCATACTAACTGCTCCCACGCCACCCATGACGTGTCTGACCTCAGTGGACTATACAGTCTGAGCATGGCAACGCCTTGCTCGCCTTCTTCAGGCTCCCATGCTCTACTCTCCGCTGCTTCCACTCACATATCACCCGAAGATGCCGGTCCTCCAGGAGGGAGTTTTTACTAGGACTAATACTAAGTTCAACATAACTTGCTGGGGAGACCTCTATTTAAATGGCAAGTTTTGCAACATGTCGCAATTATTTCAAGGAGCTCTGCCGTCCCCTATGGATGGTTTTCTGTAGGTCCGTCTGAGACAGGGCATCAAGGAACATACTCCCTTGTACCCTTTGGAGCCCCCAACAGTAGCCCCACTGCACCATATGTTACGAACCGCCAATGCTTCCCATTTGATATCTATACTGTACCATAGCCTCTACACTGAAATAATATACCCCCCCCTGCGCTGCACGCACTAAATGGAGCGCCACGCTTAGGCACGACATTACCGATCAGCAGTGGGCATATTGCTGTAAACAGACTGAGCAGGTCTCCTGTAGCAGTAGATTACGCATCACTCACTACAAGTTCCTACATCGTCTTTATTATACCCCGGTCAGGCTACATCGGTACGGTCTCCGCAACACGACGCGATGTGACAGGTGCAAGGCAGAGAATGTTGACTTTCTCCACCTTGCGTGGGAATGTAGCACAGTGCATGCATATTGGCAGCAGGTGTTTGCGGCATTGGGACTGATGACACTCTTGGAAATCTCACGATCCCCGCTACTAGCGCTTCTTGGGTATGCTGAGGCGATACCAGTAGCACAGCGCAAATTTGTCACATTTAGTATATTGCTTGCCAGACGGCGGGTGGCTTGTAGGTGGGGCAGGGGCCGAGCGCCAAAATTAAAGGAATGGATTGGAGACATGATACTTTGGCAAGAACAAGCATATACTTACGCCGAACTCCTCCCCCTCTCATCCCGACCTCGGGACATATGGGACCCTCTCAAATTGTACCTCATAGAACATCCAATAGAACCTACTGAAGGCCCATGCTCGCAGCCTCCATAATGTAATGTGTGCTCAGCTTATCTGTGGGAACTGGACCCTGGCTACTGATGTGGTTGTATGGATAACTGATGTTTTATTCATTCATTATGCATAAATGTGAGATTTGTGGTGGATGGGCTGATTCTTATTCGCATCTATTGCTGTAACCACAAGATGAATAACTGCTATTGCTGCGTATGTTTTTTTTAACATTGTCTATAACATGCTGGACCCTATTTGTTTGTACTGTTGTACATATGAAAATGTAATTAAAAAAAACATTATTTTTTTTAGTACAAATGGCACGTAAACACAGAATTTCATAATGGTGTAATTCAGGGAATTTTTGTATATAACTTACACTGATGCAATTTAAATTTCACACATTCCTATTAAAAAGTTCATTTCTACACTACAAAATTTTTATACTGCTGAAATCCAAACTAAATCACCATTGGTTTAGGAAACTCCTGAAAACTGAAGAAGTGAGAAAAACTTTTTGAACAAACCCAAGGCCGTACCAGGCATCAGGGCTTCCCCGGGAGGCTCTAAGGCTGTCAGGCTGGGGGACCACTTTTGTTACTGGGGTTCGGTTTAGTAGCAGTGCAGAAGTTTTAAAATCACTGCAGAGTCGCTTGTATATCCAACAATTTTCAGGCAACAATAAGAGTGTCAAGATCACTCTAGTGATTGATGTACCTACTAGAGTGAGATCAGAGTTTTATCTAGTGTCAGTTTTGACTCACCTAATGTAGTGCAGAGGGTTAATATGCCAGCTGCAAAGAGCGTGTACTATGCAGATCAGAAAACAATATTTTATGTGAATAACTCAGTGGGTTACTGCTTTTGCCACAGTGATCCTTTTGTTACTGTGCAGTTCATAAGTTACAATCATAATTTGGGTTAGAAAGTTTTTTTTTTTCCACAGTCTTTTATTATCCTAATTTTGCTAAAAAGGGTTTGTTTGGGTAGAAATACATTCTTATTAGTAAAGTCAATCCTAACTACTGTGTTGCTTTCTGAATCCTGGGTTTGTGCTTAAAAAATGCTTACCAGTATGGATCACATGTAAATATTACTCCTTCTAGTCCCCTTTGAATTATGTATTATTTTCTGTGCACTGATTTACACACATATGATTAATTGATTTTGTATGTGTGTGTGACGTAAAATGCTCCAACTCCCTACACTGGTATGAGAGGCACTATCACACAAATGAAACATGTGAGATAGGGGCTATGGAGAGATGAGAGACACTGTTGGAGGGTGATAGTGAGGGAGTCACTGAAGAGCCCCAATATAAAGATTGCCGTATCCTGGTGTTCTGTAAGGTCATCATTTACTATGCTTTAAAAATTAATACAATGGAATATATAATGAAAAATGTGTTGTAGAATGCACCATTTTCCCCCAAATTTTCTTGGGGGTAGAATCCCCTCCACGACCCCTTGTAGTGGCCAGGCTCGTTTGCTGTGCTCGCTCTGTATGCACCGTATGGGGGGGGCTGGTCAGGGCCCTGAACAAACCATCTGGACTCTCAGTGACCTTTTAGCACAGCATATCAGCCACAGGAATCTATCCCATGACGCACAATGAGATCTCCCCAGAGACCGCTTACATGTCAGATTGGGCACTGCTCCTACTCCTTTTGCGCTCTGAATTATGTAAAAGTTTACATGCAACACGATATGAAAGCCTAAATAAATAAACAAACAAACAACTAAATAAAAGGGATGCACTCATAAACTTTTATTTAGTTATTTATTTTATGTTCTTGATCTAGCATATCACGACCCTGGAAAAAGTGAACGATCAATTGGACATAAAACTGGTGTTTGACCTTCAGAAAGATATTGGTATCTTTGTAGTGCAGACCTGGAAATGCTAGTTGCAATAGATAAGTACAGGTTATGAGCCCTCATTTAGTAAGTACTGCTACTTAAACTCCCTTTTAAAATGGAGAGTGGCGTGGCCTGTCAGATATGCACCACCGGTAGAGCATTCAAAAAACAGGCGCATTTCTTATAAGCGTGAGGGAAAACGGAGGTCTGAGAGGTCCAAAAGAGCAGTTTCTATTCTACTGCTGTTGTACTTGTTGGTACTTCTTCTACTGGTATTGAATCTTTTTGGGTAGGTATAGGAGGATTCAATAGGTGCCCCTCTTCTCCCCTGAGAAGTGGCTGCAAACCCCAAAAAGATAACAGTCCAAACATAAACAAAGAAGAATTGGTGTTGGTGTTGGTATTGGTATTTTTTAGTGCTCGAACCTGGCTAGAGAGCAAATCAGGCTGTAGACCTGACGCGGAGACCAATGGCCTGCAACAATCATGGTCGCTGTGGGTGAACCTCTCCTGGAGCCTCCAGCCTGGAAGGCAAGTGCAGTTGGGAATTCCTTGCTGGTGATGGAAATGCTCCGATGCTATGATTCAGGTACTTACTTCCTTAGCCACACTTTTCAAGTTTAGATTAAAAGCACTTTCTCAAGTCTGTACTGTGCAAATACAGGAAGTAAATATGACTGCCACCCACTTTAGTTGATTTGCTGGAAGGGATTCAACTGAAATAACCCGATATGACAACTACACTTTGGCAACCGAGAGGACACAACAGAACATTTAGCTCTACTCTTCTGTATGTCTGGGAGGTGGACCTGGGAATCGCTATAGTGAATACTGCTTCTCTGAAGTCTGTATTTAAACCTAGCGTTCAGCCCTATTAAATTAGATAGGTGGTGAACCTGACTATGTGGAGCAGATTAATTAATAACCTGCTGGTGCAGGGATCACCACTTCGCCACGGGTTCTTATCAAGTAAGGAGGAATCGACAGGAGACCAAAGTCAAACCACGGATAGTTTATTCAATCATTCATGAATGGGTTTCCATCCGACAAGTACCATCAAGATACCCAAGGATAGAACACACTTGAACAATGGCTACATGGGTTTTTATAGGGAAGATCACAAACAAGGAACGCCCAGAGGTAAATAGAACTTTGGAAAGAACACACAAATGAGCTAAGACAAGAATCTGATGGCCTCGGTGTCTTGTGCAATATCTAAGTTTTAAGGCTGAACAACAAAATGTGCTTTTCGGAGTAGACTTTACTTAAGGATTAACTATTGCCTGAAAACCTTCGAGCAAGCTGACTCTGCATGTTTACACAGCCTATGATGTCTCAATTTGGATTCGTTACCTAATGTTTATGCAGTTGTGATGACAAGGATGGAGCCAGGCTGAAAGTAGGGCAGGGGTGAGAATGGATGAAGGATAGCTTAATCAAAAAATGAAAGAATCATAGTTTACATTTTAACAACTATGGCACTCATCGTAGACTATTATGAGATGATGACCGATTTATGTGCCGACGGAAATGTCCCTGTTTGATTTTGTGTTTCAATTCAAATGTGTTTCCTTACTCATGGGCGTGAGGCCCTGCAAATCTTTGTAATTGTATTGTGTATTATTGAAAAATCTATTCAAGAAATGTTACAAATAAAAATAAAGGCTGTTGCTAAGTGTGCGTTATTCATACCACACAGATGTAATGGCACAGGCAATGAGTAGTTACAGTGTTCATTAGCATGCTCTCCGTTAACAAGGACGTTACATTAAACACATACAGTCATTTCTGCTAGTAAGCATTAATGCACATATTGGGCCATCCTTCCCACAACAGTTTGGGATGTTCTGCAACAATACCATCAATGGAGAGCCCAACAAACCTTCAAGGAGCCACAAGTGTCACAACAACTACAAAAATGAACAGACTCAGCAAGGACACTGATAAAAGTAAAGCTCAAATAAATATCTATTAAGGGTTTTTAGCTTAGACCCGGTAAGCTAACAAGTAGCTAATTCAGAATGCTGGATTATAAATTATTAATGTGGATCGTTAGTAGTTTTCCATATACCATAAGAAGTCCATTGACTGAAATCTGCTTATCACTGCGGGCCAGACTGAGGGGAAGGCACTTAATATGGGAATCGAAAGTTACATGCAAGACTTGCAGGGAAGTTGCAGACACCAGTGGTGTAACACAGGCCCCCGGGTACCGCCAGTGGCAGACACTATGAGTTGGGAGGGAGATTCCTCAAGGAAGCTATGGTCATATATTTTACCCAATTGCTCTCAACTATCGCATACTCAACCTGGAAAGAAGAAATGCCGAAAAAATAAGTTCACGAGGTATAAAATACCAGAAATCTCAAGATATTCACAAAATCACCAGCAACAAACCCTAACCATCCACTGCTTGTACAGAATCCAAAATTGTCTGTAAGACATAATGCAACTGAGGGCAGCTATAGGACAAGGTGCATCAAGGCAATGCTCCCCAGCTTCACAACAGAGCAATCCCGGGCAGAACAGAATGTCTCCCAGCGCCACAGTAGGACAACGCTTCCCCTTTGAGCAATAAGTCAATGCTCCCTGGGTACATAGTGCGACAAGAACACCCAGTTCTATAAAAGGTAAATTCAACTCATCTCCACAAGACAATGCCTCTGGTTCTGTGTACAGCAATAGGACAATGCTTGCCGGCTGTACAACACAACAAAGCCTCTCTGCTCCACAATCTGGAGTGGCTTTCCAGTACCACAATAGGGCACTCTTCCACAACAGGACAATGCTCCACAATGTGATAATAATCTCCACTGTTGATGAACCGTACATCTGACTCATTAAGCGAGAGGCGTCTATCTGAAGAATTCATTCAACTCAAAATGTTGTATTATGTCATTGGTAACTGGCTTTACATTGAGAAATCAGAATCGTACAGATGACCCTCATCACACCTAGTATGTAATTCTTTTTACCAGTTGCTTTACAAATATAATTATGTAAAATCATGTAATGTCCTCAGGGATCAGTGATGTTCTTGCTGCTGAGCCCTCTGTACCCCCTGTGCAAATGATTCACGGATTCCGGAATGGCAGACTTGTACCGGTGGAAACGTGGTTTGCCAAATTGCAAATTCAGCAACTGAAGTGATTTTCCACATTTGTAAATCTAGGCTTGGGGTTTGGGAGGATGTGGGTATTTCTGGGCAAGAGCACTTGCCAAAGATGGTGCACTCCCACAAAACCTGTGATGTTGTGGGAATTGACCAGTGACCTTCTGCAGGTACTCTCCCACACTGCCAAAGTACAAGTACCTACTTCTGGGAAGAGCAGCAGTGAGTGTATTTACAGAGAGGAAATGGAATGTGAACACCCCATCTATTCATGGGGGTTTAGAGGAAGGAATTCCTACACGGGGGAAAAAGATTTTTCTCAAGGATAAACAAAAAAGGCAAATGTGGAACTGCACAACTGCATTCAAGTAACGAATGAATAGGAGTATTCAAGAAAATCTACCACTGTAGTAGACGTCCTTGACTACTAAAGTCTTTAAACATTCAATCACAATCCGAAATTTACTCCAGAAGAAGGAGCAACTCTTCAGGACCAACTGATGTACTTTTTTTGCAAATGTTTCTGAAAAGAATTCAATGTGTTTTACTGTAGTAGTCACACAAAAGTCCTCGGACATCAATGACATTATGAGGCTGCCTTTAGCCGAAAGAGCAGCTGTTGGTACAGTTGCAGGCATTCTGGTACCATACACAATGTGTCCTGGCACATTCTAGAGTGGAAGAGTAGGATTAGACACATCATTCTATTGCAGAAATGACAGGCCTCTTGGAACTCACCTTCAGATCACAAGGACACGGCATTTGCCACTCCGCCATACGAGTTAACAGTGGATACCTGCCATTAAAGGCAACTAACTCTCTTAATGACAGGGGTGAGGATCATTTCACTAGGAGTGCTCGGGTGGAACTAGGATACAACAGAATAAACCACATATCTATTGCTAGCTAAACACATTCAAGTTGAAAGCGATAAAAAAGAAACGTGGCTTTCTCTGAAAATCTTTAACACTGCACTCAGGGGCAAACCACCAGGGAGCATGCAGTTTGCTAAACGGACTCCCACTACAGACACATAAAGAGAAACGCATTTGCAGACAGATCAGTGATCACCCCCATAACTTATGTCACTGCAGGGGATGTTCTCCTTCCATTGGGAGTGCTTTGATAGGCTATTTGTTAAGACCTCTCTGTTCCCTGTCCCCATCTTGAACTGTGTTTCACTCTAGACATGCAGGCTTTGCATGTGTTTTTACGTGTCCCCTTGGAACTGCACCCCAGCTTAAACTGAAGCCTTTTCATTGAAATATGGAGTATGCCAGTAAAAAAGCTGCCACATTTTTGTTAGAGGATGTTTGGAATTATTATGAAACGTTCGAATGGCTCTACGCTTCTAGACTACGCGAGTTTGATGACTAGTTGTGTAACACAGCATAAATCCAGTTTTAGAAGCTGCTGGTGAGGTTCTGCTGTGGATTTATTTTATTTCGACGCACCTCATTTTTGGAACTGACAAGTTTCTGGATTTTGCCAAGTTCTACCCAAGAGAAAATGTTTTAACAATCAGTTGATGTTTCGGTAGTTTGTTCTGCGATATATCCAGGGTTCGGTCGGCCCAAGCAAGCCCTGCAGACAGCGCCACATCCGGTCTGTCTCCATACTTCTAGTCTGGTGCCAGTGGAAAGCACTGCTGGCCACGAGCTCGCTGGGCAGGGTCAGGGGTCACTGACGCTGACTAACTTCCTATATCGAGATCCGGGTCCGTATGTTACGATATGAATATGCCTTTCATTCCTTCGGAGGTCATCTGACAAAGTCCCCTGGAAATCACCAGCTAAACTTGTGACAGGCGATCTGTAAGCACACACTCCCATGTGACTGCTTTGACAACTCCGACTTGCAGGCCTAGAATATACAATCAGCTCCCTGTCTTCACAACAAGCCCGCTCACCTCGGGGGACGCGCTTATTTATTCCGCAGGAGGCTCCTCTGGAGATGGAGCGTTGGCGGGCAGGCGAGCGCGCGGCCACTTATGGACACTGGGCCCCCTCTGCCTCGCGCCCTCGCCTTCCAAGCGTCTGCATTTCAAAAGCAGCCAGCCACTGAGTAAGGCACACTCGATGCAACTCAGCCCTTGAACTCTTCCATAGACTTTTTTCGATCGACCAAATAAAATGACGGCACCAAAAGATGGCTAAATAAATAAACAGATGCATTTTCTCATAGACTGGGAGGATGGCTACAATAAATAACATGAAAGGCTTTTAAATAAAACAGGTGCTTGTAATCTTAAACAAAGGTATCTTGGGCGTGTAGCAGTTTACTGTCCAAAACAAGGCAGGGAAATTTGGTGCAGGCCTAGTTGAAAGTGCAGCGTTCCTCTAAACCCGCCCCCCCACCTTCTATAAGAAAGGTTCTGCACTCCACCAACTGCACCGGACACAAACGGCCAATTCAAAAGCGGCTCCTAAAAAGAGCAGCTTCTTCAGAAAGAAATGTTTGATGATTGGTTGACTTTAGCTATGTCGTTGTGTGCTGTTAGAACGCCCGCAGACCATGGCGGGCAATACTATAGTGACTTTGACCGTGGCTAGGCAGTTATGCGGCACGAGCGCCGATCAGACATGGACCTTGCCTACAGATGGCTTAAGATGCTTAATTCCACACAACGACGGCAATAGGGTAGCAAGAAATTGACTCAGGTGATTTTCAGATACTTAATTCAAACCCCAGATACCAACGAGAACCACGGCGATCCTTTGACCATCTCTAAGAAGCATATTTAGGGATTATTCACTCCCTCAGATGATTACTGGGGGGGTTAGCTCTACCTTCCGTTGTCAAGAGGACGTTTGCGCCACTCCTCACGCGGTTACTGGCGCTACAGGATGGCACTCTGGCGGTTATTGGTTTTTACCCTCTAACAAACGTTACCTCCTTAACGAATGGGTACTAGGGCTTTAGTTATAGTCAAAGATAATTAATTGCCCCATTAGTTTTGCCCACTGAAGATTACTGAGGAGGGCCGTGGCTAAGAAGAGGGATTTCTTCCATCAGAGGTTACATGACAAATAACATCTACACACTGCGAGTCGTGGGCTCAGATTCACTGTACTGGTTTCTTCACGTGCCATCGAGCAGTAGCGGAATAATTAGTTCAATCTTTCACAGGGGTAGCAGGCTCTGCCCAAACAGCTAAATCACTCAAATATTCTCCTGCCAATATTGATTAGGGAGACAGTAGGCTGGTCAGAGTTATGCTCGAGAGCTGGTAGTATGTAGAGGAAGAGATGCAGGGCAGGTAGCTATGAACCCATGAAGTCTTGTAAACAACACAACATCTCTGACATTGACTGGCTGAATAGTAAATTGAATAGTTTACCAATAGCTGGTAAAGGTATAGTTGGGCAATGTTAACCTCGCGCTGTCCCTGCCTCTCAGGGGAAAAGTGCCAGCCAACCAACATAGGTTTTAGATTATTCTTTTCTCCAAAACTTTCTCCAAGCCCTCCGTGTGGCAATTCCACCTAGTGGCAGCAATACTCGGGGTGCCCGACGGGAATGAGGGAAGGAAGATCCTTATGGAGTTGAGGCCTTGGTCCCAGCAGAACAGCAGTGATGAGTCCCGCTCTCAAGGGAACCACAGGGGGGAAGGATAGGATATATTGGGTAGGTTACATTTATGTCAGCCCAGAGGTGGAATCAGCACAAGCTGCACCCCGAGATGTCATGGCAGCTGGGAAAGCGTCAACTCTCTGCTAGGTCACTACATAGGCAACAAGTGAGTAACATGCTAGGCCAGTTAAGTTCCACTGTAAACTTTCCAATGACAGACATGCGACATTGTTACTACCTGATAAGAAACCCGAAAACATTTAAAACTGCTGAGGGGGTGGAGGGGATTGGAGTCTCAGAAAGGGTGGCTAGTTTTGAATTTAGCTGGGCATATGTATTCATACATGTAGGGATTTTGGAGGAGCAACCAGGTCCCAGGGGCTAATCAACCAGAATAACTATGCTGTGCATTGTCCTTATTAAGCATTTTACTCCACTGCATATTGTGACTAGAGGAGTGGCTCTTCCTTCCTCACAGTACAGAATGTGCACAAGATACATGGTCCCTAACATTTACAAGTGCTGTTTCCATTGTGGGATTAGTCACTACTGTAGCTGCCTGACATGGGCAAGACGTGGTGGGCAGGCCTGACTTCTGGGGCTCCTACAGTAAGCATACATTTTTATTCAGCTGGAAGAGAGAGGAAGCTAAGCCAGGTACTTCTTTGAAGCCCCAGCAGGCAGTATCCATCTGCACACTTACACAGTGGGACAGCACGCACCTAAGGTGAGGCTGCCCACCAACTAATAGCACTACTGAGAAACCTGGATGCTTAATTTGATAGGCTGCAGCCAAATGGCCGTGGCTGGCTGCACACGGCTGGGAGTGATTTGGCATGTCTGGCTCTGAGCCCTTGCACTCAGTGTGACGATCAGTGCGCCAGTTCCCATTACATCTGCAACAAAGCAGTAATGCCATTGCTAAAAACGTCCATTAATCTTTTAAGCGGCAATTGCTTGTTTGCACACTTTAAAACAGGCTGATGCTCCATGAGCTCGGTGCCCCAGGCGAGATGGGAGACTATTACATCAAATGAAGGGGCTTTCCTTGCTGACTGGCAGGTACTTGAATAGCTTTCAGAATTTGGAACTTTTAGAAATGTTTGCTAAGATGTTTTAAAACTCTGTTCCAAATAATTTTCTAACAAGATTAAACAGCTAGTCATAATTCGTTCATGGATTACAAACTGTGACAGTACAACAAAGTCAAGATTAAACACGACTGAAAATCGCATAAATCGTAAGAATGCGTAACAATGAACACTGAACAATCATATTAGTGCATACATATCACAACCGCAATAATGTATGCTGCTGCCAAAAGCTCTCATTGGATGCAGACTACTTGAGTTAAAAAGGCAATTTCACACCCCCATAAGAGAAAATACATCAAAAGAACAAGTGTCCCTTCCAACTCTTCACACAGTGGCACCCGGGATGAGCCCATCTCTGCTGGGAAGTTGTATCGGTATTATTATGGGTGCTTTCATGCGCGTTTCACAATCTTATATTAAATATATGACAAGTACCAAAATGGAGAAACGAATGGCACGGTATAAAAAAACAAGTGTAATTTCAATTAATAATAATAGCAGTAAATATACACATACACATTAAAATAAGGAAATCTTAAATGCCAAGGACGTTTAAATACCTAAAAGTTGCCGCCCAAAAAGTTGTATTTTATAGAAGTTGCTTAGGGATTTATGGTAATACGAGTGTGCCACCATGTCCAGTAAAGCACAGCCAGGTCAACTGGGCTTCAATTGCTTGACTGCAGAAGAAACCATAACATCGAAAATGTACTTTTTGGAAGTGGTAAATATGATTTCCAAACCAAAGATAAAAAACTTCTTTTAAATGTTATTTTTTCATTTAATATAAGGATAGGAATCATAGTACTTGACTAGTATTATGAATCATGACCAAAAGACCCATCCTTGAATTACTAAGGGAAGCATAAAAATACTAATAGACACAAATTGAATAGGCATAGATGAATGGTAGTAAATTCGTGTTGCTCTAACGTAGACAAAGAAGCGCTGCCATATGTCCTTACTCTGGTTTCAGAACTCCCAAGATTATATTACATTTTTGGTCAAAGTTATTGGTCTCATTCGTCTATATTTACATTGATTAAATTAGGTTCATAACAATACAAAATAGACTGGGTCTACGAAGGTATCATCAACATGTATCAGAATAAACTGTGGTATAGATACCTATTTCTCTTGTATCCCATACGCCTCTCCTTTTTTAACTTGAGGTTGTCACCAACAGCTTTTCATCTTCAATTTATATATAAATTTCTTCTTTTTTACATAAATTGAAGGTGAAAAGCTGTTTATTCTGATACATGTTGATGATACCTTCGTAGACTCAGTCTATTTTGTATTGTTATTGGTTGAGAAGAGGGCGACTTGTGGTCTTGTTTTCCCTCTATAGCTCCCATTTGTTTTGCGTAAATTAGGTTCATACCAATAGTCATAGCTTTATGTGTCTATAGTGTTTGCTGAGCTTTTTTTTCATATTGTTTGACATCTATGAAGACGAGATTAGGGCGCACATCTGATTCCACTTCTATGAGAGAAATATTCTCTCTATCGTCTCTTTATACAATGGAGTCACCTGAGGACATTCCATACTTGTCGGTACTTTCATTATAAAACATTTCTGACAAACATGAGAATACAGTAGCTGGAAGCATCTGATTTTAAGTGCTGATTTATGCATTAAAATACACCATCTGCTGCCTCACTCTACTTGACGTATCTGTTTGGAATCTGTGCATTTTTGTTAAGTAAACCTAGTCAGCCTGATTCGGTAATCTATTCTTCAAGATCTAGCTTCCAATCCTGTAGAGAGTCATGAAAATGCTTCATAAAGTTTGGGTGGAGACATGAAAACAAACAGTTGACCCTCCTGAAGCTAAGATATTCTGAAGTGCGAAAGAGAACTAGTTTTCCCATCACAAAACATATCTCTCAACTTTCAGTTTTAGGTTTACTAATGTAATGTCCAATTTCAATAAAACATGACACCAAATTACAGAAAATCTTGAATTATACAGCATAAATGAGTGAACATGCAGGATATTCCTCCAAACATTCTTCGTTATGAATATTTCTTTTTAATAAATTTAGAATTTTGGGAATCTGGCTACAAAAAAGAACAAAGCTAGGTGGACCCATATTAACAGCTCAAGCTCTACGTCCATCCAAGTACGAAAATCATGAATTATTGGACCACAAGTTAATAAGTAAAATGTTGGCATACCAGAAAAAAACATTCCATTACTTGCAAATAAAAGGAATGGCTATACTGGGTACAATTACAATACAAACACAACATGTTAAAATAAGCAGCAAAATGATAGTCTGTAAATCTTTTTAGTTTAAATAATATACATAAACACCCTCTCCTTGTGGCCCTTTTTAGGTCTCGCCTAGCGACGCAGCAAAGCTGCTCGCTAGCGAGATCTATTGTTGCCGACTTTTTTGCGATGCGGGACAGGATAGGTGCACGCGCTTGAAAGACATCAGCTGTGAACGCATACGGCGGCATCCAGACAGCCCATGTGCACGCTCCTATCCCTCCCTGTGTCCTGTTCGCTGGGCCTGCGCGGACAGGAGATGTGCATGCACGCGCACAGGCGTCTATTTTGCTCTCTCCAAGTCCTCCGGCAGTGCAGCAGGTCAGCCGCCGATCACAGGTACTGCAGGTCAGTAACGCACTTTCCCACCCTCCCCCCGTCGGCTCCAGATCACCTTACTGCCTGTTACGCGCTTTTTGTTGCTTTTTTCAGCTTCGAGCTTGCTTTGATCATGACACTGATTTCAGTACAGATTGTATGTGTACGATGCATCAGAGACAAGACTAAGAAACTCTCCTTAGAAATATACTGTACGTAAGAGGTGTCTCTGAGTTAGCGCCTGCGCAGAAGCAGAAGATTAGATTGGAAGTGCGGGTATGCTGCAGAGACCACTGTCTCGCCTCTGAGAATGAGAGATGTGAGTTCGCTCTTAACACCAACGTCTTTCCACCGTGCATGAGCGATTCCTGTTGAGCTAAATCTGATTTTCTACAAAGATCAGAGTCCGATACAAAAAAATTATTCACTCTAAGGATCGTTAAATGCAAGGTCTTGGTACTTTAAGAAAAAATTCTGCTGCTGGAGCCGGGGCATGGGGACTGTGCGCATGGCTGTGACCGGTACAACGAACTGCAATGCAGGGTCTTACCTGTTGCTGCTACAGCTGTGTGCCCGGCACATAGGCATTGGAGCTGGCTGCTGCCTTCCACAGCTACTGGTAAGTGCGGGATGTCCTGACAACGATCAGAGCATGAATATTCATTGATTGGTTTTAATCATTAAGGACACTGCTGCGTGTTTCTGATCATGCTATATTATCTTGGAATAAAAAGAGAAGGTAATTGAGTATTGAAAGCCAGAACCAATAGCAACCAGCTGCTTGGACCGTCAGCAGTTGATGTAACCAGGGGCCTTCAAAATCTGAACAATCAGCTTTGCTGCTACAAAGTATGTATTTACGACCAATTGCTGGTGTGCTATCCATGTGCATGTAGAAATCTATGTAGGCGATAACACTGAAGGCAAGCAAGAACAAGCATTTGCAATGCAATAGGTCTTGCATTTTCTAAAATTTGACCTACTGGCATTGTAAATGACAATACTATTTATTTATGTGCACTTTGCACTTATAGTTGTTGCTAGCAGGTTTTCAAAACACAAATAAAAGGCGTTGTGATTTGCAATACTAATAGCTCAAAATCTCGTAAATGCGAGACCTATTGCATTGCAAATGCTTATTTTCATCTATAGCTGGTGGAAAGATCATTCCTAACAACACAAGATAACAGTAGATTGTGATGGGCTCTCTCTTAAAGAAACTAAAATTAGATAATAACCTGTGCAAGATAAACCCGCCTTTATAATCATTCACACTTTTATGTAGGCAGGGGATGCACTAATAATCTTTTATTTTTTTACCGCAGTTAGAATATTCATGGTCATCATTACAAGGAATTTGAAAGTTTTAGACAAATACGACCACCTTACAATGTTCATGGTGGGGTCACTTAAGCATAGGTCAAGGCATTGGAACAGGCGCACACACTGCGGTAAAAAAAACAAAAAAAACGTTCAAATACTTGAGCATCTTTATAAGGCCGCGGTGAGTTGAAATAATATGTGCTAATGATTTGTCAACCAGTAGACAAGGATGGATGGTCCAAAGGTTGGTAATTGAATACAACTTTCATAGTATTGCTTAACATCAGATACCCACAAATTCCTTTCCTTGATCTATTTGAAATCCAGAACAAGCTATGCAGGGTTTTTTGTTATCTCATAAACAGGTTTAATAAGTAAGTTTATCCTTAGACAACAAATCTGATGTATGTATGACCATACATAATTAATCAAACACAGGATTCATGTCTTATTAACCTTGGAACCAATATGCCTTATTAAATACCTTCAAGCTAAGCTACAGTGCATTGACAACTCCTATGGATGGCATATCAAATTTAATCCAAATGATTTCAGAAGCTTCTGCTGTTATATATATCTAGTCATTTGACCACCAACCCTGACAATATAGCATAGCTGAAAGGAGTAATTAGAAAGGTATACAATGAACAAGTATATGTGTGAGTAAACGCCTATAGTATGTTTACAAATTATTATGGTATCATGTCACAATCAACATTATCTATGAGTGGTATTGGATGTAAGATATCATGAGGTATGGATCTGGATTATGTGTATGCTATCTGCCTACATATAGGTGTACCACCTCACATATTTGATTCCTGAATATGCCTTCTGGTTCTGTAGGTATTGTGTATGCTTGAAACATGTACAACCTATATCAAAAATCTAATAAACAGTTCAAACAAAAAACGATGATTTCAGAGGCTCTAACAACGGGTAAGACAGACTGAAGCTTTATTTCACATAGCCAACGAGGACGGCAACGGAGATATGAAGTTCATAGATTCGTTAACTTAAACCACGTTGGAAAGTTATCTAGTCCACATTTCTTAAACCAGAAGGCTCCTTGCCTAAATGTAAATGTTGTGGTATACAATGAAACCTTAGGAAGAGCAATCCCTGTCCTCTAATTGTTTAGAGGCATGTAATTTCTTCTAAGATATCCTTGAAATTTTGTTATTCGAAATACTTTTATTAATTGAATTACCTATATAAAAAGTATAAATGGGCATATGTAGCAGGAGATGTGTCAAATTAAGTATTTCAGAGCAACAAATATTTGCATGACTTCCGCATTCCCATGTTAAATAAAGAGGTCGCATTTTTCCAAAGATATTTTGAATTATGAACAGCACATATAGAGGGTGCCTTAGCTTAGGCAGTCTTGGAACGTACCCTTGAGTAACAGAAACGTCACATGTGTGACCATTATTAAACAATCTTGTTGAAAGGCTACATATAATGGTTTGATCATATTGATAATGTTATAAGCCCAGGAATAAAGTTCCATTACTTTAACAAAAAACAAGAACATTTATTATTTTGTTAGGGTTCAAGACAACCAAGCCCACAGAAACATAGCATCATTTAAACTGCAATATCAAATAACCTAAAATTGTCGAATATTTATCCCCTCATCAATATGGCTTCAAGTGCCAATAACTCCAGCAGGCAAGCATATCAGTATTTTAAGACACATCTTGCAGGGGCTTGGTTCAATGGGTTAGATCTATAATTTGGAGCGATGCATTAGCAGCGCAGATGTAACATGTGTGGCTTTAAGGAACTCGCTCCGACTTGGAGGCCTCGTGGGTTTTGGAAGTTTATGGAGCCGGAGCTGTTCTCGTTATTGTCACTTTAGAACCTACTCTCTGAATGGGGTGAACAGCATGATGACTTCCGAGAAGCAGGGAGTACCTTGCAAAAGACCCCTCAGAAAGAATGCATTAAAAAGCATCAGGAGCTGGGTACAGCCTTCCCAGCATCTGGGAAAAACAGCTGGCTGTACTTATTCTTCTGCTGAGGATAAAAAACAAGCATTTGCATAGCCAATAGGTCTCGCTTTTCGGACCTTATAAGTGTTTAGCCATGCAACAGTTGCATAACTAAACACTTATAAGGTCCCAAAAGCGAGACCTATTGGTTATGCCAATGCTTGTTTTAACTGCTGCAATCTATTGAAGCCTCACGGAGAACATCTAAGCGGCCGTGCGGCCGCGAAAGTGATCGCGATTGCGATCAAACATCAAAGCGGCCGCGAACGTGAAAGTAATCTCGGTAAAGCGCGACGCCCGCGCACATGCACTGTAGCTCTAGGCTGGCCTGGTAGCACTTTTTGGAGCCCTCACAAAATGTCTCGCCAGTCCAGCGCATGCGCTGGGTCAGGCGAGACCTAAAAAGGCACAGTCTTCATTAGGCAAACTAACTTAATCTACTCAAGGTGTAATAAGACTACTCCTGTAAAATCATGCCGTGTTCTTTCAATCACAGGAACTGTACAGATGTTTTTTAAAGAAGGGAGGTGGGGCTGTCTTAGGCCTTACAAGAGACCACTTTCTGTCAGAATCTAATGTTCACAGTCCAAGATCCGTTCAAGAAATTATCCATAGCCTTAAAGAAGTTACGAATACACAACTTTATCACGAAGCTGTGTGGTGCTGATAGCTTCACAAAACAACATGTAGGAAAAACGCAGCACAGCGAATCTGTGGTCTAAAGTCACAGCTAAAAAGAGATATGAGGTTTTGGGGCAAAGTTAAAGAGTTCGAGTATAGGAGCCATAAGGGCTATGCCCCGCACTATCTCAAACTTGGTCTTAAGAAAATGCAGATCTACGTTGAGTGAAATGGCACCTGAGGATGTCACCTCAGCCAGCAGCTCTTTGCGGTTCACACAAAGTGACAGACCGGGCGACAGCCGAGAGTTCGTCTGAGAGATGGAGCAATATATATTCTGCCTTGGTTCATCGCTGGCGGAGCTTGCTTTCCCTTTGACAGCGGGACGGATGTGTTATTATGCTCATTGACGATGAGAAGAATGACTTTGGCATTAGCACAATAAGAATTTATTTCCTTTCAAAGAAGAAATGCTGATGGAAAATAAGCAAGTGGGGGTCTTGACTGAGAGATGCGGCATTTACAGGCTGCAGCGCTCTTAGAACCTGCATGGAGGCTGTGCGGTGTTGCATCAGTCAAGCACAGAAAATCATTTACAGCCAGCTTACCAGGCACCAGGGTAATCAGTGCGCATCCTTCCATAAGGAAAACCGCAAGATGAACATTCAGCATTGGCACATTTTAATTTTTGCTAAATCGTAAAAATTTAACACATGGCACAACCACAGAAATTGACTAAAATACATGCCAAAGCAGATGGCAGTGCAGATGACACTACAAATTATTCAGAGAGGAGATACAGCAAAAAAGCACAGCTAAAGGAGCGGTGTTCAGAAAATGCAACGCTTGGGATTCTAACAGGGCATAAAGTGAGACTTCATGTCTAGGTTCAGAATGGGAGTCTGTGGGCCCAAACTCACATTGCAGACGGAGGAAGGGGTCTTGGGTCACCATAAGAAACATGAAAGAAGACGGTACACCACAGGGATTCAGAGTCTCGTGCCTCTCATCGCCACTGGGAGTCACAGCTATTCTATTTTGATCCATGGTCTAGAGTATGAACGGGATGCCCTTCCAATGGCAAGATGTGATGCTGTTCCTTCTCTCTTCAAGTTATGAGAAGGGACATTGTGTGGAGATCTGGTTGGCTTTTGCTTTACTATACTTCTGCATTAAAAGTCTCTGGCACTTTGTTTGCTTTTTCCTCTTTCAAAAATAGGTACACAAGGAGATGGATCCAATGTGTGCAGAAAATCAGACCGACTTATTTCAAGTTCCTCATTTAATTGTTTATATTTCATTCTAACAGGATGGATTTAAAAAAAAAAAAAAAGATGATGGTGGAAAGTGCTGAATATTTGACTAACCAAGGCAAGAGATAGACAATAGCACATCTACCTTTACATCTATATACTCCTGGATGAACAAGAACACACTTCGCCTCAACACTTCAAGAACTCAGTTACTTTGTGCAACTGCATCAGATACAGAGCTGTATAAGGATTTACGGATTCAAAACGTTACCATTGGCCCAGATGACCAGTCTAAGGCACTGGAGCGGATTTATTTTACTTCACTAAAGTGCCCCGTTCTGCAGCTTCAAGCAGTCACAATCTAAAAATACCTTTGTTGACTCCCTTTTCTGACCGAACCCCATCCATATATGATGAGTGCCACGCTATTTGTTGCTCTAAGGTAGATTGTTGTAAGGCTCTGAATCGCATCAATACCAAAAACATAAAAAGGCTTGCAGGTGGGTAACCCTTTGTGTATGAGGTTACCAGATCATCCTACATCCCCCGTCATTAGGGCTTAAGCCCAGTAATGTGACACTGCGACTTGCCCTCTGCCCCACTGCGCCTGATACATTGTGCCTGTGGTGCAGACTCAGGACTCTGGGGTACTGTGAACTTTGTGCTACACCGATTTTATGCAGTGGCGGTGCACCAGTAAAATGGTGTCCAGAATTCTGCTTCCCGTGGCTCTCTGATTCTACCCTCCACAGAAGTCAAGCACTTTATATACGCACTTTAACACCTTCATGTAATACAGTGTCACAGTCTCTAGGGAAATTTGTCCAAAGAGGCAGATCCCCCGTTAGCCTTTTGTGTTCTTTCTCTGTTGTCTTTTTTCCTTGTGAGGTGACTGTGCCTCTGAACGGGTGCTGTGCGGTTCCAAAAGACAGTACCGTACTCCACAGTATCGGAGCCGATCCCATGATTATCTTCTGGCTACAGGTGGGTCCAGTAAACGCCTGTTCATGTGACCTGTAGAAGCGTTGCTAAAGCCTCCCAAGGTGACGAAGGAACAGTGCGTCACACAAAAGCGGTTGTTATGTTTTTGCCTCATTCAGAAGACCAAATGACGACTGCTTGGGAACACTTAACTTGTTCCAGTTCTTCCTCACCTTGATGGTGAAACTCACTAGGTAGCTGACATTGCTTCGCCAGTGCAGTGGCCAGAAGACGCTCAGCCACACTCACCGCCTGTGCATTGGCTTTCCCAGTTGAAGGGCCAGGATGCTCCAGCAAGTCGTGCACACAGTACTGCTGCCCCGCTCCGGGAGCAGCGAGTGCAAGGCCAGTGGTGCCTCCTGAAAACATTCCGAATTGTCTCAGAAACACAATCCAACGCCCCACACCTTTATTATCCTACTGCTCTATGGGTGGTGAACTCAATGTCAGATCAGAGTTCTCTATGGGAGCAGAAGAGAGATCGAGGTCTGCTCACACACAAATCTGCCCCCATGTAACTTATTACGTTTAGGCAGGGCTTTTAAGTGCGAGGAAAAAAACTGGGGGGTCTCTCCAAGGGGTGTGGCCGATGTAATTAAGGGCGTGGCTTAAATCACTTAGGCTAAAAATCTGTACTTAGCATAGTGTGCCGCCCAACTGGCATTTTGCTGTTTCTGTCCATTCATCTAAATATATAACACAAGTAACATTACACCTACAACAAGCCAGGACTATTGGCTTTGTCAATGATTGTAAATTGCATAAGATAAATAAGCTACAACTATGGTTTCGTTGTATAGAATATTGAAAATGCTTCCATTCTTGTGGGCGAGGTTGTGGCTAAGGCTAGAGCTGCCGACCTTCGAGCAGAGAAAGCAGATTAGAGCCTCAGGTGGCTCAACATCCTGTGACTCAAAACATGAATATGTCCTTCTGTAATGTACCTGGTGCTCATGTTTGCCCCAAGTTAGCACTATATAAAACTGAAAAATTAGTATCTTTGAAGTTACATCAAAAGCAGTGACCTATGGTACTACTTCAGATCCCAACCTGAAGGTAAAAATGCAGAGCCCGGTAGGGACCGGTTTCAGCACCTGCTTTTAAGAACTGCCAGTGTTGGGCACCGGCTGGACCCGGCCCACTTAAATCCCTGCATTTAGGATTCCCCTTACAGTTACCTGAGCACGCTCGCTCAGCACAGGTATAACGAAACTTGAGGGGACCTCCATGCAAGGCATGTGGAGGGGCCCCCTTCGGGCCCAATCAGGAGCTCTGCAGCCAGAGTGCTGTGGTGAGGGGGCCCTCTGGCGCTTGGGGCCCCCCCCGCGCCGCAGGGAATGGGGGGGCCTGTGTTATGCCCCTGTCGCTCAGGACGTGCTCCTCACGACCTTTAAGAAGGAAGATGGCGGTCGTTAGCCTAGTGATGTAGGCAGTGCCGGATTAAACCCTGTTGGTGCCCCTAAGCAGTCGAAATTTCAGGCCCCCACTAATTATCTCCAAAAACCCAATGCACCAGATTTGTTGTACAAACTGACAGCTGCCAGAAGATGAGCTTTTAAGAGACAAACTGTAATGTGAATCTGGTGTCTCTGGTTTATGTACTTTAGGTTGTTAATGGGTACATTACATTAATACAGTTTGTGGAAACAATATTTAAGAAAGCTTGATTGTAATTTTCTTTCAAGATCAAATCAATATTATTTTGATCAGTGTCGCGGCACAACTAAAAGGAGTGGGGCCCATAGGCTGGTGCCTACTTTGCCTATTTGGCAATCCGGAACTGAATGTAGGGTATCTAGAGTTCACTGCTGCTGCTTGGGCGACTCTTAGCCAGCCTGCACCCCAGCCTTCAGGTCAGAACTGACTAGCACCGCTGAATAAAACAAAGAGCACCCCAAACGAACCCCGCAGTACAACCTAATGATAAAAAATTGGGGCACACCACCTCCTCCTAAAACAGAAAAATATTACCCACCAACTGCACTGCATGACCGCGTTACTTCGTATCCAGCAACCATACATCAATTGATACTCCAGAGACATAGAGGGACATAAATCGTCCCCGGATTAGGCCTGTGCGTCTTCACCCCCAGCCCCCTATCTGTCAGGAGAAGGCTAGTATTTTAGTCACGTTAATTGCCCTGACAAAAGGATCGCCCCTAGAGGTGATCCATTGCCGCAGCCTCCGGAGATCATTAGTTGTCGGAGGAGCCGCGCGCCATTGTAGACTCGGCGTCCACGTGCCGCTGCTCCACCTGCAAATGATTAACGGAGGCATTCCTCTTGCATTCAGCAGGACACATACAGGAAAATGAAAAGAGACACTACAATTCCAACACATCAATTTATTTTACTGACTAACCATGTATAACAAACAACGTTTAAAGAATAGGGATTCTTGAATTTTTTCCCCCTTGGTAGTACCGGTGTATTTACGGGGAGTCCACTAGTCACATAGGTAGGTTCTCTTTCGGATTGACAACATGTCAGTGGTTCAAGTGGTCAATCGATAGTCTGTGAGGGATACACAAGTTTTGTAATTGCGGAGGTTTTTTTGTAGTAGTACTTGACATTGGACATAGTCTTTAGAGCCATACATTTACCTGGTGTAGACAGCATTACTGATGCTCGGGTTTGTTCACAGTGGAAGAGATTCCATGGACTGGCCATGGAGGCGGACAAAATCAGGACCCGGATGCCTCAGAACTTTCGGACAATAGAAGACAGAGGATGCTTTCAATGGTAGGGAAGTCTCTAGCAGTTTCTACGAGGGCAGCTTATTCACAGGTTTGGTCAGAGTTCCTAGCAGGTGGGGCTCTGAAGAGGCAGGAGGTCTGGGGTAGGACAGAGGATGTGGTGCAGTTTATCATGTTAGTGATAGAGAAAGACCAGTCTAGCGTGATTATAGCAAGGAAGTTAGCTAGCATAGCCTGTGTAGGGAAGAATTAGTGGATTTATGCTCCTTCAGCGGGTGAGCTCGGTAGCCACATTTTAGAAGGTTGGGCCAGAGAGGTAGGAAGGGTTGGTCCGAAAAGGAAACCTTTGACTTGGGATATATTTTGTGGGGTGCTCCAGGTTTTGCACAGGGTTTGTGTGGATGAAAGGAAGACTGCACTATTCTCGATGTTGATATCCTGGATGTCCTTCAGTGCTTTCCGGGCCACTGAGCTATTAGGCGATAAAGGGAACTGGGGTGTAATTTGGGACAAAGTTCATAGTTGTGATGAAGAAATGCAGGTATGGCAGGTAAGACAGATGAAAAGGGTCAGGGTAGACCTATAGTGCTGTGGGGTTTCCTGGGTAAGAGAGTTTGCCCAGAGAACTGGGGACTAGCTCTCAGGTCTCAGTGTATGTCAGGGAGCGAGAAAGTTTTCATACATGATAACGGTAATCCAGTTTCCCCTTATTAGCTATTAGCTATCCTGCGCGGGGCAGTGGGGTCTTGGGTTTGGAAGCCCAAGGTTTTGGTACACATTCTCTCCGCATAGGCATGGCCACTGAAGCGGGTAGATGGGGCTGGTGTAGGGATTGGATTATGGGTGTGGGTCATTGGTCTTCTCAATGTTTTCAACATTATGTTAGAGGGAGACAATGGTATGCCAAATAAATTGTGTGGGTTGTCAACTTTGTTTCTGTTTTTCAGGTTCAATTCCTGCCCGGAGACTGTCTGGTTTGTGGGCCTTTCTTTTGTGACGTGGGCTGGGCACCTTGCAAAGAACAGCGGTCATGGGGTTAATTTAAGCTTCAATTCTACAATGTATTCTGTTAGTTGGCTTGAGAAAGGGGCCATGCAATGGAGGGAGCTCCTGCCTTGTTTAAACTGGTTGCCTGGATATTTTGCTATTATACTTAGGTGAAAACAATTTGGTAGTGGGGAAGGGTTTAGCACTGATGAAATCCATGAAGGAGGACTTGAGGGAGTCTCGTAGTTCTTGGTCCGGATGTCATGTGTTATGGATGGAGTTTGTGATTAGGAGGATTATGTCACAGGGCTGTAAAGCCTGCAGCGATAGACCGGGCAAGAAGAAAGGTTAACAAGGATGATGCGGTCTTTCTGCAGGGAATTGGATTTGGCACATTTCAATTTGCGTTTTTAGAATGTGGAGTTTTTCCATGGGGATGGGGTACACTTGTACTTTATCAGCATGGAATTGTACCTACTGTAGTTAAAATTGGTTCTTGCTAAAGTTTTGAATATTCACAGGTGGAAGTGTGGGGCAGAAAAAGTAGTATCGTTATGCCCCTCCTTTTTCTGGGTGACGGTTGTTGAGAAGTTGCCATGGTTTACAGAAGTTTATGGTTGTTGACAGTGGCAATTCAGGCTGAAGGGAACGGGTAGACAAGTTCACACCTGGAGGAGCCAGGAGGTTCTAGGTTATGTAGGAAGTTTAGTTAGTTAAGGGTTAATAGTTGTACTAAAGAGGGAAGGGAGTTTAAAGGTCCCAGTTTATCAGCTTGGGAGCAAGTATATAGCTACAGAATTAAGTTGTTTTGGGGGGAGGGATATTTATGGGGTGGGTGTAGCTTAGCATAGTTGAACAACTTTGTATAGTGAGGTTATTGTTTTGTGAGGCAATGGCCCAGGTTAATTTTGTGATGTGCACGTGTTTCAATAAAGTGGCCTTTTACACACAAACCTGGTGACAGTGGTCAGTACTGCTCCCTCTCTTCCCCAATAAATATTGCACTTCTAACCAGAGTTTAGAAGTGTATAAGTGCTGAAACAATAGGTGTTTGTATTACTTTTTTTTAACTGCACTCACTTTATCGGCCTCTGAAAAATGAAAGGATTAACAGGCCTCCAAGACACGCAGAGATATGCCAGCAGTGACCCCTTTAATCTCCGCGTCATGCTGTATGAAGCACCCATCAGGATGATGCCAAATCTATGAGGGCTAGCACAGGTCTAGAAGGGTTAATCAGTGCCATAGGTTCATGATAACCACTCAATATGTAAATTAGTTCAGTTCGGATTCGGTGTATGCACATGTATCTTACCTGGTAACCATGACGATCAGGCCCTACTACATCTAATCTGAACATGCCTGCTCGGGTCTGTGTGATTGGTGTAAATCACCCTATCAGGCATTGCGTTGTCTTCGAAACCAGTGACGTGTGTGTCTGAGTGCCGCTGCCTTCGCCCTGGCAGACAGCGGCCATGTCAAGCTCTTACATGGTTTCGCTGTGGGACACTCACGCATGGCCCGTGCAATTGTGGTCATTCTTCTAATATTCAAGGCTTCTTGTAGCGGCAGATTGTAACTAGCCTGATACAGCTTTTGGGTGGTGTCTGAACTGTACAAATGGATACATTAAACTAAACAGTATGTAATGAGCCACTTTTTTTTACGACACATCTATTACTATGGAATGCCTGTGAAGAAGCGCTCAATTGTTTGGCAGAGTAACAGAACTGAGGAAAGTAATATTGTGCTTTTCCCAGAAACACACAATGTGGTAAAGTAGGACACGTAGTCTATGACATGTGATTGCAAAGTTAACAACTCAGCCAATAAATCACGCCTATCTAGCCCCTCCCAGATCTACACACAAAGCAAATTCTCCAGGTGAGTGGATAGGTAGGATTTAGGGAAAAACCCTATATGTAGGGATCCCTCAAGAAAAAGGGGAATCTTCTTGCTGAATTTTGAAATTGGAATCCATCTGCTCAGAAATGAGCTATTCCTTTTTAATGTCTTCTTCTCCGGCGCATTTGAATGTGTGTGAAAGGAAGGGCCCCACTTCCGAACACGCTAGTTGTTTCAAACTGGTCAGTGCAATCAGAGAGGAGAGAAAGCAGTGAACTGAGCAGTGCTTAATTAGTCTCAGCGGTTGCAGGTGCTGGGCGCCAGCACATATTTTTGGCAACTTTGACTTATTTTTAGTTCTAATGTGAGCCAAAATATTTTGATGTACTAAAATTATATAGGGGCTTTCAGCCACCCCTCTTCATCCATTGGTCTGTTATTGTGTTATTCACATTTTAATTTTGCCCATACAGAATTAGGTAATAGATCGGCCCATTTTGGCCATAGCCAACTTCACTGTGAGTGTCACCTTTTTCAGGTCTCGCTGAGTCAGCGCGCATGCGCTGCTCGGAGAGACATTTTGTAGATGAGTTTTCAAAGTGCTGCTGGCTGGCCTAGCGCATGCCGGCCGCCAGCAGTCTTTCACGGGTCGTTAGAACTGTGATGACTTTCACTTTTGCAAAAGTAAAGAAACAGTAAAAAACATCTATTTCTTTACTTTTGCTATAATCGCGGCACCCTCGCTTTACTTTTAATGTTCAAAGTAAAGCGCCGGTGCCGCAATGCTTGTTTCCACTTTTATGTTATTTCCCTGTCTAGCTCAGTACCAACACAATGCCATCGAGTGTGAAGGTGAGAAGCAAAGAGCAATAAAACAATTCAGTGGAAGGGTTGCCCGGCATATAAAACCCAGCTGCCTACTTATCTCACCCACTCTCCCCCCAGTAGCCTTACTTTGTACTTTTACCACATAATCAGTAGCCCAACAGGAGCAGTGCAAATCTTCTTCGAGTAGCAGGTTGGCAACTTGTGTGTATTGATAAGTTTACTTTGGACACTTTGTCTAACAGTTATTAAACACAAACATGGGCGTGTCTGATTGAAATTTTCCAGAGTCGCACATTATTGATTGTGCGAGAGTATGCGGTGAAATTATTTTTTTTTAAAAGCTTTGCAGGGAGGTAGAGGGTGTTGACGTGTAGCTGATTGCAGGACCTTTTCTTTCATATTTTTAGTGCATATCACGGTTAGTGTGTTTTTGCACCTGTTGTGTGATCTTGCGTCGTTTTTGCAGCTTCAACATATGATGTAAACAGTGGTGTCCTGGTTGGCATGTTTCAGTGCGCCTACTCCTTCCACAGTTAAATCCGATTGTTTACATTTCTTTTATGGTTTTTTTTCTCTCCTAGGAATGGGAGATCACACACGTCATACACCCCATGGGCTGATGACACTAGGCTTGCCCAAGGGAGGTGCCAGTAACTCGCGCATCCCTGTGCTTTCTCTCTACATCCTGGGACTTGTAGTGCTGGACTTGTCTTGGGAAATTAAACTACGAGGACCAGAATGCAATCCAAGCACGTGACATGGGCCACCTCGAGTTCTCTGCACACTTGTCATGATTCCTTACTCACATTTTAGGACGGTTCTGCACAGTGGACGTTGTCTCCAGCAGCTCCTGCGGCGTGTTTGCTGTCTCACACTTCAATGTAGGAAACCCTTTGGGGGCAGCAGGGCCATTTATACAAATTTAAACTTTGGCATTATTGATTATTGAAGGGCGTTTGTGCAGCGCCTCCTGTCTCTGTTAACATGCCTCAGTGAGCTTCAAGTGATGGGGGAAGAAGGATGGCGTGGGATAGGACTGGCTTTGTTAAATGTAGGTGATGGTGAACCGTGTTAATTGGAGAGGGGTCTAGTGATCGCTAACCAGCCTGTGTTGAGAACAGTCTTACGGGTTTGACCAGCAGGATGGGGAGCGGAGAGGGCTCTAGTGATCGCTAACCAGCCTGTATAGAGAAAAGTCTCACGGTATGAACAGCAGTCTTGTAGCGGGCTCTAGGGATCGCTAATCAAGCTTGAGACGTGCCAGAAATGCATTCTTGAGCGGGTACCTGGCCACACATGGACCTTCCAACGAGCCTTGTGCACCTCGCCGGGCACGTAGCTGGGTGGTGGGGCTGGAACCGCTTGGAAGGAACCAGAAGTGCGCCCATAGAATGTCTTGTTAATACGCACCGCGTCTTTACTTGTCTTCTCGCTTTTTAACTTGAAGCCGTAATGGAACCTACAGGCCAAGTATTTATTTATTTATTTATTTAGAAAAGGTTTTATTTATTTACTTTTAAGCAGCAGTAATATTTGAGCAGAAATGTTTTACACAGCAACAGTGCACTACGAAGATCACAAGAGTGGTGCATCAACCATAGGTGAATAAACAGCTACGTTTGCACACATTGTGCCATTGTATGCATATAATTAGTGGAGTCAAACTCATAACTACATCCTATGTGACAGGCTGATATAAACACACGTCTACAAGCTTTATGATAGGCAGACGCAAACTCACGTCTACAAACTATGTGATAGGCTGATGTAAACACACGTCTACAAGCTATGTGACAGGCCGATGTAAACACGTCTGCAAGCTATGGGATAGGCAGGCGCAAACACATGTTTACAAGCTTTATGATAGGCAGACGCAAACACACGTCTACAAGCTATGGAATAGGCAGGCGCAAACACATGTTTACAAGCTTTATGATAGGCAGACGCAAACACACATGCACGTGATTTTACTTTCTGCGTGTTCATTGTTGTGGCCACACCACTACTTCATGTTATGCCCCATTTGGCTCGCCCGGTCGCCCCTCTCTTGCTCTACCACAAGCTATCCCACTCTTTCTTCTGCTTCTACGAACTTCTCTCGTGTTAGGCTGCCCCCTAACATCCCTATGCTTCTCTGCTCTCCCGCCTCCACCAGGTCAAGCCCTTTGCCCCCTCCAGGCTCCACTTTTCTGCTCCCGTTATTGCCCTGAAGTCCTCCTTACCCTTTTTTCCCCACGCCATTCCCCTTCTGCGCCTTTCATCTTCCCCCTATGTCTCCTTCTGTATTCTAAGATCTCATTTCCTTCTCCCTCCTGCCACGTCTTTCTTCCCCACTCCTATTCCCTCAACCTCATGTAACTCACCTGTGAGCGTTCTCCCCTCTCGCCCCTCATGCTG
Organism: Triturus cristatus; assembly: GCF_964204655.1. Classification (NCBI taxonomy): domain Eukaryota; kingdom Metazoa; phylum Chordata; class Amphibia; order Caudata; family Salamandridae; genus Triturus; species Triturus cristatus. The sequence continues at coordinate 682,864,802 of NC_140581.1, forward strand.
TGCTCCCCCTCTCTCTCTCTCACTGCCCCCCTCCCCTCTCTGATAGTCTCATAGTAACTTCCTCATTACTTTCTTCTCTCTTCACCATCTTTTCTCTTCACTCATGCTGTCCCCTTCTACCCCCCCCCCCCCCGTTCTACGGCAGTCTTCCCAGTCTCCCCCCTCCTTGAGAGGTGAGATCAGCCTCTATTGTCGTTCCCCCCCCCCACCGGCCGGCCCGCACAGGGGATTGTGCAATGTGCACTTCTGGATTCGGTGAGTGGAATATTTTGCTTTTTTTTTTTAACTGTAGTTGAGAAATAATTTTTTTAACCTTATTCTGTTAGTCATATAGAAGATGTACTTTAAGGTCGCAGCGGAGTGGGTTAAGGTCGTTTTCTAAGTAACTGCTCTGTGAGATCCCCGGTAAAGCCCTGTGCACTGTGGAGTTTGAGGCACAATGTTGGACAGTGACATCACAAAGTATTGTGTATTTGTTAGTTTGACGTCACATTAATGTTGGCATATTAATATACAGGTTTGCCTTTGGCACTATGCTGGAGGTGTGCGATCAGCACGTTTTGTGAGGGGGCTGTAAGTGCAGGAAACTATCAGGGTTCTGTGCAGTATGATGTTACAGGCTTTGTGTAGCGATGTGCCTTGCACAAGCGTCCCAGGTGCAGTATGATGTTACAGGCTTTGTACAATGATGTGCCTTGCATCAGTGTCCCAGGTTAAATTTTCTGATGTTACAATAACGTTTAGATACATTTTATTTATTTATAAGTTTTAAAAAGCTCTGTTTGTTGTCTTTCATAACTCTACAACATAGCTTAAACCCATTGGCAAAGTCAATAGCTCTCGCAAAACACTTATAAGGTCCCAAAGGCGAGACCTATTGGCTATGCCAATGCTTGTTTTAGACTGATGATGGCCCAGCAGCTTTGCCAATAATAAAAGTTTTGCAAACATCATCACAAAACAAAAGAAGCATTGAAAAAGTCAAAAGGCTACACATTGACCTCCGGGTCTGCTGAGTAAGATGCATGGAAGGGAGAAGAAGAGAAGAAAAGGATAGAGAGGAAAAGAGAAAAATACATTGAGACAGATGAAGTAGAGGGAGAGGAGAATGAGAGGTCGAGATGAAGTTGAAATGTAGGTGAGGCAGGGAGAGACATACGTTCAAGTGAGTTAGATGAGGAAGCATTCACAAAAGATACAGAGGTAGAAAGAGGAAACAGTAGGTAGCGAAAGGGAGCTAAAGAGGTAGGTAGGGTATTTGAGTGCAGTAGAGAACGCTTAAGCTGAGGGAATGACGCTGGGTGAGAAAGAGAGGAACTGTAGGGAGAGGGAGGCAGAGAGGTAGGGGTATGGAAGAAAAGAGGTGAATGGTGAGAGTAAAGGATAAAGAGAAGCAACATAGAGGGAGAGAGAGGGTGGTAAGAGAGAGATGAAATATGATAAGTGAGTTTGAGAAAGAAAGGTCAGGTAAAGAGGTAAAGGCAGGAGGAAATGTAGAGAATAAGGTTTGTAAAGTAAAACACGAGCTGAAGTGTGGCGAGGTGAAGAAGTAACAGATATGAGGCCAAAAAAGGGGTGATGATGTTATAGAGTGAGAGAGACTGCGAGGTAGCGACAGAGCAGTGAAATAGACGTATAAAAGGAGAGAGGGGTTAACAGAGGGTGAATTGAATCAGAGGAGATACATTGAGAGAAGAAATAGTAACTAATGAGTGAAAAAAGCCACAGCCAACGATAGAAAGATAGCAGCAAATGAGTAAGGCAGTTAGGTGAGGTAGGAAGAGAGAGGGGGCGCCAGAGCGGTGAGGCAGTGAATGAATGGTGAGATATCTTGAGAGGTTATGAAGTGAGACAGGGGTTGGATAGGGAGAGAGGAGGTAATGAGAGATGTGATACGGAAAGAGACATGAGGTGGAGAGAGACCTCAGGTAGAGAGTTGTGAAATAGAGTGAAGGGTGACAGACAGGTGGAGAGAAGTGGGGTACAGAAAGATGGAGAAACAGAGGCGAGTTAAAGAGGTTGTGAATGAGATAGCTTGAGACGTGAAGTAGATGAGCGATACAAGGGACAGATGGAGACACAGCAGTGAGATGCAGAGGCCGGGCAGAGAGGGGGTCGGTGGGAGTTATGCATAGGGTGCAGAGTGACAAAGGTAAGCACAGAGGAGACATTTACATAGGCTCACCAAATAAAGTTTGTTTAATGTCGAGACACAGAAAAAGCAGATATGTTTTTAGAAAAGCAAACAAAAAAATTACATTTCCAGAGTTCCAAATTCAAACGTGATATCTTTTGAGAAAACCCAGCAGGCTGCCTGCTCCAGAATGACTAATGCACAGAGGCTTTGACTATATATCCTGCTAACGTCATATAAATATATACATTTCCCTTTGTGAGAACCAGTGGGCAGCCTTGGCCACGTCTATATGAAGAACACACCGACATGTAACCCCTGCTTTGTTTGTGTAGAGTTCATTTGATATTTCTACCTTGGCCTGCAGAGACATGGGCTGCTGGAACAGCATGCTACCTACGCCTCGGGCCCCGCAGTCCCGTGGCAGGAGTGCGTGGTTTCGAATGCACAACATATACTAATTTCACGCCAGTTCTCGCAGATCAATTTACTTCTACATTATTAATGAGGTGCACCGTTAATCAAGCAAAACTTGCTGCCGGCTCTCAGTGAAAAGGCTCATGAAACTCACATTACACCGCGCAGCTCACATAATAGATGAAGGTGTCAGACGCCGTAAACAAACACTGGAAACCAACAGCGTTCCAAAGTAGTATTTGTCAGGGTATTTCCGTTTTTATATATTATATTGGTTTTTCAAATTTATATTAAAAGAAACACAAAAAATAGAACTTAGAACCCGCTAATGCCTCAGACGTCCAGGCATGAGGCCTACTTCTAACCCCCTGTGAATATTCAAGCCGAACCCCTTTCACCCCCTCACACCCCGGCTATGCTAACGCCGAGCATACTTGGGGGCATATTATCAAGAAACGGCGTTAAAATTATCGCTTGGCAATATGCCCTTGTGAATTCCAATTGAAGCCCATGTTCTGGTGTCAACATGGGCTTCTATTGGAATTCTCTGTGGCATGCTATCAAGCCCATTATCGCCGCTTTAGCGGCAGTTTTCTGCGCTGAAGCGGCGATAATTTTAAGGCCGTGCTTGATAATATGCCGCTAACTTTTTAACAGTGTGTCCAGCAATAACCCTCCAACTCCTCGAGTAAAGGAAACCATGTTCCAATGTCCTTCACAATTTGTCAGGCACCCAGATCCAGCGCAAGGGTTTGATGACACCGCGGCTACAAGGACATTTGCCTTTTGGGCTCTCTACAGCAGCGCCAAGAGATTATACTGACGGTTGAGTACGCTCTACAAGTGTAGCACGTATTAGGTTCACACCTACGTTAATTCCTATAAATGACCTAGTAAATACTTTTACCATTTCCAAAACATGATGAGAGACATTACAACCTGGACTTCTTTAAAATTAGGGGATCGTCAGCGCAGGGGTTTGCGCACAAGGCTGCCCCTGAGGTGCAAGCTGAGCGCACGCAGGAAGGATTGCGCCTCTGTCAGTATCAGACGAGGAGGCCTCAACTCGCATTTGTGTCACTACAAGGCAACAACCACTTGCAGACTTCACATTTAACAATTAAAAGGGCTCCAAGTACCACTTTCCATCCGTGTTTTTAAAGAAGCGCTTTTAATTAAACCAGCAACTGGCCGAGTTTCGAGTTAAAAATGTTGTGCAAGACAGCACAGCCTATGACGTGCAATGTCTTTGTAAGAAGGAAGAGGGTGGGTCAGGATCTAACTTCCGGTCCCTCTATTAGCACCAGGAGCAGATGTTTCCCATCTCGTCGCAAACGTTTCCACTTTAAAATGTCAGACTGCAACTCACAGAAAATCATCTTAACGTGGAAAGGATTCCATATGTCACGGGGAAAAGGGATTATAACAGCAGACAACCCACACATGCCAGAGGGTAAGCAGCAGCCATGCTAAGTGACAGTGGACATTTCAAACAAAAAGGCAACCCGACCACAGCCCCTCAAGGATAGTATTCTGCAGACATAAAGAGTGCCTTTCACAACATCCCCTCAGTTTATTCCTTATAGCTGCTATGATGAAATGCCCCACCCAAAAAAAAGACCGCATGATTCAATATCTGAGAAAACAAACTACACTCCTATCTTTTTTAGCTACTGACAAAATACAGCCTTTGCAGCCCAAGTTAAAGAGGCATCCAATGAGAAGTTAAACACCCTTCCTCTTTTTTCAATATGTATATTGTTTTTCAACAATAAAACAAAATAAAAAAATTGACCGAAATTTCGCTGTCCCAGAACTCTTTCCAATTATTACAAAGATTCTCCCATTTGGCATAATTAACTTTCCTTCAAACTTGACTCGGTGGCCGCCCATTTAATACTCATAACCATGTACTCAGATATAGAGTGATTTACTCACAGCGCCCCACATTCAGAGTATCGCCAAGGATCGTATCCCCAGAGTATCCGCAAGGACACGGAATGTAGGAGGAACCAAACAAGGACATACCATGCAGAGCCCACATAGAACTCTCTCTGCCGCACCGTGATTGGTCTAACCATGTACTGTAGTATTCCAGAGTGCAGTGGTTGATGCGATTTCCTGTCGACGGCCAGATCCCCCTCAAGACTGCTAGGGTGCTCATGCTTCCATCAGACATTGGCTAATTGTGGGGTTGACTAAGTAAAGTGCGGCACAGGGGTTTCACTGCTACCTCTGGTCAGTGGTCACCCTTACTCTTTACTCAGTGGTTTGCCACAGAGGTGGCTAGCTTGGAGTAGTTAAGAGACTCTTGGTCTACAGCCTACTCACGAGACAGACACAAGTCTCTTAAACACTCCAATCTAGCCACCTCTGTGGCAAACAGATACTCTCTGGCCTTAGTAAGTCTCTATGCTACAAACCCACCAATAAACTACTGATGAGGTGCACACACCGAAGACATGGGTGAACTACCTACAAGCACAGAGGGTCAGAGTAGATCTTCCAGAGAGACTACCACGCTCAATGTGCAAACCAGGAGAGATACAGAAGAAGAGTAATACGGTCCCACTACAAGGACTATTGGATCTTGCACCAGGCTACATTCTGCTAAGGAAGAAGATATGTTGTTTCTTGTCCTCATGAATGTGTGTAGGATTCCATATTCAGGAGAGGAATGTGAGGGCGCCTGATGGAAGACTCACACATGGGGTAGAGGGAGGCCTTCAAGTGGGCGACCGAGACTGCCATGTTTTCCCACAACCCTGTATCAGATAGCGAAAGAATCATCTCTGCTATTTTTGTCCATCATAGTTCTTCTTGTAGAACCTGCTTAGTCATTCCTAGATGAGCAATTTGGTCGGCTGAAAGCTTGTAGCAGCAATGAGTTTTCTTCTACACTCTATGTTTTCCTTGTGTGATAATTTGTGCCCTAGTCAAACTTGTGGCTGCCAGAGTTTATGGGCAGTCACTCACAAAGTTTCCTTAACTCTTATTTTCAAGGGTTGTGCTCCTTTATCTTGCAGGATCAAAGCTTCAAGTTTGTGTTTGCTGTTTACCCAATTGTGGGCGTGTATAAAGCAGTGCTTTCTTTGTTTATTGATGGTGTGCAGTGCTCTGTGCCATCGTTGAGTGTCGTAACTCCCTATTCTTACTGCTCTGCGAGGAGGGAGACAGGTTTGTCTGGTGCTCTTGTCTATGTGCTCCCCTGCTCAGATTTGGAAAGTGAAGGTGAATATATGATCTTAAGTGTGAGACTGATAATTGAGTAAGTGGTATACAAGAGGGGAAGCAGGTTGGCTCCACACTCCTCCTGTGCACATACGGACATACACATCCTGCACACATACGTATGCAAATACCTTTTTGGAGCAGACTAAATAAGCTACTGTTTTCTGCCTGACCGAATCATCTCTACCTCTAGAGCCCTGCAACAATGACCTTGGTCAAACCTCATGAAGAACTGTTACAGACCGACACTTAAGCAGCGCAAGAATCAAACACAGTTCTCAGAAACGAGTTATTAAAGGTTCCCATATCACCAATCAATAGAGAACAGAGCCAAAGAAATAGTGTAATGCAATCTCCAAGCTTCACATTCAAAATATTTTTCATGCAACAGCTCAATCGGTTTGCAAAAAGGGGATACTGGGAATTTGTGACTCACAGGGTCTTAAAAGCTCCTGTTAGCGAAGCACTGCATCTATGGTTTTTGGGGGAAGATAAACAAGACAAATGTTCTTAAAAACAAGAATTGACAAAGTGAATAGGTCTCGCTGATAAAAGCTATTGACTTTGGCAACAATTTTTAGACAGCATGGGTACAAAAATTTTTTAAAAACCCACTGACATGGCCAGCACTAATCCGCCTTTTTTAAAATTTAAAAACTAACAGAGCGGGTTAGAGGACAAAGCAATAGGGAGAGAAAGTGTGTTCAAGATGGACGTGGGTGGCGGGAGAGTACTTTGAGAGACAATGGGGAAGCACACGCGCAACAGAGGGTGTGCGGGAGGGGCTACGGATGTAAACAGACACCAGGGGAGGGGAGAGGGCATTGGGCAGCAAACTGACAATGGAGATTGAGCAGGAGGGGATGGAGCTGCAAGCTAAATTTAGAGTGTGGGTAGAAAGGGTGGGGTTGCCAGCCAGTGGTTGGTTGGCGAGCGTGCCTGAGGAAGTAAGCTGATAGTGGAGGGTCGGTGGTTAAAGCACACAGTCTATTGACAGTAGGCGAAAGGGGCAAGGAAGGCACAAAGACAATGAAGGGTGGGCAGAAGGGGCAGGAGAAGCAAGCTAATGTTGCAGCGGAAGCCCAATACACTTGCAAATATAACCTTAACACTCCTACTGGGCCCATATGGGTAGGATTTACACTCAGGTTCTCTACTTCCCCTCAGGGGCAATGGTCTATAGATGGACCTTTCTCTTTCGCAGTGAGGGGGGAGGAAACAGAATGTCCAACTGTCAGCTAGACAATGAAGACCATTGATTGGTAGCCAACTCACAAATTGGTTATCAGGTTCAGGTATATTACTCTTAAAAACATGCTATAGAAATTAAGTAGTGCAATTGGTAGACTGAACCTCCTAAAGAAGTTTAGTCTAACAAGAATCACGCAAACCAAAAGCTCTGCTGTGGCTACACAGAACAAGAGCAAAAGAACCTGATGTTCTGAAAATAGTCTTTGACCATCTCAGTTATACATTTAAAATCAGCACAGTTTCTACGGAAAGAACATTACACACAATAAGACTCAGACAACTTTATAGAATTTAGTTATTGTATTAAAGATCCAAAATCAATGCATATAAGTGACATCTTAAGAAATTCAGTTATAAATCTAAGAGTTCGAAATACAGAACCACATATTTAGCTGAAATAATGTAAACGTAAATAATTGAATCCATAGGAAGATGATTTTTTTCTTTTTTTTTTTTAAACAAAACCATTTCTTTCACCAACAAAGCAAGAAATTGGTTCTCCAAGGTTCTCTGAGTATGGGCAAGAGGATCAAGTTAAAGTCCACTAGGGGAAAGCCCATGGGAATGAGCAAAGGGGAATGGAGCATAAATGAGGAATGTTCAAGCCTGGTTTCTCACCAAACTGCTGCAAATTGTCCGACAGGCAAGTTCATCAGCAGGGGAAATAAGCAAAGGAGCATAAAAGTAAGTTCTGCAGGCACGTTGAAGACAAAGCTCTCCGAACAAAAACATATCACAAGTATTGCAATGTGAAAAGCAAAATGCATCATGCATATCCCTCCTCCTGTGCGAAGTAGTTATATAGTTCATATTTCTCATCATGACATCAGTGGTCGGTCCACAATGGTCTGACCAACATGTGATCATCCTTCTGGATTTCCAGGTACAAATTGTTAGTCCAGCAAATTTCCTCACACACGAGAAAGAGCTGTCCTTACATCCTCAAAGTTCAATTGACAAAGAGCTTGTTTATTTTGCTACTTTCCACGGATATAAGAGGAAACTCATTTCCCCACCATTTACACACAAAGGGGTAAAGAGAAAGGTCTTTGTTGTCAAAAGGAATTTTGCATGAACCAAGAACAAATAAAGCAACATTTGAGAAAACGTACTTAGTCCGTTGCACAAGGCTATGAAATAATGCAGCCTAAGAAGAAAATTCATCTCAACATGTTTAAATTCAACATTTCATATTTTAGTATACCAAACTCCTAATTACATTTAAGCATAACAAAATAAACCACACATATCATTTTATAATATTGTAGTAATTGTTACACAAAAATATTCAATTTCTAATATGGTCTACTGCCACTATTTCAAAAAGTAGCAACATGTGACTTAATTCTAAAAATTATTCAAATAAAATCGATCTTGAAAGCAAATGTCCTTTATCATGTTAAGTTCTTCTACTGAAAATTTCAGACGTCTAACACATTTAGTGTAGGAATTGCACCAATTTCGAGTTTATTAGGACTCTTTGCAATTAAGTCAATAGCAATGCTAAGTTATCAGTTTTTATGACTTCTTTTTTTAATGAATATAAGGAAATCAGTAACTTAAACATCTTAAATTCTTTAGTTGATTAATCCTACTGTTTCTACCTAGTCAAGCACGCTTTTAATGTGCTGGTTCATCAACCTTTCTCAGTTTCCATGTCGTTTTTCTAGACATGTAAAAGTGCAGATTAATGTTTTCACTGTTGACAATGGAGGATGGCGCAGGAGGGAATGTGTCAGCAAGAAGACAACAGAGGGTGGCCTGGAGGGATGGGGCAGCAAGCAGACAACATTGGGGAGAGATGGGGCAGCAAGCAAACAACAGTAATGGGACAGCAAGCAAACAACAGTGGGTGGGTAGGAGGGATGGGGTAGCAAGCAGACAACAGAGGGCGGGTGACTAGAGGATGCATCAACAAGCTGGCAACAGAGGGCAGGTGGGACCATGGGGGAGCACATGGGCATCAAAGGGTGGGGCGGTAGAGGCCAGGTTAGCAAGCTGACAAGGGAGGTTGGGCAGTAGGGACTATGGAAGCAAGCTGATAATGGTGGGCAGGAAGGGTTAGGAAGCAAGCTGACCACAGTGTGAGATCTGGAAAAGAAAGCTGACAACAGACAGCGGAAGGCCTGGGCTTGAGAAGCAAACTGACAATAGTTAGGGGCTGGGGAGGCAAACAGACAAAGAAGAGTGGGGGAGGAGCTGGGGAAAAAATAAACAAAAGGAGGAGAAGAATAAAGAATAAGAAAGAGAAGGTTGGCAGGGCAAAAGCAAGAACGGCGGCTGAGGGAGATTGAGAAAGAGGAACATGGAGGAGGGCGAAGTACATGAGCGAGACAGCTGGAAAGCATGCTAATTTTAAATAAAGAAGGAAAACGTAGCACATGAAAAATGAGTCGTTTACAGGCACATGAAATGCTTCCATGCTCCATGGGAGGGACAAACAAGATGAGGAAAGAAAGTCTATGGAAACTGATGAATAAGAAGTACGCAAATAAGAGTGACAATGAAGCCAAGCAATGGCAAGAAATGGGTGACTGGAAGCGCACTTTAAGATAACAATATGTTTCTATGTTTCACTTGAGCTTTTTTAAGGTGTGCTGCCTGGAGCAATGTCATTGTGGCCGTCAGATGGAGCCTGAGAGGGGAATAAAAGCAAGGTGAGAAGAACAGTTAATACTGTTGTCCGTCCATAATTTAATATAAACATAACTGGGGGCAACTGTCAAACGTGCATGTCTTACATATATTTCTAGTCATAAAGCAGTGCGGCCATTCCCTGCAGAAAAGCCTGGTCGAACTCATTCACGCATGGCTCCCAAGCTCACTCAGGTTCTGGCGCATGAAACTGCCACACCCTGCTTAGGTTGGTCACGTGAAGAGGTGCAACTTTGCTTTAGAAACATGTCAAACTACAAGCAACAGCCACAGCAAAAACCAGCAAGGCGCCGTCCTATTCACTTGTTCAGACAGAAAAGCTCGACCAAGACATGCCCTACCTGGAAAGTTGAAGTCATTTGCACTACACTTTGTTTGGGCACAATGACCACTATCGGGGCACGAAGCAGTAAAAACGGGAAGGAGGCAAGCAACTAAAACAGTAATAAGCAACGTCCCCACTCTAAGCTGGTAAACACTATAATAAGCCGCAACAGTGCCATTACGGCACTATATTAAAACGTTCACTATAGCATTTCCAGAAATTATTTTAACAATACCATGAGTTAGAAAACACAACTTCAGAGTGAGCATCAATTTCACTAAAGGACATACAAGAAAAAAGGCAGGTGAAGATCTTTGCAAGAGCCTCGGAGCAGAACGTCAGCTTTGAGGCTAGGTGGAGTTAGGTTTGCCTCTCCGCTGGGACCTCTGTGCAGTCCAGGGGAAGAAGGTGCTGGTGTCTGAAGGCCTCAAGAGCCAGGTCGGGGTGCCTGTGCAAACATCGCCAATGGGGTGCAGGCCTTAACTCACTTAAAGCGAGAGATCTGGGACCCAACACGTAAAGAAACGCGTGATCCTCTCCAGAGTGGCTGCTCCTGTGCACTGGTGGCATTTATGACTTGGGAATTGATTCACTGAACACCAGGTGTATGCGAGAGACATGATTTGCAAACAGTAAGCACTTAAGCGTACTTCATTGACATACATTGGTGACGTACACCTTTATTACCACACATTATATGTGCAGATTATCAATTTGAGGCATATTTATGTATAGATTTGGTGAAATAGTTACATGCAATATATAGCTTTTTAAAAATTATTATAATTATTAGTTTTTTTTTTTTACTTTTCAGGATTTTCCCCTATGATAACTTGTTTGTTTCTATGGAACTCTTATAAAAACTGGGAATTTTCCTGTATTTTCGCACACTTTTAGCACCACTTCTACCTGGATCAGTCATGTGTTTGCTTTAAAGTGCAGACAAGTGTGGGAAATGACTGTGTGGATTCTCATAAAATCCCTTAGATATAACGCTGTGTGATGGTTGGAATGTTCCTAAAATGGTGTATTATTTATTTTCAGTAGTGACACGCAGAGTACTGCAGTAATTTTTTTATAACTCAAATGTCACCGAAGTCTCTGATATTGTTGCTGGTGGTGAGAGAAGTGATTTTGAGGCTGACTTCTCAAGAATAAAATACAAATTGGATGGCAGGAAAATGTAATAAAATGCAAATTGTGAAATTTTACTCTTCCACCATAAATGTAGTGGAATAACAATGAGCTGGTGATGTGCTGAACCTTTTTTGGACCGTCATTCTCTTGAAAAGAATTTGGGCTTCGGGGTAAACTGGTTGGATTGAAAACTCACTTGGGGGTAACTATACAATCAAATAAATAGCTAACACCTGTTAATTTCCGTGATGAATGAAGTTCACTGTCGCCTCATTAAGTTCTTTGGATATTGCTAAAGATAATATGTCATTTGCCAGCAACTTATCAAGTTAGTGTCTTTATTTTTCTTATACTACTGTTGCGTGGTGTGGTGCAGAACAAATAAATCGGATTGCAAACTACTTGGTCTGCACAAATGTCGATAAACGCTGGCACACAATTTATACTGAACTCGTCTGTAATAGAACAGAGGGACTGATCGAAATATTCCAGGTTCCTTTCTGATGAGCTTCGAAATACTTCAATCGAAGAGGAGGCCATTCCTGTACCAACACAAGCTCATTATCCTCTGAGTTCCCATAAACAGTGCAGCCTCCAAACATGGGAGGAGGCGAGTTCCTCATTACCAACAAAAGCCGGCCGGACAAGACCGGCTGGAGCTGATGGCGTGTTGGGCGAAGAAAACCCAAAGCGTGGAACACTGACTGGGTTCAGGAGCTATGGATCTGAGAGCAGGGGAGACGACAAATCATGAGGTTTGATGCACACCTGCCTGATCCAACAGGCACTCCAGCGTGAGGTGAAACCTCCTTCGTTTTATTCAGGATAGCAGAGCAGCCACTGCCAATTCCCTCAACAGTCGGGGAAGATCTGCATTTGTGCTGGTCCCTTTCAAAGGTTATATGCTGAAGGAGCATGCGCTAATCCTTCTAAGGCGGCCATAGCCACAGTGATGGGGTGTGTGCACGAATCATGAGCCAGGCCCGCAACCCGATACCAGTGGTACAGAGAGTACATCCAGGTTACCTCCAAATCCCTACCCACAGTATTTGCTAAATGTCTGCCACCTCATGGGCGTGGCAGATATGCAGCAAATCCTCTAGGAAGGAACCATGCACTTGTGCATGCTACCGTAATGGCAGCTTGTACAGAAGCATGCTACAAGAGCACATTTGGAACAACTTCGTTTGGTCAGTATCACTTATTCATTATATCCTTGTGGCCCCCTCTGAAGTAGGATGTTGTCAGAGATACTCATCCCACCAAGCAGTCTGGAAGCACTAGTTCTGTGAAAAAACCCAAGCAGCCACAAAGTGATTGTTTTGTAACTATTGTGATAAAAGGTGGACGGGAATCAAGTTTATTCCATCTCAAGAAATTAAAACCAATGCAAGACACAGTGACACTGGAAATATGAAAAAAGAACTTTAAGGCTAAAGGCCGCAGTTGAGAAAAGGGAAATAAAGAAGACAACTATGTGGAATATATATCCATGGTCCAGATTAGGACACCAAACAATGTGCTTCAAACATCAGAGGATACCTCTGGCAAGACTCAGAAAAATGCATTTGCATCAGGACATTTTCCTGTGAGACATGCAAAGGAAGCTAAACAGGCTCAGATGGGTAGAACCTTTTATATGTCTGTCACCACAAGGCATGAAACATAACCTCGTCTAAGGACACGGATAGACAGAAAATACAGAGTGTTCCAACACCTCCTAAAGGAGGTAGTTAATTATTCTAAGCATGTGCATGTATAGGACGCGTCTAACTAAGAATGCTCACAGTGCGCCCTTGCTCCTACCCATAAAAAAGGTTCATAACCCTCTCTTTTGAAGCATGAAACATTAAATGCATAATTACACTATACGACTGACTATATGCTATGCTATCCTAGAATGTCCAAGAGCCCTCGCTTGCTTCTCTGTAACCCCCTTAGAATAGCTGCCTTCCTACCGTGGACATAAATGAAGGCTAACCAGAGGTGTAGTGCATGCCACCCCTTGGGCCCCCCGACACTGGCTTTGCGACTTCTGGTCTCAGGTGTCAAAGGCATCAGCTGGAACTGAAAGTAAACACAGCTCTTGGAGACCTCAGGTTTTCCTCTCATGCCCACTCCTTGCCCTTCGCCCAGTTCTGCAGCAGTAAGTGGGAGGCTGCTGAGCGGCTGTGTGTGGACCGAGAGGTAGTCCCATGGTGTCACAGTGGTCAAAGTGTGTGTCCCATCACTTTCACTACACCTGGCATGTTAGTGTATTGACATTCAGTCTACCCACATCTGAAAACAGGAGGACTGTGCTGAAAAACCAGTAGCTTGGGAGAGACTGGCCTGGTGGATTTCTTTCCAATGAAGAGCAGAAGTGGCCAATGCACTCGGTGTATTGACCAAAGAAGAATGGAGTAGTCTGGGCCGGCGCTACAAGAGGCAGCATTATTGGGCTGTGCTTCTGCCCAGAGAGTTTCAGCTCAAGGGTGTGGGTCCAGGCTCCTCTCTTCGTTCTTACGGGATCAATAAAATGAGTGGCATTAATTTGGGTAAAAGTAAGAATCATTACTCAAGTGCACAGAGTGGGGTTCCCACCTTTTGCAGAGAAAAATACCAGCTGTTTTTAGTTTCTGGTAGGACATGGAGCTTGTGTAAAATTTTATGCATTTAATGTTAATATTGCAATGTGCCTCTGTTTGCCTAAATAATCATCTATAACATGATGAGAAAGTCTTAAAATGCATCTGAACTAATTTCTAATTGAATTTGCTCTTCAGAAGAAAGCAATACCGTCTTATGCTTATAATCCAAGTTTCATTACCGGCCTTGACATGCGAGTTCAAGCCTTGTTGGTAGCATGTGGAAACCCAATAAGAGTGTGTTGTATTTTATATAAATGCTTATTGTTCCTAACTGCTTCAATGATGTGTTCACAAAATATACACTGTCCAACTTGCACCTAATGTGAAGACATGGTGAGTGGATTTATATTGGGACACCTTGAGCCTCTCAAGCGTGACAATTCATAGAAAGAGCAAATACACTATGAAATCATTTCAACCGTATTGTCAGGACACAAGTGAAGCTGCCCACTGCAGGCGTCTCGGCATATAGAGGTGACGAGCAAGCACCCTCCAAGAGCAGCAGTGACAAATAATGCTTGGCTAGAAACATATTGCTGGGAGCCTTACTCGGGCGAGCAGAGGCCTAGAATGTAGGCATTATTTTACTGTTTGTGTGGCGAGTGATAGGCTCCATTGTGCAACTTGGTGTGGGTAGTTATTAAGCAGGGATGTTTCTTGCTCTGTCACAACACATGTGCATGTATTAACAAGGGTGGAGTCCCACCTGTGTATGCTGTTTTGTATCAGAAAAAACGTAATAAAAACATTTAAAAAAAAGATTTGCTTATTGCCCTCTGCAGTTAATATCTAATTAAGCGTTCCCATTTTAAGACTGTCATGTAACAGTGTGGTGGGCAATTGACAGCCGATAATGACCTTACCCGAGGGCAATAATGTTTAATTAGCACAGTACTACTTGCTGCCACTTATTCTACAATTCCTAACGCACCCTGCAACCACCATGTACTTCCGGCTCCTCTGTGCCTTCCAGCAAAAGGTTTCCAAATGCAAACTTAATAACAGACACAATGTAAACATACAATTGGATGTGCTCGCAGGAGAAAACGACCACCAGTCCTACTTGACAGGGCATGTGGTGCAAACAGGTGCTAGACTCAGAGCATGAGACTTACGTGCAATGAGTTTATATGTCGCACGAGCCCTGTTACAATACTTCCTTCGTGGCTCGCGTATGCTCTTGAAAGTGGCACCGCTGGCGCCGCCACACAGCTGCAGCGCTACGCTGGCCTTGCACCTACACAAGGTTGTCTCCTGACGTAGGAAGGCTGGGACCATTAAGCAGCCTCCCCTTATTGATAGTCCAGATGCAGTGAATATCAAGAAGCCCCGTGAGGACAATAAACCCGCGCCTGGCTGCCTGGCTACCTCGTGCAAGCCTCCGAAGTTCATTTCCCTCTCTGAAGCACCTGATGTAATGACATGTAAAGGTCTGAAGGATAGACGACAGAAGGTTACACAGGCCGTGTGGGCCTCCCATCACCAATGAGACACTTCTGGTGCAACCACTGCGCTCACCTCATGAGGTCTCTCGTTGGGACGTCACCGCAGCGCATGTCTAGCTGTCCATGCTCAATGTCACGTTGCTGTTCACAAGCAGAGGTGATCAGTGACCTCTCTAATTTCTCTCCACTCTTAGGAACCACTATTGAGACAACCTCGACCGTGATGGCACCAGAGAAGTACTAGGACATGCACTAAAGCAATGCAACTGTGTGAGAACTCCATCTTTACACATTAAAGAAAATAACTTTCTTCAGTATTATGAGGCTTCACAACAGGCCAGGAATTTTCATCTGGATGGATCAAGGGGGCCTTTGGGTGGGCCACGGCGGGCCCAGTTTTTGGTCCTTCTGGAGGTAGCCTACAAGCCCAAGATACCTCATATCTACTGCCAAACAGATACACGTGGTAGATTCTGTGTATACACACAGCATATAGAGGGCAATGTAGTGGTAAATGGAGCCAAGGTTCATTTTAGGATTTAGGGGTGGGAAGCGGTACAGGGCTGTAAGCGTTATGTGTGATGTAGTCTTAGTTTACTTCTATCAAATTAATTAGACAAACACTGAATACCAGTGATTTGTGAGTTTCAAATGTATGACTGGAAACAATGTCTGTGTTAACATGGAGAGAAGTTGTCATCCTACACACACAGGCGAATGAGTCTCGTACCTCCAGAAAGCTTCCTAACTGGAATGACACCTAGACAGAACTGCTGGAATTTGGATTGAAATCACCAGCTCTCCAGGCTGCAAGCTTCATGTCCTTTGCACAGGAGTTTGGGGAGGCCATATCACGTGGAACTGTTAAATACACAGTTCCAGCATCTCAGACAACTGAGTAAGAAGAGTAAGGAAGATAACCAAGAGTAGGCTAATATAACAGAAATCTACAGGAACTGGTGGCAAGGCAGAGGCTTAAAAAGTTAAGAGGTGCAAGAAAATCCTCAAGATAAAATGTTGAAGGTCCTAAAGAAGTGAGTGAACCCAGAGTAACAGCGGTCTACCTCCAAAGAGCTCCTATCCCATGAGATTCAGGATGCCATTTAATCATAATTTCAAGATGAGGCCCTTCAACACAATGCCACCTTTAATCCCAGACAGAATGGAAGCTGGTTGCGGACAGCGTACCACACGACCATCTGATTCATGGTAGGTCTCTCGGGGTTACTCTCTCATTTAGTCTACTAGTGCAACTACACAAAGCACTTTGCAGTGTTGCTGATTGTGGAGTAGAGCCGAGAGCAACTCATCAACACAAGCAACTAGGCCTGCAACTGTCTCGCAGGTCAGCCGACAACAACTTTAAGGTGATTGCCTCTTAATGCAGGAGATCAAAACCTGTGCCCCAAAGCAGGAGCTAGGCTCCTTCTTCCAGATTTGGGCAACCACCCCAATATATAAAGAAGTACAAATGATGACCACTGATAATGCATTAAATGATCTGTGCATTTCCACCAATCAAAGTCCAAATAAGCTTATTAAAACGTGTCTGTTCTACCTATGACGGTATGTTAATGTTTTCATTGATAAACTCTAATTTCCCTTTCGTAATTTACATTTGAGAGCGGTGTCCCAGGTCACCTTAATTTTGAATATTTCTACACTGGTTATTGCTTAGAATGGAAAGCTCAGGGATGTAACCAAGCCTCTGCAGCCTTTTGGTGCAGGGAGCCCCCCAAACTCTCAAGTGGGCCCCTCAACTCTTCAGAGGGCCCAGTCATTCCATGGCCAGCTAATATCTGCACGATATGGGCAGCTCAGGCGCCCCTCATCACATTCTGCAAGGGGGCGCCATCATTGTAGGTTACGCCATTGGGAATGACCTGGCTCAATCAGGGCCCAGGCGATCCCACCACACCAATCTGCCGACCCCACTGCTGTCTTAAGAAAGGTGTACTGTGTTTTCATGTCAAGAGACCTCCAATAGTTGAGGAAGAAGTTACAGTGTTCGGCTATAATATTAAACTCGAAACAAACGTAAAAAACCTCACTTCCACAGGACTTTATCTCTGGCTGCTGTTAGTCGCGTAGCCAGTGTGCTATGAGCCCTAGTGCAAGAAACCAACTGTGAAATACAGCAATAATCAGGTTTCATTAACCTCCATCTGGGCACTGGTGCCACTGCACCTGCTGCACCCTGGCATCTCTGGGCTTCTGCTGGGTGATGGTGAATAGTGTGAAAAAGTGCAGCGTGAGTGGTGCAAGTGTAATGTGAAAACTGTGCCAATGTGAGTGTCAAGTAAACGACATGAATGCAATACTAGAGGAGGGCCCATGTGAGCGTCAGGTGAGAGGATGGCATGCAGAGTGAGAGGAGTGAGTGCAGAGTGGTGTAAGCTGTGTAAATGGGTGAGTGGTGTGCCTGTGTGTGAGTGCAGGGGGAACCTCAAGGGTAAGCTGTGAGAGTTACTAGTTTTTTTAAAACAAACTTTATTGCTTTTTTTCAAAAGACATGGTTAAACAACTCTCAAATATCCTTCGTATTATGCTTGAGCCCCAAGGAAGCAGTTAAACACAATGACCCCCAGTATTCCAACTGCAATTGTCCAGCAGTGTCAGCTGAGCAATAGGAGAATAATATTCATCTCAGTCCCGGGTTGTCTTTGAGGTTGCTGCCTTGAGTTAGTTGCCACCACAGTACATTATTGATGTATCCCCTCAAGGCTCATCTTCCAACACAGGTCGCCCCGTGTAACTCCCCCCATCCTAGCACAACTCCCACCCTCCCCTCCCTCCAGGCCTGCTGCTTAAGCTCAGTTCAACTATGTGCATTCTCAGGGGTATCCCACAGTGCGGGTCATGTGCAATTCCATGCAGTGTGTGTCATTGCTAGTGCAGCGAGGGGTGAATAATATAGTAGTCAGGCCCAGTGCGGGATCAGCAGTCAGGGACATTAAAAGCGCCAGATGTTCAGTCGCCCCTGTGAGAGTTACTAGTGAGTGCATGATGAGAGGAATTAGTGCAGGGTGAGTTGTGTGTATCTAAGAGTTGCAGCAGAGTATTGTGCCTGTGTGCAGGCAGGGTGAACAGAGTGCCTGGGTAATTGGAGGCTGAGAGGTGTGTCGTGTGAGTGCAGGGTGAGTGGTTTGACTCCAGGGTGATTGATGTGCTTGTTTGTGAGTGCATGGTGAGTGGTGTTCCCATGAGAGTGAAGGGTTAGTTGTGGGAGTTCTTATGTGAGTGCACAGTGAGAAATGTGCCAGTGTGAGAGTAGGGTCAGAGAAGTGACTACAAGGTGAGTGATGTGACCATATAAGTTTGAGTGCAGGTGAAAGTGCAGAGTGGAACGAATGAATGCATGGTGAGTGATGTGCTTGTTTGAGTGAGACTGCAGGGTGAGCAGTGAGAGTGACAAGTAAGTGAAGTGTCACATGAGAGCAGTGTGGGTGCATGGTGAACAGTGTGAGTGCATTGTGAGTAGTGCGAGTGCAGTGTGATTGCGGAGTGTAGAGTGAGGTGTGTGCTCATGTGACCGCAGAGTAAGATGATGAACAGTGTGAGTGCAGGGATTACAGCGTGAGTGCATGGTGAGCAGTGTGAGTGCAGTGTGATCGCTGTGAGTGCAGGGTGAGCGGTGAGAATGTGGAATGAGCTGTCTGAATGCAGGAAGTATGCCCAGACACTTGAAGTAAATCAGCACGTTATTGACAGTTGGCTAGTAGGGTTTCAGATATAAGTTAAACTATTGCTATTATGCCATAAATCATGGATAGAAAAAATAAATAATTTGCTGATCCTTCAACAAACAAAATACTGTGATTAGGGTTGCCAGCTGACCGGATTTCTACCAGCACCACTGATACTTTGATGTCCCGGCCAGTACAAAAATCACCTAAAGCTGGTCATACTACAAACAGCACATATAAATTGAAAGCACTTTTAATGTGTTCTAGAGCTGTATTAATGATCCATGTCCAATAATTAAAAGAAACAAAGACAGAAAAGTCATGTTACAAATGAATACATAAGATACATAAGGCCTTTGCAGACTATTTAATCAACAAATGGCCGATATTGTTATCTTGGAAAGGTGGCAATCCTAATCGTGATACACATTTTCACAAAATGCATTCTCCCTCTGTGGCCCATGGGGTACTGGAACCAGTGGGAGAAAAAAAACAAAGCCTACTTAACCAGTTCACAAAGGCATGTATATGGTCTTTTAAAGACCTGTGAAAAACTCAGGTGTGGCTGAGACAGGACGCCAGACAGTGCCCAGCCGAGCCCACAGCAGCTCAAGAACACCACAACGTTCGCCCGATGACACAGATCAAGAGGAATATAACGTGTATTTTGAAAACAGGCTTTATACTGTGACTGGGACGGCCATGTTTGGGTGGACCTGGCCCAACGTCTAGAACCGGGCTTGCTTGGCACTCACCTCTAGAGGTTAGCACATACCATCAACATATGTAGCTAATGTCTGGTGAACTCAGCAAACAAACCAGACAAAACCCACTGGTTGAACAAAGCATGTGCAGCGCACAGAAAAGTTGGCGTTAGGGGGGGAGGGTGGAGCACTGCATGAAAGTGCTGATGTGTGTGGTACAACTTAAGGGGGGTGCAGCACTCCCAAATGTCATTTTTCAAGGATGATCACTTCTTAGCTATAGCTAGACATGATTCCGAAAGTATATCTCGCAAGGTTGCAGCGCATCACGAAAGTGCCCAGAACTCCACTTCCCTCACCA
The DNA here is from genome assembly GCF_964204655.1 of Triturus cristatus. Classification (NCBI taxonomy): domain Eukaryota; kingdom Metazoa; phylum Chordata; class Amphibia; order Caudata; family Salamandridae; genus Triturus; species Triturus cristatus. Next base: position 682,884,778 of record NC_140581.1, read on the forward strand.
TCAGCTCCGGCCCCCTTCAAGGCAACAGTAAGAGAATCAATAGAATTGACTCTTAAACAGTGGAGTGTCAAAGTGAATGACAACGGTGGGGAAGGGTGGGCCTTGGGTGGGGGGTTAGGATATGAAGGGTGGAGAGAGAGAGAGAGTGAGCAGGTGTTGAGGGAGGCCTGCTATGTTGGTGGATGAAGGGATAGGACATGGACCCAGGGGAGGAGGTTCTGCTGGACCGGCTTTAGCTCTGGTGATGCCCAGTGCGACAATAATTTTTGGCACTCCCACACCCCATGACGGCCACCTCGGATCCTCTGACTAACACCGGGCAATAGTGCCTTTATCTCTCCAATCATAAGTTATTACTAAACCCCCCCTTTGCCCTACCCCCCAGGTCAGCGTCCCTCCACAGGTCAGCGCCCAGTGCAGCCACACCAGTTGCACTGCCCTAAAGTCGGCCCTGAGTTTCTGCATTGGAAGGAGGTGTGACATGGCTGGGAGAGAAGCAACATAGGTGGGAGGGATGTGGCTGGGTGGGTGAGGGGGTGACATCGGCGGCTGGGAGGGATGTGACATGGGTGGGAGGGGTGTGACTGGGTGGGTGGATGGGATGTGATATGGGTGGGTGGAAGGGATGTGATATGGGTGGGTGGAAGGGATGTGACATGGGTGGGTGGATGGGATGTGATATGGGTGGGTGGAAGGGATGTGACATGGGTGGGTGGAAGGGATGTGACATGGGAGGGTGGGAGGGATGGGCCACGGACAAGGACCTAGAGATGTTGCAGCAGATGTGACAAAGACAGGGATTGGAGAAGGGGTACTACACGAGAGGAAATATTAAAAGAGGTAAAGATCCATGATTAATACAGGACATGGACAGGGAGCAGTAAAAAGGCATCTAGCAGAAAAAAGACAAGGAGTGGGGAAATCGGTTGCACAGGAAGTGGGGGGGGGCAATATGGTACTGCACACCATGATAAACGTGAAGAAGAACACGGGCGGGGTGATGGAAAGGAGACAGAGCCTACAAAGGTTGGCGAACAAACAGGGCATGGGCAGGAGGAGGAATAAAGGTGAGGCATAGACGTGAGTGGGAAAAGGGCGGGACAGATGTGTTAACAGCAGAAGGGAGAACAGGATAAGAAGCACTAAGACAGGAAAGGGACAGAATAAGGTTATGGGGCTGGGGTAACCAGGTAACCTGTAAAACCGAAAGACTGCGCACAGAAGGTGGCTGGAGCCGAGCTCAGTGACCGTGTTAACCAAGGGGCAAGGACAGGAGCAGCAGAAGGGTGGGGGCACATGACTCCCCCTTCAATGGAGCAAGGGCTAACAGACACATCAAAAACACATTGGGGTATGGGGCTATAGACAAGACCCTTCACCTCCACACCAACCCCATTGGTTTGTCAATAATAGAAATATAAAGATAAACCTGAATAAATGAAATGAGGATTGTTTGAATCCTTGTGGGATATTTTAAATGAAAACATAAAATAGGATATGAACTCAGTATTCCCTCCTCCTGATGGACTTCTCTAACGAGACACGTACAAGGACGAGCCATTGGAGACTTAGCACAAATCTCATTGCTGAAGGAAAGTCAGAGTGACAAAGACACTAACCTGAGCAGCTTGATAGGTGAAATGTATGGAAATCCCAGTTACTGAGCTGTCAGGGGAAGCTACTGGTACACAACTGGTTGGGGAAAGGCACGGGGACCTCAGCGACTTGGAGGTTGGACGGTACATGGCAGAAGCAGCTGAGAGGGAGGGAAAGTTGGGGACACGAGTGGCTGATAATGGAGAAAATTACAGCAACAGCTGGTATTGTGGGGTGTCTGCCAGTTGGATGTACAACAAGCCAGCCAGCAGCGACGGAACTAATAATGCATGATGTCTCAGCATCCTAGCAGGAGAGCAGCCTGGCGGGGAGCAGCATGGCAGCGGCATAGTGCGCTGGCGGCTGCATACATCTGCAGGCAAATCAACAGTATCAAAGTGTCATTTTAGAGAACAGGCAACATGATGCAATTAAAAGTGTTATTTTAAACAAAAAAAGAAAAGACTGATGTACATAAAACAGTATCAGGGTGCCACGCAGTAACGAATATGCACGGCTAGAGGATGCCCGTCAACGCAAGCTTTCTTTTGCCAAGTTAAGGAAATGCGATTTCACTTCCTGACCTAAGGTCTCTTCTATTCCAATGGAATATTTTCCTCTAAGTGACACTTAAGTATTACTACACCAAAACGAGCAAGCTTTGGCACAGCCAATATGTTTGCGTTGACTGTTTTTAGGCTTTGTCAAAGCTTGTTTTGTCATGGTTTTTGCAAAACATTGTTGGGTGAGCCGCTGGACCTCTTAAATCTAAACAAACAAAACAATTGTCTAAAAGCAAACTTTCTTTGGGTCTGAAAATGCACAGATTGCCGTAGTAAATGTCTGGCACTAAAGGAACTATTTTGTGGGCAGATTGGTTTCTGGTCGATCGGCAGAATGCAGTCACTCACAGTAAAATTAGTGAATGGCTGAAGTGGGCAGACTCATTGCTCAATGCTGTATGCTGTAGTGGGTGGAAGAAAAATGTGAATGGCACAAAAACTGACCCATAGATGAAGAGGGCTGGCTGAAAGCCCCTATATGTGAATATATTTTACATAGAAAAATAATACTAATATAAAAAGTTGAATGCCTATATGGTGTAAAAATCAGTAGTTCTTGACTAATGCCAGACCTAAAAATCAACAAAGATGGACCATGCTGCAACCCAATTCACAGCATGGGCCAAACCACTGACCACTTTCAGGGGTGGCTCCTCCGCGATGGCGGAGGAGAATCGCCAAACTGCTTTCTCACAGTGCGGGAAGCCAAAACATAAACTGGTAATAACTTTTAGTTATTACCATTTTATGCTTGCTTTGCAGGAGGGTGAGTGGGCGGGTCTGCTCTGCTCTCCAAGCAGGGTAGGGGGGCGGGTGGTTTGCCCACTCTTACACAAAGACTGTTAGGTCGGTCCTCTAAGGCTGCCAAACCAGTCATGCGCACTTTGCCCTTCTCCATGCAGGCTGCATTGCAGCTTGCATGGAGAACATGCACACACCTCTAGCCCCTGGCTGGAGCACCATGTCACGGAGCTCCAGACCAATCACAACACATGCAGCGTTGTGATTGGCTAAGAAGAGTGAGCCTGGCTGCCTGCTTCCTGTTCCTGTCAGAGGCAAGAGAGCAGGAGCAGTGAAGACGCGGGACCCGGCGGAAAGGTAGGTTTTAATTTTTTTTAAATATTATGACCCCACACAAAACCCCCACACCCCCACCCGCGAGCCATGCCGGCTGCTACTGACCACTTTAGAGATTCAGCTTTTTGCTTTTCACCTACGGCAAAGTTCCCCAGCGCCTAATAAGTGAAATTGTGTATTTAACGTCTCAGTGTTCGCTCTCTGTTTGGCATCACTAAATTCAATATTTTTAGTAATGTTTCATGAATGTTAAAAAGCTTGAGGGTGTTTTGCTTCTGGAGCGGTCATTGAAAGGCCAGTTGGTTCAAACCTAATAGTTTGCTGACCTGGGGACGATAGTCTAGTAAAGTATTCGTATTTTTTTACAAGTTTATTCAATGTCCGTCTTAAATGCTTAATATAGCCCAAATATAACCACTTTAGTAATAATTTGCAGGCTCCAGAGTCATTTCCTTTACACATCATCTCCAAAAAATCATCCAATGTAAAATGCAACAGAGGAGAAATTTCTTATGGTCAGGTGATCACAACAAATTATTGCTGCAGAGATGTTCCGTCTTTATCGACTTGCTCGAACACCAAGGACAGCCCAAGGGATAAACCGTGTCAAATGTTCTGTGAAGAATAAACAAGAGTACCTGCGTTAGGCAGGTTCAACATGAGATATAAGACCATATTCACCTGTGATGCTAGGAAGACCAGGTGTGGCGCGGTGCAGTCAGAGGTAGCTGATTAATGTAGGGTAGTAATTGTACATTTTCTTGTTAGTGGTGCTTCAGGGATCATGTTGTTGGGTGGTGCCTCATTTCTGATGATATCTCTGGGGTTTGCGTTTCACAGTGAAGATCGACCACAAACCGGTGTTTTCATGTGTTCAAAGTGCACGATTGAAGGGGTAATGCCTAGATTTGCTCGTTTAATGTAGGGGAGAGTGACTTCAACGTTTTAGTGCCTAATTGTTTGGTGCAGGGCTACCTATCCAAGGCTGCCTGCTGAGTTCTTGGAGTACATGAGAGAGAGGGAAGACAATCAACTGGTGCAGAAGGTCTCAGACAAAAATGGAATGGTAGCAAGCCACGGAAAGAAGGGAGGATAGTGAAACAATTCAAGGCAGGAGGGAGAGCGGAGTTAAAATACATAGAACCTGAGGTGTTGGGAGGTTCAACAGGTCTATATGGAGAGTTGAGAATTCACAGCGGAAAGTGCGAATGGACAGTAAGGTGGTTCTGTCAGCAGTTTTAAAGGAGCAAATGGTAGTCTGCTGTTTCATGGAGCCCACTTATGGCACAGTTTGACCAAAAAGAAGGTCTGACAAACATACATGTAGCCAGGAATGGAATAACAAGAGTGCGTATAGTTAGGAGCTGTTCTCTCTAGAGCTTTCATCAAGCCTCAAGCAAATATAACTTAGTAAATTAGCACTCAAAATAAATGATGGTTAAGATTGTTGGGAAGTGTTCACGAGGGTGATGGTTCACTTTTTGGACAAAGTATTCATGAACAGGGGATCCATAGGTGCTCATCAGAGAACATCAGACCGAAAATGCAAAGCAGTTTTATGTGAATGAGTGCGACATATTCACAAGCACAAAATACCACATTCCAAGTGCCCTTGAACTTGGCCAAGTAACTCCAGGGCAGCAGTCATTTTTGGAGGTGGAATTACCAGACATCATGAGTAGGTCCCAAAGGATCCCCTTAAAAATAGGGAATTACTGGGGGAATCAGAAATTTCGTACCAGATTCCTTAGTCATTCCTCCTTTAATCCTTTTCTCCCCATATTGCTCTCACAGATTCCTCTTATTTTCAGCATGCAGTGTCTCTGTATGAAATATACCAGATCCATTGAATTACTGAGAATCCCACAACTTCAAGGGAGCCTGCAACTTCAGTCATTGGCCTCATCAGAATTAACAGGCCGTTTGCAATTAGGATCAAAGGCGTGTACAGACCAATGAGTAGGTAGAAAGACCTGATCAACTATTAAAGGAGATTCAGGAGGCTGGTGGTTTAGAATGGGCAAAGTCTTACCGGGTGACCCCGCACAGTGACATAGAATTTTATAATTTAAAAAAAAAATAAAAGCATAGCTAGGAAGCAAGCTAGAGAAAAAGTAACTGGTCAGTTGAAAGGAATTGGGCAATTAAAGAGGTAGACATAAAACAATCGTACACACAAAAGGAAATTTAATGTAGGGAAGGTGGAGTATGAAGGGTTATTGTTCATAATCCCTGCTAATTTGCAACGCGTGTTTGTAAGGAGTGTATGCATGAAGGTTCTTGCACGGTGACTTTCCAGTTTTCTCTTCTTCTTTTAGTGGGTGGTTGTGGGTGTGTGTGTGTGTGTGTGTGTGAATATAGGTGTGAGTGTGGGAAGGTGTGAGTGTGGGAAATCGCGAGTGTGTTGGTGTGGCACCCTTGAGGATAGTGTGCTGGAAATATTGCTTAATACTAATACAAATCTAGCAATATATCTATTTCCCAGCTAATAAACCACACACATCATTTGATTCTTTCTGGATAATGCAATGACCGACTAACCAGAACACATTTATTTTTGCTTTTAATCTGTTTATTAAGTTTCACAAAATCAAATACACACTCAACTTAGGTTGATCTCAGTGTAGCGCCATCATAGAATGCAGTAGAATGTACAAGACCTCACTTTCACCACTTGTAGCGCACAGTCTAGGGTCATGGCCACCCGACCTCTTGGAACATTATATTATTTTTTACATCTTTTAAAGTTACATTTGTTACCAAATATCAAAATGCAATGTAGCATAATGTATGGAATGATAATCCCGTAAATTGCAGGACCGTGCTGTCGAGTACAATAGACTTTCTTATTAAAGACAGTACTCCTATGTCAGGGCTCAGAATACACTGGAAAGCTCAACTAGCCACATGAAACAAGGGCAGCATGTATTTGGATATAATGTATTCTTTAACTGAACCTTTCTAGGAATTTATATATATGGTTCAATGATCACAGCAGACACATGTGCAGAGGTAGCCCAACTGCAAAAGGTGCCATACATACTCGGGAATAACAGCACTATTCAGTCTCATAGGAAGAATTTCTCGACAACACGACTTCTAAAATCTACTCGTATATCTCGTTAATTTTACCCCAATACACTTTTAATAAAAGTCCGGATTATGTGTAATGGATTTATTGTTATGGAAAACTAACCAGGCTTTATTTAAAGATTAATTTAAATTGTTTAAATATTTAGAGGCGATATGAGCACCCAAGGTTTATATTACATCTAATTTAATCAGAAAATTGTTTCATCATGTAACAATAATTTGATTAACTATATTGAACTCAGAGTAGTTTTTTTTTTTTTAAGTGAAATGTTCGTGTTATACAGCATTGATTATGATGTTAAACTAGAAAATTATGTTTTTCCAATTTTGAAGGGACTTGTGTAATTCCTATTTAATCTGATGTAGTGCTTTTGAACATTAGGTAACATATTTGAAGCTTTATATGCAATGTTTATATGCCCTATTGTTAATTTCATTTTATATGTAATAGTTGCATCAATAATAATGCATTATTATTATGAAATCTGTTTATTGGCATTTCGTTAATATAGACATAACACATGTCATAAATGGAACATCTCACAGGCCATGAGTCAGTTACTCGGAGGAGTTCCCGCCAATTGTGGGTACAGCGAACCACAGAATCAAACGCCACCCCCATGTGCGAAGCAAGATAAACTGATAGGTCTCAGGACCACCGCCCACGTTTAAATAGGTCCATAGAACAACAAAAAGAAAGAGGCAAAACAACAGAAGCCCCAGCATAACAGCAGCAATCAATAATAATGCATTATAAAAAAATTATAATTGCAGTAAAATAGCACTTGCAACCACAGGAAGTGGTCTCTGAGGGACACCATAAGAATGGATGAGCAGAAACGTGAGAAAACAATGTGCACTGAACAAATACAGAGAAGAAGAAAAATGTATCAAAGACAAGATCAAGAAAGAGGAAAGTCTCTGACAAGGGCAACAGCTTCACTCTAGATGCCCCGTTGAGTGTCGAAGGAATTACGGGGTGCTTAATTTGCTTCCTCCAGTCCTAACGAGCTCCCAGCCGAGGTTTAAAAAAACATAAACCTCTCATTTGACACCTCTACTACTGGTGATGTATGAGGAGGCTTATCAGCTTAGGACCCTGCCATATGATTTGAGAGGTACACTCCTAACTTTGATCCGAAAACCGGGTGAGCCCCCTCAGGATTGTGCCTCATATCAGCCAATTTCCTTCACAGTTTTAGAAGCAAAAGTTTGGCCAAGCTTTAGGCAAATAGTCTCATCAGGGTGAAACAAGACCAGATTCAACCACCCAATGTCTGGGCATTGTACCTGTCACTGTCTCAGAAGATTATAGAATGCTTTGCCATGCTCCGAGGTGGCAGGGAATGCCAGTTGCTACTTCTATATGTCTTTGATAAAGGCTTTCAATTCCGCACATTGGCCCTTTAGGATGCGCCTGTTGAACACCTGAACATTGGCCCTCTTTTTCCTGAGAAATGTGCAAGTCTTGTATCAAGCTCCCTGGACACAAGCATGGGTAAATGGAGTTCTGTCCTCCCCCTTTGAAATTTTATGTGGTATTAGACAGGGATGCCCCCTCTTTTTGCATTTTTTATCAAGCCACTAGCAGAACGGATTCATATGGATGCACATTTAAAAGGGTATTGAGGGGCGGCTCTTAGGGAAGATAAGATACCATTATATACAGAAGATGCTCGTCTCTTATTTGTAACCCAGAGACTTCTCTTCCCGGACAGACACAAAAGTCTTACCGTTGACTGGACTGAATCTATTTATGTGGAAGTCACAAGAGATAAAGCGCACATCAGTATACCACACACCCTTAAAGGAGTCACAGATCACTTTAAATACCTTGGCATGTACATCTCCATGAATAAATGTGGTCATGGGACATGAATATCACACCCTTCATTTCTCAGGTCAAGCATGACATGGAGACTTGCATGGGACTGTCCGCAATGCAGAATATCTTTGTTGCATGGTCTCAGACCCTAACCCTCTTTTAATTTCACTAGACTGGCATTGGGAGCGCTCCCGCATCCCGGATTACCGTGTAAGCGTTCACTCCTTAGATGGCCCTGTCTTTCAACAGTCCATCGGAGAGGCCTTATGGAATTACTTTCTAGATAAAGCTGCTTCTGCCTCCTCATCCCTGATAGAATGGGATGCCTTTAATACAATGATAAGAGGGAGGTTCATAGCCAAGACACTAGGGGTTAACGTACACTGGTGCTACAAGCAGAGACGCAGGAAGGTGCACTGAGAGACCTAGAACTTGCTAGACCCGGCAATCCAGAACTGAAACAACAGCTGCTAGAAGACAAGGAACAGATGGCGGTCTGTACAGATAAGCTTAGATGTATCAATCATCGTGCATCTGTGATACGAGCGCACGCAGAATAAGATAAGGCAGGAACACTACTGGAATGGCTGATGAATCCTGAGTCCCGTAGTTCAGTAATTCTAGAAGTGGCATCTGCGACTGGGGAGCACCTCAATGGTCAAAATGCTATTAATGCAAGGTTTGAGGAAAATTACACCTCCCTGTATGCACCCCTCCCCTGGAATTCCTCCTAAATTGCAACTGAGTTCATTGGGGCAATGGATTTACCACACTTAGAGGAGGAAAAAGCAACAGACCTAGACAGCCCCATCACTCTACAAGAGGTGCGAGTGGCCAATAAGGCAATGGCCCAACGTAAAATACTAGGGGCAGATGGCCTGCCAGTGAAGTTCTATGCAGCATATGCGGAGAATCTCACACAGAAACTGGTGGCTCTATACACGGCTGCCTTGGAGGCAGGGCACTTGCCCCTTTCCACCAATGAGGCACTTGTAGTCCCTCTATTGAAGCTGGGCCGCCGTCCTGAGGATGTCTGTGCTTACCATCCCCTATCAATGCTCAATATGGACTATAAGATTCTTAGTAGGATACTTGCCTCTCACCTCTTGCCCTCCATGTCCAAATTGATCCACCCTGACCAGACTGGTTTTAATCCGGGGTGCAGCACTGCCATTAATATTAGACGGCTTCTTTCCCACTAGAGATCCCCCCTCCCAGACAGAGATGGAACAATCATAGTAGAAATTGACATCAAAAAGGCTTGTGATAGCCTACAATGGGATTATCTTTATCAAGTCATGGTTAAATTAGGACTTGGTCCAGGCTTCATCTGATGTTCAAAGCCCCTCTACGCAGCGCCTATGGCGCGAGTCAGGACTGATAGGGTAATCTCGAACTCCTTAGTGTTGGAGAGAGAGGGCAACCTTGTCTGTTTCCCATCCCCATTATTCTTCGCTGTAGCAGTTGAACCCTTGGCCAGCAGAGCACAATCAGGCACATACTACCATGGGCTAGGATGTCGGGGCATCTCCCAGGGGATAGCCCTATATGTGGATGATATGCTCCAATTCCTCTGCAATGTGGGGGGGAAGACCTCCAGGGGCCATATTTCTCCTAGCTTTGGAGTCGCATCGGGCATTTGTATCAACAGGCAGAAATTCCATCTTTTCCCTGCATGCAAGGGCATGCCTCCACCCCAAGACCAACGTGGTCTTGCCCGGAGACCACTTGCTTAAAATATCTAGGGGTCAAAATGTATGATGACATTGCGAACTCCTGAAATGCAACGTTGGAGCAGCAATTAGAGCACTTCAGAAAAATGTTGACTTCTAGAAATCCCTCCCACTGTCGTTAGCGGGCCGAATCGCAGTTGTGAAAATGGTGGTGCTGCTCCGCCTGTTTTATTTCTTCTCTACCCTGCCAGCCTATATCTCTTGCTCCATGTTCCGGAAAATGGACTCCTTATTATTTGAATTTACTTGGAGTTCTGGCAGACGTAGAGTGGCGATGACCAAACTATGGCACCCAACCTTGAATGGGGGTTTTGCAGCACCTGTCTTGGAGGCCTACTACTAAGCTGCACAACTCCAGTGGTTTAACCAATGGATCAACCTGGGCGTCCTTCCTGAGGCGGGAGATTCATTATGGAACCCCGACCTTTAGACCCCTGTTTCAGATCCTTCTGGCTCCCACGGGCCTCTTTCAGATGGGCCCATAAACCTGCAGGTCACACAGCGCTGCTGGCAGCGCAGCCTGCAGCTCACTCAGACCAAATAACCTTACTCCCCAGATTTCACATTGAAGAGTTTATTATTAGTGCCCCGAGGGAGGGCAATGCGAAGACGGACAAAATGTTCAGCACATGGCATTACCTAAGTAAGAGATCTGTACAGGGACGGGGAACTGATGACATTTGAGGACATAATTGAGACGTTCAGGCTGCCGCAGGTACAGTTTCTCCTACACAGGGCGGAGGTGGTGGTAATGATTCGTAAACCACTGGGAATGGGTTACAGCATAACCGACTTCTCACCAATGCTGCCAGGTGCTATGCACTACAAACAACAGATTCAAAGCTGTTATGTTATTGTACCAGGCCCTGCGTGCGCACATGCTAACCCCTCTGAAGGGCTTGTGCCTTAGATGGGAAGAGGACGTTGTCCTCTCTGTCACAGAAGATCAGTGTCCCTCTATTCTTTCCAATGTTTACGTGATCTAGAGAAATGCTAGATTTAAATTGATCAATTTTTACATTCTGCATAGGGCGTGCCTCATCCCAGGTAAAATTATTAGAACTTTTGGGGCGACTGCAGCCTATTGTCCTCAGTGCAGAGAACATGGTGCGGAACTGCTTCATATGATATGGTCCTGCCCTGTTGGGAGGTCTGGGAGGGAGCAATTGACTGTATGAACACTGTTACCGACAGGACTATTCCTTGCACCACCCTGGCGTGTCTCTTATGGGGGGTAAAATAACCACCAAATTTGTTGATTTGGCCCCGATATTGGCGAAACGAGAAATTACATCCCACTGAAAGGGGCCAAGGCGTCCCTGCCTGGACAAATGGAGGGAGACTTTGGTCCTTTGTGCGGGTCTTGAAGGTGCGGTACTGTTTCAGGAGGCAAAGAGGGAGCGGGATCCATCAATAACGTCAGGGCCTGGGACCACTTAGTAGATTGTCTGAAAGAGCCTGGGGAGACACCCCTGACAGTTCCCTCATATCACCTTGTGACTCTGAGGTTGAAGAAACCCTGAATTCTTAGATCATTCATTGTGGGGTGCTGGATGGCTGTAGATGTTATAGCGGGATGGGATTCATGAAAGAATCGCTGTTAAAATGCTAGGCAGAGGTGTGGTTGAAGGGGTGGGGCATTGTTTGGTGATGGCTTGTTATCAGAAGTGCAGGTCGAAATGCAGATTATTTCTTTGCACTGTAGCATTAACACTACATACACTGAACTGTAAACATTCAAATGTTGATAAAGTGCAATAGACGCCAAATGCTGTTTGATACCGGTCCGACCTGCACTCCTACTGATAGTTTACATGTTGAAAGTAATCACTTTGATGGTTTAATGTTTGAAAATAGACAAAAACGCTTCATACCCGAGTTTAATAGTGCATAAAATGGATACGTTCTGTTACCCCACAAATGTTATATATATACGCCACATTATAAAAGTCTTCTATTTACACAAACTATAATGCATCAGTCTTCCAAGTCTTAACAGGTACTGCAGGCAGACCAAAGATAAAACAACTGTGAGGATCCCTGTACAACAGGGCTCAGAGTGGTGATCAACTACAGCTGACATGTTGACACAGACCTACAACGAGTAAGCTGTAAACAACGACAATGTATGTCACAAGAACCCCCCAGGTGAACTGATTCACAAGGTGGTGCCTCCCTGACAGCTCAAGAGTGGATAATTGATACTATACAACATGTTCAGGGGAAAAAAACAGATCAAAGATAGGATAACAAAAGAAATGCTTAAAAATGACAAAAGATTAGCTGTACTAAAAATGAATGATTCCGACCACAAAACAATGAAGGAGAGATATATTAACTTTACGTCTTCCATTTCACTTGAGAGTAAAACAACTCAATTTGTTTTACTTCTTATTTGCATTTTGCAAAAAAACTAATCAGGAAGACAAATAAAACAGTACAAGGCAGCAAAATTCGGAAAGTAAATATTCCATGGAAAGATCGAATAAATATAATCGAAGCAGACAAAATAGTTCAAAAGAACTATGTACGTTGAATGGATAATATGTGATCCTAAGCAACTATGCAGGGCCCTCTTCGGGTTTCATGAAGAGACCAATCTACTGCTGTAACACACGTCAGAGACTTGTTCTGAAGACCAATACCGTAGCAACGATGCCATGGACCCTGGGGCAAGCAAGGAAAATGCTCCACTTCACTATAGTTGAGATAGTCAAAAGCAGCAATTATCAGGTCTTAATGGGTCCCGGTGCACTGCACCTGCTGCACCAATGGCAGCTACACCCCTGCATAAGACAAGTTACAACTTCCTGCTGGTATAGGCAAGTAAAAAAATGCCTTTTCTATGGAAACATGGTTCTATCTAGAACTACCCACTGGCAGTAGGGGATATATACATATACACATATACATGTCCCCTACTGCCGGTCGCAAGTAGGTAGTTATAGTCACAACCTAGTTTCTATTAAAAAAGGTGATTTTCAGTTGGCTATATCTTTGGCGTCGCTTGATGAATCTTCATGAAATGTTCCCCCAAAATCTGCCACGTACTTCAGAAGCTGTCTGGAAAAGCTTCATGGTGGTTCGTCAAGCTGGGGCTGAGAAAAAAAAGAGGGTCCCAAAATGTGTTCCCCCCCCCCCACTCCCCCCCCCCCCGATGATAATTTCCATAGGACCTTTGAACAAGCCTACAGCCCGAACCGCTGGACGTAATTACACCAAATTTGGCAAGAAGCTATATCTTGGTACACAGATCGTGCTTTTTGTGATTTGGTGTAAATCCGTTCATTCATTTGTGAGATATTATATGGGAAACTAATTTGCTTATCTGGGGACGTGGATAATTCGAAGATCTACCTGCGAATTATCCGCAAATCTGAAGGTGAAAGGATGGCCCTGATTGGCTGGCCGCAGTTTGAAAAAAAAGTTGCGGCCTCCATTTTGTTTCCACACATCAGTTAGGTGCAGTGAAAATACACTGTAAAACAGATAGAAGGGGGCTGAATACAGGTATCGTGACCGCAGAGGACGCATAAAAGAGTCCCTGAGGGACCCTTATGACCCTAAAATTGAGGTTTTTTTATCACCGCAATTTACTATCTGTGGATACTCTGCGAACTTTGTCCCCAGCAGAAAAAAAACATAGAAATTCACCGATAAAACCAAAGGTTACAGGATCGTTATAGTTATGCTGACTTTTTACCTATACAAAATCATAGAAATTTTGCAGTCATACTTACAGTTATCTGAAGAAATTATAACTCGTGCCATTAAGTAACTTAAGGCAATGAGTCATAGTTTCTTAAAATAAGTATACCTATAACTGCTGAATTTCTATGGTTTTGTGTGGGTAAAAAGTCAGCATAACTAGAACGACCCTGGTGATGGCTCTCAGCGGTAAAGGGATCATTCCCAGTCCTCCGTTATGTGAGACTCCCTTGTCGCGGTGGACTCTCTCAGCGGGGTCGCTGAGACTCCAGAGCATAAATGCTGGATCCCTCCCCAACAAGGGGAGAGGAGTGCCTGTTAATAGCATGCTTTGTAATGTCTGAGTCTGAAATTCAGAGTAGAGGGAGTTCCACATCTTAGTTGCTGAGAATGAGAAGGTGCGTCCATCAGTCCAACAATTTTGAAAGAAGGGATGGTTGTTCCCCTTGTTTGTTAGGAGACGCTGGTATCCCATGTCCGGGGCACCATTAGGTTCGAGCCGTATTTACTCCAACTTCAAGGACGAATTTAAACCATGTAATTATATTAGCCTACAGTTAGGAATACGGAGGTGGATGCCTGACATCTTACATAATTTTATAGATGCCGGTAGCATTCAATCTTTACATTTCAAACTTACTTGCCAGAGCAAAGAGGGCAATTTCAGTCCTGACTAATTACACTGACACCGCCTTTGAGAGTTGATATGAGCAGAAACATGTCGGCCTCTGAGGGTAGAACTATCCCCCCCTCTTTTTACCCTGCCACTTGGGGACTCTTTAAAATGTACATTTCCACCAAGTAGGTAGATGTATTCTTTTCCAGTTAATTATTTTCCTCTGCACACCCTCTTAGACCAGATGAGAGGCATAGCTAACCATTTACACGGTATCTCCTCAAGCTCCCCCACATACTTAAGGGTAGTAGCTTGCATCTACTCCTTAGGAAACATGTCAGGAGGTGTCCAATGATGAAGCATGTCATCTAGTGGGTGGGTGAGGCCTTGGTGCTTAAACAGAAAGGGTTTCCACTAGATCAATCTGATGTTCTGGTTATTTTCCAGATATGCTTCAGGTTGTTGTTTTGGTTGTCTAGTCCCGGCTGAGCTCACTGCCTAGTTATCTTCCCGACCCTGATGTGTGACAATACAAGAGTAGAGCCAGCCTAGATCAATGAGGTCCAGCTTGGTAGTGGGTACAAAACATGCTGAAGAGAGACAAAGTTCAGAGCTGTGAAAGCCACAATAAACTCTGTTCATTCTTTTGAAAGTGATCAGCCGGCCTGGCAGCCAGTGTAGAGACTGTCCGTTTCACCATGCTATTTAACAAAAATAAATAAATAAAAAAGTAGTTCAACAAAAATTGTCGAAAGTGGAGATTAAAGCTAAAATGCCTGTGTAGCATAATAAAATGCAAAAATCTATAGAACGTAGGACTGATCAACCACCAATATACCAGAAAAATTCAATCACTAAAGATATAGCTGTCATGAATGGAATGTCTGCCAATAGGTCACAAGGAAAAAATGCTGAAATGGGTGTCCGACCATGAATCAACTATAACTGAACTGCCAACATAGTACCACAATGATATCATCACATGCGTAACACACCCTGATTATACTAAATCTGACCAATTGCACACATAGCACAGTAATCAATCATATATGAGGAATAATGAAATGCTCAGATTTGACCATTTACTGATATAAGAAAATGATAATGCAAAGTAAACCACAAACTGGCTAGAGCTGAACTGCCAACATATCACGATTAGATGATGAAATAACCTGCATATATTTAACCTGCTGGAACTGAACAATTGTCTACAGAGAACAAGGAAGTTCTAAATCGCATAGATGACCACCAATCAGCTGAGGCAACAAGGTAGAATGAAGCACTGAAACACATGACTGATCACAAACGGACTACAACTGAAATATATTGCAACAATATGCTAAAATGTGCAGGCACCCGCTAAACACCTAGAACCGAAAAAACAAGGTAGAACCAAAATTAAATGCTAAAACATATGGCTGATCATGAACAGACTATGCATGAAAAATTGACAATTCCACACACAAACTATAGCCAATCACAAACGAATGCGCTCGCAGAGCTCGTACAGTGTAAGAAATTGCACCTTCTATTCTTCCACAGTAATCCAGTATAAAAGGGAATGTTTATCGTCATGCCATTGGTTTTCTTGAATTACTGACCTGGCATACAAAGGTCAAACGGCTTTGAAATGTCAGGCCAGCCTGCAGAGCCTAAAGGGGCTGCCGCACTGAGGACTGGGAGGATGGGAGAAGTCGAGGTGGCTGGCAGAAAAAAGTTCAATAGCAAAAACGTAAAATCTGTAGTTCAGCAAATTCCGGGCACCAAGACAGTAAGTGCCAAGCAAATCACATTAGTCCAAATAAGCCAGGAGCCAGCCGCAAAATTCAATAAATAATTACTTAGGGAGGGTTTTCATCCTGTGCGTTGGCAATTGCTTAACAATTTCCACCGTTCAGCCACATTCTTCACAGGGCAAGAAGACCTTTGCAGATATTTACCTCGGTGAATGAAAGTCCTTTCCTCTAGGGCCCCAGTCACCGTTTGATGTTCTTGTGTTGTTCTGCCACAGCAGCCCTTCACATTATCATTGCACCAGCTCAGTAAACCTGATATGTCTCAAACGTGATAAGAAAACAAAGTATTTGTTTATATCTATTTTGTATTCGGCTCTAAGGCCTTACTTTCTAACTGTGCCCAAGCAGGCTCACTTACACATGTCCCTCTGGTTTATGAGGGGAGCCCTGAAACATCTTGTGCACTTGTGGTAAGATCGCAGCTAATCCACCACAGATTTGTATCCAATAGCACTATTCTTCGTTATACTGGTTTTCTCAGTAGAGGTAGCCAGTGCAGTGTGACAAGATTTTCAAAAGGAAAGAAAAACAAGCATGGCAAAGCCAATCGGTATGGTCAGCATTTTGGCTTTGTCGATGCCGGTTCTCTTTCGTCGTGGTTTTTGTAAAATGAATGGGGAAGCTGCCGGGCCCCCGTCAATCTAAACATAAACGTAGACTAAAAGCAGAAATAGATTTTGGTCTATTGCTATAGTAGTTCCTGGCACTATAGGGAACTACTTTGTGTGGATGAGCCACTTGTGAACTAGCAGATTGTCACACTCACACGGAAGTCAACCAATTGCTGAATTTGACTGATCCAGAGCCCCATGCTATATGTTGTAGTGGGGGAAAGAAAAAGGTCAATGACACAATAACAGTCCAATGCACGAATAGGACTGGCTGAATGCCCCTATAGGTAATTATATATTACATATATACAGCACCTGCATACCCTCACGGTTGACAAGTAGCATTCTACAAATCTATTTATTGATTGATACCAATAATTTTAGTGATATTATAAGGTTTTGGCTAACACCATACCTACACTGACAAAGCCAATACTTTTTTCCCTTTGTGACCTATTGGCTTTGCCAATGCTTTTTGCCAATGCTGTACAGAATCAGTAAAATGGCGGATGCCATTTGGATTGGTAAATAAAACAATGAATTGTAATAGCGTGAACGTGCTTTTTGTGCAACGGAGTGGTCCTGCAGCACATGGCAGCTGCTGGGCTCTCCAAAAACAAAATGGATAATAAAAATGTTACAGACTGGAACGGGCTCGAGGAGCGGATGAAGGGCAGGGGGAAACAGAAAATGGGCAGAGGGACACAGAGCAACAGAGGTGCTTGAAGCTGGGGTGCGGGAGACCTAAAAGTAAAATAAATTTTCAAAAACAGTGGAGAAAACAATCAACAAGTATAGGGGAGAAGAGGACAGGTAGGAGTATGGAGTATTGTAGGGTGGCGTGTGTTTGCAAGAGGAATGCAGCCCATAAGGGAGAGAGCAGAAAAACACATGCATTCTCATGGCAAAGACAATAGGTCTCTCCTACGCAAGGTATTGGCATTGTCAATATTTTTGGCCATGTTGTGCTGCAGTGCTGTTGTTATAAAGCATGAGCAACAGAGGGAAGGCGGTGGGAGTGGCAACACCGATGTCTTTGCAACCAGACTTCAACCTACAAAAGGAGAGCAATCTGAGAAGTCGACAATGAAAAAAAGGATGAAAATAAAAGAGGGCATAAACTTTCAACAACAAAATAAAAAATCATAGCCGGCAAAGATATTCAAGAAAAGAACAAGTACCAAAAATGAATGGTTTGGAAAAATTAGGATTTTAACTGAAAAGTTTGTTTGTCTGCAGGCATTGCTGGAATCAAAGACGCCTACTGGTGTCTGAAGGCTCGTTTCTTCACCAGCATTGTCAACACGCTAATACTAGCAAATCTCCTAATGCTCACATCTCTCAGCATAGCTGCAAGTCAAGGATCGTATAAAACCACACCCCCTCCACCAAACCAGGCCCACCAGGCCCTCTTTTCAGAACCCAGCATGCATTTCGTAATAAAGAGCATTCACTTGATCCAGTAAAACTCCACTGCATTTTTTTGGTAGCCCACGCTCTGTTTGAAACATGTGAATCACGGAGCCTCAGGATTGAATGAGAACGGATTCACATCTTTTTTGTTGCAGGACAATCCACAAGAAAGATTCTTTACAACGGGGGAAAATGTTTTATTTAAGGATCAGGAGTGATTCTGCAGAGGGTGGTTCATAAAGAGACTTGTCTTGTGAAACTATGCTATTACTGTTAAGCTAGGATTACCATCTCAATTGTATAAGAGACGAAAAAAAAGAGATAAACGGATTTCAAGAAAAGACATGCTTGATCCGCTAATATCTCCCAAAAGTGCTGTGACGAGGGTGTGAGCTGGTGAGCTAAAAAATGGCAGCAGAGTGAAGGCGCTCCGGTCCATCGGACAGTCTCCGAATAATGATCCTTACAGAGCGGCGGGTGTGTGGAAAAAAAGTGCGGGGATTTGGAGTGCGGCGGCTCATCCTGATTCTGGGGTGACTCAGGTCCTTCTCCCTCAGGACACTTTGTTTGGTGGACCTCCCTCGCCCTGCCCAGAAACCGCTCAACACGGGAGAAGGCGCCAATGCAGTGCGCTGGCTGTGGCCCTGTGATTCTCCAGAGGACCATGCAGGAAAGAAGTGGAAGAGATCCCATGGGGCTCTGTGAGGAGGTTGGTGAGAAGCAGGTGGAGAACCGCAATGTTGGAAGACGGCAGAACAGAGCATATTGTTGTTGGCAGGACAGGATTGAGGTTGAAGGTGCAACGTCAGTGCAGGAGCAGAGCCGGATTCCTGGGCAGAATCCACAATTCTTCAAGGAATTTGGAAAGAAAAGGGGAGAGACCTACAAAAGTGGAAATAAATCTAGGGTCCATTTGCACACCCAACAGGTCACACTGATAAAGAGTTCTGGGGGTGAGACTGCAGGGGCTCAACTTGATGAAGAATCCACTGAAGGAACTAGCTATAGACGGTGTCCTAATTGGAATCAAACTGGAGGCTGTGCATGGCTGACGGCTGCAAGGGGTAAGGGGGTGGACAGTTGCTTCCTCCTGCTTCCCAGCTCTTTGGTAGTTCAGAGAAGAGCTATGAGGGCAAGCCTTGATGCCCCGCTAGTAGGCAGTGGTCATGGTTTTAGTTTGCCCACCACAGCTGGGATTGATTTAGAGGCCTTTGTCCCACTGGCTGATCCCTGGACGGCAGTGCCTGCGGAGTCGCACTGGAGTGACTGTAGAGGCGTATCAATTTGTCTTGGCACATACTTAACTACAAATCATGGAAGCCCTGTGCCTCATATAGGACAATATCAATGCCGCCTTTCCAAGATATCTTCTGATTTGCTTTGAAAATCTGGGGCCTATTTCAGATTTTGTCTCATCATGGCCCACACATGGATACTGAACCTACGACAACAAACAAGCTGCAAGCAGAAGGTGAGGTAATTCCACACTAAAGATTCAGGTTCCATCTTGGCCTTCCAGGAGTCAAGACACTGCTGGCTGTAGCAAGGCTGAGAGCGGCTCTGTAACAAGTTCAACACCATACTAAAATCACTGTGGCTGACTACTGGAAAATGTCAACAAGGGTTGGAGTGACAGAACAAGGACTCTAAGCAGACACCAAGGATGTAAATCAACTAAAAGGCTGAGCAAAAATGTGTGAAAGTGTCATAATTCGTTCAGTGGGGGCTGTAAGATGCGGGTGGTCGTTTCCAATTAAATCTACTGTCAGATTAGTTGAGGTTCCCAAGCTCTTAGAAAGCCAGGTTAAAAAACCGAATGGGTAACAAAAGGCCCTGTAACCTACTTGTCTAGTTCGGTCTTGGTAGAAAGCCAAAAGTGAGCCAGATTGCTCCCCTCGGACTTTTACAGGAGACAGACAAAAGGGGTCAATGCTGTTCCTTCTTCGTTTGCGGCGAACACATGCTGCTTGCACACACTGGGTACACGCCAGGCTCCAGGGGGGTTCCACTACTATTGAGAAGGGTAGGTACTGTCATACTTAAAGTTTGGTTAACAATAGTACTGGAACCCCCCTTGGAGCCAGCCGCTAATGAAGAAACGTAAAAGAGCACTTTTTATAACGTTTTGCCTTACACTTATACGTGGGCTTACAGAGTAACCAAGAATCATATAACAGGTATGTTCCTGTTGGTAATGATGACAGGAAGGACTCCCAGGTATCAGTTTACATCAGAATGGTTGTGTGACAGTACAGCTGGGCAATGGTCACCAGAGTTGGTAAAAAGGAAGCTGGAGGAAACACATAGCAAAAGCAAGGAACACTATGATGCTCACAATAAGGTCAAACCACTTAACACCCTTGGCTATCTTACAATGCAGTCTGTTTGCCACCAAGTAAGTAT
Source organism: Triturus cristatus (assembly GCF_964204655.1). Classification (NCBI taxonomy): domain Eukaryota; kingdom Metazoa; phylum Chordata; class Amphibia; order Caudata; family Salamandridae; genus Triturus; species Triturus cristatus. Next base: position 682,905,212 of record NC_140581.1, read on the forward strand.
ATCTACTGCTACATTCTTCCTTCTTGCTATTTTCTTTGGGGACCAGATTTGCAAAAATAATGCACACACTAACTGTGAGCGACTCTTTGTTCTTTATGATGCCGTACCTCATGACTCAATCCTTTCTGCTGTACCCATTTTAGGGGATCCCAGAGTAAACTTTCTCCATTTCCAAAACTGGTTGCAGCAAATATATATATATATATATATATATATATATATATATATTCCTCTTCGATGGCCCTTACTCCACGGGCCGCAAATGAGGCGCACACTAGGGATTGTATTCTTTTTGATTTATTTACAGCCAAAAACAAATAAACACCCGACAGACGCGTTTCGGCTACATGACTTTGTCAATGTCTTGACAAAAAAATGTATTATAATAATATATATATATAGATCTCCAACAGTGACATGAGACCATGCCAAGGCATGACCACACACTATTTCATGGACTGCAGCCACCCAGTGGCATCTTCTGCTCTAGAATGATGAGATCTCCATAACTAAATAGAAATAAGAGCTGTTCTGCTACAACTGCATGTCAGTCCAAGCTTTCAAAAAATAAAATGATAAGGTTGTCAGCAGAACTCCAAGTTTCTCCTCATTTTTATGTTTGAAGATTATTCTTTTATCGACTTAGACTTTTACGTTGATCAGGATGCCCTAAGCATTCACTAACAATACAAAACAAAACCTCAGTAAAAGCCCATCTTCATATCGAAAGCTCAACCATATTTTTATGAAGAGCCAAGTCTTAAGCTCTGAAAGACTATTTTTAAAAGGATGGAGCTCAGGTGTTTATCAGAAAAACCTAACCTTCACTGTAAAAAGCTAATTCTTTTACAGTGAAAAAACCAGAGTCAAGCCTTCACCACTGAAGGCCAAGAGGCCATCAGGAAAATCAAGCGGCCATCGCAAACATGGAAAGCACATTTTACCGCAACAGCAAATCTTCATCCTGGACAGACAAGCCCTGGATTCGCCGTGGATAGTCAAACCATCTCAAGGAAAAGCACATCTTTATAAGTAAAGCTCAAGTTTTCATCATAATATCAAGACTTCATCACAAAGAGTCAAGTCTTCACCGCAGAAAGCAAGTTTTCACAAGGAAAGCCAAAGCCACTACAAAGAGACAAGCACTCATAAGGGAAAGAGCGATTTCATAAGGGCAGATCATGTGAAATGAAATGAAAAGTAAATTTATATAGCGCGGTTGCTGCCCAGAGGCGTCCAAGCGCTAGAGGCCAGAGTGAGTTGCTTGCCAGAGGAAAAAATAGCGGGAAGTTAATGAGGGGCATTAAACAAAAAAGTCTTCAGCTGTTTTCGAAAAGAGGAGAGATTGGAGTTGGACCTAAGATGAAGAGGAAGTGAATTCCATGTCTTGGAAATCAAGTCTTTATGAAAGAAACAACCATTATGAAGAAAAACCAAGAACTTGTGAAGAAAAATCACGCCTTCACTACAAAATGCAGCAACGAGTCAAGCCTTTGCTGCACAGAGCCGCGCCTGCACCTCGGAGCGCCGCGCCTGCACCTAGAAGCACCACAACTTCACTTATTTCTATAATTGAGGATCTTCCCAACAAAAAAATTATTTTGGCTTTCAAATCATATTTTTAGGCTCAAAAATGTTGAGTGCTGGCACAACCGACTACTTACAGCACTATTATAAACAAGCAGTATGTAGTATTAATAACAATATAGCCTTTTCGGAGCAAGAAATGTCAAGTTGAGAAACAGTTTTTAGGCTAAAATGAACCATCTCGAGAAACCACAAATCCCAGTCAATATCCCGTCTGGTTGATTGCAGCCTCCTTCGATGCAGAGAAGCAGAGCAGTGAACTCAAGCCATCAAACTCTTATGCCCGACATAGATACTGTACGTACCTGCTACTTCTTCAATCAAGCAGGGGCGGATCCTCCACTAGGGCAGAGGAGCGTCACCCCACTTCTTTCTCGCAGTGCGAGAAGCAGAAACATAAAATGGTAATGACTTTCAGTTATTACCATTTTATGTTTGGTTGTGGGCGGATGGGCGGGGCTGCTCTGCGAGCAGGGCAGGGGAGGAGTAGTGAGCCTGCCCACTCCTAAGTGCACAAAGACTATTTGGTTGGCCCCCTGGGTCCACCCAAACCAGTCATGTGCACTCTGCCCTTCTCCATGCATGCTGACATTGCAGCCTGCATGGAGAACATGGCCTCCGTATAAGCCTCTGGCTGGGTGGCCTCCCGACCAATAACAACGCTGCTTGCAGCCATGTGATTGGCTTAGAGGAGGGAGCCTGGCTGCCTGTGTCTGCTTCCTGTTCCTGTGAGCAGGAGAAGAATAGACGTGGGACCCAGCTGGGAGAAAGGTACATTTAATTAATATTAATACATCAGAAGCCAGCATTTACGACACAAGCCAATGAAAAATATGGGCGGAGAGTGGACGAAGCTTCAAATCCCTAACCCAATACTGCATGCCTTGCAGAGCAGGGCATGCGCGCTGACTCTAACTCGACCTAATGACTAGCACCTGCTGCCTAAGCCATTTTTATATCTTTGGTGGCCTGGAATTGTCACACTTAAGAATACGATGAATGGTAGTGTGTTGTTGCTGTCACTGGCAGCCCTGACCGGGGCAATGGGTAGTGCAAGCTTCAGTGGCCTCCTGACAAGGACCCTGGCACTTTCTTTTATTTATTTCTTTTTTTCATAAATTAAGCACTGCACAAAAATTACATTTCCTCAGTCTGACCCTTTGACTTATGCTTTGCTGCTTTAAGGGTTTATCTGCTGTTTTGTGTCAAACATTCTGAATAGAAAAGCCAAAAAAGTGTGTTCTAAGTCACAGGAGTATTTTCGTACAGCATACTCATTTGAAACATTTCCTACCAGGAGTTCTCATTTCACACACTTCACATTTCACTCTTTCAATGCAGTGCATTCTTGCAATGGAACAGGCAAAAGAAAAGCGGCTCACTGGGCCTTGCTGCTACCAGGCAATGCTCAGTCTGAGTCGAATCACTTCAATGGATTTCTTTTCTAACAGCAGCTAAGAGATGAAAACAGTAAACGCTGTAGAGAGAATACACCTAGCGAGCAAAACTCCATCACTGGGCCGCGGCGCTGGCAGCCGGGGGCGCAGCCGTCAATACAACAGCAGGTGTGCGGGCGCGGAGGCGCAGGGGTCTGCAGGGCCGACTGCACCTCAAACACTACTGCTTGTTTTACTCCCAAATCAGGGGAGTATGCCCATTATCCAGATTCCATCGGGGACCAGGGCGCCACTTCTGGCAGCCCAAACACATTCAAATGGCCAACATTTTCCCTTCTTGCATCAGAGCCGCCATGATGTTCAGAAGGCCCTGAGACAACATCACCAATTCACTGCACTCATCATAGGAAGCATTATAAATGCATGCACGGTCTTCCTCGTGCGTGCCTGACGCATCTCTACCTTGTTAGGTAACTTTTCTTTCTTTGCCTAATTTAATTTTCAAGCTATTTTTTATTTTCGAAGACAGATATGACTTTAACCATGGGCTGGCTATCGGGTAATTTCATAATACATATTTGTAACACGATGTTCCCAAGTTCTAAGCTGCCAAATCCTTTCCATTGGTCAAGGAAATGCAAATCATGTCTTAATCGACCATACAACTGGGAAGGAAGGGGAAAATCCGCGCTCTCGGGATGCGCTGGTATTCAGAAAGTGCGGAATGCATGCCAATGAATCGAAAGAGGCTGCTCCCACAACCTCCGCCTCTGGGAAAGCAGGCCGCCTTCAGTCAGTCTGAAGGGCCATGTGACGGGGACATCTCCGCCGAGACTAATCTGGTATCAATGAGGGCTTTCTGCCTGACCACGACAAGCTCACTTTAAGCCCCAGCACCACTTCTAACCTTCTCAGGAGGTCTCCTCGCGCTCCCCAGGCACCAGATAATCAGACATGGACGGGTTAGCAGCGACCTGCGGGCCCGAGCAGGAGATTGCTGCTCAGCAATCCACCGCGGATTTGCAAAGCTTCACTACATCAAACATTCATGCTTTCAAGCTGGAAGCGAGGCGCTGCGCGCGAGGAGAACAGCCTGGGCTGCCCTCAACCTGAACTGCCCATAATTAGGAAAGGAGGCCACCCCCGAAGATGGCGCGCTAGGGCCGCCGTGTTCGTCGACTCTCAGCGGCTCTACACTGACCGCACTGTTTTTGGTTTTCGCATACTTGTGGCACAGGAAAAGCAATGTATTGGCTTTTTAGAGTTGTAACTGTGATGTAGAAGGTTTATGTGTAAGATAGCGCGGTATGGCGTGCCTGTTCATTACAAAGCCAAGGCGCACCGTCAGCAGGCAGAATAAATTATTCAAAATCTTAGTCCAAAGGCAGTTGGCGTCTCTCCACTAAAGCGGGAAATAAAGTCCTAGCATACGCTAAATCCGTAATGCTTTAAATTCAGCAACGATTACCAGGGCAGTCAAGTACACGCATTATATTATACCTTATTATTGCAGCATTTTATTATCAGTCCCATTAATCTGCGCTCGCAAAAACCACGCTGCACTAAATGTCATTTTCAATTTCCCATACTGCGGTGCAGAGTTAAAGATGCGGTGATGGCAAAACCGTATTCCAACAATTTCCCACACACCAACCATTCGGGTGGCTCAGAGTTGCACTCCACGAAGTCCGGAGTCAATGAAATTGTCAACTTGTCACCATAGATATAGGTCTTTACAATAAATGAAGGTATTAACCCAAGGTTTAAAACAAGTACACCTGTCAGCAGCTTACAAAGTCCATCGTGCTCGTGGTTAGGGTGGAGTCTAAAGGACTTCATGCAGTGAAAGTCTAAACCACCCAAAGGTTGGTATGTGAGAAATGCCATATTATTACCTGCAATAGTTATAACAAAATAATGATTTCCGAATGCCTCTACCTGTAGAGAAGAGTGAAAGAATGCTACACCAGTGGGACAGGATTTCAAATGTTCTGCCTCGGTAACAGAGTAAGTATGTCAGCGGCTACATACCATGGCCAATGAATGCCCTAAAAAGCTTGGCGCATCCATCCCTTTTAAAGGACGCTGAAGATGGCCCCATGGAACGGGCTTAGCTCTGGGTGAGGGCTTAGGTGCCGTGCTGGGGTGTGGCTGTACCTACACTGCCACCATACATCTGTTCCCACTCTACCACCTACCCCAACACATAAACCTCACACCAGGCCCACAGACATTTAACGAATGCGTGGATGCGCTGTTTGCATAACTATGGAGAAGCCACACTCACCGTAGACTCATCCAAGGCAAGGCACATGTGGTGCAACACAGTGACAACCACTTTGCAAGCAGTAACTACTCTCACTTTCCCTTTTTGAATGTAAGTATTATATTGGTAACAACAAGGTGAAACTTATTCTCAGACTGTAATAATGCTCCTTGTTGATGGACTGTAGGTGCAGGGTTGTTTGTAGCATAACATATATCCCGACATATTTAAAAGTATTTCAGCCAGGGATTAGATAAGGATTCCTTCTTGCCATGAAAAAAGTTCTTTCATTATTCGTGGAAATCATTGTTGCACCACATACACTGCTCTCAATGCAGCATTGTTTAAAAATGGCACTGCTGAGCACAGAAAAAGCAAGGATTGGCGTCTCTCGGTAAAGTCTGACGTCTTACCAAGCAAGACACTTCAATGATTCTCATGTGATGAACAATCCAGCAGGGACATTCCTCAGTGGAAAGAGATGCTCCCTGAAGGCACAAAGTGCGGGCACTGAGTAAATCTAAAACTGAACCACCACTTCTAAGCTTTGCATTTTGCACAGCGCCGAGCTCCGTTGTGTAACAATTTATGTTAAAATGATACACGAGAGAAAATACTGCCACAGAATGTGCTCCATCACGTCACATTATTTGCATTGCCTTGCTGTATAATATACTCAGCCATGCCACTTCATTTGGGCCTCCATTGCAGGGTCATTCCAGTGGCCTGGCTTATGCCTACATCATATCACTACCTACTACATCCACACACACAACACCCGCACCAGGTAAACAACGTTTACCCCGAAACTTTTTAAACGCAAGGAATCACAACGCGGTCGTTACAACGACCGCATTGTGATTCCGCATACCATTACTCTGCAAGTCGGAACAACGACTTGCGGAGGGGGGGTAGGTGTTGGATTTAAAATCCAACACCTTCCCTAGTGTCCGCACAGATTGGAGTTGGAATAGTAAATTATACTATTCCAATATTCAGCGCCCCCCCTCCGCAAGTCGTTGTTCCGACTTGCGGAGTAATGGTATGCGAAATCACAACGCGGTCGTTGTAACGACCGCGTTGTGATTCCCTGCGGGATAAAAGGCGGCGGAATAACGTCATACATTCCCCGCACCACCTACACCCTCAAATACCTACACCATTTTACACCAACTTACACATATAAACTACCTACACCTTATGTTCCCGCCCTTCACTCACCTGCGTAAACTGTATCCTACATCATCTAAATCATACAGCACCATGTGCACAAAACCTCATATACACTACGCCTCCACCATACATTCTACACCATTATCTACTCTACCACCTACACTCTTTTTCACCCTTCCCATAATTTGCATCCGAAAACAACATCTACAGCCTATGTGAACACATGCACCCTATACCACAAACTATATCCTCTGTATCAACTACAACACAATCTACTACAACCTAAACAAGCTCCTTGGTGCCTTCACTTCTCCCCAGGCAGCAGCGTATACCATTATTACTATTTATTCCACCACCATACACCTACAACCTACAGCACAAACTTGCACAGACACTACCTACACACTCCAACGTAGACCACAACTACAACCTAAACAATATACCATGCCTTTATACTGCACAATCTATACCAGCAAATAGCCGGCACCCCAAACAAGGATAAATCACCATCTAATTGCAACACACTACACACATCTTATGCCACACACATTACACAAACAAGCAGCCATTAAGCATTCACATAATGCACATACACCAAGATATGCATCTACATCACCACAATGTGATCTATTCATTTAAAATATGTAGTGAAATCAAGAGCTTTCATTTTTTCTTTACCTAAATTTGAAATTAATTGTTTTCTCAATTATCTGCACAAAGGAACAAACTAACAAGTTACTTACCTTTGGAAACACTCTTTCTGGTGGATACTCTATATTAAGTGCTGATTCTTCAATATGCGGTTAGAGTACTACCAGAAATAGTGTTATCAAAGGTAAGTAATATGCTCTACTAATAGATACTTCTATCTGCAGATTTCTCACCTTTTGAATGGATACCGAAGCAGTACCTCTCAAATTATAGAGATTCTGGAGGAGTGGACTCCCACCAAGAAGTCTTGTAGGACCAAGCAGACAAAATGGTCCTCTCTCTACGGCCTTGACTGTTAAGACTTGGTGAATGTGTGCATGGACGTCCATCTAACAACCTGGCAGATGTCCAACATCAGACATCTCATGCCAATACAGTTGAAACAGCCTTGGCTCCGGTAGAATGAGGCCATAGACCATCGGGGCTAAGTCTTGGCCAAGGCATAGCTTGTCTTTCTGCACAGGTTGATCCAAGTTGACAGAGTTTGCTTCTGTTTCTTTTCTTACCACAGGCAAAACCCACAAAAAGATGGTTGTCAATTTGGTACTCCTTAATACGCCCGAAATCAACACAGAGAGCTCTCTTTGGGTCCAGTCAGTGACGCCTCTACTCCTTCTTAGGGGGATGTGGGGTAGAGAGAAAGGTTGGGAGGGATGATGGACTAACCTATATAGAAGGGTGCTAGACTAAACACCCTTGGTGGTAGTCCCCAACACTATTTGCCTTCACCCCTTCTATCTTGATGAATTCATTTTTGTTGGCTTCGGGTCTCTGTGCACTTTCCCACAAATCAGTGCTAACACACTCATGCCCTTTCTGTAAAACATGGTAAAATTGGCCTAAACCTACCTGGCACCTTCCATTTACTTGTATGTCCCTGGTAAATGGTACTTCATGTACCCATGGCCTGTAAATTAAACACTACCAGTGGGCCTGCAGCACCCATTGTGCCACCCACCAAAGTAGCACTTTAAAACATGTCTCAGGCCTACCATTGCAGCCTGTTGTGAAGTTTTTAAACTCCCAAATAGTCCTGGAAAATAAACCTTTTGCCAGACCTAAACCTTCCTTTTTAATACTTACAAGTCACCACTAAGGTAGGTCCTAACAGCTCTTAAGGCAGGGTGCATGGTATTTAGAAATTAGGACGTGCATACTTTCGTTTTACATGTCCTGGCAGTGAAAAACTCCTACAGTCGTGTTTCGCTTATTTTATTATACATAATAATTACTAACTTTGGAATGGGAGCAGGTAGGTATATGCTGTTTAGACCTAAATTAATTGTAATTTAAACTCCTCTTTAATGGTAAAGTTGAATTTTAAGTCATATTTTTGAAAATGCCAATTTGAAAATGCCACTTTCAGAAAGTTGCCATTTTCTTCTCCAAACCATTTGTGTCTTCTCCCAGTGTCCTGAGTCACATGACTACTGGAGTTTTTTGAAAATGTTCAGGACAGTGACAAAATGGGCTTAGGTGTGGACAGGATAGGCCAATTTGCACTTCGAAGGGCTCTGCCACACACACTCTAAGGAATCTGACAGCAGGCCTACCTGCCTTTTGTCAATCACAGACAGTTTGGAGCCTTGACAGGGGAAAGGGAAGAACTCTGCCGAACAAGATGTGAGGGTAAGACAAGGAGTCCCCCCACATAAAGGCTGGTACCAGGTATAAATACTGGACCTCTAGAGCCTTTCATCAGATAACTCCTGGAACTGTGAAAGACTCAGAAGAAGGAATGCTTTGCTGCCCTGCTGCTGGAAGGACTGAGGAAGACTGGACCTGTTCCCTTAAACCCAGGACCACCACAGTGATTCTTAGGTCTAGCTGGCTAGTCTCCCGTGTGAGCTACAGGGGCACAACAAGCTTCAGGACCTGCCCTGCATCTGCCTAGCTGACCAAACTCAACTGGACCTGCCTGTGCCCTGCTGCTGGAGTGAATCCTCCTGATCCCCAAGAGTTGCCCCCCAGGTCCTGGACCTTTGGCTAGCATCAGAGCCATGTCCAACTGAGGGTTCCCCAAAAACGAATACAGCCCTACACAACTCGATTCAGGAACTTGCTTCGCAGCACCTTGCAGTTCTTGACCACTGGCTTCATCAGAACCCACGCATTGAGATGCAATTCTAAGCAGGACCTCACATCGCAGCATCTCGCAGCTCCTGATGAGCAGCTTCATCGGAACTGAAGCAGTGCGGCGCAATTCGATGCAGCGGCTCACATCGCAACACCTTTCAGTTCCCGACTGGTGGCCTCATCAGCCGAAGCAGTGTGACCCAGGATCTCGCATCTCAGCCCCAAGTACAGCCAGGTACACCTTCCAGCGGGCCAGACGTATTCCATCGCAGATGGCCTGAATTTGTGACTTTCTCCCAGTCCAGCGTGACCAGATAACCATAGTTGTCGTTTTCTGCTTTTGAGAACTATTTTTCCTTGAAACTTTAAAAATCAATAACTCGTCATTTTTTTTATTCAAATGTACTCAGTTTTTCTAAATTGGTGTGGCATTTTCCTTGTGTTATATTTTCATGTTATTTCGGTTTGTGTGCTACATAAATACTTTGCACATTGCCTCCAGGTTAAGCTTGACTGCTTTTGTGCCAAGAAACCAGAGGGTAAAGCACAGGTTAATTGACTTTTTGTGGTCCACCCAGATAAGGATTGTGTTTAATATTTGAGTGGAACATCCAACTATCTCAACTAATAAATACATTTCTTAAAAAAGGAAATCTGACTTGTGTTATAAAGGAAGCATAAGCCCTCAGCACCACTTTGTCAGGAACATTGGTAGAAGGTGGTATACCGGGGATGCACTGACACCGGCTGCACCTCTTATGTAGTGAGCAGAGGCAATCGCAATAAAAAACACTGTCTTGCTGGGGATCAGCTGCAGAGAACAATTCTGCATGGACTTTTAAGAAGTGCAGATCACGAAAGACCTAATTAAGGTCCCACTAAGGCATTATGAAAGGAGTTAGTGAGAACATTTTCGTGATTCCTTTCAGAAAGCACATCACAACTGGTGAATAAAGAAAGTTGATTAGGTAAATGCAACAGTGCCATAAGAGCCAACATATAACTTTTAGGTGGCCAACCGCAAAGCCTTATTGGGCCAAAAATTGGACAAACAACAAAACATCCGATAACTCGGCCTGCAGAGGATTAAGGTGATGCTCTTCTCACCAGACCAGAAATATCACCTACTGGCCCAAATAGATAGATTTGATAGAAGGTTGTCTAGGCAAAAGTAATCCCATCCAGTGCCTCAGTGTTACGGCTGAAACTGATCAGCTATCACTGCTCAATATCAATGCATGTACTCATAGGTTATGGAAATTCAGGTGAAGGACCTCGCCGTATTGCTGAGACAGGAAGAGGTAGATGGATGGGGGGGGGGCAAATGCTCAGGCTCAACAGATTGGGGTACCACATTCTCCTGGCCTCACCGGGAGCTAGTAAGATGATTTGACCCCGTTTGTCCTGATCTTCTTCAACACTTGATACAGGAGAGGCATTGGTGGAAATGTGTACAGGAGTTCTGTACCCCAGAGCACATGCAGTGTGTCCCCTAGAGATTCCTTTGATGGAAACACCAGTGCTCAGTAATAGGGACACTGTTCTCAGAGGTGCCAACCAGGACATGTCTCACATGATGAAGATATCCTGAGCCACGTCTGCATGTAGACGTCATTCACAGTCTGCGTGTTGACAACTGCTGAGCTTATCTGCCCTTGTGTTGACCAACCCCATCAGATGATTGGCTACCAAGGGGTTCACCTGATGGTCCAGTCATTTCCAAAGACACACTGCCTTTTGGCCAAAGGTTTAAGTCCACAAGTCACCCTGCTTGGTGCCGTACCACATGGCCATCATGTTATCTATTTGGATCTGCAGAGGCTTCCCCTTGATGGATTGGAGATAGGCTTTCACAGCCAACCAAATGGCGCAAAGTTCCAGAACATTGACGCGGAGCTTTCATTCCATTGGTGACCAGAGAGACATTTTCTCCACTTCCCTCAGGTGGCAGTCCCAACCCAGAGACAATGGGTTTGTCAGTACTGTGAGCTCTGGTTGAGGTAGGGAGAAGAGCCTGTTGCATGACACGTTGATATCCACCTATCAAGGGTGAAGGTCACAGACTGTCTCCTTTGAGATAAAAATGCTGTCAAAATGGCAGCTCCTGTGTTGTGCCCACTGAAAGCAGAGGTTCCATTGCAAGGCCAACATATACCAGTGGGTATGAGGGACTAAAGGGATGCACGAGGCCAGAAGTTGAAGAAGGCTCAGAACCTTCGAACTGGAACCCAGGACTGACCCCCAAAATATCAGGCTCATAACTTGAATGTTCTGGGTGGAAAGGCCCTATATGCCACCTTGCCCAGGATGGCCCCTATGATGGGAATCCACTGTCAATGTGTCAGAAAGGCCTTTGGTTCATTGACAGAAAGTCCCAGAGATGAAAGAAGATGACAATGGTCCAGAGGAAGTTTCACACTGACTGCAGTGAGCCCGACTTTGGCAGTCGGTAATCGAGGTACAGGAATATGTTGTCCCCAAACTGCGAAGATGAGCTGCGACCATGGCCATGATTTTTGTAAACACCTGAAATGAGGCCAAAGGGTAAAATGGGAAATTAGAAATATTCCAACCCCATGACAAATTAAAGATCGCCTCTGCGGGCCGCAGGATGGGCACATGAAAGTATGCATCCATTGGGGTCCAAGAATACCATCCACTCTTAAGCATCTAGGACAGTAAGAACTTTAACCAGGGCTCTAACATAGCAGGCCCAGGCTACAACATCACTATCAGTAAGTTGACTTTTGTCTCAGTGGTTGGAAATTGTAGATATAGTAAGTCTGCAACTCCGCGGACAACAACACCAAAGAGGAACCTTCCTCAGTGGGGCTTCTAGTGGAGACTTTAACTCTGTCTCAGGAGAGGTGTCTCAGCCATTATCATTTTGTAAATCCTGGTATAGTCCAGCATCCATATAACGAGTGGGAATTAAATTGTTCACCTCCTCATCCTCATCACATGGAATATTTTGAAGCACTTGAACTCCATATGATTTTAAGCTGAACATGGGCTCCATTATCTGGTAGTAATGACATTGAGGCTGGAGATCATCAAGGTTAGAGGCTGTGGTTTAGTTATTCACAGAAAAGACAAATGCCTCGCACGAGCCAACACTGGCTCCTGATTAGAAATGTATGTAGGAGCCAAGTAGGGGCTAGTGCTGGAGTGATAGCGACTGCTGAGGCTTCTGGGGCCAGAGGTGGTAAAGAGCCATGAGGTGGGCCAGTGGTGTCAGTAAGGACCAAGGGGTGGCATGCCAGTGGAAGTGCGACTGGAGGCCCCTGAGGCTCCATAGGGCTCGATGGTGACTCTAGGTGCTCCAGAGGGAGCTAGCATTGCCATAAAATTCTAGAGCATAACCTTTCTGAAGGCCTTTATCTGCTGCAGGGTCAACAATAGCCAAGGAAACTCTGGGTGTGCTGGGGCCACCCTCAGGATGGACTATGAGTCAGACAACACTTGTGTAGTCACATCCTTGGATTGTCATAGTTTCTCCCTTGCATCCAGCAGTGGCCAAAGGGAGAAGCCATTTTGCACTTATGACACCAATTGGACTTACCTGACAACTTTGTGTGGTATTAGGACTTGACACAAGAATGACCAAGACTTGGAGTGGAAGCAGCCCCATGACTTGGAGTGGGAGCCATTGTTTTATGTACGATCTGCCCTGCTTTTTGTGTTCTGCAACATAGCGTTTCACTTCTCACTCCCTAACCATCTTCAGATACATCAGGTAATATTTGTTGCACAACTCTAAGTCATGACTGGAACCTAGACACCACAGGCAAACGACATGAGGATCCATGACTGATATCTGAATCCTGCAGATGCAGTATGAAAACCTGTGGTCTTGGGGAAAAACTTTTCTCTTAAGACACTCTCAACAAAGAAATTTTGTTTAGGGATTGGTACAACCTACCAAGTTGGGAGCAGAGCTCAGGATTAGTGTGGAACACGCTTGGAAAGAAAGCAACTGACATCCGCGCACAGTGGTGACGTCTATTAACAGATCTGCGCAAGTACTTTCAGAGATGGTGTGGGGCTCCCACAGAGTCCAATGGTGCCAACTATCGGCGAGCGGGAGCTAATGATTGGAAAAAGCCCAGATCCAATATGACGCCTTGAGATTTTCAAAAGATTAGGAATCTGTGATTAAAAGTATACATTAGAGAACAAATTCTAACATTTTTTAACAAGAAATTCTATATACACATATCTGTACCTTATCCAGTACCACTGATAAACCTTAGCATACTCAAATGTTTTACACAGGGTGAAAACAGCAAACAGCACCACAATGGTAATGCACACAGTATCCAAGCACAAGCGTAATCAAAGCGTGCTGATGAAGCTGCACCAAATTGGGTAGAAAGACCAAGCATTTGGCCCTTTGACACCGGAACAATGTAAATTATCCCCTACTGTGCATCTTTTATACATATCTCTCCACCATGTTGCAAATTTCACCGCTTGGAGATTTCCTATGAATGTGTCAACGCATTAGTCAAATTTTCTCCCAGGGCTATCTATATATACCTTTTGTGATTGATTGATTTTCTCTTTTTAGGTCTGCCAATTAACCAGCATTTGTACTGAACATTTCTATCATCTGTACAACTCCGCAGCACAAAGCAGCATTCATAAAGCAAAATCGTACTGGAGATATAAGAATAAGGGACAACTGGTGGTCCAGGAGGAATTGATTGCTTTACTATTGGTTGAAATGTCAGCATCATGCTTTAAGAATGGATTATTACTTGTGCGCCCTCGTTCTTCAAAGAAAACCTGCTGTGTTAATTGGTCCAGTGCTAGCAGAATCTAAGTTCTTTTGGACTACATATCAATACAGTATAATACAGTCCAGTACATGGTCTGTCTGACTAGCAAGGATGATTGTGCCGCTGGATGAAGTCGAATGAAGATTTGTACGTTTAAACGTTGTCTCTTTTATGGAAGTCGAAAATCTGCAGCAGGATGAAGTTGGAGGCTGTAGCTGCCGAGGGCTCCACAAAGCTGGATACCCCTTCTGTGAGGATTTGCTTCTGCAGAGAAGTTCAGGAGAGGGAGCTACCATGAAATGAGGCTGACTGGTGTTGAACCTTGGGCAGATAGGCGAGCAGGTAGGTCATGGTCTCCCCATGGTTTTAGTGCAGTTTTTGGCTGAGAAGTGTTTAAGTAACAGGTTATGAATTTGGGCTTTCTGAGCACCTCTAACACCAATTCCAAGGGTCCAGGACTGGAGGGGTACTCAGTCAGGCTGGGTACAGGTGCAAGTTCAAAATAGTTGGAACCTTTTTTATCCCTGAGACTCTGGTAAGGAGGCCAGCCAACTAGCCCTTTGAGGCACTCTCCACTCCTAAATTTAAATAGAAAAGCAGGTCTCAAGCAGCAGGGCAATCCCATGAGGGCAGAAGGCAGGCTTCAGGCACCAGGCCAGTCCTCTTGGTCCAGCAGGGTAGTCCTATGAAGGACATAGCACGCAGCAGGGTAGGCCTTTAAGAGTCCTCCGCAGGCCCAAAAGTGAAGTGAAGAGTAGGTCTGAGAGTCCTAATTTTATATCTGGTGCCAGCTTTGAAGTAGAAGAAACATCTAGGGTCCTCCCCCTCTACCCCCACACAGATGCTATTGGAATTTCCTTCCTCCCTGGCGCCAGGATGTTTGGGGGCACAAAAGGCTAGGGTGAACTTATTTGAGTGTGGGGTGAGGCAGCTTAAAGAGCCATTTTCAGAATTATGACTAAAAGCCTGACTTTACCATAACAGAGGATTTCAAATTACAATTCCTTAGACACCACACATGACATTTCTACATGTTCTCAAGCAAAAGTTAGGTAACCCAATCTTATCCTATGGGAGAGGTAGGCCTCAGAGTAGTAAAAATCAAATGTGTGATTTATTCAGTACCAGGACATGTAAAACTTAAAAGTTCATGTCCAACCTTTTTTATATTTTTATATTTTGTTTTGCATAAAGAAGTGAACAACACAATACTGCCCTTCACCCCCACAGTTCGTGGATATGCAGAAAAAATACACATTCATTACTACAGTTAGCAGCCTAGGGGCTTAGCCAGAGCTGGGTAGCAGCGCGACAAATATTGTTGGTCCCAGGGTAGTAAGCTAAGTTTGAGGACTCCTCTTCTTTCAACATGTCCAACTTTTTTTATTACAATGCACCTGCTCTATAGGCTGTTTAGGGATGACTTACATGTATTAAAAAGGGAGTTTTAGGCCTGACAAGGGGTTTATTTTTCCAGATCAAATTGGCAGTTAAAAACTGCACACAGCCTGCAATGGCAGGCCTTAGCATGTTTTAAGGGCTATTTATGTGGGTGGCACAATAAGCGCTACAGGTCCAATAGTAGCATTTAATGTACCCGCCCTGGGTATATGGTATGCCGGTTTACTAGTTAGTTATAAGTAGATTAAATATGGCAATAAAGAGTAAGTCAATTTTTCTATGTTTGAGGGAGTGAGCACAAGAAGTTTAGCACTGGTTATAAGTGGTAAAGTGCACAGAGTCCTAAGGTCAACAAAAAATAATTCAGCAAAACAGGAGGGAAGGAGGCAAAAAGTATTGGGGAAAACCACCTAAGGTTGACAGGTCTAACAGTGATATTCCCCTCCAACTCAAATTTCACAAAACACCTCAAAATGCATCTATTTACAGTTCTAACAGAGGTTCCTACCTTCCTGCAGCCACCTCTCATCCCACTTTTACCACCACTTTTGAAGAAGTTGTTTCCACACAGTTGGACCTCAGTGGACAACAGGGTGGTGAGGTCTACCCTACCTCAAGAAGACAGCCCTACAGACATTAGTGACTGAATCACTGTGGAAAGTGTGGACACACTCGGTTAGTCCAACCACAAAATATTCAATAATTGTTAAAAGCTCTGTGTGCTGCATTTGTGGTGCCTGGTAGTACTGTAAGAAATCTGATGTCCCACATCACTACATTCACATACTAGAACAGCAATACTGAGACACTCTACAGTCTTCATCACAAAAGGAAGGAGTCTTACGGGCATGGTTTGCAGCACGTGCCACCTACTCTTCAATGGTGTTTTATGATTCAAACCTTTAATTCAAACCAAACATAGGAAGTTAGAAGCAAAAGAAGCAATAATCAATACAGTATCCTACCAAGAACACAACGTTTTAGATCTACCCTTGAAAATATTAGCACTCCAGTCTATACACAGAGGTTCAAAACCATCAGGCCTGGAAGGATGGATAAAAGAAATAGGACAGAAATACAAACGGAGAGATAAAGAAGGAGAGATGAAAGCAAAGAAAAAACACCCCATTCATCTGTGGATCCATTTGCAAAATCAGACTCCCTTTAACCCCATTATGTGACCCCCACCTGCCCAAAAGTCCCACTTTCACGCCTTTACATTTTTAAAACACAGTTACAGCCTTTCTCCAGCAACACAAATCAAGCTTGATAGGGACAACGCTGGAGAACATTCAGGGTCTTCGTGTCAAAAGGTAACAAAGAGAGCAATTGTAGAAAAGCTAAAAGACAAGTTACTCAAGGTGCTCATTATATCAGAATACAGGCGGCTACTGGGAAGTGGTACACTGACAGCGGAAGTATTTCAGCTCTTGTTAAAAGTGCAGACATGCCCCATTTTCAATACTTGCAGTGTAGGTGTGTTCAAGTGCCTGCCCATATAAACCATTGGATGCAAGAAAGAGCAGCCTTGCAGAGCCTTTTGGGTGGTCTGCCTGTGCATTTATGCATGCATGAATCACTCATTGAGTGGTTGGAACAGTGGCTCTCTAGGTGTGCAGATGCATATGATTTACTAGAAAATCGAAAGTAATTCCAAAGCGTCTTTAGTTAGAAGCTGATTACTAGTCGCAGTCGGGGGATGCTTAAAAGCAAACCGTGACTGAGCGCATTCACACATTCTCTGTCCTGAAGTAGCAATCAGGTTCGGACTAAAAATGTTTTTTAAATGCATATTTTTTTAAACATATCCTGATTGATTTTATTGATACATAAAAGTAATACATTTGAGGAGGTAGTACAGCGGACTACAAGTAAGCATTATTGTTACTTGATGAAAGGATTAACCTTGTACAAGGAGCCATCTTTATATAGTTAGTTAGCTCATGATGCTTTATTTATGCTTGACTATTGACAAACCTAAATAGGTGATGCGGACCCAATGGGACTGTGGTCCAAAAATTAAGAACACCAGGCATAGACAAATCCTTCACCCCAAGTGAGTGGTACTTTCAGAAACCTCAAAAAGTCACCTATATTTTTTAGAGACAACTACAATTGGTGTCATAAAGCACACACATTGGACACTGCAAGTCACAGATAAGTTCGTCCAAGGATATAGTATTGTACTGGCTCCCAAGACTCTACTGCATGTTTGTGATATTTCTATAGCGCAAACCTAGCCAAAAGGCAGCAGAGCACTGTACAAGGCCAAAGACACAAATATAGGTATCAATGATGGGACTGGCTTGTGAACAGTTAATGCGTTATGATGTAGTCTTCTTTAAGGGGTGAGTCTTCAACTCTTTCCTAAATTCCCGCTGGGGTGGTCCTCATGGGTACAGGTTTGTTGTTCCAGATCTTGATACATAGATGGTAGAAGCCTGTTGCATCAATTTTAGGTCGAGCCTAGCGCAGCGCGCCTGCGCTGCCCTATGGGAGGCTTCTTGTAAGCACTCCCAACTCCCTAGAGCTTTCCCCCGTGTTGTTTTTTTGCGCCCACGCATTTGATTGGCCATTGCGTAAGGCTTTCACAAAAGAAAGCACGCAAATGGCCAAAGGCGTGGGTATGTGCCGCCTTATCTTTAAATGTTCCCTCCAATAGCCTATGTGTCTCGGCAGCGAGCGCAGTGATTAGCGGCGCGCAGTGTGCGAGCTGCACGGCAGGCTGCATTCCAGTATCAGGTTACTTGTACTAATTTCCCCAGCACGGGCGTTATGACTTTCGCGGCCGCACTGGTTTCTTGTCTGTTTTGCCTCCTTGGTATGTATATGCCGTTAAGCACAGTCTCCCTGACAATACCGTGGAAAAGCAAAAGACTCATTAGGTCACATGTAAATGGTTAGCTTAGTAACCACCTTTTCCTGCTTTTCAATCGCAAACTCACAAACGGCTCCAGGGCAGACCAGAGACATGGAGCTGTCAAAGTGAAATTGAAAGTCCTTCTGCCTTCCAACGGGTGGAAAATCTTTCAACTGCTCCAGTAAAACAAAGCACGGTGTCATGAAATGGAAGAAAACGCGTCATCGCCTTGTCTCAAAGTCCAGGGTCTTACTGACCTACGGGACTTAGCCGATCAAACGCGTAATCAGTAAGGTCAAAGAGCAACGTGAAATCAGCTCAAAGTGGTGTCTATTCATTGCACAGACTCATTTCAGGCTTCAAGTCGCAGTCAGAGTAGCTAAGGTCCTTGGATGCACATGAAAGTTCCATCCAGCATCAATTGATGATGCTGGGGCACTTTAAAGTAGCAAGATATGTGTGATAATTCTCGACACCACCAGAGACCAGACTCACTGTCCTTATGTCGCCCTAAATGCTTAAAGAAATACATTTTCTCCCCTCTCTACCATGTCCAATTTAAGGTATGTCTGAAGCAAGAAAGAAATGGGCATTAGTAACAAAACATGTATAGGAGATGGCGAACTAGGCTGTCATGGGTTACCGTAACACATCATAGATCACCATGGTGCGAGGGCTGCTGCTTATGCGGTTATAGGACTGATACATTTCACACTTTTAAGTAAATGCATACATTAGGTCTCCGAATTATATCTCTTTGAAATGCGGCCTGAGATTCATTATCAGTATGCAGATGACACTCAAATCTATGTCTTACTCTGATAGCCTTGGATTACAGTGGCGGCCGCCACAAACATCAAGCATTTGCAATGTAATAGGTCTCACATTTACTTGAGTTTTAGCTATTGGCATTGTAAATGACAATAACTTGTATTTATGTTTTGGTTTTTAAAATGTAAACGAAAGGCATTTTCATTTACAATGCCAATAGCTTATTGCGTAAATGCGCGTAAATGCGAGACCTATTGCATTGCAAATGCTTGTTCTTTTTTTACTGTTTCTTCCTCCTGTTTTAAAGGGAGTTCTGGCCAAACATGAAAACATAAAAAAGTGATGCGTGGATAGCAGAACCACTGGTATTTACTCTAGTCAGCATCCAGTCCATCATTTTTTTTCCACCATGCCACCCTAGCTAGCAACCTGTCATGTTCAAATCAGTCTTGACACTGCTCCAATAGGAACAGTGGAGCCAGAACTGTCATACTAAGCCTCCCCCCGCGAACAGGAACTCAAGCAAACCCAGACTGGTTTCAGCCTATTTGAGATTTGTCAGCAGGATGGGGTACTATGGCACAGAGAGCACGGGCCACACGTCATCGCACAGAGGAGGAAAAACATTTGATGGGTTGATTTCTTGAATGAATCTCAGCCACTGTCAGGCACTTTGGCCATTATACAAGATAACAACTACAAAATCACAACCCAGTGTGCTGAGGGTGGACTGGGGGAGGAGAACCACGCCCAGGTGCTTGACAGAAGCTATATAGTCAGGTAGCATTGTTTGAAAATATACCGGCAGCTGTTAAATGCTGGGTACGGCTTGATTTGTGAATTTTATCATTTTACAATTCATAAGGCTTATCAATGCTTTTTTCCTCTATCACCTCTTGCAGGCAACATGTAGGCCCTGCAGGCCCGTCCTTTGGGCCCAAGCGCCAGGCTTGATGACAAGACTTAATGCTGCATTCACCATGCAACTAAGGTGACTTTGGGCACTCTTTCACTGCAAACACCTTTATTTCTATGAAATAAGTCAATTAAAAAACTGAAATTTTAGAGAATGGTTCTGGATGAAATACTGAGGCACAAAGGTTGTCTTGGTGAAAGTTACTCTCCCTTATTTCCCCTAGGGTGGAAAAGGAACTTACCCCTCCACGGTGTCAGGGCGTAATTTGAACACACACGCGAACACACACGCGAACACACACACCACACACACGAACACACACACCACACACGCGAACACACACACACACACATACACCTTAAACGCAAGTGCCTTATCTCGACTGCTGTGAGTTAATAAACGCCGCATCCTGGACGCCACATTCTCACTGCAACAGTGATGAGGTTTTATGGGTGATCGGAGAGGTTTCAGAGGATGAGCGGGTTCACATTGGTTTCCAGGTTATTTAACAGGGTTAATATATCTTGTAATGTCAAAAGTCGGTGCAGCGGCACCCATTCACTTTGTTTACTCAGGATAACCTTCACAGCAAAAACTGTTTATTAACTTACACTGGGGCTCTGCAGAAATCCGGTGACCTTACATTTTAAGAGCCTGTCTGTTTTTTATGTGTGTATCAGAGTAGCTCGATAAAATATGAAATATAATCATCAGCTTGTATTATCACTCTGTTTTGGAGACTTTTTTCCGCAGTAAAGACTCTTGCGAAAAACACGGTTCATATAAACAGAAAAAAAACACTATAAATATATCTATTTATATCCCGAAACAGGAAGGTTTGCTAGTTAAAATACAAAACATTAACAAGCATTGGCAAAGCAAATAGGTCGCACCCATGAGAACTAATTCAGGGAGAGTTGGGGAGCACATGGACTGGGGCGTAGATTCAGGAGGAAGGGGGGGGGGGGGTATTTGGTGTACCCCCGAAATATAATTTCAGCAGGAATTTTAACATATACACGGACAAGAACGAGCACACACGCTCTCAAACTCTGTTGTGAAAGTCCTAAAAAATGATGGTTATTTTTCAAAATAGTGTGTTGTTTTTCTTAGTACTCCTACCATTTCAAAAAGCATTCCTCTTCCTTGCCAATGCCTCTTAGGCCCCTCTCATGCACCCTTCTTGTCATAATCTGTATTTAAACATTAAATCCCCCCCCCCACACACTCCAATCTTACAGACTAAGCTATGCCCCTGCGCACGGAAGGTGAGCGGGAGGAAGCAGATGGACAAAGGAGGGTGGATGGGAAGGCTGGGGGTAAGCAGACAGACAGTGGACGGCGGGCACGAAAGTGTCTTGGGCGAGCAGACTAACAGAGCGGGGTGGGCTGACGACAAGCATACAGACAACAGAGGGTCGGGCGGTGGGCTGTGGCAAGCGCCCCCAAAACGGAGTTAGGGTGGGCGGAAGGGACTGGGGGAGGAACACGGACGGGGTGAAATACACGAGGGTGACAGGTGGAAAAATACACTCTTGGAGACTGCTTAAACAAACAAAAAAAGTAGTGCCTGAAAAATGAGCATGGAATGACAAGTAATACATTCATGCTCAAGGAAAGGGACAAACACATGAAGAGGAAGGAACCATATGAAAGCTGACGAATAAGAAGCAAGCAAACGGGAGTGAGAATGAAGCCAGCCAATGGTAAGCAATGTGCAGCCTCCAAGCCCTCTGTACAGTAACACAAGGTTTCACAATAGACAGAGCTTGCAGTGTCTTAGGTTCAGCGCCGTCTTTAGGGCTGTGTGGCCAGTGCCACTGCACCGGGCGCCGAGCTCATGGCAGCGCCAGGTGCACTCGGGTCAAAATCAGACAGCAGTGCATCACATAGTCCTAAAGCCTCCACTGTGAGCACCACTGTCTGTCTTTCATTTCGGTGTCATGGAAATAAAAGAAGGATATAGGCAATCACATGGTCGTGGATGGAGGATCAGTCCTGAGGCCTACCGTAAAGATTGCTGGTCCTGTACTACATTGCCTTCTAGGATTCAGAGGCATCGAAAAGCTCCTGCACGGAGAACTGTCTATACTGGCAGAGGGACAGCTGAGCTCTGCTCTCAGCAGTGCGTTGACAGTCAGAGGATGTTATCATCATACAAAAAGATCAACAGCACATAAAACCAGGCTCGGATTGGTAACGGGTCACTCGGGAAATGGCCGAAGGGCCGGTAGCCGAGTTCCAGCTGTGGGCTGCATTTGTGGGCATCCTGTGGGCTGTCTGTGCTGTTCGGATGCCGCCAGCGGCACAGTGGGTGCCCGAGTGGACTTTCTAGAGGCAGATCGGTGGAGGTATCACTCCCTTTCTCTCACTGGGCTGTCCCATTAACGCATGCAGATTGAGCGGGGCAGAGGGTCTGAGCAAAAGTGGTCTCATTTGCATTCATGTGTGGCTCTGCAGGGTTTTTCTTTATCTAAGTGAAGTTAATAAAACATGCCCCCACCCCCTTTCTTTTCATACAACTTTGCTGAAGCAGTGTTTTACGGAAAGGCAATATTCAAATATGGGCCACTTTTTTGGGCGTGTGCCCGTGCCGATTTTTGATCCCAATCCAACCCTGCATAAGACAAACTCACTTCTCCACATATAAGCGTCACTCCTGGAACCCTGTTCACATTAGCCGTGCTGCAAAAAGGAATTCCAGTGCAGATGCTGCAACGATCCACCCCATCTCACCCGAAAACCATGAAGCATCTGACAGAAGCAACCACTCACTGAATTCTGAAAATATTTTTTTTTGAGTCACTTCAGCCACACTCTGGAGAGTGGTACAGACACAGCGGCTACACCTGATCTAGTGCAAACAAAATAAAACTCCATTCCACATTACAAAGGACAGTAATGAGGATGTGTTAAAAACGAGATCCTTGCCGACCCCAATTGCGCCAGGCACAAACGGGGGGCAGCTGGAGCCTCAATGGGCTAGTAGCAGGAACCAGAGGGCACAGCAGGAACAGCCCTCACACCCCTAGTACTGCAAAAGAGGTAGCCAGGCAAAACCAAAGGCAAACTTCTTCAAACATTTGTGCGGCAATTCAAGTGATGACTCGAGCCCGCAGTGCTGCACATGGCCCGCAACAAGCGCTCCTTATGAAACCTTTCTGTAGAATGTTGGGGAGCAGCAGCTGCTTCGCGGATCACAACTCTGGTCTGGTCTTCTGCAGACCAGGCCAGTAACGTTCCTTTCACAATTGCAAGCAGCATTCACAGTTGCTTCTATCGGTGCAGTGGCACTGGCTCAACGGTCGGAGTGTCCCACTGAACCCTAAGTATTGCAGCAATTTATAATTCACAAAGCAGCCGGGAGCCCATTTCCTTTCTTGCACTAGGGTCCATGACACAGTGGCTACACAACTGCACAGAAATACATTTTAATTAGTATAGACAACCGCAGCGACCGTGGTGTAGCTTAAATCCTTAGTTTGCGCTTCTCCAGACCAAGCACTCTTGCCATATGATTCCCACCAGTATGTATGACATGTGACGTACATTTTGTTACCTTCATTGTCTTATGTAACGTTTCCTGTATATTAATGTCCACACTTGTAGGTTTGTCATATTGTGTATGAGATATATAGCGCTCTGACACCCTACTTTGGAATGAGTAGCACTCTAAAGGAAATTAAATAAATATGATAGGGACTACCAAGAGATGAGGGGAACCTTTGGAGGGTGTAACTGAGGGAATATGTGGAGAAGGAGATCATGGAGGGGCGCCAATAAAGATTGCAGCACTGGGCGCCACAATGCTAAAGCTGACTCTGCTCAGGTTAGTCCAAAAAACACTCTTTTGGTAGATCTACACACAGATAACACTGTTATCGGTCCTAAATATAGTGCGGTTCAGAAAGAGGATAAGAGATACCCATGCATGAGGCGGTATGTCCCTGCAAACTGTGTTATATTAGGAGAGTAGAATGAATAATGTCCTGTAAGGGGGGGGGCTACAACTGGTAACAACACTACAGCAATTTCAATTTTGTGTCTAAGGAGGTCAGAGAATGGTGTATTCCATTGAGAGTTTCAGAGACGGGTGACAGAACCATCACAGCACCATGGGGCTCTGCAGGTTCTGGGTGGGGTGTTTTCCTAGATGCTGGGGAGTGTAGTGGGCACATCCTCTACAGCTTACCTCTGCCCGGCCATTGACTAGCGCATTACAGAGTCTTTGGCTTGCTCAACTATGCTGCTGACTACCCCGCTCCCATTCAAGGTGGGGGCCACGTCTCCGCTCTCACCTTGTATCACTAATCAAAACTCTGGCCAGCAACAAACAATCCCTAACAGATTCGCAAAGGACACATACACAGGGGCGCGTGTCTGCTTCAGATGCACAGAGACGGAACTTCTCACAACTGGAGCCGGTAACCGCACTGTATCAGACAGCTGCTCAGGCGTCAGCGTTCTGGCCACATTTCCCAACTAAATTATAACAAAGCTTACTGGAGTCAAACTCCCACTTCTTATTGTGTGAAAAGCATCCAAATCGCTGGATTGATTGGGGACCAGTTCTATAACTATTTGTTAGTCCAGATCAAGTCATAATTTTTTCAAGATAGTTAGAGAATTTACTGGGGTTTGTCAGAAAAACAACAGCGGCCCGTCTTTAAGGGTGGAGAGGCTCCGCCCCCATATTTTGGGAGACATGGCTGAGCAAAGGTCAGCCTGACAGACACTCTTTATATTCAGGTCAGGCAGCCAGGTGTGAGAGATGCGCTAAATGCACAGGCGCCTGGCTGTCTTAGCTGAACTTTGCTGGGCTGAACAATTCACAGCCCTGTGGGTGCGAAGCCTGGCAAAGCGAGGCTCAGGTCACTGATAGCCTCAGACCTGGGAGTTTCAGGGACACCTCATCACAGAGTGAGGTGGGGCCAGCAGTCTCACTGACCTCATCTCACTCTTTGACGAAAAAGGGGCAACTGCCTCCTCTCATTGGCTGACCTAGGCTTGCCACCCGAAATCACTGAGCACTTTTTATGTTTGGTGGGTGCATGCGTGTGTATGTATGAAAGTATGTGTATTTATGAGTGCATTTTGTGAATGTGTGTGTTATTGGGAACAATGGGTGAATGTGTGCACGGTTGTGAATGCATGGGGGTGCGAGTGAGTGTGCATTTAAATGAGCATGTGTGTGTGTCCCACCCCTCACTCCAGGCTGACCTCATTGTTTTCTTCAAGCTCCACCTCCCGATTAACTCTGAAAATCTAATTGGTTTTGAAATCCAAAGTCCACAGACCAAACTATGCCAAAATTGAACTCTTGGAGATTCACTGCTAATCTATCAGTTTCACACAAAATATCCCATAATGCTACTGATTCTCTCACCAAGTTTTGAGACTGCCGAACCCCACTCATTGAACAAACATGCCAAAATCCATCAGAGATACACTGTGTAACCTCCTACACGAAAGAAGTCAACACCAGTAGAAAGAACCACAAAAAACTCGGGAAAAGATGGGGAAAAACGAAATTCATAATGCTCCATTAAACAAACGAAACACTAGGAAAGACTTAATAATAGTCACTAACCAAACCGTTTTAAGAACCAGATGAAAGAAACCTCCAATCGGTCATAAGGTATCGCACTAGCTTATCAAACAACCCAAAATTCAGTCCTCAGCTACTATTTCCCAGACTATCCACAGAGAACTCAGATTTTACCACAATTTTTATTCTTCACATATGCTAGGAAAAACCAACGCTAAGTGACTCTCCTGCCAACAACTTGACTCTCCATACCCTTTGCAAATGTCTGCAACCACCAGCGCATCCTCACTTCCCTTTTCACGGAAAATTGCAAACAAATTGTAGAACAAATGCAGCACTGGAATCACTTTGAATTCTAGATAGTATCATACGATTTTTGGATGACATCTGTCTACTGGTTCTGCTTGATCTGTTAGCAGCGTACAACCATATTCATCAATAATTCCCTACTAAACATTCTCTCCTCATGGGCCGGAAGAGATGTAAAAGGGTTTAACTGGGTCCACTATTTCCTTTTTTGGAGGTCACAATTTGTGAAAATCTTTCTTTTTAGATTACTAAAAAGCCCCCCTAAATTACGACATTCCAAAAGATTCACTTCTACCACTTTATTGCGCAATGTACAAATGGAATATCTAAGTATGCTGATAGCAGTTTGGGTATAACTCTGACTAAAGGTCGCCAATCCATCCAATATAACAGTCTGAAAACTCCTCCTTGGTTGAATTCATCGTTTCTAAAACTATACGAGAACAAGACCGAATTCTTGCCACTGCAATCCAATGACTATTCTTCACAGTTCAAAAGTGGCTGGACATCCTATCCCAACCTATCCCTCTCGGAATCCCCACATCACTTCTCCTCATTGTTTGGGGTTGATCAAAAAACAAATTTGCCATGGCAGAACCTACAGTGAAAAGAAAACTGCAGCTTTCCAGCATTACCTGATGAGGAAACTAAAAGCATATTTCCCACATTCACACTTCAGGAAAGCGGTGCAAACATTAATACTCACACATTTCAAAGGATGCAATGCACTACTTAGCTAGCTTGCCACCAAAAACGCCAATCACCCTCTCAAAGCCAACCAGAATAAAGCAGCATGCCTGGTGATGAATGGGAATAAGTCAAAACAAATCACCCCCATCGTAAAATAACTTCCTGCCTCCCTTTGGAGACAAGAATGGACTTTAAAGGTCCTGACTATTGGAATTCTTCAATACTGAGCACTTAAGGGGGTTAAAGTGACTTGCATAACCCAATAAGCTCTCACTCCCATTTACCACCCTATCTGAACGACAAACTACACATTAGTGGATAAGAAAGAACAGCAAGCAACAAATACAGCCTTCTACGAAAAATACTACGCTGGTATCACCCAATGCAATCACGGAGCCCAAGCAGTCAGTCCCTACCAGCGTAGTATTTTTCGTAGAAGGATGGATTTGTCGCTTGCTGTTCTTTCTTATCCACTAATGTGTAGTTTGTCGTTCAGATAGGGTGGTAAATGGGAGTGAAAGCTTATTGGGTTATGCAAGTCACTTTAACCCCCTTAAGTGCTCAGTATTCCACGTCGTAGGCCAAGCACAGCAAACCAAAGACCACACTGACATGGAAGGGTGACAGCAGGTTTGCTGTGCTTGGCCTACGACGTGGAATTCCCTACCCGATAAAATCAGAAAACTAAGGTACTCTGCTGGATTTTAGAAAAAGCAGTGAAAACCTTCCGGTGTTGTCTGTGCGCATGGGTCATGAGGATACACCGATAATGATGCACTCTAGCAGGTTAGAACACTGAATTCTTTAGCTGCCAAAGTCACCTGAATATTGTTTGCGCAAACTACAAAAATGAATACGTTAAAGCCCTGTAAAAGTCTGTCGGTTTACCTCGTGTTGCAAAGATAGAAATAATAACACAAAGTCACTCTACGTTTCTTAAGTGATCTAGTGGGTGTTAAATAAACTTGTGAAGGTCCCTTATGAATCCCGAGGTTAAGCCATAGACACTGGAATGTCTCGAGGACCTGCGTGCTAGTAGTAACCCATTATCATCTTCATTGCTAACACAAAAGCTTACAGGTTTGTGCACAATACAAAGTGAGAATGGATTGTCCATCTGTGCTAAGTGGCTATTAATTCGCAGTGAGCGGGCCGAGCACGAAAGACAGAATGCTTGCGTTATTATTTAAGTCTGACTTAAAGTACATAAAGGTAAAAATGATGGAGCCTTTAAAGATAAAGTGTCTATAATGGACTATATGTTGCAAGAGCTTGACTTTTTCGTTTATATGAAGAATGCCCAAATAAACGTCAATAAATATGGGATAGTAAGTTAAATAAATAAACTAAATGAGTAAAAAGAGAAAAATATCAAAAACACAATTTTAAACCTGCCCGTTTCTTGCCTAACCCAGAATCAGATGCCAGAAAACTTTAGACTCAATGCAAATCTTCTAAACTTTATAAATGTCTACAATCCTGATCTTGTCAGATTGCGTCTTCAAGAATACTGCTGCTGCTCTCCCTTTAATGCTTCTTTTCCTATGTGCCTCTAGTATATTTGTTGTATTTACATTTAATATTTTTATGTTATAACTGAAATATTTGGTTTTCTCCAATGCACTCTGTTGGCCATGTGACTAGCTTTGCATTATAAAAATACCATGAATGGACAGTTAAATGCATTTTTCACTTGCGAAAGGTTACCTTATGGATTATTGTCATTTTGTTAAGATGCTGAATAAGGGACTTATTATGAGACACCACCAGACTCTCGAAGGCGACAGTCTTCCAACTGCCCTATTATGACTAGGGTAGTTGGGCCACCCAGAGAGCATCGCAACCGCCAGGTATCTCTGACACGGCGGTCTTGAGGCTGCAATATGCTTGGAGGGCCGCTGCCAAGCATATTACGAGTTTCCTAACCACCACACTTTTCATGGTGGTGCGACCGCCATGTAAAGTGTGGCCCCCTTGTGCCTCTGTGCCATGAGGTGCATGCAGGGGGACACATGAAATGCACAACATTCCCATTGTGGTGCCTATTTCAAAGGCACCGCTGTGGGAACGTTAAAGAGCTGCCCACCAGTGCCTTAAAAAGTAATAATTTGGTGGACAGTCTATTTTGGATTTAGCAGTGTGGGAGTTGGGCATCAGCATGGCAGCCCGCTCCCACACCGTCAAAATCATAATGCTGTAACACAATATGGTGCGACTACATTAAATGTGTCAAATTATGCCAATAAAATTTTTTAAATGTTGTTTGTTGGACTGGAAGAAAGCACTTGGATCATAAAAAGGTCTACTTAGGCCATCTGCAGCTGATGGCCACTTAAGAGCGGGGTCCTCACCACTCGGAAAATATAAGGTATGGTAGGCCTATGAAACATAAGGACATTATGTGCGAACGTGTGCATCTCTTTTAAGATTTAAAGAGTATTGTTGAACTTGGCAAGGAGTGGAGTGTGTCAGTGGTTGTGGTCAGGAGGTGAATGTCTGGTGGAGTAAGTCAGTGATGAAGTTCATCAAAGAAGGTTCTGTAATCTGCATTGCTTTCCTCTATATGGAGTTTCTGTGTATGAATGTTGAATTTATTATATTGGCTGGCGACCCGTGAAGTCCCTGACTGTGTGGTCCCGTGATTAAGGACTCATCGGGCCGGCCTCAGGAGGAGTTACCTGTCATAGCTCAGACCTTTGCGGACTTCTACCGGTGCTATGCTCGCGATGCCCCCTGCCGCCAGTGAAAGTTGCGAACCCCCTTCTGGACAGCATACCGTTGCCAACAATACCCCATGTTTTTGCCCAGGAATTGGACCAAGCTCTGATGCTGGAGGAGGGGACCGCTGCAGTGTTGGGGTTGTAAGCTGGAAAGGCAGATGCACCAGATGGGTTCCTCATTGAATATTAAAGGCGCTCCCGAGAGATCCTATGCCCACATCTCCTGCACTAGTATGCAGCAGTTCTGCACCAGGGTTTTTTCCCACTAGACTTAGATTGCCCTACAATTGTGGTTCTTCCCGAAGATGATCTTCATAAGCATCGGTGCTCCTCTTATTGGTCAATTTTCGTGGATTAACACAACGTTAAAGTTTTTGCAAAAGTGTTGGCTGCGCAATTGAGCGTGGCCTTACCTCACTTGGTCCACCAGAATCAATGTGGATTTATGTCGGGCCGCAGAACCCACCACTCAGTTCATTAGGAAAGTCCAGGTGGCACTGTCCCAGGCGTCAGACGTCAATGGTGCGCTGGCCCTCTGGCTAACAGATTTCCCTAAAGCGTTTGACACAGTGTTGTGGGCTTTTATGGATGAGCTTCTCAATGGGACTAGCCAGGGAGAAGGGTTCCATCGTATGGTTCGGCTTCTTAATCACTACCGACTGCTCAAGTTCAGGTGCATGGGGTCTTGACTCCTGTATTTCGCATCGGGAGTGGTTCGCGCCAGGGCTGTCCACTGTCCCCATTGATCTTTACATTGGTGATAGAGCTCCCTGCGCGGTTTATACATTGTGATGTTTAGGTGGAGGGATGGTGGTGGGGAGTGGAACTTGAAGACTGCCTTCTTGTACACGCGTCTCTTACCTGTGGAAAAGCGGTCCTTTGCCTTTCTGGTTGGAACCGCCGGGTAACTGGGATGACCCCCCTTTGGCGAGGAACGTGGCTTGGTTAGCTATCAGCCCTGGAGGGGTGCGTGGCATGGGATCATCTTGGGATCTCCTACCTTGGAGACGGTTATAAGGGGTGGGGGGGTGGGGGGAGACATCATGTCAATCCAGGAATTGAAGATCAAATACTCCTTGAATAACTAGCAATTCTTTTGGTATCTCCAATTGTGCCATGTCTTGCTGGCCCACGGCCTACTGGAGAGCCGTTTGCCCGCGTACTGTTCGTTGGAGGCAAAGCTTTTCCAGGGGAAGCTAGGTAAAGGGGCTTCATCAGCGATTTATAAGACACTCGTGATCCATGCCCCGGATGGCGGCCTTGAGAAGACCCAACAGAGTTTGGCGTCCTGGGCGGGGGACTTGGACGAAGAGGATTGGTGGGAGCCCTGTATGACACCAAGGGAGACGGCAATCTCGATGCGGCTCTGTATGATACAGTTCAATTACTTGCGTGCAACATATCTCACTCCAAAGCGCTTACACCAGTGTTTCTTGATCTCTGTCTCATGTTGGTACACTGATTAAGTGTAGAGAACCCTCTCTTGGACCGTGTTTTGGAGAGAAATCCAGAAAACGTATCATTAAGTCAAAGTATCAGCAAAACCATTCAAATCCGGTAACTCTAACCCATCAAAATATAAAATTAAAAGCAAAAATTCAAGATGAAACCACGTCAAACAAACCTCATTCTTGTTTAAACTATCTCTATATAGTTTTATAGCAGTGAATTTTACACAAACTGCTATTAGACTATCAGCTCTTCCCTCTTTCAGAACTCCCAAACATACATGAATGGATGGTAATTTTACCATAACACAGTTGCAACCCTAGATATGCATCAACACCAAACACGGTTCTAGGATTCACCCGCCTGCTACAAAGCTCTTGTACTGTTCTATTAAAATTATATGTTTCAGTTCATTTTTTTTCAAATTTAGACATTTTAGAGCAAGCACATAACCACCACATTTAGACAGCATGTTTTTTGTTGTTGTTTTTGTCTACTGGAAATGTTGAAGAGCCTACAAAACATATCGATATGGGTATAGAGTATAGTAGATAAATAAAACAGAGTCTTTCTCCCTACTTTTATTTCAATACTGCTGGTATGGCGACAAGTAAGTGGGAGAAGGGGATAGATACATATTCTCTCTATGACATGTTCAAGTCTCTAGCTTCAGGTTTAGATGTCACATCTTCTGTGGTGGGACCTGACAAAACAACTTCTGGAAGGCCATGTTGTTGTACAGCATGTCCTTGAATGTATTTACTTTGTAAAGTGCAATGTATTACTCAAAGGGTGGACTTCAGACACTTAGAAAGAGGTGCTGACATCCTCACCTTTTGTTTGAAATTTTCTCTGAGGCCTTGTGTGCAAGCAGAGGTTAGGGCAGCTAGATATGTCTAATTGTAGACGTTTAGACCTGATTCCCTTATGAAAGCCCAATCTTTCCTCTTCTGCGCATTGCACATTGTTCTATGCATACTTCCCAACTTTTCATTACCAAAAAGCGTTTGAATTCTTCAAGTTGCAAGCACGCTCGTTTGTATAGTAACAGCAACACACGAATTCATTGCTCTACAACATCATTAAAGGAGCATGCACAGTTTAAAGGGGAGGCCAGGTCTGGGCGAACGGGCAGTCATTGGGTCGGCACACGGGGGACATAGATAACATTCCGTCCACCCCAGACGGTGGCCCTGCAAGAGATCAGGTGCACAGCCTTGAAGACCTCACCTGCTGCAGAAGCAGTACTAAAACAGCTCGAAAACAGCTTGGTTGTTAATTTTTTTTTTAATCGATTTCAAACAAGTAAATAATATAATTATCACACCAGGCGTAGGATGAGACTAACAATTTACATAAGCAGTGTCTATAGCATCTTTCAGCACCATCTCTTTATTAACGTACAGAAATTCCAACACTCTTAGCCACGTCACAAAGCAACTTTTGGCCTTTTTACCCACTCTGTCTTAGAATAGTAAATTCACTGACAAGTCCAGCAAGGTTTCGCTTTGAGAATATAGGCTACACCTTCGCACCTGCATGGATATATAGACTACCCATATAGATGTTGCCCCATTTAGGTGCAGCTTCAGGTCTTCATACATGCAATCAGTTTATTAAACCCACCAATCACTGACCTCCGCACAACCTAACCTCTTCCCTTTTTGATATTCTGATTCCACACTACCAATAATCTGCTTGTTGGTTGGTGTAACCACTTCTACATGTTCACGGTGGTCTGGTGTTTGGCAATAATGAATCGTCTCTTAACTGATCCCCCAAATTCATCGGGTCTTCAGCTAGTTTTAAATCGTTCCTCACTTTTTCATCGCTGCCAAGGTTTCAGATTGCTTGTGTGTGACATTTTCATAATTTCAGTTTAATTATGAGTGACATTTCAATGACTATGAGTGACACTTTCGCGCGAGCAAAATCAAGCAACGAAGACTAGGGAAACATATAAATATAGGAAATTGCACCCATTTGAGCAACGAGAAACTCTAAGAAGATCTAAAAACTGCAGTAATTGACCTATGGCTTTGCTGTTAATCAATATTTGTGACTGCGGTAATTTCTACTGTAATGCTCTTTGTCTATCATATATGGACCAACACCATTGTGTAGTATCATTTATATGCCTTATATAATCTATTTAATTTGTAAAGCACTCTAACATCTTTCGGTCCCTCTCTCACAAACAGTTCATTTGTTCTATAGTGCTGTGAATACCAGAGCAGGTTGTCAGAGCACTTTACATCAGACACACATTGTACCAACACAATGACTCTTTCGTGGGTATTTCAGTCTAGCAAATGTTATTTGTAGCACATATCCCCTAACAACAGCTGAAGTGTTTTCATAGGTAGTTCATCCATCCAGCAATAGTCTGGGATGAAACTAAAGCGCTTTGCAGTGTTTATAAACATTCTGCCTGGTGTACTGCAAGACATCGAGCACAAATATGAAGTTAGCCACTGGGGGGTCAGGCTATCAATATTGAAAATATCCCGCAGTGTCACCTTAGTACTAACACGGGCAGGCACTGACTGCAGGCTGCAGCTGCCTAAGCGCGCGCTGACATTCAATGTGTAAATCACACAGAGGCTGGTGGCACTTACTTGGGCAGTGGCTGCAGAGTCCAGAGGAGTGTGGCGGTGACGCTCCGCTTCAAGAAATGCTTGACACACTATCTTTCTGCAAGGCAGTGGCTGCAAGCTCATTTAGGCCGTGGTAATTTGGGTTTGCCGGCCAGGGCCGCCTCAGTTAATAGTCACCCTCCAGGCCAGTGAGTCCCGGGAGGGGCTGTCCAGTGATGCGCAGACTCTGTCCTGGCGGCAGCTGCAACCCGGGTCACTCACTCTTCTCAGACTTCCTCGGGTCCGGCGTTATTGAATTGGTGGGGGAGGGTTAAGCAAAACGGCTGATAGCGCCCGGCAGGCAACGGCCCGGTGTGAGCTGCGTGCAGCAGGCAACGCGACGCAGCAAGCACCAATTTGAATACATTTGTGAGTCTGCGCACAACACTAACCAGCCTCCGCTTTTCTTCACAAACTTCTCTGACCCGCTCTGGCAACAGGATGTGACGTCCCCATGGCCCGGCCTAAAGCACACAACCAGATTGATCGGCCGCTTGGCGGGGGTTCAAGGTGATACATTGTAGCAGTGTGAGCCTTCACCCTGCCAGCAGCCTTAATTAATAGCTCAATTGCAAGCCTGTGAAAGCAGTGGGGGCATGGTGTGCTGCCATACTTAACAGTTTTAACAGCCATCCAGCACTTCAGTGGCAGCTGTGAGACACTATGCATTATGGGTGACAACACATTTTAGTGCGGTAATGCGAAGTACCAAACTGAAATGCGTTAGTCTAAAGCCTGATGCGTGATACTTGGCAGGACTGCTTTTTTCATGCAAATTTCTACCGCAATAGCCCATTTCACCATATCTTTCACCCAACTATTAATAATCAGACGCCTGATGCTTAGACTGTTTAAGGCTATTCGTCTTCTACCCAAAGTAAAAATAGCTTCATTGTGGATTGTATTGTTCCGTTTGTATATTGTCTGAGCCTAATCAAGCCGTAATGCTGGGCAACACCATGCGATCTGGGTGAAACCAGCCTCAGCAGCGGGACATCTAGGGCACACACAGGTGTGCTCTGGATACATTGTATTCAATTTAGTTGGGGTTAGGTAAATCTTGTGCATGTAAAAATATTGTTCGAAACCAACTTGTTTTAAATAAGAGCAAGATCGGCATCACACAGCCCTTGGCTCGATGCACCTCTATTTTCACTTTTTCTCCGGGCTTGGCATAGCCATGTCCGTGCAGAGACCCAGCGAGTTAATTAGCCTCAGCCAATTTCTGAAACAATTTCAAGGTCATTTAACCCACAGCTCCACTGAGTCCTACTTTCTTGTGTTTAACTAATGGCGAGGAATTGCCAAGGCCTGCCATAGCCTTATAAAAAGATTGAGAATTGCAGGTGAAAATCTGCAGTCGCCACTGTGAAGGGCTGGGGGTTCTCTGTTTGGATGTATGTGCGTGTTTGTAGAGGACAGTTAGCTAATAGCAGAATGAGAAGTTATTTTAGTTCCTCTGTTATGGGTGAACGGCAATAGCCAATGTGAGCCTCTATCTAATTTTCTTCCTCTAGCCTTCAATATTTGTGGGTGAGAAGCCCACTGGGACCTGCGAGCACAGAAATCTCATATCATTTTTATAACCAGCTCCACTTTAAGACTTACTAAGTTCAACTCTAATTTCCAAGCATATTTCTTCTTCTGGTCGACGAATCTTTGCCACCGTGTTAGAATGGAGCACACCCTGAATACATTGCTAAAATAATCATCAATTTACAGCATTTAATGTTCAGACGATGAGAGGTTTGATGGAGTTTTAAAAGCTTTATTCCTCGTCAAAGAGATTAGCTCATAGGTCTGTTCTTTTATTCAGGTAAGTCAGATTTGTCTGTTTACATAAATATATATATTTTTTTAATTAGAGGCAGCATACAAAATAACAGCGTGTTCCATTAAAGAATTTGCCCCTATCTTAATCTAAAGGACCGAACCTACCCTAGCGAGAAACCATAAAGAATTCCTTTGGACAAGAGCAAGTAAATTTAGCAAAAGGCTAAAAGCTATGAAAAGTCAAACTCCTCTTAAAGAGTAGTTCCAGAAACTCAGCCAAATTTTCTAACAGTTGCCATAACAACCACAAAAATAGGTAGAAGGAAATAATCACAGCGGTAAATGTTACAAAAGATACAAGCCTGCTCTGTCAGCTGTCCAGTGTCCCATTGTGTAACAATGGTCTACTCTATGAAATGAAACATTAATATCTAGCCTGTCCTGGTTAGATCATGGAAATCAGAGATTATAGCAAACATTTTCTTTCATTAGTATATTTGTTAATTATAAGCATGTGGCAGAAAAAACTATCTAAAATACAATTATATCATAAGGCGTGACGAGAAAAGAAATACAATTTGCAGCAAACAGCACATTTCACAAAGATGTCAAGTTTTGCAGTTCAATTATAACGTTAAAATTATAACATTAAGTCTGCATTTAAGGAAAACCATTTATAATTATTAAAGGGACAGTAATGAATAAGAATAATTTTGAGGCCTGGTAGTAAAAGTGCGTTAGAAATGGGAGCTTTCTGCAGGAAAAACAGGCAGCATTTCTGTGTGGCACGTTTAATAAAAATGCATTTTCCCTTACAACTAAATGGGCACGCATTTTCTACTTTAACTTTAAAGCACATTTCTATATTATTATAAGGTTAAATTTACATAAATTTTTTCAACTTTCATAGACCCTCGTAAGAGGCATCTAGGCCAATTCATTGACACTTTCTCATTTTTCCTAGTATAATGTGTTGGTGTCTCCTTTATTTATTATTTTAATTTTTTTATTTTACAAGTTAGTTTGGCCTCACATCTTTTCTTCTAAACTCTTTTCAATAATTCAAATTCTAGTAAGAAATATGGGCCTTATCGGAAACCAGTACAATATCAAACTGGGGAACAAGGTGGGACACTGGTATCGGAAAGAATGCTAATGGAACAGGAACATAGAGCTATGGAGAAAGACAGGCGCAATGTGATGAGTAAGACCCTTGATGTGTAGTAGAATGTAAGGAAATAAAACCAAGACAAAATTAACAAAAATGTTACAACTTAAGTGCACCATTGGATGAGCGACAAGAGTGCTATTAAATTGGAAAAGTGAGTTTCATGGGCCTGATGTACAAAGGCATTTTGCGATTACAAATCCTGTGGTTTTTTTCATTTGCTAAACTGATTTTGCAAGTCAGGAACCATTTTTGACTCGCAAAATGAGTTTTGGGACCGATTCTGAATCACATATAGGAGGGGATGTGAAAGTTTTACAGCCATGTTCAGCAATTATACTTTACATCTGGGGGTGCTTTGAGCTTGAGATCTGTTCTCCTTTTTAGTCCTCTAGTTTGTAAGTGGACGAAAAATTGTCACGCTGCTCTGGTGCTTCCCCCAAATACGGTCTATTAAAAACAGTGCCAAAGACTTCAGATGCTCTTTTTGATACTTGATTCTAGTCAGAACAACTGATAGCAAGAACTGAAATATCAAAACCTATGAACTGTTCAGACCTTAAAATAAATCCTATGTATGAAGCAATACCATCACTACTCCAGCATTCCAAGCAGTTTGATTCACAGGTCTTGATATCGTTGTAGAAACATATACCCTTTTTTCCTGGGACAAAATACTTTCTGGCACCAGAAAGTGACTTCTGTGCAAACTTCTAACCATTTGGTGTTGATTAAAATGATGGCAAAAAACTAGAACAGATGATGGGTGTCGGAACTGGGTCTTTATCTTTTACCTTCCCTTCTGTCCCACTTGATAATCAAACTATTTCTTCAAATATCAAAACTTCCTGCCTCTAATCAAGGGCCAGAGGGGACTAACTAAGCTGTGGATGGCGAAGGAAGCTGCATTGGTTCAAGTCAGTATTGGACAATCATAGATGTGAGTCTTCTTGCATGGAAACAGTATATACCAAGCTAGGAGAGCTCCTAGCAATACCACATCTGTCTGCAAATCTGTGGAATGCCTACAACTGTGTAAGATATTCTGCAAGGGTTACTTGGATTCATGAACAAACCGATTACTCTGCTTCTAGTATGCTGGCACTGTACTACCTATAAATTATCAGGAAGCCGGTATTCCAACAGGTGAATCAATTGGGCAGTTTATACCCACCTATCAGAAAAAAATAGATACGACTTACACTTGCCTGACTGCAAACAAAAAAAAGAAGCCTTGAGCCATACAGGGGTGCATCCTAACAACGTTCCCGCTATGTATGGCCTTGCTAGGTCACAGCAGGAGTGCAATAAACAAGCATTGGCATATCTAATAAGGTTGATGTTTGTATGGGTTGAGGTTCGGGCATCTGCATGCCGTACTGTGGAAATATGGATTTTTCTGGTCAGTTATGTCCCCTATCTTGGACCCCAACGGTTCTATGTGCATGTCGCAAGTACATGTATGCTCCCTCCAGTTCCAGTAATGATGACGCAAACACATGTGCGTCCACCGTCAACATGTCCTCTGTCAGATCCGCCATAAATGGGCTGGATATTCCATTCCTAAATATGAAAGGCCACCGGCTTTATATGGTTCACTTATGCCATTTTACAGTCCAGGCAAGTAGGCCCTGATTCTGTCATCGAACTCCTTTTGCCTTCTGCCTCTGAAAGCTCCAGTTCAAGCCTGCATCTGTGACCATGAACTTTGTCTCATTCTCTGCGCGGCTCACGAAGCCTGACATCAGCCTATTCTCTGCCAAGAACTGTATTTCACCTTCGAATTATCTGCTTCCCCCTCAGCCGATGCATTCCTGCCTAGTAGCTTAAGTAAACATTCTTCCAGTTACCCAGCAAAAAGGCCCATCTTCTCTGTCCTCATGCAAGTAATTCATAGCCCTGTTACCATGGAATATTCCTACCCCCTCGCATTCAGTGTAGACACCTAGACGCTTGTACACGCACGCACAGTCAGTATAGAATAGATTCTGTCCGAGAGTCCTTCTTTTGTGGATAACATAGTTCTTTAAACATAGGATGTTAGATATGATTTGGGATTAGGTTGACTTGACCCCCCAGACTTCCTGTCTCCACACGTAGAGCTAAATGTCAAGTCCCCGTCACCCCCTAGTTACACGTCAATTACACGTCAGACTGCTGCGCGCGCATCAATGCCAAGTATTATCTTATAGATCCACCTATGTATTACATCATAGCCAATCATGTTCCTTTTTACTCATTATTACACCCATTTTCGGTTACGCAAACCAAACGTCAATGTCCTTATCAATTGTTACGCCTACTGTATTCACTTCATTATGATGTATGTATTATAAAAGTTACTGCTTGTCAATAAAGTATGTACTTCACTTCCTGAACTCCCGTGGTGATGGAACTTGAAGCATCCGATTATAATCGCTTATTGGAATAAAGCCCATTCTGAAACTCTAATATCACGGATTCTGCCTCTCATTTCATTGAGCTATTTTACTATGTTCCTGTATCAAATTCAGTCCCGGTAAAGGAGAAATATTTACCACATGATGGCGCCCGAACAGGGACACTTTCTCATCTCACGCGCCGGCGGTGCGTTGCAGGCCCGGTCTCCTGCCACAGCTGGACGGACAATAACGCGTACCAGCAGGATTTCCTGTATCTCCCTCCGGTCAAGCGGGGGCGACTGAGACTGCAATCAACACCCAGACGAGGCGGTGAGAAGTGCGAAGTATCCCGACCAGAGCCTAGCTGAGAGAGCAAGATCCGAGGTATACAGAGACCCACCAGTCCGACGTCAAGCCCAGTGTCCGACGAGTCGAGTCGAGTCCAGTCCAAATCCGAGTCAAGTTCAAGTTACTGAGGCCTTCCGTTTCCGTAGCTACCCGGTGAGTACCATTACTGGGGAGGCATTTCTGACGTGCACATAGGTTGTGCCGGTCAAGACGGGTTTGGGTACACAAATCCGGTCTGCACTGTTTTAGCAGTGTATCTGTACTGTTTAGCAGTATATCAAGTATTCCGAAGTGTCTAGTTATTATCTAGTTATTGTCGAGAATTAAGCTTGGTGATTAGTTATGCAGACGATCATCATTGTTGTTTCAGTTAAAGGTTTAATGTTTAATGTCTGAAGTGTTTAAGTATATCGTGGT
Organism: Triturus cristatus; assembly: GCF_964204655.1. NCBI lineage: Eukaryota > Metazoa > Chordata > Amphibia > Caudata > Salamandridae > Triturus > Triturus cristatus. Next base: position 682,944,590 of record NC_140581.1, read on the forward strand.
ATGAATGACTGTTCATTATCGTGTTTATTGTATTAAGTCTGTTCAAATTCAAGTATCAGGTCAAAATCAAGTATAAGGTCAGGTCTCAATATGCCGTTCTTTTCGAAATTAAGACAGATCACTACCAGAAAAGGGGTTCTCGAAGAAGCCGTCCCTATTCCTCCTAGGGACACCCCAGGGCACTTTATGTATCACAAACATGGATTAGACGCTATATTATTTCTTGATTTATGGGTAGACTATACCAAGGGATTACCAGAAAGTCAGAGGTGGCCCACAGCAGGGACCTGGGATGCAGAGTGCATCATGAAAGTCGAGGAAGAGTTATGGAAAAGGAAAGTCAGACAGTCACAGAAAGACGCCGTTGAATTATGGCGTAAAGAATCACATAGACGAACAGAAAAAGCACGTAGACAGGAAGAGAAGAGTAAAGAGAATTCCAATAAAGTTCGAGAGAATCTATTAATTGAGGAAGGTATCCGAGTGAAATCAGAACAAGTAGACAGACAAAGAAATGCCCTTATGAATGGTATGTATCCCCTTCTGGCCGAAGGATTACCTAAGGCTACTCCGGAAACGCCAAAAGACTTGCCAACCCCATTGTTCCCCATAAAGGTACATCCTAAGGGGCATCCTAGAACCGCAGAAGATGTTTTTCTTTCCTCATATTTAGATGACGCAGCTCCCGAGTATGCCAATTCCGCCCCACGTAGACCGCCTACCAGGGAGGTTCAACGCCAAGATCCAGTACCCGTATCCCTACAGCAACAAATCGAGTCACAAGTTCCGGCAAGCACATCGGTTTCTGTATCCGCTCCTACAGCTACTTCTATGGCTGTGTCCACACCTGTAGTTGCTGTGTCACGTTCAACGAATCCTTTTACACCCGACGCCCCAGATGGAGCCGCGGGAGGAGCTACCAATGTCTTTTCTACGCCACCCAGAATAAATAAGCTTACTTTTCAAGAGTCAGCGCATTCACGTACACCCAAACTCCTTAGTGCCCGTGCGCTTAAGGAACTTCTTATAGATTGTAGATATGACCCGGTGCCTGGAAAAGAGGACGAAATGACCCTAGCATCATTGCGTATCAGACGAGCCGCAGTGTATTTAGCGAAGTTACCAGGAATGACTGCGCATCTAGATAATATATATCATTTTGTCCAAACAGGGCGAGATCCAGAATGTATTTACAGAGCTATGGAATACCAGAAAGTAGAGATACAGGGGGAACTGTTACGTTTCCTCATAAACTGTGTGATCAGAAATCAAGACCGACCGGGGGTAGACCCGGAAGCCATGAGAATTCTTACAAGATGGAGCCAGAATATATCAGAAGGGAGACATGATAAACAAAATTGTATAATAGCCATGTGCCGAAAGATCCGTAAAGAAATAGAACGCCTACACGAAGAGAGATTAGAGACAGACGAGTTCGAACAAAACGAGGAAGAAGGGCCAGGACTGCCCACAGGACAGTCAGACACCATAGCCTATGTAGGTAGAGGAAGATCTTGTAATAGGAATCAGACTAGATATCATACTGACTCAATACATCCGACGTGTCCAGATAATAACAGGAATTTTCAAATACCTATAATTAATATAAGGTCTAACGAGCATTCGTTCCAAACCGCCGACAAACTACTCCGAGAACGAAGGGGTTATCATTTCCTCGATTCTATGGATGAACAAGATTTAGCCAGGGCAGCTGTCCATTGGGTGGACAGTCCCGGAAAATATAGTGATGATACAGTAGTACGCACATTTTTGAATCTTACCCCAGATGAACAAAGGTTAGCTGGGATTTATATGATCCAACAACTCATTATACTATATCGGAGTCAGCATTCGGACCCTGGTCCCTTGCCTGACATACTGACTGAATTACTTATGAATAAATGGAGAGGTCCAGGTACTGAATTAATTAAAGAAATTCTAGAATCAAGAAAGCAGTATATTCTTTTCGTATGTTCAGAACATGTTCCATTGTCCGTCAAGGAAAGAACTACGTATCACATAGATAGACAGAATCCCTTACGAGAAGTGCACCCAATAAAGGGTGAGGACAATGAGTTTAAACGCGTATTTGTATATACGCCTATATCGAAAATAGAATTATTAGAAATGAAGAAAGTAGTACCCAGTCATGACAAGGACCCAGCGGGGTTTCACCGAGAAATTAAAGACATGTTACTCATGGGAGAGTATACCTACCCCGACATTATGACAATATTAAAGGTGTTGATGCCTGCTGGCATTTATGAGAAACTCAAAGAAAAAGAGTGGGAGGTAGGTGATCAAAAGATAGAATGGTCAGCATTAGAAGCAGAAGAAAGGGCCCGAGGTCCAGGTTCGGGGCTTGGGGACAAAACTAAGGCATTACCAGGACTACTAGTACAGGTACTGCCACGTTTATTAACTACGAAAAAGGAAGATTGGGGTACAATTTCAGCCTGTAAACAGAAGCAAGATGAAGACACTAGTGATTACTATGCCCGTTTTGAAAAATGTTTTGGTATAAATAGTGGCATAAAAGCAAGTAGCGAATCATACCCACATCTGTTTGTAACAAAATTAGTAGAAAATGCTCTGCCTCCAGTAAAGAATAGAGTATTAAAATTGGAAAGTACCTGGCAAGGTAACACTCCAACACAAATGTTACAAATGTTACAGTACCACCACAATAGAATTAAAGAGGAACAAGAACATGAACACAGACGCATGAAAGACACAAAAATGAAAATGCTAGTTTCCCAGACAGTTCCAGCTGAAGGACATAAAAAGGGTATGACACATTCCGATTCAGCAGGACCTGTAAAAGGGACATGCAATTATTGTAAAAAGCCAGGCCATTACGTACACGATTGTCCAGTTTTAAAACATAATATCGCCATAGGTAAAACACAAGAAAGATCACGGCCACTCAGACAAGACCAGAATGAACAAGGAGCTATACAGCATGTCCAGGCAATGCCAGCCGCACAACAGCCAATACAGTTTGTGCCAGCTGCACCCCCATTGCCTGTTGCTGCCACACAAACAACAACACGACAAATGTATCAGACCGCACAGTATGAATATCCCGATTATCAGCGTTACGCATGAACTAGCCTAGAGAGGGAAGTTGACTTACCCCTTATCGAGATTCCTGTAGATCAAGAAGGACCTTATGTACATAGTAAATTATTAGGTCAAGATAGAAAATTTTTACTCGATACAGGGGCAAGTCGAACAACTATAAAACGTAGTGAAGTTCCAGGGGCACCCCTCTCAGGCTCACAGAATATTTCCCTTGGTTTTTCAGGCAAACCTATTGTTAATGAAGTGTCACAGCCTCTTCCACTCACGATAGGACCTCTGACCCGAACTACAGATTTACTGCTTACTAAATCATGTCCAGAAAATTTATTAGGAATAAAAACGTTAAAAGCTCTAGGAGCCATAATATGTTGTTCTCCGGAAGGAGTAAGATTGTTTTTACGTGATTTTAAAGGTCACTATGTATCTAGAGACATGGATCCCCGACTACAGACTTTACCTACACATCTATGGGCACAAGGCCCTACTGATGTTGGTTGCATGAATATTACACCATATCGAGTCACACTAAAGGCAGGAGTGGTGCTACCACGAATGCGACAATACAAGTTACCACCAGATGCTGTAGTGGCTTTACTACAAATCATTGACGAGCTCATTGCCCAAGGAGTAGTTGTGGAAACAGACTCCAATATATGTAATTCACCGATAATACCGATTCTTAAACGAACAGATCCGAAGGCCCCGCCAGTATATCGATTGGTTATTGATCTGCGCGAGTTAAACAAATGCATTGTGCCACAATTCCCTGTGGTCCCAGATATCTCGTCATTACTGACAGCTATTGATTCCGAAGCGACATTCTTCACTGTAATCGATCTCAAGAATGCCTTTTTCAGTGTCCCAATAGATCCGGAAAGCCAATATTTGTTCGGATTTAGTTTAAATGGACGTAGCTTTAAATTCTCACGCGCACCTCAAGGATTTACAGAAAGCCCCAGCATCTATAGCCAAGCATTGAAACGAGAACTTGACAGTATCCACATGCCAGTTAACACGGCTCTGTTTCAATACGTCGATGATCTGCTGATCACCGCAAGAAGTGAACCTGAATGTGAGAAAGCATCACTGACAGTTTTACAATTTCTAGCCGAAAAAGGGCACAAGGTGTCCCCTTCTAAGCTGCAATTCTGTGTCCAGCGAGTTGTTTATCTTGGACACTCGCTGGACAAGGAGGAAAGGCAGCTTACACCCGACCGCATTCAGTTGATAGCTAACATGCCAATACCCAAGACACAAAAGGAGGTGCGGGCTTTCATAGGCCTCACTTCATATTGTAGACAGTGGATCCCGCAATATGCATTCCTAGCAAAACCACTCATTCAGTTGACAACCCAGGAGGCAGCCACATCGACTGTTCTCCCTTGGACTCAGGAACACACACAAGCTTTTGAAAAACTAAAGAAAGCTTTATGTCAAGCACCAGTTTTAGCAACACCATGTTACAGAAAACAGTTTACACTCTTTGTTACAGAACGCGAAGGTACTGCTTTGTCAGTACTCACACAGGAACAAGCAGGAGCACACAAACCATGTGCTTATTTTTCTAGTACATTAGATCCCGTAGCTCAGGCTTTGCCTGCATGTCTGAAATCAGTGGCAGCAACAGCCTTAGCAATCAGACAAAGCGATGCCATAGTGTTAGGACATCCATTAACAGTTCAAGTACCACACGCAGTAGAGGTTCTTGTAAATAGAACACAAACACAACACTTGACCGTAGCACGACTTACAGGGTATAAACTTACATTGTTTCAGCCACATATAGAAATAAGACGCTGTAACACATTGAATCCTGCCACACTTTTGCCAGTAATCGGAACAGACCCACTAGCCCATGACTGTATTGAAGTTATTACTGTAACGACAAAACCCAGACAAGACTTGACCGATGTTCCATTGTCAGATCCAGACCTGACATTTTATGTCGATGGTTCATGCATGAGAACAAGTACAGGAGAGTTAGTAGCCGCTTATGCAGTCACAACAGATACTGAAGTCATTGAAACTAATCGTATAAATACTTTGTCAGCTCAAGCCGCAGAGCTCATCGCTCTGACACAAGCCTGTATTCAAGCCACGAATAAAAAAGTCAACATATACACTGATTCACGTTATGCATTCGGAGTTGTACATGACTTCGGCGTGCTGTGGCGAGAGAGAGGTTATTTAACTTCCCACGGTGCCCACATTCAGCACGGACCCCTCATTCATGCATTATTAGATGCAATACATCTACCCACTGCAATATCAATTATGAAATGTAAAGCCCATACAAAGGTTACTGATACCATTTCCCAAGGCAATGATCTAGCCGACAGAACAGCTAAACTGACTGCTCAAACTCAAACCCCCGATATGACAAAGACAATAGTCCCGACACCGACACATTGTATGACAGTTAAAGCTCCTACTCTTGACGTAATTGACATACAGACACATGCTACACCGGACGAAATAAAAAAATGGACTGAATTAGAAGGGATCCAAACGGACCAAGGATGGATGATGAAGGAAAGGTCTGTATGGTTCCTCCCTGATTCAATGGTCCAAGTCATAATTAACACTATACATAGTCCAGCACATCTAGGAGAAAAAGCTATGCTAGATAGCATTCAACACATTTGGTTTAATAAGCATTTACGAGCAGCAGCCAAACAAAAGGTCCGTACCTGTATGATCTGTTGCCAGTTCAACCCAGGAAAAAGTGTTCCCGTAGAACAGGGTGGATTTCAGCCTCCTGATCACCCTTTTGAAGTCCTACAGATGGATTATATCCAGATGGAACGATGTCGAGGATTCAAATATGTTCTCGTAGTTGTCTGCGCTCTGTCCCGTTGGACAGAGGCGTACCCGGTTTCAGATTACACTGCCCCGACTACTGCCAAACAGTTGGTTCGAGAATTCTTCCCACGATACGGTTTACCACGTGTTGTCTACTCAGATAACGGCCAGCCGTTCTCATCCGAATTAATGAAAGACGTTTCACTTCTGTTAGGTTATCAGTGGAAATTCCACTGTGTCCGACATCCCGAGGCAGCAGGTCTCGTAGAAAGACATAACCAGATACTGAAAATCAGACTGTCCAAAATATGCAGAGAGAAAGGGGTCGACTGGATAGTAGCATTACCAGTTGCACTCTTTTACATGAGAATGGTAGCACACTCTAGAACAGGGCTATCCCCGTATGAGGTGATCTTCGGTAGACCACCGAATATGTGGGGGACGCCCATACCACGCAAAATAACTGATATTGACTGTAATATGCTGACAGATTACTTGGCTTCCTTGATGTCTGCACTACAATCTTCTCGTTCACAGGTAGCTGCAGCCTTTCCCGACAACACTGAGGTGAAACCCCATGACGTTGTTCCGGGTAATCTTGTCTTTGTGAGAAATTTCGACAGAAAGACTCAACTGGAGCCCAGGTGGAAAGCACCCAAGTTGGTCCTGTTGACCACAAGAACAGCCGTGAAGATCGAGGGCCGCAAGGGCTGGATTCATTCAAGCCACATAAAAAAATTTCATGGACTACCTTCGGATATAGACATTGTACCCTGCACTCCCTCCCAGACTGATACAAAACTCCCTTTTGTTGAACCTAACAAATCTGAAAATTACAAACTAAAGCTTAGGCCCACCAAGTCGAGCAATTTGATTGTTTAAGTCCTCTCCAAGGTGAAGCGGTTGAATTGTCTCTGACATGTATCCCCTGGACCTAAGTAGAGGAAATACCGGAAAAATGTTGAAACGACAGGCGTATTGTAAATCACTGCGTAGCCACTGCATAGTGACATTATTAATTTTGTTTTTATTGAGTCTTTTAATAATTATTACAAGTATGTTGTTGCACATATATTACCCTATTTCTAGACATGTTTATAATGTTGCTGCTGAACATTCTTTTAGTGACTTACCTCCGCATGAATTGTCTTATAGACTTGCGCTGCGCAATAACACTTTCATTAGTATGTTACATCATTCCCATCAGACTAGTAACGCCACCAATTGTTGGGTGTGTGGCCGACTCCCTCCCTATCAGAATTATGAAGGAGTCCTGCCTTTCTTTCCGCATCCATTTACACATAATGGCTCCTGTGGGGCATGGTTTAGTTTAATTAATTCCATAGACTCAGACACAGCAGTTTACCAAGACCATTGGATATGGGGAAACCTGAACCTAGTTTTACTCAAAGTCTGCTACCCTGACAAGGAGGGTCGCCCCAAAAGAACAGGAACTGATCTAGAAAATGAAGTATATGGATTAGGTAATTTTACACCTAATCTCATGATTCTAAATGTCGTATCCGAAGTTGAGCTAGTCTTACCCACCATGTCAGTATTCCCAGCAAAAGGTGAATTGTGTGTAAGAAAGGTTGGTTCTATACATATGGGCCATAGTAAATGCACTACTACAGTAGAATTCAGTGATCAAGGCAAATCTTCATTCAGAGCTTCTCGCCACTCCTACTTTATATGTGGTCAGACTGCATATATGCGTCTACCTCTAGATTGGGATGGTACCTGCTACATAGCATTCCTTTTGCCACCTGTTTTCCTAGCTCCTCCTGATTATTACAGAAATATTCATTTAGTACACAACAGAGAACGGAGAGATCTCCCCATTGTCGATTACACTGAGATGGCATGGGACAAGTATGTAGATTTTAATAAAGGCATCTTTCCCTATATAGGTACTGTTACTAATAGTAAGCTAATACGTAGATTAACTAGAACCCTTGAAGCAGTAGTGAATGAAACTATTTCCGCCTTAGGCAATTTAACAGAAGAACAGTCTGCTATGCGGATTGTTGTGCTTCAAAATCGTCTTGTCCTTGACGTCATCCTGGCTGATAGAGGCGGAGCTTGTAGGGTCATCGGATCAAGCTGCTGCGTATTCATACCAGAAAATTCGCCATCCGTATATAAAGCCATCACTCGCCTTCATAAGATAGTAAGCCAGATACACCAGAACCCAGGCACTTGGACTTGGTCCAGTTGGTTTTGGAATACGGTATCAGCCTGGGGATGGAGAGTTTTATCCTTCCTAGGTATTGGCCTTCTCATACTATTCAGTTGCTGTCTATGTCTGCAATGTGGACCAGCAATTTGTGGTCTATGTGCCACATCGTGCATTCCACATCAAGATTTTCATTCAAGATCCCGGAAGAAGAAAGAAGAACAAATGATGCTATATGAACAGATCAATGGATTGATGAAGATTGATATCTCTTGAAGGGCAAGAAGGGGACAAGGAGGGAATGTGGAAATATGGATTTTTCTGGTCAGTTATGTCCCCTATCTTGGACCCCAACGGTTCTATGTGCATGTCGCAAGTACATGTATGCTCCCTCCAGTTCCAGTAATGATGACGCAAACACATGTGCGTCCACCGTCAACATGTCCTCTGTCAGATCCGCCATAAATGGGCTGGATATTCCATTCCTAAATATGAAAGGCCACCGGCTTTATATGGTTCACTTATGCCATTTTACAGTCCAGGCAAGTAGGCCCTGATTCTGTCATCGAACTCCTTTTGCCTTCTGCCTCTGAAAGCTCCAGTTCAAGCCTGCATCTGTGACCATGAACTTTGTCTCATTCTCTGCGCGGCTCACGAAGCCTGACATCAGCCTATTCTCTGCCAAGAACTGTATTTCACCTTCGAATTATCTGCTTCCCCCTCAGCCGATGCATTCCTGCCTAGTAGCTTAAGTAAACATTCTTCCAGTTACCCAGCAAAAAGGCCCATCTTCTCTGTCCTCATGCAAGTAATTCATAGCCCTGTTACCATGGAATATTCCTACCCCCTCGCATTCAGTGTAGACACCTAGACGCTTGTACACGCACGCACAGTCAGTATAGAATAGATTCTGTCCGAGAGTCCTTCTTTTGTGGATAACATAGTTCTTTAAACATAGGATGTTAGATATGATTTGGGATTAGGTTGACTTGACCCCCCAGACTTCCTGTCTCCACACGTAGAGCTAAATGTCAAGTCCCCGTCACCCCCTAGTTACACGTCAATTACACGTCAGACTGCTGCGCGCGCATCAATGCCAAGTATTATCTTATAGATCCACCTATGTATTACATCATAGCCAATCATGTTCCTTTTTACTCATTATTACACCCATTTTCGGTTACGCAAACCAAACGTCAATGTCCTTATCAATTGTTACGCCTACTGTATTCACTTCATTATGATGTATGTATTATAAAAGTTACTGCTTGTCAATAAAGTATGTACTTCACTTCCTGAACTCCCGTGGTGATGGAACTTGAAGCATCCGATTATAATCGCTTATTGGAATAAAGCCCATTCTGAAACTCTAATATCACGGATTCTGCCTCTCATTTCATTGAGCTATTTTACTATGTTCCTGTATCAAATTCAGTCCCGGTAAAGGAGAAATATTTACCACAGTACCATCATCGAATCGTTTATACCAAAGCAAGAACAAAAGTATCCTAAAAATGAATAATACGGACAAAAAATGCTTTTCTATTTTCAGTAGAATCCGTTCTTCAGGTGCTTTCATCAGAGCTTGCATCCAAGCTGCTCACCGACTGATTATAAATGTGGCGGCCATCTTGAAATACTGAAATAATAACTGATTATATACCGTTTCAATCAGTTAGCAAGTGGAACTGTAGCACTGGAGAGTGAGAGCTGAAAGAAGCATCTGAAAAATGGATGTTATACAAAATAAGGCAACACATTTTTCAGCAGCATCACATGTTCAGATGTTTTTGTAAGCATTCAATATCTTGTGCTACCAGGCTGATTTCAGATGCCAAATAGTCCTGTGTGCATTCCAATGGAGACAGAAGGACACATCCAGTCTTAGAAAAAGAGTGAGACACAAAAAGTCCTGTCGGCTGATCCAAGATGGGACTGACAATGCATAAAGTCTATGCTTGAAGGATCCAAAGAAAAAGAAGCCAATTGCTGAAGGCTCATTAAGCTAAGTATACTATGGGGCCAATTCCAATGTGATTTGGAAGGGCTCCGAATCGGATTTAGGATTGCCGAATCTGATCCGGAGCCCTTTTATCCAACCGAATCAGACACACTTCCGAACTACCAAGTACAAGGCCTGGAAACCGGAAGGGCTGACCGATTCGGTTCCGAAAAGCATTAGGACAGGTCGTGTCTTTCAGAGCCAAATTGTACAGCTCTATGGACTCGGATTTCCGAGCGAGCAATTACAATTACCAATTTAGACAGCCACTCCGAATTGGTTCCTCCAGAACAAATTGGCTGCCGAAATCGGTATTTGGGGGCCCATAGCTGGCCCCCTTCACTCGGGGCCCTCTTGAATCAGGCCCATAGGGGCACACAAGAGACCCCCTTTCCAACCATGCACAGTGTGGCAGGCACCATGAGGTGCCCGCCACAGGGGGCACGATTTTCCCCAACCACCCCTTTCGTCAATGGGAGCCTGTGTTCTCGTTCCGAACACAGGCTCCCATTGAAGTCAATTGGAGCCCGACCGAATCATATCCGGAGGCATCCGGATGCATCGTACTCGCTCGGTCCGACTCACCCAATCTGAGAATTCCGAAACCGATCTGGTCGGAATGCTTTCCGAACGAGATCGGAATAGGCCCCTATGTGTTCACCGTGAATTACACATGTGACATACGTGAGAAACCTAAAATTGAAGGCGATTGTGCACTAATGTGACATTACAGAATTGGACAAAGACTGTGCATGAAAGGCATGCCTCGCATTGGCCGCAGCCATCTCCGGAACCAGGGCTGCTTCCCACTAGTCTCATGGGTTTCAAGGAAGCAGAAAATAGGTGGATGCACTCAAAGCAGCCATAATTAGTCTCCGTCAACCACATTTATTTTGGTGTTCTATTTGGTACAAGGAGCTGTTAGATTTAAATCAACTAATTATTTGAGATTGTCCATCCCTAGAAAAGGCACTTCACATACCCTGGCACTCCTATATAAAATCCTCCCTTGAGTTTCTAGGAAGGCCTAGTTTATTTTCTGATTCACAGTCTATCGGAACAAGCATTGGCATAGCCTGTTGCATGGCTAAACACTTATAAGGTCTCATTTCCCACTCAGAGTATTGGTGCGCTAGGGCTCCCCCATCTCCGAAAAACGTCCTGTTGTCCAACAGCTAGAGCCACATTGCAAAAGAGCAGGGTATACTTCTTCAAAGTTTGCTAACCCCAAATGTCTAGGGTAATGTGTTGAGGCATGAGCTGAGTCTGCACCTTGTCACCTCAGACAGGTGCCCTCATACTTTCTCCAACAATCTCCGTACCTGCAGGGACTCCCAAACAGTATGTAGCAAGGTGCCCCTCTGGCCACGACCCCTCAGGCATATAGCAAACTCATCATGCTCCATTTTATACAGCCACTCCTGCATGTGAAACCCTCTATGCAGTAATTTCAGCTGTATCAGGCGGTATACGGGTAGCAGCAGGCATCTCTGCATGCGTCATCTTCCAGCCTACCTAAATCCAGTTCCTACCTGCCTCTAAGAGCATCCAGTGGGGGAGGCTATGGGCAACAACATGGTGTAGATCAGTGAGATGGCATAAGAATGTAAGGGAGAGTGAAGAAGAATGAAATGGTTGACAATCTCACTCCTAGTTATGCGCTATTTTTTCGATTGGTCTCTGTATGGGTGCTGATGGGTATCGTCTCCTGATCACGAGACATTAGATAAGTAATGAACTAATAAAGCATTTTCCTTAATGGCAAAAAACTTCCCCAGTCTGCACTCCCTAGATAAAATTTAGAAAATTGAACCATTAACCCATGGTAATTTTGATTTCCAATTTGTTGGTCTTTACAAATTTCTCCAAAGCATAGGTAATGTTAAATTCACATTACGTCATTATCAAGTTCCTTCACTGGAAAAAACATGCGGTAACAAGTCCAATGCATTTCGGGCTGAGCCCTTCATCAGGGAGCTAATCCTAGAATGTAACAACAGTAATGAATCTAGCGCACTGAGTACCACCTCAAATTGTTAGTCCGTTGTGTCCGTAAACCAGTGATTTGTTAAAGGATGTGCACTTGAGAGCGATATTGTGAGATTATCACATGACAAATGTTTTTGAAAAAACTATATTCTGAAAGAAACGAGTGAAGAAAAATAGTACTAAGAGATTAGCACATACCAAATTATAGTAAAGCGATACTTGAAAGGAATTTAAAAGGTGAGGGAAACCAGAGAAATGAGAGGGAGAAAACCCAGTAAGGCAATTAGCTTACGTGTCTTCTTGTAAACTAAGTAGAATATATAAAAAACGTTTAGCTTCAAAATTGTGTGAAATGAGTAGATGACCATTTCTCACCACAGTGAATATTGCATCTCCTGTTTAAAACAATTAACGGTAGCAGTGAAGTTACGTACCTGGCGTGTGAATGTTAGTTTTTGTGCATCGCGTTTGGTAGACACTTTCAGCATTCACTGACTATGGCGGTGTTGAGATTGTGTCAGTAGAAATAGGAAAAGGGTCAGGAAGGTGTATACCGGAAGTATGCTTCATGCAATAAACATAGAGGCTGGGTTGTAGCGTAAAACAGAGAAACAGTGTATTGGAAATTAAAGAAAGAACAAGCATTGGCCGCGCGACGCGGGAAGCTTGTAGTAATGTAAAAAAAAAAAACATGCTAGTGATGCGCGCGCGCAGCAGCACGGAAAAGTGAAATGGATCGCGCTGGAAGGGAGGCAGATGGCGGCTGCGCGCGTGAACGCAAGCGCTAGGCCACCAAAAGCCTGTGGCAGCACTTTGGAAACCTTGATACTAAATGTCTTGCAGAGCAGCGCCTGCGCTGGCTCAGCGAGACCTAAAAAGGGATGGCGATGTCGCTTGGATTCAGGCAGTCGTTTTCCTGTCGGACGGCAGCCATTGCCTTAGCCATGCAGGCCATGCGTACCTACATCATGGTTAAATCAGTGAAAGGAAATTAATTATATATTTTCTTGGATCTATCTAAACACCATCAGCGTCTCTTAACTTATTTTAGACTGAGTATTTTTCACCAGCTCTTGCTTCAAAAAGGCCAAATGTATAATCCAGCTAACCTGCCCCTATGTACCTGTGATACTGTTTGTGTGTGTGATACTATGCACCTGCTGCTTCTCTGCTCCAGGTTCTCTTCCCTGCGCTCCAAGTATATTAGGCCACTTTTATTGCCAATTAATTTTACGCAGATTAGACCTACCTTTTTATATTTACAACTTTTATCTGCACCTAAACTGTGTTTTTTTATATCTGGGTTTCTGGCTGGTGTTTTTAGTGCAAATTTTTAGTCGATGGGGGAATGCTGTACCATGGCACTATTTAACCTCATGAAAGGCTGTTACGGTAGTATTGTTCTTTGATGGCTCTTATGCACTAATTACATCATGTAAACATTTTAAGATTAACTCAAGGTTTTTTGTTTGTGTGTTTTTATGTATACTTATATGATGTTCTTGTAAAATCCAATACAGTTACTTACTTACTCTGTCAACCGCAGTGCATCTGATAATTAAAAAAAATAGGAATAGCACACTCAGCGAGACAGCAGCCATGAGAGGTAAAAGACCAGGTCGTTTTGGTGCTTACAGGGGGTTGCAAGCGTCACCAGAAATGTTTTACGTTTCTGGCGGTGGGGAATAATAGGGGGTGCAGCAAGAAGAGGGCAGCAGAGGAGTTTTCGAAGACACCTGTTGTTATTTTAATTTTGATGACAGAGCGGCAGGAGCCTTAGTTAAGATGGCAGAAAAACAAGTTAGGCTTCATACAATTGTTTTGCCTTGCCCACCACCAGGGGGTCGCTGCCTGCTAGGTATCAGGTGCAGCTGCTTTATGCCCCTAAATATTCCCTTCTCCCAAGGTGCTGCTGGCCCATGAAGGTCGTTTAAGCAGAAAGGAAAACAACAGACGGGATGATACAAAATAAAGTTATACTTGGTTTGTCTTTCCGACATCTGGCCTTGCGGTCCGCCTGCCGTATTACGATGCAACGGGCGGAGGCATCGGGTAAAGGTACTGTCCGCTGCTGTTCTGACGGGCTCCTTGAGTCCGTCGGAGCACTGGAAAGACACCATAATCCCCTACTGATGGCGGATTTTTATTTTTTTAAACAAACTTCATTAGGTTTAATAAAGCAAGGCATTACTATCTCCCACATCTCAAACCTAGTCCCCCTCCCCTCATCGCAACACACAATCGAACTAACAGAGGATCACGGCTCAGCCTTAAGGCACGTTTCCGCAATGTTCTTGAAAAATAAGAGTCCTGTAACAAAGGGAGCAATGTTCAATACTTGATGGGGTCCAAATTAACAAACGTAACTATCCCTACTAAAACTATCCATACCCTAAATTCCCCTCCCCCCTCCCTCCAGGCATGCCAGATCCCCCATTACTCTGCACTCTTCAATAACCACTAGTAATGCATGACCGGTGATCTCCAAAAGGTAAACAATAGAGCTTTATGCAGGCTGCCGCTTTGGGTCCATCCGCCGTCCGGATTATGATGTCATTTTCCGACAGCCTTTCCATATCGGCCTTTCTGACATGGAAAGGCTGTCGGAAAATGAATTTGGGGGTCCATATCAGGGCCCCCTGGCCCTCTGCTATGGGGCCTGGGGGCATCTATGGTGCCCCCTTAAACATTCCTGCACCTCACGGTGCCTGCCACATGGTGCAGGGATGTTTCCAAACACCCATTTTACTATGGCAGCTTGTGCTGCGGGCCTTTTTCACCCGCCGCTCAAGCTGCCATAGTGAAATGGGTATTTCCAATCGCCCTAGGGGCAGTCGCATCCTAATACTGAGGTCGGAACCGCTGACCTAAGGTCGGGCAGTTCCAAACCGATAAACTTGAACCCCTCCGTAGAGAGTAAAATGCTCACTGAGGCAGACGCCGTTGCCGTGAACAAAGCAGTACAATCGTAATGAAAAGTTTTTGGCGGAAGTCATTTATGTTCTTTTAGGGAAGGCTGATAACCAACAACACGTACCTAAACTGTTACCTGGGTGCCATTAACCCCTTGAGTGCCCCACCCTTTCCACACCCTGTGCCGGGCGTTTCATTAGCGGGCGGGGCTCATGACGAGATAGTCTCGTCATGGGCACAGCGCAACCGCGGCCCATGACGAGACCATCTCGTCATGGGCACTCAAGGGGTTAATGCATGCTCCAAATTTTATCACAAATCAATTCACTGGCTAAAATATTCTGAAAACCTGAAAAAGATATCGATATCGGTCGCAGTTACAAGAGCTTTTGAGTGGAAATGGAGCGGTTGTGATTAAAAGATTGCCGAGTAATTAAACCCTGGTATCAGAATTGTATTCATCCGAATTATCCAGCACAGAGGGTAACAATATGGCGGTGCTCCGAGAGCGCCACGTCCTGTGCTCCAGCTGTGCAGTTTTACATGTAATCTGTAACTGACACTCTAGCGTGATTTAAAGGGGCAGAAAATAAATTGGCCTGAACGTTATTTAATGCAATAAAGGCTGAGCATCATATTGCATAGCGATGGCTGGGTGGGGAGAGAGATGCAAAAGTAGGAAGGACTGGAGGAGGGAAGAAGCTGGAATTCAAAGTGGAGAGAAAAAGACAAGGTGCCAACATCCAAAATGATAAGGCTGTAGCCCCTGCTGCAGAGGGATGGCTAACACAACACAAATAAACTAGGCAATCTAAGTCAGCTTGCAGAACATTACAAACACAAATTTAACAAGAAAAGATGATTATGTAATGCTATCTCTCCCCATACTTGTACATCCATGTATCTATTGTACCAACACAGACCCGCCACGTTCTGAAAGATAGGAGTAGCAACTGCAGGAGAAAAGATGCAAGGCATGTCTAAGTAACAGCTGTTTGTGGTGACTCAGTGTGTTGCAGACTATGGTAGACAAGGATTGTGAGTTGGTTAATGTGTGTAGGATGGAGTGCGTAGTATTCTGTATTTTGGTTCTTGTTTCATAAAGCATGGATGCCTGCCACATTCAGTTTCAGTTGATTGCATGTTATTTGCTGCTTCCTGTCTTGCTGGACATGTCTGTGGTTATCCATACATGCCACAAGGATAGTTTTCTATTTCCTTTCGTTCTGCCCTCTT
Source organism: Triturus cristatus (assembly GCF_964204655.1). Taxonomy (NCBI): domain Eukaryota; kingdom Metazoa; phylum Chordata; class Amphibia; order Caudata; family Salamandridae; genus Triturus; species Triturus cristatus. The sequence continues at coordinate 682,960,792 of NC_140581.1, forward strand.
CCTCTATAAGTGGTTAGATGTCACATGTCACTGTGGGTTTTCATGTGGTTGATTGTATAAGTTGTGAGCCGTAATTCATGGTCATTTGTTTCTAGTTGTTCTGTTTAGTATTTGTTACAGTGCGTGTGGGCGCGCTTGTGTGCATCTTATTAATGTGTACATGACATCCATTATTTGAGGTGTGTGCATAGACTCTTGCATTATTGTGCTTCTGTGTACAGTGGCTCTGAGTGGTGGAAGTTTTTTTTGGTGCTGAAATAAGTGTGGGATTGTGCACATGGTGATGAGTGTTGTGCAGACATGTGTTTCATGATTATGTAGAGCTGGTTACCTCGTGATCTTGATTCTTGTTGTTATGCCTGTGCTTAGTAGAATAGGAATGGATGTGATCACTTATTTATGCTGTCCCTTTTCAGTGGTTTGCTGTCTTAGTGAACGAAGGAGGGAGATGTGTTAGATACGGTGTGATATTGCACCCTCCTCTGAGGGTCATGTTTAAGACTCCATGGATGATGACTAGCGTGTTGTCAGCATGTTCTCAGAGGCTGGCAGCATTTCTTAAGTGGAGCAGTATCTTCACACCATTGGTCACGGAGGGACATATTTTGTATATACACCTAGATAGAAGTAACCTAAACTGGAAATAACTGGAACAAACCCAACCAACATGGAAGCTGCTGCCACTGGTCTTCCATTACGGATCACAATGCTGGATTGTTACACAAATCATTAATGGGCACATTTAATCTTAAATCAGATCTTTCAGACATTGGTGTTTTTTTTCCCCAAACCATCAATAAGACGGTTGTGAACAGGATCTTGTATGCAAAGGATTTGACATTTCAATGCAAAGGGAGCAGCTGTAGTTACTAACAGCCTGTGGAAAGTGCCCATGTCACGCAAGAAAGAAAACATTGGTGGTATAGCCTAAAATATGTTTTATCCCTATTAATTTTTCACCAACTATGCACCCACCTTGAATACACAATGACATTACTTATCAATTAAGAGCCCAATACAAATACCACCCCTGAAGCACTAGGCTGCCACATAGCTACACATACCTGCTGATGCCGAAGGATGCATGTGCTTACATATGAAACAGGGTTAGTGTTAGAAGTGGGGTCTCTAGTTGGCAGTGGTTTGCACCTGTCCACGTAGGGACCCTCTACTCGGTGGTAAGGGAGTCAAACAGCTAATACAACACCTGCTCAACCCCTTTGTAGCTTGGCACAAGCCGTCAGGCTTATTTCAAAGGCAATGTGTAAAGTATTTGCACACACACACCCAGTAACACAGTGAAAACACTACAAAAGGAGTCCACATCAGTTTAGAAAAATACCCAATATTTATCTGAATCAAATAAGACCAAAATGACAAACATCCAACATATTTAGGTCGAAATATCACTTTTAAAAGATTAAGCAAGTTTAGTCCATAGAAATCAATGGATACATTTGTTTCAGACAAAGTACCTTGAATGTGCCAAAAATCAAAGATGAAACCAGGGGAGGTGAGGCACCGGAAAAGTACACAATGGATTTCTTCCTGATAATATAAGGGTTTACAGAGATCTGATACCGGGGAGGTGATGAGTTGGTTCCTTACTGGCAGGGGAGGTTATGCGTCAGTTTCCGGACACTCGACCTCTGTTCCTTACTGCGATGCGGTGTTAATGAAGAATCAGCACCTAGGGACGGTGTGTCGAAAATTTAGACGCACCACGTCAGTTAAAAAGTGGCAAAGCAGGCGCTGCATCAGAGTTGGAGCAGACGTCACGGATGTAAGTGACACGGTGCTCAAAACTCATGCTGCGATGGAAAGCTGGGGGCTGCCGTGAAGGCCGTGGTCAATGCGTCAAGCGGGAACCACGTTTCGGGGCAGACAGCCGCGATGTGTCGATCTTCAGAGCAGGGCATCGGTTTAAACAGACGCTGGGAGTCGATGCATGAATTTTCTCCTTAAGATCATCAGATTTCACTTCCATAGGCCCAGTAACTGGATTTGGCACCTCTTGGCAAGTCAGGACTCACAGCAGAAGAGCCCAGGCACTGAAAGGTGAATTATGTGATGGCCCTGAGATTTCTTAATAAGAGGCAAGTTCAGCCCAAGCCCTTGGAGAGCCTTGACAGCAGGACACATAGAGGTAAGTCCAGTTCTTTCACTCCAAGGACAAATGCAGCAAGCAGCAAGCCAACACAGAAAAGCAAACAGGAAAGTGGCAGTCCCTCCTGACAGCGTATCCAGCTCTTCTTCCTGGCAGAATGTCCTCAGTCCAGAAGTGTTCCGAGTATATGGTGTTAACAGTCCAGTACATTTCAGCATTTGAAGTAGGCAAGCTTCAAAGTAAAGTCTTTGTTGCCTTGCCTTTTCCTGTCCAGGCACCAGACACACTATTGGGTGGGGGTTGGGGTGGGGGGATGGGATGGAAACTGCTTTGTGTGAGGACAGGCAGAGCCCTATTCAGTTGTCCGTGTCAACTCTTCTCCACTCGAGCTCAGGAAGGTCCATCAGCCTGGTGATGGGACATCAGGATATGCAGGGCACACCTCAGCTCCCTTTGTGCGACTGTCTAGAGTCAATGCTCAAACAGCCCAACTGTCATCCTACCTCAGACGTGTATTCAGCAGACAGGCAGAGGCACACAATGGTTAAGCAAGAAAATGCCCACCTTCTAAAAGTATTGAGTATTAAGGGGGTAACCCATACATACTACCCAACCTGGGCCAATAATACAGTACAAAAAGATGTGGTCAAGGTAGCAAAGAACTTCTTAAAGAGACAGTATATGATAGCAAACACCAACTGTTCGGTGTGGCAGAAGTCCAATTTATTTACTTTTTGAGAAAGCATCTAATGCAATTGTATTCAAAGCATTAGCAGATAATGGCAACACCGTTGCTCATTATGGTTACAGTGCAATAAATTCAAAGCATTCGCAAATAATGGCAACGCCGTTGCTCATTATAATTGCAGTGTAATATATTATAGTGCTCTTGGTGCAAATGGGGAAGAGGGAAGGGAATGGGTGTTAAGTGGTAACGTGTGGGTGGACGACAGGGAAAAGGTATTTGTGACATATATACATCAATGTTGCATGATAAGAACTTTTCCGGCCTGTAGTAGGTCAAGCGTTCCTGAAAGTACACAGCTCTAATGGACAAGCACTTTTTGAACAATGTCGCCAGAGTTTGTGTTGTATGATGTCTGTGTGTTGTTGACGTTTCGACCCCTAAGTGCAGGATTGAATTGTGTCCTTACGGGGGGTCTTCATCAGGACTGGACTTGGAAGAGCACTTAAATGCAGTGACAGGAAACCTCCGCCGTGTAAGTGGATGTTGTGGGCCTGGTGAAGCTCTCAACAATGCATGGAAGCATCCAGCGGTATCTCACCAGCTTACAATACAGTGGGAACCAATCCCGTGGAATCTTTCTTTCGGAACAAATGCTCTGAATGAAGCAGCAGTAAAAAAACGAAATTAGCAGTATTTCACCACCATGACATGTGAAACACACCAGTACATGTCCTACCTTTTAAATGCACTGCACCCTGCCCATGGAGCTATCTTGGGCCTACCTTAGGGGGGCCTTACATGTAATATAAGGGAAAGCTTGGTCATAGCAAGTGGGTGCACTTGTATAGGGATGAGTTTAAACACGGGGCACATCGTATTTAGGGTGTAATTGGAGGTTGAACAAATGAAATGGTGTATTTATTTTTATATTTATGATGATTTCTGGTAATTGTTTACAATTCAGACCCCTGATGGAGGGCTTTTAATCCCGAAATTCATTGGGTAAACATATGTATGGTTTCCAAGGATTTTGTGAGAATTCGGACGTGCTATAAAAAAAGGCTGGATTGGCATTTCTTCAGCATTCTAAGTGTGGAATTACGCAGTCTTTGTAAAAGCATCAAAGTATTTTTGGAATAAACATGGAGTACAATGGATGAAATGGTTAAATATGTGGTTTCTTCGGTTGGATTCTTGAAATGTAACCTTTGCACGGCTGTTACGGCTCTAGTCTGGGAGGTGGCAACCCACCAGCTTGTTATTTTTTTTTTAAACAGACTATTATTGAACTTCACAGAGTAACACAATCGAACCTTCTGACCGCTACCGGGCTACCCAGATGAACCAGGATGTAGGAAAGCGACCAGCCCGCCATTCGGAGCACAACAGCATATCTCTCTTCACATAAGGCGTCTGTTCAATAATGCAGTCCGTCCACAAGAGTGGTCCATTATCATAACGCAGTACAAAAAAAGGCCCCCCACCCCTCTCCCCGGCAAATCTCCCCCAACAATGCCCCCCACCCCAGCCACCCCCCCAAGCATGTCGCCAGTATCTAATGTAGTCAAGTGAACCCTGAAGCCTCCCGCGCCGCCTGACAGATTCCCCTCCCACAGGGCACAGCGAGTATAACAAGAGGCCAGGGGGAAGCTGCTTATCCCGGGTCCAGAGTCCTCCCCTCGCCCTGCATTCCCATGATCATGGAGAGAGTCTCAAGGGTCTCCTGCCCTATCCCCCTCCCCAGGCTCCCCCTCGCCGCCCTCATCCGGCTGTTTGAATAGTTCCAGGAGTGCCATCCATGCCCAGGCCATTTCTTGTGATTTCTCACTTCAATTCCTCCGCGCCATGCCCAGTCTATAGTTCCCCTCGCTTCCCTCCCACTTCACCATCTCCCTATTCCAGCGCAAGAGATTAGGCCCTTGCCTCGCCTTCCAATGGGAATTAAGCTCCCGTTTGGCCAGGACCAGCCCCAGGTCAATGAACCGGCTGGTTACCTTAGTCTTAGCAGTGTGCGGGAACCAATGCAGCAAGCAGACCCCTGGTATCGTCTCCAGTTCCCTCTCAGTCACAGCCCGCAGTGCAGTCGTCACCTCCCGCCAAAAGTCTCCCACCCGTGGGCAGTCCCAGAACATGTGGAGGAAATTCGCCCCGGCATGGTCACAACGGGGGAAAGCATCCGACCCCCCAAAATATTCAGCTATTTTACTAGGCGTGAGGTATGCCCTATGAAAGACATAGAACTGGATAAGTTGGAACCGCGCATTTCGGGAACATTTCCATGGACGCTCCATGATTTAGTCCCAGGCTTTTTCCGCAATGGGTTCCCCCAGATCCGCCTCCCACTTGAGTCGCAGTGCAGTCAGGGGTTGACGCATATCACAGGCAATCCGCCGATAAAGGCAGGTCACTGCCTTAAAAGTCCCCGCCGCCATCACTACGTACTGACAAGCAAGGGATGTGGTCGGCTCCACCAGTCCCCGTCGCCAGTGTTTCCTGATAGCCGCAGTCAGAGCTGCATGCAAGAGGAAGTCCCCCCGTGGGAGATCGTGCCGCTCCCTAAGGTCATCAAAAGGGAGAAGATTACCATCCTCATAGAGGTCACCCAGCGCCATAACTCCCGCCTCTTCCCAGGCCGACAACCGGCTCAAGTCTCCTCCATGAGGCAAAGCCCCACACATCCGCAACCCACCAGCTTGTTATGATAAAAGTGGGTGCACTTGCCTGGTCGACACAGCAGTTTAACATGGCACACACAGACACTGCAGTGGCAGGCTTGAGACATGTTTTCAGGGCTACTCGTGGGTGGCACAATCAGTGCTGCAGGTCCACTAGCTGCAGTTGATTTACACGACCTGGGCACACATGGTGCATGGTACTAGGGACTTACTTGTAAATCAAATATGACAATCGTGGATAAACCAATCACCAATACAATTTAGACAGGGAGCACTTGCATTTTAGCACTGGTCAGCAGTGGTAAGGTGCCCAGAGTACATAAACCAGCAAAAACTAAATATAGTACACAATCAAAACAGGAGGTGAGAGGCAATAAGACTGGGGAAACAATGCCAAAAGATGTCTGGTCTAACCGTTAGATACAAAATCATCCCAAATGGAGCTGCCCACCCAGCCGCTTCCATAAGGCTGCTTGCTGAGTAGAAATAAACAAGGTCTAGCTGAGCTCAGCAGCTCCATGCTCCACGCACAGAAGAGCAGATGAGTGATTGAATGGAAGAGGACTAACAGAGACAGATGATTACACACAGACATCTCCATTCTCAATCTACCCGCGCCCTGACAACCGCTCATCACTAGGAAGGTTTCATAGTAGCATCTTGCTTATGACATTCTGAAGTATGCAATTTGTTTTCTGATTAAACTCGCTCAAGCCCTGCCATTGAGCAAGTGTCTGTGGAGACCGAGCACAGGCCCCTTATTCCCTTCAAATTTATCATTGTGTGGCTATCATATACTGGACATTTTTATAGTGCTTTATGCCACCATAAAGCCGCGTCAAGGTGCTCAGAGAAGGTCGGGAGGCAAGAGAGATGGAAATGAGGAACAAGGAGAGACAGCAGGAGAAGGGACACAAGAATGGAAATGAAGAAGCCTTTTAGATTCAGGCCCTCGTTATGAGACAGATGTGTGGTAATTCCAAAGGGGGCTGTAATATCCTTTAACAGCCCTTATGAATTGCAGGATCAGATGGACGGGAACACTGCATATCAGTTTTGTTTCAACCGAAGATTAAATCTGCAGCTGACATTTTTGGGGAACGAGAAATCATGAGGGAATCAGATGCTTAATTACGGATCTTCCAATTTCTCGTTTCTCAGGGCAATCTCAAGGTTGCATCTGTAAACTCTTGTAATTCCTCAGCCTCAGGGTTATTGGTATCTGGTATCAGAAAATCCGGGGATGAATTATGTCCTCCGGCCACCTGTATAACTCCTGATTCTTTATGGTCTCCCCTGTGTGATTCATATCAGTGTATTCCCTCCCAAGTAGGGCTATAAAGTGTGTGCCGCCTTGTTTTTGTATATAGTACATGGCTGTCATGTTGTCTGTGCGGACTAGGACGCCATTGCCTGATGTGTGTTTGAAATGCCTTTAGTGCTAAGAATATTGCTAGTAGCTCCAGATAGTTGATGTGGAAGGGAACGATTGCGCGCCGATGAGAAGAACTGTAACTGGAAACGGTTCGGAACCGGAGCGCGAAGAACACATCCGAGCCCGATGGCGGAAAAAAACAATCTGAGGATGGAGCCGAAGCCCATGCGCAATACGATCCAAAGGAGGATACACATACCTTGTGACTTCCAAGAGAAAAACAACTGCAACATCCGGGCCCAACACCAGATGGCGATCTATGCACAGTGTGTAATCTGCAGCTCATATGCCTCGAACACCAAGTTATGTTCGGATCTCCTGAGGACCCTGCACCACAGTACATTCTGGCAACTCTGGCCCCAGTACTTCTCCCTTCTCTAACAGAGCTATTCAACCTTTCCCTGAGTTGGGAAATACTCCCGATCAAAAGGAAATCAATGAGGGTCAAACCTATTCTTAAAAAGCCCAGAGCAGATCCCAAAAATGTTGCTAAATTTAGACCCATCTCACTGCTCTCCTTCCTGGGAAACGTAACGGAAACTCTGGTGAATCTCCAACTAATAGCTTTTCTGGAAAGCCATTCTTTGCTCAATCACTCCCAGTCAGATTTTTTTACTTCTTTTAGCACGGAAACAGCACTGGTGGAGTTCTTAGATAACATATAACTTTCTTTGGATGATGGGCACTCAGCAATGCTAGTACTATTAGATCTCTCTGCAGCATTTGATACAATTTCCCACTCAGTCTAAATTAAAAGACTGGGGGAGTTTGGAGTCGGTGGGAAAGCTCAGGGGTGGCTGAAGAATTTTCAGAGTGAGCGCACCCACACGGTGCAGTTAGAGTCCTTCTGCTCCAGAACCATAGCCTTAGCCAGGGGAATACCACAGGGATCCTCACTGTGCCCCACTGGTGGCCTCAGGATGTGGGTCCAGCTCCCACCCCGAAAGCAGTAGTGAGATACCTGGAAGTCATGGTTGATGAGAACCTCTCCATGAGGGAACATGCGAATGCCATTGCAGGCTCCTGCTTTAGAATCCTGCACCTTTTCTGGAAAGTATTTCAGTTGCTACCGCTTCAATCATGAAAATCCCTACCCCAGGCCCTCATATTCAGCTGCCTGGACTATGGCAAGCATCTAATGGTTGCCAAGAATAAAGGACTGTTTTCCAAACTCCAAGTGGTGCAAAATACTGTGGCACGGCAAATCTGTCACCACCGACCTCGCTCGCCCTTTGAAACCATTCTCAGAACCCTTGATTGATTGCCTATAAAAAAGCGCGCCATGTTTAAACTTCTTTGTTTGGTCCATAAATCCTTGAATGGAAGTGGACCTCTTTATCTGCAGGGCAAACTGCAGTGGTATGCCCCTACGCGGAGTCTTAGATCCAGCGGTAAACACCTGTTATATCCCCGACGCATTCGAACTGCCAGGTATGTGGCCATTCATTCTCATACTTATTCCCCCAGCACTGGAATCAGCTTTCGCTACACCTTCATGCTAGCACTGATTTTAAGCAGTTTAAAAAATCTCTCTAAACCTGCCTTTTTGTAATCCTTCTCTGGTTTCAGACATTTATTTGATTATCCCTGCTCCAGGACCAGTAACAGCACCGAGAGACCCTACACAAGGTAATACATTGCGCTTAATAAACAAATGTAATAACAATAAAGTATGTGCTACATTAAAATAAATAAAATAATCAGTTGGTGGGAATATAGTGGCCAGTGACACCACTTCTTAGCGAGGCAGCAATTAAGGGGCCGCTGTAATTAATACTGGTCACAATTTATGACCAGTATTTTTGCGATCAGTAAAGAATAGAACAAATTGACCTATGTACTAATAAGCCACTTCATAAAATTCTGATTCAAAGTAGGTTATAATCTGACCTACCTCATGAATATTAATGAGGTTGGTCGCAAATTGCGACTCACCTGTTGGTGGTCATCACGGTAATGGTGGCTTGATAGCGACAGAGGACCTCAATGTCTGTGATCACCGTTTAATAAAGTAACTTTTTTTTTAATGCAGCCCTTTTACCTTAAAGAAACAGTTCTATGTTTTAAAAGAGTTTGAGAGGTGGCAGTTGTCCCTTACGCCACTGCCTACTCCGCCACAAACTTTTAATTAGGGTGTTCAGATGTTGGATTGCAGAGCATAGATTTACCCAGAGTTGGGCTTGAATCTTCTCAAGTGATTGGAAGGTTTTTGTGTTCAAGCCCCCTTCCTGTCAACATTCAGTAAGTAGAATTTGGTGTAAGCCTCCTCCACCCGGAACAAAACCCCTCCTGAGCAACATCTAGCAGGCTGACCTTATAGGCAAGATGGGAAAGCCTCGACACAAGACAGTGCTCTCAAGGCAGAAGGTTCTAATTTCTGGTCAGGAGTTTTGTTTTTGATGCCTTGCTGTTTGTTTTGCTTGCTGTAATGCTTTAAGGTTTCAGAGAGAGCTTCTGGCATTATGTTTATGCGTTAGAATATTTCACCATCTTCCATTTGGACTACATTTTTCTCACTTTTCAAAGAGCAGAACTTCACCTATTAAATTGTAAGAATATATGTTACTGTACAGCGGTATGCGCAGAAACTCAGCCAGGTCATACTGACAAGTTACAGAGGTTGCTGTTTTCAATTTGCTTTTGTTGAGTCATGTAATTACAGCAAAAGGTCAAGAACTGCCCTTGCTTCACAAAATCACCTGGAGTGTCCAGAGGAGCCATAAGCAATTACCCAACAGAATGACGTTTTGGCAATGTACTTCAGGAAGAAAATCAAAGCAAATGTAGATTGATCTTGTAGTCGAGGAACAGGAAAATAGTATGTAGACCAGAAAGGACAGGCTCAGTGCACTCATCTTCAGATCTAATTTTTCCATACATCACTTGTGGGAATCAATTTCTATTTCTGAACCCAAGCATTGGAGATTCTGTCCAAGAGAATCTCATTTATGTTTCATGCTGGTAAAAGGAAGGCAGCTTCCATGCTAGTGCATGCGATGTGCTCTTAAAATTTCCTCTCACCATTTATTGTTCTGCCGCCATTTAGGAGCATCAATTTGCCAAATACCAGCGATAGCAGAAATGGCATCACACCCAGTTGGCCCCCATGGCATCATAGGGGTGAACCCTTACTTTATCCTAAACCCTCATCAATCTCTGATTTGCTGCAAGAGCAGCAGGGAGGGGTAAGAATTAGAAACTAAAGAAAACAACCCCCACATGTGACTTCCTGACATTCAAGTCTAGAATGTACAGTCATTTGAGAAGACAGTCCCTCTGTCACAAAAACTAGTGAAGGAGGATGTGGCAGGTTGTCTCTCTACAGTCAATCATAAAGTTGTGGATTTGAGGTGAGAGTCTGGATTATGGTTCTCCAACCTTTTCTATAGTCCTGAACTACTAATGCCTTTGATCATTATTGCAGTAGTGACCACATATAATACGACCACAACAGTGACCACACCTTGCAGGATTATAGTAGCGAGCACCCAGGTGCCTATCACAAGTTAAACTATGCTTACCTATGTATTCTTTCTTTCACAATGGTGTGGTTGTCAATATTCTGAATACCTGGATATTTTATGATAGATCATCGACCAACCCAAAACATCAGACAGATTTACCAACCCAAAACATCAGACAGAATTACCAACAGCAAAGTTGGGGAAAATGTTATTAATATAAAAGCCTCCAGATGACTGATGCATCAAAAGCCACAGCAACAATTGCCCATTGGCACCAAAGAAATACCAACCGCTATAAATCTCCAAAACACACATGAATTATCATTCCAAGAGCAGCTTTAAAATTAAATATGTTTTGGATTTTTATTCAAACATCAGCATACCACTCTTTCAAATGACACAAATATACCCTCTTTGTTTAAAGTAAAAACACTCCAAGAACATCTTAGGTTTTTAACACACTATATGACTGATAGAGTGGGGCTTGCAAAATCACAAATCTCCATGTGACTTTGTAAATAGAGAGAGGAGAGAGGCCATTATATTTCAAGTCCCGTGGGTTGTCACAGAGTGCAGTCTGGAGATGTATACTGCTGCCTTCTTCAATGTGGCTAGACGCTCTGAATTACATACGGTGCTGGGCTGCACCTCGGGAGCTACTTCCAGAGTACTGGTGAGCTACTAGTAGCTCCCGAGCTACCCGTTCGAGACCCCTGAAGGACTTTAGCTTTCCAGATTTAACTAAGCAAAAGTGACTCAACAGTCTATAGGTGATTATTGTCCTCCTAAATGGCACACATGTAACAGCAACACAAAAGATTTGGGAGTGGGCAGACGTCACCCAGAGGGGACAATAGCTTGTAAATGTAGTTTGTCAACATGACTACTTTCGACTTTGGAAGCTCAACATAACTAGACAAACAAACAAAACACCTTCAAAATGGAAAGCCATGGTTTTCCCCTGGATTTTAAATGAAACCCCTCGTGCTTTCAGGCAGAGATGTCTATCAAGCAATAAGACCCTGACTGGATAGCTTTGTCCAAGGTGAGTAGGATGGTGAGAGGCATTGTGATGCTTTGGACCTGGATGTAAAGCAGATCTGCTCGCCCGTGTCTTAAATTAGGAGTTGGATTTTTCTTAGGAAAAGAAGTGCTACTTTTGAGTGAATGTCCGAACAATGCGTTACAAAGACAAAGTTCATTTGGTGCCATGGGTAAGTGTTTAGGTATACGTAGGAAATGCTGAAGAGCTCATGACTAGGCTACAGACCGGGTTTTAGTTTTTTTGCTAGGAACACTGCTAGAAAAATAATTTGAGCAAAAAACAGACCTTACCAGGTAGGGCTCAGGGATCCTTATTAAGAACTTCATTGGAGTACCCTTAGAGGAGAGACTGTAACTCAATGTGTAACTTGCTTGAAAAGAAACTTAACACCAATTGACTAGACCACCAGCAAACAAAGGTGCTGGGAATCGACTGCCTTGGAAGTGACCACTTATTTATCATCCTCTGACGCTTGCCCTGGTCCCCAGGGAGGGAGGATTCTTTACAGCTGTGGTGTGAACACTCAAGACACTGAAAGTATCAGAGTCAACCTCTTTGACCTTAGAAGACAGGTCACCAGAAGCTGTGACCCAGCCTGAATAACACAAGGGTGAGGGGATATGACTGGCCTTACCCATGGGTGGGACGGGCAACTGTTCAATGTACAAGAGGACATGGTGCCAAGTGAAAGGGCAGGCACTGAGCGAGTGCACCCAAGATGCCATCTTTCCAGAGAGTTTGTGGTGCACGACATTTACAGCTGGTTTGTGTGCAGGGGCGGAGCAGGCATAGGAGAGAAATACTAAATCGGAGAATGAGAAGGAAGGTGACCTGGGAGAAGGATGACCGTATGTAGGAAAAGGAGACGGCCGGAGACGTGAGTGAGTAAGCTTCTATGAATGTACAGATTCCAAAGGCATTACACTTTCACTAACGTAAAATCCATGCCTCAAAACAAACACTTTAGCATGAAAACTACTGCAGTGAGGCCAGTGCACTACTCAGAGGAGCCTAACACTAACATTGTATAAAGTAAGTTTTAACGGTATCATCCAATCAAAACACTTTCATAGAAATAGAACTATTACATTAACTCATTAAGAAGAAGTTAAACTCCTCTCCTGCACCGATTCTGGCATTTGCACTGCGATATATACTGGTTAATATTGGATGAAGAGATGGCAACCGATCTCTGAACATCAAGTTCAAAAGCTTTGAAATAAAGCATTAAGATATGTTGCCTTTTATAAACCACTTAGGCCTCCATCACTGAAGCACGGTGCTGCTGCAGATAGTATAAGTGAAATCACACAGTATTCCCGCAAATGTATTGAGCTGCAATTGGGAATAACATGCTGGAACTGATGTGCCGATACTGGTTCTTTCATGTTATTCCACATTTCAATGGCACTTTTCTCACCCAGATATTTAGCAGGTGAATGTCCGCATGGGACGTTTTGAACAAGGATATTCCTGCGGTGATCCTCCACCATTCACAATCCTCGCACATTAGGTAACACAAGTCAATGGCCGCAACGGAATTCAGAATACCGGGCTCCTCATAATACCGGCCTTAGAATGGAGTGATTGCCAACTGGAGTGTGCAAAGCAAACACAATGGAACACGAGAATCCATGCACAGTGGTGGTCAGTCCAGAACTCTCCTGCAGGGCCTGCGCTCTGCCTTTTTGAAGAGAGGCCTGCATTTTCTCAGAAAATGACCTGCAACTTTAGAATATTGCTTAGCATTCTTCTCCAATCTTGGGCCCTTTGGCCAACTCACAAATACGCCATGCCACAGGGCTTATCTAAGACACCACGTCCCCCAGCGAGCTCAGCAGAAGGCTGCAATTGGTTCATATGGTGGGGTCAAACCAATGAACTGTAAGTCTCAGCTAGCTAATGAAAACAGAGAGAGCACTGCAGTATATCCAAATCGGGTTACTCTGGTGCAAAGGAATCAAGTTGGTGAAACTTTGATAAACCCGGCCCTAAATGTTCCTTCCGATTATGACGAGGGAAGTAAGCCCAGAAAGGCTACAATCTCAGGTGTTTGTGCTTCTGTGCTCTTTAGGGGTTTGTGCCTCACTGCGAGGCAACCCCGTAGCAAGCAGAAGAACATCTCAATGCAAAGGCTAAATGTGGCTGCACCGGGACCGCCACATTACGCTTTCTCCGACGAGCGATCACAGGGATTGTGAACACAAAGTAGGATTTGTTCCTTGCCTTTCCCCCACTTCCACTGCAAACCGAACTAAAACATCCCTGGCTGCTGTGGGGAAATCAGCCGACACTATGGGAGCCTGGCAAAGCGCATTATCATTATTACAGCCTGTGCATTCAACCCAGAGTGATCCCTTCTGCACTTGAAAGCATCACCGAGGAAGCCATATCTGTCTAAATATCTAAAGCAATAAGAAAGACAAAATCTCCCAGGAAGCCATTCTTCATTCCAGCTTTGGCTCCTGCCCCACCGCCACGCGGTCTTTTAAAACGACAGGGGCTCTGCTAGCACGGAAGGTCTCTGGAAGAACAGCTGGCAGACTCATCTCTACCCGGCACTCCCACCAGTAAAAGCGCGGCTCTTCTGGGATTACTTAAATTCTGATATGTAATGCCAGCTAATGATGAAGGAAGACAAAGAACAATGCAGCGCAGTCACACAGATGGAGCGTCAGCCCAGAGCGCGAAACCGCAGTGCATGCCGGAGCCAAGTTCAGGTATAAATAATGCACAGCAGACAAGAAGCTTTCAGAGGGAGAGGTTCCAGGTCAAGAAGTCAAGATGGGGGGTGGGCCCAAGCTAACAGGAATTTCTTCACACATCCTGCCCGGATCCCCATTCGACGGTTTGGCAGAGCTCGCCCGACTTGTCTCACTAATAAAGAACTTGTGGGAAGGATGATGGGGCACAAACAACAATATTCAAGAAACCATAGGGTGCTGGCTGAGAGACACTAAGGAGTAAAGTTATGAGTTTGTCTGTGAAGTTGAGATAAGATGCACTGGGCTTGTGTCGGTTGGACAGATAGTGTGCATTGTTCAATTTTGGCTATATAGGTGGGCGAGCCATGGATAGGGTGACCAGATTCTCAAAACAAAAAACGGGGACAGGTCATAGACATAGAAGTAGGACTACGGTTTGCAGTAACCATCGACAAAAAGTAGTAATATTTGACAGCATAGACATAGAAAAAGGACTACAATGACAGCTCCCTCCACAGACCGAGATGAAGCATTACAGACAACAAATCCGCGGTCTTTTATTGGCACCCCTCTCCTTTACACAGCAGCATTAGTACTTTTTATTACATTTACACTTTTAAGGACTATAGCATATATTTGCCAAAAATCAATAAAACATCACAGGCTAGCAAACGCCATATTTACTAGCTTTATCAATGCTCGTTTCTATAGCTGCACGTTAGCACCACATAAAGTACAACTCACCAATGTTGCTTAGTTGCTCATGACAGAAAAGCATGGGAGGTAAACCCCGGAATGCTAAATTGCCAAATGGCAGCCATGGACCAATGTAAAAAAAAAACACTATTCTCCAGGTATTACTGCCTTAGGGTCTTAAGGGTCGCAAAGGCTGGCCGACCACACAGTCCTCCCACATTGCGTGGTCACTGCTGGGATGTCACGTTACCTTACTGGGGTATGTATAGTGCACTCTAGCCATTGGTATCATCTCATAGTGCAATAGTGTGAAGACCTGAGCAAAAAGCTCGAGCAGCGCTGCTTGCCTCTCCCACAGGCGTTAACCCTGCTCCTTTAAGTCCTTTCCAGCTAAACATTTTGCCGTGATCTGAAAGGTCAGTCAAAAGGTCAAGTCATAGCTTTGATATGGAGAACACAGAGCATGCATCAATTGGTTATGAATAAAACATGCAATGAGCAATGCATTAATCCTTGCACGGTATTCATAAGGGCTACTGAAAAGTTTTGTATGGCTATGAATACAAGCTACAGGACGAAGAAATATTGTTTTATCCAAAGTAGAAACTTTGGCTGGCACGATGACGTAGGTGGTGCTGCGTGTAAATTGTCTCTCTTCAAAGGATTTCCCTTCTTGCTACAGCGCTCACCTCAGTGACGACACATGCCGTAAACAGTGCAAAGAGAGCATGCGCGTGCATGCTCAACTGGAACAATGAAAAACAGGGACATTTCTGTGTTTAACCTGGACACTGTTTGAAAACAGGGACATTTGAGTCACTTCGAGAAAAGTGACGGGACACGGGGACACTTCTCCAAAAACAGGGACCGTCCTGGGAAAACAGGGACGTCTGGTAACCCTAGCCATGGAGGGCTTGAGTCAAAAGTCTGGCTGAAACTCGGCTCTGATGCCCAAATGAAGGGCAAGCCTGAGACAAGGCACTACATTGCCCTCAGAATTTTACTTAGAACTTTTTCAACTAAATGCTGAATAAAAACGTGAAGCGACAGTGATGCTAAATTTAACAAGCACAACAGAATTTTGCATGGCTCGGCTCGTACTTTGCCTCTTAGAGGCTCGACAGACTCATGCTTTGGCTCTGAAGTGGCTCTTCCAATCAGTTTAGTGACTTGCAAACCTCTAGTTGCCTGGATAACAGTAGACATACTACAACGAATGCCTTGAGCAATATGACAAAGGCCTTATTACGATTTTGGCGGATGGGATACTCTGTTACAAAGGTGATGGATATCCTGTCTGCCGTCTTGCAAGTTTCATAGAATATAAGGCAATTTTAGTTTGGCGGACGGGATAGCAGTCATGTTTGTGACCGAGTAACCCTGTATGCCAAGATGGTGATCAGGCCCAAAGTCTCTAAAACATGCCTTGCACTACTCGAAAAGTCCACTCAGAGCAGGCGACCTAAAGTCTTCTCAAATGCAGTTAGATTAGGACCCCTTTGTTGCCTGGACCTTACCTGTAGAATACACTGCCTGCTGCTGCATGTGGCGCTTAAGTGAATATTGCTGCCTTAGCAAAGACTAGGAAAAGTCGTCTTCCTGTATTTATTACCCAGCTTGTCTCCTATGTTAATTAAATTGCAAGTCTTTCTTCTAGTGTAACCTTCACTATCTTAAACTATTAATTTCATATCTCAAATGGACGAAGACCAATACATTGGAAAGAAACCCATTGAAATTTGAATTGATTCAAGTAATTGCATCGGGGTGAAGACTCCATCACTAAACATACCGTATTTCACTCTACTTTGGCAGATTGTGTTGTAGCAGTTCTCCGAGTACACTGCTCCTTACGCCTCTGTCACAAATATCAATGTAAAATACCCAGGACTGGGCTGCCCAAGTACAACCCACCTTTTCCCTAACTAATAGCTGGTACACGGGGCTTTGTAAGCAATGTACCCTCAGTACTGGCAAATCTCCAGTGCTGGGGAGTGATCTGTGCCATCACGCTTCAAAATACAGACTGTGCATGTGTGGCTGACAGAAAGACTTGCACAGTGAAGTGGGGACGAGGAGATTAAAAGCATTCCACAGAGCCAGGAATGACAGTAATTGAATTGTGTCTGTGGCTGGAGAAGACATACATCACGTTAGTGTACCAGATGCCACTCAGGTCACTTCTAACAAGCATTCAAAAGCCAATATGTCTGGTGTTGGCTGCCTGCCTTTTGGCTTTTTCAATGCTTGTTTTGTTTTTGCCATGGCTTCTGTAAAGCTTTATTAGTGGGGAAGCTGCTGGGCCCTCGACAAAATGAAAAATTAAAACATTGACTAAAAGCCACATTTTTTTTGTTTTTTTTTGTTTCAGAAAGCACGCGTTGTTATCGTAGTCCCTGGCACTGAAGGGAGCTACTTTGTGTGCAAATGTGCTCCTGATGAAAGATCTGAATGCCATCACTCACTGTGACCTGAGCCAATGGCTGAAGTGGGCTGGCCCACTGCCACATGCTTTAGTGGGCTGAAGAAAAACGTGAATGGCAAAACCATACCAACAGACCAATGGATGAAGAGGGCTGGCTTCAAGTCCCTGCAAGTATGATCGATACATTGACATATATCTATATATCTATATGTAAATATATTTATATATAGATATATATATAAAGAAAACCCCTACTGGTGGTCGCCAGTAGGTAGTTATAGTACAGACCTAGTTTCCATAGGAAAAGCGTTTTGGTTTTGCTAATAACTTTGGTGCCATTTGACGAATCCTCACAAAATTTTCAAAACCAGTTTGCCATACACTTCAGCTGCTGTCTGGAAAGTGTCAGGCTGATTCAGCAAGCGGTGACCGAGAAAAAGGGGTGGCTCCCAAAACACGTTTTCCCCATGCAATTTCCCTTTGGATTTTAGACATGACTACAGTCCAAACCACTGAACGCACTTGTAATGACCCCATATATTACATCAGTCACAACATCTTCTAGGACATCATTGATAATATCACTGCAACATTTGCTATGAAATTATTGATAGGAAAACTGTGCATGGCGGGGGCATGAGTTATCTTTACCTTAGGGCGCGACTTAAAGTTACCTTAGGGCACGAGTTAAAGTTTCTTGACATAACTATAACTGCTGAATTACTATGCTTTAATGTGTGTACAATCTGAACCTAACTATAATATTTCGGTAACATTTTTTAGTGTATATATATATATATATATATATATATATATACATATATACATATATATCGCAGATTTCGCCTCACAACATCCAATTCTTAGGAAATAGACGAAAGCGGCCCCAAAATTCAGTGCATAGGATTTTATTTGATGCCCTGCACAACCGCCACAACGCGTTTCGAGCTACAAGGGGCCTTGTTCACATGATATATATATATACATAAATTTAATAACATCAAAATGTCTTGGCAACAAAATCAATGGGTTTACCCAGATAAACCCCAACCAAAACTTCGCAAACTGAATGAAACAATGCAAGTGTATTACTAGCAAACAAGAGCTGCATTAGCACAAATCATTATTTCGGTGTCTGAGGCAAGGAAATTATATTGAAAGGAGGATATCTTTAAAGAGACCACAGACACTGGTCCAAAATAAAGTAGTCACATTAATGCCTTGAGCTCGTGTTGTCAAAACACAGTCTGTCCTATAAGAGCACTTATCCACACTAAGTCCAACAATACGGCCTGATGAAATGTGACACACAACCTTGTGTTAGGATCAAATAAGTTCACCTTTGGTCAATACGTAGAGTAGCGTGTCATCTAAGCATCAGTAATCCATGTCTTGTAAACAAACTCACCTTACAAACAGGGGCCACACTCGGTAGAAAAACATATGTACAAAATACCATCGAAAACTAAAAACAGGCAAAAACACCAAGTCTCAGCGACATAAAATCAAAACCGAGATAAAGCAAAATGCAGTACAACACCGATGGGCAAATATGAATCATATCTGTTGGGCCAAAACAAATTGAATCTATTTGCCAAATTGAACTGTCATAATCCATTAAAGAAGATGGCTTTAGAAGTAAAAAGTAATACGAGATCACGGAAACCATCAGCAGAAAGCCAGCGAGAGGTTGAAAGGGCAGGAAGGGTGTCGTGGTGTGTTCAGACAGTAAGTGAATACAAATCAAGGCACAGAACATCATTGCTGCATTGGGTGCTTGTAAGAGAATTCCAGAAAAGTTAGGCATAGTGGCTATTTTAGAAGGTATATTTTTACATAGTGACATAAATTGTGTTCTTCCAGTTTACTGAATCCATGTGGACAGAGGCGTATGTTTTAAAGACACTCCCCTTTCAACCACAAACTTTAATTGAAAAGGATAGTAGAGGGATGGAAGAGGGAAGGGTTTGCATTTATAGAGCGCTTGCTATCCTTGATGAGGTGTTGAAGCACTTTTCTGCGAGTAGCACGCTCTTGGATTTGAAAACTGTGTACCTACCACGCATAATAGCTGAAAAGTCCTCGATAGTCTCAGTGTAAACAAAAGTAAGAAGGAGACTTATTACAATACATAAGGAGTCCCCTTTCCACTACTTGCGGAGGCAATCCGTAAAAATGCCTTCTCGCCGCCTTTCAGGGCAGAGGTACCGCAAGCTAGTTCACTAGTCAAGAATAGCGTGCAGCTACTTATTGCCGTGAATGTGCAATTAGGGGAAATCTCCATGACATTTAAAATTAGAAAAGGTAGATGGTCCACCTACAATGCAGTCACTGGAGAACTTAACAGTGTGCTTGCTGAAAGGTTATTTAGTGGTGGAAGCACCTGGCTCAGTCAGGCATGTCTCCCCACACTGCAATTAACTCATTCAGAATAGTGGCAGCAACTTCAGCAGTTAAACATGAAATTTATCAAATCTGAAGTGGGTCGATAGAACCAAAGCATACATGGCCTATATAAGGGAAGACAGAGAACCCAGACAGACGACTAACAGTGGTGTACCCTTGCGGGTAGCAAGAATGAAAAGAACAAGACTTGGATTTATAGCTGATTCGTATACCACAAGTGGGCAAAAATGACTGACAAGGAACCACGCAGAACTGTCAATGCCACTCACAAATATCAACTGACACAGGACGCCCAGCATGCTTGCAACGAGTGGCTGTACTCCATGGGGGGCGCAAAGGCCTCCTTTACTTGTAAACTAAGGTAGCCTAGAAGTGCCACTGGCGAGTTTACAGGCTGTCTTCATTACATGCAGCAGTTGAAGTGTAAAAGTGTGGGAACTCTAAAACTTAAGTGTTGTGGGTAAGTGAGTGTGGAGACGAGATCAAAGAGGTAACTTAAAAAAAATTAACAATTCTGCATTTTGTTGTTTTCATCCTTCAGTTAACTGCATATGAAACAGGCACGCCTTAAGTGAAAAATAAATGGAAGTGTAACTAATAGATGAGAAATCTACGCTTTAGTTATGAAAACTCCGGGGCATATTTCCAAGGGGATATCACCACCAGAACGTCACTTTTAGTGACGCTCTGGTGGAGATAGCCCCTTTTTATTTACATAGCGGCGTCAAGCCACTTAATGGGGCTTAACGCCGCCTCTTAAATAAGGACTCTTTTCACGTTTCACTTAGTATGAAAGGGGCGTGCAATGGGTGTTGCAGTGGGCGTTTCACCGCAACACTCATTGCTTTTTGACGCTTCTCCATATTTACAAGGAGGCGACAGCGCCAAAAACTAAGGCTGGGTAAAACCTGGTTTTAGGATGAAGATAGAAGAAGAAATTATTAATTTCTCCTCGTATTTTGCTATTTCTATGTGCGCTGCATTCTGCAGCACACATAGAAACAGCGATTCGCCTCTAAAGATTGTTTATGTGCAGGAAGGTGCCCCTTCCTGCACATAAACAATCGTCCCTGCTGCGCAGGCTCCCTTGCAACATGGTACAATGGAGCCTGGGCTGGCGCTAGGCAGCTTTTTTAGCGCTAGGAGATGTATCTGTCAGATGAAAGGTTGCTAGAAGTGCAAAGATACAGAAACCTTGAAGTCATGTTTTCTGGAAGTAAGAGAGTGTAATTGAGAATGGCAGAGACTTATATTTTCAAAACAGTTTGCTTAGATCCTGGGATGGGACTTTGGGTGGGGAGAGATTGCCTCAGCGGCAGTGACCTATGCAGGCTCTCAAGTCCAAACAAGCATTGGCATAGCCAATAGGTCTAGCCTTTGTGACCTTATAAGTGTTTAGCCATGCAACAGTCGATTTTGTTGCAGGAAGGCTACTGTGCTGCATAACTAAATACGTATAAGGCCCCAAAGGCGAGATCTATTGGCTATGCCAATGCTTGTTATAAAATTTCGCCCAAGCAGTGTTTTGCGGAAAGGCAATATGCAAATGTGGGACACTTTTTTTAGCGTGCCTGGGCCGATTTTTAATCCCAATCCAACCCTGGTCACTATTACAACTCTAATAATATTAGTAGCTGGGGATGCTTTTTATTTAACATAAGTAGCTCTTATTACTGAAAAGGTTGGAGACACCTGGATATGTTACATGGATTGTAACTTTTGACCTTTGGATTACAGTGGAACTCTGAAACAAACTCCATTACCCACTGTGCTATGTTGCAAATTGAAATCTGTGACCTACATGTGACCTTCATTCTGCACCGTGGGTACATTAATCATCTGTAATCAGAGATGATACACAAATCTCGCCAGTGAGTGCATTAACCACTTGCACTATCGTACCAGTACTACACGGAGATTTGCTGGATAAACTTACATTTTTGTGGCATGCGCTGTTAGCACCAGAGCTATCCTAAATGCGTACTGTATGTTACAAATTAAATTAACAAGTCATTGATTCGTTTTCTACTTGTTTTAATTGGGAGCATAGGCTGTGAAAACAATGCATAAGAACAGGTGAACCACAGGCACTCATTCGTTGATTGTGCACAAGATACCGCATCTCTTTATGTTATGGCTTTCAGTGAGTCTGCCCCCTATTAACTGTAACCCTTTTCTGCCACAGGCTCTAACACATGACGTTACAACCCAATTTGCGGGTTCCTGGGGTTTTCTATTTCTTTCTTTTTTGCAGATTTGTATAGCGCAAACTCGACCCGAAAAAATTGGAGCCCTTTACATGAGCATCAGTTACATTACACAAAGACACATTCATTTCCAACACTAGCATCAAAGTTTAGCTTAGAAAAACTGTCGAGCAACAGAGTTCATTACCAATACGCGGGAGATAGCAATACACGCAACATCTTTCTTCGATGGATTTGTTATGATATTGAGCTTTTCTGCAACCTTTAAAGTCAAAATAAGCGTTGAAGACATTGTAAACTAAACTAATGAAGCTCGATGTAGTTGCAAAGAAGACTGGCGCGTTTTGTATGTCTCACAAGACACTGTTCCCCCTCCTACAAGCAGGGCAAATCTGGCACTTAGATGAAATTAAATGACATATAGAAGATCCAGTTGCCACAGGTTTGCAACAGGACGCGTTAACATCAGAAGTGTGATATGCAGCAGTAAAGTTAACACGTCGAATCATTCGCTTTGCAAACAGAGGGAATGTGCGCCTAAGTGGCACCGGCACAACGCACACAGCAGTGAGAGCTTCCATTCACCTTTGCATGTTGACGTTGTGCTGCACTTCAGGTGGCGGACCATACAAAACATCAGCTCCGAATAGCCCACACAATTCTGGAAGAAGAAACAATAAGAGGACAACAAGCGCTGAAACAAAAGCGCGGCCCCGTGGCCGCGAAAGTTAATTGTTGTGAGAGAGAGGGGGAGCAGAAGGTGAGCCTGCGAGTGGTGCGTGCGCAGGCGCAGTCTGCTCATTTTCAAGCACTGCACTCGTGCTTGTGGCGCGCCCCTGCTCGCTCCCGCAAGGTGGATGCCGCCACAAGCACGAGTGTGTGCTTGAAAACGAGCTGAGTGACGGCTAAAGGCCCTCCTATGCAGCACATGCAGGCTGCGTAGGCGAGACCAAAAAAGGCAGGCCTTTAAGGCTTAATGGTGGGAAGGAAGCTATTTAGTCAGCAGTTCTTGTGAGATTACATATCAGTTTAATTGTGCTAGCAGTATAGAGGATCTGAAGTTGAATGTAGCGACGGTGGTTTGGTGACGGAAAGATGGTTGCTTGTATTTGGAAACAGCAGGAGAGGTTCTGAGGGAAAAGGGGAGTTCTATGTATTCCCTTAAAGAAAAAGATGAGAAGTTAAAAGGGTGCTTTTTCTTTGAGAGAAAAAGTGGTTGTGTGTGTGTGGGGAGGTTTAAATGTATGTAGGTACCGAAATGTATAGTTTTGTCAAGACATTAGCAGTACTGCTAGGAAAGGTCAACTAGAAGAGTAGTTCAGTACCCAGACTAGTGCATCAAAAAGTTGCTAATCATGGAATTGGCAATGTTAAAAGGAATTTGTTTTAATATTTTACAGATGGTCAGTAGATGTAACTTGTAGGGACAGTGGAAGTGACAAAGGACGCCAGATTCATGCTGGAATCAAAGAGCTCTGAATCTTGTAGGGAAAGACGATGATGGGACATATGCCAGGTCTGTTAAGTTCAGCATTTGAGTGACCTGAGGGACCGCCAGTGCGTAGCGACTGAACGAGAAGCCTAGAAGGCTGCTCAAGAGTGGTGAAGTGGGGGAGTGTTGAGGTTGTTAAGAGATACTTCTAGTAGGCATGGAGGGGCGGAATGGGTGCAGGAATTCCACTACTATTTTCCACCATAGTGGAAGAGGAGAGAGTGCTGGAACGGACCGATACTGAAATTTGGATGGAAAATGTGTTTGTGCCTGTTAGCTCGGGAGAGGGTGTTTAGTAACGGAGGACTCAAAAGACTCCTGTTGCGGTTAGCAGATGAATAGGAGGCAAATCAGTCATCAGAGCAGTGCACAGACGTGGCCATCTAAGGGACAACTAGCAATGCACAATGGAACTACCGTGCATGATGAAGCAACGGCAAAGAGTGATGCAATGACAGAGTACCATTCAACTGGACAGAGCCACAGGCTCAACAAACAAACACCTGTAACGAGGGACTGACACATGTTACCTAGGTTCCCTTAATTTACACTGAAACCACAGTATTTAAGTTGCAAAGTTGTCCTGGTTGTAGCAGAGGTGACTAAAGTGCTGGAGCGGCATCTCTGCTTGTATGCTATTGGTACTTCAGAGAGGAGGAGTCAGGCTGACATTCCTGTTGATCCATGTGTACATAAAGGATAACGGGGAAAGATTTTAATAGAGAGGACAGAATGGGACAAAATGGAGATAGTGAGGAGGAAGATGCTTTCGGACAGAGCAGTGTTTCCCTAAGTGCTATCTCAGGGTGATCTCAGTTCATATTCAACCAAGCAGAAGTTGGGTGAACCCTGACCTGCATGGTTCCTCAAGTATTGGTGTCCTGAGTGTTGAATGGGAAAAACTGTAAAAGCAATGGGAAAATCAGACAGGTTACCTATAATGACACTCCCGCATAACAGCAGCCTCCGTAATAAGTACAGACTCTAGGGTCCAGCCTTAACAACACAGTCAAGAAACCATAGAAGTTGTCTTTGGCAGCAGATACCTAGAACACGCTCCATTAAAGTAATTTTTCGATTCCACGACATAAAACCTTGAAGAAATATCCATTTGTCTGAATACAGTGCATCACTATTTACCTCTCCTTGGACAGTCAGCTTTAAGGTTTTAAACAACCCATTCCACCAAGAGTAAAGATCATTTGTACTTAATTTGTACTGACAGAGTTCACATCTTGAGCACCGTTAGTCACTTTGAACAAAGGGAGCACAGGCACAAGGCAGCTAATTCAGAGTGTAATATGAAGTTAGATTGGTCTGATGTAGACCTGTGCCAATGTTCTCAATGTTGGATGCCAGCACGCTGCTTTCAGTTATAATAGGGAGCGAAGCGAAGATACACAGAGGTGGTCGCAGACAGAAGTGCTTGAGCACTATAGGCCCCTCAGAGTGCCTTTTTTAACTTTGGGTAATATAACCCATGATGCCATTACAAGTCTTTCCTGGACAGGAATTATTGGGTTTAAAAAAAATGGACCCGATAATTCCAGGCGTGGAGACGCTGGGCCTTTGTCCAATGCTGAAGGCTGGGGGTGCTGCCAGCAGCATTGCCCAGCCCCGACAGACCTCTGCAGGAGTCTTGGGGGAGCAAACAATGATACCCCGGACAGGCAGAAGTGCCCACTGGACACCTTACCCCCCACGACGCAATCATCCACCACTACCCCGCTTCTACTCCACCCCACGCGCTCTTGCTGTCACATTCTGTCTGCTCAGAACGGGAAGGGGAGGGCCTTGGAGGATATGGACTGAGGAGGCTGGAGGCCAACATCCGCTATGGAAGGGAAAGCTACCCTAAAATGTATTTTCATGTGCCACATGCCTCCCTAGATGTTTCGTTCCTCCGAATGAGCTTTCCTTTGCCAGACCCTTAACCTATAAAATAAAGAAAATAAAGATAGACACAGGGGTCTCTTCAGTACAAGTCCCTGTTCATGCTGATAGCGGTCTTTAGGTAAAAAAAGCTGCGTTATCCACTCATGCTGACCCACCCACATGCACACACCCTTTTTTTTTGCTGTGTTATATAGCGCAAATTCGACCCAAAGGTATTGGAGAGCTTTACATGAGCACCAGTTACGTTACACAAGGACACGTTCATTTTTGGTAGGTAATGGGAGATGAAGTGATTTGCCCAGAACCACAGGACGTTGAGCCGACTCCAAGACTCGAACCTGGTTCCCCAGTTCAAAAGTCAGCAGCTCTGCCCATTGCGCCACATTCTCTCCTCTCAATTGATTCATGACTATACTTCTTGCGCAAGCCCCGCCATGTTGTGCTGCGAGGGAGAGCACACTGGTACAGGATGCTTTTCAACAGGAACACTAAATACCCTGTGGTTTCCCACATTACCAGTCATGATGATAAGGTGCAAGATTAGCTGAAGAAGCTATTTTGATCGGTGGCGATGGTGATGTTAAACAGCAGAACAAGAAAACGACTGTCTGATTAATGCAATGCACACACCAGGCTTGTAAAAGAGACCAATCCAGAGGAAATTGAGTCCTAAACCCTGTAGCTTATCATGCAGGCACATCTGCGATGATCTAAGGAGGAAATCTGTCCCGGCTCCAGGATGCTGGATCCCAGGATCCGGGACCAGGAAGATCCACGGAGCAGTGTGCAAAAATCCATGAAGTGTATAAAAACACTGTTTTAGACACTGAAAACATATGTCCATCCATTTTTTACATCTCTAGGAAGTCAAAGTTACACATTTAGTAATGTTAACTCTAATGGATGACACTATCAGCCAGGCCCCGTGCCTGGTGCCCAAATGATACTGGGTAGGTATCATTCAGACCATTCCCCCATGTAGCGAGCCCACGGGGCACAGCTACAAGCCTTGCCCAATAAGTACTGGCAGCAGGGTACCTGCCCTCGGAACCTACTAGGCATTATTTCAGACAGGAGGTTTGGCTACAGGGTTTGTCTTGAGAGCATAAGATGTGGCTAGGGGGACCATTTAGGTAACTATAAAATAATTGTTTTCTAGGTATGTATCATAGTTATAATGTCATTTCAACAGTGGTTGCAAAATCCATATCTCACAGACATGATGTCATAAATCGGAATAATTCATTTTTAGAATTTACAGAAATTCTGAAATTACATTATCCCTGAATTTCAGACTTCTACACATTGCAAGGCTGCGAAATAATCTAATGTATACACACACACACACACATATATATATATATATATATATATATATATATATATATATATATATATGAATATATATCAAAGAACACTCCGCTGCTGCTTGGCACTTCAATGTATAGAAGAAAGGAGCACGGACCACTTCTCGGTGCGTTCAATCAATTTTATTTTCTTGAGGTAAGTCAGCCATAACGCGTTTCAACTTCGTAGAGCCTTGATCACATGATATGCTTTGAAGTCACATGACTGTTTAAATACAATTTTTTTAGTTTGTGTTTTTTTCTTCACCATGAATGTTAAAGTGACAGTGCTCAAAATAGTCGCATTACTTGAGTGCTCATATGTAGAGTTTGTTACATGTTAGTATGAATACCATTACATTAGTTCCACCTTCATTTTCGTTTCATTTATAATTTTAAAGGTGTAGATGGATGTGTCATCTGTTTATCTACAGTCAGGTGTGCAAAATAGTGCAAATAGTAGGTTCATTTACATAAATACATAAATAAATATATATATAAATACAATAATGCATGTATAGATAAGACATGTTTCATAAAAAATACAGATTTTAATATTCATAAAATCTATAAAAAGAAACGAGGAAAAATATATATATACATACTATAATAGTATACTATAAACGTATGCGATATAGCAGAATAGTAGAACTGAGATTGTGAGAATGATCAACTTTGTCTGGCTAGTTTTTACCACCCCATCCATTTAAAGATTATATATTCTATTGGTTTCTAACAAACTTAAACCTGTGGGGGGGGGTGGGGGAGGGAGGGAGTTTATATAGCCCACACTTGACCAGAAGGTATCTGAGCTCTTTACATCAGCACCAGTTGTGTGACAGACAGACACATTCATTTTGTTAGGCACTGGGAGATTAAATGATTTGCCCAGAATCACAGGATGATGAGTGTCCCTCCTGCGACTCAAACCTGGTTCCTCAGCATCGAGGTCGGCACTCTTGCCGTTAAGCCACATCCTCTTTCCATTATGATTGTCAATCCAACTAGTAATATATAACCAAAGATAAGTTAATGGGTGCATTATGTTGTCTAAACGTTCCCATTATACCAGTACTTGAGGTCACTGTTCCATTATCCATATGAGGCCGGACATGTCTGGATCTGACAAAACTGGATACGGGAGGATATCCTGGTGACCAAATCGTATACCATAACCAGAAGAGCATCTTATACAACATAAACAATTCCCAAATGGCCAGTTTATAAGGAGGAATAGAGCTACAGTGATGAGCTAATAGAAATTCAATACCTTCTCTAGAACAGCAGGCTGTGCAGTGGTGAAGGGCATTAATGGTGTGTGTTCTTGCGTCCGGAGCCTATAGCGAGAAGTGTCCTTCAGTGGCTAGGTGTGGTGTTGCTTGGGAGCGGATCATGATGTAGCGAGCCTTGTGGGCACCCAACTGCGGAGGTTGTGCAGTAGGGAAGAGGAGTCATTTGTGCTCTCTGCGAGTGCTCAAGGGGACATCAAGTCATCGTCCCTGTACTCCACCTTAGCAATACATAGTGCATCCCATTATCCAGCTATAGGAATTTGAGGAGGCCACGTGCCTCCTCCCTTTGTAAGGGTGTGCTTCCCGTGTGGGAAAACGTGTGAGCGATGTCTCCCAGTGTCTCATAGGTGGGCCCAGGAGGATTTTCAATGCATAGTAATCGTCCACTTCGCTAATATTAGTAAAAAATCTGCAAATTTGATGCCTGCTTTTCTTTGTTCAGGGCGGCGCGCAAGGCCTGGGGTAGGGTAGCGGTCCCTCTTTTTCCAAACCTGGGTTCCCGTGGGGCAGTTCCACGTCATGTGGAAGACATCTGCGGTGTCTTTGTGGCATCGGGGCAGTTTGCTGTGGTTATGGGGTATAATTCTCTAAGTATGTAAGATACGCTCTGTAGAGCTGATAATACTGGATTTGTGGTAATCGAGCGCTAAGGGATGTTTTCCGAGTGTGTTTAAGTATTTTATCCCAGTTTTGTCATTGAGTGGGCACACCAGGTCCCTTTCCCAGCAGAGTCTGTTAGTCAGGGGGAGGCATAGAGTGTTATCTGTACCACCACATCCTATTTCCAGAAGTCGGGAAGCATCTAGCTGCAGGGACATGATTTACCTGCTGTCACTCAGGATTTTATGGCAATATTATGCATGATTTCTTTATTTGCCAACTCACAGCAGCAACAACAAACAATGTAAAAGAACTTAGAATACCAGACTAAAACATTCCAAAGACCATATAATGCAGAGTGAGGCAGCCATCTTCCTTCTTTGTTGCTGCTCACAGCTGAGATAAGTTCACCCTCTCATGTGCTTACTTTTATGTATGATTGAAGATGTGACTATCTTAACAGTGAGTAGGTTTTATTTTGCAGAATGAATGTAATTTTTAAACCCTATGTAATGTTATAAAACTGGTATATTTGACGAAACGTTTCATTATAAAATGCAAATGATTTGATTTAGGCATCTTATTGTATTAATGAGTTGATTGATGAAATTATTTACGATAATCGCAGATTCTGTGTATTTTTTGACAAGTGTGGGCAAATTGTTCATTAAAAATGAGTAGAAACGCCATTTCCGAGCGCGAGCACGACCGTTGCTCGAGGCACCCGATCAGCTCTTGATCTTTGAATTCTCAAACCGTTTTGGAATTAGGCTGCAATTTTTATTCGCGATCTGTTTGTGGCATTAGAATTTTTTTTTTATTTCAAAGTCAAGCGGAATTAGTTTATTTCTAAGTCAAGTGGAATCCTCTCATTTCTGAGGAATCCCGTCTGACCTGTATCGAGTCAGCTGTGTTTCGAGTCAGCTGTGCGCGCAACGGAAATTGATGATCCCTGCCGCGCGTTGACTACGGCGCGTGAGGAAATCAGTTCCTTTAAGCAGATTTGTTTATCAGACAGAATTTTCAATATCGCGCACATCGATGAATTAAAGAAGAGTTATTTAAAATTGGACATTGGTTAAAATGTCACTTAGGTATAAGTTACGCACCATATTCAAAGCCACTAGGGAAGTGTATTGATGCACCAGGGCCACCGTAGAGGCATCAGGTGATGCGGCGGCCATTGGAATAGGTTATGTTGAGGCCATGTGAATTTTGGCAGCCATATTTTGGACATGCAAAAGAGGCAGAAGTCTGTTTATTAGAGTCATTCTGAGGTGATCAGGGCAATTGTCAACAGTAGATCTTTGTGAATAGCTTGAGGAAGGTGATTTTTAGGAGGGTGAAAGGATTGTGATAACTTTTTACAGACATTGTGAGATTGATTTGAAGAATCTATTATATTTTTGTGAAATGGAGCAGAACAGTGAAAATGGAAATGCAGATGATATTAGAATTAAGTAGTCTGTAGATAAGGTGGTGTCTGTCCTAGCTATTAAACTTGGCAAAAAGCTGGATGATTGTATAGATAAGATAGAGGGAAGATTTTCAAAGAATAAAAATAGCGAAGAACAGTTTTGGTCTGTGGAAGAGGTTTTGGATGGTAGCGCAGCTAGTGGAAATGGTGTAAAGGTCGGTCAGAAGAGGAAGTATCTGACAAAAGAAAAAGAAAGAAAAGGAAAAGGGGCCTTTATGTTGAAAGGCACAGAGGATAAAACTCGTAAAGAGTATAAGGAACAGGCTATAAAGGCAAAGAAAGGAGACTGCAGGGCAATTGTCTGCGATGAGTCTTCAAGCAGTGGGGACATTATAATTTCATGTTCATCAGATTATGAATCCTCTGACGAGGAGGAAGTTAAAAGAAAGAAATTTAAGAAAGAGGAGGATGATACCTTACTGAATCAAGTTATGGATCCGTTAGGTGAGCTCATGTTTGACCCAAAAACTATCCAGCATCCACTTTCCCCTCAGTGGGTTCCAGCGAAACATGTTGCTTAATGTGTAGAATTTTGGATAAGAAAGGAGATGTCCAAAGAGGTAAGGACCAGATTGAGGTCTGAGTGCCCTAGGCCTTCTTTGGTGGACAAGGTTGCTTACACGCCGGAGCTGGATCCAAAGATGTTGACCTTCCTAAATAAAATTCGAACAGTCCCTAGAAGGGGCCTTGAGAAAGGGCTAAAGGGGTGCCAAGACCACCTCTTGGATGTCTTTGGTCCTTTGACAAAGATTATTGACTTATGCGAGGAAGCAAATATGAAAGATGGTGTTGTCAATACTGAGTATCTACGGCAATGGATTCAAAGGGCCATTTGTTTGTTGGGCAATGCAAACGCTTCATTGTGTGTCAAAAGGAGGAAAAGTTTACTTATGAAAATAGACCCAAAGTTGGCTGAGTTGGCATGTAAAGAATCGGGTAAAACGGCTAATGGCTTACTCTTTGGTGAAGAGTTCGCTAAGGAAATGGCGAAGTATGCAGGGGCTTTTAATTCAATTCAAAAAGTCCAAAAAGACATTAAAAAGGTTTCTTGGAATGGCCGGGAGGATGTGGGCTGATTTCCCGGCTGCGGTATTGGCATTTCAAGAGGCTCCTTCTCCAGAGGTGGTTTCAGTTCCGGATTTCAAACAGGGTCTTATACTCCAGGTTTCTACCCTCAAAGACAAAGAGGGGGAAGAGGACGCTTTAGAGGCGAGAGAAGAACAAGATTCCAAGGTATGTTTGGGAAAAGACCCTTCGTCGATACAAGTAAAGGTGGGTGGCAGACTCGCACTCTTCTTGGACAGGTGGAAGGAAATCACCTCAGACCCTTGGGTCTTACAGACTGTATCTGGTTACAAAATAGACTTTGTGGCAAATCCGATTCAGGTGAAGAGAACGTCTCTTCTAAAATTCAGCGAAGAGGATTTAGTGAGTCAGGAGGTAGTGGAGTTAGAGAAGAATGGTGCCATACAGAAAGCAGACAATTCTTGCATTGGGTTCATAAGCAATCTTTTTCTCGTAGAAAAGACAGACAAGTGAAGTGACCACTATCACAACCGGTATGTGGAGAAGATTTAATACTGCTCATCAACAACAGCTTCAAGGGAATGATCCATGCTTCAAGCATGGACATTCTATCACCTAGGAGCTGACAGAACATTCAGGGTGCAATGACATCACCACTATAGATATTACAATATCTCCCTTCTTTACAAAAACATAATGTTAGAATATTCAAGAAAAACAAAAAAGAACATAAGGCAAAACTACATACAATAAAAAATATGAATAACAAGAAAAGACACTATAAATACAGAAAGCAAACTTAATCAAAATTAGAATTACTGTACCATTTTACAAATCCATACATTTGGGAACAAATCTCCTGCGGGTGCTCTTCCTTATCAAGGAAGTAGACTTTTCTTGTGATGGACCATCACAGGACAAACTTTTCCTGCTCAATCCAATCTTCCCACCCTCAAAAGAAGATTTATTAAGAGGAGGAACAATGTTATCTTTTAAGCCCATTTGATACACAACCTTATCAGGGATTCTATAAATTCTAGATACATTCCACCAATTCTTGCCATTGACTCTCACAGCATAACGCGAAACCAAATCAACGCACATAGGTTGACTGAATTTAGATAGACCCTTGGGTACATTATGTGGAATCTTTATCTTAACCCAATCCCCCACCTTGATATTGTGAGACCACTCATCTTTATGAGAACTTCCTCCGGAAAGGATGAGAAGTGTTTTCCTCAGCATAGATTTTATTGTGTACATGTGAATGCACATTTCCCTCAACTCTCTCAAAAGAGGATGACAAGACTGACCTTGACAATAGTCCCCACTGCCTCATCCAAGCTGGGCACATGCTAAACGTTGCAACTCTCCCTCTCAGTAACTCAAAAGGACTTTTCCAAAACTCAGTACCCGGTGTAGTCCGATGAGCCCACAGCATACTCTGAACAGCTCCTCTAATATCAATATTACCAGAGACAGCCCATTGCACACAATCAACCAAAATACGATTCATGCGCTCAATAAAACCATTTCCTTGTGGGTGATAAAGAGCTACACGCCTATGGAAAATGCCAGATTGATTTAAGAAACTAGACATTTCTTTGGAGACAAATTGTACTCCATTGTCTGACACTAATTCCTTAGGAAAACCTTCCCTTGCAAAAAGACTTTCTAAGAACTTAATAACTTCACTTGTATTAGGTTCAGTCATAAAACACACTTCCCACCACTTGCTGTAATAGTCAGCAATAACCAATGCAAATTTATACTTATTAGGTAACGCATTGAACGGGCCAATAAAATCCAAAGCTAGTTTCATCCAAGGCCCTGAGGGTAGGTCAACTTTTACCTTTGGAGGAATGACAGTCTTGATCACTTTGTTGTTGGAACAACAGGTAAAACAATTTTCAACCATACTCTCTATATGACAATCCATTGAAGACCACCAATAAATAGAACAAATTCTGCGCTTGGTACATGTTTGCCCCAAATGGCCATCATGTCCAGCCATAATTATGCGATCTCTCAAACTAACTGGGGGTACAAATTTATCGCCACGTAAAATCACCTCACCTTCTTCTAGAGAGAGTTCATCAGCCACTTTAGAAAAAGGTTGTAGTTCACTATCCAGATGTTTTTCCTTTGGC
This sequence comes from Triturus cristatus, assembly GCF_964204655.1. Classification (NCBI taxonomy): domain Eukaryota; kingdom Metazoa; phylum Chordata; class Amphibia; order Caudata; family Salamandridae; genus Triturus; species Triturus cristatus. The sequence continues at coordinate 682,993,924 of NC_140581.1, forward strand.
CAACCTTGGATGATACATCTTTTTACCTCCTTGAGAACAGTATCTGAATGTAACGCATCAAACCATTCTTCCTCCTTGAAACACCCCTCTTTACAGACATCGATACTTGCAATTAAGCATTCCTCATCTTCATCTGCAACACATTCACTCTGCACCGCAGGCAACGGCAATCTGGAGAGAAAGTCAGGTCTAATGTTTTTTCCTCCAGGAATATGAAGGATCTAAATGAATGGGTGGAATACAACCATTTCAAGATGGAAGGTATTCATATGCTGAGAGACATTTTGAGGAAGGGAGATTGGTTGACACGCCTGGATCTGAAAGATACTTACTTGACTATTCCTGTTTGTGTAGATCAAAGAGACCTACTAAATTTTCAATGGAAAGGGACCATGTCGAGGTTCGGTTTGACGTCTGCCCCTTGGTGTTTTACCAAGGTGATGCGTCCTACAGTGGCTTGGTTACGATCAAGGGGGATAAGGTTGATCATTTATCTAGACGACATTCTCATTGTGTCGGACAGCAGGGAACAAGCTCAAGATCATACTACTTTAGCAGTCAGAGTGATAGAGGATTTGGGCTTCATAATAAACAGAAAGAAGACATGTTTGATATCCAGTCAGGAGACTGTTTTCCTGGGTTTTCAGATTTGGACATTGGATTGTGTCTTGAGGTTACCGATGGAGAAGATCAGGAATATTCGCAAGGAGGTGAGAAAGGTTATGAGGAGCGAATGGGTTGTTTTGAGGCAGGTAGCGAGAATAATTGGACTTCTAACAGCTTCCATTCAGGCAGTTTTTCTGGCTCCGTTACATTATCTGGCACTCCAGAGACTGAGGACTTTGTGTCTTCACAAGGGGGTGAGTTGTTATCAGAGAGTTCAGATAGACCCAGAGGCGCAGGAGGAGCTGTCATGGTGGTTGGAGAATCTCGAGGCATGGAATTGAAGAGCAATTTTTGGCCCGTCCCCAGATAGGATTATAGAATCGGATGCCAGCCTTCAGGGTTGGGGGCCAGGTGTGGCTCATTGACTACTGGATGAAAGTGGACAGGTCAGGAGAGCAAGATGCATATAAAATACCGGGAGTTACTGGCTGGTTCAGTTGCGGTGAAGAGTTTTATAAGGGATCAGGTTAAATGTTGTGCTCTCCTAAAGATGGACATTTCCCGCAGTGAGATATGTCAACAAATTAGGGGGTCCTCGATCGAAAGCATTAGCGGACTTGGCAAAAAAGTTTTGCCATTTTTGTCTGAGCAGGAACATCAATGGTGCAAGCTCAATACTTGCCGGGAGTGAACAATTCCATAGCGGATTGGAACTCGAGGCAATTGATGGATTTCAGCGATTGGAGACTAAATATGAAATGTTTTTAGCTTTGGACAGGAAATGGGGTCCTTTTCTGTTGGATCTTTTTACGAAGAGAGTAAATGCTCAGGTTCGCAGATTTTACAGTTGGAGGCCGGATCCAGCAGCAGAGGCGGTGGACGGTTTTCTGCAAGTCTGGACCGGGTCTTATTGTTATGCGTTTCCCCCTTTTGCTCTGATTCAGAGGGTTCTGTTGAAATTGAAAAAGGAAAAAGCAGAGATAGTCTTAGTAACACCGTTTTGGACCTCTCAAGATTGGTATCCAGATGTTATGGAGATGTTGATTGCAGACCCGGTACTTCTTCCGGATGTGCCGGATTTGCTAACCAATTCTTCAGGAGATTTCCACGAAATGGTTCTTCAAGGTCATTTAAAGCTAATGGCTTGGTTGATTTCGGGAGAGCCTGGCAAATGTCAGGCTTATCTTCGGAAGCATCAAAGCTCATTAAGGAGTCATGGGCTCCAGGGACCTTAAAGGCCTACAGGTTGGCTCGGGGGAGATGGGTTCGTTGGTGTCTTCGAGGAGTCTGGAGCCGGTATCAGCTCCTTTAGTTGAGGTAGTTAACTACTTACCTGAGGTTTTCAATGACGGTAAATCCTATAGTACTGTTAATATTGGAAGGTCGGCTATTTCTGCAGGTCATGATTTAGTGGATAGAGTCCCTATCGGTCAACATGTTGTGGTTAAGAGGCTTTTGAGAAGCGTGAGAATTAAGGCTCCTCCAGGGGCAAAGTATTCATCCCTTTGGGATGTGGATGTTGTCTTGAGGGAATTGATGAGTTGGAACGCAAACGAGTTTCTAGATCTCAGAGATCTTTCTTTGAAAGTGGTTATGTTGCTGCGTCTGATTTCCTTCAGGAGAGTTTCGGACGTAAAGGCTTTAGAGACTACAGGGCGTAGGTTTGTCCCAGAAGGTGTTTGCTTCTCTATCTCAAAAAGAACCAAAACTATGTTAAGAATGTTTTTCTACCCTACTTTTGATGAATGTATAAAGCTTTGCGTGGTGAGATGTTGACGTGAGTATGAGAGAAGAACTGAATGTCAGAGTCTGTTCAGAATCACAGTTGATAATTTCTTATAGAACCCCACATAAGGCAGTCTCCGCTCCAACTTTGGCTCGTTGGGTCAAAGAGGTCATGAAAAGAGCGGGGATTGATTTAAACAAATATGGTGCACATTCCGCTAGAGGAGCAATGGCTTCATCCTGGGTGGGGGTTTATCAGCTATTTTAGCAGCGGCTGACTGGTCTTCTGATTTTATTTTTAAGAAATTATATTTTAAGCCTGTGGATTGTCCGGTAGGGAATATCATGGAAAGGCTTTGAACATGCATATTATTTGCCTCCATGCCTTGACATGAAATTCAGATTTTCCACAGCTAGGGTGGGTAGAAAATCATGATTTTATTAAAGTCACGGAGGCTGATATTATCCCTCCCTTTGTAATTCCCACCCATTAATGATTGTTTATGATTCTTTTCGGGAGGAGACAACAGGAAATAGGATTCTGAAGGTATTTTGGTGATTTGGATATTACGTTTTCCATTATTTGGATTCAGCTTTATGGATTTGGAACATAGTTTTAAGCAAATTCGCAGCATAAAGAAGGAAGATGGCTGCCTCACTCTGCATTATATGGTCTTTGGAATGTTTTAGTCTGGTATTCTAAGTTCTTTTACATCGTTTGCTGTTGCGAGTTGGCAAATAAAGAAATATGCATAATATCAGTCTCCGTGTCTTTAATAAAATCATGATTTTCTACCCACCCTAGATGTGGAAAATCTGAATTCTCTACTTCTGCCACGCTTCTGAAGCTCCCTGGAGTTCCTTTCCCAGAATCAAGGAAAGGAATTCCTTCGGTGCATCAGAACTAGGCTCGGCTGGCTCGTTTCATGTCTGAGGCAGTGTGCGGCAGAGGTCTCCTTTTTGCTGTTTTACGCTAATTATTTTTAAAGAACCTTTGCCAGCATCACCCTTCTCAAGGGTGACGAGGTTAAAAAAAATATTTGTGATGCACTAGGAAATAAATATGGAAAGAAAGCATATTTTCACAAATCAGTTCTGTGTGCTGAATAACTTCACCTAGTCACTGCTCCTTGCTTTATACAAACTTTTCAACAGAAGGCAGGGGAAAAGAGGGTGCAGGGTACAACACGTCACAGGTACTGAAATACATCAGCTAAGTTTTTTTTAAAGACACAATAGTGCTAGACAATCTTCTGATAGTTCACAATTATTATCAATAATTACGCCATCAACTTAAACTTTCAAGAAAAGTATTGCGCTGTGATTTTCTTTCTTTTTTTTAAAAAAAAAAAGACTCTTAAACAGACATATATTTGTCATGACCTAGGCACTTTTTTTATTTACTTTTACTGTGAAAGCAAAATTATTTTCATGGTGTTTCTGTTATTTCACTACCTTTAACTCTAAACCAACTTCTAATTGCTTCCCTTGTTGTGGAATGCGACAGGATACACTGAAGTAGAATTGATGGGTTCGCTGCCATCCCTACTGGTTCAATATCTATTCACTATGGGCTTGTAAGAACTAAAGTGGGGCTTGGTATAACAAACAAAAAAATGCTAGTAAAAACTTGTGAAGATTTAAAGAAACATGTACAGACGTCCTCGGTGGAGGATTGGGGGACATGAGTAGTAGAATGAGATTGTTAAAGGAGTTTGAGCAAGTCACTTTGATCAAAACACAAACTGATTTACAGTTAATGAGGGGGGCGGAGGGGGGTGTTTGATTTCCCCAACAACGTTTGGATATAGCTGCCACATGGCACATTTCTTCAGGGGGCTTGTAGTGTCTCTCCAATCATTGCTCGAAAAAAGACACCTGATGGTGATGAACTTAGTGTCACTGTGGTTAGCAGCAGTGCTCAGAACCGGTGAGGGTTTGAGGTAAAATCACAAAAACACAAAGAAGAATTATTGTAGAATGCACTCAGAAACAGGGAGATTTTTTATAACAGTTCAGCGTGTATTTAAAGGAAGGAAAATCTGTGGCAGAATCAGTCATGTGCTGGAAAAAATGTAAATGAGGTACCCCCTAACATGTATGCTCCGACTCTGATCCAGCCCTACCAGCCCTTCCTGAGACACGACCTGGAATGAAACATAGCCATAACTGATCGATCAACAATAAACAAAATAAACACTGCTGGTTGCAGTTCCCCAAAGCCCCAAACACAAGAAGCTTGGCAAACGTTGCAGCAACTGGAACAAATGTGCTTGAGTCTTGGAGCTCTCTGACCTGGAGGAGAAACCCACAACGAGTGACAGATGCATAGACACTGTTTGGTGTTTAAACTGTAAACAGAAATGGCCTGGATTTCCTTAGACCCCCATGCAGGGGGTGCCCCACGAAGCACAGGTAACAGATAACTTTGGGTGACCTGGGGCCTCTCTCTAGAACCGGACCCGTAGGGAATAAACACTGTTGGTGGGAATGTCATCTGCTTCGTATATGGCATGTACCCCTGCCTTCATTACCTCACAGCACATGAATGTTCTATCCTTTAGTTGTGGCCCAGCGAGCATGCTAATCTAGCGTGTGCACTGATGCCTAGGCCTGTCCATGGTGAACCCAATTCACCCCACTTTGCTCCAGTTCCAAGTTAATCTTGACCAAGGAAGGAGCTGCTCTGTAATCAGGGCTCATGTTTGACTGACAGCCAGTATCCCAGAGGTGGGGAGACATCACTTGAAGTTTGCACAACCTGATGGAAAACACGTGGAACTGCATAGCACCCAGAAGCCTTTCTATCTGTTCTGAGAAGAAACAAAAGTGCCTGGCCCTGCAGTAGGAGAGACTATCCAAGATGACAAGACAAGTTGTGTTCCTAGTGCAAGGAACAAACAGAAGAAACTGACTTGTATGTGAGGGGGCGCACCATGCTGACGTGATCCTATGGAGAGTCCTCACGGCCTCTTTGTGTGGCTCTTTTGCTGAACTACATGAAGCAACATCCATCTTCAACATCCGTGATCCATCTGGCATCTCTGACATGACCAGAGGGTCTGACTGCCATTGTTGAAAAACGGCATGGCCTTACACTGCCGCCGCTGAAGCCAAAGACTTCTTGACGACCCAGAGGCTGGGTATGCCCAAGAAAAGGAGACGAATGAGCCCAGCCTGCTGTGAAACTCTGATATGACCCGAGAGGCATTGCTGTCAACATGACTCTGCCTTTGGTGCTGAAGGACTCTGCTTTATGAACATGAGAAGTACGGAGGGCCAGTATATGCTAAACAGCGCTTCGCCCAGCTGGTCACATGGAGGTGTGCCTGAAAGACTGACATAGCTTATCTTGCCTAGAATTGCATATTTGAACCCCACTAGTAGGCTGTCGGAATGCTGTTGCTTCTCTTAGCAAGATATGAGAATAAACTGCTCCCCCTCGTACTAGCTAGTACTGCACTTGAGAAGATTCTCACCTGATATTCTCCTAAAGCAGCTGTTCTCTATTGATGGGTGGGAGCTACAGTAGTAATAAAACGTTGTTGCAATAGGGTAAGGATAACACTCATGATCAGAATCCCGGGAGGAAGCAAGCAATGACGCATTCGTAACAATTAATAGCAGAAGAACCTTGTACATTAACCCCATTACTGTGTGCAGTTCAGGGCCGGACTGGGAACCAAAACCGGCCCTGGAAAAGTGCTCGGACGGCCCATCCGGAGTTTGGGGGGGGCCGCCGAGCTCTTTGCCAGGGCTGTTTTTTGGCCGATTTTGTTACAGGGCCGATTTTGCAGCTATGCTGCAAAAACGGCCCTAGAACAAAAACGGCCCCCAGGGGCCCAAAACCGGCCCCCACCAGTGCGGCGCACCGGGGGATTGCCCGGTGCCCGCTACGGCCAGTCCGTCACCTTTGGTGAGTGATGGGACTCCGTCCTTTAAAAAGGGCTTCCCAGTGAGAGATTAAATAATTATAAAACATATTAAACTTTCTTGCTTGTGCCTAGGACGTTTTAGGTGCCAGGTGACTGGTGAGACCCACAGATATTTTAGTGTGTTTTTCAGTTCTTATCGGGATTATACCTGTGCTGGTCATTAAACTTTCCCACGGACCCCACAGATATTTCAGTGTGTTTTTAAGTACTTTGTATCTAAGCCTTTTTTATTGCCATGTGGAGTCCCTTAGGGTTCATCACTAAGCCCTATGTTTTTAACATGTATGTGGCCCGACTAGTTTGAGCCGTACATTTGGTTTCCTCCCAGTTGCATACGCGGAGGAAACACAAATTGTTGTGTCTATATCTAGTGATGTACCTGACACTGCACACCGTTTCAACAGCTGTATGGGTGTGATAGTTGAATGGATGACTAATAGTAGCCTCAAATTGAGCTAGGATAAAAGCGAGATTCTCCTATTTGGCAGGGACACTGCCTTTTGCGACCAATCTTGGTAGCCTCAGACTCTGGGCCCTCTCCCTACTCCGGTATCTACAGTTAGGAATCTGGGGGTGATTTCTGACCTCATTCTTTCAACGCCCACTTCAATAAACTCACCTCTTCCTGTTTCTTTTTGTTGCATATTTTAGGAAAAGTTCTCCCTTTTATCCCATATGAACTTCAGAAGTCAGTGATCACTGCCCTAGTTTTGTCTAAGCTGGATTACTGTAATGCCTTATATATAGGCCTCCACAAAGGATCTTTAAATAAACTTCAGTGCCTGCAGAAAGCAGCGGTTCGACTTTTAAAGAAAACTCCTAAGTTCAATTAAGCCTCAGAGGCAATAGTGGTGCTTCACTGGTTCCCTGTGAAGAAAAGAGTGGTGTGCAGAGCATTGTGTTTAGCACATAAGTCACTGCATGGTGGAGGAAGATAAATGTCTCCTGGTATATCCCCAGTAGTACCTTGTATTAGGCAATCTCTAGAACAGTTAATGTCCCCAAAATTAAGAAAATGAAATGGGGTGGTAGACGTTTTATCTACAACAAATGCCAAATTTGGAATAACTTACTTGGACATCTCAGAGTCAGTCCAATCTGTCCTGATTTAGGATACACCTCAAAACCTGGTTATTTTCTCTTCCCGTGTGATTAGTTACACATTCTTCTTAGCATCTAATCCTAGCTTCTTGTTTTTCAGCTTTTAATGTAGTAGATGTCAGCGCCAAGACGCCCTTGAGTAGATGGCCATGATACTTGATTCGGTCATCTGCCTGTCTACTCTTTCTGAGCCATCTACGCCACAGCAGTGTAAGGTATGTACTTATTGACACCACAGAGGATCATGTGGAAAAGGTCATTCACAGCACTGCAGACCAATGGGCACTGGAAAAAGAACCACTTCATTTCTTTAAGGCATATCTTTATTTAGCACTATGTGAAAAAATCGGTCATCTATTTAAAAGAAAATGAACTGGTTTCTCAGATATATATATATTCACTGAAAAAACCATAGGTTTCACACATGTTATAGTTAGCTGTACATTTTACTGATAAAAAACCAATGAAATTCCCCCGTTATAGTTACTGTAGGCAACTATAACTCACGCGACCGCAATCCTCTGCTGATGCTAATACTGTATTTAGACACTTATTTGCCCATGTCTTCTTCCATTAAATTTTAGCTATACATATATTACAAATATTTTTTTTTCATAAAGACACATATGTCATCAGCAGAGGATTACGGTCACGTGAGTTATAGTTGCCTACAGTAACTATAACGGGGGAATTTCATTGGTTTTTTATCAGTAAAATGTACAGCTAACTATAACATGTGTGAAACCTATGGTTTTTTCAGTGAATTTGCAAGGTTTTTTAAATGCTAATTCCTAACTATAACGTGTGTGAAACCTATGGTTTTTTCAGTGAATTTGTACGGTTTTTTAAATGCTAACTTACTTCACGCCATTCGTGGTGTGCGCGCCCAGTTAACGCAGTTCGTTCCGTGCGCGCACTGTGCGCTTCGCGCACCGTGCGCGCACAGTGAGCACGCGGTGCGCTTCGCGCACCGCGCGCCCACTTTACGCAGTTAGTGCCATGCACGCACAGTGGTCACGCGGTGCGCTGCGCGCACCGCGTGCCCACATTATGCGGGATGGGCCATGTACGCACTATGCGCTTCGCGCACCGTGCGCACATGGGGGACATATTATGCGCATCGTTGTGAAATGTTTAGTTTATTGTTTTCATTAATTTAATATGCCATGCACAAATGGTGCCCTTTGGGCACCATTTGCACACGGGGTGGGGAGAGTGTGGATATTTTTTTTTTTTACAAATTTTTACCGTACGCGTACGGTAAGCGTAATCGGCGATTTTTCGAAAAAAAATTAAAAAAAAATGTTGGGCCTTGGGGGTTGTTTGGGGGCCCGTATATCACTGCTGGGTGATTATTATCTCAATATACTGCCCCTTTACACATTTTTGGGCTTCATTTATGCTGCCCCACTCAGAGTGCGAGAGAGAAAATGGCGGCCGCCGCTTCCTGGTTTAGGCCGATTCGAATGTTTACTAAGATCTAAGAGCCAATCAGAATCGCGCTCGCGCACGTCACCGTACGCGTACGATAAGCGCACCGTAAGCGCACCATAAGCTGGCTCAGATATATATATTGATTTAAAGGCTATTTTCTCAGAATCTACTGAACAGATTTACACCAAACCTACAAAAGGCACTTCCTTGACCTGAGGACTACCTCTCTGCCAAATTTCAAGTAATTCTGTTCAGCCGTTCGGGCTGTAGCTGTGTCTAAAGGTCCTATGGAAAAATGCATAGGAAAAACGCGTTTTGGGACCCCCCTTTTATCTCAGCCCCCGCTTGACGAATCCCCCCGAGACTTTCAGGGTAGGAGCGGAGCGTAGCGCCCCACCTATTTTGAAATATGCCCGAGGATTCGTCGACCGGCGCAAAAGTTATTCAAAATAGAATGTTGCAGATTTCCTATGGAAACGTGGTCCTAACTATAACTACCTACTGGCGACCGCCAGTAGGTAATATATATATATATATATATATATATATATATATATATATATATATATATATATATATATTCTGCTCCAAGGTTGTCCACCTGTAAGTAGCACTCGACCAGCAGCTTGATTTATGTGTAGGTAGGGACGGGGATCCGCTTGTAGGAGCCGCTCCGTAGTGGATTTGCCTGACGCGTTTCGAAGCTCCATATGCTTCTCTTCAGAGGCTTTAACGGAAACGGTGTGCACAACCGCTAACCCACTTCACCATTTTACATATGACACACCCACCAATGGGAGGCTCAAATGAGGCTGTGCATTATGGGAAGTGTAGTGTGGAAAGCACATAATCAAGTCCTGTATGGACCCTGCAAGTGGGCCCGTCCTCGATCCTATGTACGGCTGCTGGTCCACTTTCGTGGCCCCCAAGGCTTCCGGGGTGGTGCATACTCCGCGGCTGGACGGCCGCGTGTAATATTCTGCTCCAAGGTTGTCCACCTGTAAGTAGCACTCGAGCAGCAGCTTGATTTATGTGTAGGTAGGGACGGGGATCCGCTTGTAGGAGCCGCTCCGTAGTGGATTTGCCTGACGCGTTTCGAAGCTCCATATGCTTCTCTTCAGAGGCTTTAACGGAAACGGTGTGCACAACCGCTAACCCACTTCACCATTTTACATATGACACACCCACCAATGGGAGGCTCAAATGAGGCTGTGCATTATGGGAAGTGTAGTGTGGAAAGCACATAATCAAGTCCTGTATGGACCCTGCAAGTGGGCCCGTCCGAGCTCTTTGCCAGGGCTGTTTTTTGGCCGATTTTGTTACAGGGCCGATTTTGCAGCTATGCTGCAAAAACGGCCCTAGAACAAAAACGGCCCCCAGGGGCCCAAAACCGGCCCCCACCAGTGCGGCGCACCGGGGGATTGCCCGGTGCCCGCTACGGCCAGTCCGTCACCTTTGGTGAGTGATGGGACTCCGTCCTTTAAAAAGGGCTTCCCAGTGAGAGATTAAATAATTATAAAACATATTAAACTTTCTTGCTTGTGCCTAGGACGTTTTAGGTGCCAGGTGACTGGTGAGACCCACAGATATTTTAGTGTGTTTTTCAGTTCTTATCGGGATTATACCTGTGCTGGTCATTAAACTTTCCCACGGACCCCACAGATATTTCAGTGTGTTTTTAAGTACTTTGTATCTAAGCCTTTTTTATTGCCATGTGGAGTCCCTTAGGGTTCATCACTAAGCCCTATGTTTTTAACATGTATGTGGCCCGACTAGTTTGAGCCGTACATTTGGTTTCCTCCCAGTTGCATACGCGGAGGAAACACAAATTGTTGTGTCTATATCTAGTGATGTACCTGACACTGCACACCGTTTCAACAGCTGTATGGGTGTGATAGTTGAATGGATGACTAATAGTAGCCTCAAATTGAGCTAGGATAAAAGCGAGATTCTCCTATTTGGCAGGGACACTGCCTTTTGCGACCAATCTTGGTAGCCTCAGACTCTGGGCCCTCTCCCTACTCCGGTATCTACAGTTAGGAATCTGGGGGTGATTTCTGACCTCATTCTTTCAACGCCCACTTCAATAAACTCACCTCTTCCTGTTTCTTTTTGTTGCATATTTTAGGAAAAGTTCTCCCTTTTATCCCATATGAACTTCAGAAGTCAGTGATCACTGCCCTAGTTTTGTCTAAGCTGGATTACTGTAATGCCTTATATATAGGCCTCCACAAAGGATCTTTAAATAAACTTCAGTGCCTGCAGAAAGCAGCGGTTCGACTTTTAAAGAAAACTCCTAAGTTCAATTAAGCCTCAGAGGCAATAGTGGTGCTTCACTGGTTCCCTGTGAAGAAAAGAGTGGTGTGCAGAGCATTGTGTTTAGCACATAAGTCACTGCATGGTGGAGGAAGATAAATGTCTCCTGGTATATCCCCAGTAGTACCTTGTATTAGGCAATCTCTAGAACAGTTAATGTCCCCAAAATTAAGAAAATGAAATGGGGTGGTAGACGTTTTATCTACAACAAATGCCAAATTTGGAATAACTTACTTGGACATCTCAGAGTCAGTCCAATCTGTCCTGATTTAGGATACACCTCAAAACCTGGTTATTTTCTCTTCCCGTGTGATTAGTTACACATTCTTCTTAGCATCTAATCCTAGCTTCTTGTTTTTCAGCTTTTAATGTAGTAGATGTCAGCGCCAAGACGCCCTTGAGTAGATGGCCATGATACTTGATTCGGTCATCTGCCTGTCTACTCTTTCTGAGCCATCTACGCCACAGCAGTGTAAGGTATGTACTTATTGACACCACAGAGGATCATGTGGAAAAGGTCATTCACAGCACTGCAGACCAATGGGCACTGGAAAAAGAACCACTTCATTTCTTTAAGGCATATCTTTATTTAGCACTATGTGAAAAAATCGGTCATCTATTTAAAAGAAAATGAACTGGTTTCTCAGATATATATATATTCACTGAAAAAACCATAGGTTTCACACATGTTATAGTTAGCTGTACATTTTACTGATAAAAAACCAATGAAATTCCCCCGTTATAGTTACTGTAGGCAACTATAACTCACGCGACCGCAATCCTCTGCTGATGCTAATACTGTATTTAGACACTTATTTGCCCATGTCTTCTTCCATTAAATTTTAGCTATACATATCTTACAAATATTTTTTTTTCATAAAGACACATATGTCATCAGCAGAGGATTACGGTCACGTGAGTTATAGTTGCCTACAGTAACTATAACGGGGGAATTTCATTGGTTTTTTATCAGTAAAATGTACAGCTAACTATAACATGTGTGAAACCTATGGTTTTTTCAGTGAATTTGCAAGGTTTTTTAAATGCTAATTCCTAACTATAACGTGTGTGAAACCTATGGTTTTTTCAGTGAATTTGTACGGTTTTTTAAATGCTAACTTACTTCACGCCATTCGTGGCGTGCGCGCCCAGTTAACGCAGTTCGTTCCGTGCGCGCACTGTGCGCTTCGCGCACCGTGCGCGCACAGTGAGCACGCGGTGCGCTTCGCGCACCGCGCGCCCACTTTACGCAGTTAGTGCCATGCACGCACAGTGGTCACGCGGTGCGCTGCGCGCACCGCGTGCCCACATTATGCGGGATGGGCCATGTACGCACTATGCGCTTCGCGCACCGTGCGCACATGGGGGACATATTATGCGCATCGTTGTGAAATGTTTAGTTTATTGTTTTCATTAATTTAATATGCCATGCACAAATGGTGCCCTTTGGGCACCATTTGCACACGGGGTGGGGAGAGTGTGGATATTTTTTTTTTTTTACAAATTTTTACCGTACGCGTACGGTAAGCGTAATCGGCGATTTTTCGAAAAAAATTTAAAAAAAAATGTTGGGCCTTGGGGGTTGTTTGGGGGCCCGTATATCACTGCTGGGTGATTATTATCTCAATATACTGCCCCTTTACACATTTTTGGGCTTCATTTATGCTGCCCCACTCAGAGTGCGAGAGAGAAAATGGCGGCCGCCGCTTCCTGGTTTAGGCCGATTCGAATGTTTACTAAGATCTAAGAGCCAATCAGAATCGCGCTCGCGCACGTCACCGTACGCGTACGATAAGCGCACCGTAAGCGCACCATAAGCTGGCTCAGATATATATATTGATTTAAAGGCTATTTTCTCAGAATCTACTGAACAGATTTACACCAAACCTACAAAAGGCACTTCCTTGACCTGAGGACTACCTCTCTGCCAAATTTCAAGTAATTCTGTTCAGCCGTTCGGGCTGTAGCTGTGTCTAAAGGTCCTATGGAAAAATGCATGGGAAAAACGCGTTTTGGGACCCCCCTTTTATCTCAGCCCCCGCTTGACGAATCCCCCCGAGACTTTCAGGGTAGGAGCGGAGCGTAGCGCCCCACCTATTTTGAAATATGCCCGAGGATTCGTCGACCGGCGCAAAAGTTATTCAAAATAGAATGTTGCAGATTTCCTATGGAAACGTGGTCCTAACTATAACTACCTACTGGCGACCGCCAGTAGGTAATATATATATATATATATATATATATATATATATACATACACACACACACACACACACACAAACACACACACACACACACATATATATATATATATATATATGAGACAGCAAAACATTATATTCTAAGGATCCATCATGCAGTACAAATAAAACTGACACCAGAAATATACTTGATTTTGTGTGTTTTTGCTGCAAGGAGGGCTTGGCTTTGGTGTGTGTGAGTGAGTGTTTAGTTGACATAAAAATTGGGTGGTGTAAGATTACTCCTGAGAGAGAAAATGGCTGCGGAAACTCAGTGTAGTAATGATCTGTCATTGAGGAGGTGCTCATGCTTTTGCAGTAGTGATGTTGTGGAGAGGTGGCCCGGGAGGTGTATAAGAAAGAGGAAAGGATGTAATTCAGCAACATCCCTACAATAACTAAGTGCCAATACTAGAACTATAATGAGGATGGGAAGTCCGAGATCCTTCATTTAAAGGATATAAAGTCAGCTTTGAGAAAACTCTCTCACACAACTAATGTCCACATATAGAGACAGTCAACACAGTCAAGAGCAAAATCTTCACCCAAACGTTCTAAGAGTAAAGCAAACAGTGTATTGGCCGCACGATGCATAGAATACACCCTACTGCTATAGACTTTCACTGATTCCTGAATCACAGATCAGAATGGGACCAACAGACCGAACTGCTGATTACTGCTGAGCGGATTGTCAGTCCTGGGTTTTTTCAAGAACGGGAAAGTGGAAGTCTAACAAAGCGTTGTTAAGCTGCAGAAATACAAGGATTCCAAAGTGGCTACAAATGAGTTACCTGACGAAATATTTACTATCTACAAGTTTATTGTGCTATAAAGTATTTATATGTATTGATCCCTCAGGAGTTCCATATTTATTGCCTCACACACTGATTAAATTGGCCACAAAGAGAGCATAAATATTTATTATGCTGTTTGGTATTTATATTTATTGATTCTAGAATGGCTGTACATGTAATGCTCGTCTCAGTAATGTTTACAAACTTTAGAAGTTTAAATACAGATGAATTATATTATGGTGCAAGTTGAATTATTGACTGTGGAGGGTTTTCTAATTGAGTAGCTTGATATTTTTATCATGTTCATTATATATGTATACAGATATATATATATACGTTGTGTTTGGCTGTTTGCGAGCTACCTATGAATTACACAGATTATTTTTATTTAGTGGTTTCGGATTACAAGCTGTTGCCTCCAAGTATTTGTACCTTGAATGTAATACTAGTATCGTATTGGAGAACAAAAATATAACTTCACATTGTTAATTGGCAATGCTGTAGATTTTGTTATGTATTCCCAGCGATAGCCTTCTAGCATTGGCTTAGGATGTATTTTTCCAGATTGAACCCTAAGGCTTTATAGTTCTTTCAATCTTTATATGCAATTTTGTTCTTCCGACCACAATAATAGCAATGTATAAATTACTCATGTATTCATAGATGTTATGTATGTATTAGCACAGAAATTTGCATTCGAGTGAACATTGCCATTTACGTAATGAGCCAATTACCACTTCTTGATACGTGAGGTATTTTTTTCTATGTCTATGATTGTGCAGATAGACACTAACCAATAGCCATGAAAGCTATGTTACCTCCCCCTTTTTGTCTGGTTTGTATAAATACGTCACTTACTTGCAACGCAATCATGTGAGCAAGGCCACACAGTTGGCCGAAACGCGTCTTCCCGTTTCATTTGCACTGAATCTATGATTTAAATAAATGCGATACTGCGGCTGCAGTTACCTACAAAGAAGAAGGTGTCCGTCTCTCTTTTCATGGTGCCGAGAAGCGCTTTGGAGTGGTATTTGGATATATATATATATATATATATATATACATATTCAATGAACAACACAAAGGTTAAAGTAACGTTATAGTTAGGTGAAATGTTGAGTTTCAACGTAATGTTTTGAACTCTAAAAACCAAATTCACCAGATACAGTTATTTCAAGTAACTACAACTTGTGCCCTAAGGTAACTATTACTCACGCCCATGCCATGCACAGTTTTCTCATCAATAATTTCACTGCAAATGTTTCAGTGATATTATCAATAATGTCATGAGTGATGTAATATGTGGGGTAATTAGCAGTGATTGGCGAGGGTGCGAGTTATGGTTACCTCAGGGCACGAGTTATAGTTACTTGAGATAACTAAACTGGTGAACTTCAGTGGTTTTTAGAGGTTAAAACGTTACGTTGTTATTGAATATTTCACCTAATTGTAATGTTACTTTAACCTTTGGTATTTTTCCAGTGAATTTCACGGTTATTTTTCCCGTAAAGTAGTATTTAATTACCACATGTAAACCCAGCCCGCCCACGGCCATGGGCGCACATGGTAGACAGGTCCTGCGGCCAACCCCCACATTCAGCCAACCCCACGCTGCGCATGATCAAACCACCATGGAGGCAGCCAACCCCATACTGCTCAGGGCCTTTTGTCATGCACAGTGGGGATTTGGCCCCAGGGTCTGGCCTGCGGCCAACCCCAAACACATGCAGCCAACCCCACACTGCACACAGCTTTCGGTCGTGCGCAGCGGAGGGTTGGGCACCGGGGCTGGCCCTGGACACCCCATCCGCCATGGCTTTTTTTTTTATTTAGGGGGGGGGGCACGTGGTACCTTCCCCAAACCTATTATGGCCCTAGGGACCCCAGTCCTTGGACCAATGATATATTGAAGGGGAGGGGGCCAGGTGGCCCCCCTCCCTTTCCCTTATTAGACCCTGGGAACCCCATTCCCCCATGGCCCTTTTTTTAATTAAGGGGGCTACGTGAGGCCCCCACCCGAGCCCTAGAAGGCCTTGTGGAACCCAACTCCCAGGGCTATCTTTTATTATCAAACGGGAGGGGGGTCCCAGGGCTATTACTAAAAATAAAGCCCCCAAGCCATTTTAGGCCCTGGAGACCCCATCCCCTGGGGCCCTCATTACTTTAAGGGGGTTGCCCTGATGCCCACCCAGTGCACCCACCATATACTCATTGGGGGCCATAGAGGAAGGCCCAGCCGACTCCCCACATGCAGCGGGAGCTGGCATTGCTCTTGCCCGGAGGGAACAGCTACTAATGCTGCTCCCTCCAGGCGGGAGCAATATTTGGATCTGTTTCCCTGCCTGCATCAGTGCAGGAAGGGAAACAGATCAAACGTCTGCTCCAAGCCAGCAGGAGCATTTTCAAAGTTTCTGCCAGCTGGGTGCGCACACTGCGTTTTCTCCCACATGGCAGGAGTTTCGAAAATGCTCCCACCAAGCAGGATCTAACAAAAGTTTCCCAGCCCACGCGGTAATGGGTAGGGACACCACTATGTCCCAGGAATGGGCTCCCTGGGACACAGCTGGAGAGCCGGCCCGAGGATGTGGTCCCCGGGGCCATTAATGGCTCGGGGGTGCATGGCCCCCCTCCCATTTCAAACATTTAGTGGCCCCAGAGAATGGGTCCCTGGTGTCTATCGAGGCTGAGGGAGGGGGGCCGCACGGCACACTCCACTTAAAAAAATATGTCGGCATCGGAGATGGGATCCCCAGGTCCAAAAGTGGCCCTTGGAGAGAGGCTGCATACCCTCACCCTCGCCAAAAAAACATCGGACCCTAGGGGATGCGGTCCGGGGGCCAAAAACGGCTAGGGAGGAGGGTTGCATGCTCCCTCCCTCTGAAAAGATGTTGGGCCGAACTGTAGAGAGTATGGAGCTCTGTTCTAGAAGATGACCATTGTGATTTCATGTTTCAAGGCACAGTGTGGGTTAGAGTGAAAGAGGCTTCAATTTCACTTTGAGCCTCTTGGCTCCATCAATCACAGCCTTGCATTCGCCCTCTCGTCCTCTTACTCGCATCCCCATATCATCAGCCTAGAGACTACATTCATCAAACGTTTCTTTGCTTTATTCTTTTCATTGAATAAAAAGCTGCTGTGTTTCGCTACTCCTTCCTTTCCTCTTTGCTTCCTATGGTTTAAAATTGCATTTTACTTTCTCTTCACAACAGCTTGAAATTAAGCATATTTACTAATAAATATAATGGTCACTTTAAGCTATGCAGCTTAACTGGTTGTCTAAAATTCATCCTTTAACGATGTTTAAGTCCTACTTTTTAAAACAATGCAAATTATTAATATAACTATCAATAAATTCGACCTATGGACAAAATTCTGCAAAAAAGCTCGAAATTCCTGTACCTTCTTCAAACGCAATTTCTGCAATCCCCACAATAGCCCAACTCCAAACCTGTTTCCCGTCACAGCATCAACTTCCTATTTTCAAACATGTACCGGATATTTGGGTCAGAGCCAAGCTGTGCTCCCAGCTGGAAATATCTTTAGACCGAAATCTGAACACGATAAGAGAAATGAATACCCGGCATTCCCTGCCAGGGCCAAACCGCTGCATCGAGGGGATTGGCTGCGAGTGCTGTTTCGCTCTAAAAAGTTAAAACCGCAGAACTGGCTGGAGCCCTTCCTGGTCTGACGCAAAGATGATACATTATGCAGTTTTCTCCAGAATAAACTATTTTTTAATAAACGGTTCAGCCCATGGCTTTAACTGATGACAAAATTTAAGGAAAAAGTAATACTTTCCACAAGGGAACATGCGGACCTCTGAAATATGCACAAAATATCGAATAAATTCAGTTAAAAAACACACACACCACACTTTCCAAATGAAGGCTACATTAAAAACAAACATTGGCAAAGCCAACTGTTTCACCTTTTGGCTTTGCCAATGGTTCTAGCCATGGTGCGCAATAGATGCTGTGCAGAATGGCTTACATTTTTGTTTAAAGCCTACAGGGTCATTTTGTATGCTCATCGCAAATTATGCACAAAGTAACACAAATGCATTTTTTTCCTTCATTTTATTTGCCAATCTGAGTTGAATCGGTAGGCAATGGGTTTGGGGTTGGGGAGAGCAACACAGAGTGGAAGGGAAGTAATGCAGAGGGCGGGTGGTGGAGGGGAAGCAGTACGGAGGGCGGGTGGGGGGACAGGGCAACACAGAGGGTAGGGGGTGGAAGACCAAGGGGGGCAGGGGGCAAGCACCACAGGAGACACGGGTGAGGGCACTCAAGGCGGAAGACAGGGTGGGTGAATTAACTGAGGGTGCAGGGGGGAGAAAGACAGAGCCACAGGTGTGTCCGGGGGCAAACGGATGAGAGTGCAAAACGCAGAATTTGGGGGGGTGGGACCACTTGTGGAGGGGAAAGAGTACAAGAGCGGTACAGCAGGAAAAGACATGCTCTCTGGTTGAGTGCTTAAAGAAGAATAAAAAAATAGTGTTAAAAAATGGAGTAGTAGAAGGACACAAAGTAATGCATACATGCTCCAGGAGAGCGACAAACACAAAGTGGAAGTTAAGTCGGCACAAACTTACTTAATGTGAAGGTTGCAAATGAGAATGACAATGAAGTCAACTAATAATAAGCCCACTGTGAGCTAACAAAATGTCTCACAAGCGGCAGACACAACATGTCTCAGGCAAGATCTAAAAAGCCAAGGCAATCTTAACGAATTTCTATTTCATTTGAAAAAGCTTGCAATACAATTTGGAATTCAAATCGCTTTGGCATCGAGAGGATTCCGTGTTAGCAAGCAGGGTCCAACTCCTGCTACAGAAGAGATTATAAATTTGATAGGCTGTGATTGAGACAGACAAGGTGAAATAATTTCTAGACTGATATGCACATTACTTCTCTATTATTTTTCTGCCTTTATTCCTACTTCAATCAGCTGGTGTTGTGCGCTGTCAGGTGAGTTATAAGGGCTTTTCATTTACTTTGAGGTGGTCAAGCCTATGGGAGGTTTATTGTATCTGACCCTTGTCTTTTCCCCTCTTCGATCCGACCATGTGGGTTGATAAAAATCAGCTACTGCTATCATCCATGTGAGAAGCATTGACAAGGGCCTTCCAACACTCAAATTGTTAGCTTCATTGACAGGCTTTATCTCTTCTTATATTCTGTTTGGAAATCCACTCGATACTGAAAACAGAAACATGCCACCAGGGCCGGACTGGCTGTAGCGGGCACCTGACGTTTCCCCGGTGGACCGCCAGGGTGGGGGGGTCGGTTTGGGACCCTGGGGGGCCGTTTTTGTTACAGGGACGTTTTTGCAGCATAGCTGCAATATCAGCCCTGTACACAATCGGTCGAAACCGGCCCTGGTAAACAGCTCGGCTGCACCCCCAACCCCCGGTGGGACCGGCTGAGCACTTTGTCAGGGCCGATTTGGTTCCCAGTCCGGCCCTGCATGCCACACCTATAATAGGGGAGAGGAGTTGGCCTAACGGCTAGGGCGCTCGACCTCGGACCTGGGGAACTGGGTTCGAGTCTCGGTAATGATGCTGAACATCCGGTGATTCTGGGCAAATCACTTAATCTCCCCGTGCCTAACAAAAAATGAATGGGTGTCCTCGTGTAACGTAACTGGTGCTATCTAAAGCGCTCTGATACCTGATTGGATTCGGGTCAAGTTCGCGCTATATCAATAAAAAAAATAAAAAAACTCTGCAAAATATTCATCAACATTGTTTAATCATTCGACAGCGAATTTAAAAAGTGTCATATACTTTTCAAACCTTGCCACATTCCCAGAGTCAAACAAAATTACCAATATGGCAAGAAGCAAGGATTTGCATGGCGCACCACAAACATCCAAGGACTTCTTCCTCCACAAAACACATTGACAGTAAGGAGCGAGATCTTTGTAAAATGTAGATATGTTGAGACAAGTGGTTCCAAAACATTTTAGAAACACAACCTACTTTTTAGAACAGCAAACTTGCACGACCCACCTACCTTTCATGGACATGAAGCGGGCGTTTTTTTAATGTGACTAAAGCATCTAGTGGTAGCGCATTATAATTTAAATACAGCATATTTTTCATTGAAATGGCCCCTAAATTTGCACAGACAGTTTTACTGATAAAACCACATAGCACACAAATGGTAATATGTGAAAACCAGGTTTCTGTGAACATTTTTAATTTGTGCATCACCACATAAGTGTCTTTATTTGCTTATATCCTATTGAAATCTGTTTGAAGCACACTTCAGAATTACAAAAGTGCTTCATGTTGCTTTCCTAACTGCTGGAGGCATACATTTTATTTACAGGTATTTATATTTTGTTGTGTATAGCAAAAAACAATATCCTACATTGTCACATAATTGACGTTAAAAGATCCGCTCACTTTTGTAGTCAGAGAAAGAAAAGGAAAACATCAATCCTCATGCTAAAAGAATAAAGCAGCCTGACAGTTCACCTCGGTCTATGAATCACCGGCAAGTTTGACAAGTGAAACACAGAATTTAAAGGCATTTTTATTGATTGCCCTGAATTTTCCAAAATCAGTTGGGCGACACAACAGTGGAGTTGGTAGCAGTGGGAATCTCGAGTGGAAAGAGGGGCCTGTCCTTATTCACATTGGAAAAGTAGATTCCAATATTCCAGACCCTGAGACACAGCACTACAATTCCTCCATGAATTTTGGGAGCCAAACAAAAAAGAAGGAGACAGGAGAGAATATTTAGACAGTGAAGAAACACATTTTGAGCAAACAGAGGTAGAACATATGGACAGTATAGTTTAAACAGGTAAGTTTTACAGGATTTAACAAATTACCTAAACCAAATTGTAAGTAGGAAAACTCTGCATAGTCATGGTCTACCTACTCATTCAGGCCATGTATTCCTGACATCTATTGGCAGCAGTAATTTTCTTGATCCACTTCTATTCATAATACATTATCACATAGCTTTTATACCCAATAGGATTTGCAGGACGCCAGAGTTAAATGTTATAGCATAGCACAATTCCGCAAAGTCACTGATTACATGATGGAACCCAGGTATTGATATGTTGTCTTTCAGACAAAGAATCCCTTTATAGAAACAGAAAAACAGCCTTATCTTAATATTTAAATTGTGTCTAATTCAGAGTGCTTATAACAGACTTGGTGGCCTGTTACCCAGGAAGTACACTATTCAATTTTTGCGATTGTGGCCTGTATAATGATTTGCCAAGAGGAAAGTTTCGAGATGGATATCTCTTACACACGTTATAACATTTAACACCCTAATATTGTGTATAATACCGTATCCCTCATATGTTAAGTTTGTTAATTGTCCCACTAATAGACAGTGCATATGCTATTTGGCCATGGCTCCTTACACCCTGCCTCCACCGCCATTAAGAAAGTAGCTGCAGATACAACATTGCTTAGAAAAATACACAATCTGTAGTTGAATGTACCTTTGGGTTACATTAAGAGAATTATCTGTTGCAATCACAAAAGTAGTGGAACTCTGAGATTTGTCGTAAAATCATTGTTTTATATGCTATCGTGCATAACGCTGCAACTAGGCGAAGACAACACCTAGAACTAGATACAGATGAGTCTGAGGACAAAGACCAACTTCCTTGTCAATCTAACACAACTGTGGATGCCAATTAAGCAGTAGAAGGAAGGATATGTAGAACAGACATAAGAAACTTCATGTTTAGATAAGCATAATCATATTCTTTGAATAATATACAGAACGCACACTCTCCAAGTACTAAACAAAATTTAAGTTTATTCACAGATCAAAGAACAAAAGTCCCCCGGACAAAAAAATCATAAAATTACATCATACATACATTTCTTTTTAGAACAATAAAAATAATATCTTTTTTTTATGGAAACAAATCACTAACTCTGCTTCTTTCATCCTTTACCAGTGGAGCTCTTTCTAATCCAGGTGCTGAATCTGTTCCTTCTCTTTCATGTTGTGGCTTCTTTTATGGATTGTACCTGCTATTTCAGGCCCAGAAACACTACTAAGTCTAGAGGTCTCCTCACGTATAGTGGGCTGTGAGGTTTAGGGTTTCTTTTAGACAAAGGAACTGTTTGTAACTCTTCTAATGCAGAGGTAACTTTCATTAGGGTTTTGGATGTGATAGTCCTAAAGTGACCATCTCAACCTGTAGGTTGAGGGTTCTCCTAGATAAAAGTCTTATGGTTGGTTCACAGATGCTCTGAATAGTTTTCTATTGGTGTCTCCATGTACTATTATCCTCCCGAAATGATTCACATAATCTGTTTACTGCCGAATAGCTTACATATCTGTGGCCATTTGTGTTTGTCCCTCTGAAAAAGAACTTGAAACCCTCCTTTATCCTTTCTTCTAGCACAATTCCCCTTCCTATTAGATGCACAGCATTTAATTGCTGACGCTGGACAGAGAACATTGACCCCTCAAAGATCTAAAATCTTGAGCCGATGCAATTGCCCCATGACTCTTCATTTCACGTCACCCCTTGCCCTAAGAGCCGCCCTACACATTTTTTGCGATCTCAGTTATTGAAAACGAGTAGCCAGTGGTTTACTATGCATTACAGATTCAGTTGTTCATATTGGGGAAGAGACTCTTGTTTGTTGATGGAGTTTTGGTGGCAGGGGTGCAGGTGGAGTGGTGGTGACTGGTCAGCAAAATAAATACCATAAACCGGGCGCACTAATTATTAATAAGGCACCAAACTAATATTAGTCTCCCTAACCATGCACAGTTTGCCACAAAATATCAGCTTTAGATATATTTTAAAAATTGAACAATTTTTCTCCAAACATCAGCATACGAGTTGTGAAAATGTACAACTTTTCTTCTCGAATACACACTTTTTAATTTGGACAAACATGTATTAATTTAATGGAGCAAAAGCTTTCAATTTAGTAGTCTGGACTACACACTGAAGAGCTACTTACAGATAGCAGGAGAATTACCAGTGTCTCACAAGCTACTTGTTGGAGAAGTCCATATTATAAACATCAACACGGTACGCATCCCTTGTGATCATAGTAAATGAGGATTCATCACAGCGGCCAATCAAGGTAGAGGGACATAAGCATTTATGATTTATTGCATTTAGCTATTCAGAATATTATATCTTGAATATTTATTTAATGTAATTAACATCAAATGCAGAACCAAGTACTGTTCTATACAAAGCCAAAATTGTGAGTACTTGATTTATCGTTCCAAACCAAGAAGATCCCACGTAATGAAGATCTCAAGTCAAACGAGTAGCAGCCAGGTGTTTAACCTGAAGATCCTTGCTTCCCATTGGTCGTATTTTGTCTGCTTGCAAATGGCTCATTGTGAGGACTGAATTGTGCTAAGATGATCCTTGGAAATCCTCGTCTTTAGAGTACTGTCATCAGTGTCCGTATAGACTTTGAAATGCTCTTCATAAGTGGTCCTGTATTTGCGATTGACTTTATCAAACTAGAGTTACCTTCTCATCCGCTGAGTTCCTTCTAAAGACTTTGAACCATGTATTTGATTCGCCTTTCTGAACATATTGTGAAATGCATTCAATATTATTCAAGGTAGTCAAAGGAATAGTTTGCATGCGGTGACTTGTATAAATATTGGTCAGCTTACTTGTCAGCAAAGAGTCCTACCTATTGGTGAAGGCAAAATGAATGATAAAAACATCAAAAATATAAAAAGATAAAATTAATGTCGGACCTGTGTTTTGAATTTTACAATGCTTGGCTTTTTCAAGGCTTCATTCAGTCAATCAAGTCAAAAAATGAATCCGTATAACAAACTGTACCAGGGCCTCGTTTATACTGTAAACATAGTCAAACCCGCGGTAATCCTGTTTCAGGCTCCCGTGGCTCTGTGCTGAGATTAAAGCAAAGCTGCCTCGTATCAAAAATGTGGTTAATATTTCGTCTAGGGAATGCACAAATTAAACGCTGTGAATGCAATTAAAAGCAAATGTTCTAGCCTGGGAAAGCGACAGGATGGCCGTACATCGAGCAGTACATCTTAAATTCCCAATTTGTTACAGAAGCCTCCTGGAGTCTCTCCTGCATTTCGTTTGCACAAGGAAGCTCAAACCACAAAAAGCAAAAGAAGGAGCGGGAACATCCTGCAGAGGTACAAATGCCCCCCACAGGCTTGCTTTGTTAAAAAATCTAAATTAAAAAATCAGAATAAAATATGCAGGGGTGCAAAGTTTTTCTTAGAAACGTTTCCGCTGGCGTTGCTGAACGCTGGGGCTGCCTCGGTCTTGGGTCTGATTGGATCTCGTGCCTCTTTTTTGCAATCCCCCTACACTTCCAGTCTCTTCATCCCCTTCTTGTGGGGCCTTTGTGGTGTCTCCCATTATCACCGTCATCCTATCTTTCGCAGCCTTCTTCCTGTCCTTTTCTTTTTCTTGCGCTAGTGCAAAGTCTGACGATGAGCATATGTCTCAATCCCCGATAAACATTAGCAATGCCAATAGGACTCGCCTTGTTGAAGTATCTGCAAAAAAGCAAAATGTTGCAGAAGCGGCAAAAAGAGGAAGAAAAACAGGAAAGGCATGATAAGGCAGCGGTGTCATTCCATATGCGTGCACATGCATGATAAGGTATGTGTGCATGTGTCAGCAGGCATGCACACACCTACAAAACAAAGCATGCACCATTTTTTTTATTCACAGATCCAAGATGGAGGACTCCATTTGGATCGATAAATTAAAATATATATATGTTTGCACGAAAGGGCTTTTTGTAATGTGGAGCCGCCCAACAGCAAATGGCAGCTGGTTGACCTTCCAAATTTTTTCTTTTAATTTTAAAAGACCGCGAGTGGGAGTGGAGCTATGGAGGAGCAAGTAGGGTGTATGTGGTGGGAAATGAAAGGGAGTTGGGAAGGGGGTCGGGGAAGCAACAGAGGAATGAAAAATCACTTTTTGGACTGCAAAGCACTACAACAACAACAACAAATGGTAGTTACCAGGCCTGCAAAATGATTGCAAAAGAAAGTATTTTCTTTAAGGAACTGTGAGGGGTAGGAGAGCAAAGGAGGAGTGGGTAGAGGGAGAAGAAGTTGAAGCAATGGGTGTGGGTATTAGGAGGGGTAGCAGCACACCAGACAGCAAAAAAACACTTGCTCTCTCATGGAGTGCTGAGTGAAAAAGTAATGCCTAAAATGTGAGCAATGAAAGGCTACAAAGTCATCCACTCAAAAGGACAGTAAAGGGGCAATGCTCCAAAGGAGTGACAAACACAAGAACGGGAAGGCAAGCAATCGAAGATGAAACAAGCAAGTATGAGAGACAATTAAGCGAACCAATGGTAAGCAATTTGGGTAGGGGGCTCTAGACCTAAGTCATTTTTTTTTGTATGGTCCATCTGAGGAGTGAAATGACAGGGTTTGGGGCAAAGGCAGCAGGGAGAGGACTAAGTTCATGAAGAGCCAGAAAGAAGTGATATGACAGCATAGGACAACAGGTGGTCAGAGAAAGGAAAAAGCGTCTTTGACAGACAGGAAGGACTACGGCGTGGAGCAGGGACCCACAGAACCATAAGGCAAAGGTTGACAGTGAAGAAGACACCAATGGAAGAAGTAGTATGACAGTACTATCCAGGGTGCAGAACACGGAGCTAAGAGGATGAACACTTGAGACAGGGGTGGAGGTGCTGCCTCGACCAAAGCCATAGGTTTCGGGGTCGAATCATGGCTTCAGGCAGGTCCTGTGAGGCTGTTGGGTAGCTCGGGGAGGCTACAGGCCTATGATGGCATTTAGGGATGCACTATTGATCTCTGGGACAGAAGGTATCTGGGAAGGGCACACTGGGTTGATTATATTTATTGAAAAAGGAGATGCACATGAGTGGGGAATATAAAGGGATCTCGGAGCACAGATCAGGCAGTGGGTTGTATGGACTTCCACCAAGTACAGTGATGGCAATAGTACCACACAAGCAGCCCAAACTAAGTACTCTATTCACTTTCCTTCTCTGAAGGTACTGATTGGGGGGGAAGTCTTCTGGAGGCGATTGTTCAGTTAGAAGGAGCAGGAAGTGTCCGGAGTTGCCTTTGACCTTAGACAAAGACCAGAGTGGACCGACTGTATGACCTTGAGGGTGGAGGGTGTAGGAAGAGAGAACTACAAAAGAAGTGGACAGCACTACTATTGACATAATTAGCCCTAGTGGGGAAACGGAGACCCTTAACATGACTGGCATTAGCCTCATATAGTATCTCACTCACACCCCCATCGATCACCGCCAAGCTAAGCAGAAGAGTCAAGAGTAGAAAATAAGCAACTAAATTAACCACTTGGGGCCCAATTTAGAGTTTGGCAGATGGGATATTCCAGCGGAAATGTGATGGGTATCTCACCCGTCGTATTAGGACACAATGCATTTACATATATTTCTTTTCTGTTGAAATATCCGGCACGTTTTTGTGAATGAGAATACCATCCACCAAACTCTAAATCAGGCCCTTAGTCTGCTTTAGCAGGTAAGTCGCTAGGACACAAGTGACACACAACACTGTCCACCACGGATATCAGCTAGCAACCACTCACTGACCCACGGTTAAAGCCTCACAGAAAAAAGACTGATTCTGTCCTACTTATCACGGTCCTACTCTCCAGCAGCCCGTGATGCGAGGGCTGTAATCTGTGATACAGAAAATTGCCAAAATATTAGATCTTTACAGTTGCTGCAACACGTTATTGAAGCTACGGTTGAGGCAGCTTTTAATACCCGGGAAGGGCAGCCTCCACTTAAGATTCCCAGGCAATAGCTGAAGGAGCCTGAGGGTGATCTTGAGGAGGAGAGTCTGCAGGGGCGATATGTTCAAGGTTCTGAGCCGGCTGATCTCTTGAAGCATTTTAGGGAAAACTTGAGTCTCCCTGCAGCTTGTGCGTTGGCTGATGTGGATGATTTTTTGGTTGACGGAGCCTGGGACTGTGCCATTGCATAATGCGATCCGGCAGGTGCGGTCGCATGAGTGGAAGGAATCGGACAAATAGGCCTTTCCTAGGTCTCTGTCACAGCGTTATCCTGTGAACAAGTTTGCAGAGGAGTTTTCGTCTGTGGTTAAGGTGGATAATCTGATCGCCAGCATGTCCAATCATGGTAATGTGGTTTCCAAGGATGCGTGCCACCCGATGCAGTGTATAGAAAGGTGGATGGTGCTGTTGAATAATGTTGTGCTTCAGCCAACTTCTCGGTCTATGCGACCACTTACACTACTTATATGGTGCAGTCCTTGCTCAAAGACTTCCATGCCTTTGTCAGATCGCATGTCTGAGGGTTTGGATTGTTTGGATCTGCTGGCACTGATGGAACAGCAGGTTTGCTTTTTATCTGACTAGTCCATCGACAATTTGTGTGCTTCTGCAGCTACTTCCGGGGCGGCTGTTACTGCTCGTAGACCTCTTTGGATACGCAACGGGAAGGCTGACGCAGCTCAAAGAGCTATTTTCATTAGACTACTCTTTAAGGGTCCCAAGCTGTTTGGACCGCAGCTTGAAGAGATGGTCAAGAAATCTATGGAGAACAAGAAATTGATGGCAACAGCAAGACTCTTTCAAAGGGGCAGAGGTTTTGTATTTAGAAGGTCTTTTTCTTCTGGCTCTGTGAGGGGTTCATCCCAGCCTTTTCGTGGTAGGGGTGTAACGCCCTGAACGTCTAAGGATCGTTTAACAGACACGATAATGAGAACGCAACCACTTGTGAAGGTTTAGTTATTTTAATGAAGGCAAAAATAATACAAGGAATAAACAAAGGTTATAGTCACTGGAATCCTCCAGGCTAAGTACGTTACCAGCCCACAGCACGGATGGTCCTAACCGTCCTCTGCATATTCGCCGAACCCGGCGTATGCCAACAGAGGGCAGAAATGAAATGGCCGACAATGCCAATCGGTAGGCTGTGAGGGGCACGAAGAGTGTTGGGGAGAATCGAGGAGTCAGGGAAACACCCAGCCGGGGTCTCTACCTGAAGGGAGCAGCCGCTCAACCTCTTCCTCAGACTGCACTGGGACGCGGAGTCACCTCCTGGTGATGCGTCACCGATACCCCAATCACAAGCAAAGAAGACTGAACCGAGAGCAGCCGCTCGATCGATCCCGTGGACTTCCGAGTCTGTAACGCGGCAAACACCTCCTGGTGTGCGTTACAGCTGGCAGTCCCTGTATCTCTGGTCGGGCTGGGAGTTACGACTCCAACCAGCAAAAGCGCCACTGCGCTTTGACTCAGCCGAGTCAAAAAGCGAAGCTCAATGGTTATCCGGTAGAGCTTCCGGGTCCTTCACAGGTGACGATGGGGCAAGACACGGCCCAGGGAGTAACGACTCGACCTACCTCCGTTCTTGCCTTACTGGAGCACCACTCCGGAACACTGCTCTTCCCTAAGCAGGTACGTCGGTGTAAACACAATATCCGACAGCGTTGTACCTCCCAGTTCCTCCCTTTATAGGGCGTGTTTTCCTTGAGTTATGTAACAGCTCTCCTGTTTACATAAGGGCGTGTTTTCCTTGAGTTATGTAACAGCTCTCCTGTTTACATAAGGGCGTGTTTTCCTTGAGTTATGTAACAGCTCTCCTGTTTACATAACCTCTCAACCGCTAAGCATCCTGGGAGATGTAGTCCGTTTTCGCTGGTTACCGTTTTCCTCCCCTCGCATGACAGGAATTCTTGACAGTACATCCTCCCTCTCAGCGGCTCCCCACGGGTCCAGCGCTGGCAGGAAAACGTCGATGGAACAAGGAGACCAAGCGCGGAGCATGAACCCCTTCAGCCGGTTCCCATGACTGCTCCTCCGGGCCATAGCCTTTCCACGCCACCAGGTACCACAGCTTCCCCCTGCGCCATTTGGATGCCCGTATGCCCGACACTTCATACTCCACCTCCGACTCCACGCATACCGGCCTAGGTGTCCCAGACGGCTTGGAGGGTGCTGGTTTGAGCAATGATACATGAAAGACAGGGTGTATCCGCAATGACTGGGGCAAGCACACCTTCACGTTCACGGGACCCATACACTTGGTAATTCGATAGGGGCCCATGTACTTGGGATGGAACACACTGTTCTTTCGAAACCTCATGTTTCTTGTGAATATCCAGACGTAGTCTCCAGTGCGGTACAGTGGCCCGGGCCTTCTCTTCCTGTCTGCCGCAGCCTTGTATCTTCTCTTGGCCTCTATTAGGACAGCCCTTGAGCGCATCAACGTGTCTTTTATGTGTGCCACCCTGTCCGCTGTGGCGGGAATCCTGTCCTCTCTGAACGGATGTAGAAATGGCAAGAACCTGGGATGTTGGCCATAGTTCCTATAGAACGGAGATGACTGTGTAGAGCTGTGAGTGGCGTTGTTATAGGCTATCTCTGCAACTCATAGCAAGTCGACCCATTCTTCCCTGCCCTGGTCCACAAAACATCGCAGATACTGTTTGAGCGTTTGGTTCAGGCGCTCGGTTTGGCCGTCCGTTTGAGGGTGGTAGCTGGTGGACAGGGCGGTTTTAACATGCAGCGCAGTGCACCAAGTCTTCCAGAATTGCGCAGTAAACTGTGACCCCCGGTCCGACACGATCACCCCAGGTAATCCATGCAGTCGTACCACATTCTTTAGGAGTAGTGACGCCAATTCCCCGGCCGTAGGGACTCTCTTGCAGGGGATGAAGTGCCCCATTTTCGTCAAGTAATCCACCACCACCAGTATTGCCGTCATCCCCTGGTCTACCGGTAGGCCCACCACGAAGTCCAGTGATATGCTATCCCATGGTCTATCCAGGGTCGGAAGTGGATGTAAGAGCCCTTGGGTTCGGCCATGGTCGGCCTTCATGGTAGCACACGTAGGACACTCCTGTCCCCACCTCCTGACATCCACTCTCATGGTTGGCCACCAGAAATGCCGTCCCATGCTAGCCACCGTTTTCTCAAAGCCCAAATGACCTGCGCATGGAGAGTCATGGCACCAGATGAATGCTTGTTTCCTTAGCCTAGGCGTGGGTATCAATAGGCACCTGCCCTTCAGGGGTATCCCGTCCTTCAGCTGCCATTCTCTGTGACTGAGGAGCCACCTCCGCCATGCGAATGACCTGATCCCTCTCTTTATTCCCCTCAGGAAAGTATCCGGTTGGATAACCCCCAATACCATCCTCGGGGAAATGATGGAATGCTCGGTCGCAGGCAATGGTTCCTTAACTGCAGATTGACGGGACAGGGCGTCCGCCTTCCGGTTTTCCGTCCCCGGCCGATATGTGATGCGGAAGTTGAAACCCGCAAAGAAGATCATCCACCGCAGCTGTCTGGGAGAAAGGTGTCTCGTGGCCGTCATGAACTGTAGGTTCCGATGGTCCGTGTACACCGATACCACATGTCTTGCCCCCATCAACCAATGCCTCCATTCGGTGAAGGCGTCCTTGATTGCGAGAAGCTCCTTCTCCGCAATATGGTAGTTGCGTTCGGCGTCGTTGAGTTTGCGGGACATGTACGCAACGGGATGAAGCACCCCTGTGTCGTGGTTGCGTTGGGACAAGATAGCCCCCAGCGCCACATCCGATGCGTCTGCTTCCACCACGTAGGGGAGATCCGGATCGGGGTGAGCCAACACCGGCGCCTTACCAAAGGCGCTTTTCAGGGCCTCAAAGGCTGTGTTCGCTTCAGGGGACCAGACAAATTCCTTGGACTTCCTCAGTAGCTGTGTGATTGGGGCCACCAATCCTGAAAATCCATCTATAAACCGCCTGTAAAAGTTGGCGAAGCCAATGAAACTTTGGACGTCCTTCACGCTTTGGGGCACCGGCCATTCTTTCACCGCCTTGATCTTTCGTTCTGCCATCTCCTGTCCCTCTGGAATCAGCATCAATTCCACGGATGTGGCGTGGAAGTCACACTTGCTGAGTTTACAAAACAGCAGGTTTTCCCTCAGCTTTTGGAGCACAGCTTTGACGTGGTGTACGTGCTCCTCCACACTGGACGAATAGATGAGGATGTCGTCGATATATACGACCACGTAGATATCCAACTCCTCTCTGAATACCTCATTCAAAAAGTACTGAAAGGCTGCCGGGGCGTTGCACAGACCGAACGGCATGACGAGGTACTCACAAAGGCCGAACCTGGTCTTAAAGGCGGTCTTCCACTCGTCTCCGTCCCTCATGCGCACCAGATGGTATGCCCCTTTCAAATCCAACTTGGGTGTAGATACGAGCTTTCTTGACCTGTTCCAGAAGTACACTGATGAGAGGCAAGGGGTACCGATTCTTTACGGTTATCGCATTCAATGCCCTAAAGTCCACACAGGCTCTCAGCTCCCCATTAGCCTTCGGGATGAAGAAGAGTGGCGAGGCGGCCGGAGACTTGGACGGGCGGATGAATCCTAGCTTGAGGAGTTTATCCAGGTACCCCCGGAGATGCACGTTTTCAGGCTCCGTCAGGGCATACAGCCTGCCGCTGGGAACGCTGGCCCCTGGCACCAGGTCGATCTGGCAGTCAAACTGTCTATGTGGTGGTAGCACTTCCGCCTTCACCTCATCAAATACATCCTCAAAACTGTGATAAGCCTGGGGGAGAGCCACATCTTTTTCTGCCGCTGTAGCCACCGTCTGACTCCCGCTCTCATCTGCGTCAAAGGATTCCGTTCTTATTCCACAATGCAGGATGCAATACGGTGACGTCAGTTCGATGCGATGTGTTGGCCAATCCACAGAGGGGTTGTGTTTCTGTAGCCACGGCAATCCCAATATGACGCCATATTGGGGCGCTCGGATGATGTTAAAATCGATTTGTTCCAAATGGTTCCTCCCACATCTCATCGGAAGGACCCCCGTGTGCTGCCCGATGGGCCCCGTCACCAATCGCCTTCCGTCTACAGCATAGACGTCTTCGGGTACAGCTTTGGGAAGAAGCACTGGCCCTAGCCTGCATGCCTCGTTGTGGTCCATAAACATGCCAGTGGCCCCTGAATCCACCATGGCCACAACGGGTATCCACTGGTCATGCACTCCCACGTGCACCGTGAGAAACAGGTGTCGTTGTCCCTTAGTGACCGAGTTGGAAAGTGAAGGGATGGATGAGTGACTCCGAGATGCCCCTTCTTTGGTCTGGGAGTCCTCTAGTTTTCCGCCGGTACGTCCACCACGGCTGTTACCGACCGGTTGGCCCGATAACGTGACGTCTTCGGTTTGGCAGGGCATTCACGTACGTAGTGGCCTTTTTTGCCACAATATAGGCACAATCCTTGTTTACGGCGTGACTCTTTCTCCGTGGCTGTGAGGCTCGCTCGTATTGCGCCGATGTCCATGGGTTCTCCCTTGGATGCGGTGGCAGTTTCAGGACTTCCCACTGTCACATAGGATGGAAGGGATTTTCCTTTTCTCCCATGATCCCCCTTTCTTTCACTTAGCCTATGTTCCAGCCGTAATACCAGGTTGATAAGGCCCTCACATGTCTTGGGTTGTGGGTCAATATGAGCCACGGCGTCCTTGAGCTCATCGCACAGCCCGTGATGGAAGAGCGCCGTCTGTTTAGCAACAGGCCACTTGGTTTCCACAACCAGCCTTCGGAACGTGTTGAGATACTGCACCAGGTCGTTGCATCCCTGTCTTAACTCAAGCATTTCACGGTCCGCCGTGTACGAGTCAGCCCTTCTGTCGAAGACCTTCAGGAATTCCTCGCGAAAAGCACCCCAATCACATAAGATGGGGTCGTCCCTGCTCACCAGAGGTACGGCCCATTGTGCCGCGTTTCCAGCCAAATAGAATACAAGGAAAGCCACACGAGCCTGACTCGTGGGGAACGCCCTTGGTTTGCACGATAAATGTAGCGCCACTTGTGTGAGGAATACCTGCACTGTGTTAGGATCCCCACTGTACCTCTCTGGTGTTGCCAAGGGGACGGCTACCGGCATTTCCACTACTACCGCAGGGGTCTGGTTCGTGAGGGAGGTGCTGGGCGTGAGCGGGTCCAATTGGATAGCATCCAGTCTGGCTTTTACATCGGCTGTTTCTTGCCTGGAGGCAGCCAATTCAATTTGCACGGTCGCTAAAGCAGCCAGCACATCATCAAGTGTTGCCATGTCTGTTATCGACCGGGAGACAGTTAGTGTTATTAAGGTCGGATATTTTGTAACGGCCTGAACGTCTCAGGATCGTTTAACAGACACGATAATGAGAACGCAACCACTTGTGAAGGTTTAGTTATTTTAATGAAGGCAAAAATAATACAAGGAATAAACAAAGGTTATAGTCACTGGAATCCTCCAGGCTAAGTACGTTACCAGCCCACAGCACGGATGGTCCTAACCGTCCTCTGCATATACGCCGAACCCGGCGTATGCCAACAGAGGGCAGAAATGAAATGGCCGACAATGCCAATCGGTAGGCTGTGAGGGGCACGAAGAGTGTTGGGGAGAATCGAGGAGTCAGGGAAACACCCAGCCGGGGTCTCTACCTGAAGGGAGCAGCCGCTCAACCTCTTCCTCAGACTGCACCGGGACGCGGAGTCACCTCCTGGTGATGCGTCACCGATACCCCAATCACAAGCAAAGAAGACTGAACCGAGAGCAGCCGCTCGATCGATCCCGTGGACTTCCGAGTCTGTAACGCGGCAAACACCTCCTGGTGTGCGTTACAGCTGGCAGTCCCTGTATCTCTGGTCGGGCTGGGAGTTATGACTCCAACCAGCAAAAGCGCCACTGCGCTTTGACTCAGCCGAGTCAAAAAGCGAAGCTCAATGGTTATCCGGTAGAGCTTCCGGGTCCTTCACAGGTGACGATGGGGCAAGACACGGCCCAGGGAGTAACGACTCGACCTACCTTCGTTCTTGCCTTACTGGAGCACCACTCCGGAACACTGCTCTTCACTAAGCAGGTACGTCGGTGTAAACACAATATCCGACAGCGTTGTACCTCCCGGTTCCTCCCTTTATAGGGCGTTTTTTCCTTGAGTTATGTAACAGCTCTCCTGTTTACATAAGGGCGTGTTTTCCTTGAGTTATGTAACAGCTCTCCTGTTTACATAAGGACGTGTTTTCCTTGAGTTATGTAACAGCTCTCCTGTTTACATAAGGGCGTGTTTTCCTTGAGTTATGTAACAGCTCTCCTGTTTACATAACCTCTCAACCGCTAAGCATCCTGGGAGATGTAGTCCGTTTTCGCTGGTTACCGTTTTCCTCCCCTCGCATGACAGGAATTCTTGACAAGGGGTCATGGTTGGGGCACCCCGTATCCAGACAAATCCCGGTTCCAGTCTTCCTCTTCAGTTGCCAACCCTCAGCTTCCCAAAGCATGACTGCCTGAATGCCTCTCCAGTAGGAGAGCAACTTCTGGACTCTCGAGACCAATGGTAGAAGAACATTTCGGATGCCTGGGCCTTACAAGTGGTATCCGAGGGGTATTGCTTGGTGTTTGCGGAGTGTCCAGGATCATTCTTCCGTGAGACTCCTATTCCATGGGATCCAGTACGTCGCTTTGCCCTACTGGATGGGATTCAGCAACTCCTGGACAAAGGGGCAGTTGTTCGTGATTCCCAAAGGGAACACAGGCTGGGATTTTACTCCATTTTCTTTTTCGCACAAAACGTTTATGGGGACTACCGCCCTGAGTTTGGTTTAAAGGCATTGAATCGGTTCCTGGTCACAAGAACTTTGAAAATGGTCACCCTACAGAGCACACTACTGTTTCGGGAATGAAGTACACCCGCCCCATAAATCTAAGAAAGCCATTCCCCGAAATATATATATATATATATATATATATATATATATATATATATATATATTATCTACTGGCGGTCGCCAGTAGATAGTTATAGTTAGGACCCTGTTTCCATAGGTAATCCGCAACATTCTATTTGGAATAACTTTGGCGCCGGTCGATGAATCCTCGCGAAATTTTCAAAATAGGTGGGGCGCTACGCTCCGCTCCTACCCTGAAAGTCTCGGGGGGATTCGTCAAGCGGGGGCTGAGAAAAAAGGGGGGTCCCAAAACGCATTTTTCCCATGCATTTTTCCATAGGACCTTTAGACACAGCTACAGCCCGAACGGCTGAACAGAGTTACTTGAAATTTGGCAGAGAGGTAGTCCTCAGGTCAAGGAAGTGCCTTTTGTAGGTCTGGTGTAAATCTGTTCAGTAGTTCCTGAGAAAATAGCATTTAAATCAATATATATATGTGGGCGGAGCCTAACCACACATCTCATCCTGAGATCTGATTGGCTGTCAGCACTTCATCCAAGAAGTGTTGGCAGCCATCTTGGGACCAATATACATGATAGCACCTCATTAAAAAGCATTGCAGTTAATAGAAGATTTTAAGACTTTAGTTACATTATAAATCATTTGTTGATGGTACCATACTCATTTTAGGAATTGTGGTATGTTCTAAGGTGATTTCACCATGTGAAAAAGCCTTCTGCTGGGATATCATGATTGAGAGAAAAATATTTTCTCATGCTTTTACCACAGAGGTTTGGAAGGTGATCTATAAGCTAAACTGAGAGCTTATTTTCTGTAAATTCACATTATCTTTCTCAGTCATGTGAGAATGAAGTCTGACATTCTCAGTAAAACATGTACATCCAACAAGGGCAGAGACTGTCAGTTGATTCCTTTGTGTTCTACTGCAGCTTTCCAGAGTGTTCCAAAGAACTACTAGAGCGCTAACCGTCCTACTTATGATAAATGTATGGCACACCTGAAGCCATCTTGCTTGGATTAAAGTGGTAACTCTTAAAAGATTTAATTTAAAAAGGAACAAAATGAGGGGGTTCATTTTTCCATAAAAAGTATGATTAGTGCTGCAGAAAGAAAAATTAGGGCACATTTTGAGTGACTTCTCAAATCCTGACATGCAGACTGAAACATGCACTTTCAATACCAGCAGCAGTTTTCCCTGGTGAGCAGTAGCTTTACTACAGTGATCTAATGAGCAAAAAGAGTGCTAACATTCTGATTTTATGGCAAATGTGTGACACATTTGAATGCCTTCTTGATGGAATCAAAGTAAAAAACTGAAAGTATTTCCTACTGAGGAGACTGCAGTAAATGAGGAAATTAGGAAACTTCATAACAAATAAGTCTCCCAAGATGGCCACCAGAGACAGAAGAGCCCAAATGTAGCCCAAATATCACCCAGATGTAGCCCAAGTATAGCCCAATGACAGAATGTCCAAGAATGTTCTTAAAAACAACTAGAGCACTTACTGTCTTCATTATGACAAAAGTATGGCACACCTGAAGCCATCTTGATTGGAATAAACTGGTAACACTTAAAACATTTAATTTAAAAAGGAACACAATGAGGGGGTTCATTATGCCATAGAAATTATGATTAATGCTGAAGAAAGAAAATGAGGGCACATTTTGAGTGACTTCTCAAATCCTCTTCTATTTCATTAAAAAATTCTGACATGCAGACTGAAACATGCACTTTTAATACCAGGAGCAGACTTCCATGGTGAACAGTAGTTTTACTACAGTGATCTAATGAGCAACTAGAGTGCTAACATTCAGAATTCATGGCAAATGTGTGACATATCTGAATACCTTCATGATGGAATCAAAGTAAAAAACTGAAAGCATTTCCGACTGAGGAGGCTGCAGTACATGAGGAAATTAGGAAACTTCATAACAAATAAATCTCCCAAGATGGCCACCGGAGACAAAAGAGCCCAAATGTAGCCCAAAATCACCCAGATATAGCCCAAATATAGCCCAATGACAGAAGTGTGCAAAACACTTATTATTTTGTGTTTTTGCAGTGTTATATAGTGCAGACTTGTCAGGTATTGGAGTGCTTTACATGAGCATTGGTTACATCACACAAGAACAAATTCATTTTGGTTGTAGACATGGGGAGACTAAGTGATTTGACCAGAATCACAGAATGTCGAGCTGAAGCAGAAACTTCAACCTGGTTCCCCAGTTGCAAAGTCTGCAGTTCTGGAAGTAACCCCACATCCTCTCCCCTAAGTGCAACATTTAATCAAGTTGTCAACTAGATAAAAAAACATAAAGATAACAAATAATTTAAAAGTGCTTTGTCGCTATTTGAAAACTCAGAAAATATGTCCTTATTTTAGTCTTTTAGAGCACTAACCATAATTTTGATGCCAATAAGACCCTCTCATATATGTAATTTCTAAAGGAATGCTCTAGGTAATACAGTTTTGATTACATCAAGATGATGTCAGGCGTTCCACACTTTTGTAATAAATATAGAATGTTAGCAATCTAGTTGTTCATTAGGATACTGTTGAGAGGCAGAGGCCAGGGGCACGGACTCTGAAAATTGAAGGCAGGTAGGAGGGTGCAAAGGCAACAATTTAACCACACTGAGCAGGCAGGAAGGGCCGTGGAAGCACAACAGACTATGGAGGGCAGTGGAAAGGGGGGCAGGGGCAACAAGCCAACAATACAGGACTTGCAAGAGAGGCTGTTGGAGGGAAGATCTATTACGGGTCAAGGAAGCTAGGGGCGGTCCCCAGAGCCCCGGGAGCCACCACAGAACTGAGCAGGAGAGTGAGTCAGGGACAAAAGGGGCACCTTAATTTGAACCGGGGTGCCTAGGAACGCTTGCTCCAAAAATGAAGAAAACAGACATATGAGACATGGAATTGGAGGCAGAATACGATGGCAGTTTAATGAGAAGATGCAACTTCAAAGAAACCGCAGAATAGAGACATAAAGTACAAAATACAGAATCCAGATAATCATACAGTTGTCATGATATTCTCTGTATCTCAATTAATGGACTGACAGAGAGAGAGAGAAAACACATCTATAAATGCATCATGAGAAACAAGTTACACCAAGGAAAATGTTACCTAGGGACACTCACATTTACTCTTAGAGCAAGCATTCCTGCAATTACAATACAACATCTTTTAAATGCAAAAGTAAAGAGAACAATGGTTAAACATAACATGACATTTCATATAGGTAAAATAGAATAAGATACTTCAAGCAAAGCAGAGCAAGACATTTTAAGCAAAGGAAGACAAGAGCTCCCAGTTCTTGGGGAAAACCTGCACAGCCTGTTAACCTACATACAGACGGCGAGGTTGTCCGTCGATATCTGTGGGTGCTCCCTTTTTATATCATTTTGTGGGCTCCTTTGCACGCTACATCTACCTACGTATGCTACCCAAAAGCTTCGTCTGCAGATTTTACCAGACATTTCGTCATTTACCCACTTAATGCTGACAATGGACTGGGTGAAAAGGTCAGTCTCTCAGGCCAATCGCTTATCGTAAGTTCCATAGAGCAAGCAGAAAATAATGGGTATTGTACAGGAATTCAATATATTCATGTATAAAATCTCCTCAGTTCTCCTAACTTGACGCTCTGCGGTTGCCACTTCCTTAAAAGCGGGAAACCTGCCCAGGAAGCAAGTACCAGTCCAGGATGCAGCCTACTGTATGTCGACAGCTTCAGGGGGATGTTGAACTTTGATACCGAGCACGGAGCACTCGGGTAGGGTGGGGGCTACTAGTTTGGAGCAGAAGGCCTCGCAGACCTGCCTTCAGACTGCTATACACTAAAATTGCAGAGCTATGGTCAATTTAACAAAGAGGCCTACATATTGAACAGAAGGGCCTACACAGGGGTTTTATGCTGGCTGAGTGGTAAGGATGTCTCAGGATAATTATATAGCAACACAGGACCCGCTGGTCAATTTAATACGGCCTACAAATGCGGCTGGCAAGGCAAGGACAAGGGTCTCATACTTCAGGTGTGGACAGAACGGGCCAGGGGCCCCCTGTGGTACAAAATCTACCCTCCTTCAAGGCTGTGGCAATGTAATAGACCATTGTGGGCAGAAGGAAGAGGCAATGGTAGTACAACCATACATGCCAACAGACCCGATTCAGCCAGGAAACGTCCAATGTTTTTAAGCTCAAATGGGCTTTATTTGATCTGTCTCCTGTCTACAATATCCTCTTTTTCAATGTAACTCAAAGGGGAAAATCAATACCCCAGTTTTTTTTCAAAATCTCCCTCTTACCAAGTTCAAAATGTTCGCAAGTATGGTACATTGGATCATGGAAGGAAATGGGATAGGGACATGGACTTGGATAACAGAGGACAGGAGAGACATGGAGAGGTGCACCAAACTGACCCTGCAGGGCAGGCATCAGGGTTTGCAGCAGCACAATACACCACACAGGGCATGCAGGACGGGAGTGCAGCACAACAATCCATAGAAAGCAAGAGGGAGGGGACAGGACCATGCACATGGACAACAGAGAACAGAGGGGCAAGAGGCAATGGTAGCTAGCTGACCATAATGGACAGACAGGAGAGAAGGCTGCAGCATAACAGACCATAAAGGGCAGGAGGGACGGATCAGGGGCATTACAATGGAACAGACAAGCCAGGAGGGAGGGAGTAGGGGTCTGCTCATGTAAACAGAGGGCTGGGGGAAAGGGGGCAGGGCAGGAGCAGCAAGATAGCCATGGAGGTCAGGCAGGATGGGCACTAGAAGCAAGACACAACATGAAGAGCAACAGTGAGACTGTGATGGCATACACACAGACCATGGAGGGAAGGTGGGAGGGGGTCAGGGGCAGCTAACTGACCACACAGGGAAGGTGGGAGGGGCCATGGCAGCACAGAAGACCATGCATGGCAAGTGGGAGGGTTCAGTGGCAGCACAATGGCTATGATGGGCAAGAAGGAGGGTGCAGGGGCATGCACAAAGGGCGATGGAGGATAGAAGGGAGGGTCAGGACCTGTGCACAGACAAGAAAGTTCAGGGGAAGGGGCCTCACAACAGACCACACGGGGCAGGCAGGAGGAGCAGTTGCAGCACAACAGACCAGGGAGGGCAGAAGGGTGTGGCAGTACAATGGACCATGTAGGACAGGAGGAAGAGGATAGAGGCATGGCATGTGGACAGGCAGGGTGGAGGTGGCAGGGACAGGTTACAGTCATCTGACAATGCTAGGCAGGTGGAAGGGGAGTGGCAGCTCAACAGAACACTCAGAGTAGATAGGAGTGGCAGGTCCATGGGACATGGTGGGCAAAAAGGATGGAGCAGGGGCATGCACAAAGACATCGGAGGGCAGGGGGAAGGAGAATAGGGGCAGCAAGCTAAGCACAGAGTTTAAGCAGGAGGTCAATGATGGGGCATAGAATTGGGCAATGGAGGGCAGGAGGAGTGGACTGGTACATCATACTAAATTGAGGGCAGTGGCAGCACATCAGACCATGCATGGCAGGAGGGAGGAGGCTAGTCCATGGATTCACACAACAGAGGATAGGGAGGAGGGGGATGGGGCAGCAAGCTAACTGTTCAGAGAAGGCGGGTATTAGAAACTTTATTGTTTTTAAAACATTTTGTCTGTGCAAACTACTTAAAATATGAACAAGTATGCAGCATAATCTCACTTTTATTCAGGAAGAAGAAGACGTTAGTGACTGTGACTCCGGGCTCACTTGGCAAAAACACCCCCTGACCCTCCACCCCCTATCGCAAAATGTAATGCCCGTGAAAAGGGTAGGTGAACACAGTGTTATATAGAACATAGTCCTGAGAGCACGATTGAAAATGAAAACTAGATATAGTGTATGGTATAAACTATGCACCAAAAAGTGTGATATAAGATGAACCAGGCGTGAAATATAATATGCAATACATTGTGCGCAATGACAGATTCATTGGAGAGCGCGAGATAGCACAGGCACTAGCGCGTGCTATGCGATATGCGCCTTGGAGTGTAATATGCACAGGGCAGTGTTGTGTAACCTAACTAGTCTCTAAAGTTGTAATATAAAATATGTGCTGGGGAGTGTAACGTTGCATATGCACTGTGACAAAGATATGGATCCCAAATTGTAATATGTATGGCATAGCACTGTGCGTTATAACATAGGCATCGAGGAAGGCACGTTAGATGGGGCAATATAACCCGTGCGAAGACAAGTGTGGCATGACATTTTCACGGGGTGGTGTTACAGTGCACATGGGCTAGAGAGTGTCATAGCATATGCACTAGCTAGTGGAATACAATACAGAGGTGTGTGGCACTCGGCAGGCAATGGTGGGTGTAACACAGCATTGGGCTCTGTCAGGAGCGCGCTGTGACTCGCAAGTGATGTTCGTCCCCTTTCCAGAGAGTAAAATAAAAAGTATTACACATCCGGCAGTGGATGTGTGTTTTATTAACTGTGAGGGGGGTTTCTTGCATAGTTTTGGTCGAATTTTTGTCGAATCCCCTTTGAATGGCTTGGTGTGCATGTGTATTAAATGTGCCCGTCAAT
Source organism: Triturus cristatus (assembly GCF_964204655.1). Classification (NCBI taxonomy): domain Eukaryota; kingdom Metazoa; phylum Chordata; class Amphibia; order Caudata; family Salamandridae; genus Triturus; species Triturus cristatus. The sequence goes on from NC_140581.1 coordinate 683,035,329, forward strand.
ATCTACCCATGTTTGTATAAATAAACGACAAGGGTGTCTACCGGCATTAGGCACGGTAGAGCATCAGACATGTCAGAGCTTCACTAGTGGTGTAAATACATTCCACGTGGATTCATTGTATGCATAGTCGCCTTTTAATGAATATCACTCAAATCGTCATGGTGATAGGTACGTACGGTTTGTCCAGCATGTCCTAGGTGTGTCTATAAATATATATTTTTTAAAAATAATAAAAAACAGTGGCCGGCCCTGGGGATTGGGGTCAAAAAAATATAATTAGGAGACAGGCCCTGGGGGAAGGGGTCATCACGGCCAATAAATTAGAATAAGAAGGGGAACCACACAGCCCCCCTTCTTAAAAAAATAAAATAAAGAAAAGACTGGCATCGTGCAGGAGGCCATGCCCCCTCCATGCAGCACTCTGCAAACGCGCCCCCAACAGGCATCTCCAGTATGCGCCAGGGAGCTGCGCTGCAGACAGGTGTTCTGAGGCCAAGCCCCTTTTTACACCTCTCTGCAACGCAGCTCTGTGGCGCTTACTGGAGGTACCTAGTGGTCTAGTGTGACCCTAGGGACCCTTAGGATTCAAGGGGACTTAATCTCTCAACTTAGAACAGCCACAGGGCGCGTTTACACAGTGGTGAAGGGAGGGGACGGGGCCTGAGGTGACGTGTGCAAACACGCACCATGGCACGTTTTAAATTGGGGATATAATTTCCCTTCAATACTGAGGGCCCCTGGGGGCTAACTAGCCCACCAAGTGCTTCCAGTAAGCGCTACTGAGCTGCATTGCAGAGAGGTGGTCCAGGCCGTGCCACTTTTTACACCTCTCTGCAACGCAGCTCTGTGGCACTTACTGGAGGTACCTAGTGGGCTAGTTGGACCCTAGGGACCCTCAGGACTCAAATGAACTTAATCTCCCAACTAAAAACGGACACAGGGTGTGTTTACACAATGGTGAAAGGAGGGGACGGGGCCTGAGTTAACGTGTGCAAAAACGCCCTGTGGCCTGTTTTAAGAGGTAGTTTTAATCCCCATGCCCTATTATATACTAGGGGCTTATAGAGGAGGTAAGGCTAATCACAGGGGGACCCCAACGCATAATGTTCCCTAGTGTATGTAGGTGTTTTCACTGTATTCTAAGTGTCTTTTAACATAGCACTGGCTCTAGGACTGGTTAGTCAGACTCAGTTACCACCAGTATCCGTCTGAAAAAGTTGAGGGTACAGGATGATTTTGCAACAAGGCTTCTTTCTGCTCTTCTTTTTGTTCTTTCTGCACGTTATCCTTCTTCCTGCACTTATCTTCGTATTTGAGGACTTCTGTTGCTTCTTTCTGCACTTCTTTTGTTTCTTTCTGTGCATTTTTTCTTCTTTCTTCACATGTCCTATCTCTGTAGGCATAGTTAGAAATTAGCATTTAAAAAACCTTTGAAATTAACAGAAAAAACCATAGGTTTCAGGCACGTTATAGTTAGGAATTAGCATTTAAAAAACCTCAGAAATTCACTGAAAAAACCATAGGTTTCAGGGGTGTTATAGTTAGCTGGACTTTTCACTTGTACAAAACCATTGAAATTCCCCCGTTATAGTTAGTTCAGCTAACTATAACTCGCGCGCCCGCAATGCACTGCTGATGACGTCACATATTACATCACTCATGACATGGTCAGTGACATCACTGATGACATCACTGATGACATCTCAAATGACATCACTGATGACATCACTGATGACATCATCCTTGTGATAGAGTGGCAGACCTCCTCTCACCCTAATATAACCTTTGATACACACATTCAAAAATAGAGACTAAAATTTTCAAAACAATGGACATACCAATACCAGTTACAACAACCTCTTCAGTAATTCTAAGATCCACATACACATCCACTCATTCACCAACAGTCCAATACAGTCACTCATACATGTACTCACTCATCATATGTACTCATACACCTATACATCCTGTTACACAATGCCACTCATCCATAGAGTTACTCACACACATAGTCACTCATGCTAATAAAGAATCAAACATACATTTACTTGCATATACAGTTATACACACACCACCACACTTACTTCTACGGAAACTTACACATACTTAGTCTTTTAAACAATCACTTATAGAAACACATACTTATTCATACAGGAACTCTTTCAATCTCTCACTCTCACATATACTCACATATATACACCAATAGTCACATATACTAGTTTAAAACATATGTAGTTACTCATAAAGACACTATTGAGACAGTCATTCACTCACTAACACACCCATACACACACTCATCCACCCATACAGTCCTGCACACATACTGTGTTCAACACATACAAACAGTGAGTCACTCATTCATGCACCTATGCACTACGTAATACCCCCACCGAACCATGCAGACACTCAGACTGATACTCAAAAAACCAACTAATAACCTATATAGACACCCATGTAGCTACTCACCAACCCATGCAGCCACTTATACACAAAATGAGAGACTGATACAGATATTTACATATTTAAACATTACTCACTAAGCCATGTATTCACTATGATACACTTAATCAGTCAGTTACACAATCAATTTTTCAAAAACAAATCATCCATTTAGACACTTATATACCCATTTATTCTTCCATCGACCTTGAGATATACATATATAAAACATATTTAATTTTCAGAATAACACACATTCACTGGATGATGTCATCAGTGATGTCATCAGTGATGTCATTTGAGATGTCATCAGTGATGTCATCAGTGATGTCACTGACCATGTCATGAGTGATGTAATATGTGACGTCATCAGCAGTGCATTGCGGGCGCGCGAGTTATAGTTAGCTGAACTAACTATAACGGGGGAATTTCAATGGTTTTGTACAAGTGAAAAGTCCAGCTAACTATAACACCCCTGAAACCTATGGTTTTTTCAGTGAATATATATATACACACATATACATATATATACACACACACACACGCACGCACACACACTAATCTCCTAAATACTTACATTTTCCTTGTAAAGGCATGTGTGACAAAGGTATTATACATGGTAAAAATGTGAGTGGTAAAAAACATATGCATGGTACGTGGTAATGAATGCGTGGTAAAGGTATTGTGTGGTAAAGACCACCTTGTTAAAGGCTGTTTCCCCTTAATTCTCCGACAATGGCTCTAATGACAGTCCAACACATGGTGGTGCTGTCTAATTTTGAGATCGGCTCAACAATAGCGCTTAATAGTTCAATAAACATTGAAGATGAAAAATACCCGCTGCCCAAGCCATTTTTACTTGCTTTGAGTAGCCTGGAATAGAATGCATTGTCACGCTGGTAAGGGTACAATGGAGCAGTAGCTAAATGGTATTGTTACTGGCTGCCCTAGCGAGGGCAATGAGTGGTGCAGGCTACAGTGGCTTCCTGAGAATGGCCTATCACATACTTTTTATTTTAATTTTATTTTTTTACAAATTAATCATTGGGCCAAGGTCTCTAATGGAAGCCATTAAATTGTCTCCTAAAGGTCGTGTGATCAAAGAAAGACATAGAGGGGGTGCAGTGGCCTCTTTACACCTCCCTCTTGAATAAAGCTATCTCTTGACCAGAGCTAAAAATGGACATTTGAGGCACTTTTGTCAGGAATTTGGGGTGTCTCTGGGTTGCCTTGCCTTATAGTGCCACTCTTCTTTTTTTAGTACATATTTACATTATGAGTTAAAAAGACAAAGTGACTTACCGAAAAACACACATTTTTTAGAAACTGCAAAAGCTGGGATATGAACCCAGGTCTTCGGGTTCTAAGGTCGGCAGTACACGCATCCCACATTGTACCTCTAAACAAACCAAGAGCAGAATCAACCAACTAACAATTAATCGGAACGCTTAAGAATGTCTAATACGTGTTACCGTATTAAATGATTAGCTGCGTCTCACCAATGTTTGGTGTCTGCTGCTATCAGATGGATGGCCCACTGCAGGGATAGTAAATCAGGACTTACAACACTCAGTTCCTTGTGAGTCACAGCCTTGTTGGGCTTTTCGGGACATGTGCACGAAAGGGTTTTTTATGCTTCACTTATTAAATTATTGCCCTGTTATTGAGGCGGTTTTGCTCTAGGGGCCTCAAATAAAGATGCGCGGCTCCGAAAAACGAATGACCGAATTGATTTCTGTCATCGTAAGTCTTCTGATGTCACGTCACTGAACAATTTATTTGGTTGCTTACAGGAGCAGTAGCGCGCGCACTTATCGGGAGCGTCATCTGCATTGCTGGGTACAAGTTAGCAGTGGACTGCAAAGTGTGTGCAGCGCAAGACAAGCTGCCGGTAATGCTGGCTCAGTAGGCGGGTGCGCACTGCGCATGCACAGTATGAAGCTCGCGCTCACGCCCAGGGTATAGAACAGAATTACCATTTATATTGCAGAATAACCGAGGTCTTAAAATGACTTAATCCATTCTTCTACAAGTGATAAGTGGCCTAATGGATCCAAGGCACACATGCCACCAAACAATACAGGCCCATGAAAGCGATTGCTTTACATGTTAAAGAATTCAACATTGTCAAGATTCCATTCAGTGATGACTTCAAAAGAATAAATATTTCACTCCTGCATCCTTTCTCATCAGTAGCTGCCAGGGAGGGAACCTTTATTACAGGACCACACAGTCGGAGGAACCATATCCAGGCCTTATGCGATTCGACCAGAGGTGCAAAGGGGTTCTGCTGCGTGTCCCCTTCTTTTGGGCGGGGTGTCCACAAGTCCTGCCATCACCTTCATTTTGCACAGTCAGTTTGGGGGAGCTCTACTTAGTGTTGTACTTAATACTGTGCACTGACAGTGAAGGAAGGAAATAGCAGCTATTATTTAAAAAAATGCTTGCGCCTTTCCATTTATTGGAGGCTGAACCAAACAATTTGTATTATTTAATGGAGACAGTATTAACTGGAAACAAAGAAGTTAACACTCCGTCACGCGTCACCCCAAATTTTAGTTAATTTTCCACATACAATCAAAAACCCGCAGCCGAAACCCTGACACACCCCCTAGCAGCACTTTTTTTTAAAATTAACAAAAGTGCATATATGCACGGAGTTTTACTTTGGTTTTTACACACCAATTTCTAACACAGTTTTGCAGTTTAGTAGCATTGTTAACAGGAGTTTTCTCTACTCATCTCTGTGGAGTTTGTTTTATTCAACCTAAAAGAAGGAAAAACTGGGTTCGCTGCAACTAGGCTTGAACCAGTGACATTCAGGAACAGACAGAGGTATCTTAACAGCTATATCTGCGGGACAAGTATATCTACTCGGCAAACAATCTGTAGCAGAGTCTGTGTGTTATCTGCCTGTAACAGGTATGACTCCGCAAGCACTATCTTGGAGACTTATTGCCCCTGCTGCAAAGCAGTGCATGTAACCTACAGACCACAAGCTGAAATCCTAGTACTGCGGCGCACTGAGATTCTGCATTGTTTAGGAGATCTCTGTGCCACATGCAGGTCGCAAGATCCTATCTAGGGGTGGGCGGAATTTGCGTAAGCCATTTTCGCAAATTATCGCGAAAATGTTAAAAATCTCCGCAAACAAGCGGAAATATCGCGAAGATGCGGAAGTTTTTTTCCCGCCCGTTCGCAATATTTTCTGCATGGTTGCGGGTCGCTAACTTACCCCTGTGGTTGCTCGCGGGCGCAGCCATCTTGTTTTCAGTTGTCTCGCGGTGCATGATCGCGAGAAGAAAGACGTGATCGCGCGACGCATGACGTCACTGCGGACGCGAACTGTCGCGAGACAGCGCAAATGGCTAAAACAATACAACATCTCATGGAGAACGCGACCGGATCGGGAAAACTTTTCGGCGAACGCGGGGATTCAGGTAAGGCGATCGCGCGCGCGCGCGAGAATGTATTATTTTACAGCGCGAGCAAGAACCAAATTATCGCAAAGCTGCGGAATGCGGAAATTTTGACATTTCCGCGCTCTCCGCGGAACGCGGAAATGCCAAATTATCGCAAATTCCGCGAACGGAACGGAAATTTTGCCCAGGCCTATTCCTATCCTGCTAAAATGATCAGTGGGTTCTCTTCCTGTTGCCTTATTTGAGTTGTAACCAGCAAAGCATGTAACCTGTAGATCCTGTTTGAATCCTGAAAACATTGCACAGTGGGTTTCAGCATTTTAAGTGTTCCTGGTGTAACCTGAAAGTATATATTTGAATCCTTCCATGGTTTGCTCAAAGAAATCCGTGAAATGTGTATCACTGGTTGGGGTAGAAACTGCCACCACTTTTCTGCTGTTCCTAACCTCTGTAAATAACTGGCATTGTGATTATCCATTTTCATGGTACTTAATTTAGTGATCTTGGAAGGATGACAGGCTATGACTTTCCTGGACTTAAACTCAGGACATGCAGGGTAGAATGATCAATTCTTTGAGACACCTAATTTTGCCTGCACATTAAATTATGCTGACAGAGCACTGACTAGCCATTTCTAGGTTTTGCAGGTCTCGCCTGCAGACAGCGCATGCACTGTCACTGCAAGACGTTTTGTGTACATTAAGGGGCCTGGGACATTTTGTGTACTGCCCATTGCTTACCATTATTGTCACTCGTTTGCTGACTCCTAATTGGGCAACGCGTGAGGATGTCAGTTCCTGTTCCTTGGCTTGGAGCATGGACTTAGTACAGATTGATTAACTTTGATTAGTGTCCCTCAGCTGTCTATCCATTGGTCACTTTGATTCAGGTACTATTTTTTAGGTCGAAGCCTACCAGACAGCTCAGCTGTCTTGTTTGCTAAAATACATCTTGGGAACATTCAGAAAGCCTCCCTGGGAATGCACTCTATGCAACTTATCTCTGCTCTGAAAAAATCTCCTCTACACCACTGCACTCTATGCCACCTCCACACTCTGCCACTCTACTCAACTCCAATCTACTCTGCACCACTTCAACCAATGACGCAGCACTCCATTCAAACCACTGTGCTCTGCGCCAATGCATTCTTATCCACTTTACACAAATGTAATGTACTCTACGCCACTGTCTACTCTGGCCACTGCACTCTACACCAATGTACTCTACAACACACTACTCTATGCCACTCTACATTACACCAATGCACTCTACGCCACCCTACACCACTCCACGATAATCTACTCTGCACTCTCCACCACTGAACTTTATGCCATTCCACTCTGCACCACTGCACTCTACTCTGCACCACTCTAGTGCACTCTGCATCAATGCACTGTACGCCACTCTACATCACTCCACTCTATTCCACTGCATTCTATACCACTGCAGTCTAGGCCAATCCACTCTAAGATACTCTAATCTACTATGTACCACTGCATCCTACGAGACTGCACCACTCTACCATACAGAAATGCACTCTACCCTGCACCACTCCACTCTATGCCACTTCATTGTACTCTGAAACAATCTGCTCTATGCCACTGCACTCTAAGACACCCTACTCCACACTACTCCACTCCATGCCACTGCAATGTACGCTGTGCCTCTCCACTCTAAACCACTGTACACTGCACACTCTACGCCATTCTAAACTACTGCACTCTATGCCAATGCACTCTACATCACTTTACTCAAAAACAATGCACCATGCCAATCTACTCTCCATCACTGCACTCTACACCACTACACTCTACCTCACTGCACTCCATTCTAACGTGCACCACTGTTCTCTACGACACTACTCTACACCACTCTGCACTACTCTGAAACATTCTACTCTATGCCACTGCACTTTACACAACTCTACTCCACTCTACGTCACTACACTCTACACTACTTTACTCAAAACCAATGCACTCTACGTCTGTCTACTCTACATCACAGCACTCTACACCACTATACTCTACTACACTCAACGCCAATAAACTCTATGTCAATATACGCTACTCCACTCTATGACACTCCACTCCACGATTCTCCACTCTGACACTCTACTCCATTAAACTCTATGCCGCTCCACTCTACGCTCCTCCACTCTATGCCACTTTAGGCCACTCTACACCACATCACTCCACTCTACTATACTACACTATACTCCACTCCACTCTGACACTTAACCCCACTCTATGCCACTCTGACACTTTAGGCCATTCTATGCCCCTTCACTCTACTGCACTATATGGCACTCTAAGATTCTATTCGCAACTCCCTCTATGTCACTCCATGGCACGCCACGTCACCCTATGCCACTTCACTCAATGACAATCTATTCAACTCCACTCTATGCTACTCCACTCTCCACTCTATGCCATTGCACACTACTACACTACACCAATCTATGCCACTCCACAACACTCTATGCCACTCCACTTTACGCCACTCTGACACTCTACTTCACTCTACACCACTCAATCTTACGACACTCCTCTCCACCCTATACCCTTCCACTCTATGACACTCTACTCCCTCCACAACACTCTACGCTACTTAACAACAATCCACTCTACTCTACAGCACTCTATGCCACTCTCCTTTATGCCACTAAATTCTAGCCATGCTGAACAGTATTCACACTCATGTATAACATGGCTAAGACACATTGGCAAAGCCAATAGCTTTATATCTGCGAGACCTAGTGGCTTTGACAGTGCTCGTTTTTCTTTATGGTTCCCATCCATGTTGCTTCTTCCCCTCCCACCCCCATCCATTGTTCATGTTACTTCTTCCCCTTTACCCCCACTCTTCTCCATGTTGCTTATAAGCCTCCCACCCCCACCCTTGTCCATGTAGCTCCTTTCCTCCCGCTACCACACTTCCATTGCCCATGTTGCTTCTTTCCCCCACTCCCTCATTGTCTGTATTGTCCTACCACCCGCCATAAGAAAAAGAAGTGCTCATAGTGCTTTTTTTTTTACCATTCCCACCCTCCCTCTTGATGTCCATGCCGCCCACCCCCACCCTACTCCGGTGGTCTGTGCTGCCCACCCGCCATAAGAAACAAAAGAGCTATGACACGGGCAGTGCTGGTGAGAACGCCATTTCTTAACTGTTTTTTCCAAACTTTACTTTTAGCCATGCTATGTTAGGATGTTGTGCTGCGTTTTTCGCATAGTTACAGATCTGCTGCAGTTGCCACATAATCCATTATCTGCTGCATAATGTGTACATTTTACAAAAAAAATATGTTTCTAGCGCAAACTGCTAAAAATACTTACTAACAATGCGGCAATACGTGTCGCCGAAAAGTGGAAGGTCCTTTGAAAAGCTTGACTTGGCACCTTTCTGTTGCTTATTGCTATATTTGGGTGTTAAACTTATACTGAAGTGCAACCAATGCCTACACAGTGTTAACAAGTTTGAACAAAATAATGAAGTAATGCTAACACAAAATGTGCCACATTAAGCTGCATAATTTCCCTTTTCTTGCTGCATAATTTACTCAACCCGGCCAATTAATTGGCCCTCCCCTGCCACATATTTCCAGGGGCCCTGGCTAAAATGCAATGGAAAAGCCAATAGCCTTTGCATAGGCGAGACATATTGACTTTGCAAATGCTTATTTTTCTTATTAAGACATGATGCACCATGCAGCAAAAAATCGCTTTACCCCCTTGTTCTTTTGCTACCATCACTCACATTTTCTTTAAATCTTTGCATGTTTCAATGGAGCATGTCACATTTCCATATTTGTTCACCTTTTGACAGGCATTGAGACACTCCACAAGTTGACCGAGTGTGGATGCACATGATGCGAACATCCATCTGTGTGTACACTGCTCCTGACAAAAGGTATCCCAGATTGGCCATCAAGTGATAAAACAACAGACTGGGCTATGGCATGCTCGTCTTTCCTTTTATGGTCTGCAGTTTGGTTTAAGTCTCCTGGGGAGAGCCTCAAATCTGGGCAAAAATCTGAAATCCAGGAAACTGTCCACTCTGGTCTAACCTTGGATGGCTGATAAGCACATTGCGTTCCACTCTTTCTGCTTCATCCTTTCTCCTCTCTATGCCTATGTCACCTTTCTCACTTTATATCTTTCACTCTCTTCGCCTTACTCTTTAAGGCACAATCAAATAAAGGTAATACCATTGCTTGTGAGCACTACTGGGTTGAGGAAGGGTGAATACAGACTATGCTGGATTCGAGAGTAATGAGAAGGCTAGAAATAGGCACTGATGAGCTATGAGAAATGGGAGTGTAAAAAGTTTTGCACTAGAATAAAACTAGTGATCACACATTGTCAGTGAGTAAAGGACGTGTAAAAAAGGGTTTGACTGGATGGACTGGCAGCCGTCAGTCATCTGTTGTCATGCTTTAATAGCACACAATATGGTAGCTGCCCAAATTCAGTACCCTCCTGCGTCCTCATCGTTATGTTAAGATTATGTTTTTCACTTCTAATGCTTCCCTTTAAAGTTAAACATTTTAATTGTTTAGAAATGAATACACGAGGCTAATGTAGAATGCACATTTGTTTCATTACATTTATTTCTTCGCAATGTGATAATCGAGTTGTCTCGAATATATTCCCATTATTTAATCTGAGTTGGCTGTTCTGTTCTAAATAATTATTAGTGAGTTGTGAACAAAGTTTGACGGAAAGCTGATAATTGTGAATCTTGTTTATTGTTACTGTTCAAAGGACACAGTCTTGCAAAATGAAAATAAGATAAAGGGCATCAGACCACTTTCTGCTGATTGTTTATTCTGAAAGAGTCAATAATGTTTAAATAATGTCATAAAAGATAGGCACAGGCTGTGAAGGGTAAAGAGGATCTTTGCGCCAGGCAACAACGGACATGACAGGCCATGGAAAATCGCATCACCTACTTTCACTGAAGGCAAACAGGGAGGCATTCAGCAGCCCACTGCCAGCACCAAGAGAATAGCAGACTCTGCTATGATACTGAACATAAGCATAATTGTTCAAATAGGTATTCAGGTGTGAACTATCTTTGAAACTCAAAATAGACTTTCCTTTTAGTGCTAAGATTAGCTTAGTGAACAGCAGTGAAAACTTGATGGTGGGATTACTATAAATGTATACAGCAAATATATTAGAATGTTGTGGTTTATGCTGTTGGTAAACATTGCAGCTACCATTCTGTTTATCTTTATTTTAGTTACAATTCATACTGTGTGCGCAAAAGGTAAGATTTTGAATTTAAAAATAAACTCTCAAAATATATCCATTGTTTGCTGGTGTCCTTGAGTGTGATCTTTCTTAAGAAAAGAGGGGTTGGAGTTCCACTAACTATCCCTGTGATTTTACACAGGATTGATTGTTACATGAAACACATCTCACTCAATACTGGTGGGTTGTGGGGTGGTTGCAATCCAGCTGACTTTCTGTCTCCAGATGGCACATTGACAACGCCTTTGAAGCCAGGGCGCCTGGAAAGCCAAATTCTGGGCAGTGTGCTAGGGAATAATCTAGAAAACATATCACTCTGGTCATGACCTCTAGAGTAGAGTGCTAAGAAGCCATTTTCCTGTGAATTTTGAACCCTGAAAATCCTTGCCTCTTTTTTTGTCATAGAGCATAGAATGCAAGGCCTCAGTAGATAGTGCTAATCACATTTTCTTCTAAAAGTACAATGTTGAAGTGAAGGTACAGCATTATAAATACTCCCAGTTGTATTCACGAACCTCTAATTCCCTTAAAAATGTTTCCGATATATACACTAGTGAGAGAAGAACTCATTTGAAAGTGTGATTTCACGAACATAAAAAAAACTTATTTGTCAAGTCTCTTTCGAAGAATCCCAAATTCTTTATAAAATGTTTTTGTTTGAAGTAGTTGAGAAACAAAATCTGTGTTGAAAGCTTGAAGCAGCCCATCAAATTATTTCCATTTTGTTAAATCATCATAACGAATTCATTTTTAGAAAAGTATGACTTCCTTTCATTTTTGTAAACTGTGAAATACAAGCAAATCAACTCAAATTCGCCATATTTTCTTTATGCTACGACTTATGTTTTCTTCAGACTTGACTACAGTTTTGACAATACATCTAGATGTTAAATAAAGCCCAAGACTCCGAAACGTGGCTAATTTTCTTCCCAACAAGAAGTCTAAAAAAAACTTTGTCTTGGATGCGGACTGATTTCCACCGGAGGAGTGAACCTCATGGCCTCTCTTGCCAGCAAAGAAGTAAAACATCACCTATTCCTTCCTGAGGCAGCACTGATCAGGAAGTGTAGCCACAAATACACACGAACAGTTACAGTCCACCCATGACATTGATATCAAATGTCCATCCAGCTTTCAGAGCCGACTGACAAAAAGGCATGAAGTCGTTATGTTTATATATAAACCTTAACAAGCTAAACGATTGACACCGATATTAAAAAAAAGAAATAGCAAATCAGTTTTTCAAATAGAAGTTAACTTTTTAAATGAAGTGAGTCATCTCCAGTCTCTGGAATGTTGTTTCTCTGTGCAGGTGCTCTGCACTGCTGCCAAATATATGAAAGAGATGATGTCAGGCGAGGCTTAAACAAATTGTATTATTAGTTCAGTGCCAGGTACCACAATCTACATGAGAAGGCAAATTGATCTGGCCATAACAAAGACTGGAAAAGAAGGGGTTTTTATTCAGACCGCTCCTCCTTGTCTTACGACAAGAGATTTTTTAGGTACTGATTACTTGGAAGTCTGCCTGGTGTCTTGGCAGACATGTAAAATATGGATTTATGTATGTGAGACAGGAGGACCGGGCATGAAATGAAAATCTAGCTGGCCTGGTTTTAATTCCAGGGGTGACAACCCTACATGTAATGGGTCATTCAAAAAGCAACTACATGACAAGGCAACTTTTAATTTTTTAACAAAGAAAAATGACATACAAAGTACATGGCGTAGGTGTCTACCTAAAGCTTTAACATTGTAATTTCTAACAATTATTTGGAGGGCCATTTTTAGCATGAAGGAATAATTTATTCGATCTTTGGTGAATTCTTTCATTTGGATTATTCAGAAGAGGTGCAGACACTATCATTATTTCTACCATTAAAATGGGATAAAGAGAGCCACACACATTTACGAGGAAGATCACAATTATCTCCAATGCTGGTATTTCATATTTTTACAGTGTGTGGTTAAGGGATTACTAAAGAAAATGCATTCTTACCAATGCCAGTAATGGAAGAAATAAAAGGGAATCTTGTTCCTTAGCAATGCATTAAGAAGCCAGACACATTTCTAGTATAAGACAAAGTGATTTAAAAAAAAATCAGTGCTCATCTGTATGTCCATACATCGCCTTACTTACCTGCTGTGACGGCAACAGTACCCAAGTAATTCATAAATATGTGAAGGCAGCAGTATCTCTCTGGTTACAGACCCTCATCAACTCACCTCTGAACTCTGTCTCCAGAACATCTCGGAGCACCTCAGTTAAAAATGACTGAAGGTAGACAGCAGAGCAGCTATGGTCAGTGTACAGGCGGGCACGGCGGGCTGGCAGGCACTGGTGATGATGAATCGTACAGGACCAAACCATTGTTTCCTCTTCCACCCCTAATCCTTGCTATTGACACCCAAAATAAACATAGAAGACGCTAACTTTGGGGAAAACTTGGGCATAATGCAACAACAGCATGGACTTAAAGAGTAGTGTATTACTGAATGTATGTGAAATTGCACACATGGTTGTCTTACAAAAGATGAAACAAGCATTGGCCAAGGTAACAGATCTAGCTTTTTGTACTGGAAATGTTCACGCACTTATCAAACAAAAAAGTCATATCAGCAATTAAAATGTCATTATTTCATCAAGTCAGGACATCAAAGAACATTGCCTCTATATGACAAGCTACTCAATTTGTTGCATCTGCAGTCTACCTAAAGGACTGCTTGACACCCCGGTACCGAAACCTGAAGGGAACACAAATGGAACTACAGTAACCATTCACGAAGAGCCATGGCCTAGGAGGATAGTGCATCCATCAATGTCAAGCTGTCAGAACCACATAACAGCTATGGGCTGAAAGTGCCGTTGCTGCCGCATTCTGGATCCTCAGAGAAATGTGGAAATGTGGATTTTCCTGATCAGTTATGTCCCCTATCTTGGACCCCAACGGTTCTATGTGCATGTTACCAACACATGTATGTTCCCTCCAGTTCCAGTTTCGAAGACGCAAACACATGTGCGTCCACCATCAACATGTCCTCTGTCAGATCCGCCATCAATGGGCTGGATATTCAATTCCTAAGTATGAAAGGCCACCGACTTTATATGGCTAAAGTTACTCCATCTTTGCAGTTCAGGCAGAGTAGGCCCGATTCTGTCCTCAAGCCTTTCCCTGCCCTCTGCCTCTGACAGCTTCAGCTTGAGCTCGCATCTGCATCCATGAACTTTGTCCTACTTCCTGTGCAGCTAACGGTGCCTGCCTCGGCCAGTTTTGCCTGCCTGCCAAGAAGCTGTATTTCACCTTCGAATTATCTACTTTGCTCCTCAGCCGATGCATTCCTGTCTAGTAGTTTAAGTAAACATTCTTCCAGCTACCGAGCAAAAGGGCCCAGCCTCGCTGTCTTCATGCAAGTAAATCATAGCCCTGTTGCCATGGAAAGTTTCTGCCTCTTGTATCTCATATAGACACTTAGACGCTTGTACACGCACACACACAGTCAGTATAGAATAGATTCTGTCCGAGAGTCCTTCCTTGTGGATAACATAGTTCTTTAAACATAGGATGTTAGATATGATTTGGGATTAGGTTGACTTGACCCCCTAGACTTTTTGTCTCCACATGTAGAGCTAAATGTCAAGTCCCCTTCACCCCCTAGTTACACGTCAATTACACGTCATGCTGCTGCGCGCGCATCTATGCCAAGTATTATCTTATAGATCCACCTATGCACAACATCATGACCAATCATGTTTCTTTTTACTCCTCATTACGCCCATTTTCGGTTACGCGCTTATAGCATCGTTTCTCTTATCAATTGTTACGCCTTCTACATTGGTTTCATTGTAATGTATGATCTATAAAAGCAATTTCCTGTCAATAAAATGTTGTACTTCACTTCCTGAACCCCCGTGGTGACGGAACCTGAAGGCCGCGACTCGAGTCGGCCATTTTGGAATAAAGCCCATTCAGAAACCTCTTATACCACGGATTCTGCCTCTTATTATTCTGAGCTGTTTTATTTAAGATTCCGTATGAAATTCAGTCCAGGTAAAAGAATATTTACCACATAATGGCGCCCGAACAGGGACACTTTCTCATCTCACGCGCCGGCGGTGCGTTGCAGGCCCGGTCTCCTGCCACAGCTGGACGGACCATAACGCGTACCAGCAGGATTTCCTGTAGCTCCCTCCGGTCAAGCGGGGGCGACTGAGGCTGCGATCAACCCAGACGAGGCGGTGAGAAGTGCGAAGTATCCCGACCAGAGCCTAGCTGAGAGAGCAAGATCCGAGGTATACAGAGGCCCACCAGGTTTTCGAAGTCCCGATGTCCAGAGGGTCCGATGTCCACAGTCATCGAGTCCAGTCCATTCTCCGAGGCCTTCCGTTTCAAGGAGCTACCCGGTGAGTACCATCGCCGGGGAGGCGTGTTGACGCGCACATAGGTTGTGCCGGTCAAGACGGATTTGGGTACACAAATCCGGTCTGCACTGTTTAGCAGTGTATATGTACTGTTTAGCAGTATATCAAGTATTCCGAAGTATCTAGTTATTGTCGAGAATTCTGCTTGGTGATTAGTTATGCAGACTGTCATCATTATTGGTCATTTTTTTAATAATGTTTTAATGTTTAATGTTTAATGTGTTAAACGTCTTGCATATTGTGGTATGAGTGATTGTTCATTATTGTGTTTTTTTCGTATTAAGTGTGTTCAAGACAAGGTATCAGATCAGTTGTCAATATGCCGCTCTTTTCGAAGTTAAGACAGATTACTACTAGAAAAGGGGTGCTTGAAGAAGCAGTCCCTATTCCTCCTAGGGACACTCCAGGGCATTTTATGTATCACAAGCATGGCTTAGATGCCATATTATTTCTTGATTTATGGGTAGATTATACCAAGGGATTGCCAGAAAGTCAAAGGTGGCCCGCAGCGGGAACCTGGGATGCAGAGTGCATCATGAAAGTCGAGGAAGAATTATGGAAAAGAAAGGTCAGACAGTCACAGAAAGACGCTGTTGAGTTATGGCGTAAAGAATCTCATAGACGTACAGAAAAAGCACGTAGACAAGAAGAGAAGAGTAAAGAAAGTTCAAATAAAGTTCAAGAAAATCTATTAATTGAGGAAGGTATCCGAGTGAAGTCAGAACAAATAGATAGACAAAGAAATGCCCTTATGAATGGTATGTATCCCCTTCTAGCCGAAGGATTACCTAAAGCTGCTCCAGACATACCGAAAGACTTGCCACCCCCATTATTTCCAATTAAGGTACATCCTAAAGGACATCCCAGAACCGCAGAAGATGTTTTTCTTTCCTCATATTTAGATGACGCAGCTCCCGAGTATGCTAACCCCGCACCGCATAGACCGTCTGCCGGGGGGGTTCAACGTCAGGATCAGGTATCTGTCCCTGTGCAACAGCAAGTCCCGATACAAGCTTCGGCAAGCACATCTGTTTCCGCATCTGTCTCCGCAACCGATTCTACAGTGGTGTCCACACCTATAGTTGCTGTGTCACGTTCGACGAATCCATTCACACCCGACGCCCCAGATGGGGCCACGGGAGGTGCTAGCAATACTTTTACGCCACCTAGAATAAATAAACTTGTTTTTCAAGAGTCAGCGCATTCACGTACACCCAAATTCGTAAGTGAACGTGCGCTTAAGGAACTTCTTATAGATTGTAGATATGACCCGGTGGTCGGTAAAGAGGACGAAATGGTTCTGGCATCATTACGCATTAGACGAGCCGCAGGGTATTTAGCGAAGTTACCAGGAATGACTGCGCATCTAGATAAAATATATCATTTTGTTCAAACAGGGCGAGATCCAGAATGTATTAATAGAGCTATGGAATTCCAGAAAGTAGAGATACAGGGGGAACTGTTACATTTCCTCATAAACTGTGTGATCAGAAATCAAGACCGACCGGGGGTAGACCCAAATGCAATGCTTATTCTTACAAGATGGAGCCAGAATATATCAGAAGGGAGACACGATAAGCAAAATTGTATAATAGCCATGTGCCGAAAGATCCGTAAAGAAATAGAACGTATTCATGAGGAAAGATTAGAAACAGACGAGTTCGAGCAAGATGAAGTGTCCGAATCAGGGGATTCCGTCAGACAGTCAGAGACCATAGCCTATGTAGGTAGAGGAAGATCCTGTAATAACACTAGATGTTTTTCTGATCCAATACACTCTGTATGTCCAAATAATAGCAGAACGTATCCGACGCCAATAATAAATCTGAAGTCTCCTGAACATTTGTTTCAAGCCGCAGATAAAATACTCCGAGAACGAAGGGGTTACCACCTCCTCGATTCCATGGATGAGCAAGAATTAGCCAGATCAGCCGTCCACTGGATTGACAGTCCTGGAAAATACGGTGATGAGACCGTAGCACACACGTTTTTTAACCTCAGTCCAGATGAACAACGTTTAGCTGGAATCTATATGATTCAGCAACTCCTTATATTATATAAGAGCCAACATGCTGATCCTGGTCCTTTACCTGATATATTAACGGAACTACTCACGAATAGATGGAGAGGTTCTAGTAACAAGTTGATTAAAGAAATATTAGTGTCACGTAAACAGTACGTCCTTTTTGTAAGCCCAGATCCTTTCTCGCTGCCCAGCAAGGAAAGAATGCCGTATTACATGGATAGACAAAATCCCTTACGAGAAGTGCACCCAATAAAAGGCGAAGACAATCAGTTTCACCGTGTATTTGTATACACACCCATAACAAAAATTGAATTGTTAGAAATGAAGAAAGTAGTACCGAGTCATGACAAAGACCCAGCGGGTTTTCACCGAGAAATTAAAGACATGTTACTGATGGGAGAGTATACCTATCCTGATATTATGACGATATTAAAGGTGCTAATGCCTGCTGGCATTTATGAAAAGCTGAAAGAAAAAGAGTGGGAGGTGGGAGACCAAAAAATAGATTGGACAGCATTAGAAGCAGAGGAAAGGGCCCGAACTGCGGGTTCAGGGCTCGGGGATAAAGTTAAAGCATTACCAGGTTTACTAGTACAAGTACTGCCACGTTTATTAACTACGAAAAAGGAAGATTGGGGTGCAATCTCAGCCTGTAAACAAAAGCATGATGAAGACACAAGTGATTATTATGCCCGATTTGAAAAATGTTTTGGTGTAAATAGTGGTATAAAAGCAAGTAGTGAGTCGTATCCACATTTATTTGTGACAAAATTAGTGGAAAACGCATTGCCTCCAGTGAAGAATAGAATATTGAAATTCGAGAGTACCTGGCAAAGTAACACTCCGTCACAAATGCTACAAATGTTACAGTATCATCACAATAGAATTAGAGATGAACAAGAACACGAACAAAGACGTATGAAGGATACAAAAATGAAAATGCTAGTTTCCCAGACAGTACCAGCGGATGGTCACAAAAAGGGTGTGACACATTCCGGAGATTCAGCAGTCCCTGTAAAGGGAACATGCAATTACTGTAAACAACTAGGCCATTATGTACACGATTGTCAAGTCCTGAAGCGTAATATAGCTATAGGTATTGCAAAAGAAAGACCACGACCACTCAGACAGGATCAGAATGAACAAGGAGCTACGCAGCATGGACAGTCCATGCCAGCTCAGCAACAGTCTATGCCAGCCTCACAACAATCCATACAGTTTGTGCCAGCTGCACCACCGATGCCTGCTGCTGCCACACAAACCACAACACGACAAATGTATCAGACTGCACAGTATGAATATCCTGAGTATCAGCGTTACGCATGAACTAGCCTAGAGAGGGAAGTTGACTTACCCCTTATTGAGATTCCTGTAGATCAAGAAGGACCTTATGTACATAGTGAATTATTAGGTCAAGATAGAAAATTCTTACTCGATACAGGGGCAAGTCGAACTACAATAAAACGTAGTGAAGTTCCAGGGGCACCCCTCTCAGGCTCTCAAAATGTTTCCCTTGGTTTTTCAGGAAAGCCTATTGTTAATGAGGTATCACAGCCACTTCCACTTACGATTGGTCCCTTGACACGAACCACAGATTTATTGCTTACCAAATCTTGTCCAGAAAACTTGTTAGGTATAAAGACATTAAAAGCCCTAGGGGCTATTATCTGTTGTTCTCCGGAAGGAGTACGATTGTTTTTACGTGATTTTAAAGGTCATTACGTATCCAGAGACATGGATCACCGATTACAGACTTTACCAGCACATCTATGGGCACAAGGCCCTACTGATGTTGGTTGCATGAACATTACACCATACCGAGTCACATTAAAGGCAGGAGTGGTACTACCACGAATGCGACAATACAAGTTACCGCAAGATGCTGTAGTGGCCTTGCTGAAAATCATTGACGAGCTAATTGCCCAAGGAGTAGTTGTAGAAACAGACTCCAATGTATGTAATTCACCGATAATTCCGATTCTTAAACGAACAGATCCTACAGCCCCGCCAGTGTATCGATTGGTTATTGATTTACGCGAATTAAACAAATGCATTGTGCCACAATTTCCTGTGGTCCCAGATATCTCATCATTATTGACAGCCATTGATTCCGAAGCAACATTCTTTACTGTAATTGATCTCAAGAATGCCTTTTTCAGCGTCCCCATAGATCCGGACAGTCAATATTTGTTCGGATTCAGTTTAAATGGGCGCAGTTTTAAATTCTCACGCGCACCTCAAGGATTCACAGAAAGCCCCAGCATCTATAGCCAAGCACTGAAACGAGAACTTGACAGTATCCACATGCCAGTTAATACTGCACTGCTTCAATATGTCGATGATCTGCTGATCACCGCCCGAAGCGAACCCGAATGTGAAAAGGCTTCTCTGACAGTTTTACATTTTCTAGCAGACAAGGGGCACAAGGTGTCTCCTTCTAAGCTGCAATTCTGTGTCCAGCGAGTTATTTATCTTGGTCACTCGCTGTCCAAGGAGGGAAGGCAGCTTACACCAGATCGCATTCAGTTAATTGCTAACATGTCAATACCCAAGACACAAAAGGAGGTGCGGGCTTTCATAGGCCTCACTTCATATTGTAGGCAGTGGATCCCTCAGTACGCATTTCTAGCAAAACCACTCATTCAGTTGACAACACAGGAGGCAGCCACATCGACTGTCCTCCCTTGGACCCAGGAACACACACAAGCTTTTGAAAGCTTAAAGAAAGCTTTATGTCAAGCACCTGTTTTAGCGACACCATGTTACAGCAAACATTTTACACTCTTTGTTACAGAACGCGAAGGTACTGCTTTGTCAGTACTCACTCAGGAACAAGCAGGATCACGCAAGCCATGTGCTTATTTTTCCAGTACATTAGATCCCGTAGCCCAGGCTTTGCCTGCGTGCCTGAAATCAGTGGCAGCAACAGCTTTAGCAATTAGACAAAGCGATGCCATAGTGTTAGGACATCCATTGACAGTACAAGTACCACATGCAGTAGAAGTCCTTGTGAACCGAACGCAAACACAACACTTGACCATAGCAAGACTTACCGGTTATGAACTGACATTGTTTCAGCCACACATAGAGATCCGACGTTGTAATACATTGAATCCTGCTACACTTTTACCTGTAACTGGAACAGACCCGCTAGCTCATGATTGTGTTGAAGTTATTGAAATAAAGACAAAACCCAGACAAGACTTAACAGACGTTCCATTGTTAGATCCAGACCTGACGTTGTATGTAGATGGATCGTGCATGAGAACAAGTACAGGAAATTTAGTGGCCGCGTATGCAGTCACAACAGACACTGAAGTTATTGAAACAAACTGTATAGATACTTTGTCAGCCCAAGCAGCGGAACTTATTGCTCTAACACAAGCCTGTATTCAAGCCAGAAATAAGAAAGTTAACATATACACTGATTCACGTTATGCATTCGGAGTTGTACATGACTTCGGGGTGCTTTGGCGAGAGAGGGGTTATTTAACTTCTCATGGGACCCATATTCAGCATGGGTCTCTCATTCATGCGTTGTTAGACGCAATCCATCTGCCCACAGCTATATCGATTATGAAATGTAAAGCACACACGAAGGTTACTGATATCATTTCTCAAGGCAATGATTTAGCTGACAGAACAGCTAAACAGACTGCTCAGACTCGCACATCCGACATGACAAAGCCAATAGCCCCGACACCAACACAATGTATGACAATTAAGGATCCCGCACTTGATATAATTGACATACAGTCACATGCCACAACAGAAGAAATAAAGAAATGGACTGAACTAGGAGGGATCCAAACAGATCAGGGATGGATGACAAAGGAGAAATCTGTATGGTTTCTTCCTGACTCTATGGTTCAAGCCATTATAGCCACAATTCACAGTCCGGCGCACTTAGGAGAAAAAGCTATGCTAGATAGCATTCAACACATTTGGTTCAATAAACATTTACGAGCAGCAGCTAAACAAAAAGTCCGTACCTGTATGATATGTTGTCAGTTCAACCCAGGAAAAAGTGTTCCCGTAGAGCAGGGTGGATTTCAGCCTCCCGATCATGCTTTTGAAGCTCTCCAGATGGATTATATCCAGATGGAACGATGTCGAGGATTCAAATATGTTCTTGTAGTTGTCTGCGCTCTTTCCCGATGGACTGAAGCGTACCCAGTATCAGATTACACTGCCCCGACCACTGCTAAGCAGCTAGTTCGAGAATTCTTCCCACGGTACGGTTTACCACGTGTTGTATATTCAGATAACGGCCAGCCTTTCTCATCTGAATTAATGAAACATGTTTCACTTTTGCTGGGATATCAGTGGAAGTTTCATTGTGTCCGACACCCCGAGGCAGCAGGTCTCGTGGAACGACATAATCAAATTTTGAAAATCAGACTGTCAAAAATATGTCAGGAGAAAGGTGTTGACTGGATAGTAGCCTTACCAGTTGCACTATTTTACATAAGAATGGTAGCACACTCTCGAACAGGGCTATCCCCGTATGAGGTGATCTTCGGCAGACCACCGAATATGTGGGGGACGCCTATACCCCGTAAAATAACTGATGTTGATTGTAATATGCTGACAGATTACCTGGCTTCCTTGATGTCTGCACTACAATCTTGTCGTTCACAGGTAGCTGCAGCCTTTCCTGACAACACTGAGGTGAAACCCCATGACGTAATCCCGGGTGATTATGTCCTTGTGAGGAACTTTGACAGGAAGACCCAACTGGAGCCGAGGTGGAAGGCACCCAAGCTAGTCCTGTTGACCACAAGGACAGCCGTGAAGATCGAAGGAAGAAAAGGTTGGATCCATTCAAGCCACATCAAGAAATTTCATGGACTTCCTTCAGATATAAACAGTCCTCCTCGTGTGTCTTCACCCATTGACTCAAAGCTACCTTTGGCTGAGGCCAGTAGCACAGACCTTTACAAACTGAAACTTAGACCCAGGCCGTCGGACGATTTGATTGTTTAAGTCCTCTCCTAGGTGAAGCGGTTGAATTTGTCCCGACATGTATCCCTTAGGTCTGAATCATGAACAATCAAGAACAATGTTGAAACGACATGCATACTGTAAAGCACTGCGTAGCCACTGTATAATGACATTATTAATTTTGTTTTTCTTGAGTTTTATAATAATTACTGCAAGTATATTGTTGCATATGTATTATCCTGTTTCTAAACATATTCTCAATGTAACTGATGAACATTCTTTTAGTGACCTACCCCCACATGAATTATCTTATAGACTTGCGCTGCGTAATAACACTTTCATTAGTATGTTACATCATTCCCATCAGACTAGTAATGCCACTAATTGTTGGGTGTGTGGCCGACTTCCTCCCTATCAGAATAACAAAGGAGTTCTGCCTTTCTTCCCCCATCCGTTCACACATAATGGCTCCTGTGGAGCATGGTTTAGTTTACTGAATTCCATAGACTCAGATACAGCAGTTTATCAATACCATTGGATATGGGGAAATCTGAATCTAGTTTTATTCAAAGTCTGTTACCCTGATAAGGAGGGTCACCCCAGTAGAACAGGAACTGATCTAGAAAATGAAGTGTATGGATTAGGTAATTTTACACCTAATCTTATGATTCTGAATGTTGAATCCGAAGTTGAACTAATTCTGCCCACTATGTCAGTATTTCCAGTTAAGGGTGAATTATGTGTAAGAAAGGTTGGTTCCATACATATGGGCCATAGCAAATGCGTTACTACAGTAGAATATAGTGATCAAGGTAAATCTTCATTTAGAGCTTCTCGCCATTCCTACTTTATATGTGGTCAGACCGCATATATGCGTCTGCCTCTAGATTGGGATGGTACCTGTTACATAGCATCCCTTTTGCCACCTGTTTTCCTAGCTCCTCCTGATTATTATCGAAATATTCATTTAGTACACAATAGAGAGCGAAGAGATCTCCCAATTGTCGATTATACTGAGACGACATGGGACAAGTATGTAGATTTCAATAAAGGGATCTTTCCCTATATAGGTACAATTTCAAATAGTAAGCTGATACGTAGGCTAACCAAGACTCTTGAAGCTGTAGTGAATGAGACTATAGCCGCCCTAGGCAATCTGACAGAGGAGCAATCGGTGATGAGAATTGTTGTTCTTCAAAATCGTCTTGTCCTTGACGTCATCCTGGCCGATAGGGGCGGAGCTTGTAGGGTCATCGGATCCAGCTGCTGTATATTCATACCAAAAAATTCGCCATCTGTATATAAAGCTATAACACGCCTTCATAAGATTGTGAGCCAGATACACGAGAATCCAGGCACTTGGACGTGGTCCGGGTGGTTTTGGAGTGTGATATCAGCCTGGGGATGGAGAGTTCTGTCCTTCCTAGGTATTGGCCTTCTTATACTATTCAGTTGCTGCTTATGCCTGCAATGTGGACCAGCGATTTGTGGTCTGTGTGCCACATCGTGTGTTCCACATCAAGGTTTTCGTTCAAAATCACGGAAGAAGAAAGAAGAAGAAATGATGCTCCATGAGCAAATCGATGGATTAATGAAGATCAATATCTCTTGAAGGGCAAGTAGGGGACAAGGAGGGAATGTGGAAATGTGGATTTTCCTGATCAGTTATGTCCCCTATCTTGGACCCCAACGGTTCTATGTGCATGTTACCAACACATGTATGTTCCCTCCAGTTCCAGTTTCGAAGACGCAAACACATGTGCGTCCACCATCAACATGTCCTCTGTCAGATCCGCCATCAATGGGCTGGATATTCAATTCCTAAGTATGAAAGGCCACCGACTTTATATGGCTAAAGTTACTCCATCTTTGCAGTTCAGGCAGAGTAGGCCCGATTCTGTCCTCAAGCCTTTCCCTGCCCTCTGCCTCTGACAGCTTCAGCTTGAGCTCGCATCTGCATCCATGAACTTTGTCCTACTTCCTGTGCAGCTAACGGTGCCTGCCTCGGCCAGTTTTGCCTGCCTGCCAAGAAGCTGTATTTCACCTTCGAATTATCTACTTTGCTCCTCAGCCGATGCATTCCTGTCTAGTAGTTTAAGTAAACATTCTTCCAGCTACCGAGCAAAAGGGCCCAGCCTCGCTGTCTTCATGCAAGTAAATCATAGCCCTGTTGCCATGGAAAGTTTCTGCCTCTTGTATCTCATATAGACACTTAGACGCTTGTACACGCACACACACAGTCAGTATAGAATAGATTCTGTCCGAGAGTCCTTCCTTGTGGATAACATAGTTCTTTAAACATAGGATGTTAGATATGATTTGGGATTAGGTTGACTTGACCCCCTAGACTTTTTGTCTCCACATGTAGAGCTAAATGTCAAGTCCCCTTCACCCCCTAGTTACACGTCAATTACACGTCATGCTGCTGCGCGCGCATCTATGCCAAGTATTATCTTATAGATCCACCTATGCACAACATCATGACCAATCATGTTTCTTTTTACTCCTCATTACGCCCATTTTCGGTTACGCGCTTATAGCATCGTTTCTCTTATCAATTGTTACGCCTTCTACATTGGTTTCATTGTAATGTATGATCTATAAAAGCAATTTCCTGTCAATAAAATGTTGTACTTCACTTCCTGAACCCCCGTGGTGACGGAACCTGAAGGCCGCGACTCGAGTCGGCCATTTTGGAATAAAGCCCATTCAGAAACCTCTTATACCACGGATTCTGCCTCTTATTATTCTGAGCTGTTTTATTTAAGATTCCGTATGAAATTCAGTCCAGGTAAAAGAATATTTACCACAGAAAGATTAGGAATGGGTCCTTACTTTTCACTGCCACATCACCTTATGAAAACTCCAAAATATGTCATTGTTACAACAGGTTAAAACTGCCATGTCTACAGTGCAATTTCCTCTCCCTTTATCATTATCTAAGAGGGAAATGGCGGGTGCTATATTTCTGGCTGAGAATTCCCCTGTACAGGCCACGGTGAACAGGACTTTTACCTTCAAAACAACACACGTGCAAAACTCCCTTGCTTTATTCTTCTGAGGAAATTGGTATAAGAGCTGAGGAGCACTTCATTTATAACGTATGATTCCCCCTGAAAACTTTATATTTACAAATCCTTTCCAAGACGCTCCTAGCAATGTCCACTTATCACTTTCAAACATTATTAGAACCCTGGTGTTCTGAAAACAAAATAGAAAGACGGCTTGCAATGGGCTGTATAAAAACAAAACAGCAAGGTGTAGACCCAACAACAAGTTTTTGGAACCGAATACATCTTACGATATCTCTTGATATATAAGAATACAACTACCTTTTGTAAAATTCTGAATTACTAAAATCGTTTTGCTAGCTGAAAATGACAAAGAATATTGAACTCTTGACGTGACTGTTCTATACAAATCCAACCGCCTTAGATATCATAAATATATATATAGGACAGTGATGACGGACAGAAATGCAGTTGAGAAATGTAGTGCCCACTTACACAGTCCGATCTTGATAGAGGTCACCCGCTTCCCCATGAGGACTCACACCCCGGCATCCGGCGCATTTTAAAAATCATTACAGGTAGCGACCCCGCGAAGTTGGGATGGTATAGTCTACAGAGCTTGTGTGTTCGGCATAAAGGACGTGTCATTATCCGCGCTTCCACCGCTCATGTGTAATTTATCTTCCAAGCTCTCATTACCGGAAAGAATGGCTTATCTGGGAACGTAAGCCGTTTGAGGGGACAGCGAACACCTCGCTGACTAATTGCGCTTCTGCACATCAAAACGCTGGACAGAATTCCCAGTATGCACACCGACCCCCTAAAATTTGTACACAATACATTGGCAGAGCCTTGTTTTTTCTAGCGCAATCACTAGCCCGCTGGTTGTTTATGATAAATGGAAAATCAGGCTATTTCTGTTCATATTTCCTGCTTAGGAGTGAAGCAGCATAATTTTGGCTCCACCCTTACATGTCACAAATATGCAATATAAATGTGCACTTGGAACTACATACTTTGTGTGTCCTAATGTTATTAATGTAAAGTGTTGCCCCTGAACTCAGTACTGAAGTGCATTCACTGTAGAACTAGAAATTCATATACACTGTATGACCAAACCCTATTAAAATGAAATATAGTCTTTAGAGATTGGAGAAACCCATCCTCACAATATTAAAATGTATTTACTTTAGAAAGGAGAAAGATTTACATACCCGTTTGCACTAATGCTTTCACATTGAATATAGAATGCAGCTCGCATTTACATTTATGTATTCAAAAGTTACATTGCACTTACTTAAACTGCAACATGAACCTAAATTGAATTTATGTACTGATATTTTCATTTATTTGTAGCTATATGTGCACAAATGACACATATTAAATATGCATCATTGAATAATACGTTTAAGTGTATTTCTTTCTGCATAAATTACTGCTTTTCCATTTCTGCTTGTGTGTCTTTTACTTGCAGGTACGTTTGTTAGTTTGAGAATACATGTAATACTTTACTAGTGATAGGGAGCCTGAGAAGAGGACCATGGCGAGCCAGAGCATTAACTGACAGCCCCTATTTAGCAATGCATCGAGGAGTTGTAGGTACCCATGGTCGAGGTCGTTAACAGGACTGGTCTGGAGACCTTGCAAATGTTGCAGCTCACAACGTGAGAATGGAAAGGTCAATTGAGTCCCTGCTGGTGTTACTCTGGATATCTCGCAGGCTGATGTTGGCCACTTTTCCGTTGAACTTTGAAAGGTACAGACTTATATGCTTTCCCTTTGGATTCTTTTTCTGAATGTGGCTTAGGCTAACAATTATTTCCCTATTCCTAGAAGACTCTTGACCCAGCTTCTGGAATGCTGACTGACACCTTCCCACATTTAGCTCTGTTTCTGCATTTCCCCAAGACTCTTTGGATTTAATCACCCTTGATGGTTTAGACTCAAAATTAGATGACTTTAAACATTACTCATGTTTAGGAGAGAGGATCGGAGACCCTTCTCTGAGCATCACATTCTATTATTAATTTTCTGTACTGTGACTGAACTTCTTGTTTGTCTCATGCTGATGCACCTGAATTTCTTTAGGAGGTTTGCTTGTCCTGTTATCTTTTATCTTTATAGCAGGGTTGTAAGATTTATTTACATTAACATTGACTGTTAACTTGTAATAAAACTTTTTAACTTTATTCTCTGATTCCTAGTCCTCATTGTGTAGTGGGTTACACTTTTAATTAGATTGTTTGAATAATGCAAACTCCCTTTAACTCTCAGTTGACAAAGGAAAGACTCATCAAATAATCAATGGTAAGATGTTGGCCCAGCACTCGATCAGGAGGGATATTTTTTTCTGGAGAACATTTTAGATCATTGAAGTTAGGCTTCAAAGTGAAGGTTATAGAGAGGCGTCGGAAATATCTCCACCTTTTATTGCTCACACATTACTTTTGAGTTTTTCTTGAAAACTTATAAACAAATGTTTAAGTAAAGGGGTATTTTGTCTGCATGTGTTTATTCAATTTATTCCACTGTATCACTTCATATCATCATGTCATGTACACACGAAAACAGCAGAAGCACAACAAGCCGAGGCCTATTCAGAAAGGCATTTTGTGATACATAAAGTCGTATGCCTACAATACTCTTTTACATACTCTTACATGCCTTTGTAAATTGGATCCCAAAAATCTAAAATGGAAATATTCAAAGAATATTCATATACAATCAGTACAAATAGAAAGGGAGTGTGCCCTCTTCGCACTTTAACCAATACGGAGTTTCATGTTTCGGGCCCAATTAAGAAGGGTTTGTAAGAATACATAAAAGAGCACTCCTGCAGTGCTACCTCCTGTACCTGTCCATTTGTGACTCGGCCCCACTGCCTTGTTGGGGTTCTGATCTCCGTTAACTAAAATCCAGAGTCTAATATCTCCTAGCTTGGGGAAGGCTGATAGTTCACCTCCCAAGTGTGTTTCCTGCTGGCACATTTTGTGTACTTCTCAAAAACAATACATTTTCAAAACACTTCAGTATTTCCCACACTTTCAGGTCACCCAAAACATACCAAGAAATTGCGGACAGCCACCTCAAATAATACGTCCTTTGAAATCTCAGGCTCCAAAAGATGAACAAGGCTAACCATACAAGAAAAGCTTAATTTTCTTGTCGGCACCAACTGTGAATTGACAAAGCAAGTGGTGTGTTCAGAGATTTACCCAAGACAGCAATGAAAAAGCCGCCAGGAGATGATATCCATTAATGCTTTCTCTGGGAGATATCTAGATGGAATGGTATTGACCAAAAGCTTAAGAGAGACAAACGTGCAGTCCCACGAGGAATCAATCAATGGCGCTAGGGCTTTCTGGGGGAGTGCGCTACGACAAGGCATTTACTGAGAGTGATCTACCTAAAATCATAAGAACCCTACCATATTTTGACTTCAGATAAAGAGATGTGAAAATAGAAGTGAACGTGCGACTGATCCAGTCCTACTTCACACTCTAATTTCTTTCTGCAACGCGGAGCACAGACTCTCAAGGACTCTAAATTTAGCCCGGTATTATAAAAGAAACGTGAAAACACATGATCTACTGCGTCAAATTGGTAAAATCACAGAACCAATATATGGTAGAGATGAACAATAAGTTTGTTTCGTTAAGAAAAGTTTAGCCTCAAATTGTGCTTTTACACCTAAAGAGGACTTGAAGTGACACATAAATAATATATAGTCCATTTATATATCCAACCCTTCCTATATGACTCACAATATAAAACGGCATCCTTACACTTGGAACACAAACTTTTTTTTTTTTTTAAATCATTGACAAAGGCAATTATTTTGCGTTTGGACAATAAAAGGGTCTCCACCAGCACAACTAATCATACAGACCAAGTACAATATACAGAAAGCCCAGGTCCAGGCTTTTTTCACATACAGATCAATGACAACATGAGCAGCAGCAGTACAAGCATCCCTTACATCCCTTACAGACATACACCGTACTGCTACGTCATCAGCAAAGAAAGCTTCCTTTGAGTATAGAAGAGGCACAGAAAAGGCTGCCAAAATCTCCCAGACTTTGTCTACCTTTTTAGTGCTCCCTTCACTGCCTCTTTCGCACCTCCTACCTCCAGGAGTTTCCATGCTCTTTGCTTGGGCACCTGCCGGTGCTGTGGACTCCTTCCTGTCCTGAGCATGCAGCACGTCCGAGACACCTGGGCAGCCCTGCCCTTTGTTTGTGCACAGCCTGGGTCATTGGGCAGCCCGAAGCTGCCAGCAAACACTGCCCTTCACATTGGCACCTCCACGGAGACTTCTCTGGTAGCTCCAAGCTTCCTAGGCAGTTTGCCACCTCCTTGGCACTTCATAGCTCTTTTTCCTACCTCTCTTTTGGTGGGCACCACACTTGCACTTGGACTCTAACCTTTTGAGTCTCTGGGCTTCCCTGCCCATCACTTGGGCTCCTCCCTGAGGACACCTCATCCTTTGAGTGAGACCTTCCCAGATTCCATCCCTGGGTACCTCCAGTCCTGTGCACGAACACCTTCCTTCCCCTACCTGGCAATGGAGGATCAAAGGAAGTAATGAGGCAGGGTATGGGGCACATTGGGACACATTGTCGGAACTGGGGTGGCAGAGTGGGCTAAAGAACGGTGATGGATTAAACCCAGATCAGTTGACTGGGGGTGAGTGCTTGCAATGTTCAACACTCCGTCCATGGTTTTTGCTTTGTCCGCCATAAGTTGGCAGGGTATGCTCAGACGTGAGTCCCTTGCTCACTTTGCCACTGGATTTAAGCAAGCCTGGCTGAAGACGGCTGAAATGCCAGAAACCGGTCCTAGGAAGCTTGTTTCCGGTCCAGGGAAGACATGGCTTGGCAGTTCGGGCTGGACTGTTCCCATGAGGCACAGGGTCAGACTGATTTGCATATGGCCATGTCGGAACTGGGGTGGCAGAGTGGGCTAAAGAACGGTGATGGATTAAACCCAGATCAGTTGACTGGGGGTGAGTGCTTGCAATGTTCAACACTCCGTCCATCATTTCCTTTGGTTTTTGCAAATTGGGACATGCCTGAACAGCAGCCCTAGTAGAAGGGTGTGTTGGTTGCCCGCCCCTGAATAGGAAATCTACTTGTACTGATAGGACGGGGGCAGCAGGCAATGGCCAAGGGAAGGTTGGTGGAGATGGAGAACATGCTGAGGGTCCCGAGTACTGCAACATGATATAAATTCACCATATAGTGATCAGCAGAGTGTTATGGCCTGGTACAACTATGAGGTATAGCAGACCATATCATGCAATCCATATCATGGCACAGCATAGCACAACTGGACATGTGAACCAAAAGATATAACCAGCATACTGTACAATAAGTGAAGGAGTGGACCTCGTAGCCAAGCCGGTATGCCAGTGTATAGCATACCTTAACATATCACTTCAATTAAGTTTATTCCACGAAGGTCATAAAAACACTGACAAAAATCATAAAAACACTGACAAGAACATAAAAATATTAAAAATACAAGCAATAGCAATATACTTAAAGGTTAAAACATCATCAGAGAGTGCTCATTCTGCTTAATTTTATATAAGGATTAATCCAACCAGTTGTCAAAGTACAGAGAATGTCAAAAGATATACACCATAAAAACATAATTCACTTTATAAAAAGGGGAAATATATATCAGTGAATGATCACAAAGAGGACCCTGCGGTTTTTAGCAAATGTAATGCAGCCCAATTTCTTCAACGTTGAGATTCCTGCCATTAGCAGCCCAGAATCTTGTTCAGAAAGTCATTCTCCATACCTTATAAAATACCATAACTGGAGGTGTGTGTCACTGAAAAGACAACACAATATATATAACAGAATAATATATCACAAGGTCACATACGATAACCAATGGAGTATAGTGTGCTGGAAACAAATTTTAATAGGATCAAAACAAAATCAAGACACTTACTTGGTGATCCACAAATGCTAAATATTCACAGAAACCCGATTTCCACACATTATCATTTGTGTGCTAAATAGTTTCAATCAGTAAAACTGCATGTCTGTGCAAATTTAGTAGCCATTTAAGTGGAAAATGTGCTGTCTGTACATGACAATGCATTACCGCATGATGATTTAGTTACATTATCAAATCGCCCCAGCTCATGTCCATTAACTGTAGGTGGATCTCGAAAGCCTGTTGTTCTAAAAAGGGTGTTGTGGTTCTAACACGTTTGGGAAATACTGGCTTAGAGGATATTTATGTTGTTGACTAAAGTATTAGTTAGAAGACATCTACAGGATGCTGGAACCTCTCCAAATTACACCAAATGACAACTTGCTGCATCTGGAACTACCATGGCAGACTCACTGCCTTATCCAAAAGATAAACAAATCAGCTTCACAGAGGAGCAACTACTGCCTGCCACACAGGTGGAGGCCGAGAACTGGGCGGTATATGAAAATCCACAAACATACTCACACACATTTACACTGACTCACCTACCTCAGTACTCACTCTCCAGGCCTTCAAAGTAAAATAAGAATAAATGCATGGCGAGCCTGTGTGAACTCCCAAACCAAGATGGAGAATCAACATGAGGTGCAAGGAACTCACTACTCTACACTTACTGCAAAAGAGCTTACACCAGCCATTGCAACCTCTTTTGCAAAAGTCAGGAATTGGTGAAAACATTTGTCAATTGTTTATCCAGGGTCCACTTGTTGAAGCACCACTGTTTAAATAAATGTGCCCCTCTTATGTCAAAACCTAAAAATATTTCCTAATTAATTTAATTTTTCTTTAGTTTAAAAGGATGTAGCAAAGACTTCTAACACTGATATGAAAACATATTTTCATAAATCTTTCCATATGCAACTCCTCACTTCTTGTGAAAGGATTATCAGTGAATCTGCAAAATATTTTTTTTTTGAGGTAGGTGGACATAAGAACTGTTGCTCAAAAAACATTTTGTGAAACCGGATCCCCTCACCTCGTTCTGCAGACACTATTGGACTCATGAATTAATTTTGTACTTCTGGAATCACAATTTCAAACAGTCAACACTCCTGTCTATGGACAGCCCAAAAACTCTCCATAAATCCTTGTTCACAGCACGAAAACAAGTACTTTCTTCATGCACTTCTCATAAAACCTACTTTATAACATTGAAAAAACATGCTATAGGGGTACATTTCCATCATCATTAACACCTTAATGTTTCAAATTGCTTGCTTTTATGAATGTGCAGGATTTTTATAGCCAGTCTTCAAAGATAAATGCTTCCTAGCGCAGACTGATAATTAAGGAGGAGGTACTACAGCAGTATTTAAGTCGCTCTCCCCCACACTGCACATCAGCATACTGGGGCCGGTTCTGAGTTGTCCTCCACGGGAAAGCCGCTTCTGAAATTTGTATCCGCTATTTTTGCCCCAGTACCTTGTATTATGATTATTTAGGCCTGGGGAATGGGGAATATCAGGCACGTCCTGGAATTAGCAGGCACTTACCTGCATATTTGTCCCGCATCTGGGGACTATTTCTGTCCACAAATTACACTGCCTTTCTTTAGGTGGAATTTATGAACCGAAGCAAAGGAGTTGCACCGACTATGGAGATACCACTCAGCACAACTTGTACTCGGCCCCAAACCCGTTTCTCGTTTAGACACATAATTTGGTGGAACTGAACAACAGTCATCAACTGACTCAAAACATATGACAATTGCAACAACCGATTGACATTCACAACTCCCCATCAACACAACCTTTCTGTATACATTTATGTCATGTGCGTATATATTGTGCTAATTGTCTTCTCAATAAAAAGTGGTGCTACTGCCGGTCAGTCTGATGCTAACCAGGGGATGACTGACACTGCATTGGTTCTAAGCAGTTGATCAACAAGACTCGCGCCACCAGTTGTGTCAGGAGCACTCGGGCTGACTGGAGGTCACCACAAGACAATGGTAAGCAAGAGAAGGGAACATTTTTCGTTCGCTAAAGCTTTAGGGTTATAAATTATTTCAGGCTTTGACACTGTTAGAAACACTTCAACAAAATAACCTGCCCCTAGTGTTGCAAGTACCTTGGTGGGTGAGTGTGACATCTAAACCCATGCGCCTCTCCTCGATAGATCCTGGCAGCAAAGGAAGATCAGTGAGCTGTGCCTGCATGGACAGAACATCTCGTGGGAAATTAATGGGAAAGGTAACTCAAGGTCACTGCTAGGGACATGGCTTACCATCCTCATGATTGCATTCAGCCTTATCAAGAAGCCCACTGATGGCCTGTCTACCAAAAACTACTACCAAGATGATTCTGGCAAGAGATCTGCCTTGCTTGGGCTCCATTAACTCCTGTGGAAAGGAAAGGATTAGGACTAAGGTAGGGACAAGCAACACGCTAAGCCAAACAGTTGGCAGGAAATAACATGGTGTGGCTGCTAACACCATTGTATGCAGCACCCGCTAGGTGTGCATGCTCTCTCTGTCCCCTTCAAGACACACTGGTCCAGCTAGCAGTCTGCGTTCTCCACATTGCCAGCAATGCAAACAAGCATTTGCAATGCAATAGGTCTTGCATGTGCGAGAGATTAAGCTATTGGCATTGTAAATGACAATGCCTTTTATTTATATGTTTTGAAAAACAACATAAATAAAAGGCATTGTCATTTACAATGCCAATAGCTCAAAGTATTGCAAATGCCAGACCTATTGAATTTCAAATACTTGTTATATGTTTAATCAAGGGTGCGCATTGGACTTGACAGTATCCATGTGTCTCCCTGCGTAAAGAAGAAATGCAGCAAGCAAGATTGTTTATACTGCAGCTCGAGTGAATAGTAGAACATTTCAAATTGTTTTCATGATTATCATTTAAGTATTGTATCCTCATTTTGATACTCGTGTATTTGACTAATAGTTATCATAGGCCTTTAAGAACCAGAACACAAAGTAAAAACAATAGGATTGATCACGTATTGCAAATTGACAGCTCAAAGAATGGTAGTGGAAGGGAAGAGAGGATGTTTCACTGTTGCTTTTTGAGGCGGCAGATCATAGGATGTCATAAATTCAGGGCCTTAAGTGGGCCGGGTCCTGCCGGTGTTCTAAAAAGAAGGTGCTGAGACGGGTCTTTATCGGTCTCTGCATTTTTGCTTGCACCCTCAGGATGAAAAAAAAAACAATCTTAACTCTGCAGCAGTACCACCCTTCACTATCTTTGATGTAACTTCAAACAGACTCGTTATAGTTCTTTCACAATCTCATCATTTGAGAACGGAAGCATTTCCAATATTATATACAACAAAGCCATAGTTGTTGCTGATTTCTCTCAACTATCAATCATTGGCAAAGACAATAGTCCTGGCTTGCTGCAGGTGTAATTTCACTTGTTGTATTATATAGGAGCGGCAAATTACCAGTGAGGTGGCACACAATGCTAAGCACAAATTTTTGGCTAACTTATTTTAGGCCACGCGCTTCTTACTTCGGCCACGCCACTTCGAGAGCCTGCCCCGTTTTTTCATCCCACCTAAAGCCATACATGAATCCACAAACAGAATTCACCACCTTTAGTCCAGGACACCGCCACTACAATCAGCTGGAATGCCGGCAATAAATACCTGAAATCCCACAGAATCAAGACAAACTTAAGGAAACATGGGTGCCAAATTGGAATAGGCGCATAAAGTTATCAAATCAGCGAAGAGCGCTTTACGTTCACAGAAATCTGCCTAAAAGTTTTAAAAACTGCCTACATGCAGCACAATCCAAACGTTACCAACAGCGCCGTTGGAACCGTTAAAGTGGGTTCTTAGCATCGCGATCAAGACAACAGCAAAACACTGGCTCACCTGGCTCAAGCAGGGTGTGACTGACTTAATAGAGTTTGACTGCTACAGCAAGCCTTAAAGCATGGAAAAAGGTACCGAAATATAAATAAAAAAATAACTTGCTGTCCTTGCACCGATGCAATCACTGTGAGCTCGGGTCAATGTACCAGAAGAAACAAGCCACAAGCGATCTTCATGGTGGAAGAAAGCATGATTGGAGTGTTCTAAAGCACATTGTTATAAGGGATAGGAAAACAAAAGTAATATTACAAAAGTAATAATGATGAAAGCGAACATGCATATTAAACATATGCGCATGGCGTCGGGTGAACCAGGCCCCATATTCCAAAGAAGGGGGAAGAGATGCCGCGCGCCAGCAAAAGACACCGTGCGCGAGCAAAATATCCAGTCCGGGTGGGCGAGCCAAAAAGGAGACAGGAAAGGAACAAAACAAGACTCACTTGCAATGAAAAGCGAGCGTTCAGCATAAATTGTGATGCGCGCCAACCAAATGCATGGGTGGAGCTTCCACCCCACTTCCAAAAGCAACCCGACGACAATAGATCTCTCAGAACGAGCAGCGCATGCGTTGAGACGCTAGGCGAGACCTAAAAATGGAGCAGACCAAACCAGTGCTACAGTCTCTGCCTTGGAGCCAAATCTTACATTGAAAGATGCCAACACGAACAAAATGCCACAGCCCGGCTGTTGCTCAAGAACAATAACAGGAATTCAATGACTGCAAACCCCAACACTCTCAAATTGCTCCATGTGTATAAAAGAAGTTGTACATCACTAAATGCTATCCAACCCAACAAACATTATACAGCAGGGTTCAAAACCAGCAGCAGACCTGGAGTCTGGGCTCGCTGCTGCACCTTTGCAGGGAGCCCATTGACTCATAATTTTTAAGGTTTTGTCTAGAGCTGGTGACAAAACATGGTCATTGTTTCTTTGGTGGTGTGCTGCTCACCGCACCTTGTAATAATATCAGGCAGCACAAAGTCTTCATCCTGCTCCCTACAAAGCTTTCCATGAAAAGCACGGGGCAGGAGGAGGCCCCTGTAACGTTGTGTTACACAAGGCCCCTGTAAAGTTCTGTTTTGTAGCAAAAATATACCTCTACCAGCCTATGAGGGCTCCAGCCAGACTGCCAGAACAGATAAGGTATTACTTCACACTGACCAGCCCACAACTTCAGGCTGATGTGGTGAAGTTGTCAGAACAATTTTGGTGGCCTTTGACACTATTCGTTTATTTTACTATTTTTTAAA
Organism: Triturus cristatus; assembly: GCF_964204655.1. Taxonomy (NCBI): domain Eukaryota; kingdom Metazoa; phylum Chordata; class Amphibia; order Caudata; family Salamandridae; genus Triturus; species Triturus cristatus. The sequence continues at coordinate 683,071,951 of NC_140581.1, forward strand.
GGCACCCTCATAACAGTTGTCCCAAAAAAAAAAAATGTGACGGTGCATATTTAAAGCAGTAGAACGGTTCTTTTTTGCAAAACTTTAATTCGGAAAATCAAAAAAGGACCCATAAGAATTTGAGATAAATTCTGATCTGAAGCGATGCAGTAGCCCATGGGTTATACAAATGCACAATATTATCTATCCTAGTTTGCCCAGACCTTCTTTGAGGTTCAATTGCTAAACCGCCCAACCAAAGCAACCACCTTTTTAAAGAATGCCTATTTTGACCAATAAATAAGGCGAGATATCCTGGAAAATACTAGGTCTAATTTTTTTTTTGCAAACATTCCTTGGAAACCATCAAGACAATGTGCACATTGAAATGTGCACCTGGCTCCTGGTTCCAAGCACAGTCAGTAAAAAAACCCACGTCCCTCACAGAGAGACTGGCGCGTGCCCAAGTGTTTACCTCACAGCTTGCCAGCATCTGCTTCTCAGGTGCATCCATTTCCTGAGACAAGCGCCAACTGGCTGGTGCCATTTATTTATTTAGTCATGTTGTGTTCCAAAAGCATGTTATGGAGCTTTAGAATCAGCAGAAACAACCACAGATAAGTGGATAATGAATTGATACAGCTCTTGGTTCGTATTTTCAAGGCGGTGGCACTATGTACTTGGTGTGTTTTCATGATGACGCAGACATGGTTCCGTGACATTGCACAGCATCATGTATGTATCCAGAAGATTTACTATGGGTGCCTCCATCAAATCCTGGCTCCCCTGGTCCCTAAAGAAAATTTGTAAGGCAATTTAGCAGGGAAAAGGCAACTATGTGATTGACGAGGGAACTGAAAAGTTCAATGTCTTCTCTGTAGATGCAAACATCACTTAAAGGGACGGATACATTACATTTAAACTTTTCAAAAGACGCCCACCAATTTTAATTACAATTTATATTTTACCATGACGGAAGTATTAGTCCTAGTTTTTCACTTCACCTAATCAGCTGAGGTCAAAATCCCCACTAAGGTGAATGGTGTGCACAAAAGAACCATTGAACGTTGCCAGCGTCTTGGCTTGCGGCATCATGGGAACTGCAGCTTTAAAAAGATTTATTTGTGGACACGTTTTTCCTCATCCTGTCTGGGACACTGAAGGTCTGTGCTGTTAGGTTTACAAGTAGAAAAATATTGCTTCTTCACGAAAATGTGACTTTTGAAGGCCTATAATTTTGTATGTGATTGGATGTCGAATCCTGTTAGCATGCTGGTGCAGGGCTCAGAAGGACAGCAAGCAGCAGCCTGTCTGAGGTCTTTCATTCACTTGTTATCCATGTTTACAAAAATAAAACAAACACAGCCAACAGTTGTGGCTTCCGTAAAACGCAAGCACAAAGAGGCATTCATGAACATAAAGAATACACATACGTGTACATAGACCAACAGACATACATCCACACTCACAGAGACGTACATGCACTCACCCATCATGCATACAGACATAAAGGCACACACACACACACACACGTTGATGGGCACCAAAGGACCACTGGATTATGTTTCACAAAAGAACACAGTGTGATGGACTCAAGAGCTGTGGTGTCTGCTAACGGGAGAAATTGGTGGGGCAGCGTGGGGTGGGGTGGGACGGGGGGAGAATCGAAAAAAAAGTATCTGAGGCCTGAAATCCGCTGCCTCTTCAGCCGATGCTCACACAGGCTCCCAGAGTCCCCTGCACCAATCCAGATGCTACTCTCACGCTGGTATTATCCAGCATGAGAGAAGCGTAGGGATTGGGCAGACTGGTTCCACACTCCAGCGGGGACTGGGAGCCTCTGCTACTGAGCCCTGCTGATATCTCCAAGCAATAGCCTGGAGATATCCAAGTGCGCATGTCGGTTTGGTCGTCCTAAGACGACTGGCCAAATCTACATGCGCACTGGTAGTGCCCTGAGCCCACTACTCGTCCTGGTCCTGATGGCCCCACCCTCAAGACTCAGCGGCGGGTCTGGAGTAAAATAAAATTATAATAAAGCAGTTTTATTAACTGTTTTATCATCATTTTATTTTACACACGTCTGCGGGTTCCAGCAGTGGGGCGACGCTCCTCCGCCATAACGGAGAAGCTGACCCGGCTCTAGAGCAGTCTAGGCTAAAGGGCAGCCAGGGAACAGTGGCTAGGGCACACCAATGGGTGATGTGCACCGGGGGAGCACAATGATAAGCACAGAAGGAGTATATGGCGATGTGCCCAACAGAGCTCTGAATTTAATTTAATTTAATTTATAAAGTTTTATATAGCGTGAACATGACCCAAGAGGGTATCAGAGCACTTTACAAGGCTGTTGTGCAAATGAGGGGAGCTAGGGTGTTGTAAAAAATTGGAGTACTAAGTGATGTACGGTCCCAGAGCACACGGTGATGTACAGTTGGGGCATACGAATATGTGAAGAAGGGATGTATAGTCTATGCACAATATCATAATGGAAATCTGTATTCTAGGTTAAGCATTCATCCAGAAGACTGTGCTTCTAGTTTGATAAAATTCCTCCATTCCTGCAGCGTTTTCTGCATAATAATGTTTTTACCCCGTTTGACACATAATCCATCATCGGCTGCATACTCTGATGTTGTTTCTATCTCAAATGGATCAAAAGTTACTAAAAACATGGCAATTTGTTGTCACACAGTGGAAGGCCCTTCACAAAGGTTGACTCGTCACCTTTGTGTGGCTTAGTTCTGCATTTGGATACTGCAAAGTGGTACTAATGAGGAGAAGGTGTAAAAAAATTCCAAAACAATGAGGTAAAACTAACACAAACCGTGCCAGATTATGCCACATAATTTGCCTTTGCTTGCCATGTAATTTAATCAACCCTGCCAAGTAATTCGGTTCTTTACTGCCGAATGATTCCACTGGTCCTGCTTAAATCTATTGTTTGTGTTGTTGCAGTGTCGAGTTACAAGAGTGTGTCATGAAAGAGAGCAGTGTTACAAAAGTGTGATGTGAGTGAGTTCTAGAACAATGCTCCTTTCACCAGGAGCTAGTTGGTGAGATTAATAGTAAATGGGCTGAGCTAGGAATAGAGGTGCTCCTGGTGAGGTATGTGTTTACTGGAATACCATTGATTACTATCTGGAAGGAACCTTCATGAAGGTAATAAACATGTTACAAAGACCTGCCAAAGTTTGGACAGTGATCTTTCTAGACTAATATTGGCATGTTGCTTAAAGCGTGGATAAAATGTATCACTTTGAGACTTGCTAATGTGATTAACTCTGAAGTTTTTTCATTACCCATTGCATCACTTCCCTTCTTCAGACAGAAAGAAAGGGTCCCATTTGACAAACTGTTACAATCAGTTGTCTGGGAGGGACATGGGATGCTAAACCATCAAAAACTTATTTCAGTACGGGACTGCAGCGATATACACACAGAACCAATGCATGTTCTTCATATGGTTTATGTGGAAACAGGATTCGTTTTATCAGAGCTATCAATGAAGCCACAAGAGAGTGGTAGACAGCTAACCCCCCTTTCTGAAGCACCACACCTACGTACTTCTCTTGCTCAGCCAATCACAAAGCAGGTCATTTCAAGTTGAACAGATTGGTCTCTTATTCTCATCTCTCCAAGAATCGTTAAATCAAAAATAATTAAAACACAGATTGACTTTTTCTCCTTTCGATTCTGCTCACGTGGTGGTAGCTGTTGCTCCCAATGTCTGGGTAGTAAAGGTGATGGCAGCCGCTCGGATTTCCTGCACTAGGTCAACATTGTTAAATATATTGAAGAGGACCGGTCCCCCGTCTGAAACATTGTGTTTGGTGTTAAACTGTTTATAAGTTTTCGTACCAGCTATTTGCTAAAAATCAGGAAGCTGGTGTGAAATCGACTACAAAATTCTTCGCTGAATGTTTCATTATATGGTGCAGGGGAAATTTTTTAAAAAGGTGATGAGTGGAATGTTGAACTTTCACCCTGTCACTAGTAATTAATTTGGGCCGCAATCCAGTGCATCATTAACTTGCATACTATTCCATTTTCGAAAAGAACCATCCTCATGCAAATTAAGCTTCGTCCTGCTCTATCTGTAACCGTCCCGCCGGAGCCTTCTGGTTGCCAAAACAAGCAACCCCACACCAGTTTAGACCCACTGTGACTTCATTACTGAGATGCTACTTGATGTCTATGGCACAGTGAGCAAGGGACTCATGTCTGGCACACTCGTCACAATTAGGCGGGAGCACTGAGCTCGCTCTTCTGAATGAAGTCTCAGCACGTGCAAGTCCCTTTATAAATCATACGTATGTATGAAGAATCGGAGCAAGAATCTGAGCTGCATGATTCACGATTACAGGGAGTGCAACAAACATATAGGGGATCCTTGTCGTCTCAGGAGGACCCTGCTTCTGACCGTTTCTGATGCAATACACATTTAAGGTTACGTTTTTTAAACATAAAACTAAATAACCACTTCTTACAACTAATAGTTTCTGAAGGCCATGTACATAAAAAATGTGCCCTTATTTTTGTCCCAATTTGTTCAGGAAAACGGGATGAAAGTTTTTTAAACTGCTCTTCCTTGAAGCTGGAAATGATCAGCTTCGCCATGGCCGGTCATGTTGGTGGCACAGTTGGAGCTCGTTGTGAAGCAGCAAACGTACTATGCAATAAATGATTCTTATGGACCAGAGGGCTGTGGAGCAAACTGAATTCAGAAATTCAGACAGAAGGAAGCAATTGCATTTTGAATGATGTGAAAACCCTGGGACGAGGTAATGGGAAACTGAAGTACCTGCCAGTACATGGTCTGTCTGCAGGTCGGGCTTTCCATCCCAAGAAAAATAGAGCTGCAAGGAAGAGATCTGACCTGATACCCTATCGCTCACTTGAGCAAACTTTATTAGAAAACCTACCACAATCACAAGCATCTCAGTTACAGAGAGAACCTGGTTCAGATGAGGGAGAGCTTCCACATAAAAAACATGAGTTTCAGCTTTTCACAAGAATACTTTTAGGCTTGGAGTCACGGCACTTCAATGGTGAGCTTGCGAGATTTTTATCTGAAATGAGAAGTATATTCACAGAGACAGCCCAATACACATTAAGAAACAAAAGAAATAATGTGGCAAAAGAAAAAGCTATACCATACTTAAAAGTACTACAGCTCAAAACAACTCATGATGATTATGGAAGTGCAGTGGACCAAGGCTTGGCTTAGGCATGGAAAGGCCTGATATGGTCCCTTCAGCTCTGTCCTGTCACACCAATATCAAACTGCCGCCTTTGCACAAGCAGTTTCCAGTGGTCGGTACCAGGTCCTGAGAATGCCCAGTTGCAGGTGGCACACTGTTTCAACTACAGACATCAAGCAATGCCTCGCAAAACGGAGAAGACCTGCATGAGCAAATGTAACAAACACCAATACAACAATGCACGTTGGATTACGAGGGTTAACTGTGGCAGTCTACTTCCTGGGCTCCTACCATCAATGGTTAGGCTGGAGTTAAAGGCCTGCCAAGCTGACGTCATAATGATGAACTTAAAGCAAATGGGGCAGGTGCCCTACCAGCCGGTTATACCTACTGTTTCCCTCAACGCAGTAAGCAAAGTAAGCAGGCTCAGGATTATCACCGGCCATTTGGCTCGGACGTTGATTACTATGGGTCATTCATTCATTACTGACCTTTTCGAGTTTGTTAACCATCAACCACACACCTTTGGACATTAATTTTACAGACCTTTTTCCTCAGTTCAGTGTACAAAATGGATAGGAAGTTAGCCATCTTTGTCTTCAGAGCCATGCAATAACTAGGCAACGCTGCACAACGCGGCTTCTGGCAGGTGATGGATTAGCGGCACAGTCTAGCGATGCATGCGCTAATGTGCAGGAGACACGGACACAAAAACAGCAACACCACGTCCAGAGTGTGTGTATCATAGACAGAGCAGGTGCTGGAACAAATTGTTCCACCTCAAATTTTTAAGGGGCCTGAAAGAAGTCAAAGTCCCCACACCTTGGTAGATATTGACGAGCTGCTGCTGAATCTCTGCAAAATTCAGCATCAAAAATGTCTTTCAGGCTTCAGTCAGTTTGAAGCGCTGACTGTAGGATAGGGAAGCTGCCTCTGCACCAACACACGGTGCCGGGACAGGCCCATGCCAGGAGCTTGGAGGGAAATGAGACATGGTGATGACAGTAGAAGGGGTAACTCTACTGATCAGCTGTTTTATCCTCCTCTCTGCTCAGAGCTGGAAAGCTCTGCTAAACAAAAGATCGATGGTAACCATGTTGAATGCAAGTTTCTCTATTATTGTGAAAACAAATAGGTCGCAAATTGAGGGTAAGGCCTTAAAAATCACCTAAATCACTCAGCCAATAACTACAGATTCTGCAGGGATCGAAATGTATTGCAAGCAGACCAGTCGCTAACAGTGCAATAAATATCACATGCAGTTTGACCTCTTAACCCCTTCAGCGCTGGGCGAATTCCGCCGCGGTGCTGAAGGGTTCGAGCGCGGGCGGGCTCATGACGGAACGGTTCCGTCATGAGCACAGCTCAACCGTGGCTCATGACGGAACCGTTCCGTCATGAGCATGGAAGGGGTTAATCATACTGTAAGAAAATCTCCTGAGATAAATACTGCTATGTCTAATTTGTAATCAAGGTGCAAATAATTTTTTTAAGTAGACAGAGTAAAAAGGAGCATCTGCGGGAGGAAAAAGGCCAAGTTGGACTCTCACGTTAACCAGTAATTATTTTCAGGGCTGCTACAATATTGACAAATGTGAGGCAGTCTTGAGTTTTTCCTTTCAGCTTCTATCACGGTTTCACCAAAATATACAAAATTGTGCTTTAGAGAGCAGCATCATACAGTCTTATTTGTGCGGGATCTGGTCAAACCTCCTCTTAAACAGTGGGAGCTCAACCAGTGTGTCTGCTTCTTAAGTAACTGTGTGGGTGTCCCAGACTGTCTTGCAACAATATGATAACCTTACATAAAAGGAACCTTGTAATGCAATCATGGACATAGTTATAATATGCGGTACAAACATAGGAACATCCAAATACCAAAGCCCTGGGAACGGTGTCTCTTGAACAGTGATTTTCCTTACCTTCTCTGCTGCAGAGAGGCCTTGATCTCACATGTGTGGCAGTGCAGGTTGGGAGATGTTGCAACCTTCATGCATGGAACATAACTCAGTCAGCGGTGCAGAGAGGGAAGGGTAGGGTTGGTGATCAAGCAGTTGAGATGAAAAAGCACTAGACCAGAGCAGATTCTGGGCACTGCCTAAGGCACCAGTGGCTGGTTAGTGCCAGAATGCCCACGCAAAAAAATGAAATGTGGCGTCACTCACTGATGAAGAATGCGGCAGCAAAATGTTCTTTTGCTTTGGCTGCTACAATTTCTGCGCTGAACCTACCTTAAACAAGTCACCACATTTTTCTCTGTATTCTTACTCTAGGTGTGTTGGGGAAAGAGCAGTGGCGTCACTAGGGTTGGTGTCACCCGGTGCGGGTAACTCATGGTGTCACCCCCTCACGACTTACCGCATGGACCTCCTCCGCCCCGAGTTCGCCAGTGGACACAGTTGGCAAATAACTGGACCATACAGAATCCTTAGTAACGTTTGTAAATGTAGGTCCTATATTTACAAAATGTGCCTGTTAACAACAGTGTGATAATGATTCATTAATCAGGTTGTACAGTGGGCTACCTGCTAGTCAACAGTTTATTGGAATTTATAATATCATAGGTATGGTACTTTTTACTGGTGTGGTGTTCCCACTATCCAGCAACACGATATATCAGTGGTCGAAGTGGGGGAAAAAAAGTAGGGTACTGTGGGCGGAGAATCAGAGGGCGGGAATAACCCAAGGATTGGATCACTGGGCAGAGCCAGAGGCGTGGCCAAAATGCGCAAACATCCCGATTCTTTGTATTTGTTTGGTTTCACTGCCCAGTTTTATCAACCAATGGATACACATGATTATTTAAGGTTATAATGAGTTATTGACAGTAAAATGTGTTCACAAAGTGGGATATGCTTCTAATCACAGAATGTCCCCAAATACGGTAAAATGTGGAAGCACAAGCCATTTGTCTCCGAGCCATGGAGTTTCTGTCATCAGCACTTCTCCCTTTTCCAAAACAGCAGTTCAAACATGAATGGCTAAAAATCATAGTTTGCAAATGTTTTCTAAATAATAATGGCTCTGCCATATTTGCCTCATAATGCAAGATCTGCAGCATGATCTGACCATTTAAACTAATAAATTGTTCGTAGCTCAAACGTATCAAAAGTTAATAAAAGATGTGACTTGTGTTGCTGCGGAGTAGATGACAGTTAATAGCTCACTGTTCTATGTTAGGATTTTAACTTATAAACTGCAAGTAACAAAAGGATCTCTCTGACAAAAGCAGTAGCCCACTGGCCTATTTACATTATGTGCACTTTGTGATCTGCATGTTACATGTTCTTTGCAGCAGGTACATTAACCCTCTGAGCTACCTTTCCATTAGTCAAATCTTCCATTAGACAAAATTCCGATCTCTCTCTAGGAAGAACATTAATCACCAGAGTCATCATGACATTTTTATTGTTACCGAAAATTACTGGAGGCCAGGAAGGAGGCAGCAAGCGCTTTTAGAACCATAATATACTTGCAAAAATGATGCCTCCACCTAAAGTGAGCAGCTGGTGCGGTCACACCGGTTGCACCGCCCTAGAGCTGGCCCTTCTCAAGGGTCCTGTGATCTCAGTGACAGGGTCACTGTTCTAGGGTGTACTGCTTCATAGGCCTGCCCGTAAGACTGGAGGTGAACTTCAGTATGAATAGTGGTGGAGAAGCCTTGAAGGTTAACCTACACTTGTCATGCTAGGGTCCACCTGCTGGTGCTACGACACCGGGGCTTCTAATGTCTTGCGAAGCCTTCTAAGGTCTAGCATGAGATAGTGCTCTCTCAGGAGAGTGGTCTGGCGGACTGGTTATTAAGGCTGAACCTGGTTCCCCAGTTCCAAATTCAGCAGCTCTGGCCATAGTGCCACATCCTCTCCCCCACTGAACACCATACTGCCCCACTAAGAAAAACTCAGACTGCCTTCAACTACAACCCAATTGTTGCCAACCATGTGAAATGTAAGCAGGAACAACATGGTTACCTTAACGCTTTTACACTCACTGTTCAGAAATCAGTGAGTGCTTTTGCCTGGAAAGTTAAGGACATGACAACAGGGCCCTGAATGGACCCATTTCAATGGCCATTGCTTATATCCTTACAAAACGTAAGCAGTATGGTAAAAAAATACAACATCCCTAGATACAGAGCAGCAGTACACATTTTGTTTTTCAATCCTCACATTGCAGTACCTCCAGGATTGGTGCACTAGTTCCAAGCCCAGGGAAAACCAAGACAACAAAAATAGCGCTTCACTGGCAAACTCTGTAAAAGTGGCGCTAATGTGTTTGGGTGTGAATAAAATCAATCTGGACAGTTTGCTATCACTCTGTCTTACTTTATTTAGTTATTTATTTTTCATATTTTTAAACTTTTATTTCCGATGCTGAATTTTGGAATTAAATGTCAGAAAAATACGACATTGATTTCCTGCAAAAGTGCACTGCGCACAGGCACCTCCTCCTCCTAAAAGGTTAGGTTCCTCTGCGCACACCGGCCCTGTTGGTGTCACCCCATGTGAGGGTGTCACCCGGTGCGGTCCGCACCCCCCGCACCCCCATAGTGACGCCGCTGGGAAAGAGCCTTAGTGGGAAATCAACAAGCTGTACACAGCGCTCTAGATGGAAGCGCCCTATTCTCACACTTTTTGCCAACAACATTTTAAGCTGAAGCACAGCACTGTGTTCACGACACATCTACAACCCTTGTTCACATCACCAAATCCCTCTGAGATAGGTAATTCTACAACAAATAAACTTTTCAAACCTGCCCTGAAAAAAAGGGATCCCAGGATTCCGAATTAAAACCTAGTGCTTTACAGCTCCATGTGGGATATGAAGCGCTAAATAAATGCGCAACTGGCCTGTGCTCCTGTATAAATGCAATACAGACCTAAAAGAAATAGCAAGAGAGACTAATGATATTGACTGGGGAAGGGCCGCCATTTGCAGAGTTCCACACTGTTAGAGCTTGGCTATTACGGTGACCAGATGTCTCTGATTTGCCAGGACAGTCCCGGTTTTCAGAGGACTGCCCGGTATCCTAACACTTTTGTCAATTAAATGCATATCTCAGTTTTTGGAACAAAGGTCAGGTCATCCTGGAAAGCCGAATTGAAAGTATGTTTTACTTTTGCAAACGCCTCTAAAGTGTTAAATAATTTAAGTACTTCATCTGTTTCTGCCACACACGGGGAGCTGCCGGCTCTCAGCAGAGACAGAGTGAAGGTCCTGCTCTTGCATAGGTAATGTTATGTAAACGTAGCATTGTAAATGTATCTGCTTATATATAGTTATGTGTGTGTATATATTATAGATATATATATATATATATATATATATATATATTATCTACTGGCGGTCGCCAGTAGATAGTTATAGTTAGGACCGTGTTTCCATAGGAAATCCGCAACATTCTATTTGGAATAACTTTGGCGCCGGTCGACGAATCCTCGCGAAATTTTCAAAACTAATGGGGCGCTACGCTCTGCTCCTACCCTGAAAGTCTCGGGGGGATTCGTCAAGCGGGGTCTGAGAAAAAAGGGGGGTCCCAAAACGCGTTTTCCCCATGCATTTTTCCATAGGACCTTTAGACACAGCTACAGCCCGAACGGCTGAACAGAATTTCTTGAAATTTGGCAGAGAGGTAGTCCTCAGGTCAAGGATGTGCCTTTTGTAGGTCTGGTGTAAATCTGTTCAGTAGGTCCTGAGAAAATAGCATTTAAATCAATATATATATCTGTAAGCGCGCTCTGTGCGCTTACCGTAAGCTTACCGTACGCGTACGGTGCCGTGCGCGAGCTCAATTCTGATTGGTGGTTACATGACTGTAAACATTCGAATCGGTCGAAATCAGGAAGTGTCGGCCGCCATTTTCTGTCTCTCGCACTGAGAAACAAAGGTGGGGAACGTGAAACGGGGGCAACGAAGAGAGTTGCAGACCCCCTAGTGTTTGTCAGGGGGTCCAAGAAGGACCCAAAAGTACGAAAAATAAATTTAATAATTTTAAAAAAAAAATCGCGGGGTACGCGTACGGTAAGCTTTCCGTACGCGCACGGCAAAAAAAATAAAAAAATAAAAAATAAAGAAGTAACAATCACATTTATTAAATAAATTAAAGGACCCACAAGGGAGAAAAAAACAAATGTTACTGCGTAAAAAAAGGCGAGGTGCGCACGGCATGGACTGCGCAACGTGGGCGCTCGGTGCGCGAAGCGCACCGTGCGCGCAGGGTGTGCGCAGAGTGAAAAACCAGAAAAAAAAATAAAAAATAAATACATAACTTAGCATTTAAAAAACCGTACAAATTCACTGAAAAAACCATAGGTTTCACACACGTTATAGTTAGGAATTATCATTTACAAAACCTTGCAAATTCACTTAAAAAACCATAGGTTTCACACATGTTATAGTTAGCTGTACATTTCACTCGTAAAAAACCAATGAAATTCCACGTTATAGTTAGATCAGGTAACTATAACTTGCGCGACCTCAATCCACAATGTGTAATTTCAATGTCATCATTGATGTCATGAGTGATGTCACTGACCATGTCATGAGTGATGTACTATGTGACGTCATCAGCAGTTTATTGTGGGCGCGCAAGTTATAGTTACCTGATCTAACTATAACGTGGAATTTCATTGGTTTTTTACGAGTGAAATGTACAGCTAACTATAACATGTGTGAAACCTATGGTTTTTTAAGTGAATTTGCAAGGTTTTGTAAATGAAAATTCCTAACTATAACGTGTGTGAAACCTATGGTTTTTTCAGTGAATATATATATATATATATATATATATATATATATATATATATATATATATATATATATATATATATACATACATATACACACACACAAACACACACACACACATATATATATATTAATATATATATTCACATATTTGCAAGTCCAGAACACACACACACATATATATATATATACACACAGACACACACATATACACATACATTACATACATATGCACACATTTACGATGCTATACATAAACCGGACCAGACCAGATACAGAAGTAAAACTATAAACCTTAAGGTTTTAGTCCTTCTTTTAGGTCTGCCCTGTCCCGGTTTTTGGTTCTCAAAATCTTGTCACCCTGTTAAGAGTGCCAAGGTCAGGCATGGCTTTGACATCCACGAGAAGCAGGCACAGTGCTGCTCAGGCCTGTCTGTCCCAAGAGAGAACCTTCGGCCTCTCGGCGCAGCACTCAGAGACGAATAATCTAATTGAAAGAAGATATCCCTCCGCGCAGCCACTCTCCATAATTGAGAACTGCACTTCAACTCCTCACGTTGGCGTTGCTGCGAGGGTGTAATTAAGGTCCTTAAAGGTACACCAATAAACTGCACCGACTTTATTGCATTTGCTAATTAAGGCTCTGCAAGGTCTTTATATATTTTTCCACTCCGTTAAGACCAACAAATGAGGCCGCGGCTGGAAAGCGACACTCTGGGCTAATATCCGGTAATGAGGTTAGCTCTGCCGAAATGTCAATGGCTTTCCGTCTGGGCCGAGGGGGCCCCCGATTAGCAAACCAATGCTCTGCCTCGCGTTTTTTCTTGGAAAATGTCAAGAGTATCAATTAACAAAAAAAAAGAAACAGCAGCAGAGATAATGAAAGGGTGATGCGAAACACCTAAGAAAGACTGCCAACGCCTTCTATATTTATTCCCGCACTTGGCTGGCTGCGCATTAACAGAATAAGCTATCTGTCACGTGTTGAAAGGTCGCTACGGCTGAAAGAGCAGCTCATAAATTTTAGGTTCTGAAAAAAAAAGTTATAGCCCATAAATGGAGGCGTATTCAGTCTGCTTCAGTCTGCACTAAAATGTTATTGTTTTTTTCACCTACCACATTTATCTTGATAACATAGAATTATTAGGGAAAACATGTCTATGGAGTGATAGCAGCTCAGTGGTGCACATCTACGACCCTCTGCTCTCCGTCGAATAAATCTGTTTACGGTCTTGGGCTTAAACTGTGCTATGGGTGCAGAATTTTGTTTTTTACAAATTGAGTTCACTTGCTAAATATTAACTATTTGAAGGATTTGTGTTGTTACCCTCTATGGATAAAAGTCCACATCCCAGAGTACCAGAAGTCCCATCCTGGCATTTTCCATTTTGTAAATATCTTCACACCCACATGGTCTCCCTTTGCCTGTATATTTTGGTGTCACTAACATAAGTGACCCACCGAACTGCTCCCCATGACAACAGAAACCATGATTTGATGCCTCTACCCATAAATCTTGGGGGTGGTGATTTTGGGGTAGGTTGTGGCAGCTTTTTTTGACAGGTAGTGGCATCAAAGACTCTACAATGTTGGTATAGAGGAGACCGCTCTCGACTGGATCACATCCTATCTTCAAAACATAACAAATGTTATCCATACTCCCCCTTTCTCATCCAAACCATTGTCGACATAAGCAGGGTTCCCGCAAGGGTCGATCATCTCATCAATGCTTTTCAACATCTACATGAAGTCATTACTGGCAATGATCAATACATTTCAGCTCACATGCTACAACTATACAAATGACACACAAATGCTCCTCAAACTGTAAAGCTCCAAAGATATTGGAAACTCAGACATTTTCAGTTGTCTCAGAGATGTTGATCAATGGATGACATGGAGCCATCTCAAACTGTATGCTTTCAAAATGGAAATACTCACATGTGGTGATTGGAAAAATTATGAACCAATCGGCAGCTAGCCTGATGATCTAGAACCCCCTTCTAACGTATCTAAGAAAGTAAGAATCCTTGGAATTACCAGGGACTCCAAGCTATGAATGCCCAAGTGGAGAAATTAGCAAGATTAAGCTTCCTCACCATCAAAACTCTGCGCCACAGCTTCCCTATACTGGGATATCCACACAAGGTCCAGGCTACTATCTCTCTTGTACTGTCTAAACTGGATTACGCCAATGGCATCTACCACAAACCACCTTCATCAACTATAAAAAGACTACAACAGATTTAGAACTCTGCTGCCAGACTACTCCTACAAGTAAAGCCACAGGCCCACACCTCCCCTGCCTTGAGGGCTCTAAATTGGTTACTGGTTGCCCGAAGATCCACTTTCAAGCTGCTTTGTATCATCCACAAAGCAATACATGGAACAGGATCATTTTTTATCAGGAATAAAATTACCAAATACATTCAACAAAGGAAACTCCGCTCAAGATTGGCACCCTGCCTCAAAATGCCACCATACAAGATAAAGACCATGAATGGTACATGTTCTCTGTTCAAGCAGCCAAACTATGGAATTCACTACCCTAAATATAAGAGCTGTGGATAACTATCTTATCTTAAGAAGACTGCCCAAGAGTTGGTGGCTATTTCCTATATAACCACCATACTCAAACACTAATTCACAGCATATCCTTGTGTGTGTAAACATTTATACTTTGATCATACGTATGTATCCAGATGTGTGTATTTCTTTGTACAAATATGAAATAGTAATTATAGATTTTAAAATATAAGGATATTCTTTAGGTCTGCTTAACAAATGTATATATTATTAGGGTTTTATATATCTAATTCTATGCTTAACATGCTTACAGGTCACTGCATAGTTTTTATACAAGTTATTTAAATAGACGATTAAGGGTCTCTATTTTATCTATCATGATATGTAAACATTATCATATTTTATCTACGAGTGCTTCACTATTGAAATATTGATGAAAAAATAAAATTAACAAACTGAGTTAGAAAAACATTCACAAATTAGCTTTAAGTACAGCAACACTTGAAAGTCTGAGTTTATACAATACAACTTTAAATCTCAATACATTATCCTCCTTACACATGTATACCTTTTCTATGTAGTCATGTATCTATATATTACTTCACTACTACTATAGAAGTAAATAAATAAGAAACTAAAAAAAAATATATATATATTATATATACATAAAAAACGGACTCTCTCCACTGCACTACTTTGTCTCACCCTATACCCCTCTCAATATATTCTATACCTTCACTCTGAGTCATCCCAAACCTCATTCTACTACTTTGATCTCCAAAATAACCCTTTCTAGATTCTTCCCTCCTCAATCCCTCCTGTCTCACCCCAAACCTCATTTTACTACTATGATCACCCAAACAACCCTTTCTAGATTATTCCCTCATGTATCCCTCCTTTGCCTCATCTCAAACCTCATTCTACTACTGTGATCTCCCTATTCAATCCAACTAACAGATTCACATGTCCACCGCTTAAATGAACTCATATTTCCCTATAGTAATCCACCACTCATCCTTTTGGGTTCGGAGTAGCGTGCTACTCATTCAAAAGTGCGTTGGCCCCTTGTCAGGGGTAGTAAACATTATATAAATACAATTAAAATTACGATCAAGGGGGATTTCTACTCCCCATCTCAAGTAAAGAGGACCATATTTTAAATATATAAAAATGTTGACAACCATTAGTACAGTTGGGTAAGTGATTTCAAACTCCTTCGGTACACATATCGTTAAGCTTACCCATAGCTGATCACAAACATACTCTGTATAAAACCTGAATATAAATGGAGGCTGGCTTCTGCCCTCAGAAAACAACTGGGTCTGCCCATTTCCTGTTACACCCCACTACCCAACCCCCACCCCACCACAACTACCTGAGTTATATACACATATTTTCTAAAAATACCAGCCCTTTTTGGAGACAGCGATCGGGTTCTTGACCACCATGCATGCTGGGTCCAGCAACAGTGCAATAACACAGAGATGCACCATAAGCCATGGAACCCGAGTAAAGTATAGTTAGTGAGTTTAGTAGGAAATGGACAAAGCTAGGAAGAACACTGCTCAAATTTGGCACCCCAAGGTGACCTATTTAATGTATGTATGTGTGCAAAATAATTTTCCATAATCATGAGTCATAAATCATTAAACAAAATATGTCACCACACACACACACACACACACACACACACACACGCACACCTCCCCTCCCCCCCCCATAAAATGTACTGGCATATTCATCCATAAATATGAGTACAGTGAGACCTCAGTTACCAATGCTAGCTCAATATGAACAATAGCCTTTTCTGAATGTAAGACGATTTCTGCTATGAAAGTGGGATTATGGCAGCAATTCTAGGGACCCCAAAAAATATGTATGAGACAATGTAAAGGATGAAAGGACACCTATAGTGATATTATTCATTGTAAAGGCAAAAGAAACGATAAGTTGTGGTAGTTCTAAGGATAAATAGTTATAAAGAGGACCTGGTACTAGCTCGCTCTTCTAAAGAAAATGGAACTGTTTCTTCCAGAAAATGACTTCAGCACTGTTGTTCAAGGCCATGCACTCTCACATCTGAATATTGATAACGCCCTGCTCAATGGCCTCCCAGATTCCTCAATAGCACCCACTAAGGGCATCCTAAAAGCCACAGTACATCACACAGGGCCTCAAGAAATATGATCACATCACCTCCATCCTGATGAAACTCCATTGACTCAATTATCGGCCCGCCTCAGCCTCAAAACTAGTTGCATTATTTGCAAAGCCATCACAAAAAGCAACTCCGCTTATCTTACAGACAAGCTCACCATCTTTTGATGTTGACTGCACACCTGCAGCCTGGACACCATCCGACTGCAGACTAAGAAGTGCAAAAAAGAAGCAGCAAATAAGGCCCTTTTCATCTAAACACCCAAGATCTGGGACAGCATACCCATTACCATCAGGACCACCCCAGTGCTGCTCCAATTTAGTCAACAGTTGAAGATGCCCTTCTCTAAAGAACACTTTACTACAATGCATTCCACAAACTGGTGAATTCTTCTACCACTCATTGAATGCATGCTAGTCTTTGACCGTGTACAGACCCACTTTTTGGGTAGGTTTGGTCTATAGAAATACCACATCCATACTCGCATACATACATACATACTCTGTTCTGCAGGGGTACTGCTCTAGGCGTCTGCCACTACCGGGCTCATGGCTTCAGCTAGAGCATGGTCTGGCAGTTGGAATAAAACAAAAAAACTGCTCGACCCTTCTGAATGTGAAGAGGGGCCCCAAGACTCCAATATCTTACACAAATACATTGGCATTAAGCAGAATGGGACCCCTTTGAAGGTTTTGCCCAAAGCCCCCCCCCCCGCCACCCAGGGGCTGCAGAGACATATGTGATGCCCCTGTACTTTCACCAGGGCCTAGTCTGGATTTCAGCTTTTAGCAACATCATTGCACCCACCAGTGCCGGCTTTGGACACAGACCACTGCGTCATTTGGACTTCTTGCGGGTTGTGAAATTCTCATTTCAGGAAACATTCTCAAAGCTTACTGATGCACACTATAGGCAGGGTGTTTCCTAACCCCGCCTGCTTTTATAATGCTAATTAGATGTCCCTAAATCTAGGCCTGCAAGCAGCACTAGGAGAGCAACAAACACATTTTTGGTATTTGTGCATTCTTCTGACACTCTTGCAAAAAATTATTTTAAAACCACCAGTGAGAAAAGTCTATGTATAGTGAGGAAAACTACAATTCTCATTAAAAAATCTATCTCAAATGACGTCACCAGATAACTGCTGGGAAACAATGGTGTAACCTTTTGATTACAAGACCACAACTGTCGAAAGAATATATATCTGCCATCAAATCAAATTAAAGCCACATCAAAGTGCCCATTAACATATGTAACTAACCCATGCAATGTGTGTTATTCTGAGGCAAAAAGACGCAAGGGGATGCAACACCTACACAGTGCATACACATCTTTAGCAATCATCTTGGGAGGATCATTTTACTTATATATTCAAATAAAAATTCCTTGAGTTACACAATTACGAAGTTAGCCAGATTCATATTTTCACGGGATAAAAGATGATGTATTGCTTTTAGGATTATACAACAAAGTAGCTTTGCCCCAGCCGCTTGTTAACCATATCCCTCTCTTGAGATCAAGTAAGCTTCACTACCCACAAAAAGAAATACAAAAATCGATTCCAGTGATTACCTTGTATACTTATCAGCTGCTTGTGCTGCAGAGTGCTATGAATATTATACACTAAAACACCCCTTCAGTCAATCCTGTCCCCCATCAGCCGCCCTAAGACTTGGTTGTGTGCTGGTTGATCTGGCTTTACACTGGTCATACACAACAAGGACTACAACAACTAGCAGGCACTTCTCACCCAAGGTAGGGATCTCCTGACAAACATTGCACATCCCAGCGAGCCACAGCTATCATCCAGAATCAGGCAAATGCTTCCCTTTCTGTGAATGAATATTCACGATCACATATGTGCAGCACCCGTAGCACCAGCCACACAGAAAATGACAGCAACTAAAATTAAGGGACCTCGTGTACAAACCATTTTGTGGTTGAAAGCTATTCAATGCAACGTCATAGGATTTGCAATTGTAAAATGCTTTTTGCTATTTACTAAGCCACATTTATGATTCGGAAAAGCCTTACTACAGTATAAAAGAGGTTTTGCAACTCACAATTAGGAGTGGGCATCAAAAGGGTGTCTTTACTAATTGTGAATTGCAGGAAGATATATTGATGGTTTGTGGCGGCAACTGTGGTCACAAACAATTGTTAACAAATAGTATCAGATTGCAAAGACTAAGCTGCCCCATAGGACAGACGCCCCTTTGGGAATTGTGTTGAGCAGTCTAGGGGGCAAGAAGATATTTTTGTTTTAAGAAACCTGGGCTACTTTAAAAAAAACATATTTGGGAAATGCGAACGCAGGGATGGGGCTGTTCCTTGCAGGCCAGTATCCATGTGTTAATAGCCAACTGCAGAGGAGTATATGTTGATCCACATAGTTACCATTCATTAGGCAGGTTATTCTGTGACCCTCCTGCAATTGGACGTTTTGCAATGCACACGATCTACTAGTACACAGGTTGCATCGCAAAATAAAACCAGATAAGGGCAAAATGTTTATGTGAAATTTGTACCACTATTTGCGACCTGGAAATTGGGTCTATATTTCTAATGACTATATGACCTGGTTAAAGACCTTTAGCCTCTTTAGTGAAATCTTGGCTGATATCCTACAGAGTGTCCATTTCTAACTGGGCCCCTTCAGGCTACCACACTGTGCTTCAACACAGACTTTGTGGGAAAATTGATGAGGTGGCAATTCTGCACACAAAAAAAAAAATCACCTCTCCATCTACATACTCCTCGTTCATCCCTGATTACCTGTTATGTAGTGAGTACTTTACTTTTAAAACCTTTTTATTATGCCATGAACAAAAAACATACATAGAAACATCTGACACTGATGTAGCACATAGTTCAGATCCCATTGATTCATACATCTTGAACATACTGCAGACAGTCTGACGATCCAAGCACTCAACCGAGGTACCCATACTCCTGCCATGGGCTCCGTATCTTTTTTAATTTTCAAGGGCACCCCAAGCCTTTATATATTGTGTGTTCAGCTTATATGCGCCAACCCATCCCAGCCTGCCATTGTGAGGGCATATCCTTGCTCCCCCTTTATGAGCAATGTCCCTTCTGGCCGTTATAAGGGCCACTTTACAGAGCAGTAGCCTAAATCTAGGCTGAGTTTGCCACGCCACCCCCCCCCCCCCATATCTCTAAGGTGCCCAACTCCACTGGCATCTCTGCTGCTGTGGAGAGGCAGCTCCACACTTGTGTCCAGAACGGTTGTAGGAATGGACAGTCCTGGATAATGTGTACCAAGGGGAGTACTTTACTTTTAATATTACCACTTCTTCCAAATACTTTAAGACTTCAGCTAGATACTCTCCCTCCCAGGAACAAATGTAGAGCTCCCAAGCAGTGTTACTAATGTGGTGCATCTGATCACAGGTAAGTCCTCCTCAATCATTGTTTTCGGAAATTTCAGTCGCCGGCTTAAAGTTCAAACAGGTGTTGTTGAGTCCCACTTGAACAACGCTCTTTCTGATATGGGTCTAGCACAATCATTCTGAGTCCCTACTCATAGTATAGGTCATTTGTTATGCAGTGTGTTCAGCAGAAATGTGCACATGAAGGTTGCCAAAATCTATTGATTGCCTGGCTAGAGCACGCTTGGGTTCAGTTTTAGTTCTCCTATGCTCTAACATCACCAACCTTAGGAATCGTACACAGACTTTTAAACTAATTATGGTCAGACACAATAAATATATTTTTTTTAACCAAATGATCTCAGCTTTAAAAACAATTTTCTTCCACATACATGGATTCACAAAATGTTCCCTTTTCTCTTAGTTAATACAGAACCTGCTGACTTTATTGTAAGTCTAGACAAGCCATATTATGACTCTTGGTAAAACAGCAATTTAATATTTACAAAACAAGTCAACTATAGAGTTGAGTCCAAAGGAAGTGCCAGCAAATAAATTACTTTACCAGTCACTTAAACATACAAGCTGCCACTGGGTTGATAAAATAAGGAGGGCTGAAAGTCATCCCAGAAGATTCAAATTAGTCACCTCTGTTACTAATCCTGAGGTAGTCAACCCTCCTCGCCTAACTCTGTGAGAACTGAAATCAATTATTTATTGAAAAAATCTAAACATTCTGTCTAGAACTGACTGTTATTGTTAAATTGCCATTTCCAGGCTCTGTATCCCTCACACACCTTGATACTGCCTCGTTCTGAGACTAACACCCAGCAAGAAGCAGCGAGTCCTTCGGACCCCCAAATCCATTGATGCAAACCTAGACCCAGCACCCACACGGCTCCCTGGGGAACATGCTCTGCTGTAGGTCTCTGGCATAAGCCAGACTGTCAGTAACTCCCTCATCTCGGGCCACCTCAATAGGCATTATTATTCTGATACTGAAAAACACACGGACCCCACCACGCTCTCTAACTTCAGGTAAATCACACGATAATCACAGCTGCATTTTTTCCGATCACCTCTCCTATTGGGCTTTTGGACAAAACAAATTAGACTGCACGCCTAGGATTTTGGAACAACACATTCAGATTTGAAGATGGTGGGGCTGGCTGTTGTCTGTGCATGCTGACCTCTCAGTAGCGCTTGACAGCGAGGACTACTCCATCCCTCTAGAATGGCCCTCTACAGTGGCAAATGCGGACTCCAATGCCATCAGATGATTCAGCTCTTTTCTCTTGTAGTGCGCCTCAGCCGACTCCAAGATCTTTTCGACTTACAAGAAGACTTGCCCTGTTTTAACATCCATATTTTTCACATGCAGATTGCAGTGCGGTTGTATGTGATGACAGTTATATTAAATACGCCTATATATTTAACCTTTTTTTGCAGTTTATATAGCATAGGCTCGGCCCAAGGGCATTGGCAAGCTTTACAGGAGCACCAATCAGATTAATTTTTTGTTAGGCACCGGGGAGATTATGTCATTTGCACAGAATCACAGTATGTTGAGCCAATCACAAGACCCGATCATGGTTCCCCAGTTCCAAAGTCAGCAGCTCTGGCCTTGAGGCCACATCCTCTCTCTACTGCACATTTCCTGTAGAGGAACCCCAGAGAGAGCCCGGAGCAAGGCTCCAGAATGGATGGATATCTGTCAAATAAATAGCACCAAGAGAGGGGTGGCTATATTTGAGACTAAGAGGAGACCCAACCTGCTGGCTCGCCTCTTTTTATTCTGATTGACGGTAGCATCCATGGCCAAAAATTTAGGAATCACCATTGCATCGGCATGGCCATGAGGGAAAACAGTGGTAGGCAGTTGTTTCCACTACGTAGGAAAATGGCATTTACTTAAACCTTTTGGGGTTGTTGTAAGTACTGCATGCCTCCTGGTGTTAGTCTCAGAACTATGGATTAGATAGTTGTCCAGCTAACATTTGGCAGAATATACATACACAATATAAGTGATGGTCCTGCATACAAATAACAGATAGTAAAACCTCGGGAGAGTAAATAACAATGTGTGATGGGTGACACAGATTAAAGTGGGAGCTGGTTTTAGGCACCTAACTAGAAGGCCTGGATCAAAGCTGGAGACAGGCACGGCGATCACACTGGTATAGGTCTGTCTGTGATATGGGTTTTTAGCAACTTTCTGAATACATGTCAGTTTCCAGAGTAAAATAGATTTGAAGAGAATTCCAGAGAGAAAAACCTTGTACGTGAAAAGTCCTTCCTCTAATTTTTTTCTCGTACCGGAATGCTTGAATGGACAGTAAGTTAATGCTCTGAGTCTTCTATAGGGTAGGTAAGGGTTGAACGCGTTTGTCAAGTAGTCCAACGACTGGACAGAATATTTTGTGGGCAATACAATGGAATCATCTCAGCACAGGATTACTACAACTGCCAGTACATTTGTATACCAACCAATCGGATTGCTAATTTTATTTTTTTTAAAGAGCAAAAAAAATGGTGCAGCTTAGCTTCTCACTGGTCTGGACAGGTGTTGGCAGGAGGGAAATTAGCATACCAGAACAATCACTGCATTGTTTACCAGTCAGCAAGAGAATTCTTTTCAGACTGGATTGCTGAATGTACAAATGTCTAAAAACTCTAGCATATCGACACTTGTACAACTGTATTTGCATATTCCAGTCAGTAAGATCTGCAGAGCAATCTGATTAGTTTGTGAAAAAACACTTTCTGCCTTCCCTGTGTCAAACTTAAAGATATAGGATGGCAAGGGACTAGCTTTTTGGAAACCCACATCAATGTGCTTGAGTCATTTGTCCACATTTATAGCATAAAGTAAAACAAAGAAACACACACGAATATTAAGCATATGGAATAAAATAAGACCAGTATCCAGGGGGCCATGGATAGTGTATACTATACAAATGCTATGAAGATATCACCCTCCTGTTCACCAATAACATTTTCATCTTATTACAATTCTATCCGAATACCTGAACTAATACGCAGAACCTACCTCTTCTCGAAATGCAGTTTGAGGGACCTGGAGTAAGCTTTGTCTTGATAAGTGTAGAGTGCATTTTGGAATTTAGTCCTATACTCTGCAGCATAGGTGTTTATGAGATTTCTCGTGGATGTATTTGTGTGCGAAGCGGAGGGTGTTAAACCAAACTTAAAGCCAACTTGGCTGTTGACAATGAACTAGAGTTAATTTCCACTTGGAGAGATTGGGGAACTGGATTCCTGCAAGTCTGAAGACAGCCATAGGTCTGTGAGAAGTTCTTGGTTATAAAGCATCCCAGACAAAAAGTAACTGAAAGGCCTGGATATGTACTATTAGATCATTTTCTTGGACCCTTTGGTGATCCTACCCCGCTCTGCTGCTCTTCAGCAGAAATATCCGCAGGCGGTAGCCATGGTTGGGTTGCCATAGCCACTGTGCATAAACTGTACCAATGCAGGCCCTCATTTAGACAGAGGCAAACCCAGGTTAATACTCGATGTAGCATTAACTATACTGAAATGTATTTCCACACAAATTTAACTTATTCCACCTATAAACCTGGAATAGCGCTTCAATAACATTATCACAAGTGTTAGCACATTTATGTGTGCTGGGGAACCCTAGCTATTTTCTGGTAGTAATCAGACACTTTATTCCCATGCAGAAATGTAGTAGTAAATTGTTAAAAATTCACAGGATGGCTAGAAGTGTAATATTTTACTGTGCGTTCTGCAGACGGTGGTAGAAAGTTCACTTAATTCAAAGACCGAGCCTATATCTAGGTATGACTGGTGCCGGGTTGTGGTGTGTGCGTGCTGCAGTGTGCACTGAACAGCTCACACATACCTCTGGGAAGCAGCTTTTTTTGTGAGCTCCATCCTGCTCTCGCCCATCCTGCTTTGCTGCTTGTGGAGGTTTAAAGCCAAAACAGGAAGGGGTGAGCCTATGGACAATTACACACCATCCTGGAGTTTGTCTGTCCAAAGGTCACCAGAATACAGCCAATACATATTTCATGTGTCCGTTCAGATAACCTTTGCTGCATTTTATGCATCTAATTGTTTTAAACATGGTTGACTAGTCCCTAATTTCATACAATTCGCATTAAAATAGCTCACTATTTGAATGCGATATAACTAAATGAAAATTTTTTAAATAGCAAAAAGTCGTCCTCGATGGGACATGAACTAATCTTGCTGAAATGTAATTTGTTTCCAGTGTCCTTGATGACCGTGGAGTGGTGTAGGGGAGACACAGCATGTCTATGTGGGTATAAGTGTGGTAGGGTTTAGGGAAGACACAGCATATCTATGTGGGTATACGAGTGGTAGGGTTTAGGGAAGACACAGCATGTCTATGTGGGTATAAGAGTGGTAGGGTTTAGGGAAGACACAGCATGTATATGTGGGTATAAGAGTGGTAGGGTTTAGGGAAGACACAGCATGTCTATGTGGGTATAAGTGTGGTAGGGTTTAGGGAAGACACAGCATGTCTACGTGGGTATACGAGTGGTAGGGTTTAGGGAAGACACAGCATGTCTATGTGGGTATAAGAGTGGTAGGGTTTAGGGAAGACACAGCATGTCTATGTGGGTATAAGAGTGGTAGGGTTTAGGGAAGACACAGCATGTCTATGTGGGTATAAGAGTGGTAGGGTTTAGGGAAGACACAGCATGTCTACGAGGGTATAAGAGGGGTAGGGTTTAGAAGAGAGACAGCAAGTCTATATGGGTATAATATGGCGTGGGCTACCTTTTGCCAACTGTTAGACATGCATGGGTAAGTCATTGCACTGCAAGCAATTCCAATTTTGCAATTATTACACAGGCCTGCATCTTTAAATATATGAAGCAAGGATGCCTGCAGTGAAGGGTTTTTCATGTGTAACTGCAGAACTGAGAACGCTGAAGGTTGCTGTATCCCTGACTTGATAGTACTCAAATTACAAAATGTCAACATCTGCTGCTCACATTAGCTCCTTCCGGTTCAGTATAATCCCAAATCACAAACCTAAAATGAGAAGAGTGGGGCGAAGGAAAGCAACCGTGCAACGGCTTTAAGCTTGGGACAATTTAACAGAAGAGGTAAAACGGTATAAATTATTTGATTAAATGATTACAAGGTAATTAAACCGCTGCGGGGAACAGAACCTACAAGCCTGATGTCGGGGGAAGTTATTTTTAACAATTATTTCTGTGCTGCAAAGTGCATCTGAGGTAAAGGTTATGCAGGTAACTGACTGCATGTGGGATTAAAAAGGAAGCCTCCTCTGACTCCAGAGCCAGGGCTCCGTGGCTTTGCTGCGGCTTCATGGTGTTGCGTGTAATCACCAATTCTAGACAGACATTGCACAAAAACTAACATATCTCCCACCAAAACCAGGAATTTTAGTGAGTCCCTGACATCCAAGCTACAGGAGTCAATTTAGTCGGTCACTGTAGCGCTCTCCATAAGCAAATTACTTTAGCAATAAAGAGAGGTTTCCAATAAGAAGGCTGCAAAGATTTGCCTCGCCAGTCGACTGGTAGATTAGGACTAGATAAATACTTTTTTCTTGTGCTTTACAGGGTCTGCAAGCTTGTAGGGGACCCACATCCCAAGGAGACTGTTGTGAAGGGCATGGTGCGAATTATGCAGTGTAACCTGGCAGAGCAGCCTGACCAAAGACGTTTTCTGGGCTTATGCAGCAATGTCCGCGGGGAGAACTATTTGTACCTAAGGATGGGGAGCAGAGCGGCTCTTTAACTCAAGGAGACGGGTGAGATCAAGGGCCTCATGTAGGAAGCCAAATACCGGTCGGTAACGGCCGATTTTCGGTAATTATACCGTTACCGACCGGTATTTTGGCTTTTGGTATGTAGGGGGACAATTTCTGTATTCGGAATTTACCGAATCGGTAAAATTACCGATTCGGTAATTTTACCGATTCGGTAAATTCCGAATACAGAAATGAGATGTAGGGGGAGTGTGTGGGTGATGTTTGGAGTCGGTATTTACCACCAACTAATAGTTGGTGGTAAATAAAGTATGGATGGTGAAATGCATTTTACAGCGCCTGCAAGCGTGCAATGTGGCAGACATACATGCCCTTCGGGCATGTATGTGTGCCACATGTGCACACATGGCCGTTTCAGGGGTGCAACAGGGTGTCAATGTGACACCCTGCCACCCTTGCATGTGTTCCCCCCATTACCGAATCGGTATTTACCGAATCGGTAATGAAGCATACCTTCCCATCAATGGGAAGGTATGCCTCATTACCGAATCGGTAAATACCGATTCGGTAATTACCGAATTATTCCGAATCGGTAATATTTACCGACCAATTACCTACATATCATTTACCACTTCATAAATACCGAATCGGTAAAATTCGGTATTTATGAAGTGGTAAATGTGTCCCTACCTACATATGGCCCTAAGGGTTTAATACCTAAACATGTAAAGTGAACTAAGGTGCGAGATTGTATATCGCTGTTATTATCACAAAACACATGACTGACTGATGTTCTGCATCTGGACACAATAGCCATCCTAGGAGGTTACGCTGTACAGGCACACTATGGTTGAACTTCTGCATATATTATCTGCATCATACCAGTTTAATGAATACAATGTGCACCGTCCACAAAAAGATGGAGTGGACAGCCATTATCTAACTATGTAAGGAATAAGGATGACAACAAATCTGTTGGTCATCTTGTTCTACCACCAGCAAAGCGCCTACAAAGGAAGAGAGTGCAGGCACCTGCTGCAGAGTAGAGTTGTTACTGAAAGATTTTGGCATTTAATCGTAGCTTATAAACTAGCTTTTTTTGCAAGTCAACAGAAGTGTACTATACTGTTCTCAAAGTCCTTTTCTTACTAGAAAGTGGTGCTTCCTGCGGATATCTGGGTAAACCTGAAACCGAAGACACGTTTTACAACATACCTGGGATGTGGCCAATGAATGATTGCTAGGTGCAACATTGCAAATGTTTGCACAGTCATTTTCACTTTGAGAGTTGGAAAGAAGAGAGGTAATAGTGGCATTCCCAGGCTTACAAGTAAGACAAAATGTTTATCTGTGGGAATGAATTCGATTCGCTACATGTCATCTTAAGAAACCTATGTATCTGTATAGTCCTTGAGTCTCTTCCATATCAGTGTGTTAAAAAGTCAATGCAGGCAGATAATGT
Organism: Triturus cristatus; assembly: GCF_964204655.1. Taxonomy (NCBI): domain Eukaryota; kingdom Metazoa; phylum Chordata; class Amphibia; order Caudata; family Salamandridae; genus Triturus; species Triturus cristatus. The sequence goes on from NC_140581.1 coordinate 683,099,171, forward strand.
CAACTAATATGAATATGCTGCATTATATACATTTGGGGCCTCATGTAGGTAGCCAAATACCGGTCGGTAACGGCCGATTTTCGGTAAATAAGCCATTACCGACCGGTATTCAGACAAGTGAGATGTAGGAGTCCAAAAACGACTTTTCGGTAAATATGAGGCGGTAAATACCGAATCATATTTACCGAATTCTAAAATACCGATTCATATTTACCGAAGACATAATTAACGAATCGGTAAACATGAAGTGGTAAATATGAAGTGGTAAAATCTAAAATGACATGTAGGAGCACTCGGTAATTAAGAAATCCAGTAAAATCGGTAAATAAGAGTCGGTAATTAACACGGATTGAAAGCAGGTGGTAACCATCAACAATGCATATAATCAAACCCAAAATGCAACAGCGTGGACAACATGGCCGCTATGTACGTCATTGCAAGGCGCCTACGTCTACAGGCAGCAGGACTGAGGGTGTGGCGACGGGAGGAACAAATCCACAGACAGCGCATCACACTATTCCAGCTGACTGATGCAGAGATACATGAGAGGTACAGGCTAGACCCCGAAACCATCATGGACTTAATCAGGGACCTACACCCACTCCTGGACCATCCAATAAGAAGGGCGCACGCCATACCCCCACATGTGCAGGTGCTCTGCAGCCTACATCTGTTGGCATCCGGCAGTTATCAGGTGGTGATAGCTGCGGTGGGTGGGGTATCCCAGAGTTGCCTGTCACGTTTCTTCAGGAAGTTCCTGGATGCCATGATGCAGAGAATGCACCACTACATAAGCTTCCCGAACACACAGGCTGCACTGCAGAAAACAAAAACTGACTATTATCACATGGCACAGTTCCCCCATGTCATCGGCTGTATTGATGGTACACACATCCCAATCTGTCCTCCAGCTGATACAGAGCACATCTACAGGAACAGGAAGTCCACCCACTCCATCAATGTGCAGGTGATCTGTGATGCAGGGAACATCATCACAGATATAGTTGCAAAGTTTCCGGGGAGCACCCACGACTCTTACATCTTCCAGAATAGTGGGATCTACACACGACTGAGTGCCGGAGAATTCGGAGAGGGATACCTGCTAGGTAAGTAACAGTGACGCCCCTTGAAACCTGCAAATCATAGTGCATAGAGGCTTGTTACTGATGGTTCCCTTTTACTCATCCAGGCGACAGTGCATATGCATGCCGGTCATTCATCCTCACTCCCTACCTACACCCAGCAACCCAGAGTGAGAGACGATACAACGTGGCACACAAAACAACACGCAATGTGGTGGAGCGCACGTTTGGACTACTGAAGAGCAGGTTCCGCTGCCTCCACAAGAGCGGAGGCGCACGCCAGTACAAACCCATCACCTGCAGCAAGATTATTGCCACTTGTGCAATGCTGCACAACCTTGCCACGAAAAAAGGTACAGATGTGGAACTGACATATTTTGAGGACAACGAGGATGAGTCAGGCCAGCCAGAGGGCAACGCAGCTAGAGTGCCAACTGCAATCGATGGGAGAGAGAGACGGGCAGTGATCACATGCAACTATTTCTGAGTAAGTAAGGGGACACAGCGAGTTGTGAGAAGTCCTGACGTAGTTTTAATGTGGCACCACGCCATGAACACATGAACAGGCCAATCTGGCAATATACCATCTATACAAGGAGTATGTCCAGGGTTACGTCACCCAATGGGAAGTGGCTAAGCAGGGCCACATCAATGTTTGCGCATACGCGCTGCAGTGGTGGATTGCACGGCCTGTGCATCCTCACTAGAGCCAACCCCAAGCCGCCTGCTGCTCCTGCGTGCTTCTGGGACGGGGGGTGTGATGCTGCTGCTGGTGTCGATGCTCTCCGCAGCATCCCCTGCAGCAGTTGTCGACGCCTGACTAGTCAATAGCACCCCTAGTGCACTTGTCACCTGCACCATCCCCCGAGACAGGTCGCTGCAGCACTGTGTTAGGCCCTCCTGCATCGTCACAGAGCGCCGGCACAGCAGAGAAGTCGCAGTTGCCAGACGGTTGAGTGCCCTGCTGGTGGTGTCCCGTCTCTGGCGTTCCCGGCGCCGTGCTTCGATGTCAGCATCTAATTTGCTGCACAACTGCTGGATTGACTGGGACATGTCCCGAATGCCCGCAGCCATGCCGCTAATGTTAGTGTCCATGTTGACTAATGTTGTCTTCATCACCCGCATGTGCCTCTGGACTGACATGACTGCCTTTGATTGCAGGCGCTGTTGCTTCAACATTTGGCCCTCGAACCCCAAGAAGACACCATGGCCGTCAGTGGGTGCTGGTGGACTCTGGACACGCGACCTGCGGCGCCCTCTTGCTTCCGTCTGTGCTGCCTGTGAGGTGTGGGGCCCAGTGGCATGGCTCCCTTCCTGGGGCCCGGTGCGGTCTTCTGGGCCCATGCTGTCGTCTGACGAGGTGTCTAAGGCTCGTAGCCTGGCTGCTGGACGCCTCCTCATTCTCACACCTGCAAGCGGAGATGTGGCCGGTGAATCGAACATGAGTGGCGATGCTGGCTCTGGTGGTGGTGATGCTGGCTCTCGGTGAGGTGATGCTGGCTCTGTGTGCGGCGAGGCTGGCTGTGTTGGTGGTGCGGCTGCCAGTGGGCCTGCTCCCTGGTCTGCACTTGTGCTGGCTAGAGGTGATTTATGTGGCCGGTGTGCCGTCTCTCCTGCAGCATGCCCTGTCCTGCATGATGTCACATCTGTGGACAGAAATACAACATTGGCTCAGTGTCCCCGAAGGGCTGCATTGCAAGCGTCACAATAAATCATTTCACATTCCAATATGTCCCCTGTCTCCTTGTGCCTCGAGTGCGTGACATGCCTTGTTGCCCTGTTACATTTACGTCATGGTTAGTGTTGCCCTGACTACATCTCCCGGAATGCATTGCCTGTCTGCACTGACACGTGTGGACTGCAGTGTGATTCTCGTTTCACAATGGGGGATGTGGGATAGGGGTAGGGGGGGCAACATTGCTGTGCTTTCATCTTACCTTGGTGTGTTGCGGCTCTGGCAGAGCTGTCGGCGTCCCCAAGACCCACGACGCTCTCTTGCTCGATTGTGGCCGCCACCAGCTCCTCCAGTTCGGTGAGGGCAGGTGCCCTGTTGGTTCCACCTCCGGTCTGGCTGGCCTCCTTCTGGATGTCGCCCATCTTCCTCTTGGTTACAATCCTGAGGTCATACCAGCGCTTTTTGAGGACCTCAATGTCCCTGTGGGTCACTCCCACAGCATTGACCTGCGCCTGGATGGCCAGCCATATGTTGCGCTTTTCAGCCTCAGGCACTTGCAGGGATTGCCTTCCAAACAGCTTCTGGTGCTGCTTCACCACCTCCTCCACCAGCACCTGGAGTTCCTTGGGGCTAAATTTCAGCTTCCTCCTCCTTTCCCCTCCGTCTTTCTGTGTTCTCTGGCTGGACATGCTGTTCGTTTACCCGCTCGCACATGCAACGGCTCCCTGCCTCTCCTCTGCACTCCAAGCCTCTCCAGGGTCGGCTGATTATGTACACCTGCCTGGGTGTGGCCACTTCGGCTAATGATGTACACCTGCCTGGGTGTGGCCACTTCGGCTAATGATGTACACCTGCCTGGGTGTGGGCACTTCCTGGTTGGGTGGGCTGTCGTTGCACTGGATTGGCTGTTTCGTCGTCATGTGATTTGATTTACCGAATCCGTACATACCGATTCGGTATTTACCGATTCGGTAAATACCACCTCGGTATTTACCGATTCGGTAAATACCACCTCGGTATTTACCGATTCGGTGAATTCCGATTCGTATTTACCGACTGTTACCGAATCGGTAACTGTTACCGAATTTTTACCTACATATAACTTACCGATTCTAATTTACCGATTCGGTACGGCTCGGTATTTAAGAACCGGTAAAATTGATTTACCTACATGAGGCCCTAGATCTCATAATACACCACATACTTTGACTTTCCTTAATACATATTTTGCATTTAGTCAATCTTCCCACATAATTTGATCCTTCCCAGTTGCATAATTCAAGTGGCCTTGGATACATTTAACCTAAAGAAAAGGGCAACTTATAAAAGCGTAGGCACCACAAATGTATTAGGGAGACCATGATGTGCCAAAATATTAACAAAACTGCTAATGATTCATAGCCATTTTCCTCTCTGATACCGGCTACATTAGTCCTGCACACACCTCTGAATGTTTCTTCCATTGATGCAAATATATTGATTTCAGCTTCGAGTAAAAGCAAAAAACCTTTTAGTTATCCACGTATTACCCATCTAACTACATAGTCATGCCAATTCCTGATAAATTGATAAATGTGTACCAATTCAACCATAGTGTAGCTTTAAGTTGCCCTAACTAAAACTCATGTTGTGAACAAGATACACAGAATTCACAAGGTAATTTGACTTCCCAAGAGGGTGGTTTATCACACAGCAGTAGTAGCAAGTCCAAAGGGGAGGAAGAATCCCACTCCCACCCCTTTTTGCAAACATGAAGAGTGTCAGGCTGAGCAAAGGTCAGCCAGACAGGCACTCTTCATGTTGACGTGTGGCGGCCAGTCATTGTATATACGCTAAATGTGCAGGCACCTGGCTGTCGGAGCTGGACTCTGCTGGGCTGGAGATTTCACAGCCCTGTCCGCGTGACCTCCTGAGCCCGGCAAAGCATTTGGAGGCCCTGCCACTCAGGATGAGGGGACATGTCAGAGATAGACTCAGTCAAGAAAAGACTCTTTCGGTTTCTTGAACAAATCTCACATAAAATTCATACTCTTGTCATAGTCTTACTCACCATTGCTCATATTCCTCTGGAAACATCAAGGTTAGACCCCCACACTCTTGTATTATAAAAGTTCTGCACTTTATTTTTGGGAAAAACAATGTGTCTATACTGAACGATAATTCAGTGAAAATTTAATAATAAAAATATTATAAAACCAAAGTCATAATGATTGAAAAATGAATAACAGATGGATACAAATATAGCAATCTCTTTTTTATCAAAACAGTTCTTTATGCAAAAAACAGTTCATTACTCTGATACATAAACGCAGACAAGGACAGGGAGAGTACAGTAGACAATCACATGTCTTTAAGCCACTAATCTGTTTTTGTCATTGTTCATAGCACAGAGTATCTTTGAATCAGTAATATCACTCAATGCATGTCACATTCAGTATAAAAATTGCATCAACGCGTTTCGGTGGATTCCCAATATTTAGAGCCACCTTCTTCAGGATAAATAGATTTCCCCCACTATCTCAATAAAAACAATAATACCTTATAATTTTTCGTGAGCTGGTTGATACAGATGCCTCTTAAAATATAGGGTAGTTCGATCACCCTATCTTTTTTCTTTCCAGGCAATTAATCCTGTCCTGTTCCTAGTCCTCATCACAGTAGCATATTCAAATCAGATAGACTCAGACCTGGGCACTTCAGTTTTAAGCCCTTAAGTGCTCAGGGCTGATTGTCCATCAGTGACGACTCGTCACAGAGTTGGGTGGGGTCAGCAGTCTCACTGACTCCATCCAACTCGGTGACATTTAAGGGACTTACACCTCCTCTCACTGGCTAACCTATAACATGGTCAGTCAATGAGAGGAGGTGGCAGTCTCAATCATCCAGAAGCCACCAAGGCTTCCCTTTCGCCACCTGAGATCACTGCTGTGGCCCAGTAAGTTTTACGTTTTGAGCGTGCGTGTATGTATGTATGTATGAATTAACGTATGTGTATTTGTGCATGCGTTCTGTGAATGGGTGTGTTTTGCAAGTATATGTGTTTGTGAATGGGTGTGTACATGCTTGTGAATGGATGGGTATGAGTGAGTGTGCATGTAGATGGACAAGAATGTGTATATGCGTGCACGTATGTGTGTCCCCCGCTCGAATCACCAGCCGCCACAATCTCACAAAACAGAATTACCAAAGCAATACAAGCAAGTGTGTAGGGAAGAGAAAACTAGGAACCCCCATCAAATAAGGTGCTCCAACTGTTGTTCTTGTTGGGTGTTGCACACAAGGTGGTGACTTAACTGCATGACTCTCTTAGACTAAGAGTTGTAAATGATAATGGGCATTTCAACTCGAATGGGAAGAACACATAACCCTTTACTAATATGGACTGGGACAGGATTTACAGATTCCAGAATAGGTTCAAATATATACAGTTTCTCCATCTACGCCAATCATATTTAACTCCCTTGCACTTACATCTCATTAAGGCTGAGATGCCCAGCAAATGCCCTGGATGTGGGGAAACCAGGAAACTTCTAAAACATGGCATGGTTGTGTGGCGTGCTGGACAGTTATTGGGGGACTATCATGGCAACAATGGTCGAGGTGATGGGAGGCCTGCTGTAAGCCAATTTACCATATGAACGCTGGATGATATGCTTAGACTCACAAAAGCTAGGATAGAAAGCAAAATTATAGCCCTAGTGATGCTGTTAGGGAAATCCTGATTTCTAGCTGATAAAGATCTTTGGCCCCACCAAAAGTGAGGAGTTGGGTGGCAGAAAAGAGGTAATGGATGAAGGCTGTAATCAGTGCGCGTAACTCCATGAGTCGAAGAACGTGAAGCACAAATGTGGCTCGGACATGAAATGCACTGGTGTTGTTTTAATTCCCCAAGGTGGACCAGCAGCCACCTTAAACAAAACATGGTGGAATTTGATACAGAGAGAGGCTTCAATGTGGTTGCTACGATAGCAAGTCTTTGAAGATGGAGACTGATACTATCTATATAATAGGGTTGGAGTTTAATGAATGATTGGCTACGGCTGTGTATAAAAATGATTCCTGCAGTGTGTGGAGGGCATGTACTGTTGTGACTCAAAAGGGTAGCGACTACACTGCTATATGAATAGGTCGAAACATACTTAATGGGAATGTAGTAAAAGTATTCTTTGCACATTACTGAGTCGCAGACGTGCTCCGAGATGCATTTGTGTGGGATGGTAAAAATATTATTTACTTTTAATATGTCTAGAAGCTTTTGCTGTACTTAACATGAATATATGATGTAAGCTGGTTTTAAGCATCTAAAAAGATAGCTAATAAAAAAAATATCCCAGTATTCACCAGACAGAACATCTCATATACATCCGTCACAGCGCAGATACACCATATAGTCAACTATGACACCACTATAAACAGCTCTAGTCAGCAGAGCCTAACTCTAAGCACGCGCATCTTGGCAACCTAAGATTTATGATTTGTAAGCGAATGGTCACACCTCCCTGAAATCATGCACTCCAGCTCAATGATTAATACACTCAGATATCTAATATAACTAACAAAGGTCTATCTGTGGTTAATCCGGTGCTTAAACTTGACATAAAACAATTGATGCAAGAAATTCTTAGTAATAGACCATAAACCAAAACCTCAAAACATATCCCGAATTAGGGCCTCAGACAGTAGTCTGCATGGGAACCTCATCTGTGTCAAAACATCTTTCAAGCAGACAACTGTGCAATGAGAAACACAATTGATGGACGGAATGCAGAACAAATCAAAACATTCACCCCCAGTCAAGAAATCTGGGTTAAATCCATCATTCTTTTGCTCACCATGCCACCCCAATTTAGACCTGGCCATATGCAAATCAGTCTTGACCCTGTGCCTCATGGGAACAGTCCAGCCCAAACTGCCAAGCCAGGTCCTCCCTGGACCGGAAACAAGCATCCTAGGATCGGTTTTGGGGTTTCACCCCTCTTCAGCCAGGATAGCTTGATTCCAGTGGCACAGTGAGCCCAGGACTCACGTCTGAGCATACCTGGCGCACTTAGGGTGAGAAAGCAAAACACACACAATTGATGGAAGGAATGCAGAACAAATCAAACATTCACCCCCAGTCAAGAAATCTGGGTTAAATCCATCATTCTTTTGCTCACCATGCCACCCCAATTTAGACCTGGCCATATGTAAATCAGTCTTGACCCTGTGCCTCATGGGAACAGTCCAGCCCGAACTGCCAAGCCAGGTCCTCCCTGGACCGGAAACAAGCATCCTAGGTCGGTTTCGGGGTTTCACCCCTCTTCAGCCAGGATAGCTTGATTCCAGTGGCACAGTGAGCCCAGGACTCACGTCTGAGCATACCTGGTGCTCTTAGGGCGAGAAAGCAAAAGACACACAATTGATGGCCACAATGAAGCCTTATTAATGAAGTTGTGCCCTACACTAATATTGATAACAATAGAGCATGCACTACAATTTTTTTTGTAATGGACAAAATAAATTCTACCCCCATTTATTACTTTTTGCTCATGTATATTTAAAATGCCTCAAATGTTACACAGGACCTTATATTTTATGTACCTAGATATATAATAATTGTGACTATAACGCAGTAGTGCCAGCAGATCAATATATTCAATGGATCTCAGTCGTGTTCACGCAAGCTTTCTAAAACAGTCACCTGTCCTTTACTTCAGTGGTAAGATAATGTCCTAGACAAGTATTGCATTTTAAGACCCATGCCTGACATCAAATCATGAGTGGACATCGCTTTGCAAATCTTAGACCTTTTACATCTTTACACAGGTGGGTTACAACAGTGTTATTAAACCAGATGCATCCCTGTTAACCATTTAGATACTGTGTGCACAGCCTTGATCCCTGGCTAAATTCCTACTACTTTCTGAGCGTGCCTTTCTCTTTGCTGAGTTAGAGATAAGAGTTTACCCTTCATGCAGTGTAAATGTTTCACAGAGGAGCAGCTTGAGCGAAGACACTGCTGGCTCCTGCAATCTGCTATGGCACAGAGTGGGTAAATTACACTGCAATTGTTAAGGCATATGGAAAAATAGGTGTTGACCACATCAGACTAGATAATACTTTATTTTGGCAGTGAAACACAGCCATAAAAGCACACTACAAACATGGAAAACAATATTGAAAACATATCATTATCTTCTCAATCAAACAACAAATAAAGTGATTTTATAAAAACACAATCAATGTCCCACGCGAGCAAAGTAAGGGAAACCTGCCATGGGGCTCAGTGCCCCACACTCATCATATAGACAGGTCCAACTAACAGGATCGGGCTTTCAGAGCAACTTTTGTTTTCTCCTGGAATTAGCACCCATTAAGAAATAACAAATGCAGGTGCAAAGTGTAAAAGACTTTAACCCTTGCAAATTAGACAAGGTCTCCGCACATCTTCCAATACCACAGGCTCCATTAAAGGAAACTAAAAACCGTTTGGACTATACCAAATAAAACTTACAAAAGAAAGTGAAATGAAGCAACACTCTCAGACAAAAACTTTATCACAAGGACAGATTGAACCTTATTGGAGTTTAAGTGGCCCATAGGGAAGCTCAAATGCCACCTTATAATGGCAAGTCTAAAACTAGTTAAAAGGACTCTGTCCCAGGTGGCGTCCATAGGTGTTGACTAATAATAAAAGTGAATGAGAAAATCTTCAATAGCTGTCTCAAATGCGGAATTGAGAAAAATCAAGACTTTGAAATCCACTCATCTGCAGCTCCAAACAAGCATAACAATTTGTCCAAAACCATATCAATTTGAGCAGTGTCATGCAAGAAGGAGAGAGACAAGTACAAGAGGCACCTTAATTTTCTCCAACAGCATGAATGTATACAAAGAACATTTTGCACAAAGGTAGAGCTAATAAAAAGAAAACAATAAAACACATAGACAATAAAAGATTTCGGATATCTCGGCATTCTAGATTTGTACAAATATCTATATTTCTGCACTTATCGAAATTCATAAAATCGAATTAGTAGGTCTCTGATATCTTTAAACGTTGCACATTTCCAAGTATGCCATTACTGCCCAATACCACGGCAAACTATGCACATTATGGAGAATCCACAGGAGTAAATAAAGAGGAAATGTGTTTTTGCACAGGTTACAATGTCTCCATTTAGAGAAACTCTTCACCCTACTCTTGAAAGAAAATATGGAGCATTTGGGCCCACTTCATATCCTGTTTGTCCATTTAGTAAAGTCATGTGCGGAAATGGTTTCAGAAGTCACTGTGATTGTTGGTGAATACTTGCAATATTAAGACTGCCAACGCCAAGAAGAACATTTACTGCCCACCCCCTTACTGTCTTCCTACTAAAGAATGTCCAGCCAACTCCACACATTTTCCTCAGTAGTAATTCAATTCTGCAAACCATGATGTGGGATTTACAAAAGCAAATGAAGCCCTTTGCTTTTGTGCATTACATTATGAGAGCAATCCCATTTCGCAAATCTGTCCCGTGATGTTCACATTTACTTAATAGTGGGTGACGGGGCGTGATGCTTTGCAGTATTTATTCAGCCAGCTCATCTGCCGTCCATATGTACAACCGGAGGGCCACTGACTCATAACCGAGCTCAACCAAGGTTTCCATCTGTGCAATATCTATAAACTGAGACCTTTCCACATAATCCACTGCGTGAAAGTGAAGGCTGTAATGTGGGATGCTGTGGATACCCGCTCTGGGCTCCAGTGAAATCACACCTGCGAATTTGTCTCTTTGTGATAATGAAAAATTCCACCTTACACGTGTGTAGTTTTCCGCCACGGATGAATGACTCCCAGTCCCACCTCCTGCATTGTTATGCAGACGGCTCGCTCTCCTCTGTGCAGAATGCAAATGTTGCAGCGCAGGAGTTTAAATGAATTCATATCTTAATTTCTCATCCTAGATCGGAGCGGCGCAGGATACAAGGCTATCCCCCAGGGAGGGGCGAGTTCCTGATAGGATTAACCTTTGCAGTGCGGAACATTTATAATATGCACCATGCCTCTGCTCGGAAATGACAGTATGTGTGCGTGTGCGCGCGTGTGTATCTGTGTGTGTCTGTGTGCTTGTGCGCACACATGCTACCTTGGGTCGGAATGAACGGCTCCTGCCTCATCCCAATCACCGCCGCGGCTCAAGTGTCCAGAAGAGAGCGGCAGATCACCCTGATGAAAACTGAAATCTTATTACTCGTGGGTAATATGACGCCGCTCTCAGCATTCAGGGAGGCATTAACTAATACCTGATCAGAATGCCTTAAGAGGAGCCGGACCACCCACTTCACGAAAGACAGAAAATGCAGCTGCAGTGGAAGAGCTGACAATCCTACAGCACCAGCAGAAAGATAAGAACCATCTCCGACGGACGGACAGCGAGGAAGATATCACAGAAATGCAACACAGCACAGATGTGCCTGCACCAGACTATCAAGAAGTCTCGGCCGAAACCAAGACACTACACACAATGATACAATCAAGTTTAATAGACAGAACAGACCCTGCCCTAGCTACCTCAGAACTTTATTGTTCATCTATTCTACTGTTCATTGAGAAAGGCGCTTGCCGAAACGCGTCAGTGTGCACTTTTTATCTAATACATTTGGATAATCCTCTCCCACGAGTGCTGGTCATCTGTAGAGTGGAGAGAATATATACATGTATATATCATATCTACCTCAAAACTGTATCGGCAACTATATCCGAATGTCTTTCATAAACTTCCTCAACATACTGTCACTATGTATTCTTGTCTACTCCACATGTAACTCATATGATGGCTGCTAAGCAAACTCTGTGAAGTGCTCTGATACATTCAGGTCAAGTTCACAATATACTAAACTCAATATATAAATCAATGAAATAAAGAACACCTCTCAAACATCCTACATATACCAGATAGTCCATAAAACTGGATAACAGGGCACACTCAAAAGCACTTTGCCTCCTAGTTACTCGACTCCTGGGCATCCAACAAGATGCATTTGAAAGTCCATTTCGAGTTCACCCTAGGCAGCACAAATCTAAAGTAGGAATGGCGTATGTTCACAACAGCATCCTCCTCCAAAATGTGCCACCCAGAAATATAACGCTACATATCCTTCTCTTAATACCTCAAAGCCGGAGAACGCATTACTTTGTATTGTGCTACATGGGGATGTTTACTGCACTTGCTACCAGGGCCGGACTGGGAACCAAAACCGGCCCTGGCAAAGTGCTCGGACGCCCCCCCCCCCCCAACCCAGCCTGGGGGTGCCGCCGAGCTCTTTGCCAGGGCCGGTTTTCGGCCGATTATGTTACAGGGCCGATTCTGCAAAAACAGCCCTGTAACAAAAACGGCCCCCAGGGGCCCAAAACCGGCCCCCACACCTGCGGCGCACCGGGGGATTGCCCAGTGCCCGCTACGGCCAGTCCTACCCTGCTTGCCACTATGACACAACCGACCAACACAACAAAACACATTAGAGATAACAACCTACACCCAGCACTAAGGAGATGCGCATCATAAGCACAAAAAACACACTAGACAGAACACCACACACGCTCAACACAGCTCAACTATGGCACATGGCCAGCAACACCACGTTTAAACAGTCTCCAAAGACTGGCCGACTGTCATGTCACTAGCACACGTGACACATCTGCTCTTGGTAAAACTCTCCAGTGACACCTCTCTTACACCCACCAGATGTATAAACGCACAGCTCATTGATTGAGATACTATCAATCAATCTATGGACTAACCATAACATAACAGCTAAAGTATGTTGTCATTAGGACGCCCCATACACCATTAATGAACCCACAAAATCACCTGAAAGGCTCTGTGAGACAACCCACAGCACTACAAGGACATAGTAATCGCGGACTATGTGCTACACAAATGCCATCAACATACCACAAATTTTCCTTTCGAAGAAAGAGCACAAGAACATGCACAACTGCAGCTCCACCTCCTACCTCAAAATACATAACAAGGACCCAAAGTCAGGATGATCCAAGAAGATGGTAAAGGGAAAATCAGGTCTCCTTCAACATGAATAGATTTCGCAGACACCTCCTGCAGCGAGTTTGTTAAAACACCTAGACACAAACCATCAACATGAGCAGTAACCTAGGGAAGACATATAGGGGGACCTGAATTCACAGGGGCTGTTTGACAAGATTCAATTATGTGGCATCCATCACTCCAAAATGGCCAATGTCTCTCCCTGCATCACTCAGCACATGCTTTTTGAACATTACAGCGACTCCTCCTCTTCCACTGCACCATCTACCCCCGCCGGGCATACTATTGGCAGATTACAGCAGCTAGTGTTCATCAGAGAGCAAAACCACCACTCATTAACAATGGTCACATGTACAACTCAAATAAGGTAATCTGGGCACCCACAGCACTCCGGCACCAGTAAATCCCTCACCTCAAGTAGAGTTATGTTAAAGAACTTTTATGGGTAGAATCTCTTACTTAATTCAACCTTCCTAGCACAGACTTATGGAAGTTATGGCAAGAAATGAAGGTTTTGCAATGATAGCCATGCCTCGGGTTTCCCCATCAACTGTTCAATTCAAACACGGTACCAATCACTAGTCTACTTACCCTCACCTCAGCCACATCTTCAATAGACATTGTTGCACATTTGAAAGTTCATTTTAAATAAGTAAATAAAGGTATTGGGCCAGTTTGTGCACATGCGGGACTCCATGGATGTCTCGAAGTGGCTGGCCAGAAGCTGCTAGAGAGCGGGAGACCTCTTTTTAAACTGAGTCTTCAAGTCCTGGGAGGAAATGGGAACGCACTTTGGAATAGGCAGGGCAGTTCTCCCGAATCTTGCGGGTGGCCAGAGGCATCTGGACAACATTCCCGGAGAAGCCTGGAGAATCCCAGGTTTTACAAGTGATACTGGATCCACGAGGTGTATCATATCTCGACTAAACCCAGCCCTGAAACATGACAGACAGATTAACACAGCTCTTAAGCAAGTCACTTTGGGTGAGGATTCAGAATCCCCGTGGAGTGGAGGAGGATGCTGGCACAGGTATGTGAGGAGGCGAGTAATTCCAGGTTTAAGCTGACGCAATTCTACTGCATATATATGTTAGCACGGAGACGAATAGCTAGACATTGGGGGAACCCAACCTCTCTGGTATGGGCCAAGTTGTTGTCAGATCTCGTGAAGTGGACTGTGGCTGAGAAATGTAAACTCCAGAGAGTCCATACAGACATTAATGCAGAACAAGATCTCGAGATCTGGAGTAGTATGATCACTAAACTGCACGACCGTGACATTGACGGGGAGGATGATTTCGATACCAGTTTGTTGTAGGGAGGATCTACCGATCCGCCCCACGGTGCCTGTTGCCCAGCTGGCCCTTGACCAGTTCTTGGGACCCACCAAGGCACCTTCACCCACAGGTCACCCACGGCCGTGAGGACCACGTAGGTGATGCCAGAGTCCACGGACCACAGAGCTGAGACACCTCTGAAAAGTTTCCATGTTTAATATCGGAATGGTGCTGTGTGACTCCCCCCTCCTCTCCGCAGCTGTGTGTCCGTCATTTGTTCTTCCCCCTCATTTCTGTCCGTCTACCCCCATGATAAACAAGCATTTACAATGCAATAGGTCTCGCAATGACATTGTTTTGAGCTATTGGCATTGAAAATATTATTGTTTTTTTTTCCCCATCGTGAAGCATTAATCAAGTAATGGCGTTGTAAATGGCAGTGTCTTTTACCCCCTGTTGACCCCTGCAAAGCTCATCAGCATGTGCCCGTCATAAAAAGAAATATCTGACAATCGCATCTTAAACATTTTGCAACAATTCTATAGTTTCACCGATAATTTGATGATTGATCACGTTGGGTCAGCAAAAGCACTGCAAAGCTCGGGTACTACCCTGTCACCCAGTTCATGTAATAAACACAAACTGACATAGAAATGTTATCCCTGACTCATCTTGAATCTTGCACACTACAGTAGACTCCCAAACATGCTTTTCCCAACTCTTCTCTCTTTCTACCTACTCATCCAGCCAACAGGTATATATGCCCCCTGCTACTTACATCTCACACCTTCCACTTCAACTAATCTAGCCTATTCAAAACACTAGCACTGATGCATGAGATCTCCTGAGCACAACTAATCCCACAAAGAAAAGGGAGCAAATATTACTAATCTACTGTCCACTTACCTCGTGTTCTAGAGCACCATTCTACTCGGCACAAAACTCTAAAAACGCCTCGTCAGGAGTGGTAAGCGCCACATAAATACAATTTACAATTACTGTCATGCCCCGCGGTCATGCCTGGAGACGCGGAAGGTATTTAAGGAGCATTGAGGGCTTCTAACGCTGCTTAGCGTTCTAGCTGTTAGCCCGTTTCCGTCTCGTCGTTGTATTGCCTGACTTCCTGTTTGGTAGTGTTTCCTGTTTCCGGTTCAGAGGTCGTGGTTTCGCGGACTGTACGAGCCCGTGCTGTTCCTTGTGCGGCAGTGTTTGTATTTCCCGGAGTTGTTGGGGGACAACAACGGTAGTCGCACTCTGGTCCATTTGCCCTGCTGCAGTCGCCCACGGTCCAGAAGCCTCTGTCAAGTAAGGCCTCGGTGTTGGTAGCGTGGTGCTACTCACGGGGCAGTTCTTTGTTCAGCTCCTTGTTGTGGTATTCTTGTGCTTGTTTTACACGAATCCTGCGGTTAAGGATTCTCTCTGACTCTTCTGGCCAGAGTTATATTGTTTTCTTGAAACTCTTCAGTTCCGTTCGCATTGCATTACCCCCCACATTAGGCAGGAGAAACTGGCGTGGACCTTTGGGGTGTATCATAGGTTACAGTGGTACTTCATAAATAAACACGGTAACCAGTAGTCATTGCAGGGGTATATTCGGGAGAAAGTTGTTCACGCATATTCCTTATATTCTTTTCCATCCATATTCCCTGCAGCTCTTCGTTGTCGCATTCACCTCAGATTATCTGTGGACACACAAAGAGACTAGCATTCCGCCTATTCACACTCATCAGAAGATAGGGGTAAGCGCCACCATTACAGTTATAGATTGATGGTCCAGGAAAGTAGTGAACGTTGGTTGTAATCTTTGTGTATTCACATAGGGGTCTGGACGTCTACAATAAGATACATGCTGAGAATTCCCTAAGTCAAAAACAGCGTGGTAGGTGTATTTTCACTCACACAAGGTTAGACTGGAAAAGGGGACATTAATGCACATTAACGAAGTGTCTTTGTCTTACAGCTGTGAAGTTCTGCCTGTTACCTAGAAGTGGTCCACCGCACGATCTGCCTTTTTTCCCCCGCCTACCCTTGTTTTGTTTCCCTGTTTTCCCTAGCGTCCCTCCTGGCTCTAGAGTCTGATAGAGCGGAAGGGGCGTGGGGGACGACAGAGGACTTCTCTTCAGGATTCCTGGCGCTCCTGCGGAACAGAACCACTGATCCTTACAGAACGCTAAGCCTGAAATAGATAGTTCTGCCCGAGCGCCATGGACCTGGGAGCAGTCACACTTGCTGATTTAGCTGGCATGTTGGGTAATTTACAGGCGGAGACACAGGCTTTGTCTACCAGACTCGACTCTCTGCAGCACGGGCATGAGCCAGGAGCTGCTGGGGGGAGAGTCGAAACCGCGCCCTCCGTGATCCATGTCACTACCCCTACCTCCATCCCTTTGGCCCCTCCTGAGAGATTCTCGGGTGACGCTTCCAGGTGCGGGGCTTTCCTCAGTCACTGCCAGTTGCACTTTTCGTGTAAAGCCTCTTGCTTTCCCACGGATCAAGCTCGTGTAGCCTTTCTAGTGTCTTACCTCAGTGGAGCAGCCGCAGATTGGGCTATACCCTTGATAGATCGCGATGATCCCCTCTTATATAATTACTCTGCCTTTACTGGGGAATTTCGTAAACTATTCGACAGGCATACATACACCCATTCAGCTGACACCGAATTGCTAGCTTTGAGACAGGGTAACCAGGATTTGGTGGTTTACATTACATCCTTTCAGAGATTGGTGGTCGAGGCCAATTGGCCCGAGGAAAAACGGAGCACTTTATTTTATAGAGGGCTCCGCGACGATCTAAAGGATGCACTCTCTCAAATTGTGGACTTGCCTTCTGCCTGTACTGAGCTGATAGATTTAGTGGTTAGGATCGAACATCGCCTCCAAGAACGAAAACTTGAAAAAGGAAAGGGCGAACCACGTTTTGTGCCTGCTAAGGAGAAGAGAGTGGAAGCTGTGAAGGGTACAGATGACAGCGAGCCTATGCAGATAGGGTTAGTGAGAGGGCCGTTGTCAGCGGAGGAGAGGCAAAGGAGGAGAACGAATCGGCTCTGTTTATATTGTGGAAAGGCTGGTCATTTCCTAAGGACATGTCCAATCAAACCCAATACATTCAAGAGTTCGGGAAACTAGAAAGCCGGGGTTTCGTGGAGACGGGAGCCTTGGGCAGTTCTGGTCTAACAGTCTCCTCTACTGAACATGACATTACACCTATCCCTCACCTCTATGTATCAACCTACCTCTCTGTAGAAAATCTTGGCATTCACGTATCCACCATGATTGATTCAGGGGCTTCTGGGAATTTCATGGATGAGGAGTGGGCAAGGAGTAATCTAATTCCCTGTGTCGTGAAAGACGTTTCCACCAAGGTCTTTACGATAGATGGGAGCTCGCTTGTCTCGGGGCCAGTGACTCATAAGACAGTTAATCTCCATATGCACATACAACCTGATCATCACGAGGTCCTTGAATTTGACTTAATTCGGTCGCCGCAAATACCTGTTCTCCTAGGCATTCCATGGTTACACACGCATAACCCCATTATTGACTGGAAAGAAGCGACACTCACGTTCCGCCCACATACACACAGTGAGGCTCAGGTGGCAGTGGTCCAGCATCCGCGTGAGATTGAAGTGACCAACCCTGTACCCGAATTACCTGCTTGTTATGAAGACTTGTACACAGTTTTCGATCCCAGGGAAGCAGAGGTCCTTCCTCCGCATAGGGTATATGACTGCAGAATAGACCTTGAGACTGGAGCCAGGATTCCGTGCAGTAGAGTCTATGCCCTTACGGAGAAGGAGAACCTGTATCTCAGAGAATACTTGGATGAAATGTTGGAGAAGGGGTTTATTAGACCGTCTAGATCACCTGCCTCTTCGGCCCTGTTTTTCATTCCCAAGCGTGAAGGGGGCTTGCGGTGTTGTATTGACTATAGGAGACTGAATACTATCACCATCAAAAACCGTTATCCCTTGCCTCTGATCGCTTCCCTCCTTGACAGAATACGCAACGCCAGGTATTTTACTAAACTAGATCTGCGGGGCGCCTACCATTTGGTACGGGTCAAGGAGGGAGACGAATGGAAAACGGCCTTCTGCACGAAATACGGATTATTCGAGTATTTAGTGATGCCCTTTGGGCTTTGTAACGCTCCAGCGGCATTTCAATTCTTCATCAATGAGGTGCTCTGGGATATGCTGGACGTTCATGTCATCGCGTACATTGATGACTTACTGATCTATTCCTCTTCTCTGTCTGAACATATGGGTCATGTCCGAAAGGTGTTAGAACGTTTGCGTGATAATAATCTGTACTGCAAACTGGAAAAATGCTCCTTCCATACGCAAGAAGTGCCCTTTTTGGGATTTATTGTTACGCCCCAAGGACTCCGCATGGATCCCATCAAGGTCAAAGCAGTCCTTTTGTGGCCGGCACCTGGTTCGATCAAAGAGCTTCAAAGGTTTTTAGGGTTCGCCAATTTTTATAGGCGTTTTGTTCAGAATTTCTCGGAATTGGCACTTCCTCTCACTGCGCTATTGCGGAAGGGGAGTTTGTATGTATGGTCTGCTGCAGCTGAATCCTCGTTTCAGCGCATGAAAAAGGCCTTCACATGCGCTCCTGTCTTGCGACATCCTGACCCGGCCTTGCCCTTTGTGGTGGAGGCGGACGCCTCGCAGGTGGCAGTGGGAGGGGTCCTGAGTCAAACAGATCCAGAGAGTGGCGAGTGTCATCCTGTAGCTTATTTCTCTCATAAATTCACTCCGGCTGAATACAACTATGCTGTGGGTGATAAAGAATTATTGGCGATAAAAAAGGTCTTTGAGGAGTGGAGGCAGTATCTACTGGGAGCCAGGTTTCCTGTTGTTGTCTATACAGATCATCGCAACCTTCAATACCTTAAGACAACCAAGGCACTGTCCATGAGACAACTTCGCTGGTCTCAATTCTTTTGTGAATATGAATTCACTATACAGTTCCGTCCGGGATCTAGAAATGGCAAAGCAGATGCCCTATCCCGGCTGGGGTTTCAACATTTAGAGGATCCGGTTGAAGCTCCATCTATCATTCCCGAGAAACACATCATAGGAGGTGTGATCACCGGAGCTGTATTTCAGGATCGCGTTAGGGAGAGTCAGCTCTCGGCGAACATGCGGGCCATTGTAGGGTCGCATGAGACTCGCACGGTGGATGGGTTTGTTTGCGTTCAGGGAGGAGTAGTATTACCTACATCTGATTTGCAAGCCCAGGTACTAGATTGGTATCATTCACATCCCCTGTCAGGGCATCCCGGAATAAAGAAAACTACTAAGACCATACGGGAAAAGTTTTGGTGGCCAACCATGTTGCGCGACATAGAACACTACGTGAAGACGTGTCATGTTTGTGCCCAAACCAAGAGTTCCCATCAGAAACCCGTGGGTCTTCTCCTGCCTCTTGCCTCTCCTCCGGGTCCCTGGCATACGGTCTCCCTAGATCTTATAGTGGACCTACCAGTAACGAAGAAATCGAATAACACCTTGCTGGTAGTTGTGGATCATTTCACTAAGACTGCACACTTCATCCCTTTACCTGGTCTACCCAAAGCCTCAGAATTGGCCTCTATTTTCCTACAACACATTGTCCGCCTCCATGGCTTGCCTTCGGTTCTGATCTCAGATAGAGGGGCTCAATTTGTATCTCGGTTTTGGAAATACTTATGTGCTCTACTACGGATTGATGTGCGACTATCTTCTAGCCATCATCCGCAGTCAGATGGCCAGACCGAGAGGGTCAATCAGTGTTTTGAGCAATATGTAAGAAATCAAGCTTTGCACTCCTTGGCTGACTGGGACGAGTGGGTATGGTTGGCAGAAATATCGTATAATAACAGTCCACATACATCCACCACTATGACACCTTTTTTTTGTTCTCACGGTTTCCATCCGAAGTTGTTGCCTGTGGGGGTCTCGATTGACTGCCCTACTCCCGCTGTCACTGATCTAGTACTGAAACTACAGAACCTACACGTTAAGACATTGGAGGAGCTAGACATGGCCAAAACACGATATAAAGAGGGGGCTGATTTGCACAGGAGGTTGGAACCGATCTATGCTCCAGGGGATAAGGTGTGGCTTTCCACAAAGAACATTACACTCAAGGGTCCTCGCAAGTTTACTCCCAGATATATCGGTCCCTACACTGTCCTTAAGGTGGTCAATCCAGTGGCGGTGAAGCTCGAGTTACCTGCTTCGTTTCGGATTCATCCGGTTTTCCATGTGTCCTTGATAAAACCTGTTGAGCCTGGCACAAGTCTCCCTAGAGCACCCGCTCCTGTCCTTGTTTCCGACACAGAGGAATATGAAGTTGAGGACATTGTGGACTCGCGCACCCGGGGACGTTCTCTCCAATATCTGTTGCATTGGAAAGGATATGGGGTGGAGGAACGCACATGGGAATACGCTCGTGATGTACATGCCCCCCGGTTGGTACGGCAGTTCCATCATCGGTACCCTGACAAACCCAAACCCAGGGGAGAGTTTCTTAGGGGGAGTGTGCTGTCATGCCCCGCGGTCATGCCTGGAGACGCGGAAGGTATTTAAGGAGCATTGAGGGCTTCTAACGCTGCTTAGCGTTCTAGCTGTTAGCCCGTTTCCGTCTCGTCGTTGTATTGCCTGACTTCCTGTTTGGTAGTGTTTCCTGTTTCCGGTTCAGAGGTCGTGGTTTCGCGGACTGTACGAGCCCGTGCTGTTCCTTGTGCGGCAGTGTTTGTATTTCCCGGAGTTGTTGGGGGACAACAACGGTAGTCGCACTCTGGTCCATTTGCCCTGCTGCAGTCGCCCACGGTCCAGAAGCCTCTGTCAAGTAAGGCCTCGGTGTTGGTAGCGTGGTGCTACTCACGGGGCGGTTCTTTGTTCAGCTCCTTGTTGTGGTATTCTTGTGCTTGTTTTACACGAATCCTGCGGTTAAGGATTCTCTCTGACTCTTCTGGCCAGAGTTATATTGTTTTCTTGAAACTCTTCAGTTCCGTTCGCATTGCATTACCCCCCACATTAGGCAGGAGAAACTGGCGTGGACCTTTGGGGTGTATCATAGGTTACAGTGGTACTTCATAAATAAACACGGTAACCAGTAGTCATTGCAGGGGTATATTCGGGAGAAAGTTGTTCACGCATATTCCTTATATTCTTTTCCATCCATATTCCCTGCAGCTCTTCGTTGTCGCATTCACCTCAGATTATCTGTGGACACACAAAGAGACTAGCATTCCGCCTATTCACACTCATCAGAAGATAGGGGTAAGCGCCACCATTACAGTTATAGATTGATGGTCCAGGAAAGTAGTGAACGTTGGTTGTAATCTTTGTGTATTCACATAGGGGTCTGGACGTCTACAATAAGATACATGCTGAGAATTCCCTAAGTCAAAAACAGCGTGGTAGGTGTATTTTCACTCACACAAGGTTAGACTGGAAAAGGGGACATTAATGCACATTAACGAAGTGTCTTTGTCTTACAGCTGTGAAGTTCTGCCTGTTACCTAGAAGTGGTCCACCGCACGATCTGCCTTTTTTCCCCCGCCTACCCTTGTTTTGTTTCCCTGTTTTCCCTAGCGTCCCTCCTGGCTCTAGAGTCTGATAGAGCGGAAGGGGCGTGGGGGACGACAGAGGACTTCTCTTCAGGATTCCTGGCGCTCCTGCGGAACAGAACCACTGATCCTTACAATTACATTCTACGTTGAGCGGGCTTCCTGCCCATGCAGACAAGCGCCTCATTGCCCCACATACGGGGAGTAAGCACTTTATAAATGATGCAATACAGTAGATGCAAGTCCCACAACTATAAGTTCAAAGCCACACCAGCTGAAGCATGCAGCGGCATCTGTGGGGTGGTTGCACAAATGCAACGAAGCATCAACATACATGTGATATGATGTGATCTTGCACATGCACCGTTGAGGCCAGACTGCACCCAGTGGTTAAACAGACGGCGATGAATTTCGAACACTACTTAAAGGCACAGTCTCTGAGGGCCGTGTATACTCACCAACACAGACACATACGCACTCATGCATTCTCTCTGCCCACAGTTTACACAGACACTAACTCCAAACCTCCCTGAACCGGTTATAATTACAGGAGAGGCGGTACACTTTTCTACCAAGCCGTTGTGATCTACAGTTCCCATCAGAGAGAAGCCCTAAGAGACGTAAAGGATTGACTGTTTCCCCAAACATTTATAATTTTTAAAAAACCTAAAAAAAAAAACTCATGTCGATTTCCGTAGCTACAGGAACGAGTTCCAACTTGTGGGTGAGACTTTTCCGCCGACCATTTCCGTGTCCCGCTTCCACAGCTGTGAACACACCGAGCAGTGCGGGCACGAATACCTGCAAAGATGACTGAAGCACTGCGTGGCGTATAGGGTCAGCCCTCGGGCCACCGACACATGCCGTAAAAGAGCTGCCCCCCGCGGTGCCACCTGGAACACACACCAGAGAACAACAGAGGAGCCGGAGTTCATGAAATCGGTGTTCCATTTTGAAAAAAAAAGCGCTCGTCATTGCGGAAAGGAAACATGATCCGCCACTACACGCATGCAGTGAAAGAGCTACCCCTCCCGCGGTGCCAGCTGGAACATTCACCAGAGAACAACAGAGGAGCAGTGCGTGCCTGCAATGAGCTCACAGGAAACATGATCTGGCAGTACACGCCTCCAAAAGATAAAGTGTTTCACGACAGCCGTGAAGCAGATGATCCAGCCCGGATGGGCCGGACGAAAAGGAGAATGGGGGGTAACCAAGTAGCCTCCTTTTCAATGGGAAGCCATCATTAACCATAACTTCAAGTCCCTTTCTAAAATCTCCTCTACCCCAATATGCGCGCTGCAACGCTAGGCGAGACCTAAAAATGTAACAGCTTTCTATTATTGCTGTTCTTTACCCGCACACGCTGCGGATGCACAATAATGCTGGAGTTACACTGTTTATTTTTTCTGTTTCTGTATTTTTTTTTTTATCCAGGGTCATGGACTGATTGTTGCAGGTTGACTCCTCACAGAGTCCCTGCTTAGGTGTATCAAACCCTTGTCAGCCAGTGAACAATGGACCTTTGTTACTTGAAAGACTCTATAAATACATTTAAAAAAAAAAAAGAAAAGAAAAAGGTATTGTGAGTTAAGAAAGAATGTTGACAAACTTCACGTTAATGCTTAACACATTTTGGACCTGGGAGGAATCCTGGACATGGCAACTACATTTTTCATGTGAGTAGGAGCAGTTCAAAATACCTGGATAACCAGCTGAAACGCATGATAAAACAGTGCTCTTGACTATTAAGCAGATTTGTAAAACACACTAGAGATGGAAAATAGCCAGTGATCACAACCTGAAGACTAGACTAGACTTCCCTGCGGGCTCGTCGCCTTCGATTCAATGTGAAAAAAGATAAAGCAAAAATATGAAGAAACTGTTGTCAAAGATAACAGATTGCTAGGTACCAGAAGCGATAGATGGGTAAAATCTCACCAACCTGTCTTTTCCATTTCTTCCCCAAGGCTGTAACCCAAGATCCCTGAATGTAGATGCTCAAATTCAAGGGAAGTGGACAAAATATATAAAGCGGCCATCACTGGCTGATCATGTTGCATTTTTTTCTTTTGTCTGGAGAATAAACAGATATAGGAGAGGGTGGGTGGGGGAGAAGAAACAGGGACGACAGAAGAAACAGGTACAAAGTGGAGTGAAGGTAAAAAAAAAAGCACAATAATAATAATAATAATGGCCTTTTTTTCCAGAAGAAATAGTGCCAGAGTCACAGCACTAGCAGCTGTTAGTCAGCAGTGGGACACTAATCAAGCATATTTAGTCTATGCTTGGTCTGTGCGCCACGGAAAGCAATGGAAGTGGTGCATTGCAAACAGTGCCCAATTAGAAGGCAGCAAAGAAGAGCAACTATGATGCCAACGAATGGTAAGCAATGGGCTGGTACCTAGGCCAAATTTTAACTCGAGTCTCGCAAGCGCGGGTGCATGCGTTAACACATGCTGACGCAAGCAAGACCTAAAAGGGAAGAGGATTCCGAAAGAAAATAGAGGAGTCTAATGATAATCAGGCAGAAAAAGATAGTTTAGGAAAACTATCCAACACAACCTGCGAGGGGCGCTGAGAAGGTCAAAACAGTCAACCCAAAATACTGGGTGAACATAGTGCAGTTGTATATTCAAACCCCAAAACGAAATGATTCTTTTAACATACAGCATGCTATTGTGCTCAGAAAAAAAACAAAAGTTTTGAGAGTTAATTGTGGTTATGACTTTTGTGCTCTTCGAATTTGCTTCAAGGGCTGAGATCACCTTGCACTGTATTTTAAGGCTCAAAAGAACGCAGACCTATCCTTATCATAAACATTCACATTAAAGGGATAAATGGGAATGGGTATCCATTCTGTGAAGTTGATCTTCAGGGTGCTTTCAAACTAAAGTTAATGGAAATCAGTGCTCATCTAGCAAGTGCTCCCAAGATACTGGGCTGTTGCAGTAGTTGGATGTCTGGGAGACACGTTAGTAGGAGGTCATTTATTTATTTCATCTCAGGCGCTTAGTTACTGTAACAACTGTATAGCTACTATGATGGTCCATCCTCATTCCAACTGGAAGTCACTGCCAGGCTAGCCCCAGCATACAGACTTCCGATTCCTGTGTGTCACCACATTCAGACATCGGGCAAAGTTGTCCATTCTTCCTCTCAGAGTGGTTCTCTAGGAGGCTGACACAACAACATCCTGGAGGTTGCATGGGACACTTCTCATGGTCTCCAGAAATTGGGGTAAGACATGCATCTTAATCTCCCTTCTCTTTAGTGGCCATGCGTGCAATATCACCTATCTAGAAGTCACGTACAAGAAGGCATACATGATTCCATGAAGGTATTTCTGTACAGTGTTACAAGATTGGTCTGGATACCCCGAATGCCGGGTGGATGCCTCCTTAGTTGCTTGAACATGCTCCCATTCACTGAATTTAAGAACAAGTTGCTGGAAGTCTTACTTAATGTTGCTATTTTCAAATGATCCAACCTGGAGCTTCCTTTATCCTGAAAGCCCTTGCGGATTTAGATACGTGAATGCAGGCATCAATAAATCAGTTCTCGTTAGAGCCTAAAAATGATTCTGAACATACTCATGCAACATCCTATTAGTGCTAATGGACATGAGAAGTTATTACACTCAAGGCCTTACATCACGTTTCCACCCACACAAGACTGTTCTCTGAATATATACTTGTGTTATGCACATGACCCAAGCTTCACTTGGGCGCATAGTTTTCCAAGGGCTCATATAAAAACTTGGAAAGAGAATGTCATCTACTTGATATCCCTCTTTGAAAGTTTTGCCACCCTCCCACAACCTCAAAGAGTCTAGTTTTCTCAGAGATTAAAAGAAATAGGAGTAGCCCATTGACATATATGCCTAATTCTTCATGCAGATGCTGTATTCCTCTTGGATTTTCAAACACTGCAATTAATACCTCCGATATTACAGACTTTTTATAGAAATATGTCTATTATTTTAACATTAAAATGTGTATTGCAAGAAAATCTGCAGTTTATCAAGATGTAAACTTATCACATCATGCAATAAATCGTGCCTTATGCATTATTGTAATAAACAATTACCAACATTAACAGGTCAATACTGGCTCTTTGTCTAATTTCCATTACAAGATATTAGTACATCGGAATTCATATGCAAGAAACATAAGAGATTACAGCCAAACCCCAATTATATTCTTCTTGGTTTCTTGGCTTTATTGAGTACAGTCAGCTGTGGGTATGGCTGAATCAGAGCGTGTTCCCCGTCCCATTCACAATTTTGTTCTCCTGCTGCCACAACCTCTTTAAGTTGTCTTTTATAGGGCAGCGAGTCGTAGGGATTGAAAAGTCTATTCTTGTGATGACCAGAACTAAAGCAACTAGACCACCTCTGCCTGTGGTCCAAGGGTATTTCTTGCCACTTTTCTGAATTACAATAGGTAAGATTTTACTCAAACAGTAACAATGAGCCACCACCTCTGATGCTGTATAGTAAAATGGACGTATTTCAGCTATTACAAACTTTTGACAAGGCCGGGCTGGTATTGTGATGGCTGATAAACCCCAGGAATAAATAAATATTGCATAAAAAAGTTGAACAAAGTGAAGGGGAATACAAAGGCTTCCATCCTAAAACGACATGCCTTTATCAAGTAACAAGGGATTAGAAGACATATTATTACGCAAGTACTCTGAAAAGATTTAGGATTTATTGCACTAGAAACTGAAACCCTATACATATCTGCACTGTGTTTGAGAATACGTCCAGATGCTGGTAAAGGCGTTCCTACAGCTCTCTGCCAAACTACTCCTGCCATGGTACAAAGGGATCACCATTAATGAAGCGAGAAGGGCGTTCCAGTTCCCAATTTCAACTAAGCCTTCCAACAAGGGCATGATGGTGATTAGGCTACAGGAGATCTTAAAAGCTGGGAGTAACCTCCTATTCCAGCAGTGGAGTTAAATACAAATCTTCAGAACTATGAATTTCGTGATGACCAATCTTTGTGGACAGCAAAATTCAGGCTGGACATCAGTCCAGGATCAACCAATCGCAGTCAATGCACGGCTTGGAGTATTGAATTGAATTCCCTTCTACTCAAGGATAGATCTACACAAAGCCTGTGGTATATACGTGGTAATATATATATATATATATATTAATTGGTAAATGTTTTTTAATATCAATTTATGTGTAATATTAATGTTGCAATCTTAATTTGCAATTATCTATATTAATTATATAATTTAAAAAATGTTATATCGTTATTATATTTGTTGAAAGACATTTTATATGTTTTTTTAGCTGTATTTTATTTATTTTTGAATTTAGGAGTGGGAAAAGTAAATACGATCCTTCCAAATTCCAACACTTTACCTACTGTTGCTTTCGTAGCAGTGGGAATAATTAAATCTGAACTCCCCCAAATCAATTTCTCTACTGTTGCTCATGTTAGAGTGGGATTAGTAAATCTGATTGACTCCTCCAAATACAAACACTCCCCCTGCTGTTGGTTAGGCTAGAGTTGAAATAGTAAATCCGATTTTTTCAAAGTCCACTACGTTCCCTACTGTTACTCAAGTTGGAGTGGGAATAATAAATCTGAACCCTCCACAGCAGAGACGGCTCCTCCACTAAGGTGGAGGAGCATCACCCCACTGCCTAAAAGGAAAAATAAAATGATAACGTATCGGGAGAAGGGGTGTACACTCCCTAAGTGCGCATGAACTGTTTGGCCAGCCCTCCTGGGACGACCAAACAGTTCATGCGCACTTCACATGTTCCTACTAGGCTGCATTACACAGCCTGGTCAGGAACATGCACAGGCTCCCTGTTCCAATTTGAGCGCCGATCCGCATTGCAGCGTTGTGATTGGCTCAGGGGAGCCTGCGTGCCCGGGTGCTTCCTGCTACTGGCCGCAACAGGAAGATGAAGAGGACGGAGGAGAGGTGGTGGCCTTTTTTTTTTTACATTAGATTCCTCCCCCACCCCTGTACTGTGGCAGCCCCTACAGCTCCAAAGCCCAACATATTCCCTATTGTTGATCAAGAAATAGCATATCTGACCTCAATAGAGTCCAGCACTTTCTGTACTGTTGCTCAGTTTGGAGTGGAAATTAACAATCTGACCATGCTAAATGCCAACACTTTCACTCAGTTACAATGAAAAAAGTAAATGTGACCCACTCTAAAGTTCAACACTTTCTTTACTATTGCTTAGTTTAGAGTAGTAATGGTACATTTGACATCTCCAAAGTCTAAATACATTTTTATTAGATTATTTTTAATTTGTTTTTTAACATGTTTTTGGTGATTGAATTAAAAAAAAAATAGTATTCATTTTATTTTTTATTTTTGCAAGTGACATTGTTATTTTTTAATTGTTATTATTTTGTTATATATGTTTATTTTTATAACTTTTCATATATAGTAGTTTTTCTACTACTATGTTCCTCAAAATGACCCTTTCTATACTCTTCCCTCCTCTACCCCTCCTTGCATCATATCATACCTCTTTTACTATTCAGACTTCCCAATCAAGCCTTTCCAAATTCCTTCCCTCTGACTCTTCCCCCTCACCTCCCCTTTACTCATCCCAAACCTTCTCCTATGAGCTCAAAAAAAATTCTAGACCCTTCCCTATTCTATCCTTCCACTACCCTTTTGAATCCAGATAACAGACTAACATGTAACCTGCTCAAATTAATAGTGTATCTGCCTATACTTATTCCCCACTAATCCTGTTTGGGTTCCAGAGTAGCGTGCTACTCACCAAAAAGCGCTTCAACTCCTCATCAGGGGTAGCAAGCGCTATATAAATGCAAACCTTTTCCTCTTCTATCCCACCACTATCCTTTTCAATCCAAATAACAGGCTAACAAATCCACCGCTCAAATTAAATTCATATTTCACTATGCTAATTCACTCCTAATCCTATTGGGTTCCGGAGTAGCGTGCTACTCGCTTAAAAAGCGCTTTGACACCTTGTCTGGGGTAGCAAGTGCTATATAAATGCAATTACAATTAACCCGACCAGCCAATTTGCCATATTTGCCCCTCTTGAGATTTTGAAATCCTCAACTTCTCCCTTCCCCTTAATTCATTAGCAGCCACAATATGAAAGCTACAATTTTGTAAACAAATAATATGTATTCCGTTTTGCCCTGGGCCAGACCACAATGTCAATGCTTGCCTGTGGAACTTCAGCGCTCGCGCTGCTGGGGAGTGAGTGTAACACTATGAGGGGCCCCGGTGAGGTCATAATCCGCAGAGCTCCCCGAGGGGAAGGGGGGGGGGGGGGGGGCGCTGCTCGTGCAGACCTCAGGCCATCTGCTGCGAGTCATGAAGCTGCAGCTCAGCGCTGGAGGAAAGGGCCGCGCGCCTCCCAGGATCCCAGGCCTGACTGAAACCACTCAAGTACCTGGCACGGAGCGTTCCTCTGCAAGCGTTTAGGTATTCTGACCCCCCAGGAAGGTGGTATTTATAAATGAGCACAGCCCACACCACTTCATTTTGGACATCTCGGTTGATAAAAGCCATAGATTCCTGCTTCTGAAAAATATGCCTCTGTGTTAGAACTCCTGTACACACGGACACAAGAAAGCCTCTATATTTTTTGTGAGTTTGTTTGCTCAGGGCATATTTTGACAGTGCTCGCTTAGCACCGCTGTATTTTCCTCGCCTAATGTTATGCATAAATGTTTTTTTTGGTTTCGAAAGTCAGACCTTTTAACTGGGTCATTCAATTTGTATGCTGAACAGGAATGGCTTCTATCAATTGGGCACCGAAAAACGTGTTTCTTTATTTGCAATCTTTTTCAGTGAGTAATTCATAAAATTAGTTGCCGTTCCAACTCCTCCTTTTAAACACTCATTCATACTGCAGACCCCGGCCAGTAAGTGACTTGCCCAAGATCACACTGTGTAGAAAGTGGACGTTGGGGGTTGAAATAATTTGGGACTACTGATTGCTTCTCACTTCCTAGATCACCGCTTGGGCACCTGCCGTGACCTACTCGACCATGGAGTATAGTCTAAGAGTTTGTCCTCTGACAGGACACATCCGACCTGCTCTTATGTGAAGACATTCAATGCTGGCATAAATGCTTCTAAGCCCAAAGCCATCAATGCCCGGCCTTCATGCCACATTAATGCTCCTGTACCTCATTTCCCTGAGACGAAAGAAGAAGGATCCATCCTAATGAACAATGAATGGGCTGACCTAAAGTTTCATTTTCTGTGCATGCAATCTCTAATCCTCCCCTTGCTTTTGAGGCAACCGCTCCAAGTTTCTAAAATAACACAAATTCAGTTAATCTACAAAAAATATATTTACCAGATTCATTTTTCCCCTCGATCCTACATAATTTAGTACAGCGGATTTCATCAAACATTTATAAACAACCGTGCCTCGCTTGCATTAAACAGCTGAGTCTGACCAGGGCCAGTTCAGGTAAATGGAAATGGAAAGTTCATTCCCACAAGAACTCAAACACTTAAACTTGGAAAACAGGTTAGAAGTAGACCCTCAGCTCCTTGGCTTACTGAAGCTCTGTCAGAAGAAAAGAAACAATGTATAAAAAACTGAAAGACAGTGGCGTAAGGAGAATACTCCAAGAGAGAAAGAGGCTTATCGGCTAAGGAAATACCATGGCCTGCTCAAAATCGCAAAAAAAAGAACATTTTGAATAAGTCTTGTGAAGTATTAAAGATCGTGAACAGTTTTATGTCCAAGTAGCTTGCTCTACTCAAGTTCCTCGTTCTCAGGAATAGTGTAATCAGTTGGCCATCTTTTTCCACGAGAAAATTACGAATCTCCAATTAACCCTTGCTTGCTCCCTGCCTGCACCTAGTATCTCCTTTTCCGATGGAGAGGTGACTATCGATGCGATAGGATCCTCCCTCATCTTTTGAGACCATCTCCTGAGAAGAATCCCTGGCGGCCATCTTGCATCTTAAATCTGGTTCACTCGCTGAGCCCTGCCCCACGAGTGTTCTAGGTTTTATCATCATAAGAAAGTGCAGGGTCTCATTGGTGCAGATTTATGTTCCAGCAGACCCAAGCACCATGGTGGCCTCTCGGGTCATTTGCTCTGACGCTTCCTGAGAGGTGAAAATGGGATGGACAGAGGCTGGGTTCACAGGAGTGCCTTGTGTAACTGCCCTTTCTGCCTCCTTGTTCTACTTTTAATAATAGCAAATCAGAAGGAGTGAGGTTAACACATAATGCCTGCAGTGCTGTAATAATCAATTCTAAGGCCACCCGGGGGCAGAGCAGAGGGAAAAGAGCTGAAAAATCCCTGGATGTTCTTACTTTATGGAGCTGGGCTAAAAATATAACCAGTCCCAGATGAGGTAACTATGGAGAAAAGTGTTTGCAAACAGCTGTCGTTTCAGACAATT
Source organism: Triturus cristatus (assembly GCF_964204655.1). Taxonomy (NCBI): domain Eukaryota; kingdom Metazoa; phylum Chordata; class Amphibia; order Caudata; family Salamandridae; genus Triturus; species Triturus cristatus. The sequence goes on from NC_140581.1 coordinate 683,130,207, forward strand.
TTCGCATTATCCTGTGCTCGTGCTGATGAGGAACCCTGAAGAGGATTGAATCGAGCGGCAGGGAAGCCAGGATGACGGGGGGAGGTGGGATGAGGGAGCAACTGGTTTGCTATGGTTTCACACCAAGAAAAAAAACTTATGGGATTAAAGCTTGCAGGACCAAGTTAAAATTGTGTTCCTGAAATTTCCTTAGTAGAAAGGAGGTTTTTCTATAGAGTTGCTGGTTCTCGGTACATTAGTAGCACAACTGGCCTTGGATTAGAGAGGCCGCACCTCACCCATTTGACTGCCTGCCATGCTAATCGAACTGAAGTACAAAGATGAAACCAATTGTTAAGAGATGTGGGGCGGAAGTGGGAAAGGGAAGGAGATGGTCTTGAATTTATAGGTCAGCAATGGACAATTTTCCAGATAATATCAGGCCAAAAAGTGACAGAGGACCAGTGTGAGACTTTTGCAGCATAAACTATTTGCTGTTGGAGCTCTGTTGCAAATTACGGCACCCATCTACCCAAATTTATGTATTGCAAAGATTTTTTTTAAATGTAATTGCTCATCATCACACCTTAAGGGAACAAGGACTACAACACCATAGTCAAATAGTACACTAACGCACTACCGGGACTTTTAACAACACTTTTTGTAGAGGATAGTAAAGCATGGCGCATCTGTACTCCAAAGGAACATTTTGAAATTATCTGAATGTAGGTGTCCCTCCGGTTATATGCCTGAGAAACGCTGAAATGCCGATTGGCCCTTCACTGGGTAATAAACACCCAAGCTATGTACATATTTTACACAGGTTGAGAAGCAGCTCTAGAGCCAACTATGTTCAAACTGCAAGCACATTTAGTGCCTCAGACGCCAAAAGTTTGCACAGAACTAGGGACAGAATGGCGCACAGGAATCTGGTACAATGGAGGTCATTTCCACTGATGCGGAGGATCAATGCATCTGGGTACTGGGGCTAAGCCGAAATATGAACCCCGCATTTAGCCCCATGTTATTAAAACGTGTATGTAGGTAGAAACCAACTGCCCGTACCCTACCACCGGAGAATTGTGGCACTTGCTAGCTCAGTGAACTATCAACTTGCCGGGGTAACTTTTCAGGGCTGCTTTTTGTTACCAGTCAAGCTGTCCCATCAAGGTCACAAGGCGCAAACTTTCATCCTTCTGACCAAGTGCACCTCTACCACATGGCACATGGGCAGCTTCTGTCATTCAAGCACGCGGAATAATCCAGACCAATAAACATCAAAGCACTGCATATTGCAGAGTTTAGTAAATGCTGTCCTCGTGACACCAGGCCTTGCTCATTAAACTCCACAGCCGGCTGGGCGCACCTTAAATGCACCCCCTTAATACAGTACACCTCCTTAATAGCAGGACATATTTCTACTGCAGAATAACTAGTTATGCAATCTTTTCTGCAGTTTCTTGCCAACCATCACATGGGCTGGCTGGGCACAGCCTTTCTGCTGAGATTCGGTATTGTAAAATGGCTTGCTTGACTTCATAAGCAGCCCTCACACAGCTACAGGGACAGAATGACACAGTAGCAGCGGACTGCACTTAACCACCTCTTAAACCGTTCCAAAGTTACCCTAAGAACTAAACCACATACATTTTTGAGCGACAATTTCTGAGAGTATTCCTCACCAAGACTCCAAAAAGAGTCAGCCCATTCTGCATTGGCATCTCTGTCCGTATTGCATAAGGCAAAGGCATTAGGTGTGTTTGCTGCTACTTTAAAAAAAAGTTTTATATTGGGTGAACTATTGGAGCGCTTTACACGAGCACCAGTTACATTGCACAAGGACACATTCATTATTTGTAGGCACGGAAGATTAAGTGATTTGGCCAGAATCACAGGATGTTGAACCTACACCGAGACTCGAACCCGGTTCCCCAGTTCCAAAGTCGGCAGCTCTGGTTGTTTCACCACATCCTCTCCCAAAGTCTACCAGACAAAGACCGGAAATCACCAGCAGTGGAGCAACCATGCCCACATTTTCATGTTATCATAAATCTAAAATGCAACTTAGAGCTTGAGGTAAAATTGTATTATTCACTGCATCCTTGGTTGCTCCCATAAATCCTAGCACCTATTCCTAAATTCCTCCTGTGTTCTAAGAACGTCCAATCAGGCAAAGGCTAAATCAACAGAAATTGCAAAGCAGCCTCGTCAACGGAAAAAATAAAAGGATATTACCAATACATTATTATATATACACAAAGCACACACTTTTAAAAAGAAACACTTAAAATATTTCTCCACAAACAAAGTGAACAGTCCATGAGCTAGCTTTGTTACATCCAATGGAAGATCGAGGTCTGAGCTATGACGACGCCACGCAAAGAAACCATAGCTGAGACTACAAGCACTGAGGGACCTGAATGTAGCTTCTTCACAATAAGGGCATCGGTGACAAAGGCATTGCCGTAAACACGTCCCCGGGATATTCCTTTGCTAACTTCAATCCACAAAGGATATACTAGAATCAACATACAGTTGATCACATATTGCAAACACTTCCTGGAAACAATGCAATGATCCTGGACACAGAAAAGGCTCTAAAACAAAGCACAGACATGGATAACAGATCTCCACCCTGTTAGGCGCGTACAAGACGTATAAACACAGACACACCACACATCTGCATGATTCATCTACCATGCATGGCTTCCACTGTGAGGCGGCAACAGATGCCACCTGAAAACATGACTGACACCACTATACCCCCCACCCCCTATCCTGATGTCTTATGAGGCAGTCTATGTCAACTTGTACACCATGAGTATTGCATGTGACTAGATGATTAATTGCTCATGTTTTATTTTAAATTTATTTTGGTAGGCGAAACTCATTACTATGTTTATTTAACTATTCGCCTAACCAATTCACATGTGACCACCTTAACTTGGGTCTCTCTCTCTCATATTATGATACTGTGGTCTACCAACTAGGAACCTCGAGTTTTCACTGAAATGGCACTGCTTCATTAAATTTTGAATTATCTGTTTATCTTCCCTTCTTTGTCGTTTTAGATAAGGGCCACTGTTTGGGTCCATTACAGTGGCACTTTCCTTTCAATAAGGCCACCGCACAATCCTTCTTACGTATCACTTCCCTACGGTCCTGAAGAAGCACGTAGGATCTCCTCCTGAGAACATTCTATAGCGCGAAACATGTTGACCGTACCCCCTTTTTAATAAAACACTGCACTTGTCTAGCTACTGAGGGTCATAACTACTCTCACGCAGCGCATAACATTTTAACTATGACAGAGGGATCACCCTGATTAAATTAGTCTACCACAGATACCCACTAGTCATTTTTAAGTTTTATGCTTCACTCAACGCTGCACATACCTTACCCCTGGCTCTATAAAAGATCTCTGATAAAGTGACCCTTCCGGGGACCCGCAGGGCACGGCAGCGCCGGCCCAATGAGAAGCATCGCCCGATGATGAAGCATGACATCCTTCGGGGTGTGTGAGGTCATGAAGTAAGAGTCTCTCCGACTCTTCTCCACCTTTCAAAAACCCCTGACCCTTTCTTCTAATTCCTATTTGAGGAACAGTGACTCTCTTTAGTAACTTATCTATGACTAGGGAGCACAAGCCACTGGACCTACATCCAGCTCCTTGTCCACACTTCTCAGGTACCACTATACCCCAACCTGACCACTAGAGAACAAAGGGAAAGCAAAAACAAGTACATGTTCAGACAAGTTTCCCATACACTGCTTGCTTAAGCACAGATTCATATGCCTTTTTAAAGAGCTATGCAGTCGAGCAATAAAAAACAGGTTATCTGCTGCAGACCGACTCATGCAACAACAGAGATTTCAACGGAGGACTCACAATCCTGCATAACCGTGGATAACTCCTGCTTGAGCAACCACCACATCTCCTGAGGCAAGAGATGTTCTTGTAACCGCAGCAACACTACTACCATAGCGCGGCCACAGGACAGTGACACTACCCCATTGAGAGCGTTATTATTTTCACAGGCACAATTAAGGACCACAGAGGCATCATTCATTTTTAATGTGCACTTTTGATTGATGTTACATAGGAGCACAGGGAATTTTAAGGAGTCATCTGACAGCTGCCACTGGGCAGGCCTTGTGTCACTGGCCACTTCTACAAACACCTATGAACTCACCTGACCCACATGATGCAGCCAGCACAGAGAATGGAAGGGACGAAAACGCTGAGTCAATAGGTGAAAGGCTGCTCTGAGCATCAGTTTAAGACATATCAGTTCATCCCGGGGTACGGTGGTGGTGCTTGCAGACGACTGGGCCGCCACATGAGGTAGAAGCATCTACAACAGCCTGCACATGGGAATGACGGAAAACCCCACAGATCCTTAAACTTCCGCCTAGAGTTTAACTGTTACTTCTGTCCTTACTATCACTATCCATGAGATACAGCTTCCAAGTAAATGACTGACCATCTTTCGCATTTGCCTACGAAACAACATTCTGTAGTTGCAAGAAAGCATCACACACTTCCATCAACACCGCCAGGCGTTTTGTTGCACTTTCAACATCTTGTCTGCAACCGCTGTGGGCTTGGTTAGAGCCCTAATTTCCTCTCCGATTTCCCTTTCAACGGGGAGCTGTCACCCACATAAACACGCGCTTTCCTCTGCATCCTCCCATTGGTCCTAGGTTGAGACCGCATTCTGCATCATCAGACTCTAGATCTGCCTGGCACCGTCCATTGTTGAGCCATCAGAAGCCCCACTACCCACAGTCATCAGTCACTCACTCCGTCTATGTGAATGACTCCGTAGAGGCCTGGAGACCCGGCCTGTAGCGCACGTGCTGACAGTGTCCACTTCTACCTCGCCCTTTGCCCGACCTGGAGACTGTCACAACGCAACTGCAACATCAATACTGTAAAACGTCCTTCTGTCTCAAAGTGAACGTGCATCTAATGTATACTAGAATGATCATGATGATGTGGCGCACTAGTCCTCTGACAAGAGTAGAGGTTATCAGATGTACATTTCTGGTGTGTTTGCCTTTGCATTTTATCTTTGTACAATAGTGAGTGTGTTGTACTGTTCTCAATGCATAATAACGAATGTTTTTGTGTGCTGCGGATGGCATTTTGCAGCTGTTGTGCAAACTGTTAACCTTTAGAGCATATGTGCATCCTTGCACGAAGGGGTTTATGGATTTGGCTGTATATTTTTGGTACAGACACTGTGTGGTTGTCTGGCAACATTGGAGTCCTTGCTTACGGACCACTGTGCGAGTGTGCGTTCCTGCCTTTTAACAGTCACACAGAGTTTTACGTGCTTATGTTCAGATTTAGCAAAATATAGAGATGTAAGCGTGGATGTGGTGTTGGATGTTATATTTTAAGACCCTCATTATGAGCTTTGCAGTAATTGGTGTGAGATTTGTCGCACTGGATAAAATCCAACTCTGCTTATCGGATGTGATAAATGCCGCTCAATTACATGTTTTGGGCAATAACAGAGAGAACAAAACCCTCATGCTTCATTTAATACTGGGTATTTTCCCCTGATAAATATCTGCAGGTTTAAGTTGCAATTTTTACTACAAAACTCATAATTGTAATGTGTGCAGTATAAGGAGTTACCACGCGTATCGCGATTAACTGGGCCGCTTGTAATGAAGGCCTGAGAGGTGTATTTGTGGGTGTGGTGTTGTGCTGTGTTCACCATGGCTTTGTTCTCTTACGATCGCTGCTTGTACTACACATGGCCTTAGCAGTTCATATCTTTGCTCTACTGCGGAAACAGTGCTTTTCAACTCCGAGACATATCAGTTCATCTTGACAATTTCAGTATATGACACTGTTACCCAACTTAATCAAACTAAACACATGGCAACAATACCTTTCTATGGTGGTTGTCCATGTCACGTGATCCCTTAACACTGGCAATACTACTAGAAACAAGCATTTGGCAAAGTCAATAGTCTGACCTATGCAAGAGCTATTGGCTTAGCTAATGTGTTGTAACCATGTTGTTAGCATTGTGGCTGCTGTTCAGCATGGCTAACAGTTAGTGGCATAGAGGAGAGTGGTGTGGACTGTTGTAGAGTGGAATGGCAAAGAGTGGTGTAGCGTGTTGCAGAATGGAGTGGCAGAGAGTGTCCTGTATTGGAGTGGCATAGTGTGGAGTCGCGTAGAGTAGCTATACACTGGAGTGGCATATAGTAGAGTGGGCTGGTGTAGAGTGAATTGGTGTAGCATGTTGCAGAGTATAGTGGTGTAGAGTGCAGTGGTACTGAATTAAATAGCGTGCAATGCAGCAGCATAGAACACAGTGGCATAGATTAGAGTGGTGCATAATTGAATGCAGTGGCGCAGAGAGGAGTGGCAAAGAATACAGTGGCATAAAGTGGTTCAGAGTGGCGAGGAGTTGAGTAATGCAGAGGGCAGTGGCGCAGAGTAGAATCGAGTGGCATAGAGTGCAGAGTAGAGTAGCATAGAGCGGTGCAGAATAGAGTATAGTGGCGTAGAGTGCATTGGCATAGAGTGCAGTGGTGTAGATTGGAGTAGCGCAGAGTGGAGTAGCATAAAGCGGGGTAGTGCAGGGTAAAGTGATGCAGAGTTCAGTGGCGGAGAGTGCAGTGTTGCAGAGTACACTGTCAGAGTGCAGTGGTGTAGAGTGGCGTAGAGTACAGTGACAGAGTGCAGTTGTGTAGAGTGTATTGGTTTAGAGTGCAGTGGTTAAGAGTAGAGTGGCGAAGAGTGCAGTGGCGTGGAGTGGTGCAGGGTAGAGTGCAGTTGAGTGGAGTAGCATGGAGCAGGGTAGTGCAGAGCAAAGTGGCGTAGAGTTCAGTGTCAGAGAGTGCAGTGTTGCAGAGTATAGTGACAGAGTGCAGTTGTGTAGAGTGCATTGACGTAGAGTACAGTGGTTAAGAGTAGAGTGGCGTAGAGTGCAGTGGCATAGAGTGGAGTGGTGCAGGGTAGAGTGCTGTTGAGTAGAGTGGCATAGAGTGCAATGACAGAGTAAAGTGGTGTACAGTGCAGTGGCATAGAGTAGATCGGTGCACAGCAGATTAGAGTTGCGTACAGTGTATTGGCTTAAAGTGCAGGGGCATAGAGTTGAGTGTTACAGGATAAAGAGCATTGGTTTACAGTTTATTGGCATAGACTACAGTGACAGAGTGCAGTGTTGCAGAGTGACAGATTACAGTGACGTAGAATGGAATTGTGCAGAGTAGATTGGTGTGACCTAGACTGGAGTGATGTGGAGTGCAGTAGAGAAGAGTGCAGTGGTTAAGAGTAGAGCGGTGAAGAGTGCATTGGCATGGAGTAGAGTGGTACAGGGTAGAGTAGAGAGGCATAGTGTGCAGTGGCGTGGAGTGGTACAGAGTGTAGTAGTGTTGAGTGCTGCAGAGTAGAGTGGAGTGGCATAGAGTGGAGTAATCATGGTGTGGTAGCACACTGCCATTACAGACTCCGCATTTTTAATTGAAATTACCATTACATTTGCACGGACATGCAGTTTCACTAACAAAACTATACAGTGCACAGACATAAATGTGTGGAAATTGCATCACCTAGTGTAATGATTTGTTCTGATCATATTAAGGTTTTTGTTTACAACACACTTCAGAAATAACAAAACATGTGCTTCATTTCTGTTCCTAATTCTGATATATTCTAAAATACTTATAAAGTTCATTTAAATGTTGCCATCTGCTAGAAAAAAAATATTTTCTACCACTAGTGTCCAGCAGATTGTCACATAAATCCTCTCACTTTGAAGTCAGAGAAAGAAAACTAAAAAAACACAAAAACACCCTCAAAAGACAGCGCCTGACATTTTATCTCGGTCTTTCAATGTACAGCAAATGTGACGAGATAAGAACAAGATTTATAGGCCATTTTACAGAAAGGGAGCACTTGGAAGAATACTGTTTGGTCAAGGGAAGCTAGGAACTCAAGCTGGACAGCCTAAAACAAATAATGACAGCAAATGACAGCAAGAAAACGTGAGTTACAAACCACAAAGCCAATGGCAAGCAACAAGCAGAATGCATTCCTAGGTCAACTTTCTGAATGTCCCCAAGATGTCTTTAGCGAACCATACAACTGCACTGTCTGGTAGTCTGCGACCTAAAAGGTGCCTAAGTATGATTGCACATGTGCACTGATACTGTTGCTATGAAAATCAATAAAAATGATTGCTATAAAAGGTGCCTAAAAAACAGACAGGATCGAGCGTGCAAAGTGTGATAGACTCACACCAGGAGTTATACATATACTGAATGCAAGCTAGAGCAAAAGATGCGACCGATAGTAGTCTGCACAAGACCCTCTAAAATAAAGCGGACTTGTGCATCAAACGGCGCTATGACCTTCGCTTGAAAAGCTGCTATCTTCCACTGGTAGGGCAGGAGGCTCTTTACATGAACACTTAAGGCTGCTCCAGGAGTCAAATCAAGAGATTCTCACTATTTTTGTGTTTTTCTTAATTCATTACAACTTTGTGCAAAAAAAAAAGTTTTGGCCTGTTCCCTCCACTTGGATAAGATGAAATAACTGAACCAACATTATGGTAAGCATAAAAGAGGCCCCACAGAACCCGTTTGCCATCTGCCCTACTTTTCCCTGATCGCTCAGATGTGCTCCTGAGCACAGTATTTTTATTGTACTTCTGTATAGTTATTTTCTACAGCACGGACAGGGTCGCCAAAAGTAGCTAACATGATTAATAAAAGAAAATGACAGAGTCACAAGTAATAGTTTGGGAGGGGCTCTAAGCTGTAAGGCGTAAATATCTACTTTGAAGTGGACAGAGTGAGCCCAACTTCTTTTAGGAAAGTTTGCGGTGGTTCTCCTCTTGATAAAAGCTGGAAAAACAGTCCTGCCCGTTCCAGGTACAGGCTCCATTAGATGAGAATCTCTGTGAAAGGGACAGGGGTGGGGGAGGTGGAGGGAGTGTAAATGCTTTACAAATCCTACTGGCTAATACTGCAGTGATACTGCTATTTCACACAGCTTACAGGATCAGACATCTTACATGTCCAGGGCCTGGACTCTAGCAGTAATGCCATAGAAAGCTTCATCAATATAGACGACAAAATGCCCCCACTCAAATCATCAGATGACAGCTAGTACAGTCAGCTCCTTTTGATACAAAGGCACCAAAATAGCAACAAGGCTCTCTAACGTAGCATGCATTACTCCTCAAACCACAGTTTTAAATACCTTTCTGGAACACAATCATTCAATGTGAAGCATCAGCTTTCCAGTTTCTGAAAACAGAGATATTTCACCATGCAATACAAACTACACTGTGGATGAACAGGATCCATACCACCAAAAAGCAGCTTCACGTTTTAATGCAAAGTAACTGCATTTTCGCCCTGAAATGCCAGATTTTTCTTTTTAGTAAATACAAGCGTCATCTTGAAAGATCAACATTTTATTTTCACCAATCGCTCACATGTACTACAGCCACACACGGAAACACTGACTTTCAAGCGCATTTATCAGATCAAGCAAATATCAGAGATGTCCATCACAAGGCAGGGATTTACAGCACCACTGTGCTAGGAATATTCACAAACCTGGCCTCAATACGCCAAGAAGAGGCACCATTGTGCGGGTGCCCCCATTCCACAATGGATAGCCATAATCGTGATGAGAATAGCCTTAGTATATACAAGATGCACCATTATCAAGCAAGGAATAGCCCAGGTGTTGTCAAGAATGTCCACAATATGTCAAGGATGTGCAACCATGTTGCCAGAGACTGCCACAATGTCACCACAAATGCGCACAGTTGGTTAAGGATGGACCACCTCTATTACGATAGAGACCATTAGCTTTTCACCAAGAATGCCCACAAAGGTTAAGGATGGGCTCACGCTGTGAGAAGTACAGCCACGAAGCCATCAAGAATACCCAAAATATGTCTGGTGTGAGCCACTGTTAGGCAGCAATAGCCAAAAATGCCCTCAATATGTCAACGATGGGCCACTATTTTGCCTGGGCCAACAAAAATGTTGCCAAAACTGCTCAAAATATGTTGATGATCGGCCCGGGGTAGCTAGAATGTTATCAAGAATACCCACAACATACCTGGGATTGGCCGCTATTGTACCCGGGATAGTCAAAACGTTGCCATAAATGTTCACAATACAGTGTTTATGGGCCATTGCTATGCCACAAAAGAACTAAACTGTTAGGAATGCCATCAATAGATTAAAGAAAGGCTATTAATATGACAGGAATTGCCAACTAGCAACAATATGTCAGGGTCACCTTAAGCTGTCCCTTACTCAGCAACCAAAGACTCTCTCATTCTCCCACCGCCACACACACATATAGTCAGTCACAAATGAAACACTCAAAAAGCCGGCTTCCCTTTGAGCTCGGGGTTGTGGTTTGGTACATGAAGCAGGGGAGGGGGTGGTATGAGGGTGCAGGGGTACCAAGCCTCCTCAGGGCCGGGGCAATGGAGAGCTGCAGCGGGCAATCTCTACCTCCTTCTTCCCGAGGAGGCCCACAGGGCTGGGACTCTTCGGGTCAACAGGGGCAGGGATGGTGAAAGCAGGGACACGCGCAGCTGACTGCACCTCTATGGCGAGACTCCGCTGGAGAGCAGCAGGCCGGTCTGTCAACCTCCCCCCGCACTGGTGAGGCCGGAGGCCCCATTCCAAATGCCCAGGCTGTGAGCCAGCCGTTTCTGATGCACTGCAATGCACAATACACGATAAAAAAAGGCAACATACACCGACGGACGGGGAGGGGGGCCAAGAATACTAGTATTAAAAAATATGTTTTATAAACATGTTTACATAGATTTTCTGAAATAATTAAAAAATGTCATAATCCGTAAGGACACAGGGGGCATGTTCTAGATATTTAGAGTGTCCACTGTAGGAGAAGGATAATGAATGCAACTTCAAATAGAGTCAGGCTGACCCTGAACTCGAGAGAACAGAAAATAATAGCAAGGAGAACCGAGGCGGGCGGCCATGTACGGAGGCAGGTCACTTTAAATTAGACGTGATCCACTATAAGAAAAAAAGTGCACACATTTCTGTCCTGGAATTATTGGTCCGTATGACGTGGTACTTATGGCTAGCATGACCCCCGAAGAATCCTGCTTATGAGACTCTGTGCAGAGTCCTTGAAGCCGGGCGGAGCAGGCAGCTTGAGGACCACCCAGCATGGTCTCTGAATGGCCACTATTTGTTTCTGAAAGACTCTCCTCATCAGCTGATCAGTACTTACCTCGAAGTTCTAAAGTGAGACAATTCATTGTATTGTGCGTGCACTGTGTGTAAGGGGGAATGTGAAGGGTGAAGACTGGTCCACCACATAGGGCCGGCTTTAGGGCAGTGCGACTGGTGCGGTCGCACTGGGCGCTGACCTTGGAGGGGGCTCTGACCTCAGGGGGGCACTGTGTTTAGCAATAAATTATGATTGGAGAGATGAGGGGCACTTTTGCCATGTGGTAGTGAGAGAATCCAAGGAGGTGATCATAGAGTGCGGGAGAGCCAAAAATGATGGTCGCACTGGGCGCCACCAGCTCTAGAGCCGGTCCTGCCACCACACAGGTTGAAGCCGACCGAGTGATTCCCTTTGCCACGTACGGAACTGACCTGCACTGGCCTTTCCAATCCGCCTCCCTTGTTGCATCTGGTTGAGTTTCAGGGACAGGCAGCATAGCACTGTTGCAGATGGACCTGTATTAATACATGGGATGCAGAGCACACGATAAAGGTCGAACCTGCTAACGTTCGGTAAAGACGACAGCATATGTTCATTTTTGGTAGTCGGATGAGAGGGCTAGAGCATCAAGGCCTCTTCTATGACTCTACGTCACTAGATACATCATTGCTTGTTCAATCGTTGACCCATTCTGGCTGAAGAGTCGCAAATAGTCGAAAAGAGGGGCTGCACTGGTTAGGGTATGGGGGATCCCATCAGGTCTGGACTCATTCTCCGGCACGCAGCAGTAATCATTCTATGGTGCTTCTCATGGCACTTGCTTTAGAGTTGGTGGGTGCCGGGACATGTTGAAGGTGGGATGGGCTTCACATAATGGTAGTTTGTACCCTCTAGCTCAGTTACTTATTCAGTCAGGAGAAAGTAGGTAAGTGAGATGGGGAGGGAGCAGGGCGCAATACTCCTGCATTATTTTCAATGCATTTGAACCCCATAAGGTCTGATGTATTTTTTTTAAAATTATTTATATAGCATACGGTCACTCGGAGTCATCATGGCACTGCAAGGTCCGTCCGCAAAGAAAAAGGGGGCTTGCAGAAGAGATGAGTGTCGAGAGCTTCTGGAAGAGATGGTTAGCTTGCGAATTTGAAGAGGAGGAGCATTCCAAATTTTGTTATCGAGATGAGAAAGTGCGCGGCCATACATTTAGGCATTGTGACCGTGGGAACCTGGAAAGGAACACGAAAGACGAATAAAAGGTCAGTTAAGTTTGTGTTTCTGGAACTTGACCTTGAGCAGAACTTGTCAACATCTTACAAGGCTGGAGCGTGATACGGAGGATATTGTAATGCGTCTTTCGCATTACCAGGGGCCACTGCAGATCTTTTCTAACCTGGGCGGCCCGGTTACATGTGATGAGCCCGGCGCCCATTTTACCACTGAATCTTTGAAACTATTGAAGTCTACCGGATTGCTGGTGAATGCGACTGAAGGCAATGGCAGTCAGAAATCTTGCACTGCAACTACAACGCTGTGCTGAAGCGGCTGGACTAGGGTGACTGATTTGAGGTAAAGCACAATGACAGCGCTTGATTCAAGGCGAGGAGAACTTGGCGCCGAGGCACTTGCTAAAAGACAAAGAAATACCACACAGTCTAGGCCACAGTTAGCAAAGCACTGCACAAAGTATGTGGCGAGTGAGTTGAATTAGGCTCTCTCACTACCCCTTCATTTTGCATTTTACAGGAATCTTAGGATCAGAAGGCAAGAAGCAGCATCAAACGCGGCTCCAGCCGAGGTGCCGACCTGTAGAGTGTATTTTGCACTTTCCAGACACAAAGCTGGCAGCCAGGTAAAGAAGATGAACAATTTAACTGCACCATCTCGTGTGAAATGAGCACATTATGGGAAAAATGGGATTACCTGCTACGCAAACTGGTGAATGTGGTTGGCTGTGCTTTCTGGTGTGTGGTAGAGAGACATCGGCGGCTGGCCACAAGTTACAGTAGATAGAGAAGCATGGTTTTTGGTATGGGGGGGCCCTGTCCAGTTTGGGATGCAGTGTTCAGGAGTCGGCACAGCTTACATTGAGCATCTTGCATGCCCAGTGGCTCCAATACTCGAGTATGTCGGCTAGTGACTTCCAACTGCTATAAGCAGTTACATAGGATCACCTGTAACCTGCTGGCATTCTGTGTGCACCACAACACCCTGCGCAACAGATGAAAGGGAGTTTGCATCAGTACAATGCTAGCTGGATCGCTTGGGTGTCATCAAATAGAGGGCAAGCCTTAGAATTGCAAATGATGAGGGTTTAGGTGAAATATCTTCTTGCACTTTGAAGGCTGTCTTGCTCCCAGCTCAAGAAAGGCAGAAAATCATTCCACAAAAACAAGTATTGGCAAATCCAATAGGTTTCACCTATTTGTCAATGTTTTTAGCCATGTTGTACAGAAGCCCACCTGCTGTTCAGCATGACTAAAAGTGTAGAAAAATAAAATAGGCTATGAGGCATTCAATGCTGGATGGGTCATAGCAGTTTTTATTATTTTACTTTAAACAGTGCTGCACAGCAGCCCCACAGCTGTACAATAAGGCTTAAAGAATATTGAAAAGCCAAACAGTAGGGCTATTTGGCTTTGTCAATGTTTTTGTTGCCATGTTGTACAAGCCAAAGAAGGGCTGTAGAGATCCCTGCACTGCCCAGAGGTAGGATCCTTGAACCTGAGGCTCTGGCTTCTGTCCAGAGAAGTGCGATGATGATGCCAAAGATTGTCATAGTTTTTGGGAGCAAAAAGGTGAGCGAGTGACCACCAGAGCCCTCTGTACCTTTTGCATGCTATCTAGGCTGCAACAGGAGCGTCAGGAATCATCCTAAGAAGCTAAATGGATAAGGAGAGGGAGCGGGAAGAAGGATGTGTTGTTCCGAAGTTGGCAGTTCTGGCCGTAGCTAGGGAACCAGGTTTGAGTCTTGGCATCAGCTCAATATCATGTGATCCTGGGCAAATCAGTCTCCCATACCTAAAATTAAAAAAATGAATGTGAAATTGTGTTATGTAACTGGTGCTCATGTAAAGCACCCCAATACTTTTGGTTCGGGTCCTGACTGCATTGTATAAAAATGCCCAAAAATAGACCCTCAATAGCAGTGGACGGACACTAATTTAGTTAAATCAATCTGTACTTGGTCTATGCTCCACACCAAGAAATGAAGTGGCGCAGGAAGTGACGCCTTGCACATGCTGCCGAACTTGAAGGCAGCAAAGAAGAGTGATAGTGATGCCAGTGTGTGTTATGTAATGGGCGGGCTAAAAGCCCCATTTCTGATTTTTTTTTTACACAATAGATTGTCACCAAGCGACAGCACATGCACGCTGTCTGAAGGTGAGGCCTAAAAATAATCTCAAAATGCATTGAGGTTTTTAGATCAGCTTTGAAAGACTGGTTTTCTTTCCAGAGCACCTGACATGGGCAGCAGTTCATACAGTAGTGACCAACACACACTAATACAAATAAAAATAATCTGTTGCAAATCCTTATTGTTGCAATACGTCTTTAAGACATGGGTGCTCGTGGGGTATACTAGGATGAAAAACCGAGCACTTCCCTCCTGCCTGGCCACAACTCTTCTACTGCTGTGAAAAAAGAGCAACTTACGTAAGCAAACATGGCTTGATCGACAGATCAATTGTCTACTTAACCACAATATTTTAATTTGCTACCATAACCCTCAAACGATGGGGTCTCACTGGAACATTAATATATTCAGCATTTTCAAATATTATTTCCCCCACAAACCCAGAAGTTAACACTGCACACAGGGTATACTATCTTGCTGCCCCCAAACCTATTCTGCCGCCCCAGAGTAACTAAATTAAAGGACAGGCGATATCCTGCATTATTTCAAGATTCTGTTAAAGCTTCTCCGCCTTTTTTTAGCCTCTTCCACCACACGAAAAGCTCTATACGATGCTGCTACAGTGTAATACAGATGTATGTGACAAGGCAGGTCAATAAATAACCTAATCCTACAATAAACTGCATGACCGAATTTAAACAACATACTATTTACTTCTTATGTCTGTGGATTACAATTAATTGTCGAACAGCATGCCCTATTGAAGCAAAGCTCAATTCTTACACACAATTTAACAAACTCAAGTCCCTCCTTGGCATTTCAATTAGTTTTCTGCCAAATGATAAATCTTTTTGCCTCTCGCCTCAGTCAACAAGTGCCCAACCCCGAGCAGTAAAGTCCCACACCCCGTTAATAGAGCAAGGCTGCAGTGAAATAAACACAACACTGCGAAAGAGGCAAAAGTGAGGGTAAGAGGAGGAGAAAAATAGGAAAAACAGTGGCAAAGAGAGAAAGCGGGCAGGAATATAAACCTGCAACAGTGAGAGGAGACAGGACATGTGAGCTGGTGGAAAGAGGCCTGGGGTTGAAACCAATGCAGCCTGGGGATTCAGTGGTCCCAGTATTCAATAGCTCTGGCAATGGGCTCCCAGGAGAAATATTGAGCCTCGGCACTTACTGTTTTTACAGATTAAGGACTGGTCGAGCCCTCCTCTCTGCTTCACCCCCACTCCTGCTGTTTGTGTCTGGATTCCAGAATGAAAACTTGTGATAAAGAGCTGTGAAAAGTGTGTGAATTACTGCGTTCCCAGGGAATGGTTCCTTTCTCATTATAATCATTACTGTATGCGTCGTCTGTTAGGTCTCTCGCCTTCAGCCTTAGCTCTCGGTTGCAGAAGACCGATTGTCTACAATACAATAATATAGCAAGTGGGTTTTGGGTTGGTCCTTGTTCGTGATTGGCTGGCTTTAATGACTATCTCAGTTCAGTCTTTCTGATTTAATGGTTTACTTACTAATCTTTTTGTCCCGAACATGGAGCATAGCTTCTTTAAATCTTTTTAACTAGATGGGTTGTATTATTCCACTGCTGACATTGGGAAACTAATTTTTCATTTGCCTTTTAGCACCCCATTGGAGCACATGGCTTTCCTTGCTCACCCCATCTCTTCGCCAACACCCACCCTCACGCACCTCCCAGTTCCCTTCCACAGCTCATCCATTGCTTCGCGAACCTTCCAGCCTCTTCTTCATCGGCAACATCACATTTGGTTTTGTGGGAGCCCGGCAGCTGCATACTGCTACCGGGCTGCGCACTAACCTACCTGTCTCTTGTTCCTCCGTCCCTCCCCTGCTTGGTTCTAGTTTGTAATTCGCAATGGCCTCAGCTCTGGGCCCCAGGACAGCACTTGGCGCTATCACAAGGAGTAGATGTTGGGTGCTGCGATCCATTTGATAGTACTGAAGGTTGTCAAGCAGATGCCACCTCTAGGGATTGCCATCAGAGGCGCAACTAGAGCCAAATTTCGGTGGTGGGGTGGGGGGGATAAGCAAAAATTTCGGGGGGGGGGGCTGAATCTTTAAGCAATAGGCAGAGTGGAGCTGATTTCTCGGGGGGGGCGCGGGGAGGGCTGAATCTTGAAGCAATAGGCAGAGTGGAGCTGCAGGGGCTCTTAGAAGGAGTGAAACAACAGCAAGGCCTCATTAACATGCAAATGGTCTTTTAAAGACCTGTGTAGTGCTCAGGGGCGGCTGTGTGTGTGCCCGGGAAGCTGTCTCATCCCGGGCTGCCACACACGACGAGGGGGGCTGAAGCCCTTTGAGTCCAATGGGTGTTGCGCGCCCGATTGCCATACATATGAACATGCCAGACTATGCCACAGCAAGACCACAATGATATAGTTTGCTTGCTCCTGCAACTGACTTGTGTACTCACCACTGGCACACTGAAGATTTGGGCAAAGCAGAGAGTAAACAACCAAAGAGCTCACATGCAGGCTGACCAACCCCAACATTTTTAGTATGAATTTAAGAACTATTTACCACTCATTACACTCCAGGATAGTGTAATTGTGCCCCACACTAGGTAATGACTCCACAGGTTGGCAATGAAAGTGCTGGAAAAAGTTGTCTGCTGCTGAAGTCATGCCTCGCTATCAATACCCAACTGGTAACTTGTCAGGGGCGCCTCCTCTATTATGGCAGACGAACGTCACCCCACTGAAAAAATAAAATGATAATAAAACCATACTGACGAGCGCCACGTCACAGTAGGGAGGCGTGTTGGGCACTTGTAAGTGCGCATGTCAGTTTGGCCGATTGTCATAGGCCAGCCAAACAAACATGGGCACTTATGTTTCTCAAACACAGCTGTGTTCCACAGCTGGTTTAGGGAAACCTCACAGGCTCCCTGTGCACGAGCGAGCTTCAAGTCAGCCCGGTCAGGCCAATCATGGCACTGCTGTCATGCTGTTAAATAGTATTACCAGCATGAGATCAGCGCTGTGATTGCCCCGTGGAAGGCTGTGCAGCGCGACCAGCATCGGGAAAGGTGCACCGAGGCAGCAGCTGCAGGGGCAGGTAAATATTTTTTATTATTTTCCCCTTACCCCGCCCCCACGTTCACATTGCCTCACCACCTCAAAATTAGAACAGCAACCACAGTAACTTGTGTACACTTTGTCGATTGGATCCCTACTGTTATGAACTTGTGAGAACTGCTGCCAATATATTATGAGACTCGACAAGGTATTGAGAAGGGGTCTACATAAACAACAGGCATTGGCGAAGCCAAAACATTTGACACTTACACTGGAGTACTGATAAAAAAGGATATCCTCAAATAGCCAAAAGAAAGTGAGACTAAAATGCTCTTTCCTTTGGGTTGTACCAAAATATGACTGCCAATGTCTCCAAGCCAATGGCTGAAGTTTCCTGAGCCAAAAAGGCCAATGGCTGAAGGAGGTTGAGAATAAACACCTTTGAGTATGCATTGAATACATTATGCATGGCAAGTTTGTCACAAGTGCCATCATACGCCAAACCGAAAAAGTGTGAAGTGTGTGTACGTCCTTTCTTGTATAACCTCCCTGAGATCCTACACCATGTTTCCATCTGATTCTCATAAGATAAAATGCTGAGAGGTAGGCACATCTTATGTCAAAAGTAACAGGTTAACAAAGGGCTGTAGACAACTTTGCCTGGCAGGAAGTCTTGCAGAAGGCATGTTGAACCCCTCATGTGATAACCCAGCAGTACTCTGTTAGGAATGTGCCTGTAGAAATCCACTTAGTGCTGCCAAAATGAGCACGGACATCCTCTGCTAGAGGAAACCATAAAACAAAGGTTATGAAATGTCTTCTAAAATATGCGAAAGCAATGCTGTTAAAAAAAAAGACAAAGGGTAAAATAAATAGTCTCTTTGAAGAAAGGATGGGTAGCACGCTTAGGCAATAGCGAAATGAAAACACACATTAAAATCAGAGCAGCATTTCATCATTGATACGCTCTCAAAAAGCAGTAGGTGTGAATATAAATGCAGACAAATCATTGAATCTAACTATGTCAGACTACGAGTGAAGGGTAGATCGTGCTAATTTAACATGCACAGTGCTCGGCCTTCTTACCCATGCTCATGCAGAGTACAGACGGAAAAAACTAACTTGAAGACCTCTCCTAGAGGCTCCTGGGACTCTTTGGAATCTGGAAGACCCAGGAACCCTGCAAATATGGAGGAACTGAGCGCAGTCGTGGTTCAGGCAGCTTCTTATTCAATGCCGATGGAAGACTATGTAAGCTTTTGACCCTGGAAGACTGTACAGGCTAAGAAGCCTCAGGTATGCTCAACCTCTGCCCTTCTCCCTTAATCTCTTTTTCTGTTTGTTTGGGGAAGGGAGAAGAGGTTTGGTGGAGGCAGGAGTGTGCAATAGCAAACGTACTACCAAAAGGAAAGTCAAGATCTTGGTGAAACAATGTTCCCTCGTCCTATGCGTGCAAGGCCTCCTCTGACAAGAGGAAGGAAGCTCCTTGGAGCCAGGACATAGGTAGCATCTGGCACAGTGTACACAGGACATGGCTCAGGGCGGCCTCCAGTGCAACATAAAGACAGTCACAGACTGAAAGCTACTTTCCACGTCATACTGGCTAGTAATAGACAATTATGGAACAGCAGAGTAGTCGTAAAGGGAGGCTAGTTCCGTTGCAAGAAGCGATGCCCATGACCTGCGGCATCAGATGCCCAACATCATTTTCTTTAAAATCTTTGAGAAGCAGTTTCCATTGCAGGCACTGGGTAACAACAGGTCTCAGACGTTGGGAATATGTCAGTACAGGCTTATCTCAGAATAAATTATACACCAGACGCTCATATTTGCAGTTCAGGTGAGTAGAAACGTTTGAGAAATGTTTAGTATTTAACTTTTACACACACCTAACCACACAATCCTACATTTATTATGACAGTGCAATGTTTTTGAGGAAGGGAACAAGCATTTAGAGTAACTTGAGGCTTCACCTCTCGTAACTCATAGATAGATAGATAGATAGATAGATAGATAGATAGATAGATAGATAGATAGATAGATAGATAGATAGATAGATAGATAGATAGATAGATAGATAGATAGATAGATAGATAGATAGATAGATAGATAGATAGATAGATAGATAGATAGATAGATAGATAGATAGATAGATAGATAGATAGATAGATAGATAGAGCCATTAGGCTGTGAAAGAGTTGAATTGGCCCTTCTGGGTTTTGAATAGTAAGAAGGCAAAAAGAAAAGATGATGGACGGAATGCGAAATCAATCAAACATTCATCCCCAGTCACAAATCTGGGTTAAATCCATCATCTTTGGCACGCCATTCCATTTTAGACACAGTCATATGCAAATCAGTCTTGACCCTGCTCCCCGTGGGGGCTGGGTCCAAACTGAGGTGCATAGTGAGCAAAAAAAACAATGGATTTACTCCAGATCTCTTGACTGGGGGGGGGGGGGGGTGGTTGAAAGGTTTCAGCACTCCGTCCATCATCTTGTTGCGTTTTAGTAGTACGAAGAACACCCCGAGATGTTCCACAGGTACAGAGTTTGATACAAATCATTTAAACTAGACCAGGTTCGCTGAATATATTTTAAAGTTCAGAACTACTGTCTGTGTGTTGATTTGAACAAAATACACATAAAAAGTAGAAAACGATCAGAGAACTGTCATTAAGTGTTAATTTTGAATGAGAATGTCAGCTTCAGGAGAGATCGGTATGAAGTGGTGGAACACATGAACTGGGCTGTTCTGTCCTGCCACCCCAGATATCTGCACCTAGCGAGAACAAACCTCCTGGAAGCACAGCCCCTTCCACAGAAAGACTGAAAGGCTGACCCGTTTGCCGAAAGCGTGTTCACATGTGTGCCTCGCCTGTGGCACAAGTGATGGGTGACGCTCACCAGGGCGTGCATGGTGAGCTCACACCTGTCAGGCCAGCCTCTGTCATCCCCTGGACTCAGATCTGTGGCTCACAATCACTGGCAGCGCTCTCCAATGGATTTAAATTATTGCAGCTGCTTGGAGCCTAACCCGATCTCCAGTATCAGGCCGGACCAGAGGCCGCAAGCAAACACCAGACTGCAGCCTGTGTGAATCAATGCATTCTTACAGTAAACCGTGGACGCGTCAGAGGGCTGCCAGGAGACATGACTCATTGTATGGACCCACTGCGGAAGGCGGCCGAAGGGAACCCTGCATCATAGGTCCACAGACTGAGATAGCAGCCGGGGGCACTGGGACTCCAGCCTGACGCGATCCCACTGCCTTTTAATTCTGCACATACATACCAAACGCGTTACTCCTTCCTCCCTACCAGATTCACCGTCAGAGATCTCAGTCCCACTGACAGCCCAGCAGCGGGGCCAAACTGAACAAGACAAGGTAATGAGGCACAAGGAGATGCAGTGATTTGCCTAAGATCACAACACTTGGTTGTGAGGAAGTCAGGATAAGAAATTGTGTCTCCTGTGTGTGCAGCTGACAAAATGCCACTCGACCAAACCTCGGGCCCCTGCCCGGACTCCCCTTTCTTCCACCATCTCACAACCAATTACTCTGGCATTCCAACAGTTAAAAATGATACGTTTGGGCTGGTCTGCTATTCTTGCAGAAACCCTGGCTTTGGAGCATTTACCAGACAGAGAAACCATTTTCAATCACGCTTCAAGCCCCGTTTGGGAGCAAGGCTGTGGAAAGTGAGCTACAGTGACGGCGGCTTGGAGCTCCACCAAACTGGCTAAAACCAATCTCGGTAAATCAGCAACTGGGCTTTGAGAGGATGTCCTCATAGCATCAATGATACCCAGGCTGACACTCGATGCAGCAACGCGAGACAGCAGCCAGCGGCACCGGTTGAAGGAACGGACAGTTGTTGTCAAAGCAGAAGTTCACCAGGACTCCTGCGTCCCACTTCCTACCACCTCAGCAGCCAATTATGGCTAAAATGGCCGAGGCAAGTCAGGCCCCAGCATCCCCTGTGCATCTTGTGCCTAGAGAGGGGTCTGAACCCTTCACACGCACCCAGGGGGCACATTTCTGCTTCTCATATCAACATCATTACCTGCTCAATAACTGGTCATTGTGGTAAAGATTACACATTCCAGAACTCTCCACATGCAAGTTACTGGTTTTATTTTAACCCACTGGAAGTGGTTGTCATGCATTCTGGCTGGAAAAGAGAGAAATGGATCTGTGTTTCTTAGCATGAGCACCCACAGTCCAGAAGTTTGCGTACAGCCTTGATAACTTGGGGCACACCTGGCCATAAGCTTCCAACATATGAATGGTCATGAAGCACTGTAAAGGAATACTTCCATGTAGCATGTGGGCTTGTTAGGCCACTGGGGCGAGTATGCAGTATTATGTCAGAGGTTCTAACAAGCTCTAATTAGTTGAAGCACTATTACAAAGGCCCTTCTCCGATGTATCACAATTTGTTCTTCATCAGTTTATGCCCATTAGTGATCCCTCGTCTAATGACCTTGAGCTGATTAGCCTTTAATTCCCGGTACCCATTACTGACATATCCTACTGCACATAATGCCCAATTCAGATCCTCGCACCTTCTGTGCCGTAGGACACAACCCTTAAAAAAGATGCCTCACTCTGATCATAGAAAATAAAACTCACCTAAACAACACAATAGCCGAACAGACATCAGGCAGGCTGAAGGAGCATGCCCCTGCCACTCAAAGGGCACTGCACTACCACATCTGAAACTTTCACCCAATCCAACATCTGTATTCAAAAGACTGATGGGCAACAGGTGAGAGCTATCCCGAAAGCATGCATTGTTATAGCACAAGAACAGACTTCCCTGAACACAACTATATAGTTGTTCATAAAATCTCTACTAAAGCCATTGATTGCTCCATCATGTTTTGTGACCTAATAATATAACCTGAGTCAAACAGGTAGCAACTAGAGAACCTGATTTCTGTGACACTTTGTACAAATATAGTATTCACAAACTTTGTTGGAAAAGATTCTTCAGGTATTACATTTGGCGACCAGATGGTTTCATGTCACCGGGACACCATGCTTCCATTCCTGCAATTAGCTTTCACACATCATTCTTAACAAATCTGAAAGTCCAATTGGCTCAATGAAAAAGGACCAAGCGGACAATTGCCAGAATGCACTGATATGTTAATTAAAACCCAGAACTGGAAAAGTTGTGTCCGGTTGATATGCAGTCACTAGGTGCAGTAGCATACCAAGGATGCTGGGGACCCCTGTACAAGCAATGAAAAAGGGCTCTATGACTGCTGTTTAGGTAGTAAAATACAGCAATTGTCAGGTTTGAATGCGCCCCTTGTGCCCCGGCGCCACTGCACCTGCTGCACCAATAGCAGTTAAGCCCCTCACCCTACTCATAGCCCCCCACTGGTGTAGGTTGCTGCGCTGCTGACACCCAATTTGCAACTCTAACATCTGACTTGCACCTTTGTTGCTTAAGTTTAATCTTGGTCACAGTCGCACCAGCCAGCATGCGCACATCGTGCATTCTTTAGTCTTCAGCCCACAAGGCGCCCCTATGAGTTTCTTTTGAGCATTCCGCATGCTTTTATGATGCAGTATCTAAACCAGTATTTACATTTCTTGTTCTTTTTCCAGGAACGTGGAAACTAATACACGTTCGTCATCATTTATGAAAAAAAGTGTCACAGATCGTTTCTTTCTAAATGTATGCAAATGTGTAAGATGAAAACCTCTGCTCTATCAATGTGCAGTCACCAGGTCTAGTAACATAACTTGGATGCCGTCGACCCCTGTACAAGCAATGAAAATGGGCTCTATGACTGCTGTTCTGATTGTAAAATACAGCAATGCTCAGGGTTGAATGGGCGCCCCGGTGCCACTGCACCTGCTGCACCAATGGTAGCTAAGCCACTCACAGCCCCCACTGGTGTAGGTTGCTGCGCTGCTGACACCTTATTCGCATCTGACTTGCATCTTTGCTTATGTTTAATCTTGGTCACAGTCTCACCAGCTAGCTCGCGCACGTCGTGCATGTTTAGGATTTTAGCCCCCCCCCCAGGCGGCCCTAACCCATGCATCACACGTGAAACCGATCATAACGTCTAGAAACTGTGATCAGGCGCGTTTCCCCTCAACCCTGGCCTTATATCTGCCGCGCTGCGTAAACATTTTGTTTGGCGAAGCTCTGATTTACATAATGCACTCTGTATGGTGCCGTATGCAGCGCTGCGGCCTAGCCTGAAAACCGCGATGCTCTGCTAAAGTTTAAAGCAACAGCAGGGGACCAGAAACAAGGCACTGACGGCCGAGGCGGGGCCGGGGGAGCGAGCGAGCAGCCGTCTGTCTAGATCAGTTTGCAGGGGTGAAAGGTGTGCGCCGATGGCGCTGGGGTGAGGAGGCGGAGCAAGGGTTAAACATTCCCAGTTACTTCCACTTCCTGCCCCTCCTCCCCATCCTCATGGGAAAGCAGCAGGGCACGTCAGCTAGCGCCTAGGCAGCTTCAGGCTTGCCGCAGTCGCTGGTCCTTTTCCCACTGTTTGTTTCATATCACGCGGCTGCATCTGCTGAGAGGGACCGGCAAGACTCCGGTTACTGCCATGATTTTTTATTTAATGCGTTTTTATATAGCGCGGACTTTACCCTAAGGTGTCAGAGCGCTTCACAATAGGAACAGTGATGACACATGAGGAGCAAATTACAACCATGGAGGGCCACTCCATACAGTATGTCCACAGCGCCTTGACGCCCTTCATGTGGCTTCTCTACAGTTTTCGCGATACAGACGTAAACCTTGAATGTTCTTTGGACAGACCCTGCGTGGCGTGACAGCTTCGTCGGATACCTGTATCTGCGCTCCACTGATGCGTATCACTCACTCAAAGCACTTTAAAGTTTTGCCATATTTCGAACTTGAAACTCGCAGTAAAAACACCGTTTTGTGCCGCGCTATGCCCGATTAAAAAAACATTTAATGTAATCACCCCCCCCCCGCCCCCCCCCGAGATAGATGCATCAAAGCCCCCTTTATGTCCTAGGGCGTGACAAAAAAAATATAAGCACTTCAGCATTCAGGGTGGGAGGACCCCCAGCAAAAAAGACGACTGTCTGGTGGCAGAAAATCAAGCAATCTGCCTCTGGAGTTAAGTGCTGGAAGGGTTGGGGTTGTGTTCAAGGAAAGTTATTCTGCTCTACGTTCAGCAACCACAGTAAGAAGCCCCGCTCCCCGCCACTAAATTCGACTTCAAAGCTGAAGAAACATTCAAGCCTCAGGTAACTGCCGGAGGGATGCAAGTCAAAACAAGATACGGGGAACATGGTCAATTCATGCCCTCTTTTCGGCGGCCAGAAACTCACACAAAACAGGACAGGGGTGGCAGAGGAGAAAATCAAACAAAAGGCGGGGTGGGGGGGGGGCACCTGGAGGAGGAGCTCTTCTCTTACCTCGCCCCGCTCCACCGAGGAGTCGCTGCCGTACTTCACCGCGATCCCAGAATTCATGATTTCACTTTCCAGGCTTCCCGGATTTGAACGGCTTTCCTGTTTATGCTCCACACTTTCCGCGCTCCAGGCATTCCCCACCTTTTCCTGCCGCACACACTTTACTCCTGAAAGCCATTTTAAGCCACATTGTCACAAGTCGGGCGCCTACAAGTGAGAGACGGCAGCGCAGGGAAGGCTTGCACTCGCGCAGGGGGCTGGCATCTCTGGAAGCCTCCCGCGCTGCGAGCGGTGCCAGGCAGACTGCTCGGCCACACGGCGGCGGCGAGGAGCCCCGCAGGCTGCAGCGCCCATGTGCAGCCTCCGCAGCGCCGCCTCGCTGCCCTCCTCCCGGCAGGGTCTGATACGGCCGTCTCCCCTCCTCCCCGGGCTGGCAGCGGGCACTCGCAACTCGCCGGGAGGGCACCGCCGAAGTTTCCCCTCACCACACCCTGCCCACCCGCCTGCACTTGGAAGTGGCTCCTGAGCTGCCACAGCTGGCTCGCAGCTGGGTCTGGAGTGCACCGAGAAGGCGGTACCACCGGAGTCTGTGTGAGAGGGGCGGGGGCGGAGGAGGGAGAGATGCGCGTGACGGGGGAGCAGGGATTCGGGTTGAAATTGCCGGCCCTGGACCACTCTGTAGCCACAATTGCACACTGGGTTACCGACCCGGGGACAGCCAACCCCCGGAGTACGCGCTGGGAGAAACCGGAATTTGCTTTTGAATGATTACCGATGAAAGGCACCTTTTGGTACGTGCGCCCATCATCGATTTGCAGAAAAAATGTTCTCAAAGCTTCACACACCTGTGCGCGTGTAGGGGGCGGTGGGATGGGTTACAACTCTGTCGCGGTGTCCTGTGACCGGCTAACTTAACACAATCCGTTTGAAAGACGCGCGTGGCGCTTTCTGTATTGAAGCGCATCAGAGGCCACAGGTGAGAACACAGACCTGTTCTATCCTTTCTGCTTCTCGCTCGGGGGTCCCTGCGAGCGCATCGCGGGGCTATGGCGAAGCCATGTCCCTCCAAGAGCTTGTTTCAAGCCTCATTGTCCAGTTGGTGTGCGTGAATTTGAAGGGGAGCGAAGGGGGGCTGTTTTACATTACCCGTCTGGGTGCTTTTATTAAACAAAATGCAGGTGTGTAAAAACCCATATTTCACAGTCCGCTTTGAAATTTGGAAACTATTTCAGAGTTCCCTATGAAATATGGATTTCCTCATTATAATGATAGCCCCCACACCACCCTCCTGAACTCGTGATGGTTGTCGGGTCCACTCTGATGATGATGAATGGCGGACCTAATTATGCTGCAAGGTATTTCACTTTTTTTTTTTTATTGTTCATAGTCTAATGTTAACACCACTATTCTAGATGTCATCAGTGATGTCAATATTATGTCATTTAACATGCATGAGTGACTAATTTGTGTTTTTTCTGGTTTTGTTTTGTAGCCATAACTGCACTTCAGCCTTTGATGGTTTCATTGAATTGCATTTATATTTTGCTTTGAGATATGATCAAATTCCACAAAATTCACTGAAAACGCAAAGGTTAAAGTGTAGTTACGGCTATAAAGCAAAACCCCATAACACTGAAATTTGCCAGTTATAGTTAGGTAAGCTAACCATTAACTTGTAATCCTGCTATGTATTTATTATGAGTTTACATGAAATCCTCCATGACATGTTTAAAGACATCATTGAAGATGTCATTGATACCTCAAATGACCTCATTGATGACATTACTGATTACGTTTATGACAGTGCTGTTGACAGACTATGAACTGTACATTAAACAAGCCGTGGCAAAGTCAATAGGTCTCGCCTATATAAGAGTTATTGGCTTTGCCAATGACTTTTAGCCATGTTATTTATACAGCAGTGTGGCTATGTAGCATGGCAACCAGTAGAATTTTAAGAGTCACGTGGCACTTAATTTTAATGTAATTTTGGACAAATTGCAGTCTGAAGGTTTGTTGCCAAAAAGCACAAAAATGACATGGCTGGTTGTGGAGCGAAATAAATATATGCTGTGTAGAGGTAATAACGGAGTAAAAAAACACAACAACATTGTTTTGCCTTTACTTTCCGCATAGCTAAAAGCAGAAGCAATGGTTAGGGGAGAAGTTGTGTAATGGACTGAACTGCTGGCTTTGAAGCTGAGAAACAGGTTCGGGTCTAGGCTTAAGATTCTAGGCAACTCAGTAACTCTTCCCCTATCTCCAAAAATAATATATCTCTGTGTAATGTAACTGGTGAGCATGTAAAGCGCTCCAATACCTTTGGATCATGTTCGCGCTATGGAAAATGGTAAAACCAATAAGAAAAAAGTAGCAGGAATGAGGGAGTTGGGGCAGGCGGGTCAAGCAGGGAAGCGGGAGGGGATGGGGTAAGGGGCAAGCAACGACAGGGGAAGGCGGGAGGAAGCAACAATGAAGGAGAGAAAAAAAGTATCTGAATCGAATCAGGATCAGCAACAAAAATGAATGTGTCATTGTGTAATGTAACTTGTGAGCATGTAAAGCGCTCCTGTACCAATGGATCATGTTCATGCTATGGAAAACTGCAAGCAGGATCAGTGACAAAAATGAATGTGTCATAGTGGGAGGGGATTTGGAGACAGGCAAGCAACGACGGAGGAGGAAGCAACAATGAAGGGGAGACAAAAAAAGTACCTCAATCGGACCAGGAGCAGCAGAAGGAAACAATCCGTACTTCATCCATGTACTGGCAAAGAGAAAAACACAAAAAGGAAGTGAAGCACCCATGCATTTACCAATGAGAAGCAAGGAAATGGGAGTAACAATCAATCAAGCAAGCAAATGGTAAATAATGGGAGGACTGCAAGCCCCTTTTGTGTATACAATATCCCTCACAAGTGAGAGTACGTGCGCTAGCAGCGCATGCACTGTCGCAGGCGAGATCTAAAAAGGGGGTGCTACAACTGTATACAGCAACGGTTGACTGTCAGCGGAGGAAAGGGTGTAGGGTCTGTGGCCAACCCCTGCTGTGTGTAGGCAGCAGGAGTTGTGCACTCAAAAACGTTTGATGAAAGTCTAGGCTGAAGCGCAGATTCTGTGTTCAATGCCTGCTGCACACAGTCAAAGGGTTGGCCAATTTTGGAGAGTGGGCTCAGGGCCCGGCCTTAGGTCAAACCCTGAAGCCAGCTCCTGTTGTGCAAAGCTCAATGCCAGATTAGCCACATAGTGAAAATGAGCCTTTTTAGGGGCTCACCGGTGCAGGGGTTCACCCTTATCCATCCACTTTTCCATAAACCAGAGATTGACACGGGAGCTGGAATATCAAATAACCAGTTTATTAATCACTCATGAGTGGGACTACATCAATACAGCACCCTCAGGCACTGTAGGAGGTAGTACATAGAATACAGAAACCATGGGCTTACATCAGTTGGAACAGCCTGACAGTTACACTCTTAGACAGGTGGAATCTAGCAGCTACAGGCCTTTATGAGCTTATACATAGCTCTGGCTCAGTACTGAAGGAGTTAACTACAGTTGATGACTCAAGCAGAATAGAAAGACCAGCAACAGTGAAGACGGAAGAACCACATGGCTAACAAAAATGGATGCCTCAACTAAAATGGATTCAGCTCATGCTAACGGCAATTTCTGTTGATTTCCACAGACGGCCCTTTTAGCATTAGCTGAAGACATTGCTATGCAGTAGGAGAAACATGAAAGTTATCACGGATGTCGATTGACATTAGTGCTCTTATTTCTAGGTCAGTTAGTAGTCGGACATTTACATTCTTAGCATTTTGTTTAGCTGGTATACATGAGGTACAGGTCGAAGCACAAAGGGAACAGAGCATTGGGCCACATTTTATACATAAGCAGCAGGAAAAAAGGATCGCAATAAATATACATAGAGCTGATAATAACTTCCAGCCCCAAGCAGAAAATATTGTCCACATCCACCTAGTCAAAGTCCATGTTCCTGTTTCCTGGTGAATTTCAGTGGCTATTCTATGCAACTTAGAAATCGTTTTAAAAACTGAAGGGGTATGGTCAGGAATACACACGCAGCAACTGCTCCCAATGATGCGGCATGCTCCACCGCAGTCCGCAAAAACCACGTCGAGGAACATCCTGTTTTGGAGCACCACAATTCTCGCAATTTGCAGTTCTTCTGTGATATTCCCAAGTGCTATAGCTGTCTGATTGGTTACAGCCTCTACAACACGTGCCAAGCGCCTGATCTTTCGGCTATTTAAGGCAGCACCAACAAAGAACAGTCTCAAATTAAGGTCAACATATTGCTGCAGTGCAGTATCAGTCTGATCCACCTAAAATACAGGTGGTAGCAAAAAGGACATGAAACAGGTTCCCGACCAACCAATGGGTAAATGATAATATCCCTTATTTCCACAAATGAAATAGGTGTTGTGTGTTGACATAAAACTGGTATTGTTCCCTCCAGTAATATTTAACACCAAGGTACAGTCGCTTTTCCCCACAGGAACTACCAATACTGTTCACACACAGGTCTGCTCGAGCTCTAGTAACAGCTTGACAGTTCGAGTGTTTGGGAAAACATAGCGTGTGGAGGAATTTCCTCGGCGATACTCATCTAGTTCCCATACAGTTCCTTTAGCTTGTGGATCTCCTTCTTCATCAGGGTAACAAGCTCTGTTCAGTTGAGCATTCAGTCCACATACATCAGCTTTAGTAATGTTAGCAATTTCAGAAGCCCACAACAATGCAAACCAGGCTTGGCAAGAACCATTGTGCGAAAACGGCAGAGGAATAAAAGGTGTTCCTCCCTTTTTCTAATGAGCTGGCATCATTGCACACACCCAACAGTCGGTGATATATGTAGCATTATGGGTGTGATGCAACATTTGAATGAACGTATTATTGAGGTAGGACATCCTGTGATGGTGCTCATGATAAGGGAGAGTAAAATTATGGTGCTCAATGGGGACAGGAGTAGTGACAGTCAGTAGATTTCGAGCAGGAGTTACTCCCTCTACAACCCATGTTATCGTAGCAATGATAACAATGGAAGTAAGTCCAATAATAAACATACTCTTTCGATCACTAAGTCTTGCTGCAATCGATTTCTTCTCCACAGGCATGTTCATCTCGACGTTGAAAAACAGAACAGATGGAACCCTAAAGCCCTGGGCAGCCGTTGGTTTCTTCACGGAGGTTGAGACAAGTATCATTAGTATCACTAGCAGAGTCCCCCTTTGGAACTCAGTCTTTCACTAACCCAGGACAGTGGCTCAAACAGTCTCTTTCTGCAATGAAGTGTCTCTCTTCCGGGGTCGCAGCTGATATCGAGATGTACCAGGGAAGGCTTCCTCAGGTCCTTCAGGTGATGCAGCTCGGCCACTCTCGATGTCCAGAATATCGCGGTCATCTTTCAGCGCAGCAGGTTCCATCAAGGCGGACGGCACCCTTTTGCAATGGGTGGAATGAACCCAGTTCTTCTGATTGGTCACTCGGACTGCAGTTCTGGTGGCCAGAAAAACTTGTTTAGGGCCTCACCTTCTCGGTTCCAGGCTGCTCGACCTCTGTAACACTTTCACCATCACTTGGTCACCGGGCCACAGATCATGACCGTCACCTTGCGACCTGTCAGGAAGAGCTTCTTGAACCTGTTGATGAATAGAAAGCAAGCTGTCAGTCAACTGAGACAAGTAGTCGTTCATCAATACATAAGGTACATCATGTATAGGGTGTGGCTTAGGAATCCCCCAAATATTCATTGGCCTCCCAAAAACCACCTGATATGGTGTGAGGCCAGATCGTGTATGTGGTATTGATCTAATGGACAGCAATGCCAAGGGCAGTGCATCAGGCCATTTCAGAGATGTGGAAGCTTGAATTTTGGCAAGTTTCAATTTTAACGTGGAGTTGTAGCGTTCTACTAGCCCTGCTGACTGTGGGTGGAAAGCAGCATGGAACTTTTGCTTAGTTCCCAATCCTTTCAAGACATACTCAACAACTTGCCAAATGAAATGGGGTCAGGTTATTACAGTGTTCTAGATGGATGTAATCCATTTGCAGAAACTCAAAAGGTGCAGTTGGTATGGAAAACCCTCCTGTTGGAGTTCGTGTTCCCTTTCCAGGATTATATTGGAGACAAATCAGACAAGACTGGACTATCTTTTTAGCTGTACTGGCAATATCTGGATGATACCAAACTTGCAAAAGTAGTTTTGCTATTGAGGATGCACCAACATGTGCAGGCCCATGTGCCATGTGAATCATAGGATGTAAATAGGCTGTGGGCAATTTCCACTTTGTCATGTTTTTATTCCTCCAGCAGCCCTCATCATCCAATGTTCCCTCCTTAGACCATTGGTCTAATTCATCAGCAGAGGCAGATCGTTGCATGTCCAGCACATCTTGCCTGGCATCATGCCAACGTTCAGCTTGTGACTTGACCACATACATAGATGTAGTACTTCGCTGCATTGCAGTCTCACGGGCTGTGTGATCCGCAAAGGCATTGCCTTGTCCTATTTTGTCAGTCACTTTCTTGTGTGCGCTACACTTAACAATCGCTACTTTCTTAGGATATGTCAAGGCAGTAAGGAGATTATGTACTAATTCCCCATGCACTTGTGCCCCACGCGAAGTAAGGAAACCTCTTTCCTTCCAAAGTAGCCCAAAATCGTGAGCCACTCCAAAAGCATATCAGCTGTCTGTGTAGATGTTAACGAGCAGATCAGTGCTAAGCTCACATGCTCTTGTTAGCGCTATCCACTCAGCTGCCTGAGCTGACTTCTGTGGAATGCAAGCTGTCAACTACAGTCTGGAGTGTTGTAATTGCATACGCAGCTGATGTTGTGCCATCAGGTAATTTCAAGCAGGACTCATCAACCCACAATTCCCCATCAAAGCTCGAAAGGGGCGTATCTTGTAGGTCAACACAACCCTTTGTTTGTTCTTCAGTAAGAAATATACAATCATGTGACTCTTGTGACTGAGTAGCTGGAAATGGCAATAGTGTAGCGGGGTTCAAAGTCGAACATCTTTTCAATGTGATATGAGGGGCCAAAAGTGTCAATTCATAACCTGTCAAGCGAGCCTTAGTCAAATGTTGTGTTTTCGTTTGGTTCAAAAGGGCGTAAACCGAATTGGGCACTAACACAAGCAATCTATGTGACAAGACTATTCCCTCACTCTAACGTATGGACACAGCTGTCGCCGCTACCGCTTGAAAACACCCAGGCAACGCACGGGCGACTGGATCAAGGACAGCTGAGAAATATGCACAAGGACGCTGCTTATCACCGTGTGTCTGGGTTAAATCCAAGAGAGCACAGCCGTCCCTCTCGTATACATACAGTGTGAATGCCTTAGTGTAGTCTGGAGTTCCTAATACTGGTGCAGAGCAAAGAGCTTGACGTAACTGTTGAAAAGCATTCTGGCATTCAGTAGTCCATGGGAGAGGCATCAGAGTGTCTTTAGTCAAGAGGGCTAACAAGGGCTTAACAATGTAGGAAAAGCTAGGGATCCACTGCCTATAGAAAGAAGTAAGACCAATCCGTGCATGAACATCCTTCTGAGTACGGGGCACAGGCGTGTCTAAAATAGCTTGAATTCGATCTGGTGTGAGTGCACCTCCCTCCTTAGAGAGGAAGTGACCTAAATAGGTAACCTGCTGTTTACAATACTGCAATTTCGTTCGAGAGACCTTATGATGATGAGATGCAAGAAATGAGAGCAATAACAGTGTTCCTGCTTCACACTGTTCAGGGGTATCAGCAGCCAACAAGATGTCTTCAACATATTGAATAAGAGCCACCCATTTTTGCACAGGGAAAGAATCAAGCTGCCTTTTCAATGCCTGGCTATAGATGCTTGGACTCTCTGTACACCCTTGTGGAGCTCTACAGAATCTGAAGGAACGATTATTAAGTGAAGCTGAACAAATAATGGCTATGAGGATGAATAGGTATCGAGAAGAAAGCATTTTTCAAATTGATCACACTAACTGTAGTTGCAGTAGGAGGAACCATAGTAAGAAGTGTTGTGATGTCAGAAACTACCAGGTATTGGGGCACTACTATCTTATTAACTTCTCGCAGGTCAATGATAAATCTATAAACTTTAGAATCAGTGTCTTTCTTCATAATAGGAAGAATAGGGCTATTACTGGTATTGTAAGGGACTTCTTGAACAACCCCCACTCTGATCAAATCCTGCACAATGTGTATCAATGCTTCTTCACCTTTTCGAGAGATTTTATATTTGGGCAATCGAGGCAATGAAGCACCTTCTTTCACTTGAATATGCACTGGTGGGATAACCATTTGTCGCACATCAGTGTCTGATGTAGCCCACAAGGTACTAGGTAACGATGTCAGATCAATATCTTCTTTAATAAGGCAAGACCTCTCAACCATTGGATAGTTGTCATTTAAAATAACATGCACACCTTCTGGGAAACAACGTATTGTAGCACGAAAATGTTTAACCAGATCAATACCCACAATGTTATCTGGTGTGTTAGGGGAAAGCAGAAATGGACATGTTGCAGTGAATTTATCAAGACTGAATGCAAGTGGTTGTGACAGTGGGCTAAGGGAAGGTGTCCCATTGAATCCTATCGATGTTATCGATGTGCCAGACAGGGGAGCCCTAGGAACCAATTGTTTAGACAGAGCACTACGAGTAGCTCCTGTATCAACCAGAAAGCGATCAGTAGATCCGAAGCCGTTTGCATCGACATAGGGACCCCTCTGATCTACTGGGACCTCAACCGGTTCCTTACCCCATCCTAGGCATTCCTATGCATAATCAGAATCCTTAGGGCCATCAGCCAAGTAATCAGACATTTGGTATTGGTTGCGCCTATCAAAGGTATTAAAAGAATTAGGATTGTGTTCAACTGCCTCAATTCTAGTACGATTATCCATACCTCCCCTATTTCCTGTGTTCCCTGGGTGTCCTCTCATACTTCCTCTACCCCGCTGATACTGCTGACCTTGTAAATAGGGGCACTCAAAACGCCAATCTCTTTACAATACGCACACGAATCAGAAGACAAAGTTGCTTGAGGGAAAGGGGGTACACCAGGGTGATACATTGCACGTCCGCCTCTGCCACCACCTCTAAATGAGGGACCATAGACCTGAGCCAACATAACTTCCGTTTTTAAATCCTTAACCTTTTTATCCTCCTTCCCTTTAGCTTCCAATTTCTGACGCTCATAATACTGGGCCATAGTCAAAAGGGAGACAGGGGAAGACGTAGTCCATGAACTCTCGCTGGCCTTTAGGCGACTAGCTATTTCTGGCAACATGTTAGCGACAAATTTGTCTATGAACAGATGCTTACCCGTGTCATCTGTCAACGACTGCCCAATAAAGTCATGGAATGTCTCTTCAAATCGTGTAAAGAAATCAGAAACTGACTCATCCGCTTTCTGCTTACAAGACGCTAATGTAGTCCAATCTATTTTCTTAGGGGGTATAAGAGTTTTCAACTTAGTTACAAAAGCTTTGGGAAGATCTAATATCACCTGTTGTGGTTTCTGCGCAGGCTCTCTAGCCGCATCTATTTGCTCTAAATGCACCCAAGTATCACCATAAGCTACATTATCGTCTACCTTCCGAATTGATCTCCACAGATCAGGGGGTAAAATAAGGCCAAAGAACATGTCAATATCAGGCAATGTCATAGTGCAGGAGCTAATAGCCCCTTCTACTTCTTCATAAAAAGCGGCTGGATTTTTGTGCGAATCATGCGAAGCAGCTTTAAGAGCCATTACGTCTGCCCTACTCCAAGGGGTATAGACCCAATTATAAATAAAATATCCTTTCGCATTATCTTAAGTTTTATCTTCACTTGTTTCCGTGCCCTTTGGGAGAACATACAAAGGTGCAGCTTCACGCATCGGTTTTATAGTAACTACAGGATTACTAGTGTCTGCATCTGTCCCTGTAGCTCCTTCTTGTGGCGCTGGGATCTGAACTGTTTACTCAGCTGTAGCTTTACCAACTGCCTTTTTCTCTTCTTGTAGATGGAATGCATCAACTCTCAATTTAACCACTCGTCTAATTAGATCGGACACCTGTGAAGAAAGAAAGGTGCCATCACCTAACTGCATGTAATCAGTATTTATATCAGCAGGTTCTAAAGCACCGGAATGTTTTCTAAAACTGGTTAGTACTTCACAAGTGAACGTCTCTAAAAAATATAACTGCTCTAAATCTGACCATTGCTGAACCATTGCTAGAATGTCTGGAGCGGAGGCATCCCCATAAGCATCTTTACTGGCAGCAGATCTAAGAGTTACTTTAAGCTCAGTAGTTAAAGTAGAGCGAGTCGTTCACCCATCTGGTTTATCCATATCTTTCTCTTCTGAAGAAAAATTCTCCTCATCAGAACCTTCATTCTCAGGGGCGTTAGGGAATTTATACGGGGGCGGAGGTCTATCTAACAAAATAGAATCATCTTGAGGTCTATTAAGTATGGGATAAATGGGGCACCTAATAGGGTACTGGCCCCTTACCTCTAAATGACGCTCCCTATCTTCTTTCTCTTTTATCTCCTTCATCTCTTTATTTTTCAATTCCAATGCTTTTAGGTAAACGCATTTACGCTGTTCCTTTTCTGCTATAGCTTCTCTCCTCACTCTCTCATTCACCTCTTTCTCCCACATTCGTACACAATCAAACATATCTTGTCGACTCTTTCTCTGGAACAGACACTGCTCAACATACTGAATATTCTTAAAATCAAATGACCCATTTACTGACCATCGTAGCTCAGGATCCTTTTTCGTATATTTGTTCCATAGTGTACTATACATTATGGAAGAAATACCATATTTAATATACATAAACCTATTAGGTGTCCCCTCTAGGGGAGCCGGCTGACTACTTCCTAGATCCATATTGGTACCTCCAAGACAGCAACACATTCTACGAAGTGTGCTAGGAGCAGGCATGCCAAAAATATTATAGTAAATATAATATAATATTATAACTATAGTAGTACTTATTCCAAATATATTAAAATTAGAGACAAAACATCTCCTCATTCCCTGCCTTTGTTTATTGCAATAAACAAACAAACAAAACCAGAATTTTGGCCAAGCAAATCCAAAACAAGAGTGTCACTTCAGCGACCTTACCAAACAAAAGTCTGCAACCTCCACCTGCCAAGCTCTGGGTTGACCTAATGGTCTCTAGAAACCTACGCCAAAGGAGAGCTCAGTCGGGACCAGCCACCACCTGGAGGGTCAGATCAGAAAAACACGTCGGTCTGCAAAGACAAAGGGTCTCCTCGTGCAGGGTACCTCCTCAGTGGATTCCTGTCCTCCATCAAGACCACTCCTTCGGACGGCCGCGTCTCCGATGAGCCCCACGTTGGGTGCCAATTTTGTGGAAATTAGCCTTTTAAGGGGCTCACCGGTGCAGGGGGTCACCCTTATCTGTCCATTAGTCCATAAACCAACAAAATAGAGATTGGCACGGAAGCTGGACTATCAAATAACAAGTTTATTAATCACTCATGAGTGGGACTACATCAATACAGCACCCTCAGGCACTGTAGGAGGTAGTACATAGAATACAGAAACCATGGGCCTTATATACAGACTTTGCTGCAGAGTAAGCATGGAGACTCAAATAGACGGCAGAAGCACACATGAGAATAGCTATCGACTAACATGGACAGATAGAAATCACTTAGTCAGAAGAGTGGAAGGGGAGACAGAACTGCTTACATCAGTTGGGACAGCCTGACAGTTACACTCCAAGACAGGTGCATTCTGGCCGCTACAGGCTTTTCTGAGCTAATACATAGCTCTGGCTCAGTACTGAAGGAGTTAACTACAGTTGTTGACTCAAGCAGAATAGAAAGACAAGCAACAGTGAAGACGGAAGAACCACATGGCTAAAAATGGATGCCACAACTAAAATGGATTCAGCTCATGCTAATGGCAATTTCTGTTGATTTCGACAACATGTGGTGGATTAACTGTAGGAGCAAAAGCAGAGTATCGCATGAAAGTTCATAAGCAGTACATGTCTGGGGTCTGAGGTATGGTTAGTATTCATTTCTATTCACTGGTATTAGATTTGTTTTGTAGCCATAACTACACTTTAACTGTGTTGCTTTTTGCTTTAAGTGAACATCTGAGTTTAATAAAATATATTTTAAGGTTCTGTTATCAAAGCTAACCACAAATTTAAGCTTAGTTTTTTAGAAAAGATATATGGAAAAACTGGCATTTCCATCAGCACATTTTGAACTGCCATAGTCCTTGTTCACAGGCTTGAAATGCGGGCTCACAACGGATACTGCCGACCACCAATTGAATCACCAACTGCTTTTTATTGCCCTCCAATGAGCTTTCATAAGTGAATCAATGCATGCTGGAATTGGTAGTTCAGCACTGACCGATATTAACTTCCAGTGGGTGCTGTGATTCCACAATAATTAATTTACAATACTTTTCATGCCCTCCAGTGGGCTGCCAATGTCAGTTTCCATTTTCCTTTCCCTGACGTTCCGTAATCGGCTTCGATTGTTCCAAGCCACTGACCCGCTTTAACTTTCAGCACGGTGGTGCAATCTTCATGGCAGGACCGCCATCAAATATGTTCCCCACTGTATCCAAAAACGAAGATGCACTCCTCATTAGAGTATTTCCATTCATATGGCAAAAGTGGCATTCCCATCAGCACATTATATATATATATATATATATATATATATCTCATATGGCCAAGTATTGCCATCGAGAGGCATTTGTGACATATGGCTGAAGTATGAGTGGTTTTTAAATGTCACCAGAAACCTGGGATGTCAATATAGAACTAAATTATTTATATATTTTTATTATTACGTTTATTTTGGCATAGCTGGTTTGAAAAGGTGTTTTTACAAGTAGGTGAATGTTTATTGAAAATAGTAAGGAAAATGCTGGACCACACTTAGGGCCATATGTAGGTAGCTAAATACCGGTCGGTAACGGCCGAAATTCGGTAAATATGCCGTTACCGACCGGTATTTAGTCAAGTGAGATGTAGGAGGCCAAAAACCAGTTTTCGGTAAATATGAAGCGGTAAATACCGATTCATATTTACCGAATACAGATTTACCGAATCGGTAAATATGAAGTGGTAAATATGAAGTGGAAAATATGAAGTGGAAAATATGAAGTGGTAAAACTGAAAAAGACATGTAGGTAAATTCGGTAATTAAGAAATCCATGAAATTCGTTAATTAAGAGTCGGTAATTAACACGGATTGAAAGCAGGTGGTAAGCATCAACAGTGCATATAAGCAATCCCAAAATGCAACAGCGTGGACAACATGGCCGCTCTGTATGTCATTGCAAGGCGCCTACGTCTACAGGCAGCAGGTCTGAGGATTTGGAGGCGGGAGGAACGCATCTACAGACAGCGCATCACACTCTTTCAACAGACTGACTCAGAGATACATGAAAGGTACAGGCTACACCCACAAACCATCATGGACCTGATCAGGGACCTGCACCCACTCCTGGACCAGCCAACAAGAAGGGCGCATGCCATACCACCACATGTGCAGGTGCTCTGCAGCCTACATCTACTCGCATCTGGCAGTTACCAGGGGGTGATAGCTGCGGTGGGCGGTGTATCCCAGAGTTGCCTGTCCCGTTTCTTCAGGAAGTTCCTGGATGCCATGATGCAGAGAATGCACCACTACATCAGCTTCCCAAACACACAGGCTGAACTGCAGAAAACTAAAACTGACTTTTATCACATGGCACAGTTCCCCCATGTCATTGGCTGTATTGATGGCACACACATCCCAATCTGCCCACCAGCTGCCACTGAGCACATCTACAGGAACAGAAAGTCCACCCACTCCATCAATGTGCAGGTAATCTGCGATGCAGGGAACATCATCACTGATATTGTAGCGAAGTTTCCTGGGAGCACCCACGACTCCTACATCTTCCAGAACAGTGGGATCTACACACGACTGCTTGCTGGAGAATTTGGAGACGGATACCTGCTAGGTAAGTAACAGTGACGCCCCATGAGACTTGCAAATCATAGTGTATTGAGACATGTGACTGATGGTTCACTTTCACTCACCTAGGCGACAGTGCATATGCCGTGCGGTCATTCATCCTCACTCCCTACCTACACCCATCAACCCAGAGTGAGAGACGATATAACATGGCACACAAATCTACACGCAACGTGGTGGAGCGCACGTTTGGACTATTGAAAAGCAGGTTCCGCTGCCTCCACAAAAGCGGAGGCGCACGCCAGTACACACCCATCATCTGTTGCAAGATCATTGCCACTTGTGCAATGCTGCACAACCTTGCCACAAAGAGAGGTACAGAGGTGGAACTAACAGATTTTGAGGACAATGATGATGATTCAGGTCAGCCAGAGGACAACGCTGCTGGAGTGCCAACAGCAACAGATGGGAGAGAGAGACGGGCAGAGATCACATGCAACTATTTCTGAGTAAGTAAGGGGACACAGCCAGTTGTTGTATGTCATGACGTAGTTTAATAATGCGGCACTACGCCACGAAACCAAGATTATGCCATTCTGGCAACATTGCGTATTGACAAGTTTGAAGTCCAGGGTTACGTCACCCAATTGTCTTTTGCTACGCGGTGCAGCATCAATGTTTGCGGCCACGCGCTACAGTGTGGGATGGCACGGATTCAGCCTCCTCACTGGTGCCAGCCCCATGCCGCCTGCTGCTTCTGCGTGTTTCTGGGACCGGGGGTGTTATGCTGCTCCTGCTGCTGGTGTCGATGCTTTCAGCAGCATCCCCTGCACCACTTGTGGCCGCCTGACTGGTCAATAGCACCTCCAGGGCACTGGTGACCTGCACCATCCCCCTAGTAACTTCGCTGCTGCAGTGTGTCAGGCCCTCCTGCATGTTCACTGAGCGCCGGCAGAGTAGTGAAGTTGCAGTTGCCAGGCGGTTGAGTGCCCTGGTGTGCCTGTCTCCCCTCTGCCGTTCCCGGCGCCTTGCAGCTCTATCTGCGTCTAACTTGCTGCACAACAGCTTCATGGACTGTGACACGTCCCGCAGGCCCACTGCCATGTCAGTAATCCCCGCCGCCATTGCGCTGATGTTCCTGTCCATGTTTTTGAATGTGGTTCTCAGTCCCCGCACATGCCACTGAACTGACATGACTGCCTTTGTTTGTAGGCGCTGCTGCTTGAGTCTCGCAAAGACCCCATTGCTGTCACCGTCTGCTGGTGGACTCTGAACCCGCGACCTGCGGCGCTGTCTTGCACCCTCGTGTGCTCCCTGTGAGGTGGAGGGCACAGTGGCATAGCTCCCATCCTGGGGCATTGTGTTTGGCTCCGGGCCCCTGCTGTCGTCGGATGAGGTCTCTAACGCTGCCAACCTGCCAGCAGCACGCCTCCTCAGCATCACAGTTGCAAGTGGTGATGTGGGCGGTGACTCATGCATGAGTGGTGATGCGGGCTGTGGTGATGGTGATGCAGGCTGTGGTGGTGGTGATGCAGGCTGTGGTAGTGGTGATGCTGGCTGTGCAGTACTCGTGCTGGCCAGAGCTGACCTGTCTTGCCGGTGTGCCCTCTCTCCTGTACCATGTGCAGTCCTGCGCGATGTTACATCTGTGGACAGAAATGCAACATCAGCTCAGTGTACCTGAAGGGCTGCATTGCAAGCATCACAATAAATTCATGTAACACTCTCACATTGTCCTCTGCCTGCTTTTGGCAAATGTGTGTACCATGCATTGTTGTCCTGTGCTATTCACTTCATGGTTGGGGGTTCCCTGACGACATCTCCCATAATGCATTGCCTGTCTGCACTAACACATGGACTGGAGTGGGATACTCATTTCACAATGGGGGATGTGGGATAAGGGTAGGAGGGGCTACATTGCTGTGCATTCGTCTTACCTTGTTGGGTGGCGGCTCTGGCAGAGCTGTCGGCATCTCCATGCCCCACGACGCTCTCGCGCTCTATTGTGGCCTCCACCAGCTCCTCCAGTTCGGTGAGGGCAGGTGCACTGTTGATTCCACCTCCAGTCTGGCTGGCCTCCTTCTGGATTTCCCCCATCTTCCTCTTTGTCACAATCCTCAGGTCGTACCAGCGCTTTTTGAGTACCTCAATGTCCCTGTGGGTCACTCCCACAGCATTGACCTGCGCCTGGATACCCAGCCATATAGTGCGCTTCTCAGACTCCGGCACTTGCAGGGACTGCCTCCCAAACAGCTTCTGGTGCTGCTTCACCACCTCCTCCACTAGCACCTGGAGTTCCTTGGGGCTGAATTTCATCTTCCTCCTCCTTTCCCCTCCATCTCTCTGTGTCCTCTGGCTGGACATGATGATTTTGAGCTGCACAAACAGGCACTGGCTCCCTGCCTCTCCTCTGCACTCCAAGCCTCTCCAGAGTCTGTTGATTGTGTGCACCTGCCTGGGTGTGGCCACTTCCTGATTGGGTGGGGTGTGGTTGCACAGGATTGGCTGTTTCATCCAGTCATGTGATTTTCTTTTCCCGATTCGGTAAATACCGATTCGGTATTTACCGAATCGGTAAATACCATCTCGGTATTTACATATTCGGTAAATACCACCGCGGTATTTACCGATTCGGTAAATTCCGATTCTTGAATACCGAATGTTACCGATTCGGTAAATATTACCGAATTATTACCTACATATAACTTACCGATTCTTAAATACCGATTCGGTACGGTTCGGTATTTAAGAATCGGTAAATTTTATTTACCTACATGAGGCCCTTACTGTCTGCAATAGAAAGAAGAGACCAATACTTAATTATATTAATGATGCAAAATTTTAGAAACAAAAACAGCCTTTGTATTGTCAACAAAACAAACAAAAACGTAAACATTGTGATGCTATCAGAACCCTTTGTAAGCTGTCTCTTGAAGAGAACACCTTCAACAATCTCTCCATTATGCAGTCAAAATGTGCTTAACAAGTAAAAGGGCGGTTTCCCCTACAATTCTATATTTAGAGTACATAACTAAGCATTTTTCGCTGTTTTACTACATATAACTAAACAGTATATACCAGTATATCGCTCACTGTTTTGAGAAAAAAAAATCATGTTTAAAAAAACAACAACTTTTTTTCACGCTAACTGTCCTTAAATAATCAACACGTAACAAAAAAGAAATACACAGCATGTAACATTTAATGTAGTCCTAGCTTTCAATCAAGGTCTTCTGGTGACATTTACACATCATTTGGTCTTTGGCCTCATGGTTCACGATGTCACTAAAATCTCACACAGTTTGCACTAACATCTCACTTTCTTTCGAAAAAGTCATTCTTTGCTTCCTAATTACGGTGGCACTCTGTGGAATTTGCACAGAAGTTTGAACTTAGTTAGCACATCTGGCTAAGTTTTGGTATGTCAAGTTTTCTGCAGATTCATTCAGTGGGAGAAAAGTTAGTGACCGAGTCAAATATGAAGTATTTTCAGTTTTAGCTTCCATAGCAATTGTTACTCTCAAGCACAGAAAAAACTTCCTATCAAAACTAAACCAAACGTGGCATTAAATCAGAATTTCACTTAGAATAGACCCTTATTATGGGTTTGTGTAAATCCATTCAGTAGTTTTTGAGATATCAGCATTACAAAGGTGTCACATGGACTTTGAAGGGTAGATCATAACAATATCTTGGCCCTTAAGTTGATAAATATTGGAAAAGGGCACATTTTTCATTTGTTTCCATTATGGGATCCATGGATCATTAGACGATCTGGTAATCAGGATGATGATGTGACTAGCTGGAAACAAATGAAAATATTTGTTGCAGTGACTAATAAAGTATGCCGGACACCGAAGCCTGGATACTAAAAAAAAGTGTCCGGTTGTAAAAGAGTTAAAAGAAAACATGATAAACCCCACCTTCGAATAGGAGTACATCGGGTAAAGAGCAAAATGATGATTCCCAAAGAATTATTCAGATACAGACAGGAAGATCAGTGTACCAAAAATGGTCAATTGTAAATCAGAGGACCAAAGTGGAGATTAATTCAAAGTTTAACTAATCTTTGCATAAAGACCAAAAGATAATACCAATAACTGATCTTCGCTTGCATATTGCGTTGAACGTCAAAACAATCTAATATGTACATTGAGTGATTTCTTTCCTGGGGCTTCCCTTTTAACAAGCAGGCGCAAGAGTCTAGTACTTTGGTCCCCTTCTCCATACTGTAGGCCAGCATACCCTATACCTCCATTGTTCTGACCTGTTCTCAAGAAGTTCTGCTACAACCCATGGATCTATTTGGAACTCCAGCTCATATTGTTTATCTGCTTTTTAGTTAATACACTCTAATTTGCATGGCTGTGTCTTCTGCAAACTGCGCTCAAGCCACCTCAGTGGATTTCCAGATTAAATGTCTCATATTCTAAGTCCATCAGATAGACAGTATTAGATTTAATCAAACTTCACAACAGAAGAGCAGATACAGAGCACATACTATTCCAAAAAGAGGTAAAACCTATATTATGCCTGACAACCTGTGAAAATGGTTTAAATGAAGCAAACAAGGTCCATACTATGGAGAATACTTTGCCGTGTGAGAGGGAAGTCTTCTGTATAATGACCATTACATCAGCACCATCGCTGTATGTTAAGTACACCGTTTCAAAGAGCCACAGCCTAGTGAAAAGCAGGTTCACTGAGGAAACGTGTGCTGCTCATCACACATTTTATAAATCACACCGTGCAATTTTAAGTTGCACTATGTACCTGGCCATTGTAACTTGTTTTTAACTAGTGCTCCTTTTCCTCATACTACCATTCTTGTGATTTATAGCATGCCAATGTAACCCCCCCAAAAAAACTTTTGCAAATGCACTGGAAAGAACCACAATTGATAAGTTGCACATGGATGTCTGCCTACTTTTTCAGAAAGTTCTAAAACAGACTAAAAGAAATTGCACACCGTGACTGGTGCACAAATGCGCTAGCTGAGAAGACGTACCCATGCTGATGACTGTAAGCCCAACCGAAAAGAGACTCTGACCAATGCACGAACGCGCTCCACCACAGATGCTGTGCCAACCAACACAGCCAGCTGTACGCCTTAGAAAAGAGGAGCCACATGCAGCAAAAAAAGGACCATCTTGATGACAGTCACTTACCATGACCAGTGAGAAAAGCATCAGCCACAGTATGTGAACAGGAACGATTATACCTTTTTTCTCCTATAGGTGAGTGGTCCTGTGCACTCTCTGGCAGTACTGCTAATCCGCATGTCAACCGCATTTTGCCCAATTGACCTGTGTCTCCCAAACAGATTCTCTCACAGGAATTAAGCTAGCAAAAATATATGTGAGCATGTTGAAATACGGGCAATGGTCCCCACCAAATAATAAGTTGAAACATCATATATTCATTACCTTTCACAGAAACTGGAGGCTGGCCACTTACTCCATGTAGATGCGATTCTTTGTAACCGCCTGTACCTCACTATGTAAATTCTGTAGTAAATCATAAAAGAACAAGCACTAAAAGAAGCATTCCTATTTCAGAACACTAGACCCACTGCCCCGGTGAAGACTCCAACCTACAGTCTACTCAATAGGCTGAAATGCCTAGTGCCAACAATGTTTACAAGGGAGAGCACAAGCAAAGCATAAGCAACATGCACTATAGAGAGGAGCCTTTTACCAATCATTTGAAAACCTTTTGCAACTCACTCTTTTAAACTCTCCTTGATGGACTTTGAACTAGCCACAACTTCTAAAAATTAAAATAATATTAGACTCCACTTATCATGTCACTAAGGTTTTCATTGTCTGAGAA
The DNA here is from genome assembly GCF_964204655.1 of Triturus cristatus. NCBI lineage: Eukaryota > Metazoa > Chordata > Amphibia > Caudata > Salamandridae > Triturus > Triturus cristatus. The sequence goes on from NC_140581.1 coordinate 683,175,040, forward strand.
TTATGTGCTGTTGATTTAAGTGTTTCACCCCAATCACGTGGTTGGGCACTTCCCAACCACTCAATCAAATAAAAAAATAAAACAATATAATAAAAAATAATCTTTTATGTATTAAAATTTTCAAACTTGGTCTGGTGCAAGGTATTTTATTACTGAGCCTCTAAAGTAATGAATGTAATGAGATGGGCAAAAAAGCAAACGACAAGATGTTTTAGTTATGCACTCAGGACCAAGACTAAATTGTGTGTACTCACAGTCTAAGCCTCCACCTGTGCTGTCCAAATTGGCAATACTGTACAATTAGTAACTGTGTATAAATAATTTGGTACCCTGCAGTCTTCACAAGTGGAGAGTGGTCAAATATCAATTTCCATGCTATTCAATTTCACACAGGCCATGAAAGGTTAATTTCACTAGAACTATTGTGAACCAAGAGAAAAAAAAACGAAGAGCCTTTGCCCAAACCATTACGGAATCGTCCTTTGTCCACCAGTCTTAAGTTTGTCACCAATTTTTACAGCGATTTAGATGTACTCGGCCATTTTGACCTATGAGCGGTCTGTGACACTTGAACATTAAATTCAGATTCCTCTTCAGCATGAAATGAATCATACATATACAGATAGTCACAGAATGCCAGACAGTAGCTGGCCAATATTCAAAGAACAAAAGTGGGATACAACTTCCTTACAAAATACACTCCTCCATGTCTCTGAATAACAGCAGCCGTGTAGAAACTGAAAATCCCCTCGGTGAGAAGGGATACTCAAAGGAGCAAAGGCCTCAGAGGAGTGAGGCTTCAACCCATTTGTCCACGCGAAACGTCAGAGAGGATGGAGAGTGCAAGCGACACGGAGAGATGGGCAGCATGGATGCGGAATCTGCGGGATAAGATCTGCATGAAACCCTTGTCACTTCAAAATGTACATCTATATAGACAGTTTGCCATACTTGTGTGATCCACGTTCTCAGCATTTGAGAATTTGCAGGAGCTGAGTGACAAAGTAAAAACAGCCTTGCTGCTCAGAGCTATTGTAAGATTCCCAGACACCTTTCGGTGATTCACCGTAGATAAGAGGATCTATTTCTGCCTCTGACCATTCACCGACTGCAAAGCGGAAAAAAAGACTGTGATCAAGATGCGACAATTGTACAAGCCAATACTGACGTCATCAGAGACCAGTCTGCTGTCATCAGACGTGGCAATCACACTGCCTGACGTCATCTCATTGCGCCTACATTCATCACCAGAGGGAAACTGATTATACTAGAAGCTGTTATCAAACTCTTCCTTCACCATCTGCTGCAGCAGTATTTGTACATTATTTACTGACGTTAACAGAGACACTGTTTATTATCACACCACACCGCAAAGAATGATTTGAAACCTCCACAACGTACATACATGGTGTTTATGCAAAAATTTCCTTTGTTTTTATACTGAAACAAACATTTATTCAGAGGAGAGAAAAGGCAGGTGATTGTGTAAAGTGTGCCTTTTCTCCACTGCACGTTGCTCTAATTGCATGGGCTGCTATAGCTGGCACTCCACCCCCAGCACAACACCACTCATCACACCGCAGAACGGCCCATCACACAGAGAGCAGAAAACACCCTGCACTCTGATGGAAGACAAGGGAAAAAACAAATAGCAGAGAGGAAGGAATGCTGTTGCCAAAGTCAACTGCCTTGGGATCTCTGAAACAAGACTACAAATGATCATGGCAAAATAAGAAATAGCACAAAAAATACAAAATATCATTTATAATTGAAATCATTTTATCGCAGATTACGATCTCTTGAAGGATTGTCTCTCATGAAAGGACACAGGTCATCGTGGCCTTAAAAATATGGAAACTGGAGTATTTTTGAGTGATGCATGTCACAAGGAGAGAGTGTTTTAGACAAAAGGACCAAATATCTGCCATTTTCACAAAGAAAAAAGGTCAAAAACACTTAAATGTGATCCTTGGCAAAAGCAAAGGAACCGTAAAGTAGTAACCAAGATGAGGGTAGGTTCCTTCAAGCCACTTGAAGAATGGCTAATGTAAGACTATAGAGCAAAGAGCATCATTGTATGGGAAACATTTTTTTAACATTGGTTTCCCAGAAGGCATTGTCACAAATAAATGTCTGAAGGCCGTTCTGCCCACCGCCGCTGTTGATGTGTAACTAGAGCCAAGAGTCTGAAGGGCCACTGAAAGAGTTCTAGATCATCTCACTGCTGGGCGCACGGTGTCTACTGTATCAGAACGGCACTAACATTGATGCTCACCATATGGACAGCTGGGAAGAAACTTGGGAAAATCTCTCCCTGTCCCATCCTGTTCTTCCCACCACTCCAACCTACATCCCTCCCCATCGCCTGTCTCTCTTTACGCCCATCATCACATTTTCTCAGTGTCTACATGTCTATCCCACTTATGATCTAGCTCTGCAACCCTTTAGACCCTGTCTTCACTTTCCCCCTTTGACATACTAAGCATTCCTCTCAAGCCCTTCCCCCACTCTCTGTTTTCCATTTGTACCTCCTCAGCATTCTTTGCACTCACATCCTTATTTCACTTCCTGCTCTACACTGCTCCATCCCATTGCTTTCTTTACTTACCTTTTTCCTCCCTCTCCCCTTCCCCTGCTGGCCCATTCCACATCTCATCCATACACGCGGTGCAGGGGCATGAAGCAGGATATCGGGTGGATCAGATGGGTCTTTGCAAGTTGGTTTGAAACAGGTGAACGACACTTGGCAAGTACCACTGAAGGAGAAGAGCAGTGTCTATTTCCTTAAAATTACTCCAGACAGTTTCATTTTCTACATCTAGTCTCAGAAACGTGGCTGATCCAGGGATGTGTCTGGGCTATTGTCACTCAAGTTGTTGAATTTGCAAAATACAACTACACCAGTTAGACTACAGCTTGCCAACCCTACAGGTGGAGATCACAAACCTCACCTTTTCCAGATTGCCTACACAGCCCTCAACTGTGAAAGTAGCATTTGGCGTTATGCTAGTAGAGTTGCCCTATACAAGTCCTTACATTCATTATATTTTCTTGCACCTTTCCATCGTGGCAGCTCCTCTATAGTCAGGAATGCCTTTTTTTCCCAGTCAGCCTACAAAAGAATTGCACTGCTGTTAACCCCAAACAACATGGTCATCAATTCAACCCTTGTAATTTGAAGTAGATTTGATTGGTATAATAGGGAAGAAATCCCTTGGTGTCATTTCACTCTGGACAAGTAGGTGGAGGCCAAAGACGTTTAACAAGAAGGAAAAATTTGACGCAACAAAACCTAAAAGCAGCTTAGACCCTACATGTGGGAGGTCAGTCTTGCCTTTTTAAGGAATCACAGAAAGAGATACTGAAAGTCTATTATAATCTTTCTTTCTGTTTGCTTGATTATTAGCAGTGATCACAGAGTGTTGGTAGAAGCGGTTTTGAACAGAAGATTCAACTTCCTTAATGACCTCAGAACCAATAATACTACACCAGCTTCAGAGGATATCTACATTACAGAGAAGGTAACTAATCACTCACCTACAGCCCGGTAATCAGAGGTAAGTGCAATGGCCTTTCCTCCTGTTCCTATCAAAAGTAGTCTAATAGGTCTGAAAGCTGCAGATTTCCTCCACAGCTGTGAAAACATATTTGTTCCTTGGCTGCAAGAGATATTCACACTATGACATATCTAATCCTACGGCACTACAACTCTTCTTGAGGACCACCAACCACCTACTACATAATAAAAAGACCTGTGAAGCCCCAGGATTTTATTTAGCTAAGAGGCGATGGGAAACATCTTTGGACAAGAGAACACGAGAGGTTCCTCAAGATACTTTCTGGACGAAATTAAAGTCGGCTTCATCAGACAGACCATATATTGTTTAATTTACAAATCTTCATCAAATCAGAAAGAATCTGCACAATTGCCCTGCAATTACAAACCCCCTTTCCACCTGCAAGGCAACAGACTAACACTTTGCCTTAAACCAAAACAAAGCCCACTTCCACATCCCTGCAACGTAGAAGCTCTCAAAATATGTTGAGTTTGCACCAGGGCAGGTGTACCCCTAGTACAAGGCTCCGCTTGTGCCTCAAAATGCACCCAAAAAGTAATCTCTAAATTCTCGATGCTGGTGTCAGCAATGCTTCCTCCAGGTCTCTAGCATTGTGGAATTTAATGGATCTGAATGGTCTTTAATACCCCTGGACTGGGAATCCACTTCACAATTAATCTATGTTTAACAGCTGTATTGGCATTTGATAGTTTACATGTACCCTTTAGGAACCTCAATCACAGTCTCTTTACATTTGTTGCTACTTGTGAAGGAAGCAGCTTATCAGCTTAACATGTATGACGTATCATTTTCTACCCTTTCCGTATCCTTTGAAGTAGCCGTTCTCATACGCTGGCAAACAATTTTCAGCGAAGCATTTTCCTACTTAAGGATATAACACTGCACAATGAATATAACAACAGTAACAATTTATTTACTCAACCATCGAGTCATCAGATCTAAATTAATTCACCCAATGATATGGCAGCAGCTAAGCTGCGTGTATGAATATGTACATTTTAATAGCGGTTTCATCAAGGAGGAAGGCGAGTCGCATAGAACGAAACATGGTTAGCTACATATGCGCATTTTGACAATGTACATACATTCCTGTGTTCTAGAACACATAACATTGTAAGTATATATCTTTTATTTTTCTCTGTGATGGAGAATGATGACGGCACACTCTTGCTTTAAATAGATTCATGAATAGCGCCTGATTTACGTGGATATCTTTTTTAGTATTGACATCCAAGCAGTAGGGTTTGGGGAATATTTGAAAATGTTGTCTGATTTGTCAGGATTACTGTACGGATTAGTATTGGCTAGCAGTGGTGACTCTGTGAATTTTTCTCTGGCATGAACTTTGCCTAGAAACAATTTGTTGTATCTTTGATAATGGTTCATCATGCACCACCTTCATGCACATTGGGTAATCCCTTTCTTGGTTGCTGCTTAGACGTTTTTGCATTGATAAAGCCCAATATTGTATTCATTGTATGAAAGTCTTGAGATTAAAATTTTTGTCTAGAGATTGTGGCAAGCTTTTTGCAGAAATGATACGATTCAATGCAGCAAACAATTTATTTTTTTGTTTTACAAAATTGTAACCTTTAGTCCAAAAATTTCAGGTCTGTCTGCAAATTAATCTTCGTTTTGTGAAAAACATATGCAGGCCTTTGATGAAACCCGCTTAGAATTCTCCTAGTGGAATTTCTACTGTCACATGCACAATTTCATATCTATGGAAGGCATGCATTCAAAAAGGTCTTGTTACTACCATGTGATCTTCCACACTGGTGGTAGTATTTAGGTCTCGCCTACGCAGCGTGCAAGTGTTGCATTGGAGACCTTTTGGAATCGCTCCAGGCTTTTCTTCAAACTCGTGCATGTTTTGCACTGTTTGCTATTGGCACTCATGCATGTTTGGTGTTTCCCTTGCGGGAGCGAGCAGCAGCGCCATCTGTTTGTAATTATCGCGCTCATGCTTTTGAAACAGATGGCGCTGCTGCTCGCTCCCGCAAGGGAAACGCTGTACGAGTCTCGCCCCCGTTTGAAAACCTTATCTCTGTGCTTTGTCCCTTTAACTCCCTCTTTCTTTGTTTATTTTTAAAACATGGTCACTGCAGGCGCCTCATGCCCACCGACGTGCGAATAATCGTAAATGAATGACTGCATTCCGTTCTAGGTGACTGTACTAACTGACCAACGTGCCTGGATGACTGGACACTTCTGTGCCAAAGACACTTTTCCCATCAGCTGATCAGAGCAACACACTTAAATGTCTGTCCTACGGTGGGTTTTTCACGCAGCCTGTGAGAGAGGGCTCTCTGAACTTTCCCATGTCCACCCTAGTCTCATGACACATTAATCGGGGTAGAATCAGTGTGAAAACTGCCGTGCAGAGAGAGTGCTGACCCCACCCTGCGCCCTGCTCGGATGTGAGACCGCCCTGCAGAGAGTGCTGACCCCACCCTGCACTCCGCTCGGATGTGAGACTGCCAACGCATGTCATGTGTTACAGTGCACGAGCGGTCGAGCGAGGAGCGGACAGAGGCTTTCGTCGGCTGTGCTAGCACAAAGTGCCAAAGCCCACGTATACAACTGCTCGTAATGGCAGCCACACACGCAACACACAAGCCAGGCACATGCATATACACAAATGAGCGCACGCTCCGAGCTCAGGCTGCTGGAGTTTAAAGTGTCTGATGGAGTTAAAAGCACCCGCTGTAGAGTCCCTTGTGCACCAGCAATATTCAGGCACTAGTAAAAACGTAAGATAACTCTGGTGATTAATGAGCCTGCTGGAGAGAAATAGAGTTTTGTCCAGTCAGTTTTGACTCATCATAAAGTGCTGCAAACACATGTATCATACAGATCACAGTATTGTATTTTAAGTAGCAAGCTCAGTGAGTTACTGATTTTGTCAGAGAGATCCTTTTTTGGCTACTTGTAGTTCATTAATTACAATCCTAGCACAGCACAGGGCCTATGAACTGGCATCAAAGAGCTGCACGTAAAATGCAAGTAATAGGTTACAAACATATGTTCTTTTTCCCAGTCTTTCATTTTGTTAATGTTGCAATAAAGTTTTGTTTGGGTAGAAATACATTTTTACTAGTAAAGCCAACACCAAACAGTGTGATATGTTTTAAATCTTGAGTTTCTGCTTCTCCAGACCAAGCGCGGTAAAACTATCACACTCATCATCTCGTTGGGACTGGGAGGAGTGTCAAGTTTTCCAGAGGTCCGCACCAATTGTAGTGCTCGACGACAGGCGGATTTGTCCCCCTTTTTTCTTAGACACCTTTTCAGACTGTAGGATATACAGGTCCAATGAATTTCGCTATGAAGAAGACATCGGGCACCATTATCTATTCATATTTGTCCTATTTGATGGATTATTTCAGTAATTTTTATTTCTATTCCTGATGATAATAATGAACAGACTTAGAACCCCAATTTTTGGATGACGAATAGAATTTCACCAATTCTCTGTGCCCTGAAGAAGTCTACATTCACATGGATGAAACGTGATGGCTGGTTTTTGGCACATACTTATGAAGCAACAATAAAGAGAAGATTTCTAATGACTTTTGGAATTTTGTGGATATATTTGAAATAAAAAGACATTGCAAAAGTGGTGCACATCTGATCATCAATTTAAATGATATTTAACTATCAACAAATGTAAAAATGTTGCTAAGCAAACAATGCAACTGTGAGATTTAAAATAGCAACATTATTTAAACAAGCATTGGCATAGCCAATAGGTATCGCCTTTGGGACCTTATAAGTGTTTAGCCATGCAATAGTTGATGTTGTTGCATGAAGGATATTGTGCTGGATAACTAAACAATTATAAGGTCCCAAAGGCGAGACCTATTGGCTATGCCAATGCTTGTTTTTAATGAATTTGATGGCTCCGGAAAATCTTCGAATGAGGTTTTTCACCATTTGTTCTCATATAACTGATCTCTCATTTGGAGTCATTTGCATCTAGTTGTAGCTTAAAGATGCACCCCGATTGGTTTGGCTCAGCGTATGATGGGGCCAAATATAGCAAGTATGGTGAGATTTAGTGAAAGAAAGTTTACTTCACCTGAACCCTGAATTCAGCATCATATTCAAAGCCCTTCTTAAAGTGTGCCTATAAGTCTCTTGTGAAGTCTGCTAGGAATTTTAAAGATGTATATACAATTCTTGTTAAGTCTCAAATGCCCAAAACTCTAGGACTAGCTCTCCTTGCAGTCCCTGTTAAGGCTCAAATGCTCAAAACTTTAGTAATTTCAGAGCTGTGCTGTTAGGATTGGCCCTGACTATAATGCAAGACTCTCTCTCCATATTGTCTGCAAGGTTGACGAGGAGTGGTGATAAGCTTGTCAAACCCTGTGATATCTGTGTTGACATTTGCAATACATTCAAGAACCAGCCATACCTTATGCATGGACGAATAAAGAAGATCATTCTGTATTTAGAGAAGCAAAGCTTTCAAACAAATCTGGAAATTAAACAGGGTTTGGAGAAGGATTTGTCTAAAGGCTTATCCTATTTGTGAACGCCTTGCACGTTATATTTGCAAATTCCCATGCTTGGAAAATGATTTATATCCTTGAGAAATTTGAAGATCTTGACTGAAGGTGTCAGCCTAGTTTATATTCCTCATCACTGGTAAGCAATACACTACAATCACTAGCTGCTGTCGGAATTCCCACATATCATAAGTTCCGTCCCACACCTGCTCAGAAAGGATAATTAAGCTGATAGGTTTCTGTTCGATGGTATGGAATAGTGTGGGTGAGGTGCCTGCTGGTATACGGGCCAGTATCACTGTTCTCGGTTGGAGAATAGCATGTGATCTGTTTTAGCTGACCAATGATCCTCAAATACTTTTGTCCAAGTGAGCAACCTCACCCAGTGAGTGACGTACAGCGAGGCTGTCACTTGATTAGCCACATGTCTCAAGGTTATCTGGATGTGTCCATCTTCATAGGGCCTGCATTGTTCATTCGGCAATATGAAAACCGTCTTCCTAGTAATCTATTCGCTGAATCCAGTGGTTCAGTAACATTTCTTGCATCACTCATTCGCATTCTGTGGTTTGGGATCAGGAAAGGAACACACCCAGCAGGAGTTTGTATTATCTAACTGAGCAAACATTAACAGTTCGCAGATGCTAAGGAGCGGCTACTGATCGGTGATCCTTTCAGAGTCCCTAACTGCTAACAAGCACAAGAAAAAATATCTGTTCTGTTTGTATTAAAAAACATTTTTCAATCGCATGAGTTTTTTCGTACAGAGTTGTAAGGCTTTCTGTACTCAATATGCCAATGGTGCTGTGATTGGTCAGATATTTGAGTATGGCTTATTCAACATGGGACTAGCCACCCACATCCAATGAATGCCAGTTCTGCGGTGAGCAAGAAGCAAACACAATACAACAATTTCCCCCTTTGCACAGCCCTATTAGGAGGCCCAGCATACAATGTTTATAATACTATTCAGCAAACCTCCAGCTGCACTGTTTAACCAAGTCACCGCCTCCTTTCAGTATTCTTGATTTTCCTCATGGCATCTTGGACATGCACCCCTATGGTTCGGAAATATCTTGAGAAGGAGCGCCTTCGAAAAGACATTCCATGCAGGAACTTAAAGCGTCTAAGTTTAAAGCAGGTGTTGGCCAATACACACCGAATACTTTCATATTACAAATCTCATTGAGCATTAGTCAGCCGAGCCTCACCATCCATATCCAATCTGAGTTTCTGGGGCAGTGGAGCTCTGCAGCTTCCCATCACCAATGCCACGCACAGCATTGACAATGCATGACCTCCATGCTTCAGCATCAACAAGTACTATGTAGTCCAGGGGCTGGGCCATAAATTCATACAAATGTAAGTCTTGCCCCTTTAGTTAGTCTTGCATACTTTAGGACTGTGTCCCGTGTAACGAAGTTTTTATTGCGTTTGACATCAACACGTATACAAACAGCGGTTGGTACCGCACAGATTCGACATACTGGGCATGGATTTACAATAATACGTCTCGGGATGAAGAGCAACATCAAAATTCGAATGTAAAACATTAGTCAAATATCCATCCCAAAGGCACAGTATGGGTAGGACATATAGTCGGTCCCCCCAACAGGGGCAGGGTTTAAAACTTGGGGGTAAAGGGGGTCGGTTGGGGAGTTATGGCAGGCATGTCCTTGTGGTGAAAAAGCGTCAGGATGTATATAGAGGCGTGGCTATTGCGGGGGCTGAATTGACTTAAGAAGGTAGGGTATCGTATCAGCGCGCTGCCACCAGCTGGAGGGCTGCAGGAGGGTAGGAGGGGCTGGTAGAACGAGGAGATGGGGCAAGGGTGTAAAAGCTGGGTGTGGTTTCTCACCAGAAGGGCGCTCAAGGCAGATAGGAGAAGGGAAAACTAGTACCTCTCAAGGGGTAAGATCGTCATTGCCCACCAGCTGCAAGAAAGGGGTAAGAAGACCACCTCACTCAGGAGAGATAGGGCCTTTATGAAGGTTGCGTACGTCCTCGTACAGTAAGGCATTCTCCGCCCTCCCACACTTTCATATCGCTCCTTGACATGCCGCCACCGGAGGTGCCGCCATGGCTCTGACCATAAACATCCTTTTTTCGCCAGTACAAGCGCCATGGCTGCAAAGCGAGTGTATACTTTGTGTTGTTTCCTACATTTATAAATACCCAAAGCACAAGCATCCCAAGAGTAGATGTGAGGTAGTTCTGTGACCTCTTGCAATGTGTCATGTATTGACTGACAGTAATCCTGTGGGGCCGAGCAGGACCATAGTATGTGTCACAAGTCTGCATCGGGCGTGTGACAACGTGGGCAGCTGAGGTGTGCCATGGGGAAATAGCGATTGAGTCGGGCAGGGGTCAGGCAGGCCCAGTGAATCATAAAGAACTGTATATTCTTAAAGTGGGCATTCCTATAGACAAGCTGGGGAATTCTAAGGCCTGTTCCCACTCCTTGTCGTGTAGTGTCCTCCCAAAATCCTCGTCGCACCTTTGTCATAATGTGGTCAAGGGGCCCCAGTAAGATTTCAAATGACTTTGTACAGCCAAGTAATCAGGTGGCGACCTTCCCACATAGTGAGTACAGTCTGTATAACTGGGTGAGTATTGGATTCTGTGTCGAGAGCGTCCAAAAGGGTCGGACAGCTAAAGCGTAGCTGTCTGTAGGTGAGGAATTGCTAAGATGAAATGCTGTGGTCCGCGATAATTTGTTCAAAAGTAAGGAGTTGCTCATTCGAGAAAAGATCCCCTATGGTAACAAGCAATTGCTCCCTCCAGCACCAGGGTCGCTTAGAAGTCAGGGAATCGGGGGAGGCCCACTATAGAGAGCACAGGAGCATAAGCAGGAGTGTGATGTGTGAGACGATGGACACGGGCCACGCATCTGCGGGCTACTGACCTGTGTAGCCTTCTATAGGTTACAAAAATGAGGGAGACCACCGAGCCAGGCACCAGAGCTATAAGGGCCCCTCCTATTGATTCTCCAAACATATTGTTTTCACACCAGCAGCATCATATGAACCAAACAACGTGGTCGTCCATAGAGGTGAATCAAAAAGCAAGGTTACATCCAAATCATCATGGGCACATGCCAGCAAACCAGCCAGAATTGTTTTTGTGTTTGTCCCATCTTCCATCCAACTCGTTGCATACTGCGGTGTAAAGCCAAAAAGTATGAGTCAAAGTCGGGTAAAACTATCTCACACTGTTTATAGGGTTTTAGTGTCTTGAGTTTAACTCTGGGGAAACTTTGGCCGACACAAGTATGGTTATTAAACTATCAACCCACCTAAACATGCTCCTTAGGATCGAACTCTTGATCCCCCCTAGCATTTATAAATACCTCATGAGTACTAATCCTTGACTATTGTCTTACTGGAACTAAATTATATCCTATGGTTGAGCTTATTTTGCTTCTTTAAGAGAACTCCCAGACCTATATTGTAGCGTTTAAGAAAAGCGGGGGGGGGGCAACTCTAGAGATGATACAATGATGGAGAGGCATCTCTACAGTTATCTGGACTCCTAGCTGGAAAGAACCCAATCAAGGCAAGAGGCACACATGTCACTATATATAGCCTTCCAGTCTTGTTTTTGCAGTACAGTAAAACAAGTCTAGTTTACTACTGCAGCGTATCGTGGAATTTCTGGGTGCGGTCTTCGGCAGTGGAAATGGTATTAACACACACTCTCAGAAAAGAATCCATCTCTGAAGTGATTTATATTTTCCAGAATATCAGTTGCTTAAGGAGGGAGCAAATTACAGCTTCTGAAGTCTCATGCCCACCTCTACTTTTTAAATAACATACTGACAGAGGCAGATCCCTCAAGCAGTGCCTTGTAGACTACTGGAGAATGGCACATGTGGACTGGCAGGATGATGTCGCAGTCCATAAAAGTGTAAATTTGCCGCTGTGTCTTTGCCTCTCCACGTGCTCTTACAGATCACTCCTCTGTACATTTTCTTTTCCCTGTGCCCATCCCTCCCAACCCCCTTTGCCTTTATCCACCACTCCTAGATCCTTTGCTCTCTGTGCCCCTTCTGCATCAGTCGCTGTGTCTTTCCTTCTCCTATCTGTTTCACTTTTGCCTTTAACTTTATCTCGTATCCATTGCTCTGTCCCGTGCTCTACTTGGGACCTTATAATAATCTGTTCGTCTCCGTCCTCTCCCTGTGCACTCATGCACCTCTCCAGAAAACGTAAATAAAACCATCACACTAAGGGGCTGCTAACCGTGTCTACCTGCCAACAATGCACCCATATCCCACAGCACTCTATCTTCAACCACCTCCTTCATCGCACTCTACGTCCTGCAACGCGTCCTCAGACCCCTCTGATCTGTCACAAACGACAAAAAAAACCTCACACATGATCCCAACAATACACCCTGCCTACCACTCATTCCCCATTGTGCAGCATGCTACCCGCCTGAAAATGCGCTACCGCGCATTGCCACGGGATATGAAGCGCTATGTGAATGACACAATACGCTACCTTATCTCTTCCTATCCATCACTTGCCCATCTCTCCTCTGCTTCCTTCCCTCCCGCTGTGTGGCCGCGCGCCTCTTTGTCATTGTGCCTCTCTAGCCTCCCCCGACCCTCTCGTCCTGTCATCTCCCTCCCTCAACCTCCTTCTCTCACCCTTCACTCTTCTCATTCTCCCCCTCTCACCCGTCCATTGCTTTATGTCACTCCTGACTCACTTTTAACCTTTCCTCTCAATGCTCCATGGCACTCTCCGTTTCAAGCTACTGTTTAGCTTCTTCCCTCTTTCTCTGCCCCTGTCCGCCCTCCTCTTTGTCTTTCCCATTTGACCCCCCCAGTCTAGTCTTTATTCTCCTCCGTCCATGTTGTCCCTTCCTGCTCACCCCTGTGTCACTTTTCCCGTCTCCAAATGTAACTCTTACCTCTGTGCCCGTCCCACACAAGCGGTTACTCACCCACCGTCCACTGCGCCAGAGCCTCAGAGGCGCCATACCATGGTACCGGGCGCCATCAACTCACATATTACTTTCTCACAAACGCACATCTTAAGCGCAGTAACCCCACATGCTGCCTCCTCCTTAAGGCAAAGCGCACAAACCACCATAAAGCCACTACTCCCCCACACTACACGCAGAGACACTGCACTGGTCACCATTATATGGATGTGGATTACAAATGTGGATTATTATTATAAATCCCCGTCATCACAGAACTCAAGTGCCCAGGTCCACACCTGTAGAGCGCACAAAGGGCATAAATATAAACACGAGCAAAGAGGCTTCTTTCGTCAGTTATATGCCCAAAGTGCAGTTGCTAAGAATAGAACACAGCACTGCACAACTATATTTCAGGAAAGAAAATGCAGTGCAAAGGAAGAGCAGCGCCGCGGTCAGTGCAGACAGGAAAGAGTGCAGCACAAAGAAAGTGCAGCATACGGACAGTATGGCACAAAGACACAGTGACTTTGGGCCATACTGTCCGCACTATTTATCTATTTATCTCTTTATTCTCTTCTCACTCCTAATTTTCTCTTTCCCCCATCTCTCTGCCGCCCTATTTCTTTCACTTTCTGTGTCCTCTCTGCAACAGCATTAAGCCTCTGCTCAGAGACGATATTTCTTTCCGCTGCCACCAATTTAAGTCCACCGTCTATTTTGGTTTGGTTAAAAGCGCATAGAAGCTCTGACTTTCAAGCTTCATGGTTCTACAAAGGCTGTAATTTAGTTTGGTGACGTATGTGTATCCCGTTATGTTCCAAGCCTAGCACACTGCGAACTTTACCACACTGTAAGAGATGAAACGGAACGTGAAAGCTTTACACAGTTGTCACGCGGGGGTGGGGGCCAGGAAATTAAATCTAAAACTTACCTCACAGCCGGCCCACGCCACCTCTGCTCCCCTTGGCGCCTTCACGAACGGCACTGGAGTGGACTGGCAACCCCTCTCAGTGAATTGGCTTAGGGCATGGTTACTACTCGCCCGCCTGCCCTTTAGGAGACCGAGGTTTGAGCCTTTGCTCAACCCTCGCTCTCCTAATGGGCATGCATGCGCCATCCAGAGCAGACACTAGTGCGCATGACTGGGCATGGCGGAAAAATTCGCTGACCTTTCCCACTCATGCGCACTTGTGCTGCTGCCTGTTGCCCCTCACAGCCGGTCCACACCACCTCTGCTCCCCTTGGCGCCTTCACGAACGGCACTGGAGTGGACTGGCAACCCCTCTCAGCCAATTGGCTTAGGGCATGGTTACTACTCGCCCGCCTGCCCATTAGGAGACCGAGGTTTGAGCCTTTGCTCAACCCTCGCTCTCCTAATGGGCATGAATGCGCCATCCAGAGCAGACACTAGTGCGCATGACTGGGCACGGCGGAAAAATTCGGCGACCTTACCCACTCATGCGCACTTGTGCTGCTGCCTGTTGCCCCTGGTCTGACAATCATGTCAGTCAACATGACGCCGGACCGCCCACCCCTTTCAGACTCTGAAGGGGGTGGGCGGTCCGACGTCATGCTGACTGACATGATTGTCAGTTCTCCCTCTGTGTCTTTGAACTTAAGTAAACTGATTCAGTTTACTTAAGTTCAGAGACGCCGAGGGAGCTGCGGGCGGGGGGGCAACGCCCCAATGCCCCAATGGATGCACGGCCCCTGCTTGACTCAAAGATGTGCACCCTTCTCAGTTCCATTATGCCCCATACGTGCCTTGTTGTTGTCTTCTATTTGACGATGCACTCCAGTAGCGCTGAAAGTAGGGGTGCAGCAGCACCCCCTGATAACCTGGACGTGGTTTGCGTGGAGAATGAGCAAGAAGGAAGCATATGAAATATTGCAGCATCTTGCAGCCTTCGCATTGTTTACAAGAAGGGGCTCTGAAATATCGGAGAACTTCTTCCATACTTCAGTTAATTCTTTTATCATGGAAATTTGAGTGGAAGTTTTCTTTCTATGAGTGCAAATTGAGGCCAGCTTGAAAGGAGACATACTACTCAAAGGTTTTGGAACATATTTGTAAATGACATCTACTTGCTTCAAACAATAATACAATTATTTAATAATATATCAGGAGCATGAAAAGTACAAAAAAGTTACATTATCTCTGTATTCAACAGCGAGACTGAAGCAAATACATTAGACACGTTATTTCAATTTGCGTGAAATCTGCGTGGTCAAAACAGTCTGAATTACGATTTCTGTGTTTGCCATAGGTGTTAGTTCAATCTAAAACTGAGAATTGTTAACACCAAAATCAATCGGTGTTTGCTTGTTAGTCGAAAGTATAGTACAGTAACAAGGTAAAATCACCCAACAGCAAGCAAAGACCATGTTCCATTACCAATAAGAGAAGATTGAAGGCAAATACACTCGCAGTAAAAGACTTTACTAAGCAACACGACTCACTTTTACCCCCCCCCCCCAAAAACGAGTGAAGTAGATACAAATATTCATCATTTTGGCAGGAAATATTGTGTGATTCTTCAGCGTGCACACTGACCTACTCAACTATCAACTGGTGCTCAACTGCGGGCTTAGAGGGAGCTTAAAGTCCTTCTTCCTATGTTTAGATGGCCTGTTTTTTTTCATATAAGCTTGGTGTCAGACATATAGAGTTTGACAAATGCTTCACTCCTTTGGGTCCTACAAAAGTCCCTTGGCAGATGTGAAAGTACTGCTGGGTTGGTAAGTTGCATGATTAATTCAGTTCACCTTTCCTCTTCAGGGTTCTGCATCGCCCGTACAGTCTGTGATACGTTTGTAAGAACTGCCCGTGGACTAGACACAGGGGAGGCAATCAGGTGACTGTACTGCCCAGCACAGGCTGCACAACTTAAGAGCTCTTGATAAGTGTATAATCTTAGTGCACATTTTTAGGTTACATCTACTACTTAGCGCATGTACGGTCTTTTCCAAGACATATTAGTTTATAGTGGGCTTAGAGCCTGCCCGTTACTTGGCTTTATTGCCATGCTCATTTTCTTGCCTCTTATTCCTCAGCTTGTGTGGGCTTCTGCCACCCGTGGAGCATGAACCCATTACTTGTGTCCTTTCCAAGCACAGCTTTTTTTCTTTAAGCACTCCACAAGAATGCATGTGTATTCCAGCTATTTCCCTCATGCACTTCTCTCCCCACTCCCTCCTCCTCCTATCCCTCACTCGCTTGCTTCCCCTCAACAGATCCACGTTGCTATCTCTTGCTACTTGCTTTTCTCCTGCCCGCACCTTACGTGATGCTTTCACCCCCACCTGAGCCCTCTGCATTGCTTTTAACGCCCTACATGTTGCTTCTGCACCCTCTTATGCCCCTGTGTTGCTTTCACCCCCTCCCTAAGTTGCCTCCCACCAACCGGTTGAAAAAATAATACTCAGTGACATTTGCGGTCTCAGAGCTCTTCACTTACCACAAAAAAAGCTTTTGTTTGTGTTTATTTTTTCTTTTTAGCTATCGATCCAACTCAGATCGGTAACTAATGAAGAATAAAAAGCAGGCGCATCAAAGGTTTTTTTTTAAATTCTTTTTTATTCTTTCCTCATATTGCACAGCATCGGGGATGTTGTGCAACCTGGCTAAAAACCACTGCAAAGCCAATAGTTCCAAAAGATGAGAACTATTGGCTTTGTCGATGCTTGCTTGCAATGTCTGGGTACAGATTGCAAGATAACTCTGCATTGACAAGGCACCATGCTTCCAATCCCAGGCTCGGGTGGATTTATACAATAAACAGCAGGGATTTGCGAGACGAAAGAACTGCAAACAGGTATTCTGGTGATCTCGAAATGTTAGGGAGCATGAAAAGGCGACAGATTTCTGCTTGGTTGGCACTTTGCTCTGATATTTCACATGCTTATTCTTTGACCAATGTTCCAGGAAACACAGTTTCATGGTAAAGCATTGAGGGGAATTATTTTATTGCAGCGTAGCACTATAGGATATGATTTCCATTGGCCCTCTGTATCTGTAATAACAGCTATTTGTCTGGCTCAATAGCACATCATATATTTTTTTGTTTACAATAGGGCAGCATTCTTGGTCACCATTCCTTCATGCACAGTATTATCGGTGATTAGATATTTTACCAATGATCAATTTCTGAAATTATACAAACTGGACAAAAATGTTTCTACTGGACACAAATTTGAAGCTGCAGAGGAATAATGCTTGGAGGACTTGTTTGGAAACTGTGAAACGTTAAACGGTTTCTGAACCCCGCTTTCAGATGGAAAGGGGTAGGATAGTGATGCCGCCTATCTGATGTGGCTCCTATATTTTGCAACACCCTCTTTGCTTTACAGACTGCAGGATGGAAGGATTCCCTTCCAAAAGCCACTCTCACTATTTCCCAGCCTCACCTCTCAGTCTCAATCAATTCATTGTACGGATGTGCCATAGCAGTAAGGAGTTGTGTGCGATGGGGCAAATGCATTACAAGGAGGCAGAGCACCCTAACCAGTATCCAGTCTGACACCACATTATTTATTTCTTATAGTCTTGCGAGTGTCTAATTAAAACTGAGTTCATTCTCAGTTGTTGTTTCCGGTGGGTTTGTTACATAAAACGGCCATTTCGATGGAGCATGGCCTGTCTATAAAAAGTATTTATTACCAACCACATTTCAGCCATACATGCTTAAAAAATATCATCAAAATGCAGGAATGGCTCCCTTGTAATTTCCCTCCATTCTCCCCCCGAACGGCCCGACTCATCCGGTGCACCCACAATTCAAGCAGCTCTTGGATTTATCACAAGCCTCCAGAACTTTGGGGAGCTGATAAGACTGGCCAACACCCCACTCTGAAAACTGTTCTACCACCACTTCTGCATTCAGGTGGAAGGTGCACAAAGGCATTGAGCCCAATGGAGGAAAGGGAGATGGCGCAGTTTGGTAAGCCTCTGATCTCCTGATTATAAACACAATTAACGATATGAGAATACAGGAACCAGGATGGATCCCTGATCCAATTCAAAAGTTCCTGTAGAGCTCGAGTCTTGAGAATAAAGAGGCGAATTTCCAATAGTGATGCCTCTCTGATCTAATTTTATTGCTTGCTTATAAACATTATTTTCAATGAGATAATCCTAATGCAAGACCTAATGCAATGGGAGGTCATATGTGCGAGAGGTCAGCAATAAATAATAGATACATATAGACAGCTTCTCACTGAACCATAAAGAAGAAGCTTTCCAAAAAATCACAAGGCAGAAAGACATGAAGTTCAGCTAAGCTGCCACTAATCAATGTCTAAAGCAGCCGGAATTCATTCGAGTTTCTGTCTATAATTACACACCAGGGAAACTTTTCTTAAGCAACTGGCCGAAAAAACTTCAAAGCAGAAAATGTCAAAAGCAACTAACTACTTGCAGGAGAAAGAGATGGGACCACCAAACTAGGAATTTAAAAAAACACACTGCTGAAGCAGCGAAGCAAACAAGTCATATCTTTCCAAGCTTTTGTGCCATTCTAAACATAGAGTATAACAATGAGCAGCACATGGTAGCGCTGGGGTATGCAGCTACACATCACAGTGCGTGCATAGTACGAACATCACAGTAGTAGCGACTGGAATGGTTTATTCTATAGGCACTAGAGTATTTACTCTTTTACTCACAAATGCCTACATATCATCTGTATTACCTTCCAGCGTGAAGTCAAACACTTAAGCATAGTTGCACTTTTCGTACTAGGCACATACTGCGGAGTAAAGCACAAGTTTTTTATTCTTATTTTTTTTTTTTGTAGATGAAGAAAAGTAGTTTATTAGCAGGAACTACCATCAGTGTCTTTACAGCAGCTCAGACAATCTCAACTGTTGTTATCAAACAATAACTTTCTATATGACTTTACAATATTCGATGGAATGCTCAGTAATACAGTAGATTGGAATACTGCATTTTAAACCTTTTGACCCCAGTGTATTGTAACGTATAGTTTCTTACCTGTCAGTATAGTTTTGCAGCTTAAAGACTTTCTGGATTCACTATGCTGTGCAGTATTCCGCCATCTAGTGGTGGGTCCGGAATTGTGGTATTTCTACTCTCTTTTTTTTTTTTCGTGGCCCAGGTGGGCGTCGACATCCCACCTTTGGTCGCCATCTTCAGATTCTTTTTTCTTCTTTTTTTTTCACTTCTTCTCCTTTTAACCTGTTTTAATAGTCTTCCTCCTGTCTCATCTTTCTGGCGGAGGATGGTGGGTTCGCTAATGAATCCAGAAAGTCTTCAAACTGCAAAACTACACCGACAGGTAAGAAACTATACGTTTTGCAGCGTGAATCTTTCTGGATTCACTATGCTGTGCATAGACTTTGTAGCGGTTTCTTAGGTTTGTGGTGGCTGGATGGAAGATGAGCTCTGGTTACTGAATATGTGTTGTAAGACCTTCTGTCCCACTTGCGCTTCCTTGTTCATTTGAATATCTACACAGTAGTGCTTAGTGAACGTGTGCACTGGGGACCATGTTGCGGCTTGGCAAATGTCTTGAATAGGTGTGTTTGCTAGAAACGCAATTGTTGCTCTTTTCTGCCTTGTTGAGTGAGCATGAGCTGCTCCTTGTAAATGTTGCCCTGCTTGTTTGTGGCAGAATTGTATAGTTTGTGCAATCCGCCATGCAATGGTATTTTTGGTAACTGGTCGTCCCAAAAAACTGCTGGCAAAGGACACAAAGAATTGCTCTGTCTTCCTGCACTCCTTTGTCCTTTCTATATAGTGCATTACTGCCCTCCTGGCGTCCAGTGTGTGTAACGCCCTTTCTGTGCTTGTAGATTGTTTTGGGAAAAAACTTGGTATTTGAATTGTCTGATTGATGTGGAACCGTGACACCACCTTTGGTATGAAATGGGGGTCCGTTCTCATTACAATCCTATCATTGTGTATTTGTAGGTAGGGCTCTTGTAGTGTTAGCGCTTTCGCTTACTCTTCGTAGCGATGTGATAGCTACTAAGAAGGCTGTCTTTAGCATGAGCATGTGCAGTGTGCCTTATGAATAGGCTCAAATGGTGCCTTCATCAATTGGATTAGCACTACGTTGAGGTGCCATGCTGGAGCCGGCATTCTGTTTGGAGATGCAATTTTCTTTGCCCCTTCTAGAAATCTCTTTACTACTTGGTAGGTGAAGCAACTTTTCCCTGTTTCTCCACTTGTGTAAGCCACCACAGCTGCTAAGTGAACCCTTAGAGATGTGTAGCTTAGTTTATTTTGTAGTAGATGCGTTAGGTATTTTAGAACAGTTGATTCCTTGGTAATCTTTCTTTGTAGTTTCTCCCTAATGCACCACCCAGAGAATCTTTTCCACTTTGCTACGTAGCACTTTCTTGTGGTCGGTCTCCTTGCCTCTCTGAGCACCGCCATTGTGCTCTCCGGCAGTTTGAGGTGTACAAACTCTAGGTCTTCAGGAGCCATGCTGCGAGGCTGAGGATCTCCGGCTCTGGGTCTAGAACCCTTCCGTTTCACACTAACAGGTCCTTTCTTGTGGGGAACCTGTGTGCCGATGCTTGTGCCATCTCCAAGATCTGTGAGAACCAGGTTTGTCTGGCCCACTGAGGTGCTATGAGTATTAGCGTCATGTTACTGAATCTGCATTTGTTTAGTACCCTGTGTAGCAGTGGTATCGGTGGAAAAGCATAGGCAAATGTCCCTGACCAGCTTATCCATAGCGCATTCCCTAGGGACCATTTGCACGGTTGGCTGGATGCGAACTTTGGGCATTTTGCATTTTGGTGTGTTGCAAATAGGTCTATTTGCGGAGTTCCGCATTTGTGGAATATCCTTTGGATTTCTTGTTGATTGATTTCCCATTCGTGGGATGCTGACATCTGTCTGCTGAGTCTGTCTGCTTCCACATTGTCCTTCCCTGGTAGGTGTATTGCTAGCAAGTCTATTTGTCTTGGAATTGCCCATCTCCATATTTCCTGTGCCAACACTGATAGTGTCACTGACTGTGTCCCTCCTTGCTTGTTGATGTAGAACATTGTGGTTGTATTGTCCGTTTGGATTAGTACCCTGTATCCGTACAGTTGTTTCTGAAAGGCCTTTAAGGCTAGGAACACTGTCTTTAGCTCCAGGTAGTTGATGTGCTTTATCGCATCCTGTTGTGACCACAATCTTGTGCTTGTGTGTGCTCACCACCCCATCTGGGAGGCATCTGTTGTGATGGTCACCGTTGGAGTTGGTTGTGTGAAAGGTTTCCCTTGTGTAATGTTCCTCTTGTTCCACCACACTATTTCATGCTGTATTGCTTGTGTGACAACCACTAGATCTTCCCAACTCCCAGTTGCTTGTGACCATTGTTGTTGGATCCATTCATGGAATGGCCTCATGTGTAGGCATATATTTGGGACCAAATGTATGCATGACGCAATCATTCCCATCAGTTTGAATTTCCTCAACGCACTTTTCGGCCTCGGCTGTGGTTTTTGACGGAATGCTGTACCTTTCCATTTTCTCGTCTTAGTCTTTCTTGCGTTGCAAGATGCTTGCCATCTCGGCCTCGAGCCTTTTCTTCTTCTTTTCCATCTTGGCCGCGTGTTCGGCATCAAGGGTTTCGACTTTCCTTTTCGCGGTTGTCAAAGTCGTAGCCGCTTTCAGGCCTTCATTTGTCGATGTCGAAACCGTCCCTTTCGTGGCTGCTCTTCGACGCCTTCCCCTTCTCTTGGGTTTTCGCCATCTGGGAGTCCTTTTCGAAGGAACCGGGTGGTCTGTTTGTCCTTGGATGCAGTTGTCGACGTCGAGTGTTTCGACGGCAATGCTCCCTTCGAGGACTTTGACTCGCTTCTGCGAGTATGAGTGGAGAGTTTGATGACTCTCTTACCTCCTTCGATGTTTTCTTCTCGACCTCGACGGCTATGGCGACCTCCGGTCCTTCGGCGATGTTGTCCTCCTCTCCACTAGAGAGTCCCAAACCTCAGAGCGATGGGGTGTCCCCTGCCCCTGCATACTGTAGTTTGCTCTTATTTGCCTCACTCTTACTCAGAGGGTCTTCGGGGTGAACGCCTCGCAGGCGTTGCAGTCTTTGCTTTGATGGTCGAGCGGCAGGCAGAGGTTGCAAACCGGGTGTTGGTCCTTCTGCGCGTTCTTATGGTGGCAGTTTGCGCAGAATTGAAAGGGAGTTTTGTCCATCACCGTGCCCAGGGAGCCCCCTGTGTGCGCATTCTCTGAAGAACGTTGAAGTCTTCGATGTTCTTTCTCCTCTTTCGTCGTCCTCTGTACGCGACTCGTAATCCGGTATGTTCTCCAGTGATCTTTCGATGTTTTTGTAGATTTTCATTGATTCTTCTCTCCAAAGTTTTGGAGCTCCTTCACTGTCGATCCAGACCCAACGGCGGAAAAAAGAATCTAAAGATAGCGACCAAAGGTGGGAGCTTCCGGAGGAAGTGCATCGACGTCACGAGGACACCAAATGGTGGTTATGTCGACGCCCACTTGAGCCACACAAAAAAAAAAGAGAAGAAATACTACAATTCTGGACTCAACCACTAGATGGCGGAATAATGCACAGCATAGTGAATCCAGAAAGATTCACGCTGCAAAACAAGACAGGACATTTTGCTAGATTTTTTTACACATTGAAGCAATTTTAGCGCACTGGGTTTTTCCATTTCTTCATACTTATGTGGATATTGGCATCATATACTGAGTATATTATTAAGACGAAATTAAAGGATTTTCAGTGCTTTTAGCATTTAGAGCAGGGTTCCCCCAAGATGTGAACAGTTGAACAGAGAAACTCAAAACGGGCTGGCAAAAAAACTTCATATGGGCCCACAATGACCACCTTTAGGAGAGTTTGGGAGGTTCTCCCCCCAAAAATATTTTGACTAAATTAAAGCAGACATTTACCATTTACCAAAAATAATTCAAAATATTTGTTGGCTTTGAAGCCAGTGTTGTACAGACATGTTTGAGGGGGAATTGATGAAGTATTGAAAGAATTCAGAGTCTGATACTCCAGATACTGGTTGGACATCTTACTGCTGCAGGTGAAGTTGTGCATAACATGATACTGTATGTGTGTGTCACCGATAGAATCAAAAAGGCTGCTTTGGGTCCTCGTTACTAAAGGTTTGAGATACCCAAAGAAAGTCACCATCGTTTTGAGTCATCCCCTTTAAATGAAAAATACAAAAGGAGGTAAAATTCTAACAACACACCTGAAACAGCACACCAATGCATCCCAAGAAAGGTATTTGAGGAAGTGGGCATACCTAAAGGGATCATTGCACTGAACTGGCGCTAAAGACAAGGGCCTGAGAAGGGGGTCAGGTGGAGAAGGAAGTAGGGTCCACAGAGCAGTCGGCAAGCAGACATAGGGACCATTACACTTATGACAGCAGGCGTGTGCACATGCAAAGTGGATTCATTTTGGCAGCACTACAGTGCTTCAGAACTCGGAGGAGCTCCTACACCAAAAATGATGAAATTAGTGAAAGAGAGATGACAAAGGCGAGGTTAGAAGTTTTCATCCTATAGCATGGAGCACTCCTGAGTAGGGTAAGTGATAGTGCCAGTACAGTAAGGACACAAAGAGTCATGGACACTGCTGAAGGAATCCTGGAAAAAGGAAGGGGAAGGAAAGCCACTGAATATGAAGCAACCAAAAGGAGACTGACAAGAAAGGTAATTAATGATAAGTAGTGGGCTGACCCAAAGTCAGTACTGCTATTACACACCACAAGTGTTTCAACAACATACAGCTAAAGCTGTCTTCTTTGGAGACCTAAAAATGAATAGACTGACATTAAGGATGTGATAAGGATGGCCGTTACATGCCTACACAGTGTATTGTTTCAGGTTTTCCAATTGCTTTCTTATACTTCACTAACAAGATTAAAAAAATATGCATTCATTTACAGGCTGAAGACCCAGCCGCGGCCCGTGGAGGGAGTTCCGTGGGGCAGAGAGGCGGGGCGGGGGAGGGGCAGGGTGGGGGTACTAAAAACTGGAATATGGATAATTGGAGGTAAGTAAACAATTAAATAAATAAAACAAATTTCGTAGCGCGTGCTTTTGCGATGCAGCGCGCGCTATGAAATTCGTTTTATTTATTGAATTGTTTACTTACCTCCAATTATCCATATTCCGGTTTTTAGTACCCCCCACCCAGCCCCTCCCCCGCCCCGCCTCTCTGCCCCACGGAACTCCCTCCACGGGCCGCGGCTGTGAAGACCCCATCCTCAGAAGTACTAAAAGAAACGTCTCTGTTTAAAAAGTTTTTTCCCATTAAAAAAAGGTTTTCTACAAATCACGATTATTTCAGCCAAGGGGAAAAAGAAACCTACACAGCATAAAAACGGAGGGGATAAAGGATGCCTTTTAACCCCTTTAATCACATCTGCCTTTTATCAGCTATGGGGGACATTTCCACTGAATTAGAGCTAGTTGAGGATTGCATAGACACTGCCCAAAGATTGATAAAAGATACTACAGCTGAACCAAAGGTGCAGTCTTCTGAAGACCCTGCAGGGTCAATAGCGGTTGAAGGTGATGCAGATTTTAACGTTCCTAGGGCAGCCTCAACATCTAACTACTCATTGCATACCAATAATACTGATAATCTGGTTGTTTCACTCCCACCGCCCGGTTTGTCCATATCCATAAATACCACATTTCCAGTTAAGAGCAATGCTATGCAGTAACAAATAGTGGCACCTCCCAATTTTCCTCCCCTAACACTTCGATGAATGATCTTCAAAATGGCGGACATTTGGGACATCTACATCTACCCCCTGAATGCACCCCATATGTCATTGTTCTGGAAGGGGTGTCCACTCTGGATGAAAATGCCTATGAGGCTGTATGGAGGCAGCACGGACTCTCACAAGGTCACCTACCCGCGTGAAGGAGCACTGCTGGAAAATTCTCCAAATCCAGTGTGGTGCCTGGAGCTAAGGTGAGGAATCTCAATTTTTTTTTATGACAAAAAGCGAAGTATAAGTAATGATTTATATATATATACACACATATATGTATATTTTTTTAAAATACTTATCTTAAAAAACAAACGTATTTTGTAAAATATAAAAAAGTATCTAAATTACTTCAATTCATAACTTTTAACCACATATTTAACACATTAAACATAATAAAAATGTTAGCGAGAGAAGGCAATTTCATTAGTAACCATATTGTTTGAAAATTAATATTGATAAATTAAATGAATATTTTTAAACTATTTTATAATTTAAAACAAATTTAATTTGACTGGGTAATGTGATGTAGCTTTTTTAAATGTGATTAATTACCAGCTTAATATTAATTACTTTATATTTTACATTTGTCAAAAAATATTGTGTACTATACCAAAGCTTACAATGGGCTTTGGGTATGCTCATTACTTATCATTCGTTGGCTCTTTCAACCTCATTTGCTTGCTTTCTATTCAATGGCTTACCTTCCTCTTCTTGTCTTTGTCCCTCCCCAGGAACAAAGCTTCGTTACCATCCTTTAGATTGGATGACGTGCATCATGCCCCTGCTTAAATTCAAAGATATACTTTTTTCTGCACTCCATGAGAGTGTGCATGAGTTTACCTGCACTCTCCCACGCCCTTGTTTGATGCTTCCCCCTTCATGTCCTCACCCCTGCCCTCTGCCTCTCCATTGTTTCTTCTACTCCTCCTCTCTCAGGGACTCTTTTTTTTATAAACCCCTTCCAAACTCTTCTATTACTCCTCTACCTTTCCCTGCTCACCCGTGCCTGCATCAGCACTGACTTGCTCCCTCATTCTCCAGCTCCTCCATTGCTCCCTCAGCCCACTCATCCTGCTTTATTGGATATTACATTTTTTTTTCCTTTTTACGAGGGCCTGGAAGCTGCAATTTGGTTCCTGTATACCCCTTTCTCTAAGTACACTTTCACACACCTTTGATTTTTTTTTATATATATCACTCTAAGATAGTTGGTCACTATTTTGGAAGTGTAAACCAGACAGAGAATAAAATAAAGCCCCTATGGCCGCTGTGTCATGACTTATCCATTTGTGGTGATGGATGCACATGGATACCTCATCACACTGGGGTAGATTGACCTTTTTTAGGCAATGATATTCTACATCGACAACAAGCATTTGTTTTCTTTTTGCTGTTGCTGTTAAGCATTGGCAACAACTATTGGCTGAGCCAGAAGTTCATTAAATTCCTTCAGGTGAGGCCTATTGGTTTTGTCAATGCTTATTAACAATTGAATGCTGTACGAGCAGTCAACTGAATGATTCCATCACAACCACATAAAGAGGACCATGCCTAATACTAATGCCCAGAGTTTCACTGCGCCCCAATATTTTGATCACCCCGAAATTTACCTCTGCCAGCTGCACGCCGGCACCCTTCATCTAGCGATAAGGGTCACCGCCCTCTTCAACATCAGGCCCACAAAATCAACTTAACAGAGTGATAAAATAGTGACTGGGATCACTCAAAAATGGTGTTCTAGATTAATGAAAAAAAAGTTAAAGGGCTTTATTACCAAATCTTTAAATTGGCACTTCAGAAGAATGCAAAATATATGCCATCTTCACCGCCGCCACAGATGATGTCTGCACCTTCCTCGACCAAGGCAAAACTGCAGCCCTCATCCTCCTGGACCTCTCAGACGACTTCAATACTGTCTCCCACCACACCCTATGCACAAGACTCCATGATGCTGACATCTGCGACAAAGCCTTGGAAAGGATCCACTCCTTCCACACAGGCCGAACACAGAGAGTCAGATTACCACTGTTACACTCTGAACCCACAGAAATCAGCTGCGGAGTGCCACTGGGTTACTACGGCAATGCACTATACGCCGTCATCACCCAGAAACTCCTCAAGAAACTGCAGAAAATTCAGAACGCCTCCGCCAGACTTATCTTCAACATCCTCCGTCGCAGCCACATCACCGGCCACCTGAAAGACCTCCACTGGCTACCAATCAACAAAAGAATCACCTTCAAGCTTTTCACACACACCTACAAAGCACTACACGAAGCGGGACCGGTGTACCTCAACCACCGCCTCACATTCCTCGCACCCAACAGACACCTCCCCTCTGCCCAACTAGCCCTGGCCACCATCCCACGCATCTGCGAGATCCACGGCCGAAAGATAATCCTTCTCCTACCTCGCAGTAAAGACCTAGAACACCCTGCCTCTCCACCTCAGGCAATCACCTTTCACTGCCTCAATTCAGGAAGGACCTCAAGACTTATCTCTTAGACTGAAGCACTGTGCCTTCAATGGATCAGCAGTGTTCCCCCACTCCCACCCCCCCAGTGCCTTGAGACACTTACGGGAAAGTAGTTGCGCTTTACAAGACACCTGATTGATTGATTGATTGATTGATTGATTGATTGATTGATTGATTGATGAAAACTCAGATACAGAGTACCATAGTCAGAAATCAAAATTAATACCAGTTCTCATAGACAAAAAAAAACATAGAAAGAATTAACAGGGAAAATAGAGAGACAAGGAAGTCATCAAAATCATCTGACATAGTCTTGTGAGGAAAAACAAAAAGTCTCATGACTCACCCCCATAACTAGAGGTTTTTATACCCAATTAGTGCATAAGTAATAGGCAAAACTGAAAATTCAGCAAGGCAAGATCAGCAATAACACATATTGGACAAATCAGAATGATTGATGATCGTCACACAAATAATTATAACACTAACCCATTTCTAAGGTAGAGGAAATCTTCCATTAACAGTGGTGTAGCTAGACCGTTGGTATTGGCATTTAAGAGAGGGGGGTGCTGACGGATTCCAGCAAAAGCCGGGACCGGGGTGGGGGGGGTGCTGGCACGATTCCCACACGTCTACCACCCCGCAAAGGCCACTGGTGCGAGCGAGGGAGTGGGAGGAGACCGCCTCCCCAAAACTCGTGTCACCTGGGGTGGTCCGCCCCCCACCCCTACCACTCCCCTTGCTACGCCACGGTCTATTAACTTCCACAGCAACAACACTGTCAATTAACTTCCACAGCAACAGTGCAGTTCGGAGAAGTACAACACAATATGAAAGATTTTCGAACAAAGATTCATACACCAGGGTGCTACTATGTCTGCATTAGAACTACAGACAGAAGTTTTTTTCAGGAATTTACATCAGGAACATAAAGTCAAAGTTTCATTCAGAATAGATGCTCTCTATGGAAAATAACTATCCCTGGGCGTAGGACTACGCTACGCTCGCGTAGGTTGCGCAACTACGCCCTACGCGAATTGCACGTAGCACAGTGCAAAATTGCGTAGAGGGCATTTTTTGCTTGCTCGCGGCCCTCAACATCAAGTTGGCGACCACGAGCAAGTAAAATAACATCCCGGCGAGACTTTTTCCTCGTTCGCGATCAGCAACATCAAGTTGCCGATCGCGAGCGTGGAAAATAAACCTCCCGGCGAGATTCTCAACGTGGGCAGATCGGGTTTCTCATTGTGAGTGGTCGCGTGTGCGGACAAGCATCAGGCACTGTGCAATCAGTGTGAACAGCATTTTGCACAGTGCACTTCGCGTAGCTACGCGTAGCACTACTAAGCGAACTACGCCCAGGGTTAAAAATAACCAACTGCATCACGATGTCCTGCGCTTCGCGAAAACTGATGAGAGAAGGCTTGCAGGGGACATTGATTGATTGATAGGGATAATGATGAGAAGCAAAAGGAGCAGAACAGGGGTCTGCAAATATACGGCATAGCTAAACTACATTAATAAACACACTTCTAAACCCCTAAATGAAATAGTTTCAAGTGTGTCATTAAAAATGTATCAGTTACGACTATATTTATTCTAAAAATCATTAGTATTCTAAAATAATTTGTGACCCAAAATTGCACATTTAGAAAAAGCTTTAAAAAAAACTAATGCCTTGTCCAATGGGGGATTCAGATTAAAGTTGTATGGCTGGTTTACCAGATTCATGGAAACGTGTTCCTTTTTATTTCAATACAAGACCTCAGGACTGCCAGCCCCTGTGAGCCCTGTGTTCTGTTGACGGTATCAAACTAGCACACCCTCCTTCTCCTAGACTGGAATAGGGCGCGGCCCATCTAATTTACATAAGTGACCCCTTGCAAGGAGACCATTCAGAGACACTGCGGGAGGCCCATTGTCCAGCATTTTAGCACCCCTACAGTTTTAACTTTCAGTCCACAAGCAATTCTCACACCTTCGGCCCGATAGGTTTAACTGAGTGGTCTCCTTGCAATTGGGACAAGAGGAAACGTCTGCCTCGCCTAGGCCTGGAGACACCATCCTTGAGAGGACCGGGGAGGGGACCCCTCCCATGGACCCTAATTGCAAGGAGACACCTTTCTTTTAGTTGGATCGGCAGGGAAGCAACAGGACACACGATTGGTGCGGGGCCCCATGCTGGTGGGATGAGTGTGAGGCCCTGGGCAGCTGCCCACACTGCCCATGCCTAGCGCCAGCCCTGGGTGGCAATACCATGACACTGCTGCAATAACACCCGCATGCTGAGAGAGAGAGAGGTTTCAAGACACGCAAACAAATGTCTTTCGCGCCGAGCCGATGAGCACAGGCAAATTTAATCCACACTCCTCACTTTTAATTTATTCAAAAATGAGCAAGAGAGCAGTGTTACAGAAATTCAAAAGGCTGTGCCACACAGGCGCGCTGCATAATCCTATTACACCTGATGCCCGGCTCTGAACAAACAAACTCAATTACAGATGCTGGCGTGCACCCAAGGCCTTGAGACTAATATAGGCGCCCCCTTCTTGCCTAAATGCAAATGTCTCCAGGACAAAAACAGAAGGGAAATAAGGTCTTCATTCAGAAAGGCCCAGGCTAACCGCATCCGCAGGACTGTAATCAATTTTTCATTTCCACAAAATCACCTTTTTCTTCAAGGCTGACAGAAAAGAAATAATGCCAAGGAGGAAGTAATAATACAAGTGAGAAAGTCATCTTGCATAGTGATATTGACGGAAAGCAAGGAGCCATTGTTTAAAACTATGAATTTCTCTTCCCAGCATGTGGCTGCCCTGTTAGGATTAGTTCCAGCGACAGCCTTGATTAGATTGCATAATTAAACACTCGGTATATGACCAGAATGGAGGGCTTTAGAAATCAAATTTGCCGATGCATGTGGGATAAAGAATCACTTGCTCTCTCCCCCCTATGCTGTATGTGCAGGGTTATTTATTTCTGCTTTGAAGGACTAAGATATGCCCTACAATCACAAGAGACTATATAAATAAATAAATATATATATATATATATATATATATATATATCATATATATGTATATATACACATAAACACACAAAGATAGATAGATAGATATATAAAGATTATATATATATATGTATAAATATATATATCATATTGGTGGGCCCCAGTAGGTTGTTATAGTTAGGACCCAGTTTCCATAGGAAAAGCGTTTTTGTTTTGCTAAGAACTTTGGCGCCGTCTGACGAATCTTCACAAAATGTTAAAAACTAGTTTGCCATTCACTTCAGTTGCTGTTTGGAAAGTTTCAGGGTTATTCATCAAGCAGGTATACGGAAAAGGGGGGGGTCTCAAAATGCATTTTCGATATGCAATTTCCCATAGGGATTTAGACACAACTACAGTACAAACCGCTGAACGCAATTACACCAAATTGGCAGAAAGCTAGACCTTGGTCCAGAAAGAGTGCCTTTTGTAATATGGTTAAATCTGTTCTGTAGTTTTTGAGTAATTAAAAAAAATATTTTTGTATATGTAGAGATGCTGATGCACCGCGGTGGATCCGCAAATCAACGTGCCAACAGCAATGCCATGTTTGGCTGTCACCATTTCAGCCGTGAAGTGGTGGCAGCCATTTTAGGGTTCATGCCCCAAAAAAAACTCAAGGGGGCAGGGTAGGGATACCTTGACCCCCTAAGCCTAATTAAAAAAAAAAACATTTGCCACAAATTCGCAGAGGATCAGCTGCAAAATAAAATGATCAAAAACAAGCGTGCTCGCCCAAGCTTGTTTTCTTATGCCTGAGTGGGCCAGGTCCAGAGGAGGAACAATATATATATTTGGGTAAAGGAGGGCGCACCTGTCCCCCCTTCCCAGGTTGATTTCAGCCCCAGGGACCCCATCCCCTGGGATCTGGCCTTTAAAAAAAAAAACAAAGTGGGTTGGGGACACGCGGCCCCCTTCCAGGAATATTTTGTCCCCGGGACTCCATCCCTGGTGTCCGGCCGTAGTCAAAAAGGGGGAGGGGGTACGCAGTTTAAAAAGACTGGACATCAATACAAATAATTCTGCAAGCGCACTAGTCAATGAATTCACAGCACCATCATCTGGACCTCCCCTGACTATCAAAATCAGTTCCCTTCTTATATATACATATATAAAAATGGGAAGTGATTTTGATGTTAAGTATTTTTAAATGATTTTATGGTAAATGTTTTCAAATATACATGTATATATATTTTTATGCTCTGATGAAGTCCTGCGTCAAGGATGTACCGGTTTAGCTGGGTCATTGTGA
The DNA here is from genome assembly GCF_964204655.1 of Triturus cristatus. Lineage (NCBI taxonomy): Eukaryota > Metazoa > Chordata > Amphibia > Caudata > Salamandridae > Triturus > Triturus cristatus. The sequence continues at coordinate 683,206,574 of NC_140581.1, forward strand.
ATATGTATTGGAATATTATCAAGAAGAACTAATAAAGAAGTTGAAAAATCCTAGAGCATGAGTACTTTTTCATTTAGACAAATAAATGAAGCTTACAGTTGATGAGTAAATAAACTTTCTGAACAAAGAGATATCTCTCCCATATTTTGGTATTGATTACATGAGAAGAGCTTTGTTGGCCGTCGGATCTCTGGGGGTGTGCAACTCTGATAAACAGGTCGGAACCAACCTGTGGGATGTATTGGTACTGTAAAGTGGTGGGGGCGCTAGGCCCACATACTTTATGAATGAGCACACAGACACTGGATGTATAGTTGAGAACTGGCCAGGAGCACGTGCGCTCGGCCCTTTTTATTATCAGGGTCACCTGACTGGTGACGCCTGTGGTGGCTGGGTGTTTAGTGTGGGTTCATAGGCAGTATCCAGCAGGATACTACAGATACCAGAACTTGTGATTTTTAGTGCAAATGTTTACACCTGGATTGGTTATCATCGTATGAACAGAACAAGGTTTGGAAGCGAAGCAGACTTGTACTCAACACGTGTAGTCTAGACACCATCAAGGTGCAGCGTCAACCAGTGTGATTGAGAGATAGGCGTGAACGTCATTATTGTAATTAGCTATTGCTCATTATTTATTCTGCAGGTCCCATGTTATGTTTCATTGTTTCTTTCACGCTTTCGGCTTATATCTCATGCTGAATTCAGCAGTATGGTGAAACACTTAGTAAAGTTGTGTTAGTCTGGAAGGACGACAGGCGGAGAAGGAAGAAAGAGCAAGAGGCGTGGGGGAGATGCTCTCCCAAAGAAAGGATGCGCTGTGTCATGGTCAGATGCGGTTCCAGAGAGGGGTTACCGTGAGAGAATGCTGTGCTGACTAGTTGCAGACTCAGAGAGAAATGATTGTATGATCGATGAGAATTAAAATGCTTTCCGTGAGAATTGATTGTTGAGCTGCCTGAAGTAATGAGGTGTGTCGTGGAAGAGTGCCTGTCAGAGGAAGCCGGACAGAGAGAACATTTATAACGAGGATGATTGTGACAGAGAGGTGAATTTGAGCAGTGTGGTGTGCGATGCTCTTGAGCCAGAGGGTGGTACCCATATGGACACACACAGCAGGTGCTCGTACCCGAAGAGGTGTCCCAAGTGTTGGATGCAGTAGGAACTGGCTTCTCAGAGAGATGCTGGTCGGAGGGCCTGCTCTCTGTTCTAGATGGGCTGGAGAATGATTGCCTGCAGATGAGAGCCCTACTGGGTGGGATTCAATTTTGCATGCCCTGGGGGAGCACATTCGAAAGATCTTGGCCGGAGGCATCCCTTTAAACTACATTTTCCAGGGTATTTCTGGGCTGATATCTTAAGCCTAAGGTAGACCCCCGAGGAACAGTGATGTGACTTCCAGAGGACCAAGTTGGCAAACTCATCCCAGAAGGCAGCGCCTTTGGAGGGTTTCCGGCAAGTTAGATTTTGTGTTGTGGGTTGTCACTCTCCTTTGCGTGTGTGGTAGTATCCACTTCCACAGTCCCTCTTGCGGAAACCTGGGAACATGGAATAGAAGGAGTTTAGAGCTAGAATGAAGGGCGAACACTAGGAACACAATACCACCCCCCTATGACTGCCTTGTGAGGATTCAGATATAAGCAACAGGCTTTATCAGTCTGAATGCAGATATTTTCTGTCAATTCTGAAGTTTACAGGATTCGAGCCTAAGGAAGTTCATTGAACTACACATCTTTGGAACCAAACAACTGTTGGCAGGAAGGATACAGATTTTAATGGACAGAGGATAGGTCTTTATGAAGGAAGGGTTCTAAATATGAAACGTATATGCTGATAAATGGATTTGAATCATCACAACAGGCAAATAGGTCTGAACTGCGGATCCTCTTATTATTAAAAATGTTTACTTGTTGCCGATGGTGTGATGTTGTGCTGATCTTGAAGCTTTATGGACCAGTAACCTGAGACTGGGGAGAGATAGGATTGCAAAGCCATCATATTGTACCGGTGCAAGTATGTGTGGCTTCCCTTAGGAAGCTGGAAAACATTTTGTCTCATGTTTGAGAGCAGGCTTATCTAAAGCCAGTCTGTGTGATACCAAAACCGCATGCAAGAGAGACATCCTTTGTGAAAAGAAAAATAAGCAGCTACATGGAGAAAGGGCAATGTATTCCTGCCACTAAATGCGAATCGGGACAAATCTGCAATTGAGAAGATAAACGTCCCTGTAACAAAAACAGCCCCCATGGGCCCAAAACCGGCCCCCACCCATTGCGGCGCACCGGGGGATTGCCCGGTGCCCGCTACGGCCAGTCCGGGCTTGGGTAAAGCTGGAGAACTGGAAGCATGTTTTTTATTCAAAGTAACTTCTATGAGTAACTAGTATGTGGCCATTTTTCCAACATCTGGCCCCTTCCGATCCCCATCTGACTGATAAGAACATAGCAGGATACGGGTTTTTCGAAACACTATAAACAAAATCCACCTTGTTCATGGTGTCCCTTTTGCGCAGAGAAAAGATTTTGAATTCGACCCTGGGCTCTAATGTTTGTAAATTGAGTACTATAAGGAGTGATTCATGTGTTTCTGAGATTGACACTCAATTTAGAAGCCTAGTTTTAAACCCAGTGTAGCCCATTTAGATTTTATAGTAGGCCAGTGTAGATTATGTTGTAGTTGTTCAACCAAACCAAGGTTCTAGTTACTTCTGCATGATTGCTGGTTTGCAGGTATCAACCTTGCAATACAGCTCCAACGCTGATATCTAAAAACAAGAGGAGACATTTAGTATAACTATATTGTTGCGTGTGGTAGTTAACTTCTGATATTGTATGTGATATAATTGCTGATACTCTCTGTATTTCCTACTCACCAATAACGAAATAAAAGTCAATATTTTTCACGAGCTGCAATTTAATTAAAATTGATATGGTAATTGTGAACATCACTCATGGTTATAATATGTTGTTCGCTAAAGAGAGCTACATTCAATATTATGAAATAACTTTTGTAGTTTTGCTAACATTAAATGTAACAAGATGATTGCTGTAATAGGAAAAGCATTCGGTATCATATGGCTCACCTACGACCTTGGTAATCATATTCTTGCTGTAATCAATAATGTCATACCATACTAGTCTAACAATGATAACAAGTCTGTGTCAATGTGATTCTACTGACTTCTCATATGAACGTAACACAATGAATATTGAGTTAATTCTAATGCATACACTTTTATGGAAATACTCAAGTGCAAATAGAGTTTATCCTTAATGGATGATGCAGGACTCCGTTTGAAAAGAACACAGTGCATGTGTTATGCGAGAATATTTCTGAATCCAATAATGTCTTTCGTTGACTTCTCAAAGTAACAAGTTACAAGAATTCTAACATGAAGTCTCATCCGCAGCATCTATGTATCACAATTGCCTAGCAAGGACTTTATTGATCACCAGGAAGATACTCTAGGCACTTAAGCTTGAAGCCACCATCTGCAAGTTTCATGAGTGTCCTGTGGCATCATGGGACATGCAGTCCTTTTTGCCATTACTCCGGTTTTCTCTGTTAAGGCGTTGCTCAGAGACTCGGGGCTTCTGTCCAGATGGTGCAAACTCTCTGCAAATATCTTCTGTTCATGAAAATATGGTACACCAGGGAATATTTAGATTTTTATCTGAAGCGATAGTTGGAAGTTGGTGTTGTGAAAGCATCACTTATTAGTGAGCCTGAGTTTAGACTAACAGTATTAGAAATCAAACAGGGCCTAAGGTCTGGGGCTATGCAAAAATGAGTGTTCCATCCTTGGTGCCACCCACATTCAAACATGATACTTTTTAAGCATAGTTTATGCATAGAAATTCATCTAGACATATGTTTGAGTTAAGCGGTCACTAATGTGGTTTTTATTCTTTTCTCTTTTCTCTAGTCGAAGGTACATTTGTGTATCATCTTCATAGATCTGGAATGTAAGACTGCGATTTTCAATTATCTGTGTTAAAGAGCAGAGGCGCAACTAGAGCCAAATTTCGGGGGGGGCTGAGCAAAAATTTCGGGGGGTGCTGAACTTTAAGCAATAGGCAGAGTGGAGCTGCAGGGGCTCCTAGAAGGGGTGAAACAACAGCAAGGCCTCATTAACATGCAAATGGTCTTTTAAAGACCTGTGAAGTGCTCGGGTGCGGCTGCTTTTTTGCCCGGGAAGCTGTCTCATCCCGGGCTGCCACACACGACGGGGGGGGGGGGGGCTGAAGCCCTGTGAGTCCAATGGGTGTTGCGCGCCTGTTAAAGAGACCTGTAAGCATTGGACCACAGTGATAAAAATAGGAGCCTTGAGGTAAGATCCAAGTCAGCTTGTTTATGGGAAAGTCAGCTCACCCAATTTATGTCTGTTGACTGAGTTCATGAATAAATGATCGGACACACTCAAGGCTGTCCCAAAAATACACATTGATCAATTGTGTCCTAGGTTAGTGTCCAAGGGGTATCAGTGCTGCCTGGTCATTTTCATCCAATGCAGTGAGTAGATCTTCTCCTGAAATTCTTCTAATTTTTTATATGTTTATGGTATTTCTCCCTGCATATCAGAACTTAACACCTTCCGAAAGTTAGAGCAGCTGGAACAAAAACTCTGTGGGGTTAAATAGAGTGGGTTTGATGCAAAATACCATTATGAGCAATAGCCCAGCACTGGGTTGCCGAGGACTGGGCAAGAGGATGAAAAGTGCCCAAAAAAATATAAATGTGGCGCGAAATAATGCAACCTCCTTAACCTTGAGAATTGTTGGGAAAGTGAGGCCACAGAGGTGTACAGCTGTTGATCTATACACAACCTTACCAAGGCAGTTTCATGAGTGTGTGCCAGGTAAGTGTGCGGCTGCAACCACAGAAAGGTTAAAAGTCAGAAAGGTGCCCACCTTGTTGCTATTTCCAGAATGTACACCAATGGTGCACTAAGGATGCTTTTAGAACTTGCAGGCCATCACCGGAAGTGACTATTCTCCAGTACAATGGCAAAAGAGAAGGTAAGTGAACCAGAGGGTCTGTTAATTGCTTCCCTGCAGTGGTAGGACTTGGGGACTGAAATGGACAGAATATGAAAATGTAGGGTCTTCAGCCATCCCCAACCATCTCATAAATCTGTTAACATCATAACGACCGATGCACACATCCTTCATGCTGTCCACACTACAAGGCTAATTTCGATTCTCTGGTTCGTGTAGATCGCATAATGGGGGCCACATTGCTACTGATAAATGAAAGCCTTTGAGTAGCCAAATCGCTGCTTCTCTGAATGCTTGCAGCGCCAATGGCACAGCTAATGAGCATGACAGGCTTTTTCTACTGCAGGAAAAATGGCTCCTATCAGCCGAGATGCAGACTCCAACAACCGGAGCTTTGAATTAACACCAGTCACGGGCAGAAAACTGCCAGCGCCAGTCAATCGCTCCTCTGCATAAATTCTTTTATTGGTTATTTTATGGTGGCGTTTAGCCGCTGCCAGCAGCTGAACGTGAATAATGTGGGAAGCGGGGAGATTATGGGGCTCGTGAGCTTGTATAATGAATTTTTGTTCCAGGGTGAAACTTTTCAAACAGCTGCAAGCAGCAGTGTCGGCCACAGGAAGGATCCGTGTTCAAGCGCACCCCCTTCCGCTGCAATGACAGAAAAAACGAAAAAAGAACAATCTGTATTTCTCAATCTACCTCCCAGACAGCTCCCTAGCATCATCATGTACACCTGTGCTTTCTAAGCCAACTTTCTAAGACAACTTCTGCACTGTGCACAGAACCCTCCGTGCATGGAGAGGATGCCTGCACTTAGGAGCATGTACTCAGGGGATCTCATGACCTAAGCACCAAGGCTCTGATTCCTCCTTATAACTAGGTTCATCCCTTAGAGAAAGGACTTTAACGAAGGGCTCCCTGTGATTCAATGGCAAACCGCGCGCGCTACTAGCTAGAAAGTAAAGACTTGAAATCTTGCTTGCTAGAGCGGGTTGCAATTAAGAGGCTTTTGAGGATTCCAGCTAAGACCCCGTGGGAAGGAAGCAAAAGCGCTCAGCAGTTTATTTTTTAAATAACAAAAAAAAAACAGCATGCATCAAGACGAAACAAGTGTCTTCCTCATACAGTTGTAGTAGATATGAAACACATCCTTCCTTTATAAGAAAGGATACTCCAATTATATTTGACACAGCTTAAAAGGGGAATAAACGTGAGGGTAAAAGAAGAAAACAAAAAACTGGGAAGGAGGGGGTATTCTCCTTTTGTTGCACTAACTATGTCCTGTTGATGGTAGACATCTGCTGAAGTATCTGTCTCTCATTTGATGTATTTTACTTCCCCTCGCTAGGTGGGTGCTGAGCCGGTGCCTATATGTTCTAGCCGCCCCCTTACTCTCAAACTGAACTACCTATATCACAGAACATCTAGGTATGTACCTGCCTCTTTCCCACACCTCTTTCTGTCCTTCCTTCTCGGCTGTCCTCCTCCCAGACTAGCAAAACTTTACAGTGTTTCGCACAACCACCAATGTATTCAAAAAGGGGTATAAAAATGAGAGAATATGGATCTGCAGAGTAAATTATAACCACCAGCTAATTACAACTATAATTTCCAGGTCCATCTCTCAATCACACTGGTTGGAGCTGCACACTTAGACAAGACAAGAGCAACTCCATGGTCAATCACGAATGACACCAAAATGCTTCAAACACAAAAAACGCAACAAATATAGCACTCTGCCAACCAAGTCATCCCACGATATAGCTCGCAAACCGTCCGATAATGAGCTTCGACCCCACAATGGAGGTATGTAGTGCTATATAGATGCTACCGTGCAATACAAAATACATGACAGCACTTACAACCAGGAAAGCAATATAGGTAAATGAATTAATTGAACAAATAATGCAACGGTCTAAATAGAAGCTGGGTTGAGGGATAAATTGTGGAGATGGCAGGGTGGATGGGATATGCTGGAGGGGAACAAGATGGAGTTTAGGAACGCAACCTTAAGAATGTGATTGGCAGCTGGATTAGGATTTGCCAGGTGGAGGTTCTTCTCGTAGATTACATACAAGAGTGTTCCTGTCGGGGGCATAAACTATGGGGATGGGGCCTGTATGAGAATGCAAGCGTGCTGAAGGACAGCTAGTGGCGTAAGAAGTGTGCCATGGGCTATAATACTAGCAAGACAAATACGCCCATACCCATCCCCCTGTTAGGTCTTAAAAACAGCCCTAAAAGGAATGCATCGGGCCATCACACTTTAGGGCTCTGGTGCCACTGCACCTACCGCATTAATGATCACTAGGCCTCCAAGTACAGAAAGCAGCTACTGCAAGCACTAACCCATGTTGACTTCATGCTAATATGATATGTGTGAGCACTCCTGAGTCCTGTTTTCTGTGTCTGTATGCGGTGTGTGCGCTCCAGGAATAGTGCCTGCTGTGTTTGCAGTGGTAGTCTGGGAGCAAAAAGAAGTCCTGAAAAATGTGTTCTTTTTAGTTCCATAAATTGAGTGTAGCAAGTGAGTCTCACCATCTACTGGAGGATTCTGGGGGGCAAATTGCGTATGTGCTTATAAGACAGCCAAGTGTGTTCTCTCTGCGCTAACTGCCAGGGTAACAAGATGACGAATACTCTGCCCATCCACCTCTTAAAGCAGCAGATTGGCTCAAGCCTACGAGGGTTTTCCCTAAATCTTTTATTGCAAACCAGTCCTTGGTGTCTGGTTCTCTCTATAATAACCCATGTTAATCTGCCTTTTTCAACCTTCCACCCTAGCAAGCTCTCACACTAATAGGTGTTTAGAATTTTCTCTTTGCATTTGCACGTTACCTTCAGAACTCCTGGATTCGATACCTGCTACTCTTTTATGACAGTCCAACTGAACACTTTTAAGTTTTCTTCACTTTACCAATTTCCTCGAGGGCAACTTCATCCCATGAGGGCTTGATGACTTCTCGGTTCAATTAGAGGCAAAGTGGCTGCCAATTAACTAAGACATATTATTGGAAGTTGAGTCTGGGTGTAAGCATGTTGGGTGACGGCGTGCTTGCAGTCCGCTCAGTACAGTCCAGAATGTAGCTTCCAGAACTCTTCTTGGCATGCCTAGACGCTGCCCCACCTCCAGTGCCATTCGTCGGCTACATTGGCTACCGGTGGAGAGACGGGTGGAGTTCAAGTCTCTCTGCTTTGCGTTTAGGATCCTGAATTCCCCTGCCCCTGGCATCTTAGCGGGCCTGCTTTCTGCCTACACTCCCACTCGTCATGTCCGCTCAGTAGGTCAACAACTGGTAGTTATCCCCCGGGTAAGGAGGGCTCGCACCGGTGGGCACTCCTTTCGCACACTGGCAGCTAAGCTTTGGAATGGCCTCCTTGTACATATCTAGAGTATGGATAACTATCTGGCATTTCGGAAAGCACTGAAGACACATCTTTTACCTTCTCTTTAGTTTTTTTTTTGTGTGGTCCACGCCCCTCTGTCTGCCCGTACGGCTCTTAATGGCCCACTGGTCTTCTTTCTTTCCCTCGTCATGTTGGGTTCCTTGCTGTCAGCTGCTATTACTGCTCTTAGCGCCGGGACGCCCCTTTGCTGGGGCAGCTGCGCGCTCTACAAGCCATCCTAACCTACCCTAACCTGCATCCATGAATTGAACATCCGTCTCCCCACACCTGCAAAGTTGGCTTCATTCTCACCCCAGCTACAATGCATATGATCAAAGTGTACTATATGCACATTTACCTGTCTGCACATGAACTCTAGCTTTAGTTTCATTGCGCGAGCAGAGTCTCCTGGACTCGTTAGTCTGCATCAAACAAAAGGAAGAAACCAGGGCGATCTTGCCTTGCACATGACCCCTTCCATGACATACACTTTAGCACAACATCCTGGACCAGTCCCAGTCCGGGTTCCGCAGCTACCACAGTACCGAAACTACCCTCATCGCCGCCACCGATGACATCAGGGCCTTGCTGGACAACAGCGAAACCGCGGCCCTCATCCACACCCACCACACCCTACGCACACGCCTCCACAACGCAGGGATCTGGAATAGACCATCTCCTTCCTTTCTGGCAGAACCCAGAGCGTCCGCCTCCCCCTTTCCATTCCGAAGCCTCCAAAATCAACTGCGGGGTACCCCAAGGATCATCCCTCAGCCCGACATTGGTCAACGTCCACATGGCACCGCTCGCCCACGTCGCCCGACTGCACGACCTCAACATCATGTCTTACGCCGACGACACTCAGCTGATCCTCTCCCTCACCAAGGACCCCCTCACCGCCAAAGCCAACCTCAACGAAAGAATGAAGGCCGTCGCCGAGTGGATGAAGAACAGCCGTCTGACGCTGAACACGGTCAAGACGGAAGTCCTCATCCTCGGCTCCACCCCCTCAGCCTGGGACGACTCCTGGTGGCCGACCGCACTGGGAGCAGCACTGATACCCACCGACCACACACGCAACCTGGGGTTTATCCTCGACTCAACACTCTCCATGACCAAGCAAGTCAATGCCATCTCGTCCTCCTGCTTCAACACCCTTCACATGCTCTACATGTGGATCCCCACCAAAACAAGAAGAACGGTCACCCAGGCCCTCGTCAGCAGCAGGCTGGACTACGGAAACACCCTCTATGCAGGAGCCTCGGCCAAACTCCTGAAACAACTACAACGCATACAGAATGCCTCTGCATGCCTGATCCTCGACATCCCTCGCCACAGCAACATCATACCCCACCTGAGGGACCTGCACTGGCTTCCCGTCAACAAGAGGATCACCTTCAAGCTCCTCACCCACGCACACAAGGCACTCCACAACACCGGACGGGCATACCTCATCAGACGACTCACGTTCTACACACCGAACCGCCAGCTCCGCTCCACCGACCTCGCTCCCGCCACCGTCCCCCGCATCTGAAGCGCGACCACCGGCGGCAGATTGTTCTCCCACCTTGCCGCCAAGACCTGAAACACCCTCCACACCCTCCTACGGCAGACCCAGGACCTACTAACCTTCAGGAGGCTACTCAAGACCTGACTATTCGAGCAGTAGCAGCACCCCTCCCCCACCAGCACCTTGAGACTCTCACAGGTGAGTAGTGTGCTTTACAAATGTAGTGATTGATTGATTGATTGATTGATTGATGCTGTGTGGTATTTCCTCTTCGCAGCCTACCTTCATACAAGACTGTATCATGTAAAAGTGGTTCTTGGTTTGCAGATTTATACTTTCAATCTTACTTGTGAGCGCTCTAATTTCCTCTTACACCTATCATAAGAGGTAATGCAGAACTTTGCTACACTTGGAGTGGAACAGCGTGAGACTTGAAGGCTGAGAGGGCCACTAACAGAAACAAAGGGCCAGCAAACAGATGTTGTGGCAAGACGAGTGTGAGAATGCAGAAAACAGAAAAGAATGCAACTGAGACAACATTAAATCCTTGATTTGACTGAGCGTAACTGTTCATCCCCTTCATTAGGTGCACATGTGGTCACAGCAGTGAGATGCAAAGTTCTATCTATGATGCCTACTGGCATCCCTCTTGGGAGGTAGGGGCAGGTTTGCTTATAGCATTATTTCTATAACAATCCATGCCAGTTAAAGAACTTTACACCTCAATGCTGGTCAGAAGGCAGACAGCTGCTCAAACTTGAAGGGCTATAAATCAGTGATGCAGTGGTCATTTGAATCCAAAGCTGAATTTTTGGTGCATCGGCCATGCCAAAGGTAGCTTTCTCCATGCATCAGTTTATTTGTGCTTTTTAAATATACGGCTGCCATTCTAACAGAAGTGATGTACATGAAAGGACACACCGTCAGGTGCTAGAGTCTCAAATTCTCTGTGGGACCCTCGCCTCTTATTATTTACTTCAGAAAATATGTGTCTAGACTTTAAAAAAATACACTTTAGTATCTAGCAACATTTTGAGATCAAAGATGTGCCTTTTCTTGGTTCCTTAGGATGAATGAACTGTCAAGGAATAAATTCATTCTACTTCAAGCATTGGTTGTCCTAAATCCTTCTTGCTTGGCCCATCCCACATTTTCACATTCAACAGTATTGATTTTCATCATGGGCTGAAGAGGTGCGGATGCCCTGGACCTGGCAGATACGCGGCTCTACTCTAAGTGAAGACTGTGAAGAAAGGGGAAGGGATGAAGTGAACATCCACTGGGTGACCTGCTAATCCTGACAATGTTCTTCATATAGTTGTTCTTTAAGCATTCACCGTTGTGCAGTATTATCAGAACTTCTTTGAAAGCAGGGGGCCGTCAATCATCTGAAGACATATAAAAGACTGGATACGACTTGAAAAATGAACAATATTCTGGGTGAAAGGAAAAAGTGGGCCTAAGTTTTTATGATTTTGAGCGTAGCTGTCAAAAATGGATTGACATTTAACAGCCATTCCATGTAGTACACATTTTAGAAAAAAGGGGCTGTGTTATTCCTTTTTTATTGATGTTCTCCTTTCAGTGGAGAACAAGCAATGGACTGTAACTACCAGGCAGTAAAGGACTGTAAGAAGATTGCACACAGAAGACAAGTGTTCAAAAACCATGATTACCTACCTATGAATGTGGAAATCATAAAATGTCACGTAACGTAATTCAACAAATTTCTAGGGGGACAATTCACAAACGTTTTGCCCTTCTAAGTAGAAGGTGCCGAAAAAACATAAATTGTGATTGCAAATTCCATATCCTGATTCACAGGATCAAGATTTGCTGGAGAAAAAATTCCGTTTAGTGGACTTTACACTGTCATAAACATATGTTTAGAGGCAGGATACTGGAAGTGTCCAGGATGCACCACTCATTCTACACAGATGAACTTGATATTTTGGGGGTGGGGTGGGGGGGAGGGGTTTGCAGTCTTGAAAACATGCTCAAATGTATAAACCTAAAAGGTAAGAGAAATATCCAGAGGAACGGGGTTCTCCAAAGAGATACCCTGAGAAAGACAAAAACATTTATTGAACTAGCGCACATGATTTGTTCTGGCATGTTGTTCACTTTATGAACAATGTACTAGTGTACATTTTAAAGAATGTCTTTGTAAAGTCCACTGAAGTCAGAAATCTTCTCCAAATGTAGGAAGAAACCTACCTGAGTACGTTTTCTATTTTTAAAAGGCAGACTTAGTGAATCGGTACCTAAGTTATTCAGGTCAAAGTTTAGGAACTGCTGAAAACAGACACAACTAGATCAAAATGGTCCAAGCTTACTGGCCCTTGATTGAACTGGGAGCCATACATGTTTCTTCATGTTCCCTTTGTTCTAGTGGTCGCACAGTGTACTTGTGTTTAAAAGGCTTCAGCAACCTTCTCGAAACCTTGTGTTAGCAGGTGTTTTTCATTCAGGAATCATGCCTGAGCCAGCTCCTTTCACGGTATGCATGCAGATATGTTTTAACAATCTTAGAGGATACCATAAAAGGGAGCGAGTAGAGAAATGGTGCTTGCGTGCACGGATTTTAATTCAGTTTTCGAAAACTTCAATTTCACTTTCAGGATTCTATAATGAGAGGATGGTCTTAAAATAGGAGCGAAGCTGATCTGTTGGACTTTGAATAAAACAAGCTTCCGAGTAAACCAGAGTTTGACTACAAACAAGGACTATTAGGAGAAATTAGACTGCTTCCAAGCCCCCTCTATTCTCAAATCATTGAATCTTCAAGGAGCCCAACTTTGTCTGCCAACTTTTCAACTACTGTTCCACCCAGAGTGACCAAGTGGCTCCATGTCACCATGGAAAGTGTTTCCAGCACTGAACTGTCCATCTCTAAATCATTGCTATCAGGTGTATTTTATTTTTATTTGAAAAGTTTTATAATGCGCGAACAAGACCCATACGGGTATCAGAGCGCTGTACAGAAATAGCTAAACGAGGGCAACAAACTCAAAGGGACAGAAAGTGAGGTTACAACAGAGTGGGAAAACAGTCTCTGTTAATAGTTGAAGATATCAGAGGTGTCCTAGAGCACAAAAACAGTTGAACAAAACTGCATACAATAAAGCGCACTCGTGTATTACAATAAGAATCAAAGTATTAACAAACAAGAGCATGAGAGGCAGTAGATGTTAAAGTTCGTTAAAGAGTAGCCATGTATAAATCGAATTAGTTTGGTGAAAGCAAACCAAAACTCCAACACCCAGAATGCATTTGGCAGTGTTTGTAATGACATGAAGTGAGGTAGTCCCTCTTGTTGCAACCCCCAGCTGTTCTAGAGCTTTGGAATCCCGTTATAGTTTAGCCATCAATACACATCGATACTCATGCCAAAAGACAGCTCAAGGCATTGGCCCTTCTCTTCTTTTCTCTGCTCTCTCTGTAAAGGGTATTTCCTGGCCATCTCTTCCTCTTGTCAGGATACCTTCTCATGAAGTAGCTAATCTGCTGAAAAGGGCCTCCCTCGTCTAGCCTCTGTTCTATAAGAAGTAGGTCCCACTAGAAATCAGAGCTTCTGTTTTGACCACAATCATCAAGCTTTGCTGCTCTACAGGGTTGGTTCATCCTAAGTGATGATTTTTTGAGTCATCTTTGGAACTCAGTCAACACAGACATTTATGTTTTTTTCTCCTCAGTAAACCCTGAAAATGAGTAGGTGTAGCATTTAGAGGCAAAATAATTCTACACCTGCAGAATTACTTCACCTTTATGCTGAATTACAGAATTTTTCAGAAAATCTTAATTACGCAGATCTGATGAGCAAAATTGTGCATGACACTTTCATAGAGAAATGATCCATTCGTGTAAAACAAAAGTTAGCAAAAACGATCTCAAGGTGAGACAGACAAGAGTACTGAGAGAAACATTGAAAGAGAGAAACAGCGAGAGAGGAGATAGAAAGTCCGAGGGGCCTTGACATTAGCAAGCATTCCCAACTTGGACTTGGTTGAATGGGGGCACAAAAAGCAGGCAGGGGGGAGATGAAGAGGGGATAAAAGAGGGTGATAGAGAGCGATAGAAGTGATTACAATGATCTCACAAGCTCCTTTGCTGGGCTTTCAATGGCTCGTTCTATCCGATGACAGTGAGAAATGTAGATTAAAAAACATAATTGCTCATGAATTTTGAAATATAAATGGCATTGAAATGGCAAGATGTTTTTGCAGTTACATCACACATGAACATCGAGGGGCATAAATCAGGCTTCAGTGCCTTCGCAAAGATACTTAAACCTCATATTTAAGATTGTAGTGCACAGGAGACCAAGACGGCAGTGCCGGGCTTTCTGGTGAGTTTAAACCCGGAGTGCACACACTCAGAGCCAGGAGACCCTCTCCAGCTGCAAGCACAAAACCAGTAGCAACAGCGCCTCTCCCTGCAGCGTTGGAGGGGGATGTTTACTGCCTGGCTGTGCTTCAAGAGGGATTATATATTAAGGATTATATTAAAAAATGCGGTCTCCAGTCCAAGCAATGCGAGTGTTGTCTGAGAGTACACAGAATGACTTAGCTTGTGTTATTCACTTAACACAGACATTTTGCTCCGAGGGATGCTGACACGTGCCCTGTTTCCAGGATGACCCTTTGAACTGAAGATGCACTCCCCTTTATATGGCGGGGATTAGGGATAATCTGAATGGTTGTATTAAGTGTCACACAAAAGGGAAATTGCATTTATATCTGAAAATCAAAGCCTGCAGGATGCTTGCTCGTCCTCCCGCTGTTGGCAGAGACGTTTTAGTGAAAATCATTTTTATGCCAGTTTGGTGAAGGGATTTCTCTGAAAGTCCCATACTAGGTGCTGGTTGAACCGAGGAACATATACCAACAGAACAGACACAGGTGATGCTCCTGGGGGAAGAACTAACCAGGCCCTGACGCGGGGTCTGCGTGGGTGGACCTGGCACTCTGGGGAGTGCCCGCCAGCCGCAGGGGAGGCATCTGGTCCAGGAAGGACGTCAGGTTGATTTACTCTTCAGAACCACGAATTCCAAATCCACTGTCCAGAACAGAGTTTGCCGCCATGCCATATCTTTTTCTAAAATAACATCTTTGTTGAATTATTAAGAAATATCATCAACAGCTCTCAGAAACTCCTCACAGCAACTGAGGTAAAGAAAGAAAACCAAATGCCGTGTTACCTGCTCGACCCTCCCTCTCCACATCTTCAAGCCTCAGTTCTGGTGGTCAGGGACAGATATGAATACTTTCGCGGGTAAAACGAACGAGCAGCTTTAATAAGCAAAGGACTAGAGACAGGCTGAGACTGAGCCTATATACTGACACAACAGCAACCACAGTTCTCCCCTGCAAAGTTCCCATAAGCCATCGAGTTTTGGGGGTTGAGGTGCAAAGAATATGGAGGCTACCCCTCCAGAAAAACAAGGAGCTAAAGGAAGAAGTAAAAGGCAGAGCAAATACCACAGAGTATCTACAATGCACAATTTATTAATAGATGATACAAGATAAATCATTCATCACCATGGGTTCCACACCCTTAGTCTCTACCTGGAAGCTAGGAAAGTGAATTCCAATCAATATCTGAAGTATTTCATGCAATCAACAAATGAATACAAGCTTGGCCATACCCAACAGGAGGGTGGCGACCGCAAGTCTCAATGGTGGCATATGAGGTGCCAGCCCCAGTTTTAAAGACACAGGAAACAGAAACCGATGGGTATTTTTAGCAACACTGGGGCTGCTTTCAGCAAAAGTTTTCATTTTGGATTGTTCGGGAGTGCGATGAGAAACACTGGTAATAGAATGCACCCTCTCTGACACAGAAAGGAGATGTAGCCTAAAGGCCAGAGCTGTCGAGTTTAGAACTGGGTGCCATGTTCGAGTACCAGCGTCGGCTCATCATCCTGAGATTCTGCACAAATCACCTACTCTCCCCACGCCCTATCAAATGAATCTGACCTTGTGTAATGTTATATGATGCTCGTGTAGACATCCCGGAAGGGGGATATGGTGCCACGCGGTATGAAAGCAGTCGTCAGATGGATGAAGAACAGCTGCCTACAACTCAACCTGAACAAAACGGAGGTGCTCATCATGGGCCCCGACACCTGGAACGCTACCTGGTGGCCCCCTGCCCTCGGGAACCACCCCTCCCCCACAGACCACGCAAGCAACCTCGAATCATCCTGGACTCCAAACTCAAAATGGACCGCCAGATCAATACCGTCACCTCTTCCTGATACCACATCCTCCGACTACTCCGAAAGACCTTCAACTGGATTTCCCTTGAACACAGGAAGACCGTCACCCATGCCCTAATGAGCATGACTAGACTACGGCAACGCACTCTACGCCGGGATCAACAAGAACCTCACACGCAAACTACAGAACGTCCAGAACACCGCCCCCAGACTAGTTCTCAATCTACTGCACCACTGCCAAATCAGCCAACACCTACAGACTCTACACTGGCTCCCCGTCGAGAAGAGAATCACCTTCAAGCTTCTCACCCACGCACACTAGGCCCTCCATAACACTGGACGCGTCAACCTGAACCACCGCCTCACGTTCCACGCACTCCAGAGATCCCTCCACTTGGCCCAGCTCTCCCTTGTGATGGTACCACGCACAAAGAAGACCAGATCAGGAGGACGCTCCTTCTCCCGCCTCGCTGCCAAGGCATGGAACTCCCTCCCTCTCAGTGCTTAATTTGTAAAATTTGAAGTGCAGGTGCTCAAATCTTTCTCGGAGGCCACACCTACTTTTTCTTTGGCTCCACCCACTTCCTCCACTGGCTCCACCCACTCCCGCTATTAGCTCCACCCACATCCTCAACGGGCACTGCGAAAAGTCAGATGAATTTCAGCAAGGGAGCCTGCCTTCCTCATAGTAAGGTTTAGATAGGAGGTTCCCCTGCCCTGTGAACATTTTCAAAAAGATTAAATCAAAAGTGCATTTAAAGCACAATTTTGAAATAAATTAGATAAAATCACTAATGCATTGAAAAGAGGCAAGTGACACTTCTCGGGCTCCCTCTGTGCGAGCCTTCAGGGAGAATCCCTCTTCATTACTACCTCCACCTGACCCTGGACTCTGCAACGCACTCTTTTACAGGCTTGTTTATCCCGGTAAAAACATCAGTAAAATCACCTTCAAACTTAAAACATTAAATATAGTGGTAAATATAATTAGCACGCACTTCAAAGTATGTTCCACAGTAGCCCTTATGACTCCGACTGCTAATTAAATAAACAAAAACACAAAGGCCATGACAGGGCCGGCTTCAGCGCTGATGCGAAAGTCTTTTTTGGCGCCGCACCAATAACCTCTCTCTCCGTAAATAACCTTTACTACCACCTTCCAACAGTGCCCCTCATCCCTCCATGGCCTCCCCCTATTGACCTCTTCCTCAGATTCCCTCAATGCCACCCTCCAACAGTGCCCCTCATCTTTATTTAGCCCCTCTCTCATATGCATTTCATTTGTTGTACAGCGCTACTCATATCAGTGTAGGGTGTGTCAGTACTTTACACCACGCACACATTATACAGGAGACAATGAATCATACAAGTATGTAAATCAGTCTACAGGGAATGTCACATAAGCCAATGAGGATTACAAGGTGTATGAATCACGTGTCATCCATACCTGTGGGACGCAAATTTTACGAGGGTTTGGGCTGGAGAAACACAACCTTAGGATTTAAAGAGTATTCAATGGGGGTCAGCTTTACTGATAAAAATGTATATCTGCCCAAACATACTCATTTTGGAAACATTAGAATAATGAAAGACTGGGGAAGTTCTAACTATATCACAAAAAAAGAAAGTGAAGTTCTAACTATGCCATTCATGTATAAACTTTGTATGCAGCTCTTTGGTGACAGTTCATTGGTCACTGTCCTATGTTAGGATTGTACCTTCTGAACTGCATGTAACACAGGGATCTCTGTGACAAAGGCAGTAAGGGTCAGGGAACAACCCGGCACCCATGGGTCCGACTATGCGTTGTGAGCGTCGTCGTCTCGCATTCCCAGGGCTACGTGGCGGTTTCGGGAAAGACTGACCAGAGAGCTGTGTGGGTTCCGTGACCTCCAGCCACTCCTCCACATCCTCCGGACTTTCGAAGAAGTATGGGTTTTGCTCATAGATTATCTTCAAACATGCAGGAAAAAGCAGCGCATATTTGAAGATTCATGGTGCGCAACTTCCTCTTCACTGCCTGGTAAGAAGATCTGCGGCGTTGCACCATTAACGTGTAGCCTGGGTACAATGAGACCTGCAGTTCTCAAATTGGATCTGTGGTTTCTCCCGTGCTTTTTGGAGCAGCACATCACGGTCCCCGTAGTTCAGGATTTTTGCTATCAAGGGTCTCGGCGGAGCACCCACCCTCGGCTTTCCTGTAGGGATACAGTGCGCCCTTTCAATGAAAAAGAAGTCCGAGAGGCCCTCAGGGGCCACATGTGTGTGAAACCATTGTTCCATGTAGGTTGTCGCCGCCGTCCCCTCGCTTCGTTCCGGGAGCCCAATGGCGCAAATATTATTGCACCTTGCTCTGCCCTCGTATGTTCTTTCTGTTGTGGCACTAAGTCATCTAGGGTGGAGCTATGATCTTTCACTGTAGTGGCTAGTTTGGCATGGTCTGGCTTAAGTAAGGTAAAGCCAGTGGTGAGAGTTCCTATCTGCTGTTCTAAGGCTTTCCTGGATTCCCGGACCTCATTGAGTATCAAGTCCAACTTATCCTGAGCTCCCGTGTCACCCGTAGGCGGAACTGTGTTAATTGATTGCAGACTCATGGCGGGGTCCCTATAATCTCTGCCCTGGGAGTTAGTGGCGTCTGCCTCCTGCATTTTTCCCTTTGAGCGGCCTGTCTCTCTCTGTGAGCGTTTCGCATCAATCGCCCCTGTTCTGGTACTTATTCTACTGATCAGGTGGTCCAGTATTAAGAAGGATGACACTCGAGCCCCAATGTGGGATGTGCGCAAGCCCTCCTGCGCTATTGAAACGAAGCCAAAAATGAATAGCAGGGAGAAAAAAATTGCCCAGAAATCCCTAAAGCTGGTAGGACAATGTGCCAATGCTGGGCCTTCACATAGCCATGAGAGTGTGACAGCAGGGCGGGGTAGAGAAAGCAGGGCCACCGTAGAGATGGAGCCTTGTTATGACTAACCCGCCGCAGGTCAAGGATAGCACGCTGTAGTAGTTGTTAGCGCAGCGGGGGACTGTGATTCTCAGGTCTCCGTCAGAGTCTCTATTTATGAAGCGGCGTGCTCAACAAGCAGTAGCGACCGGCATACGCCCTAAGGACACCCCCAGTGGCACCTGGACAACGGGCAGAACCCCGGTCGATCCACAAGGCGGGGTTGGAGGGGGGAAATAGAAAGTTGCAGTAGATTGGCACCCAAGGTCTCTGTATTGCCTTCCTTCCCATAGCGATGCTTGCATTACCACAGAGTCTCCATGTATAGGCAGTGCCAGCAGGAGGCCCGATCCAACAACTTGTGCGCGCCCTCCAAGGTGATGCCAGACCCCAAACACTCCCAGCTGGGGGCCAAAACAAGTGTGCTTGTGCCGCTCAAAATTCTGGGTGCAGGTAGGTCCCCGATCAATGCCGTGTCCCCGACAGCTTACGGTCCTCATGGAATGGGGTGACACTCACCTGCAGGGGATGTACAGTCCAACTCCACAGTCCAGGGCAGGCACACCACCGATGTTCATTGCCCCCCAGCGACACAGTTCCGACCGCGCCCGGGACCGCCACCAACCGCGAATCGCAGTGCACAGGATCTGCGTCCGGGCCCCAGGGCAACGCCGCTGCTCCGCTCAGCGCCAGACCCTGCCGTCGGGCCCACAGCACCGCCGACCCAGGCGATCTCCGGCAGCCAGTCAGCAGTTAACAAGAGTCAACAGAACCGACTCACTGCGACCCACAAACCCAGCCCGCCCCTGACGCGCACGCACGCACTGTAAAATTTAAATTACCGGCGAAAGTGAAACCGTTACCAGGCTGCGGCCTCTGCCGCCATGATCGATGGATCACACACACTACTTACTACGCCCACCAACCAAGGCACCAATAATTTATTCTCTTTCGCACCGTGCGGTGCGCAGCACGGCAGCAGGCAGCAGCTAAAAATAAAATTATTGAAATGAATCATTGAAGTAGTGTGAGTTAGTCGTCACTCTGTCTGTCGAATGAATGTCGATGAAGTGATGAAGTCACACACACAGCCGCACTGAACTTCTCCTGTGACCTGCAGGCTCTGCCAGGCTGCATGACGCACACGCTGATGAGACTGAGAGAGTACAGTGAGTATTTTAATCTATTGGAAAAAAACATCAATGACGCACGTTACGGGCCGGGCGAGATGCGTAGACCCGGCCCTGTCAATTAAGTGCCGGTGCTAAGCACCGGCAAGCACCGGCACAAATTAAGCCCTGCTCCCTCTCCACCTCCGACAGACTCCATCACTCCCCAAGTTCTTAAAGGACCTCAAGAACTGGCTTTTCGGCGGAGCTCCGTAATCTCCCGGGAGCTGCGTGCCCCCACATCCTCCCCCCTCAGCGCCTTGAGACCTCTTCCGGGTGAGT
Source organism: Triturus cristatus (assembly GCF_964204655.1). NCBI lineage: Eukaryota > Metazoa > Chordata > Amphibia > Caudata > Salamandridae > Triturus > Triturus cristatus. Next base: position 683,227,080 of record NC_140581.1, read on the forward strand.
AGCTGCGCTTTACAACCCTTGATTGAGTGATTGACACACAGCTGCACCGATTATTTGTGATACATACATGTGATCTTGCAGTCTTTTTCCTTTACAAGTGCATGTACCAGCCACTGGTAGCAATAACAATAATAAATATAATAATATAATCTAAATAAAGGATTTAAAAGTTCTGATTAGTAGAATCAGAATTGTGTAATGAGTGCCTGCTCGTTCCCTCGCGAACAACGCGGCCAGATCGGTGACAAATAAGCCATGAGCAACATTCATAAATAATTCTGTGCTGATAATAAGAAACTTAAGTATAATGTGAAATACGCTTCAACCGACACAGTCTCACCTTTTATGCTACTTGACATTGCACTGTGGGGACATCATTGCGATTTTAACAATGACACTGATGTGAAAACGGAATCTACTATTCATAACTTCTTCATCTAAGTACTTAAGTTTCTATTTTTTCAGTTTCTAGACCTGATAACGTCTCTTTAATTTTCATGGATGGAAAAAAAGGATTTTAAGTGCTTGAGGCAGTCATCGGCCTTGCAGCAATACAGGCCCTATGACGTTCACTGTAGCAGAATATGAATCGACATACCTGCGTGCGACAGTTCTTAACCTGTGTAAGCGCTCCCCCTACCTGCCATTCCAGGAAACACACCAGGTTCAAGCTTTGCTGAACGCTGCTTATTGCCTTGTTTATAATAGCCAACAGCTAGCACGTGTCTGCAACGGTAAGATGAAGCCACGTAAGTGCTGATGCAAGAGGAGGGAGACGGATTAGTATAGGTCAACTGTAAGAGGACAAAGAAGTGCCAAAAAAAGACAATGGAAAGCACACATGGTATTTTAAGCCATGGGTGACAAAAAACAGAAGTATCAAAGGAGAACATGGTCGTAAGAAGAGATTTGTGAATTAAACTAATGGAAACAACAATACCACTGACGACCAGATGCTTGTTAAAAAGTGTTCGCTTTTTTATTTCCCTTTTATGGCTCAATTTCTCTAAGAAGTGGCAGGCAAATGGGTGCCCATTACTATAATGCGAACATCCCATTACTGCTATGCTAGGCAGCCGTCCAGAATTTAACTGCAATGCGGTCGGAAATAAATCCGGCGCTCACAGATAATCTCCGAGTGGTTATTGCGCTTGTTAAGGATATTACAGAAATCAGCAAGGAGGGACTGATACAAGGTTAGATTTTCAAGATGAGAAATTGAAAAGCCAGAGTATATTATTTATAAACCACAATCTGTGCACAATTTAAATTATCAGTCGCCTCGTTTGCATATTAGTGAGCAGCCATCTCATAAACCGTTTGAAATTTACTATTTTAGTGTTTTGAAAACCCAAACTGCGCATCAAATAAGGATACAGCAGCAGGAAGGGCCGGTGCCATGCTCAGACAACCAATCAGAAACAGAGAATTTAACAGCCAGACTGGCAGCTTCCTCTTGTATCGAGGAGCATGCAGAGTGTGTGCCTGTTAGCAGGAGAGAGCTACAGTCTGGTGCCAGCAATGGATACACACTGCATGTTGCTCTATCTTATGTGCTGCTTTTTAACTTCACCGTCTACTCCCGCTCAACCGCTCTTCCTTTGCTCCTCCAAGCCTAGTGTCATTTAAAAAAATGTAAATTTTTTGTGGGGGCGGGGCAGACTAGGCAGTACATTTTTGCCAGCCCCTCGGATTTAAAAAACAAACAAACACTTTTGGGCTGCTTCTTTTTCTCTTTTAATTTATTTACGGATCCATCTCGGATTCCAAAATAAAGAAAATGAAGTCCATGTAATTTTGTAGGAGTGCATGTGTAATGACGCTTGTGCAAGCATATATCATCACATGTGTACTCAGGTGCGGCTCCTCCACTAGGGTGGAGGAGCGTCACCCCACTTCTTTCTCGCAGTGCGAGAAGCAGAAACATAAAATAGTAATAACTTCCAGTTATTGCCATTTTATGTTTGGTTGCGGGAGGGTTGGCGGGCGGGTGGGGCTGCTTTGCATCCTGGGCAGGAGAGGAGAGGTGTGCCCACTCCCAAGTGCGCAAAGACTGTTTGGTTGGCCCTCTGGGGCCACCCAAACCAGTCATGCGCACTCTGCCCTTCTTCATGCAGTTTCAGCCTGCATGGAGAACAGCGCTTCCCCATAAACTGCTGGCTGGGCTGCGTCCCGACCAATCACAACACTGCTTGCAGCGTGTCATTGGCCTAGGGGAGGGAGCTTGGCTGCCTGCTTCCTGTTCCTGCCGGAGGCAGGAGAGCAGTAGTAGTGAAGACCCGGGACCAGGCCGGCAGAAAGGTACGTTTCATTTAAAAAAATATATTTCTAAATTAACGCCCCCACGCGACCACCCCGCATGACCTCCTCTCGTGACCCCCCACTCCCCTACCCGCGAGCCATGCCGGCCGCGACTACGTGTACTAATGATATTGCTTTACCTTTAGATATCAACTATATCGTGCAAGTGAGAGTTGTGCAGGGTCTGGTTTCTCGCTTAACCCATTCCACTTCCCGTCTTTACCACTTGTCCTCTTATTCCTGTGTATTGGGTCATTGGTGGAGGAGGTGAGAGACCTAAGACTGCATTGCTCCCATTGTATTCCGAGCACAAGGTTATTGCATCCTGACAAAAACTTCTTGACACCCATGGCTCATGAGATTTGTGGCATTAAGTAAAAACATTGGGACAGCCAACTGGTATGGCCATGGCAAACTGGTGCAATGCTAACATATTTTCTTATTTTTTATTATAAGCACGTGCCACAAAATTTAAAACTAAATGTTGCTGCCCTATGCTTGCAAAACATTTTTTAATGTAAAGAAATAAGTGATGTGGCTGTTTTACTAGTGATATTTTTTTAAAGCAAGACTTTCAGTTGCTCCATGCACAATAAATGCATGGAGCAACTGAAAAGCTTGCTTTTAAGAAACTATCACAAGTACGAAAGAGACAAGAATAAATCATGACATAACCAATCACTCAAATCTCATGCAGCTGCAATGTTACAATGTGACCTAAAATCTTTGTTACAACTACTTTAAACAAGCATTGGCATAGCCAATAGGTCTCGCCTTTGGGACCTTATAAGTGTTTAACTATGCAACAGTTAATGTTGTTGCACCAAGGATATTGTGCTGCATAACTAAATACTTATAAGGTCCCAAAGTCGAGACCTATTGGCTATGCAAATGCTTGTTTTTGTTAGGAACAGAGAGATTAAGTGATTTACCCAGAATCACAGGATGTTCAGCGTCATTGCCGAGACTCGAACCCAGTTCCCCAGATTCGAGTTCGAACGCCCTAGCCGTTAGGCCAACTCCTCTCCCAAAAATATTTTCCACAGGAGTTTCCTACTCTAGTCCACAGTACTAACACGCTGCAACATGTAGCTTCATCCTTGAATATTGTATTTTGAGGACATCCCACAGAACACTGATGTACGCACTGTATCCAAACCAGGGATATATATCTACAGCAACTGTGCCTGCCACAAACTGGGGTTTAGGGCACGCTCTAACAGCAATCTATGGAGTGCCATTTAAGTAACATTTAGGACTCAAAACTCACTTCACATCAGTAGTGCCATGCAAAGCCACCATTAATGTAAGCACTGTCATGTGTGAGATCACGAGCAGCTAAAAATAACGGCACCGGACATAGCTTTGTGCCATGACTTGTACCCAGTGCCCCTAGTCTGAGTCCCCTCCTCAAGTCATGTTTTATGGGACACTGGTAACCACCTAACATGGTTGATGTGCACTAAAAGGTTCCTTGCTATCAACACAGTGAACCCAGTATCATTGTCTGCTGGGAGCCCATAAAACTTGGTGAAATGGCAGGTGCAACTTTGTATAGACTGCAGCGAGACAGGAAATATAATTTGGGACTGGTGGAACCCCTGGTTTGCCGTGAAGCAAGAATTTCCTGTTGGGCTGCGTGAGCAGTAGCGTGACCTGAGGTGATGTCCTTGAGCTTGCGTTGACATAGAGAGCGGCCTGCACACTAAAGTGAGGGGCCTGACCTCCCATCCCTTCTCCAGGCCCATGGTTCCTTTAATGGTGGCTGGAACAACATGGAGATTGGGGCTGGAAATTACATAGCGCTGCCCCACTGAAGTACCAATCTCCAACGAGGTGAAAGTAAGTGGGCTATCCCAGAGTCATCAATGCCCTATGAAAGGGAAGGGCAACACAACGTACAATTTATTAGCCCAGGAGTCAAGTGCAGCGGACTTAAAACGTAGCGGCATACACTGTTGCCAGGCATCAGAATAGCATTAAGTATAGTGTCAAAAAAACTTAAGTGCTGCATCCTTCTACCGCCTCCTTAACTTTAAGTGTTTACTGGCTGAGCCCAGACTTGGTCACTGCATTTGTCTTTGATACCAGCACAGAGTACGCTAGAAGGAGCCCACCTCAGTACAATTTTATAACAAGAGCGGAGTACTAGGCTTATGTAGAGAGCAACAGACATTTGCTCGTAGCGGTCCTGGCAGAAGCCTGGAGGGGACCCCCCCACCCCATGGAGTTTGGTGGGCTGTCTATCTTTATCAGAGAATAAAGACAGTAGCATGTCACTGCCTCTATTAGTGCAGGACGGCCCACAGCATTATACGGTCTCAAGATGGGCAGGGCCAGAGCCGGTACAGTGACGTCACAGGTGATGAAAGCAATGGAAGAGACTGTGATCATTGATGAACCGACTCACACTGCCCAGGCCGCATACTCGAATCCAACTAAGCATGTTATAGCACTTGATAAATGGGACCAAATCCTAGCGACAATAAGAGTCACAAGGGCTGCACTGGAAGAGAAGATAGTAGCTATAGACCTCAACCTGCTGACAGAAGACCCATGTAAACTTGAAGACAGGGTCCGACACAAAGAAGCTTCGCTAACACAGACCAACGATAGGGAAAAGCAGGTACAAGAACTCACAGACAGAATACGCTACTCGGAGGGTCAAGCGGAGGGCTGAGAAAGATGAAAAAACGTGCACATTCTTAACATACCTGAGAACCTGGAAGCCTCGGCAAAAGTGAAAGCGTTTCCCTTGCGGGAGCGAGCAGCGCCAGGAGCGATAATTGCTAACACATGGTGCCAAAGCTCGCTCCCGCAAGGTAATCGTCAAGCGTGCACGCGTTGCCATTGAAAGCAATGCAACGCGTGCACGTTTTTAGGCGAAAAGTGAATCAATTCCAAAAGGTCTTTTTCCATAGCAGCGCATGCGCGCTGCGTAGGCGAGACCTAAAAAGAGACAAAACCATAATCGAATTGGCAACTCAAAGTGCAGGCAAAATAAGTCCTGTTATTACTGGTGAAAACCCTTCCAGAACGCCGATAATCGCCGACGCCTTGATCTGGGAACCGCCACTTGCTCCTGCAGTCTCCTGCAGCCTCCCTATGTCCCAGGAGGGATTGACCGCCTGAGTCCCGCGTAAACAGCTTGCAGCACCCGCTTCGCGGGTGCCGCAGCGCGGCGCCCAGGTGTGGGGTCGAGGCAGCAGGTCTACACCCAGCATCCAGCACCCGGGAGGAACAAAGAACTGCGCAAGGTAACTGGGGGCGCGTGACGCAGGAACTCCATAGACCAGGAGTCCCCGCGCTGCACAGGTGTGCACGGCCGCGCCCCCAGCAAGCCAGGCCCCCGGCCGCAACACCCTCTACAAACAAAGTGCGGCAACGCTTAGCGGGACGCCGAGCGAAGCCCGGGCAAAGGGCGGTCCCTCTGTGGCCCTCAGGGGCCAGAAGAGGCCGGGCTGGGCCAGCCCCCCAAAATTGCCCTTTTAAAAATTCATCGCTAACAGTCACACGGCAACTAGCCTGACTACTGGCCATCCCCATCGAGACAAGCCACATCTGCCCGTTACCCCCCAACACAGTACCCCTTGCAATGAGGAAAACTACTAAGAAGACCAGGATGCCTACCCTAAGATCGAGCACAAAAGCCAAATCGGATCATCCACCCTCTCTACCGACCCTTACTGCCATCGACAAAATGCTCAAACAGACTATAGGGGCGGTTTCCGACGCCATAGCTAACACCGAGAGAAGAATGTCCTTACCACCTGTAACTATCATCCAAGAAACTCAGGATTCACTGATTAATCTATCAGAAGCCTCCGAAGACTTGGCAGAGGAGATCGATACTAGCCGGCCCATAACCCCACCATCTTTTGCTGACCTTCCTCGTGCCCAGGCGCCCGCTGAAACCAGCAGGGATAGACCTGGCGCACAAACAAGCACTCAAACAAACACTTATGACAAAGACGTACTCCCCGCGGAGAAAACGCCGCATAGGGAAGGCCACAAACAAGGGAGGAAAAAAGGTCACGTAAAATCCAGTAATCACAATCTGATCACGCCTATAAACCCATCTACACCCGGAATACCATGCTGGATAACCAACATGGTGGCGGATCTTAAACTTGACCTGGAGCACTCCATCACGGTGCTGTTAAAACCCCTCATAGTAAAAATAGATAGACTGACATCACTGGTTAACAATAAGGGGATCAGCCCGAAAACCCATCCTGTGCAGGAACGGGTCTCGACAAAACTAAAGGACACTACACCAATAAGTTTACCAAAAGATAAGGTCTCTTTAGCAACCAATGGGGGGGCTAAGCTCAATAATACCAGTGTCACGCAGAAAGGAGCTAAGGAAAAACAAAAGGTCGCCTCTACCCCGCAAACAGGCAAAAATAAAAATCAAACACCCACTGGCAACAATAAACCCCCACCCGGATCTTCACAAATGTTAGAAGAAAATAAGGCCCTAACCCCTAAGGCGGACCCTAAGTCCTCCCGGATTCCCACCGCGACAACCACCAACGAAAAGAAAACTGCAACACGCTTCAGGACAATTAATCTTCCGCCTGAGGCATTGCCCTTTGTAGTCGTCCTAACAGGAGTTCCTCCTTTAAAGGAGGGTCAACGGGAATCACAAATCGAACTAAAAAACAAATGTGCACAGTGGCTGCAAATACACAGACCTTTGCCCCCTAACATCTACGGGGAAATCCTTTCAGTGAGAAGGGGCGAGTGGATCGGCAAAGGTACCAAGACCATTGCAGGGGACATTATTACGGTGAACTTTAGAGACATGGCGGCTGTTAACTTCATCTGCAACGCCCCCCCGAGTTATACTCGATCACAAATTCACCCGGTTCATCTATCCTACTTTTACCCCTTTGCACCTCAAAGGCCCAGGCAGAATATTGGTCCTAACAGAACACCGCATCTGGGTTTCCAATATGGCCCACCTCAATGGCAAAGGCCAAATCCTGTATTCCCAACCTGTGACTCCTCTATAACGCAGTACGCCCATTGGAACAGGTTCAGTACACTTGAAGGGGTGGACTGACGGGCTGTTCATCTCCAAAAACCAAATACAGGAAGGAGCCAAGTCTACCATCAACAGGGATAAAAGAAGGAGCAGACCAGGGCCAAACTGATGTTTTGGGTCCTGTGCATACCATAGGAGGCAGTAGCACACCACCGAATACCATCCGGGGAGAAGGGGAGGGGACAAATCCCACAACAGATAACTCCCACTCTACTCATAGAAGAATTGCTACCCCATACAGGCCGCAACCAAGCCGGGTTGCCGTACCCGCAACGGATAAACAATCAAAGCCTTTGCTAGGCGAGGGAAAAAGAACACCCAAGGTCATGATCCATGATAATTTACTAATAGCTACCTGGAACATTGCAGGGCTAGCGGCCAAGTTCGCATCTCAGGACTGGCTCAGCTATATAAGCAAATTCCATATCTTATGCCTGCAAGAGACCTGGGCCACTGAACCGCACGCCTATAGCCTGGAAGGCTATAAAAGCTTCTTCGTCCCTGCAAAAAAAGCTACCTCGGGGAGAGCAAGTGGGGGGCTCGCGGTTTATGTCAATTTAGACATCAAGGGCACCTGGTCCAACACCAAATGGGCCACACACAACCTCCAAGTACTAAGGTTCACTTCACCAAGATTAACATTCCTGCTAATGAACTGGTACAACGCACCGGCTATAACGGAGAAGGGTATAGCCATAAATGAACTAGAAAATTGTTTGAACTTTTTATCTAAGACACCAAATCCCACGGGCTTAATACTAATGGGAGATTTTAATTGTCACCTTTGTGAGAAACTAATACCCTTCAACAACGACTGGTCAAGATGCACGATCATGAAAGGCCCACACTTCACCCATTCAACAGAGGGCTGGGATCTAGAAAGACTAATGAAAAGGCACAACCTAATCCAAACTCTAGACCTTGTTATCCTAAACGAGAAAGGAGAATTAACCCCAACATTCAAAGGAAGAGGTTGTCACTCTTACATCGACTTTGCATTAGTCTCTCCCAATCTAAAAAGAAGCATCAGCACAATCATCATAGAGGCCAGCAGCTTCAGTGATCACAATCCGGTGATCATTAAAATGGAAGGCTTTGTTTTTTCACTCCAAAAGAGACCTGCCATCATGGAAAGAGCAGTGGATCAGGGTAGAAGAATCAAATGGGCCAAAATTAATGTGGACAGCTTTTACAAAAGACTATTACTCGAAGCCTTAGCAGCAATCGATAAATGTCTTGACCCCTGCGTAACCGGAGCTGAGGTGGTGAAGGCATTTGAAGAAATCGCGCAGGTTGTAAATAACTCCCTACAAACCACAGGAGCTAAGAATAAAATGCCCCTAAACCCCCGTTGGTTTGACTCAAATTGCACAAAGGCGCTGAAAAACCTGAAGGATAGCCTCCATGCCCAACCAAGGGACAAAACGAAGGTGGCACGGAACAGAGCCGAATACAAAAAAGCTCTGAAGGCACGAAAGCAAAGTATACAAAACCAGGCTTGGGAAGACTTAAGGGACGCCGCAGAAAGAAAAGACTCTATTGCCTTCTGGAAAGTGATCAACGCCCCCTGCTTCCAGGACCAAGGGGCTCCAAAAATCATGAACACCATTCTGCCGGAGCAATGGCAGAAACATTTCCAGAGCCTATATAACCATTCAAACCAGGCACCCCAGGAGGAGTTAGCGGAGGCCCATCAGCCCGTTAAGCTAAATTTCACCCTGAAGGAGGTCGAACTAGGAATAACCGGGCTCAGCAAAAATAAAGCGTCGGGCCCGGACGGAATTCCACCAGACCTATTCCTAAGTAGACCTGAACTATGGGCTCCGTTACTTACGAGGGTGCTAAACGAGGCAGTGGAGGCAGGCCTCCCCCAGTCCTGGTCAACGGCGACCATAGTCCCCATCTATAAAAAAGGCAACCGTGATGACCCCCAATGTTATCGACCCATTTCTCTCATCGACGTGACAGCCAAGGTCCTGGGGCGAGTCATCCTATTGAGATTGCAAGACTGGGCAGAGGAGCAACAAATCCTCTCCGAAATCCAATACGGTTTCAGGAAAGGCAGATCTACCACCGACCAATGCCTAAATCTTTACCTCCTGATTGCAAAATATACCATCGCCGGGAGGGGGTCAATACACATGGGGTTTATGGACCTCTCAGCGGCCTTCGATCGCGTAAACAGGAGAAAGCTCTGGGCTATGCTAAAGGAACTAGGAGCGGACCAATCACTAGTCGACACTCTACAAAACCTCCACCGGAACACCTCTGCAAGCGTAAGGTACAGCCAGGAAGGTAAAAAGACCGATCCCTTCATCTGCAATAGTGGAGTAAGGCAGGGATGCATCCTTGCGCCCTTCCTTTTCTCTATTTACATTAATGCATTGGAAAAGGACCTCCTTAAGCTTAAAGTTGACTCACCCCAAATCGGTCATCGAGCAGTGCCCGTACTACTCTACGCCGATGACGCGGTCCTGCTCTCTAGAACACCTCTGGGACTGCAAAAACTAATTGACGGGTTTGTCAAATTCATGGACAAACTGGACCTGGCAACAAACCTGGAAAAGTCCTATATTATGTCATCTGGGAAACCCACAAAAGGAACTTTCACTTATAACATCGGGTCACATAAAATAGACCAGGTCAAGTCTTTTACGTACTTGGGGGTGTTATTCGATCACGACTTATCGTTTAAACCCCTGATTGAGAAGCACTCTACAAAACTGGCAGCTGCAGTAGGAGCAATCATGGGGTATGGGCAAAGACTAGGGAAATGGTCCCCGGAACAAATTCTGACCTTATACAGATCCATCTGCTGTGCGAAAGTAAGTTATGGGGCAGAAGTGTGGGGCTTCCTGGGCAAAAAAGCACAGCCGCTTCAGACTGAAGAAAACAAATTCTTACGAAGAATATTAAAAGTTCCACAGAGTGTTTCGGCCCACATTATACACGAAGAGGTAGGAGAACCCTTTCTAGAGGACAAAATCAAATCCAAACCTCTCCTGGCATGGGTGAAAGTATGGACCAACCCTGAGGCGGCCCTTACAAGACAAATCATTGAGGACTGCCTCAAAAGAGACAAAGGCCACGCAATCCCCTGGCTGAAATTTGTCAAGAAGTCGCTAATAGAGATTGGTTGCTCTAAATACTTCTCATCTCCCGACTCTCTGACCCCGGAGAGCAAGACCTTGGTTAAAAAACTTTTTCTTACACATCTGAAGACATCAAGGGATGAAAAAGAGAAGCATAAACCCACCAATCTCTCGTATAACGACCTCACTGCGAAGCAAGGCATGGAACCCTATCTGAGGGTCATGTACAACGCGCAGGATCGCTACCTCATGACCCGTTTCAGAATTAACATGTTACACCACATCCTTGCAGTGCCATCTGGGTTTACCCACACAGTGGAGGAGAAGGGTACCTGCGGCTGCGATCTTAGATCTCCGCAGGATACCCTCCACTTTGTTTTACTGTGTCCATTTTATACGATGCCAAGACGCAAGTTCCTGGTGGGAATCCTGAAAGAGCTAAAATTTAAACACGCAAAACTGGCGCTGAGATTCCTACAGGAAGCGGAGGACGCTTATACCCTGTTTTGCACGATAAACTTTATTCGAATTGCAACAAGACTGAGGAACACCAGAGACATTGGCCCCTAACGTGATTTGAACATTTAAACTCTTTAAATCCCCTGGCCCTCTCCCTGAGTACAGAAAATCTTAACATTTATACTTTTTAAACTGAATATCACTTGCTGTGTTTTTAATTTGTGTATATATATTGTATTTGCGCTTTTATGGTGTCTTTTTAAGAACCGAATAAAGATTATAATTAAAAAATTAAAAAGTCCTGCTATTTAGAATAATATAATAGATAAAATAGCACACTTTGAACCAACTTAGTCACAAAAGAGAAAATAATAATTTTAGGAGGCTGTGAACAATGTGCACAGATTTTGTGCAGTCACTCAGAGTGAAGGAAGCCAGTAGAAATATGGGTGACCATTTCCCTGTGCTACATGCTTCGGTCGGTGGAAATAAAATGGGAAATTCACTTTTATAGACCAGTGGAAAAATGTCCCGTCAAAAAGTCCCTCTATGTATTCATATTAAATATGGTATTTTTCAAAAAGGAATTGTCTGGCAAGACAACTAAAGCGATCTCAAAGGCCCGATCTAAAAAGTCTTGCCTTTGTAAGAATAAGCAAAATTGCTAAATCCTAAACACTTTCTAACCATAATATGAGTAATCGTTGCTGTACCCAAATAAGCACAAAATATGGTGTTTCTAATTAAGAAATAATACAAATTGTTAACACACATTAAACATATTTTGCGGAGGTGAGAAATAGGAACAATGTTTTATCCTAATCGAGGGGTTTTGGAGCCCATACAAAAGTGACAATCATCTTAGTTACTTAGTGTCTGCTCCAATGTAAACCAGCATAACACTGTACACTCGTCATATGTTTTGTGTTGATTACAGGATGTTGTCTTGCATTTGTGTAGCATGCAAACGCCACCAGTGCTGCATCGTAGCCCTCGGACTCTCCACGGTGGTTTGAGGTGGACCTTTAGGTTCAGCTTATTTGGTATGTGGATGTATTATGGCTAAGACTTTCAGTTTTCAGTTTTTACTGATTTTCACAGATAAATAAAGACAGAAAGCAATGTGTTTCATGTCTGTATTTATTTTTAAAAGTGGAAAAATGCTGACAATGGTGTTTTTTGTGACAACATTTCCATGCTGTCTCTCAGGAATTCTAGGCAACAGCTGAGCAGATAGACAGCAAGGAGAGTTAAGAAACAGGATGAGATTTCCTTAAATAGGCATATGTTAACATATATTTGTAGTATAACGCTAATATGTACTTGTGAGTGTAATGTTTTGTTATACGTGGCAGCTTAAAGTGCACGTTCAAGAGTTAAATAAATGTGGAAATATACCATTTTATGGCTCCATTTATTTTCAAAACACAAAATAAATACAGATAAATACCAATAAGCTGTCCCAAAAATAAATATGGATAAATACAGACAGAAATGTTAATAACATAAATACCATAAAACCAGGAGCCCTAATTATGACCCATGAGGGAAGAGCTGGGTGTGGTGTGTGGATTTTATATAAACACAGAGGCACACAATGCCATTTCCAGTGGGAAAAGCTGATGCACATCTTTACTGACAAAATCCCCTTAGCTTCCATATCCCATAGACCCATATACCAGGGGTGGGTGGAATTTGCGTAGCCGCGCTACGCAAAGCTCCGCAAAATGGTAAAAAATCTCCGTGAGCATGCAGAGTTCCGCGAACACGCGGAATTGCTTGTTCCGCCCGTTCGCGAAGCTGTTTTGCTGTTCGCGAACGTTGTTTGCGTGCTCGGGGGAAATATCTCAAACACTCATTTTGAAAGCGCGAACAAGCAAAAAATTCAGCGAAGCCACAGATCGGGGAATTTTTAGCAATTCCGCGTTCTCCGCGGAACGCTAAATTACCCAAATTCCGCAAATTCCACGAGCGGAACGGAATTTATTGCCCAGGCCTACCATATACACTCTCACCAGTATTTCTTGGGGAGGAGTTGTACTCTAGGCATTTTGTTAGCTGTGGAGCAGTGATTCAGCTGCACCATCCTCTGCCTCTCTAGAATTCTCTGAATGTCTCCAGCTAGTTCATCCATCTCTTCTTCATCCCATTAAGTCTAAGCACAGACTGTTCATTGAAAGTAAAATTTAATTTGAGGCTACTTTTTATGAATTCCACTGACGCTTTATACTGCAGTGCCTGGCTCTTCTGCTACCATAGAATCCAGTTTCGGTGCAGCGAGTGTTATGTGTAGCGATCTTTTTCAGTGCTTTGAGCTTGTGGGTGTGTGTTGACAGTCTGTAATAGCTGATGCAGAGGATGATCATTTTATATGCCTGCCTACTGTATGCCCTAAAATGTCCTCACATTTCTTCCCAGTGAACCCCCTATATGTCAGGGAGAATGCCACACCTCCAATATATGACAACCATTATTAGTCATTCTTTAAATACCTTGTCTAATTTCCGATGCCAATGGTCCATTATGACAGAGTGGACACCTCTGGGTCTAGCCTCTCTTGACGCACACTAGTGAATGTCTGTTATGGACCTCCAGTCCTTGTGCTCATTTTACCTCCTCTGTATCAACTCCTATGTGACATCCAACTTTTTGCAGATATTATTTAGATAATGCCCATTGATGATTAGATTGTACAGACCCAATCATATTACTTTATTAACCAATCAGTATTTGTAAAGCGCGGCTTATCACCTTAGGGGACATCCAGGCACTGAGGACTGGGGAGCCTTAGTCAAAGAGCCAGGTCTTGAGTCCCTTCATGAAGTCGGTGAGTGGGGGGGGAGGTTCGGAGGTGGGGTAGGAGGTTGTTCCAGGACTTGGCGGTGAGGTTAGAGAAGGAGTGACCTCTGCAGTGGCTCCGCTGGATGCGGAGGACACGAGTGAGGGCGAGGGAGGCGGATCAGAGTTGTTTGGTGAAATCAGGTGGTGGTTGATGTAGGAGTAGCTTGAACTGGCTTCTCTTTAGGCTGGGAAGTCATTAGAGACTTCTGAGGTGGCGGGAGGTCATGGATGAGTCTGGCTGAGGTGTTTTGTATAGTCTGTAGTCGTTTGAAGAGATGGGAGGTTGTTCCGGCATAGAGAGCATTTCTGCAGTCCAGTCGGCTGGTGACGAAGGCTTCAGTCACTGTTTTTCTGGTATTGACGGGGATACATCTGAAAATCTTCTGAATCATGCAGAGGGTGTGGAAGCAGGAGGAGGCAACTGCGTTGCCCTGGCCCTTTTGGAAAGATCAGTGTCAAGGATGATACCGAGGTGCAGGCCTAGTTGGTGGGGGTAGGGGAGAGTCAGAGTGCAGTAGGCCACCATGTATGGTCCAATGGGAAGGGGTTCTTCCTGATAACAAGCACTTCAGTCTTCTCCGTGTTCAGCTTCAGCCAGTTGGATCTCATCCAGTCGGCGACGTTACTCATGGCATTCTGGAAGTTGACGCTGGTGGTAGCGGTGTCTTCGTGAGAGAGGATGAGTTGAGTATCATCAGCGTATGAGATGATATTGAGTCTGTGGGTATGGGGGATGTTGGCCAGCCGAGTCATGTAGGTGTTGAAGAGGGTGGGGCTGAGGGGGGATCCTTTGAGAACTACGCAGATGATGCGTCCCAGTTCTAAAGTTGTTAATATCTGAGGGTGGTTATGTATGTCGAAGCTGCAGATATTTCCAAACCTGCTTATGATGTAGACCCTCTTCTGGCAGCTTTAGAAAGTTTGCGCAATTCTTTGGGCTGCCCAGAATACTTATCTACTTGATCTCTGCAGCCACCCAATCCTTCATATGTAGCTCTCTCAATCCTGTTTCCAAAATTGTGTTCACGTCTAGGTTCATAAAGTGAAGCCCTAAATGGATGACAATCAGTTTACTTGACTCCCTCCATAATACCTTTTTCAGGACTGGGTGCATTCATTTTGACCAACACAAAAAAATGCATGATTAACTTTGTATCAAGCTCTCCAACTGCCATGCTGTGAAAACCTAAAAGCAGCTATAAAATGCCCTTTTACTTGAAAACTCTTCATAAACCACTATTTTAAATGTTTCAATTTCCTTCAATTTGTGCATCAATTACCGATTAATCCTAAACCAAATACATTACATTAGCTGTTCATAAAGGCGAGGCGTGCAAAAGAAAGAAGAAATCCATATTATGCTCAGACACAATCTTATTCATAGCTTTGAAAAGAGTATGGGCACATGGCCTCGTATGACTATGGTAAAAGTGTGTCTGAAGATTTGTGTTCCATGCAGTTTGCTTCAACTCTTCTTACTACATTTGACCCCCTGTTGTTCTACTGAGTCTCCCTTTTCAGGTTATCTATCACGCTCAGCTCCTGTGCCCACGATTGCTGTATCTCACATATTTAATGTGGTTTCCTTCATGCCAGACAGTAGGCACGGAGGTACTTTTAGAAAGTAACACTGAAATGATCTTGCTAACGTGGGTGGATTCTCAGAGATGGAAGTAAGAACAGGGTGGTAAAGACAGGGAAAATCCAATCCTGACTAAGTTAAGAGGAGAACCAGCCCGGATCTTCTCCAGTAATACAATAAAGGAGTAGGATGTATAGATGAGTCATTTGCACATCATTATGCACATCTTTATTTCTTAAAGGGAGTCAAGCTCTATTGCTGTATTGAATGACATTGTATACCACACACCATCAAGGCTCTGGGCCTGAAAGACGGATAGTGGTTGGATCTAGACGTAATTGTAAACAAGCATTGGCATAGCCAATAGGTCTTGCCTTTGGGACCTTATAAGTGTTTTGCCATGCAACAGTTGTTGTTGCACCAAGGATATTGTGTTGCATAATTAAATACTTATAAGGTCCCAAAAGCGAGACCTATTGGCTATGCCAATGCTTGTTCTTTACGATACAGGGCCAGCTTCAGCTCTTATTAAGTTCAGGGAAAACTATTTTCACCTTTGCTATTGAAGCTTCTGGTTACTTAGTGACAAGTTATTGTTTGTGCACTATGTAGGGAATGGATAGTGCAATGACAGGTCAGCCAAAAAGGATCGCCTGCCCTACCCCCATCACAAAACCTCTACAAAATTGCAGTGGTATCCCACTCCAGATGAGATAGCCCTAGCTTAGATCCTAATTACTACTAGAACCAGATTGTTATGTACCACAAAGGCGCTGGCCTCACTCCAGATACCAAAGTCACACTGAAGTGAACTGCAAAATGGAAATGTACAAAATAATGCGAGTTAAGATCCACTCTCCTACCAGACACCCCCATACAGACTGCAACGGGATGGAATATGCGGTTTGCCGGGCACCTTCTTGCTGCACGTCAGTGAAAGACCTGTCAAATGTAACCACTGAAGATTGAACAGGGAGGGCTGGTTTCGAACCCGTGATCTGCCGGCTGAACAGCGAGCGCAGCTGCAGAAGCTGAACGCACTGAGCGCTGCCAGCCTGTCCCCGGTAGGATCTAGATTCTAGGGGGCAGATTTACAAGCCCCTTGCGCCACTTTTGCGTCCCTTTTAACATGGGAAAAGTGATGCAAAAGTGGCGCAAGGAGCTTGTAAATATGCCCCTAGATGCTCAGGACGCAACGCACAAAAACCACAAACGGCTGCAGAAAGAAAGAAAAAAAAAAGCAATGGAAAGCAAAAGCGAGGAAGTTACTTCTGCCGGCAAAGGGAGTCCCGAACCGGCAGAAGCACTCCGAAACGACAACAATCAACCCGCGTGCGTAAAGAGACAGCATAAGCAAAAGCCGCACAGATGCTCCAGCTGGCGCAACATACATCTCGGCGTTAGGCTGCAGGGGGGCCCGTACCTGCAGTCCCGGCTGCGGGGTCTTACAGTGCTGCTCTGTTCTCAGGGGCATGTCCACGGGGGCACCTGTTTAGGGGGGCGGCAGCCGAGAGGGGCTTATCTTTGTGTGCGGGTGAACCTCCTTCTCTCACTTTCTCAATGTTCAGTTTCCTTCCAGAGCCCCTCTCTCTCCTTTCTCTCTTCCCCTCCCCCAACCCCTTCCGTTCCCCCCTTACCATCCCTCCTCCCCGCACTCTGGGCTCGGTTTTCTATCTGCTCAGCGCGTTACACCCACAGTCTATACAACCCGCACAGGTTTCCAGCCAGGCGCCTCACCCCCCTCCCCGTACAACGGTGCAAGCTGCGGGGTGGGGACGGGGAGGGCTGGCTGGCTGTCTGACCCACCACGGGTTTATTTGTTTATTAATGATTTTTTGTTGCCGTGCGCCGACTAGGCCGGTTCAGGCGCAGGGCTCTGCACAGTGTCAGTAATACTTAGCCTTGAGTGGGCGCCACACAGGTCACTAGTGCGCTCGGAAAGGCACAAATGTAGACACTTGGTTAATGGTTACAACACGTTAGAAAACTATAAACCAACTGAACAATGAGGCAGGTACAGTGACTAAATGGCCTGTGCAAATGGCCTAGCTAGATTGAAAAAGATTCAGGATACATAACGGGGAACCGTGTATTCGGGTCCTTCGATGCTATGGAGTTACTATGTCACGTAATAACAAACCAAGAAAAAATGCCGAGAGGGTTGTTAAAGTCACCAGAGAAGCCAGAGACACTTTTCTCTTTTAGAGCCGTCCCAGTTGGACTGGCTCGCCTGACTTCCTTTTGTGCTAAAAGGTTTCTTATCTTTATGGGGCCATGTGTTTGGCTCCATAAAGATAACAAACCTTTTACGCCAGCAGTAAGTCGGGCAGCCAGTTAAACTGGGACGGCTCTAAAAGAGAAAAGTGTACGTCACTGGAAGCTCTTTTCCAATGGCTGGCCACCGTTTACCATAAACGGTGACTCCAGTCAATGGAAAAGAGGGGCGGGCTTAAACCCTGCTAGTGAAAGCTACCCTAAATCATTCAATCTCGCCAGCGAGACTGCGCGTGTCTGCGCAGCCTACGCCAGGCGAGACCTAAAAAGGATGAGAGGCATCGACTCAGGTGCAGTCAGAGGAGAAACATGGCCATAACAGTGTTGAAAATAGGCCTGGAGATATGCATTTGCAAGCTAAACTGTTTCTAGGATGTGTATAGGAAGACAAAACAAAAAGAGACATAAGCACAGCACTGAAAAAGACTTTCTTTAAACAGGGGAAAACAACAGATGACTCTGTATCGTATTGGCAGATTTCTCTGATTAACACTAAAGCCAGAGTGCTGGTCAAAGTGTCAGCTGATAGAATGATATCGGTAGTGATACGCCAAGGAGAATGCAACTTCATGTCTCTTAGGGCTGCAAAACTTTATTTTGAGGAGACTGGCGACAGCAAATGTGATCAAGGGACCACTAGCAATCCTGGCCATAACAAGGCATTTGAGTCCTCAAAATGGGTCTGTATTAAAAATGTTCTAAGAAATTAATTTGGGGTTGAAGATTTTGGGATGGATTCAGACAAGTCTTTACCCATGTGAAAGCGAATGGCATCATATATCTCTATGTGGCCATAATAGTGGAGGGCAAACTCTTTTATAATATGTTATACCTGCATCACCCACAAAGATTTGGAAGGAGGATGGTGGAAATTATATGGACATAAGTACTTTGGCTAGATAATTTCCTGAGAAGAATCATTGTGCATTTACAATGCAGGAAGGGAATGAGCTTCAAGTACTTTGGTGCATAGTAACTAGAGTTGCAACATTGCACCAGGCTCTGAACAGGGACACTTTGGTAGCCACATTTAGAAAGGATGTTGTGCACTTGAAGAGGCCACCAACCTTCTTACTGCAAGCAGTACCCTACTTAAAATGACGACACTCCTAAAATTCTTATAGTTACTGTTGAAACCCCGTCTTAAAATACAAGTCTTGTCTCCATAGATTCAAAACCTGTATCCCCAGATACCTGTAGGCAGGTGGAGTTGCTAAATTGGCCTTAGATAAACTATAATAATCTTCATGTTAGGAATGTCTTACTGTACCCAAAATGCAATGTTACCATTGGGCATCACAAGTAGTGGTGAATAATAGGCCTCTGTTGGAAATCTTGATTCTCCTGGAGTCAAGATTTCCAATAAGTAGTTATTATATGGGCGTCGATTTGCACGGCAATTGTCTCCAGTGACAAGAACGCTTCTTAATGTGTGGAAAAGAGTACAGCACTAGCTAACAGAGGATAAACCAGTAAAGGGGCTGCACAATTTGGTGGATCTGACACTACTAAAAGCAAGGTCCCATGATGGATTTTAGAAAAGGGACCTTCTAGGACCCTCTAACTTAGTGTTTCATTCATGAAATGGAATATTTAAGCTGTTGGGGTTTCTAGATAACAGAATAGCATCGTCCGCGTATAATAATATGGGGACATTTTTGCCACCTATGGTGGGGGTGCTGGAGACCTTGACAGACAGGGCAGGGCCTAGGTTGTTGAGAGACTTTTGTTTTTGTTTTTGCAGGAGTTTTACATAGCGCAAACTTGACTCGAATCCAATCGGGTATCAGAGCGCTTCACACGAGAACCAGTTACGTTACATGAGGACACACATTCATATTTTTTTGTCAGGCACGGGGAGATTAAGTGATTTGCCCAGAATCACAGGATGTTCAGCGTTGTTACCGAGACTCAAACCCAGTTCCGAGGTCGAGCGCCCTAGCCGTTAGGCCTACTCCTCTCTTGGTATATAGACAACATTACAAATAATTACAGTTATGCCACACCCTGGCACTTCATCCGAGTCGAGTGACATGTAAGAATGCACTACGCTGGAGAACAGACTTCTTTGTGGCAGGCTTGAATCCAAGCAAACACCCCTCATCTAAAGGTCCCTGGCACAGCACAGGCTTGACGCCTTTCAAAAGTTCACTGAGAACTGGGAGGCAAACCGTACAATAGAGACAGATTCATGAAAGGGGCACTCATGGAGAAGGAGCCATTAATGTGAAATTCACATTTATAAAGATTAAATATCGCCATCATATTTAGTTTACTAACCAAAGTGTGCGCCGAGGTGGACAGGACGATTCCCCAAAATATATACCCTGCAAAACTGGCAGTGCAGACCTCCTCCACACATTATGGGGTAGCACATGCATAAAGTTTGATTGGACTTAAGTTATTAAAACAATGCCCACATGGGGGAACTGACTCTGGTCATACACCATGAGAAGGCATTGTTGGGATTCATAGACAGTATGGAACTCACTAAATATCTGCTCATTTTAATATTATTGCCACTAGAAGTAACCCAAAGAGATGCTGGCAAGAAATAAAAATAATTATACTGCACACAACATACATGTGGGGAGAACTATCTACAGATGTATGGTATTAGAAAAATCCATCTGTGAAGACAATGGAAGCCCCCAAAGACAGCTGATTTGCGATCTATGCAAAGAATCTTCACACATATCGGGGGATGAGTAAATCGGTTTAGTTTTCTCATTTTTTGGATTGAGATGACCCCGTGTACCTGCCAACCACATCCATGTGGGAGCGTGATTGTACAATTGAAAGAAAAGAGCCACCATTGCATATGGGGACATGTGGATTATTTGGGAAATATGCAAATCCACCATGCTTTCATTTTATCTTACAATCATTCATTTTCTTTGTATTGAAGCCTAAAAAAATGATTTTAAAAAGGTGGCTCCTCCACCCTCCCACAGAATCTCAGTGGATATCAAACACTTGGGCTTTAACTCTGGAGCTAGCCCAGTTTTACCACTGTTCTCTATTTGGAGTGTCACACGCAATGTGCAATCTTACTGCTTTTTCCTTTTTACTCATGCTTGTGTATTCAACAGTCACTGCACACAGCATGCAGGGAGAGCTACTCGAATAGCTTCCTTAGTAGGTATTTGAGTAGAGTAAAGGTAGTGAACCAAGGCACAGATGAACTAGCTACCTATCACTCAAATCACTAATGTACGATTCTTCCTAAAATGAAAGGAAAAGAAGTCCCCAAGCATCTACATGAAAGAAAAAAAATCATCAATAAATCCCACATCATCAATTTAAATTTGGATGTATATGACACAGCAGCACAGAGAAGGTAGCAGTCAGGGCTAGGATGTGATCCCCTATACAATTCATTCAGAGTAGGAGTGCCTATTTGATTAAGGGCGCGAGACTTTGCAGGTAACTAATGTGTATCCCTTGTCTACACTATCACTAAAGCATGTGAATCTCCGAATCACACTTGTGACTCACACAATCACGCTTGAGGTGCACTTTGAAGCAGTGGTCGAAGTGGGGGAAAAAAGTAGGGTAACTGTGGGCGGAGAATCAGAGGGCAGGAAAAACCCAAGGATTGGATCACTGGGCCAAGCCAGAGGCGGGCCAGAATGCGCAAACATCCCAATTTTTAGTATTTGTTTGGCATTTCACTGCCCAGTTAAATCAACCAATGGATACACATGATTATTTAAGGTTATAATGAGTTATTGACATTAAAATACATTCACAAAATGGGATATGCTTCTAATCACCGAATGTCCCAAATAAGGTAAAATGTGGAAGCACAAGCCATTTGTCTCCGAGTCATGGAGTTTCTGCCTTCAGCACTTCTCCCTTTTTCCACAACAGCAGTTCAAACATGTATGGCAAAATATACTAGTTTGCAAATGTTTTCTATATAATTATGGCTCTGCAATATTTTCCTCATAATGCAAGTTTTGTTGCATGATCTGACCATTTAAACTAATAAATTGTTTGCAGCTCAAACATATCAAAAGTTAATTAAAAAAGTAACTTGTGTTGCCGCGAAGTGGAGGGCACCTTGCAAAGGTTGACTGATCACCTTTCTCACTGCTGCATGTGTATGTTACACTGGTACAAATAAGGCAAAATCTTTCCAGGGACTGTTGACATGTGTACAAATGTCAAAATAATGAAATATAAGAAAATATACTGCATTACGCTGCAGACTTTTTTTATATGCATAATTTAGTCAACCGGCGGCATAATTTTGTCCTCCTTTGCTGAATAATTGATTCCAGTGGCCCCACAGCAGGCAGCACATGTTAAAAGTGCTTGTGAATGAAGCAGAGAGACCGTGAAGTTTGCAAACTTAGTTTGGTGTGCGTGCAAATCCTGCATTGCCAATGCCTGGTGAGTTGCAGCTACTACTGCTGAAACAAGGCCAATGGAGGTACCTATGGGTGCGGCAGACTGGCCTCAAGGGCAGGGCCGGCCTTAGCACTGGTGGTGCTCTGTGAATTAATGTCCATTAGTTCCCCCAATGACCACCTCTGCCATGGATTCCCTCACTACCAACCTTTAACAGTGCCCCTCAAGTCACCATAACCACATTCTCTCTTAGATGCATTTAATTTGATTTACAGCACCACTCATACCATTGTAGGGTGTCAGAGCACTTTGCATCACACACATTACACAGAGACAATCAATATGTGTGCAAATCACTGTATAGAAAATGTTACATAATTCTGAGGACTACAAGGTGTATGAGTCACATGACAACCATTACTAGTAGGCCGTATAGTTTAATAGTCATTGGTCTGGAGAAACACAAACTCAGAATTTAAAACGTAATACCATGGTTGGAGGGGATTCTCTTTAATAATCAGAATTGATTTCTGTTCAAAAGAACACGTTTTGCAACATCAGGATAATCAAAGACTGGGGGGAAAAACATAACGCTCTAATTTATACCTTGCAGTTTGTATGCAGCT
Source organism: Triturus cristatus (assembly GCF_964204655.1). Taxonomy (NCBI): domain Eukaryota; kingdom Metazoa; phylum Chordata; class Amphibia; order Caudata; family Salamandridae; genus Triturus; species Triturus cristatus. Next base: position 683,249,661 of record NC_140581.1, read on the forward strand.
TTTAGCTGACAGTTAATAGCTCACTGTTCTATGTTAGGATTTTAACGTATAAACTGCAAGTAACAAAAGGATCTCTATGACAAAAGCAGTAGCCCACTGACCTATTTACATTATGTGCACTTTGTGATCTGCATGGTGCATGTTCTTTGCAGCAGACACATTAACCCTCTGAGCTACTTTTCCATGAGTCAAAACTTCCACTAAACAAAATTCTAGGAAGAACATTAATCACCAGAGTCATCATGACATTTGCTGGAGGCCAAGAAGGAGGCAGCAAGTGTTTTAAAAATCATAATATACTAGCAAACATAATGCCTCCACCCAAAGTCAGCACCCGGTGCGGTCACACTGGTTGCACCGCCCTAGAGCTGGCCCTTCTCAAGGGTCCTGTGACCTCAGTGACAGAGTCACTGTTGCTCTAGAGTGTGCTGCTACATAGGCTTGCCCCAAGACTGGAGGTGAACTTCAGTATGGATTGTGGTGGACAAGCCCTCAAGGTTAACCTACACTTGCCATGCTAGAGTCCACCTACTGGTGCTAAGACACCAGGGCTTCCAAGGTCTTGCGAAGCCTTCTAAGGTCTAGCATGGGATTGTGCTCTCTCAGGAGAGTGGTCTGGTGGACTGGCTATTAAGGTTGAACCTGGTTCCCCAGTTCCAAATTCAGCAGCTCTGGCCATAGTGCCACATCCTCTCCCCTACTGAACACCATACTGACCCACTGAGGAAAACTCACACTGCCTTGAACTACAGCCCAATTGTTGCTGGCTATAAACACCTGGATGCGGCTCAATTTAAATTACGTACTAGACAAGAGCGATATGCAGCCTACAAAAAAAAGTAACAACATCATGGAAAAAGCAAATACTCATAGGGAATGCAAAATTTAGCAAACCATGTGAAATGTAAGCAGGAACAACATGGTTACCTGAACGCTTTTACACTCACTATTCAGATATCAGTGAGTGCTTTTGCCTGAAAAGTTAAGAACATGACTACAGGGCCCTGAATGGACCCATTTCAAAGTCCATTGCTTATATCCTTACAAAACGTAAGCAGTATGGTAAAAAGACCACATCCCTGGACGCAGAGCCGCAGTACACATTTTGTTTTCCAATCCACACATTGTAGTACCTCCAGGATTAGTGCACTAGTTGCAAGCTCAGGGAAAACAAAGACAAGAAAACAAAAATAGCGCTTCACTGGCAAACTCTGTAAAAGTGGCGCTAATGTGTGTGGGTGTGAATAAAATCAATCTGGCCAGTTTGCTCCCACTCTATCTTACTTTATTAAGTTATTTTTCATATTTTGAACCTTTTATTCCTGATGCTGCACTTTGGAATTAAAATGTCAGAAAAATACCACATTTCCAGCAAAAGTGTTTTTCTTTTTTGGGTCCATTTCACAGGCGAGCAAATAAAAGAAAGGAGAGGAAAGAGAGTGAGAACCCCTTCTTGAAGTCACGGTTTTCAGTAAGAGAGGAACTGTGAGACGGAAAGAGAGGGAAGAAGGAAAGAGTGGGGGGCAGCTCCCAGGGCAGAGCAGAAGTGGACACTGTCTTTCTTCTCTGGCCAAGAAGGAAAAGACAGAGTCCTGTTACTTCTCTGCCCTCCCGCCTGCCAGGAACGTTGAGCTTTATTTATAGGCGATGGCGAATTTTTGTGTCCTGGGACGCATTTTCAGAATAAACAAGCATTTGCAATGCAATAGGTCTCGCATTTGCTGCGCTGCATTCGCTATGCGAGACCTAAAAAGTAGGGGAACGGAATCCTTGAAATTAAAGAAGTAGGGGCACGCGTGCCCTGCCGATCTCGCCCACTTCAACCACTGCTTTGAAGTCATTGAGAGACAAGATACCACCATGTAACAATTTTCATATTCTTTTTGCAAAAGAATGTAAATAATGGTAATGTAGTTACTCCAAAGGCAGATGGTGTCCTTCTTTTCCTTAAATGGTTACAAAATTGCAAATTCATTTTTAAATGGACATGACTAACCATCCAACCCTCAACAAAATTAGAACTCATTTATCGCTCTGAGATTTTTTGCAAAGAGCTTGTTTCCTAGTCATCAGCACATCTAGTTTACTTTAAAACCTTTATTTCGACCACGACTGTGACCATAAAAGTGCAGCAAATACATCACATTACAAGAAATAAATTCATCACACAGCAAGCCGTTAAAAGCATTGCAAAGTAAAAATCTATTGTTAATCTCAGTTTCTTTGTAATATATATACAACATGGTCTCCCAGACAAGAAAATTCAATTCTTAAAAAAGGTATCAGGGTGTTAGCTGCATTTCATGTATAAAAGGGGGATCTCCCCACTTTATAAACACCTGCTCGGATAACCGGAAAAAGTGCAGGTGCTAATTTATTGCGGAATAGATAAATAACATCATAACATTGCTATTTTTACTTAGAGCCTGCACTAATGCACAGGAAGAATAAAAAGAAATTAAAACGACATTGAGTTCCACCTATTGAGGGCACATTTTAAAAAGGAGCATATGTTAACACATCGTTGGAGACTCCAGGGCTCAATCAATCAATCAAGGGGGAATTGTAAGCGCGCTACTTACTCGTGAGGGTCTCAAGGCGCTGAGCGGGGGGGTCCGCAGATCTGTTTAGCCGAAGAGCCAGATCTTGAGGGTCTTCCTGATAGTGTTCAGGGAGGGGGCGCATCTGATGTCTGCCGGCAGCTTGTTCTAGGTCTTGGCTGCAATGTGAGAGAAGGATCTTCCGCCTGCTCTGGCTCTGTGGATGCATGGGGTTTCGGCCAGTGCGAGGTTGGAAGATCAGAGGTTTCTTTTGGGTTTGTGGAAGTTGATTCTATTGTTGAAGTATTTGGGTCCGTTGTTATGTAAGCATTTGTAGGCGTGAGTGAGGATTTTGAAAGTGACTCTTTTCTCCACCGGGAGCCAGTGGAGTCTTCGTAGGTGTTGGCTGATGTGTTTGTTTCAGGGGATGCCGAGGACGAGTCTGGCAGTGGTGTTCTGTATTGTCTGGAGTTTGCGGAGTAGGGACTTGTTGATGCCAGCATACAGTGCGTTTCCATAGTCCAGTCTGCTGGTGATGAGTGCGTGGGTGACTGTCTTCCTTGACTCAGGGGGATCCACTTGAAGGTCTTGCGGAGGATGCGCAGGGTGTTGAAGCAGATGGAGGTGACGACGTTGACCTGTCGGTTCATGGTGAGTGATGAGTCGAGTATGATGCCCAGGTTCTTGGCATGGTCTGAGGGGCTAGGTGGGCTTCCGAGGGCGGTCGGCCACCAGGTGCTGTCCCATGCAGAAGGGGTGGTACCGAGGAGGAGGACTTCTGTCTTCTCGGCGTTGAGCTACAGGCAGCTGTTCGTCATCTAGACTGAGACGTCTTGCATTCCTTTCTGGAAGTTGAGTTTGGCAGTGGTGGGGTCTTTGGTGAGGGAGAAGATGAGCTGGGTGTCATCGGCGTAGGATACGATGTTGAGGCCGTGTTGTCGGATGATGGCTGCGAGGGGAGCCATGTAGATGTTGAAGAGGGTGGAGCTCAGTGATGAACCCTGTGGGACTCCGCAAGTGATTTTCGTGGGGTCAGAGAGGAAGGGTGGGAGTCTGATCCTTTGGCTTCTTCCGGTGAGGAATGATTGGATCCAGTCCAGGGCTGTTCCTTGTATGCCTGCGTCGTGTAGTCTGGCGACTAGTGTGCGGTGGGACATGGTGTCGAAGGCCGCTGATAGGTCAGGTAGGATGAGAGCTGCGGAGTGGTCGTGGTCGAGGAGGGTACGGATGTCGTCTGTGGCGGCGAGTAGGGCGGTCTCTGTGCTGTGGTTGATTCGGAATCCGGATTGGGACGGGTCGAGGATGACGTGCTTTTCAATGAACCGTGTCAGTTTCCTGTTGACTGTTTTCCCTGCAAGTTTGGCTGTGAAGGGGAGGAGCGAGTTGGGCCGATAGTTCTTGAGGTCGGTGGGGTCAGCTGTGGGCTTCTTGAGAAGGGGTCTGACTTCTGCGCGCTTCCAATCATCTGGGAAGGTGCCTGTTTTGAAGGTGGTGTTGATTGTGCGTTGCAGTTCGGGTGCGATGGCGGCTGCGGCTCTGTGGTAGATGTGAGGAGGGCAGGGGTCGGTGGGGGCCCCCGAGTGGATGCTTTTCATGGTCGAGGTGGTGTCTTCAGCTGTGTTCGGTGTCCAGTTGGAGATGGTGGGCTGGCTTGTGTTTCTGGGGTCGGGGGCCATTTGTGGCAATCGGTTCCAAGCTTGTCACAGAGGTCTTGTGATGGGGTGATGTATGTGGCTTCGCCGCGTGGGTTGGTGAATTCTTGAATGACACTGAAAAGTTCCTTGGAGTTGGCCAGGATTTTGTTGTGGATGAAGTTCCTCTTGGTGGCTCTGATCTGGTTGTGGTAGTCCGTCATGACGTCCTTGTAGGTGGTGTGGTTTTCGGTTGTCTTGGTGTTTCTCCAGTTCTTCTCTAGGTGTCTGCAGGTGCGTCTGGCTTCTTCAAGAGCGGTGGTGAACCAGGAGGCTTTCCTGGGGCGTTGTCTGTCGGGGTTGCGTAGCGGGCGAGGTTGTCTGCGCAGTTGGAGATCCAGGTGTGGAGTTCTCTGGCTGCGTCGTTTGCATCGTTTGCGTCAGGTGTCCAGGTGTGGTTGTCTCTGGTGAGGGTAGAGTTAAGTTGCTTGTCGGTAACCTTGCTCCAGTTCCTTCGTGGTGGGCGTGGGGCTGGTTTGGGTGCCTTGGGTTTGTTGATGGCCAAGTGTACGCAGTGGTGGTCAGTCCATGGTGACTGCGTTGTGTGGCTGAATTGGACGCTGTTTCCTGCTGCAAATATGTGGTCGAGGGTGTGTCCTGCTCTGTGGGTCGGTGTGTTGACGAGTAGTTTAAGTCCGATGCTGGCAAGGTTGTCACGAAGGATAGTGGAGTTGGGGTCGCTGGGGTTGTCAAGGTGGAAGTTCAGGTCTCCAATGAATATGTAGTTTGTTGAGGCGATGGCGTGGGGTGTGATGAAGTCGTTGATGGTGGTGGCGAAGGGTGTCGGGGGCTGGGGAGTGTGTAGACGAGGGTTCCTCGGAGTGTGGCTTTGGGGGTGGTCTGGATCTGGAAGTTCAGGTGTTCGGCGAAGGGGAAGGTTTCGCTGGAGGTGGTAAGGCGGAGGGTGCTCTTGTGAGCGATGGCGAAGCTCCCTCCTGGGTGGTTGGGGCGGTCTTTCCTCTGGATCTTGTATCCGTCTGGGATGGCGGTGCTGATGTCGGGGCGTAGGATGCGTTGGTCCAGATCTCTGTGAAGAAGGCGATGTCGGGTGAGAGAGAGTCGAGTAGATTCCAGATTTCCAAGGCGTGTTTGTGTACAGAGCGTACGTTGAGGAGGATGCATTTTAGGGTGTCGCTGGTGCTGGCGTCGGCGGGGTTGGAGGCCAAGGTGGCGGTGAGGGTCTGGTGGCAGTGGAGGCAGGAGAACTGGCCGTGGGTCGTGTTCGGCGAGGCCTGTTGGCATTCTCTAAGTCTTCTAGGGTTGAGTGTGAGGAGGGTGGTGGTGTTGTAGCGATGGGTAGTGGGAGGTCCAGGGTTCCTGGCGCTGGCTGCGGTCGGGTCGCAGACGGGCCTGCCTTTGGCGCGCCCGCTGCACACTTCCCCTGCGCGGCCGCGCAGCTGCCGCCATTAAGTAGGTGAGGTGGGAGGGAGGAGAGGCTGGGAGGCGGGAGCGGGGGATTCCAGGGGGGGAATTCCAGAGGGGGGAATTCCGTGGGGAGGGGCCACAGGGGCAGCAGCGTTGAAAGACGAAAAGAACAGGCAGGCACTAGAAAATTAAAACAGTGGTGGAATGAGAGCAAGACAAGATGGGCACAATAACAGTGGCACAACAGGAAAAAAATTAAGAAAATAAAATGGCTGAGAAAGGTTACGGTGGTTGCAGGCAGTCTGGTCCCAGTTGGAGCGGGCAACAGCCTCGAACCTCCCAAGGAGGAGGTCGGGTCTGGAGGCAAGAGACGGCACAGCGGAGCTGCGGGGAGAGAGTGGACCTAGACCGAGGCTACCAGGGAAGTACAAATGCCCCACTTCCTAACGATGGGGAGTAAATACATTTTGCTAATATCCTGGTGAAATGGAGCAGACTTTGTGGTGAAACTTCTTTCCATGGACATAACACTAAACTGGCCACAACATACTGCCCCAGGGGAACATTCAAATGCCATCCTACAAAACCTAGGCAAAAATGCGCTCACAACATTCTCTCCCATGAAGAATCTATCCACCCTAGAAATGGTGTCATACCCAGAGTGTTATGCAGGGATATATGCTCTATGAGGACTCATTCGCTACTCTATGATTGTGTCTATTCATTTTAAACAGGAGCCACAACTTGCTAAGACAACATTTCAGGGCTGCAAAAAAACCTGCGACTCCCCCAAGTCCCCAAACGTAGACTTCACATAGTGAATCCAGGGGATATTCAGCCCTTTGTCACACGGCAGGCAATCCAGGATTATTTCCCTGTTAAAGGCGGCATGTGGATTAGTCCATATCTAGCACCACAACAACAGTGGGGCTAGATTAATGGAGTCCCCTGCATATTGCATCCCTAGCTCATGGTGCAGAATTAAGGGGGAAGAGGTAGGTGGAACACCCAGGAGTCTCCTCAATACTCCATTTTGCACCCCTGAAGTGACTTGGGGTTACTATAGCCCCATATGCCTGCACCGTACATTAAAATGAGGAGACAGGTTCTGTATACCTCCAGTAAGGGAGCTACATGTTTTTTTCCAATGCGTCTGGTCAGGTCTGAAACAAACTCTACCGAGCCTGAAAATGTACTGCTGATGTACAAGTTCTCCAGTTCCCCTTGAAATCGAAGACTATGCCCAGATAGAAAAAATCACGGGTAAGTGCCATGGGATGACCTTGCAATTTGATACCCACATCTTAGTTTGCTTTAGGTTACACATCATAACAAAGGTTTTGGAACATTTAGTGGCCAAACCCAGGGAACCCATAAAGGTGACAAGTTCATGAAATAGTATCTTTAAGCCATTGGGGGTTCTAGATAACAAAATGGCGTTGTCTTCGTATAGTTATATGGGGACCTTTTTGCAACCTATGTTGGGGGCGTCGCAGACCTTGACAGAGAGGGCAGGAGCTAGGCCATTTACATATAGCAAAAGCAGCAGGGGGGCTAAAATGCACCTTGGCTTAGCCCGCGTCCAATCCTGAATCCCTTTGTTCTGTCACCTGAGGGACTGAACCGGACTGAGGTAGAGAGATCATAATGGAGAGCTCTCAAGAACAGGACCAGGTCACAGTCAGTCCCCATATCAATTAGTATTTCCCAGAGCTTGGAGCTCACCACACTGTCAAAGGCGCAGCACAAATCCATGAAGGCCAGGCAGATGCAGCCTTGCTTAGCAAACTTATATTTGCTTATCAGCAAGTGCAGGTTTAAACATTGCTCTGCAGTGCCTAGCCCTTCACGGAATCCGTACTGCGCCTCTGACAGGATCCTGGTTACCCCAATCCAGTCCAGAAGGCGGCCCAGAATACTTCTACTCACCAGCATGACAGCGGAGTCCAATAATGAGATTGGGCGATAGCATTACGGGGACTGGGGTTGCCCATCTTAAAGACAGGGACTATGACTGAACACCAAGATTGTGGTAAACCTGTCTTAGAGATGGCATGAAAACAATTACAAAGTAGAGGGGCCCAGAGGTCCATGGTGGTTTTATAAAGGTCCATTGGTCCCCCATCTGGACTGGGGACCTTTCTGTATGGACTTTGAGTGTTTGCCTTCCTTACTTCTTCAACAGAGAATTCCACTAGTAAGGAAAAAACTGCCTCCTCTTCAGTAGCCCTAACAACACTTGATGAGCCATAGACTTTTTAAAATTGTTCGACATAAGACTCCTGGCTTATAGTGGTAATAACAGTATTTGGTTTTACCCCCACTGTCTTAATATTGCCTACGACAGCCCAGAAATCTCTGGTATCATTCAATCTACAGGCCTTCATCAATTCTCCCTAGGACTTATCCTGTAGTTCCTTCCGACCTGGCCCTTATCACATCCCTGTAAACCTGTCTGCAATTGCGCCCTTTCTGCGCATCCCTTGATTTCCGCTTTAAGGCATCATGTGAAGACTTTGAAGCCTTTCTACATGCCTGGTCAAACCATTTAAATTCTGTAGGCCTTGTCTACTGGGATTTGTCAGTAAGCCACTCACCACTAAACCTAGTTCTACAAAGACGGTAGACACTGCATGGGAACAGTCAGATGACTTAAGGCAAGCTTATACTAGGTGTAGATGGTTGAAGTATAGTTTCTCTAGGATAGTGGCCATATCCACATTTCTCCAAACCAGGTGATGCCCTTGCGTCTTGGTTTCTAGAGATTGAGAGGTTAAGATCATCGAGTCTTCCTCCCTCCACAGGATATATAATTACAAGCACAAGGGGATATAATCCGTATGAGGTCTTTCGTCTATTGTGGCTCCCGTGACCCAAGCACAAAGCTCCTGGTTTGCAATATACAGTCTGTCATGGTGGAGCACTCCCCCCCTCTCAAACATTACTTTGGTTGAGTACAGTGGATCATAAACTTCAGTTACATTCAGGAGATTGAACAGTTGAGTAAATTGATAAAGGGCCTGCCCCCCCAGCTCTATGTTGTCTGCCGCTAGTAAGGCTATCACACATGGTTTGCACATTCTCCATTTGGGTGAACCCTAATTTAACATTACAATCACCCCCAAGGATAATAGATAGCCATTGTGCAGGGATGCTAAAAGTTCGTCAAGACATAGAATAAAACCTGGCAGCTCTTTAAGGTTGGCAATGTGGTCTGCATCAAAATAACCATTATAGAAATGTATTCGGACAATACACATACAGTTTGGCCAAGTAGTTAAAAAAGCTTGAATCAGGGACTATCAGAAGGGATTGGTGTGACTTTACAATCCAGGGTGATTTTAAACCAGGAGGTTAAGCCAGTCTTGGCCCGGCCTACAGCAGAGCGAGCTGTGGGGACAAAGTAGGAATGATAACCACCCAGGATAATTTCCTCAGTGGCCCAGGTCTCCTTAAATAGGGCAATGTCATGCTTACGTATATAAAGCCCCCAATCTTCATAGACCAATTTGCTGGCTAAGCCTGTAACGTTCCAGAAAAGGATGTTCACACCATGCTGCTTTGGGGTCCCATCACAGGTTAGGGGATGCTCATTAGGAAACCTAACCGAATCTGCTCTTATGGGCGTTAATAGGATCCAGGGTGAGTGGGGTGGTAATGAGAGCCCCTGGCTCCTTGGAGGGTGAGAGTTTTGGTACATTTTGGGGATGAGTCAATCATTTTCAGATAGATCACCCAGAGGGGAGAATCGATTAAAATACAAGCATGGGAAAATCAGATATCTGTGAGGCAGCTGGGCCCAGCCTCCTGGCTAAGTCCCTATATAAGAAACCCAGGATCAGAACCCTGACCCAACTTCGATGGAAGATAATTAGCCCTGGGGGCTCACTCAAGTGCCTGGCCATCCTAGGGTGCTGAAAGGTAATTACACAGACACCCTCAAACTCCTTCCACATTTCCCCAACCCAGCACACCCCTCTGGCCATGAGTATTTCCGACAATATAAAACCTTGGAGCCTAGAGTTCACCATAATCCAGTGGGCTGTTTGGTTAATTAGTTCTAATGTGGACTCACTTGCATCAGGGTACAATTTAGGAACATCAACTAATATGGCGCAGCCAGGGGAAGGTCACATCTGGAAGCGCTATCCTGAGGTGACCCTGCTACTTCAGCTAAGTTGGGTGGATTTCCAGCTGCATTCAGCGAACCATTCTCCCTTGGACACAATGGCATTTGGAACAGACTGAGGAGCCTTACCAGACACACTAACTGGGGGCTGACCCCTCTCCTCAAACAAGGTTGGCCCTGCCCACAGGTCTCGGGCAGAACTGGGAGGGGCAGGGCCACTTGGCTCCCGCACAGCGCATTTACTCTTCCAACCATTCCGTTACCTTCATCCCTACTGACGTCCCTTCTGGAGTCCATGTCAGTTAGCTTGGCCTCAATTTGCCTCAGATGGTCAAGCACCCCGGACATTTTACAGTCAATAACATCCACGATGCCTTTGCCCAGTTGCCTGAACAAGAGAAGAGCTCTAGAATGTGCCAGCTCCAGAGAGGCAGTGACTTCATGGCTCTTTCGGATATTGAGGTCTTTTTTGGGGCAGGGCCTTTTTCCACTTTACCGGTGGGGACGATGGATGGGCGGCTGTAAGGACCAAGGTGGCGAAACGGATTTGAAACAGTGAATTCTGGCTTCACAATCCAGCCCCGTTCGGCTGACATGGGCATTTGAGGCAGATAATGACAGAGCTGTTGAAAGACACTTCTCTGCTAGGGTGATTTATTTGTCAAGGCGCGCCCACTGCCTTTCAAAGTATCTGCCTAGAGTGCCGATTTTCATGCCTGATGCCCCTTCCCAGGTCGAGCCTTGCTTGTGCTTAACCATCGTTATTCCCCTGTGGCGCAAAAACGGGACCCTCAATGCACACTGGGTAATAACAATAAGTGCATATGTTTGGGCCGGGGCAGAAAAACTAAGGACTAAGACGCAGCCAGGCGATGGACTTTGTTAAGATGAAAGAGACTACACGGTACCTCAAGATGTAGAGCCAACGGGGATGCCGCAGCCCATCCTCCTCCGGGCCAGGACAGGCATGGACGGACCCACCCTTGGCCCAGCCTTTGACTGGGTGCATCCCGCCTAGTGCAATGAGTGAAGGCGCTTTAAGCGCTGTGGGCGGCAGTGCGAGGTGGCAGTTCCCGGGCCCCTTCTGGCATGCACATGATGCTGGGACTTTGAGTCCTTCTGCTCCGGCCCGTAATCAAACAAAATCAGTGGCAATTTCCTTTCCCGCACCGCTGGGTGAGTGAAGGCGCTTTAAGCGCTGAGGGTGACGGGAGGCAGCAGTTTCCCGGCCCCTCCTGGCAGGCAAATGATGCTGGGGCATTCGGTCCCTCTGTTCCAGCCCACAGCCAGACAAAACCAGCGGCAATGTCCTTTCCCGCACATCTACAATCATGTTAATATCAGTCACTACTGTGGCCCGGAAATACTGCAACATGATTCACGTGTCGTGACATGACCCTTCCCACAGGATTCTCTTCAACACAAGTGCATCCTGTTCTTATCAATTTTTTAAAAACCTGGCAGGTCTGTGTTACCACATGCATAGTATTTTCAACGATGCTGCAGCTTTGTGGCCACTCTCGATGCCAAAGTAAATTACAATACTATGCAAGATATTTGCCCAGAAAGGACCCAAGCCTCCACTGTGTTCTTTGGCTCTTGCTCCTTGATATGCCCAACTATTTGTGGCCTTTCGCCTCATGGCGTTAGCTTCAAGAATTAGCCAGCAGCCCACTGGCACCTCTGGGACTATTGAAATCACTCCTTCTCTTAGAGGCTAAAGGCCGTTTACATTGTGCAAAAGATATTTGTGTTTAAAGCAGATTTATTCAATAATGTGCAAAGTTTAACCGACCCCAGGCAGGCACAGCACCAAATGACCCAACCTTCCAGATTATTAATGTCAAGACAACCGCATGGAATGTCAAGGCATAGTACAGAACCCCGCTTACAATTATATGGTACAACATAACATTAGAGTCCCAGCAAGCAACGCTGTTTGGCACTTGTATCTGTTATACCATAAATACTCGTAATTTTTTAACAAGTGTTTTTATTCTCCCTCTGCTACATTTTGCGGAGTTTTCAGTTTTTCTTGAGTTAAATCTGCACATGTTCACATGGCATTATCCGTGCTGAGAAGTGAACCATGAGAAGTAATGCATAACAATGGATAAAAAAATACCCCTGAAGAAGGACAGGCAATTGCCCGAAATGCATCGTTTATTTTTATTTTTATGAAATGTACATTTACGAGAAGCTTACAACGAGTAAGAAATGGATGTTACTTACGCTGCATGATCATTCAGTCCAAGAGACAGAGGACGGACCAACAGAGTACACTAAGATTGTCTAAAGGCAAGTTCCTTTGGATGCCTTCCAGGAGTGCCCGTAAGAACCATCATCTTGGCCTTTGCCTTTCCCACACCCATCCAGCCTGAGGAAGAATTCAATATTGTTAAAGATAGGGCTAAACGATGATAAACGAGATGGGATTATTTTGTTTCTACTCATTCGATCAGAAGCAATGAGCGTGTCTCATGCGATGAGTGTGTAGAACTGTGTCTTTGGTTTGTTGGTTTTCAGCACAGATCCCCTATGAGAACCTATTAATGTATGCAATTGGGCATGGTATGGCTGCATCTCCTTCTTTTTTAAGGATAAGCAATCCTTGAAAAGAAACCATCTTGCCATTTCAGCGGATTTTTTTTATTCTACACCATTTTAACCACTTTTATCGTAATCCGCGTGGAAGCACTAGACATACAACAGTTTCAAGAGGCTGTTCCTTTTCAATGAGTCTGGGGGTTGTGGCATGCACCAGTTACCCTCTGTATTCCATGAATGAATTCCAAGTAGTTTGCTCAATACATCTTATGGAAGCCTACATTGCCTACATCAGCGTTACCTTGGTTTTCACACTTCTCTTCAGTCTGTCTACAGATCATAGGCATTACGTGCGCTGAGGGGATCATTTGGATTCGAAGCAACAAAAACGCTTTCATAGGTCTGTGTTGTGCACTGCATTTCCAGGTCCAAATATTTTAGGCTTCCACCGTTTATTGGTATATGTGTAAATAACGCAAAGGAGTTGTAACAAACTCAGGAATAGGCAAAGTTTCTGGAAAAATTAGTCTTTCCGTACAGGGCTTTTTAAATAAATTGATATTCCGAAGGGAACTTGCAATATGTTCCTGGTCACACATTAGCTCAGATTGCTGTTTAGTTCAACTCACGATTTTGTTGATTGTTAATAAATCGTCACCACTTTATCCTTATGGACACAAAGGGTAAATATTGTATAGGGTGCCAGGAAGTCAGTGGGCGGGAGGGGCATTTCATCATTGAAACCTACGAGGTGCGGGCCATTCGGTTTCTAATTTGACCTGAACACATATTCACACATCATGTTCTGGACAGCTATTAAAACAAACAATATCAGATAGAGATGTAAAGGTCTCCCAGTTTCTCATTCACTCTTTAAACCAGCAGTGGGAAACATATATCATGCAACACACTGTTAACAGTATATGTGCACATCCCAGGAGTAGTAATTATAAAAACCTTTCCCTAAACCGTGCCAAGGAAAACCACTAAAGTACTTGAAATGCCGAGAAATGGTTTGTTGCTCACGGGGTTAATTGTTGTACATTGTTTTTCAATTTATTCCCACTGCTTCATGAGAGTCGTGTTTTCCTCAGCATGCAAATGACAATTTTCTGGAAGAGCGATCAAGAAAAAATAGGTTGATGGGGAGTCAAGACAAACAGATGTTCTGTCTTCCATGTGTACAGTTTTTCATATCCATTTATGAACTAATTTGTTCTGCACATCAAAAGCTAGTGTTTCCACGCTTAGCAGGGTGTAATCAGCAACATGGCCTTTGCCTTTCTTTGTATTTTGCCTTATTATGCAATTGTTTAGGGCATGAAACATGCATTTACTGATTTCAGCATCAAAGCCATTCTCTGCGCGCAAGAGTTGATTCACACAGTTTACCACGTCGGCTTCCTTTATGAGATGGTAGAGCCGCGAGGGGGCTGCTGCTCTCTGGTGTTGTGTTTCTGAGCCTGTGTAAGGCGTACAGAATGGGGCAATGTCTTTCCAGAAAATGAGCACTTAAAATTCCAGAGCAAAAATCAATCACACGTATTTATTCCCCGGCGCTTTCTTTCCTATTGCAGAACCCAGGAGAAGATGTATGAGCGACACAGTGGGATTTGGTAAAAAAGCAAAGGCCATGCTCCTTTATGGTTTCAAAATGGCCACCCAAAGCAGAAGAGCTTTTAGCAGGCATGCACTACTTTTTCAGATGAGTAAAAGTATAGCCATGTTAAAAATAGGAGAGTATTTCCCACGTACTCCTGCAGAGACTGAAGTGATACAACTTTAAAGCAACTGGCTGGGGATGCAATGACAGTTTTCATGTATACAAGCATCTTAGTGATGGAACTGCACTCTGAATGCATGACAAATATACTGACCTTTCTACCTCCTCTTTACGAAGCCCCATTGTCTCCCCACTAACTCGTTCCCATGGAATTGCCAATACTAAAGGCATCAGTAACTAAAGGGGCATGGACTTTCTAGGGATCACAAGTGGCACTTTGAGAATCCCCTTAAAAATTAATAATTACCAGGCGATTGGCAATTCTGGTTCCAGTTCCCCTGGTAATTCTCCATTTTCACCTAGTATTTCACCTAGACACTCTGCTTTTAGCTATGAAAAGACACAGATTCACAGAATCTCAGTGAATCTTGTAATTCCGAACCGGCTGGTAACTTCCATATTAGCTGAATCAGGTTTGCCAGGGACTTCAGAACAGCTAATCATGCAAATGACAGAAGTGCGTGCACTAGCATTATCTATTTGCAGTTTGTAGTTTGAGTCTCTCAGGGCAGAAGATACAAGATCTCCAATCACTACCTACTGGAACAGTGGCGGCTGGCGCCAATCTAAAGTGGAGGGCAGCACAGGGGGGGAAGTGTTGGAGGGGGGTTAGGAGAATAATGCTAAATTTAAAAAATAAGACTTACCTGACGATGCTGCCGGCCGCCTTGGTGCTCCTCTCCAGCTCTCCTCCTGACAGTCCATGGGCCACAGCACAGACTCCCCACCCAATCCAGATGCTGCTCTCATGATATACCTAGCATGAGAGAAGCGCCTGGATTGGCCTGAGTGGGCTGGTCAGGCACAAGGAGCCTGTGGCTTTTCTCCAACCCAGCTGTGCAACGCAGCTGGGTTGGAGAAATATAAGTGCGCATGTCTGTTCAGCCGGCCTAAGATATCTGCCCAACTGATATGCACACTTATAAGTTCCCACCACTCCTCCCCACTACCATGGCCCGGCCCCGCCCAAGACACCATGGCTCAGGTTGCTCAGGCAGTGATAAATAAAATGATAAAATGTTGACTAGTGTGCGGGTATCGGTGCCCTATGCTTCAGCAGAGACTGTGACGGATGGCTCAGTGTGCAGAACGAAGACATTACACCTGGCCTGCTGCAGTTCTTAAACTTGCAAATGATGATCATCATTTGTGAACCAGTTCAGCGGTTCATCTTCCAGATTTTTAATTTTTTGCATTTCCTGTTACACACGGGTGGAAAATAGGGCCTCTCAGTTGTTTCTTAATCATAATACTTTCAGCACACTTTTCCTGCTCAAATGAAACAACTCTTGAGGCTTACAAAAATGAGAATCAATCAAAAATACGAAAGGAATCACTTGCTCATTACACACAATTTAATATTCAGAAATGGAAAGCATCTAACACACTGCTAATATGCAATTATTAATAACCTCCTAAAATGAATTTATCTACTTGCATCAAGCATATCTGGATGGAGTGTGGCCTCTTCACCACAGCAGTACTTACCTACCAACCAAACATTCCCTATAACCATGGACAACTTGTCATATCATGGCTCACATTAAGATGTCACATTTCCAGTGTGAGAAAATCAACATTTCTTAAGGCTTTGCGAGTTGGAGGTAAAGAAATCGAGGAAGGAGAAGAGGAGGAGGTCTGTGTCATTGGGAGGACAAAGCACTGAGCTGAGACTATGCTGGTGAATGATCACACTTTTAAAGAACCAGGGACCACTGCAAAGGCATCCTCGCATACTCCTGCCCTACACCGCTGATCTATTTTTGCTACAAATATGTTTGCAAAGACTTATGAGTTGCCGTTTGTCTTTGACCTCATACCTCTTCCAAGCCCATCCTCGCATACTCCTGCCCTACACCTCTGATCTATTTTTGCTACAAATATGTTTGCAAAGACTTATGAGTTGCCGTTTGTCTTTGACCTCAAACCTCTTCCAAGCCTCCTTTGATTACCCATCTCTTTTCGCAAGCTTTTTATTTAGTCCCTTTTACGTCTTGTTGCCCTCTCGAGTGTGATGCACACACAGGCCATCTCCCCACAAAGCTTTGCAACTAGAAGCCTTATGCTTTAAGTCTCTATGCCAACATCTCTTCTTGTACCAAGACTATCCATGTGGGCTATCGAGCAAGATCGTCATAAAATATTTGGTGGAACGAAGGAATTGGCTTGGAATTGCTGAATGAAAAAAAGTTTTTTTTCAATCAACACTGGCGCATCCACTGCATGGGCTGTCATCAATGATCAAAAATCAGGAAAAGAGTCCCGGGATTAAACCAAAATTGCAAATTCGGGCCAAATGTTTCAATCCACCACAACTGAGAAAAGCTTGTATGGAGCCATTCACAGCAAACTGGAGAAAGAAACTGGGTTTTGAATAACGTGGGGTAAACTAAATAAAATTAATGACTTTTTTAAAGACTGCAGAAATTGGTCAAACTACATTAGGTAATATACAAGACTTAGAGGGGTGAGATTCAGCAGAAAGGGGGCGTTGTCTTGTATATCTGGGGTAAGTAAAATTACTTTATAGAGGCCCAATGGATTCTGTTGCTGATGGCTGGCTATCAGGAGACAAGCAACTGACATTGAGATGTTAGGCCCAGAGCGGTCCACCTATTTGACGCAGTGCTGATACAGATAGGTGTTTTATCCACCTCTCAACGTTAATTGAAGCACTCAGAGATGCTTCCTGTGAGACTGGTGTATTCACATTTCACGCCTGGGGAAAATGCTAATTAGTCTGCACAGTATTGCAAACCAAGTGTTTTGGAATATTGTTCCATTGTAGCCAATGACCGACCATAAGCAAATCAATCTTGATGCAACACCAAAATTGACAGTCAAGCCTGAAATGCTTACCTACATCCGGTGCTTACAATCACATAAGCAGCCTAGAAATGATACAGACGTTTTGAGATTCATCGCTGAGGTGCACCTTGAATTACTGTGGGATCCCTAGCTACAGGACCCAGGTATGCGCATACACTTGCCACCTAGAGTGACTAAACCGGATTCTTCTTATTCAGAAATATCATTTCCCCCTCTTGTTCTCAGGACTGCTATGAGACTTTGTCCTGAATTCTGCAGGCAGCTTCGGAGAAGAGCGGGATTATTTGTTCCTTTCCCTTTCAGATTAAGAACTTTGTTTGTTCCTAATTTAGCAGTTGTAAACAACAGGGGTCTCTGACAGAGTGGACTCACTCTCTGGGAAGAGAAGGATGTTGAGAAACAGAATATATAGTGGCAATGGTGGCCAGGACAGATCGGGGGCGAGAGGGTGGCGGGGGAGGGTAAAGGTGTTTACAAAAAAGAATAAAAAACGATTACCTGATGCTGCATCTCTTCTCCGTGTCTCAGTCGCCGTCTCTTCCCTGGGGCCGGAACAGGAAGCACCGAGACTCCCCATAGCCAATCACAACACTGCAATGGAGCATTGTGATTGGTCTGAGCACCGTGGTTTGGCGCTCAGTCAGACAGTCATGTTCTCCATGCAGGCTGTAATGCATCCTGCGTGGAGAACATGCAAAGTGTGCATGAATGTTTGACTGGACCGAGAGGCCCGGCCAAACATTCATGCGCACTTGGAGTGGGCAAACCACTCCTCCCCGTGCTCCTCTGTCATTGGAGCAGCCCTGCCTCACCCACAAACCTGTAGCAGCAGGAAAACATAAAATGATAATAGCTGCGAGTTATTATCTTTTTATGTTTCCTTTCTTTCACTGCTTCAAAGCAGTGGGGCGACGCCCCTCCGCCTTATCGGAGGAGCCGCCGCTGCATGGTGGTTTCCTAAAAGGAATGGGGGACGGTTTTTGTTGTAGCAGGAGCATCTCAAACAGAAGGTGTTGTACTTGACAGTGTAGCTTGTGGTGTGAGATATGGTTGCAAAAGGCAGGATGTGAGGGGGAGGAGTAGAAGGTGCATTTAAATGGGACTGTATCAGACAATATAACTTACAGTTTGTTTTTACTATATACATATTTACAACTTGGACCAAATAATTATTCAAGGCGTCGTTTAGAGGATGGTGTGAACTGGAAACACATCGGAAACTGGAAAATGCTCTGTCCACCAAAAAGTGGCAGAGGCCTCATCCTCCAAATTTTCAGTTCCCCGCCGCACTTACAGGCAGGGAAGTGGTGTGTTTGGAATGGCCAATCCACGGTCTGCTCCCCCATCAGAAACACCATTATTGGGGCACAAATGATATCTAGCAAGGTGTCAGAAGGCCACACCCTACCAGGGCAGGCCTTGTAATGACAGGTTCTCCCTTTTTCTTAGTATGCAGTGCAGTGGAACACGCACCTTCAGAAGGTTGAAGATTTCTTTTTTTTTATGTAAAAGCATTATTAAACATATAAGTCATTGATATGATAGAGGCTAGGTTGCTTTATAATACAACCAATATGCTAAAGGAATATAAATAATATAAGAATAAAAACAATTTTAGACTCTGTAAAAGCAGAAATTGAGTCAATAAAAGTATGTACCAATCCTATTTAAACAAGGATAAGCCGCCTAGTCATATAAACAAGAAAAAATAAGTTTATACTTTTATGGGAGAAAGGGAGATTAAAGAAAGAAAGGTAAAGAGCAAGAGAAATCTATATATTTTTTTAAACGCATCAGTATTAAATTAGTTAAACCTATGATTAAAAAATATATATATGCCTAGAATTATGGAACAATTGCATAAAGTACCAAGCTATCAATGCGCAAATTTATGTAAACAAAACTATAATGTTGAACTCAGAAATATATGAACTCAAAATCCAATCATCTCTTCTGCAGTTTTAAGGAGGCTAAAGGCTAAAGCACTCCCTTGCTAATATGGAAGCCTAGACTTGCCTTGGATTGTTTTAAATGCATAGATATGGAATAGAAGGTGACCACATAAGACACTGTTTGATGTTTAGAGGAGGATCACACATTAAATCTATTTTACGGTTATAACATAATGCATTCCACCACGTTCTATAAGCAAGATTTAAGGAATACTTCCAGTTAAGTGTAATTTGTTGTGAATGCTAAAAGCAAAGCCACAATTTTCTTTTAGTAGGAGAGTTCTTACACTCGAATACCAAACTTTCCAGAAATGCATTGTGTACTGTAGGCAGAGCTTAATTTGAGCCGGTGGTTTCCAGTGCCGGCACCAGATAACAGCGGCCATATGGTGGCGCTGTTCGTGTAATTTAAAGATGAGCAGAAAAACAGTTGTTTGTTAATTCAATATACATTAAAAACAACTAATACCTACCACCCAACCCTTTTTAAAGCGTTGGTGGCCTCGAACAGTCTGAATTGTCACACTTGTAGCAGTGCGATGGTTACTAGTTGTGTAAGTACAGTGGTCACGTGTGGTGTACATGCGGTGGCTTCCTGATGGGGCCCCGACACTTTTTTTTTTTTTTTTACAAATTAAGCACTCTGCAGTGCATGCCAAGGTAAAAGTCCCTTCATCTTCTGCGAGTTGCTTCTGCGGCAGCCATCACAGGTGCCCGAGCAGAGGCCGTTATTATGTTCCACTGAATACGAATGAATAAAGCTGCAACTATAGCTGCCTGTGCTCTGAACATGCCTCCGGGGCCTAAACAAACATAAAGCACAAAGAAAGCCAGACAAAGTCGATAGACTGAATCACCTTTATTCCTCCACTGTAATTAGCTTGAATGAAAACAAAAAACGAGACTGCTCGGGTTTCAAGTACCCGCACACAATTGCTGCTATTTACACGTTTTACTACGCGTTCAACCCCAGGGCCATGGTGTGAAATGAATGCCAAACTGAAAACCGATCCGACACACGGATTTCAGCCCCCGCTGGCTACACATTAACAACAACACTGAAAATGAAAGATGCCCGCGAAAACGTGTCATAATAATTGGACTTCGAAGCGTTCGCGGTGATTTATGAATCGCACAAAACGACAGCAAAGGCACCCCTAAAACCGAAAGGCGGCAAAGCCCACACGTCGCAGGCCACAGGAGTGTAAACAGCGCGCGCCGAGAAGTGAACATCAGGCCGAGGGTCGACTCGCAGCCGCAGCAGCGAGATTTCCTCACACAAGTGAAGGCATCAAAGAAGGGCGCCTGCCCCGCAACGTTTCGAAAACAAGGATTTGCTATTCTTGTAAAATGTTGTAGCCGCCATCAAATGCAACCTACTGCAAAACTATCAACACGCGCGATTTGTTTTTTTTTTATAAAAGTGGCAAAAAAGACAGGCGTCAGTCTGTGCAATAGCTACACGGGGCTGATTGCAACATCTCCACGTCCTCGTGTATCATGCGGTCGAACAAAATAACAAAAGCTTAAAAAACAAGACAACGTAGGTATCTGATGAACAGTGGCGCTGTCCGGGCTGAGCCACAACTGTATAGACATGACTTGTGAGATGCTTCAGGGGGTGTGAGGCACTCTGTAAAGGTGACTACAGTACAATACTCAGTACTGCCACCATCAACTACCCACACCCCAAGCTCACTTGGTGGTTTAAGCCTCCACCGACAACCACAATTCTGTGTAGTGCCCGCTGTCATCTTATCACAGATTCTAGAGGTAGCACTTCTGAAGGAGAGACCTAATATAAGCAGCCAGGTACAACTCCTACCGTCAGCCAGAGGCAAGCTTGCTTGGAATTGCAGGCCGCCGTGAAGACTGCGAAAGTAGGATCTGAGGCGATTGGCTCGGTGAAGAAGTGTGTTTGTCACTAGTACGTGCACCGCTATTTAGCGCTGGTCAGTGTGTGTGACGTGAACTCTTACAGTATTCCAACACGAAAGCGCCATGGCCGCCGGCGCTATGAGAAGCCGCGAGGAGGCGACATCGGAAATGTTTGACGACTCTCCCGTAATAGAGTCCGAGTTAACAACTTTATTGGAGGTTCCTAAGGTGGGCAATACGGATCTAAAAGAGCTTTTAAAAAAACTGGAAAAGGCTATGCGAACCGAGACGTCGAAATGGTGGGAGCACCGATCTTTGTCACGATATCTCGAGGTGGGACGCATACCACGCGGTTTGCGTATCATGCTGGCGCCCAGCTACGAGAATCCAGACCCCAAAATGCTGGCAGAATGGGCCGAGTGCAACTTAGAATCATCGGCTAAATTACTAAAAATTCTGGTGAAATATGCAGAAAGCGATCACTTAACAACACAGATCAAAATAGATGAACTGAATGACCAAATCTCCAGATTAGGTTCCTCAGAGTTGGAGAAAAAATATCGTGAGGAGATGCTTGTCCGCCTGGCTAAAGAAGAGGGGACAATAAAAAAGCGAAAGGCCTTTAAATTTCAAAGGGACAAACTTGATTATCAGAATGGCCAAATATTCACATTTGCTAGGAAGTTTGACTCTCTAAAGAAGAAGGGCAGCACAGTTCCTAAAGTATCACACCCTCCAGGGAACAGAGACATTGTTCAATCCTCGACTTCTGTGTCTGAACTAAGTTCAGTACCAGGCAGTGAGTCAGACAACGAACAACTTGCCTCTAATACGGAATTGGGGTTTACACGATTCACACTGGCACAGGAGGTGGACTCCCTGCGCCAGGACAGACGTCAAACCCTAAGGCCACGCTCCCAAAAAACAAAAACAACAAGAGAGAAAACATCAAACGAAGGGAATGAAGGCAACACCGCAAACACAAGCAGCGGATACAAATCACAGAACAAAAGAGGACAGAAGAAATGGATTCGCAAGTAGGTAGTACCACCCCTAAGCCCCTTTCCGTCATCAACCTTACTGAAATGAAACTGAGCCCCAATGAGGAGAAAACCCTAGCCCTTGGCCTTTCGTTTTGCCCTGCCAATAACTTCAACTATGCGCAAACACGTATAGATTTGTATAAATTAGTACGGAAACTCAAGCTACGCAAGTTCTTTAAGATCAATAAAGTTGAAGTGAGATCGACACAGGGGGAGGATTCCATCTGCGTGTCTAGCCCACCAATAGCCGCTGCAGGGGACTTCAACCTTTTGTGCGATTTTCAAGATCTCTATGATGAAGGCCGAGTGGACGGATCAGCACAAGCAGAACCTTTCCCCAAGACTAACAAACCTGGCATGACACCTTTTAAACCCAAATCTACATACAATCCAATAATGGTTCATGACAATATCGAAATTTACAATGAAATGGTGACAAGTCAACTGAAAAAATTGCACAAGTCTACCAAGTGCACTCGTCAGAAACAACAACATTGGAATCATGGCTACAATCAACTAATGAAGAGAATACAAAACAATGACAATGTGATCGTCCGCCAGTCGGATAAAGGCGGCAGCATTGTTTTATGGCCACGTCAAATGTATGTAGAAGAGGCCCTAACTCACTTGAACGACAGATCTTGTTACAAAAGAAGTGAGTGGAAAGTGGTCAAAGCAGCTTGGAGTAACTTTTTCAATAAATTGC
Organism: Triturus cristatus; assembly: GCF_964204655.1. Taxonomy (NCBI): domain Eukaryota; kingdom Metazoa; phylum Chordata; class Amphibia; order Caudata; family Salamandridae; genus Triturus; species Triturus cristatus. Next base: position 683,272,124 of record NC_140581.1, read on the forward strand.
TGGCATGGAAGAGCGCTGGTTTACTTAGTTCTGATGAATTCAAATTTTTGAAAGTGAACCATCCGGTCATCCCTGTCTTTTATTTAATCCCCAAGATCCACAAGAACGTAACGAAACCGCCAGGTAGGTCAATTATTTCGGCCAGGGGGAGCATCATGGAAAAGACTTCCCTATATATTGATTACTTTCTGCAGGAACACGTAAAGCGACTGCCCTCTTACCTACAGGACACAAGTGATTTCCTGAGGAAAATTGAAAACATTGAGTGACAGGAAGACTATTAGCTGATCACTCTTGATGTAACCGCATTATATACCAGCATACACCACCAAGACGGAATAAAGGCGGTAGAACACTTCTTGAGAACCCAACCAATGCACATGATGGACCATGGCAAAATGATTCTGGCAATGATTTCTAGTTGTCTTAACAATAACTATTTTTTATTCCAAAATGTAATATTCCAACAGCTAAGAGGCGTGGCAATGGGGGCTTGCTTTTCCGCAAGCTACACGTGCTTACACATGGGCATGTGGGAGGAGCAAGTCCTCCATAATCGCTTTAGCGATATCATGGCAGAAAACATTGTTGTCTGGTATCGTTATATAGACGATTTATTTTTGATTTGGAAGGGTTCAGATTCAGCAGCTTCCAGGTTTATTCAGGAAATCAATATCAACCAATTGAATCTGCAATTCACAGCCCAGATGAGTCGAATAAGTGTCAACTTTTTAGATGTGGAGATATTCATACTAAATGGTAGACTCGAAACTAAACTCCATCGCAAAAAGACTGCTGGAAACACAGTGCTCCATGCGAACAGTCATCACCCAGAGCACCTCATCCGCAGCATTCCCTATGGAGAGATGCTGCGCATCAGGCGCATCTGTAGCATTGATGAGGATTGCTGGTCAGCCCAAGAGGAGAGCAAATTGAGGTTTTTAGCAAGGGGATACTCCCCATTAGTGGTAGACAAAGCCATGTCTAAAACCAGATCTCTACCAAGAAGCCAAGCGCTGGGCCTGAAGTCAGATTCCAAATCAGACATCAGCCGATGTACAACACCGGCAGATGTACCCAGACTAAACATAACGTACAGTCGCCAACAAGGCACATTGCGTAGAATTTTTAAGAAAAATTGGGCACTCATACGCAATGACCCGGTGATAGGCATGTTAGTGAAAAGCAGCCCTGAGATAGGCACTAACAAAGGCAATTGGTTACAAGCCAGTAAAGGGTTCATTAAGTGTTCCACCTGTAAAGCTTGCACGCTGGGCAAAAGCACTACATCCTACGTATCCCCATTTTCTTAAACTCCATGTAAAATCACCAAAAAGTTAACTTGCAAGACTGATTTCGCAGTTTATGTGCTGGAGTGTACTTGTGGCCTGCAATACATTGGTAGTACCAAATTGCAGGCTCACAAACGTATACTCCAGCACATGAGGGCTATTACCAACTATGACGTATCTTATCCAGTAGCTAGACACTTCAAGGAGAAGCATAACAGCAGGCTAGAACACCTTAGCTACTTCGTCATTGATTCAGTTCCACCACTCAGACGAGGGGGGGGATCGAGAAGCCCTACTAAGGAGATTAGAAACACGGTATATCTTAGAGCTAGACTCCAAAACACCGAATAGACTAAACTCCAGCGAAGATTTTTAGACATGGCTATGAATTAAATCTAACATCCATAATCAGTTTTGAATAACAAATCCATCGATTAGTCAAACTCAATGCCTATCCTCCGAAAAGCATGTACTAACGTAAAGTCATCTTTTTAGTTAAATTTCATTTATACAGTTTTTTAGCACGAACACTTTAAGGACATAGTCAGGCACAGGAGGCATAAGCGATACAAGTAACACTCTTAACCGATGCACAGGACTTTCAGTAGAGGGGATCAACCCGTTTACTTATAGGGGACAACGATGATAACTTTAGTAGTAAGGCATGTCAAGATTCTTTGTCCTAGGCTACACATAGAAAGAATGAAGCAATAATCCATATTGACAGGGGTTAATTTAACTGACACAGTGACTGGCACCCACTTGGGTTTTTATTAGCTGATTTAATTAATTATTCAGTGTCAGTCACCGTATAGTCTCTCCCTTGGTTGGCAGCAATTTGATGTTTGACCAAGGAGTTGCATTAACTCTTTCCTTTCTCCTCCCCTTCGTTTGTACCCTAAAGGCGTATTTATACATACACAAACAGTCATTATGACAATTTACTAAAATCTGCCTTATGGGTAATGTGTTAGTTTGTGTAACCAGCATTTTTGCTTTTCGTATTGTTACATGTTGATCCAATCCACATTGTATTTATATCCTGCAAGGAATGTGTTTACTTTACAGTCACTGACTATAGCTGTCATTTATTTTCCGTTATATTGACGTATTATACAGTTATGTAATGTATTCCACATTTGCTCCGATGTATCGGCAATGTGATCTGTTTTCTATGTCCATTAACTAAACTTTGCACGTGATACTGCACTGGCACTTTAAAAATCCAGGCTTCGATCTATGGCGCCATGTGATCAAGGCCTCCAGTAGGCCGAAACGCGTCATGGCGGTGGTGCGATTGTATTGGACTGAATAAAGAAAATTAGCACTTACCACTGGGTCCGTGTTCGTCTCTTGTGCGAGGATTATGTACAAGCTGTGAGACGATTCTTTGTGGCAGGATTGCACCATCTTCCTACTCCATCTTCGTGAGAAATGGATTGAAGAGGCCGTGGATTGAAACGATTTCAGTCTGCATAGCGTGGTGAGCCGGATGAAACTGACTCCTCACAATACCCGGATTCCTACTACAGGATTGTTTAAACTCTCGAAGGAAAGTCTGCAAGAAAGAACCTACTAAAGGGAAATAATTTTGGCTCTTTGTGAATAATACAAGTCCCAGCATGCAAAGCCAAAGGACACGAATGAAGTGAAGCTCACAATGAGCTGGGAACCAATCAAAAGCATGCAGAAATTTCAATAAAAGAGCCTCTCTAAATTGCACACTGAGCAGCCTATGATTAAGGGGCGCAAAGCCCTGAAACGCGTCAGGCATTACTAAGTTACCTGGGTTTTCTGAAGAGTGATATCCCTTAAAGCCGGATGGCTGGTTCACCGCTGAGTGCGTCCTGAAAAGTTCGAGGACATTGAGGTATACAACAGAAAACTGAAGACACAAAGAACAACGAGGAGACGGGGCAACACTGTAGCACTGTCTACTTATTAAAGAGCAAAAAACAACAACATGTTTTTATCTACGCTGGTTATTGCTTGCTTTGCTTCTGAATGATGTACTGGTATTTAAAAATAAAGAACAAGGCAATAACGACAGGAAACAACTGCATCAGAGTTCAATGTGTGGTGGTTTTGAGACAACGAGTAAACAGAAGTCATTTTCAAGCATATCGATTTTGCACTTAGTTAAATGAATTTAATTTTTCACGGAAATAAATGGCATTTGGTGACACTGAGGAAAGAATTGGCCATGTGAGAGATGTTTGGAGGACAACACATAGCAGTGCAATCAATAGCGGCAGATGCAAGATGGAAGGAAGGGGTTTACTGAAACCCGATAAAAAGATCCCCAGAGTCCTCAATAGGAGCTCACTGAAGACTCACAGCTGAGTGGAGGCATGCATTCAAGGAAGTCTACTCAGAGCCCAGCAACACTGATGCTACATTTGAAGCCGCTACTCTTGCTTTTAATGACACATAGGGAGGACTTCCTGTAGTGCTATGTGACGTGGCCTCTCAACACGTTACTCTCATGCATGCACGCCACCTCCTCCGTGACCACCAGTCAGGATCTGGTGCTTGATCTAGAGTTCATGGTGCTCCATCACAAACATGGCAGGTATCCCATCTGCTTTATTACAAGTGCGTTATATTCTAATGCACGTATAATAAGGCGGGCTGGATATCCGTTACACCTGGATGTTCAATGGTATTTGCCTGTCAGGTTTCAAAAAGAGTGATACACTGGTTCAATATGAAATAATGACAAGAAGCCACATTGCCTCTATTTCAGAAAAGAGACCCTCAAAACGCCCCCAGATATCCAGGCCTCAGAGCAAACGCTGTATCACACCTGCTTGGCTTTAGGGATGCTCTGGCATGGAGAGATTTGGGGATAATATATCAGCTGGACATCACACCAGTGACGAAATCAATCTGAAAGTAATGCGCTTTTTGCAAGAGTAAAGCGATTTGCCAGCATTAGGTTCACTTGCTTTTTTAATAGATCTTATGCATCTAAAGATGAGAGACTTTTGGTATGCCCATGTGTCAATGATGGCTTAAGCCGTGTACAATATTTAATGGTTACAACTAAGCATCGGGGATAATATTCTACGTTTAGTGGAAATAGCAGAATTCAAATTGGACATACCATTTTAATTAAGTTTGTGTACAGAAGGAAAAAAAAAGTTTTTAAAAAACCTGATATCACTCATTCTGGCAACTAAGATCAGTGCCATCTTTAAAAAGCTGTACAAAGTTGTTGAAGGTCTAAATATTGGTGCCTGTATTGATCTTACACAACAGTGTTTGCAGGGTGTAGTCTTATAATATAAAAATGCCTTGGGAGACTCTTAACCCTCAAGCAGTCCAGCTGCCAGAGTTTTACTACAAGAGATATCAAACACCTTCTTTTCATGTTGAGCTGAAAAACAAACCGCTCCATTTGCTGAAGGGCTATGGATGCGCTGGAACACTGCCCTAATGCTACGATTGATCAGAGAGTTCCATATCCAGGGATGAGAGCTTATATCAAGGGAGCCCTGGAGAGAGGGGCACCCTCAGGCGGTTTGCACACAAAATAAACTCGCACACTTGGGTTTGCTGAGGTGCATAATCAATGTGACCTCCTGAGATAATGAAATCTGAATGACAACCAGTTGTTGCTTTTTAGCTCAGTGTGTTGTTCGACAGTATGATTTCCCTAGTGAAGCTGGCAAAGCTCAAGACAAGCTTATTGGTTGGAGTACATTTGAGTAATTGGCGTGCCTGGTAAGGGTAAAAGAATATACTAAACAAGGCAAGTTTGCAGAACATCTAAACATTGTCTCAAAAGGTTATTAGAGAAAATAATATTGTTATTTAACAACAGTCTCCAAGTGAAAATTACCATAAGTCCATCGAACAGTAAAAATGTGTGCATTTTATACTAGAATGTCTGCATTGAATTTTAACATGACAAAGTTTTCAGTTAACATGAGTAGGCCTACCCATGTTTAGGTCGAGCCTAGGCAGCGCACCCACTGCTCTGCGAGCCATGCTGTATTGGAGTATGGACTTAAAGTCCCACACACTCTCCGACCATATTTTCCATTGGCTTTTGTCACTATCCATTGTAAACTGTGACTGTTCATTGGTCAAAAGGCTTAGTCGTCCCGTCTTTTTTCATTTTGTAACCACCCATGAAAACACCCCCTGTTACGTGTCTTGTTGCTCAGGAAGCTTTAATTACAGCCTCCGAGCACTATGTAGTTTAATGGTTTTAACATTCCTGCTGCAGACAGGTCTTCCCGGCTTCCCTGGCATCAGCAGCGATGCCTTTCTAAGGCTAAAAAAGCGCCCTGAAGCTGTACGAAGAGCCACCGCGATAAATGCACGCGCAGAAGCCTTGTGCTGCATAAACAGCCCAGTGGCAGCAGCGCAAGTGTGTGAGCCACACTCACCCCTACCTACTAGTCTTAATGGTTTCATAGACTGCTTTGGAATCTGCTGCTTTTCTGTACACGAAGCAACACATTTTTACCCAAAAGCATTCAGCTCTCACACTCAGGGTCCCTTACCCTCCAGCAGCATATATAATGCAATCACAGTCCAACAACAAAGACCAAACGCGACCGCATGTTTTTTTTTTTTACTATTATTAAATTCTTTTTTTTTTTTAATTGCCCCATGCCCCACTTAAACTTTAATGGCGGCCACGCCCCTTAGCTTAAATGAGCCAAGTCTAAGTAAAGGGGCGTGGCTGCCATTAAAGTGAAAATGGGGCATGGGGTGCTTTTTTTTGTAAAAACACCCAATACTGTGCTTTCACTTTAATGCAGCCATGCCCCTTTCGTTAGACACAGCTCGTCTAAAGAAAGGGGCACTGCCGACATGAAAGTTGAAGTTAAAGCACCGCATGGGCGTTTTACAAACTGTCATTTGCAATGCAATAGGTGTCACATTTACGAGTTTCGTAAATGCGACACCTATTGCATTGCAAATGCATGTCTACTGTGTGGGCTCTAGGGGAGAATCGCATTTTTGCAAACGCTATATGCTACATATGAAAATACAGTTTTATGCACACATTCTTAGTCACTTTAGCAAATATAGGTGAGGTCTGCTTGTTCTGAATTTACTTGCACTGCAACCTACATGCATTTTAAGCAGGACGTTTTTCTCTTTGTCTGTGAACCAAGAGCCCCAGATGTGACCTTCAGTATTTCATTAGCTGTATGACACTCAGTTAGGTTTACGGTCGTGTTTGCACAGTAACAACAAAATCTTTCTCTTTATGTGTTTGGGATGTTCTTTAAAGCAGACAAGATCCACTGTATACCATTGAAGGCCATTTCCGTTGGCTGAATGGAAGTGATGTTTATAAAGTGAATATGCGTTTGTTTTCAGTTGCAGAGCATAATGCAGGCTTATTCATTTTAAGTAGAGTAAATGACTTTTACTATGTGGGGTATTTTCAGTCTTACTTTTGGATAGTGGAATATTTATTTTGTATCATGCCACACTGACTGTACAAATTCTCTGTCTAAAAACATAGAAAGGCTCCATCTGGGATGCAAGTCAGGTTCCTATCTGCTCCCCTTAGAGAGTACATACCAGGGTTCTCGAGCTACAGTTAGAATATTTGTCATGTTCTCTCTCACTCATATGGAGCAGTCCTTATGACAAGTTTATCTTTGACTTATTCATTATTTTATTCTAGACCGTATTTGATTCTGGCTATTGACTAAATTATGGCTCACTTTCCACTGCCAATGCCGTTTTACATCTATTTGCATTTTTTAATATTTTCAGTTGAACTGACCTAACATATACCCTTTGCCTTCTGTAGTGAAAACTTTAAATAAACCTTCATGGTTTGTGATTTGAACCTTGTCTCGTGTGGATTTTCCTGTGTGGATTTTCCTTTGTGGGTTCTCTTGGTTTACATGAGACTTTGTATTTGCATTTAGGGTTCTCGTCATTAAAGACTCACACATAGCCCCGGTCCATCAATCAGCCTTTTTAATGCTAAAGGCACCAACAATACAGTGATCATGTTCCACGTACCCGAGCGATCCAACATTTCATCCTCCCAGCTTTAGTTTTGCAGTGTCACTTGTCAATGATGGCATGAGCAATGTCTTGTGATATCTCCAGTGTCTCCAGGAATGGCATCAGCTGGCATGTATGAGTTTTATCAACAGTCCACTGAGGCCTTATGATTGCAGAGATAAGCATCTTTCAGAAATACCGGTTTTTCGACATATAATGTACCGGATGCTGAGCTACACTCAATATATACACAACGAGGACTGTTCTGACAGGGCGTACAAGATGGTAATCTACTGCAAAAATATATATTTTAAAATACGTCTTGCTAAAAGGTATTAAACCTTAGAGGGGCCGCAGGATACAACAAGGTTGCATGAGGTCGAATGAGTAAAGCGTGCTTCAAAAACAGAATCATGATCTGGTTCGCTTGTTGATAGTGTATGAACCCAAGATACACATCTGCTGCCCCCTGCTGATAACACACCGACGAACACAATGTGGTCCAGATAATAGCAGACTTGTTTGCTCTACAAAGTACCAAGGAATATGTTTGGTTGAACCTTTTAAAATGTTCACAATATATTACATCATTTTTTAGCTACATTTACATTGAAAAAGAAAACACTGGCATGTATGGTAACAGGGGAGCAATCTCTGCTGAGTGATGCACACAAAAACAGGGCACACCAAGGTAACAAACATGGGGTAACATCATGGACTGTTGTCCCATTCCTTAGAGTAAAAAAACACATTTTGCATCGTCCTGAAACAAACCTCGATTGACAAACACGTGAAGGGCAGCACCTATAACAAGAACATGACCCTATTATTTGCAAACTAAAATCTACATTCAGAAATTGAAAGCTACCTGGGAAAACACCAAAACAGTCGGGTGATGGATAAAGTGGATTTAGAGACCGCAAACAGACAATCTGAAATTGAAGCCTTCAGACAGTAAGAGGACTAAGAGGTCCATAAATCAATCCATGGCTAACTCACCCTACTGAAGCCGAATCATCTCCCCCTGCCAGTCCCACTCCCAACTTTGTTTGTCTGATCCCCAAAACCCAGCTGCCAAACAAACCTGTTGCTAACAATATGCATTCAGTGGAGTTTTTGTCGTCCTCTTTCGAACACTGGGTTTTTTCATTCAGCCTATTTCATCTACTGGCTTGACACTTTGTAAACCAAGTCTTGGCTCATCCAAGTAGACTATTTATTTCTCCTAATGCTAGTGGCTGTTGAGTGTATTTTTCCACCCCCATTTAAATGCTTGCATTGAACTGCATGATGGACTATTTTACAACTATAGCCCTCTCTCTTCCCTGCTGCTGAATTTAATGGGCTTATGCTACATGAGTTAGCACATTTAACTCCAGCCTATTGGCTTTGCCAATGCTTCTTTCTGCTTACATCGCTCCACTGAAATGTGTTCCCCACATTGTGTGACGGGCGGGGGGGTCAGGAGAGGGGGCTCTGGATGGGAGGGCCCACGCTTTCCCTGCAGAAGGCGGCCCTGCCGCAGATATTGCCGAGACTACATACCACAAGCTGTGATTCATCCTGACCATCAGACTGCTCAGGAGTGCCCTTGGGGTCAGGCATTGATGGTTCGCCCCAAACCACAGAAGATGTGTCCAACAACGGACCCCTACGAGACTTCCGGAAGAAGGTAGTGGACGGAATTCACCAGAAAACCCACATGGCTTGGAAACTCACACAGCCACCATTCTGGCTGCAATTAAAGACACAAAGCTTGCTTTGGAGGATAAGATTGACGCAGTGGGCCTAGATCTTGGTCTCCTGCAGACAGACCACAAGAAACTGGTGGAAAGAGTGGATGAGACGGGTGAGTTTTGGGAGATCTGGATCCCCGGGTTAATGGTGGCAATACATCGATACCGGTCCTCAAAAAAACAGTAGTTGAAATCCAGGTAAAGGTCGAAGACGCAGAAGGGTGCTCCTGGCAGAACAACATGAGAATAGTGGGAGTCCAGAATCGACAGAGGGGCCCAGTAGGGCATTGTTCCTGGAGGGTTGACTCCTCAAGGAGGTACTCAAAGGAATGGCGTTAAAAATATTTACGACTGAACGTGCACACAGAGTACCTGGTGGGCTCCTGGCACCCGGCACACCACCTCAACAGATAGTGGCACAACTGCTCAAATTTTGTGACTGGGACCACATCCTACAAGTGGCACAGGCCCATGGACCCCACTGAATGGAAGATACTATGGTGAACATCTACCCTGACTTTACCACCTCAGTCCAAAAACAACGAGAAACATTTCACCAGGTAAAACACCATCTCTCCGCACTGAAGCTTAACGACGCTCTATTTTCCTGAGCAAAATTGTGGGTGTGTGCTGGCGGGGATCCAAAATACTAAGAGAAAAACCCCTTGTGACCAGATGGCCCCTCATAGACCACAGAAAAATAAAAATTGTTTTCTAATTTTGTTTTATTTATAAAAATATATATATATTAGTAAATCACTTATTTTTGTTTGAGTCAATCAATTTTTTCATAAATACAAATTTTTGTTTACATAACACTTTTTTTCATAAGGACAGTTTTATATAACATTGGTTATACTTCAACCTATGGTTGACGAAGCAATGTAATAAACCGAAAACATACAAAAAATATAAATAACAAGACAAGAGAAGAATATTTTGCATACAAAAATCAATAATACAAAACCAAACAATACATAGACAGTTACGCCAATCAATACACAATTGCTGGCGGGGAGACACATTTCTTCCAAACAGCTGGGGATGCCTGGGAGTGGTTGAGTGGGGGGGAAGGGTTACCCTCTCCCGGACAAAGGCGTGCAATACATGGATCAAGAATGGCAGAGGTCAAGCGTAGATGACGCAGGGCCCCAGCAGTAGCTCCAACGAGATCCCAGGCAGACTCAGAAAGGACCAAGGTAGTAGCGAACATCCAACACTGTAGATCCTGGGGGTCGAGTAACAAATGGAAGGCTTAATTGAAAGACCCAGAAGAGAAAGCCAGCGCTTCGGCGGGCTCGAAAGAAAGCTCAGAGGTGAGTGACAATCCGAAGGTCAATCCAATGAAGATAAAAATGATCATTTGAAGTCAGCGATAACTCAGGGCAGCCGACGGGAGGTGCTGATCACTCTCCAATAATAGAGAGATGGAGGGCTAGTAAGACAATAAGGGTATCATTACAAAGGGGCCAGGCCCGCCCCACCTGCCCCAATACTAATTTGTACTCAGTTTCCTGTGCAAAGACTTGTAAGTCAAACACACAATGTTGTGGTTGTTGTTGGGAGGGGCGACAGTCACCTCGGGCAATGGGGGGTAGGTAGATCTGAATCTTCAGCATGAGGAGGTTGGGTGGGGTTGGGGGGCATTCAGGGGACAGTTAGAGGCAAATCGAGGCACCACCAAGGCAGGCAGTCAAAGGCCCAGGCCCAACAACCCAGACAATGGCCACACATCTAATAATCAGGAGGGGGAGAATGAATCACACGTGTCGATGGACCAGAGTCTCAGGGAGATTGTCTCGGAAACCCTCAACCACACTTTGACAGTTTGCAGTATATATTTTATCTCCGCTCGTGTGGCTTGGTGGATAGTGATATCACTGGGTCAGTCACTTGAGTGTTCCGTTCTCCACCAGGAGGGAGACTGTCTGGGTTTTGACAGCAGTGAGATGTTAAAATGATCTCCTATCCTGTGCCGGAAACTTTATTAAACAAAGTCAACCAGGAAAGGTATAAGATTAAAAGAAAGAAAACAGTGTTCAGTGGATAAGTAACTGGTCCACAACACCTAGTGATCAGGTCAACATGTTTTGGCCGTTTAGCACTACGGGTCTTCTGGCCTTCGTCAGGACCGATGGAATGGAGGGCCAAAATATTTTAGGCACTCCACATGCAGTGTGGGGAAGTACATCCACTCACCTTTCTTCGTCAGTTAGCCTATTTTGCTCACAACTGGTTAGTGTTAGAGGCCAGACTTTGGCCCATAACTTAATAGAGAAGTTCATCTTACTCCATGGGAAAACCAGAGAACAGCAATGAGTAAATAAAGGCCTTAATAGGAGCCGTCTGCGAGAAAGTGCTGCTGGTCTTTCCCGTCCTGGATGTTCTACACAGACAGTCTCCCGTGGAGGATGATGGAGTCACATGGAGAACGGAACACTCAAGTGACTGACTTAATGATGACACTATCCACCAAGCCACACGAGCAGAGATAAAATATATTCTGCAAACTGTGAAGTGTGGTTCAGGGTCTCCGAGACAATCTCCCTGAGACTCTGGTCCATCGACACATGTGATTCATTCTCACCATCCTGATTATTAGATTGTTGTCTTCAGAAGCTGAATGAATCTCTGCTTCTACCACCCTCCTTTTCTATAAAAAAAATTGCCACAAAACCCCCAGCACACCCGGTTCTCGCCCTAAAGGGGTTATCCTGGAACATAAATGGACTGGGATGCAAACTGAAGTGGGGGCTAATGTGGAAGTACCTGGCATTGCAGAGCCCAGATATTAATCTCCTCCAGAAGCCGCATCTCGTGAGGAACACTTGTAGAATTTTGAACCACAGCAGATACACCCTACTGGCACACGCTGGCTACTCATCAGGGTCGAGAGGGGTGGGCATAATGGCTCGCTGATCGTTCTCCCTGAGGGTGACCCACACATGGGTAGACAAGATGGGCTGCCAGGTCACAGTAAGCGGTCAGTGGAACCGGGTGAACCTCAATTTGGCCACTTGGTACTTCCACACAGGCCTACAGTCTTTGGAGTTAGACAAAATGGGTGCGTGGCTGACGGAGGTGCCAGACTCACTCCTGGTGATCGGGGAGATCTTAACTTGACAAATCAGGGTGACAGAGACAGAATGACGAAAATGAGAGAAAGACCACGACTCGAGCCATGCCTAGAGACATTCCTGGTGACCAAGGGACTAGTAGACCAGTGGCGAGAGGAACACCCAGGGACTCGACAATACACCTACAATTCTAACCACATGCGGTCAATGTCAAGACTGGACTTCTTCCTTACACCAATTAGGCTGCTTCCGACACTCACAGACACACGTTTGGGGTAAATAATCCGACCATTCATTGCTGACCGTGCTGCAGAGAGACATTCAGGGGTCATGGGGAGAGTGAAAGTTAGACCCTTGGGACTTAACGGCCTAGGAAACTAGAAAACTGGTTGGAAAGACCACAACCCAGCATTTCTGGGAGAACTCCGGGACAGTAGAATCGGATGACATACTATAGGAGGCATACCCGACTGTCCTGAGGGTAAGCCTTATCACACAAGTTACTGGTAAAAGAAACGAGAGGGACAAAGACGTGGCGGCACTAGAGTTGCAGTTGGCTCAATGAGAGGCAGATTACATATATGACCCCACTTCAGGCATGGTAGATGAGATTGAGACAGGAAGGTAGGAGCTACGTCACCTGCTTCACCAAGAAGCATGGGCAATTTATAGGGCATAGCAAAGCAAGCTATATGAAGTGGGGAACAAGTCAGGTAGGATTTCGGCATGGCTTGCTAGGAAGGAGGAGATGGATAGCGGAAATCCAGGGGAAACGGAGACCAGGGCAGTGACCCTGGGGGACATAGCAAAAGCTTTTGTGGCACATTTGGAGAACTTTCATAGGGCTAAAGGCGGCTGATCTGTGAGCCCCTACTGATTTTAGCTGAGGTGCCGGTGCCCACGTTTCAGGGAGACCTGAGCAAATACCTAGACGCATAACTACCAAGAGCTAACTGGCCGAGGCAATCAGCCAAATGAAAAGTAGAATGTCTCCGGGGCCAAAAGGCTTTTCCCCCAGAATTGTTCAAGTGCGCAAAAGCACACATCAAGGGCCTGCTCCCATTGATGTATGCCATAGAACCTGAGGGAGGAAATTCTACCCCGAGATCTCTGTAGAGAAACAATTGTGCTAATCCATAATCAGGGGAAACCCAGAGAGGACTGTGGGTTCTCTCGGCCTATATCTCTCCTGAATATGGAGACGGATATCCTGGTGAAAGCCCTAGCTAATCACCTCATATGGGTGATTGACACACTGGTAGCCCCCGACCAGTCGGGCTTCATACCCTATAGGGCTGCCAGGCACAACCTCCATTGGCAGGCTGCCTAGTGCATTGCGACCCGATTGCTGAGCCAACACCCCTTCTCTCCTTAGACGCTGATAAGGCATTCAATTCCGTGGAATGGTCTTACCTCATGGCTAGCCTCCAAAGAATGGGGGTTGGTGTGAGGTTCTTGCCGTTAGTGGGGCTCCTGTATGAAGACCCCGTGGCTAATGTCAGTGTGAATGGCACCTTCTCCAGAGAGCTCCCTCTGAGCAGAGGCACCAGGCAGGGATGCCCCCTGATTGGGAAGAATGTGTGTCCTTATATGCGGATGATATACTGCTTTATCTCGCTGACCTAGATCAATCGGTCCGAGGGTGTTGGAAATCCTGGTGGTGTTCAGTTCTTTCTCGGGGCTACGAATCAACTGGAACAAATCTATTGCTTTTCTGCTATCAGGGACGCTGGCTGACATGGCCTGGTGCCGTTCCCAGACATGGCATACTCAGGGGTTTAAATACCTGGCTATCTTTATAACAAAAGACCGAGACATGTTCCTGAGGGAAAATTTGGGGAAAATCCTAGACTAGTATAAAAGCAACGCTGACCATTGGAAGAAGCTTCCTCTCTCACTCATGGGTAGAGCAGCTCTCTGCAAGATGATCTACCTCCTGAAGTTACTGTATGTACCACAGAACACTCCACTCCCAGTGCGCAAGAAATCTTCAGGTCGGTGGCAGCAGTCACAAGAGGCCTACTTTGGGAGAAGTGGGCCTGAGAATAGCATGGGCATCACTGATGAGGAAACCGTGGACGGAGGCACAACCCTCCCTGATCACCGACTATACTACTGGGCGGCCCAGTTACAAACAATCAACGATTGGGTTATCGCATCCTAACTGGAGCCCCTCGGGATGGCAGACAGAAGAGCAATGGACCTGGAAGAGTATGTCTGGCATCTATATGATAACAGGAGTCTATCTCTGTTGCCGACACCTACGGCGGTAGTGGTTGAGTCCTGGCAAAAAACCATTAGGGCCCTGGGATGGAGCAATAAATGAATGTTGGAGACTCCCCTATGGGCCTCCAAGCAATTGAGGTGGCTCTGGGCTATGAAAGGCCACATCAAATGGGATATGATAGGGATATCTGAGGTTGAGGCCATATGGAGGGAGCAGGAGATGATACCCTACACAGATCTCTTGCTCCAAACAATTTGCGAATGTCCCCTCCTCCAGAATTATTGAGAGGCAAAAGGTAAGGGGCTCTCAGAGGAACTGGACTGCACAATTCAACAGACTGTCCCCAGCTGATAGCCCTGGACACAGTGCTTAATTTGTGCTGGTGCTTTCTGGTGCTTAGCATCGGCACTTACTTATCAGGGCCGTGTCTACACGCGGCGGCATCTGCACATCACATATGGCATTAATGATAAGTCTTGGCATGACTGCTTTATTGCGCAGAGTGTTGTTCTCATGACTCGTCTCCTGACAGAGTTCCGGTGAAGAGTGTTGCGGCTGTGAGAGCTGCCTAAGACAAGATTCATATTATATGGTGCCAGCCGCAGCCCTTGGGTTTAGTGTTGCCGGTAGGCGGGAGTAGGGTCACTGATTGGGCTGGAATCTGGATAGATTTGGTTCTGAGGGCTGTGTGCACCAGGCAGCATGCGCAGATTTGTTTCAGATTGCCACTTGATGCCCCGGCACACCCGTGCGATGGCCGCCGTACCCTACCTATGAGTCAAAGTCAGCCTGAGGGCGTTGAGGATCAGAGGCACAGGCCACCAGGCCTGCTATACTACATCCACCACCACCACGAGTAAACCGTAAGTATGCCATTGCCATACCAACGCTGCTTTTTCATTTTCTGAGCATGGTGGCGTGACACCGGTCACCATGGTGGTAGCTCTGACTCCACAAGATTCCATGGATGCACTGCAGTGCCTGCCCTGGCCTAGTAGCAGCCCGCGGCCGCCGGCGTACTCATTATAATTTAGGGCCAGGATTAAGTTAAAGGCCCTGCCTGACCCCTGCCCTGAAGTATACTCCCTTTAACAGTTTACTGCTTAAGAGTGGCTAAATGCCATGAAAAGCAGAATGTTGTAGTGGTAAGGTTGTGGCCTGCGGCAGGCAGCGCGCGCAACATTCTATTGTATTTCAAATATGCTAACCAAGTTAACTTGCCATTTCGAGTGAGTTTTAAATTGAAATATTCCTTCAACTACGTTAATTCTACTCTTCTTTTGACTTTGAATATATATACAGCATAAATATTTGTGTGTTCATGGATGTGACAGTTTCGTTTCTGTTCTCTGAACTCTTTTTTTAGCATGCCTGTGTTTGTACAGTGCCTCAAACAAGTTCTTTGAAGCATTCACAAGTATGAATGTTGCAGCTATATGCAACAAAAGATACATAATAATGTGAATCAAGAAACAAAATCCGGTTTCTGTTATGTGTCCAGTGAAATTGACCAGGTTTTAAAGTACCATGGCTAGAATCTATGTATATTTTAGATTTACAGGTGCCACCCTTTGCAACACTACTTTAGCCTTTCATATATACTGTTAACCTGTAGAAAGTAAATCAAGTTAGAAGAAGGCAATAGAACGCAGTGCACAATTGTGGGGAAGGGACTTATTCTGAGTGTTGTGCAGCAGGGCTTTAAGTGGGGTGAAATAACCCAGGGGTCTCTCTTAGGGGCATGGCCGATGTAATTAAGGGTGCTGCTAGAAAACACCTGAGCTAAAAATCTGTCCTTGGCATAGTGTGCCGCCCGACTGGTATTTTGCTGCTTCTCTCATGCCATTCAGACATATAATACAACAAGTAACATTATACCTACAATAAACCAGGACAACTGACTTTGTCAATGACTGTTAGTTGCATATGCTAAATAAGCAACTACTATGACTTCCTTGTATATAATATTGAAAAAGCTTCAGTTATGAAATTAAGAGACTATAACGAGTCTCTTTGATTTTACATCAAAGGCAGTTATGGGTGGCAGTGCTGCAGAGTTAAAAAAAAATAGTTTCACCCTGAGGATGAGGGTAAAAATGGAAAGCCCGATAGGGACCCGTCTAGACACCTGATTTTTAGAACTGCCTGTACTAAGCAAAGGCAAGACCCATCCCATTTAAAGCCCCGTGTGCTGGAGAGGTCATGGATAGGGGAAGATATCAAGGTGGGAGAAAGAGCTATTTTGTCATTGGGTATAAAGGCTCGAGTATTAAGGCGGGTCTTTATCAGTGATTGTGTGCTTCTTTCATTATCAACTGCAGGACTGATGTGGTTTGTTTGATATGTGGGAGCATGATGGTTCATTTTCTGGGCTTATAAACTGAGGTGGTATTCCTCTTTTTTCTTTTGTTTTGCATTTCTCGATTTTGAGTCTGGCCGTGTTGTGACTCCATGTGTGGCACTGATCTATTGAGATATGATTTGATTACTGAGAGCTTTTAACCAGATAACAAGGATAAGCATAACCGTACACTGCAACAAACCAAGTATACCTCTTTTTTCAATTATTGATGGCACATTTGGTGAGCCATACCCCTAAACCGATGAGCTCCAAATACTGTGAATTTCGTTTGCGACTGTTGAGCATATTTAACAGATTAGCAAAGATAGCTTGCAAAAACATGTTGACTGCCTTCAGAATATTCCATGTGGTGCTTTTTCTTAAAATCAATTAAATTCAAGGGTTGTGTGTTTTGCTGTTAAAATTATGAATATATGTACACAATTTCTAGTATCCTTATCTTGCCTGTGTCTCATGTTTAGATTTCTCTGACAAATGCTCATTTTCTACAGCATATAAAATACAAAATATGCAGCAGAGATGTTTGCAGCAAACATTTGAAGCAACCCATTAAAGTTTGCTCCAGGTTGCCTCTTCTCTTCACAAGGTGTGCATGTCACATTGACTTGAGAGGTTTGGAATGCCCCAATACCTGCAACAAGCACACATTTAAAAGGAACACATCTGCGGTGTATCTGCATTGAGTTTAAGAATCATATAGGGTTTTAATATGCACCTGATCATTACTGACTCTGAGAGAGGGCCAGTGGCAGAAATATGCTCCAGGCTGCAGTGGCACCTGGACCCGGGGTGAAGGGGCAAGTGACAGGCCCGTTTGTCATACTTGCACTGGTGACCTTTGCAGTATTATAATGCAACTGATAGGTTCTCCACTTGTTAGCTGCCATAGTGGGGTTGTCACTACACAGCTGGCTGTCTTTTCTATATTTCATCTGATTTTGTCAAGAAAAAGAGGTCTCAATACAGTCTGTTGTTTAATCCCTCATCTATTTTGTGAGAAGTATGTGTGTGTGTGTCGGATGACATCTCTCTTGTTATGTTACTTCCTCCAGATTTCAGACAATGCAGTGACACTATAAAGACAAGTTATCAGCACTCTAAAGACAAGTTATCATGTTTTATGGTTCTATAAATGAAGCCAGTCATATTATAACACTATATGAGGTGAATTGTCTAGGCACAGATGTTATTCACTTATTTTCTTCACAGTCGAAAGCTCCCTTGCTGAAATTCATATTGGGTATTACATCTGACTTTCAGCAGTGCCAGTTGAAGATGTAGGTGGGTAAATAGACTAAGTGGGTGGAGCCAGTGGAGGAAGTGGGCGAAGCCAAGCATAGTGGATGTGGCCTCCGACAAACATTTGAGCACCTGGACTTCATATTTTACAAATTAAGCACTGCCTGGACATATGGAGCGACCAGTCTCTAGACAGATACACCCCCCCCTCTTTTGCAACACAGTCCTAATTGTGGGATGTCATCAGAATGTGGGGGAGTAGCGAGGTCTCGAAGGAGAGGAGTTGGGAGGCCAATGTAGACTGGTGCATGACCTTCGTAAAAATGGTATAAAAGGCGCATCGATATCTTAAGAAATTTGACAAGGTGTGGGGTCCCTGGAGACAGGCCAGGGAGGACATATCCTGAGGGAGAGAGGAGGTCAGGGATGCAGGCCGAACCCAGATGGTATCTGAGCCGGGCTGTCAACACTCTATGATGGGGGTCACTGGGATGTCTGTTCTCTAGAATGAACTGGATATACCAAGGTCAGTGCCTCGGCAAGTGATTCAAAATTCATGAAATGTGCGAAAAAAAGTAAAAAAAACGCCTCAAGTTTTTCTATGATTGTTAAGGAAGGGTGACCACTTTCCACCCGGTTGTACAAAAATTAATAAAGAGATTTCTGAAAATAAAAAAAAATCGGGAGAAATGTTCCTAACCAGATCAATAAATATAGTGCTCCGTACTTCCTGGTATTATCGGTACCACCGATATCCAGGGTTTAGCCCAGGGAAATTGGGAATTACCTCAGGAATTAGTACTTCCACTCCCAACTGCACAGGTTTTTCTTGAATATTGGGCCATTTTTCACTCGCACATTTCACAGGATTTTCCTGTCGGAATGTAGGGGTAGGGCTGGTGAAGTACTAGTAGCCAAAACGATGTTAATGGATAACTAACTAAATGTTACTCAGCTTACTGCCTGCCATTGAACAGACGTCAGCAAAGGTTCGTTTTTGGTTCGGCGTCTTATGTCTGTTACGTTAAAGGAACTATACTGCACTCGTGAAAGGTCAACCACCTAATAATCTGGATGACGCCTTTCTTTTATGCTAAAATAGTTTCCATGTCTTAAAATAAAATATCATGTTTCCACAATTTAATAACAGTAGTAATTGAAGAAGACCTGGTTTATACTCCTCGGCTCATACACGAATACGAGCAGGGAGAGACTTTTCAAATTCAATTAGAATTTAAATCATCTTTCCATGGGTTTGGGTTTGCTAGTCCAGAAGGCAGAGATGTACTGTACACACAGGAGGCATTCTATGATTGTATTAAATTACATTCGTTGAGTTACAATTCACTTTCTGCCTTCAAAGAACTTCACGCCTATAGATAAACGGCTGAGGCACTCAGAGTAAAGGGCATTATGGCCAAGCTGAGAAGGAATGTTTTCTACTTGATCAAGTGTCCACAATAAGTTTTTTATAACTATTTAATAACTTTTAAATTAAAGGACCATGTCTTTACTCTCGCTGCTTCATTTGCAATATAAATAAATACACAACTAAATAAATAAATACACAAACATGT
This sequence comes from Triturus cristatus, assembly GCF_964204655.1. Taxonomy (NCBI): domain Eukaryota; kingdom Metazoa; phylum Chordata; class Amphibia; order Caudata; family Salamandridae; genus Triturus; species Triturus cristatus. The sequence goes on from NC_140581.1 coordinate 683,291,622, forward strand.
TTTTCCTAGGAGTCCTTCAGCGCTGACGAGCAGCAGGATTGCCAAGTACCAAGGCTGCCTAGTACTTATTGCACCTCATTTAATTTTCTACAATCGCCTTACACTTCCTGTCTCTTTTGCCTACTCTTGCGGGTTCTTTTTACATCTTTCTAGCTCTGTCATTGTTTTACTATCGTTCTCTTTCTTCTTCTGTCTCTTTTCTGCCTTTCACACTCTTGCTCAGGGTAAATACATCTTTGACCCCGCAATGAGTGCTGGTGCCCACTTCCTACAACAACCCGCACAAATTAAATACAGTGTTATTATTCTCCACAGCTCCTTATTGCTAGAAGCAAAGACATTAAGAAAGGGTCATTTTCTTTTGTCTCTAACCAGTCTTTACATAACCAGTCTTTACATACAGGTTTCAGCCTGGCTACTTGTTTACAACTATGTCCTTCATCAGCTAAGCTCCATAAAAAAATTGCATGAGACAATGATTAATTATTACATTAAATACTCACCAGCCTGTTTTTTAAGCCAGAAATATTCTTGATTTCTCACTACCATTTCCAACTTCCTATCTTTCTAAATTCAAGATTCAAACACCTCACAGACTCCACCAGCAAAAATGAAACATCACCACTCAAGTCAAGCCACCATAGAACCTGTTTAGACTATTTTGAGATGCTTGAAGGCATGTTTGTGTCCTAAAATGCTTTCCTAAGCATAGGTTCAAATTTACTATTTAATAGTCATTCAGAAGCATGCTAAGTGGCATCAGTGCTCATTATTTGTTTTCTTACATTAGGCACTCCTAGACCATGCCTACTCCCCTAAAATATCACACTTCAAACCAAGAAGAATTTAACATGTCACAACAACATTTTTGCAAAAGAATCATATGGTAATGTGTGCACCCTCTCTCTTATGAAGTCAAAATTAAACCATACGCTTGCTCTGTGGTTTTTATCAAGGAATATTTTTAAAATAAATCTTTTTTTAATTTTGATGATTTCACAAAACATCAAACAGTGCACTGTGCCAAAGATACAACAAGTTAGTACGAGCAACACAGCGACCAAGCACAGAAACCCACATTGTTCCTAGGTCTGCACGTAAAGTCTCTGGGTGTCCTCAACACTTTTCTCAGGATCATGATTAACATCGTTCATTCTTTCTGCACCTCCAGCCCCCTTTTCCCATCATTGCTGGAGTGCTGTTCCTGTGGTAGATGGTCAATTCCAGGATTCGCCTGACTCTCCCATTTGAGCCTACAGAATTCCCTCCATTTGCCTGCACCTTTCTGAAGATCCTGGGACAGCCCCTCGTCCCGTCGACCACTCTTTCAGCTTCCATACATGCCTGTAAGCCACATTGCCTTAGTGGAAGCTGTCAGTGAGCCCCATGTTTTTGCAATGTCTTGTGTCACCAGCACAAACCCCAATGTGCTGAATAGCATCTTCGCTCTTGGCAAGTCAACGTCACATGGAATACCTAATAGAGCAATTTCGGGACTATTCAATATGGGGACCTTTAGTACCGCCGACAATTTAGCTGTTGTCTTCCTGCAATATTCTTGTATTTTAGCATACGCTCATATTGTGTGGAAAAAGGATTCTACTGCAACACTGCACTTTCCGCATGTAGGGGATTGAGCTCTGCCCATCTTGTACAGCTTACTCCTATGATAGTACACTATGAGGCTTATTACGATGTTTTGCGGAAAACCTCCGCCGGACTCCATCTTGGATTCAGGACTCACCGACTTGCAGTCAGCGGTTCCGACCGCTGGATTATGATGCGACCGAACACTGTTCGGTCGGAGTCCCATTGTTTCCCTATGAGAGCTCGTGTTACACCCGAGAACCGACCACAACACAGGCTCCTATGGGGAAATGATATGTGTGTGTAAAACCCAGTACCCTGTCACAGGCACCCCATGGTGCCTGCCACACAGTGCAGGGTTTTACAGGGGGGTACCTAAGGTACCCCCTCGACCACCAACAGTATTCCGCGGGGCTAGTGGGCCCTGCCAGGAGCCCCCAAACTCACTTTCCGACAGCCTTTCGATGTCTGTTGGAAACCGACATCATAATCCCGACGGTGGAAACACTGTCCCTAGAGGGTTCCGGTGCGGTTCCGACTGACAGGAATACTCCACCAGTCGGTCGGAATCGAGTCGGGATGACTGGCTGGTTCACGTTCTGACCACGAACATCGTAATCGGGCTGTCGGACTGTAAACCGACCGAATCTGTCGGAAGGGCTCTGACGCGGTCAAGGAGATTCCGACTGTCGGCCAGACGCTTTCCGCCTGACATCGTAATGTGCCCTATATGTAACACTGTAAGATGAATCCACCTCAGTCTTGTCTTTATGGCCAGCTCTCTAAGGCGCATTAGGGTGGCCACCAAGTCAACATCTTTGAGGTGGCCGAAGTCAAATTCCCATTTGACCCTAAGTTTTTTAAAGGTATTGGTTTATTGTTGATGAGTGCGTGGTACATGTGGGAGGCTGCTTTACTGGTCAGTTCCTCCAATAGTATTCTATTTTCCACTGGGCTACTGTCATTATCAAGCAATTTCAACCTAGAATAGAGGCAGAAAAAAGGCACGAGTCAGGCTTAGTTACATAAGTGTACCAGGTACTTTCAAAGTTATGGTAGCTTGTGGTAAACACGAGCCCATGTTGTCATCCTCCAATAAGCCCTGCAGTTCAGAAAAAGATAAGCACCCTGAATCTGGTAGCAGAAGAATATGTTATACAGTACTTAAAGTGGACTATGCACACTCTGTTAGGGGATGTCAGAGGGAAATTATTACAACTGAAAGAGAATGCCGCTACACTGCAAATGAATGACTCAGTGTGAGTAATGGTTAGAAGGTTTGTGATCCAGGCAAACATTATCATACAAAGTATGCTTTGGTCTAGTCCAACTACTATAATACTGCAAAATAACTGGGTTACTAGCTCCACCTAAAATAAGGGGAATATGTATAATACCAGCAACTGTACACCTAAAACTATGCATTGGATTCTAGGCCTAGGCAAGTACGATAGGTCCCTTCACTTGATGCTGTTGTGGTGCATCTGACAATAAGCTTAATAGTGGGGGGGCTTCAGTACATTTTAGGTTCTATTATTCACAGTTTAGTTTCCAAAGGTTACAGAAGCAACAGCAAAGGCAAGACCTAGTGGTCTCCTTTTCCCGGCTGCTTTGTTTTGCACCACACAAACTAAGCAAGGAGCCAGCCTCACAATTATTTAGGAAGTACACCTCAAAAGAACACATTTTTGAACTTGATCCCTATGATAAAAGACAAATGACATTTGCAAACACTCAATATTCCCATCAAAAACTAAATAAACGTTCTACATTGTAATCCACAGTGTGATGAATCTTCAGATCACTGGCTAGTCAATTGGTGGGGTACTGAGTTGTTGAAGGGCTTGAAGCATGTACACATACCTGGCTATGTAGAAGGGGCTCATTTTAAGGGAGTATAAGTCCTTAGAAACCATCTGCTTTTTTATTGTGTAGGCCATCATTATCATCTCAGACACACATAGTGCTGAAACCTCTTAATGGGCATCCAGAAAGGACATAATGTAAAAGTGGAATAAAGTTGAATAGAATTGGGTTTTTTGGACTCACACGATCATCAGATCATGATGGGCCATTATATGTACTGCCTTCTACTTGGAGGCCATCTGAAAGGATGCAACGTCTGCTTTTGACTCAACAGTGGTAACAACTTGTTGTTGATTGATTGAAGATATCCATCTGAAAACTGCACGTTTAATCTATTCATGGGGTCTCCTGGAGCGACACTAAATAAAGTTTTATGGACTGAGTATCAGGAGAAAGAAACAAGGGACATAGCTCTCTTCTCTCCCCCTCTCGCATGAACACTGTAAAATAAGCTGATCAACATTCAGCTGGTTGACTGGTGTGATAGCTCAAACTCTCTTGAAAGTTGCCTGTCAATAGGCTATGGCTATATTGTATTTAGCACACTTTTGATAAAGAATGTGGAATAAAAGAAAGCTTCATGAAGGATTCAAAGGTATGGGAACCCAATGTTAGCTTTCACTGTTCGATTATAGGTGCTAGGTGATAACCGTAGTACTATTCTGCAGCACATGAGATTACAGTATTGTTTTCCCCATGCCATCCACCAAAAGAGAATTGCAGTGATCTGTGTTTTTAACCAATAACAGATGCTACTATCACAGTTCTGCGAGTGTCTATTGAAGGTGAGGCAGCAGTTTAATGCGCAAGATGGACAGAGCAACAATGGCAGTGATTTCGAAATCCATTAATGTGGATGAGTCTAAAATACTCCTGATGGTTATATCTGGTGTACAACAAGAACATGAGTAGCTGAAAGTATAATGTTTTATACAGAGTTCTGATGGCTTGCACCCTGCTGGTGGAACTAGCAACAGTATTTTAAATTTCATTATTCATTTATGATAATTCACACCCCTCCACTTAAAATTCTTCCTAATCAAGGCATTATCTGTTCAAGAACCTGAATGCCATCTCCATTAATTGGCATAGATACGAAAGGTATGCCAAAACTGCAGACCAACTGATGCAGAAGTTGCACATACCAAAAATGCCCTGAAGAACAAAACATTTATAGTGTTCGAAATACAGATACCCAATTTAACAAAACATTCAAAACAAACAATGATTTGAATCAATTAATAAATTCACCATTACAGAGTTCCCACACCAATCGTAAGTTATTCACTAGCAGTGGTAGAAAATGACATTTTTTTTAGAATTACAAAGTAAGGCAAGAGGTTTACAATGACAACTTTTAAATATTTTTAAAGGATTTTGGTTAATACTGCCGGAAGTAATGCTTTGATTGATAAGGTCAATACACAGTTTTTTCGTGGACTGCTCACAGATTTTAAATCAAAGGTATGCATTTTCAGGTACCACCACAGTTTAAATCTGTTAGCTGGGAGCAAGGTGACTCATAAAAGGTGCTTGGACATCCACTCCATTTTCTAGTTAAAAATAAACAAATATATTGAATAATCATTGATGGGGTTCGAAGCACTTTTTGGCATTGTGATGGGTAGGAAGGGCTACATAAATTCTAAAATATAGTGCAATACAATGCCGCTCTCTTTCAAATACTCTAAAAGACAATATCTAAAAATAAGATAAACCTGCCTTCATATTTATTTTGACCTAAAAAAGCAATATAAATAGTTGAGTACGTTATTTCATAGTCTAGTCTCCTGAATGAAAGAACATAAAACAAGTCACTTGCAAAATAGGATTCCAACTGGGAAATTACCTTCCTTAGACCTCACGGTCACTTTGCTGATGAGATTTTTTTTATGGGTAATAGCATTTTATTCTTGAAAGTTTACAGTGTACAATGAACAAAATAATGCAATGTTTGTAGATAAACACACTAAATCTCTCTTATCAGCCAATTCAATGTTATGTCTTAAGTTTTCGTGTCCTTCAGTAAAGTATATAATTATACCAGCTAGAAAACATTGCTTCCTCGGGGTGAATATTGCTGCACTACACTGAAGAAATATATGACAACTATGGGGGTAAGGAGGGAAGGTGTGCAACCAGGGCATATCATCCTCTTCAAATAACATGTACAAAGGGTGCCCAGGGAATGTACGGAGTAGAAAAGAAGGCAAAATATCAGGTGATATCACCTGAGGCAGTGATTTCATTAAAGTCCTCACCCACCAAGAGGTGGCATGTTTCTTCAACGAGCCCCTCCTGATAAGGATAGAAAACTCCTCCAATGTGAGCTGCAACCCTGAAAAAAAAAAGGGAGCTTTTGAGCTGTAGAAACACTAGCCACTATGTGGTCAAGGGGGCTTCAATGAACGTGTGTGCGATTAATATCATTCTCATAATGGTCCGCAATTAGAAAATGAGAAGTGGGTTTGGTTGTGGAACGTTTGCATCTAATATTGCTACGGTGCTCCAGAATACATGCCTTTAATTTGCGTGTTGTCATGCCTACATATCTAAGACCACATGGGCATCTGATGACGTAATTACCGCCACTGCTGTTGTAGTTACTAAAAATGCATAATATTCATGGTGACTGGAGACCTTTGGGTGAGGACATTCGTCCTTTAAGGAAATCACTCCCTTCTCAGCATCCCAGACCTATTCACGTCCATTGGTGATATAACTCAGGTATGCATCATAACAGGAGGCAAAGGCTTTACTGAAAAGGGTCTGCAGTGTCTGCAAGCTATCACCTACACTGCTTGCAGTCTGACACTACATTTCCCTTTTATCTCTGCGAGGTCTTCTAACATCACTGAATGGACATATTCTAGTTCAGAACCAGACTTCAGCATTCCCTGCAGGGACGGAGTAGCGATGATCCAGCAGTGCCCACACGGATGAATAGGGGGCACAAAGCAGCAGAAAAGGTAAAAGCAGTGACATGGCAAAAGCAGAAACTACAGTCTCTAGACATCGCCCCTCATGAAAGCTGGGGTTCAGAACACCTGAGATCCTCCAACAAGTATGAAAGACAGGAGGTTCATATGATCTGGCAGATCACGTCTCAGCATTGCGAAGGGAGAACATAGAAAGAGTCCTTATATAAGTGAGTAATGGGTCAGGCCTGGTGCTGGCATGGTATTTTCTTTTGATTGTACAACAGCATCGGCCTTTTAAAGTATTCTCAGGTTTTAACCAATGGAAGCTGTATTTGGATGAGTTCAGATACACACACAGCCAAAGCAAGAACTGTTGGTTTTTGTTAAAAACAATATCCACATTATTTTTATCTAAACCAATGTTCCTAGTAAGTAAAAAAATATCCTGGTCAGGGAGTCTTTATGAAGAGAGGTGAGAATGACATAACTTTGAGGCTTCAATTTGCACTTGAAAGTGCCCTAAAATGGTACTGTGAAACAATCTCGAAAGAACTTTAATTTTAAAGAACTTATTTTGCTGCAAACTGCTTTTATTTGTGTATATTCTTACCCTCAGCACTCCCCTCTGAAACCGAGTTGCCGCTCACGCCGCACAGCTGACTGGAACGCTGCTGCGGGTGCAACCATCCCCGTGCCGCCAATCACGCGGACAGTGAGGCAACGCCCACCGCCACGAGGACACGCCCTCGTTCCTGGCATTTAAACCGCGCTAGAACTCAAGCGCGCCATTATCAAAGATAGCTCCTGAGGCGGAAGCCGGGAGCCTTGCGCGTTAATTTTAAAGAACTTATTTTGCTGCAAACTGCTTTTATTTGTGTATATTCTCACCCTGAGCACTCCCCACTGAAACCGAGTTGCCGCTCACGCCGCACAGCTGACTGGAACGCTGCTGCGGGTGCAACCATCCCCGTGCCGCCAATCACGCGGACAGTGAGGCAACGCCCACCGCCACGAGGACACGCCCTCGTTCCTGGCATTTAAACCGCGCTATAACTCAAGCGCGCCATTATCAAAGAAAGCTCCTGAGGCGGAAGCCGGGAGCCTCGCGCGTTAATTTTAAAGAACTTATTTTGCTGCAAACTGCTTTTATTTGTGTATATTCTTACCCTGAGCACTCCCCTCTGAAACCGAGTTGCCGCTCACGCCGCACAGCTGACTGGAACGCTGCTGCGGGTGCAACCATCCCCGTGCCGCCAATCACGCAGACAGTGAGGCAACGCCCACCGCCACGAGGTCACACCCTCTCTTCCTCTCCACTTATAAAATATGTGCATGGGCCGGACGCGCAGCGGACGTGCGCAGTGGGCGCGCCACCGGCGCGCCAAAGGCAAGCCCGTCTGCGCCCGCCCGCGACCGACCGGGACCAGGGGCTATACCCCCTGCCGGTCCTGATCAAAAACCGTCCACACACATTCGCTATTCTCACAGCGACCTGTTAGCCTTACACAGTAGTAACAAGGGCATAAAAACACATCTGTGTACCAAACTGGGGCCAGGACTATCATACAGACCGTTTTCCTGCCTCACTTGTCGCTGGTCCAGCATGGGTCAAACTCTATTTGGAAACCATACAACCCGTGATAAAAACCATATGACTCCGAACTGTCTGTATTTCAATGCCAGATCTTTACCCAAGCATGCCCTGGACATCTGGGACCTACTTATATCAAAGACTCCGGATCTAGTTTTCATCACGGAAACTTGGCTATCCGAGAACAATGCCCCAGATTTAGCAAACGCCCTCCCCCCTAACTACAAAGTCATCTCGCAAGATAGACTTGGTAAAAGAGGAGGAGGGGTCGCTGTGATATTCAGAGAACAACTAACATGCCTAGTGGAACCTACAACTGCCCACAGTGAACATCAGACCTTACCTTTAAAGTACTTTACGAGGGTCTCACCATCTTAGCTGGCGCAGTTATATACAATCCTCCCGGACAACAAGCTGGCCTCGGCGCCAAATTACTGAATCAACTACTGCCACTCTGTCTGATACATAAAAACTATTTAATCATTGGCGATTTTAACATTCATTTTGAAAATACGGACTCTCCGGTCGCTTCCCAGCTTGAATACGACATGGGAAGTCTTAATCTCAAGCAGTGGGTAGTGGGCCCTACTCATACAGCCGGTCATACTTTAGACCTATTATTCACTAATATTGAATCCACCAGCATAAAAGATATCCAGCCTCTATCCTGGTCAGATCATTCCCTCGTCTCCTTTACATTGGGACTTCTTGGTAAACCTTTAAAATCTAAAGCTGTTTCTTATATTTCTAAACGAGCTTGGAGGCTAATTAATAAATCCAGCTTTGAGGAACACTTTCAAGTGGTTAATATCAAACCATCGGAGGTTTCCTCTGTTTACGACGACATTGCCCTATTGGACGCTGGAATACTACAAACATTAGATAAACTAGCCCCGATGCGGGAATCCAGAAAAAAATCTCCAACAGAGAAATGGTATACCCCTCATCTAAAAAACCTTAAAAAGGAATGCAAAAAAGCTGAACACTTATGGAGACAATCCAAAGACAGCAAAACGAGATTAACCTATGTTCACAAACGAAATCAGTACATTCTTGCCATTAAAAACTCAAAAAAGGGTTACTTTACCCAGCGTATCCAAGAAAACAGCAACTCAGCAAAAGAGCTGTTCAGGATTGTGAAGGAGCTCAGTAAACCATCTAGCACTTCACAAACACTCACTCCCTCGATTGAGGTCTGTGAGCGTATCAGTATCTTCTTTTCTGATAAAATTAAGAAAATATACTCCTCTTTCATTCCCCAATCTACTCATAATAATTCAGATAACTTATCTAAAATCGCGACGTCACCAGAAACATCCATGACCCTACCAGATACAGGAAATACACCCCGCCTAACCAACTTTGAACCATTTTTAGAAGATGAGGTTCTGGCAGTCCTAAATACAATCAAATAAGGATCACCTTCGGACCCTTGTCCTCACTTTGTGTTCGCAGAAATTGCATCTACGCTTTTCCCCCTGATCACTCGACTCTTTAACAAGTCACTAACCACCGCTACCTTTCCTGATGTCTGGAAGCACGCCTCTGTGACTCCCCTTTTTAAAAAAGCTGGTTCTGATATTCTCAATCCTGAGAACTATAGACCGATTTCTCAGCTTCCTTATCTTTCTAAGGCTCTAGAGAAATTGGTCAATGTACAGCTGACTAGATATCTAGAAAGTAATTCTCTTCTAGACAGTTCCCAGACTGGCTTTAGAGCCAATAACAGCACAGAGACAACGCTGCTGGCAGTATCGGACAGTGTCAGATCCTCCACCGATCAAGGTGGAGCGGTAGCTCTGATACTGCTGGATCTGTCAGCGGCGTTTGACACGGTATCACATAAGTGCCTGCTGTATTGTATTGTATTGTATGAGTACTTATATAGCGCACTGTGACCCTTCGGGTATCCAAGCGCTTTCAACCAAACGAGATGTTTTAGTGCTGAGGGGGGTAGAGTAGGGGGCATCATGCTGCTGGGAAGAGCCAGGTCTTGAGGCTCCTCCTGAATTCCATAAGTGATTGCAACTGTCTGAGTTCAGATGGAAGTTCATTCCAGCTTCGGGCTCCGACCACACTGAAGGCCCTCCCCCCCAATCTTGCCCGTTTGAACCTGGGCTGGGCCAGCAAGCTGGCATTGGATGACCGCAACTGCCTTGCGGGGGAGTACCTTAAGAATCTCTCTTGAAGTGGGACTGGTCCTGTTCCATGAAACGCCTTATGAACCAGGCAAAGGGACTTGAAGAGGACCCTCTCTCTAACAGGCAGCCAATGAAGGTCCCTAAGTGCCTGAGTGGAGGAAGAGTCGAACCTGCGGCCCAGTGCCAGCTTAGCAGCGGCTGACTGTACTCTCTGTAGCCCCTGTATGATGTATTGGGGGGCTCCAAGGTACAGCGAGTTACAGTAGTCCAATCTGCTAAGTATTGTACTCCTAACGATCGTACTGCGGGAGTCAACAGGCAGCAACGGAAGAATCCGACGTAAAAGACGCAGTAGTCCATAACAGGTACTAGATGTTTTGTTTGTCTGTGAGTCCAACTGGAGATTTTCATCGAATAGCACCCCGAGATTCCGTACTGTGCCAGCTGGAACCAGTGGGGCCGCGTCCGGGGCGAGCCTGAAGTCCACTGGTAGATGTTGAGTCCGTTTAGTTGGCGCGAAGTACAGCAGCTCGGTTTTATCTCCGTTGAATTGCAGGCAGTTCCTCTGTAGCCAGTCCGTAGTCTGTCTCATGCAGCTTTGGAACCGCTCCAGAGAAACCGCCTTGTCACCTTCCAGGGAGAAAGCCAGTTGTGTGTCATCTGCATAGTTAATCAGCTCCACCCCGAACGCCTTGATGATAGAAAATAGCGGTTGTAGGTATATATTGAATAGGATGGGGCTGATGCTGGAGCCCTGTGGGACTCCAAAGTCCACAGGGGTATTTTCTGAGGTGAAGGAACCCATGGACACCCTTTGGTGTCTCCCCACTAGATAGGAGCGGAGCCACCGTAAGGCCTGGCCGCCCACTCCAATCTCCATCAGCCGTCCCAGCAAGATTCTATGGCTCACGGTATCGAACGCGGCTGATAATTCCAGGAGCACCAAGACAGAGGTGCTCCCGGTATCAGCCCGCGTACGCATCGTGTCCAGCATGGTAACTAATGCTGACTCGGTACCGTGGCAGGGGCGGAAACCAAACAGGTCCCTGTCCAGCAGATGATTAACCTCTAGATAGTTCGAGAGGGACCCACTCACCACCTTCTCCAAGATTTTAATAGGAAACGGGAGGAGCGAGATGGGCCGAAAGCTAGCAGGGGCAGTAGGGTCAAGAGTAGGTTTTTTAATGAGGGGGGAGACAACGGCCTGTTTCCAGCTGTCCGGGACCATGCCCTCTTCCAGCGATTGATTACAGATTTGGCACAACCAGGGAAAAGTCGGATGGCCGAATAACTTCCACGCCCTCTGGGGCAGAGGATCGAGAGGAGAACCGGATGAAATGCTGTTTGCTGTTGTGACGAACGATACTTCCGTGAAGGATGGAAAAGAGATCAAAGAGCAAGACCTGTCCGGACTCTCAGAAGCCGTCTCATCATCAAGGCCCTCAACCGCTTTGTCCATATCCCTAAAGAGATCGGTTATCTTAGTCACCTTGTTCTTAAAATAGGTGGCTATCTCATCGCATAACCTTTTGATGGAACGACTTTATTTTCAAGGCAGCTAGGAGCCGATAGAGATTTCACGATTCTGAACAATTCCCGCGCCCCGTTAGGGGCATGCACTATAGAGCTAGTGTAGAAGCTGGCCTTACGTTCCGTAATGAGCTGCTTGTACCTGCTCTGTACGGATCTCAGCACCATCTTATCCCTGGCAAGGAATCCCTTCCTCCATTTTCTTTCTGCCTGCCTACAGTGCTGTCTTAGCAGTCGCAGGTCTTCATCATACCAAGGAGCGGATGGCCTACTCCTAACTCTTATCTTTTTTTTAGGAATTAGGAGGTCCAGCTCTTTGGTGATGAATTTGTGGTAGACGTTGTAATTTTCTTCCACAGAACTAGAGGCCTGAAAGAGGCTGGCTATAGGAGGGGAAAGCAGAGAGCCCGTCTTGACCAGTTTGATCCAGTTTCTACCTTCTCTATACAGTGCCGCAGCCTCTGTTTGAGTGCGAGTGGTTTTTAGCAGTAGATTGAACTGGATACAATAGTGATCTGTCCAGATTAATGGCAGAACATTTATAAGTTCGGCCTCTGCCTTGCTGACAAATAGAAAATCCAAAATGTGGCCTCTTTGATGAGTGGGAGAGGTGACTAATTGGTGAAGTCCAAGGCCGCTGCAAGTAGACGTCAAGTCACGCAGCTGGCTCTTTGTGCTAGTATTCTCCCACCAGTTGAAGTCACCAAGAACCACCATTTTGGAGTGTGTGAGTGCCAGGTTAGTAATGGCATTCAGAAGGGGTTGCAATGGAGTCAACAACCCTGGAGGGCGATAACAGAGCAGGCCTGTAAATAAACTCCCTCTGCTACTGTGTAGCGAGAAGGCCATAGCCTCAATACCCGCTAGCTCATCAGTTTGTAGCAGGTTAAGACAAAGTTCCTCCCTGTAAATTAGTCCCACCCCTCCCCCCTTGCCCCTTTGCCTGGGTTTGTGTAAGAACTTAAAACCCTCAGGGCACGCGGAGCCGACCTCCACTACTGTGTCTGCCCTTACCCAGGTTTCTGTAAGGAAAAGCACATCCAGTGACAGGTCTTCTATTAATAATGCAATTTCTGTATGATGCTTAACCAGGGATCTACAGTTCAACAACGCGCAGTTAAAGGTACTCTGCTCCCTCGGGCGTCTGTTGCCTGCCCTTCCTCCCAGACTGGAGAAACGCATGGCTGACTTAACCTGACTGGGAGCAGCAAAGCCCATCCTGCCCCCTATCTCTAAGAGCTGATGTCTCGAGTACCTGCGGCAAACCTTACCGCCAGTAGTTACGTCTAAAGTCGTCCTCTGTGTGTCCGAGGCGCGTACGGGCGCAGACGGGCTTGCCTCTGGCGTGCCTCCGGCACGCCAGCGGCTCGCCCGCTACGCGCGCGCGCTGCGCACTTGCGTGCTGTTCGTTTTTATATGTGAACCCCCCATAAGGTTGTCGCCCCTACCAATATGGCGCCTGCACTGCGCCTACACGCCCTTCTCAAGATGTCTCCCAAACAGCAGAGGAACGGGGAGGGATCCTGCTCAAGCAGCAGGTGAGTGATAGAAATGTTTTAAGTGCGAGTATGAGGGTTTGTGAGACTGGGGATAGAGCGTCCTAGCCACACTTTAAAATACAGACACAATCAGACACAATCAGTGAATGAACCGGGTCCGGCAGCAAAGATATTCAAAAGCCCAGAGCCCGGCTGCATGAACAAAGACAATAACAAACAATTAAAAGAGCGTTCAGCGCCAGCGACAGCAGCCCCTAAAATAGCCGCTCAGCTGCTCAATAAGAGCACATTCGGTTAGAGTAGGCCGGTATGCTGAACATACTTCAGAGTAAAGGAGTCCAATCTACGGCGTTGAATTGGATACACTCTTTCCTGAGCAACCGTACCCAGGCAGTACATATAGGTCAGTTCCATTCAAGGCCCAATTCCATCTGCTGCGGGGTTCCCCAGGGCGCCTCACTGAGCCCCACCCTTTTTAATGTCTATATATCATCCCTCGCGGACATTGGTAGGAAGTGGGGTATTGGTATCTGCTCTTATGCGGATGATACGCAGCTGATGGTGACTATGGATGAGGGACCAGAGGTATGCAAAGCTAAGTTACACGACTGTCTCTCGGAAATGGCACGATGGATGCATGACCATTGCTTAAAGCTAAATGCAGGCAAAACAGAGATTCTCCTGTTCGGTGGCGCCAAACGTATGTGGGATGACACATGGTGGCCACCTTCACTGGGACTGGCCCCTACCCCAAAACAACATGCCAGAAACCTAGGAATTATCATGGACGATGCTTTGTCCATGAAGGACCATGTCCGATCCCTTTTTGGCAAGGGCTTTGCCATACTAAAACTTCTTGCAAGGATATTTCCTTGGATACCCCTAGATTGCAGACGTTCAGTTACACAGGCTCTATTGGTCAGTCGCCTGGATTACGGCAATGCACTATTTGTAGGGATGAACGAACATCTATTCTCCCGCCTACAGGTTTTGCAAAATTTGGCGGCTAAACTTATCTGCAATAAAGGTAATCGAGACCCGGCATTGGAATGCTTAAAAAAACTTCATTGGCTCCCGATGCGTCAGAGGGCTGCTTTTAAACTACTTAGCCATGCCCATAGGGCCCCACACAAGACTGGCCCCACAATTCTTCATGGGAAAATTGAATTTTATATACCCAATAGGAACCTACGCTCCTGTCATTCAGCTCTGGCTAAAACGAAACGTATTTTCAAAGTCAGAACAGGTGGTCGCTCTTTTTCCTACCTAGCAGCAAAAAGGTGGAATGAACTCCCTACTGACCTGAGACATACCACAAACTATCTCCAGTTTCGAAAGAATTTAAAAACCCACCTCTTCCCCAACTCCTAATTGTCTCAGCACACGTCAGCAGCAGCTTCTTTGGTATAAAGCGCCGTGATATCCCACGGGATGAGTGTTGCGCTCTATAAATACCAAAAAATAAAAAATAAAATAAACTGGCAAGCGGTTTTCAACCCAACGATACCCTATTTACAAGACGAGTACTTGCATTATGGTTTCTTTGATCCCAACAACCTGTTTTGCCCCAAAAAAATCAGTTTCCTCAAAAAGTAGAAAACACATTGTGATTCTTTATTCTAGGAAACACCATTGACAAAGACCTTAGCTGCTGGAAGGGGTTTCGCTGATGACTCCCTCACAGGACTACCCTGCAGGTTGCAGCCTCCACTACTCCACCCCTGCCATTCATTAATTGATTAATCACTCTCTGAACACTGCTGCAAGATTTAATACCATATATTTTGCACCATTTCTGCAACTTGTGAAATATTCTGAAACCACCAAAACTTACTGTAAAGCACACTGAAACATTGTGCATAGAAAAAGTGAGCTAAAGCATAATGTCACAAACCAACATTTGGAAGACAGAGTGCTTTATTTCCATCACAAGTGCCCTCCCCACAGAAATACTTCCGGAGTGGCTTCCCCGAACGAGCCGTGCTTTGTTAATTAGATTCCAACAAATTAAAGTTTTCTGCAAGACTCCCCGAGGACACCACCAAAGACTCCTTTCTAATGAAGAGGCTGGCTCTGTTGTCCTCGTTTATGGATGTACTGATTGTCAACATTACAGCAGCGTAATGGCTCTCCTGGGGCCATTGCTCAAAGATTTACATTTAATTGCTCACAGAGAAGAAAAATAAAATAGGCTGTTACAATTACAGCAGAACATAATACTTACAGTGTTGGCGAGCTCGAAATGGCTGCCTCCCGTGGAGTTGGTGAGACTGGAGGCCTGTGTCAGGAGTCTTTGAAGGGCTGCCTGCTGGGCCACCGTACCTCCGCCACACTCCAAGAGCTTCTGCAGAGTGGAATGACTCTGGAAGTCAGGGCTTTGGAGATCTCGGACTCCGGAATCGTATTCCCAGCTTTCCCTCGCTCCAGAGAGTGTACCTGGAAAGACAGTGGGACAGAGTAAAACTCAGGAGAACTTCTCAATTTATTAGGAACTCATCATGAAGAGCACAGGGCAGAAATGGAATCTGAGAAACAGTGTAGCAAAAAAGCATCATATATACAATGCATATCTTATCCCAACTCATAAAAAACTTGTATCCTTCATTTAATAAGCTGTTGCATTACAACGAGAAATAGGAAACAGCTCAACACGTAGATTGTCTTTTCACAATAACATGCCCTCATCAGGCTGTCTAACAACTGCTTGTTCATTGTCACTGCAGCCACGCTTTACGGGAAGAAAGAACACATACTTCTGGTTCCTATAAAAAAAAAACATTTTTTAAAAATCCTTCTAATGTAGATCATTAAGTCATAACCCTTTACTAAAATCAGTGATGTGAGGTTCGCTTGCAGAAGAATCTTGTCAAAGGAGCCTAGTTTTAGCACATTTCTCTTGCAAAGCTTAGATTTACAGAAAGTCATGGCACAAATTTTACACTATTGTTGCCTTGAGGTCTTTGCGGTTTTCATCTACAGTTTTATGATAAATTCCAAAGAATCCATGTTTCTAATGCGTAGGAATATTTGTATAACCTGGCCCTTTCCCTTAATGCAGCCACAGTGCACATATTATTTCAAGAGCATCTCTTCTGTAATATGATTATAGAAGCCGCAAAAGGGAGAAGAGGCTCTGACCCAAGGTCCAAAGAGGGCAATTAAAAAAAATAAAATTACTATCATCATTGACAAACTATTTGTTCAAAAAGAAATACAATTCCTACGTAAAAATACCCACTCCCCTCCAAATTTTCTTGCGTAATTTTGGAATGGAGTTTCTCTCCAGCCTTACGCCCCCACATTAACTATAACATGCTGCTACAGTGGTTGGAATTCCCTGAACATTTTAAAATCATGATTGAGTGGAAAGTATACACCGATGGATCTAAACATATGTTTTTAGATGTACAGAGAATCCATTTCAACAAACAACCTGCACAATGCATTGCCGAGGCTGAAGAAGGGTTAGGTTTACTAATAACATCAACAGTAGCGATAAGGCGTGGGCATCACTTCCTTGTGTATTTCCAGCTGAGTACAAAAGGAGGGTTCGAGTGAGGGCCTGATTTAGAGTTTGGCGAACTGGTTACTCCATTTGAAGCAATGGATGTCTCGTCCACCTTATTACAAGAGCAATATGTCCTATGGCACTTGTATTAAGGCAGACGTGATATCCGTCATGTTTGTGACAGAGTAGTCCGTTGGCCAAACTCTACATCAGGCCCTTATTTCTGAAACACTATACAGTGGAATGGCTCTTGAAAATTGCTGCTGCCCAAATTAGCATCGAAATGAAGCAATGGTGAGGTTCAGGGACTCCCAACTGGGGATGACTAGTGAGTCATCTGTGAAAAAATGACTTCCAATGGAGTAATAACAACAATGCTGGTGGCAGAACTCTGTGCAGGCCTCTAACTGACCAATGAGTAACCACGATAGAGCAGAGCTGTTACCGATCATGAGGAATGCAGGGAGAGATCATGAACTCAACAAAGAAGCCGGTGGCTTATCTGGTGGTGTGCAAAACACTGTTTGGGCTGGGAGTAGTAAACAGTAGGAAAATGAGAAAGAAAGGAACCACATATGACCAAAGCAGGCTCCTATTAGGTCAACACCACAGGGGCTTGCAGTATTAAGGTCCAGGAGATACTCCTATTTAGTTCCACTTCCTAACACAATTCAAACATAAGAGTAAAATAGAGAAAAAAGTGCAACATAGTCAGACTCAGGGAGTCACTTGAACATAACAAACCTCTCAGACAGCCGTTTAAGTGGAAACAGTTTTATGGTACAGCACTTAGCAGCAAACGTTTATGAAAATCTCAAACAAAAGGGTAAGAGGGAAGAGAGTTTAAGCCTCAACTGACCAAAATTCCTATGCACCCAGAAAAAGACTATCTCTGATGCCTCCAACGATTTACATTATCTAAGGTAGGGAGAGAAGGCCATTATCAAATATTTGAATGACCTGCTCTGGGAACAGAAGTCTTTGACAGAAAAAAAACAGAGAACGTGATCTGAATAGTGCAAAACAACCTGAAGTCCTTGTTTGGCACAGTTAATGGGATGAACAGACAACACCTGCAGGTGGTCACTCGTTTCTTCCCTGAACTATCAGCATGAAGTTCTGCAGATAGTGAAAACAATATTTAAAGACCTGGTTAAACACCCAAAAATAGGAAGTTCAGATGGTGGCAGTGAAGATCTTCAGAGTGTCAAAGACAGTCATCAAAAGGAGGTGGGATGACCCTGTTAAATTCCTTAAAAATGAGAAAGGAGATCTTGAGAAATGGTCTAGGAAAAATACAGTTAAGGTCCTCTTTCTACCTTAGAATATGTAGCTCTTAG
This sequence comes from Triturus cristatus, assembly GCF_964204655.1. Lineage (NCBI taxonomy): Eukaryota > Metazoa > Chordata > Amphibia > Caudata > Salamandridae > Triturus > Triturus cristatus. Next base: position 683,309,605 of record NC_140581.1, read on the forward strand.
TCAGGAAAAGGGTTCTTTGAAAGTTTAAAATATAGCTTCAGTATTTGTCCCACTCTCCATCAGTCAATGGGCCATAATAAAAAGCAATGGAGTAAAGTAAGACATTTGTGTTTACCCATTCCAACACTGATCATTCCACCCTCATCTAATCCCTGACGTCTTGAATGGGATTCACTGGCAATGTTCTTCAGTGGGTCTCCTACCTACCTAATCAACACCAGTACATGCACCCGAACAGCTCCTGGGACCAAGAGATCCTCATCACCTGTGGAAACTCACCAGTTCCATTTCCTTGGTCATCTTCAACTTCTACAAGAGGCCTCTTAGGATACTACTCAAAGATAGTGGGATCTAAATTCTGCGATACACTGACAGCACACAACTATACTTTGAAGTCTCCTTTGATCCAGACATCCATCGGTTCAAACTGCGGCTGTATATCATTCAGACCTACATGTTCATCACCTACCTGTTGCACCTAGAAAAAATTTCTACTATTCTCCAAGAACATCAAGTAGTCCAAACCTGGCTCAATGACGCAAAATTGGATCAATTCAAAACTCAACTTTCACCCACGACTAAGCCACTTGGTTTCACCCTTGACACCAGCCTCCCCCTTAAAAAAGACATCTCAAAGAAAACCAAGAAGGCCTGGTACTAGTTCTCTACACTGAAAAAACTGAAACCATTCCTCTTGGAAAGTGACTTCAGAATTGAGTGTTCAAGCCCTTGAACTCTTGCATATGGGTGGAGGTAAAACCCTCCTCACTTCACAGCCTCCCAGACTCCACAGTGCAATCTGCTTAAGGGCATCCTACAGACTGCACCATACTTCATCAATTATAACCACATCACCTCTGGCTGCAAGGGCTTAGGGTCAACCTTGTCTCAGGTAATCGACGTTAATGAGTTTTACTCCATGAAATTCCACGGAGTTACATAAAAACTCTGCGGAATTCCATGGAGTTCCACCCATCCCAAGTACTCTATACAGGTGCTAGTCCACGAGTTAAAAATTACAGACAAGAGACTAAAATCTGTTCAATTAACTGGTGAAATGGCACTTCATGTTGAATACCCTGATGCAAATGACAATTGACCAGTGCCTACTGGGTTCTACCGGATAAAGCTGGTGTACGTCATGTTTGACAACTTGCTGACCCGTTATAAATGGCTAACAGCCACACAAGATGCCGAGAAGAGAGCCCTTCGCTTCCACCCTTTTCTTGTGAATAAGTATTGTAGACTCAGCGTGGCTGGGTAGAATTTCACCTGCAGGCAGTTAGATGAAAAGTCATAGTATGGGACAGAGATGTGTACCAGTCTGGCGGTCAGGTGCTGGCAAGCACATGATTAGGGTTTTTCCCTCAAAAAAATGATTTTTCCTGATGATATGGTACTAATGCAAAAAAGTACACAGTTCCTCTAGTCGAGAAAGAGAGGAAGGGGGGAGGGAAGGGGAAGGAGACACAGGGATGTATTGTCACGTGTCATGGGGAATAAGACCTGGTCACGAGTAGTGCAGGTCAAGAAAGGAGGGGGGGGGGGAAACCCTTATTAGAACTAGGGCTCTCACACACCCAGCAAGCTAGGTGTCATGCTTCATCATTTGAGCCTGCCCCTCGTCAGGTCGGCGCTGCAATTCCTGACGGGCTCCCAATATTGGGGCTCTTTAGCGGGGATCTTTTGTTCCTGCCGAAGGGTGCCGTGGGGGTAAGGGGCCCTAGGAAATGTAGATGTAAATGAATGTATAAAATAGGTACTGTTAGTCCACACGTGAATTTTATTAAAGTGGTAAACAGCCTAATTAAAAACAATGGAAGTTGAGGTGGGTATAGACACTAGTGATTATGTAGCTAGTTATGCTTACCCTACTCTCAAGAAGATCGACATGTTTCGTGCTTTGATAGCCAAAATGGTCAGGGCACTTCCTCAGGATCAGATAATAAGAACTATCTACAAAAAAGGTAAGTGACTAATCTACATACCTAGCAGGTGCAACAAGGTAACCTAAGCTGCTATCAAGCCAATCTTGCAGCAGTGACCGGCGGGTATAATGGACTCCAATGTGGGTCCGCGTCGAAAGGCGCCTGTGCTCCTGAACCTACCCCTACCGCCGGCCCTACAGACTGCACCATACTTCATCAATTATAACCACATCACCTCTGGCTGCAAGGGCTTAGGGTCAACCTTGTCTCAGGTACTCGACGTTAATGAGTTTTACTCCATGAAATTCCACGGAGTTACATAAAAACTCTGCGGAATTCCATGGAGTTCCACCCATCCCAAGTACTCTATACAGGTGCTAGTCCACGAGTTACAAATTACAGACAAGAGACTAAAATCTGTTCAATTAACTGGTGAAATGGCACTTCATGTTGAATACTCTGATGCAAATGACAATTGACCAGTGCCTACTGGTTTCTACTGGATAAAGCTGGTGTACGTCATGTTTGACAACTTGCTGACCCGTTATAAATGGCTAACAGCCACACAAGATGCCGAGAAGAGAGCCCTTCGCTTCCGCCCTTTTCTTGTGAATAAGTATTGTAGACTCAGCGTGGCTGGGTAGAATTTCACTAGCAGGCAGTTAGATGAAAAGTCATAGTATGGGACAGAGATGTGTACCAGTCTGGCGGTCAGGTGCTGGCAAGCACATGATTAGGGTTTTTCCCTCAAAAAAATGATTTTTCCTGATGATATGGCCCATTAGGTCTAAGTTCAATGACTATATAATTGGAAAATACTAGTACCAACCAGTTGGACTTGTTGGAATTCGTAGAGGGATTGTGTGTCGGTTAAGGCACCGGTGAGTTTTTGCTTCACTGCCCACTGAATGGGTCACTGTTGTGTGTGCGCTCTGTGAGATTTCTATTAAATCAGTATCTCTGTTTGTTTTCCGCTTGCACGTGTGCGTGGATTCGTGCACTCTTTCCTGGTGAGTAATTCAAGATTTTATCCAGAATTTAAAATCTGCTGTAAACTAGGTTCTGTCAATGTGAACTGTGAATTGGCATGTATGTTTGGGGAGGGGTCCAAAGAACTAGTAAGCAAATCAATGGTGGAAGTGCATAGGCAGAGCCTTACACGCTCGCACACAAATTCTCTCGCACATAATCTGATACTCATTCTCACAATGAAACACAAGCCCATTTTAATGCTTTCTCTCACTCTATAGATTTAAAACACTAACGCACCTGCAGACTTTCTCTGATATAGGCGATTTCTGCCACACTCATATACTGGCATGCACACATGCAAATTAACGAATCGACGCACAAACATTACCTCTTTTATGCCATCTATCAGACTTTCCTGCAAACACTCACACAAACAATTTTAGACTGCTTCAGTCACACCCTCCTACACTCTCACACACAAACAGTACACCCATACTCTCCCACACACTTCCTCATTTACACTGCTTCATACTTTCTCACAGAAAAACCGAACGTTACAAATACCAGATCACTTTACACATATACACTTTTACACACAGTCTCACTCGATCTGTCAAAACTCACACACATGCACATTAACTAACACAAATGTGCAAGAGACGAGCCCTTTAGAATGATTCACGCGGAGAAGTGTGCCTGTTCATGAGTAACATGTGACCTTCATTTCTTCTGACAGCAAGAGCCACCCTGGGGGCTGCCCTCACTCGGGTATCCTAGGATGTTTCGGGGCATGACCTGGGCTATGTCACTGGTTGGTGAGAAGCTAGCATCTGCTCATGCTGCAGCCAGATCACCACAGTTTACATCAATGCTGCCGTCTCACGGAGCAACTTCACTTAGTGTCTGACTGAATATGTCCATTTTGAATGGGAAACAGTGTCATGCCCCGCGGTTCGGATCGGCAGAAGGTCCAGCATATAAGGTCCCCAAGCGTTATTGAACGCGCTTAGCGTTCTAGCTTGGAAACCTGTTTCCGCCCCTGGTTCGTGTTGCCTGACTTCCGGTTGGTGACTTCCTGCTTCCGGAGTCGCTTTCGTGGTGTTCGAGTCCTTCGCGGTTTGAGCCCGCGCTCTTGGCGTTCTCATTGAAACGCTATCTACCCGATTTTGCTACCGTAGTGCGGTTTTCGTACCGCTTTGGTCTCGCTGTCTTCAGCGTAACCTTTCTTTGTCGAGTGCTGGTGTGAATGTCTTCTCTTTCCCTGTTTCTTTTTGCAGCTCCTCACGTAGTTGCATTCACTCCCTGGTGGCGGCGTTTAGTGAGATTGGTGCTCGTGCCCTGTTTAGTTATAACCCCCTATCTTATGCCCCCACGTTCTAAGATGTCTTAGTCCCGATATCTTGGCACTCAATAGTCGCTCCCTCATTACAGCGACAGTTCATAGTCTCGGAACTAACAGTCAGAGCTGGTCACAACCCCTTGTTACTCCTAGCCCCTGGTTACGTGTGAGTTGTGGTGCATCGCTGGCGCTTTACTCTCCGTGCGGGCCACACCTCCAACCATTTCCCCTCTGTCTCCACGCTGCGTGAGAATTTACCGGGGTTGACGAACACTCTGGATACCCGAGGGGGACGCTAGCATAGACCACGGTAACGGTGGCCGTTGGACAACTGAAGCACGGTAACAGCGCTGTGCGCTAACCTTTATTATACCTAAGGTGCAATATAGAAAGGGTGGAGGAGGTAATATTTGTTGTTTTGTTCTATTCTTTCAGCTCTCTATCTGCTCCTGAGTAAACCGTAGTTGGAGAATTTGGGGTTTTAGTACTGCTAAACAGGGTGAGTAGGTGGGGTGAGGAGAGTCATATGTTATAGTGTTGAGGACTATCTTTGAACCATTTGCTCCCTGTTCTATAGGATACCTGGTTTGTACTTTCCCCGATTTCTACCAATTCTGAGTGGTGATGACTCCCGCCATAGTAGAGAGCATAATCCACATGGATAGGTAGGATTTAAGAGTTAATAAGATCTGATACCTGTAGCGAACGTTGTAAGAATTGAAAGTAAGCAGACTTTTTATTTTCAGCAGAGACAAGCCTCATCCTTGGTCCAGCCTCAGCCACACCACTGAAGTCGCACCCCCCTTCCCTTGTTTTGTTACCCTGTTTTCCCCTGGCGTGTCCTCCGGTCTTCTAGTGTTTGATAGAGACGGAAGGCCGTAGGGGAAGACTGAGGCCTACTCTTCAAGTTCCTGACGCTCCTGCAGAAAACTCCTGAGGATCCTTGCAGAACGCTAAGCCTTATAGTGCATTCTGCCCGAGCGTCATGGACTTAGGAACGGTCACGTTGGCGGACGTGGCCAATATGATAGGCAATCGACCAGGTCGAGACTCAGGCCTTGGCCGCCCGAGTAGACGCCCTTCAAGGCCAACGAGGAGAAGCGTCCTCAGGAGAGAGAACCGTGGTCCAACAACCTGTTATACAGATTACTACACCCCCGTCTATTCCCCTGGCTCCGCCTGAGCGTTATTCAGGGGACGCTGCTAAATGTGCGGCGTTCCTTAGTCAATGCCAACTGCACTTTTCCTGTAAAGCGAATTGTTTTCCCTCCGATCAATCCCGGGTGGCTTTCACAATATCCTATTTAAGTGGGTCCGCAGCAGATTGGGCCATACCTTTGGTGGATAGAGACGACCCTTTATTGTATAATTATGCAGCCTTTAGGAGGGAATTCCGTAAACTCTTTGATAAACACACGTATACACATGCAGCTGATACTGAGTTGTTAGCTTTGAAGCAAGGCAGTCACGATTTAGTCCAGTACATAACCTCATTTCGGAGACTAGTGGTAGAAGCTAACTGGCCGGAAGAAAAACGTAGCACCCTCTTTTACAGGGGTTTAAGGGACGAGTTGAAAGATGCATTATCACAAATAGTTGACCTGCCTAGTTCCTGTACAGATCTCATAGACTTGGTAGTTCAGATAGATCACAGGCTACGGGAACGGAAAAACGAAAAAGGGAAAGGAGAACCCCGGTATGTGTATTCCAAAGAAAAGAAGAGTGACCTACCTAAGGCTCTGGACGAAGCTGAGCCTATGCAGATAGGAGTAGTACGGGGTCCTTTGACGCCCGAAGAACGACAAAGGAGACGAACCGAAAAACTTTGCATGTATTGCGGTAAATCCGGTCATTTCCTGAGATCTTGTCCTGTCAAGCCAAGTCCTGTGAATCGACAGGGAAACTAGAGAGTCCGGGGTCTTCCGAGACCAGGTTCCCGGGCAATTCAAGATGTACGGTCTCCTCTATTGAGCACGACGTATCTCCTACGTCACATTTTTATGTCACCGCATATCTATCACTGGCACACCACGGTCTTCATGTAAGCATTATGATAGACTCTGGGGCCTCAGGGAATTTCATGGATTTCGAGTGGGCAAGAGCTAATCTCATTCCATGTCAAGAGAAAGACGTCATCAATAAGGTCACCACTATTGATGGCAGTTCTCTTATCTCGGGGCCCGTAACCCATCAGACAGTAAGGCTTCACCTGAGTATAGAGCCGCAGCATCAAGAAGATCTGTCTTTTGATTTGATTCGGTCACCGCATATTCCAGTATTATTAGGAATTCCGTGGTTAAAGCTCCATAACCCAATAATAGATTGGGAGAAGTCCACTCTGGAGTTTCGACCTACTCAGAGGCAGGAGTTCGTGTTAGCAAGTACTCAGGGGCACATTGCTTCCGAACCCATAGTGAACACACCTGAGTTGCCCACCTGTTACAAGGATTTGAAGGCAGTATTTGACCCCCAAGAGGCAGAAACCCTACCATCACATAGAGCATACGACTGCCGTATAGATCTTGAGGCTGGAGCCAGAATACCTTTTAGTCGCGTCTATTCCCTTACGGAAAAAGAAAACACATATTTAAGAGAGTACCTGGATGACATGTTGGAGAAGGGGTTCATCCGACCCTCGCGTTCTCCCGCCTCTTCTGCCTTGTTTTTTATACCCAAACGGGAAGGGGGATTAAGATGCTGTATTGATTACAGAAGACTGAATCTAGTTACCATCAAGAACCGGTATCCGTTACCCCTCATCACCTCTCTCCTTGACAAGGTCCGGGGCGCACAATTCTTCACGAAATTAGACCTACGAGGAGCCTACCATCTTGTGCGAGTCAAGGAGGGAGATGAGTGGAAAACAGCCTTCTGTACTAAATACGGGTTATACGAGTATCTCGTAATGCCCTTTGGGCTGTGCAATGCTCCTGCAGCATTTCAGTTTTTTATCAATGAGGTACTGAGAGACATGCTCGAGGAGTATGTAATAGCCTATATTGATGATCTGTTGATTTATTCTGTTTCCCTGTCTGATCATATGGTTCATGTACGGAAGGTGTTAGAACGCCTCCATGAAAACAGATTGTACTGCAAACTGGAAAAGTGTACATTCCACACACAAGAGGTGCCCTTTTTGGGCTTTGTAGTGTCGCCATGGGGTCCGGCGATGGACCCCGGTAAGGTGAAGGCTGTCCTTTCTTGGCCGGCGCCCAACACCGTCAAAGAATTGCAGAGTTTTTTGGGCTTTGCCAATTTCTATAGGCGGTTCATCAAGAATTTCTCAGACTTGGCAACACCGCTCACGGCCCTATTGAAGAAAGGAGTCCTGTATTCATGGTCTAGAGAAGCGGAGAATGCATTCCAACAGTTGCGTCTTGCCTTCACCCGAGCCCCTGTTCTACACCACCCTGATCCCGCCTTACCTTTTTTTATAGAGGTAGATGCATCACAAGTAGCTGTGGGGGGCGTTCTAAGTCAAACAGATCCTGTCAGTGGTCTGAATCATCCTGTGACCTATTTTTCACATAAGTTCTCTCCGGCAGAATACAATTACGCGGTTGGAGAGAAGGAGCTCCTTGCTATAAAAAAGGCCTTTGAGGAGTGGCGACAGTATTTATTAGGTGCCCGACATCAAACAACTGTCATTACTGATCACCGCAATCTTCAATACCTGAAGTCAGCCAAGGCCTTGTCCATGCGACAAATACGTTGGTCACAATTTTTTTGTGAGTATGATTTCAGTATCCAATACCGACCAGGAAGGAAGAACGGGAAGGCCGATACCTTGTCCCGCTTAGGATTTTCACAGCCCGAGGTACCCTTGGAATCCCCGACTATTGTCCCCAGAGAGGCCTTCATAGGTGGGGTGCTCACTGAAGTACAGTTTTTCTCCCAGGTTAGACAGAGCCAGTTGTCCGCTGAGATGGGGGACATAGTGGGTTCCCATTCAACTACAATCCGGGATGGGTGTGTATGTGTACTGGGGGGAGTGGTATTGCCCACCAAAGAACTGCAGAAACAAGTATTGGACTGGTACCATTCCCACGCCTTGGCAGGCCATCCCGGAATCAAAAAGACTACAAGAGTAATAAGAGAACGGTTCTGGTGGCCGGACATGCTTAAGGATATTGTTACTTACGTAAAGACCTGTCATGTCTGTGCTCAAACCAAAGTCTTGCCTCTCCCTGCACCACCTGGTCCTTGGCATACTATGTCCCTTGATTTTATTGTTGACTTACCTGTGACCCGAAATAAAAACAATACATTACTGGTGGTGGTGGATCTATTCACAAAGACCGCTCATTTTGTTCCCTTGTGCGGCTTACCTACTGCAGTTGAGATGGCTTCAGTGTTTTTACGTAAGATAATCCGTCTCCATGGGTTTCCTTCTGTTCTGGTGTCTGATAGGGGGGCCCAATTTGTTTCTCGTTTTTGGAGATGTTTATGCTCCTTGCTCGGGATAGACGTCAGGTTGTCTTCAAGTCATCATCCACAGTCAGCTGGGCAGACTGAGAGGGTCAATCAATGTTTTGAACAATACATCAGGACCCAAGTCTTACATGCACCCTCAGAGTGGGATGAGTGGGTGTGGGTAGCGGAGATCGCCTACAACAACAGCCCACATTCCTCCACAGGTCACTCGCCTTTCTATTGTTCTAATGGGTTTCATCCCAAGTTGTTGCCTACAGGGATTACCCCGGGAGGCCCTACTCCAGCAGCCAATGACTTAATACAGCAATTACAAGATATCCATAGTAGTACCTTAGTACATCTAGAAGCAGCAAAGGTAAAATACAAGGAGGGGGCGGATCTGCACCGACGATTAGAACCCATCTATGAACCAGGGGATAGGGTGTGGCTTTCCACCAAACATCTGGCACTTCGTGGTCCACGCAAGTTCAACCCTACGTACATAGGCCCTTATAAGGTACAGAGTGTGACAAACCCAGTGGCCTTGAAACTGGAATTGCCCGCCTCCTTTAAGATACACCCGGTGTTCCATGTCTCATTGGTGAAACCTGTAGAACCAGGTACCCAAGTCCCTAGAAGACCGGCTCCAATCATTCTTCAGGATGCCGAAGAATATGAAGTTGAATCAATTGTGGACTCTCGCATAGTACGAAACTCTCTTCAGTACCTATTGCATTGGAAGTGATACGGAGTGGAGGAACGTACATGGGAGCCGGCTACTAACGTGCATGCCCCTAGACTCATCCGTCTGTTTCACCTGAGACATCCAGAGAAGCCCAAAAGGGTGGGGGACTGTTGTGGGGGGAGTGTGCTGTCATGCCCCGCGGTTCGGATCGGCAGACGGTCCAGCATATAAGGTCCCCAAGCGCTATTGAACGCGCTTAGCGTTCTAGCTTGGAAATCTGTTTCCGTCCCTGGTTCGTGTTGCCTGACTTCCGGTTGGTGACTTCCTGCTTCCGGAGTCGCTTTCGTGGTGTTCGAGTCCTTCGCGGTTTGAGCCCGCGCTCTTGGCGTTCTCATTGAAACGCTATCTACCCGATTTTGCTACCGTAGTGCGGTTTTCGTACCGCTTTGGTCTCGCTGTCTTCAGCGTAACCTTTCTTTGTCGAGTGCTGGTGTGAATGTCTTCTCTTTCCCGGTTTCTTTTTGCAGCTCCTCACGTAGTTGCATTCACTCCCTGGTGGCGGCGTTTAGTGAGATTGGTGCTCGTGCCCTGTTTAGTTATAACCCCCTATCTTATGCCCCCACGTTCTAAGATGTCTTAGTCCCGATATCTTGGCACTCAATAGTCGCTCCCTCATTACAGCGACAGTTCATAGTCTCGGAACTAACAGTCAGAGCTGGTCACAACCCCTTGTTACTCCTAGCCCCTGGTTACGTGTGAATTGTGGTGCATCGCTGGCGCTTTACTCTCCGTGCGGGCCACACCTCCAACCATTTCCCCTCTGTCTCCACGCTGCGTGAGAATTTACCGGGGTTGACGAACACTCTGGATACCCGAGGGGGACGCTAGCGTGGACCACGGTAACGGTGGCCGTTGGACAACTGAAGCACGGTAACAGCGCTGTGCGCTAACCTTTATTATACCTAAGGTGCAATATAGAAAGGGTGGAGGAGGTAATATTTGTTGTTTTGTTCTATTCTTTCAGCTCTCTATCTGCTCCTGAGTAAACCGTAGTTGGAGAATTTGGGGTTTTAGTACTGCTAAACAGGGTGAGTAGGTGGGGTGAGGAGAGTCATATGTTATAGTGTTGAGGACTATCTTTGAACCATTTGCTCCCTGTTCTATAGGATACCTGGTTTGTACTTTCCCCGATTTCTACCAATTCTGAGTGGTGATGACTCCCACCATAGTAGAGAGCATAATCCACATGGATAGGTAGGATTTAAGAGTTAATAAGATCTGATACCTGTAGCGAACGTTGTAAGAATTGAAAGTAAGCAGACTTTTTATTTTCAGCAGAGACAAGCCTCATCCTTGGTCCAGCCTCAGCCACACCACTGAAGTCGCACCCCCCTTCCCTTGTTTTGTTACGCTGTTTTTCCCTGGCGTGTCCTCCGGTCTTCTAGTGTTTGATAGAGACGGAAGGCCGTAGGGGAAGACTGAGGCCTACTCTTCAAGTTCCTGACGCTCCTGCAGAAAACTCCTGAGGATCCTTACAAACAGATGGAGCAAATTTAGAAAAAGTGCTTGATTTTTCTTGTCAAATTAAATTAAGCCTTATGGCTGCAAAGCACAAAATGCGTTTGAAGAAGAGTTCACTCAAAGACTAGAGTAAAATGCGCCCCATCCGTTGAAACGCTATCCTCAAAAATTACAATGTGCTTCATCTAAGAACTTAAATGTAAGGCGACTACTAATGATGAGTGATGGCACCGTAACTACGGATTAATTCTGCTGGCAGAGGGGCAGAATTTACTAGTAATTCCGCATTAGAAGAATAACGCGGAGTTACTAAATTCCTCCAATTCCGCCATTGGAATTAAAAATTCCACCCAACCCTAGATTTTTTCTAAGAGGCAGCACAATTTTCAAAAGTTTTGTACTTTCAACCTACTGCCAATTTGTGGAGGAACTAGATGTGAAACCCAAAGTTGATGCTAGAAAGATATACATTTCTGTAAAGCAGAGAACATTTTGAATCCAACAAGGGGACATTTGTGTAGATCTCTCTAGGTTTCTCCAAAGACAGTAACTCTTGAAATAAAAAAATATGAAAATGGGTAGGAAAAGAACAACCAATTGTGACAACATTTTCACCTGTAACTTTTTTTTATGATTGGCGATTTACAAAAGCAATGCACTGCTACATCCACTATTCTCTTCGGGTCAGGGGCATATATGGGGCTGTAGGTTCTCTAAGAAACCGAGGTACCCAGAGCCAACAACTGAGATGCTCGTAACAATGGCTTTTCTTTGTGTACCGAGTACAGAGCAATTCATGAGGTAAAATATAAAGAGTGAAAATGGGTATTAAGGAAACCTATGTATTTCTGAAATATACAGGCATCAAAATAGAGAGCGACAAGGAGCAGGATCAAGGTCGAGTACCCATGCTCCTTTAGAAAGTTTGACATATGGAACAACAAAAGGGGTACTTGGTCCTATCTAGAAGAGATTTAAGGAGACCGGTTGGTATAGAAAAAAGTGAGGGGGATCTTCCTTAATAGGAAGTGATGCCCTCATACACCCATGTGGATGTCATGGTTCATCAGCAGGCTTTTTGCTCCTCGTGGGGCCGGCGCTGCAATGCCCCGCGGGCCCCGGGAGAGGACTCTTTGTCGGAGATCTCTATAGTAAAACAGCCATGATGATGTGTGGGGGTGTGTGGAGCTGACAAGTGAGTGTGTCTGTGATCTAAAACTACCTAACAAAGGTACTCCTTTGTTGAGTGCAACAGAGAGAAGAAAAATACGAGACGCATAAGGAAAGTGGGTCACTTTTTTCTCGGAAAATAATGGGCTTTGCAATTATGATATGCTCAGCTCACTAATACATATGTTTGTTGCAGAATCTTCCTTGCAAACACTGCTGTTTTGTCTTTGAAAAGGTGGGGCTCAAAGCAAACCACTCTTTCAAGTACAGGACAGCAGAAACAAATATTTATCATAATAAAATGCCGTGGGTTTTATCTTAGTGCCTGCATTCGCAGTATGGCGAGGCATCGCTGCACTAATTTAAAAGTCAAACCCCCGTGCTGTATATTTGAAAATATAGCAGCTGCAAACATGGATGGATGTTTATCCTCACGATGACTGCATGATTTCCTATAAGAGCAGATTTATTTTACATGCGGCGAATGATGTCCCAATTGGTCTCAGACCCATGGCAGACATAATCAAACTTTATTAGCGATTGCTGGATATGCAGCACTAGGTAAGAGAACAGTTTTTTCTCTTCTCTGAATGGCCCCTTTAGAACACAATTGTGCAATTAAGCCGCACAATGTATTCCTTTTGAAAATGTGCAGTGAGCATGAAGTCTACAGCGCACGTGCGTGAAGGTCGTGCTTGCACGTGTCTGAGGCATGATGAGCACAATTAAAGACAGTCGAGAACGTCAAAACAAAACTTGTTTCGATCTGCTCGCACCCGATGAAAGGCAGCAGGACAGCAGAGTGGGAAATAAACATGTATAAGTGGGTGGGTGCTGCTCACAGCTTTCAAGTTATGTATTAACAGAAGCAACGCAGAGCGCTGTATTTGTTTTGCTGACGCGCGACCTGTTGAGTTGGGGTGCGCAGTTAGTAAGATGAAAGATGGTCTTAATCGGCTGCGCTTTTACATTGCCCCAGCAACTCCTTTTAACTGGCAGCCACCTCGTTTCCTTAGGCGTTTATTTGCCCTCCAATGCATTGATTTAACTGTGAATTAAAATATCTTTCTTTTTTCCTGTATTCAGCCTGTGTCCGGATCATTCCTGCAACTTCCTTATGGTGCGCCTTTTCCCCGTCGCCCCTCCGGGAAGAACTTTCTTCATCACTACACACAAAGAGACAATATTTTCAAACTCCACTTTTCTTTCCTTGGCAGTGGATGGACGGGAGTGAAAACAAACCACATTAAACCAGTGTAAACAGGACCTCACTGTACAGGCTGAAATTCAGTGGGATCAGGAACCTTAAGTGGTGTAGAAGGTTGAGCGTTAGCCCTTGAATTCATGCAAACTTTTAGAAATGTGACCATGCAAACTCAACTTTGCTCTCAACGGTCTCGGAATCTCATGAAACTGGTCGCAAACAAAAGTTATTTATTTGTAGTGTTATATAGTGCTAACCAAACACACTAGGGCAAGAGAGCGCTTTAACTTCAGCGCCACACATAAGGGTAGTACACGCTAAGTAAAAGCTGTAATACAATGCATAGAAACAGGAGAATCAACTTGGAATGCTCTGTATCTGTAGAGCTGGTTGAGAAGGGGTAATGTAAGGCCCCGGACTAGTGAAGAGATGGAGCTGTGCAAGTGAGGAGGAAGAGGGGGAGTGCCGGAACTCCTTTTGGTTGCCTGGTCTGTTGCCCAGACTCTGCCACAAGAATATATAATAGGAGACATGCATAAGGGGCAAGGAGAGTTTGCAGCGCTGGTGTGTGTATGTCTTGCACAGACCTGCTTGACACGCCTTCTTCTGCTGCCATCACTGTTCAACAACCCATTTTGATCACTGACTGTAGCAATTTGCTTCTAAAAGAAGAAAAGGGAAAATTTAAGCGAGACAAAATGGACTTTTGTGCGGAGGCAATCAAGCCATGCCACAAGATAATGTAGGGTCAAGACGGGCCAAAGGGCGAGGCAGTCGGTAGCTCCACTCAGGTCGAGTCCTTTGTGTAGCAGCTCTGAGTTGCAGTACACCACCTATAGTATTGAGATGAAGGTCTTCTCTACAGAAACAATGGTTGGTGCAATGGACCGGAGCTTTACGGTATTTGAGAGGGATCTGACCGGTGTAAAGCCACAAGTTACAGATCTAGCGTCATCCGTAAAGTACCTGAAAGAGGCAGAGCACTCCTTTCAGGACTTTGCTTCTTGTGCCACAACCACTATGATCCGCTTAGAGTCACAAACTGAATACTTAGAGGACTTCCAGAATGGGGGGTTTAGCCCACTTTCCTGAGGGATTCTTCCTTCCGGTATGTTAGACCGGAACACTTCTGGTAGCGCTTCCCCAAACATTTTGGCTTTTTCCTCCCGGGCTTTTCTGATTCTCTTGTGGTGGCATTCACACCTAGGGCACTTTCCTACTGTAAATATGGTGTGAAAGTGCACCCGCCTTCCTACCCACATACCCAAATTAGGTAGTGGTGCTTACCTCATGTCTTAAACTCATGTCCAGCCTGCCATTGCGAGCTGGTGTACTCTCTGCACCGAGGGTTCTCTTACATATGTGTCCAACCTGCCTTTTCAGGCTGATATGCGCAATTGTGAGTTTACTCAGACTGACCGGTGTGAGTCACTAGCCATCCTGAGAGGAGGTTTCACTTTCTCTCGAGTATCCCTAGGGTACGTCCTAAAGGGTGAAGCGAGTGGTAGGTGAAAGGCAGGGCAGTTAAACATCTGTGTCCCTGTCCAGGTAGTGAGGAATAACCATGTGTGTTTTTGCTACCTATAATGCTTGGTCTCCCCATAGGCTAACATGGGGGAATGGTTGATCACTTCAGGCTGCAATAGTGGATTGCAGTGGAGCAGCTTCATGATGTTTCCTATCATTGGATTCGTAGTGACAACCCTTTGCCAGTCGTCAAGGTGGCTTTCTCATGATTCATGAAGAAATGCCACTACTAGAAGGTGGGCTTTCCTATGCTCTAAAACTCTTAGTGTGCCTTAGCGCTTGGCTCCAGTCCACACTGGAGGTTGGTGGAGCACATCTGGACATTCCCCATCGACTGTTATAAAACACTGGGCATTCAACTGGCATGACTGACCTTTGCCATTTGCAGGCCTTGCTACAGATATTGTAGGAGAAGGTTTTGACCCTTGGCCTCTGGAGCCAGATTGTGGCCTTATGGCAGATTAAGATCTGCATTCCATGGCCTCATGGCAGACAGGACGGAAATTTAGGGGAGGAGATCTGTGGTTCAAAGGAAGATCCTTTGGCCACCCCCAACTTCAAAGGCACACTCCAGTATAACTATTGGTGTAATCCTTCAGCAAAGGGTGAGATATGCTTGTGGGGACATGGGACCAGAGAACCTGGAACAGTGTGGTGCATATTACCATAGGACTCTGTTGGGCACAAGGAGGATTATGGCCACTGAAAGGGACAGCGTGCCCTTCCTGAATAATTGGCTGGCCTAGGCCGATTACCTGCTGCTGTGTGGCACCCTTAAGTATGCTATGTCAAGCTTGCCCTCTCTTACTTCGGAGGTCTCAGAGGCATCAAAGGTCTTCTAAGAGGGACCCACATCAGCTACCTGCGACACCTGATGTCCGGTGCCCTCTTAAGTGCCCACATCATCTACTAGATTCTAGGTAGTAGCATGGCAAAGAACTAAGAATTGTGCCTGGAGACTGGATCGCCTTGTGCAGAGCCCCGAAATCTGGCCCGCATCTAGGGTGTGTGGCCCCCACAATGTGGGGACCTGGACACACATAAGCATCTAGTTGGAGGTGAGCGTATTCACCGGTTGCAGGTCCCAGCATGGCCCGCTTTGTCAATCAAGCCGCATCTCTCTTGTGCGACATGGCGACTGCATGCTCAGTGCATGCGGTGTTTGATTCACAGGCTGTGACCCTTGGTGGTGAGGATGTAACTGTTGTAGTGCTTTATTCTACCTTGTAGGCATTGCTGACCTTGTGCGTGTGTGTGTGACTGGAACTGTCTGATGCGGCCAAAATCGATGTGCTCCGGACCATGTGCCTCATTTCAAAGGAAGTCTGAATTCTTAGTTTTGTGTGAGCCGAACGGTCTGGTGTGACCCGTATCATCGCGCACTTCACGTTGTGCCCGATCAACGTGTACCTGACGGGGTGCCGCCTCCTTCGAGAGTCCCCCTTGCTTCGTTCTCCATTCATCTACTGTTCCCTCACTTGGCCAACAGCGAGGTGGACCAACTGCCCTCTCCGATGACACAGTATTGTCAGGTTGTATTGCCGGCTCGGCATGGGTGGTCAGAGTGACTGACGGTGCTGGAGGAACACCTCCAAGACTGTGTGACCCCCTGTGAACTAGGCTGGTGCCGGAAAACCCTTGGGGACTCCTTTGGTGTGACTGGCTATTGCCCCAGCCCGTGTCACTTACGTATCCTGTGGGTGAAGTTCTCGAGTGGCTGCCAAACTCCTTTTGCAGACTGCCTCCTAATCAAAATTGCTGCCTACCCCAACTTGCTTCCTGGGACCTTGACTAAGAGTGACTTCAGCCTAGTGACCGGGGGGAGAACGGAGTGTCTCCAATCTGTAGGTGTAGGATAGTCGGGATGAGTTGGAGGACGAAGCGAGGCTTGGAGCCACGGGGTCTGTAGAGTGTAATCAACTGACCTGCTGGGTATCAGTTGCACCGCATTAGGGTGCTGAGTGTGTGTTTGTGCAAGTGCTTCTATACAGACTTGTCTTATATTTGTTGCACCGGTGCAGGCTGAGTGTGAGTGTGTGTGTGTGGGAGTGACAGTGGGTACCGCCCGTGATTCACGACATCGCACAGTGGTTTGCCCGATATGTTGATTTCTTGCCAGAAAAGCATTACTTTTGACATTGGTTTTGCCCGCGCAGCCTCGGCCTGCGGTGCTGCTAAAAAGTGAGATCATTTTGTGTTTGTGCATAATTCAAATATTGTTGTGACCTTGGGTGCACCCTCTAATTGTGTGGTATTGAATTATAAGAATTGCGAGGGTGGGCCTTGGGTGGACAACGTGTTGCACTGCATAAGGGTGCGGGGGGTATATATTAGGATCTTTCCCAAGTGTGCATATTGCTGTTGTCATTTGAGCACGGCTGGGCCTAGTACTGGAAGTAATAATTCTGAATGTTATGTATGCCAAGAAATACATGATGTGTTGATTATTAAGTGTGTTGAATCCAAACGTAATTTACAAACATCACCTGTGAAGCCTCTTTTGTGACGCTCAAGGTATTTATCGTGAGTGAGAGCTGTGCCATTGCTTTACATGTTGCCTCGTAGTAAGCTTAACTGCTTAGTGCCAAGCTACCCAAGGGTGAGCGCAAGTTCTAAAGTGTGTGTGATTACCTGCCCCTGATGGGAGTGGTAGGTTATGCCTAGCTGGCGCATCGCCTCAACCAACCAGAATGTGGCAGTTTTGACAGGGTATGATCTCAAGGTTTTGGAGAGGGTTTCAGACTCCCGATCCCTCTGTCATTTTGAAGTGCAGGAAGCTTAAAGATTACTAACCACAAAGAATGCTATGAAAGGCACAGTTACTTGAATTGCCAAACTGAGAAGCCCTCAAGAACCTACAGGAGGACAGGAAAAGGAACTTTTGTCAAATGATCATGGACAGATTTTGATTTCACTAGATTACAGCCAGGGGACCGTGAGGATGAGGAAGAAATTGCAGCCAGTCAGAATAAAACTGAATGATCTGATCGTGGAGGCTTTGCTGTGGCATCCCACAGAATTGCTGGTCACATCAATGACATATTTCCATGTAGATTGAAGCACAGAGGCATTTCTCGAAGAAAGGAAGAGAACACCTGTATAGTGATTCAGTGACACAAAGTCTGCAGATTTGGAAAATTGTTATAGTCTGAAACGGTGCAGTCATGTTTGATGTTTTTTTTCTCCATATTTTGCCAGTTGTGTGGGGTGAGATTGTTTTAAGTTAGGGGGGGAATATGTTCCCATTAAGAACCAAAGACATGACTGTTTCCCTTTTCACAGCCCCACCCAGGTTGTGGGACGCGGCAGAGTTCCCATGCCTAGAGACTACCAAGAGACAAGTAATAGTTTTCAGACTGGGGAAGCTGTGCGTTCTTTGGGTATGCATTCTCCTCTTTTATTATTGTGAATTTTGCATTACTTCTCAATAAAATGTTCGAAACTAAAAACAAAAAGATACCAAAAATATAGGGTGGCAATAGAGCTCAAAATGAGGGCATTTTCATAAAATGACAAATTGATGTTTGAAGACAAAGGGCCTGATCTAGATCTCGGTGGACGGGTTAGTCCATCACAATGATGATGGATAGCCCATCAGTCGAAATATAAATCCCATAGGATGCAATGGTATTCATATTTCGGCAGACAGGATATCCATCACCATTGTGATGGAGTAACCCGTCCACTGAGATCTAAATCAGGCCCAAAATTTGTATTTACTAAATGTAAAGTTTACATTTGAAGTAACAATATGTGCACTTTTAGAAACTGTGAAGCCGACGTTTGCATCATGCAAGGAGAGGACCAGGTTTAAAAATAATGTCCGTGCAGCCAATGTGGAAGCCTGAGTAAATCAGGAAGATGTCCCTTTTAGCAAACAATTGTGTTAAATATGGAAAGGCCTTGTGCCCTTGTCTCCTGGGAACACAGTCACAGGGATGAGGTATTTTGTAAAGATCTCGTGGCTGATTTGTTCCCAAAGGGGATGCCAATGAATTGGTAGGGCTGCCTGGACACTGAAAAGCGGAGAGCTCCTCTCTAGGAAAAGTGAAATTATGTCTTGAAGGGTGTTATAACTGCTTTTCCAAGTATTTGATGAGTTGACTCAGGTCAAAGATGTACCTCCAACTGCCGACATTTGCCTTCACGTAGAAGAAGTTGGAGAAGAAGCCTTTGCCTCCGACTCTTAGGGACATCCTTTATTGCCTCTTCATAACACAGCTAACTAATATTTTTGGCTGTTGCTCCTTTAGGTCGTGAAGTTTCTTATTAGTTGGAGGCTGGAACAGTGGTCTTTCAATAGCATAGTATATATAATGCCCATCTGTATCTGCCCGTGATGTCTTTCCATGCAGAGAGGAATTTGGACTCCCCTCACCCTCGCATTGCCAGTGCCATTAAGTCTGGTCTTTTTCTTGAATTCTGCACCCTGGTTTGAGTACCTGCTCTTCAACTGACCGGATTCAAGGTGTATTTATTTTATTGGTTTTGTATTGACCGTGTGTGACCAAAGGAAGCCACAGAGTGCCAATGGAGCAGGCGTGGGTTAAAGGGCAGCTGTTCAGAAGAAGCCAATCATTTAAGGTTTTCAAAAGCCTGCAGCAGTTAATGTTTTGAGTTTCCTGAGGGAGTTGCGGCGGAAGAACATTCCAGAGGAAGAGAAGAAACTTAGTGGCACAGAGTCATACCCACAACCGATTCAGGTTTGACAGAAGTAGTGAGAGACATTGTTAGGTAGCCAAACTTAGGCATCTGGTCGAGTGGTTCAGAAAAAATATTTGGAAAAGCAAGGTGGGTCTGAGCCATGTAGAAGCTTGTCTACCAGGCAGATGGTTTTCAATTCAATCCGTTATCATCAAAGCCAGAATACACACTTGAAGACAGAGCTGATGTGGTCCCAGCCCTTCAACCAGACGATTCCAGAACTGAATATTGGTGCTATTTGTAGTTGACTTAGGGTTTAGGCAGGGAGGCTGCGTTGACTATATTGTATTGTAATTGCATTTAGATAGTGCTTACTACCCATGACGAGGCGTCGAGGTGCTTTTTCAATGAGTAGCACGCTACTCCGGAACCCATAAAGGATTAATGTTGAATTAGTATAGTGAAATATGAGACTGTCACATTAGTTGATGCATGAGGGGGCCACGGCTATGCAGAGATATGTGATGTAGAGTTTGTAGTAGAGGAATCGACAAGAGGGGAAGAACATGCTCTTGGTGAAGGGATTGACTGGAGTGGAAAAAGAGAGAGCATAGCCTAAGGAAACATCCAGCTTTCTAATCTGACAGATCTGGGTGGGGTAAAGAGCAAGAGAGTGGGGCCACATGGAGGTCAGAAAATAGGGGATTTTGAGGCCAACTAGTTGGATCTCGGATGTGATACCATTAGAAGGCATAACCAGTTGTTTGTCATCCATTATGCCCGCGTTGAATACAACTGAGCACATCCATTTTTTTGTGTGTTTGGGGATTTCTATGTGAAATTACCTGTTACCGGCATGCATCAGGTAGCCGATGCTGTATCCTTTGAGTATTGCTGCAAGGAGGGAAATGTATGTACTGATGACAGCCAGTGAGAGCGATATTAACTTGGGGACGCAGCAGGTCACAGACATGATTTTGGATGAGAAGGGGTCACGTTTCAGCGCAAAGTAACCCTACTGAGAGTGCAGCTGTTGGTGAGGTTGTGGTTGTTATTGGTGATGGATTGGAATCTTTCTCTAGAACGTCCAAATTAAATTGGCCTCATTGGTTTCTAATCTGGGCTTTCAGATCGATACAACTATCCCTGGTTCCTCAGATCACTGAAGGTGAATTAGTGAATTATCTTGCTTTTACCTCTCAAACAAATCAAAATCTATAGTCATAGTCCTTATTTCACCAAGTGTTGACTAAGGATCTTCTTGACCTCAGTCCATGCACATCTTGATCCCTAATTGTAATTGGTATAAACAATATCAGCCATATCTTTCATAGAAGCCTGCTGCCAAAACCATATACTTGACAGTATTTGGTAGTCCATTACAAGAGGAAACTAGACACATATGAACTTCAAGATTTTGATTGTGCATCGGAAGTGACAGAATCAGGGTGAGATCCCTCTGTAAGGAAACACATTAGGATTTGCCACATGGTTTGCATGCATCTCCTTGGACACCAGATTCTGCAAAGTATTTTCTGAAAAGTGCACCATTAACAATGGAGCAAGGGAGGGCAGTGATGGGCCCACCCAGGTTCAAGTAGAAGAATCTCAGCTAAGTGTTCTTGTACTGGAATTTGTGTAGGAACTTGTGGAGTACTAAGGTGTGGGAACTCTAGGGTTTCGGCTGCCAGGCTCAGAAGAAAAAGGGACTCAAGCTGATCAATTGTAAGGTGAGGTGGAGAATGCATCTGAAATCCACAGTAGGGTTTTAGAGCTGTCATACTCTAAGTTTAGACAGAACCATCTCTGAAAAGACCATCTCATAGTAATTATGATTATGGAACAATTGATTCTTCACCAGATGGGTTGGTGAAGTGCTAAGTCATGAAGGTCCCTCATGCTGCAGGAGATAGACTACTCATGCATGCTCTGGGGTGACACAGAGGACTTCTGGAAATCAACAGTGAATGCATGGGCAACAAAAAGTACATTGCTGACAGGAAATTCTATAGCTTTGTGTGGAATATTGAAAAGAGCATCACACCTTCTGCTTTCAGTTAGAATGGGAGAAGACCCCAAACACAAGGTTAGGGTGGAAATGGGAAAAAGGATGAGAAAAACTAAACACTGGAATTGTGAGTCATCATCAGCAGAACACCCTTCTCTGGTGATGGTGTTTGGCAGCTTCATTATCTCTTAAATCCCTCTTAGAAAGTGATTAATAATGAAATAACACAAACACAAAGCTCTGATGGGGATAGGCCCAAGTTATCTATCCGTTAAACTCATCCATTACTGCCCAGTCAGGCTCCTATGATCTTGTGACAAAGTACTACTCACCATTCCGCAGGTGAAAAAATCCCGAATTCAGGGCAGGTCCTTTTCATCTCTTGCCCCACTTTACTGGAATGAATTGCTTTTACATGTTTGCCTGTGCACTGATCATTTTAAGTTTAGGAAATTACTTAAAACAGTGCTGTTTTAATTCCTAGCTTACTGTTGGCTTATATCCTGTTGGGCGCCAAGATACCCCTCCTGGGGAGATTCGCGCGCATTATAAATTGGATAAATAAATACAACACTTCTTAAATGGCTAACCAAAAGCACTGAAATGTGATGGGAACACATGTGAGCAGACCCAGCATCCACGATGACTATAGTAACCAAGTAGCCACTTAACTGTAAAACACAAGAGAGCAACAACAGACAAACTACAGATATATTCATGTGGTATGTGGGAAGTCACTAAACAGTCAAAGGGACCAGAAGGGGAAAAAAATAACAACGAAGAGGCCAGGTGTGAAATAGAGTGAGTGCATGCAAGCCATGGTAACTACACAAATGTTGTCAGGTAACGCTGGATTGAGGTGGTCACCTCTGGTACTGCCCTTGTCAGTGTTGACCTGGAAGTGACCAAATCTAGAATACAAGTGATTTTGTTGTGCATATACTGAGCTTTTAAACTGTCTAAACCAAGGGTCTCCAACCTTTTCTATAGTAAGAGCTACTTATTTTCAATGAAAATAATTCTGAGCAACTAATAAATACTATTAGTATTTATAACCTGATAAGATTACCTTAGGGGCCACCCCATGCAAGATTATCAGCAATGATTACCTCTGAGCATCAGGTAGGATTGTCAGCAGTAATGCAAAAAATGCTTTATCGATTTGGAATGCCTCTAGGGATCATACAACTATAGCAGCAATGCCCCGGGCACCTAAGTAATTATAGGAGTAATGCGCCTCTCCAATGCAGTATGATACATTATTCAATTGTCAGCGTTAAATATATATATTGGAAATTTCACCATTTTTCTCCAAACCTTAGCATATGAGTACTGAAAATATGCATATTTTCTTTCAAACTTCTTGTAATCAGAAGGGGGGGGAGAGAGAAGCTAGGATCCATTCCACTTCCATCCAAACATAGAATAATCAAGGGAGAATGGATCACTTATCCTGTTTTTGCCAGGGTCTATAGGTTTTCTAGTCTAAAAAACCCTCATACACGTTATGCTCGTCGTAGCGGTATATCTTGATTATCCACCTTGGTCTATTACGTGGCTCATTTCTTCTCTGACTCCGGAGCACGTCAGTCGGAGAGGAAACAAGCAACGAGATAGACTTCTCACTGTAGAAGCGCGCTTACTCCGCACGCCCTCCAAGTGAGCCCACTGAGGCCCTGATAAAGTTATAGGTACAACTGACCCTTAACAAAACAGCGCAAAACCTGATGCCCTAAGAAGAGGGGTAAGTGCAATGACTTACCTGCACAGGTCACACAATAGTGATTTGCACACCTGGTTCTGAAGAAAGCCCTCCGACCCGATTGGACACCCATGGGGCTGAAACATGTCGACCGCCTGACCACTCACCTTTTTACACAGGTGCCATAAAACTGTAGCCCTTCTATTTAAGCTCCACACCTGACCGAATAAATCCGTACCAGGGAACTGGAGGTAATTTTAAGTTCACCTCACCCTCACTCGCACTATTCCTGATCACTACTGTGAATAACCAGTTGGTCTCCCTCCTGGTGGAGGTAAGCAGAAATAAGATCCAATGATGATGCTGCTCACGTAATAGACCAAGCGGATAATCAAGATATACCGCTATGACACGCATTACGTGTATGAGGGTTTTTTAGACTAGAAAACCTATAGACCCTGGCAGAAACAGGACAAGTGATCCATTCTCCCTTGATTATTCTATTTTCTTTCAAATACACACTTTTCAATGATGGTATATCTATATTAATTCAAACAAAGTAAAGCTATTCATTTAGTAGGCGGGGGTGCGCACAGGTAGCTGGCGAGCTACCAGTAGGTTAAGAGCTACTCGTTGGAGAAGCCTCATAGACCTTCCCCAGAAGCCATTGCCCTGTACTCCACATATCCCACTGCAGAATTGTTTTCCTGTTTAAATTCAATAAATAAGAGAGATAAGAAAGAATACCCTCATCCCCTTCCCACACCAACAGAACTCTCGCTCCTGAACACGCAACTGAAATGAGACATCTGCAACATCACCGCATCGAACAAAGGGTAGGAGAAAAGCCAAGCAACACATCTCCTAAATAACAAAACAATAGACAGAGATAATCTCCCTCTTTTCCTCTCATGTTTGTCCGATTCAAGTCCTAACCTTGGGGCAGTAGACGGTTTTGTTAAGATCTGCTTAGCTCTCCGAGCACAGCTCATGATCCCGCTGCGCGCCATTACGGACGACCAGGGATGGTTCGATCATGAGTGTTCTCTGGCCAACCGCGACTTGCGACTAGTTTTATCTGCTAGCCCGAGGAATCTGTCCGATGTAAAAAATGCTAGGACTCGATACAAGATGGCCATAAGTAAAAGGAAGGAGGAGATTCTTGAGGAGCGTTGGGAGGTGCTAGCGCAAACAGCCGCCCGGGGCAGGGGGGATATTTTTTGGGGCGCGGTTAAATACCTGCGTTGCTCAGGCCAGCTCGCGACCCCAATGGATTGCACCATCCCTGGAGCCGCATGGGTGGACCATTTTTCTAAGATCTACGCGGCCCCACCCTCAGGGGCGGCTACCCCAATATTTAATAGCCCCCCACGGGTTGATATATTATTATCTGAGGTGGTAGAGGCCATCGCACAGAGCGCGGGGAATAAAGCCCCTGGCCCAGATGGCCTCCCAATCGATATTATTAAGGCTCACCCCGATTTATGGGCCCCATTTCTCTTGAATGTTTTTAAGAACTTAATCTTTACTTCTCCACCACCATCAACCTGGTCATCTAGTATAATAGTGCCTATCTTTAAGAAGGGCGACCGTTCCCAACCGGCATGTTACAGGCCTATCTCCCTTATTGATAACACCTTAAAGATTTTAGGGAGAGTATTGTATAATAAAAATTTACCATGGGCCGAGGATAACCAAATTTTAGAGAGTTGCTAGTTGGGTTTCCGCAATAAAGTCGGAACTGCGGAGCAGTGCCTTAATCTGAACCTTATTTTGGGCAAATACACCGTAGCACGTAATTGCCCAATTTATTTAGCCTTTATGGACCTATCCACTGCTTTTGACCTTGTTAATAGGTCATTACTATGGAAGGCCTTATTGGATTACGGTCTGGACGAATCCTTGGTACATTTCCTGGCCTATTTGCATAGAGACTTGAAGGCCTGTGTCAGGATTGGTATTGGGGGTGAGGTCTCTGAGCTAGTTAGAGTTAATAGAGGGGTTAGACAGGGCTGCGTCCTTGCTCCTCTCTTATTTATAATATATATCAACGGCCTCCATAAACATCTGGTTTCTCTAACCGCTGATGTCCCGAATATTAAAGGTAATCATCTTCCCGCTCTGCTTTATGCAGATGATGCGGTCCTTATGGGGCGCACCCCAAATGCTCTACGCATTTTAGTGAATGGCTTTGTTGCACATATGGATTCCCTAGACCTGAAGACCAATTTTAAAAAGTCTTTTGTAATGTCTTGCGGCCCGAAGAGGCGTCATATTGGTAGCATAGTTGTGGGGGTAGAAAGATTGGGCTCCACTAGTAGTTTTCCTTATTTGGGTGTGGTCTTTGCTGCGAACAACTCCTGGAGTGGGCATATAGCCCATGCCAGGAGCAAGTTCTCAAAGTCCATCAACTCCATTTTGAGCCTCCCCTGTCCAAAACTAACCGGGGCATTGCCTGCTATCCTAAAAATATACAAAACTCAATGCGTCCCGGTTGCTACTTATGGCGCTGAGGTCTGGGGAACTGCTAGTTGTTCCGACATAACTGCCGAGGAACATAGATTTTGTAGGAAACTTCTCTGTGTTCCCATCACTTCCCCACATTTTATATGTCATAGGGAATTGGGGTTGCATTTCATAGGGGATTTTATTCGTGCACGTCCAGCCCTCCTTTGGCTGGCGATTTGGAAAAACCCCGCCGCCATTCTGACTAGGGATATCATCGAGGATTGTCTACGCTGCGACAGGGGCTTGGCCATCCCCTGGTTATCAGGGGTATTTAGCGTATTTCGCAGCGTGAACCTTGAAGATATCTTCCTAAAACCAACTACCACTGTGCTCCCCACTAAATGTGAACTTAAAAAAGCACTTTATATGTCTTTTGATGCCGAAAGGGTAGTAAGGGAGTCAATCAATCAATCAATGAAAACTTTATTCGGATCGTTGAGAATCCATAAAAGTACAAAAAGACAATTATAAAATCATACAATAAAATAAAATACTGTTTGCACATGAGAAATAGTCCATCTAAACTTTAAGACATAGTAG
This sequence comes from Triturus cristatus, assembly GCF_964204655.1. Classification (NCBI taxonomy): domain Eukaryota; kingdom Metazoa; phylum Chordata; class Amphibia; order Caudata; family Salamandridae; genus Triturus; species Triturus cristatus. The sequence goes on from NC_140581.1 coordinate 683,335,766, forward strand.
ACCGGGCACGAACCGCAGTTTTTAAAAAAGAGCTCACACGAAAGACAAGTTCATCATCGTCCAGGGCCAAAATCATTGAAAATGCAAGTTCCAGGCTAATAGGTTTTGTTTTTTTAAAATACGGAGTTAAAAACCATTTAATATACTTCATATAAAATTTACAGAAGAATAAAAAAATGTAGAGTTGTTTGCCTACTCTGGGAATCACAGGGGCATGGCTCAACACATTGGTCATTAAAATTCCATAGAGGGAAGCTAAGTGCATGTTTAATGGTGCCTGCCCTAAGGCGAAATATAAGGCCTCGCTCCCAATGACTCAACGGAAGGGTTAAATATCTGGGTGTGGGATATATTATAAAATTACAGGCTAAATAACCAGAAACACTAGATTTCAAGGACTCCCTTGCTACCCTTTCGACATCAAATAACGTATAAAGTGCTTTTTTAAATTCACATTTAGTGGGGTGCTTAGTGGTGGAGGGTTTAAGAAAAATGTCTTCAGAGTTCACGCTGCGAAAAATGCTATGCACTCCTGATAGCCAGGGAATGGTCATACCCCTGTCGCAGCGGAGGCAATCCTCAATGATGTCCCTAGTCAGTTTGGCAGCGGGGTTTTTCCAGATCGACAGCCAAAAAAGGGCTGGACGAGCACGGATAAAATCCCCTATAAAATGCAAACCCAATTCCCTATGGCATATAAAATGTGGGGAAGTAATGGGAACACAGAGAAGTTTCCTACAAAATCTATGTTCCTCTGTAATTATGTCTGAGCAACTGGCAGTACCCCAAACCTCAGCGCCATAAGTAGCAACCGGGACGCATTGAGTTTTGTATATTTTTAGGATAGCAGGCAATGCCCCGGTCAGTTTTGGACGGGGGAGGCTCAAAATTGAATTAATGGACTTTGAGAACTTACTCCTGGCGTGGGCAATATGCCCACGCCAGGAGTTGTTCGCAGCAAAGACCACTCCCAAATACGGGAAACTGCCAGTTGACCCCAGTCTTTCTGCCCCCACAACTATGCTGCCAATATGATGCCTCTTCGGGCCGCAAGACATTACAAAAGACTTTTTAAAATTGGTCTTCAGATCTAGGGAATCCATATGTGCAACAAAGCCATTCACCAATATACGTAGTGCATTTGGGGTGCGTCCCATAAGGACCGCGTCGTCTGCATATAGCAGTGCGGGGAGAAGGTTATCTTTTATGGACGGGACATCACCGGTTAGAGAGACCAGATGTTTGTGTAGGCCGTTAATGTATATTATAAATAAAAGGGGGGCTAGGACACATCCCTGTCTAACCCCTCTGTTAACTGTAACAGGCTCGGAAACCTCACCCCCGGTGAGTCTTTGAAGCCTAGTGTCCGTGGATACCTAGCCCGTAATTTCACAATTTATCCAACACCCAGTTATTTAACCCTCCCACTGAGCCATTGGGAGCGTGGCCTTATATTTCGCCTTAGGGCAGGCACTATTAAATATGCACTTAGTTTTCCTTTATGGAATTTTAATGACCAATGTGTTGAGCCATGCCCCTGTGACTCCCAGAGTAGGCAAACAATTTTACACTTCTTATTTTTTTGAAAATTTTATATGAAGTACATTAAATGGTTTTTAACCCCGTATTTTAAAAAACTAAAACCACTTAGCCTGGAACTTGCATTTTCAATGATTTTGTCCCTGGATGACGAAGAACTTGTCTTTCTCGTGAGCTCTTTCCTAAAAACTGTGGTTCGTGCCCGGTTAACAATGTCTTAAAGTAATATGGTTTACTCTTTATGTGCAAAATAGTATTTTATTGCCTAATTGTATGATTTTATAAATGTTTTCTCTTGTACTTTTATGGATTGTAATGATCCGAATAAAGTTTTCATTCATTCATTCAACAAAACAATAACAAAGCAATGCGAACACCTCAGTTCAGACACAATACCCAACAGCAGCCTAGGCCAGCAGCCAGCCTGAAGTCGAAAAGGCACCAGACCTTGCAAGATGTGCACACTGCACTCATGCCCTCAGAAACCAGTCGAGCTGCACTTTTGAAAGCCTGCAGTACTGCGCAGCTCTGGTGAGGTTTAATGAACAGTTAGTTGGTGGGTTCTTGTTGGCTTCCTTAATTAGATCTCTTAAAGAACGACCTAGCCGCTAAAGCTTCATGTTACTCAGTTAATACTAAATGGGTCGCTGAGCTTTAATTCTTCGGAAAATACGTTTTTAAATATGCATTTGGGGCTTCTCGCGTCTGCAATGTTACAGCCTGGAACTAAAATGTGCTTCTGGGAACTATTGGCAAGAAGGAAGGGCATTAACTGTACACCAGAGCGAAGCAACACTAGAGTGGAGAAATTGTCAGTAAAGCGCTGGAAAGGTATACAGCGATCAGAGACTGGTGACTGGTTAACTGACATCTCTGTGTTTTTAAATCCACTCCCCGTTTGTAAAGGTGTCCGTCTGATGGTTTCGGTAGTCTAATTTAAGAAAATACATTTCTAGTATATGAGCCAGGCCAAAGATGCTGCATACGTTTAAGGTAAGTGATCGGTATCACTTAGAAGATATAATCTTGGAGTATTCAGTGGTATTACTAAAAAATGTCACGATCTGACCAGGCTGAGGATTTTTATTAAGCCCAGGCATATTTTAATGCCATTATGAAAGCCTTAATATCTCAGGAGGTTAACGTCCATGTAATATGCAGAAAAACTTTAATGTACTGCATCTTTTGATGGCCAGCCCTCTGTTCCTCCCTCTTTGTAGTCATTTTCTTCCCTCTCGAATCTCGAAGTATAAGATTCACCATTGAAGTGAGGCTGTGACAATATAGGGGAAGCTGGAGCACTTGGGTGAAGCAATATGTTAGAAGGTGGTTCTGACCATCTGAGCCGCCCAGATTTTGAGCTTTTTGAACACCTAATTGCTGTGCTTTTACTGTGGGAGAGCCTTATAGGTTGGGACTCACCCACAGTGAACTCATGATGAAAGAGACTACATGTAGATTTTACAGGTGTCCCCCTGGTGAGAGTAGGACGCTGCGCTGCAGTTGGAGTAAGGAGCACTGGGCTGGTTACATGCAGACACATGTCTGAGATTCCAGGCGTGCGCAGCCCAGGAGCAGGTACAGATTGAATGCTGTGGCAGAAATTATGCAGAGCTGGGTGGTGATATGGAATAGGCTTTAGACAATGGGAAGAAACATGTAAGGGAAAGTCAGTGTGCTTTACTGTTTTCACTGAAGTACCACTCCATTATTCTCCTATGAGGATGGGGATACCATGGGATAGTTTCATTTACCTAGGCCCTACAAATTCAAGACATGCACCAACGTAAACCATAACTTGTGTGAAAATCTGAATTCTGCTGAGTCCAAAACCATATATGTACAGCTTATGGGTCATCCAAAAATGTCATATTCCTCTGACTCAGCTCATAACCAGAGCCTGGCTGGATCTGATCCTGCCAGGCTGGATTAATGACCTTCCTCCCCAAACTGAAGAATCAGAGGCAAACATTCCAAGGGCGAAGGTCTCCTCTCCAAAAGGGAGAGAAGGTGGGTGGAGCTGCGGGTTATCCACCAGCAGCTGTCACCTGGTGCCAGGCACCAAGCTGCTCGGCCAGCCCCTCCAAATTCTTTTAAAAGGTCTTGCACAGGAAGAGGAGCTCTCTCTGGGGAGTGGTCTGCTGAGGAAGACTGGTGCTGGAGCCTGGCGCCATGGGCAGTTGTAAGGAAGAACTCCCTGACTGTACAAGGACCCTGAATTGCGCCAAAAGGGGAGTCCAGAACCAGTGCGCAGAAGCCTGGGCCTCTGCGCAAGGAAAAAAGAGGCCCAAGAGGAGAGCCAGGCAAAAGGCTGGTGCAGGGAGCCAGTGAACACAGCTCCCTGCTGTGTTTACCTTCCGTGAGACCAGAAGGGTGAAGGAAAGTGCTCTCATCAGCTGGGGTGCGCCACCAGGAGCAAGAAGAGGCCAAAATGGTGCAGATCGGTCCCCTGGGGGATGAGATATGCCCCCCAGAAGGTAGGTGACCTTTGACCTCTAGCCTGACGGACGACGAAGCGTGTGGGGCTCCGCCGCTGGTTTTAAATGGGCCCCCGGGGTGGGCCAGGTCCCGGGGGCTGCCCCCACAAGAATCAAAGTCTGGGAGCGACGTCGCGCTCCCCGTGAAAAGGCCCAGAAAGGGGTGCCAGGAGCCCACCCTGGTCCCCGGCGAATCTGGAGACAGAGGAACGCCGTCGCGCCCCCCTGGAAAGGGTGAGAGTGGCCCGGGACCCCCAACTCCGGGCCCCGCCAAAGTCGGGCAGCGTCGTCGTGCCCCCCGTGAAGGAGCTAAGTCGGTGAGCGCCATCGTGCTCCCTGTGAAACTGGCCAAGCGGGGTGCCAGGAGCCCACCCTGGCCCCCGAAGAGAACAGAGGCAGGGGAGCGGCGTTGCGCCCCTCTGGGAAAAGTGGAAGGGGGCCCGGGACCCCCAACTCTGGGTCCCGAAGAGAGCAGAAGTCAGTGAGCGCCGTCGCGCTCCCCGTGAAGGATTGCCCTGGGGCCCGGTATCCCATCTCCGGGTCTCGAATTGAAGTGGGAGGATGGCGGAGTGCCACCGCACTCCCCCACGGCTGTGGGAAGGTGGGGGAGTGCCGTTGCACTCCCCTGAGGTCCAGCCGGACCTCAGGGGGGCTACTACACTTCTTGTAGCACCCCCATTGTATTAAACAAAATGCTTGGGGGTGCCTCCGCCCCTTGTAGGCATGCAGGGGACACCACCCAAGTACATTAAAAAAAATGTAAACAGCCCTCACAGGGCATAATGGAGTGCTCATTCATGGAGAAGTGAATAATAAATGAGCAGCTCTAGCTGCTCATTTTACTATTTTTTTGTAATAATTTTTGTGGGTGTCCCGATGCCCACCCGGGACACCAACATGTTTTATTTTATTAGAGAGCTACAGTGGGAGATCAGGGCCCCTGCGGCCCCAGTCGGCTTACCAGCCCTCACACATAGAGCATATTTTTTATTATGTGGATGCCACGGTGCACCTCATTTTTTATTTCGGAGGCTCCCTCCCCTTTAATTTGTATTTTGCCTCAGCAGATGGGGTCCCCAGGACCCAACAGTCCCTCTGGGAAGGAGGCCCCACTCATGCCCCCTCACCAAATATTTAAATGATGCCGAACCCCGGGCCCTGGCTCACCCTGGGGTTTAACTGATTTGAAAAATAAACAACTCCGGACGTTGTTTTGATTTTTTTTAATGCCGCAATACCGCAGGAGTCCAGCGGGATTGCAGCATAAGAATACAATTTGAAAACATTTTGGGCCCAGGTGGGGTCCCTGTGGGACTTCCCCTCCCACCACAGGGGTTAGGATGGCAGGGTATCTCTCATCTGCCCCTATATAGTTTTTGTAACAATCTCCAAAAGTACTGTAATGGCTGCCACAACATTTTCTTTCATGTTGCAGGAAGCCAATCAGAGGCCTTGCTCCAGTGAGAGTGCTCTCCTGCAGGAACAAGGAGGCCCAAAAGATGAAAAGCCCCCTAGGTCAATTAGAACGCTCCATTCTTTGAAGCTGGGTTTGAGGAACTCTGGCGAGAGTCTCTAGAACCCAACTGTCCATATATTCAAATATTTGTGATCCTTAATTTCTCAAAAACTCTGTACAGATGTACACCAAATCACAAAAGGCATGCTTTCTGGACCCTGATCCAGTTTCCTGCCAAATTTGGTGTAATTCCATTAAGCAGGTTTTGCAGTAGCGCTGTTAAAAAAAAAGTCTATGGTAAAGGCATGTGGATTTTATGTTTTGGCCCCCCTCACCCCTTTTGACGGATCACCCTGAAACTTTCCATCTGCAAACTAGACAAAAAAGATAACCTTTTTGGAAAGTTTTGTGAAGATTATTATCAAAACAATGGAAACTATGGAAACGCAGACCTACCTATAACTACACAGTGGTGACTGCCACTATAGCATTATAGCCTGCTGTAGCAGGCTATACCAGCCATTAAAGGCTTACTCCAGCGTTAAAGGCCAGAACCGAAGGCGAAGACCTTTAACAAGGGAGCGGGCCTTTAATAGCTGGTATAGCTCAGCTACAGTGGGCTATAAGGCTATTAGAACATTCAACCACTAGATGGCAGAATGATCTAACAAATAAAACAAAGGCCTCAGTGAGCCTTAATTTACATCTCCTCGAGCTCCATGAATCCTTTGTTCACAGCAACAGCTATGAAAGACAAACATTGGAATGTTGGAGGTCCGGCTTTTACCAGCCATTAGAAGCCCAGAGCACTCCATTGTCTTCAATGGAGCTGCCAACATTCCATTGTTCTAATGGGTAGTATAATTCTCCCCCTGCAGACTAGTTACTCTGATGGGGTTGTCGACTCCTAACACTCCTTATTTACACAAGCATAACTCGTGGTGGTGAGTAGTGAGAGAAACCTGCCAGTTCTCCTTTTTTCTGAAGAGGGTGTGTTACGTATTATTTCTCTTGGGGCTTAGGAGAACTACCTGGGTGCGTAACCTACCTCCAAAAAGTATTTCATAAGTAAATACTACAATTTTTGGTATTTTTTTTCCTGTGATGGGAATGCTGGTGATACTACTTTCTCCTTCAGGTATGAATTCTATCTTAATGTAGGTGTGTGAACAGGCAGTTTATGTAATAAGGCAGGAACATGTTATCGACCAATAACAATGTTCAGCATTGGCACATACTGGATCATCCATTACACTAGCTCTGGCACCAAAACCGGTATTGATGGAGACCTCTGTGGATCGCAGGGTGACCCATTTTAGTCGGGAAGGTGGTAGCCATAAGTAGTATACACTGTATGCAACAGAAACAGTTTGGCCCGCATCGAATTAACACATACCTGCAACAAACGTACAGCGAGTTCATTCTGGCCTGACCTCCAATAGGGATCACTAGGGAGCTGCACATCCAGCTAAACGACATGACCATTCCTATATGAGAAAGACGGGCGTAGACCTGATTTTAAGGGCGGGTGGGGTTTTCCCTTTGACAGTCAATACAGAGTAAGGTGGGGTTAGAACCAACCATCAGCCAATCAAGTCCCTTCCCAGGGAGGGAGGGAAGCAAAAATTCCTTAACAGGTATACAAATCCCTTTCACCGCTGCCTCAGCAGATCCGCTGGGATCTTCCATAGCGCCCTGATGTCTCTTCCTTGTTCTTCTTAGGCAAGTTATGAGGAGGAGATACAGGCGAGAGAAGTTAAGATATCACTGTTAAGAAGGTGATGCCCTCGGATCCTGGATTGCGAACTGACGTCTCCACCTCATTCTTCACAGGCAGCAGAAGGCGGATGAATACCACAAAATACTCATCACTCAAGATACCTGAAGTGATAAGGAAAGCCCTGACATATCCTTGACTAAACATTTAAGGCAACCGAGATTGCCTGGGACTATTGAATTGACGTAATAAAGTAATGTCAAAGATAATATGAATAAAAGGAGAAAACCTTTTGGAAAGTCCATACAATGTGGGACTGAACAGTTTTATGAAGTAATAACGGAGAACAATGCATAAGACTTGAGCTTCTCAATTTTGGCACTTTTAAAAGAGAATAGAATAACGTTATCACAAAGAACTTCTCTCCTCCTCGCCTGGCATTTCCTCGCAGGATGTTTGGTATTTCCCACAAGTGGTAACATTACTCCTCTATCCAGGATGAGGCCCCCACTTTTATTGTATTTGTAGTGTACCCCAATAAGACTCAGTCAGCGCAGGACTTTGCTACCTCTCTCTAGACTCAACTCTAAGTAAAACAATTGTGACATCATTTAGTCCCATATTTTTAAATAGCAGTGACAGCAAAGGCACAAATTAGGCAGTTGTCTGACTCACGGCAAAAGTAATCAATCACACAAATGCTGGAACCAGAAAGCCGTAAAAACAAAAGACAGACGAAATTCCTGTAAAAAATGGTTTAATGGGAAACTCGGATAGGAATAGTTATTCACACCATAAAAATGTCTGGAGCACTGAAACTGAGCAGTGAAAACGTGCTCAAGATGAGATCTTCATTATCAAGGCCTTGACGGTCTGCACAGCTGGTGAACCCGACTGCTCACAGGCCGAGGTGTTAAAATGCATTTAAAGTTCCTGTAATGTATGCATTCCATACAGACATCTCGTAGAAACGTTTGGCAACAAAATAACCTGCAGCCTGACATCATCTGGGAATATGTCTCACGCCATGACCTACAAAGACAGAAGTTAGAGAAAACAGCTGCCACAGCTCAGTTCTCCCGCGTTCGGTTTAAACACACTTTAATTAGCTCGCCCCGGCATCTCCTGCCGGAAGTGAATTTCTTCTCAAACCCCAGGGACCCGACTTATCCAAAGATAGCTGAGCCTAAAGGGAGGCAAGTGGAGACAGCGTCCAGAGAAACAGAAGGGTCAGTGCCACAGTAGAGCTTTGTTTCAACTAGAAATGACCTGAACACCCTTCACAATGTTAAGCTTGTTACTTTTTACGTGTCTGCACAAGGGAGAACTCAACCAGGGGGAAACAGAATTTAGCCATTGACAAAATAAGGTAACTAAGATGCCAACAGCTAAAGAAAACCACTGAACACATGCATAATGCCACCAGTATCCGATAAACAGCTCTCTCTATTGTTTCATCCACTCCAGGCCAGAACCTGTAATATTTGATATTGCGGCGTTCGTCATCTGAACAGGAACCATAAATGATGCTGTTAAAAGTGAAATCAACAGGGGTGGGTTTATTAATAGATAGATTAAGGGCCAAATTCATAAGGGTCATTTTACCAGTTCTATATTTGCTCCTACTAGGTTTCCTCTGGAGCAGTGTAAATTAATGCTCAGCCCTTCATATGCAACATATAATCTTAATGTGTGTTTAACTACAGTACTCGGTGTGCATTTAATAATCAATTGTAGTAAATTGGTGCATATTCATTTTAATGAGAGTCACCTTCATATTTAGCTGAATTATAATGCACACCTTATGTTTTGTAAGATGGTTTGCAAAGAGTCTTGTTGTCTCTCCTCTGCAGGTGCTTCATTAATGTGCTTAAGTTAGAATAGCCTTATTGTTCAGTTTGCCAGATTAGGGATCATTGATCTTTTTAATTAAAATTTGGCCTCGGATATGAAGACTGAGATGGTGGGAGAAAACATCCAGTACCAGGCAGGCAAGACTGATGTTACATCCAAGGCCATCCAGATGAATGCTTATTTGTTGGAAGCTGTGAAACTAGGGAGTCTACCTGCTCCCCGAGAACACTGTCTTTTGATTGGTTTATTCAGTGGACGGTGATAAGGAGAAGCCTTCTAGAATCTTCTATCATGCTTTAATTGTGCGCCCTTTAGAATAGTAGACCAGACCCTGTCCTAACTTTTGCTGATAGAATACTTCTTCTCAACTCTACTGATTTTCCTGTCTCGAGTGTTAAACTTCGTGCTTGAATATTCCAACTCTTTCTATCAGCTCTTAAATCTGGTTCATCTGATGCTAACACCTTCCTCATAGAATTTCCCCCTTACCGCTTTCGAATAGGCAGGTTTCTTTATGGATGGTATTTTGCTTGCTCTATGTTATTTTGTTTTGCATATTCATTTAAATATGTATTGGGGTGTGGTGCTGGGGGAGCCCTTGACAGACCCGGAAAAGGGCTAAAAGGGCTAAAAGTATAAGCTGCAATACCAGATTTAAACCTATACAATTTAACATAGTGCATCAAACCTACCTGACACCGAGTGTACTACACATAAATATACCCGGATCACCCTGCTGGGTGACCCAGGTGCGGGCATGGCAACGTCCAGTTCCTACTTATGATATGGGATTGTCCAGAGCTGGGGCTCTTCTGGGGGTCAATATTGGAGACTTTACGCCGAGTGAAGGGGCGGACATTACCTCAATCTATTAAAGAGATTTAGTTGGGACTGTTCCCTAGACCTAAAGGGAAAAAGCTTACATGTTACAGTGGACAGGGGATCTGCCGGAATGGGTGACGGCAGAGCTGATTCAGATGAGGCGAGTCCGAAAAGATGAAAAAATAGAAGAAGATGCGATGGCTTGGTATGTCATGATCACAGATATCCACGGGGGAAGGGCCTTTCCTCACAAGTAGTTGAGACACAAGATACTGCAGAGAATAACTCTGAGGTGGTATCAAGCCCACAGGCCCCGCGTACCCTGGGCGCAGTGTAAGATGTCTTTACACATACTTAGTATCTGGCCTGTAATGCACCTGTAAGATAGAGTTATTCCATATGTGACTCGGCGGAGTGGGGGGTGGGGATAGTTAGAGTTATGATGTTATGTTTTTTTGTGATAAGATTGACCGGGATACGGCTCACTACAATACTATAAGTATCGATACGACTGTTGGGGAAATACATTGCTCTTTTTTATTCTTTCTCTTTGAGGATGGAATTATATCCATGAGAAGATACCTCTTATGTATACTTGTGCATGAAACGTACTGCTTGCCCAGTGTATTGTACTATGTTTACATGGCTAAATCAATAAAAACATATTTACAGAAAATTCATTTAAATATGTATGCTCCGACTGTATTTTTCTTTCAATTTTGCTGATTGGTTTACTTGCAACCTGAACTAAATTTGCTAATAAAATCCTTAAGGTTTGGACACCTTCCTCTCTGTCATTCTTATTGGGACAGAAATGGTTTCACTGTAATTGAGATGCATTGCTGATGTTGGCCCCTGTTTCACACTTCAAGGCGACAATCAAAGGTCCATACAACCAGATTGAGATTCAAGAAACCCTGCTCTATACCTTCTAGGAGAGGAGTAAATGTATAACTTTTAAGGGAGTCACAAAAATCCTTAGGTACACCGACATGTGCCTAATATGATACAGTTGGACATGTGGGGCTTTTGATCCATAGGTTTTGGTCATGAGCTCTTGCTCGGTCTGTGGTACCCCACAGATTATACATAATTGAGCATATGGACACCTGTACACCAGAGACGTTTTAAGGCAAAAGAAAAGTGAGAAATTGGTCAGGGCCCATACATAACAGGGGGCCTTCTGGGAAAATGATTGTGACAGTCAAAAGACTTTCTCTTCCTCTCCTTGTCGCTATCTTTCTCCATCTCTCATTCTCATCCTCCCTCCCTCATTCTCTCTGTCCTGCCTTTTTCTCTAAGTTCACCTACCTCTAAATATCTCTACCTCTCTACCTATTCCTTACTCACCACTCTCCCCATTTCTACCCACCTCTCTTTCTGTACCTCATGTACCTCTTGCATTATCATCTCTCTCTCCCTATGCTGCTCGCCCTCTTTACCCCACTCTACTTCTCTGTCCACCTCCAACTCTACTTAGCAGGGATTAGTCTACCCCTAATGTACTCACACCTCCTGCTATCTTTCATGCCCCTCCCTTGACATTTCGTCTCTCTTTCTACCTCACCTTTCTCTACTTCATCTCCATTTACCTCTATTATGTTAACAGGATTTGCAAAGCACAACTCTTCACCCGAGGGGTATCCAGATGCTGGAGCAGGCGTGTAGTTCGTCTTATGAGTGTTAGCTGAAGAGGCAGGTCTCTGCTTCTTGCTTGATTCCAGAAGTGATGAGGAGGCCCTTCCATGTAAAGGGAGGTTGTTCCAAGTTTTGGGAGTGAAGTAGGAGAAAGCTAGGCCTCCTGTTTTGCTTTTGTGGATTTGAGGGGTGTTAGAGTGAGGCAGAGCATGGGTGCCTGTGGGACTGGTGGAACTGGAGGCGGCAGTTGAAGTAAATTTGTCCAATGTTGTGTAGTGCCTTTAATGTGTGTGCGCAGAGTTTTAATTGGCAGCATTTGTGTACATGCAACCAGTGGAAATCTCTGAGGTGAGGCATGATGTGGGTGTACCGTGGAGATCCATCCTAAGTCTGGCAGCTGGCAGTGGTGTTCTGGATGGACTGAAGACGGTGGAGAAGGTGGTTGGGGATTCCGACATAGAGTGCGCATTGCCATAGTCAAATCTGCTGGTGACTAGGACTTGAGTGACGGGCGGTCTGATGCTCTTGGGAATCCATCTGAAGATTTTTTGAGGATATGTAGCATGTGGTAGCAGGAGGAGCTGACTGCAATCACGTGAGCTGCCATGTTGAGTGTCATCTAAGATGATTCCGAAGTTACATACATGATTTGAGGGTTATGGTGTTGGACCAGGCTCTGTTGACGATGATGTGGAATTCCAAGTCATTACAGTATTGACACTCTAATATTATAATCTTGGTCACAAATTTAAAAGAACACTAATCCCCAGGCTTCAATGCCACTCACGGAATACCTTTTATAAACATTTTACTGGCTTGGGTGGTCACCCACAGTAACATTTAGTGGATATAAATGCACCCTTTACACCTTTATACCTACAAGGAGGTAAGTGAAGCATTGACCCCATCGGTGTTTGGTCTTTTATTTTTGTACCTTATCCGTGTAAATTGATGTGCTGTTTCATAATCTGCTTCCCTGCCCTGAATTATGTGATCTTTTGTCAGAACTAATTAGCAACTAAAAGGCAAATAACTGGTGGTATCACACTCATTGCTTCAAAAACAGTGCCAGGTTCGGTTTATGATTGCTTTTCTTACTATTCAGTTAATTTGGGTAACTGGGTCCCCTCCAACAATATCACATTGAAAATATACAGGCAGTGCTCAGAATGTCTGCTCAACTGTGTGATTTCAACAGTAAGTCCAGCAGCATTAGTATTAGTAACAAGTGTACAGCAGAGGTGTTGGTACTCCTCACTACCCGTCCAGCCACAGCTTGTACAGGTTTAACTGTTTAGATTGTGATGCTACTAGCCATTTTGGCTAAATAAAATTCAGAAAATTGTATTCAAACACAGATGCCCATCCATAATGCTATGTACACAATCCTTCCTTTTGTAAAAGCCCAGCAGAAGTAAAACAAGCCAATAGGTTTCACTTGTATTATGCGAGTGCTGAGGTGTTGGCTCTGTCAAGGTTTGTCTGTAAAGCATTGTTTAAAAAAAAAGTGAAAGAAAAACCCTTACATGGAGGGAAAAACAATCTTATAATATCTCAAAACTGTACAATGAATTCATTGTTTTAAATTTTATTAAATGGCATGGTTTCTTCTTCAAATACTTTTCTCTCAGGACACATCGAAACAGAATTAAAAAGTTATAAGCATGTGTCTGAATGTAATAGTGCAAAAGGAAATTCTTCCCATGGGCTAATTTACTGTCTACAAAACTCAGCCATTTGCACCTCTGCATTCAGGGAGCAGATCTATGGGCCCCTAGGAGAAGTGTCAGCTGAATGAGTGCAGCAGATGGCCTCTCTGCCAACACCATGAAAGACTTTGTGTACCAAGGCGCTTTAAAGGACAAGCTAGGAGGGGTGAGGTGCAACAGAGTACGGAGTGTGGGCTATTTCAGGGTTGAAGTAGGAGAAAGCTAGCAAACACATTCACTCTCACAGAGTGCGGAACGAAAAAGAAAAAAGTAGTACCCTAAGTGAGAGCAGTGTAAGGATACAAGTCAGCCAATCAAAAGGATCATAAGGAAGTCATGAAAGAAGAGGAAGGCAAGCCATCAAATAAGAAGCACGCAATGAGAATGACAATATAATCAATCAATCAATCATAGGCATTTATAAAGCGCACTACTCACCCGGAGGGTCTCAAGGCGCTAGGGGGGGGGGGGGGTCCGCTACTGCTCGAACAACCAGGTCTTCAGCTTCTTCCTGAAGGAGAGGTGGTCTTGGGTCAGGCGTAGGTCGGTCGGGAGGGCGTTCCAAGTCTTGGCGGCCAGGTGGGAGAAGGATCTTCCTCCTGTTTTCGCTCTGTGGATGCGGGGGACGGCTGCGAGGGCGTGACTGGTCGAGCGGAGGTGGCGTTTGGGAGCGTAGAAGTTGAGGCGGCTGTTGAGGTAGGTCGGGCCTTGGTTGTGTAGGGCTTTGTGTGCGTGGGTGAGGAGCCGGAAGGTGATTCTTTTGTTGATCGGGAGCCAGTGCAGGTCTCTCAGGTGTCTGGAGATGTGAGTTCGTCTGGGGACATCGAGGATGAGTCTCGCCGAGGCATTCTGGATCCGCTGGAGTCTCTTCTGGAGCTTGGCGGTGGTACCGGCGTAGAGGGCGTTGCCGTAGTCCAATCGACTGGTGACGAGGGCCTGGGTGACCGTCTTCCTGGTCTCGGTGGGGATCCACCGGAAGATCTTACGTAGCATGCGCAGGATGTTGAAACAGGACGAGGAGACTGCGTTGACTTGTCTGGTCATGGAGAGGGAGGAGTCCAGGATGAAGCCCAGGTTGCGTGCGTGGTCTGTCAGTTTGGGTGCGTTGCCCAGGGCGGGGGGCCACCAGGAGTCGTCCCAGGCGGAGGGTGAGGAGCCCAGGATGAGGACTTCCGTCTTGTCTGTGTTCAGTTTCAGGCGGCTGGTCGTCATCCACTCGGCCACGTTTTTCATCCCTTCGTGTAGGTTGGCTCTGGCGTTGGCGGGGTCGTTGGTCAGGGAGAGGATCAGCTGGGTGTCATCGGCGTAGGAGATGATGTTCAGGTTGTGTTGGCGTGCGATGGCCGCGAGGGGGCTCATGTAGACATTGAAGAGGGTGGGGCTGAGCGAGGAGCCCTGAGGGACGCCGCAGATGACCTCCGTGGCTTCTGATCTGAACGGGGGCAGGCGGACTCTCTGTGTCCTTCCGGTGAGGAAGGAGATGATCCAATCCAGTGCCTTCTCCTGGATTCCGACGTTGTTGAGGCGCTGCACTAGGGTGCGGTGGCAGACAGTGTCGAATGCCGCGGAGAGGTCTAGGAGGATGAGGGCCGCTGTTTCTCCGTTGTCCAGCAGGGTTCGGATGTCGTCGGTGGCAGCGATGAGGGCGGTCTCGGTGCTGTGGTTGGCCCGGAAGCCTGACTGGGAAGGGTCGAGGGAACCGGTCGTCTCGAGGAATGCTGCCAGTTGCTTGTTGATGGTCTTCTCGATGACTTTGGCTGGAAACGGGAGGAGCGAGATGGGGCGGTAGTTCTTGAGTTCGGTGGGGTCCGCCGTTGGTTTCTTTAGTAGAGCGTTGAGTTCGGCGTGCTTCCAGCTCTCAGGGAAGGTGGCGGTGTCGAGGGAGGTGTTGATGATGTCCCGCAGGTGGGGTGCGATGACAGCGTCGGCCTTGTTGAAGATGTGGTGAGGGCAGGGGTCGGTTGGGGATCCGGAGTGGATGGAGTTCATCGTGCTGATGGTGTCTTCGAGTTTGATCGGTGTCCAGGCGTTGAGGGTGGTGGTGGGGGGCGTTGGTTTGGTCGTGGGGAGCGTTGGTTGTGTTCTGAAGCTGTTGTGTATGTCAGCGATCTTGTTGTGGAAGTAGGAGGCGAGAGAGTTGCAGAGGTCTTGTGATGGGGTGATGTCGTTGGTTCTGGCGTTGGGGTTGGAGAGCTCTCTGACGATGTTGAAGAGTTCCTTGCTGTTGTGTGCGTTGTTGTCCAGCCGGTCCTTGAATGCTGTTTTCTTGGTGGCGTGGATCAGTTGATGGTGCATTCGGGTGGCGAGCTTGAGGGTAGTCATGTTGTCCGGCGTTGGGTCTCTTCTCCAGGCTTTCTCGAGGGCTCGGCAGTTCTTCTTGGAGCTCTTGAGTTCGTCGGTGAACCACGGGGCCTTCTTGCTTCCGGGTCTGCTGGGCGGGGTCCTCAGAGGGGCAAGCTCGTCCGCGCAGGTGGAGATCCATTTCGTGAGGTTGTCGGCGGCTTGGCTGGGGTTCGGTGAGCTGGCGGGAGGGTGCTGGCTCAGGGATGCGGCGAGTTGTTCGGCTGTGATCTTGTTCCAGCTTCTTCGTGCAGCCTGTTGCTGGTGGTGGTGGACCGTGGTTCTTTTGAAGGTGAAGTGGATGCAGCTGTGGTCCGTCCAGTGGAGTCCAGTGGCGTGGCTGAAGGAGATGTCTTTGCTGGACGAGAAGACGGCTTCGAGTGTGTGTCCGGCGAGGTGGGTGGGGGTGGTATAGATAACCTATGGGATACAATGGGCAGGCTGTGCAGCCCACTGCAAGCTAACAATAGATCTTTCACGATAAACAGCTAGTGCTGTCTGATAGGCTCAACCTAATTAATGAATACAGACTGTAAAAAGAAAACCAGAGCTGCTTCGATATAGACCCGAATCTTCATGTTCTTCTTTGTGAAGTATATTATACCGTTTTGCAGTTTCCAGATAATGCAGAAACAATGCTACTGCTAGCTAACTCAATGGTACTTATTTTATCTTCCTAAGTAGTAGAAAAGGCGTTGTTTATCTTGCTGGGTAATACACAAATTCAAGCAGTAAATGCTGAGAATAAATAAGATACACTAACTCCTTGCTCACATGATGTAACCAAGCTCATGTGAACACGTCTGATGCGAATTACAGGCAAGACACAGAATCCACGTAACATGATTAAAAATGTAGGCAAGAAATGCATTCTACAAGTCAGTCGGACCTCACATTTTAGGCACAGCCTACTGAATCTTATTGAAGTCCCAGCTATGCCACACACTTCTGGCTATGCTGAAGTACTACCATCCTTTTGACTGTGCTGGCGTTTTAGGACATCCAGTGTTTTCATAATAAGCCAGCAAGCCTCCTAGCACGTTGCCAAATTAATAAATCACCGATGGTGGAGCTGCTCTTTTTTCCTAACTTGGCCACATGAGTGGTTCTAAGCACATATCTTTACCTCTCTGCACCTATTTCTTATTCGCCTCTAGCAACTCACTTCTTTCTGGGTGGTCTCCCCATTCCTTACAACTTTATGGGTTATGTTTTGCTTGTTTCATAACTCTGTGCCCTTGACACTAACATTCACTGACAAAGTGTGTGTTTTTCTTCTAAACTCGTATTTTTAAATTGGTTACAGGCTTATTTAACTTTCCAGTAAGTCCATGGTAATTTGCTGTAGGATATGCTCCAGAGGTGTGGAAATTCACTGCCATACGTGGGCTGCAGTGAAAATGTATACCATTTACACATATAACAAAAATGTATGGTTCGGAAAACAAAATTGTGTCTTTGTAGGCTGCTCTTTTAAAACCACTGCACTGACACATGGCTCCACAAAGTGCTTCGACACGCAAGGAACATACTTTAATAAATGTAATACATCACACCAAAGAGTGCTCGAGTAGTCTGCATGGCTGGGTCGGTAATGTATAAGTCTAAAAAGTGCTTTCCCTTTGTAGGACAATGTCTATATTCCTTGAACACACCTGATGGTGAATGATCCGGCAATTGCTACAATTTAAATTAGAAGCATGCTTTAAAGTTATTTTACACTTTTTGTCAATCATCAAACAACAGTAAAAGTAGATTTTTTAAAGAATGAGTGACTTTTAAACCATTTATTTTGGGCTACAGAGAAGTAAACTGGAATTAAAACCAATTCTACTGGCTGGCTTTATTGCAGAGACTGTAAATGGTATCCCAATTACGTGTGAACTGCTCACCTACTGAAGTAACAATGTAGCCGCATCTAAGAGTAGAAAAGCTTTTTAAGTGTCAACTGACTACATAGCAGGGATGAGTCAAGTGAGCGGGTACATTATAGCAACACAAAAGAGTATCAGAAGTAAGTCAGTCAGCCTACTCTTTCAAGTGGAAATCCCAAATGGGGAGCCTAGTGAAAAAGAAAACATATTCAGCCAGAGTTCTCGTCTTGTCTTTGTCCACAGCAGAATGCAAGTCATTTGCAGAATATAAAGAGGGATTGTTCCCTCATTTGGAGAGGAATGAGCCTGAAAGGGGACGTCAGGCTCCTCCAATGGGAAGATGGCTATGTATATTTTGAATGAGGGACTCAGGGAAGGTTTAAAGTAAGGTGAAAGAGGAAATGCTGAAGAAAAAGATTAGAATTTCATGGGAATGTTGCCAGGATGCAGTCTCCAATCAGTGCCTAGTGCACAGGGTACAAATGGCACATCCCCACCACATTCGAACATTCCTGGAAAAAGTGGAAGGACATCTAAAGTAAGAAAGAAGATATTTACTTGTTGATATTTACTAGTACTGCAGAACTTCTGATCTCCACTGGAACTACACTCCAACAATCACCCAGCTAGCTTCCTGTTTACTGCCATAGGGATACAAAAGGCAGGAAGGTCGGATTGCCAAGCAAGGCATGGCACAGGGCCACTGAGATTTCTACATCTTGCACAACCTCGGAACAAACAGTTGGGTAGTTCCTAGCCGTTGGGTGTGGGTCTGTTTGGCATGTTTCTGCAGTGTAAGTGTTCCTACACGTGTCAGCGCGTTTTTGTTTGTATGCATGGGAGTATGTGTGTGGCCGCATGTGCAAGGCCCTTCCTTCTTGCTCCCACCACCCTGGTCCATAGAATCTCATAAAAGGCAGATAGAGCAACAGGGGCCACATGTGGCCCGACACCTAGGGCCTGATTCCGATCTCGCTAGGAAAGCCCTCCGTACGACTTGAAACCAGAGGGCTTTCCGAGCGAGACATGCTCCGGGAGTCAGAACGAGCGAGTACTATGCTGCCGTATGATTATGCCGTATGATTATGGACTCAGTTCGCTCGGACTCCCATTTAACTCTATGGGAGCCCACATACAGACACCTACACAGCCTCCCATAGCCGAAATGGGGTGCATGCCTGGATCGGAGGGACCTATGGGCAACCCCCCGTGACAAATTTGGAGGGCCCCGGGTGAATGGGGGTCTCCTATGGCCCCTGAAGTATGCTTCGTTCAAGGTTATGGAACAAAACAAGATATTCCAGTGTTTGCGTAGCCCGTTCGGAGACGGCTTCTAACATCTAGACTTTTCATTACATCACAGCTGTACCTCTAACATATAATAGTTTTATTATTTAAACAGTGCACTGTCCCTTTACAGGTCAGAGGGGGCACTTCAGCCATGAAGGTCCTGGAATGAATGCCATGGTTGACATGCAACTCTGCTAACGCCGGTCTTCCATCCTGATCCTGCAAAGGATTGCCAATCCAACTCCAGACCAAGTCATTCAGGAATGGGGTCTCAGGCTAACCTAAGATATCGGGCAGTGGGTACACCAACTATGCCCCTAGAGTAGGGGTAATGCTAAGCAGAGATATATAGATATATTGAAATCAGACTGCCATGGTTGGACTGTTCTTCTTTTCATCATGTCCATAATGCTGGTT
The DNA here is from genome assembly GCF_964204655.1 of Triturus cristatus. Taxonomy (NCBI): domain Eukaryota; kingdom Metazoa; phylum Chordata; class Amphibia; order Caudata; family Salamandridae; genus Triturus; species Triturus cristatus. The sequence goes on from NC_140581.1 coordinate 683,354,899, forward strand.
ACTTTGCTTTGTTTTATATGCCTAATAATCACAGTTCCATCTCTCTATGAAAGATTATGAAAGTATATATATATATATATATATATATATATATACACACACACACACACACACACACACACACACGGTAGAGCTCAGTGTAGGTCTCATTAAGGGAACGCAGGAGAATTTTTTAATGTTTGTGATAGCCTGACTGGCTTTCTATCCAGCGACAGTGAAGTCCGGGTAGATAGAGAATGTGGTGCCCTGATACTCCAAGTGCCCCTTTCCCCTGGAGAGCTACAATGCTTCATGATGATCACTGTAATTGAGAAGACATGCTATAATTGGGCATGGTGGAGTGCCAGCCAGGGATCTGGGGCCACGAGATCCATGTTCCCTCTCAACAAAAAACATATTGGAGTTGTGTCTATCAAGCATGTCCTGAGAAGTGTTCATGGTTTATGCCAGTCCAGGTGTGTAAATATTGATGCGCTGTAAACAATACTCAAAGTCTCCTTTTTGGTTGCGACTCTGGCCGTATCATTAGTGAGGAGATGTACAGTATTACTGAGGTCCTCTGTTCCATCCTCATTTTAAGAGATTCGGCTCTCAGCCTTATCAAAGCAATCCCCATGTTTGTCAATTCTCTCCTTCAGTTTGTGATCAAGTTTAACATTGATCGTTTGAAGACTAAAGCATATTTCCAGCACGATTCCCTGCATCTTCTAGTCTGCCATAGGCAGTGAGCCCTACCCAGCAGATTTCAGTGGCCAGACCTGCTCTCAGAGGAGAAGCGGTTTGGATACCTACTGTCAAATACCATGTTAGATTGTATGAGATTCGTTCTCTCCAAGGTTCAAATGGGAAAGGCAAGTTCAATCAAAGCGGGCTCACAGTATCACGCAGGCACAGAGCTGCATCTATGTGCCACTTTGAACAGGAGCAGTACATTACCAGCCATCAGGTACCCAGCTGATTCAGTTACGCTTTCCCCCACTGAATAACAAGTTTTTAATAGAAGAGTCATTGCGCCTCTTACAAAGCGTGATATGCTGTCTATGTGTGGGTGAGGCAACAGTGGGAGGAGCAGGAATTAAGCCAAAATTGTCCATGTGCAGCACAGCCTAGCTCTGCAACGAGCACCAACCCACGAGGCAGCAAAAAGGGCCAAAGAGTGGCTGCCTCCAGAGGCACTGCCCCTGCATAACCAGGAGCCAGGTATAAAACGCAGGCAGAGCAGCACACTAGTACCCATATCGCCCAGCAGACATCACGGAAATAACATCTAACTCATTCTGGAATTACTATCGCATTCTATCTTGTTTTTGCTCAAGGACTCTACTCTGGGCTTGACGCTTCTCACTTTAAGTATACTATATTGTTGCTGACTGACAATGCCTTGACTGTTGTAAAGTGCTCTGATACCATTGGGTCTAGCCAGCACTATAGAAAACTCTTAAAATATAAAAAAAAACACAGGCTCCGGAAGTCCCTGTGGCAACGGTCACCAGCCCTACTCACTCCATCAAACACAGCGTGGACGGATGCGCTGGCACCCCACAAACCATGTGGGTAGGCTGCAACTCATCAGTGAAGTCAAATAATGATGGCCTTGACCTGGAGCTCCCGAACTAGGCAGCCAACCGTTCAAACTTTAAAAAGGTATATAGCTGTTTCCCTTTACTCATTTGCACCCATCTTTGTGCCTCTTTGCTATTAAACTTTTCTACAGTGGGATTTGTTTTTTTATACATAACATTTTTATCAACATAGGGTCAGATGTAGTTAGCTAAATACCGGTCGGTAACGCCGAAATTCGGTAAGTTTCAGCGTTACCGACCGGTATTTAGCCATTCCTAATGTAGGTAAGGAATTGGTAAATAAGGAATCGGTAAACACCGATTCCTTATTGCTCTTGCATTTAAGGAATCGGTAATACCGATTCCTTAAATGCAATGTAGGAAGCACATTAAAGAGAGCTTTTGAGCCTTAAGAAATCGGTAATTACTACCAACTTCAAGTTGGTGATAATTACCGATTTCCTTTACAAAACCACTTTTTTGTGTTTTGTTAAGTGCCATGTGGCACACATTCATGCTCCCTCGCGTAACCTCTCTCCTGCCCCTCATTGTTGCTTGACCTCTCCAGCCCTGTCCTGTGTTGTTGCTTGCCCCCTAGCACCCTTCTGCCCCATCCTTCGTTGTTGCTTACCCCCTCCCAGCCTATCCCACGTTGTTGCATGTCCCCTTCTTCCCTTTTATGCATTGTTGCTTGCCCCCTCCTACCCTCCTGCATGTTGCTTGCTCCCCTCTACCCTGCCGTTCTAACACAATAAACAAGCATCGGAAAAATCAATAGGTTTTGCCTGTGTGAGGTATTGGCTTTGTGAATGTTTTTAGCCATGTTGCATAGCATTGTGGCTGGTATGCAGGATGGCTGAAAGTTTAAAGAAAATAGCTCTACGACGCTGCCAGTTTTAGCTGCATAATAGCACTGGTAGGAGGGACAGGCAAGAGGCATCTACACCCCCTCCCTCCGAGATGCCTCCCATCCTGCCAGCAATAAAAAAAAAAAGGCGCTATGACATGGCTAGCGCCGGCCAGGTCATGGAGCTTTTAGAAAAATAAAAAAATTAAAAGTTACAGCCATGCTACACACAGCTACAAACAATGGGGTGACCCTCTGTCCCTCAGAACCTGGGTATGAATGAAGAAAAAACAAGGGTTCTGTCGGGTATGCGTAGCAAATTTCTTGTACAGGTAATTGAACTATCTTATTACTTATGCATAATCCTCTCATGTAACAAAAAAATCAACTAATTTATTATTCATTCCAAACGAAACACACGAAAAAAACACAGTTTGATGGGTAATAAGTTGTTTGATATAAATTGCATCATTTATAAGCTACCCATTCTTGAATAAAAAGCTGTCAATAAAGTGAAGTTTTAAGGTGAAAAGTGATCAAGTGACATATTGTGCTCAGTGACACAATTGAGTGCGCGTTATGTACAAGGTGACTAAAATATGTACAAGGGACGGAAGGCCAGATTAAGGACAATGACTCTGCTAATAATCCAATTTTCATTTTTCTGTGCAGAGCCTTGATCTGGACCGAGAAGTAGCGTCACATTTCAACCCAATCTATGCACTATTGAGTGTTCATTGCGAGTCTTCATCAGGACAATGGGGGGGAAGGAGAGGTGACAGCCTAGTGCAACCAGAGTGAGTCCTGGGCGGTTGAACAATGGGCTCAAGTCTGCGTAATCATGGCCCCATCAAATTAATTCCAGTTAAATGTCATGGAAGCGGGAAGCAATGGGATAAATCCGCTTTTCCGAATGTCAGAGGCACGCAATGTCGGGCTCGAAGTAGAATGGAATTGGCAATTATTTCTAATGACTTGTAGTCCGCGGCAAGTAGATTTCAAGGGGCGACAGCAGGCAAGAGTCCTGTCGGGCCGCTGCGATCTGTCAGCCCAAAGTTTAAAGAAGATAGCACTATGACGCTGCCAGTTTTAGCTGCATAATAGCACTGGTAGGAGGGACAGGCAAGAGGCATCTACACCCCCTCCCTCCGAGATGCCTCGCATCTGCCAGGAATAAAAAAAAAGGGGCTATGACGTGGCTAGTGCTGGCCAGGTCATGGAGCTTTTTAAAAAATAAAAAAAAACTAAGTTACAGCCATGCTGCACACAGCAGCGGTGCTCCTTTAGTTATTTTTTTGCCTCAGCAGCAATGCAAAATGTTAATCATGCTCCAAATGTGATGTGTATGAAGTATGTACAGCAGCTGGCTGCTCTCAGTGTAACTGTGAAACTTAATACTGAACTATCTCATCAGAATGATCAAGGAAAGGTCACATTAATTAATATTGGTAAATTGCCTCATTCATGTGTGACACCATTATTTGCTATATAAAACATTCATGAGAATGTCGGACGTGTAGGACAACATTTTCCGATAGGACCAAAGCTATTCATTGTATGGCCAACTCTTGCACATCAATTTTATGGAAGAAATGCAGTAAAAGAGAGTTGTCAACGGTGTGGAAGACCCCTCAGTGAGCCACTAATCAGGACCCGGTAATCAGTTTCACATCTTAGATCATCAAGTATTTGTTTAACCAAATATTTTGGTGCATCTACAAAACAGAAAGATGGCTTAACAAGGGTTCATGATGTCACTGGTTTCAATAAAAGTTTCCTGCTGCTGGACTGAAGTTCACTAAAGCAATTATGCTGCTAATGGCACACTGTATATAGAACTCTAAATGGAAAAGGCCTCTGGGTCTCTTTTAGTGTCTGAGTTGGGTTGTGCTCTCTGCAGACATTTATACTCACCGATGGAATTTCGTACCACGGACAATCAAGTAGAGAGAAGTATTTTCTTGCAGCCTGGAGGTCAGTGCTAGAGATTGGAAAAGAGAAGTGACGGGGAATGGCCATGCAAAATGCAGGGAACATCCACACAGTTTTGTGGATATACACCAATATTTTGCATGCAGGTGTGCAACGTTGAAATTGACGTAAGAGTATGCCTGCTTCCAGGGTAAACATAACGAACCTCTCCCCCATTTCATGGTTTGTAGCAAACGCAGTTTGAAGCGTGAATCCAGCAAATCTACTCATGTGACTATTTTGTCATGATGACTGACTATCCCAAGAGAGCGTTCAGTAGTGACAGCGTGCATATAGAAATCTACAGCTAGCATCGATTCCTATGTGGACCCTTATTTTTTAATCAGGTTCTCGTGAGTACGTAATTTGCAAGTGTAAATCTAGGATGTGTAAATATCCAGTTTTCTGTAATAAAGCCCATAATCAGGGACACATGCATAATGAGATTCTGTGCCTGTGGCATTTTCCGAATATTTATGGATTTGACACACTTGCTACATAATCCATCAACTGCTGCAGATTTTAACAAAAAAAATTGTTTCTAGATCAAACAGAGCAAAAGTTACTGAAATTGTGGCAACATGGCTTCCCGCACAGTGAAGGACCTTCGCAAAGGTTGAATGGTCTTCTCTCAGTTACTTAGCGGCATATCAGCAAGGCGAGGCGATAGAATTATCGCCGCTTTAGCGTCCGTTTTCGGACAAAAAGCGGCGATAATTTTATCGCCCTATCAGCATGGACACGCTAACGCGTGAATCTATGCCTTAGCGCCTGTTTCCGGAACGCCCAGCTTCGCATCTCTAATGAGATGCAAAGTGGGTGTTCCTTCCCGAATTAACTGGAGAAATGTTGCTAACCGACATTTCTCCAATTATCAAGTTTCACGCTAACAAGCAGAGCGATAAGAAAAGTAGCGCTAACCGTGGTTATCGCTACTTTGCTTACACCTGCTTTTCTTCTGATTTAGCCATGTAATCCAATGGGAGGTGGATTACATGGCTAAATCCATCTTGCCCTATCAGCAAGGTATCGCCGGTCGCAGTGCGATTATCGCTGTATTTCCAACGATATTCGCACTGTTTCCTAGCTAACGCATGGATTTCTATCGATTTGGAGATAAGCGTTGCTGATAGCACGCTATCTCCGCGATAGAATCCAGCGATAGTCGGCGATAATTATCCTAGCGCTAAGTGCGCTTACCGATAATTATCGCCTCGCCTTGTTGATATGCCCCTTATTGCTCTATCTTGGTGTTAAACTGGTACCTATGCGATGAAATATTTGCCCAGATAGCGTTAACATTTAAACATGACAAAATAATTAAGTTGTTCTATTACAAAATGTGACACATTATTCTGCATATTTTGCATTTTCTTGGGGCATTCTTAGACAAACCTGCTGCATAGTTCAAGTGACTCTGTCCATAATCAATGAGCAGAGAAAATACTGAAAAAGTCAGCGCGGAAAAACAAAACTAAGTAAAGGTGAAACAGCAAACAGTCGCCCATTTATCGGAAATCATAGCCCCTACTCCGGCCATAAAGTGCCTATTTAAATCCTGCTCAGGCTAGCAGCTATGCAATAATCTGTTTGAAACACCTGTGATGCACACTGAGTTGATTCTGTAATGCTCCTGGCATGCATGGCTTATGGTTGATGATTGACTCTTGTTGATATTCTCAGCGGCCAAATTCAGCATCATTCGGGCACAGAAAGTGGACTGCAAGAGCTGCTTTCAAAGGAAGTGCCACTCATTAAGGTTGAAGCTCTTTTAGCAGAAATGCCATTGCCTGCTCGAGTTCTGCTGCACTGCAGCTTATTCTGAGAAGGGCCATTTAATCGCTTGGCAGGGCTTGAAGTGTGCCGGGTCCCTCAGGGACTGACACCGGGTAGTAATTCAAAGTTGACATTGAAACGGATCCCTATATGGCGCTATATTCATGTCCTTACCTCAACAAGCAAAACACTGCTCGATTTCTGAACTATGAATGTGAAAAGTGTTATGGTAATGCACGTCAGAAATCTAATTCCTGTTTATATTTCACATATTTACTTAATCTTGCATTCCTGAAGATGTTGTGTTTCTATAATAGTTTTGAGTGGCACTTTCCTCTTGTGTCGTGCAAACTTGAATTGAGTCGCATCCAGGTGTTTTTTATGGGTCTCGATTGAGAGCACTGGAGTTGAGGCTGAAGGCAGTGAGCCAGAAAGGTGTTCAGAACACATGGGCCATCCAATCCTTGGTGCCTCTGCAGAGCGCATAGAGCAATAGTCACGTATTCCTGTTGTAATTATGATTCTGTGCAAATGAGTGTGAAGGAGTTACACAGGTGTCAAAATAGTGACAAGGCAAAGGTTAGACACAATAGTGTTTACAGGTGAGCGGGTGCATTGTGCGTTTGATGGTGGTGGAGAAAAGGAGAAGCAGTGCAAAGAAGAGATGAAGTGTAAGAACTGCAGATGGATGAAAAGTGGAGAGAAAAGAGACATGTCTAACAGGGTGAACATAAATGGAGTGATTGAGACACTTTGAAGACCATTAAACCTTCAAAGGCCTCAGTATTGTTTAAGTTACAGCCTTATAATTTCAGACTTAAAACATTTTTAATGTTATTTATGACAAAATCATTGTTGTTACTCATTTATTATCTTAAACATCTAACAACCATTGACAAAGCCAATATTTCTCACTATATTTTGGTGTATGTCAGTTGTTTTGTTATAAATCTGGATGCAATAACAGAAAGCTCAGAAAGGCACCAAATAACAGTGGGTGGCACACAGTGGCATGTTTACGCTGCAGCCTTAATTACATAGGCCACGCCTCTTTAAGAGAACACCACCTCCCACCTTCCTCACACACACTTTTTTCTTCCCACTTAAAACCTGGTAAAACTGCCCAGTGGAATGAATGGGGGCTTATGGAGCAGCCAACCACCGGGAGGTGGACCTCCCCCAGGGATATTGGGAGGGTGGTGCAGTCCAGGCGACTGCCATCTTGTTGGGCTTCAAACTGAGTTTTCATAGCCCAAGGCGTAGAGATTCGGTTTTTTTGGGGGCTCCCGGACACCATTTTAGTTTTAGGTGACCTAGTGACAGGTGGCAGGGAGTCTTAGCCTGAATTTTTGGTCAAAGTTGTTGGTAACTTATTTCTTGATCGAGATGTCCAGCATGGAAGAGAAGGTTGTGTAACCATGTGCCTGCTGCCGGATGTAGGGTGCTTAAATATGGTGTGGGGAGAGGAGGTTGCGGTCTGCCCAGCGCTTAGGGCATCCAACCACGTGGCTGAAGTGGTCCTGACCTGCTTGCTGCTTTGTAAAGTGAGGGCTGTGGTGAGTGGCAACATGTAGGTGAGGGCGAGAGGCCGCTCCACACTGTGTCGCGCGGCTCCGAAAGGCCGGCTCGCTGTTAACTGAAGCGCTGTGCGACACGGAGGCCGGAGGGAGCAGCAGGAGGGTTGAGGCCCACAAAGAAGCATGGCAGGGGGATGGCCGTTATACGAGCAGAGGGGCAGCAGCTGTGAAGAACAGGGCAGTGCGGACGGTGGCTTTGGAGCTGCCATGGGGAGAGTGCAGGGAGAGGAGGAGGGGCCTCATATGAGAGCACAGGCAGCAGAGGAGCCGCCCCTGAGATCCACACTGCCAGGAGTGGTTTCTGGGAGGTGGGACACATTGGTAATTTCAAAGACTGCATACCGGGGAGAAAAAAGGACAAGGTGGGGGAGGGGGAGTACATGGCCCCATGACCAATATCAATGCTGGGTGCGAGAGACTGGCTTGAGAGGGCCTCAAAGAGCCTGCGGAATAGGTGGGCAGCAGGGGTTCCTTGGGGGCTGGGGCAGGTGGCGGATGGCAATGAGTTAATCGCAGGCCTCCCGGCGTGGTGGGGTTATGCCCCCAGTAGGCAAGGCAGAGGGACCACAAAAGGAGCAGGGTCCAGTATCAGCCCTGGTGGCGGCCCTACTCGAGTGGAGTCACGAGGAGGACATGGAGATGCATGAGCAGCAGGGGGAGAAGGGGTGAGCAGGTGAGCCAGGACAGGAAGGGGTAGGTGGTAATGGGGGAGGGTTTTCAGCTTTCAGAGAAAGGCACAAGGCGTAGTGTAGGTGCAGGGCAGGTGGATGTGGGTTCCAGAGAGATCTGCAGAGCTGGCAGCAAGAGAACAGGAAACCATTACACCAGTCCTGGGGTCTTCTTTGCAGGTTGCGGGGAGCAGCAGGTGGACTGACTCGGGAGAGTCTGGTGCAACTCACACGCCCGAGGGGAAGAGTTGGCAGGACCCAGTGTGGTCTGCCAGACAGCAGCGGGGACTATACAGCGGGTGGCAGAAGAAGGTCCGGTGAGGCCTCATTGCCACCTCTGGCTGGAAGGTTTGGGACAACCTCCGGCTACAGAGCCAGGTTTCTGTGGAAAATTACGGAGGTGTCATCACAGCCCCACTGGACGTCGACGATCGGCCCCAGTAAAGCATGCTTTGATGATAACATGTCATGAGGAGTCCGCAGGCCCTAGTTGGGCAAAGGTAGAGGACACCATGGACGAGACTCTGGTGGATTATGGGGAGGATAGCCTGGAGGAAGATGAAGTGTGGGATGAGGATGTTCCTGGTGAACTGGAGGAGCTTTGAGGGGACACAGGGTCACAGGGAAGGGGCACACTAATGTATCAATGCCTGGTGTGTCACAGGTGCAGAGTGAGGTTATATGGACTGAAGGCCGTGAGAGACTGAATCAGATGGCGAGGTGGCAGGATTCTGTGCAGGCTCTGACCTTAATGCTAGGTAAGAGTATGGAGGCAGCGGGAGGCCCAGTGATGGTGTCTACAGGTGAGGCTGTGGGGTTATCAAAGGGGGGATAGCAGCTGTATAAGGACAGGTATGTAGGGATGTGTGAGTAGGTAAAGAGGAATTGAAAGGGAGTGTAAAGGTAAGGGCAGGATACCCCAGTGTAGGAGGGTGTGGGGGATGACAAAGGGGAGGGTAGCACAGGAATGAAAGGCGGGGAGAAGGACAAGAGTGAAGGGTTGGAAATGAAGGAAATGAAGATCAAAAAGTTTTAGTATATGGGGATGGTGAAGCCTTTGGGCGCTTGCCTCATGCTGGCCACGAAGGAGAAGATTTTGAAGCGGGAGTATGTGGAGATGTTCAAGCTCTTGCACAGGGAGCTACGATCCAAGGAGGGGTCAAAGGAGGAGGAGTATGTGCTATCCAAGGCACTGTGGGTGCCCCTGGTGATAGAGAACTGGACCCCGACGTTCCTAATATATGGCAGTGTCTATTGAGAAAAGTATTCTGAACAATCCAAGTACATAAACGTCATATGCAAAGTTCAGATAACATTCGGGGGTATGCCTCGACTCAGTATGATGAGGAGTTTAGGGCACATTTGGCCTTGGACCCCAAGGAAAAAAAAGGAGAGCTAGATACAGACTTATGGCAGCACACCACGGGCCCTGCAAAACTTGGCAAAATTATTTTCAAAGCCAGTGGGCTGCCAATTGACTACCATCCCTTTTAGAGGCGCCCCATCCAGGGAAGGGTGGAGGATGCACCAGAGAAGGGAGCCTGTTGGGGTTACAACAAGGGGCTCTGTACACAGGAGTACTGTGCGTTTCGGCATGAGTGCTCCAAGTGCTCGGGAAGGCATGCTCTCATACACTGCCCTAGGGCCACCGGGGAACACCAGGAACAAAACGCCGGGCAGTGGCAGCAGTACTCGGGGCCCTAGGGCACAGCAGCTATTGTTCGGGCACAGAAGGGACAGAGAAGCACAGAGATCTGGTACAAAAGACTCCGGTTAAATTGGACAGGTTGGAGTGTTGGCTGGGTTTTTAAGATCGGGCGGATGATGCAAGGTTATTGCGGGATGGGTTCAAGTGGGGTTTCCACTTGGGGTATGAAGGCCCCGAATCAGGAGAAGGGAAGATAATTTATGGTCAGCGAAAGAGCACATGCAAGTAGTTCAGGATAAGCTGACAAAGGAGGTACAGGGGGGAAGGGTGATGGACCCCTGTGAGGACTGGCAAATGCAGACATTGATTGTGTCACCAATTGGTGCGGTGGCCAAAAAGGAAAAAAAGCAGTTTTGTCTAATTCAGCATTTGTTGTGGCCCGAAGGTGGGCTGTTCAATGATTTTATATCAGAGGACTTGGCGTCAGTGTCCTGTTCAACGGTGGATGTGGCAATGTCAATGGTGGTCCAGATGGGGCAGTGGGCACAGATGGCAAAATGCGGTGTGAAGTCAGCCTTTCAGCTGTTACCGGTGCACCATAAGGATCTGTAACTGTTAGGGATGCATTTTGAGGGGCAGTGGTATGTGGACAAGACACTGCCAATGGGCTTCTCAATATCATATGCGCTGTTTGAGTGTTTCAGTTCATTCCTCCAGTGGCTTTTCACATGGCATATGAGCCACACTATGGTAAGACACTACTTGGATGATTTCATCTTTGTGGGGGCACCTGGTTCTGTGGACTGCCAGCAGATGCTGGTAAGTCTTAAAGAGCTCATGTGTAACCTGGGACTTTCTTTAGTGCCCGAGAAAATGGCGGGGTCGAGTAAATTGTTGTAATTCCTCAGAAAGGAGATTGACTCGCAGCTAATGCAGGTGAGGTTGTCGCAGGACAAGAAGGAGATGATGCAGGTGCTATTGACGGACATGCTGGGCAAGGAGAAGGTGAAGGTGAGGGAGATTCAGGTGTTGCTTGGGCACCTGAACTTTGCGTGCAAAGTAGGGCAGGAAGAACCTTTTATAGGAGTCAGGGTTTGGCTTTATCTAGTTACTCATTGCCACACCACCATGTGGGTTTATCGGCAGGAGTAAAAGAGGATCTCAAGATGTGGAGCTTTTTCTTGGAGTCCTTTAATGGAACACCCTTAAACAGGGAGGGTGAAATGGAATGGGACCTGCAGATATTCTTAGATGCAGCGGGTGGCTTGGATTTTGGCCTTGTGGAAGTCGGGGGCAACAGCATTCTGTTCTTGGAATTCTTTGCCCTGCTTATGGCAGTCACGTTCTGGGGAGCAGTGTTGGCGCATTGGAGGGTGCATCTCAGGGTGGACAAAATGGCAGTGATTCAGACTGCGAATAGACAGTCTGCAGGGATGCACAAGTAGTGAAGCTGATGCGTGCTTTTGTGCTTGGTTGCCTGCGGCATGACCTTCTGTTCAGGGGGCATGTACCTGGGGTGGACAATGACATTGCAGATGCTTTCTCTCATTCACAGTGGGAGAGATTCTGTGGGTTGGCCAAGGAAAAGAACAGATGAAAGACGCCCATGCTGGAAGAATCATGAGCAGTATGAATCACAGGATGTTGCTATTGGTGGTAGGGTCTTTGGCAGAGTTAACGCAGAGAACCTACGGTCAGGCCTGTTCGGAATTTTTGGAGCCTGGGTCTCAGCACAGGACAGCAGGGTGGTGCAGGACAGAGGATGTTGTTCAGTTTATATTGGACTTGACGGAGAGGGATTTGTCCAGAGTGACTATTGCAGAGAAATGGGTGCGCATTGCCTTTATGGGAAAGTTGGTGTGGCGTTACACCCCATCAGAGGGGGAATTAGGACAGAGGATGCTTGAGGGTTGGGTGACAGAACAGGGGCACTTGGGGAGAGTGAGGAGGCCTTTAACTTGCCAGTTATTTTACAGGATCATGCTTGAGTTGCCAGCGGTGAGCTGGGGGGCCAGTAAGGACTGTTTGTTTTTCGCTCTCATGTCATGGATGTTCTTTGGGGCGTTTCGAGTGTCAGAATTGATGGGGAGCAGGAGCCAGGGAGGTTAAATGTAAGAGGATGTCACAAAAAGGAGGGACAGGCTGGAGATTTGGCTGTGCAGCTCAAAGACTGACCAGCGAGCAGGGGGCAGGAGTGTTCCCTTCCAGGCTTTATAATAACCCCTGAACAGTACACGGTAGCATGAGGAGACAAGTGATGGGCGTGGGTGGGGCACAGGGCGGCTTAGTGTTCAGGTACTGGTTTTCATTTGCTTTTGGCTTTGCGCAAAGTGTTAAAGTCACTGGAGGTTTCTCAGGCAGAGTACAGAACACATTCATTCCGCATTGGTGCAGTGACTGAGGCTGGCAATAGGAGATGGGTGCGTGAGGACATCATGCAGCTGGGGAGATGGTCTTCCGACTGTTTTTAGCGATACATGCGCAGGACTGGGTTATATGGGGATGATCCGGGGAATGCTGTTTGAATATTTATCACTGTTTTCTGTTTCAGGTTCCGTTCCTGGTCTGGCAGCAGAGGAGGTAGCCATTTGGGTGGTGGGGCACTCGTTTATCAAGTGGGCAGAAAGGCAAGCGGTGCAAAGTGAATATGGCGCAAATGTGGGTTTCGACCATTAATTGTTTCCTGTCACTTGTCAGGGATAAGGGGGCATGAGACGGCCTGAGTTTTTACAGTGTTTGAATGGCATGATGTCAAGAAGGAGATGCCCAAACGTTGTGGTTATCCATTCGGGGGAGAATGATCAGGTAGTGGAAAAAGGACTGGCGCTGTTGAGGGCCATGAAGAGGGAGCTATGGGAGATCAAAGCTCAGTGGTCAAGTTGCTTTGTAGTATGGATGTAGTTTATGCTGAGGAGGAACTGGAGGGAGGCCATCAGCGATCGACAGTGCACGCAGGAAGGAGCCTAGAGAGATGTTTAGGTGCTGTAGGGACATTGGTTTTAGGCGTGTCAATTATGCGGACATAAAATATGACAAGTTGAGTTTTACGGGAGTGAATTTATCGAGGTCTGGCATGGAACTATACTTGTTGTAGCTGAGAGAGGTGTTGACGAGGACACTGAACATTCGCCGGTAGGCAGGCCTAGAAGGCCAGGGGAGTGAATGGGTTGAGGGGGGCAGAAAAAAGTCGGCAGGCGGGCTTTTTTCTGGGTGGTGGTAGTCTGAAACGTTTTGCAGGAGTTTACAGAGGTTTGATTGGCGTTGCCATTGGCGAACTACGTGGAAAGAGAGGAAGGAGAACAACCTCTCACCTGGACTAGGCAGGAAGTTCAAGCTTCAGCATAGGATGTTTAGTTGGCTTGCTGTTAATACATGCAGTCATAGGCTGTAGGGAAAAGGTAAGGTTCCAAACTGTTGAACTGCAGTACAATTGGAAATATAGTTGTGGGGTGGGTTATGTGGGTAGGACGGTAAGCAGGAGGTAGGAGAATGGATACGTTCATTTGATGTATAGCGAGGCTTTAGTTTTGTAAGGGGGATTACCCAGGAAAATGTTTGTGATGTGCACCTGTTTCAATAAAGCAGCCTTTTTCTCAAAACTCAAGTGGTCTGTGCAGCGCCCCTCTCCCCCCAAATATCAGTACTGCATGTTGTATGAAGTTTTACCCCTGCCCACCTGGATCTTGCCTTTACAAACTTAGCCTACTGGAATGGGAGATAACATTCAGTTTGGATATTAAGAGGCATTGAAACCACAGGATTTCCTCATTTTCAACATATTTTCCGTACATACCCAAACTGTTCTCGCTGCTCGTGGGCCAGGAGGTTATCCTGTCGCGCAACCTTTTCTTTTTGCAAGAGTCCTCGGACTTGACGGACAGTTCCCCCTCCTGCTTCCGGATCTCGCGGACGAGCTGCATGCGGCACGTGGTAAACTCCTGGAAGGAGATCTTCCCGCTCTCGCGGGCTCCCAGCTGGTGCATGATTTCAGCCACCGAGCCTTCCATGTTCAGCTGGCGGCAGACCATCAATAAATCATTTCTGAAAAATGCATAAATCAGAAAAAAAAGGAAAATGGTTTAATGAGTTAATAAGACTCTGCAACGCTCAAAGGATGATTGGCAGTCGCCTGCCACACACGAAGACAGACAGCAGCAGCCAGGGGAGCAGGTGCTAACATTTTTCGGATAAACCTTGCAAAAAATGCCTTCCTTTGGCTAATCAGATCACAGATTAGGCTCAATTCCCAAACTGCTGCGCCTAGCCTGTTAGGAACTAAGATAAATCGAATTAAATGTGAGCTGTCCCTGTTTCTTGGAGGCACACTGGGCCTTGAGATGGCGATCTTACCCTCCGAGAACCAATTATGCGTCTAACAATTGCCAAGACGAATTGAGAGCTAATAGAATGGGGAACATGTTCATTCTTGGCATTCAGTACACTAGAAGGATTCGAATTTAACATAAAAAGTACACTTCCAGATTTATGTGCAGCTTTCATCTCCGACATTCCTCAAACTTTAATGTATTAAAGGTGAACGGTCCCGCCTGTAATTGCTCGGTCGGTCTGAGCGCTGCAAAGCCACATCAGTGGTGGCTGTGCACTATAAACATGCTACATAAGAGAATTTACGAGTTAATCTAGTGTTCCACCTCATTATGTTATTTTCAGTTTAGATCCTTGTGTTGATTAATGGGACGAGTCAAAACACTACCTTGTGTGAAAGTAACTTTTGTATGGCGGGCATCTCTCACAATTGGGGGAATTGCCTGTTTGTCAGTGCGCCAAGTCTACCCCTGCACATGGTAAAGCTCAGCCCAGAGCTGCAGGGAATGCTGTGGGAAGCCCAGGTCAAATCCCCCACTCCCCCTACATACTGCTAGAGAGCCTACTAAATCCCATGGGGTCCCAGTCATGCGTGCGAGCAGAACAGAGCCAGACACATCACAGCCCCCTGCCAGGAGCCCTCACAGACCCTGCGAGGCTAAGACAGGCTTCAGTATGTATATTATAAATCTATGAGCCACATGGGTGACTATGTAGAGGGAACTAAGTTTAATGACACAACAGCATCCAGCATGTCTTCAATCATGGGGCTTCAGCATTTTAGTACTTTTCAAAGTACACTCTGTTAGGTGGGCAAACTGGTACTTCAGTTACTAATTGTTCGAACAACTTTAGACCGCTTACCAGGCCGACTGCCGACATCTCTATAAGTTACCCAGCCTTCTCCCGATTTTCGAAGTAGATACATACATGCTTGTTGTTTATATTCTATTGTTAGGAAGTTGGATATTGCTTTTTTAAGCATAAGCATTGGTAGTGATTTATGCACAATGTACGAGGGCCATGTGTCTTCTTTCTTACACGTCTCATACCCCTCCCTCTGGCCTGATTTTAAGGGTCGTAAAATACAAACCTCTGAAAAGTAGTAGTAATGCAATTTTCTCCATAAGTGCAATATCTACAAGAGGATTCTACGCCAGCTGTTTTACTTCTGCCGCTCCCTCTGGTACAAATAGCTCCACCTGCAATTTTCCCACCAGCAGAGAAACCCCAGGAGATGATTTACCACTTTCTCTGCAAACTGGTGGATTTTGCAATTGCTAACCTGTGCTAAATCGAGCCCTCAGCACCAGAGAATATGACAGAAGAGGGTAAAGGGTGGTGGGGAAGAAATCCTGTTACTTATAAGGCAACGAAAGAAAACCAACCACCTTCTACACATACATCAGGAAAAACTAAAATTGCGCTTGTCACAAGACTATTTAACAGAAGTAATGTTGTTATAAGTAAAGGTGTTAAAAGAAGTGCTAGCTTAGTGCAAATCTATCCAGACTGGTGGTGGGTAATGTATAAATACTCAGTCAGACAGCCAGTCACAAAGTTGCACATGGATGTGTCAATGATGGTTTCCCTGAGTAGTATAGGAGCCGTGATCTGGAACTTCTCACAGGCATTTACTACACATAAACAAGGACATAGCTATGAACTAATTACAAGTGGTACAGATAGATAGATAATGGCTGATCCATCCAGCTCTTAAAACTATAGGCTCATCTCCTTACTGTCCTTGCCCTCCAAAATCTCAGAGACTGTGAACATTCTTCAACTCTCTACCTAGGTAGAGGATTACGAGTTATTAGATCCTTTCAAACCGGATTTAGAAGGTCGCACGCACAGCCCTTCTGACAATCTCAGTACAATCCTATCCCTAGGTGGGTCAACCACCCGCGCCCTCTTGCACCTCTAAGCAGCCTTCAACACAGTCTCTCACTCTAAGCACCTGTCGCGGCTGGTGGATTTTAGCATCTGCAAAAAGACTCTTAGATGGTTGTCCTTCTTTCTATCAAGAAGCTTTCAAACTGTTAACTACCCTCCATTCAAGTCAACTCCATTTACCTTAAATTGCGGAGTTTGTAGTGGTTCTTTATTCGGTTTGAAAATAAACCATAAAAGCATGTATATTGTTAGTAGACCATCAAATGATAAACAATAAAAAATGATAAAAACATAACCCCACGTTAAAATTTCAATTGCAACTACAATCAACTTTATCAGAATTCATGGCCTGCACACTTACTCATCCAGATGCAGAATATATACTACAAACAGTTATTCTTATGTAAAAAGTGCAATTAAATCTAAAGACCAAGGCTATTCACAGCTCACATATCACAATTACTTGATTAGTAATGATTATTGTGTGTGTCCACTTGACTATTTTCAGTACTGCATGCAGGAGGAGATGTAAACATAAATCGATTACACATTACACAGTATTCATAATAAATAGCTACGAGAAGGATTTATACCCCAGAATAAAACCAAACCATTCCTTTGTGACAACTGTGGTTTCAAATCTGTACAGTTGCTTTTACGCTAATTATTAACAAAAATTACAACATTTGGTAAGAAGAGATGGAAGTATTCATAGTGGTTGCATAACTACAGATTAGAAAAAGTGGACTGCTACCAGTATTTTGTGACTCTCCAGAACCTTAATTTGTACATGGTATTTGGAAACATTAGAAGGTAAAAATCAAGCATTTTATAGCATGTTTAAAAAAGGAAAGCTAACAAACAAACATGCAATCCAGTGCCTAAAACCAGCTAGCTGAAACAAACAACTAGTGGCTGAAGAGGAGTGGAACACAGCCCCTTTTCTGAATGTTAGATGGGAAATAGAGTGTGTTGCTGTATGGTGTGGGGTGTGTGTAGTAGTGACAAGAGGTCATGCAGGGGCTAAAGCGGTCACCAGCAAGACATAAAAACGGTGTCTGCTTACACTGCCTAATGTCTAGTTAGCTATTTAGAGAATTAGAGGGAACAATTGTTTCTCTTGTCTTATACAGGATCGAGTTTTTGATTTTAGAAGGACATGGTAATAATGTTAGGTCAGAAGCAAAGTTAATGAAGTTGGCATTTATACTGACTAGTTTGATTATGATCAAGGTAACAAGACTAGAACTAATCTATTTTCTAGGGGGCTGTTGGCAG
Source organism: Triturus cristatus (assembly GCF_964204655.1). Taxonomy (NCBI): domain Eukaryota; kingdom Metazoa; phylum Chordata; class Amphibia; order Caudata; family Salamandridae; genus Triturus; species Triturus cristatus. The sequence goes on from NC_140581.1 coordinate 683,372,448, forward strand.
TTAGGCTTTTGATGAACTATTTAGAGGGTCTAAAATCCTACTCTGAAAAAATATCATGATTAAGTTGATATCTAGTATAAATGCATTTCCTTTGGGTTGAAAAATAAAATTTTGGTGTCTAGGCAGTGGAGTAAAGTAGCTGCATAACTGTGCTGTATTGTAACAAAAGTCATTTTTTAGATCAATTCCACGAAACAAGTTTAACCTTGCACTGTAAGTACATGTGGCAAAATAAATCGGTAAACATGTCATAGATTCCGTGTTTAACTTTCCCGCGTATAGGTAATTCGATGAATTCACTTGCCCAATGATGAAGATGGATTTTTTAAACTGGAGACTAGGATCTAACCTGAATGGAGCTCGAAGAATTTTAGATCGACACACAGACAAGACGGAGAAGTTTTTCCCGTCTATTCTAGTATTTCCTCCCAGCAACATATTCTTTTGGACAAATTCTAATTTCTGAAAAATCCCACTTTAAGCCTCGTTTATGAAATATGGCATAAAAACTAAGCACCAGGCATTAGTTTGATTAAGGTGCATGGAGTATGGAGATGTTGCCTCTGCATTAGAACAAGCATGCTGCACTTTCTAAGGCGGGTAGACTTTCTCAATTCCTAATGAATCCTATGTTTCATTGCATTAAATTTAGCTGGATTACGCTCAGATACATTGAATTGAAAAATGTTGAAAGTTATTCTCTTAAAAAGTATATATCGTGCGACACCCTAACAGTAACATGTTCTGCACGTTAGAATACATAACGTCTGCAGACTGCAAGCATTTACCTCTTTAGATAGGGTGACCTATTTCAAATCAAGTGAGAACTGGCTGAAAGCAACTGCGTTTTTTGCATGTTTAGCGAGAATGACTGCAGGTACAAATTGGGAACAGGGTGAGGATGGATAAAGCAGTGGCGGCTACTCCACTAAGGCGGTGGGGCGTCGCCCCACTGCTTTTAAGCAGTGTGAGGAACGGAACAATAAAACGATAATAACTTGCTGTTATTATCATTTATTGTTTCCAGCTGCTTTGGAGGCGGGCGGGGCTGCTCTGCTCTCAGAGCAGGGCAGGTGAGGAGCGGTTTGCCCACTTCAAGTGTGCATGAATGCTTGGCCGGCCAAACAGTCATGCACACTTTGCATGTTCTCTGCACAGGCTGCATTACAGCCTGTGTGGAGAACATGCCCAAGCCCTAGTCTCAGTCTGAGCACCAAACCACAGTGCTCAGACCAATCACAACGCTGCATTGCAGCATTGTGATTGGTCAGGGGAGCCTGGGTGGTTACCGATCACAACTCTGCATTGCAGCGTTGTGATTGGTCAGGAGTTCCTGGGTGTGCTTCCTGTTTGCTGTTCCGGCTGAGTCTGCCGGAGGAGAGACGGAGCAGAGACCCTGGACACGGTGATAAGGTAAGTGTTTTTTTAAACTTTCCCCTTCCTCCTCCCGCCGCCACCTCCTGATCCATGCCGGCCGCCACTGAAATGAAGCTAAAACACGTCCCCATAAAACACAAGGTATGCATTGATATAAGTGCACCAGGCTGGATCCTTTTTAACCTGCAGTCCACGCAGGAGCTTGTTCCCCCCATATTGACATTTATCGCTGCCAGATATGGGGTAAACTTGATGAAGGCAAACAACATCTAAACAACTAACCAGTTTAAAACATTCAAAATGCACTCCTGAAAGGTCTGTACCTCCAACAGCAAATGTTTATCAGTGTAACATTCTTAAAACCATTTAATTTGAAATGACTAATGGCTGTGGCTTATAATTTTAACTGCACACAATGATGTCATCATACATGCTGGCAGGTTCTCCATGAACAAAATAGTAAGCAGAAGTAGCCCGGCATGTGCTCAAACTTTCTGTCTTTAATCCATTGTGTGCATATCAAAAGAACATCTTCACTCATTAATCACACAAAGGAATAGGCTATTCCCATTAAAGGGGAGGTTGAAGGGATTCAGCCTTCACGCCTGAAAATTTACACCACGATAGTTGGAGCAGTGACTAGCTAGAAATCATGGTCCTGGCAGCACTATCAGTGAGGTTCATGGACAAAAGAAAGTTTATGTTTAAAGCCTTTGTCCAAATTAAACAAAGTTTTACTTCTGCCTGGCAAAGTCTAGGAGCAAGGAGGTGTACCAGCTGAACTAGCGCCTAGGTGCAGTCCATAGAAGGCACGATGGCAGCGACTCATCCATGTGTCTTGAAACATTTGGCATTTTACCCATGTGGAAGAACTTCACCTTACCCTTCAACAGAGTGGCCATCATGATAACAGAAGGAGGTGGTGAGATCCAAGAGATAATAAAATGCCAGGCCTTTAAAAAACAGAAAATTCACACAAAAGAGTGTGCTGTACCCTTAATGAATCACCACATCACGTGATGCCCTGCAAGTGAGACCGGTAGTATCAACACCAGTGTTGTGCTGATTCACTAAGAGAACAGCACACTCATTCTGTGTGAATTTAGTGAGGAAGAGGGGAAGTGTAGTGGACCTAAAATAATTTCCCTCATGCCCCCTCTTTTTGCTTCCTGAATAAACAGAACCTACAAACCCTTGGCCAAGTCTGCATGATAGTCCCTAGTTGACTTAAGGTCTTTGAGGTTTCGGTCCCCGGTCACAATGATGCTGCTGGATGCTTCAATCATGGCCTCTTGCAGGGAGAGCATCTGGGTAATGGATCCATGAGGCCATCACCAGTGGTGACTCAGCCAGGCCGCTGCGCCAGTAACATATCACTGACTTCCAATAACTACTGGCTCTACATGTTACAGATTTTACATGAAATCATGTAAGAAATGCAACATCATGTCAGTACCAGAGGGAGCTCCACTGTGACCTTTAGTAGTGCGCATATGTGGGGGAAATGCCTCTTACAGCCCAAACTCTTAAATTCACATTACATGGGCGACATGCTGCCCAAACCTCAGGCACAGCAGTAAGTCAGCGAATGGAGCTCTGCTAGGGCTTGTACGTCATACTCTCAGATATTGATATGTATCTGCTTGTGTGTCTAAGAGTATGCCTGTCAATGGATTTCAGAGTCTGTCTGTTTCTTTTACTAGAGCAATGAGAGTCATATGGTGAAGATGTGGGAGCCTGAACCTCAACAATTTACTGAACCCCAATATTTTATGCACCCCGATGTTTTACTGCAGATAGTATGTGTTGAAAATCACCCTTTCTAGGGTGCTTTCCCTCGACTGTAATGCGGGTTTCCGACGACCCAACCGTGACAGTCCGACCAACTGCCTTGAGTCATTGGAAACAATGAATTTGGGGATTATACACTCCAGCTTTTGATGAAGTCTCTAAATACGTGACTGTTGGGCAGACCACGGTTCCGGGCTGCACGCACACAGACCATATTGATTAACTGGAATTGAAAATGTTGAAGACAGGTGTGCACTTGGACACCCCCCTTTTTCGGATATGTATCACTAAATGTCTGCCCTTCTGGACAAGGTGCACCCACAGAGTACGACAATCTTTAAAACAAAAATGAATTGCGTCACATAAGAGATCTACTTAACCTTGGAAGGGAACTTTACCATCGAGACATGCGACGGACGGTTTGTTGACTCAGGACATGAAAATATATTGAAAGTTGGATATCATGAATAACATGTTTTAAATCGCATCTTTTTACTGCTTTGATTATACAACTGCACTTCATTTTTTCAAAACCAATTTCTTACACTTTTGACATTGACGTAGTAGATGGCATCTGCGGGTGGGCGGGGTAATTATGTGAGTCACTCAGGGTAGTTTTCTTCTTGGAAGTAGTGGATTATGGTTCAAAAATGGTGATTGGGGAATCTGTGTGAGTCTGAAGTTCGCCGCAGTGGATTATGGATGAAGTCGGTATTATCAAGGTGGAGGCTGTTATCATTGGTTGTTTTGAAGGGGAGGGCTGATGTGAAGATTTAAAACGAGTTGGTGAAACTGAGTTTCCGTTTGCGCATGGAGGAAAGGCTATAGAAGATAGGATCACGAAGGTTTGAAAAGTCAGGTATGGACGTTTATTTATTCTGCTCGCATCACGGGGAGAAGACTATTCCAATAATAACATCGTTGAAGTGAGGGGGAATAGTTTCCCATTTCGGGACCTGAAATCAAATAATTTTCGGAGAAAACTTTGCTGGCTGTGTGTAATGGGGGTAAAGGATAGTGAGTTCACGCTAGAATAGCGAGGTGTTAAAATGCAGCTAATGGAGCATAAAAAGCAATGGCTTTTGGGAGTTGTAGTAAGGAGGATGGAGTAGGTTCATGTAATTGGTTGATTCGAAGGGGTGGGGCGACGAGTTATAAAAAGAATGCCGACTTTTTTGCATGAAGATAGAGAACAAGGAATTCAGGCCGTTAAAATGAGAAAGGTGAAAGAATGCCGCTTTTCACGGGGAGTGTAAAACTAAAATGTGGTTTACCTTTGACTGGTGGAGTTTGATGATGGGAAGTTCAGGGAGAGGTTGGTCTGAGTGCTTTATATTTAGCGTGTAGACTCGCGATTAGAGGGAAAACCTCAATGTAGGGGGCTATTTTAAAATAAAGCATGTAGTGTCAGATGCACTGTTAACTTTTTGTTAACATCACGTTCTGTACATATTTTCTAATGTCGATGTTTTTAATTTGTAGTGTATTCCTGAGGAAGGGCGACAATGAGCCCGAAATGCATTGGGAATCACACTTACTACCAAGGATTATTTGTGTATATTCTTACTGTAGAAAAAGGCCAGGATTGGCATATCTGCAGTATTGGATATAAAACACACAGCATCTCTCATGTGACATGATAAAAATTGAGGAACCAGTGAAAATTAAGGAATAAAATTAATGGAAAATGGATAAAAGTGTGGAAAATCTGTCATGATTCAGATGTCAAGCTGTGCGCCCGGTCAGCAGTGTTACTTCGCTCCAGCTTTTGATGGAGTCTGTTGGTCAGCCAGGGAGTGATAAACATCATCTCACTTATAATTGTGATTGGATCATAATGTACCAGGGCACTTCTGATCAGACCCTATATGACTCAGATGTACTGCGTTTGGTGCCGAGCAGATGTTCTGTCTAATGTGTTCTATTGGATGGACTTGGATAAAGTCCTGTTATTAGCCACAGTATTGCTTTTTAGATAAGGCGTGTACTGCATTTTATGTATTATTGTTCCACATTAAAGTTTTGAAAGTGTAAAGAAATTAACATGATAACTCGCTGTTTTACTTTATATTTAAGCAATGTCATTTTTGGTTCATCATGTCCAAATGAATGCTGTTCATAAAATATTACCAAAAAAGGCATCTTTTTTAACAAGACTCTTGGTGCACTCAACTTCAGCTGAACAGCAAGCATTCATCCATGGATGAGACAAAAACGAACCAGACCATTTTGCTTTGGACATGCTCCGTTTCCCATCAAGACACATTCTCCACGGTTCAGCATGCCAAAACCTGATAGTGGTTTACTCGTTAAGAGCTTGGCTGGACACAGAATGCAGCCTTCATATCTTTGACGGGAAAAAAGAAGATTCTGATTTTCAAACGAAAGCTTAACAATAAAAACATGAACGGCCAAATGACGAAAGCATGCACGAAGAGGCGGGAGTGATGAAAAGCATCACTGACTAAGGCACGAATAAGCCATCAAGGTGAAACCGCAACAGATGCAGAGGTCCCCACTGTGGAGCAGGGTAGAGGCGTCGAGGCGTTTTTACATTCCTCGATATGTGGCTGTGTAAGGGGGCTTCCGATGCACTACGTTCTGTAAAACATACGGGTGTAAGTGACCACAGAGCGGGATATTACATTAGCTCCTTATTACCGCTGTCATAAAGGGGACGTGGGGATCTGGACCTTCTTCGTAACTGATCAGATGGGTTATTTGAGTCAAATGGCAGAAGAACTGCACCATTGGCACTGGGTGCTTCTGCAACGGAGACAGGAAGGTGAGACGCAAGAACAGCAACGGAATGAGCAAGGGCAGGGGGTGGGAGACAAGGCAGGGAAGTGACTCTCCCACAACACAAGAAAGTTAGCTGACAGTTTTGTCATTGACAAAATCGCCACACTCAAGGAGATGAAAAAACCCATTCCTCCAAACCCGCAAAATTTGCCACCTTTTCTCTGCTGTAAAACTGATCAAGAAAAATCCAGAAATAATCTCCTCCATTCTAACATTTGAATATTAACTAACTAGTGACGAGTTTTGGCCTTCTCCTCACTTGCGCTAATCTGTGTTACCCTCGGAGTACTCCATGCGTTCCCTCCTGTTAGATCCTGCACATGTGAAGCTTTAGCATGAACCGTGGCTATGTGCAGAGGCCCAGCAGCTCAGGTCATGTATCTAGTGAGGTCAGTATCTCGCATTTGCTTGTTGGTGACTATCAACAATGACGGTGCATGAGCTACTCCCTGTATTCTTCAATGCGTGGCCCATTGTCATTTACACTATGGCTGGTACATTCAAAAACTCCTCGGCTAGTCCCTCCAGCTAAATGACATTTTTATTATTTTAGGGATTTGTTTTTTTACACATGGAGGTATCAGTAACCAAACCAAGAAAGTTCCAAAAAAAACGTGCAGCATGTCATAGCGATGCTAGAGGACATACACAGGGTTATTTGCCAAAAACTAACATCATGGAAAAGGATGGGGAAGGGAAAAGGGAAGAGAAAAACGCAAAGGAAGCACAGACATTCACGTGGTAAATTAGGTGGCTAATTAATTTTAACATCTGTCATTGAAGGAGTGGCTGCTGTTCTTTTAATAACGTTTGTTAACTACAGTCTATCTTCAAGTAGGTCTTGGTGCCTTCACAGACTGGAAAGATTCCTTTTCACCCTCTTTTCCACAGAAAGAATAAAGGTAAAAGAAATCTCAAGATATCAGTGACTTTGTCACTAGGTTTACCAGACATATTAACATTCAAAAGCATCACCAAATCCAGAAACCAATAAAGATTTAAAAAATAAACGAAAATGGCACCCTGAGACGCTTGCAGCAAACATCTGTTGGGCACATATAAGCAAGTAATAAATAGCGTACCTCCTGTTCAAACGTATTCGAAACACTACTTCTAGTGCTTAAAAGCACAGATGAAAGGCTAACAAACGTTCAGCCTTTCAATCAATCAAACTATCGATCAATCTGGATTTGTATAGTGCGGCTAATCCCCCGTGAGGGTATCCAGGTGCTGGAAGTGTTGCTGTAGGGGGCACAGTGGAACAGCCAGGCCTTGAGTCCTTTTCTGAATTCCAGCAGGGAGGACGAGGTCTGGATGTTGTTTCAGGACATTGCGTCGAGGAAGGAGGCGTGTCCTCCACTGTTGTGGCAGCAGATGCAGGAGGTGTGGGCTAGGGGGAGGGAGGCAAAGCACGGGTGTCTGGAGGGAAGGTGGAAGTTCAGTCGGTGTTTGATGTAAGCTGGTCCCTGGTTGTGGAGGGTCTTGAAGGTGTGGATCAGCATCTTGAACCGGCATCTCTTCTGAATGGGTAGCCAGTGAAGCTTCTTGATGTGGGGGGTGATGTGGGTCCGATAGGGAGATCTAAAATGAGTCTAGCCACTGAGGTATGTTTAGTTTGCAGTCGCTTGAGGTGGTGTGAGGTGATTGCTAATCAGGAGTTACCTTAGCCCAGTCAGCTGGTGACAAGGCATTGTTAAATGGGGGGCATAGTTCCAGAAGATCTGCACTTCTGTCTTTTCTGTGTTGAGTTTCAGGCAGTTGTCTCTCAGGCAGTCGGCGATGCTCATAATACACCTGCAGAAGTTGGTCACGTGTGGTTGAGGGATCTTTTGAAAGTGAGAGGATGACCTGGGTATCTTTGGCGTAGGATATGATGTTTAGTCCGTGAGATCTGACGATGTTGGACAAGAGATTCATGTAGGTGCAAAACAGGGTAGGGCTGAGGAACGAACTTTGAGGGACGCCGCAGATGGTGCTCTTGGGTTTTGAGGTGAAGTGAGGGAGGCAATTTCTCTGGTTTCTTCTGGTGAGGAAGAAAGCAAACCATTTTAGAGCATTTCCTTGGATTCCAATGTTGTGAAGTCTTTTGATCAGGGTGTGGTGTGATACTGTTTCGAATGCTGCTGAGAGGTCTAGTAGGCTCAGGGCTGCCACTTTTCTTTTATCCAGGAGGGATCTGAGGTTGTCTGTGGCAGCAATCATGGTGGTTTCGGTGCTGTGGTTAGTGCGGGATCTGGATTGAGAAGAGTCCAGAAGACTATTGTTCTCCAGGTGTTTTGTCAGTTGATGGTTTTCTTGAGGACTTTGGCGACAAAGAGAAGCAGAGAGAAAGGGCAGCATTTCTTGAGTTCATTGTGGTCGGCGGAGGGTTTCTTGAATCGGGCTGGATTTTTGCATTTCTACAGGAAAGGTGGCCGTGGTGATAGATGCATTGGAAATGGCAGTGAGCTCACTGCTGATCATCTTACTGCTGAGATTGAAGATGTGGTGGGGGCAGGGGTCTGTGGGTGCTACTGAGTGGATGGAGTTCATGATGGCTGTGGTGTCTTGTTTGGTGAGATGGTCCGAGGTGGTGAACAGGTGGTTGTGTTCCTCTTTCATGGGGGGAGCTGACAGAGGATGTTGTTGGGTTGGGGTTCGAAGTTTCTGTTAAAAGTGGAAGATCTTGCCATGGAAGAAGTCTACCAGGGTGACGCAGAGTTCTTGAGAAGGGGTGATGACATTCCTGGGGGCTGAGGGCTGGAGAACTCTCTGACTGTGTTGAAAGGTTTCTTGCTGTAGTCTGAGCTTGCTTTGATGTGGTCGACCAGGGCACTTCTTTTAATCTTTTTCAGGAGTGGGTGGCATTGGTTGAGGGCGGTTTTGAATGTGTTCGGTCCGTAGGCTCCATGCTGGTGTGCCCCTCTCCTTTGAAGTCACTTGCAAATGCTTTTCATGGTTCTTAATCCTGTAGAATACCAACTGGCTTAGTTGGAGGACCTCTCGGGCGTGGTGGATATGCTGGGGGCGACTATGTCAGCGCAGTCTGTGATCCAGGTGGAGAAGTTCTTGACCACCTGTTTGAGGTTGGTTGCTGTGTGAGGGTGAGAGGTGTTGAGGGCATCACTCTATTGGCTCTTGAGACCTTGTTCCAGCTGCGGTGTGGAGTGCTGGGAAGCTTGGGGGCAGTGCTAGGGGATCCCGATATGGTGAAGTGGACGATGGTGTGGTCTGTCTTGATGAGCTTGGTGACATGACTGTACTTGACACTGCCACTGGCAGTGAAGATGGGGTTGAGTATGTTTTCTGGTGATGTGTGTGGGGTTGGTTACAAGTTGGGTGAGGCAGATATTGCTCTTGGTTTCGAGGAGGTTGGCGGTCTTGGTGGTGTTGGGGTCGTCGAGGTGAAATTGAGGTAGCTGAGGAAGATGTTTTTTTTTTTTAGTAGATTGTAATCAGAACGATGAATTCAGGAATGGCGATGCAGAAACTGGGACGAGGACCAGGAGGTCTGTAAGCCAGGGTGCATCTGATGGTGGTTTTACTGTCGGTTTGGAGTCGGGTGCGGATGTAGGGTTGAACCAGGTCTCAGTGAGGAAAATGACATTGGGGTGATTGTGTCCCAAATCTCAATAGCGTGCTTGCAGAGAAATTGTGCATTGAGCAAGAGGAAGTGGAGATGGCCTGGAGGGGTCATGGTAGGCATGGGGCTGGTCGCCATGTCTGTTGGTGCTTCGGTGTTGCAGGAGAAGAGGCAGTGCCGGCAGGTGAAAGGTCCAACCATGGATCGGAGAGAGGTGCGGGAGCAGTAGTTGTTGCAAGGTCCAGAGCTTGGAACTCGGCAGCAGTGTATCTTCAGATGACGGCAGAGCTAGAGTTCCTAGCGCTGCACACATCCACTATGCATCTGCACTGTGGCCTCCATAAGTAGTCCTGGGAGGTAGGAGGAGCTGGCAGGAAGTGGGAGGGAAGGAGTGGGGAGGAAAATGGAGGGAGCTACATTAAACAGCACCAGAATAACAATAACAGTAAGCACAACAGTAATGGAAAAATTAACAGCAGCAGAATAAAGTACAATACAAGGTGAATGAGAGGGACTTTGAGGCAAGTCACATAAGGCAACATGCACAGCAGCGGGGAATAGGCATGCAGACCACTAGGTCGAGGAGCTGCACACTAGAGTCGCTCTGCGGCTCCATAAGCCTACCATCCGTAACAAGAAATGTACAATAAACAGTTACACAAATTGCACCATCACATTCCATGAAAGCAACATAAACTTCAAAGCATTCAAAAGAAAACATAAGGACCTAAAAAAAGTTCAGTGAAAGAAAAAAGGAACTCTTCGCTAATAGAGAAGCAAACACGAAAGACTTGAGAATTAAAAATAAGAAAGAGGCAGCACCCAGGCCCTACCTTAACAGGCTTTACACATGCGCGCAGCTAGAAATAGTGTACTCTGCATGGAGGGGCCTCTTAGGGCTCCAAGTCCCTGATTACGGTTAACCCGATTCAATGTGATATATGTAGTAGACCTTACCACAGCACATATCGCAATTATGAGTTGTGCGAAAAGCACCAAGTCCCTCATTTTCCCAATGATAAAATTCCCAGGGAGAAAATGCCAGGTAAATAATTGGACATGTGTATTTTGGTATGGTAAGCACCAACATCTACATATTATGCCCCATTTCAAAGTCAATAACCGGAATTGGTTGCACCCAATAAATTCTGAACTCTTAGGTGTCAGAATATATCAGTTCAGCCTAGGGAAACAAGCATTGGTAAAGCCAATATGTCTCGCCTATGTAAGAGCTATTGGCTTTGCTAATGGGTTTTAGCCATGTTGTGCTCTAGCGTGGCTGCTGGTCAGCGTGGCTAAACGTTGGTGGCATAGAGGACAGTGGCATGGAGTAGAGTGGCCTAGTGTGGAGTGGTGTAGAGAGGTGGAGGGGAGGTTCATAGAAGCATAGTGTCGCGCAGTGCCGTTGGAGTGTCATGGAGTATCATGGAGGAGGGTGAAGAGTGGAATGGAGTAGAGTGGAGAGGCTTGGAGTAGAGGGAAGAGTAAAGTAGTGTCGTAGAGTGTTGTGGCATAGAGTGGAGTGCAGTTTTGAGGAGTGGAGTAGAGTGTCGTAGAATGGAGTAGATTGGCGTGGAGTGTAGTGGAGCGGCGTGGAGTGGAGCACAGTAGAGTGTTGTAGGTTAAATTGTCATGTAGGGTCATAGAGTGGAGTACAGTAGAGTGGAGTGTTGTAGAGTGGCATAGAGTGTGGAGTGATGTAGAGTGGAGAGGCAAAGAGTGGAGGGACAGAGTGGAATAGAGTGTCAGAGTGTTGTGGCATAAAGTGGCTTAGATTGTTGTAGACTAGATCAGAGTGCTGTGGAGTGCAGAGGCATGGAGGGGCATTGAGTGTCGTAGAGTGGAGTGGCACTGTGTGGATAGAAGTAGGGTAGAGCCAATTCAAGTCGAGTGGAAAGTAGATTGGAGTGGCATATAGAGAAGTAGAATGTCGTGGTGGAGAGGATGTGGTAGCACACTGCAATTACAGACAATACATTTTTAAATGAAAGGACCATTACATTTGCAGCTACAGTTAACTGATTAAACTATACAATGCACAAATGATAATGAGTGGAAAAGTGCATCACCTTGAGCCTTGATTTGTTTTTTGATATTTTCAAAATATTTGTACATGGGCTATGCTCCACAGGAGAAACAAAGAAATACTGCACAGCCTAAAACAAATAAAGCAAGCAACTTTGAGTTACAAAACACAAAGCAAATGGTAAGCAGTGGGCGGAAAGCATTCCCTGGGAAGCTTTCCGAATGTCCCCAGAAGTCTTTGCAAACTAGAAAGCTCAGCTGTCTGGTAGGCTTCAGCCTAGAAAAATATAGGGGCACGTAGCCTAAACAGTCCAGTTTATGAAGTTTGAATGAGAAAAGACCAGCATGAAATGAACAAGAACGAAATTATACATTAATTTGAACAAATGACCTGCAGTATGAGGACCCAATCACCCTGAAGTTAAAATTTTATATCAGCAGTTACTATTCCTGTGTTTCTAGTTTAATACAGTGGAATCGAACTAATCCACCGTGGTAATGTGTGCTGCTTATTACAGGGCATTTGCTTCATTTAATGATTTTTTAGGTCCTCTGTGCATATGGGGCAGGCATTTTTGACCAGGAGAAAATGGCAAATACTTAAAATATCTCTAAAGCACCTTGCCCAGTGAACCTGTTTATATGGAAAATGTCGTCTTCCTGTTTTGCATTGAAATATAAATGAATATGATACGTGCATACATATGGCTTGCTAGTTCGGGAAAAAATGACAACTACATTAAAGCAAAAACATTGCTCAGAAAAGGAACTAAAGCTCTTCAAAATGATATTCTAGTGAGAAGCGCCTACGATGCAAAATCATTCACAGCTTTCCTGCACACTAGAGTATTAATGCTCTTTTTATTTTCATGAGGGACGAAATTAAAAGTTTAATGACCAAGCGGACCACAAACCGTGAAACATTCTTAAGACAAACGAGCAAGCTTTTATTCCAAAACAGCCATAGAGCAGCAGCATGCTTTCTTCCCTTTATCCACCCTGGATGCGGCGGCCAGGCTGTGTGTGCAGCTGAAGGAGAGTGTGGGGATACTGATTCGCCCTTTAAAAACCGGCTCAACTACAGCCCTGCCAAGGACCATATCTGAAAGCAGGTACAAAACACTTTCTTGATGTGTATCAGAAAAAATACATTAAACTGTACCACATCCTACTCCTAAGTTTGAATTGTCAGTTAAAATTGGTGTAGAAAGAATTAAATATTTTAAAGGACTGCACTTCATAGCCCTAGCTGAACGATGACACTTCAAAACAAGCACTTGCAATGCAAAAGTTCTCGCATGTGTTAAAGTTAAAGCTGTTGGTGTTGAAAATAACGATGTCTTTCACTTTGTTTTTTTTATGTGCGGTGGAGTTATTATATTTGCATAGCACTATTGCCAATGGTATAAAAAAGCAAAAGTAAAAAACATAGTCATTTTCAACTCCAACAGCTCTATCTTTGACAAATGCGAGACCTATTGCATTGGAAATGCAATCGGTCTCGCATTTGTTGAAGTTATTGGCATTATAAACTAATGTTTTTTTTACCTAGCAGTGTTGCAGGGTGTAGTACCATATGTGGCCAAAAGAGGTCCCATGGGACCTCTTTTGGCCACATATGGTATTGCACCCTGCAGAAGATGTGGTAAATCCATCCTACCCATAATTCATTGCATAGAAGACCGTACTAGGAGTACATTCAATTAGCTATGTCCATATATACAATTAGTAGTTTTGAAATGTGACAAATAATTATATATTAATTCCGGATTAGGTTGTACTTTGTATGGAGCTGATAAAAGGAAATTTCTAGAAGGTCTCAAATCAATGTGAGATGTGCTAGTGAGTAAAGTAACCACTACCAGCCTTGCTTAGGACCAAGCGTGTGTCCTGTCTAGAGCCCTTTAGGCGAGACCTAACGAGGAGAATATGGCAAAAAAAAACCACTCGAAATACTTCTTGTATAGTTTGTTTGCCCAAGTCTAAAGCCCTTTAGGCGAGACTTAACAAGGAGAATATAGCAAAAAATCTACATAAGAACCTTCTTATATAGTTTGTTTTCCCAATTGTTCTGGTTTTCAAATTGTGGGACAAATTTCCAAACTGGAGCCAATTGCAGTTTATTTGAGGCCAGAAAATGAAAATAGACCACTTTAGAACAAAACTACTAATGACAGAGGGAGCGAAGCAAGAATGGCAGACTCGTCCTAGAACAGTTTTCTTGACCCTTAAATCTACCCATCTATTCATTCATCCTACCATCGACCTTCCACTTCACGTTCCTGTCCTTATAGCATTTCACCCATCCATTCATAATTCCATTCACCTACTGACTATTCCATTATCCATCCATCTTTTGAACCTTCACTCCTCCAGCTATCCATTTTTTTAAACATTCCATCCATCCAATGACCATTCCCATCACACACCGATCCATCCCTGCACTCTTCCACCCATTCATCCTTTCACCTTTCCATCCTTTTTTTCTACTTTTTGGACTTGGCCCTTTCTGAAGGGTCATCCCCAAATGTTTTGCGTTTGCCCTCCACTTTTTGCTGAATTCCTTTTTGTTGGCTTTATGACTCTGTGCACTTTACCACAGCTAACCAGTGCTAAAGTGCTTGTGCTCTCTATGACACATGGTAACACTGACTTATACCCAACGGGCATATTTAATTATTTCCTTGTAAGTCCCTAGTAAAGTGGCACTACATGTGCCAGGGGCAAATCCTTAAATGCTACTAGTGGGCCTGCAACACTGGTTGTTCCACCCAATTATTTAGTAGGTTAAACATGTCTCGGGACTGCCAATGCAGAGCCTGTGTGTGCAGTTTTAAACTACCATTTCAACATGGCAAAGTAAACCTTTTGCTAGGCCCAAACCTTCTTTTTTAATACATATAAGTCACCCCTAGGGTAGGTCCTGGACGGCCCAGAGGGCAGGGAGCAATGTATTTAAAAGGAAAGACATGTACTTTTAAGTTCTGCATGTCCTGGTTGTGAAAAACTCTTCGATCAGTTTTTTACTACTGCATGACCTTTCTCTCCCATAGGATAACACTGGAGTTACCCTATTACATCTGATAAGTGCAATTCCCAAATGGGAAGAGACAGTCGATGTTTGGTGTCTCTGGAATCACAAGTTAAAATCCTCACCTATGGTGAAGTGGGATTTTAAACTGCAATTCTGAAAATGCCACTTTTAGAAAGTTGGTATTTTTCTTGCCTTGCCTTAGCCATTTGGTACCTGCAGCCTATCTCTGGGTCACATGACTGGGTGTAGCTGACAGTTCGGCTTTGTGTATTCCTCCTAAACAGCCACACACAATGGGGGCCTTAGGTGTGACTGGATGGGCCATCACTGGCAGGATGGGTGGGAGGAGCTGGGCACAGCCCTACTTACGCTTGAATAGGCTATACCCTGACTCAACACAAAGGGCTGCCTACACCTGTAGTTAGTCTGGAGCCAGGTCCAGGAAGGCAGGGTATCTGTGCACTTCAAAGGCATGCCTCTAAAAGCTTCTGCCCACTACAAAGGCACAACTGTGTATAAATACTGGACATCAGACACCAACTACTCAGTACACATCTGGGCCTCTGCCAGGAAGGACTGCTGTGCTACAAGGACAGCCACCCTGCTGTGCTGAGCTGCTGCCGTCTTGCCTCAAGAAGAACTGGGCCTGCAACTTTATCTTGGACCCAGGACCCCAGATTGACTCCAAGGGCTGGTCGGCTGGCCTCCTGATCTGACCCTCAGGGACATATAAGACTTCCCGAACAGCTTCTGAAACCAGCTGCAGTGAGTCCCTAATCCCCAAGTGGTCTCTCACAGGTCCTGGACCCTTGGTGTGGCTCAATGATCTTAAATCAAGCTCTTGGGCTCTTCACGACCCCGAATAGGCCAGTTCGCACTGAGACCACTCTGCTCACACTGAAAATCAGCGTGAAGTGCCGCCAGTCCCATCTCTTTGCACTGCAGCATGGATGGCTCGGGGGGGGGTGGGGGGGGTGGGATGGCCAATGCAAAACTCCAGCCCACCCGCCCGTCCGTGACACCTGGCCTGATCTTCACTCCATGCTGACAGCCTCCCAGGGTGCTCTCCTTGCACCCTCTCCAACGCGAATGGGACTCTTGGCACAAAACCTGAGCAGGCAAGCCTTCATGGGGACTAACCTGGGACTGTAGCCGACCTGTGCTCCATCGCGGTCACCTGAACCTTTACATTTTGCCCGGTCCAGCGCAACCAGATAGATGTGGTTGGCGCTTTGCACGTTTAGGCTTTATTTTTCACTATATTCTTTCAAAATTCATATCTATGGTTCTACTCATTGGATTATTGCCATTTTGGTCTTGTTTTATTTATTAGATTCTGCTCTATTTGTCTAACATGGTGTGGGATCTTGTGTGTGGCGTTATCACTGTTTTACTGTTTGAAGTGTTGAACAAATACTTCACACATTGCCTCTAAGTTAAACCTGGCTACTTTGTACCATGCTACCAGGGGGGTTGAGCACAGAATGTGATGTTTGCTTGTGCCTTACCCTGACGAGGATTATGGTTTCTACTTCACCAGAGCTCACACCCCAGTCAACAAGTAACTCAATTTCTCAAACTACCAATTTGGCCTTCCATCGTTCCAATCACTAATTGAACCTTTCACTCTTCCAACTCTTCCATCATATATCATTTCACTTTTATATCTATCCATACATGCATCGTTTCTTCACTCGTTCTTTACACCCTTCCTTTCAACTTTCCTTCTTCCCCCTCATGTTTCCTTTATTCATTTTGCCATTCCTTCCTTTCATCCTTGCTTTCTACATTCCTCCTCCTTCTTTCCATTTCCTAACTACCCACCAATCTTTCTTTTCGCACCTTTTTTCTCCTACATTTCTCTCTTCAGCTCGCTCTTTTTGATGTTCTCTCTGTCATTTTTCCATGCTTTCATCATTGCTTTGTCTCTTTCACTTACATTGTTTCATTCCACAGACCCTGCCCTCCACCCCTCAGCCCTGTTTCCTGATTCCTTAAAGGACTTTCATGAGCTTTTTGCCTGCGAAAGAAGAGGCCACTATAAACCTCACAAATGTTTTAATGTGACAGAGATTATCAGGCCATCAGTTGAATTCACAAACCCCACTTTATGCAGGGGCGGCGAGGACTGGGCACATATTGCGTGGTTGGGAGGTAGGGGATTACAACGTCACGGCCTGGGAGGTTAGCTCCTGGCCCCAGGTAAAAGCAGCCAACAAAAATGAGTGGGGAAAAAGACCCAAAAACCCAGTATGAGGCGAAAACGTAGCAAACACAGAAATCCGATGTTATTCCAATCATTCCAACTCCTAATTGGGTAATGCTCCTGATTGGGGAAATCTCCTCTTGATGAAAGTGGCAAATACCGGGTGCGGGAATTCTGATCTGACTACCAAAAGCACTTGTGATGAGTCCCAAAGTAGCAGATCTGTGTGTCCTAGCAGTAAGCTAGAAATTAAAGCGTGGCATATAGGAGTTGCATAATGCACAGACTTTTAGGAAGTATATTGACATGCATAAAACCACCTGTCTCTGTAACCTTTGAACTAAGGCGTCTTGCTCCAGGAAAATGTCTCTGGACCTTCTGAGGCTATATGCTGCTAAAAACCACTGGCTAGGCCAATAGTTCTCAAAAGCAAGACCTAATGCCTTTGCCCTGCTTGTTTTGTTTTGCAGTTACTGTCAGCCAGTAAGTGTTTTCTTTTAAACCTAAAGACTATTTTGTGATGCTGACATTTATTTAAGTTTTACAACAGTTGTTCCATGCAAGCAGTGCCACATGAATTAAGTTATGTGGCCATGAAAAAATTAGCATATTAGGGATTTATAAAATTTGACACCTAATCCAACAACCAAGTGCTTTCAAGCCCAAAGCAGATGGTTTCAAGCCCAAAGCGGATGGTTCACTGTCACAGAATCACCCATGTCATAACTTCATATACTTTGTGTTGCCTCTATTGTTTTTTAGCCATCCATATACTTTGAATAGACAGTTATACCTGTTCACCTGAGGCAGTGTTAGATATTACTTTCAAGTGCCTTTTGACCAATTTCCTGATCGAGATCCAAGCAATTCAGATTACCGGGGTAAGACGTCATGCCAACTTAATTATGGTTTCGGACTGTGTCTGCTAGTCTCTCGGGTTGCAATGAATACATTATGTATGGCTTCTCCTACATTAAAAGGAAGACAGCCAAACGTCCAGATGGGTTAGAGAGGTCACGTGGGAGAGGTGGAGATCAGATGACTCTGGTCTCTGGTGGATGCTCGCCTCTACATAGCTTACGGGAGTTGCAAATGCTTTGCTTCACACTGAAGGCGTTCCTCTTGACCATCAAGGGAGAATTTGTAAGAGGTGCTCACAGATAACATGACCGCCATGTGATGCTGCAACAAACAGGGTGGAAGGGGGTCGTGGGCCTCTGTGTCAGGAGGCTCTACATCTCTAGAAGTGGCTGAATGCTCAGGGCATATCCCTGATCACACAACACCTGGCATATTGGAGGTTATCAAAATATGATGTAATCATCCATATATTGGTAGTCTTTATAATAATCAGTATCTCTAGTGTCACATTGTGGGGCATAAGTGTCTGTTTCATCATAATATTGGGTTCTGGGTGGAGGGGCATGAGTCGAGGGCGGCATCAGGCATGTTTCCAAAGGCGAAATCATGAGTGGCGTTGAAACCGGGAACGACTGCACCAGCCTTGTGAACGGGGCCATCTTCTGTGCGAGGATGGGGGCATAGTCCGCGTCAAGGAGGTGTCTGCTGACGGTAACACTACCAGACATGGTGTCCGGAGGCACAACAGAGGATGTGACATGGCTCAAAAAATCTCTCCCATAGCTACCATAAGCTGGTGTAGATGTTGTGGCATCGCTGTCCATTCGGGGAAGGGCTGAAGTTGGACTAGCATCGGAATCAACTCAGCATGGGGGAGAGCAACTCCATGGCCAAGAGATACCTGGAGCATCATGCAACTCCAAGAAGTGGGAGTGGCGAGATGAAGGAGACCAATATTTGGAATTTTTAATGTATTTTTTGTACGACTTCTTGGACTTACCCGAGCTTTGTGACCTAGATGACTAGCATTCATGGAATTGGCCTCAAAAGTTCATGCTCCTGACTTTGACAACAGCGAAATCGGCCTTGAATTTGATCACAGATAGCCTTTTAATCTATCTTTGCATAGCAAAGAAACAGCATTAAGGTGTGTCCGAGGTACCATAGGCAGATGTCATGGGTGTCCGTTACCAACATCTGCCAGTTACTGTCACAACTCAGCTTAAAACCTCTAGTTTTGGGTGGGGACATTGTCTGCACACCTAGAAATTTTTTAGGTAAAATCTCTGTCAGAATGTGGCTGGATTGTAGAGATCTAGATCTGCATGGCAGGTGTGGAAAGAAAGGAACTGACATCAGCAAGCTGAGGTGGGGCCTATATAGAGTCCCGACATCATGTCCGAGGTAGTTTAGATCCGATACAGAGTCGCACAACACCACCTGTCGACGCACAAGGGAATTGCTTTGAAAGTTTCTGGTGCCTGGAGAAATTCACAAAGTGAGGAACCAGAGGTTAGAAGTCTCTATCAGAAAGATATTATCACTTTATTCCAAAGAGTCCTGGTAGTAGTACTCTGCTTTATACAACTGATTACTTTACACAACACTAGTATGTGCAGTGCTTCATTGACTGGTGTTTAGATGCTTTATTTCATTTTGAAATGATTCTGAATAAACCAGTTTGTGTATGTTGTCAACCGTATCCAGGTTCCCATGGATACAGGGTGGCCCCTTGATAGTTCTGAACAGCATAGAAAAAGCAATGCTCTTGTTAAAAATATGAACACATCTTCTAAAAATGTATGATACTTACACAGTCATTTCTTCAATGAAATGGTGACCATAAATACTAATGCCCACTTCCAATCCTTCCAGCATACCGAGGGATAAGAGAAAAGATCTAAGATTGACAAAGTCCAGCAAAGAATCGAAAGAGCGTTTGAATAATTCTTTATGGAGGTAGCTCATAAGGGAAACGGCCGGAACAACTAGACCAGAGCTACGTGTCCCTGAACACAGCAAGCATAACCACGCTTGCCTGAACAACGCATCTGCCTTAACCACGCATCGCATATGTGTGGTTAAGCGCTCTAGTGTTCAGGATGGGCAGGGACTCGGGGAGAATCATCAGAAGAGGAAGCTTCAGAACCAGACAGGTAGGTGGGGCTGGGGACGGGTCTGGGGGTTAATTTTGTGGGGGTCGGGGTACTTTGGAGAAGGAGGCAGGTTTTTAAGGCTCAGGGTGGAGGTTCTGGGTACTTTTAAGAAGGGGAAGGTTTTTAGGGCAGGGGGAGGGGGTTGGGGTAGTTTTAAGGGATGGGTTTGAGGGGAGTTTTTTTAGGAATGGGGTGGTTTTAGGGCTCAGGGCGGGGGGGAACGGGGCAATTCTTTTAACTGGGGGCAGGGTTTTAGGCCAAAGGGCAGTGGAAGGGGTTGGGGTAGTTTCCGGGCCCAGCGTGGAGGGTGGGGTAGTGTATGTTAAGGGGCAGGGTTTTAGGCCTCAGGGCAGAGGGAGGAAAAGGGGTAGTTTACAGGGAAGGTTGTGGGCCTCAGGTCAGTTAAGGGGGGTTAGTGATTCAGGGCTTGGGGGGAGGTCGAAGAAGTGGCAAAGTTAACCACGCATACCCCCTTCCATTCAAAGAAATTGCGTTGTAAAGCATGCGTGGTAAAGGAATGCATTGTTAAGACGCATTCGTGGTTGGGGCTGCGTGGTAGAGGCATGCGTGGCTTAGCCATGTGTGTCTCTAACATACATAATTATTTGTATAGGTTGAGATCCTTATCAATGGTTGCCTATGCAGTTCATTTCAACCCTATGAGGTCAGGTCTTCTTCAGGACTGGGGAATCAGTATAAAACCATAGTACCTCTATGTATAAAAAGGCTTCTGCAGCAGCTATGAATCTGAGGCCTTCAGTGTGTTTTATGGCTGGCTGTGCAATTGCACATACTACTGTGTACACTGAATGGCAGTGGCTTCTCCAGTATTTTGGGTAGGGAGTTGAATTGCCTGAAGATGCTTGCTGTGTTTTTTTTTTTTTTACTTGCTGCACGGTGGGTGCTGGTTAGAGAGCAGAGTTTCTGGCGTGTATAATACTCACTGCCTCCTTTACTTGCGACTGTAAACCATAGGGCTGTGATTACCGGAAGCAAATGTAATGGACGTTTCTTAACAAGATGCTACATCAACATCTACCTAGATGGCTCTGCATGTTTGATGAAAAAGATTTTAACTAAAGTTAATATAACTCTAATAAAAACTCTAATGATAAAGCTAAGAAGTGCTGTGATTTAGTTCTTTTAGAGTACAAAATCTGAGGTGAAGTTCCTTCCCTGCCCCATATGGGCCACTAGGGACCCTTGTTTCCACTGACATAACTACTTTTTTGCCCTAATCTATGGTTTTATGGGGAATATCACTAACATGGTTACATCTTTACTGGAATATAAACAAACAAGGAGAGTGAGCAGAAGAGGTGAGCCCGTTCTTCTTCCCTTTATCAATATTTCAAATAAATGAGAACTAGCTCGCTACCATCCAAATGTGCTGTCACAAATGTCTTTCACTCATGTCTCAGACTCGAACTCGAATCTTTATTGTTTCAGTTAATTAAAACCATAACAATTCCAATAAAATTAAACAGTCTGCAGAGGAAAATATACTGTACCTATTAAAATCATTAATTGCCATTATTAAAGTTTACAGCTTTTGATAACATCATATCAAGACAGTATTAGCACCAATGTATATACATGTTCGAATTACTGGTTGTCCGCTGAAGGACCAGTTACAAATAGATAAAACAATATTAAAAAGTATATCAGAGATTTCATCTCTTTAGTAAAATACAATTTAAAAAATCAATTCAAATACATTTTTCATATAAAAGTAAAAACTTTACCAATCTACAGTTAAGTTGCGGGTCATAAGGATGAAGACACTTTAGTATAGCTGATCTACAAGTGCGTTTGCCCCTATCTTTAAAAGGATTTTTTAACAATAAAAGAAGATTTAGTTTTAAAACAGGACATATACAGATCAGGTGAACAAGGTCCTGTTTTGGAGCACCACATAGTGTACATGATGGCGGACGACTATATTTCCAGAGGGGCTGATCAGCATTAGTCGGTAGTGCCCCAAGACGTATTGCTAGCAATTTCCTTTTTAGATGTATGGAGTACGTTATGTCCAAGTAAGCCGCTGGCTGTAAAATCGTATAAGATTGCAGTACCATCCAGGCATGAAAGCGCTTGCTGAATATAATTTTGTCCTCCGTTAACGAGTGTCTTTTTGCAGCTTTATTTATTAGTTGTAGAAATGTTGTGAATGGTAAATTCAGGTTCCATAACTCAGACACCTTCATTAAGTTTATTGATAACTGCAAATACTTGTGATAAGCTGATCGTGAATTATTCGCTTGAGCGTCCCAAATGGCGCTATTAAGCGGATTCTGGCAGTTAAACCGGATTTTGTACCATAGTTTTATTGTCGCATACATTCTTGCTAGACGTTGCTGCAGTAAACCAGATTCTAGGCGAATCTGCACAAGAGAGGAATTTCTCGGTAAAGCAAATCCTGTTCTATATGCCTTAATTTGCTTTCTCTCAAGGACTGCTGCTTCCTTGTCCTGTTGAACTTCAGTAGCATAAGCTAAAGTCAGCAGGAGCTTCGCTTTAACAGCCAATAATGGTTTAAACGATGGACCGCTTAAACTCTTAGCTATTGAGCAAAAAGTACATATCAATTCGTTTACTTTCTTGATTAAACCATCATTATGTGTTTTTAAAGTTAAATCTGCTGTCAATATTTAGGCCGAGGTATTTATAATTTGTAACTCCCTCCAAATTCACGTTGCCTAGTTTGAATTGTTGTCGTACCTGCAAGCGGTGAATTATTGTCATGACCTTAGTTTTCGCTGTTTATTTTTAGTAAGTTGTCCTTCGCGAAATTGCTCAATATGTCAATCCCTCTTTGAAGCCCTACTTTTATTTGACTTAACAAAACTATATCGTCCGCATAGTATAGATGCGTTAATTGTAGGAGGCCTAGGCGTGGCGGATGTCAGTTCGCCTGGTCCAGGTTGGGGGAAATATCGGCCATAATGTCTCAGACAAACCATTAGGTTTTTCAAAAGAACAATCACCTACCAATCAAGTTGGTGGCATGCTTCATCATTGGGTTCCTACCCAAGATGCCTAATGCTTCTCAGGTGTGTTACGATGCCTGATTGCAGCAGAGCTGTGTTTTTTTTTGCCACATCGTGAATTTGTGAGTGAGTTAAAACTACCTCAAAGGAATCCGTCCCTTGGGAAATTTTAATCGTGGATCACTTGGGTAGCGATAAAACCAGTGAGGGTGGATGTGTAGTGAAAATTACTGATCTCTTACATCCTAGTGTTAGGTAGAGACATGATTCAGTCAAATATGAGTGCCGTATGAGTGACAGTGGCTTTAATTCATGGCCAAGTTGCTAGAGAAGCCCTAGGCAATAGACGCATACACACTAAGGCATGCATATATGGAGTAGAGTCACTCGTAACTTACCATTTTCACAAACTTCTTTTTGATTCTAGAGTGGATATAATGTGAAAGACATTATGCATAGATAGATCATATCATTGATGGAAATTGTGCAGAGCCAGCGCAGCGTGCGCGTGCCATGAAACATTTTAATCATGCATGGACAATGGTATTCCCATTTTTTCGGCATGCTTGTGGTAATCAGGACTCAAACCATGTCAAGTGGATATTCCTTTCATTAATTAGTGAAAAGAATATTTGTTGTGACATTCATACAAATGTGCTCATCCTCGTTTTTCTGCCATGTGTATGCAAACATGTGGCATATGAGCACATTTCTATTTCCACATTTTGGTAAACTGTGAGTATGATACCTGCGCATTTCGTGACAGGAATGCATTGTGCTGCTAATCAGGCAGAAATTATGCATCACACACACGTACATCGTGTCCCAAGGTTTACAGTGAATCTATTCAGGTGAATAAGCAGAAAGACACAATAGTGTCCACCAAATGTATCCCCTACTTTTGTCGCACCAGATTACAGTGACATGGGTCTTGAGAGGGGGCGGTGCCCATAGTCTCACTCCGTGGGGAAAATGATACGCTATCATCTCGTGTCCCCGAAAAGTTTTACAACCAACTTATATCCCGGCTTCCAGATAATGTTATCCACAGGAAAAGTCAGGCTCGTCTGAAGGGTGCGGCCCCCCTCCCTCCCAGTGGTGGCTGGTAACATTTCAAAGTGGCGGGGCGTAAAAGTTGAGGTGTTGCCTTACCAGCGAGCAAGCCTGACTGACATAAGAGTGGTTTGAGGGGGGTTTCTCCCCCAAGGAGAGCGGACAAATGGTGTATTTTCAAACAAATTTGAAAAAGCAGGACGGTTTATAAAGCTATTGGCCACATGTACTCATTACATTTTTAAATGCATTCAAAACTGCCCCATGTCTTACTGTATTAAATGTGTTCAACAGGCCAGAATGGAAGCTGCACACCTGCTAACCCCATGGACACAAGAGCCATATGCACAAAGTCAAGGCTGGGATCTCCAAAGTTTACTACCGGATGGGAGCCTATATGTTATGTCATCATTACCATCACCCACCCCATCAAATGCAGCAATCAGTTACATGGCTTTGTCCTGAAAAATGGTTTGAATTGAAACTGCTTGCATTTTGAAAGAGGTGAGAAAAGCTGCAATGAGAAGCAGAACTCAGAAGTACCAGCCTTCTGCAAACAACAGTTTTATCCAGGCCACAAGTCATTGACACTGCAACACACATGTTGCTGGATCATGCTGCAAGACGTGCACACAAAAATCATCAAAGGACTTCACATTACAGGACTGTGTTTGTGCAGTGCCATTGCCTGTAACCCCATTAGGAGTCTCTGCCCATTTTGCCTGGGGGCATAAAGTAAAGGAGCAAGTGAGTAATAACTACATTTTTGCGCCTGCCTGACCAATTAGGAGAGGCTGCCAGGCTACATTATAGATTTACAGAACACAAGCACAATGCATGCCTGCACTCAGCACAACAGCATGCAGGCAGAATACCCTTCCCGGTCACTGAAACCCGCCTCATACCCTGGCCTCACCGCTGGAGCCCATTTCTCTTCTGTTTTAAAGATAGGCTTTCAAGTCTTGGCATATTTACCAACTTCCTCCCTTCTTTTTTTTTCTTATAACTCTTTTTATTAACAAACATCCGCAAATTATACAGTACAGAGGATCAGGCAAGTCAATTATCCCAAAACATATGGGTGGAAGGATATACATACATTACAATGGAGCAGAACGTTACGGGGAGATAAGGTCTCCTTGGTCATTGCTACAAGGTGGTGTACAGATCTCTCCTCTATAGCTATTCCACGAGCCCCAGACGCGCGACCACTTCTTGGGGCACCCCCCTTGCCAGATATACCGTTTTTTCTCTGAACATGCACCAATCGAGATTCCTTTCCCAGGCCTCCAGGGTGGGTGGAAGTACCGCTCCCCAAACTTCCTCCCTTCTTAAACCTCCACGTCGCAGCACTTTTTTTTTCTTTTCTGGATGATGAAGCGAGGAATTTTATGAATGATCCAGGAGCTGAAAGTTCATCCGTAAACAACCGAAAATGATCCCATAATGACGAGAAGTAAGCGGAAAAAACAAGTGATCTTACAATTTTGGCTATATAAATCAACAAACCAAATAACTTGGATTGACGATTTATATTGCGAGAATTGTCATATCACTTGCTTTTTTAACTCAGAACACAATATTACATCACAGCAGCTGTTTTTTCTTATAAATTCATTTTTAATTTGAAGGTGTCACCAACTATATTCGTGTTTGTGACTCAACAGCAAAATGCCATAAAATGTAATAACTATTGAGCTACTTTCAGGTTCATTGTTGGTTTTGAGTAACTAGAGTGTGCTGGCGAGCCGAGTAACTAGTGAATGCTAATGAAAGTGCCTCCTTGAATCATTTTGCTGTGAGTAGCTGTATATAACAATGGACTGTCACAGCTAACCTAGACGTGTCAAATAATTATCGAATACCGATCATATTGGTGGTGATAAGAAATGAAGACATTCCTTTACACTTCCATTGTAAAAAAGATCAGCTTTGTTTAACAATTTGAAAATTCCAGGTCCAATCTAGATGTTGAGTGGAGAGGGGCGCCCATGGGCTGGCACTGACCATAACAAACACCAAATGCTGGTAAAGTAGCAGAAGGCGGCAGTTCGGAAAATCTTGTTAAACGGATGCCTAAATATCCGAGATTGAAAGCCAGATATGAAATCATAATTAACTATGAGTGCTAAGCAGGTGCGGACTGCAGACTGGGAAGGAGACGGGCACGGCTGGGGACGTGAGGCACCGAGGAGTTCCATGCCTGGTGCACGAGGGAGCGAGCAGGCATAGCTCGAGCAAGCACGTAGGATGCAGTACACATAAAGTGCAGTGCAGCAAGTAAACGGCAGTACTTTCCCACCCATAGGAAGTACGGAGGAGCAACTACGTCGCTGCCCGCCGACAGGGGCTACAGGAGTACGGCACAGAGGGGCAGTCGCACGACGGTCCTGGTATCCTTCGCACGTCACTGAGCGTTAGTCTGAAGAAGGTCGCTAAACTGACCGGGTGACATGACCGGCAGGTGTCCCTGTCCTTTCGAGGTAAGAGACTCTGGTCGTGGAGCACCCTTCCCTTCCACCAGCCGCCTGTGGAATTAACAATACACAATTCCATGTATTCATAGAGGGCCTGCGCGGTTTAATCAATCAATCATGGTATTTGTAAAGCACGCTACTTAGCCATGAGGGTCTCAAGGCGCTGAGGGGGGGGGGGAAGGGGAGATGCGCTACTGCTCGAAGAGCCAGGTCTTGAGGAGTCTTCTGAAGGCGAGTAAGTCTTTGGTCTGCTGTAGCATGGTGGGTAGGGTGTTCCAGGTCTTGGCGGCGAGGTAGGAGAAGGAACTGCCGCCGGAGGTTGTTCTTTGGATGTGGGGGACGGTGGCGAGTGCAAGGCTGGCGGAGCGGAGCTGGCGGGTGGGGGTGTGGAAGCTGTGTCTGCTGTTCAGGTAGGCTGGTCCGGTGTCATGGAGTGCTTTGTGTGAGTGGGTGAGGAGTTTGAAGGTGATCCACTTGTCGACGGGGAGCCAGTGTAGGTTGGTCAGGTGGGGGCTGATGTGGCTGTGGCGGGGGACGTTGACGATCAGTCGGGCGGAGTCGTTTTGGATGCACTGTAGTCGTCGTAGGTGTTTGGCTGGGATTCCGGCGTAGAGTGCGTTGCCGTAGTACAGCCTGCTGCTGATGAGGGCCTGTGTCACCGTTCTTCTTGTTTCGGTTGGATCCACTTGTAGATCCTGCGGAGCGTGCGGAGGGTGTTGAAGCAGGAGGAAGAGACGGCGTTGACCTGTTTGGACATGGAGAGGGAGGAGTCGAGGATGAATCCTAGATTGCGTGCGTGGTCGGTGGGTGTCGGTGCTGTCCCGACGGTGGTCGGCCACCAGGAGTCGTCCCAGGCCGAGGGGTTGGGTCCGAGGATGAGGACCTCCGTCTTGTCCGAGTTCAGTTTCAGCCGGCTGCTCCTCATCCAGTCGGCGATGGCCTTCATTCCGTTGTGGATGTTGGTTTTGGCAGTGCTCGGGTCCTTGGTGAGGGAGATGATTAGTTGAGTCGTCGGCGTAGGAGATGATGTTGAGGTTGTGGTGGCGGGCCACTTGTGCGAGGGGGGTCATGTAGATGTTGAACAGCGTGGGGCTGAGGGAGGAGCCCTGGGGGACGCCGCAGATGATGTCGGTGGCTGTGGATCGGAAGGGTGGGAGGCGGACGTCCTGGGATCTGCCGGAGAGGAAGGATGTGGTCCAGTCGAGGGCCTTCTCTTGGATGCCGGCTTCTTGGAGGCGTGTTTTTAGAGTGCGAAGGCGGCAGAGAGGTCCAGGAGGATGAGGGCTGATGTTTCGCCGTTGTCTAATTGGCGCCTGATGTTGTCTGTGGCGGCGATGAGGGCAGTCTCGGTGCTGTGGTTTTGTCTGAATCCGGATTGGGACGGGTCCAGGATGTTGTTGTCTTCGAGGTGGCGGGTCAGTTGCATGTTGATGATTTTCTCGATGACCTTCGCCGGGAACGGGAGTAGGGAGATGGGCCGGAAGTTCTTGAGGTCCTTGGGGTCCGCCTTGGGCTTCTTGAGGAGAGCATTGATTTCGGCGTGCTTCCAGCTTTCCGGGAATGTCGCTGTTTCGAAGGAGATGTTGATGACCTTCCGTAGTTGGGGGGCGATGGCTGCGTCTGCCTTGTTGAATATGTGGTGTGGGCACGGGTCTGTCGGCGATCCTGAGTGGATGGAGTTCATTACCTTGCGTGTCTCATCGTCGCTAACGTTGGACCAGGAGGTGAGGCGGTTGGCGTTGTTGGTGTTTGGAGGAGAGGTGGAGTCTGGCGTGGTCGGGTCGGTCGTGGTGTTGAAGCTGTCGTGGATGTCGGCGATCTTGCGGTGGAAGAAGATGGCCAGTGAGTCGCACAGTTCCTGTGAGGGCGGGATGTCGTTGGTGTTGGCGCTGGTGTTGGAAAGTTCTTTGACGATGCGGAAGAGCTCTTTGCTGTCGTTGTTATCCAGACGGTCTTTGAAGGAGCACCTCTTGGCTGATCTGATGAGGTGGTGGTGTCTGCGGGTGGCATCCTTTTGGGCTGAGTGGTTGTCCGGTGTACGTTCGTGGAGCCATTTCTTCTCCAGTTTCCGGCATGCGTGCTTGGAGGCCAGGAGCTCGTCGGTGAACCAGGTGGCTCTCTTGCTGGCGTTGCTGTTAGAGGGTTTCTTCAGTGGAGCGAGGGTGTTGGCACAGTTGTCGATCCACTGCCTGAGGTTGCGGGCTGCGGCGTCTGGGTTGGTGGGGTTGTTGTAAATTAAAACAGCAATGTGATTAAGCATTTACTAAAGACATTAATGCTTTCCCTTTAGATCATGTTTTCTCCGTTATGTTGACCGAAGTTCGGAATCCATTTTGTATTATCATGTGCCACGTGTTCGCCACGAGGAGAGTCCGACCTTTGTGTTAGTTGCTCTTGTAATCTGCCTAGTAACAGTTTATAAATAGCTCTCTCTTGTCCATCTGACGCATGTCCAGACTTGACCACATCTGTTATAATTAGCCTTGCTTGACCATGTGTTTCGCGGGCTCAAGGAGTGTGTTGGCTCCGCCCATGTATTGATTCAGTATCGAGAATGACCATAAATGGTAATGTTCTTCGGCCTCATGTTGTATCCACCCACTTATGAGCCCCTCTGTTGTGTATAAAAGGGGACTGTGTACGCAAGTTCTGTGTGCTACTCCATGCAATACTGAAGGGTGTTGTGTGGATTGTAGGACCACCCTTAAGGGTTAATAAATGCTGTTTTTGTACTTTGCAGTTTCCGTGCCAACTTCCTTATAGATTCCGTTACAGGAGAGCGAACCCTTGTGCCTTGCGGGCCTAGCTGGGGCCTGTATTAATCAATTGGCGCCCGTCACGTGGGGCTCATCGGCGACTCGGATGCTCGAAGGACTGGTCGCGACGAAGGTGAGGAGTTTGGCCGGGGACGTGATCACTGCCAGCGGCGTCTTAGCCCTGGCATCCCGAGGTTTTTCTTCCTTCCCTTCCGAGCTGACCGTCTGGGTGGCGCCGGTCATCGACTGAGACCTCTTCTGTCGGTCCTGCCGTGAGAGCCGTTTGGGCGATTGTGGAGCTTGGCAGTTGGAATCTGGACTCTTGATTGGTAAGAACCGTTGTACGGTACTTGCTCCGAGTTTTTGAAGCCTGGGTTGGCTATTTGAGTTTGATTGATGATGACTAGTCATATTTTGTATTTGTCTTTGTGAAAATATATGCGTTGCAACACATATAGGCAGGTAATGTGGAGAGATTTCTCCAGAGTTGTGTAACTTTGAACGGCGCGACGATTAAGCGCCATTTTTTATAATATTGCATATTTTGCATTATTTCTGAGCATGCCTGCTTTCAGCGCGTAAGTGGTGCTGCTGTTTTGGAAACCGGTTGAACCTCGAGGAATCTGCTCCAGCTCCCCCAGAGGGGACGCCTAATAGGGATATGTATGTGAAGCATGGTCTTTCTTCCATAATGTACAGCACAGTATGGAGGAAATACACGAAGAAGGATCCTGAGTTGCGATGGCCTTTGTATGGATCGTTTGATATACGTAAGATTGAGTATGTGGAACAGTGTATGTGTAAGCGACGTGCTCGTCAGGATATGTTTGAGTGTGTGCGATTATGGGTGAAGGAAGTGCGTGAGCGAGAGAAGCGTGAGAAAGCGCTGTATGATAAAGACCAACGGAAGAATGATCATGTGCGAGCACAGGAAGCGAAGCGTCGGGAGGACAAAGAGCAGGCGGACAGACAAGAGAAAGAGCGTAGGCTACAAGTTTCGGGTCAATATGCTGTTCGCCAGCCACTTTATCCTGTCCTTAATAATCCTGATGATTATTTTTATTTGCTAGATCGCTCTCCGCCCCCTTATGTTGGCGCATCTGCTCCGCGGCCGCAAGATTCTGGCCCGGCTTCGGGTAAGGTAGACACACGGTCCATGTTATCGGCCGAGCATATGGCTGAGCTTCGGAAACTTTCCCTCCGTGCACTTAAGGGCAAGATGTCTAAGGAGGAGTTGTTCCATACTTGGGGGTCGTGGCAAGATAGAGAGAGGGTGTATTTTCTGTCTCATTTCGCGGATGAAGTAATTGCTGCTTTCCGAAAATATTCTAGTGTCCTTGAGCCTGACGAAGTGTCTTCGGATGCCGGAGCATTACGTAATGGTGTTTTTTCTCCCCCTAAGGCTCCTGAGGCGGCTCGGCGGTTGTTCGCTGTGCGGGACGAGGTGCTGGCCCTTAGAGAGAAAGCACGCCAACAAACGGAGGAGGAGAAGCAGTCGGATTCGTTTGCAGCAGGGGGCCACTCATCCACCTCCCAGTCAGATAAGGATGACGTAGTGCATGCTAAACCAATGCGAGAGGCGGCGCCTTTGTATGTTCCTCCTAAAGGAGCGGGGACTAGCTCGGACATTAACTCCGCCGATGCTAGGGGATATTTTGTGTATAATTGGGTTTATACTCCATGGCATAGGGCCGATGTTATGGCGTTAAAGAATGCATTGCCTGACCCCCGCAAGAATCCAGCGGCCTTCTATGAAGAAGTCGAGGGGGCCTTGAATTCTTGCATTATGACCTTAGCGGATATAGACCTGTTCTTTGGTCTCATTCTACCACCGGACACGTGGCGGTCTGTCCGAAAGGTAGATGATGCGGTTGCCTTCAAGGCCCGGTGGTCTGAGCTTGAGGATGAAGACAGGGAGAGGAAGCCCGCACAGAAACCACCCCAGAATATTTTAGATCTCCCTGCTGCTATTGTGGCTAAGTTGAAAACAATTATTCCCCCTAAAAAAATTGACTGGAATATGTTAG
Source organism: Triturus cristatus (assembly GCF_964204655.1). Classification (NCBI taxonomy): domain Eukaryota; kingdom Metazoa; phylum Chordata; class Amphibia; order Caudata; family Salamandridae; genus Triturus; species Triturus cristatus. Next base: position 683,403,565 of record NC_140581.1, read on the forward strand.
CTGCATGTAAACAGAAAGTTGACGAGTCAGTTGCAGATTTCTTCACGCGCTTTGAGGAAACGTTTCATGATTTTAGTGGCCAGTCGCTTACTGACGACACGGGCCGCCACCTTTTCGCGGACAAATATGTGGCTAATCTGCTACCGGCAGTTGCGGCCCGTTTAAAAGCGAGCGAGAGTTCCTGGTCCTCCGCGACGCCGACGGCTCTTCTGACTATCGCTCAGTATTATGAGCGTCAGGAGCACGAGGCGAAGGGCCAGGAGGAAAAGAAATCGAAAGATCTTAAGACTAAGGTAATGTTGGCACAAGTATATGGCCCGCCCCGACGGGGTAATAATAGAGGAAGGGGAGGATCTTATGGTCCCCCTTCGGGCCGATCTGATTTGAATAGGAACCAGTGTGCGTATTGTAAGCAATTGGGCCATTGGGCCAGGGATTGCCCAGTGTTGCGTGCTTCGCGTCAGGGGCATACTCCGGGTGGCCCGAGAGGTAGAGGGGGTTCCTCGAACTTTAGAGGGAATTCTAACGATCATGTTCGTTTCGATACCGCTGGGCAGCACCGAGATAGCTCAAATGTTTTCGATCGCCAGCATCAGTATCACGTATCGGAGATTGATCGATCAGGATATCATGATTCTCAGCATGCATAGGAATGCGTTGGATGGGGGTCTGAATCAGTTGAGGTGCCGGTCGATCAGACGGGTCCTTATGTATCGGCTGAGGTTTTAGGTTCTACTGATCAGTTCCTAGTAGATACAGGAGCGACACGTAGTGCATTGTCTAGGTACTTGGTTCCGGGGGCTCCCCCATCCGGCTCAGTGGTTACATCGGTAGGGTTTGACGGTACACTCTCCCGAAGCCCTCTTTCACAGCCCCTTACATTTAAGGTTGATTCTTTTTCTGCGCCCTGTCCGTTTCTGCTTGCTCCGTATACACCGGATAACATTATGGGCCTTGATATGTTAAAGCACTTTAGGGCTACGATCCGCTGCTCCCCTGAGGGTGTGAGGGTGATCTTAAGTGACAACTACCCCCGGTCAGAGCGGATGTGTACGATATCAGAGGATGCGTTGTTGGCCACCCTCCCTCGAGCTTTATGGGCGACTTCGGACACAGATGTGGGACAAATGGTGATTCCTCCGGTCCACATTAGTGTCCAGGAGGGGGCGGTGTTACCGCGCCTCCCGCAGTATCGTATTTCCCAGGAGGGCGAGGAGGCTCTCATACAGATTGTGCAAGATTTGATCGCAGTGGGAGTAGTGGAAGAAGTTCCCTATAATATCTGTAACAGTCCGATTCTCCCTATTCTGAAAAAGGACACGGATGCAAAGGTCTATCGGTTCATAATTGATTTGAGGGAGGTAAACAAGATCGTGATACCTCAGTACCCGGTGGTTTCCGATATCACGACGTTGCTTACCTTGGTCCCGCCTACGGCGACCATGTTCTCAGTGATTGACTTGAAAAATGCCTTCTTTTCTATTCCCATTCACCCCGATAGCCGATTTCTTTTTGGGTTCACATTAAACAATAGATCTTATCGTTTTTGTAGAATTCCCCAGGGCTACACAGAAAGCCCTAGTATTTACAGTCAGGCTTTGAAACGACAGTTGGATTCCTTTGTTTTACTCGAGGGGGTCGCCCTCATTCAATATGTCGATGACATCTTGTTGGCGGCTGACACCCTGGAATTGTGTGAGAGAAGCACGCTATCCTTACTTTCCTTTTTAGCATCCCACAATCATAAGGTATCTCGGAAGAAATTGCAATTCTGTAGACCAAAGGTGACTTATTTGGGTCACCTTTTGTCTAAGGAGGGACGTGCACTCACACCGGATCGTATCCAAGTAATTTTGGACACACCGAGACCATCCACGCAGAAGGATGTGCGTGCATTTTTGGGCCTTGTTTCTTTTTGTAGACAGTGGCTATTGGGGTTTTCACACATAGCTAAGCCATTGTTAGCCCTTTTGACAAAGGATACGCCTATCCCAATCCCTTGGTCAGATGAGTGTGATGCTGCTTTTCAGCAACTGCGACAGGCCCTTTGTTCAGCACCAGTGTTAGGGACCCCTGATTATGCAAAACCCTTTTCGTTGTATGTGCATGAGAAAGATGGATGTGCATTGTCAGTTTTAGTGCAGATGCACGGCGACAAGCAGCGCCCCTGTGCATATTTTTCGGCTGTACTTGATCCTGTCGCCCGAGCATTACCAGGGTGTTTTCGCTCGGTTGCGGCGACAGCTGTGTCAATACGCCAAAGCGAGGGAATTGTGCTATCTCATAAGCTGTTGGTATTAGTCCCCCATGCTGTTGATGCCCTGCTTAATCAAACAAAGACGCAGCATTTGACCAGTGCCCGTTTGACGGGATATGAGTTGACGCTTTTGGCTCCTCATATTACGTTGAAAAGGTGCGTAACATTAAACCCGGCAACATTGTTGCCATACCCCGAAACCCAGCCTGAGGCGGGGAAAGCGCATGATTGTATTCTTGTGACTGAGGAACAAACAAAGGGTCGTATTGATCTCCAGGATACGCCCTTTCCAGATGTAGATGGAGAACTGTGGGTGGATGGATCCTGTCTGAAGCTACCAGATGGTACGACTTCAGCAGCGTATGCAATTACCACGTTGCAAACGATAGTGGAGACAGCACGCATACCACAGAAGTCAGCTCAAGCAGCGGAACTGATAGCATTAACACGAGCATGTGAGCTCAGTACAGGATTGTGTGTGAATGTTTACACAGATAGCCGCTATGCCTCCGGAGTAGCGCACGATTTCGGCCTACTCTGGAAGGAGAGAGGGTTTTTAACGTCACATGGGGTGCAGATAATGCATGGAGAGTTAGTTCACAATCTTTTAACCGCATTGACATACCCAAAGAAAATTGCCATTGTTAAGTGTAGCGCCCATAGGAAAGTAGTTGATAAAGTTGGAGAAGGGAATGCGTTAGCAGACCGAGTAGCGCGGGAGACCGCGATGCAGCCCGGTGCTACTGCCATGTATGTAGTAAAGTCACAAGTGGAAAGATGGCGTGATGCGAAGGAGGAAGTGCGCGAAATGCAACGGACCGCTTCCGATAAAGAGCGGGAGCAATGGGCTAGCGAGGGAGAGTTGGATGATGAGGGTTGTTGGAGAAATAAGCAGATGGATAGATGGAAGTTACCCACGGCTTTCGTACAACCTATGGTTCAGATGGCACATGGGCTAGCACATGTTGGAGCTTCCGCAATTGTAAAATTGCTTACCCAAGTTTGGGAGCATCCAGAGATTGCTAGCACGGCAAAGAGGGTGGTGCAGACCTGTATGATCTGTCTGAAGTATAACCCAGGAAAGGGTACTCGAACTCCAGCAGGAGGGTTTGCGACGCCCACTGCACCCTTTGAGGTTCTGCAGATGGACTATATCCAGCTTGAGCGCTGTAACAATTTGAAGTATGTTCTAGTAGTGGTTTGCGCCTTCAGTAAATGGGTTGAGGCGTACCCTACGAAAGACAATACTGCAATGACCACGGCGAAGCTACTGCTAAAAGAGTTTTTCCCTCGATACGGCGTCTGTAGACTTCTGTGGAGTGATAATGGGCCTCACTTTGTAGCGGATGTTATAAAGTACGTCTTGAAGGGCCTGGGCATCACTCAGAAGTTCCACGCCGTGTTCCACCCTCAGTCTGCAGGACTAGTCGAGAAGTATAACGGTACACTGAAGCTTAAGATAGCCAAAATCCAAGCTTCAACGTCTTTGACTTGGCCAGACGCCCTGCCACTGGCGTTATTGTCAATTAGATCAGTGCCACACTCTCGAACCGGCCTTACGCCGTATGAAATAGTATTTGGACGCCCAATGAACATTTGGGGTCCACCAAGGCCTAAGGCTGTGTATGATGTACCTTGTGTAATGATGAGCGATTATCTGGCACAGTTAACGGATAATTTGGTTTCTATTCATCAACAGGTCCGAGAGGCGCTCCCTGATCGGTCTACCGGTGAAGGACATGGTCTCCGGCCTGGTGACCATGTCATGGTGAAAGTCTTCGACAGAACGAACAGTTTGGAGCCGAGATGGGTGGGCCCTGAGCAAGTCCTCCTTGCAATGAGGACGGCTGTGCGAGTCTCGAACAGGAAGAATTGGATCCATTCCTTGCACTGTCGAAAGGTACCGCCCGGATTGGTGGAGTCTGCCGTGCTGACCGATCAACGAGAAATCCTGGCAGCAGAGACAGGCCGTGCTGCGGAGCCGGGTGACACTGAGGAGCTCTTTCCAGACCACGCGACTTCTGAAGGAAGGCGATATCATCTTCGACCGAGGAAGTGAGGTTTCCAGTACCGGGACATACTGTCAGAACGGCCCTTGGGTTAGTGAAACGGAGAGCCGATGAGGCAAGGGGGGGGGATCAGCCCTGCATTAGTGTAGTGACACCCGTCTTGGCCCGCTGGTGAAGAAATCAACCGCTGCCCAAGGGGAAGAGTTCTGACAGACTTTTTAGTTTCAGGAAGATATCAGGGTATTGTTTCCTTTGACATGGAGAAGAAGAAAATCCTTTGTGCGTTGGGGTTCATGCTAACAGTAGCTATTGTTGGAATAACAACATGGTTTGTAGAGGAGGTAACTCCTGCTCGGAAAACACTTGTGTTGACGACTCCGGTGCCTGCGGAGCACTACTTTTATACATTGCCGTATCAAGAGTTGAAGCATCGACAGTCTTATTTGAATAACACTTTCATTCAGATGCTGCATCATACCCACGTTGCTACGAACGCTACGAACTGTTGGATATGTGGGATGATGCCGGCCCATCAGAAGAAAGGAGGTACGCCATTCATACCACTTCCTTTCTCTCATAATGGCTCTTGTAGAGCATGGTACACTTTACTGTTTGCCACTCGGAAACCGACAGTGGGACGATTGCTTTTCAGACTTAATAAAGAATGTCATCAGGATAAAAATGGATATCCGCAAGCGAATGGGACAATTTGGGAATGGGAAGAGTATCGACCAGACAATGAATCCATTCCCTATATCTTCACGAACACCAGAGACACTGTGGGGAAGGACAAATTCGTGATCCAAGTGGCACAGGCTCAAGCGGACCTGTGTGTCCAGAGTGTGGGTTTTATCCCTGTTGGTGTCAGTGATTGCCTAACTGTCTTGAACATTGATGGATTGAATAACAGTACCTTCCTAGCGTCCCATAATACCTATTTTGTGTGCGGAAATAAAGGTTATTACCGTTTGCCGGCTGGGTGGTCTGGGGTATGTTATGTATCCTTCCTATTACCTCCTGTATTCCTAGCACCAGCATCTTACCATAAGGATTTGAAATTGTTGAATAATGTGACTATAAATAGGTATAAACGTACTTTATCGATTGATAATGTGGATCAGACTGATACCAGCTTGCAGCAGTATATTGATTTTAACTTAGGACTGTTTTTCTTTGTTGGCGCCGCTTTGAATAGTAGGAAGATCCGACGATTAACAAGAGTGGTAGAAGCTGTGACAAATCAGACTGCTGCTGCTCTTGGGAATCTTACGGAAGAGTTACAAATAACTAGGATTGTTGCATTACAGAATCGTATGGTATTGGATGTAATGCTAGCTGATCGAGGTGGAGCCTGTAAAATTATTGGAAGTAGTTGCTGTGTGTTCATCCCTGATCATACGCCATCCGTTTATAACGCCATTAACAAGCTGCATAAAATAGCAGCTGAAATCCACACAGAAAACGGCACTTGGTCCTTTTCTGGATGGTTTTGGGCATTGGTTACTGCCTGGGGATGGAAGGTCTTAACTGGTCTCTGTATTATTATAGCAATTTTGTTCTTCTTCTGTATGTGTGTTCAATGTGGACCATTGTTCTGTTCCGTATGCATTTCACTCTGCATCCCGGATAAGAAAGCTATTGCCGATGTGGCTCATCAGAAGCGTCTAGCTAAAGAGGTTAAAGGAATGATGATAATTGACATATATGATGATTTTTGGAAACCGGATGTCTTCAGTAAATGCTGAAAGGGTCGTCTGTTGTAAATTAAAACAGCAATGTGATTAAGCATTTACTAAAGACATTAATGCTTTCCCTTTAGATCATGTTTTCTCCGTTATGTTGACCGAAGTTCGGAATCCATTTTGTATTATCATGTGCCACGTGTTCGCCACGAGGAGAGTCCGACCTTTGTGTTAGTTGCTCTTGTAATCTGCCTAGTAACAGTTTATAAATAGCTCTCTCTTGTCCATCTGACGCATGTCCAGACTTGACCACATCTGTTATAATTAGCCTTGCTTGACCATGTGTTTCGCGGGCTCAAGGAGTGTGTTGGCTCCGCCCATGTATTGATTCAGTATCGAGAATGACCATAAATGGTAATGTTCTTCGGCCTCATGTTGTATCCACCCACTTATGAGCCCCTCTGTTGTGTATAAAAGGGGACTGTGTACGCAAGTTCTGTGTGCTACTCCATGCAATACTGAAGGGTGTTGTGTGGATTGTAGGACCACCCTTAAGGGTTAATAAATGCTGTTTTTGTACTTTGCAGTTTCCGTGCCAACTTCCTTATAGATTCCGTTACAGGAGAGCGAACCCTTGTGCCTTGCGGGCCTAGCTGGGGCCTGTATTCATCAGGGTCGGTGGGAGGATTCTGGGAGAGGGTGGTGAGCAGCTGGTCTTCGGTGACTTTGCTCCAGCTGCGGCGAGGGATCTGTTGGGTGCGGTGGTATGTGGTTGTTTTTTTTTAAGGTGAAGTGAATGCAACGGTGGTCGGTCCAGTGGGGTTCGGTGGTGTGGTTGAAGGTGATGTGGGTGCATGTGGAGAAGACTGCGTCTAGCGTGTGGCCGGCGGCGTGGGTGGGTGCAGTGACGAGCTGTCTGAGGCCGAGGTTGGCGAGGTTGCCGATCAGCGTGGTGGAGTTGGCGGCGTTGTTGTTCTCGAGGTGATAGTTCAGGTCCCCGGGGAGGATGTAGTCCGTGGAGGCGAGTGCGTGGGTGCTGGCGAGGTCGGCGATGGAGTCGTTGAACTGGGCCCGGGGTCCGGGGGGGTTTGTAGACGAGCGTTCCTCTGAGGGTGGTGTTGGGGTCGGTGTGGATCCGAAAGTGCAGGTGTTCGGCGGCGTGGAGGGTGTCATCTGCGTGGGTGGTGACCTTGAGGGTGGATTTGTAGACGATGGCAATTCCTCCTCCGATGCCGTTGGCGCGGTCCCTGTGGGAGATCTTGTAGCCGTCTGGGATGGCAATGGCGATGTCTGGAGCAGAGGAGTCGTTCCACCACGTCTCGGTCAGGAAGGCTACGTCCGGGCCGCAGTGGCGTCGAGCAGGTCCCAGAGATCGATGGCGTGTCTGCGTGTGGAGCGGGTGTTGAGTAGTATGCAGCGGAGGTGGTTGGGTCTGGTCATTGATGGTTTGGTACTTCAGTCGCAGGTGAAGCTGCAGCTGCGGCAGGAGAAGGGTCCGTGGGTGCGTTTCGGGCAGCCTGGTTGCAGCGTTGGTCTCGGCCGGTGTTGAGAGCGTGGAGGGAGTCGGCGTCATAGCTGAGGCTGGGTATGGTGCGGTGGGGTGCGTGGGGTCCAGGGGTTCTGGCGTGGGGCGTGGTCCTGGCACGGACCGGCGCAGACAGGCTTGCCTCTGGCGTGCCTCCGTGCGTCCTGCATTAAGAAGGGGTGGAGGGAGGGAGGAGCAGCTGGGAGGCGGGTGGTGGGGAGCGAATGGGAGAGGAGGGGGTGGGGCCACAGGGGACGCAGCGGCGGGAAACTGGCAACAGGCAACAATTACGATGAAATTACGACAACTAGTCAGTAAAGCAGCGCAAAGAGAGAGCAGGCAATAAATGTAATACAGATAAGAAAACAGTCACTAAGGCCGTGCACAGAGAGAACAGGCAACAATTATGACGAAAATACGAAAAACAGTCAGTAGAGCAGCGCACAGAGAAAACAGGCAGCAGATGCAATAAAGGTACGATAGACAGACACTAAGGCAGCGCTCAGAGAAAATAGGCAACAGATGTAATACAGATACGGGAGAGAGGCAGCAGATCAGAGCGAATGCTTACCACCCACCACTGGGCCACCAGGGATGAGGCGCAGGCGGGAGCCTGCGGGTGGAGGAGGGTCTCGAACTCCCAACAGCAGCAAGGGGCACCAGCCAGAGGACACGGCACCAGCAGGGAGCGCTGGGGCGGTAAGGGCAGCGTCCTGGCCTGAGAACAGGTCAAGGTTTACTGTCTATACTCAGGATTAAAGCCCATTACATTGTACAGTAACTTGGCGTTATCGCAGTGCACAACTACAGACTTTGAAGGCATAATAAAAGTAAAAAGTACCTTACTGCCAGTTAACGAGCCGCCTCCGCTTATGGCCGGTCACGGTGTAATGTGGTGCAGCCGGGTCCCACTCCTGCGCGTTCCTACTGCAGGAACAGGAAGCAGCCAGCAGGCAGCTTCCCTCCCCTACCCAAGCCAATCACAACGCTGCAATAGCAGCATTGTGATTGGTGAGGCGCAGCAGAGAGCACCCCAGCCGGGCCATTTTCTCTATGTAGGCTGCATGCAGCAGCCTACATTGAGAACAAGCATTGGCATAGCCAATAGGTCTCTCTTTTGGGACCTTATATGTATTTAGTTATGCAGCACAATATCCTTGGTGCAACAACAACTGTTGCATGGCAAAACACTTATAAGGTCCCAAAGGCGAGACCTGTTGGCTATGCCAATGCTTGTTGCTGTTTTTGTGGTACTGCAATATATAGGGATGTTATTTGTCACAGTTTACAGTTTGGATTAGATCATTGATGACACTATTGTTCATAGGATCACAATGTCTCCAGTGACAACTTCTTGCTGCGCAGGTCGTGCCGAGGGGTTCCTTTTCCAGTGGTTCTGCTGTCCTGATCGAGCCGAAGGTCCTGCTGCAGTTGTCTCCTCCCTTTGTGTGTGGTTGTGTGTGTGGTTGTGGTTGTGTGTGTGGCTGGGTGTGGTTATGTGTGTGTGGTTTTGTGTGTGTGTGGTTGTGTAAATAATTGTTTCGCGGAGCTGTTGCACAGGCGCACACTGTATGGCCCACTTGTAATTTCCTATTTATGTCTAAGTTAATGGAATCATATAATAAACCCGGGGCACTGAGTAACGTGCCTGGCCTCTCCACCTGCCGGTTTCTGCTGCTCATTTCTTTGCTCACTGCCTGCCTGCTGTCTGAGGACACCAGTGAGTACCCGCTGTCTTCGACCCATTCGTGCACACAGTAATGCTTGGAAAGATACGTGTCTTTTGTATGACGCACAATGCGAACTTTGCGCACAAGAAGTAAATAGCCGCAAAGCGACCCCCCAAGGAGCACTCTTTGGAGAAAGCTTTGTGCTGATAAAGTTTCTTAATCTTCTTTTCCCCTATACCTTCCGTTATGAACTTACATGTACATACAACCTAGAAATCGTTAAGTGAAATATGCCCTAACCGCGTTGCGCATTACCTATAGTTTAAAAGCAGCCGGTATGGTAAATAGCTGTGTTAAAGCGGACTGCAACCTATTGTTTTCAGGATTCTGCGGTTTTGCTGAACATTATAAGCTTGACCTGGAGACATTACGAAGCGGATTTCGATATTGTAATTGTATTTACATAGCTCTTACTACCCCTGATGAGGCGTTGAATATTTAATATGTAGGAGCGGCGCACACACAGAGCTGCGCACGGTAAAACAAAGTTATCCCTCACTCCGGCCCGCGCGTATTGGAATAGCAGAAACTGTCTGTAAACAAGGCAGCCGCGAACGGGGTAGCATCAGGTTGCTAGGAGATGAGCACCGGCGCAACATGGGGCCGTCAGCACAGCCGGCAGCCCGAACACAATTCACCGTCTGAGGCGCGAGGGAGCGCGCACTAAAACCATCTGCTCTCTCGGACCTCGCAAAGCCCTCGGAGGGTGTGCTAGTCGCAGAGATGCGCCCATCTCTTATAATAAGATGCATATTTAGGGCATTAGGCTGGAAATTGGCAGCATGGGGCATGTCTGTGTTAGTATGTTATGAAAGTATGGTGACCAGGCGTCCCGAACGCTTGTAAGTGCAAAGGCGGGGGGAAGGGCGGAGGCAGGGAGCAAGCAAGAGGAAAGATAGATGGCGCTGAAGGCTGGCAGTTCGCGCGTGCACGCTTGCGTGAACGCAAGCTTGTCGCCAGCCAGCAGCACTTTGAAAACTCATCTTCTAAAGTCTCTCCGAGCAGCGTATGCGCGCTGACTCAGCGAGACCTAAAAAGGGGGAGTGCGCAGGACTGCTTTGTTCGGCCGACCAAACAGTCAGTGTCCCACACGCCTTACATCTTCGTTGCCCTGATGAAGGTGTAGTTCACACCGAAACGTGCGTTGGCCTCTGCTCCCTCGTGCTCTCTGAGAGAATTTATTTATCCCTATCTATTGGGAATGCACGAGCCTACCTGAATTGTTACCCTCCTTCTGTTGAAGTCCTATATCGCTGAGGCGATTTTTTAACTTTATTGGCAAATTTAAATGTATATTGTGTGTATTAGTATCATATTTGGTCTATATATGAACGTGTCGTCTGAATGAGTGTATGTTTGTTTGTCTTTACGTGTGGGACCTCTATGTATAGACAAAATATTTTGTATGCTATATGGCTTATCCTTTATACAAAAATTATCATTTGTGAATACTGTTATTGAAATAAAATTGTTCTTTTTTTTTTATCTCCTTTGGTTTTCCTATTATTCTGAGTCTATTTCTGCCCTTGGCTTTTTCTTATTAATGTGACCCAATCCTGGGCCTAATGATATCAGACGTAGTGTAGACAGTGGGTTCTGTTCTTTCTTTGGAGGGCTCTCTTTTGTGCCCTGGCACAGGCGGTCCCTTTTTTCCGGACTGCAGTGACAGCAGGCACATGCTGTGTGCGTGCTCACACTGCTCACTTCTCAGTAGTGGAGAAGTTACGGCATGACGTCATGCGTTGTAGGGGAAGGCAAATCATTTCATGAGTCATTTTCTCTCTGGATTTCCCTTCTCTTTCTGAGACTCAGGAGAAGCAACATTGTTGTGGTGTCACCAGGGCTTTAAGTGGAAGCTTTTTCAATATTATATACAAGCCACAGTTGCTGCTTATTTATCTTATGCAACTAACAGCCATGATAAGGGCAATAGTCCTGACTTGCAGGTATGATGTTACTTGTTGTATCATATATCTGGATCCAATGACAGAACCAGCAAAATACAAGTCGGGCGGCACACTATACTAATCACAGATTTTTGGCTTATGTGTTTTAAAGCCATGCCCTTAATTACATTGGCCACGCCCCTTTGAGAGACCCCCCGTTTTTTTAGCCCACTTAAAGCCCTGATCATAAGCATTGTATCCTGAATAATTGGCCAGTGTGGCACATTGTCACATGATAGTACAGGATTACTATATTCTGTAGGGAGTATGGTTATAATGGATTGTCCTGTTCTACACCTTATTATATTTTGTCAGATCTCATTATACGTGATTGGCATTCCATGGTATGTTCTAATTTAATCCAGTTTTCTGCATGGCCAGGAGATAAATCCAATATTGTTCTGTCTGGAACAAGTGGTTCTTCAAATTGTCCTGGCCTCCTTCCTGCGGACGAAGGTACAATGCAGCTGGGAGAAAGGAATTTACCCTGTCTGCAGAGGAGACCCTGCGCTTTATCACGCAGGGAAATTCATTCTCTGAGAAAGCCTAAATAACTCTGAGTACTTCACTCAAAAACGGATCAAAATTCTCTGGATCCTCATCGATGCTCGCACCATTTTCAAAATAATCGGCATTATATACAAGGCCACTAGAACTGGCCTCCATACTTCAACAATCTCAGGTCTCAATACCTCAAGTGGACAGATTAAAACCAGAATCAAAGACACCACCGGAATGGAAATAAAATCTGCAAAAAAAGAAATCAATCATTCTCCATCTATGCTCCTAGGATATGAAGGCGACATTCCTATCAAAATCAGAACTGCCTCAACCCTTCTGAAATTCAAAAAAGTTGAAGAGCAACCTCTTCAGAGAACATAACACCTTCACATGATTGGTTTCACCACTCATGAGCATCTTTGATTGCAAATGGTCCTGAATAGTGACACCGTGCTTCCACCCTTGGGCAGTGGTAAGCTGCTCTCTAGCTAGGTTTCTATTCTACAAATACCTCTACATACATACATGGGTAGTGGAGTAAAAAATTAATTTCTCCAATTCAAAAGTATAAACCCCTGCTAAAGGAAAATTAGCTATGGAGGTCGCAATTTGCAAGCCCATTGTGACTGGCTACAAGCACATGGATGTGTTTGCCTTCCCGAAGGGGATTTCTTTTTAAAGCAGGCGGTGTTGTTTAATAGAACCAGTGCTGCTTAAAAATTCAGTTGAGAGGTTCTCGGGAGGTTGGCCAATAAAGTTTCCAAAAGGAGAAGGTGTTTAAACGTTTTTGGAATATGATACAGCCGTTTAAAAAATGTAATTTAATACACTAATCACTCATTCAGCTTAGCATTCTTAAGTATTCCCTCCTCTTTACTTATGTTTTCAATTCCTCACCAACCATGTTTACCAGCAAAGCTTGATATGGGAGTGACTAGTCTCCCATTGTGTCTCATGTTGAGAGCCAGATTTGGCAGTGCTAAAATTAGACACTGATCTGCATCAGCTGTAGTCTGGTTTAAACAATTTCTATAAACTTTTATTTCCCCAAAGCACTTAAATTTGCCAGGAGTAAGTAATGAATTCCTCTATTCTCTGTACATTTACTTTTCCCTTCACCTTTTTTACACCCATGATCTTAAGTGATCTGGGTACCAGGCATGTCAAAAATCATGTTAGTTAAGGAGAGTACAGCATCACTGCCCAGTTTTTTCAAGGGGAATGTAAACAGTCGTCTACAGTACTCTGTGAAAATCCATAAAAACAGTGTTAATGTCTCCATCCCTTGTTAGTAGTATCACGTCAGACGCCTGTTTAACACCTTGAATGTCTGATGATCGTGGCCACTATATCTGGGTCACCAAATGATCGTGCAGTTTCAAGAAGGATTTTTAAATATATCCCAGCAGGTTCAAAGACAAAGTTGGTGTCTCTTTATCCCCTCCATACACATCCCCCTTTTTTTCAGAACTTCTTTAAACAGAATAAACAACAAATGCATTTTTAAAAACTGCTTCTATAAAACTCAAGCAAGTACAACTCGTTTATCATCTTTGAGCCTTGCCTGAACATTAATCACAGCAAATGAAACACAAGTGGGAGCAGTGGATAAAATACTGCACACAGACACAGAAGAAAATGTAGTTCCACTCCCGCGAGTACTTTAAATACATGCATTTGAACACAGTGTTACATCTTGGAAAGATGAAATCTGTCTGAGCATTTGTGGCTCCAGACCGTGCCTCATTTTTGAGGTACAGTATATCCTAAAGTGTCCGACACATTTTTCTCATGTTGAACCAAATATATTGCAACTTCCCTTACTTAAGATGCCAAGATGTAGCAGTATGCGTTTAGAAGCCATATCTGAGGTGCCCAACTTTCCACAGTTTTCTATTTATAAAGCACGTTCTGGAACGTAATTCCGTAGCAAAGTGTGAGAAGCCAGCATTAAAGTATATAGCCAAGTAATAACCTCCTTCTGGGAAATATAGACAAAACTGCGAGCTTTCTCGCAGGCACGCTACAATTCCCTGAGCATGCAGTTTTCGAAGCCGACACGGTATCCCAAGGGGAAAAGGGTAGCAGGCTTCAAATATTTTCATGAACCAAGGTAGATAACACTATGCAGCCCGAAATCCCTACAAGAATAGAAGGAAAAAGAAAACATTTAATGAGGTACTGTAAAAAGCACCACTGTCGAGAAATAAAGCTTGCACATAAACATGGGTTCCCATTGACATTTATTAGAACAAAGCACACAAGTGTCATACTCTCAATCGTGAGGCGGTTTCGAGATATAATAATGGGTCAGGCTTGTCTCCAAGGCAAGAGTGAGTAAAAACACTACCTAAGCAGTGAGTCGAGTGCAAAGGTGATCGGATTTTCTTTAAAAAGATGCAAATGAGAAAAGGAGTCAAAATATGAAAGGTATCATCACAGATGAGGTTTTAAAGTGCACATAACCACAATCTTCCACAAGCAGTAATAAACAATATTGCCAATTATGTATAGGTCTTCACTATACTTTACAGGCCAGGTATCAAATATCTATTGTGTACAATGCCAATATTTACAGTGGGCTTTGGGTCAGTCCGTTGCTTATCATTGGTTGGCTTTTTGGTCATTATCATTTGCTTGTTTCTTATTCGAGGGCCTTACTTCCTCTGCTTGCACGTGTCCTTTCCCCGGAGCAGAGCATCATTATCATCCTTCTGAAAGGGCGACATATATCTAACCGCTGCCAACATCCAGGTATAGAGTTTTGTACACATGTATAGCGAGAACGTTCTGGTCCCTGATGGACTCCGTAGAAATGAGGTAATCGCTTGGTTTTGCCTGGGTGTGGTTAATAAAGTTGATGACAACAATGCATACAGCTAGTTAATATTTGCACACTGAAAAATATAGACATGCACTACAGAGCTCTGTGCGTGGCGTGGCATGCTACCAGGCTGGGGAGGATGCTACGGCAAGTTAGGAGATCTGCAACCCAAAGTAACAAGAGTGCTCTCCCTGAGAGGTTGCGAGGTACAGCAAACTACTTTTGTGTGCCTTGCGCGCCTCAGTCGAAGTGAAGCAGTCAGTGGTTTGGGCATGTGGAGTCAAAGTGCCACTTCAGCCAGTTCAAGGGTTTCGAGGAAAGCAAAGGACCTACAGAAAGTTCAGTCACAGCCGGCCCAGAACCTGCTGGGAAGGCCGAAACAAGAGATACTGCACCGTAACATAACACAGTCAGTATACATAGAGTACGATAGCACTGAAGGCAACAACCAGGTACAGAGAAGCACAGAAGGCTGCCATAGCCAGGTGGAGAAAGCGCACCAAAGCAGAATCATCCAGGCACCACGAAACAGTAAAGGCAGTGAAAACCAGGTTTGATGCAGAAGGTTGAGAACAGAAGTAAACCTATGCAAGATACACAGCCGTCAATCACTGACAAAGATGAACAAGCATTGGCATAGCCAATAGGTCTCGCCTTTGGGACCTTATAAGTGTTTAGCTATGCATAAGGTCCAAAAAGCGAGACCTATTGGCTATGCAAAGCAGCCGTTCGGCTAAAGTGAAAGTGATCGCGATCACGATCAAAACATCAAAGTGAAAGTAATCTCGGTAAAGCGCAGCTGGCCTGGTAGCACTTTTTGGAGCCCTCTCAATAAGTCTCGCCAGTCCAGCGCATGCGCTGGGTCAGGTGAGACCTAAAAAGGAGCCATACAACATCATGGCAGGCGCAATGATGTTGATGCAGGTACATGGTTGGGGCTTATAGATGGTATGAATGGAGCAGGTCCAAGCAGGCAGCCACCAGCACCAGCGCAAACCAGCTCTCAACAGCAGGAAGTTCCTCAGGTGTTTGTGATGCCGCAATGCTTTTGAAACCGCCGCTTCCATTCAATACAGCCAAAAAACTGAATATTGGTGCCAGATAGACTGCCTCAGTGGCTTAAAAATGGTTTCTGTGGTGCGGGGGGCCTCAAGATCCAAGTGACCACATCTGGCACTGTGCACAGGCAGCAAGGCCCTGGTCTGAAAGCTCCTGTCTGAGTCTGAAGCATGGGAGGCTCCCCCTCCATGTACTTTGCAGAGAGGCCCCCTCAAATTGGTTACACCACTGGACTGCCTGGATTGAAAAATTCAACAATTTCATCGATCGGTAGAAGAAACAAATGACAAAAGATAATTAAATACTTAAAGAATCTTACAAGTGATGGTGTGAAAGAAGCGATAAAGAAAATACCACGGGCTGATGAAATATCTTACTGACAGATTAAAGCAGCATTAGGAATGAAGTTCAATCCAATGCTGAACGTGGACTATGAACAGTACATCTTCAACCAAGCTGGGCAGCAAGCTGGAGAAACGATGGAGGAGTTTGCTGAAAGACTTGAGGCCCTCATCAAACACTGCAAGTTCAATAATGAAGAGGTTATCCATCTCAGAGTCATCGATGGATGCCTTTCCGACTCCTTCAGATGACGTATGCTGCATAAGACACTCAGTCTGGAGAAAGTGCTTATGGCTGCGAAAGCAGAAGAACGTGCAGATCGACAAGCTACTGATATGGAAGCCGAAGTAGACGGGAGTGACACAGCATTGAATATGAAAAGTAAGCAGAGACACAAGGTTGAGGGCCATAAAGTGATGTCTCAGAGGAAGAATAAATTGTGTTTCTAATGCGGATTCTTCTTTCCGCACTCCGGTAAATATCCTGCCATTGGGCAAACAAGCAAGGGTTGTGGGAAAGAAAATAATTTTATAACGGTGTGCAAAACAATAGAGAAAATGACTGTTACGTTGAGAAGAGAAAATGGATTCCTTAAAGTTCCAGCAATCCTCTAGACACGCTCAAGACCGAGCACCAAAACCAACTGAGGCAAGTGGAAACTGAAAGTTAATTGTCATCAAATTCATCCTCCAAACGTTCTTCAATGTCTCTGTCAAGTGACAGTGAAGAAGATGGCTGTGTGATGATGGTGTTGACTGGTGAATGACAGGAGCAGGTGGGTTTGGTTTCATGCAAAGAAGAGTCCAATTCCAAGAGAGACTGCCATGTGAAACAACAATGTTCCTTTGGACATTGCCCAAAGATCACAATAAATGTGGATGGCTGGTCCATACCTTTTATCATTAATAGTGGAGCCTCGATAAACATTATGCTGGCAGAGGAGTACAATGAACTGTTGATGGTGCCCCGTCTCTCAACCTTCAAAGACAAAAGTATACACCTAGGTTGCCTCCACGCCATTGCAAAGTCAAGGATCATTTATAGCCACCATCCGACACAAGACGACGAAGGTACAAGCAACGATTCGTGTTCTTAAAGGTACTTCGTCGAGTGCATGTTTACTCAGTTTCAGTACTGCTGCAGACATGGGTCTGATTTCCATCAACTATAACATAAATGCGCATGCCAACTTAGATAGTCAGTTCCCATCATTGTTTCATGGACAGGGAAAGCTTAAGACCACGAAAATGCAACTGCACATCAATGAGTGCATTTGCCCTGTTGCTGAACAACATAGGCAAATTGCTTTTCACCTGCAGGAAACTGTTGAGAAAGAATTGGAAATGTTGTTAAAGCATGATATCATTGAACGCTGTATTGGTCCGACGCCCTAGGTTTCACCCTTAGTGGTGGCGCACAAAAAGTACAGTGGAGGTGCAATGAACAAGTTGACATGCACCATACTAACAAGGCCACTGAGAGAACAAAATGCTGGTCTACACATTGGAGATATGATAACACAGCTGAATGGTGCAAAAGTCTTTTCTCATCTCGAGCTGAAAAGTGGGCATCATCAACTTGAACGAGAGGATAACTGCAGGTACATTACAACCTTCTGAACCATATTGGCTTGTTCATATATAAAAGACTACATTTTGGGGTGTCATCAGTTGCAGAACTTTTTCAAGATGTCATTTGACGTGTAATACAGCCTGTCACTCAAAATAAAGAACAGAGCAGTAAAGTAGACCACAGTAAGGAAGTAGTAATATATATCAATCAAGCAATTGGGTACTGGGGAAGGGGACAGAATTAGTGTCAGCATAGCCAAATTGTCATGGGACTTCCCCGACAGGAATTGTCAAAGTGGATTGGGTCTTCAACGTTCTTTGCATATCGTCTCTTGTCAGCATAGGCTTTCATCTTTTCATTATTAACCAAGTCCTTCATTCAAGTTGTATTATCTCCTCCTTCTCTTTTGTTGGTCCATTGCGGTAACTTGGCTGTCATCGCTCTCCTGAACATCAAAGTCGCTGGACTTTCGCCCATGGTCGAGTGAGGTGCAGAATGATAGGCTTGTAGTGTGGAATTCAACACAGTTTGCGAATTGAATCGCTCAAGAGTTGCACACTTTAATTCTTTCTTTAGCGTACTATTAAAATACTCACCAAGATCGCTGGCCTGTGGCCATAAAGGTGTACTCTTCTGATATTTTATGTTCAGATGCTCCAGACAATCCCTGAATTCTCTATTGTTGAACAGAGGTCCTAGCTAGGATCCAGGACATAGGCATCGGTGGGACGATACATCAGTGGATTACCTGCTTCCTGACAGATCGCTCCCAAAAATTCAGATGGGTGATTATGTGTCTGACAGTGGGCCTATAACCTGTGGAGTCCCGCAAGGAACCGCCCTCCTTTTCAACATATTTCTCAGACAGCTGGTGAGGGACCTGGCCCAGATGGACTGCCAGGTGTTCAACTATGCTGACGACACTCAAATCATTTTACAAATCGACAACACCCCTCAAGCCCAAGCAAGTGTGCAAGACATCCTGAGATATGTGGTAAATTGGATGACAGCCAACTCACTTAAGGATAACACCGGACAAAACAGAGGTATTAGCCATCACTACAGACATCAATCCATGGTCCACCCACTTCTGGCCACAAGAGCTGGGAGACACTCCGTCTCCAGCACCTGTGGTAAAAAGCCTGGGTATAAAAATAGATGCCAACCTCTCATTGACCAACCAAGTGTCCACCGTGTTTGGGACTTGTTTTGGTCTGTTAAGGCAATTGAGGAAACTTTCACCCCTCCTCTCATGCTCCATCATGCGAACTGTGGCTACAGCCTTGATCATGTCACGCTTAGATTACGGTAACTCGCTTTACATTGGGCTACCGGACATGCTGCTACGTAAACTTCAGGTGGTGATGAATGATGCTGCCAGGCTGATTTTTAAGCTCCCCAGTCGCACGCGGGCTTCACCTCTGCTGCAACAACTCCACCGGCTCCCCATCAAACAGAGGACCAGATTCAAGGGCCTTTGCATTGCCCACAAGGCCCTGCATGGACAGGCCCCAAGATATATCAAAGATCGTCTGGGGAAATACGTCCCCAGTTGCACCCTAAGATCTTCCACGGGGGACCAACTCATTTGCGCACGTTTTAATTACACGACTAAAGGAGGGCGTGCTGTCTCTGTCCTCATCCCCCAACTATGGAATAGGCTGCCAAGTCATATTCGAGCCAAAAAAGCCCTCCTGCCGTTTAGGAAGAAACTGAAGACTCTCCTCTTCACAGCGGCTTGGGCCTAATTCAGTCTAGACAGGGGCTATCTGCACCCCGGGGACCGTAGCTACTCATCTCACAGCGCTTAGAACCTGCCTGTATTAAGCTCTCTACAAGTCACAATTAACATAACATAACATGTTCTGGGCTGAAGATATGGAGGCTGGTGTATTTTATTTTTTAACGTTATTTATTATTTTCTGAAAATAATTCAAAAAAATGCAAAGGCTAACACAATCGGCACAAGGCAGGGCCACGCATTATTACATACAAATAGGAATGATCTGGAAGGGTCATAAGCATATACAGTGCATGCAGGAACAATCAGACAATTCACAGGACTTGTGGACAAGGCTTACGTATACAACAGCGTAGGGAAACCAATCTCAACAGTTGAGGTTACAAATCAGAGGGTTGCCAGACAGTCGGTAGCTTAGTAAGGGTGTCCGAGTCTAGTATTAATAGATGGTCATGGAGGGGCTGACAGATATCTTTCGGCCTAGAGGTGGGCAGTTGGAACTTAACATATACTTCGCTTGTGGTATCACACTGGATCATACTGTTAAACCAGGTCTTAGCAGTGGGGCGAATACTGCTTTCCTATCGTAATGCTATCTCTCGCTTGGCCAACAATAATGCCATTCCAGTGAATCTGGGGATGGATTTTAGGACATCCGCAATGTAACCCAGGAGTGCCATAAAAGGGTCCAGTATCAACTTAGTCTCCACAATCTGGGAGAGACGCTCCAATATGTTGCCTCAATATGAATTAACAAGGGGGCATGTCCAGGTCAGGTGCGGAAAGTCCGTGCCCGGTGAGTGACATTTCGGGCAGTTAGGTGATCTGGTGGAATCTATTTTGGCCGGTGAACTAGGGGTTGTATATGTCCTGTGTAGAAATTTAAAGTGGAGCAGTTTGTGTCAATGCTTTGGGGACACCCACTGAGTCTGTGCACCGCAGTAGGCTGATTCCTTATCTGAAAGGTTTTGCCTCAAATCAGCTCCTTATTTCTCTCTAGTCTTCGCATCGTGTGTGGTTTTCATGGATATGCTGGTCGTATAAAGCTTAGAGATCATTCTTCCCCCTTCAGTATCAGAGATTAGGGTTGTCAACAAGGGAAGTCACCAGGAGCAATGGGGTATGAGGGCATGCAAGTGCACAATGCATCATGTAGTCAGTGAAGCAGAAAGTGGTGCATAGGTGTAGCACGTGTAAATTTGGTGTCATCGACAAATGTAAGGACATGGCCGTTTGGAAACATATCTCCCACTGTATGTAGTTCGAATTTGCTAAGTGTACCTTGTACTACTCTCTCCTGTTTAGGAGGAATCCATTGGTTGTTTGAAAGTGGAAGCAATAGTGAGTAGAGGCCATTCCCCCCAGGAGGAGATTGAGCTTCCACCATGCTCAGTTTGTAGTCAATAGGGTTTGACTATCAGTCGAGTCTAACTTAATCCCTTGCGGTAGAATCGATGAAAGGGGATGCCCTCTACTTTGTCGCGTTCCTGGACAGCATCTGGCAGACGTACATCGGCATGGAACCAATGAAACGCAAACTGGCCTTGTGCCGCTAGGTAGTTTGTTTGAAAATCAGGGACATCAAACCCGCCTCTATTGTAGCGAAGCACAAGCGTATCCCAGCAAATTCTAAGCCTGCGGACAGCCCAGATAAGACGAAGCAACAGACCCCGAACATCGAGGAATAAGTTATTGGTCAGGGGAATAGGGATGTAAAAAAAAAATATACAAAAATCGGGTCAGGACCACCATTTTAGCAATGGCTAAATGGCCAGGCATGAAAAGAGGGAGAGGCAGCCATCTCAATTTGGACTGTAAGCCTTTCGATGGCGGGGCCATAGTTCAGGCGCAGTACATGCTCCTTATCTTTATGTAGTACAATACCCAAGTATTTTGTGGAGTCGTCACACCATTTAAGTGGATATTCGCAGGTCTGCGGCGGAGTAGCGTCTGTAAGGGGGAATACTTCTTCTGACTTTGCAACAATTGATATGCAGTCCAGAGAATAGGATGACCTCTCAAAGTATATAAGTAAGATTATCCGCTGGTTGATGAATAAACAAAATGTTGTCTGCATACATGGACATGAGCAGGGGACCAGGGCAAAAACAGACTGCGGTGCCTGTGTTTTTCCTGTAGCTGGCATACCAGGGGGTCCATGCCCATTATAAAAACTAGCAGTGATAGAGGGCAACCTTTTCGTGTTCCCCTGGCTACTGTAAACTGACCTATAAGGGAGCCATTTACCCGAAGCTGTGCCACTGGTCGAAAGTAAAGAAGCATAATCAGGGTAATGAAGCCCCTCAGGAGCCCATGTTTTGGCAATGTCACCCGGAGAGAGGGCCATTCCAAAGAATCAAATGCCTTCTCTGTGTAAGGCAGAGCAGTGGCCGCTGGAATATCCGGTGACACCCTGTTAAGTACTGCAAACACAGTGCAACGATTGAGGGAGGTGGACCTATGGGGAACAAGCCCCGTCTATATTGGTGAGACAATCTGCTCCATTAAAAACCAGAGTCTGGAGGCAATAACTTTGGCAAGAATTTTATTATCAAAGTTTAGTAAAGAAATGCTTTGGCAGGAGGTGCAGAGTCTGGGATCCTTTCCGGGTTTCAGCAGTAGTGTTATCACTGCTTTCCTCAAAGAGTGTGGTAGTGCGCCCTCCTTCAGAACTTCAGCATACATATCCAAAAGATTAGAAACAAGAATGTGTTTGTACGATTTATACAAAATGCCCATCAGTTCCTCCAGGCCTGGGGCCTTCGAACCATCCAAAGCGTCAATAGCCCGGACAATCTCATCCAAGGAGATAGACTCACTCAAGAACTGACGCTGTGCATCAGTGATCCAAGCCATTGTCACCTCAGCTAAATACTCCACCCTGGCAATATGATCCACCTCCAGCCTGGTTGAGTACAGCTGCTGGTAGTAATGGAGGGTTGCTTGAGTAATTGCAGTGTTATCATTGACCAGTATGCCATTGTTCAGCTGAAGTTCGGATATAAAATCCGGGCCAACGTACATCTGGGGTGTTCACCCTCTCCGTACTGGCAAACGTGTGTATGTTTGTCTAAGTATGCAGTCTATCTTTCTCAGCCAACGAGCGAAATTCATCCAAAAGCAGCAGGCGACAGTTCAGTTGGGCCCTAGTTGCATAGCAGACCTGTCTATGTCTTTTAGTTTTGCCTCTATCTTTTCAATGCGATTTCGAATGTCTCTGAGGACCCCGGCATATTTTGAAATACAGATACCCAGGATGTACACTTTAAAGGCATTCCATAAGGTGGCCTGGTGGGTTACAGAACCAGTATTTATCTCAAGGTATTCGAGTATGGAGTTGCAGAGTTCGGTGGGAAACACTTAATCTAAAAGGGCAGTGCCAAGAAAGCACCATCTCTTTTCTAGGCCCCACCATACGGGATGCGCAGTGTCACCCTCACAGGAAAGTAGTCTGATAATGTACGAGGCAAGTGTTGTGTATCAGTTAGCCAGGCGGCTGCATTGGCCGATACAAACCAGTAGCCAAAGGGTGTCCATATAGTGTGCGGTGCAGAATAAAATGTGTATGCAGCTGTGGTAGCAAGTACGTGATGCCACGTGTCCCTCAGGGAGTATGTGTCAATGATGTCTTTGAAAATCTGTGTGGCATGTTTACTTATATCGGGATAGCAGTGGAGTCAACCTTTTGGATTCTGCACCATATTGAGATCTGCCCGAACATAAAAGTGTTTGTGACAGTCCGTTCCATAATGTAAGAATGGGCGTGAATAGGGGAGTCAACATTGGGTGCGTTTATGTTCACGAATAGTACATTCTGATCTTCCAGTCAGCCTGCAAGGATGACATAGCAACCCTCTTTATCGAAGAAGATAGCTGTAAAACTGAATGGAACACTTTTGTGAATGAGTGTGCACACCCACGTGAATACGTGCTGTAGCTAGAGAAATATCTATGGGAGCCCCATGGGTTTGCAAAGTCGTGAGAGTCTTGTGGCGGGAGATGGGTCTCCTGCAGGAAGGCCATCTTTACTTCATGTCTATTGAGGTATCCCAGAAGTTGTTTATACTTAGGAGGATTATTAAGAACGTTTCATGTGAGAAAAGTGTCCTCTACTACCTGTGCCCGTCCACTCCTTGTCTCAGGCATGATGGGAATGGTATGTTGTGTATGGTAATATGCAAAGCATTTGCTACCCTATCCAGGCGATTGACCATGAAACAGAAAAATAACAAACAATTTCTCTCCACCCCCGTTGCACAGGGCAGCAAAGTGCCCGGCGAATCCCAAATAACCAAAACAAACCAATGGAAATCCTGACAATGTGTGGTATACACCATGGGGGTGCGCAATGCTACCGTAAACGAAGTGCAGTGAACATCTAATACCTGACATATTTTCAAAGTTGTGGTTACAGGCATTTATAAGACTATTACATCCAGTACAACGATATGAGGTAAGCACAGTAGTAAACCAAGTGAGTTAGGTCCAAGGACCGTACCGCCGACCGGTCCCATTCAGTAAATAAGCCAGGAGGGAAAACGTCCATGCTCTGCGAAGACTGCAATCTGGTGGTGTGTGGTCTGGAGTGGTCCGAGGGGAGAGATTCCCACTGGAACCCAATTTCTTGCCGAAGGTCATTGCTTCTATTGGTGAGTTGAAGAACCAAGGCTAACCCTCTACATCCACCCTCAGTCTGGTGGGATATAGCATGCCATACTTAAGTCCCTTCTTACGAAGGATGGCCTTGACTTGATATTTACGACGGGCTTCCTGAACTGCAATAGTGAAGTCCAGGTAGAAAGAGACAATGGTGCCTTGATATTGAATTGGACCACGCTCACGGGCCAGTCAGAGCGTTGCGTCCCTGTCTCTGAAGTATAACAAACCTGCGATGATAGGACAAGGAGCAGTCCCAGGTGGCGAACTGGGTCCCAAATATATATATATATATATGGTCCAGTTGAAGGCATCTGCCGAAACGCGCCGACCGTCCTTTCATGTTTTGCACTGATGGTGTTTAAAGAATAAAAGTACCTTACTGGAAGCAACTGGACTCCCTCTGTGCCGTGGATACTCTGGTGGGGAATGGTGCCGAGTTTGTTTGAAAAAAAAAAAAAAATTGATAGATAGATAGATATATATATATATCTATCACAAAGAAAACCCACTAAGGAAGGGCCCACAGCAGGTGAATGCAGCTTCTAACTCTTTTATTGAAGGTTGCCGCATGCAAAGAAAGATTGCAGCTTAGCTAATAGTTCAATCTGTCCGACGCGTTTCATGCACAGCATTTCCTCAGGGACTCTTGATAAACAAACTGCGAAGCGGCAGAATAGTTTTAAACAACTTTCATTGAGGAAATATGAATTTTTATGGTCAATTGTGTCCCCTATCTAGACCCCAACGGCTCCATGTACATGCTACAAGTACATGTATGTTCCCTCCACTTCACGCTATGAAGACGCAAATACAATTGTGTCCAACGTTAATATGTACTCTTTCATATCTGCCATGAATGGGCCAGATATTCCGTTCCTAAGTATGCCTTGCCACCGTCTTTATATGGTATACTTTTCACGTTTTCCAGCTCTGGCAAGGTAGGCCCTGAATTCTGCCATCGAGCTTTTTCTTGCTTCTGCCTCTGAATGCTCCAGCCTGGACCTGCATCTGTATCCATGAACTTTGTCTTACTTCCTGCGCGGCTAACGGTGCCTAAGCCCGGCCTGTTGCCTGCCAAAACTAAATTCGGCCTTCAAGTTATCTGTTCCGCTCCTCAAGAAATGCATTCCTGTCTAAATAGCTTAGGTAAACATCCCTCTAGCTGCAGAGCAAAGGGCCCGGCCTTACTATCTCTGTGCAAGTAATTCATGACTCTCGTTACCATGGTAGGCCCATGCCCCCTCGCATCTCATGTAGACACTTAGACGCTTGTACACGCACTAACAGTCAGTATAGAATAGGATCTGTCCGAGAAGACCTTTCCTTCCAGATAATATAGTTCCTTAAACACAAGATATTAGATATGATTTAGGACTAGGTTGTCCTGACACCCCAGACTTCTGTCTCCACATGTAGGGCTAAATGTCAAGTTCCCTTCACCCTTTAGTTACACGTCAATCACACGTCATGCGGCTGCGCGCGCATCTCTGCCATGTATTTTCGCTGACTTTGCAGGATTCTCTTATGGATCCACCCATTTGTGTCACCATCATAATGACGTTTTTAGTATACGCCTCTATGCACGCCTATTATTACGCCTTTTTTATTACGTATGTATATTCTTATCTGTATTATCAAGCTGTTACGCCTCCTGCATCTATCTTAATGTAATGCCTTTCTTATATATACCATTACTTGTCAATAATTTATTGCTGATCCCTTCCTGAACCTTCGTGGTAACGGAACCCGATTGCCTGGTTCGAACCATCATTCCTTTGTAAGGAATAAATACCCTATTATACCCTCGAATACCACGGATTCTGCCTCTTATTTTTACTGAGTTATTCATATTGTATTTTACCGCATAAAAATAGTACAGGTAATTTAAATATTTACCACAGAATGGTGCCGAGTTTGTTTGAAAAAAAAAAAAAAAATTGATAGATAGATAGATATATATATATCTATCACAAAGAAAACCCACTAAGGAAGGGCCCACAGCAGGTGAATGCAGCTTCTAACTCTTTTATTGAAGGTTGCCGCATGCAAAGAAAGATTGCAGCTTAGCTAATAGTTCAATCTGTCCGACGCGTTTCATGCACAGCATTTCCTCAGGGACTCTTGATAAACAAACTGCGAAGCGGCAGAATCGTTTTTGAACACCTTTCATTAATTATAGTCCCTGCCCTTCTGGGCGTTGCTACTCCCATGGCATTCGGGTATTTGGAGTGTTCATCTATTACCTCAGTGGGTCGTCTGCCACAAGCAGTTCAATAAAACAAATATTGCCCAAGTGGGTTGCGGCATGCAATCATTTCTCTGTACCGGCATCTTGATACCTTCAAAATCGGCTCCTGCTCCATTACCGTCACACCGGGTGGTGTAACAGCCCTTCCTTAGCAGATTTTCTTTGCGATTGATGTTTAGCGGCCATGCCTGGGCCGCGGAAGGAGTCCCGCTGCGTGCAGACCAGCTGTTACACCACCCGGTGTGACGGTAATGGAACAGGAGCCGATTTTGAAGGTATCAAGATGCCGGTACAGAGAAATGATTGCATGCCGCAACCCACTTGGGCAATATTTGTTTTATTGAACTGCTTGTGGCAGACGACCCACTGAGGTAATAGATGAACACTCCAAATACCCGAATGCCATGGGAGTAGCAACGCCCAGAAAGGCAGGGACTATAATTAATGAAAGGTGTTCAAAAACGATTCTGCCGCTTCGCAGTTTGTTTATCAAGAGTCCCTGAGGAAATGCTGTGCATGAAACGCGTCGGACGGATTGAACTATTAGCTAAGCTGCAATCTTTCTGTGCATGCGGCAACCTTCAATAAAAGAGTTAGAAGCTGCATTCACCTGCTGTGGGCCCTTCCTTAGCGGGTCTTCTTTGTGATTGATGTTTAGCGGCCATGCCTAGGTTGCGGAAGGAGTCCCGCTGTGTGCAGACCAGCTGTTACACCACCCGGTGTGACGGTAATGGGGCATGCGGCAACCTTCAATAAAAGAGTTAGAAGCTGCATTCACCTGCTGTGGGCCCTTTCTTAGCGGGTTTTCTTTGTGATTGATATATAGGTTTGTTCAACTACAAATGTGTCTGTGAAGCTTTGGTGGTCAAAGATATCCACAACGAGCTGCTCTACAAACTGGTCCCTGCCTCCCATGTTCGTGGCTTCCACAATAAAGATGATGCACGTGTATATTATTTCTGCACAACCTCGCATCAAAGTCTTCGTTTTTAATGGCGACCGTTTTAAGGAGTCATTTAGTTTTTTCCAGACATTTTGTGATAGATATGGCACCATCTTCCAAGCCTGAGATTCATTCCTCTGCGCTATTCAATTTGGTGCTCTGATGATCAATTCTCTCACCCTTCGTTCCAAGCGACTCGGTGATGAGTCAAACCTCGCATCTATAGAGCGGAATGCAGCCCTCAGCTCCACCATGATGGTGCTCTCCGCAGATCAGTTGATCTGTAGGGCCAGGGTAGGGACCTCTGTCCTCTGTGTCCATGTAGGAAGCTGGCTCAATATATGGTGTATCCACCATAAGGAGTAGGGAGTAAATAAAAAAAGTATTGTTTCTCGAGGTGGCACGAGCTGTATGTGCTAATACTGCCCTCACTCACACAAATGTGTGACATGCTTCATCATAGGGTTGCTTACAATACACCACGCACAGGGTGGAGCAAAAGGGTGGGAGAAGACAATACAACACAGAGAGAGATAATGTCTATCACAGTGGCTGGGAACGACAGTAGGGAAAGTGCTGTGGTGTGTGAGTTAAAACTAGCTCGGAAGTGCCGCTGTGCCTAAGACTTTATTCATGGACTCTCCGGCCCGGGTTAAAAATGTGAAGGATGGTCGTGATTTGGGAGGTGTAATGTGCTCCTAACACCCCTCCTTTACAGCCAGGTGATCGACATTTTCGGCCGTGTTTGTGTCCCACATATAGGGTCATGCCGGCCTTCCTCAGGACTCTACCTGTCCCAGTGGTTTAATACTCTCACCTCCTGTTGAGATAAGAGGATGCCTATAAACCTGTAGTTCCGTGTCGAGGAATTTCCTCTACATAAGTAGTGAGATTACTAAAAGAGAAGAAAAAGGGAACAACAGTGTAAAGGGAGAAAAAAGAGAAGAAAACGAGCAGTTAGGAGTAATCTTCTCCTTAGTACTTCACGTATTATGTGATCCTGCTCTGGGTCGGTGGTTTACCTAGACACGGGCCGGAGGTGTCGGGTGTAGAGTGGGCAGGACTCACAGATCCTGAGGGCATCGGAGTCCTTTGTGTTGGTTTCTTGGGGACAGAACCGCTGTCCTCTGGAGTTCTAAACTTTGACAAACTTCAGGTAGAAAGACAATGGTGCCTTGATATTGTATAGGACCACGCTCACGGGCCAGTCGGAGCTCACTTTGCCACTGGATTCAAGATAGCCTGGCTGAGGGTTTTGAACCCGAAACCAGTCCCAGGATGCTTGTTTCCGGTCCAGGGAAGACATGGCTTGGCAGTTCGGGCTGGACTGTTCCCATGAGGCACAGGGTCAGACTGATTTGCATATGGCCATGTCTGAACTGGGGTGGTGGAGTGAGCTAAAGAATGGTGATGGATTAAACCCAGATCAGTTGACTGGGGGTGAGTGTTTGATTTGCTCAAACGCCCCGTCCATCATCCCCTTTGGTATCACTTTGTCAAACTTCAAGCAGTCTTCCTCAGGTTTCTGTAAGTCGCTGGCTGCAGGGCAGGTGTCTTCTTCTCACAGGGTCTTTGAAGCTGGAGACAGGCTGGTAGGGCTGGGGCCAAGTCAGAAGTCGCCTTCAGGCTTCGCAGCACAATGTCTTTTTCGTCCTTCTTAGGTCGCAGGTAACGAGTTTCAAGGACTGAGGGGGTCTCCTTAATACTAGATTTAGGATGGGCTTTAGGGGAGTAACAGGTAGGGCCAATGGGCACCTCACCTGGGGGGACAACACCCTCTATTTTGCAACCGTCTTGTGGCGGGGGGCATAGTCCTAGCACTGATTGGAGGAGTCCCCTTATCTTCAAGATGGAGGGGAGTGAAAAGTGTGCTTCGCTTCGCCTCCTCCACCTGAGGGGTGGAGTTGGCAAAGGTGGACACACTTCCTAGTCTTTCTATGTTTTCCCGCCCAAAGTGGGGCTGTAAACCGGGGGCTGCCATCTGCTGCTAGCAGCAGAGGCTGGGGGACGCAGTAAAAAGGCGGTAGGCCTTTGAAGCTTCCCCTTCGAGCACTGTGCCCATCCTGGGGGAGAAGGTGTGAAAACTCTGCCCAGGATGTGCATTGTTTATGGACCCAGAGAGCAGAAGGTCCCCACCCAGGGGTAGAGAAACATGGCTGTGTGTGGCGGGCTGCCTAAAGCCAGTCAGTAACCACACCAGGCAGGTTTTCAGGGGGCACCTCTGAGGTGCTCTTCGAGTACATGGTTAAATAACTCTCACACTGGTATCAGTGGAAATGTATTACAAGGAGTTGCTTGGTACCAAACACTTCTGGTTTCAGTGATGCCATCATGGTGCTGGGGAATTCGAGTTGTCGAGTTTTCAACCCATGTACTCCTTATGGCTTCCCTGGCAATTACAATATTTAAGAACTGACTTAAGTATTGTAGGGGCATATCCACTCATGCAGATCTGCCCTCACCTGTGGTATAGTGCACCCTGCTTTAGAGCTGTATGGCCTGCTAGAGTGGTGACTTACCTATACCTTCAGACAGCGCTGGCTGGCATGGCACCCAGGCTGGGTGCCATGTCGACTTTGTCGATTTTTCACCTCACAGGGGCATTGAAGCTGCTAGGGCAGTGGCATGGTTCTAGTGAGGGTGTCCCAGGGGACCCTCTTCAGCTTACAGGCCCTATGTACCCAGGGTACCATTTAGTAGGAATGTACTGGGGATAAGTACCAATTGTGGATATGTTTTAGAAAAAGAACACTGGTACTGGGAACAGCAGGGTCCCAGTACTCTAAGTCAAAGTTGAATCAATAGCCAGTCAAAAAGTGTGGGGGGGTACTGCAACAAACCTCCATTTTCTCACAGTCCAACATAGAGTAAGGCCTTCCAGACTGTCTGGCTCGTTCATAGGGGAGTTTAGGCTGTTTGGGATCTCCTCTCCCCATGCCAGTACCTGAGGTCATAGGCACTATGCTTATGGGTATGTTGCGGGTCAGACACACTGTGTGAGATGGTCGAAATATAGCACAGGCAGTGGTCTAATCACAGCTTGAACACAACGGCATTCACCCAACAAATGGCAGGAAAAAAATAACGTGATGGTGAGGTAGCTGTCTGCAGGCATAAGGAGCATTCTAAAATTGACAACAGTAGTTTATATCCAGCATAGGGGATCTCCCCGTCGTAATACAGGCATAATGGTGTGGGTTTGTGCAGTAGGTAAGGCAGCATGCGGGCGGGAACAACACAGCAGACCTCAGGGTGTCCCCATACTTCGCAGGCCTCAAGGCCCCAGTATCATCAGCGTAGTAGCAGCGAAAGCCACAGATGCATTACAGTGGGAGTCAGGGGGGCTGCTGCACCACAAAGACAGGAGTGAGCAGGTGATATCTTACCAAGGCTCGGCCCCAGCCTCCAAGCTCACTAAGCTGGAGTATTCACCACAGGGCTAGTGGAGTATTTCGCAGTCAGCATCTCCAGGAGTCTGACTGGTAAGTGGTGGGGCCTCCCAGGGCTCACTGGAGTAGCGATGTTCCAGGGCAGGGCCGTCTGAGCAGCCCCGTGCGATGTCCCAGCCCTCGGCACCAGCGGGCAGCTCGGGCCACACACCAAGTCCACAGTTGTAGCAGGCCGCTGCCCAATCCCGGCCAGAGGAGCATGCACCAATGTCCACCTGGCGGAGAGCATCCGATAACGTTTGTGGCGGGCAGGGGGGCCACCACGGCTCTGCAGCCCGATCCTTAGGCTCACCCATGGCCCCTGTTGTGGCGGGGCCACTGAGGATATGCTAAGCCAATCTCACCCACACACAGTTACACTGTCTCTAGGCCACATATCATGGTAAAAGTGGCATCACAACACTCTGCAGGGGGCACGGAGATGGATTCTGGTGGAGCTGATGGGTATGGATGAGAATTCTGGCCTGTAACCAAAAATGAAGGGCTGTCAAGGCTGGAGCTTCCCTGCCGACTGGCCATCTTGGTTGCCGGCATGGCCAACCCCCATAAACTGGCGTATTTGACTATACAATGAAATTAATATAGGCTTCAGCCATCTTGAATGCAGTATCTTGGCCTTGTAGTGTCACTCTGGAAAGGTAGTCAGCAGGGCTATGACTTTTCCCTGTATGATGTACAATGGTGTAGTCATACTTTTGTAATCAGATTCTCCACCATTCAATGTGAGCAGGCATCCTGGCTTTTGGATTGCAAAAGATAGTTAATAAAGCATGAGCAGTTACCAACGTGAATGGCTTTTCTTTACTTTTTATGGGCGTTGGTGTAGTCCAAGAATACACTTTGGTTTTAGATGGCGTAAGTCGAGGTAATGCAGACAGTTCATGATAATTCTCTTCAGGCATTTTATTTATCGATGCGCTACTGCCGATGATGAAAGGTATCCAGCTGTAATTTATTTTTAATGTTATTTCAGACAATCTTTTGTATGAATTTGGTGCTCTGGCATGCCAACTTTTCTTTGACTGATATTGTTCCTCGCATGTGGCTTGTCCGACATGTGCTCTTTTCTCTGAGGTAAGCATTGATATGGCGTAACCGTCTTCCTCACTTTCACTGGGTACTGAGGTCGAAGAACTGTGTGACGATGATTTTGATTAGAATTGACTTTGTTCAATGTTAATTTGCCTCAATTGGTGTTGCTACTTGGCCTTGTGGGGTTGCGTCAAAAGTTGCCTCTGGAATGCCATTTTGTCTTTGCTCTGTGGTGCACTTGCTTTTTCCTTCACTTTATAAACTGTCACAAAATGGAAATCCACATCTAAAACAGAAGTTCTTTTTAATTATAGACAGGTCTTTGTGTCCTTCCGTCTTTTGCTTTGGCTTACTTTTTATGCACATGACTGATTCACTTTGGGCACCATGTCAGTGTCTTTCAGCACCCTCCTACGCTCTGGCAGCCATGAACATTCACTCCAGACTAAGTTTCTCTCAGCATTCGTTGTCTGAATGAATCGGACAAGCATCCATCAGTAACTCTAAGTCGCATAGCTTCCTCATCATTAAATTCATTGAACTTATAGTGTTTGA
The DNA here is from genome assembly GCF_964204655.1 of Triturus cristatus. NCBI lineage: Eukaryota > Metazoa > Chordata > Amphibia > Caudata > Salamandridae > Triturus > Triturus cristatus. Next base: position 683,435,639 of record NC_140581.1, read on the forward strand.
GTGTATCAGGTCTCTCCACAAATTCCTCAATGGTTTCACCAACACTTTGGTGTTCTTGACTGAAAATATCTTTCATAATCAACTTTTGGTACTGGATTGGACTTTAGATTCAGCATTTCTTTAATCTGACAATATGTCATTTCTTTATGACTTCTTTAACACCATCACCCGCAAGATTTTTGAGACACTTGATAATCTTTTTGTTACAAGTCTCTGGATTAATGAAATCATCAGATGTCAATATCCATACTGACCATCTGTCGCCAATATTTTGCTTTTTGGCTGCATCAAAAGGTGGTTTCGGGAACACATTATAGACCAATGTGGAACTTAATGACATCGTAGGGGGATCTCTGTGACTTGTTTTAGAAAGCTCATCTGTGAGACCTTGCGATGTGCTTAGGAAGTTTTCACTATTCCGAAAGTTGGTCTCTGCTTTTGTAACACCTGGTGGATCGCCACCTTGCAGCGCTTCTGTTCGCAGTGTTAGTTTGCAGGTTATGATTATAAGCGGCAGTACTTCGTAAACAAGGTTGAATCTGCTTTCAGCATTAACACTGTATAATGTACAACTTTTTCTTGTGTTGCAGAGCAGTAGCTTTATGTATGACTTGACCATCAGGTTTTTGCCATCAACGTGCAAATTCTCCTGTTGTCTTCATGTGCTTTACAGCAGCTGGAGTTGCACTTTGACTCCACCTGCATGAAGAATTGACTCTGATCTTCGACAGCCACACACATGGCACGCACGAGCAGTATACTTGGACCATGGCAAACTCTCAGAGAGCACAGTCATTCTTCGGGTTACTTATCCCCTATCCAGGTCACCATTTGTAGCATCTTCCCTGCTGGGGTACCCGCCAATAACCATGCCACACAAGGAGCTTAGTATTACACATCTTTATTCTGCTGCGTGTAACTGCGGACTCAGGGACGCAGATTCAGGAGGGGTGCTTGGAGTGTTGTACCCAACAATTTTTCAGAACATACATTTATTGGGGGGTAGAAGTGCTTTCATCAGGTATGGAGAGCTGTCTGTCGGATTTCACCAGGTGGTTTTACATTCACACAGGCAAAAACACATAATACACACTTTCTCCCTGTTTTGAAAGTCCTCAAAATGTTGGTTATTTTACAAAATATCGTGTTTACTCTCACTTAGTATCCTACCAATCCACATTACTGCCCCTTTCCACTGTCTCTTAGGTCCCCTCATGCACCCTGCTTGTCCTATAATGTATTATAACATTATATGCCAGCGCAATTGTTGGGAAAATCTGAAGCTCACACACCCCCAAACTTACTGACCAAGCTACGCCCCTGTGCAAACTCAACATTCTAAAACAAGCTTTCATGGCATTGCGCTCTGACACCTTTGTCACAACTCTATGGAGTCCGCAAGGAGCCAAAAGGGTTCAGTTCTAAAATATCGCAAGCCACTATAAGTAGGTTTAGATGCGATCATTGTGCAGAACAGTGGACATGACCATGCTCAAAGGCATATTGTGGCTTATATGAGCCGGAGTCTGACGCAGACCGAGCGTGCTTAGTCACAACCTGAGAAATAAAGTCAAGCTGTAGGGTGGGCTTGTGAACACTTCCATGTGTTTCTATACAGAAAACACTTCACCCTTGTTACTGATCACCATATTTGGGAGTTCTAAGGCCATGATGCCTCCTCACATCAAGAGGTGTGGGTTGTGATTGCAAGAGTATGATTGCACCATTGTGCACAGGCCAGGGAAAAATAAAAATCACACTGACTACTTTTCACGAGTGTCAGTACAGCGTCACAATACAATGTCTAAGGCGGATGAGCCCTATGTTAACTTCATAGGCAAATCAAGCATACCTGCAGCTCTATCAGTGGAGCAAATTCTTGCAGCAACAAATACAGATTGATATCGGAATGTTCTCAAAGACATTATTGCCCAGCAATCGTGGAAGGGACACACTCAGCCTCCTAAAGATGATATTGAATATCAAAGGTTTAAGAATGTGAGCTAGGGACTCTGTCACACAAGAAGACATTATATTACAGGATTCTATGACTGTTGTTCCAGCGAGCCTGCGACAAGTCATTGAACCAACCCACTAGCCGATGAGGGGCATTGTGGCATTGGCCCCACCAAGTGAGCTCTTCGAGACCGGGTATGGTTTCCTCACCTTGATGAAAGAGTTAAAAGAGAATCAAAGACCTGTCATTTGTGCGACTGCTTGTCTCCAAAATCAACACAGAATCCATTAGTTATGCCTGACCTCCCGAAGCAAGTATGGGAGAGGATTGCAGTAGATTTATTTTGGACCCTTCAACAATGGACATCATTTAATGGTTGTTGTTGAAGAGTACCCCCAATTTCCCCTGGGGGAAGACCTGGCATCAACCACTCATGACAAAGTGATTGGGACCCTAAATGACCATTTTGGAACGTGTGGTGTTTTCTCCATTCTTAAGTCCGACAATGGCTCACCATTTTAACAGCAGAGAGATTAAACACTTTCTCACTAATCTAACATCAGAAAAGCACTTCTCTATGGCAACAGGCCAACGGCGTTGTCAAATACTTCATTGGAACTCTAAAGAGAGTAGTCCAGCGCGCTGCACTAGAAGAAAGTGATCTCAAATCGATTGTATTAGAAAAAGCTTAGGCAACTATCTATTGGAATATTATGTTTATAATGGGGGTATCAAATAAATAATACCTAAACCCAGGTAAATAACTAGAATTTGAATATTTATTTTATCAAAAATAGAAAAATTACATGAGTACATCCATTTCAATCAAGTTATAATATTTAGTTCGATTATTTGAAACAAAATTTATATCATACCAATATAATGCATATATGTTCATTCATCCATCCTCATTCATCCTTTTTTAAAACAGTAAATATTTTTTGTTTGTGCAACATTTCAATATTATTTTGATATATGGACATTTTATAGTTCACAATAGAGACATGTTTTCTATGATACATATAGTGACACTATATTTTACTAAGATCAATATTGTAGTGTTCTTACTCCTTGTTCCATGCAATATTGTCTCAAAATATAAGGGCTGAGCAAATTCACATTTTTATCCACCATGGCTTATTATTCCCATCTCCGATTTAGTCCCTGGCTTAGGAACTTCACATAGTCCCAGGGGAACCCCAATATATGTACAGTAGTGATCTCAAATCAGCCACATGTTTAGCCCTTTGTGCCTACAGATCAACTCCCCATTGCACTACAGGTGAAATCTCTGCCACCTTGATGTTTGGTAGAGCCATGGGAACCAAACTGCTGCAATGGACTACTCACACGCCAACAGATGCAGACGAGATCCGTACACCATATTCCTTGCACAAGTCCAGAATGAAGACCTAGGATGATAAACACCAGTGTGCTTAGAACATGGTCTTCATAGAAGTAGAACGTATCCTGGTCAAACAGAAGTGCAAGTCTGATGCTCAGTTTGATGCTGAACCCCTGAGAGCAAAGGACATATGGTGACTGATCAACGTCCCGGAAAGTCCATAACAAGAGATTTGTCACATTTCAAACAACTACCTCGATGTTCATTGGCTCTAGATGTCAGAGATGAGAACCTGCCCACCTGAAAGTCTAGAGAGTTTACCCCCTACACCTACCTCTACGTCTCTGGTGCCTGAGGTAGGACCTGCTCCCCCACTTTGTCAACCTCACACAACTAGCTCTGGAAGATTGGTTCAAGCACCTCGACAACTCATTGAGGAGCTATGATGTATATGTGTAATATTTATACTTTTCATTTAACAGATGGGGAGATGCAGTATAGCGGGACCCTTCTTGTCCCTGCAGAACTCTATAAAAACAAGCATTGGCATAGCCAATAGGTCTCGCCCTTGGGTCCTTATAAGAGTTTAGTCATGCAGCACATACCCCAAAAATAATAATTTTAAAATAAGCGCATGGGTGGGACAAGGGGGCAGCAACCAGAGACATTCCCTCATAAACAAGGGTGAGTTGTCAGTGCCCATGTCTGCACAGAAGCCTCCTGTCACGTGAGACACCTTACTTAAACCAGTCTTAAGTTTTGGCTAGCTGCAATCTGCATCCAGTGATTTTTAATGCACTGCTTACAATGCTGGGAGTCAAAGAAGTCCTTGAATGCATTCAACTCCAGAATGCAGCGACTCGTTGGTTCAAAGCACGGCTTGGTTAAGTTGCCATCTGTGAGAGGGGGGCCGGAAGAGGGGCTTTGAGTGCCAAGGAGATCCCCCCCACCCCCCCGTTCTTTGCGTCGAGTGACTGCCGGCATCCGAAAGACCGAATCGTGGAGGGCTGGGAGAAGGAGTGACAGCGTGTACCCGAGTTAAGTGTTGCGCTCTCGCTGGCCTAGCGAAGCGCGCGCAGCAAATGATGGACACCACTCGCTAATACAGTGTCGGTGCAACTGCCCACGCAGGGTGCGCCCCCTTTATTTAAACAACGGCGTACGCCACCATCGTGGCGTACGCATAGCGTCCTCGCTCCCCGCGCTCTAGCGTCAGACGCTAGAGCGCTAACTGCAACATCCCTCTCCAACTTGGATAACAAACCTAATTATAGTCCCCGACAGTCACTCACTTACTTGGCATGCAAAGTCTCTGAGGCGGCTGCTCGGCGGGGGGTTCCCCCTCAGTCCATACCTTGCGGTGGCTCGGGTGTTGGGACTGGATGGGCGACCACTTTCCGCCTCGCCGCCCTCGGGGGCAGGGTGACCCTGCTCTGGTGCTGACCCTTGCCTGACGGGGGTTGGCAGGGGTTCCAGGCCTGGGATCGGGGCATCTTCTTCCTTTTCGTTCACCCCTCCGTGGTGGTATTCGGTGGCCTCCGGAATTCGCTTGAACCATGAGATGTTCCGTGTGGCCGATTCCGTCCCCCTCTGTGCGGTTACCATTGTACCCCGTCTCTGTTCCACTGTCCAGCTCCCGGGCTCATACCGTGGCTTGAACTTCCCTCCGGGTCGTCTGTTCCTTACGAGGACATTGTCTCCTGGCCTGATGTCGCGTTCCCGACTGCCTCTTGACCGGCTCACTTGTTGGTTCCGGTGCGCTCGTCGTTGGAGGGCCCGCTCCGCTTCGAAAGGTGGGGGGGCCCACCCAGGGGCAGTAGGTAGATCGTTGCGACGCGTCTCCCCTTTAGCATGAGGGTCCAGGGGGCTTGCTTGGTGGAGCAATGTGGCGTGCTCCTATATTCCCCTAGGAATCGTTGAATCTCCCGTTCAGGGTCGTGATGTTCAGCACCTGCTATTCGTATAACTTTATTCAATGTTCGCATAAAGCGCTCAACCTCGCCGTTGGCTTGTGGCCATTGAGGGGTGATCCGCCGGTGTCGTATGCCCTGGAGTCTGAGGAACTCCCGGAACTCGTGGCCCTGGAATGGTGGGCCATTGTCACTCTTCAGTTCTGAGGGACGCCCAAACATGTTGAATATCTTCTCCAGAGCGGGCCCTACAAAGGTGAATGCTGTAGATGGTAATGCCTCCACCAGGGGGTATTTGGAGAAATTGTCTAACGACCAGTGTCACTCTCCCATCCGGGAGGCTTCCGAAGTCTATGCTGACCTTGTCCCACGGGTGAGTTCCTGGTTCCTCCGTCACGATGGGAGCCGGAGGTTCGGGCCGCTCGTCACCTGGCAGGCCGGGCAGCTCTTCACCACGTCTTCTACCAAGCTGTCCATCCCCGGGAACCATATCTTCGCCCTCATTCGGGCCTTCATTTTTTCTGTTCCCTGATGACCTTTGTGGGCGATGAGTGTGGCTTGGCGGCGCAGTGCTGTTGGCATTACAATCCTGGACCCTCTCAGGATGATCCCATCTCGGGTCGCGCTGAGCTCGTTCCGTATCCGCCAGACTTGTTGCAGGTCTCTCCTCTCGTCATCTGTCCACGAGTTGGCGGATTGTATGAAGTCGGCCCACGACCCTTTTTGGAGGGCTTCTCGGGTCCTGGCCATCACGGTGTCATGCTCCGCTGCTTGTAGGATCTCCTGGATCGTCAGCACCTGGGGGCATGTCAGGGCGGCCAGGAGGTCAAGGTGTGCCTCGGCGTCATCCTCATCTTCCTTTCCGGTATGGGTAGGCTCACTTTTCTCTGGGTGCCTTGACAGGAAGTCCGCCGGTTCTTTGCGCCGGGCCGATATGTTACGTCCATCTGATATTGCTGTAGCCCAATGGCCCACCTCTCAATCCTTGGTGGGGGGTGTGGTGCGGTCCCTTTGAAGAGGGGCACTAACGGCTGGTGGTCCGTCACGACTGTGAACGGGTGCCCACAGACGTACAGGTGGAAGGGTCGACAGCCCCATCGTATGGCCAGTGCTTCTCGTTCAATTTGAGATTACCTCTGTTCAGTTGCTGTGAGCGCCTTGCTGGCATATGCCAGGGTCGCCCATCTTCCTGGTTCTTGTTCCTGGGTGAGAACCGCTCCCAGCCCCACCGGGCTGGCGTCGACTAGTAGCTCGGTCTTCCTTTTTGGGTCGAAGTAGACTAGTGGGGCCTGGTCAAGGAGCGCAGTTTTGATGGCCTGAAACGCGTCCTCCTCCCGATGCCCCCACTGCCATAGAGTGTCGTTCTTCGTGAGGCGCCTGAGTGGCTCGGCAATTGTTGCCAGGTTCGCGATGAAGTAGGTAGCCATCCCAAGGAAACTGCGTACTTCGGAGGCGGAAGCTGGTGCTGGGGCGTCCTTGATGGCAGGGACTTTCTCGGGTCTACCTGGATACCTTGGTTGGTGAAGGTGTAGCCAAAGAATTCGATCCGTTGCTGGAAAAACTGGCTCTTGTCTCTGTGTAGTGTGACCCCGTACTCCTTGAGCCGTGTCAGCATGGCTCGGACCCGCCGATAGTGCTCATCCACCGTTGTGGAGTGGATCAGTATATCGTCACTGACATTCAATACTCCAGGCAACCCTTGCAATATGTCTCGGATGGTGTTCTGGAAGATTTCCGCCGCCGACGATATTCCAAAGTTGAGGCGTCTGTATCTCCGCAGCCCTAGATGTGTGCTGAAAGTGGTGATATATCTACTTTCCTCGGCTAGTGTCAGCTGGTGGTAGCCCGCATTTAAGTCCAGCTTGGGAAACCACCGGGCCCCGTTGAGGTCAGCAATGATATCATCCATGGTGGGCGTGATATGTCTTTCCCTCTTGATGGCCTTGTTGGGCAACCTCATGTCAATGCACACACGGATTTTGCCTGGTTGGCGGGGCTTCTCGGCTATCACCATTGGAGATACCCATGGAGTGGGTCCAGTTACTGCTTCTATGACCCACTGTTCTTCCAGTTTCCTCAGCTCCTCTTCCACCAGTGGGCGTAAGTGGAACGGAATCCGTCTGTGCTTCAGCGCTGTGGGTGCAACAGAGCGATCAATGTGGAGTTTGACTGGCGGGCGTTTGATGTTCCCGAGGCCAGTGAACAGCTCAGGGAATTGGTCGAGCAGGTTAGCTGTTTGGGTGTCTTGCACTTTCCGGAGGAAGGCTAGTAGCCCTAAGTCTTCGGCTGCACGTCCGCTTAGGAGTATGTCCACTTCCTGATCAATAACGTGTATGTCGATCGTTATCTCCGTGTCTTCTGTCCTTACCGGCACTGTCATTTTTCCTGCGAGGGGCAGGGGCACATCGCTTCCGTAGGCGTACATTTGGGCCTTCGACCGCCTGAGTTCTGGTTTTGGTCGGAGGCGGTTATATTGTTGCACTCCCATCACGGTGACTGATGAGCCAGTGTCGATCACAGCGTTTACTCTGGACCCTGCGACCATGATGTCACACCGAGGCTGTGGTCTTCTCGCGCTCTTGAGGGCTCTGGTGAACGAAATGAGATGTCATCGGATCCGGAATCGTCGTCTCGCACGGCTTGCGCCTGTCTGTGGCCTGCATCGGTGTTGGAGGACAGGGATAGTTGGGACAGCTGTCTCACCAGGTTTCTTGCGGGCCTCTTTCCCCCGTTGGTCTTTCCTTGTGGACCTTTTCCGGCAGACTGACGCAAAGTGATTCACCGTGCCACAGTTGGTGCACGTCTTCCCTCTCGCCGGGAATGTCCTGCCTGGGTGTTCATCATACCCACAGTACCCACACTGGGCCGGAGTCGTTTTCCTGGCGGTGAGTCGGGGAGCCTTCTCATGCGCCTGCACTGCGTCTGTCCGTTCCGTCTTGCCCGTCACTCCTGACCCTGTGCCTCGTGCAAATGCCTGTTCCATCTCTTCCGCACGGGCGTCGGACAGATCATGGGACCGTGCGAGCACTAGTATGTTCGCCATCGGGATGTTTGGTTGGCGAAGGATGAGGCTCCTTAGCTTCTTGCTCCGGATGCCACAAATCAGCTGCGCTCTGATCTCTTCCTTGGCCCTGTCTCCGACAAGGTGTGTGTCCGCCAACACCCTCAGGCGTGCGTGGAACGCGTCCACTGACTCCCCTTCTCTTTGCCTTGCTTGACACAGCTTAAAGTGCTTAAAATCTGGGTTCATCTGGGGGTCGAAATGCGTGTTGAGGGCCGCCACCGCCGCGTCATAGTCTTCCGCTCTCCCTTTGTTGGGGAGGTGCTTGAAAAGTAGGTAAACCTCTTCCCCCGCGTAGTGGAGCAACAACGATCACTTCACTGCCCCATCAGTCTCTCTAGTGCCAATGAAATAATTGTTGAGCCGGCCAATCCACGTCTGCCAGCGTGTGGCGGCCGTGGCAGGGTCAGCAGTTTCACTGAAGGGCGGCAGAACACCAGACGGTGGGTGGAGGGGCACAGCAGGCGCTGGACGCTCGTCGTCCCCCATGGCTCAGGGAGAGTGACTTGATCTGCGTGGCCCCCAGGTGGGAGAAGGCACAACTGGGCACGTGGTGGCAGGTGTGGGAGGCAGTAGAGGGCGACACAGCTGAAGACCTGGCTAGAGGATGCAGGGCAGAGGGTGGTCTCAGCAAACAGCAAGTTCATACAGGAATGGGCGGGGATATTCATCCGCAGATCAGTTCCAGCAGTGTTGGGTGCACACGTGCGCTCACCGTGAGGCAGCGAGGCCCGTCGAGACTCCAGCTCCGGTCACGGCGGAGCGAGCTTGAAGCAGTCTGGAAAGACGGCACCACGTGTGCGCGTGCGGGGCTGCCGCGGGCCGATGTGCGGGACACAGCTTTGCACGTGGAGGTGTGTTTCAGTCCTCGTCGCCAGTGTTGCGCTCTCGCTGGCCTAGCGGAGTGCGCGCAGCAAATGATGGACACCACTCGCTAATACAGTGTCGGCGCAACTGCCCATGCAGGGCGCGCCCCCTTTATTTAAACAACGGCGTACGCCACCGTCATGGCGTACGCATAGCGTCCTCGCTCCCCGCGCTCTAGCGTCAGACGCTAGAGCGCTAACTGCAACATCAAGGATGCTTAGTGGCTAAAGTGCGTAACACTGCTTTCTTCTGCAAATGGAGGCGTGGCAAGGCAGGAGACACTCTACGGGAGAGGGGGGGACTGGCAAACTGCGTGGGGCTCTACGAACAGGACACATATATCCCAAGAAGTTAATATCTCTGCTGGGGTAGGGGAAGTAACCGCTGATCTGGCTGGCTAGTTCTCGAATTCAGAACAAAGATAACTTTGTCACATAGACACTGAAACAATGCGACCCCCCCTGCCGAAGACTACAACACAAACGCCTCAGCTGAAATACACCACTGCAGCGTCAACCCGTCTCAGAAAATCCAAAGTCCAAGCATATGCCTTAGTTAAACAATTACACACAGTCCCGGAAGTGCATAGAAAAGTGTTGACGCACACGACAATGAGATTCGAATGCCTTCTGGGATGAAATACAGTAAAGCTGGGCTGGACTCGTCACCACCGTGCAAGTTCCCCCGCTTCTCTCTCTCTGGGCTACAGACAGTACCAGAAGCCCCCTTGCTGTCCAGTCTTGCAGGCAGCAGGCAATCCACCAAAACACCGCACAATCCCACAAGCTCGTGTGTCCCACAGGCGGCCTCGAAGCGCTCCAAAACTGAAACACGCAGAGGGCAGGTAGTTTGCCGGTTCCAGGCTGGGAGCGAGCTGGGAGGCGGCAGCACGGCGTGAGTATGTACGGGTTCTCTCCTCCCATGTGCGACTCTGCACTGAAGGCAAGCACTTCCCTCCCTCCCTGCAGGAGCCTCTCTGGAAGGAGGAGGAGGCTGGGGCAGCACCGGCCCCTCGCCTCCTCCCCAGCCAGGCAGTGAAGTGCACTGATTGCTCTGCAGAACAGTCTCCGTCAAACAAGCCTTTCACAAATCAGGACGCCTGACAGCCCACACCCGCTGTTGTGACTTCTTTAAGTTGTTACCTGGCTCTCATTTTGTTTTTTTGAATTGATGGCTTCAGGTAAGTTTGCTTCCCACTTCTTCTTGGTAGCCTGCCTGCCTGCACAGGGTTTTGCATCAGCTGGGCCCCCACGGAAGCAGGTAACCCAAGCTCTTCCTAAAACGAAGAAGGGGATAAATATGCTGGCTTGTAGGCACAGAATTCCTGCTGCTGATAAAAAGGCGCCCTCGATGAACGACAGTGTAAACAAGCCCTTGCAGGGCTGTCTCACATGCTTAACACAAGCGCAGCCGCACCGCTGCTGGCTCCCGAGAGCAAAACGCTCTGGGAGTAAACATTTCAAAAGAAGCTGGGACATCCACACGCCTTTGGCCAATTGCATACTAAAGCCAGACGCAAAGGCCAATAGTGTGTGAGCACCACATGCACGAGCTTCAACTAAAGCTGAAGAAAGCTGCAGTGATTCCCAGAGGTCGATTTCCTAGAGCAGCGCTCTGCACTAGGCTCGACCTAATGACGTAATCATAGGTGTGGTTAATAAAACTGATGACGCAATCCGTACAGTTTGTTAATGGTTGCACTCTGAAGAATAGAGATGTGCACTTCAGAGCTCCGTGTGGCGTGTTCATTTGCATGCTACCAGGCCGGGGAGGACACAACACAAGGGAACTACTTTTATCTTTGGATTTTAGCACTCCACCAGAGTGCATGCGTTTTCCTGCTCACCGCCTCTGCCCCCCCACCTCCACTCTCCCAAATCATCTGTTGTTTCTCCTACCCCTCACCATCATCATCATGCTGACTCTGAATTTGGGCTTTTTTCCACCCAATGCAGTCCAGCAACAGCAATGCACATTTTTTTGGGTCTCGTCAAAAGACTAGTAGTGTACCATACCGGTAACTATTTTATTCTTTTGCATTCAGCGCTCCATGGAAGTGTAGGTGTTTTCTTAGTTTCTCCCCTATGTGCTGCTTCCCCAATGACACTCTTTGTTGCTCCTCAAGCCTCCCAACTCGCCCATAAAAAGCACAACAACTGGTATATATTTGCCACGGCGTTACTAAAGAGCAGACTTTATTCGGTTGGCATTATCTGCTGCATTCCATATATTGAATTAAAGCCCAAGGCCTGGGAACACAAATACAGCATGTATAATGAAACAGAAGCTGTCATTAGCATGACAAAGGGTCTGGAGGCTCGTAAATTTGTGCTGCTGCTGAGTACAACATGGCTCTAGCAGTTGCCATTTATGTCAATGCCAAGTCTTGTGGAATGGAAACTAGACAGTGGCAAGTGTTCTCATTTGAATTCTGACTCCCTTATTCTAGTTCCTGTGTAAAAAGTATTTTAGAAATAAACTATGGCGTTTGCATAGATGGGACGTTTTTTAATTAAATCTACAATTTGAGATACCTTAAATATTTGTGTTTGTACAGTTTTGAAACTTTTGACAATTTTTGTAAAAGTGCTTTATAAAGAAACAATGTCAAAGCCCATAGTTTGACATTTGTATTAAGGCAAGGCCTATTCACTTCACCAATGCTTGTTTCTTTTAGCAGATGCTGTTCAGAATCAGAATTGGCTTTCCCAATGCTGGTCTTCCAGTTAAAAGACTAGCATTGTGAAAGCCAATAGATTCTGGCTTTTCCTCTACACCCCCCCCCCTCGTCATGAAGAAGATATCAACAATGTACGAACATAATTCTTGCAAAAATACCTAGTAAGGAGTTTCAGGCAAAATAAATGGAAATACGAATGTGCTTCTTTGCATTAATTAAATTATTGCATATTATATTTGTACAGTGCTGTGAAACTTTGATTAGGAGCAATAAGAACAACAAGTGTACAGTGCAAGAAAGCTAAGAATATACCATGCTATATGCTAATAACCCCCTTCTACGGGTTTCAAATACAGATTTGTTTGGGAATCACAGGTTTCTGTCACTGTGCCACAAACCTGGCAATTCAGAACCACCCAACAGGAGTGATGATAGTATCCACAATTCCAAAAGCCACTAATGCCCATGAAACAAAATACCTATGCTGGTCAACAGTAGGTTGTGGGAAAGCGGAATGGGATGAAAAGAGAGAAAGAGAAAAAGAGAGAGAGAATATTTTCACCTTACTTATTCTTACTACAGATAATCTTCACTGCAAATACATTGAAATCTACAACAAGAAATCATTATTTTAGCATTTGCTCAAAGATATTACAATTCACTTTTTGTAATACCTCATCTGTGGGAATCTCCGTGTAACACATGTGAGAGCTGATGCCTCTAGGACTACCTAGAGCTGAAAGATACGTATAACCTTTGTACATTATCTATGGAATTACCTGAAATGTAATACGTGTTCTTACATCTGCAACTACCTTCAGAGGGTTATAAAACAACTCTGTAGTCTCACTGATTTTACATACATATAAGTGATCAGCTGTAACCTAAGCAACCTCGGACCGTTCAAATGGAGGTCCCTACTCAAAAACTGTTCGATGATTTGAACTTTTACTTCATCGTGAAAATCTAGATGATAAAAGATAGCATACCTTTGAGTCCTTTTACCAGTACTATCTCCATGGAAGAAATAAAACCTATAAAACTTACAGCATTTCTGGCAATCACCAAAGATGACCTCTTGCAGATGACAACCAAGGTTAAATCTGGCTCCCCTAATGACATGTGCTCCTTGGATCCCCAAAAAACCTCTTTTCAGACTTTCCTAACCTGGCAATCTCTTTGCTCAAGTTAACCCTCAGTCAGGGAATTGTCCCCCATACCTTCAAGGAAGCAGTAGTCACCCCTCTTCTAAACAAATCCAGGAAAATGCATCTGTCTTAAAGAATTTCCACAACATCTCATTACTTCCTTACCTAGCTAAGATATTGGAGGCATACATCGCCCATCATCTTTGTTATTTTCTTAAAGACTGCTCCTCCCTTAACTTTCATCAGGTGGGTTTTCGACCTGCCCACGCCACGGAATCCGTTACACTTTATGTAGTCGATGATAGGAGAGAGGAAGCGGACAAAAATTAGGCCCAGGAACCCATCCTTTTGGACATTTTGGTGGCTTTTGATAGTGGATCATGATATCTTAATCAACTGTGTTGAGTCTGCTGACCTGCAGGAATCAGCATTAGATTGGCTGAAATCATTTCTTGCAGACAGATCTCAGTTGGTTTGCATCTTTCCTTTTTGCTCAACCAAGGTCAGACTTGTCTATGGAGCACCTCAGGGCTCCTCTTTGTCCTACACTATATTCAATCTTTACATCTGCCCATTGGTACACTATCTACAGAGGCGAAGTGTGAAAATATATAACTACGCCGACGATTTGAAGCTACTCTTGAGCAACGATGACTTGCCTGAATCCACTGAGTTTTGTAAGAGCACTATGCTCTACATCCGTGACTGGATGAATTGCCATCAGATGAACTCCGGTAAAAGTGAGATTGTGATGATTAAAAATAAATTGCACAGTTGGAATCCCTCTTTCCGGCCATTGGAGATGGCCGTTAAAAGTCTTGGGATTCTAATCAAACAAGACCTGTCACAGAAGGCCCAGATAGGCGCAATGACTTTGTACTGTTTCTTTTCACTTCGAAAAATAGAAAAAAAATCTGGAAATATTTCTTCATCGAGGCCATTACCCAGATCATAATTTCCCAGATTATGTCCCGAATTGATCAATGCAACTCTCTACTTGGGCCTTCTTAAGGGCTTAAGACCGAGGTTTCAGCTGGTCCAGAGCTAAGTAGCTAGACTGGTCTGGTGTCATCCTAGATTCTGCCACACCAATCCCCTGTTGGCAAATTACACTGGCTTCCAGTCGCCCAGAGAACACTTTTTAAAATGTAATGCACCATTTCAGATCCTGTTACAGTAGAAACACAGTTTTCTTACATTCAGGATTCAGAATTATATTCCTAGACACAATCTCAGATCAGCTCTTCAAAATCTTTCAGAGGTCTCAGAGTTCAAAAAGAAGAAATTGGGTAGAACCAGGTTTGCCGTGCTTGCTCCTGGTGTCTGGAACTTCTCTTCCCCCCCCCCCCCCCCCCCCCCACACATCAGAGCCACGACTTCCTACATGGCATTCAAGACTTTGTTAAAACAAGCATTGGCATAGCCAATAGGTCTCGCCTTTGGGACCTTATAAGTTTTTAACCATGCAACAGTTAATGTTGTTGCACCAAGGATATTGTGCTGCATAGCTAAATACTTATAAGGTCCCAAAAGCGAGACCTATTGTCTATGCTAATGGTTGTTGTGACATGCAATGGACAAAAACATGCGAAAAAGATCTTAGCACGCAGTATTCCTTCTTGCATGGTTTCCCCCTGGTAGACTATAGCCGAAATAGCTGTGCAAAACAAGGGGGTGGGCGTAATTTGAGAAAATATCTTGAGTGAAAAGTGGAAACCTGGTGCAAAAATGTTTTGGTCGATTGAAATACTTGCAAATAACTTAAAATGAAGGACTTACGTAGCTGGGTTGTATTAACTAATACAAATAAATTCCCATGTCTTTAGACGTTACTTCGGTAGGGCATTGCTGGAACACGGAGTTATTACGGCTGAAGTTGGACATTAGCTGATATACTTTTAAAAATCCAGCATGGGGCTGGGTTGGCCATGTAGGACAAAGGAAGTGCTCTGAGAGGCTGGGGACCAGGGTGTTGATTTTACGGGTGGGCAACCCGGAAGGATTATTAGCTATGCAGCCAGGCAAACAGCCCTGAGGAAACGCACCCAATTTGTAGACACGTGTATAACTCACCCCTTCCCAAAACTCCAGAAGGCATTTCAGTTCAGTAGCCACAGTCACTCGATGTAACAAAGTGTTGGTATGAACATGCTTTCCGGGGCTATGCCCACCACTGGTCCAGTCGAATTCTACCTACCAACAAACCCGCTGACTGGCTTTTTATCAGGACACGTACCCAGGTATTAGTGTGACTAATAGTGGCCGATACCTAACCTGTCAGAGCAGTCCAGTTAGCAGGGAGCCCTGCAGTTGTATATATGCGTTGCAAAATGTCATCCCATGGGGACAGCAAAAGAAACACCTGCGAGGAGGCGTTAGAGGCTTTTTTGTGATTTGCATGTTTTCTGTACAGGCGCCTGCCATGGTAGAATTAATTTTTTAAAGGTGCCTGTCCCAAATTTATGGATTGTATGCTTTCAAATAAAAATATTTAAATTTAAGAAATGAGTTTGTAGCATCCTTTGCAGAGTGTGTCGGCGTTTGTGCTTCTCGAGAAGCCGGTTTGCCACCCCTGGTCTTCCTGGCAGTCTCCGCTACAAGTGAGTGACGTCTGCTGCACACGGTGCCATGTGGGAGATGGCAACATGACACCTAATTAACAAATAGTAATCAGAGCGGAACAATAAATGAGCGGGGAGGCCAGATGCAATGCTTTGTCCCGGCGTCCTTCGCAAAAGACCCTGGGTTGCTTGCAGGGATCAGACAGGCCTCGATAGATGGCCGATAAACCCATGTTGACATTGCTGGATGGACTGCGCCGGTGCAGTCTATTTTCATAAGGCTCACTCCCATGCCGGCGCTTTGTTGGGAATGACTGCCGTGTTTAACCCTGGGTTTGTGCATTGTTGTGTTTGGACAGCTGTTTGCCTAGGACAGCAGCTCAGTGTTACCATTGATCAAAACGTGCTTTTTTTGCATTGGAAAGCTTGAATGGAAAACCACCAAGGTGTGTGAGAGGAGATGACTATATAAAATCTGTGTGTGGCTCATGTGAGTGAAATGCTACTTTAACAAGTACAAATGCATCTCACTCTAAGCGTAGCCCGCGGGTTAACTGACGCTCGGTAAACAAGTGGGAGGGGTAGGGGGGAGTGCAGCCGAGAGCAGAGACGCGCAACGTTTACCTTGCGGAAGAGAGTGCGATAATTGCTAACAGATGGCGCCGCTCGCTCCCGCAAGGGAAACGCTAAACGTGCACGCGTTGCAATAGAAAGCAATGCAAAACGTGCAAGCTTTTAGCCAAAATGCTGATTGATTCCAAAAGGTCTCCTCCTCTGCAGAGCATGCGCGCTGCGTAGGCGAGACCTAAAAACGTGGTTATTCAGACAGGCATATGGCTTGGATTTGAGTCTCCCATGCCCCTGTGCGCTCGGCACCATGTAACCATTTTGGTGTACGTGTGCATTATAAATTTGCTGTAACATAACATTAGCATTGTGTTCACTGCCCCACCACTGGCAATACTTTAATAACAACTTCACATAGTCGTTTTAGGTATTTCAGTCTCATCATTTCAGAACTGAAGCATATTCAATATTATATACAACCAAGCCGTGGTTGTTACTTTTTTCCTATGCATTAACAACCATTGACAAAGCCAATAGCCCCGGCTTGTTGTATGTATAATGTTACTTGCTGCATTATCTAGCTGGACAGAAAAAATGACAGAAAAAGCAAAATATCAGTCGGGCGGCACACTATGCTATGCACAGATTTTTAGCTCTCATGTTTTAAGCCACGTCGTTAATAACATTGGTCCCGCCCCTTTGAGAGTTTTTTTAATCCCACTCAAAGTCCTGGGCTGCTCAATTTGTGCAATTTAATCACGCACTCCCCCCCCCCCCCCCATCCCCCCCTAACATCATAGCAGTGACTTTCTCATTGGTGTGCTACAGCACACCTACACCAAAAGGAATGTCTTGTTACTTACCGGTGATCTTCATTACCCCGATTAGGGTCCTCCCCGTCCCAGTCCTTACTACATGAGGCAGTCCTGCCTCCACCCAGCCAATCACAACGCCAGTATGTTTAAACTACATAAGCCCCGCCCACCTACCACTATGCCTGTTATCAACAAGACTCCGACACAAACACAGCGGGAGGGAGGGAAGAGGATTAGGACGGGGAGGACCCTAATCGGGGTAATGAAGATTACCGGTAAGTAACAAGACATTACCCCCTCATGGGTCCTCCTCGTCCCAGTCCTTACTACGTGAGGAACTCCCAAGCAGAGAACCAACAAAAAACGCAGGACACCAGGGATCCATGCAAAGTACAAAACTTTAATCATTAAATGATCAATGAACAGCAGCGTTCAAGACGCCAACAGAAAAACTCAGCAGAGGCATGTAAAACATCAAGCCGGTAATGTCACAGAAAAGTGTGATGGGACTGCCAGGTGGCCGCTCTACAAATCTCCTGGATAGAGACCCCCGCCACCTCAGCCCAGGAAGAAGACACAGAACACGTTGAACGGCCCTGCACCTGAGACAGAGGAGGCAGATGCAAAGACTTATAAGATTGGCAGGCCACCAAATGCACCCACCGACTGATCATAGAAGTGGAAACTTTCCCCTTAGCCACACCACCACAGGAGACCAACAGGGCAGGAGAAACCCAAAACTCCAGGGAACGTTGGAGGTAAACCTGGAGAGCCCTGCGAACATCCAAGGAAGGGGGAACAAGGTAATACCCCTCAGTAGGCAAATAAGGAAGAATCACCTCCTGCTGCAAATAAAATTTGGAAGAAACCTTAGGCAGGAAATCCGAATCAAGCCGCAAAACGACCCGATCCTGCAGGAACTGCAAATAAGGAAACAAAATGAGCAAGGCACCCAACTCACCCAACCTGCGAGCGGAGATAATGGCCAGCAAAAAAGCCACCTTATCGGACAGCCACAACAAATCCACCTCCAGCAAAGGCTAAAAAGGGGGTAACTGTAGACCCCGCAAAACAGTAGGCAAATCCCAAGAAGGAACGAGGACAGGAGAGACCGGCCGACGAAGCCGAAAGCTCAGAAGAAGCCGACTAACCAACCTCCAAGGAGGCCCCAGGGCCCTGACAAGCACGAACCGTCGCCCACTGAGCAGACAGAGTGGAAGGGGAAATGCCCTTCAAAAAACCATCTCGGAGAAAATCCAACACAGAAGTAGGATCCCCCAGCACAGGATCCACCCCATGGGAAGAACGCCAAAAGGCAAAAGAACCCCAATGACGACCATAGCACTTAAGGGTCAAAGGGCGGCGCGACAACTGAATGTCACGAGCCACCACAGAGGAACAGCCCAAAGACTCCAACGCCAACCGCTCAAGAGCCAAGCCGTCAGCTGCAAACGACGAAGACAAGGCAGAGACTGGAGCGGAAACTGAAGAGCAGCTGGGCACAAAGGAAGCCGGACAAACCGACCCTCCACCAGCCGTCACAGGAGAGGAAACCAAATGTGGCGAGGCCAGAAAGGAGCAATCAACAGGACTGAAACTTTCACCCCCGAATCTTCTGCAGCACCCTCGGGAGGAGGGGAATTGGAGGGAATGCATACAGAAGGCTCGAAGGCCAGGGAATCGAGAGAGCATCCACCGCCCAAGCCTGAGGACACAGTACCTCCGAACAAAACCGGGGAAGAAGAGAGTTGTGAGGAGAGGCAAAGAGATCGATCCAGGGAATCCCGAACCGGAGACAAAGGGACTGGAACAGAGGAAGAGAGAGATGGTACAGAACAGAGGATGGTAGGTTGCGGCTCAAAGCGTCCGAATGAAAATTCAACTGTCCCGGAATGTACACCGCCCCCAAGGCCAACAGATGAGATTTCGCCCAAGCACAAATCAAGGAGGCCAACCGGTTTAGAGACGCGCACCTCGTCCCTCCCGGACGGTTAAAGTAACTATGAGCCACCTGATTGTCGGTACGAACCAACAGATTCGACCCATGGAGGTGAACCTGAAAGAACTGCACCGCCGCCCAGATGGCCACCAACTCCCGCCAGTTCGAGGAACGGGTACTGTCCCCCCGGGACCACCGATCCTTTGCTTCCAAGGACCCCAAAGAGGCCCACCAACCCCAAAGAGTGGCATCCATTGTCAACAGAAGGGGAGGGGGAAGACAAAACCGCACCCCCTTCTCCAGATTGGAAGTGCAAAGCCACCAGGCCAAGTCCAGAACCAGAGCAGGAGAGAGAGGAATCGGAGTCTCGTAATCTGCCCGGGAGGGGTCCCACCGAGCCAACAGATGAGTCACCAAGGGTTTGAGATGGAGGCGAGCCCACGGAATCACAGCAGTGGTTGCAGCCATCAAGCCCTGGACCCGCAACCAAACACGAGCCGGGGCAGAGGTACGGCTCAACAGATCCCGCAACAGAGTCTGCAAGGAAAGGATACGAACAGGAGGGAGAAACACCGCCCCCAGAGAGGTGTCGAACAGACCCCCGATGAACTGAAGTCTCTGAACAGGATCCAGATGAGACTTGGCCAGATTCACCTTGAACCCCAGCTCCCAGAACAGGGCCAACGTAGCCTCCACCGCCAGAAAAGCCTTAGGAAAGGAGGAAGAAGAGACCAAACAATCATCAATATAGGGAAATATGGAGAAACCCCGACGTTGCAAAACCCCCACAGCAAGAGCCAATACCTTGGTAAAAGTCCTGGGAGCAGTGGAGAGGCCGAACGGCAGTACCTGAACTGGAAATGCATCCCCTGGACCGCAAATCACAGGAACCGCTGACTTGCAGGATGGAATGGAACGTGAAAATAAGCGTCTTCCAAGTCCAGAGAAGCCCAAAAATCGCCCTCCTGGATGAGGGGAATGACGGACTGCAAAGCGACCATCCGAAAATGATCCAACCGTACCAACTTGTTCAGGGAACGGAGATTCAAAATGAGTCAGAAGGACCCATCGGGCTTCGGCACCAGAAACGGATGGGAATAGAACCCCAGTCCCACTTCAACCACTGGAACCGGCACAATCGCCCCTTTTTGCAACAAGGCGATGCCGGACAACATGGCAGACCATCGCACGGGGTCCCTTGACAATGGGGTAACCAGAAAACAATTCAGAGGGGGAGGGCCCCGGAAGGGAATCTGGTAACCCCACCTGATGACAGACAAGACCCACTGATCGGGAATCCGAGACGACCAACGGTCCAGAAATAAATGGAGGTGAGCCCCCGCAACGGGAGAGTGACTTCTGTCCTGCACCAGAGGGATTCTGCAGTGGCTGCTGCTGCTGAGGCCGGGACTTATAATGGAACGCGGCCCCCGACCACGAAAGGGCTAAGAGGACAAAACCTCTGAAACCCCTGCTTCTGGAAAAAAGACTTTTTCTTAGGTACAGGCTGAAAAGGCTTCAACAACTTCTTCTCCTCCGCAGAGCGCTGCACCATCGAATTCAAAGCGTCTCCGAAGAGACGGGGACCCTCAAAAGGCAGTTTATGGACCAAGGCCTTCTGCGCAGCATCAAGACGCCATGGTTTTGTCCACAGAGACCGCCTACCAGCCACCGCTGCCCCAGCAGCCGAGGAGAAGGCCCTCAAGGAATCAAAAGTGACATCCGAGAGGAACTGCGCCAAGACCTCTATTTGATCCAACACAGGAGTAGGGTCCCACTGATCCTGAAGACAATCAAACAGCTTCTCAAAATCCTTCAGCAAGACCTGTGAGGCATAGGTCGCATAAGTGCTAGCACGCACCCCAAAGTGAGAAGCGGTGTAACAACGCTTGAGAGCAGACTCCACCTTACGCTCCACCGGATCAGTCAGGGAAGCCTCCTCCGATGACAAAGGGGAAGAAGAGGCGGAAGCCATAGAGGACAAAAGGGAATTGGAATCGCAGGGAACTGAGAGTCAAAGTCCGCCAGGCGATACCGCTTTCCCAGAAAACGCGGAATACCCTGCTTATCCACCTCAAACCATTCTTTAGTCAGGATAACTTTCAGGACATCAGGGAAGGGAAGGTCATCCACCACAGAGGAACTGTACTGGGCATAAAACCCTTCATCAGCCAGGGACTTAGGGACAAAACCAAGCACATCCTGAATAAGGACCAGCATATATCAGAAAAAACCTTTCCCTGGACGTACTTTCCCTTAGGGGAATTGTCCAAGTCCTCCTCAAAATCTCTAGCCCTCTTAGCTGCAGGCTCTAGCAGCGCAGACTAGACAGCTGAATTAATCAAGTCCTGTAAATCAGCCCTAGAAATCTGTAAGACGTCCTCCTGCAGATCCTGAACATTATTCTGCTTGGACACTGCCTTACCAGGCACAGGTGAAGATGCCCCTTCACTCATGGTGAGACAACCCGAATACAGCAAACAGGAACTCACCACACAACAAACAGGATGTGCCCAGCAACCTCCAATAAATACTGCCCCCTAATCACCAAGCCACGTTACCTGAGCCAGGGAAATGAAACAAAAAGGGCTGCCCTGCAGTCTCCACCCACAGCCACAGAGTCCCAAAGATCATGGCCGCGGGGGCTGGATACTGCAATCGAGCAGCAGCGCCGGAACGACCCGAGGCTAGGACACCAAGAAACCTCCCCGCCCCAGCCCAGCACATGAGCGGGGAACGCCCTGACCCCAGAACAGGAGCGCGGCCGACCGGAGCGGCCGCGCCGTGCAATATACACAGAAAACCACGTGAAAATAATGCACAACATAAAGAACAAGCATTTACAATGCAACGGTCTCGGCATTGTTAAAGTTAGAGCTATTGGCATTGCTCATGCAAGCGGTTCCAAGGACAGCCAGACACCCTCATGCAGGTGGTTACAGCAACACTACACTTCGTTTAAAGAGGGATCGGGAATCCTCCCTCAAGTGAGGTCAGTCCCCCTCAGTGAGACTCCGCTACAGTTTTTACCCAGCAGAGTTTGCACCTGCGCAGAGCACAGCACATTTAGTATAATCCTATGCACAGTCCTGGTGTGTGCAGAGCGCACAGAGGTAAGCGTGTCCAGGGCTGGATCATGGACAGCTACACTGGCCAAGAGCACAGCCGAGTACATGCGGATGTAGTGAAGAAAGCGCACAATTAACTCAATGTCTTCACGTTAATGCATGAACTGCAGATCGCAAAGCACGAAGACTGCGCGGCAATCACTGTTTGAATTGCGATATCTGCACTTCATGCAGTATCTGGGAAACTGGAGTTAAATACGCACTTTAGACCGTTCGAATGCTCAAGTGCTTGGCGCAGCAGCAGTCCAACGTCACAACATGTCCCAGGTGCAGAGGATTCGTCGGGGGCCACAGTAATGAAGTGTAGGAAGCTGGCTTTTTATGTAACGCACCCAAATGAGGAAGTCCAAAGTTTTAAATGTAATTTGGCAAGATCAGAATCAGGCAAGTACTTTCGATGTTTTAGCTTTTTACAAGAAACAAAAAATAAAAAAAATCACAGCCGTCAGATTTTAGGCATAAGCTTCGAATGCAGCAATTTTACCCATTGGGAGCAACAGTCAGATGCTTGAAAATGTTTCTCTAGCGGTCAAAAGTCTATAGCGACCGCGGTGGCCTTTGTGTCGCACGCGTCAATGGTGAGGGCGGTTAAAGCAACATTGTATCCCCAGGCAGGCCCCAAAACAACACAGCAAGACAGCCATTCAGCCATCGCCCCCACAGACACAGCCTTCGCTTGCTGCCCGACTTCCGCAGAGCTTCGTGACTCGGAGACTGGGAATTAAAATGATTAAAATGCTGATCGGTTCTGCGCGGCCAGGCCTTTTCTTTCGCACAAAAGCCTCGCTTGAAAATGTTTCCGGTTGCCTTTGTGTCACATTAGTCAATGGGCCTCTGTCTGGGCGGCACAGCCAGCCTCTCTCCGGACCAGGTAAAAACGAAAACCTTACCAGAGGAACAACAAGGCAGAGCAAAAGGCACACCACCGCCTTTCTCCGAGGCAGAGCAGAAATGCCTCGGAGAAACGCAGCGTCCTTTTCGGATTCGGGGGATGCCTCGGAGAAACGCAGCGTCCTTTTCGGATTCGGGGGCGTGTTTTGCTGTTGTCTCCTCCTTGAGACTTCTTGCAAAAAACACGCCCCCCGATCCGAAAAGGACGGGGCCTAATCTGAATGACTGACCTCTTCTCCAATGGCTGGCCAGCATTCAAGAGGCCAGCCAATGGAGAATAGGGGAGAAGAGGGGCGGGTTCTCCATGCCTATAGAAGTGCCTTCCCAGTGTGTTTTGTGTGTCTGCCATATATTGCAGTATTATACTTTTACTTGTATTTTGATCGCTTTTGTAACATGCACACATGTCACTTTCTCCTTTTGTAACGTATCGTATGCTACCTCTTGTATTTTGTTTGCTTTTGATACATGCACTATGGCCACCACTGCCTCATGTAACTAAAACTTCTGTTTTAGTGTTCTGAGTGTCGGCCATTTATTGCAATTTTTTTTTTTCTTTTTACCTCTACGTGTACTTTGTATGCTCTTGTAACCTGCACACATCACTTTTTCCGTTTGTAACGTATCGTTTGCTACCTCTTGTATTTTATTTGCCCTTGATACTTGCACAATTGTCACTATTGCCTCATGTAACGTACCGTTTGATTTTGTAACATGCTCACTTGTATTTTTGCTCCTTATGTATCATTACTGCTGCTATTGTGAAGCGCTCTGACACCTTCGGGTAAAGTCCGCGCTATATAAAAACGCATTAAATAAATAAATAAATATGAATGAGGTTGAATGAGGAATATCTGTGCTCAGTAAAAGCATTCGTGGTGATGTCAGCGCACACGTAGCGTGGTCGTCAGTGGCTACAGTTTCGACTTCTGAATTTTTATTCGAATCGTTCAGGGTCAAATGGACGTATTTTGTAGGTCGTTTTACTTCCTCAGATGCCACTGTACAAACGCACAAAATTAAACAAATGAAGAATAAAGTAATACTTGACATATTGGGTTTCCTAGCTAGGAAAAAAAATGTTGGAAGTGTGACTGAAATGCCACCAAGGCACGTGTCACCACGGAAATGTGCGCCTCAGCGGGTCTTCGTGGCGCCCCGTCAGGTCGCATCTGTGTACGAGGAATTGCTTGATAACTTCCTTTACGTTGTTGTTGTTACCTTACAGCTTTTAACACAATGATGCAGGCGATGCCGCAATACCCCCACACATTTGTGTCACGACTGTCGGCGATCTATCTTTATCAAAGGAGTGGGGCTGAGTGGGTCGGATGGTGTTTAATGAATCAAGGAGAATTGTTCGCACCCCAACAAGGAGTGAAGCAGCATCTTGGCCTCGTGTGACACATACACCCTCAATCTTAAAGTGCTATACTCGTAGCCAACAACACTACGCATCTTGTAGTCCCGCGTTTGGATGGGCAACGTGTAACTACAAGTCCCGACATGCTTAGTACTGATGGTTGACAAACCGGGGCTGATTAAAGTCACTCTCATGACATGGGACGCGTTCGCAGAGAAGTTTTAGCTATTAAACATCAGTTCGATCGGAGATCTTGGGGGTCTCCCAAAGCGTCAGCCCGACTCACCTCCCCCACCTCTGAAACGAGAGCACACTGCCAGCTAACACAACGCTCGCCTCTTCTGCATAATGGTCCTGTGTCATGCATATGTTAATGTCCTCAGAACAATGGCATCTTAATCGGCAGGCCCCAAAACAACACAGCAAGACAGCCATTCAGCCATTGCCCCCACAGACACAGCCTTCGCTTGCTGCCCGACTTCCGCAGAGCTTCGTGACTCGGAGACTGGGAATTAAAATGATTAAAATGCTGATCGGTTCTGCGCGGCCAGGCCTTTTCTTTCGCACAAAAGCCTCGCTTGAAAATGTTTCCGGTTGCCTTTGTGTCACACTCGTCAATGGGCCTCTGTCTGGGCGGCACAGCCTGCCTCTCTCCGGACCAGGTAAAAACGAAAGCCTTCCCAGAGGAACAACAAGGCAGAGCAAAAGGCACACCACCGCCTTTCTCCGAGGCAGAGCAGAAATGCCTCGGAGAAACGCAGCGTCCTTTTCGGATTCGGGGGCGTGTTTTGCTGTTGTCTCCTCCTTGAGACTTCTCGCAAAAAACACGCCCCCGATCCGAAAAGGACGGGGCCTAATCAGTGACTGACCTCTTCTCCAGTGGCTGGCCAGCATTTACGAGGCCAGCCAATGGAGAACAGGGGAGAAGAGGGGCTGGTTCAAGCCCCTCTTCTCCAAGTCATTAAATCTCCGACTTCCGGTTCTGCCTTTCGGCAGACCGGTAGTCCTCGACCTAAAAAACTCCTGGCACCGCAACCGAAGTAAACAGGAATTCGAGACCGAAAGCGGGAGCACCAGCGTTCCGACTACCGTCGGAGCAGAAAAAAAACAGGCATAGCTGTAGGTGAACGGGGCTTATGTAGTGCAAACATACTGGAATTGTGATTGGCTGGGTGGAGGCAGGACTGCCTCACGTAGTAAGGACTGGGATGGGGAGGACCCATGAGGGGGGTAATGAATTGTCCGACCGCATCTAGTCCTACCGTTGGTCACACAATCCCACTAAGTCAGTTCGCATTCTGCCCGATGTCACGTGCAACACTTTAACTGATAGAATGTTTTAATTTACTTAAAACAATGGCTTTGCATCCTGTCCTCAAACGTCACTCGAAAACATTTATCTAACAAAGTATTGTAAAGCAATCCTGGCATTGTACTGACAAAAGTGTATATTTGTGTTCAAGGATCTATTTAAATAATAGAATTAAAAAATCACAAAAACACTGTCTCAATCCGAGCTATTCTTCCCCTCTTCACGTTTCAACGCACACGACAGAAAAACACATGCTCTGTTTCAGCAAATCCTTCAAGCAGAAAGTGCGCTTTCCTCCGATTTCGATTCGCAGCGCTTGTTGTTACGACGATAACATATGGGGAGCAGCTTTGTTCCCTGGATGAATTGTTGACAACAGACGAACAATGAATTGTTCTCTGAGTAAGTGCGTTTTCATCCAGTTTGTCAGTGTGCGTCTCAACTAATAGATATATTATCCAATTAACACGGAACCGAAAGGAACACTTCAGCCTCTGAGGCGATAAAACCTGCGTTAAGGAAGCAGAGCCGCTCACGGGCAACATCAAAGCGTGTGCAAAATGGGCTTTTAGAACAAAAGAAACTGAATACAAAAATCAAGCTGATATTTCAAAGGAACGCTTTGAGGAAACTTTGACACACTCCTGATCTGAACCTCTGTAACAAGCGAGATTCAACCCCACATCCAACCTGACAGAACATCAAAAGAAAACTGGTACTAATGCGATTCCATGCAACGCTCGCTTTACCCTCAATGAAAGAATAAGTCTGTGTCAGAATGAGCAGGATATATAAGGCGCAGCTCTTTATACAAGTACAACTGCCATCATCCCCGTGTCTACAAACTACACCCACGCGCACCGCCTACGTTCGCACCGTTTCCCAGCTCCCACCGCGCGTATGATCTACCAAACATAAGTCAAGTTTTACAATTAAAGAGGGCAGGTAAATAATTAGGTAATTTTTACAAATAATCGTCCAACATATGGCAATAATGCAATCTGTCTATCGACAAGCACACTAAGGCCGGTTTTTGCATCTAGAAAGTGCCATTCGCTCCATCTGGGCCCAATACCTGCTACCAACACCGGTCTTCTGTCAAAGTCACCAGTGTATGCCCTAATTCACTGGGGCAACCAGAGCAAGGGAGAGAATGGGGAACAGTGGTAGACACCCACATGGAGGCGCAACGTGCAAGCAGCGCAATTCAGATGTCTGTTCTGCACGGCAGACCTGAAGGCCTGCCTGCTAGCACGGATAACTACCAGACATCCCCATGGCACGAGGAAGCACACATGATTCCCTCCACACTGCTAGTCACTTGCAGCTTTGTGAGGATGGTAGAAATTCCCCTGCTGTTTTGGGTGCCTGGCTACCCCATGGAAGGTATGCCTAACAATTACTATGGTACCCTGTGATCTTGCATTGACATAAATCTGCCTCTCCTAGTGACGTTGGTGGGTCTGTAGCGAGGAACAAACGAGGAAGAATTCTCCTGCCAGAATGACATGCCCAACCACTATCTTTCTTCTTCACAAGGCCATGTGATAATCAGAGGTGAATACCACTACCCAATTGTTACATGGGTGCTTCTGAGATGCTCTGAGTATTGTCAGAGTGTACGCAACATAATCTACTTGGGTTTCTCATCTCTTCACTTCCAGATAATTAGAGATTTGAAATCTAGTAATGCCCGTGTATCATTTTGTATCAGTGAGATGTAGTGTGTCAACAATCAATTTCACTTGACCAAAAACCACACATTGGAGACAACTATTTTCGTCCTGACAGCAAGCAATTCTTTACATCTTCACAGTGCTCCTTGATTTATGCCAGAACATGTTTGCGTTCTATTACCACTTTTTGCTTCATATTCACCGGACACAACAGGCTTATACTTTCATTAGGGTCCTGAACTGATTTCACATTAGTGTTTCCCCTTTCACTTTTCTCTGGCATACTTCTTTCAGTCAGTTTACTCAGTTGTAGCAGAGTCTTCACCCAACAATGAAGACCTAACAATGTTCTTCAAATAAGCCCCAGGATCCTGCCTTTCTGATTCAGGAGAACTAGTTAAATCCTCACCCCTGATTCTCCTGCTTCATCTTACACAGTCTACACTTTTGCCTCAAGTTGTAAGATACGTTTTATAGTGCACTGCTTGAAGATGCGCCTAGATTGCTGCCACTCTTCCAAAGTTTCTACTGTTTCTTCTAGATTTGTCACTTGCTGCGCACTGAACTCATTACCTGCTCCATCTAGTTTTACCTTGCAAAAACGGTCTCCATTTAGATTCTATGAATCTCACTTTTTCATCTAAGTATCAGGTTTTCTTTAGAGGCTTTCCAACAACTCGGAAACGCACTGCTCCCCTTTTAAGCCCACACCTCAATCTTCTAAATCAGAAATAAGAGCTACCAGGGAAGACTTCTTCCACTTTGTAGGGTTATGCCTTCCTAATCCTTTGTTTTTTCCTCATTGTAAATTGATACTTGTATAGCGCACTACTCACCCGCAAGGGTCTCAAGGCGCTTGTACGAATACCGCTGTGGAACCCATCCTGGCTTTCCCTGTGAGGCGTCCACTCCTGGGCACCCCCAAGGTGGAGGCCAGGCATCCTTAGCGTTGTGGGGGCCGTTGTGGAGATTAAGCAAGCTATTGCCCAGAGTTGCAGAGTGGGACTCCATGATTGGAATGGCACCGAGGCGAGAATAATCAGGTCCGTGGAATTTTTGAGCCCAAGACCCGCCGAGGCGGGGAATTGAACCCTGGTCCCGGGCTAGACCTCTGCATCAGGGTCTGCTGCTCTAATCATTGAGCCACACTTCTCCAAAATTGTGGGAATCACCTGTAAAATCGAAGATCCCATTTTGAAATAAAGGAAAGTGAACAGGACCAAAAGCCTGTCTGTCCAAACAATGGAACATGGGTATACTGTAATATAGAACACATGGTTCAGTGGGTCTCAATCAAGATTACCCAGGAGGTTAAAATACATGCCGACCTTAATCATCAACAAAAATCACAATTTATTATTCTTCCAAAAAGGTGGGAGACAATGAATCGATCAAGTGCAGTTGGCTCAGTGCTCATAAGTGCAATAGTGAGACAATTAAAATATGATACATGTATACTTCGTGGTTTCCTCAGGACAAAGCTTCATCTGGCAAAGCACCTAGGATAATGAATTGTAGGAACATCTATTAACCTTGTACGTATTTTACTTAATTACGCATTGTGGGGATATATGACTGTGTAAGTGGATGACTTCTAATATGGTCACATTGTACAGATGACTGTAATTAAGTAACCACAAAATATAATTGGTAAGTTAATTGCCTGGGATGGTACATGTAACCTATATGATGTATTGTTACAATATGGTTATGAGCATGAGAAAGCATGAACATAAGAATAGAACACATTGAAGACCGAAGATGGATGCCAAGGCCAGCGGTATAGTCTTCCGACTGTGACTAGGAGATGGTAACAGAGCTGTCCCCAATGCAATGAAATTAGTATTTGTGAAGGTATTTATGGCCTTAGCTATAGACCACTGGAACCCTTGTTGGAAATGGCCCTTTTTGCAGGGTTATCCCCAAACATTTTGCTTCTTCCTCCTATTTTTTCCTGACCTAATGTTGTTGGTTTAAGGCACTTCACCATTGCTGATCAGTGCTAACGTGCATATGCTCTCTGTGTAAATTGTGTCATGGATTGGTGTTTCCATGATTGGAATATTTGATTTACTTGTCAGTCCCTAGTAAAGTGCACTGAGTGTGCCAGGACCTGTAAATCAAATGCTACTAGTGGGCTTGCAGCGCTGATTGTGCCACCCACATGAGTAGCCCTGAAAAGGTATGCAGTTTGTAACTGCCATATTTACTTGGCAAGTGCACCCACATGTTTTTCACTATTGCAAGGCTACCTGTTCCCATAGGACAGAATGGGGAGTTTGTTTATAACATCTTATAACTGGCCCTGGGAACAAGGTATATAAATAAAGTTTAGTATGCCTGAACTCAGAATGTTAAAATGCATCTTTTGGTGAATAAAGTAGGTATTTTCTTGCTTAGCCATCCTGCGTGCCTCTGCTGGGGTTTGTGCACTGGCTGTCTGGCTTTGGGATGACAGGGGCTGGAGAGGGACAGTGGTTCTAGAGAGCCTGATGGGTCAGGGCTGGTCTGAATAGACCTGGGCTGCATTCAGAGTAGTGGGAGGATTATCACTAGCACCTGAATAGGCGCAGGCTTCATTTAGAGTGGTGGGAGGAGATTTCTCTTGCACCTGAATAGGCCCAGTCTGCTTTGGACAATGCTGCCTCCTGCTGGGAAGCTGGACCAGAAGGGACCAAACTGGCTTGGACTAACCACAGACACTCTCTGCCTGAGAGGACAAAGGATTTTGGGCTATAAAAAGTGGAGCCCAAACACCTAAACTTTAGAAATCTTTTGGACCAAGAAGACTGCCAAGAAGAAGAGCTGGAGAAGCTGTGAGGAGGAACTACCACTTTGCTGAGTGCTTGGCTGTGTCGGCCTGCAGTGGCTGCTTCTGTATTGGGCAGTAAAAGGACTGGACTGAACTTTCTGCAACTTCTTTCTTTGAGTATTTCCAAGGGCTTGAGGTAGAGCTTGCCCCCTGTTCAAGAAGTCTCAGGAAAAGCAAAGACTTCAAGTTCTTTTGCCATCAGCAATGGGGACTCTGTGTGTGTTGTGCTGCAACAGAAGAAAAAGCCACCCGATGCCACCTACGACGCCACTACCGACTCCGTGTCCTGAAGGCACCGCAGAGGGCACTGCCGCAACGTGACCCTGGTCTCACCGACAATGCCATCTGACGCCGCCACCGAGCTGCTGCTTGCACTGCGACCTGTGGGCACCGCATTTCGCACTGCCTCACTCTATGATGCCACCTTGGTATCCCCGACGATGCCGCTCCATGCCGAAATCGACGCCGCTGATTGCACCGTGGTTCGAGGGCACCGCTCGTAAGTTACACGACTCACCATCCTCATCCTGCACTGCAGCCTTGGCCTACCGACGCCGGTGCCATCGACTCCAGTTTGTCAGCCGACGACAGCGCTTCAGCAATGACGATGCTGCTGCCTGCACTGTGACCTGCCAGCACCGCGACGAGCACCGCATCACTTTGCACCCTGATCCTGGTCTCACCGACGATATCATCTGATGCCACCACCGAGCCGCTGCTCGCACCATGACCTGAGGGCATCGCACGCCGCACTTTGCACCAGTGTATCTAACGCCTGCAGAAACCAGCTCTCCTGACATCAACCGCGAGGAGTTCGATCTGCGACGCATGTGACTTCAAGGGCCCGACGACTCCTGCACCAACCTCCAGAACCAACGCCTGCAGACACCATGCTTTCAGAGCTCAACGAGAGGCTGCCGATGCCCTGCATTCCTAAAGGTACTGTTTTGCAGGTCTTCCCGACACCGTAGTTTTCCCCCGACGCTGCAGTCAGCCAGAACTCTTTGGATTTCTTTCTTCACGATGCCGGGATAACCCTGGATGGAGCTATCGACTTCAAGGAACTGTATTTCAAGGTTAGTTTGATAACTGAAGATTTATAAGTACTGTATTGTGGATTTCTATCGTTTTTGGTTTTCTTTTGAGTATATAAAAATATTGGATATTTTTCTAAACTGGTGTGGTGTCCTTTTGTAGTGCTTTCACGGTGTTATTGTTGGGTATGTGCAAATGCTTTACATGCTGCCTCTAAGATAAGCCTGACCGCTTGTGCCAAGCTACCAAGGTGGTGAGCAGGGGTTATTTTAGGAGTGTAACTCCCTTACCCTGACTAGAAGGAAGGGTCCCTACTTCGACAAAGGTGCAAACCCTTGCCAACTAGAGACCCCCATTTCTAACACCCCCACATATGCATCCATAGAATAGGATAATTAGGGAGAGAATTTATGACCGCATGAATATAATACACTGGAGTTTCAGGGTGGCAGCCGGGGTCAGGGGTCTAGTTTTCCTGATGTTACCGGGTGATAAGAACAGAGCCACCATCTGCACAATGTTCAACTCTGATTACTCACACGAGCAGGCACAAAACGGTTCTGTTACCTTGGCTAATTGGTTTAGTGCTTACAACAAGGCAACCCCTTTGAGGTAAGTTTTTACAAAATACAAAAAAGAATGACCGGTCGCTCTTGCAATGTGATATTCTTTCCCTATATAGGAGCACTTGCTGGGAATAGTAGTACGTATGGGGCTTTTCACTACCAGTACTTTACAAAAAACCTGCTACCCTGATGTATTTCACGCCAATTAGGTGTGGAGATGAGTGAGTTATGTCTTAAGACGTTAGTTATTGGCCCTGCTACTCTTGAGTATTGTTATCGAGCTGCATGCCTTAAGGGGACAGTATAGTTACCATTACACAGCAGCCATCTTGGGTAAAGGTGGTATTCATATGTTAACATTAGTGGCAAGTGACTACAATGGCAGTTAAGACGACTCCAGAAATATATGTGTTGGATAGGTGTTTAGATATACAGTGTGGAACCATAGAGCAGTTATCCAACGTATAGGCAGAAATATGGAGTAGTTTATGCAGGATATGTAGGAGAAGATGAGATGGGCAAAATACAGGTGTATAATTAGTGATCAAATGAATTCTACTGTGTGAGTAATTCACTATACCCCCAAATTGTGATACATATGTGTTTATTTACCATAGCAGAGAACGTTGTTGAACCTGATTGAGACCTCTACAAGTACAGGATAAATACAGTTGAGAGGTACGTGCTTTATGAAGAAGGTGGATGTTTGACATAGGTAAAATACCTATGAGGTTTATAGATCTACTTACAGTTCATTCTCCTAGGTGCTTTGTCAGATGGAGTTTTGTCCTCAGGAGATCCACTGAAATTAGCTTGTGGGCCAAAACCTCAACACTGAAATGCGGATTATCTAATATTGAATCAGTTTTTAGGTCTCGGCTGGCTTCCTAAACGGAGGCCAGCCATTGGAGGAGAGGGGCGTCTGTCCGTTTAAGCCCCGTCTTTTTCGGATTCGGGGGCGTGTTTTTTACTTTCTTTCTCTCCTCTGGAATGTAAACATTCCAGCCAATGGGAAGAGGAGAGAAAGAAAAACACGCCCCCCAATCCGAAAATTTGCTGCGTTTCTCCGAGGCATTTCTGCTTGACCTCGGAGAAACACAGGCCTCGAAGCTACGGCTGACTAACTGGCGGGAGCTGGAAAAGCCGGACTCTTTGCCTGACTTTAGGAAGCAAGGGAAGGCGCATCGCTGTCTTCTTTGTCTATTAAAGGTGAGTTATTTTACTGGCTCGTACGTTGGTATTTTGCCTGTATTCTCGTTACGCTTTATGATTTTCTCTTCCCCCCCCCCCTCCGAATCACAGAATGTGAGACCTAGCCTGGACGAGGTACCCTTAAGAGTTCGGGGGCTTGTCTTCCCCCAACTCCATTACTGAATGGCTCTACTGTCCCTCCCGAATGGAGGGGCTTCTCCTCTTCTGATCTTCTAGGACGTAACTGTCTTTATGTCTGAGGTGTTTATCGAGCCCGAGTTGTCTTTTATTTTTGGCATTTTCCGCCCTGTTTATCCCATTGTATGTGTAAGACTACGTGTACCACAATGCAAAGTAAAACCTGGACTATACAATTTACTCCCACATGCAAATGGATAAACACGGAGGCCCGATGACCGAGAGCGATAAATAAAAAAATAAAAATTCCTTTTTTATCACTGCTTTCCAGTTTTCTGCTTTTCTTGTCTACAGTTTAAGTGTTAAAAAACCATGTTGGCTTCTAAGCGCAACGCCCGCCTTGTTGTGACTGGTATCTTCATGGTTTCAAGATCGCAGTAATTTCGGGCCACGTTGTGGGTTGCCTTTTCTGTGCACGTGAAGCCGGTTTCGTTTGCTTGCATCTTGAGGAACTGGATTTTGTAAATGTAAATTGTGCATTCGCTATTCTAAGCAAACAAATGCCACTTGTTTACTTTGCTTTACACGTGATGTGCCTGCAATTTGGCATACACGTTTTTTTGTGTGTGCAGTTTTGTTTTTTATAAGCGATTCAATTTGGGCGTAATATAGCGTTACACATATTCTGGAAATAAGCTAAAATGAAACGCTGTGAGTTACATTATGAGTAGATTGAATCAATTGGAAGAGTGTGTGTATAAAAGGAGAGCACGGAATCCGAGAGAACTGACTTTTGTCACAATAGATGAGGTCTGTGTGATCGTCTATTTATTTATACACCCACTTCCTTAGTTCAATACTTGACTTGAAGCTTGAGAGTTCCACTGAATTTATTAGTGGCATCTGCGTGTCTCGTCTTACCATCACGTGAAATGGAGGGCTCGGTTAAGGATTATCTATGTTGATTGATAGAAACTGCACACTTGTGCATACCAAGCTATCGAGATTGCTTCTAGGCCCAGAAGCCCGACCAGAGTTTTTTAAAGGAAGGGTGAAGCCTTCAGGGGTTTCATTAAGGTGGCATTTGTTGATACGTATAAGAGCAGTGGTAGGCACATTCAAGTCATTGGACCTTCCTGGCTCCTTAATTCCACACGTCCCACCTCTTGCACAGCAGTGAATCTGGGTTCTTGTTACTGAGTAATGTTAGAGGGGTACAGATATGAGGGCCGGTATTAATGAATCTTGTAGCTTAGCTACTCTGTAAACACAAACTTTGCGTTAGGCACATCAGTTCAGATATATTTTGTTCCACAACCTGTTGACAGTGGATGCCTTAATCGCCATTGGAGATGGGACTGTATGTTATGATTCCCTTAGAGCAAAGGGACTGACAGCTCTTGTTTTGATTGCAATTTTCGGAAAATTGGAAAAGGTCAAAGCAAATCGTGCTGGTTGCAAGATGAGATGCAACAGCTGTGCACACGCTCTGGCATCTGTCCACAAGATAATACATGCCATAATGCATTAACTTTGGTGAAATGGATGCCAGGATTCCTAATCAACAAGTCCATTTGGGGAGTAGGATAATCTCTGCATCCACCATAACTCCAGGATACCTGCAAGGTGGTGGCAATGGGGCTTTGGAGTGTAGTGAATGAATAGTTTGTGTTGTCCAACTTAATAGCTCCAGAGCACTTATTTGCACATAGAAGTATATTCCTGGAGGAGTAAATGGAGCTGCTGCTCAGAGGTGTGTTGCTTTGAGCCACGGTTCTGCACCACCGTTCTTTACTCCATTCCGTCCAATAGTTCCATTAACGCAGGGGTCGTTCAGCTGAAATGATCAGTGCTGAGCTCCTCAGTGAATCTGCATTTAATAAAAACCATAATAATTATTTCAGAAAAAAGTGTATTCCCTCCCTAAAAGTGCACATAATGTAAATAGGTCAGTGGGCTACTGCGTGTGTGTGTGTAGGTGACTCTGTGGGTGGCTCTATTTGTGCGTGGTTCTCTCTGTGAGTGGCTCTGTGTGGGTGGCTCTGTGTGTGTGGGTGGCTTTGTGTTGTGTGGCTCTGTGTGTGGGTGCAAATGCAATAGGTCTCGCATTTGAGAGTGATTAAGCTATTGACATTGTAAATAACAATGCAGTTTCTTTAAATGTTTTAAAAACAAAAACATAAACAAAAATAATGTCATGAGCAATGCCAAGAGCTCTTACTTTAACAATGCCGAGATACCTATGATGTATATATACATATTTGAATTGTCTCACTATTGCACTTATGAGCACAAGCCATCTGCACTTGATTGATTCATTGTCTAGCACCTTTTTGGAATAATAAGTTGCCTTTTTGCAATAAAGCACCCTGATGACCAGCGAGTAGTGACAGACAAGAAATCTACCGCAGCATGTGTATCATAGTTTCACCTCTCCCTTCTTCCCAAGGGTTCACCAGTGTGGAAATGTACCCCCGTGAGGGCACACTGGTGCAAGGTCACCCTCTCGTCCATGGGTCCAAAGACTAACAAAGAGAAGAAGAATATACTTTTATTTGATTTCGTAAAAAAAAACATAAAAGAGTGGAAAAACCACCATGAATAAAACTTACAAGGATATACATTGTAATTATTTTTGTAAAAGATATAAGAAGGCGGTGTGTTTATACATTTTTAAAAAAATTTTTTTAGTTAACATGTAAGCAGAGCTTTCAGATGGTTTCAAAGCCAGATGTTCTAACGCTGCATGAGTTGGTTAACAGGTTCTGCATTGGCCAGGTCTCTTGCCACGTTTTTTAAAAAGTTTATGGCTCTGCAAGACAATGGGATAGATGAGCCCGTGAGACAGTGAATCACTGCTGCTCTACAAGTTCTTATTTGTTCCTTCCTGAAGAGCTCCCAAAGGCCCTTTTTGCACGTTTCTGCCAAAGCAGGGCAGATGCATAGTAGGTCCTTAAGGACTCATCCCAAGCTCCACACAGGCGGCATTTCCATTTTGGGGTCAGGTCCTTTGATGGGTATGACCCAAGGCTTAATAAAGTGAAAAAGTGTTTTTTCTGGTGCGGAAAGTGATCTAGCAGGTAGGATTGGAGTTGCAGTCTCTGGTATGACTGTATCACGGCCCAGGCATGTTTGTTTTTTGCTAGGGCAGTTTTGTCTAATAATATAGAATGCCGTTTTATGGCTTTGTTGACCAGTAATTTAAAGCCGGAGTAGGTGGGAGCTGTAAGCCATGCCTCCTCTAACATCCGTGCTGAGAGGGAGGCCTTCAGAGCTTCGAAGTTTGAATTTTTGAAGCTGGCTTGCTTTTCGATTTCTGCCCAACAATAGTGTGCGAGTGTGTTTTCCTCTGCATCCCGCATCCTCCAATAGTACTTGACTAGTGTGCCTTGTATGTCAGGGATCTGGTTTTTTAGACCATACTCAGTCAGATTTGGGCTTGCGGAATGTGGCGGGGGATTGCAAACAGCTTCTTAAAAATTTTTGATTGTTCCAGGTTCAAGCCTGTAGCGTCCTTGCCATTCAGGATTTCTGTGCCATATGAAATAGAGGGCAGGGATTTTTCTGCTATAACCTTTAATAGGTGTCCAATGGAGCCACCTGCAAGTTTTCTTTTTTAAAATTTTGAAGGCAAACTGCAGCGGTTTGGATTTCGTATGACCTTGGGACAGATGAATCTTGAAGGTGAGTTTGCGATCAATTTGGAAGCCAAGGTATTTGTATGAATTCACCTCGGTCAAAGGTCGCTTGTCCAAGTAAATTTGCGGTCGGCTTTATGATGTTTGTTAAAGCGCATCACCTTCGTTTTTTTGTGGTTGATGGTCAATTGGACCGAGGTGGTATAGGCTCCGAGTTCAGTAATTAATCATTGCAAACCAATTGGTGTTTGCGCCAGTAAAACTATGTCATTCGCGTATTGAAGGCTGGGTATGGGTGTTGTGCCAAGTTTCGGAGGGTCACATTGGATTGACCGAAGGTGCTCATCCAGATCAGCGGTGTAAATGTTAAAAAGGCACGGTGCCAGCACACACCCTTGTTTTAGCCCGTTGAATGTGTGGATCTTCTTAGTAATGCTGAGCCCATCTCCTTTCCTAATCTGGACCCACGTTTGGGAGTACAGATTGGTTATGGCCTCCAGCAACTTAGCTGGGACCCCCAGTTGCGCATTTTTGCCCATAGCTTGGCTCTTGAAACCTTGTCAAAGGCCGCTTTAAGGTCGATGAAACATGCGTAGAGTGGCCTTGATTTTCTGAGGGCTTGATTGGTCAAGAGTGTTACTGCAGAAATATTAGTCAGGGTGCCCATCCCGGCCCTAAATCCGGTTTGCGTTGGAGGAATAAGGTTTGTTCACGCCGCCCGGTCCTCTAAATCTACCAGCAAGTTTGATGCGTAGATTTTAGCCTCCACATTAATTAACGCGATCAATCTGTAATTTGCAGGATCGGAACGAGAATCCGATTTATATATTGGGCTTAGAATGCTTCCCCTCCAAGAGTCGGGGATCGTGTTAAAAGTTAGAATGTCCGAGAAAAGAGGAGACAAATGATCTGCCCAGAGTGGTGGGTTGTGCCGAAACAAGGCGTTTGGGAGGCTATTAGGCCCAGGGGCACCCTCAATCTTAATCTTAATTTTTTTAATTGTTTTTAGGACTTGTTCTTTAAGGATCCGCGGGGGAAAGTCTGAATCGGGGGCAGAGTCGTTTTTCGTTAAGTCTCTAGCGGTAGCTCCGTTACTAAGTTGGAAGCGGCGATCAGCAATGCCTGGGGGGAAGATTTCGTTATATAGTGATTCAATGTGGGCTCTCCATGTTTCCTCCATAATGTCCGAGTTATGGTGTCGGTTCCTGCCGTTTGTTAACTGGTGGTTGATTTCCCAGAAAAGCTTGGAGTCTCTTTGTTTGCAAGAGTAATGGAGTTTCGCCCAGTGATGTTCCTGGAATACTTTCTTAGCCACCATGATGGCTCTTATAAGGTCTCTTCTGGCTTTGGAAATTAGAAGCAAGTGGTCTTTGCTAGAAGGTGAGCCCTGTGTTCTTAGTTTTCGTAGGTTTTTGTTCAGTTGTTGTTTTTGAATTCTGAGGCTTTTGGTAAACCATGCTGCCCCCAACGGTTTTCCAGCTTTTTTGCCAGTAGCTGGTTTAGACCATTTTTGATTTAGTTCAAAGGTGAATGACTCCCAGGCCCGAATGCTGGATGGTTCGAATTTGGATTTCTCCAAGATGCTAATACATGTTTACATAAAGTCACTTATATTATCCTTTTTCCAAATGAAGCGTTTGAGATTATGGCAATGGAGTTCTTGTGACATTGCGTTAGTGAGGATTGGATTTGTATTGTTTCTTAGGAGTGTGAAGGATTGCGGTTGATGGTCGCTCTCTGCTCTGTCCAAGATTTGAAAGTTTGTGATCTGGCGAACGAGGTTATGATCTGTGAAAGAATAGTCAATGATTGAGGCTGACTTTTGAGTGACCCTTGTGTATGCCGCTGGGATGTCAGTCGAGCTGTGACCATTAAGCATTCGCAGTGAGAGGTCGTGCAGATGAACTGCGCATTGCTTGCCGAGAGTGTCGCGTCGAGTTTTGGCCTGAGTGTGCCACCTGGTGCCATTTGTTTCTTGCAATAAAGTCATGTTGAAGTCCCCTGACAGAATGATGTTAGCGTCGGGGTAGGCAAGTTTTAGAGTGGCAAGTGAGGCTAATAAGTGGTCAATGCTTGCCCGTTTTTGTTTGGGCGCCGGATGAATGCAAATGTTTATGATCAGTAGACTGGTGAAAGGTGGAGTGTCAAGTCTGACGCATAGCAGCCAGGGGCAATCAAGGTCTATGGCAACGGCGAGTCCAGAAATATCGGTTGAAATGAAGGTGGAGAGGCCCCCTTTTGCTCTCCCTTGATTAGTCCCCTTTGTAACCAGATTCTGGAATTCCGTGTAACCTACTAGGGGAGTAGATTTTATTAGCCAGGTTTCCTGGAAGAGGAGTATTTTGTACTGTATAATAAACTCCATGAAGTCCGGGTCTTCTAATTTCATCCCCAGACCAAACACGCTCCAGGAGCAGATTTGGTGGCCTTTGAGTGAATCTGTGGCAACTTGTGGATTTTTTTCATGCCCCGGCTTGGAAGATTCCAGGCTTGTTAAAGTGCCGGGGTCCAGTGGGCTGACTGACTTCAGGGTGAACAAAGGTGATTGTGATTGTCCTGGCCTTGGAGTCTATGCCTGGGAGGGGACTTCGGTTATCCGGGCCTTTTGCGCCTTTTAACAGACCCGCTGGATGTTTAGGCATGTGTAATGGACTGGGATAACACGGGGGGTCAATCTTTTTTAACTCAATGCCCCATTTTTCAAAGGAGACCCTCTGCTGCCAGATTTGCTCAGTGAGGAGGGAGTCGGTGAACGTGGCGGTGGTTGATTCTTGGAATTCCACTGAATGCTGATTCTGGTAGAACCCTATGCTTTCAATGTCCCTGGAGTTAATGTGGCTCAAAGTAGGCAGTACCTTGAATAACTTTAACAGAACACTTCTGTTGAGGAAGTCATGGTTGCCCCTTGAGACCTAGTGGGGGATAAAATCCAATTTTTTATTATTTGGGAAGATCTCAAACTGCGGCAGTCTTTCCAGGCGTTGTCCTTTAGCATGTTGTCCTCACTAGGGCACATTGTGGTTGGATAGTTTGGTTCAGTCCTGGACGGAGATACAGAATTTGCTGTTTGTTTAAACGAGGTGTTAACAAAGAGATCTGCACTGGAGTTGAAGTAAAACAAACCGAGTTTATTAAACACTCATGAGTGGGACTGCGTCTGAACAACACTCTGAAGTGTCGTGGGAGGAAGTACATTGAATACAAAACCCATCACCCTTATACACAGTTTTTCTGCAATATAATCCCATGGGAAGGAAAACTGGAGGAAACCAGTTTAATCACGGAAATAGCTATAGGAAAACAAGAGCAGATGACTGACCAGGTGGTCAGGAGATGAGGAAGGGGAGCAAGGAATGGCGGCAATAAGCAATCATTTGATAGCATCTAAGACCAGGTGCACCGGCAGCTGCAACCCCCCAGCACGTACATCAGATTGACCATGTCAGAGAGGTCAGCTAAAGTTGAGGACATGGGCTGGGTGAAAAGGCGAACACCAGAGAGCAAGAAGAACACAACAGAAACAAAATGGATGTGACAGTCAAAATGGCTGCCGCTTATGCTAACATTGAATTTACACTTTTCCACACCAGCATCATAAACAAGATTTAGGGCTTGATTTAGAGCAGGGGCGTAACAAAACCTGGTAGGGCCCCCCTGCAAAGTATATGGAGGGGCCCCCCCACTCAGGGCTGACGGAGCTATGAAGTGGTAACAAATTTACTGTTTTTTCAGCAATCCTTCTCAAATCTCTAAAAGTAGTCTATAAATTCTCATCAGTATCGACTTCACCAACCACTGTGTTATGTTTTTAATCCTGAGTTTTAACGCCTGATTTTGTGTTTCTCTAGACCAAGGGCTCTTAACATATGATATCTATTAGTATTGATGACGAACCAGTGACTCTGACTACTTCATCTTTTAGACCTCATTGTCTGATGTAGAATTTCCTTTATGTTGACTTTACACACTTGTAGATTTATTGTCTTTGTATAATGTGTGTGATGTAAAGCGCTCTGTCGCCCTACATGATGAGAAACGCCCTTTGGCCTTAATGAAATCACAGGTAGTGACATCATGCGACTTTTGACTCTGAATTTTCCCAGGAGATCATGTCACATGACCTTAACCCCAGCGACATCACAATAAGTGACGTTACTGAAGGTCTATAATTGCTGTATGATTATATAACGACGCAACACATACATGTCTATTTTAGATACCACATATATTAGGGTGATGACATGATCTTTGAAAGTTGTGGGGCAAGTAGTGACCAAGTAAAGCAAGTGAGCCAGACTTCTTCTAAGATTGTTCGGGGGGCCTGGCCCGGAGAACAATTTGAAACAATTGGGGTCATATAGTGCATTTTAAAAAACAACTTTCACATAACTTTGCTACAAAGCCATAGTCTCCAAAAGGACACTTTAAATATTCAAGCTCTCGAATGGTGTGCCAAGCCAATGGAACCAGACACTCCCCTGGAGTTTACACAATTTTTTCAAAATGCGCTATGGGTGTCCCAATTTATAAAAAAAATACCTCCATTGTGCCAGAGCCAGCATTTTCTCATGGGTGCCCTCTTGCCCTAAAGATTACAAACAATATACCAGAGCCAGAATGTTTGCTATTAATGCCATCCATATACCATGAGTGACACCTACATCAAAAATTACCTCAGTATATCAAGGCCAGCATTTTTCTAAAGGTTCCCCCTTTCATGCGCCCCCGTTACCCTCACTCATGACAATAATTACCTCGATTGTGATAGTGCCAGCATTTTGACACAGATGCTCCCATGCCAAGAATTTCCTAAAGTATACCAGCAGGTGCCGTATATGCCACCAATTACCACTCATATGCCAGTATCAGTATTTTATCATTATGTCAAGAACTACCTTCAGAACTAATTACCTCTATCATGTGAATACCAGCATTATAGTGTTATGCCAACAACTACCTCCAGTATGCCACTACTTTGTCACAGATGCCTGTCATGCTAAGAATTGCCTCCAGTATGCCAGTGCCAGCATTTTGCCGTGGGTGTCTCCATCAACAATTACCTTCAGTATGCCATGGCAAACAGCAGACTCACAAGCATATTATCACAATCTCAATCATGGTCATTTACGTCAACTTACTCACTTATTCTCACTCACACTCACTTATTCATTTTCACCAAATTGTACTCCCTTGTTCATTGCCACTCACTCTCTTGCACACACTCTTACTTCCTAACTCTCATTCACTTTCACTTTTCACTCACTGACTCCCACATTCTCACTCATTCACAGTCACTCAAATTCACTTTCTCTGACTCAGTCATACTTTCACTAACGCATTCCAAATCGTTTTTTTCTCACTCACTCATTGTTTCTCTCCCTCGTTCTCACTCACATTGATTCTCACACTCTAGCACTCCCTCGCTCATTCATTCTCTCACTTACATTCACTCTTACTCGCACAGTCTGACTCACTCATACTCAGACACTCAAACTCACACATTGTCATTGACTTTCACTCACTCTCACATTAATATTTTGAAACACAGATACACACACACCCTCTCTCACACAAATACACTCTCACCCACAAGTAGTTACACAACCTACATTTAA
This sequence comes from Triturus cristatus, assembly GCF_964204655.1. Taxonomy (NCBI): domain Eukaryota; kingdom Metazoa; phylum Chordata; class Amphibia; order Caudata; family Salamandridae; genus Triturus; species Triturus cristatus. Next base: position 683,477,854 of record NC_140581.1, read on the forward strand.
GCCTTTTTTTACCTATCTTAGGTGCCTGGAAGGTCCCATTCCAGCTAATTGTACTCCATTTTTATTACACTAATAGTGAATAACAATGTTATTCACTATTAGTGTAGCGAACAAATTGATCGAAAACCGGGAGTGGAGCCCCACTGACGCCATAAGGGCAAGCAGCTCCTGTGTTCCTGGCACTGATTTTGACATCACTGAGGCCAGGGATCACAAAGAGCAAGCCAGAGCCAGGTGCCACAGCTACAACCCCTGGTGACACCTAAATGATATCCATGTCCTAGATAGATAGATAGATAGGTAGGAGTGGAGACTAGAGTAGAAGGAGACAATGGTTCTACAGTACTCAGATTTGCAGTGGGTTGCACTGTGGCTCGTGCCATCTGAATGATTTCACGTGCAGTTACACTGTGCATGACTATGACATGGCCCACCCCACCCTGAACCAAAGAAGACTTCAAGGCAAGGCACTGAGGACAGGCTCAGATGAACCTTCCAGTTTATTGTCTGCGACATTGTGCTGCCTATGTTTAGATATCAATACAACTTATGGAATCGAGGCATTTTTTCAGAATTTTGGCACGAATTATATAATTTGGTGAGGTACTGTAAGACACCTTCCCTCCTGAGGACAAACACCTTGACCCCAGCTGAGAACAGAGGGATACACCTCACACCCACACTGAGTATAAACGGCAGTGCAACGTAGTCACCTGGCAATATGTTTTACACATGTAAAAGAGACAAACTGAATGAATCAATCAACAAAGCGATTTCAATACTGAAAATAAGATCGACTCATTGTACATTTTCTTGGCTAGGCAAACCAAAGACATGCACCCCTCTGACACGTGTGCACTCCCATGGAATTTGCTGTTTTTAGTTTGTAGCACATGTTTAAGAGATAGGCCAGTGGTGGGCCACAATAACAGATGTGGTATATTGCATGTGAATAATTTTACAACCACTACACTGTAAGGATATATGTATTTACTATTCATAATTCCACTTATGTTTATGTCCTTAGGTAAGTATGGGTGGAGAATAGAACAGCAAATATATAATTACTTTACAGTACAGTGGGAGGTTGATCTAATGGATGCAACATTATTGCAGGTTGATATCAACTACCTCATTAGAGTGCCTTCAGTAGCCCACGGAAAGTAAATCTTCCTGTACCTTTTCCCTTTTGCGTACAAATAAACACTGACATGCCAGACAAACTTTCTGAAATGCTCCACATCGACTAGCTTCAAGGGAGACCACTTTCATAATAATTTTTATTTTTTTATTTAACTGTTCATATCTGATGTTTCCAAGCACAGCACAGGTGTTGGTACTATCCACAGTAATTGTATTCAATTCATAGACCCCAGAAGTATGTGAATTGATTTTGATGGGGCTTAAACTCGTGAATCTAAGAAGCAGTGTAACTCACTGACCCATCTGTCTGGCTATTTAACACATCTCATGACATGGTCTAATTAACGAATGTCACTCTGGTCTCCCACCACACATTTGATGCAGGTGCATGTGGCTTTTTACTCAAAGGATAGTGAAAAAACACAAGCCTGATTTAGTCCTAGCCAGTCTGCAGATTGCATGGATCTTGGAGGGCAAGCCATTTGCATTGCAGCGCACGCAATGTAATTTGTTGTATTTATTTATTTATGTACTTACATCCGGTCGGCCATCTACCAGAGATTACTCCCCCCACCCTGCCCCTCCCCCGCCCAGCCCTACCGCCCCGCAGCACTCCCACTACGAGCCGCTACTGCATGGCATGCGGAATCACTTCAATTTAGTACATAAATCGAAGTGATGCAACATGGCATGTTTGAAGAAAGAAATACCCTTTTTAGATTTTGACGGACTGCCGGCCCCTAAGTGGATGCCAGGGCTGTATGGTTCATGCCGGCTTCCCAGAGGCAGCCACTCTGCTGTTGTCAGAAAGCAAAAAAGAGTATTATTTCTTGCTTTAAACATGACACGTGTTATCGCTTCACCTTATGTACAAAGTCGAAGCGATTCCGTGGTGTCATGTTTAAAGAAAGAAATACCCTGGGCCTCTTAAGCATTTTGACGACCACTCCGGCACCCGGTCACAGTTGTGGGGCCCAGAAGTGAAGGAAAGGAGAAAAGCCAATGTGGGGGGAGGATGAGGGAGCTGGGGGGCACGCATCAAGAGAGCCATTACAAGGGGGCCGTCGCTGATGTGTTTAAAAAGGACCTTGATAAGTCCACTGTATTGACTTGCGCGTCCGTGGAGTAACGACCGGCAACTTACTCCATGGACGCGCGAGTCAATACAGTGGACTTATCCAGGTCCTTTTTAAACACATCAGCGACAGAATGGATTCAAGTGAGATATAAATCTGTGGAACAATACAAAGAAGAGGATTATAAAAAAAAGTTTTTTATGGATGGATTATCTCCTCATTTGACCGAGTTGGCACTAAATCCATTTTATATGCGGAGTTACTTCTTATCACGGAAGCCTATGCAAATAAAACAGATTCTAGAGGATTCGGTCTTGCCTACTATTCGATTAGAGCCTTGATAAAGCCCAGGGGGCGAAACGTACGTCGGCTGCTGCTGTTCTGCGTTTTATGAAAAGTGAAAATAAATATAACAAAAGGACCTGATTTGGAACTGTGCTTGGCTCCTAATTGAGAGGACAATCTATTATTGGTTCAATTGGACTACTTTTTGTGTGGGAAACAGAAAAAGATTTCCTTTTTTTCTTGTTTATTGCTACTCATTTTGACTTTTGTATTGGATTAGAGACATAAAGATTGAGTGTGCTCTGGTGTTTTATGGTTGAATATTGTTCTAGGCATGTGGCCCTAGGAAAAACATACCCTGGTGGGTGGGTATAGTAACACAATAGGAGCACTCTAAACAAGTATTGTTAAATTAAATGACTCGGACTTAATTTCTTCAATAGATGTGCAGGTCTTCAAGCAAATCCACAAGTCTTTGGAATATATTTGGTGCATGTCTCCTCATTTTCCAAATGAACTATTCTCACCCCGCCTTAGCACTTTTTCGAGCTAATGTTGAATCATTACATATGTTGCAATGTCATTGTCTTCAGGAGGTATGATATTTAAGGTGGCCTCATACATTTGTATCGACTCTAGGATAGTGTGACTGTTAGAGGAGAACCCACTCTCTTTCATTTGTTAGATCTGCTATCTCTACCACTTTCTATTTCAGCAAATTGGATAGCCGAGACATCAGATGCTTTTAGCGATTTCTGGTTCATAGCTATATTTCGTTTTCCTATGATCAAAGCAAAATCAATTAATTTACATGCATTTGTTGTTCTACTTCGTCCTGCTGAACATACCTAGTAAACAGGTCACCGAGCTATTCTAATGCATTTACCTGCCAGTTGAGTTATAAGACTCGAGCTCGACCAGCATTGTTGAATAATAAATTGTGGCAACCAGTGTGTTGTAGAGGGTTGCCACAGCTCTCTGCACCCCATATGTCAGTAGGGTTTGTAATACTTCAGAGTATTTTAGGGTTCATCTACTTCCTCCTCCCAGGTCAGTTTAATCACTCTCATCAAGGCGTTATATGTTAGAAATTGCCCAGAGCTAGTCCGTAGTCCTCTTGCAGGGCATCAAATTTACAGTTGACCCCCTGAAAACAAATCCCCTTACTGTCTTAACCTCAACTTGTTTGCATGGGTTTATAATATGAGTTCTGCCCATCTCAACTAATTTAAGTATGCACAATGGAGTACGTCAGATGCAATCAGTGTGGAATCACTCGGCTTCTTAAGGTATTTCTTCCAACATACTTTGACAGCACGTAAGGGTTTGGGTGTGATTTATTTAACAGTATCTTCCCCAACACGACCTCCATTGGATATAAACTTTCAGCCTGCAATGGCCCAATGCCAACCTTAGGAGTGGCGCCACCATGTAATATATCTCCAAAGTGGGAGTTCCCATTAGCGGCCCCATCCTCTGGTCTAATGGCCTTTTTTATTGATAATCTTTTCTTGTGGTTACCCGATAAAAGGCCCGAAAATAGTCAGCAGTTCTCTAAAAAGTGTTCCGTATTGATAGTGGTCGAAAGGACGTAACATTGAAGGGGTCTCTATCCTGCTTAGGTAGTACAACTCTGATGATCTCCCTAGTTGTATCTGGTAATTTCACTTTATCAAAGGCTTCCATAAACATAGTGTACAGTGATGCAGCAATTGTTGCTTTGTATGTGGTATAAAATACAGGGGGTGACTAGTCTGTCCCGGGAGTTTTGCCTTTTGCCAGTTGATCGTTTGCTTTCCTGGTCTTCTGCACATCCAATGCCATGTTCAGGGCAAGTGTTTGTTCATGTAACTTCAGCATGGGAGTAATATCTAAATTCTTCTATATGTGAACTCGAGATCAATATTGGAGTGTCATATTAATACTCAATAATAAGTAGTAAATACTAGGTCTTAAACCAGATTGTGTGCTTGCAATAAGTCTCCACTGTGCATGCATGGCGGGACCTCTGGTTTGATCAGCCAGGATAACATCTGTCCTGCCCTATAACCAACCCTCCCTGTGCTATCTGGTGACAAAGTCCATAATCTAAACAGCAGAGACAGTCCATCAATATTGTATGGCTGTTTATGGACTCCAAGTGTGTTACCCTGCTAGCGGAAATAGTTTCCATGCCTTTTGCAAAGTGTAAATCTGTTGTTCAGCTACTGTAATTTCCCGGGCCATTGTCTGTTTTACCCCGTACGTCGATTTAATACAGATTTCCCTAATGACAGCTTTGAACGTGTGCCACTCAATATTAGAGTAACAGGCAGTACCCTCATTTTCTTGAAAGTAAACATCTACATATTTACCATCTATAGATCCAAAAGTGGGGTCTAGCAAGGTTGAAGCTTTCAGGTGCGTACCACAGGCACCATCCACCACCAGAGTTGTGTAAGTAGCAGTGGGCTATCATTGGAGTTTGTGGGGCATAGATATTCTGTTCCACTCACTTTATGCACTAATTGTATGGTCCCCATGTACATGCCCAGTCTTGAGTTTGTCCTATACACCACTGAGCAATACAAATACTCCTGCATTCAGGATGTATTTCTCTCCAGAGATCGAGCCACCACCATTGCCCAGACCACTGGTGAAATCAATTAGATAATTCTCTATAGGACATAGTCTTGGTGGGAATGATTGATCTTCGTCACAGTTGGAAACTACATTGGATTCGCCTCCCAAAAGGCTCTGAAGATCTGGTGCTCTAGTGAGATGCAGCGTTAATGCATCCTAGAATTGCATTTGCCTTTTTGGGGGGGGGGTGTATACACCTGCAATAGTCGGAGTGCAGTCTAAAGAGCCCTCCACAATTGTATATATCCCTTCACTATCTGCAGCTGTGTGATTTATCATGTGCGGCACTCCTGGAGCTATGCATATTAATGTTCTTTCCCTGAGAGAAGGATGAGTATGTAGTGCCCAAGTTGACCTCACCATTTTTCCCCAAGTTTATTTAGCTCAGACAGTGATGTGTATCTTTCTGCGCCTATGAAAAAGGATACATTCGGTAACATTTCATAGGTTAGCCCATTCCTCTTATATGTTGGTCATAGTACTCTCTAACTTAAAAGAGTATTACCAATACAGTAGATGGGTAGGTACTGTCCATGTTGTTGCGATTAGCAGACAGCGATACGATAAGGGAGGGAGGAACTCACAAGGAGGGAAGATGGGAAGTGGAGGGTGGGCCAACTGAAGGAAGGAAGGGAGAAAACGAAGGCCAGACAGTATCACTGATTTGGTGCCTTCCCAGTGTCCCAAGGATGTGCCAACTAGCTTGATAAACTGAAGCCCCAGTAGGGGCATCATTTGCTGAAATTGTAGGAGTACACAGTAACATATGGTCAGGTTCTTAACAAACACCCTTTTCCACGGTCATTGCGAAACATGCTTTGACCACCTTAACTATAACGGTCAAAAGAAAGATACAAATAGATTAGATTAGCCGTTTATAGAGCGCCTATGATGGAGCGCAAAAACCCTGGTAACGGGGATAGCAAACCTGTACCGGTATCCTCCCTTCGTCAGACCAGACATCACATTAACTCATTCACACATGCAGTCATTGGTGGAGCCCATAACACCAACACTCACACTAACCATTCTCCGGTCTGCACACAACAGGAGGGATGAGCGGTTCAAGCGCTCGACATGTGAGGGGGAACACCTTATAACCTATAGGGAAAGAAAAGTTATTTTACACCAATGTACATCAATACCCCTTCCACCTTCAGATCTCAATCCTAAATATCAAGGCACTCCTCCCACATGGTCAATGGACCATTTAGTTGGATTGGTTGATGGTGATTTAGAACCAGCTAAAACACATTCAAGATTTAGATCTTACCTTTCTTAATAACCACAAACTCGTTTCTTGTTAATTCAATATCTGTTTATCTAAATTTCTGGATGAGTAAAGTTCGCATTTGGAAAGTTTATATCAAATTTAAAATAAATCGCAGAATATCATATTTACCTAATCTGGCTATCTGAAGTCCTCTAAGCAATTGGGTCTGCATACTTAAATCTGTCGTCATTCGTCTAAGCAGATCAAAGTTCAAAGTTCTTTGCTCAGCACGCTGCAGTCTCAATGGCTCGGCAAAAGACCAGAGACGTGCAAGCATCTATCAGTGCCCATAGAATTAGGAAAAGTTCACAGTCATCAGATAATTGGGCAGCATCCGGACCATCTAGGATTCAGGAAAACGCAGTCAGTCGCCTAAGTAGCGTCACGAGTAGCGTCGTCGATAGTCGATGTAGGGAATGGTTGAGAGCGCGATCTTAATAACCCTCACTATTCTACCATGTAATTTTATAATAAAATAAAATCAAGAAGATACATTTTGTAATTTCAGCACGGTTTTGATTGGCTGGTTGCGATCGTCCGACGCTAAAGTTTGGGACCTTAGTACAGTTCGAGGTGTGAGATCATCAAGTCAGTGAAAAGTCAGTTCGTTCCGGTTTTACTGAAAATCAATTGTCTTCAGTCTTGGCCGTCTTCCCACAGCGTCCTTGCTTGGGTACACGGAGATCACAGTTCACGACGGGGTCTGGAAGACTTTGTCGCTTCTGCGCACTTCACTCTGCACCTCATGGGACAGTGGCCACTTCGTCGTGTAGCGTCAGCGGGCATTTTGGGTTTTAGGCCCAAACGCCAACTTAAGCGAAACAAACACAAAATAGTAATTAATGCATAGAAATAATAATTCTAATGTTAACCCCTTACTAATCCCTCAATGACCTTGTATTTATCTAGCGTATAGCGACATTTAAAGCAATTATATTCACCCTTTTGGTCCTCCTCCTGGGCAACATTACAAAACATTAAAAAAGCAAAATATATCATGCAGTATTCTATTTACTACATATACTACTGTTAGTATGCATACGGATTTTAGTCCTAAAGGTTATTTAGCCATGCAATATGCAAATTCTACGTATAATTCGAATATTAATAATGTTGATTAATAAACATGCAAACTCGTTTAATAATATTATAGTTAATGGAATATTTAATTAATAATTTTCATGCATAATGAGGGAGGTATACAAAATTTTGTACTACCCGCTCCATCAATCCCCCCTTTAGTGATTTTATCACCACACCATTTAAATTTTGTATCAATTTGTCAAGAAAGTGAAATGAATTCTTTTAATTAGTTTACATCTGTTTCCCCAATTTCTTCTCTTCTTGCTGTTTTATACATACTTTCTTTCATTTCCTCTAATTCTATTTCTTCAAATTCCCTCTCTTGTCTCTTATTCTGTCTTCTTTTCAAATTGTCTCTTTTTAACTTTTTCTGTCTTTTCTTTCTTTTATGGCATAAACATCCTAGTCTTAAAATTAATACTATAAAAATCACACATGTTAATGGAAATAAGATCCTACCTATAAAAGTACTGCCTAATTTTAACAGGAAATCTTTTATAGAAGAAAGTTTCTTCCCAATCTTTTCCCAAACACTTTCAACCTCCGGTGGTGTAATTTCCTCATGCAATTCAGTTATATTTTTTGTGTAGATTTTCAGATCTTTACTTTAGTCCGGAATGTAAGTACAACAATGTTGAACTTTCAGCATTCCACAGACTCCACCCTCTTTTGCCAATAATATATCAAGGGCAAGTCGATTTTGCATTACCATGGCACGCATGGCAACCATTTCAGTATTTACCAATAAAAATCCTCCAGCGGTGCTTGTTGACAAGCGATCCACTACTGTTGATAGTTTTCTGATTTTGTATGCATTCAGAGATATTCCCACTGCTGGTATCAATGCTCCAAAAATGTCTCCCACAATTTGACCAAGATTCTCTTTTTCTACGTGTTAGTAAACTACCTAATTTATGTACACCATCTTCTCCTCTTCCATGTGGAATATCTTTGGGAAAACCAGACCTACATAACATGTGCCATACCAATGGTCTGGCAACCAATAATATGCTTTGTTCCCGCAGATAAAATATAACCCAGGAAAAACTGGATCATTTCCTCCTTTAAATCCCCATCCACCCATGATTCGGTATGTATCATGGCACTCACTGTTAACTACAAAGTAATTATCATATGCAGTTTGATTCCTTCTAATACACAACTTCCCTTTCTGAGGCCAATCTAAAGCCATAGTTGGACTAGCTTCTCCCTTCAAGTGTTTTTCCATTTCAACATCCCAGATTGTCTTTTCCTCCTTTCTCTCAGATGCTTTCTTTTGCATTTTCAACCTCCTTTCTTCAACCATATCCAAGAACGTCTTTTCTTCTTTCTTTAAACTACAAGCCAAATTATTCCTAAATATATATTCTAATGTTAGTTCTTTAGTTTCTAAGAAAAATTCACCTAACACCTTTGCTGGCTTTACTTTATTCAACTTGTTAATTGCAGGTACTTGTGAAAATATGTTATCTACATCTGAAAAATAATATTCTAATTTCCCTATTTGGTAAAACAGGCTAGCAATTACACTACATGTTGTTCCATATGTTACTGGGAGGTGATGGTAGGTCACTCCCTCCAATACAGATGCAGGTAACTGCATACAAACGTAGCAATCCCTCACATCGATTGTCTTTACATATTCATACAAGAAGCTTTAAAACACATTGTTGGAGAAATCATCTATGGACCTGTCTTTATGAAGATAATTCCTATCTATTTAAGTCGCATATACTTTCTGAATCTTCTCTATATTAGTTTTATTCTCACTATGTCCTTCTATTGTTTCTAGCGTAACTTTAAATGATATCATTAAAGCTAATATACTCCATAGAAGCATTAATAATCCTGTACAACAACACATTTTAAACCATCGTTTTAGAAATACACATTTAGCTTTTCTACTTTCTGTGTTTGCCATTTTCATAAAAGGATCAGTGTCTTTTGACTTAGCCTCTTCTACTTCACAACTAGTTTTGTCTAACCCAAGGCTCTAAGCACCTACTCGGTTCTATCGGTTATGTCTTTTCCAGTATTCTATTTTCTTCCCATTAGCAGCATTTTTGTCATCATCAGTTTGGCATTTGATCGTCTTTCACTTTTCTCTCGTAATCTTGATACAGAACTTCCTGAACATCCGTCTTTTCTCCAATATCAGACAAGATAACTCTCAGGATTTCCGATTCTTAGTCTTCCTCAACCACTTCCGGTACAGTCACCTCTGGATTTTCTTGGCTATCCGCCTCTTCTTTTATTTCAGGCAGGGCCACAAACAACCATTCTGGTGACTTATACTTCTGGTTAGGCTTTCTCGTTCTTTTGTTTTCCTCTGCTGTGGTTATTTTCTCATTTTTCGATTTTTCTTGACTTCATACTCCATTCACCTGCTCTGCTCTTGGTGAATTCACTCGTGTCAGTCGATATCTTAATCTCTTTATCTTGTTTGGCCAGATTTCATCTCTTGCTGGTCTTTTCGATTTATTGCCTTTATCATTCTTTTCAGCTCTCCATGCCCTTTTTCTCAAGACTCGACCTTCTGGTACTTCTTCATCACTTTCCTCTGATTCTGTTTCAACTTACTTTTTGCTTTTAGCTGTTCTTTCCACCACTTCTTTTATTTTCCCTACTTCTGTCCCTCTTCGTGGTTCTTGCACACAATCTTCCTGCTGACTAATTGTCCCTTCCTCTAACTGGATGTTAGAATTCCCTACAACTCCTCGGGGGTCTTCCGCAAGAATCTTTCCCTCTTTCTGTATCTTGCACCTGTTCATCTATTTTTGTTATTTCAGGTGGAATTTCTCTCAGCTTTCCATCAGGAACTTCCTTATCAACAATTTCTTTGATTGTCTCTTCACTGCTTTTCTCTTTTCTCCAATGTGCCTGTTCAGTCTCTGAGTCTGAGCTGGTATCCGAAATCTGTAATTTTCGTCTCAAGGGAATATTTTCTGGGGCAACGATCAAACTTGGTTCCGACTCCCCCCCCCCCCCCCCCTTTCAGGATTTTCCCTTGTTCTTGTTTCTTCAGCATCTGATTCATAATTAGTCTCCGACTCCTCAAAATATTCTCCTTCTTTGTTATCCAATGGATTTGGGATTCTCAATGTGTGACTAGCACAAATCCAGTTCTTTATTCCAGCCCACTTCACAGCGGTTGTTGTAGTCAAAATCACTTGTTGTGGTTTTCCCCAATGTGGGACCAGACAGTTCCTTCTTCTGTGTACTTTAATTCTCACCCAGTCTCCTGAACTCAGATCATGAGCTTGCTTCTTTTCAAGGGTGGTGGCATCCGCTCCAACCTGATGAAACACAGAATGAACTGCGTCAGCCAGCCCCTTACAGTAATCCAACACCAAGTCATCAGTTATAGGCAACAGCTTGTTGACTGGTATGAATACATGACGCATTGCTCTTCCCATGATAATTTCATGAGGGCTCAAACCTGTGTTTCTATCTGGAATTGACCTAATAGACATAAGTACCAGAGGCAAGACATCAGGCCATTTCAAACCTGTGGCGAAACACATTTTCCCCAATCGGTTTTTAATGGTGCCTTTCATTTGTTCCACCACACCAGAAGCCTCTGGGCGATAGGCACAATGTAGTTTTTTGTACATTCAATGCTTCACATATCAACTTCATGATCTCATTATGGAAATGCTTTCCTCTATCTGATTCAGTTGTAACTGGGAACCCGAATCTAGGGATAAATTCCCTCAAACAGTTTTGCTACAGTCATTCCATCACTCCTTCTTGTGGGATATGCTTCTACCCACCTTGAAAAAAAGCAGACCATCACTAGAACATACCTCAACCTGTTACAGGGCGGCATCTCAATGAAATCAATCTGCATTCTGGTGAAAGGCCCTCCTTCTCGACCTATCGTTCCTAGGATTACCACTGTCTTTCTTCCAGGATTGAACTGTTGACATATAAGGCATCTTTGACAAAGGCTCTCGGCTACAAGTCTAAATTTTGCATTGTACCACGTTTGCTTGAAGGACCGAATCATCGCGTCCCTCCCTATGTGTCCATGATACATCCGCGCCATGGCAGACACCATGCTATCAGGCATGACTGGTCTTCCATCTCGATAAACCCACACATGATTGGTTTCCCTTGGTGCACATCCTGCTTTTATCCACTGTCTCATTTCCTCATCTCCTGCAATTGCCTCACTTCCTCCCAAGTACTCACAACGTTAGTAAACAGTAGGGGGCAAGAATTCATCTCCCTTTCTTTAGCCCTGTTGACAGAGTTCTGGTTTCGAGCACAATATTGGGCCATATCATTGGCATATCTGTTTCCAACTGCGATATAATCAGCTGTTTGCACATGAGCAGCACACTTCACAACGGCCAATTGCTTAGGTAGCTGTATCGCCTCAAGTAACTTCCCAACCACTTCAGCATTCTTTATAGGAGTTCCACTCGAAGTCAGAAATCCTCTCTGCAGCCATATCTGGCCGAAGTCATGCACGACACCAAACCCATACTGACTATCAGTCATCACAGTCACTCTCGCATTCTTTCCGATCTTGCATGCTCTAGTTAAGGCTACAAGTTCAGCAACCTGGGCTGATTTTACTCCCTTCAGGTAAGATGCTTCCATTACTGCTGCAACTGTACACACTGCATATGCTGCACTCAGATTTTCTTCCTCTGTTCTCAAGCATGACCTATCTACAAACATCACAAAGTCACTCTCAGACAAAGGTACATCTTTTATATCAGGACGTGGTTTGGTACAGAAATCCAATACATCCAAACAATCATGATCCACTTCGTCCCTGACTTCAACATTCTCAGCATCAGGCAATAATGTTGAAGGATTCACCTTCAAACATCTCACAAGGCTCACATTTGTTGCACCTAATATGATCTTCTCATACTTAGTCAATCGACTATGTGTCATGAATTGAGTGCGACTCCTTGTTAAAAGGATTGCCACATCATGAGGTACAAACACTCGCACAGGATATCCCATCACAATTCCCTCACTCTGTTCCAGACTCTTACAAGTAGCAGCTACTGCTTTCAAACAACCTGGCAACGCTACAGCTACAGGGTGTAGCATAGCTGAAAAATATGCAATTGGTCTTCTCAATTTTCCATGTTTCTGTATTAATACAGAGAGTGCACATCCATTCCTCTCACTGCAGTACAGCTCAAACTCCTTTTCATAGTCCGGCATTGCTAATGCTGGCGCTTCACACAAACTGTCTCTCAATTTCTTAAAAGCTGCTAGTTCTTCCCTACTCAAGTCAATGGGGTCTCTCACATCACTTCTCATCAGGCGTACCAAAGGTTCTGCGATCAGGGAAAAGTTACTTATCCACTGACGACAATATCCAACTATTCCAAGAAACATTCTCACTTCTCTTTGCGTCATTGGAGCCCTCATTCCTTTTATTATCTTGATCCTGTCAGTAGTCATCTTTCTTAGTCCTTTTTCAATTTTATGACCTAAATATTGTACTTCTTTCTGACAAAATTGCAATTTTGATGGGGATACCTTAAGTCCTCCATCTGCCAAATGATTTAACAATGCTATGGTGTCCATTACACAGGCATCTCGAGTTTTCGACGCCACAAGCAGGTCGTCGATATATTGAACTAGCACTGAATTCTCGGGCATTTCTAAATCTTCCAAAGACTTTTTCAATATCTGATTAAATATCGAGGGCTTTCTGTATACCCCTGTGGGATTCGGCACCATGCCAAAATACGTTCGCCAAAACAGAACGCAAAAATTTGCTGGCTATCATGGTGCAACGGGATGGAAAAGAAAGCGTGACATAAGTCAATTACTGTGTACCATTCTGCATCATGAGGAATCTGATGCAAAATTACAGATGGATTCAGTACAATAGGACAGCACGACGCAACAATTTTGTTTATCTTTCTCAAATCCTGCACTATCCTGATGCTTTTTCAGTCCCATAATTGGTGAATTACACGGACTACTCATTATTTCTCTCAGGATACCTTGTTTTACCATTTTCTCGATTATGGGAGTAACTCTTTCAATTATCTCGGGTGTCAATTTATATTGAGGAACATTTGGATAGCTTATTCCTTCCTTCACTGTTACTTTTACGGAATCCACATTTCTCATCAAACCTACATCTTCTCCTGTAAAATACCAAACCTCTGCTTTCGCTGCCTGTTGCAATTCTTTTGGTATTTCGTCAGGGTTAAATACAGCATAGGCTTCAGTAATTTCAGTTTCCATGTTAGCCATAGTCATTTTATACAGTACATCTTCATCAGGGGTCTCAAATGCTATACCATCAGGGGTACAAAATATGGTGCAATTCATCTTGCACAGTAGGTCTCTTCCTTAAAAGGTTTACAGGACTTGAATCGCACACAACAAAGCGGTGCATTTCGGAACATTTCCCTATATTGACCTTTACTGGTTCTGTGAGATACGTTTTGATCTGTCTGTTGGATACTCCAACCACTTGGATTGTTTCATCCGAGAAAGGAAGATTCTTAACATCAGCTGACCTAACAGTTGACCGAGTAGCACCAGTATCTACCAGGAAAGTAATATTTTCGTCATTTACCTTTCCGTCCACAAAAGGGCCTGTCTGGTCTACTTCTAGAGTTGCGCCAAGTACGCACTCTTCTTCTTCCCTTCGGCACTGTCAATAACCTTCTTCTGACTCACTCTCATCACGTTGTAGCCAATACTGCGAAACAGCGCTAGCGTGCGGCAGCTTAGTTACCCGTTCTTCGTTGTAGAATCCTGTCTCATTACTGTATTTCAGTGAATTTACGCTCTGTGGAATGGGTGGTTTTGGCAACTGATTCTGTTGGGTAACAACCTGCTGCTGTCGCTGCGGTTGACCACTCACCTCTTTCTGCACCTGCGGATTCAATGATGCATTATGACCATTAGTATTCGGGGGAAATTTACACTCACATTTCCAGTGCCCTATTCTTCCGCAATTATGACATGGCCATTTCTTTTTGGCTTCTTCAATATTGAATTGTCCCTTTCCTTTTCCAGTATTAAATCTAGGTTTTGGTCCTGCATTATTTGCTTGTTCAATCAATTGTGCTTCCTGTCTTTCTGCGACCTTTACTTGTGCCCACATAGCCTTTTCTTTTAATTTACGCTGCTTGGCCTCAATTTCATCACTAAAATACTTTGCATGTCTTAGTACTTCATCTACTTTCTTGTTTAGCCAATCCACAGTATGCTGCTTAATCATTTCACCAATTTCTGGACGTAGACCATATACAAATCTGTATACAAAATGACTTAGATCCTTTTCACTCAAATTTTCGTCACCACTAAATTGCTTAAAGGCAAGGATTAACCTTTCGTAGTACGCATGCACTGACTCCTTAGTTTCTTGATGAGTTCGGTCTATTTTTACCCAATCGGTCTCTTTGGGAGGTACTTTGTTTTTCAAAAAGGTAATTACTTGTCCATATTTTTTCATCACCTCTGGATCAGGGGCACCTGTCTGTGGATCTCTAGGGTATTCTTTTGTAGGCCAGTCTATTACAATTTTGCACTCTGTCCATAAATCTGCTGGCACTAATATGTCAAACAGGCTATTCAAATCAATCCACAAAACTTTTGACAATTTTACAAATCTGCCCACTTGTCTATACCACTCGACTGGCTTTTCGCGTAATCGAGGGAAATCATTTGTAAATGACAAAATAGCTTGCCTAGTCCAAGGAACATGTACATATCCTCCTCCTGGAACTTCTATCATAGGGCATTCTGTCACTACCTTTTTTTTTCTCTTGCCATGCTACTGAGACAGGAGGCCCTTCCGAAGCTGTAGCCTGATAGTAGGGGCAAATGCTCAGCCTAAGGAGCTCTGGGAATGATACTCTGGGAAATGGCCCTTCTAGGCCAGTCTGGGAGATTAAGATGACTTGCACCCAATCACTCCAGATCTTCCTCAGAACTCAAGACAGGAGAGGTAGTAGTGGAAATGCATAGACCAGCTCTTCACCCACCTCAGATGGAATGAATCTGAGTGAAGGCCAATAGGTACAATTATTATAAGTGGGCAACACCAGTGTCCGCTATAGTTTTAGGCCATTTCATTGGATGTATGATTTAACAACTACTACTTTAACAACGAATTCCTAAACCACGAATGCTAAACCACGCCCATTTCCAAACCACTACATTTTTAACTACTTCCTAAACAACGAAAATTATTCTAATTTCCTGTATATACCATTCACAGGTCATGTAAAAACGAAACCATCCAATTACTTACACCAGATACAACAGCTTGAACAGGTGAACTCTGTGCAAAGAATACAAAGCTGTGATATTTAAAAGGGATTTAAAAGCCTCGCTCAAATGCAGCCTTTTGCTCCAACAAAGGACAGAAAATCAAATGCCCGCATCTACTTTTTTTTTTTGTAGCTGATCTCTCTCCCGAGTTTTGGGGCTCATTTCGCTGACAGCCTTTGATAATCACGAGCTTGGTGGGTAGCTCTCTTCATGAGCGAGTCCTTGAACAGAGAAAACAGCCTCTTTGCGGGGTTGTCTGCCGGGGAGATGGCGATGCAAGGAGACAATTTGAACATACCCCAGCGTCCGCATAGAAGTGCAAAGCAGAGATTTTCAACGCCATGTATTTAAATTAATACACAAACGTTGTATATATTTGTCTTTGAGGAGACATGGTCCATAGATTTCTTATTTTTTCTGTAGCCACTATTTAGACATATATTTAACTAATGATCATTTGTGGGAGATTACAGGCAGTGCATCAGGGCATACAAATCTAAAACGTTTCAGGAAGAAGGAGATGATTGTGCAAAACCCTTGTTTGTTTGCTTTTTTCTTATGTTCCCCAGATTTCTACGTCCAGTGGGGACGGTGCCGACTTCGTACAAGGTACTGCTTTTATTTCAATTTCTTTTCCTCTCTGTGTCACCCCTGGCGAAAAGGCTTTTCCTTAATTTTCCTTTTTTTTTTGTTATGCTTGACGGAATGCACCAGGCTCCAGCGTTCCATTTGGGATTCCTATTGTTACGAAAAATAATAACAAAAATAAACATAACAATTTCTTTTCATCTGTCAGTGTCACCCCTTGGGGAAAGGCTTTTCCTTAATTTTGCTTTTTCTTGTTGTGCTTGAGGGAATGCACCAGGCTCATTCTATTTGGGATTCCCATGGTTATGAAAAATAACAAAAATAAACATAACAATAGTGCCATCTATTGGCCAGTGAGTTCGTGGTTAAGGAAAGTCATTGTTCGTGTAAGTCGTGGTTAATGATGTCGTGGTTCATAGAAAGGTCATTTTTGTGGATTCATTGTTCAGGTCTGTCGTTATTAAGGCGGTTTCCCCCTTTTGTTTGATCTCACCAGAGGCAATACAGTGCGCCCTGAGTTGCCTCCTGATTCCTTTGTGTGGCAACCTAAAACAGGACGTTCAGTCCCTAGAGGGTTGGCTACAACTCCAGGCCCTGGAACTTGCCCCCCCTTCACGAGGGCTGCTAAATCTACCTGAGTTTCTGCCCCTTGGTTTATGGAAGCCCTAAGGGAAATTAAAAGGGAGTGTAAACCTCTTGAAAGAGTGGCGGAGGAATTATAGACCCACTGTCAAATCCATCTATAAAGTAGCGTTGAAAGAACATTATAGGAAAGTACGCGAGGGAAAGAAACTTTTTCTCGCGGCAAATTGATCTGGCGGGCAATAAAAGTAGAGTACTTTTCAATATTGTAAAGTTTCTCCTCTCCTACGACAAGTACGACCATTTGCTCCCACAAGCGACTGGACCAGTCGCATGGATTGTTTTTTCCATGAAAAAATTCTAAATATTCAGGACTCCTTCGTAGCTGTCGACAGAATTAGAGGTTGCCATTGGACCTCCCTTTGACTGGTGTCCCCGCACTGACCCCTCCCTTATGGAGTTCCCTGTGATCACCTTGGAGCAATCTCTAGCGCTTATGAAAGCTCTGAAGTC
The DNA here is from genome assembly GCF_964204655.1 of Triturus cristatus. NCBI lineage: Eukaryota > Metazoa > Chordata > Amphibia > Caudata > Salamandridae > Triturus > Triturus cristatus. The sequence continues at coordinate 683,495,293 of NC_140581.1, forward strand.
TGGCTCACCATCAGACCCATGTCCAGCAAAAGTACTGTCCGCAATAGCAGAAGAGATTAACCCTGTAGTGAAACTGATTTTGAACACCGCCTTGCGGGAAGGGCTCATTCCACATACTTGGAAACATGCCAAAATTCTTTCACTGCTAAAGAAACCTACGGCAGATCCCGAGACTGCCAGTAACTACAGGCCCATATCACTACTTCCTTTTTTCTCCAAGGTTTTGGAGAAATATGTCAATGAAGTCCCAACGAAATACGTGGAGGCCTATCATTTGCTGCACCCTAGTCAGTCGGGTTTCAGAGCTAACTTCAGCACGGAAACAGCCCGGCTAGAAGTTGCGGAGACAATTAAAGCTACGCTGGATAGAGGAGGTAATGCGGTCTTAGTATTATTGGACCTCTCCACAGCCTTCGATACCATGCCCCACAACAGATTACTGCAAAGACTCATGGAGAACGGTATTGGTGGCACAGTTTTGAGATGGTTCACGTATTTCCTTGTTAACCGCTCACAAACTATCTGGTCTCCACCTTTTGCCGCTGCGATTCCTCCCATGAATGTCGGGGTCCCACAGGGCTCAATATTGAGCCCAACTTTGTTTAATTTGTATATGGCGCTTCTCGTCGAGAAATACGGGGCCAAAATAGTGTCATATGCTGATGACACCCAGCAGCTGTTTACGTGCGAGAAGGGTGTAGAATTCAACGGCAACTTAATTAACATCTGCCTCTCTGAAGTCTTCTCCTGGCTTATACACCATCAATTAAAGTGCAACTCTGATAAGTCAGAGATTATCTTCTTTGGTCCGCGTCCGTATGAAGCTTGGCATACCTGGTGGCCGCAGGACATGCCCCCCCCCCCTCGTCTTCTGTCACCATCGTGAAAAATCTAGGGGTCAAATTTCTATGAAGGCCCAAGTCCAAACGGTGGCTGGGGTCTGTTTCGGGGTGTTGAGAATGCTGAGGAACTTTCTCCCCCTGCTCTCAGTCCCCTACAGGAAAACAGTGGTCCAGGCCCTGGTGGTGTCCAGATTGGACTATGTTAATTCCCTGTATCTCGGCCTCCCTGAGTACCTTCTGGGCCTATTACAGGTGATTCAGAATGTGGCGGCGAGGGCCATCTTTCTGACAGGTCCCAGGACTCACACAACTTAGCTTCTGTCCTCTCTACACTGGCTTCCGGTGCGGAAAAGAATCTATTTTAGAGCCTTAGTCTTGGTCTTTAAAGCATTTCATAAGATTGGAGCCCCCTACCTTAGGGAAAGATTTCAACCTTATATACCACAGCGTAACTTGAGATCTTCTTCTCAGCTTTTGATCTCAACTCCGAAGGTCCTGCTCTCCCGGGTAGGGGGTAGATCTTTCCAAGCTGTAGCTTCTCGGCTGTGGAATAGTCTGCCCATCTCTCTTAGACAGATTCCGGACCTCCTTACTTTTAGGAGGAGTCTAAAAACATGGCTCTTTCAGCTTTGAACTCCATTGTAGAGGAATGTTCTGCATGATGTTTTGTGGTCTTTGTTTCCTAGCGCTGGGACACTCCTGGGAGTAGCCGTGCACTTTATAAATATCAGATAACATAACATAACTGGTAGAAGATGCTTCTCACATCAGGGTGGAGAGGTTACTTGTGATGTATCAGTTGACGTCTTCTCAGATCTTCACCTCTGGTATTCAGAGATTTGGCCAGATGATTGGCTATCAGAAAGATGGCCTGCTGGCTCAGCCACTTCCATAGGCATAAAACCTCCCGGAACAGGACCCACAGTCCCACTCTGTTCTGTTTCTTGCGGCACCACAGGATGGTCATGTTGTTCATGCGGACCTGCACCATGGATTGTAGAAAAGCTTCCTGGGCTAGAGGGACTACTTGAAGCTCACTCTCAGTCAGAGACCAGAGGTCTCGGATCTCCGTCTGAATTGATTATAACCTAAATGTCCCAGACTTGCTGTGGCAGAGAAAAATGCCTTGAATGCTACCATGTGCATAACAACCCCAGGGAAGAGAATCCTCTGCATGAGGCTCAGGTGAAAATTCGCCTCATTGAGGATGTCAAGAGTTTGGCAGTTGTCTGGAGGTGGTCTAAGACTGACTGCAGTGAGCCCACATTTAGCAGCCAGTCATCGAGGTAGCGGAATACACATATTCCTGGATTCTGACCATGGGCAGAGACATATCATTATTTTCGTGAACACTCAATGGTCCAAGGTAAAGTCGAAAGGGAGCACCGTAAATTGAAAGTGTTCCTGGCCCACCTTAAACTGAAGATAACACTGGTGGAACTTCAAGAAGGCTACATGAAAAGACGCATCCTGCACATACAGGGACACCAATTCTTCTCCTGAGTACAGAGCTGAAAGGGCCTGAACCAAGGTGAGCATTTTGAACTTCCTCAGAAGGTTGTTCAACCCATAGAGATCAAAGATAGGTTTCAATCAATCAATCCGAATTTATATAGCGCTGCTAACCACCCGAAAGGGTAGCCAGGTGCATGCAGGTCCCGGAAGGCTCATTCGAACAGCCAAGTCTTGTGGACCCTTCATAATTCTGAAAGTGAGGTGATGGTCTGGAGCTGCATGGGGAGGCTGTTTCAAGTATTTGCTGCAATGTAGGAGAAGGAGCGTCCTCCACTTCTGCTTTGGTAGATGCAGGGAGTGTAGAAAAGTGATAGGGAAGCAGAGCACAATCTTCGTCGGTTGGTTGAAGTTCAGGCGGTGGTTAATGTAGGCAGGTCGTTGGTTGTGTAGACCACTGTGTGCATGGATCATTAGCTGTATTGGCATCTCTTCTGTATGGAGAGCCAATGGAGTTGCCTGAGGTAAAGTATGATGTGGGTTTGTTGGGGTATGTCAAAGACAAGTCTGGGTGTGGCATTCTGTAGGAATCGCCGCACACCTCCTATAGAGACCACTGCCATAGTCCAGTCGGCTGTTGATGAAGGCCTGTGTCACAGTGCATCTTGTGTGCAGGGGAAGCCACTTAAAGATCATACACTCTTATGTAGCATGCGCATGGAGGACGAGAAGGTGTACATCTGTGATTTCATAGTGAGCTTGTTATCTATGATGATTTTGAGGTTTCTGGTGTGGTAGGTGGGTATGGGTGTGGGTCCCAGGTCTGAGGGCAACCAAGCATCACTCCATGGGTTGCTGTTGTTGCAGAAGATCAGTAATTCCACCTTGTCTGTGTTCAGCTTCAGGCAGTTCTTCATCCAGGTGGCAACGCTTGTCATGCATCTCTAGAAGTTGCTCCTGGTGGTGGTAGGGTACTCTGTGAGAGGGAGGATGAGTTGGGTAGAGTCTGCATAGGATATTATGTTGGGGCCATGACTAAGCTGGCTATGTACCTCCTCTCAAGGCTCACGCCAGGACACTCTTGTTGTATCCGAGCGTGGTATAAGTGGAAATAACATAACATAACCTCTGACAATGTTGGCCAGTTGGGTCATCTATGTGTTGAAGAGCGTGGGGCATAGACTATATCTGTGGGTTCGGAGGTGAAGGGTGGTAGGCGGACCCTCTGAGCTCTTCCAGTGAGGAAGGTGGTGATCCATTTGACAGCGTCCCTTTGGATACCGATGTGGTGTAATCTTTTGATCAGCAAGTGGTGTGATACATTGTCGAAGGCTGTCCAGAGGTTGAGGAGGACTAGAGCTGCTGCTTCTACTCCATCGAGGAGGGTTGGGATGTCGTGGGAGCTGTGATTTGGTCGGTCTCGGTGCTATGATTGCTGCTGAAGCCATATTGGGAAGCATTGAGTAGCTGGTTCTGCTCCAGATGTGTTGAGATTTGCCTGTTGATAATCTGTTCCAGTACCTTGGCTGGGAATGGGAGCAAGGAGCATGGCCAGTAGTTTTTGAGCTTGCTGAGATCAGCTGAGGATTTTTTTGAGTTGACTTTGGCATGTTTTCAAGCATCAGGAAATGTTGCAGTGGTAATTGAGGTGTTAAGCAGGGTGGTGAGTTCCTGGCCGATCTTTTAGTTTCCAAGGTTGAAGATGTAGTGTGGGTATGTGTCTGTGTGAGCTCCTGAGTCTATGGACTTCATGAAGGAGGTGGTGTTCTGGGTGGAGAGGTGATTCCAGGTGGTCAAACTGTGGTTCATGTTGGTTGTGGTTGGGGGGCGTCTGTTGAGGAAGTTAATGGAGTAGGCTGGGGTTCGAGGTTTCTGGATATGGTTTCAGTCTTGTCATGGAACATTGGGCAAGGTTTTCGCATGGGTCTTGTGAGGGTGTGATATTGTTTTCACTGACCGGGTTGGAGAACTCCTTAACGATGTTAAAAAGTTCCTTGCTGTTGTTGGTGCTGGTTTAGATGCATGCCTCTAGGGCTGTCTTCTTTGTTTCCCTCAGCAGGCAATGGTAGAAGTTGAGGGAGATCTTGAAGACTGCTCTGTCAGAGGTGTCCTTGCTGGCATGTCATCTCTTCTCCAGTTGTTTGCTGTTATTTTTCGCAGGTCTGAGTTCTTGGGTGTCCCAGCTAGCCATTTTGGAGGATCTTCTCTGCTTGTCGCTCTTGATGGGGGTGATGCGGTCAAAGCAGTTGGTGATCCAGGGATTGAAGTTCTTAATTTCCTGTTCCAGGTTGGTGGGAGCAGCTGGGTGAGAGGTGTTGAGGCCATTCGCCCAGCTGGTCTCTGAAATGTTTCTCCAGCGGTTGTGGGGGGCGTTGGACATCTTGGGGGTGGTGGTGGTTCGGGGGCTGGAGATGCTGAGGTGGACAATGATTAGTTAATCTGAGTTCTGTGAGGTGGCTGTATTTGACATGGTTGCTGGAGGTGAAAATGGGATCCAGTATGTGTCCTGCGGAATGAGTGGGGCCGCGGATGATCTAGGTCAGTCAAAGGCAACTCATACTGTCGAGGAGGTGGGTGGTGCTGTTGTCATTGGGGTTGTCGATGTGAAAGTCGAGGTCGCTGTAGAAGATGCAGTCCCTGGAGTCCAGAGATAGGGGCACAATGAAGTCTATGATGATGTTGCACAAGCTGGAGCACAGGCACAGGGGTTGGTGTGCGAGGGTGCCTCGGATTGCCGTTTTGTCATCCATGTGAAGCTTGAAGTTGAGATGTTCCATGTGGGTCGTGGTATTGTTGGCAGAGGTGGTGCACTGTATGGTCTCTTTGTGGATGATGGTTAATCCTCCTCTAGGCTTGTTGTTGGGGTCCTGGTGAGTGTATCCTTCGTGGATAGCTATGGTAATGTCGGGGCAGATGCAGGGTTGAAACAAGTTTCGTTGAGGAAGATGATATTGGATGCGTGGGTTGTGATGAGGTCCCCTAACTCAGTAGAGTGCTTGAACATAGAGCGTGTGTTGAGGAGTATGCCGTGGAGTTAGTGGATCACTTCTGGTGTGGTGTGGCGAGGGGTCGGCATTGTGCTTTGCGGTGCGAAGGTGGTCATGCTGGTGTAGGTGAAGGTGCATCTGGCACAGGAGATTGGTCCTACTGTAGAAAGCGGAGCAGCATTGCAGCAGTGTTTGCCTGGTCGTCCCGTGTTCACGCCGCAGAGGACTGTGGTGTTGTACCTGCAGGTGGGCCATGGGTCCTGTCGTTGGGCACAGTCCAGGGACGGATGTGCTTAGACGGGCTTGGCTTTGGCAAGCCTGCGGCGTGGCCATGCTGCAGCCTTCATTAAATAGGCCCTGGGAGGGGTGCTGGGAGGCAGTGGATGGGATTGGAGGGAGGCAGGAAAATGGGCCGCAGCAATCGGGAGAGGAGCAGGAGGGAAAAGAAGCAACAATCAGGAGAGAATCTAAAGGAGGAGAAAAACAAGAGAAAAGGGGGTCAGCAGGTGAAAAGCATAAAAGAGGGAAAAACGAACAGAAACAGGAGAATAATGATCTAAGGAGGCGGAATGGGGAGAAGCACACAGAGAAGAACAATCAAGAAGCACAACACGAGATGAAGTGGTAGTGGGTTGGTGGCATGAAGGACAGCTTGGCCTGGGACCTTGAGACCTCCATCCTTTTTCAGAACAAAGTAGCACCAATAGCACTCTTTCCCTTTCTCTGAGTCTGGCACCGGCTCCATTTGACTTTTGAATATAAGAAAAAAGAACATCTTGCATTAGGATTATGGAATGCTCCTCTGAAAGTTATTTTGGCGAAGGAGGAAGAAGGGATGGGGCAGAAATAAAAGGTAGGGTGTTTCCCCTTTCAACAATATGTAAGTCCTATCTGTCTGATGTGAATGATCTCTAGTGTGGTAAATAATTTAATTACCGGGACTTAATTTGATACAGAAACATAATAAAAAATAGCTCAGTAAATAAGAGGCAGAATCCGTGGTATTAGAGGTTCGGAATGGGCTTTATTCCAATGGTCGATTATAATCGGTTGCTCCAAGTTCCATCACCACGAAGGTTCAGGAAGTGAAGTACATACGTTATTGATAATTATTCACTTTTATACAATAGGCATTACAGTGAGGCCAATACAAGAGGCGTAACAATTGATAGTATGGATAATATATTCGTGCGTAGCAAAAATAGGCGTAACTGGGAGTGATTTAAAGAACGTCATCAGATGTGATGTCATAAGAGGGCGGTTACATGAAAGAATTTCGCAATGTCAGCAGAAATACTTGACAGAAATGCGCGCGCAGCAGCATGACGTGTGATTGACGTGCAGCTAGGGGGTGGAGGGGACTTGACATTTAGCTCTACATGTGGCGACAGAAGTCTGGAGGGTCAAGTCAACCTAATCCCAAATCATATCTAACATCCTATGTTTAAAGAACTATGTTATCCAAAAGAGAGGTCTCTTAAGAGTAGAATCTTATTCTATACTGACTATACTGACTGTTAGTGTGTGTACAAGCGTCTAAGTGTCTACACTAGATGCGAGGGCAGGAATCTTCCATAGTAACAGGGCTATGAATTACTTGCATGAAGACAGAGAAGCCGGGCCTTTGCTCGGTAGCTGGAAGAATGTTTACTGAAACTACTAGACAGGAATGCATTGGGCAGGGATCGGAGCAGATAATTTCGAAGGTGAAATACAGTTCTTGGCAGGCAGCAGGCTGATGTCAGGCATCGTGAGCCGCGCAGGGAATGAAACAAAGTTCATGGTCACAGATGCAGGCTCGGACTGGAGCTTCAGAGGCAGAAAGCAAGAAAAGCTTGATGACAGAATCAGGGCCTACTTGCCTGGACTGTAAAAATGGCATAAGTGAACCATATAAAGGCGGTGGCCTTTTGTACTTAGGAATGGAATATCCGGCCCATTCATGGCGGATCTGAAAGAGGACATGTTAACGGTGGACGCACATGTATTTGCGTCTTCATAACTGGAACTGGAGGGAATATACATGTACTTGTAACATGCACATAGAACCGTTGGGGTCCAAGATAGGGGACATAACTGACCAGAAAAATCCATATTTCCACATTCCCTCCTTGTCCCCTACTTGCCCGTCAAGAGACATCAATCTTCATCAATCCATTGATCTGTTCATATAGCATCATTTGTTCTTCTTTTTTCTTCTGAGACGAATGAGATCTTGGTGGTGGAATACACGATGTGGCACACAGACCACAGATCGCTGGTCCACATTGTAGACATAGACAGCAACTGAATAGTATGAGAAGGCCAATACCTAGGAAGGATAGAACTCTCCATCCCCAGGCTGATAACACGCTCCAAAACCACCCGGACCAAGTCCAAGTGCCTGGATTCTGGTGTATCTGGCTCACAATCTTATGAAGGCGGGTTATAGCTTTATATACAGATGGCGAATTTTCTGGTATGAATACGCAGCAGCTTGATCCGATGACCCTACAAGCTCCGCCCCTATCGGCCAGGATGACGTCAAGGACAAGACGATTTTGAAGCACAACAATCCGCATAGCAGACTGCTCTTCTGTTAAATTGCCTAAGGCGGAAATAGTTTCGTTCACTACTGCTTCAAGGGTTCTAGTTAATCTACGTATCAGTTTACTATTAGTAACGGTACCTATATAGGGAAAGAGACCTTTATTGAAATCTGTGTATTTTTCCCATGCTGTTTCAGTGTAATCGACAATTGGGAGATCTCTCCTTTCTCTATTGTGTACTAAATGAGTATTTCTGTGATAATCAGGAGGAGCTAGGAAAACAGGTGGCAGAAGGAATCCAATGTAGCAAGTACCATCCCAATCTAGAGGCAAACGTACATATGCCGTCTGACCACATATGAAATAGGAATGGCGGGAAGCTCTAAATGTAGACTTGCCTTGATCACTAAATTCTACTACAGTGGTGCATCTACTATGGCCCATATGTATGGAACCATTCTTTCTTACACATAATTCACCTTTTACTGAAAATATTGACATAGCGGGCAAAATTGGAGTAACTTCGGATTCGACATTCAAGATCAAGAGATTAAGCGTAAAATTACCTAATCCATATACTTCGTTTTCTAGATCAGTTCCTGTTCTTTTGGGAAGTCCCTCCTTGTTGGGGTGGCAGACTTTAAGTAAAACTAAGTTCAGATTTCCCCATACCCAGTTGTCTTGATAAACTGCAGAATTTGAATCTAAGGAATTGATTAAGCTAAACCATGCTCCACAGGAGCCGTTGTGTGTGAACGGGTATGGAAAGAGAGGTAGAATTCCTTTATAGTTCTGATAGGGAGGGAGTCGGCCACATATCCAACAATTTGTAGCATTGCTAACCTGATGGGAATGATGTAACATACTAATAAAAGTGTTATTGCGCAGCGCAAATCTATAAGACAACTCAAGCGGAGGTAATTCACTAAAAGAATGTTCAGCAGTAACATTGTAAACATGTCTAGAAATAGGATAATATATGTGCAACAATATACTTGCAGTAATTATAAAAAGACTTAAGAAAAACAAAATTAATAACGTCACTATGCAATGACTCCGCAGTGATTTACAGTACGCCTGTCGTTTCAACATTTTTCGGGTGTTATCTCTATTCAGGTCCAAGGGATACATGTCAGAGACAATTCAACCGCTTCACCTTGGAGAGGACTTAAACAATCAAATTGCTTGACTGATTGGGCCTGAGTTTTAGTTTATAATGTTCGGAATTACTCCTTTCAACAAGAGGAAGTTTTGAGTCAATGGGTGAAGACACACGAGGTGTGGTATTCACATCTGATTGTAGTCCATGAAATTTCTTGATATGACTTGAGTGAATCCAGCCTTTTCTGCCCTCGATCTTCACGGCTGTCCTCGTCGTTAATAACACGAGCTGAGGCGACCTCCACCTAGGATCCAGCTGAGTCTTTCGATCAAAGTTCCTCACTAAAACGAGATCCCCCGGAATTACGTCACGGGGTTTCACTTCAGTGTTGTCAGGAAAAGCTGCAGCTACCTGTGAACGACAAGATTGTAGTGCAGACATCAAGGAAGCCAAGTAATCTGTCAGCATATTACAGTCAATATCAGTTATTTTACGTGGTATAGGCGTCCCCCACATATTTGGTGGTCTGCCGAAGATCACTTCATACGGGGATAGCCCTGTTCGAGAGTGTGCTACCATTCTTGTGTAAAAGAGTGCAACTGGTAACGCTACTACCCAGTCGACACCTTTCTCTCTGCATATTTTGGACAATCTAATTTTCAGGGTCTGATTATGTCTTTCCACAAGACCTGCTGCTTCGGGGTGTCGGACACAGTGGAATTTCCACTGATAGCCTAACAAAAGTGAAACGTGTTTCATTAATTCGGATGAGAACGGCTGGCCGTTATCTGAGTGAACAACACGTGGTAAACCGTATCGTGGGAAGAATTCTCGAACCAACTGTTTGGCAGTAGTCGGGGCCGTGTAATCTGAAACCGGGTATGCCTCCGTCCAACGGGAAAGAGCACAAACAACTACGAGAACATATTTGAATCCTCGACATCGTTCCATCTGGATATAATCCATCTGGAGGACTTCAAAAGGGTGATCAGGAGGCTGAAATCCACCCTGTTCTACGGGGATGCTTTTTCCTGGGTTGAACTGACAACAGATCATACAGGTACGAACTTTTTGTTTGGCTGCTGCTCGTAAATGTTTATTGAACCAAATGTGTTGAATGCTATCTAGCATAGCTTTTTCTCCTAGATGTGCGGGACTATGTACAGTGTTAATTATAACCTGGACCATTGAATCAGGAAGGAACCACACAGACTTTTCCTTCATCAACCATCCTTGATCCGTTTGGATCCCTCCTAATTCAGTCCATTTCTTTATTTCTTCTGGTGTAGCATGTGTCTGTATATCAATTACGTCAAGAGTAGGATCTTTAACCGTCATACAATGTGTTGGCGTCGGGACTATTGTCTTTGTCATGTCGGATGTTTGAGTTTGAGCAGTCTGTTTAGCTGTTCTGTCAGCTAAATCATTGCCTTGAGAAATGATATCAGTAACTTTCGTATGAGCTTTACATTTCATAATTGATATTGCAGTTGGTAGATGTATTGCATCTAATAAGGCATGAATGAGGGGTCCGTGCTGAATGTGGGCACCGTGAGAAGTTAAATAACCTCTCTCTCGCCACAGCACGCCGAAGTCATGTACAACTCCGAATGCATAACGTGAATCAGTGTATATGTTGACTTTTTTATTTGTGGCTTGAATACAGGCTTGTGTCAGAGCGACGAGCTCTGCTGCTTGAGCGGACAAGGTATTTATGCAATTTGTTTCAATGATTTCAGTGTCTGTTGTGACTGCGTAAGCGGCCACTAGTTCTCCTGTACCTTTTCTCATACATGAACCATCTACATACAACGTCAGGTCTGGGTCTGACAATGGGACATCTGTCAAGTCTTGTCAGGGTTTCGTCGTGATTGTAATAACATCAATACAGTCATGAACTAGTGGGTCTGTTCCATTTACAGGTAAAAGTGTGGCAGGATTCAATGTGTTACAACGTCTGATTTCTATATGTGGCTGAAACAGTGTTAGTTCGTACCCTGTAAGTCTTGCTATAGTCAAATGTTGTGTTTGCGTTCGATTCACAAGAACCTCCACTGCATGTGGTACTTGAACTGTCAATGGATGTCCTAACACTATGGCATCGCTTTGTCTGATTGCTAAAGCTGTCGCTGCCACTGATTTCAGGCACGCAGGCAGAGCCTGAGCTACGGGATCTAATGTACTAGAAAAATAAGCACACGGTTTGTGTGATCCTGCTTGTTCCTGTGTGAGTACTGACAAAGCAGTACCTTCTCGTTCTGTAACAAAGAGTGTAAAATGTTTTCTGTAACATGGTGTTGCTAAAACAGGTGCTTGGCATAGAGCTTTCTTTAAGCTTTCAAAAGCTTGTGTATGTTCCTGAGTCCAAGGGAGAACAGTCGATGTGGCTGCCTCCTGTGTTGTCAACTGAATGAGTGGTTTTGCTAGAAATGCATACTGAGGGATCCACTGCCTACAATATGAAGTGAGGCCTATAAAAGCCCGCACCTCCTTTTGTGTCTTGGGTATTGGCATGTTAGCTATTAACTGAATGCGATCGGGTGTAAGCTGCCTTCCCTCCTTGGACAGCGAGTGTCCAAGATAAACAACTCGCTGGACACAGAATTGCAGCTTAGAAGGGGACACCTTGTGCCCCTTTTCGGCTAGAAATCGTAAAACTGTCAGTGATGCTTTCTCACATTCGGGTTCGCTTCTAGCGGTGATCAGCAGATCATCGACATATTGAAGCAAAGCAGTGTTAACTGGCATGTGGATACTGTCGAGTTCTCGTTTCAGTGCTTGGCTATAGATGCTGGGGCTTTCTGTAAATCCTTGAGGTGCGCGTGAGAATTTGAAGCTACGTCCATTTAAACTAAATCCGAACAAATATTGGCTTTCCGGATCTATTGGGACGCTGAAAAAGGCATTTTTGAGATCAATTACAGTAAAGAATGTTGCTTCGGAATCAATAGCTGTCAGTAATGACGAGATATCTGGGACCACAGGGAATTGTGGCACAATGCATTTGTTCAATTCGCGCAAATCAATAACCAATCGATATACTGGCGGGGCCTTCGGATCTGTTCGTTTAAGAATCGGAATTATCGGTGAATTACATACATTGGAGTCTGTTTCTACAACCACTCCTTGGGCAATAAGCTCGTCAATGATTTGCAGTAAAGCCATTACAGCATCTGGGGGTAACTTGTATTGTCGCATTCGTGGTAGTACCACTCCTGCCTTTAGTGTAACTCGATATGGTGTAATATTCATGCAACCAACATCAGTAGGGCCTTGTGCCCATAGATGTGTAGGTAAAGTCCGCAATCGGGGATCCATGTCTCTAGACACATAATGACCTTTAAAATCACGTAAAAACAATCTTACTCCTTCCGGAGAACAACATATTATAGCTCCTAGAGCTTTCAGTGTTTTTATACCTAACAAGTTTTCTGGACAGGATTTAGTGAGCAATAAATCTGTAGTTCGGGTCAAAGGTCCTATCGTAAGTGGAAGAGGCTGTGATACTTCATTAACAATAGGTTTTCCTGAAAAACCAAGGGAAATATTATGTGAGCCTGAGAGGGGTACCCCTGGAACTTCACTACGTTTTATGGTTGTTCGACTTGCCCCTGTATCAAGTAAAAATTTTCTATCTTGACCTAATAATTCACTATGTACATAAGGTCCTTCTTGATCTACAGGGACCTCGATAAGGGGTAAGTCAACTTCCTTCTCTAGGCTGTTTCATGCATATCGTTGATAATCAGGATAGTCATACTGTGCGGTCTGGTACAGCTGTCGTGTCGTGGTTTGCGTGGCAGCAACAGGCAGCGCAGGTGCAGCCGGCACAAACTGTATAGACTGTTGTGGAACTGGCATGGACGGTGCATGCTGCGGTGCTCCTTGTTCATTCTGATCCTGTCTAGGTGGCCGTGGTCTTTCTTTTGTAATACCTGTGGCGATATTACGCTTCAGGACTGGGCAATCGTGTATATAATGACCTGGTTGTTTACAGTAGTTGCATGTCCCTTTTACAGGTCCTGCTGAATCACCGGAATGTGTCGTACCCTTTTTATGTCCTTCAGCTGGAACTGTCTGGGAGACTAGCATTTTCATTTTCGTGTCTTTCATGCGTCTTTGTTCATGATCTTGTTCTTCTCTAATTCTATTGTAATGGTACTGTAACATTTGTAACATTTGTGATGGGGTATTACCTTGCCAGGTACTCTCGAATTTTTTAATACTCTATTCTTCACTTGGGGCAAGGAATTTTCAACTAATTTTGTCACAAACAGATGTGGGTATGATTCGCTACTTGCTTTTATACCACTATTTATACCAAAACATTTTTCGAATCGGGCATAGAAATCCCTAGTGTCTTCATCTTGCTTTTGTTTACAGGCTGAGATTGCACCCCAGTCTTCCTTTTTCGTGGTTAATAAACGTGGCAGTACCTGTACTAATAAACCTGGTAGTGCTTTAGTTTTGTCCCCAAGCCCCGAACCTGGACCTCGGGCCTTTTCTTCATTTTCTAATGCTGTCCAATCTATCTTTTGGTCTCCCACTTCCCACTCTTTTTCCTTGAGTTTTTCATAAATGCCAGCAGGCATCAATACCTTTAATATTGTCATAATGTCGGGATAGGTATACTCTCCCATGAGTAACATGTCTTTAATTTCTCGGTGGAAACCCGCTGGGTCTTTGTCATGACTGGGTACCACTTTCTTCATTTCTAACAATTCTATTTTCGATATGGGCGTATATACATATACACGTTTAAACTGATTGTCCTCGCCCTTTATTGGGTGCACTTCTCGTAAGGGATTCTGTCTGTCCATGTAATACATCGGTCTTTCCTTGATGGCCAGTGAATCATGTTCTGGGCATATAAAAAGAATGTACTGCTTTCTTGATTCTAGTATTTCTTTAATTAGCTTAGTACCTGAACCTCTCCATCTATTCGTGAGTAATTCAGTCAATATATCAGGTAAGGGACCAGGATCTGAATGCTGACTCTGATATAGTATAAGGAGTTGTTGAATCATATAAATCCCAGCTAAACGCTGTTCAGCTGGGGTGAGATTCAAAAATGTGTGTGCTACTGTATCATCACTATACTTTCCGGGACTGTCAATCCAATGGACGGCTGACCTGGCTAATTCTTGTTCATCCATAGAATCGAGAAAATGATAACCCCTCCGTTCTCGGAGTAATTTGTCAACTGTTTGGAATGAATGCTCGGGGGACCTTATATTTATTATAGGTGTTTGAAAATTCCTGTTATTTTCTAGACATATCGGACGTATCGGGTCAGTAAGACATCTAGTACTATTACAAGATCTTCCTCTACCTACATAGGCTATAGTTTCTGACTGTCCTGTGGGCAGTCCTGATCCTTCTTCCTCGCTTTGTTCGAACTGGTCTACCGCTAATCTTTCTTCGTGTAGGCGTTCTATTTCTTTACGGATCTTTCGGCACATGGCTATTATACAGTTTTGCTTATCATGTCTCCCTTCTGATATATTCTGGCTCCATCTGGTAAGAATTTGCATTGCTTCCGGGTCTACCCCCGGTCGGTCTTGATTTCTGATCACACAATTTATGAGGAAACGTAACAGTTCCCCCTGTATTTCCACTTTCTGGTATTCCATAGCTCTGTTAATACATTCAGAATCTCGCCCTGTTTGGACAAAATGATATATATTATCTAGATGCATAGTCATTCCTGGTAACTTCCCTAAATACACCGCGGCTCGTCTGATACGTAATGATGCCAGGATCATTTCGTCCTCTTTGCCGGGCACAGGGTCATATCTACAATCTACAAGAAGTTCCTTAAGCGTGCGGGAATTTATGAGTTTGGGGGTACGTGGATGTGCTGACTCTTGAAAGGTAAGTTTATTTATTCTGGGTGGCGTAGAAAAAATATTGGTAGCACCTCCCGTAGCCCCATCTGGGGTATCGGGCGTGAAAGGATTCGTTGAACGCGATACAGCAACTATAGGTGTGGACACAGCCATAGAAGTAGCTGTAGGAGCAGATGTGGAAACGGACGTGCTTGCCGGAACTTGTGTCAGTATTTGATGCTGTAAGGATACAGATACAGGATCTTGGCGTTGAACCTCCCCGGCCGACGGTCTATGTGGGGCGGGGTTAGCATACTCGGGAGCTGCGTCATCTAAATATGAGGAAAGAAAAACATCTTCTGCGGTTCTAGGATGCCCCTTGGGATGTGCCTTTATTGGAAATAATGGGGGTGGCAAATCTTTTGGTATCCCCGCAGTAGCCTTAGGTAATCCCTCGGCCAGAAGGGGATACATACCCTTCATAAGGGCATGTCTTTGTCTGTCTACTTGTTCTGATTTCACTCGTGTACCTTCTTCAATTAATAGATTTTCTCGGACTTCATTTGAATTCTCTTTACTCTTCTCTTCCTGTCTACGTGCTTTTTCTGTACGTCTATACGATTCTTTACGCCATAATTCAATGGCGTCTTTCTGTGATTGTCTAGCTTTCTTTTTCCATAATTCTTCCTCTACTTTCACGATGCACTCTGCATCCCAGGTCCCAGCTGCGGGCCACCTCTGACTTTCTGGTAATTCCTTAGTGTAGTCTACCCATAAATCAAGAAATAATATAGCGTCTAAGCCGTGTTTATGATACATGAAGTACCCTGGAGTGTCCCTAGGAGGAATAGGAACAGCTTCTTCGAGTACCCCTTTTCTAGTTGTGATCTGTCTTAATTTCGAAAAGAGCGGCATATTGAGAACTGATCTGATACTTGATCTTGAACAAACTTAATACAGTAATCACAATAATGAACAGTCATTCATACCACAATATGCAGAACGTACTAAAAACATTTAACATTTAACATTTAACTGAGCAACAATGATGATGACGATCTAAGGAAAACTTAATCACTAAACATAATACTCGACTTGAACGGAATTATTCTGAATTTATATACTTGATATACTAGATATACTGCTAAACAGTACAGATACACTGCTGAAACAGTGCAGACCGGATTTGTGTACCCAAACCCGTCTGGACCGGCACAACTTATGTGCACGCCAGAACGCCTCCCCAGTAATGGTACTCACCGGGTAGCTCGGAACGGAAGGCCTCGGAAACTGAACTGAACTTGAACCGGACTGGACTCGACTCGAAAACTTCGGACACGTCAGGACATCGGAAACCTGGTGGGCCTCTGTATACCTCGGATCTTGCTCTCTCAGCTAGGCTCTGGTCGGGATACTTCGCACTTCTCACCGCCTCGTCTGGGTGTTGATCGCAGCCTCAGTCGCCCCCGCTTGACCGGAGGGAGATACAGGAAATCCTGCTGGTACGCGTTATTGTCCGTCCAGCTGTGGCAGGAGACCGGGCCTGCAACGCACCGCCGGCGCGTGAGATGAGAAAGTGTCCCTGTTCGGGCGCCATTCATGTGGTAAATAATTTAATTACCGGGACTTAATTTGATACAGAAACATAATAAAAAATAGCTCAGTAAATAAGAGGCAGAATCCGTGGTATTAGAGGTTCGGAATGGGCTTTATTCCAATGGTCGATTATAATCGGTTGCTCCAAGTTCCATCACCACGAAGGTTCAGGAAGTGAAGTACATACGTTATTGATAATTATTCACTTTTATACAATAGGCATTACAGTGAGGCCAATACAAGAGGCGTAACAATTGATAGTATGGATAATATATTCGTGCGTAGCAAAAATAGGCGTAACTGGGAGTGATTTAAAGAACGTCATCAGATGTGATGTCATAAGAGGGCGGTTACATGAAAGAATTTCGCAATGTCAGCAGAAATACTTGACAGAAATGCGCGCGCAGCAGCATGACGTGTGATTGACGTGCAGCTAGGGGGTGGAGGGGACTTGACATTTAGCTCTACATGTGGCGACAGAAGTCTGGAGGGTCAAGTCAACCTAATCCCAAATCATATCTAACATCCTATGTTTAAAGAACTATGTTATCCAAAAGAGAGGTCTCTTAGAGTAGAATCTTATTCTATACTGACTATACTGACTGTTAGTGCGTGTACAAGCGTCTAAGTGTCTACACTAGATGCGAGGGCAGGAATCTTCCATAGTAACAGGGCTATGAATTACTTGCATGAAGACAGAGAAGCCGGGCCTTTGCTCGGTAGCTGGAAGAATGTTTACTGAAACTACTAGACAGGAATGCATTGGGCAGGGATCGGAGCAGATAATTTCGAAGGTGAAATACAGTTCTTGGCAGGCAGCAGGCTGATGTCAGGCATCGTGAGCCGCGCAGGGAATGAAACAAAGTTCATGGTCACAGATGCAGGCTCGGACTGGAGCTTCAGAGGCAGAAAGCAAGAAAAGCTTGATGACAGAATCAGGGCCTACTTGCCTGGACTGTAAAAATGGCATAAGTGAACCATATAAAGGCGGTGGCCTTTTGTACTTAGGAATGGAATATCCGGCCCATTCATGGCGGATCTGAAAGAGGACATGTTAACGGTGGACGCACATGTATTTGCGTCTTCATAACTGGAACTGGAGGGAACATACATGTACTTGTAACATGCACATAGAACCGTTGGGGTCCAAGATAGGGGACATAACTGACCAGAAAAATCCATATTTCCACACTAGAAGGAAAAGAAATGCTGTATTCTGCCCACTGCAGACCATGCATGAGACTGTAAAGGCAAACTAAAGCAACTTGCTTACTACTGCAGTAGAGGAGGAAATGATGGAGGATGGCTGCCTCTTCTGGTGTGAACCGTTTCAGCTGTTGCCATGCCCAGGGCCTCAAAAGGACTGAGTCAGTTGCTGCAATACAATTTTGGAAGGCTGGTGTTGTCTGTAAGCTAGCCATTTGAAGTAGCCACCAAGATTCCTGTATTGGATGGGAGGAGCCTAGCGCGCAACCAAGATGGCCGCGTAGGCTTACGGCTCTCGAGGGCCTCCGCAACCTCCCACGTCTATCCTGACTTAATCCTGGTTTTATTGACGGGCTTTTGCTGATGAACTTGCGCTGAGGTGCCACCCGTTTTCCAAATTCAAATCGGACGCCGGGAACCGGAATGGTTGCGCTCCGAAGTTTGCGGCCTGCTCTTGCCTTGGTCCCAACCTCGAGTTGGTGAGGTGCCCGGGTACGAAGTGAACAACAGCGGCATGCCGGGCTTGACCTGCCACGTACCCCGCACTTTCACTTTCGTTTTCAAGCTTGTTTGCTGATATCGGCTGAGGGACTCTGGTGTTTCAGAGGAGCGCGGATGGCGGAGTGTCTGGCCTGACTCTCGGACTATACACGGGCTTACTGTCTACGACGGCTGTGTTCTATTGAATTAGCTGTCTGGTCCTTATTCCTGGTGCTGGCGGGTGCCAGCCTTGGTGGCCTCCGGACGATGGCGGCGAGACTAGACGGAGACAAGTTGAAACCCAAGTCAACCCGGAAAGGAGCCTATACTCAGGCCAATAACATGGATCGTTATGCGCAGACAAAGGGATCCCCTAGTGGCTCGCATAAATCGCCTGAGAGGTCCAAAGAGGTCTCAGGCCCATCTTCAGAATTGACTTTGCTGGACGTCATGGGCCCATTGAGGAGATGAAGGCTGCTGTGGGTCAGCAGTTTGATACCCTGGCTCATAAATTGGACGCGGTCCTGATCGATGTGAATTTGGTCAGGGCAGACCTGTCCAAAACTAACGAGCGGGTCGACTCCTTGGCTCAGGCTGCGTCGAGCCCAACTGTGGACGTGGCCGCCCTGCAGACGGAGGTCCGTAGGTTGCGGCTAGCCAGTGACCTGACGGACCGTCGACTTGAGGACTCCGAAAGCAGGGCTAGACGGAACAATGTTCGTATCATTGGAGTGCCGGAAAGATCGGAGGACTCTGCTGCTGATCTTTTTGTGGAGGATCTGGTGATCAATCGTCTCGCGCCCAAGGGACTGAGCAAGTTCTTCGCGGTGGAGCGGGCCCACAGGATTCCGGGTGGTGCGCCCAAAGTGGGTGCTCCCCCGCGGCCTATAATCGCCCGACTCTTTAACTTTCGGGATAGGGATGCTATCCTTCAGGCGTCGAGGGTGGCCGGGCCGCTGAAGTTTGAGAACTCTAATGTTAGCTTTTACCCAGACTTCACGCAAGCGGTCCAAAAACAACGGCTGGGATTTTTGGGCGTCAAACGGCGCTTGAGGGACATGGAGCTGAAATATGCGATGCTATTCCCGGCTAGGCTGCGGGTTGAGTTCGGGGGTCGCTCACACTTCTTCGACCGGCCGGAGGCGGTTGGAGACTGGTTGGATGCCCTGCCTCGGGGACAGGATCGGGATGGTCGGACGGCGGAGAGCGGAGAGGGTTTGGCAGAGCAGGACTAGAACTTGGCTCCTGGTGATGGACTAGACTGGTGATGTTTTGTACCTTGGCTCAACTGGACTCTAGTTTGGCACAATATGCCCTTCAAATGCTTGGAGGTTGTGGGGAGCTTATTGGGGCCCTTTCCTCCTTCTGGGGTTCTTTTTGTGGTATATGTTAGGGCGACAGGCACACTGCGAGTTGGGGGGGCTGTTTGGGCTCAAGCAGGGGTGCAGGGAGGGGGGAGTTGTGGTTGGGGGATTGTGGGGGAGGGGGGGTGTTGGGGACTGTTTGTTTGTTTCGCAAGGCAATGTGAAGTTCTCTGCTGACTTGTCCGGGTTGTGCTCTCCGGGATGTGGGTATCATGCATGGGAGTGGGGTGGGGGGGTAGAGGATTGAGAATCCTTTCGTGGAATGTGAATGGATTGGGGGACAGGATCAAGCGCGGGGTGGTGTTGCAGTTTTTGAAACGGATTTCGCCCGATATTGTTTTCCTGCAGGAGACACATTTGATTGGGAACTCCTTCCATGCCCTGAATAGGCGGGGCTATCGCCTTGCCGCTCACTCTGGTTTCACTTCTGGCTCAAGGGGAGTGGGCATTTTGGTTAGGGCCTCTCTCCCATTGGAGGTGGACGAGGTGCTTCACGATGATAGGGGGCGCTATGTGGCACTGGTGGGGAGATGGGAGGGTAGGACTGTTTCGCTCGTTGCTGTTTATGTGCCTCCAGGATTGCAGACGGCTACATTTGCTGATTTGGGGCGTCTGGTCCTGGGACTCCCTGAGGGGGTTCTGGTGTTGGGGGGTGACTTTAATGCTGTTGTATCCGGGTTGGAGGACCGTCGCCCCCCCCAGGGACCTCCCTAGGGCTCAGGCCTGGTTGGGTGGCTTTCTGGACACTTTGGGACTTGGAGATTGATGCACCCGGGACAGGCGCAATACACCTTTCACTCGGGGGCCCATGGGAGTCTCTCGAGACTTGATTACATGCTTATGCCGGCGATCCAAGCTGGGATGATTGGGGAGGTGCGTCATTTGGCCCGAGGTATTTCTGACCATTCCCCTATATGGTTGCAACTGAACGTTGTCCCTGGGGCAGAGGGGAGAGTAGCGCCCATTAACCCCTGGTATTTACGTAAATCCTAAGATCCGCGCGGAACTGGTCAAGTCCATCGATCACTACTTCAATGATAATGTGGGGTCGGTGTCGTCGGCTGTCTCCCTATGGGAGGGTTATAAAGTGGTGATCAGGGGGCAGGCCTTGTCACTTATCTCCCATGCTAAGAGGTGCGGGAGAGCAGAGGTGGTTCGCCTGGAAACTGAAATAGCTGAAATGGAGGAGGACTTGGAGCGGGGTGTTACTGATGAGAAATTGCACGTTCTCAGCCTCAAACAATCAGATTATAGAGCGCTAGTCACGGATGCCGCTAAAGGGATGAGTAGAGAGCAGCAAGGACGACTGTATGATGTGGGGGATAAGGCCGGAAAGTTGATTGCTTGGTTGGATAAGAAGGAGAGAGCGAGCAGGGTGGTGCCCGTTGTGGAGAGAATGGATGGAGTGTGTGTGACTGACCCTGTGGAGATTGTTGACTGCTTCGCGGATTATTTACGCGGGGTATACTTTCCGGTTTCTGTGCGTTCGGAGGAGGATTCTCATCTGTTGCTTCGAGACATTGCATTGCCAACCCTATCGGAGGCTGATGCAATATTGATGGAAGCGAAGTTGTCGTCGGATGAGATCGCTTTGGCCATTCGCTCGATCGCTTCTGGTAAGGCTGTGGGTCCTAATGGTCTTCCCATTGAACTATATAAGTTGCGTCCCGACAAGATAGCGCCGTATCTTCGGGACATGTTTTTCGCGGCATGTGCGGCGGGCTTCCTCCCCCCTGACCAACGTCTCGCCACCATAGTTGTGATACACAAAGAGGGGAAGCCGCGAGATCGCTGCGCCTCCTATAGGCCCATTTCGCTGTTGAACGCAGAACCCAAAATTCTGGCTAAGGTGTTGGCTAATCGGCTGGTTCGGGTCGTGGGTGACTTGATTCATCAGGATCAGTCCGGTTTTATACCCCATCGGAATACCGCCCTGAATTTGAGGCGGTTGCACGGCGTGCTTGCTAGAGCGGAGTTTATGCGTGAGCCGGCCATCTTGGCATCTTTAGATGCTACCATGGCGTTCGACACTTTGGAGTGGCCGTATATTTGGGCCGTGTTGGCGAAATTCGGGTTTGGCCCTGAGTTTATTGGTTGGGTAAAATTATTATACGCTGACCCATTGGCACAGGTTGTGGTGAATGGTAGGGTGTCGGCTCCCCTCGTACTGGGGAGAGGTACGTGGCAGGGCTGTCCGTTATCACCCCTTCTCTTTGCACTTTCTTTAGAGCCTCTCGCCGCCTGGTTGCGTTGGGAGCCGTCGCTGCGGGGCATTAGATGGACGCCGGAGTTTGAGGACCGTGTCTCCCTTTACGCGGATGACATCCTTCTGTATCTTACCTCTCCTCGACAGTCGCTAATTGTATTGGTAGACGTATTGAATTTCTTTGGTCGTAACTCTGGCCTGGTTATCAACTGGGCCGAGTCATGTGTTTACGTCCTCTCGGGCGAGGCCCCCCTCCTGCCGCGGGATTGCCCTATCCAGATTGCTACACTGGGGTTCAAATATTTGGGAATCTTTATATCTCTGGATCCCGCGGTCCGCTATGAGCGAAACCTTCTCCCTCCCCTCCAGCGATTGAAGGCCGACGTCGCGAGGTGGCGACGACTCCCGCTCTCGCCGCTCGGACGGGCGGCATTGTTTAAAATGATGTCGCTGCCTCGCTTCTTCTACGCTTTGCAAAATACTCTAGATGTCGTGCCAGCCCGTTATTTCCATGAGGTGGAGGGTCTTCAGCGCCAACTGTTTTGGGACGGGCGGCCGCGGATCGCTCTCGCCAAGTTGACGCTCCCTTGGTACGATGGGGGGGGGTCGCCCTCCCCGATATTAAAAGATACTATTGGGCGTCTCAATTGGCGGCGGTGAACCACGGTATATACGGTCCTGCCTTGAATCCGGCCTTCGAGATGGATAAATTACTGCTCCCGGGTGGGGATTATAATAGGGCGCTGTATTCGGCGACCCCGGATGCACGGCTGACAGGACCCACGCAAGTTGCGGTACGTGTGTGGCGTGCGGCGAATGCTGCGATGGGGTGGAGGGATCGCTTGACTCGGGCGACGCCGTTGTATGCCTCCCGGCGGCTGGGTTGTTTGTGGAAAACGAAAGGCTTTGAGAAATGGGATATGATTGGTATATGTAAGGTGGGTGATCTTTGGGCGAAGGGGTCTTTCAAAACGTTTGAAATGCTTAAAACTGAATACAAATTAAATGATAGAGAGTACTTCCGGTATGCACAGGTCTACCATGCGTGGTGTTCGGTCTTTCCGGACGTTGCTGCTATCCCAGAGTATTCCCCGCTGGAGGATAGAGTGTTGGATGGCTATGTGCCCGACAGCACTATTTCTCTGATCTACAAAAAACTTATTAATGATCGCGCGGACTTGCTGATCAGTCTGCGGGAGGCGTGGACGGGCGACGGCTTGGAACTGGACGATGAGGACTGGGTATCGGCGGTGGCCTCCCCGAAAGAGGTGGCGATCCCGGCCCGCTTACGATTCGTACAGCTGAAGATCCTCCATAGAGTGTATGTCACGGGGCCCGGTTTGCTACGTATGGGTTACTCGAGGGATGGAATGTGTAAGCATGGTTGTGGCCTGTCGGGTACCTTTCTTCATATCCTATGGGAATGTTCGGAGGTTGTGCGATTTTGGAACGGTATCCACATCGTAATGGAGGAGGTCACGCACGTTGCTCTGTTGCCAGAGGCTAGGAGGTGTTTGTTGAATGTCTGGGAACCGAACGACTATAATGTGGCACAATCGCAGTGGGTGACTTTGGGGTACATGGTGGCTAAGCGTAACATTGCACAGCTGTGGGGCTCCCCGAGGCCGCCCACGATCGCGGTATGGAAGGACAATATAGACTGGTGTATGTTTAGGGAAAAGACGGTGTATGTGGCGAGAGGCAAGCCTGGGAAATGGAGTAAGGTATGGGGTCCATGGAATTCATATCGTGGACATATCTGCGCCCCGCCTCTGCCGTTAGAGGTTGATATTGCTTTGTCCCCCTAGCCACACATTCTGCGGGATTGTGTAAGGTGTGTTCCATGCTTTGCCTTCCCATCGCCCCCCACAACCACTTCCTGTCAAGAACTGCTTCGGACACTGTACGTTGTCCCCCGTCCTGAGAAGCGCACGCTGCTATTTCGGACTCTCATTGCCTTGAGTGTGTGTTGTATTTAATAGAAAATGAAACAGTTTTTTCCGATTGCTCTTGGCCTATGGCCACGGCCTGTTGCATGTGCTCACGAACTGCCGGGAGCTTCGCCTCTGGTTCATTTGAATGTGTGGCGTTGCACTGCGGGCCCTCGGGCTCTGTAGCGGCCGGCCTTGGTGGTTGTAGGCCCTTGTATGTATTTTTATTGTGTAATAAAGGTTTCTTTAAAAAAAAAAAAAGATTCCTGTATTGATGTGAAAACTGCTTAGCTGCGATAACTGATCTAATTACCTATTTGTGATGCGATTGCCTTTAAAGCACTCTAGTGCCAAATTAGGCTTTTCATGGAACAGCTTGGAGCCATCAAAGGGTATGTCCAACATGTCCATTAAGAAAGCTTGCATGTCCCATGAAAATGTAGTCAGACTCATGGCATGTCGCCCTACCACAACACTTGTGCCAAAGGCTTTATCTAAGCAGTCAGTAGCGTCTAAGCCAGCTTGCAGCAAATGCTTTGCTGCATCCTGCCCATCATGTATCATCTGGGCAAAATAGACCTTGCGGTCCTCTGAGACAGCTGGAAAGATTTTGCTGGTCACAACTCGCAATGCATCTATGCACCTTCTCAGAAGATAAACTGAGTAATAGATTTGGGGGCTAAACTAGCCAGAGGAAACATATGCTTTCTGAAGGCCTCAATTCTTTTTGATTGTCTGTAGGATTGGTTGGAAAGGAGGACAGTCATACATGATGTGTTATTGTACACACTTGTCCACATCCTCCCCAGCATCTGCCAGTTGTAGTACAATCAATGGTGTGTAAGCGTGTCAATGACCTTTGCTTTCTGAGCAATATCCTTCTCACAGTTGCTCGTCAATCACCATGTGTGATAGCCCTGCATGTACTGCATATTTTACTTTTCTACTGCTTATCAGTGACACAAAGTACTTTTAGGCAGATTCTTCATCTACTACTCTCAGTGTTGTAGGAGAGGAACATTTACAGCTGTTAACTCCTTCCCTAAAGTATTTTTGAGAAAATACATAACCACTCTGTGAGCTATCATTCTCTGCATATTTGTCTATGACCTTTTTCCATTGAGCTATTCAGATATGAAAACATTAGGGTGGCACACTTTTTTTAAACAAACCATTTTAAGTTAGCGGTTGTTAATGCATATCCTCTTTAGCAGGCTCTTATCACACACACAGATTCAGCCCGTCTGAATCACATTGTGGGTAAAATTCAATAAAAATTGTTAATCTAGCCTTCTACACTTCTGCATTACACAATCATGCGCCTTCCCAGAAACTATCTTTTAAATGCTAGCCTATTGAGAATCGTGTTCCG
Source organism: Triturus cristatus (assembly GCF_964204655.1). Lineage (NCBI taxonomy): Eukaryota > Metazoa > Chordata > Amphibia > Caudata > Salamandridae > Triturus > Triturus cristatus. Next base: position 683,520,187 of record NC_140581.1, read on the forward strand.
ACATCACACATAAAGAACACATAAGGGGTGCATTTTATTCCAATTTCGACACTCACTTTTATAGATGTTTTAAACGTTCGTTTTAGGTTAGTATTAGAACACTCCACTAAACCATCTATCTGGAGATGATGAGCCAATGTCGTAACTGTTTCGAATTTATTGAATCAGGTATTTCAAGAGTTAGGATTCAAACAAAGGGTTCAACCTGGTTGACAAGAAAACCTTTGGTAAACCCTATTCTATAAAATACTTCTACTAGGCTGTAGCTATTTTGTGTTAGTTCGTCTGAGGGCTGGCTTCAGGATAGCATATGGCATAGTATATTATAACTAACATATGTCTATGTGCTTTCTAGATGGTCGTAAGCATCAAATCCATTCCAAATCTTTGGAAGGGAGTATCAAATGGAGACATTTGTTGAAGGGGTGGCTTTAGGAGGTGTGTAGGAGTTAATCAATTGGCAAGTAGACCATCCCCTACACTACTTTATGTGCCAGAACATCTTGGGCCAGTAAACGTGTTTGGAAATTGTTTTTCCCCCCAGTCTTTGCAGGTCTAAAATGTCCTCCTTATAGATGACTGTTGCAACAAGAAAAACAACCCTGCTCCTGAAAGTTTTTAGGTAATAGTAATTGTAATGGGGCAGTAGCGGAGCTTTACTTTAGAAAAACCCATCCTTTATAATAAAAAGGATCTTGGTCTGTCTCTTCCTGCTTAAGTAGCTCCCAGGCATTTTGCAGGTTTGCCAACAGAGATCACTCCTTTATGCTATCATAATATCAGCGTATCCCTCCCTGAGACAAGTCAAGTAAGGACTTTCAAGGGCCTTTTGTTCCCCTCTACCATTTTGTTTCTAGTATTAGGATTTTTACATGGGGTACTAGTCAGTTCTTCATGTGCAAACAGAGGGTTCCAATTTAGGGGTTGATGGATAAGGTGTGTGTGTGTGCAAAAAGAAGTCAAATTGAGGTGTGTTTATCCAAATAATCATGTCACCATGCACACTTTTTTTTTTTTTTTTTAAGTCCTCATTCTACGAAATATGCTCTTAATTCAAGAATATGAAGCTGGTCAAACCGAAAGATATAGCCCAGTATGAAAGAAAGGAAAGAAGTCCGTCTCTTCTGATTGAAGAAAAGGTAGATGAGACCTCCAAACAGTGCCTTCAATCGGGCTTATCGGAATAACCAAAGCTCAATCTCTTCGGTGGTCGATTCACAACTAACCATAGCTGCTTTCTTATCACTTCGACCGGTTGAGCATATTTATAATCATTGGACCACTGGAAAAAAAAAAACTAATTAGGCACTGAGAGACTTGAAGCAAAAGCTGAAAACCAGCTATCCCATAGGTCCCAGAATTTTGTTTTTCTACCCCTTTTGCTTACTCGATCAAGGGTTGAAATAAGTTTGACTGAATTTATCCATTCTGATTTAGTGGGTGGGACGGGTGTAATCCATTTAATGCAAATCTCTCTTCTTGCCAAAAGAATCAAAACAAAAAAGTGTCTTTTGATGTCTTGTGAAAACTGAGTTAACTGTTTCACTTTCAGGAGTTCCAGAGATGACTATAGATGGTGTAAGCTCAACCCTACTGCATAAGATTTCAGCCATGATATCAGTCACGTGATCCCAGAAAAGCTTCATTGAAGGACACTGCCAGAACATGTGTAGTTCATTTACGTTGATACCTTTACATTTCGGACACTTCTTTGTCACTCCATTCCCTAATTTAGAAAGTTTCAATGGTGTCCAATACGCCTTATGGACAGTAAAAAGATGGTTTCTTTTTAGGGAGGCCGCTTTCACATACGACCAGAGGGTAGACATTGATGCTCGCCCGAGAATTTCAAGGTCAACACCCGACATGTCCTTCTTCCAGCTATCAGCAAATATATTCGATTTTTTTTGTCTCCAGCCTCGATCATTTGCCAATACCATGCTGCTACTTCCTTTTGTGATGATCTTATAGAAATTGATTTTATCACATCCCCATTTTCAACTGTTTCATGGTTAATTGAGTTGGTCCAACTGAGGATTTGTAAATATTTAAATTTTCATATCGAATTGTTGGCTAGAGCGTAGAAGGATTGCCAGGGAATTAACTAATTTTCTACTATTAGCTCTCCCCCTCTTACTATCCCAGCTCTACGTAATGGTAGAGATGGGGCGTCTTGTAGACATGGTGGAGTACCCGGGGAATCCCAAATCGACGTTTCTTCATTATAAAAGGGTATGCCTAGTAGTAGTGTCACTTGAACCCAAACCCTGGCGGCTGCTATGAGAATCTTCAGCCTTATCTTTTTAAAGAATTTGGGGTGGCCAAATTTAAGAAGGAAGAAGCCAGCTTGCGTTTTATATATCTGGGTTAGGGCATTAAAGAGAGGCGAATATATCTGTCTATTGTTTAAAAGTTGTCGAAACATTTTAAGATGGAAAGCACAATAGTATAGATAGAGATCTGGGGTAGCTATACCTCCATTAGGTTTTCTCCTCCTAAGTTTTTTCTGAGAGATTCTGGGTTTTTTTCTGCCCCAGATGAATGAAGAGAATAGCCCCTGGGCTTTCTTAAACAACATTTTAGAAAATTACAAAGGAATGGTGTCAAAAAGGAAAGTGAATTTGGGTAAAATACACGTTTTCAGCAGGTTAGATCTACCTATAATAGATAGAGGGATAGACTCCCAAACTTGTAGTTGCTGACGAACACTGACCAGGGTCTTATCAAAATTCAGCTTGGTTATCATATCAATATTCTTAGTAATTTGAACCCCCAGATATCTTATTTGCTGTTTTTCAAGATCGCTTTTATATGGAGAATTCCATAGCATCAGCTCAGTTTTCTGCTGGTTTATAGAATAACCTGATATTTTCCCAAAGTTCTCCAACTGTGACCAAATCTCTGGGAGTGCCTGTTCTAGATCCGCCGTCAGAATCATAAGGTCGTCAGCATATAGGTCAATTTTTTTTCCCATCCCAGACATTTAAAAGGGGAAATAGTCTGGCACGATCTTAACTTGCATACAAGAGGCTCGATATATAGATTAAAAAGAAGGGGCAAGAGGGGGCAGCCCTGCCGGGTCCCACATGAAATTTTAAGTTGTCTTGTTAAGTTCCTGATAACAAGGATCCTAGCAGAGGGGTTTTTATATAGAGCCTTTACTGCCTCCACAAATGTTTCTCCCAGATTGGAGCGTTGAATTACTTCTACTAAAAAGGACCAATTGACCCTATCAAAGGCTTTAGCAGCGTCAAATGTTAAAACTGCCAATGGAACTTGATAGTAGTTTGCCAAATCCATCGCTCCAATGAGAACGTGAGTCAATTCCTTCAGTTGCCTCCCTTTCATAAATCCCTTTTGGTCAGGGTGTATTATAGTACCAATGACTTTGTCTAATCTTTTAGTAAGAATTTGAGTATAAAGTTTGTGGTCGCTGTTTAAAAGTGAGATAGGCCTATATGATTCACAATTATAGGGGTTTTTATTTGGCTTCAAAATTGTAGTAATTGTGGCCTCATTCCAGGATACTGGTAATTCCTGAGCAAAAATATAGACCGAGTTAAAAAGTTGGAGTAAGAATGGAGCTAATTCATCCTTCAGGATGGTATATATTTCATTTGGGATGGCATCCGGGCCAGCAGCTTTCCCTTTTTTCAATGTTTTAATAGCTTGTAGTATCTCCTCTATTTTGATGTGATCGCTCAGGTTATCCCTGTCATCTACTGATAGTGTGGGGAGTTGGAGATCTCGGAAGAAAGCCTCTGTATTTTCCTTAGATGGAGTTGAGTCTTCAGAGTACAAGTCTGAGAAAAAATGAACAAAGGCTTCTTCAATCTCTGAATCTTCCTCAATAGTCCTTCCTGTATTTGGACATTTAAGACTCTTCACAGTATTTCTAACGTGATCGGACTTAATCTTCCATGCCAAGAATTTTCCACAACTCTCTCCATAGTCATGATGGGCAAGTCTACTTGCATCCCATTTCTTTTTATTTATTGCCTCTAAGTGATCTGTTAAATTATTTTTAGCTAGGGAAAGTTCTTGTAAATTAATAGGATCCGTAGGTGACTGTTCTAGCACTATAGATTTTTGGGCGATTATTGCTTCCAGTGCTATAATATCTTCCTTTGCTTTCTTATTTTGTGCTATAGAGAGGGAGGTTAATAGGCCTCTTAAAAAGGCCTTATAAGAGTCCCATACAATATGGTGGGCTGCTGAGTTTAAGTTAAACAGGAATAACTCTTTTGTAGCTTTTTTTAATTTATCGATATTTGTGGACTCAAGAAGTATTACACGACTCAGAGTCCATCTTCGCGGAGTAAAACACTGAGGAAGATTTATTTCTAAGAGAACAGCGGAATGATCAGAAAGATGTTCTGGTAAATGGGTAATTTGGAGCGTGTATTTACTAGTCCTGCGGTCCACCAGGAAGAAATCAATCCTTGAACGGTGATTGTATTTCTGATAATGATAGGTAACATTTCCCCCTGCTGACCCCAAAACATGCTTTTTTTCTGCCCATATATCCAGAAGACCGCTGTTTGTCATAAGCTGTTTCAGAATTTTTCGAGATTTTTGAGTAGCTCCCATGGCTTTTAGAGGAAGAGTCATGATTAGGGTTTAAGACTATATTAAAATCTCCTCCTATTATTATTTGGTCGTTTACATTTTCGATCTGCAGGAAGAGAGACTGGAGATGGGACGGGTCGTCAATATTCGGGCCATAGTAGCTGACAAAGGTGACCCAAGTTAAGTTAATTTTTGCCCTGACCAATACCCATCTACCAGGAGTGTCTGCCAGTACATTCTCAATAACTGCTCGACTATTCCTCCTGAAAATAATGGCCACACCTTTTGTCGGGACTGTCTGTGTTGAGCAAAAACAATGTTCTATCCAATTATAGTTTTTTAGGTCGAGGACTACCGGTCTGCCGAAGGCAGAACCGGAAGTCGGAGATTTAATGTTTCCTAGAGTAGCTATTTAGACCGCCTCTCTTTTTGCTTCTCCTCCATTGGCTGGCTTCCTAAACGGAGGCCAGCCATTGGAGGAGAGAGCCGTCCCTCCAAATAGGCTCCGTCTTTTTCAGATTCGGGGGCGTGTTTCTTGCTGTTCTTTCCACTTTTTAGCAACGCCCTTTTTTAGGCGTGTTTTTCTCTCCTCCTGCCAATGGCAAGAGGAGAGAAAAAGAAACACGCCCCCGAATCTGAAACCGCCGCTGCGTTTCTCCGAGGCATTTCTGCTTTGCCTCGGAGAAAGGCAGTGGTGTGCTTGCCTTTTGCTCTGCCTTGTTCAGCCCTGCCATCCCTGTTCACCTCTCTCCGTCCCTTTTTTTACCGCCTCTCCACTCGCCACTCCCTTCACTTTCCGCCTCCGGCCATTCATTACCAGTCCTTCAGTGTCCAAGCGCGCACTCCTCGCCCTGCCTCCATTCACCTCTTTTTCATTCCTCCTCTAGTCTCACCCCAGAACGCTTCCTTCTCGCCGTTCCCTTTCATGCCTTTACCTTCTTTCCTTTCATGTCTTTACTTTCTTCATGCCCCTCTAGTTTGCTTTCCTTCTTTACCCCTCCTTTCACGCTGTCGTCGTCTCCCGATCTTTCCATCTCTCCTTCGTTCTCTTCCTTCAGCTCCCCCTCGCCCGCTCACTAGTGTTTCTCGCCGCTTTCCGTTTTCCGGTCTGAGGACTCCAATTCTATGGGAAGGTGAGGGTCCACCGATATAAGCAGGCAATGAGGGTTTGAGAACAGCGAAGAGCCTCCGAGGGCCTGAAATCGCCGATCCCAGGGGAGAGTCTGAGGTCCCAACCGGGAAAATGCACGCGTCCCTCAGTGGGCGTGGTGAGGGCCTCGCTGTCCAAAGGAGGTGAGATGGAAAAAAGGACCCTTGTAGAATCTCTGCCACTGGGGAAACTGATGCCAGAAGAGCGGAGCGCAATACGAACCCGTTTTAACATAGTGCGCTGTGCTTGATATTACACTTTCCAGGCGCTATACAGAACAGATGTTGATGTTACCCAATTTGATGGCACTCAGGTTATTGTCCTCAGAAGGATAGAAGTCTGAGTTAGTTAGATGGTAATTGTTAGCTTAGAACCTATCAGTGTTTTTTAAACCACTGAGTGCAACGAGCTTTAAAGGCGTGAGCTGTTTTGCTTTTCAGTTAGCATGCTCCTGTACCACCCTATGAACCTATGAACCGTACCACCAGTGCTTTAAATGGGAACAAATAAGTGCAGGTACTCACTAAAATAGAGGTGTGGCAAGTGGGCGGGGCTAAGGGCAATATCACCATACATAATGACTTCTGTCGCAGTTGCAGCACATAGCAAAACACACGAGAAATGCGTTTGTCATTAAAACAGATGAACTCCTTACACATAATGACATATATCTGACGAACGCTGGGAACGTAAATATTGTAAAATTGTGCAATGGTACAAAACGTGCGGTCACGGTGCAGTGCTCGAGTGGGGGAGCCGCAAGGGACTGCGTGATGGGACGTACTCTAGTGCTCGATTTGTGAAATAATAACCGCAGGTGCCCAAGTGTTGCTATCAAAGCTCTGAGTAAGGACTGCCCACACCGCGTAGTCTTGAATCCACCTCATGCCTCTTTCATCCACCCCCAGACACTTTCTGCAGTGGCATCTCGAGGAGAGATTTTTAGGGGGCGCACAAGGGGCCATGGATAAAAGTGGTGGGGCCACCTACACTCACTCTTTCACTACATCACTCTATCTCACTACTTCACTACATCACTCTCTGTTTCTATCTTAATACCTCACAACATCCCTCACTACCTCACTCTCTCTTTCACTACCTCAATCTTTCGCTATCTCACAACATCACTCACTGTTTCTCGATCTCACTACGTCAGAAAATACCTCACTCACTAACTCACTCTTTCACTACCTCACTCTCTATCTACCTCACTCTCTCACTACCTCACTCTCTTTCAATACCTCACAATCTCTCTATCTCACTACCTCACTCTCTCTCTGCTAATGCAATAGGTATCACATATGCACAAAAAAACTAATGCCAATAGAAATGGCAATGCCATTTATTTAGGGATAAAAAAATAATGAGCAATACCAATAGCTCTACCTATAATATTGCCAAGACCATTGCATTGTAAATGCTTGTTAATATTTCTTCCCACTCTTCTTTTGTAAGATGCGATTCTTGAATGAATATAATATCATAACTTGTGAGGTACAGGTATTCTAAAATCTTCTTCCTTCTGGCCGGAAACCTAAGTCCGTTCACGTTCCAAGATAGAACTTTTAAAGCCATTGGACTAGTCATAATTATTTGCCAAGCCACATCTATTGCGGGCACTTTTATACCACCGTAGCTTCATTTCTAAAACTACATTTTGTAAATGAGGACATTTTTTGTAATTTTTTTCCCCCAATGCTCCCCCACCTTGTGGTTTAAAAAACTTTCTTTTACATTTTTGATAAACTTAGTCCCTCTCCCTCCCTTCCTCCCTGGGGAATCCTCCCTCATCTCTAGAGGCAAGCTGGAATGCCTCAATTCTTTGGGCTCTCACCCTCTCTGGACGGATAGGAACAATATATGATTTTTTTTTTTGCGCTAATTAGATGTGCCTTTAATCTGTTGAATCCAAAGGCTGAGCTCTTCCGGATCTCTGAAGTTGAACATTTTATTCTTCCACATGACCTTCAGGGAAGCAGGGAATTGGAGTTTTGCAGTGGCCCCTAAGCTTTCCAGCTCCTGTATCTGTTTTCCCAATTCCCACTGCCTGTCCTGTGTGGTACGTGAAATGTCAGACCTGATACGAAAAGACCAGTTCCCTTTATTATATGCCCCTCTTTTTAGTCCTTGTGCTAAAACAGCTTCTTTTATGGAATATGTTTTAAAATATACTAGAATTTTCCTTGGGGTTTTCTTTCCTGATCGTCTATTGAAAGGGTCTCGGTGAACTCTTTGGATATCATTTTCAAAGGTTGATTTCTCAATCTCGGGATGGAGATCTTTTAAGACATCTATTACAAAGGATTTAATATCCCCTCCCTCAAGATCTTCTGGAATATTCAAGATTCGGATATTATTTCTTCTGGCGCTATTTTCCAAACTCTCCAGTTTGTCCGCCACTATTCCGTCCTTCATTTTCAGTCTCTTGATCTCTGCAGAACTCTCTGTGACTTGCCTTGAAAGATCTTCTACTGATGCTTCTACTGCCTCCGCTCGACCCATTATATCGTTTAATTTTACCTCCAGTAACTCACAAGTCCCTTGTATGCTTTGCAGGTTATTTTCCGAAATTGTGAATTTTTCTCTCATTTCTGTAATCAGATTTAGGAGCAAATTATCTGTGGTGGAACTAGCCGTCGCCTGATCCCCTAGACCCTCTCCCTGATTAACAGGCTGTGTCAAAGGATTATCTGGGGTAAAATCAGTTCCAGGAGTAAAGTTAGAAAGCAAGGTGGTAGCTATAATATTTTGCTGCCCTAAATCTTGTTGAATGGGGTTGTCTGATAGTGCAGTAACAGCATCCGTCATTCCTGCTATGCATGAAAAGCTATTATTCGTGGTCATTTCGTTTCTTTTCTCTAGGTTTCCTGGCTCCCCCCTAGGTCCTGGGACCTCAATAATGAGTCCCTCCAGTACCTCGGGATTTTGCTTCTTCTGCGTGGTGGAGGCTTGGGTTAAGGCTTGTATTTTAAAGTAAGTACGTAGGGAAGGGGTGACGCGGGAGCTTACTGAATTAGTGGAGTTAGCTTTATTTTTTTATTTTATAGCTTTTTTCCCTTCTAAATGGGGTCGAACAGACACTTTCTCGACTTGTATAATTTTTGATGAGCTATGGTCTGAGAGACTTCCCGTAGGTGGCGGTTCCTGCCCCCAGATATCTTTGCTACGAAGAGTGTATCTATTGATACGGTTATTAGATGGGGGGGTTGCTGTCTCCCCCCTTTCCAGCTACAGGCTCCATCTCAGGCACCCTCAATGGCTGTAATGACTGAAAGGGTCTGTCAACTCTTAACTTGCTCCCGCAAGGCTCAGACTTAATATTACTACCTTCTAATGAAAACCCCCGCACCCCCTTCTTCCTCCTTACCGGAGGCATCCGCGGCAGACTGTCATTTTCTACCGTACTGGGCTTCTGCCGACCCGCCGCTGCTGTTGAAATCAACGCTGAAAGAGGGCTTCCCCCAGTGGGGAAGCCGATTCTAGCAGCCGCGCGCCGACCTCTAGAAACCCGCAGCGCCGCCTCGAAGAGGCGGCTCGATAGCTCCGACATTCAGCGCTGCAGCCACCGCGGAAGCTTCGACCAAGGATCCAGCGTCAAACAGGGACACACACAGCCACTCGGGAGGCAGAAGAGAGAAGCAACGCAAAGACCTGGTAGGTTTTAGCCGAAAATTATTGAAATGACGCTGGCACCATCTATTTCAGGAAGCTTGTTCCCATCCAGCGAGAGTGGTGAGAGACCGCGACCGCTCAGCAAACTCTGCCGGCCGCCATCTTCCCCCGATACGTCATTGCCCCCCCATGCACACATTTAATTGATATCTTCTCGAGGCATTATTAGGTCAGGATGAACAAAGGAGTCCTGTACTACAGACTAATGGCAGCCGGTCTTCTAACAGAGCTTTAAGTGAATAGTCATTGGTTTGGACCGACAAGTGACTTGGGTGTAGAAAATTTCCCACAAAACACACTTTTGCAGGTACCAAAAGTAACATCAATGGGTTCTTCTTCATCTTTCCTCTTTTTGGGGCAAAAGTGGGCTATATGTCCCTAGTCCACTCAATCAAAATACTGAGGACTGTTAGTAGAATAGCGAGCAGATTTCCTTTCTCACCCAAATGAGGGTACTTCACAGCGGGTAGTCATCACCAGTTTTCATGGAAACTTAGAGCTGAGGGCCTCTGATATCCCTTTCCTGTACTGTCCTCCCTATAGTGTGCCACATTGGATTAAAAAGGTGCTAACCATTTCAATGGCTGTGTTCTTGTCATGTTGTTTCACCCACTTTTGAACGGTAAAAGGAATAACATTCCCAACCTGCTCCGAATAAATCTGATGTACTCTCTCCTGTTTGGTGGACTTGTCAGGTCTTAGTCACTTAGCCCCAAATCCTTAATTTTAAAGAAAAGACTGCAGGAAGTGTCTCCTTGTAAGCCTCTTTGTTGGCAAAACCGTATTCTATAGGATTCTTCGTCTATGCCCATGTGTTCTAAAATGTACTTTCTAATATCTGCAACGTGAGTATTTTCACTGGGATTAGCTGATGTGTACACTCCTATGTCCCCCACAAGGAGTGGTGCCAGAGTTTCCCCCATTTCTCTGAAGGCCAGATTGCAACCTGTGCAATGTGTTCAAGATTGCTTAAAAAGCAATCAGGATTCAACCTGCAACGTTGCACGGACCTAGAGGAGGATGTATGTAGTGCCTCTAGGTGTGCATGCACATCAAGTTGCCCATAGTGGTGGATTGGACTATGCCTGCTTGAGTCAATTGTTCAGCCCCGTTTTGTGTATTCTGCTGGAAATTCTCCCTGTCCTGTTTGACCGCTTTAACATACCTCTCTAGGGCCTGTTTCTTCTGGCCTTTAGCCAGTTGGTGGACAAAGGCTTCCATATGGATGCTTACTTTAGTTGTATCCCACTTCTGACACCACTTGTGTAGATTGGGAGATAAGATTGCCTGTAAATGAGCTGGGCTCGGGCATTGTTGCAAATTTGTAAATTTGCTCTTTCTGCAGGGTCACTCCATTCTTTTCCCCTTCACTGAATCCTATTTTTTCCAGCTATAGAACTCTGTGCACTTTACCAACCAGATTTAAAGTGCTTGCGCCATACCTGATTGGTTAATTTATATTGCCTATAAATCCCTATAATAATGTACTAAGTGTCCCCTGTGCATGTAAATTAAATGCTACTAGTGGACTAAAACACTCACTGTGCTTTCCACAAAAGTGACAATATAAAGCATGTAGCCTGGCTGTGCAGTTTTAAACTGCAAATTCAACCTGTTAAAAAAGAACCTTCTTGACAGGCCTAAATCTTTCTTTTACATATTAATAAGTCACCCCAAAGTAGGTCTTATTGGTCATAAGGTAAGGTGTATGGTATTTAAAAGTAGGACATGTAAAATGTTAATGTTCCACATGTTCTTACAGTGAACAAGCCCAAAAGCTGTGTTCCCTGTGGGAACTCTGGCTGCTTCCATAGTAAAGCATAGGAATAAATTATTACGGTTAGATCAGCAGCTAGAAAAATATCTCAAAGACACTTTTTAACAGTTAAACAAAATTTAAAGGTCAAATAAAAATGTGTCTAAATATTAAAGAAAAGATACTTCAGAAAAGTAAACTGTTCAGAACCTACATACCTAAGGCCTTTCTGTGACTTTCAACTGGCAGCTAATGGCTCTGCCAATGGGAGGTGTGACCTGCTCCTAGGACAGGGGCAATGGGCCTCGAGTGTGGGGACATGTTGTCTTTGACAGGATGCCTGGAGGCTGCGTGAACTTCAAAGAGGCCACCTTGTCACAGGCAGATGTAGCCAACACCCAGGCCTGCACCTCCATTTGTCCCCTAGCCAGAATGGCTCCCATCGCAGTGGGCCTCTTGTAGACATAACGTTAGTTCCTGCTGGAGTGTCAACACCTACTTGACAGGTCAGCTGGGTCTTGCATATAACATTTGCGGTGTATTTCAAAAGAAGGAAACAGAATGCCAAACTAGTTTGTGTGCATCCACTGTCTGTTCTACCAGGCTTCTATGTCTTGAGATTGTAAGGGATACAGGGACTGCATAAAACTGAATTTTGGTGTTGATGTGGGAGGACACTAGGATTACCATACAACAATCTCTACGCGCACCCCCACACCCCAAATCCCAAGGTTAGTTTAGGTGAAGTCTTCAGCCATCTTTAAAATGCCCAAAGTGGATAGGGCTAGCACAGGAACCATTACCCCATTGGATATGGTGTCCCCAGGGGTTGTCACCACCCATTAGCTCATGCCAAGCATAAATGTGGTATCGCTAGGCACCAACTTCAGAACACTTCTGGACTGGTGGAAGATCAAAAGGGTACTGAACCTGCTGCCTGAGACCTAAGAAAAGCCTAAAATATTGGATTTGTACTTAGGACAAAGAAGTGGATTCCAAGGGTAACATGGCTGACCCCTGTTAAAGCCACAGGGACACAACTAGCTACAAGAAGCCTTTCCCTAAAGCTACTCAGAGGTCCAGTGGCAACTGGACATAGACTGGAACCTGCGGTTTACATTCTGCGTAACACCCTGTGAGTCTCTAAGTGCATCCCCTGAGGTCCTGGGGAGGCTTTAGAAGTGTACCTGTGTGGTGGACTGGGACTTAAAAGGTCTAAAATAAGAATGTAAAATCTTTGACCCGGACAAACCTGGTTAGTGCTTCCGACCCGCGCTCCACTGCGGTCAGTGTCAAATTGTGCCTAAATCCTGTTCTACCACGACCACTGATTATCATTGCCATTTGTGCTTCTTGTCACTATTTCTACTTCAAACTTCAGAAATTCCTGTCTTCGGTTTCCCTTATTGGATTTTTGTCATTTGGTGTTATTTTGTTTATTACATTTTACTCTCTTTTTCTACTTTATTTTGGTATTTTTATTGATTTACTTTTACTTTTCGACTTTATTACGGTTTTAGTATTTACACATTGCCTCTAAGTTGAGCCTGTCTGCTCTGTGCCACAGCTACCAAAGGGTTGAGCTCAGGTTTATTTAGTGACTTTAATGGTTCACACTGACAATTATTGCGATTATTACCTGAGGTGGGTACTTCCGTCTTCAACTAATAACCCAATTTCTTATGGGTATCCTAAAAAAAAAGGAGGTTTTTACTGCGAAATTAGGATGCTTCAGAGAAGGTAAAAGAAGATAATAACTCAAAGTATTTCTGCTGTCTCTTTTGACTTCCCCAGGATCGCCTTGTCCAAAAAAAATGGCTCTTCACTTCCCTTTTAGGATGATTGTCTGGTATCTCTTCCCCTGTGGATGCTTGCCTCAAGTGACAGGACATTCAAAGACAAACAAGGTAAATATAAGTAAAATTAAATAATGAGTCAATGGGGGGAAAAGAACTAATCAAACTGCTATGCCTTAAGGAATCCCCTTTCTCTTTGCTTTAATTTAGGTTTTACCCCCATTTCTTTCTCTGAGACTGGAGAACTCTCTAGAGTTTCTTCTGGTCTGTCAAGCTTCTCTTTTCTCCTTAGCGCTTTCATCAGTAACTTGCTCTCTGTTCCCTCTCTTTCACTAGTTGTGCTATGTTGTTTTTTTTTTTAAATGTCCCGCTTCTGTCATCCCCTTTAGGTTTTCCTTTCCCAGGGTCACTGTGGTATACACCTTGGCAGCCGCAACCCTCCCGTAACCCGTGGCGCATCCAGGACTTTAAGAGATTGGGGCTCAGTATCTGCCTCCCCATCTTCTTCTCAGTTTAAGGCAGTGCAGCAATCGGAGTTTTTCTACTCCTCGGTCTTGCTATCTTCAGACTCTCTCCATGGGTCTGCAATGGTTTTTGCTAGTCAGCATGTCTTGTTTCCTGGAACAGGGAAGTGCACTGATATGCTGCAAAAACAGGGCTTGGATCCTACCAGCATCAGACTAGCGAATGGTAGAAGCCATGGGAAGAATATGGTATGTGGATTTGTTGAAATGTAAAACCTGATTCTCTCGTTTTTTGATTAAGCTATGCCGCATCCATTTTTCACCCCTGCCCTACTTCCAGCCTGGCTCTATCCTTGACACCGCATTTGAATCTAGATTGGGGCATTGAAGGCTGTGTAGGGTGGTGCAGCCGTACTCCAGCCTTGAAATGATTTAGGACTGAACTGCATTTTAGAGGTCCGGGTTCTCGATGAAAGGTTTCATTTTTCTAAGATAGCTGAGGTGAAAGCGTGCGTTTTTAGCTAACAGGCTAATGTGTGTTTGCATGTTAAGGTTCTTATCTAGGGTAATTCCAAGTGATTTGTTGGAGTACACCAAGGTTGGCTTGCAGTTTAGAGCAGTGATCAGATTGGTCCATTCCTTTGTCTCCTGGGAATTATTGGAGGGGTGGGGGAGATTATAAGAAATTCAGTTTTTTGCAAATTTAGCTTGAGGAAGTTGGTTGATAGCCAGTGGACGGTTTTTTCGAGTGCTATATTCATTGTCTTTATGTCTTCTATGGAGGAAATCTTGATGTAAAGTTGAGTGTCTTCCGCGTACATGTGGTAGGCGATATTTGCCTGCTGTAGTAGTTCGAATAGTGGTTCGACATACAGGTTGAATAGGGTGGGGGATAATGTAGAACCATGTGGTACTCCTAGAGGGTTCGGTGAGGAGGGAGAAAGATTTTTGTTCACCATGAATGATTGCGTTCTGTTATCTCTATGGTGCTTGTCAGATGAGCCCCCATTCATGAATGCTAATAAATGACCTTGATTTCTACTTCACTTCAGTGTCGCTTCCTCCTTACTTGATAAGAACCTGTGGACTAAGGGTGACCCTGTACCAGTGGGTTTTCAATAATCCACCTCCACAAATTGGCGCCCAATGTGGGGCCCCCATCAAAGGGTTGCAGTCGGACCGGGGAAGGAGATCGTGTCAGTAAGACTAACTTCACTGAGGAGCGCACCACCTGAAGAGACTAGTTCTCATGTCCAAGGTGATTTTTCAGCTCCCCGACTCTGATCTTCCGGACGGCTGCTAACCTTGACTGGGGCCCTCGGATGGTCATTTTTTTTTGGATCATGGAGGATCGACAGGTGGGAGTTAAAGACTACGAATAAGGTAGATTTGTATTGAACCGGTTCTTTTTGTTACTTGGAATTTGTCTGGAATTTGTTTGAATTTTGTTTGGAATCGGTTTAGAATTTGTTTTGAACCTTCTTTGGAACTTGCTATATTGAGTAACATGTTTTCTTACAGGTAATGTGAGAATATATTTTTCATTTCTCTGTGTTTATACGTTTTTTATATCTTATTTAACATGCCTGTATTTAGCACACTTGGGAAGTTTTGTTGCTGCTGCTGCGATAAGCAGAGCATTTTGGAAGCAAGTCAGCCAGCACCACCAGAAGGTACGCCGGATTTTGAGATGTACATTAAATATGGTATTTGTCCCATCATGTATAATGCATTGTGGAACAAATATACAAAAGGGGATCCCCAGTTGCAATGGCCATTAGAGAGAACAATGGACCCTCACAAAATAGAGTATTTTGAGAAACAATTGTTTTTAAAGAAAGTTAGGCCAGCTATGTTTGACAGTTAGCGTATGTGGAGGAAAGAAGTAAAGGAGCGGCAGCTCAAGGTTGAGAAAGTACAACGGAAACAAGAAAGGAAGACAGAGTATCAGATGCATAAGGAATTGAAGGATAAGGAATGTTTAGATCGAGAGCATAGATTGCTAATATCTAAGGAGTATATAGTCAGACCAACAGTAACGGCACAAATCCACCAAGAAGATGTGGATTCAGATATTGATGGATTATGGATTGAATGACCCCCATATGTACCTTTAACACCTCTTCCCCATGGACCACCAAATGTCATTCCCCCTGTACCTCCGGTTCCACCTCCTTTGCCCGCAGTTGTCCAGCTCCCTATTTTACAACCAGTACCGGTACATCCCTTACCCCCTCCATCCCAGGCCACTGCGCCCCATCCCAGGCCACTGCACCTGAAATGACTGATGATCCTGTACTTTCTGTATCTGTCTCGACCCCTCGAATTCTTCGTTCTATTGTACCTCTGTTGCATCAGGACGCAATAAGATTGATAGTATTAAAATGGTTAAGTAATTTAGAAATGGAGGTAGAAGAAATGATAGATCAGATTCAGGATTTTTCAAAGGGCGAGCTTCTTTGTCTGGTAAATAAGTTTTCTCATCAACTTATAGTTCAATGGGTGATGGCTACAGGACACAATGGTCCCGATGAAGTTAGAGCTATTAATCGACAGTGTCAAATAGGAGTCTGCCCTGTAAGTAGAGTTAACACTGCCATAGCAACAATAATTGGATATCGTAATGAACTTTATTCCTCTCATCAAATAAGAACCAGGAGGGAAGCCGCGCCAAAGTTCATTCCTGGAAAAGGGAATGCAGATAATGATGACCCTAATAGTCCCAATGCTAGAGCCCGTTTTTTGTATAATTGGATATATACGCCCTGGAAATGGACGGATGTACTCACTTTAAAAGCCTCCATACCAGACATACAGAAAAACCCTAGAGGATTTTATGATGATGTGCAGGCAGCCATTGATTTCTGTGTCATGACCTGAGCTGATATTAATATGTTTTTTGGTATGATCCTGCCACCGGATATGTGGCGACTTACTCGTAAACAGGATCATGCTGCTGATTTAGGAGGAGACTGAACTGCCATCATGGCAGCCGACAGGGATAGGAAGGCTGGTCAGAAACCTAGTCAGCTCATACTGGATCTTCCTGGTAACATACTTACTTATATCAAAACGATGGTTCCGGCAAGGAAAATAGATTGGCCACTTCGCACTGCTTTGTAAACAAAAACAGGGAGAGGCCGTCCCTGATTTCTTTACTCGCTTTGAGGAAGTGTTCCACGATTTTAGTGGGCAAGATACTTCTACACCTACGGGTGCGCATTTATTTGTAGATCGATATGTAGGAAATTTACTTCCCCAGGTATCTGTTCACTTAAAATTTCTGAGAGTACCTGGGCTTCAGTAACCCCAAAAGCTATATTAGAATGGTCAGTATTATCAGAATCAGGTGATCACTGAGCAAGAACGGAAAGAAGGAAAACTAAAAGAATTGAAAACTAAGGTAATATTGGTCCAGGACTATGGACCCCAAGGTCAAGGTCATGGTCAAACCTATGGTCAGAATTTCAGACAAGCACCTCCATTAGGGCCACCGCGTAGACAAACTCCACTAGGGCCGGATCAATGTGTTTATTGTAAGGAGAAAGGACATTGGTGTTCCGAATGTCCTGTTTTAGCTGCTGGAGGGAGAGGAAGGGGACAAGTGAATGGTAGCCGGGGGACTCCATTTCCCCGACAGCAGCTACAACAAGCTCAAGCTCCAGAGAAAAATAGGTCAGAAAATTATTTTGATCAATAAAATAATCAATATTCTATGGAGGATTGGGAATCAGAGGAAACTGTGGGAACGCACTTTGCCTAGGACAGCGTAGGACAAGGAGGACCAGTTGAGATACCTGTAGACCAGTCAGGACCCTATATAACAGCCACTATACTTGGGCAGGATCAGATTTTTTTTGTGGATACAGGGGCAACACGCAGTGCGATATCTCAAAAACTGGTCCCTGGGACACCCTTGTCTGGCCAAGTAATCACATCGATAGGGTTTGATGGAACACCAACTCCTAGCCCTGTGTCCCAAAGACTAACTTTGTAGGTTGAGAATTTCATCACTCTAGCCCCCTTTTTACTTCCCCCACACGCTCCTGATAATTCGATGGGACTTGATCTTTTGAAATATTTCCATGCTACTACACATTGTTGCCCGTCTGGAGTACGTGTCATTTTTGGGAAAAATACATTGCCTAAACAATATAATTTCTCTTTATGTTTGGATCTTGATTCTGTTCGTCCATGTGTTTGGGCTACTGCTGACACAGATGTGGGAAGAATGGACATTTCCCCAGTACACATACAGGTTCGGGAGGGTGCTTCCTTACCAAGGGTCCCGCAATATAAAATATCGAAAGAAGGTGAGGCTGCACTAATATTTATCATTGATGACATTATACGTACAGGAGTCATTGAGGAGGTTTCCTCTAATGTATGTAACAGCCCTATTCTTCCTATCCTTAAAAGGGGCGATGGAACACGAGACAAGGTTTACCGATTTGTGATTGACTTAAGAGAAATAAACAAAATAGGGGTTTCTTAATATCCTACGACCCTACTGACATTAATCCCACCTACAGCCACTGTATTTTCAGTTATAGATCTCAAAAATGCTTTTTTCTCTATTCCTATACATAAGGATAGTAGATATTTGTTTAGATTCTCATTAAGGGGTCGCTCATTTAGATTTTGTAGAGCTCCACAAGGTTATGCATTAAGGCCTAGAATTTACAGTCAGGCACTTAAACGACAATTGGATGAACTTCTTTTGCCACCTGGAGTTACACTTGTGCAATATGTCGATGACATTTTGCTAGCAGCAGATACAGTTGAGAATGGTAAAGAGGCCACTATCTCCCCATTACATTATCTTGCTGTTAAGGGACATAAGGTCTCTAAGAATAAGTTGCAATATTGTCAGTCTGAGGTCACTTATTTGGGTCACCTCTTGTCTAAGGAATGCCGCACTCTTACTAAAGACCCCATTCCAAGTACTCAAAAAGAAGTCAGGGCACTTATCGGTATTACTTCCTATTGCAGACAGTGGATCCCCGACCTTCCACTTATCATCAAACCTTTTTTGTCCCTTGTTACTAAAGACACTCCCTTTCTTCTACCATGGACATCTGAATGTCAACATGCATATCAGCAGCTTTGTGCATCCCTTTGTTCTGCTCCAGTGTTAGGCACTCCAGACTATGCTAAGCCTTTCATGTTATATGTACACAAGAGAGAAGGATGTGCATTGTCAGTTTTGACACAACCGTATGGTGGTAAGCATCACCCGTGTGCTTATTTTTCAGCTGTATTAGACCCAGTGGTCAGAGGACTTCCAGGCTGTCTTAGAGCGGTTGCCGCCACAGCCATCTCTATACGACAATCTGAGGGGATAGTGTTGAGTAACAAGCTTATGGTACCACATTCCGTAGATGCACTCCTTAATCAGACCAAGACACAACACCTGACTAGCGCTAGACTCACAGGATACAAACTTACGCTCTTGGCACCCCATATCACACTCAAGAGATGTTTGACATTTAACCCAGCTACACTGTTACCTTTGCAAGCTGAACAAACTCATGATTTGCACAACTGTATTTTTCTGACAGAAGAACAAACTAAGGGAAGAATAGATCTTAAAGATACACCTTGGTTAGATCCTGAGGTGAAATTATGGGTGGATGGTTTCTGTTTGAGATTACCTGATGGCACCACCTCTGCATCCTATGCCATAACCACATTGCAAACCGTGGTAGAAACAGCCCGTATTCTGCAAAAATCTGCCCAAGCTGCTGAACTCATTGCACTTTTAAGGGCCTGTGAACTTAGTGAAGAATTATCAGTGAACATTTACACAGGCAGTCAGTATGCATTTGGTGTGGCACACAATTTTGGCAAGCTTTGGAAGGAATGGGTATTTCTGACCTCCCATGGTTCAAAAATACAGCATGGTGAATTGGTAAATAGTCTTCTCATTGCCTGGACATTGCCAAAAAGTGTAGCCATTAGCAAATGTAGTGCCCACAAGAAAATCACAGACAAAGTGGGACAAGGAAATGCCTTCGCAGATGAAGTTGCAAGGAATATTGCAAGTATACACACACACGAGTAGGATGTATGTACTATGATCCCAAGCTGAAAGATGGGAAAATATGTATACGGAGATCAAAGAAATACAGCAGTTAACTACAGAACAAGAAAAGGCAGAATGGAAAAAGGAAGGAGAGTTAGATGATGAGGGATGTTGGAGGTCCAAAGATATGCTGAAATGGAAGTTGCCCTATGCCTATTTACTGCCCTTTGTAACCATGGCTCATGGACCTGCTCACAGTAGTGCCAAAAACACCATCTCCCAACTTGAACAGGTTTGGGAGGAACAGCACATTCGGAAAACAGCTGAGCATTTGGGTAAGCATTGCATGATATGTCTACAGCACAATCTTGGGAAGGGAGTATCAACCCCTACTGGTGGATTTTCTCCACCCTAGGCCCCCTTCGACGCACTTCAAATGGATTATATTCAGTTAGAGCGCTGCAATAATTTGAAGTATGTATTAGTAGTGGTTTGTTCCTTTAGTAAGTGGGTGGAGGCTTATCCAACCAAAGATGACACAGCCTTGACAACAGCTAAAAGTCTGTTAAAGGAGTTCTTCTCCCGTTTTGGGGTTTGTAGAATCCTATGGAGTGACAATGGCCCCCACTTTACTGGCCAGATAATAGAGTACTTAATGAAGGGTTTAGGAGTAAAACTGAAGTTTCATGCTGCTAATTATCCCCAGGCAGCGGGTCTAGTAGAGAGGTACAATGCCACATTGAAGTTGAAACTAGCGAAGATACAGGTAACAACGGGCCTTAATTGGCAAGATGCTCGGCCCCAGCGTTGTTAACTGTTCATTCCATCCCACATAGTAAGATTGGTCTTTCCCCCTATGAAATAGTTTTTGGCAGGCCTATGAATGTATGGAGACCCCCAAGGCCAAATGTGATAAAGGAAATACAGTACCCTATTTTGAGTGATTACCTGAAAATTTGACTAAAAAGTTGTCTCCGGTTTAACAGCAGGTGCATGAAGCTATACCAGACAAATCAGAGGGTTCGGCTAATGGTCTCCAACCCGGTGAACTTGTCCTGATAAAGAATTTTCAACGTTCTAAGAATCTGGAACCTTGTTGGAAGAACGCAGAACAAGTTCTGCTGGCAACCCAAACTGCCGTCCGTGTTACCAACAGACGCAATTGGATCAACACTGCCCACTGTAAACGAATCCCAGCAACTGTTCTCCAACCAGAATGCAGAAACGATCTGAAAGACATCTTACAAACTCAGAAGAGTGTTGCTCCTCTGAATGAAGAGACTTTGTTTCCTGATCAAACTACACCTTCGGCAACCAGGTACAATTTACGACCAAGGAAGGGAAGGAGCAGATAGAGATACCGGAGGA
This sequence comes from Triturus cristatus, assembly GCF_964204655.1. Classification (NCBI taxonomy): domain Eukaryota; kingdom Metazoa; phylum Chordata; class Amphibia; order Caudata; family Salamandridae; genus Triturus; species Triturus cristatus. Next base: position 683,540,987 of record NC_140581.1, read on the forward strand.
CCAGTTTCAATTAGTGGGACTGTTCAGCTGTGACACGGCAGGATCACAGAATCGGCTGAACTAGGTTCAGTTTGGGTTGTGATACGTGTTCAGTGGTGCCTGGGTCTCTCTCCGACCTGTGGTTGTATTGATACCGAGAAGGAGAAATGTGGAAATTGGGATCTAAGTAGCGTAGCAATGACAAGACTCTGTGTATGGTGACTCTGATCATATTATTGATAATATTGGCAGCATTTTTTTGGACAATGGAGAAAGTGGTTCTGGCTCGAAACTTATTGCCCACTACTACCCCTATCCCCATGGAACATTACTTCACCCTTCCCTACCATGAAAAGAAATATCGAATGCCATACCTCAATAACACTTTCATACAAATGTTACATCATACTCATAATGCTACAAATACTACTAACTGCTGGGTATGTGGAATGTTGCCAGCCCATCAGAAGAAGGGAGGAACGCCTCTCATTCCCCTGCCATTTTCACATAATGGCTCTTGTAGAGCCTGGTGCTCACTGTTGTGGGCCTCTACTGTTGATAATATTGCTCCACTGGATGTAGGAAGACTTAATACACAGCAAAATCAGGTCTGTTACCCCGATGATGAAGGCCTCCCACAGGCCAAAGGAGCTGTATGGGAAATGGAGGAGTATCGCAGAGGAAATTTCCCCACAAGATATGTTTTTCCTAACACTCGAACAGCCAAAGGTAATGGACCTCCTGTCATCGCTGTTACTAGAGCCCGAGCAAATCTCTGTGTAAGCAGTGTTGGCAGTATTCCTGTGGGAAAAAGTGACTGTACCACAGTATTGAATATCACTGGAACAAACAATAGTAGTTTTCTATCTTCCCATAACACTTACTTCATTTGTGGAAACAAAGGTTATTATCATCTATCAATCAATCAATCGCATTTATAAAGCGCGCTACTCACCCATCAGGGGTCTCAAGGTACTGGGAGGGGGGGGGGGGGGTCAGTGCTCGAAGAGCCAGGTCTTTAGCTGCCTTCTGAAGGAGAGGTGGTCAGGTATGGCGCGAAGGTGGCTGGGCAGAGAGTTCCAGGTCTTCGCTGCTAGTAAAGAGAAGGATCTTCCTCCTGCGGTGGCTTTGCGGATGCGGGGTACGGCTGCCAGGGCCTGTCCGGTGGAGCGCAGAGTGCGCGGGGGAGTGTAGAAGGAGACGCGGTTGTTGATGAGTTTGGGTCCGAGGTTGTGAAGGGCTTTGTGTGCGTGGGTGAGTAGTCGGAAGGTGATCCGCTTGTTGACGGGTAGCCAATGGAGTTTTTTCAGGTGACCGTAGATGTGGTGGTGGCGCGGGATGTCCAGGATGAGTCTTGCGGCAGCGTTCTGGATCCGTTGGAGTTTCCTCTGCAGCTTGGTGGTGATGCCGGCGTACAGGGTGTTCCCGTAGTCCAAGCGGCTGGTGACGAGGGCGTGGGTGACGGTCTTCCTGGTGTCGGTGGGGATCCAGCGGAAGATCTTGCGGAGCATGCGGAGGGTGTTGAAACATGCCGAGGTCACCGAGTTCACCTGTCTGGTCATGGTGAGGGAAGAGTCCAGGATGAAGCCGAGGTTGCGCGCATGGTCGGTGGGTTGGGGAGTGCTGCCTAGGGCGGGGGGCCACTAGGAGTCATCCCATGCGGTGGGAGTGGGGCCGAGGATGAGGACCTCCGTTTTGTCTGTGTTCAGTTTCAGACGGCTGTCTGTCATCCAGTTCGCCACTTCCTTCATTCCTTCATGTAGTCTGGTCCTAGCTGATGTGGGGTTGTTAGTGAGGGATAAGATGAGCTGGGTGTCGTCGGCGTATGATATAAGGTCGAGTCCGTGTTTGCGTGCGATGTTCGCCAGGGGGTCATGTAGAAGTTGAAGAGAGTGGGGCTGAGGGAGGATCCTTGAGGTACGCCGCAGATGATCTCCATGGCTGTGGATCTGAAGGGGGGAAGGCGGACTCTCTGAGTCCTCCCGGAGAGGAAGGAGACGATCCATTCCAGGGCCTTGCTTCTGATGCCGGCGTTGCTGAGGCGGCGTATCAGGGTGCGGTGGCAGACCGTGTCGAAGGCTGCAGAGAGGTCCAGGAGTATGAGGGCCACGGTCTCTCCCTTGTCGGTCAGGGCTCTGATGTCGTCCGTTGCTGCGATCAGGGCGGTTTCGGTGCTGTGGTTGGCCCTGAAACCGAACTGTGTGGGGTCGAGGGAGTCGTTGGTTTCCAGGGCGTTGGTGAGTTGAGCGTTGACGATTTTCTCAATCACTTTGGCGGGGAACGGCAGGAGAGAGATGGGCCGGAAGTTTTTGAGTTCGGTGGGGTCTGCTGTAGGTTTCTTTAAGAGGGCGTTGAGCTCTGCGTGTTTCCAGCTCTCCGGGAAGGTGGCGGCGGTGAGGGAGGCGTTGATGACTTTTCGGAGGTGCGGTGCGATGATGTAGTCGGCCTTGTTGTAGATGTGGTGCGGGCAGGGGTCCGATGGGGATCCGGAGTGGATCGAGTTCATTATGTGGGTGGTCTCCTCGGTGGTGGTAGGGTTCCAGGTGAGGATGGTGGTGGTGTCGGTGGCGGGTTCCGGAGGGGGGCTTGTGTCGGCGGTCGGGAAGCTGTTGTATATGTCGGTGATCTTGTGGTGGAAGAAGGTTGCGATGGAGTCGCAGAGGTCCTGTGAGGGAGGGATGGAGTTGTTTTCTGCTTCCGGGTTGGAGAGCTCTTTGACGATGCCAAATAGTTCCTTGCTGTTGTGGGCGTTGTTGTCAAGTCTGTTCCGGTAGGTTGTTTTTCGTGCGGCGCGGAGGTGTTGGTGGTGTTGGCGGGTGGCGTCCTTGAGAGCTGACCTGTTCTCTTCGGTCTGGTTAAGGTGCCACGTCTTCTCGCGGGCGCGGCATTCTTTCTTGGAGTTCTTGAGGTCGGGGGTGAACCAGGAGTTTTTCTTGTGGTTGTTGGTACTGGCTTGAGTCTTCAGGGGGGCCAGGAGGTTGGCGCAGTCGGAGATCCAGTTTGTGAGGTTGTTGGCGGCTACGTTGGGGTCGGTGGTGCTGGTGGGTTGGTTCTGGGAGAGGGTTGATGCGAGCTGTTCCGTGGTGATACGATTCCAGTGTCTTCTTGGTGGTTGCTGGGTGTGGTGGGGCACGGTGGTCTTCTTGAAGATGAAGTGGACGCAGCTGTGGTCCGACCAGGTGAGTTCGGTGGTGTGGCTGAAGGTGATGTGTTTGCTGGAGGAGAAGATGGGGTCAAGCGTGTGTCCGGCGTCGTGGGTGGGGGTGTTGACTAGCTGATTCAGTCCCAGGTTGGCGAGGTTGTCCAGTAAGGCGGTGGTGTTGTTGTCGGTGAGGTTCTCCAGGTGAAAGTTGAGGTCTCCTAGGAGGATGTAGTCGGTGGATGAGAGTGCGTGAGGGTTGACGAAGTCTGCGATGTCTTCGCTGAACTTGGTGCGAGGTCCTGGTGGTCTGTACATGAGGGTGCCTCTGAGGGTGGTTTTGGGGTCGCTGTGGATCATGAAGTGGAGGTGTTCGGCGTCGGGGAGTGAGTTGTCAGTGTCGGTCGAGATGCGGATGGAGTTTTTGTGTGCGATGGCGATGCCTCCTCCGATGCGGCTGGTGCGGTCTTTCCGGATGATTTTGTAGCCGTCGGGGATGGCTATGGCGATGTCGGGTGCCGAGGAGGGGTTCATCCAGGTCTCGGTGAGGAAGGCGATGTCCGGGTTCGTAGAGTAGATGAGGTTCCACAGTTCGATGGCGTGCCTGTGGATGGATCGGGTGTTGACCAGGATGCAGTGGAGGTTGTTTCCGGGGGAGTAGTTCTTGGCGGGAGCGGAGTGGGTTCAGAGGCAGGTGAAGCGGCAGTTGCTGCAGGTGAAGGGTCTGTGGGTGCGTTTCGGGGTGGCGCAGTAGCAGCCCGGCGTGCGGCCGGGGTTGAGGTTGGCGAGGAAGGCAGAGTCGTAGGTCAGGCGGGGGGCGCGGGGGCCAGAGGTTCGGGTGCTAGGCACGGTCCAGGCGTGGACGGGCGCAGACGGGCTTTCCTTAGGCGCGCCCGCTGCGCGGCCTCGCAGCGGCCGCCATATAAGGGGGAGGCGGGGACAGCTGGGAGGCGGGAGGAGGGCGGGTAGGGGGGAAAAAGAGCGGGAAAAGCGGCGAAGGGCCTCGGGGAGGCGAGGAGGCCCGAAAAGGCGGAAAAGTACCTAGAAGGGGTACAAAAGCCGGAAAAGCGGCGGAAGGACGGGGGGGACGGCGGGGGCACGAGGGGCAGCAGGCACTCAGGGATACAAAAAGCAAGGGGAGCGCGATCACAACGGGGAAAGCAGGCACTCAGGGATACAGAAGGCAAGGGGAACGCGATCACACGGGGAAAGCAGGCACTCTGGGATACAAAAAAGCAAAAGGGGATGCGATCATACACAGGGGAAAAAGGCAGACACTCTGGGGGACAGTCGGCACAACAACAGAGCAGAAGGCAGGCACAGAGGATCTGGTGGCGCCGCGAGGGCAGCGGAGTGACCTACCCTGGGGTCCCAGTCGGATGGTCCGGAATATGTCATGTGTCTTTTTGCTTCCTCCCGTGTTCTTAGCACCTGCATCTTATCACAAAGACCAAAAATTGTTTAATGACGTTTTCTGGAACCAATTCAAAAGAACTATAACTAATGATGAAGTAAATCAAACTGATACTGCATTACAGCAATATGTTGACTTTAATTTGGGATTCTTCTTCTTTGTTGGTGCAGCCCTAAATAGTAGAAAGATTAGACGCCTGACCTGAGTGGTAGAAGCAGTAACTAATCAAACAGCGATGGCTCTGGGAAATATTACAGAACAGCTCCAAATTACAAGAATTGTAACTTTACAAAACAGGATGGTGTTAGATGTAGTCTTAGCTGATCGTGGTGGAGCATGTCGCATTATCGGGAGTAGCTGCTGTGTGTTTATCCCGGACCACGCCCCATCTGTTTATGATGCCATTTCCAAATTGCATAAAATAGCTGCGGAAATACACCAAGACCAAGGAACATGGACTTGGTCTGAGTGGTTATGGGGAATCATTTCTACTTGGGGCTGGAAATTGTTAATGGGAATGGCAACCATAGGAATCATCTTTCTCACATGCTGTTGCTGCATTCAGTGTGCCCCTACGATATGTACAGCTTGTATAGCCTCTTGTAATAATATTAAACCTCCCCCGATTAATGTTCATGAATTGAATCGAGAAATGATGATACAAACTGAAATTTATGAACTTATGAACATTGATATACAAGATTAATATATGTACTTATAAAATGGATTCAGCATAGGCTGAAAAGGAAGGACTGTTGAAATGTAAAATCTGATTCTCTCGTTTTTTGATTAAGCTATGCCTCATGCCATTTTTCACTCCTGCCCTACTTCCAGCCTGGCTCTATCCTTGACACCGCATTTGTATAAACATGAGTAAATAATCTAGATTGGGGCATTGAAGGCTGTGTATACATGCAGAGTCAGCACAAAAGAACAGCTGGCGTCTGCTTGGGGTTTTTCAGACAATGGTAAAGCCTCAAGTAAAGTTTACTCAGATAGCATATCTTGTTGTGCAGCCTTACAACGCGACAATTGCACAAGACACCAAGGCTGTCGATTCTTACCGTTACCTCATTTGTGTGTTCTTCTCAAAGCTCTATTTACCTCTGGGCATCCCTTGTTTGTGATCTTTTGCTATAAAAACACATGTAACCATTGTTCAGTGTGCTTCCTCCTAGAGTATCTCTACGGTGTTTGTCGGATGAGCCCCCATTCATGAATGCTAATAAATGACCCTTGGTTTGTACTTCACTCCAGTGTCACGTCCTCCTTACTTGATAAGAACCAGTGGACTAAGGGTGACCCTGCACCAGGGGTTTTTCAATAATCTGCCTCCACAGATTAAACTTTATTCATGAGCAGTCACACAATCACACGTAAAAACCATCAACTGTGTGGCATTATCTATGCTACCTTCATTGGCCTTTGGCATGTGAATGCAGAAAGTAACATACTTAGAGCCAAATCTCACAAGCATTAGCAAAGCCAATAGGTTTGGTGTTGGCTGCTAACCTTTTGGCTCTGCCAATGCTTACTTTGTGAATGATTCTTGTAGAAAGACAAATTACACATGAGTTGCCCAGTAGCCGTTTTGGAGAGTAACTGGTCCATGGTGCACACAGAATCATCACCAAATCTCACTGGAAAAGCACCACAGTGCCCTTGGGAGGGCACTACTTCGTGATACTCTGTAGAGCATGAGCAGGTCTGGCCTTTTTAGGTCTTGCCTAGCGGTGCAGCGTGATTGCGCTGTCGCTCTGCGAGGCAAATTGTAGTAGGGTATGTTTTAGAAGTGGGGTGGAAGCCCCGCCCATCTTTTTCATTGGCTGGCGTCATCGTCCATGGTAAACGCTGGCTTCTGATTGATAATGAAACTTCTTAGTCCCTCCTTGTTACCGCCCTGTCTCCTTTTGGGACCGCCCCTCGGGACTAGATCTATTACTTGCGACATTATACTGTCTCCTTCAATTAATCGGTGAGCACTTTTCTTTATACTAGTACTTGACTGTGTGTGGTGGGCACTTTTTAGCTGGTTCCTGGATCCCGAGAAGAGGGCTCCAACTGTTCTCAGAACGAGCACTGTGGCCGGAGGTGCGTGGGGGCACCAGTAAATTCTTCCCGAGCCCGGGCCGTTGTGGAGACTTCGCTCCGTATCAAGGTGCATGGGGGCGGAAGCCAGGGAGGAGCCAAGCCTGACTGTGGGTGGGCTTACTGAGGGAGGAGCCTGGAAAAACACCGTCATTGCTCCAAAGTGTCGTGGAGGGAGCTCGGGCTGTTGTGGTTGTTTAACTTGCGTTTGTTTGTGAGATGTCCCCACTTCTGCCCCTGCATTAGCTTCTTTCCTGCCTTCATTCTGCCACAAGAACCACAGCTGGGTCTCGCCAGTGGAGTTTCCTTTTCACTACTTCCTGCGAGCCGCTGGGCTACGATGCCATTAGCCACGCCAGGAGTGCTTTGTTTCCTTAACAAGATGTATCAGGATGCAGTAGTCCAACTCGCTGAGTTATTAAAAATGCTAAGCAAATTTGCAAAAAGCCGAAGGCAAAAAAAAGAGAATTGTATTAAGTCCTCATTATTTCCACTTCATTATCACGTCAGTGGGTGGACTCGCAGAAACCATTGTGTTAATTGAGGTCAGCGCCAATGAGCACGAGCCCGGCATTCTGCAAGCACCGCTCCAGCTCATCATGTTCTAATGCTCTGCCACCTCTCTTTGTACACACGTGAGAAGCCACAGCAGTTGACTATGAGCGAGGCACATGCAACAGCACCATACACCAGCTACTGAGAGGAGGCTGTGGTCGCAGGTTCAAATCCCGACGTGGGTTTCTGAGGCCAATAAAGTGAGTGGAGGGATAACACTTGTTTTTATAGCGCCTATAAACGTCTTGATATGCGGTGAGTGCTAAAGGCATGCTGAGTATTATTAAGAGATCATTGTCGCTGCCAGACAGGTGTGGTCCTGCATGAAGAGAGTCCTGCATGGTAGCTAGTCTCACCCTCCCAGCATGCTCTGGTTCTCTTCAGTATTCTGCACTCCCTCAAGAAGGTAGCGGAGACAGAACCAGCCTTTCCTCAAGTTTAATTTTCTTCTCGCCCTTTGCCTGATGGCGCCTTTGCTCTCCGGCCGCCCGTGGGTGTGGGTCCGTGGCTGAGTGGACGTGTCTTTCCTCAGTGCTCCCATGGCCGGGACCCCTCTCCTTTCAGATGCACCAACAGGCCCAGGCCTTCTTTCAAGCCCTGGTCTGTGCCCGACGTGCTCTCCAAGCATGTGACCTTGGGCGATGAAAGTGTAGCGTTTAACTCCCCCCGAGTTCGAGTCTCATCCCTGGCACCTCCCTCGCCCCCTTGCTCCTGTGAACTCACTGTCCCCAAACCTCCCACATGTGCTGTAGGGCCAAGGACAGTGTGGCCTTGAGGGTGGTGGGGCGCTCGCACATATAAGAGGAAAGTTCATACAAAGTGCACAAGTGGTGCAAGTGTGGGTTAGGCGCTACTCTGTATCCTCTGTCTCCCAAAGGGTGCAAGATGTAAGCGTGCCTGGTATGAAGGGTGTCCCATGGCTGTCATGAAGTCTGTGGGGTTGGGGAGCCCTTCAAAGTGTGTGGAGGGGGCAGGGGGGTTGTGAGGACTTGTACAGCCCAGTTTCACTAAATGAACTTCCTCTTCTCTTAACGTTAGACTTTGGAAGCGTTTGGCAGAAAAGGAAGCTGACACCTAGGATTGTGGTGCGATCTGCCCAGGATCACACAATTTTGGTCAAGGGTTTGGCCCCAGTTCACCTGGTTTTCATGTCTAATGCAGGCCTCCGAAGCCACATCTCTTGCACCAGTAAAATTCATTAGTGACGCTCGCTCTACCCAACTCGGATTATGAAAAATCCTGGTCCCTAAAAATGAACGCCCTGCAACCACCGACACAAGTTAAGGGCTGGTGTAGAGCAAAAGGCAAATTCATTACAGCTTCCTGCCGATGAATCCTGTTTTTATGAAGGGCAGAGGGCTGCAAGTAGTTACTCTTAAGCATATATCTCCTTTCAGTTAATTCTATGTGATCTCTTCACTCGCCAAAAAGCTCTTCAACGCCTCGTCAGGGGTAGTAAGCGCTATATAAATACAATTACAAAACAAGCATTTGCAATGCAATAGGTCTTGCATTTACGCGAGTATAAGCTAATAGCATTGTAAATGACAATACCTTTTATTTTAGTTTTAAAAACTACAACAAAAATAAAAGGTATTGTTATTTGCAATGTAAATAGCTCAAACTCGCGTAAATGCAAGGCCTACTGTATTGCAAATGCTTGTTTCAGAGTGTCCTAGGTAATATCAAATTTGGCACACACACTACTGTTGCTGCGGACTCTTGTGTTCACAGGTCAATTGAATGCATCTCAACAGTGACTGGCCTCAGAACACAAACATCTCCACTTCTCCCCTACCTCAGCTGAATCTCCAATGCTCAGCTCCTTCTCACTGGTGTCAATTTGTTTCTGAGGGGAGATGAGGGAGTGGGGACTACGGTCTGTTTAAGTCACTATAAAAATCAAGCTTTGGAAAAGCCAATAGGTTTGACCTTGGCTGCATGTCTTTTGACTTTGTCAATGCATGTATTATTTTGTCAGGGCTTTCGTAAAACCTTACTGGTGTGGAAGCTGCTGGGCTCTTTGCAATCTTTACAAAAAGAAACAGTTGTTAAAAGCAGAAATCGTTTTTTGGTCTCAAAAAGCACAAAACAGCCCCTGGCACTGAAGGGAACTACTTTGTGTATGGAAAGTGCCGGACTGGCTGTAGCGGCAAAATCGGCCCTGTAACAAAATCGGCCGAAAACCGGCCCTGGCAAAGAGCTCGGTGGCACCCCCAAGCAGCCGAGCACTTTGCCAGGGCTGGTTTTGGTTCCCAGTCCGGCCCTGTGTATGGATGTGCTTCTTGTGAATGACGTTACTCACAGTGATATTAGCCAAAGGCTCAAGTGAGGTGACTCATTGCCCCATGATGAATGTTTTAGTGGGTAAAAGAAAAATGTGAATGACACAATAAAAGACCAAGGGAGGAAGAGGACTAGATAAAAGTCTCTATATTATATAAATATATGATACGTGGGATGTTCGTAATGGTAGTAAATTCAAAATCAAATGGTTTTGGCTAACGCAAGATAGAAAGAGCGCAAGATTCTGACTTACACAAACCATGCCAGGCGAGGCAAAGTTATTTGAAAAGAGAAAAGAAATCTCAGTCCCCGAATCAATAGCAACATTTATCTCATCGACAATCCCTGGGCTATATGAATTTAAAATAATTCAATAACAACTTCATCTCTGTTTATAGATCCAGTGAAAGATAAGACAGGACAAGTGAAGCACGCTTTGCACCGCAGATAGGGGAGCCGTGCCAGGAAGACATCATATTTGTTATGGTCATTAAAACTACCCCTCTAGCTGCTCACATCTGAGCCCTTACAAAAACAGCTGCATAGCGGGGAACAGCGCAAATAAGACTTTCACACCGGACTAAATGAGCAGATACGTTGTCATAACGCGCGAATTAAACTGTCCCTTGGACACATTTGAGTATCCAAGCACATGCTTTAGCCTAAAGCACACACAAAAAATAACAACATTGACCAAATTGCACATAGAGTAGTGTACGGCAATGAACATGGCACTCGAAACAGTTCAACCTCTGCTGCGTGCATTTGGGAATGACAACACATGTACTTGGAACCCAGCAATACAATCACAGGAACTGTCATCAAATAAAATCAGGGCTGCTGTTTTACAGGGAGTGATGTCATATAACCCTAGATTCAGATGACATCACAGAAAGTAACACCACTGAAGAAAATGTAAAATAAGAGCAAAGTTAAATAATAAGTTCAATATGATTTACATAACAACAAAATTGCTAAACTGAGTATGCTAATTTCAATGACCAAGCGTATGCTGCCATGATAGTAGGAGATGCATCAATCAGAGATCCTGCGGCAACCAACGTGTGCCAGGCAGGCTACGCTCAAAAACAGCTTCAAATGCCAGTCACATCCCCAAATGCTCAAGCAGAAATACAAATTGGAAGGTTCCCTCAGGCACAAGTTAGTAGCAAAATAGGGGGTCTCCATGTACACCTCTTTCATTGTCCCAAAGAGAGCACAGCAAAGGCAGCAGCCCTGCATGCTCCCCCAAATCACACACACAGACAGTAGCAATAATGGTGAGCACTCCTACTGGAACCTAAACTACAGCTGGTCTTTTGAACAGGACTGTCTTTCCACCTGCATTGTATCACGCTTCATCTCACAAGTTTCTGCTTCAAACTTTATTTAGGTCATTTTCCGATTCCAAACTACATACAATCTTTTTTTGCCCATGTAGTCATTGCGAATCCGTGTTACTGGAAGATGGAAGCTTTGGCTTGCTTTGAACTCACAGATGCAGAATAAGCAAAATTAAACAATTACTGTGCTTGCGGGGCCTTCTGAAATGAACTTGAGTAGGACTGAAAAACAATCTTATCAATACACCAGCATAGGCAACGTTGTTTGTAAAAGTCTGCAAAATAAAACTTGAGGCAACCAACTTTAAAGCATAGATTCCAACAGTGCTTAACATGAAATGATAGTGTAAAATAAATAAATATATCATCAGGGGCGTAGCTTCATGAGGGATTTTTGCAGCGTTACACCCCTCTGATAAATGTATTTTCTGCTTAATAGTTGGGTACAGGTGCTTTTAGTCAGGTATGGTGAGGTGTCTGTCGGATTGCACCACCAATTTTTTCAAACATACATAATAAGCACAAACACACATTCTCCCTCTCTGTTTTGAAAGACTTAAAAAATGTTGGTTAATGTACAAAATATTTTTTTTCTCTCGCTTAGTAGCCCTACCAATCTGTATACGTCTCCCTTTCTAATGTCCCTTCAGCCCCTCTCATGCACCATGCCCAGATGTGGATCCCGTGCTCTCCATGCCACTGGAGTCAAGCTATCCTGGCTGATGAGGGCTGAAAGCCTGAAATCGGTCCCAGGATGCCCGTTTCCAGTCCAGGGAGGACCTGGCCTGGCAGTTCGGGCTGGACTGTTCCCATTGGGCGCAGGATCAAGACTGATTTGCATTTGGCAAGGTCTAAACTGGGGTGGCATGGCATGGTGAGCAAAAGAATGATGGATTTAACCCAGATCTCTTGTCTGGGGGTGAATGTTTTGATTTGTTCTGCATTCAGTCCATTAATGGTGTGTCTTTTGCACTTTTAAGATCAGGCTCAGCACTTCTCATTTTTTATCGCTTGCCTCTTTGAACATTAGACTATATTTTATTAATAGGAATCTGAATTCAGGTCTGACACCTGATCAAAGCAGTTTGACTTCTACTGACAATGTCCAACTCAATCCATGCAAATATTAGATTTGTGGGATGGTGAAAATAAATGAGGATTGCATACCATGTCTCTCTGCTGCTGTAGCACGCCTACTTTCACCATAATTGAAAATTGGTAGAGGAAAACCAGCCAGCTCAGCAAGGAAATTTTAAGTCTTATGTTATATTATGCTATGTATATGGTGCACATTCTGCCATTGATATGGCCTCAGAGAACCAATCGACTTTGGTTCCTTCTCCACATAGTTCCAAGGAGTCCATTACAGATCGTAATATGCCACTGTTTGTGAATTGTCGTAAGTATCATGTAGATTGCAGTTGTTTGATGTTTTATTGTAGATAATTAGCTGTGCTATAATTTTGTAGGCTGTGGCTGGAGGACTAGTCAAAATACATACACGATAACTGGGTCATTTGACATGCACATTGCCCGGCAGGTTTGTATGTATATGAATTAGTTGGAAGCATTGGGTGGTGTAGCAGAATCCTGATACTTATCTGATAGCTTAACAGGACTTTGTTGAGAGGATGACGTGAGTTCTTTGTAGACGTATACTGCTGCTTGACGGCGTGTGTTGATGATATGGGAAAATGCTCTTCTGGGCACATGGATATGCAATTAAGTGTCACATCTATGCAGTGTTAGATGTTAATAAAGTGTTCTATCTAATATGTGATATGTTGATCGTTCTCGTGTATTGTTATTCAGTGGATAGCGCTGTTGGCAGCAGGTTATCATCCACGCACGTGTTGTCTGCTTGCACAGAGTTCTTCCCGAGGTGGTCTGTAGAAAACTGTTACCGCCAAGGGCTTTTGACGTATTGTAGCAGCTTGTCTGAGCTGCGTTGGGTGCGTGGGCTATGTCCTATTCTAAGAGTACTGTTGGCGTAGGCTGTGTAACATCGCAGGGAAAGATAATGACAGCATTAGCATCAACGGGTAGAGTCAATCGCAGTAATTTAAATTATGTGTTTATTTTAAATGGGATAGAAGGCAAAATCATTATACACAAATCCTAAAGCAGCCACCTGCCTAGGCGAAGGACAACAGTACTAAACTTTGTACAAGAAAATATATGTTCAAATGGTTGCCCCTCTTTCGACCATGGTAAACTCGAGGTAAAGAAAACACATTTGGGGACAGACTGCATGCGATGCGTGTTCAAGACATCTGTGGAAGTGTAGCTGCTCTGTCACTCCTCTCCTCATTTCTGACTTGATGGTGGAAGAGCTGCATGCATGGAGTATGGGAGCAGGTTTTGATCTTTCCAGGACCCAACAGGGCAAGACAGGGGTTTTGAGAGGATGGTGTATGAGCAGTTGACACCAAGCAACAGTCCCAATAATTCTGTCCCACACAAAGCCCTCCATGGCACTTCGGTTAAACCAACTGCTAACCCAATACAGGAAACTGCACCAAGCAGTGCCAATGTAAATCCTGACCCTCTAATGCCAGCACTAAGACTCACCTCTGTCGGTGCACCTACATCTGGCATTACAACATCGGTTACTCCAAGTAGCTCCCCTACGCTTGCAGCTACACATATCAGGCACATTAACTCAGCGAGTTATCTTACTAAAAATGGAACCCGTGAAGTTCAGATTACTCAATGACCTCAGCCGCATGTACATTCATCCGCTATACAGCCTTACTGACATCAATCTCCAGGTGCTCAGAGCGGTGTCTGCAAAAAACAGACAGAGACATAACCGGGAGGTCCTTGCTGTGTAAGGTGGGCCCTTCAAATTTGTCATCAGAAAATAAGTTAGTAGCTAGAAATAGCAAAATACCCTTGTTTCAAGCATTATCCTGGCCTTGTGGCATCCAGGCTCCACTAACGGACAGTGCTGCCAAGACGAGGTAACATGGGATGAATTAAGGCTCAACTACAACAGCACACATATCATGCACTCGCAAATTCATTGTGGGAAAGATTGATGGAGAAAATATCATAAACAAAAGATATCTTTAACATGAGGTTCATACAAAATGAAAGGAGTTGCAAGAGCATACATCTGTGTTAAAAAAAAGACTGTGAAATAACTTCAGGCCGCCAACCAATAAAAACTGCACCACTAATGTTAATATCGACTACATTTTAAAGAAATCAGGCACTATAAAAGCGACTCATGATTTGTTAAAATAACAGTGTATTCTATGGCAAGACATTAATGGTTATATGTCCCTTGGTAAAATAAGCAAGTCACTTTGATATAAATTTGATGAACCAATTAAGTAGCAGTATTGGTGTGCTCTTCTGCACATTTAGATCACAGATATATACTAATCCTCGTTTAATGTCAAATCATTTAATTTTTTTTCTTGGTATTATAAAAACTCCCTTCCAAATCACCAATTGACATCACTCATTTCAACTGGGTAATTGAAATTACATTTTATGAAGATTCCAACATGCGTTTCGTGACTGCTATAATGTTGCTTCATCAGGGCAATCACATAGTGAAATGTCACTTGGTACAAAAGATTCAGGGTCTGTTACATACAAAGCAACTGGGTGTTCTCAAGAGAGAATCTAGTGCACGATGCTTGTAAATTTTTGTCTTTTCTTATTATTACCCGATTTGAGGTGTATTTTTAGAGAAACCAAAAGTCAGGAGTGTTTCAGTTCCAGCATAACAATCGCTCACTAGTGAGTAAAGTTTCATCATAGAATGAGAAAGTAAGTGCACCTTAGTGGATAATTCAAAATGAGCCTTTCACATCATGAGCCAAATCACACAAGCAGCCTGTAACATGCCAACAGGGGACTCGCTGGTTTGTAGTCTGTACATATGCCACATACCCCCTTGCCCTAAGTGCTTATTGCAAAGGTGGTGAGGATGCAACCTCTGCTTCTGAAAGATTAGATGCTCGTATAAATAAAGCTCTCGATGACACTGCCCCTCTTTGCCATAACAACCCGCACAGAAGGCATCAGAAATCCGCCCCTTGGTATAATAAAGAACTCTGTGTATTGAAAGTAGAATGTAAACATTATGAAAGACAATGGAGATTGGCCTACAGTGATCTAGATAAACAAAGATATAAAGATAAACGCAGGAAATACCATACTGAAATTAGGCGGGCCAAAACTAAGTACTTCTCTGGTAGGATAGATGAAGCGAATAATTCCACCAAGGAGCTTTTTAAAATCTACAAGGAAATTGCTGTCTGCGGTGCCTCGATGGACCCGTCATTGGTATCTGAAGACACCTGCAATCGTATCGCTGCCTTCTTTTCGGACAAAGTAGCTACCATCTACTCTTCGTTCTCAGGAAGGACAGAAATGGGAGCAGCTCTCTCTGGGAATAAACCATCAGACATAGATACGAACAGCCTAACTGATTTCCTTGTCCCTCCCTCGAATGAACTCCAGCGGGTCTGTCGCTCGATTACATCAGGGTCCCCTCGTGACCCTGCATCTCCTAAACTTCTAGCAGAGAGTATAGAGATCCTCGAGCCTTATATTAGGGATGTTCTAGATCTCTCTTTCAGCTCCGGAAATGTACCTCAGAGTTGGAAAGAGGCGGTAGTTCTTCCACTCCAAAAGAAGCCTAACCTCAGCTGGGACAGGATGGATAATCTCCGACCCATCTCTCTCCTCCCATACATGGCTAAAGTGGCAGAAAAGGTAGCCAATCTTCAACTGATGGCATTTGTGGAGAAAGCCAACCTGCTCCACACTACACAGTTTGGCTTCCGGGCCCACCACTCTACCGAGCTTGCGTTACTCTTGGCCACTGAAACCGTTAGGAAAGGCGTTGATGAGGGACATACTATGGCCCTCGTCTTACTGGACCTTAGTGCAGCCTTTGACACTGTAGCACATTCCATCTTGCTACAGTGTCTTAACAAAGGTGGAGTTACGGGTTCGGCACTTAGATGGATCCAATCCTTTCTCACTGACAGGAGCTTTCAGGTTAGACAGGGAGAATATTATTCTCGCATGTTCCCTCTTAATCAAGGGGTTCCGCAGGGCTCTGCCCTGAGCCCCACCTTGTTTAACCTGTATGTCTCTCCGATTGCCACCATAGTGGAAAGTCACGACCTCCAATTAGTGACCTATGCCGACGACACACAGCTCGTCATTTCGCTGTCACGTGCACCGGATGTTTCGGCAGCCAGTTTCAGAGCATGCATGCAGGAGCTTGCCTCCTGGATGTCAACTAATTGCCTGAAGCTGAATGGGTCGAAGACTGAAGTGCTCGTGGTGGGGGGTGCACCGAGTGTGTGGTCGTCCGCTTGGTGGCCAGACTGTTTGGGACCCACCCCTGTGCCGTGTCTTCAGGTAAAAAATCTGGGAGTGGTATGTGATTCCGATCTCACCTTCACTGCCCAGATTGATCGGGTGGTTGGAACCTGCTTTGGCATGCTAAAAAGTTTAAGGAAAACTCTCGATCTGCTTCCAGTCAGCGCCAGGAAGACTCTTGTTCATGCCCTAGTCACGTCTAGACTTGACTACTCTAATCTTCTATACTTAGGCGTGACAGCAAAGTGCCTCAATCGTCTCCAAGTCCTTCAAAACGCTACAGCTCGCTTGGTACTGCGACTGCCTAGACGTACGCCATCTAAAGCCACTTTGAAGACTCTCCACTGGCTGCCCGTTAGGGAGAGGATCATCTTTAAAGCACTATGTCTGTGCCATCGTATTATGATGAGCAGGGCACCTACTCCCCTTTGCAATCTGATCATCCCCTATAGACCGGAACGGTCGCTTCGCTCTTCGGGCACTGGACTAGCGGTCATCCCCAAATTTCGGAAAGCTCGAATGGGAGGGAGATCTTTCAGATTTCTCGCGGCCAAAAACTGGAATCTTCTCCCGGCAGAGCTTCGCCTCGAACCATCAGAGAATATATTTCGCAAAGCACTGAAAACCCATCTTTACCGCTCAGCACTACTATGACCTTCTCCCTGATTCGCCTCTTGTTTTTCCTCTCAGCGCGGGGACACGCCGGGGTGCGTAACCATGCGCTTTATAAAATTCCATAATAATAATAATAATAAAAGGCTGACTGCTGCCGCACTGTAATACACAGCGTCAGCCGTCCCTCCCCTTTCACCTAGGCAAAATTTAATACTTGTGTTTGCACTCACTGTATGCTTTTAATAAAAGGACAGAGTGCAAACAAAAGCATTCAGCTGGCCGACAGCTCAGTTTCGATTCACACAGATCTGTCTAAAGCTTTAGTGGGGCCTGGGGGAAAAACTATATGCAGGGCCTCATTCTGATTTTGATCACAGGAATTAATGAAGGATAGGGTGACAAATGGTATATCTTAACGGACACTAGACTGGTTACAAATGGTTTAAATGGAAAGCATTTGGAGACTGAGGAATCTTGAGAACATTACTCGTGTTTTATTTATCCGTCCTGTGAAACTTGTGGAAAAGGGATTGGACTTGAAATCGGGTTTACCGTTTATGTGGAGTCTGGGTGTTCTCTCCAATAAATACCTGGTATTTTGTGTTCTAAATGGTACATCTGAAAGTGCTTGCACCAATAGTGAAGAAAACATAACCTTATAAAAAAGTTACTGTTTCTCAACACAGGCTTCATGAAAAATAATGTGGAAAGGGGAAGGGTACATTTAGAAACGCATAGAGCCTATACAACAACTTAACCACACGTATGGGGATTTTCATCGATTTTTTTTTTTTTTTTTTAGAATTTAGGAACCAAGGCTACTACTAAAAGTACATTTAGCATATGACAGTGATGAGAGTGGACAAGATTACAACACACAGGGGCAGCTCCTACGCAATGGCTCAGAGCCAGCAGGTGAAAATAAAACGATATACTATAATCGTTTTATTTTTTATTTGCCGGCTCTGAGCCAGTGTGTGCAGGGAGGGGCCGGGGAAGGGGAGAAGGACTGGTTTGTGCACTTATAAGTGTGCATGTGTGTTTGGCAGGCCATCTCAGACCAGCCAAACACACATGCAAACTGAGGTTTCTTCAACTAGGCGGGTTGGAAAAACAGCACAGACTCCCCGTCCTAAGCGAAGCGTCAAACCAGCCCGCTCAGGCCAATCCCTGCCCTGCTCTCATAGCATGAGGCCAGCGCAGGAATTGCAGAGGGAGCCTCTGCTGCTGTCCCCGTGTCGCTGGAGCCAGGAATCAGCAGAACACAGAGGCGTGAAGGGCGATGCAGCCTGCAGCTCCAGGTAAGTTTTTTTGTTTTTTAAATGATCAACTCCCTCCACGCTCCCCTCACGCTCCACCCGCCTCACCACCTCTTCATTGTGTCACCCACCACTGACATCCCAACTGTATTAGGTGACTCTAGTCTCTCCAAAGACCTCAACCTGTAATTTAATGGCATAAATTATTTCAGCTGGTCAATGCAGCCTAATCAGTGCTAGATATTCCTTTTTAATTTGCATTTATTTTACCCTTGCGCCTATCGCTAACGTCTCAAGAGCTGTATTTGTGTTTTTATTTAAACACTAGAAATAATAATATTAACTGATATATAATATATGACACTTGCATAACATAGATTATAAAGTTTTATAACCATGTAAAAATATTATGGCACCTCATCTCGACCCTAAATGCCATGATATGGTTGAAATGTTTGAGTAAGTAACATCGTTTGCCTCTCTTAAAGAGCACCCCGGGGTTCAGTGTGTCCAATAGGTTTATTCCTGCAGTTTTTGGTGCTCTCAGGCACAGCCTTTTACGACCACCCTGGTTCTCTACGAGAGCCATGCTGTATAATACGATCAGACTTGTCCCTCTGGAAGCATGATCATTCTTTTCAGCAAGAAGCAGTGACAGTGAGGACATTAGGGTAAGTAGTTTTTTGAGGATCTTAAATGTATCTCTTTGACCTACTGAATGCCGTTGTGAGGGCACAGGTGGAAAATTACCAATTTCAAGCGGTCTCTTTGGAAAAAATCAGGGTTTCACTACTAAAATAGATTGGTTGGGAACATAGTCCGTCTGTTGGTTGAAAGTACAGCTAGTAAGGCCAGCTTTAAGCTGGTTCAATACAACTATTTCCACATCACCTAGTTAACCCCACTAAGGTTGACTAAGATTTATCTTGGTCGTACATCAAGTTGTCCAAGATGCAAGGAGGTAGAGGCAAACTATTTGCACATGACCTGCCACTGCCCGATAATTGAAAACTGTTGGCGGGAGGTGGTGCAGACACTCCACACGTACACGGAGGACATCCTAGTAAAGTGATACAACAATGCATGTTTGGTCTGATCCCAAAAAACAATAGTAGAAGGGCCAAGCTGAAGATTAAATTTACGATCATAGGCATGCTGTTGACTAAAAGACGCGTTGTGGTCCACTAGCTTGGCCCACACCCATCCACATATGAAAAATGGGAAAGGGGCATGCTTAAATGGGCAGCAGCTGAGGAAATGCACATGATGAATGTGAAAGGGATGAAAATATGCAGAGGATCTCTTTGATTGGCCAGAAATGCTTAACAGGGTTACATACCCACCTGATACCAGACCACCGTGAAGTATAATCGTTATAAAAATACAACAGTAGATCAATGTTATATAAGGTAAATCATTATCAGTCAGTCAAATCTTTATTTCGGCAAATTTTACCATAAAAGAGGCAACAATAAAAACAAAATATCATATAATTTTTTTTTTTTTTAAATACAATATTTACAACGTAAAATATATAATATCCAGTAAATCGGTTAAAATACATTAAGATCCAATTAGCTTAACAAACCTAGTCCTTTTCCACCACATCTGTAATAAAAATCTGGAGACTGCATAGACAATGTGTATATCCGTATTAGATTTTAAAATCCTGTAGACCACCCTGTAATTTCGCGACCCCAAATTCCTACACAGGTTGATCAACTCATATTTCCTAATTTTGCCGTAGCTTTTACAAAAGAAGAGCACATGGAGCTCCGACTCTTCCTTAGCAAGGCACACTGGACAACCTAAATCCCGTCCCGGTACCCATTTGTTTGTAAAAGCATGCAAAGGTAAACAATCATGGCGGAATTGTAGGTAAAGTTTTCTTGCCAGTGTTGGATATATGAGATCAAGTGCAGGTTCCAGATAATAAGTGGATTTAATGTCCAAAAATCTGAACAAGGAAGACTTTAGTGCCCCATTTACATTCCGGAATAACCCAGCAGTATGTGCATCTCAATATCTCCCTATCAGAGCTTCACGGCTAATAGTTAGACAAGCCGTACTGGGATTCTCCCACAGCTCATTAAATCCCAGGGAAATTAGTGTGGTTTGAATAAACGATAACCAAGAATCCTTTTTAGTCCCAATGTGGTTCATTACCTCAATCAATTCATTTTTAAACATAAAAAGTTCGGGAGTTACCCAGAGCCTGTGCCAAAATAAAAGTGGCCTAATTCCTATTTCGAAATTAGATCAAAACCAAATCAGTACTGAAGTATATACCAAGAAGACAGATAAAAATTCCAATTTACTATTTCAGAGTTTCCACCCAGAATCACTCAAAAAACATTTACCGACTTCTCAGTTCATCAGATCTAAACGTATCACATCTAACGGCAAAGTTTTACAAGTAACCCTCAAGGAGCAAACTGCCAAGTATCGCCTAAGAGGTTATCCGGAAAGCGTTCTCCAGACAGCTTTGGAAAAAGTATCAATGCAATCACGGGACGATTTATTACAAGAACGAATACCAATCCACAAGAAAAAGACTGTATGTGTCTTGAAATATTCTACTGAATCAAAGATTAAAAGAGCCATCAATAAAAATTGGAGATTAATCCAAATGGAACCAGAATTGAAAGATCTATACAATGAAAAAATTACATTTGCATTTCAACGTTCTAAAAATTTGAAAGAACTTTTGAATACTCCTAAAAGAATTACCATGAATTGGCGTGGCATGCTTCAATGCCAAAACTGCACACATTGCAGTAATGTTATCGTCGGAAATCAGTTCACTCATCCAACAAAAGGTTACCAAATTGATCTAAACCACACCAGTACGTGTGATACGGCCAATTGTATTTATGCCATTAAATGCCCCTGTGGCAAAATATATGTGGGACAAACTGAGCGGAAAGTTAAAATCCGTATTACAGAACACAAAAGTAACATAAGATCGAAGAATCCTAAATCTACTGTGGCATGTCATTGGATTGAAGCTCGGCATCAAATATCTCAATTACGCTTCTGGAGTCGATCACACAACGCCGAGACCAAGATCCCATGAAGCAGAGGTTAAAAACAGAATACTTATGGATCAATAAATTGAACTGTTCCCTTCCTATTGGGCTAAATGATCGGATTGAATATTCATGTTTTCTATAATATATTTTACATTAGCACTTTGGCTGAAGGAATCCTCCGAACCCTTTATTAGTTGTTTATCTATTCATATTGATTGTGAATGTATTGATTGATTATATTTACATTTGAATTTTTGTTCATCAGCATATAATTTTGCACATTCAACATTGTTATGAATGCGAAGTTCATTAGCCCACCACACTCTGGCGAGTTTTTTCTAAATAACACTTCTTAACTTTATTAATCCAGCAAGTGTCTTTCACTACGAGCATCTGTAGTTACTGCCGTCGTCTCCCCGATCACGTGGGGTAGACGTTGTAGAATTTAGCATAGGATTGGCCATTCCACCAAACACGCCCCTGCATGAAGCGCATCACGATCACGTGGCTACTACCACAACAGATCAGTGGTTTTAAGACCTTTTCATTTTTTAACCGCCATCGTATGGGCGCGTAAACTGAAGTTCGTTAGCAGATTATGAACCCATGGCGACTGAGACCCACCGGTCCTACGTAAGTTGTTGCTATTGAAATGGAGGCATATGCTCATAATAGAACTTCATTGAGGCTTCATGTCAGCAATTATAGATTCTTACCGTTAATGTGCGTAAAGCTATACATTTATAACATTCACTATATCGAGGTCTTTGAAATTAGTTTGTCCCGCGCCATATCGCAGTGTGTTCATCGCTTTTAAAAAAATCTTCCAGAGTTAACCTGATGGTTATTGCTCATCATGTTGATTATTTTGTCAACTCATGCTGATGTATTTTTGAGTTCATGTTTTACTTTCATATGCTGTTGCATATCCTGTTTTATTTGACTGTATATCTTGTTGATCGAATTGTAGAGTGAACTTAATGGTCCTGTTTTATTTCTTATAGACCCCTGACGAAGGGTCAGAGTTTATTGACCCGAAATGCACTGGGTGGATGTCTAACATTGAAAACCATGAATGAATGATTTCATCAGACGATGATTATGTATACAACATGCAATTGATCCAATAATATTTGAAATTGAATCGATGGAGATATTTTCTAAACAATAAACTGAGACATGTGAAGAAACCCTAGTGTTTCATTCAACACAGCGCGCACCTGTTTGGTGGGTAGGTGATACTCTCCACAAATTCTCTAATTCCTATTTCCTCAGATATAGATCTAACTCCTAGATCCATATGAAGTGGATCTAGAGGAGTACTAGAAGGAAGGCAAACTAGTTGCCTCAGGAATTTGTTTTCAGTGACTTTAATTGAATTACAGTTTGAGTGACCCCATAGCTCAGCGCCGTATAATGTTGCGCTTCTCACCTGAGTTTTGTATAACTCCAGGGCAGCACTCAGGGGTTTATGATGGTTATTTCTAAAAAATTTAGCTAAACCCCCGACGTCTGAGCAAGCTTTAAGTTTGCTTTTATAATTTGTGGACCCCAAGTCATGTTTTGGTTTAGGGTAACCCCGAGATACACAAACTCGTTTACCCTCTCAAGTGGAAGCCCATTTAATTTTGGTCCAGGGAATGTGGTTTTACGAGGGTTGAGAACCATATACTTTGTTTTCTGGATGTTAATTTCCAAGCCCCTATCATCACAAAATTTGGAAAAACCATCCAGTATTCTTTGTAAACCCATTGGGGATTTCGACAGCAGTAAAGTGTCATCTGCAAACATCAATGCCGGCACTATCCCATTTACAGTTTTTGGGGCATCGATGTTCTTGCAAAGGGACATGGCCTCAACCAGACCATTGATGTACATGCAGAATAGTGTAGGTGCCAAAACCCCTGCCTTACTCCCCGATTTACTGGGATTGGGGTAGTAAGGTTCCCGTTATTGCCATATCTTATTCTCGCAAAATTGCCCAAATGCAGGCGCCTAATTATCTCAAGAAGGTATGGGGGAAGTCCAAGTTCCGCCAATACCTTCCACAGGGTAGTTCTGGGGACCAAATCAAAGGCACTCCGTAAATCCACAAAGACCAGATAGAGGCTTCCCCCCATCCACAGCCACCAGTTTCTGGTGGATGAGCCGGAGCCTGAATATCTGGTCTAATGTGGACGTTTTGGATCTAAATCCCGCCTGCAGGTGGGACAGGATTTGTTCATCGTCTATCCAAGCTTGAACATGATCCAATATTATCCTGGCAAAGACTTTCTGAGAAATGTCAATAAGACTGATAGGTCTATAATTTGTTGGTTGGAGCGGACAGCCCTTCTTGAAAACAGGAATGACTTCCGCTCCAAGCCAGGATGCGGGTGGTGGTAGTCCACTAAGAACTGCGTTAAACAAGGTCCATAAGAAGGGAACCCAGATTTTTGGTTCCTTCTTATACAGCTCTCCTGGGACACAGTCGAGGCCTGCCGCTTTACCCATATTAAGTTTGTTTAAAGCTTCCTCGACTTCCTTAAGAGAGATTTCGGGGTTTTCCAGGCTTGACTCTGTGGGTGGGACTTTTATTAATTCCTTTGAATGTTCTTCAATTGGTGCAGAGGAGTATAGGGTTTTGTAATGCTCGACCCAGCTTTCAGCAGCAATATTAATATCAAGGGGAATCCGTCCATCTCTGCTAC
This sequence comes from Triturus cristatus, assembly GCF_964204655.1. Lineage (NCBI taxonomy): Eukaryota > Metazoa > Chordata > Amphibia > Caudata > Salamandridae > Triturus > Triturus cristatus. Next base: position 683,564,739 of record NC_140581.1, read on the forward strand.
CTGTTGCTACTAAATTCCAAAAGGTTTTTATATCCTTGGTTTCTAGCACCCTTTTTTAGCTGGTCCCATTGCTCGATGCCCCACAAGACCTTGGCTGAAATGACGTTATTTTTATATTCAGCTCTGGCACTTTTAATTGTAATCGGGCATTTCTTCTTTATCGCTGTAATTAAACCGTTTTTTGCAAGCTTACAGTTTTTATTATACCAGGCCTCTTGGCTCCCTTTCCGCTAGGTAAGTTAAAAACGTCTTTCAATTTAACGGAAATGGAGTCAATTATGTGTCCCACCCTTCCAAGATCTTTCAAGGCTGTCCCATTACTCATCAGGTCAGACAGGCTCATTAAGTCTGGAATTAGGCTCTCATATAACTCAGCTAGTTTACCTTGACTGGTCTCCATTCATACCCATTTGACTTTCCTCCTGTTATTAGACAGGAAGAGTTCGTCCCTAGACGGCTGGTCTGGGTCTACATCTAATGTTCCCACAGGGAGCTTCAACGTAGTAATCAGGGCGTCATGGTCACTATCCTGTCTAGGAAGAATAGAAAAATCTGTGATCAATGGCCACCCTCTAGATTCCACTAGGACATAGTCCAGTGTTGATTCATGACCAGGTCGGTTAAAGGTATTATTGCCAGCAGTTGCTGAGTTAATACGTCCATTACACGCTCGTAAAGAGTGTTTAAGGGTTAACGCTTTAATTTGGAGGGCCAATGGGGTCCAAGCCTTTACTAGTGATGAATTTATTTCTGGGATTGCCCAAACCCTATCTTCTTCCAGACCTCCAGTGTTATCAAAGTCCTTCAGTGGCTCAAATTTACAATTTAAATCCCCACCTACTATAATCAACCCGTCTGTTCTAGCTCCCTCCAGAGCGGAGTCCAACTGATCAATGGTTGTAGACTCTTTCCCGTTTATTACGGGTCTAGAGTACACAATTACAATTTTAATTTTATAACCATTATAAAAGACTATCTTCAGAATTAGGATATCAACTCCTATTCTCTCTACACTTACAATTTTACATCCCACATGACACTTTATCAAGATTGTAACTCCTCCTGAGGGTCTTCCTGCACCTTTAGAGATGGCAGGTATATGAAAGGATGCAAAACCTTTTTGTGTAAATTCTACAATGGCCCAGGTTTCCTGTAACAAACATATATCGCAAGAATTTATCAATTTCTCCCAATCGGGACAATTTAATTAGTTTTTAATGCCTGCGATATTCCACGAAAGAATCTTAATGACCAGGTTAGCCTCTATAGTAGAAACGTGGGGGCAATCTAAGTTAATGGGACCCTCTATGTCTAATACCTCCAGGTCACAATTATTTGGGTTATTTTAGTATTATCAGGGTTCATGGTTTCATTTGAAACCTCTATCGCAACCTCTTTCTTATTGCCTGGGATATTACAGTTTTGATTAGTAGCAGTAGAGAGGTGGGCTTGCATTCGAGTAGGGGGAGACGCCATATACTGCTGGGGATTGTTAATGCATTGGGAGCCCATCCCAAGGGCTGCATTAAGCTTAACCTTTTTGCCCACCCCATGTCAATCATTTTCATCCAGAGAACCAAATCTATTATACAAGGGTAGACTAAACTGGTGGTGGACGTAATGAGGAAATCTCGGTCCACAGGCATGGCGTACCTGATGCCATTCCTGTGGATCAAAATTAGGTTCAGCCCTTTCCCTATACTCATTCCTTGGTTGGCAAAAATAAGTGAGAGGTAAGCATCTAATTTGCCCTCTATATGCCTGATTGGTTAAGCTGGGATGAAAAAGGAAGTCTTTAATGTACGGCTGCCTACAGTTTACTACTATACAATCCCCTTCATTATCTTTGGGCCTATTTCCCACCCAACCTACCCTACGGGTCAGTAGTACATCAGCAGGATTAACTACTTTCCCTCTCCCAGCAAAGAAATGTAGGCACTTATTTTTCAACTCTACTTGGGATTCCCTGGCACCTGGGCTTAAAGTTGGGGCACCAGACAAAATCACTACATAAGGAGTAGAAGCTGGCGGGAGGTCCAGGGTCGGTTGCTCTGATCTTGGCAGGTCTCTAGTAGTTGATGTTCCCGATTTGGATCTTGTTCTTAGACTAGTTCCCACTGCCTCCGTTTCCCCCCCAGTCCGTCTCCACTCCAGTTGACGACCCACATACTTTACAACTTTATTTGTTTTATTAGTGTTACCTTCGTCCTTTTCAAATCGGGCCTACATCGGTACTCTTAGGGCCATGCTCGGCCTGGATGTCTGGGATTACAAGTGGATCGCCTACTACGACAGTAACTGGGGATTCCTTAACATTGACATGGGATGAGTTGAGTTGTTTTACCAGGGCATGAAGATCGGCCAGTTCTTCTTTAACAATTACTCTAATCTGTGTATGGAGTGTTTCAAGAAATGTTGGCAGCCAATTCGGTTTTAGGTCTTCCCCAGTTGCTTCTATTTCGCTGGATGAGTCCATATCTTGTATGGTAACCGAAGATCTAACAGACTCCCCCTCAATGATTTTCCTTTTTTGACCAGTTTTGCCCTTTCTGGTACGTGGCTTAGTAATCGTAGATTGTTTTGCCCCTCTTGGCGGGCCCCTTTTCCCTACTAATATATTTGTGGGGGTACGTGCCTCCGTTCCTAGAGGGCGACTAGCTTCTAGCCTTTCTTGATCGGGGGGATAGAACACTTATTACCTCTGAAGGTGAGGAGGGGGTGGAGATTGAATGTAACACTGGCGTAAGGGATAATCTACGCTCTGAGCGTTCGATTTCAGTAGCCACTACCCCAATTGCTCTCTGAAGCATTTTATCAATTGCAGTTTGCGGTAGTGGGTGTGGGACTAGCTGAGGGGAGGGATGGCAGAGTGCATTAATAGTATGTTTCCCCATAATTGGTCACAATTTTAAAATACGAAAGACAAAAACAAAACAAAATGCTGCTAAAACAAAAGAAAATGACTAACAATAACTACCTAAAATATATAATTCCAAAAATAATGGATGGAAAACAGGATCGGGTTATCCCACGTTTAAATAATTTAACCGTTCACTTCTGGCAGTGGACCAAACAAGTGTCAGGAGCTACCAGAACTTTTCAGGCCTGCTTACTTTACAGTACAGACCTGCTTAATGTTGTTCAGTCCGCTAGAGGGGCTCCGGAGATTGTTGCCAAGGGGGATGGCCCAGCCCAGCCTCTTCCTGGCGCTGACGGGCGCAGGACGGGCCCGCCCTTGGCCAGTGCTTCACCCGGGCGCTGCCCGCGCGCGTCCCGCGCTGCAGGGGGGGAGGCTGCGCTTTATAGCGCGATGGACACGCCTCCTCCCTCAGGTGTACAGCAGCAGCGCCGGGGCATCTGGGAGATGCGATCCCCTCAGAGTTGTGGAGCTACCTTGAGTATGTGCCCCAGCGGCACAAAGTAGGGCAGGTGTGACAGCTCGCTTCCCGGGACTCCTGTCCCACTTAAAAGCTCCATTACAGGCACTGAAGTCTGCTACACGTCCCGCGCTGCGGGGGGGAGGCTGCGCTTTATAGTGCGATGGACACGCCTCCTCCCTCAGGTGTACAGCAGCAGCGCCGGGGCGTCTGGGAGATGCGATCCCCTCAGAGTTATGGAGCTACCTTGAGTATGTGCCCCAGCGGCACAAAGTAGGGCAGGTGTGACAGCTCGCTTCCCGGGACTCCTGTCCCACCGAGAAGCTCCGTTACAGGCACTGAAGTCTGCTACACATCCCGCGCTGCGGGGGGGAGGCTGCGCTTTATAGCGCCATGGACACGCCTCCTCCCTCAGGTGTACAGCAGCAGCGCCGGGGCGTCTGGGAGATGCGATCCCCTCAGAGTTATGGAGCTACCTTGAGTATGTGCCCCAGCGGCACAAAGTAGGGCAGGTGTGACAGCTCGCTTCCCGGGACTCCTGTCCCGCCGAGAAGCTCCGTTACAGGCACTGAAGTCTGCTACACGTCCCATATCATTATCGATATTGTATGATGAGTTAGCTCTGTCAGTGAAATTGAAAGTAAAAATTCCACCGTAACATACTCCTATTAGTCAACACACTAGCCATTCACTAAAAACGACACTGCAAAGATGGTGTACTTAAGGAAAGTGTTAGCAGAGTTATTATGTTTATTGTAAACTACAAACCGAAAAAAAAAATGTTAAAAAAGATAGCTTGGTTGGTGAACGCTCAGGTTACAGGTGCTAATCCTGGCTGGGCCAACTCATTCTTGTGAGACAGATACAAAGAGCCTCAATCACGATGCCATTTGCACCTGCAAGTACTACTCATAGAAGCAAATGGCTCGATTTATGGGTGTGTGAAATAAACAAAAGGTGAATCTTGAGTTCGTAAATTGATTTACCCATGTGTTAATATTACCGCACGATGGTGCAATGTTACACATTGTTAAATCCTACTCCAAAGAATGTTGCTGGGCATTTCGTCGCCAATTTCCCTGGAAAGTTTGGGGACATAGATTTTTCGGCTGTTCCATACTCACTCTGGAAATAGTAGGAGATTTACTCCTCTCAAGAACATGAATACATTTGTTTCTAGGGTAGCAATGGAAAGGTAACACCCTCAAAACTGGTGGGGTGTAGGAACATGAAGTTCTCTACAGTGAAAAAGATTTTTCCTGTGTAGAAAAGAGTAGGAAAAAAACACAATTGCACAAAAGCAATATCATGTCCCCATGCACAACTTTACACTATATACGCATGCAGGACGCCCACTGTGTTAAGGTAATTATAAATAATACATGGATCATAGTTAAGGGAAGAAGATGGCTGTACTGCCCCAGCTTTCCAGCCCGGGATGAGAGCCAAAACTACAACTTCCAGAATGCACTAATTAAATTTAAAAAAAGGTGCACGTAAGAAAAAAACAGCAAAACACAATACTGTGAGGAACATACATGTTATTATAGAGACTGAATGTTCTCCAAGTCGTATGAGACCCTGGCTATACTGGTCACAGGCTAAGCAACTCTATGAGAAGCTTGTTACACCTAACTAGATTTCTCATTTGTAATGTGAATACTTTTCTTGCCATTTGGATTAGGAATTCAATGACTAAATTAATTTTAGGGCATTGCATATGTGTATGAATTCTCCTTTCGAAGTGGTCTACCCACTTTTTGTACCTCATTGACTGGACTGGCTGGCTTTTTTTTTTACTCCGGTCCTATGAGTCTGGCATTCATTCTTGTGGGGGCATGCACTCTGACAGTAACGCATCATGCAAATTGGAGCCACCCAGTTGGGTTATTTAACTTTTGAGTATGGTCACCTACGGTTGGCAATCTCGTTAAGCTTAATGTTGTACTGTAATAATGAAATGCACTAAAAGTGCTTCATCTATAGACATTTATCCTTCATATATAAACATAACGTCAACGTTTGTGTACACACTGCTGATAAACACAAGGACGGGTGCAGAATAACAAAATCAAACAAAACTCATCACGCGTCAGCTACTGTACATCAACTAACAGCCACCGGTGGACAGTTCACTACTCACCGATCAAAACATTGTAACACTCACCAATCACTGAAGCTCAAACTTTGAACAGAATGTTGGCTTATTGTACAACATCAATGTTCTTCTCCCCAAAACACACATGCTAGACAAGAATAACAAAGTAAATCACAAAAGATGACTGGCGGTGCTCGACTGGTAGAAAACGCACTGTGAATTCCAAATATAAACTTTTATGACATGCGGAGGCCATATTTGATGAAGGTTGCATCCTGTGTCTACATGCTGTTCTGTAATACTATAGAAAATAACCAAACATCAAATGTCTTCTGGGGAAATGCAACCTGAACAAACATGGGTAAAGCCAGTAGGTCTGGCTGTGTTAAGCTGGTGTGCTGGCTACTTTTTTGTACTTTTTTTAATCGCAAGGTTATGGAAGAAAAATAAAATGGAAATAACTTTAAATTTAAAAACCACTCACCAATGCAGCAGTTTTACTAACAACGGGTTTAAACAAAAACATTTCAGTTGTGCCATGCATTTTTTTGTCACTATTTAGGAGGCAATCTATATTAAACCTCCACATAACCAAGCATTCAAGTCACAGGCTGCTACATTGTTACAATGTTACCTAAAGTGTTAATAACAAACTTTATAAAGAAATGAAGGCACAATAAATAGCAGATATTTAAAGTTAATATAAAAATAAATGAAAACCACACTTTGAAGCAGCAATAAAGGAAGGATTGTTGGCAGAAGTGAACAATGTGCACAGGCTGTGTGAGCTTACTCAAAGTGAACGCAGCCCGCGGGTAAAGAGGGCTGACCCATTTCTCCCTGCTGTAAGTGGGAGGGTAAGCTCAAGAAAATGTGAATGACAGCTTAAGTGATCAATGGAAGAGGGATACTCACTAAAAAAGCCCCTATGTGGAAGTATGTCATGTATAATTCCCTGGGGGAAAAATACAGTAGTCTTGTGAGCCAACTAAACTGTCAAAGGCCAGACGTAAAAAACACAAGGACATTTTCTGGGCCACCTTTTGCCTGGGTACATAAAACTTATGTTTCACATGTTCTATTCCAACCCTCCCTGGCAGGGGCATTCTTGTATTTAGTCAAACAAGTGTCAGGTGCCTAAAGATGGTTTCCCTTCCAATCCGAGTCCATATCGAAGGGTTACAAAGTGCCTTGTTAACAGTAAGCTTTCATCAATCGCATATCATTATTATTTCTTGGTATATATCGTAAAGCCAGAGTTGCAACAAGAGAACTTGAAAGTTTCGCCAGCAGCACTATTCGGGCGGGGCAGTTCCCAAGACACTTGAAAGCACTAGCGGCGTGTACACCTTGGAGGTGCGTAACCAACACCCATGTGCTGGGACACTCCAGCTCTGTCTTCACACCCGCCCACGAAGGTTTCAATTGACATCTTTAGCAAGGTGCTATGTTTCCTTTTATAGATGACATAAAGGCGAATACACCTTCAAGGGATGAATGAACACAGTCGACACAACGATTAACCCTTTCGTCCCTATCATTTGCTGTCCATGCAGCAAAGAACACCCCGAAGCAGACCCCAGCCCGAAGAGGCACTTTGATTCCAGTGCATCTCCATTTAAAAGAAAGCACATTTCACGCACGGTACGTTTTCGTGCTTTAGGCGCAGGCAGATTAAATGAGCTGGCCAAGATAACACAATGTCAAGCGCCGAGGTATTTTTACACTGGTCCACTGAGCAGGCACTACTCCCATGCTGCTTAAACCCACAGTTTAAAGTCCTAGTTTTTGTATGCCATTAAGATATATTCAAGACATGCTCACTAATCAACTCTGCTAAGAAATACACACAGTGCGCACCAAGTGGTGAATTCTCATAAATTCTTACGGAGTTTACAAATAAGAGCCAGTGCGGAGCACCAGCTAACTCTGGCAAAAATTAAGCATTGTAGCACTCCGACACTAGACACTTCAAACACATACGATACATAAAGGGGCATATGTATCAAAGGATACATTTGCGATTCTCAAATAGCGATTTTTAGAGAATCGCTATTTGAGAATCGCAAAACGCTTTGTATGTAGGATTGTCAAATATTTTTGCGAATCCTACATATTCCTTAATTGCGAATAGCAAATTGCAATTCACAATTCAGGAATACCTCCCCATTCATTCCTATGGGCCTAGAGGCCCATAGGAATGAATGGGAAGACATTCGCAATTTGCGATTCTCAATTAGAGAATCGCAAATTGAGAATGCAATTTCAAGGGTGCCAGGGTGTCAAAAGGACACCCTGTTGCACCCCTGAAATGTGCATGTGTGCACATGTGGCACTTATGTGCGCTACATGGCACTTTGAAAAATGCAAAAAAGTGAATTTTTCAAAGAAATCACAAATTACCACCAACTTAAAGTTGGTGGTAATTTGCGATTTCTTAAGGAGAAATCACACAACATGGGTGCTTTTTACATCGAATTTAAGGAATCTCAATTTGCGATTCCCCAAATGCTTTTGCAAAACAAGGAATTGCAAATTTTGCGATTCCCTATTTTGCGAGGGCCTTTTGGGATGATACATCCCAAAAGGCTTTCTCCCGTTCGCAAACGGGCCGATTCTGAGAATCGGCCTGTTTGCAAAAGGGAAATGGGCTTCATACATATGCCCCAAAGTCACTAATGTGTAAGATTATAAGCCTACACGTCATTATTTCCACATGCATTAATTGATGAACTGACTGGAACCAGTACGACCCTTCCTGACAACAAACCCAGAAAAGGTGCACTGTGCCGTAGTGACATTGGGCCGCCGGGTAACTGTACAAGAAACACTAGCAAGGGATCAAGGAGACTGGAATGGAGATGGGAAGCAATGACATTAGGCGAATTAGAGTATGCATGTGGGGCAGGGAATGCACTGCTATTGAGACCGGGAGACATCATTAGAAACAATCACTGGCAAGGCCAATAGGTCTCGGCAATGTGAGAGTTATTGGCGTTGTCAATGTCTTTTAGCTATGTTGTATAACAGGGTTCTTCAAAGTCGGTCCTGGAGGGCTGGATCCATGCCAGATTTTTTGCATATCCACATTTATTTAAATGTAGTTATCTAAAAAATCTGTCATGGATCCGGCCCTCCAGGACCGACTTTGGAGAGCCCTGTTGTATAGCAGGATGACAGCTGTTCAGCATGGCTGAAAGTCCTTGAAAAAAGTGCTATGACGTGGCTGACTGTGTCATAGCATGTTTTTGTCTGGCAGTAGGGTTGGGACAAGCAAAAAAGCATAGGGGCAGGGCAAGCAACAACATGGCGAGTGGGGAGAAGGTAAATAAAAAGGCAATTAGTATTTGCTAAAACGTTCCACACACTTTGCATACATTTCACCAGCCTTGTGGTTAGCTGTGTCACATTACACTAACTATACTTCTTGGCCTGTGGAGTTAGCTAACACCACATGCACTTTTGCACTTCCGAAATTGAATCCCATGTTTTGTGGATGGCTTAGGTGGTAGCCTGCCTCAGTCCCTTCAGAACAGATTGTCCATGTAGATACAAGGGTGAATATCTTCCAACAGAGTAGGGACCCATTCTGCCTTCAGCCGGTGGACTTGCATATTTCATTGGGCCAGCTTTGGAATCAGTGGCGTAATGATAATTGAGGGGGCCCCTCTGAAGGGTACGTGGAGGGGCCCCCTCCAGACTCTATAAGGAGCTCCCTGGCCGAAGTGCAGTAGTGAGGGGGCCCCATGGAGCGTGGGGCCCCCCCAGCACTGCGGGGGATGCAGGGGCCTGTGTTATGCCCCTGTTTGGAATCAGCCAAATCAGAAAGAGGATTCCAAAGAAAACGTTTGAACCTGGGTGAGGAGTTGCTGTTAAGAAAGCTTCTCACTGAGGACAGGGGTGGCCTGGATAGTGAAGGTGTTCTTCTGGAATGCCTTGTGGTGCCCTTGCTAGGGGGTGAGGAGGTTTTGGAACTGAGTCTGGATGGGCACCTTTGAACAGAGGCTTGGTTGTGGAAAGAGCGCTTCTATAGAAACAAGGTCACAAAGCAACATACAAGGTGGCCAGTGCTGCTTTGGAATGCATAATGGTAGTGCTTTTTAATTGTGCGTTCCAAACGAGTGTCAGCCATCTTATATGGTGATAATAATGTTTACTAATATATGGCAAATAAGGAGAGTATATGGTGCGAGAAACTTAAAAGTTCATCATGCTGATGTAAAGAAAGCACCTTGCGCATAGAAATCAAAAAGCAAATGGGGATCGAGTAAGAAGTCAATTTGGTTTGCCAGAAACATAAGGGTATAAAATATATGTGACTGACGAAATAACCACTCATGATACGTGTGGAATGCTAGTAATATAAAATATTTTGTGTGGAAAAGGTGTACTATTAGATCAAACGAAAAGTAAAAGAATTAGTGTGAAACCGCTTTAAACCAAATGGCATAAATGTGAAAGTGCCATACTGTTGCAAATTAAAAACACTCAAAGCTCATTCTGTGCATAATGCATTAGAAATACTGCTGGTTAATTAAAGGGAAAAGAAGGAAACAGTGTGTTGAACTGCTCTTGCAGCTTGTGAAAACAAAGCCAGAAAGCCATAATGGCATAAATGTGAAAAAGAAGTACTGTTGCAAATCAAAACTAACCGCTCGTTCAGCGCATAATGCATTGGAAATCATGCTGGTTGATTAAAAGGAAAAGGAAGAAAGGTTATGTTGAACTGCACTTACAACAAGTGAAAACAAAGTAGGAAAGCCGGACTAATAATTACCATAAAAACTAGCCACTCGTGGTGGGCATAAAGTGTAGGAGTCATCAATAAGATAAAATCACAAAACAAAAAGCTTAGACTGGAATGTAATGACTAACAAACGGACTGGTATATTAACCGTGAATAAAAACATTACGTGATGAAATCAAAAGAATGTAGAAAACATATATCAACACAATTCTAAATACAATCTCCTTTTTTCACAAGCAAAAGGAAATTAATGAAAGAAACACTAGCTCTGTTTCGAAAAGCACTCTGAACAAAAGGAAACCTTTCAAACGCAGAACCTACCAGTATGCACACCAAATGTGACGAGATAAGAACAAGATTTACAGGATCGTTTACAGAAACGGAGCACTGAGTGAGTGAAAACACGAGCGCTCATGTAAAGTGCTCAAAAACAAAGAAAAAAGTAGTTCCTAAAACAGTTCCTAAAATGGGAGCAGTGCATGGATAGTAGTAATTGGTCCAAGCTCTCAGGGAGGACTAAACACAGGAAGAGGCATGATGCATGCATGCCATGGACAAATGGGAAGCCTATGGGTGGGCTGAAGCACACATAGTGAACACAACATCTCTCTTCGAGATAGCACATGCGCTGCCTAGCCGGGATCTAAAAACTAGAGAAAAAAATGCTTTTGAGTCAAGAAAACTATCAAGGGCACAAAAACACACCAACACTCAGACAGGGACTTACACTGACAGTCAGAAATAGAAATAGCTACACTGCCACCAAGACGACTAACGGGAACATAAACGCAGAAAGTGCGTAGGCAAATATGGGTTCAGTAAACACAGTGGCAAAACGACGTTCGGCGAGCAGAGCTACCATTAAGACTAGAGGCCTTACGGGTTCTGATAGTAGTCAAAATTTATTAAGTTACACCACTTGTAAATGCTCATACCCATCCGAAAGCAGTAGTGCCAATAATGGCCTAAAAAAAGCTAATCAGAACTTGTTTTTATGTACCAATTAACGCATCATTTTGGCATTCCCAACAGGTGTTACTATTACCCAATGTAACAGCAGTCAATTTATCAACTTATTTATTTTATGCTTGCAACCTCCAAGCCTTAGGCAGATGTCAGCAGCGTTCCCTTAACTCTCTGGGCTATCTTGGTGAAGGGTAAAAGAATGTTATGGTTAACTACTAAGATCAGTAACTGATCAATAGTGTAAAATATCCTTCAGATCAAGAGATCCAAAATTTTTTTCAAATTGGCCGGTTATGGTGAGGTATGAAGTTATACCTCTCCATTTTCACACAAATGTATAGCTCATGACTGGATACATCACACAACATCACAAATGACATGTCAGAGGTGGCTTTCCTATGGCTGAGCCAGCTGGGTCAGTTATACTTATTCCGGCCAAGGTGGATACTTAATCAAGGGCATTGGGGCTCCTTTCTGACTGACAAGAGAAGCGAAAGCTACAGCCATGCAAAGAAAATATCATGCACTCACTAAATATTCCCACAGGAGTGAGCAGGACACACGCTGCTGAATCCCAACTCTCCTAACTGGCTAAAGTCGCCTATTTATGTTAAGGGTAATCAGGGCAACTGGAACCCGGGGAAAGGGGAGTGGGAGAAAAAGACATGGCTCTGTATCCTGGGACCTTCCTCGGAGTACTGCTGCCTTGGAAATATGCTGGGTGTCATTCTCTAGAGGAAGAGATTAAGATCAGTGATGTAAAATATACCGATATTCCAAATATCACCCGTGTTTTAAAGGCTATACCTGGTTCATCCCCTTTCCCTGCCTATCTGAAGGGTTCTCAAGAGACGTCTAATGGCAAGGATAGGAAGGGACAGGAACCCCTGGAGCTGGACAACCTGGAGGTATATGTATACGTAGTAAATTGTTAGTCTATCTATCTATCACAGACATGTGAACTATACATTCACTAAAGAGATATTAAACTATGTACATACCACAAAGTATACCAGGAAGTGCCTTGTACCTAATAACCGATGTCTTGTAGAAAATAAAGGTAGGTTACCACAAACATAAATAAAACCTAGACATATGTTACTATGTTTTATAGTGTACATGCATGCTATAAACGTCTTGGAACAAGGCCCACTAACTATGTAAGTTAACCACTCACCGGTCACATAGTGTGCCACATTATGAACAGTTGTGTAGACATCTATTCGTGGCAATAACAGTCTTGCCAAGAATGCATTAGAATCTTTTACATGCAGTACATATATCAGGAACAATGTCAAAATATCCTTGTTTTATGGGCACAATACAACTGTCACATTTCTATGTATCCACTTTGTTGCAGAGAATATTATCAAAATGGTGCCCACATGAAGTAATACAAAGCTTGTCAGGACTTTGGGAGAAAGAACATTCCCCAACACAGATAAGTATTGCTAGCACGTGAGTGCAGTTGCCACCTTCAGAGTTTATAAAGAGTTTGTTTCTTTTTCAGGGTCGAGGCATGCTGCGGTGCGAAGATGAGGACAAAGTTGCCGGAGAACCCCAGTCAGGAACACTGAGAAATCCATGAACCAAGTGAGTCCAATCCAGAAGACAAGCGCAGTGGAAGACTGGAACGACAAGAGTCATTTCTGGCTTCCTCCATGGCTAAATAGTATCACCGAGCAAGATAGCTAGTGACTCGCAAGACTTCGGCTTTCCAGTGCCCCAGTGTTTATGCTGTTTACTGCATTGCCGACATCCTGTATGGCCCGCATCACACACCAGTCTCGGCCCGAACTCCACCGTCACCCCCCAATGGAATGTTTCTGAAACAGAGTTTGAAAGTTTTAATATTTTTATACCAAGATGTTAACATTGCACATATGTGAGTGTGTGCACGTGTACTAGAACCTCCTAACCTCCATTGCCCAGCAGAGGTACTCATTGCTGCGGACTGTAATTGCACCTCAGACACAGGATTCTGTTAAAACGAATGATAGTGCGCAGGCATGGTCTTGTATATATGATTGATGATTTATTCTTCAGATCCAAATCACATGTTACAGGTTATCAGGAGATGTTCTGTTCCTTCTTGAGTTTGAGTTTGAGTTTGAGTTTAAAAGCACTTTTAAAGCGCACGTATACCGGCGGTTTCTTGGCGCTGTAGCTAGTGGGGACTGAGGATTAAGAAACAGGGGGAAAGGGCTGGGCATTCATTCAAAGGATTTTGTGAAAAGGTAGGTTTTAAGATTTTTACGGAATTGGGGATAGAGGGTGCTGGCACGAAGGTGAAGGGGGAGGGAATTCCAAAGGGTTGGTGCTAGAAAGGCAAATTTGGAGCCGCCCCACTTTTTCCTCCGGAAGCGGGGGATGGTGAGAAGGGACTGAGAGGAAGAACGTAGGTCCCTGGAGGGGACATAGGGAACAATCTCAGAGGAGATGAAGGCAGGTGCCAGGTCCGATCGGGCCAGGAAAGTGATTGATGCGAGTTTAAATTGAATTCTGGCCCATACTGGGAGCCAGTGAAGAGATTTTAGAAGTGGGGTGGAGTGGTGGAATTTGGGAAGGTTGAAGGCTAGGCGGGCCGCCTGGTTTTGAATCTGTTGTAGGCGGCACAAACTGTATGCAGGGATGCCGGCATACAGGGCGTTCCCGTAGTCCAGGCGGGACACCACCATGGCCAGGATAATAAGTTTAAGAGCGGAAAAAGTAAAGAAGCGGGACACCTTGCGGATAGTACGTAGTGAAAAAAAAGAGGAAGATACCACAGAGCTAACCTGGGAGTGAAGGGTAAGTTGAGAATTGAGCTTAATGCCTAGTGTTTTGACAGAGGAGGAGGGGACAGGAGGGGGACCAAGAGAGGGAGGCCAGCAAAGGGGGGACCAGGGGCTGGAAGATCCGCCCGTCAATACCAACTCGGTTTTGTCCGGGTTAAGTTTGAGGTGATTATGGCTCATCCAGTCCCTGATGTGAAACATGACAGTGTGGAAGTTGAGGACAGAAGAAGGAGAGGAAAGATCAAAGACCAGCTGGAGGTCATCCGCGTAATTAAATACGGCGACCTCCATCTGTTGGAGAGAAAAGATAAGTGGGGCGATATATAGATTGAACAAAAGAGGGGAAAGAGATGAGCCTTGAGGAACCCCGCACTGTACTTTCTGGAAGTCCGCTGTGAAGTCACCCAGGCGTACAGCCTGAGTGCGGTCGCTCAGGAAGGAGGACAACCAGACCAGGGCAGTCCCATCGATCCCCGCCGCCCTGACACGGGAGAGTAAGATGTTGTGGTCCACTGTGTCAAAGGCGGCTGAGAGGTCGAGGAGCACAAGGGCCTGGTGATGATTAGTGTCCATGCCCTCCCTGAGGGTGTCGAGGACCGACATGACCACAGACTCCGTGGAGTGTGCGGGGCGGAAACCAGCTTGGCGGGGGGCAAGGGCTCCATGTTTCTCCACAAAGGAGCTCAGAGCGCAGGTGACGTGGCGCTCGAGCACCTTAGCTAGAAATGGCAGGAGGGAGATGGGGCGGAAATTGGCAGGGACAGAGGGATCTGCCCCAGGTTTTTTCAGGATGGGCACAATTACCGCAGACTTCATGGAACTAGGAACTATGCCTTGCGCGAGGGAGCTGTTGAGGAAGTGAGTGGGGGGATCTGGACAGGAGACAAAGATGTGACGGAGGATATGGGCAGGACAAGGATCTAGAGGGGAGCCAGATTTGATCAGAGGCACCAGTGAAGTCAAGTTTTCCCGAGTGATAGGGGGAAAGGTGGTTAGTTTGCCTTTGGGAGGGGGGCATTGGGGATCAACAAAAGAGGGGGGGGGTGGGGGGATGTTGGCCTTGATGGTGATAATTTTCTGGGTGAAATAATTATTAAGAGAGAGACAGAGGTCATTTGACGGGGTAGGTTTAAGCGTAGTTCTGTCCGAGAATGCCAGATTGTGAACGATGGAAAAGATCTCCTTGGACTGGTTCTCCGCTGCTAAGATTTTGGAGGAAAAATAAGCTGTTTTTGCCTCCAGGATGTTTTGTTTGTACTGGTTAAGGATATTGATATATTCCAGTTTCAAAGTGGGGCAGTAGTTTCTCCTCCACGCCCGCTCTGCGCGGCGAACAATAAGTTTGGTGGCTTTTAGTTCTTGGGTAAACCACCGGTTGGCGTCTTTGTCGCGTTTAGAGGTAATGCGCTTGAGCGGGGCAACGGAGTCGCAGCTGCGGGAGAGCCACTGGTCTATAGCATCAGCCTGGGAGACGGTGGTGAGGCCCTGAAGAGGCGGGAGAGAGCCAGCAAGGAGAGAGGAGAGTTTCTCAAGGTTGACTCGGCCCCATGATCGGACCCAGATGTTTTTGGGTCGGGGGGGCATAGCAGGGGGGAGGATAGGAAGGAGGAATGAAATCAAATGATGGTCGGACCAAGTGCAAGGGGAGATAGATAAGGATTCCACAGGACAGTTTAGGGACCAGATTTGGTCAAGCTGGTGACCCTTGATGTGAGTGGGGGAGTGAACGTGGGGAATGAAATTAAGGGAGTGGAGGGTTTCAGAGAAATCCTTAGATGACAGACATTCGGCAGGATCGGAGGGCCAAAAATTAAAGTCGCCAAGGAGCAGGATGGAGGAGTTGTTAATTGCAATGGTAGTCAGGACCTCCAAAAAATCTGGGAGAAACTGCACTGGGGACTGAGGAGGACGATAGGTAAGGAAACAGGTAAGAGGAGGGGAGGTGGACACCGTGCGGATCACCAAGAATTCGGTGGTGGCAATGTTAGGTAGAGGGAGAATTTGGAAAGGGAAGTCGGTGCGTGCGATGACTGCCACGCCGCCCCCGGCTCTGCCCGGAGGGCGGTCAGCCCTGAGGGCGTAGTAGGGGGCAGGAAGAGTGGATAGGAGTGCGGGGAGGGAGTCATCGCAGAACCAGGTCTCAGTTAGGAAAAGGAGATCAGGGGCCTGTAAGTCTAATAGGACCGAGAGTTCGTGCGAGTGGGCAACAGCAGAACGGGTGTTGAGGTAGAGAGCTGTGAGAGTTTTAGGGTTTGGCGAAGGAGCAGCCCTACAGGTCGTGGGCGGGGTGTCCAGAATAGGAGGGGGGTGAGAGGAAGAGAGGGAGGCAATACCGAGAGCAGAAATGCGAGAGCTGGTACTGGTCGTGATGGGCCAGGGGCCCTGGTAGCTGCGAAGTAGGTCCGGGCTATAGGTGATGGAAGGTGCAGAGCATAAGGCCCCTAGTCCCGGCCAGTCGCGGACGGGCGCAGACGGGCTTGCCTTAGGCGCGCCTTCGGCGCGCAATCGTCGCGCCCGCTGCGCTCGTCCGCTGCGCTTCCTACCAAGACACATATTTATGGTCGAGAGGCGGGGAGTAGAAAGGGGCGTGGCCAACAGAGTGGGCGTGTCTGTGGCGCGCCTCGCGCTCGAGAATGGCGTCTGGAGGTGAGGGGTCGTTGCCGCGAGGAGCGCTGTGAACGAGAAGCCAAGAAGTGCAGGTAGGGGGGGTGGGGGTGATAGGAACACGAGATTACAGTGTTTTAAAAGTTTTTGTCGATTTAAAAAACAGGGTTATGCATTCTCCCGGCTTCCGCCTCAGGAGTCCAATAGCTAGTGAAGCGGCTTGCTTCAGCGCTCGCTTATATATACCAGAGGTCGAGGGGGCGTGGCCAACAGAGTGGGCGTGTCTGTGGCGCGCCTCGCGCTCGAGAATGGCGTCTGGAGGTGAGGGGTCGTTGCAGCGAGGAGCGCTGTGAACGAGAAGCCAAGAAGTGCAGGTAGGGGGGGTGGGGGTGATAGGAACACAAGATTACAGTGTTTTAAAAGTTTTTGTCGATTTAAAAAACAGGGTTATGCATTCTCCCGGCTTCCGCCTCAGGAGTCCAATAGCTAGTGAAGCGGCTTGCTTCAGCGCTCGCTTATATATACCAGAGGTCGAGGGGCCGTGGCCAACAGAGTGGGCGTGTCTGTGGCGCGCCTCGCGCTCGAGAATGGCGTCTGGAGGTGAGGGGTCGTTGCAGCGAGGAGCGCTGTGAACGAGAAGCCAAGAAGTGCAGGTAGGGGGGGTGGGGGTGATAGGAACACGAGATTACAGTGTTTTAAAAGTTTTTGTCGATTTAAAAAACAGGGTTATGCATTCTCCCGGCTTCCGCCTCAGGAGTCCAATAGCCCCACCAGGAGCAGCGTCCTCCCTGCTCAGCCCCTTCTCACCAACTGATCCCACTAGAATCCAAACCACCCTCAACATTCTAACATACCTCATCAAAGGCTGAGCAGGCAGGCAGAGAACCAGAGTAGGGAGAGTGTATAGATAATAAGCACATTACAACACATCTCCCCCCTTATAATATTTGAAAACAATCAACATGTGTTATGATGATACAACACTCACTGAGCATAGGAGGATGCATTAATAACAACTAATTAAACATCACCCCCCCAGCGATAATGATCATATACAGAAAAATGCATGAAGATAAAATAACACACATTTAGTAGAAAAAGAGGATGCATAGCCAAAACATTAAACACCATCCTTCCCCCTGAAAATGATCATAAACAAATTGCAAGACAAACTAGAAAACTCGTACTACAACTATGGGTACACAACACTACACCCCACAACGTACCCATTGTGCCTCATATTAGGGCCCAAAACTGCGGCAGAACAGGGATCTACAACCCTAAGCTGCACCAACTAAGACAAGACAGATCTACCACTAAGACAGATCTAAGACTGAAACTAAGCAAATCCAAACTTACTTTAAGACACAAGCAAATCTAGGGCATTTTAACCCCAACACTCACGCAAACTCCACGGGTACTCTTAACCCAAGACAAATTGCAAGGCAACTATAACCTCAAAACAACCTCGCAATAAACTATGGGTAACCATAACCCATGACAAATTTAGGGTATCCCTTAACCCTAAAACATACTCGCAAAACACTATGGGTATTTATAACCCATGTCAAATTTAGGGTATCCCTTAACCCTAAAGCACACTCGCAAAACAGTATGGGTATTTATAACCCAAGACAAATTTAGGGTATCTTTTAACCCAAGACACACCCTCACGTGGGTGACTCTCTAGACCATTTAGGGTATCCTTTAACCCTATACAAACACAGGGTAACATTGACCCCAAACAATTCAGGGCAACATAGAAACCCAAAACACTCTCGCAATACACTTCGGAATGCTTAAACCCATAAAATACAAGGTAACCTTAACCCAAAACATACTGGCCGAAATGAAATTCCAAAAGTCCACAAGAAACTCGCAGAGTCTTGCACACACTCAGGCACTGCAGAGAACAGACACCAGTTAACACCCTACACATCCCAAGAAACAAAAACCACCACATAAAACAAAACAACCAAACAGTAACGCAATGACAAGATGAAGAAAAGGAAAGTCTCTGACTCCGGTGAGCGATCTCTCACCCAAAATTGTCACCAGCAGGAAACTCTTCATTATGAGTTCTATGCAGCTCTAAGGGAGTTGTCCATGTTCCTTCAAAAACGAACAGTTCATCACAGACCTCGTATGAACCACAGTAATGCAAAGCCAGAAAAGCCAAAAAAAAAACAATCCAAATTCGTTGGTCGGCTTAAAAGCATTAAAAAAAACACACTTGTTAGTCACCTGGCTTGTGGGGTCCTAGAAATCCACCAGAAACCGCCAAGACTTCTGAGAGTTGCCGTGAAAACTCGTGAAGACTCGTGGTTGGTAAACAGGAACTCCAGTCAACCCTTCAAAATCGCTGCGCTATGGCCAAACTCAAGATGGCAGCACGCTTCATGACGCCACACCGGGTGGCTCCCGGCGCGTATCTGCATCCAGGCGTCACTGGGCAGCATCACTGGGCATAACATCCTACGAAATCAAGACGTCGTCACAGAGGATTGCTGAATGCTGGACACGTCACGATGAAGTAAGTGCGCGCACGCTCAAGCTGATCTTGTGGCATGTTTAAATTTTCAAAAAAACGGCGCCCCGATTAACCCTCCGTGTAGACAAAAGAAATGACTAATAACCCAAATTTCACCCGACACTGTCCCAGAGTGTATATTCCGCCAAAACACTCTTCAGTTCAGGCGCTGTCAAACATCTTCACTTGGCACGCTGTTGAACCACCATCCAATCGCTGACGGTTGATCCTCTCCTCAGACTCTGACAGAGAGTCATACACCCTGACTCGATTAGTGCCAAAACAAAAACGATACCCCACCGTTCTTCAAGTCTAGCGGTGAAATCCATTTGATGGGTCATATAGCAAAACTGAAATTGTGCCCAAGATCAACCAGCTCAAAAAATAAAATCTCATGTGCCACCAATGTAACATCATGCCATGTTCATGTACATGGCAAACTCCAGCACAGGAGCAGGCTTTAGCATCAGAAATCGGCAGGCCCAAGCTAGAGCTGACCGTTCCCAGATAGTCAGAAATGTCCAAAACCACAGACAATCTAGTCTTTTGGGGAAACACTCACCCAAGTCCATGATCTAGCACATCCACGACAGGGCTGACCGGTCTTTTGGTCACTGGTGGTGCTTGTGGAGTGCAAGATTACTTCTTTTTCTCTTTAATGCGCTTCTTAAGTTCCAAATTCATCCAAGGTAGGTTCTTAAGTTTCACAAGTCCAAACTCCTTTGAAGGTACACGCAGGTTCTTTAACTCGTCGCCAGTGTTAAATTGAATGATAGTGCGCAGGCATGGTCTTGTATATATGATTGATGATTTATTCTTCAGATCCAAATCACATGTTACAGGTTATCAGGAGATGTTCTGTTCCTTCTTAATGCCCCACCAGGAGCAGCGTCCTCCCTGCTCAGCCCCTTCTCACCAACTGATCCCACTAGAATCCAAACCACCCTCAACATTCTAACATACCTCATCAAAGGCTGAGCAGGCAGGCAGAGAACCAGAGTAGGGAGAGTGTATAGATAATAAGCACATTACAACAGATTCCCCTTACTACTCCTCTGGTTCAACCCTTTTTATCACACCACATGACGGGGTAGGGTCAGTATAGCTCAGTATACACACCTCTACCTAGGACAAGAGGAGAAATAGGCGCATCTAAAGGAGGAGATTCTCACTAATTTAGCCCTCTTGTCACAAACGTCCAGGACTGCAAATGCAAATCATTGGACACATTGTGGTGAGACACCTAGGGCCAAGACAAGTATTTATTGCCTTTTTAGGTCGAGCCTGGGCAGCGCATGCGCTGCTCTGCGAAGCATGCTGTATTCAGGTATGGACTTTAAGCTCTGCCCACTCTCCGCCCATATTCTTCATTGGCTTGTGTCATTGTCTTTTGTAAATGGTGGCTTCTGATTCGTTAATAGGCTTGTTAGTCCCTCCTTAGTACCGCCTTGTCTTCATTTGTAACCTCCCATAAGGACTGGCCCTTTTACTTCTGTTGTTACACGGTATGTCTTATTTAGTCTGTAAGCACTCTTTTCTTTAATGAGTTTCTCCTATTGCAGGCATGACATGCTTCCCGCACCATTCAGCTCACCATGCGCGCTTTCACTTTCTAAGCAGCCCAGGACAATGGCGGCTGCTTCTTTGAGGTAAAAGAGGTTTTGCATTTACAAGAGTTTGAGCTATTGGCATTGTTTAGGTGGCACTCATTTAAAACCCCTTCTTTTCACCAATCCATGTTGTAGAAAGGGTGCATTTTAATTGCACTGGTCTGCTGTTTAATGCCCTGAGGCAGATAATGCCCTGAGGCAGGTAGGCGTTTTATTTGGTGGTTAATTTTAACGTTGGTTACATTGGCGGGATGCTCAAATGTAATTTACACAACATATCAACGAGTTGTCTGATCATGACAGAATAATCGGCGTACTTTTTAATGTCACCTCCTATCTGCATATTTTTTAAGTCGTATAACCTCTTGTTAGCTGCGTATGCACCACCCGGACCATTTCCTTTGAGCAGCATGCCCTATCACACTGTCTATAACTAGAAAGCGCCTGCTTCCAGAGCCGAACAGTAGGCGCTATAATGCTGGCATCATCCTTTGAATTTATTGTAAAACTTTATTTTTTGGAGAGTGCTTTATAATGTTTTCATAATGAAGATGCCAGAACGATACTTTTTATTTAAAATGCCCATGTCCTGTTTCAGTCCTTTTTGGTGTGCATAGTTAATGTATACGCCAAGCACAAGTGATATCCTTCACATTATACCATTTCATATTAAAGCACAGACATTATGCTTTGTAGATAAGATTGCCCGATGCACAGTCTGTGCCCAGGAGTCAGCTTTTCTGTTTAGTTCACCAGTGAATCATGACGTTGACAGCGAGTGTAGGGACGATGTGCATTAATTAAATAATGTAAGCTTTATCTTCACACCCTCATCCTCTTAGCGGTTCTTAGATTTGAGGCACAGCAAAGCCAGCTTCAAGTGTTAGCCCACTGCTAACAAGTTCACAAAATAAGTAAATTCCCTGGGCCTTCGGTTGCTGTAAAACCCATGGAAATGTTAGCATGTCAGTAGCGCACATTTTTTTTTTCCAAACAGGGCTCAGTTCCGCAGCAACACATTTTGCTTCAAATCATCTCAGTCACCTGCAGACGAGTGGATAGCCATGCCACTGCTAATAAGGGTTCATATACTGGGTCTCGTTTGACCTCTGGCCAGGAGTCCGTCTTCTCCCCTTATTCCAGCTCTGCAGACTGGCTGAGAGTTGGAACTCTGAGAATGAATGGGTCAATCCAGCAGCCGAATTACTGATTGCAACCAGTGAAGGACTTGTATCTATAACACCTTTGAGGGGCCCAAGGACCAGTGATATCGCCCACTCGTGACCAAAAGCGCTCGAAGTGGCATATATTATTATTAGTAATCTTATAAATTGCGAATCATACAGTCTTGTGAAGTTTCTTTGCTCAAATCTACATTAGGCCACAGTGAGGCTGCAGACGCTATGAAAGGCACACATTTTAATATTGTCAAAAAGCCATGTCTTTAACCGTTTTCAAAATTTAGCCAGAGAAGATTCAGCATGAATCTCAAGTGGGACTGAATACCAGAGTTGTGTGCCAGAAACGTTAAAAAGCATCTATATAGCATTAAATTCTATTTGTTTATTGAGGGCTGGCAAGGGTGAGAAACAAGAGCCTTCCCTTCTTCATGGCCACACGGTGGCCCTTTGAAAACCCTACAGTGCATCACTAGATTCATAGGCTTGCAACATAGGGAAAACTGTATTGCAGGAACTGTGTAAGTGTCTACACACCAAAAGAAAGTTTGGACAGCGATTTTTGAGCACACCGCTTACAGGTTTTCAAAGCACATAAATAAAAGGCAGTGTCATTTACAATGCCGATAGCTCAAACTCTTGCAAATGAGAGACTGACTACCTCCCACTCATCCTGATCAGGACGAAACCCCTGTAGAACAAACCAAGCTATGTCAAACAGCAGGAGGGGGACTCCACCAGTCTCTTGGCCTAAGAGAGGAACTAGAGAGTGATAATAGGCCAAAGCTCCCCATAGTTAAACTTGTGGGGGAATCAGAAAGGAATGCAGTTGCATCAATAACACCCTTAATAGACTATCCTGCAGTAGGGCGAGTGACAGAATCTGTTCCACTAACGACTGAAACTCTAACTGTAGCTGTGGGTGAGGGAAATGCTAGTCGGAGCATCCAACCAGTCCCAGGTGGCCCAAAACTTCTATCCTGGAATATTGCAGGCCTTGTGTCTAAACTAGATGAACCAGATTGGGGGGATTATATTGATTTACACAAAATCTGTTTATTCCAGGAGACATGGGCCGTAAATCCCCAATATAGGGTAGGGTTTGTGGCGTATTGTGAGGCGGCCGCAAAGGGACCAAAAGGGAGACCGTCGGGGGGGCTATGTATATGGGTAGCTTCCCATCTAGGCTATAAGATCAAACATGCATAATCTTGACAAATTGCAAATTACCCCATTTAACGATTATAAATGTCTACTCCCGCCCTGTGAATTGCGGTGGGACTTCACGTACCCTAGACCTCCTCTATAATCTTTTGAATTCATTAGCATGAACCACAAACTTTTTAATTGGTGGAGATTTTAACTGCCATTTTGAACCCCTCGAGGACAATATCCAATCTATAACTAGCGAGGAAGACGACACCTGGTCGATACCGGCTCCTAGCATGTATTCACCAAAGCGTTGGGACCCCTCTGGCTCTCCAGTTGACTTCTCTAACCCTGACTTTTTCCATTAAGGGCCTGTAATGGACAGTTTCCGGGAGATAATCCCGGCCGATCAACTTTCAAGAGGTCAGATCGGGTAATAGGGATTGATTATACCTTGATCAGCGTAGAACTCTGGCATAGTGTGCTGAATTTTGGTATTGAAATTCGCAATGAGAGTGACCATGACCCCCTTGTTCTAACATTAAAATTTCAGATGGGGTTCCATGATCAAAATCCCGAAATTTTTAACTCAAATAAATTTGCGGTGGTCAATGAAGGGAGGCGAATCAGATAGACAAAAAATATCCACTCGAGGGATGCACTGCCCAAATTGTACGCAACTATTATACCCCTTCTAGATCAGGCCAGCCTTGAAGCGCAACACTTTCTTATTCCAAGTAGTGCCAGCAATGCCGGGAGAATCCATCAAGAGATGGTACAGGCTCTCTCTGTTTTTTTTTCTAGTAATGTTTTTATTAATAATAAACCTAGACTTCTAAGGGATAGAAAATCATGGTTTAATAAGAGATGTAGAGAGGCAAAATAACTTTTGTTGAACTCTCTAAAAGAGGCCGATAGCAAGAATATTCGGGATACCAGGTTTAAAAAAAAAAAAAATTACAGCAAGTGCAAAGGCAGAGTGGGAAACCGAGAGATGGTCAAACATTAAGATGGCTTTGGAGCTAAAAGACAGTAGAAGTTTTTGGAATTTGGTCCATCATGGCCAAGCCGAAGGTAGGACTGTCATTGATCCTAACATCGATGAGGATATATGGCACCAGCACTTTAAGGAACTTTACTCCAGTCCCCTTAACGATGTAAGTGCGGTGAAGCTGTTGCCCTGCCCCTCCACTCCTGAGTCCGTCTGTGATATTCCCCTATGCACTATGAGCGAGGTTACCTTTGCCCTCGCGAAACTCCAGCCAAATAAAGCCCCCGGACTGGATAGAATTCCCAGGGATTTATATAAAAGTGAACAAGTAGTTTGGGCCCCATATTTATTAGCACTATTCAATGCAATTTTGTATGGCCTACCTGCACCAGCAACATGGGTTGGCGCTGAGATCGTTCCAATTTTTAAAAAGGGATCGCCGATCGAACCAGCGAACTATAGGCCTATTAGCCTTATAGATGTGTCCCAAAAAATCTTTGGGAGGGTTTTGCTGGCGAGATTGCAGGATTGGATTGAAGATTCGGATGTCCTGACCCCGCTGCAAGCAGGCTTTAGAGCCATGACCAGTTATTTAGACTGCAGCTAATATACTGGAAACATGTGGTCTTGGAAAAAGGGAGTTTTACCCTTACCTTCGTGGACTTAAAATCTGCATTTGACCTGGTTGACCGTGAACAGCTGTGGAAGATCCTGCTGGACATGGGAGTTCCACCCTACTTATGCCTCCAATTCAAATGCCTCCACGAGGGCACATATGCCAGTCAGATTTGGCAAGAATGGTCAACTGACAGCCCCCTTCCCTGTTGGTAAGGGGGTGAGGCAAGGCTGCGTTCTTGCTCCTACTCTTTTCTCCCTCTTCCTAAACGGCCTAGTTAATGACCTCTTGGCCGCAAAGGATCTGGATTCGCCCAAATTGTCGTCCCGCAAGTTTCCTGCACTAATGTTTGCGGACGATACCCTGCTCCTCTCGAAGTCCCCGATGGGGATGTAACGACTATTAAATTAATTTAGTGAGTTCTGCAAAAAAAGGAATCTTGTGGTTAATATAAATAAAACGAAATATATGGCTTTTAATTCAGCACATACTAACTTCCCTGTTCCCAATTTTAATAATATACTGCTAGAGCGGGTCCAGACCTTTGAATACCTGGGTGTCTCCCTTAACGACAAAATGGGTTGGGGTACCCAAATCGACAGGGCGAACCTGAAACTAACCCAAGCAATAGGTGGTATATTGAAAGTTCAGAATAGTTGTACCCAAAAGATCATAAGTCCCCCGCTTGAAATATATAGAGTGCAAGCGCGGTCTGCTTCACTATACGGGGCAGAACTCTGGGGACATTGCCCAAAGCATGCATTGACCCTAACTGAAAATAAGTTCATTAGGCAAATCATGGCGCTTCCAGTAAGTACCCCGCTAGTTCCCTTGAGAATGGACTTGGGTATCCGCCCAGTGGTGGATCAGATTTCGAGTCGCCCATTGCTTTACTGGCGTCGACTATGGAGCACGCCTGAGTTGAGACACTACGGGGAGGAACTCAAAGTGGTAATGCTTATACCGGGCACTGTTAGAGGTATACCCTGGTTGTCTTTTGTGAGGGACTCTTTGCGCGACATGAGAAGGGGGCATCTATAGGATGCACCGAAAGAATCGTGCCTGACTACTTCCAAAAACTGTTTGCAAGATCATTGAAAGAGTACCAGCTGAATAAACTAATTGGGGCCACCAGAGCAAATAGTCTAACCTATGCCTTCCTGGATTTGAGGTTAGATTACCAGTTTGAGCAGGTGTTAGACATAATACAGCCAGTGCTAGCCAAGAAGTTGTTCCTCCAATTTAGGTATGGAACCCTTCCACTTCTGGTAAAAACAAATAAGTGGGTAGGGGACCTGCCTAGCCTTTGTCCTGGATGTCGCAGGGAGGAGGAATCAGAGATTCATGTATTATTTTTCTGTCTGGCATATGAACAGTCTAGGTCTAAATGGATCCTACAACTCTGCAAAAATTTGGGAATGAGGGAATTTCGCCAATTTTATAGAATTCTCAAATCTGATATGAATCCACTTTTTGTTGTTGCTATTTCGAAATTCCTTTTGGCCATGTGGATTAAAAGAAAGTATCTGTTAAAAGTACAAAATAGTTAACATCGATATTCTATTTTGCCGGAATTATAGAGCGCAATGCTACTGTTGTAACTATTACATGTGAAATAGATCAAGCTCTTCCCACTGGCCACACTGGCAATCGAAGATACTTCCAACGAGGAATGGCTTAATGATATTTTAAAGTTTTTATATTAATTTATAGTATTAAATTCCTATTTGTAACTATTAGTAACAACGATAAAGTATCTTTTATTCTGCCCTCCTGAAGCCCTGGCATCTATAACTATGTATATAACACCCTGTTGATACTATCCCTTTTTTACTTGATCGGAGTATGTTTTTTTAATGGTGTTAAAAAAAGTCTGTACTTTTATGGCTGGAATAGCCGCAATAAAGTAATATTGAATTGAGAGACCTATTGCATTGTAAATGCTTGCTTTAACTGGGTGCAATGTAAAGATTCTCTTTGAGTGTACACCGGTATTTCCATTAAGCTTTCACAGAATATGTTGTCGAGTTTATCTGAAAAGAATAAAGCATGTTTCAAAATTAAGCATTTGGATCTTGCCTGTAACACAATCCAATGGAGCAGAATGAATTGCATAGACAACCCCCCTATCTTGTTTATTTTTGGGAGAACAATGTGGTCATCCCTTCTATCCTGCAGTAAAACTACTGTAACTGGCCTACTATTCTCTTTAGAGCAATTGATTACAGGAGATTTATGAGTTTTCTGTGTACATCGTTAAAACTTGAACTACAATAGGTTGCTTGTGCTGTTGCTTGGAGCCCCAATGCCACCAACTAACCTGGTTTTTGTGTGAGGGACTTGCTGCTAGTACTGTGCCTGACTTGCACTACTATTGCCTGTGCCAACATGTTTTGTCTGTTTTTGAGGGACGATGTTCTATGTGACTCAAATTTGCACCCATGGTGCCTGCGCACTCCATTTCTGTGTATGAAATGAATAAAGGACTCTGTGCTCTTGCCCCAGTGTTTTTGAGATGCGTCTGCCTTTGCAGAATCTGAGCACCGCACTACTGTTGCATGAGCTGATCGTGTGTACAACACGGATGCCTACACTTCCGCTCCCTTTGGTGAACCATTGTGCGTGCAAGGGACCATGTTGTGCATCCTTCTAGTGTGGAGGACAAGGTGAAAAAATGCACAGCTGAGGCGGAATTTGCACACCTGCACACGAGTTCATGCTGATATCTAAAGGATGACCCAGACTGATTTGCAGGCAACTCCCTCTGTCTTTTTGTGAAACATAAAGCTGGTACTGAAAAAGATAATAAGCACATTTCCAAAGTATTTCAGATTTATATTTGACCTTGCCATCATTATGTATAACTGCTATCTGAAGTCTGCACATCTTGGTAACCTGGGTGGTACATTTTCTGTCTCAGCATGAAACTACTTTCTAACCTGGATAAAAGACTCTGCTGTCAATGGCCCGAGATTGTAGGATCCATGTAACTGTGTCTTTCCATTCTGTTCTTCTATTTGAAATTCTCAGTTATGTTATAAGACTGAATCTAATTTGAAGGGGCAGAAAGGCAAAGTGAAGAGGGCTGCTTCATGCAGTCTGAGAACAGAGAGGGGGCTCTGTCAAATTGCACACCAAGATTAAACAGTCTGTCAAATCCATGGCTTTTTAGTCAAAGATTTTGGAAAATATAATATTGGTTGACTATTATAAAGATCACTGGGTGGAGTGTGATGAGATGGAAGTCGCCACAAACACCCCAGGATGGAATCCAGCTTGCTTATCGCATTGTGTTTAGAATATTCCATGAGAGTCCTTTCGAATTGTGTAAAAGCTAAGGACCTTATGAGTTTGGTGGTCCAATGAAAGCCAAGCTCACGCTGGCGGAACGGCTACCTCCGCACCGGTGGTCCGACTGCCCTATTACTAATAGGGCAGAAGGACCGCATTGGCACTGCCACAACTGCCATGGATCAGAGATCCCTGATGGTGTTGTGGCGGTCTTGAGGCCTCAATATGCTTGATGGGGCCGGTGCGGTCCCGCCAAGCATATTACGAGTTTCCCCGACTCCACGTTTTTTTGTCGTTCAAATATATTGTGTTACTGAAATGGCATGACAATTACACAAGTTGTCAATTTACGCTACCTTAGCACTGCTTATATTTCATATCCGAGCACACACATCTTATTAAGCACCAGAACTAAGCGTGATTTATTAGGGCATTAAATGAACTCTAAACGTGGAAAGCGACTAAGGGAAATTGGTGGAGATTTCCAAACACGTGGACAATGTCTAATTTAAAAGGAGCACATATTTCATTCACAAATATTATACAATTAGGGAAAAATATATTTATATAAATGGATGCAAGCTAGCAAATTATCCATATTTAAAACTTCCGTTTTGTATCAATGTACACTTTCCTTTCTAGTCTTTGAACCCAGAATCAAGATACATTTTCCAAAACGAAATCCCAGCTACCATCAAGTCACATTTCCAGTTCGTTAAAACACAACGAACTAGCTGGAAAGACCATCATTTCTAAAAAAACAAATCAAAACTTTGGGTATACAACTTTAGCATAGTTGAACATTTTATTTTTTAGATATTACATAACAAGGTTTTAAGGTATTTAACTGCTTACATGTTTTATTTCATGAATCCATGCCTCACATTCACAGAGCAAACTGCAGTTAGCATTTTAGTGCACCACCTTGTCCCAAATCCGGTGTGCTCAGTCGCTCTACCATCCTTGAGAGCAATGAGGGGTGTGGACAACATGTCCAGAGCTGTGCACCCGCAAGCATGGGCATGAGTGAAATAATATAAATGCAGCTTTTGTGCACTACACTGGACTCCGGGGGCTTTCTTTCAAAGAGATTGAGAGTCTCTTGATAGTGGTCTAGACATAAACGCTTTTGAACCCTACTCATAAAAAAGTAGCAAATCCGGACTCACAGATTTACCTCCAAGTGTGTGTGCAGACTTCCTACTTTTTGGATTCCAGCAGTTCCGATTGGAATTAGCATGCAAAGCTGCAGCTAGTGCAGGTTTCCATGTGGATTCCATTGTGAATCACAAGATTCTTAACTTTTCTTTCCATTTCCTCTGTACAGATATATCCGTGGCGGAAAACTCCATGCAGAGGGAATAGAGTCCCTCTTACAAATGCACTAAAAAAATGTGGTGGATGTGTTTTCCTTACCCTGAAATGGGAATTACAGCAACTGTGTGCAGGAGTAAATCTCAAACCATTTCAAGGTAGGAAAGGGGTCTGATCAGAGTTTCTGAATGCCAGCAACCCTCCATGTTAGCGGGCGTTCCCAAACTTTCAAGGAAGGCCACACTTTAAAAATACAAATTTCCCCATGTTTTTAGTGGATTTACTGCTGCAGATCTCTGCACATATGACGGAGAACTCCGCCCCCGTAAATGGGCTATGCCTGCTAGGAATTCCTTTGTGAATTCACAGATGTAAATTTGGTAGTAAACTTAGGTTTATGGCCATATTTACCTTTGTAAATAGGCCCCTTACTTTATTATGGCCATGTACTGAAGTACACATTTTTGTAGAAATGATAGCGAGGTCTCACCATGACACTACAACACCTATGCACACACACTGCACATTAACAATTGTATTGTGTAAAATTACACATGCAGAGCAGTCTTCACATATACATACATAGGAATTCAGAAACGTTTCCATGACTCGTGAGCTAATGTTTATTAAATAATTAAGAGCAATGCAGAAGTCAAAAATAATAGTCAAATGCATGGTAAATGAACATAGGAAATTAGCATGAGGCACAATCAGATGCTGCAAGTCTAAGAACAAAAATATTCAGAACTGACGTAGTTCTGTTCTCAAAGAGTCGGAGCACACCAGATTGGCTCACCTACAATTTCAGGGCCTTTTATGGTAAAATACACAGTGAAAACCACACTGTCGGCATAAGATGACCACACATCATTTCACAAATTGACAAATTAGAACACAAAATGCAATACAGTCAGCATCATCTAGCACTATTCCAGTTTCATCCCCGCACTGAATATTAAAATCAGCCCCGTCGATCTAAGGTCATCGGATGGGTCAGCAAAAATCTAGATACACTCTAAAATAATGTGACTATCATTTGTGTTTTGAAACACAAGCAGGAAAAGCCTTGAATGCTGCATACGACTCAAGAACAGTGTGTCAATTCAGAAGCATTTCATAAGTGCACATTTCGCTATGTGTAATGGCAGAGGAGAAATGTAAACAGTGAGGGGGCCAAGCAGGGGAAAACACAGTTTTGTCAAGTGCAGTGTTTTCGTTTATGTGCAGAAGTCATCATAATATTAGAAACACCATGTTTAATAAATCAAAATCATCTCAAACGCCACATGAGCATTGGATGTCACTAGGTCTGACGTTGGCAAGCTGGGGCAAGGGTGAATTAAAAAGAAATACTGCACTAACTCCACAAAAATAAGATACAAATGTTGTCTCTTAAGCATTGTAACCTGAGGTTTGTAATACAAATGTTAACTTACTAGCAGGCAGGTGTATTCACAAGAGGTATAGAAACCCTTTTTTTAGCTTTAAAGCACAACATAGGAAAATATGATGATTATTGGTACAAAGAAAAGGGCTATTGGCTTTGAATTACTGTAACCTGAAGACATAGTTTAAGCAAACAAGTGTGACCAAAAACAAATGATTAAGAATTGAAAGTATACACCGGGGCGCAAGGGTACAAAAATAAAAATAAAACAAAGATATATTGTTAAGATGAGATGCCAGGGTGTATTTTCAAACCAATAAACACGGTTATGAAAACAAATTACAAGTATGAAGCAGTGGCAATATAAAGTATTGGCTCGCTACCCTGGGCAGGTAAGTGCACTTCTTTATAGGCAGGTGTGCACTTGAAGTTACAAACAAATTCCATCACTCACAGTGTAGGAGAGCCAATGGCCGAATGCGCTAACCCACTGCCCCAGTGCTGTATGCTGTGCAGGTTGGAAGCAAAATGTGAATGGTCCAGACCAATGGATGAAGACTGCCGACCCACAGCCCCTCTATATATAATAGGAGCAATTTGTTTTCTCCGTCTCTTTGTTGTTGTTAATGTGAGGTTAGGGAAACGGCTAAAGTAGCGTCGATGTCAACCTAAAATTATGGTGATGATTGATGGTGCGTTCGCTCTGCCAACGTCCACTCCAGAGGCTTTACCTGTCAGAGTTTGGAGATGACCAAGCAACTAAAGACTATTCAGTCTTTCGGCCCCATACATACCTCAAACACAAAGGATAAGCTTTACCTATAAGTACCCTGATTTGTAAACTGCAAAAGGAGGTATGGCAAACTGAAAGAAAATGGAAGTCCAGTTCTGCTTGCCAGGCAGCTTCTTCCGTAAGGACTTCTAGGTTCTCAGCTGCAAAGGAACAGTAAGATGTGCCTCATTCACAGGTGTAATTTGGTCAATCCAAATGTCCAACGTAACCCGGTTAGGATGACAGACACTGCCACAGTTCATGTTACAATAGACAAAGTGTACGGCAAGCAAAACAAATGATATGCTTCCCAACCAGCTTCCAGTTTGCCAATAATTTGCAGATTTCAACAAAGGTTCTAGTTCAAAGGGATCAAAACCTACTTAAAACAAGCATTGGCATAACCAATAGGTCTCGCTTTTGGGACCTTATAAGTATTTAGTTTTGCAGCACAATATCCTTGGTGCAACAACATCAGCTGTTGCATGGCTAAACCTTGTACCTTATAAGTGTTTAGCCATGCTTGTTATAACCATGGGTAATTGAGGGGCATTGGAATATGAACACTAACTGTAAGTTGTCGTGTTCTACTTGCCCAGTTCTTCGGTTCTTCCCCAATAGTTCTCTCCCGCTGGGTAGGCTGGCTGTAGGTCAGACAAAAGCACCAGCATCTCTGTCGATTTGGCTGTTGCGAAGAACAAGCAGGCTGTTACAGTCTGACATTCCCATGCAATGTAACGCACTGGTCAGCACAATACCTCAATGCGTAAAATGCGTTCAGGTGGTATGGGCAGGGATACACACATCAGGAGTTTCAATCAAAATAGCCTTCCAGGGTTAATACACTGGATATTTGTTACATCAACAGAATGTGATGCAAAGCCCCTGGAAAAAAACGTGTTATGAATATTAAAGGTGATGGCCACAGATAAATGTGGCAAGCTCATGACACAGAACATTCGGAATGGCCTGTTTTATGGGTAAGTAGTTATGATGTGGATAGTGGGAAACACAGTGTCCCTATACTTTCTGCATGATGGCTCTCAGCTCTGTTCTCTTGCTAAAGCCTTTATTTTAATTCTTTGAAATTGGATGGACCCGGACACGGGGAACAGCAGAGGGTTTTATAAACAGAGCACGTGTATTGTGTAGTAGGGGAATCTCATCACATGACATGCTTAAAGTAGCAACATTTGCAGTCTCATTACAGGCAATGATCTGAATAGGGTTTGCTTCGCTTAGGTACCACAGTGGAGACTGCTTTTCGTGGCTTATCACAAACTTTTGTAGATGAGCCATAATGATATGGCTTTACTGTAAATAATCTGACACTGAAAAATAATTTAAAAAGGGAAAACGGAGTCGATGAGCAAGGTGTCCTCACCCATGCAGACTGCCACGGAGGTGGGGACGCGGAAAGCGTCCAGGGCACCAGGAGGAAGCCCATGGGCATGGGCACTGGAAGGATTAAGGCTGCACGAGTGGACGGACAGGAGTCGCGGAAGGAAAGAAAGGCAGGAATGAGGGCTATGTTAATTGGAGTAAAGTGAAGGCGAAACATAAACAAGTATATGCTGAGAAAGAAAGTACCTGAAAAGTTGAAGACGGTCGAAAGCCTGAGCGAGTCAATGCAGTCATCAAGGCTCTGTTTGGTGTGAGGCGAAAGTGAAAGCAGCACGAATTAACGCGAGACGCGGCGGGGGAGGGGTGGAGGAGCGTTCAGAGAGCAAGCGAGAGGAAAGACAGATGGCGCCTGATTGGGCGCTGAAAGCTGGCAGTTGCGCGAGTGAACGCAAGCGCTAGGCCAGCCAAAGCGTGGGGTAGCACTTTGAAAACCCACCTACTAAATGTCTCGCAGAGTAGCGCATGCGCTGGCTCAGGCGAGACCTAAAAACGGAGTGGCAGACACTTTGAAAAAGTGTAATGTTCACCTTTCCATTGATGATTGCTGAATTCATGTATTAAACTAGTAAGCGAACCTGAGCATTAAAATAAACCCTTACACATATATACCATGCCTCCCGGATCAGACGGTAGACTTCCGATTTAAAGGCTAGTCTCCTGCCTCCCGATTCCTGCATGCATAAACCCGATTCCTCTGCCGCCTTCAGCCGACAAGGACTGGTGGTGTGTGATTCAGAGTATGCACTGCCAGTAACCTGCTGCTGCAGGCCAGAACACAACATTTTTGCCACGCTCTCTCTGCCTGCCATAGCGCTTTCTTCTGTGCTGCTGGCAGCACACTTTCAAGCCCCACACATGAAAATAGACCAGATTCAGGCCTCGATAGAAGTCAATGGGAGAAATAAATGTTCACTATTAATTTTTCAATTCTCCCACTTTTCTCTTCTGAAATGTTGGAATAAAATAATTCTCCAGATAATTTTTTTTAAATCTCCAACTTTCCTATTCTAAAATGTTGGCCTGTATGCTTACACATCTAATGCAATTCAAACAGAGTGGAAATAAGGATTCTTTCTCTGTCATTAAATTGCTTTGTTTTGTTATTTGTGCAAATACATATTACTCCACCAACATTCTTCTCAAAGAAGCAATTATTTCACAAGCATTGGCATAGCTTTTGGGACCTTATAAGTATTTAGTTATGCAGCACAATATCCTTGGTGCAACAACAACTGTTACATGGCAAAACACTTATAAGGTCCCAAAGGCGAGACCTATTGGCTATGTGTACTGCTCGATTTTCCCGGCCCTATTGTGTTGACGGGTGATTAGGGTGACTTCAGTCTCTTAACATTCAAGCCTAAGGGTTAGAGTAGTGAATGAAGCCTATTTACTAGGCACTTCGACATGATCCTGTGTTCTTCCCCATAGATTAGGGCTTGCACACATATCCTAGGGGATAGATTCGTTAGTATTAGGGATAATCTGCCCTGTAGTGAGGGTATTTCATGGAGCCGTGCTGAATTCAGGCCTGGTAGGCCTCAAACGGGAGAGACTCCATCTTTCTTTCTGCTCCGGCAGCTTGAGATGCTTCTAGGTTAAGGGTGATGTTTTAGTTATGAGGTGTTATTCGCTTGGAGAGAACCGGTTCAGACCGGCCCTTATCGAAGGATTGTATTTTTCTTCATGCCGAAGACACTACATCAGGCCGGCCGGCTGGGAAAGTGTCCTTGGTACGGGGAGGTACAAGAATTTGGTGGGCGGCAGGTTACGGGCCGGAATTTTCCATGAGGAAATGCACCTCTATATTAGTGAAAGTCTGAGGCAGTTACGAGGCACTTACTTCAGTCCGTAGGCGGCATCTAGCCGTTAGCATTAAAGCTACTACTTATTCCAGGGAAGACAGATGACAAACTTGAAGGCGGAGAAAAACCGAGAGACCGATACTCTTCTAGCAGAATTGCCAGAGAGGAGAGAGTAGCCGATGAGGAAGAGGTCCCAGTGGCTCGGAGAAGGGAGAAGGGAACAGATCCGTGACTGCGGAGGTGTGACTTCCAGGCGAGCCGAGGCACAGACGAGAAGGGAACCTAGATGACCATTGAGTGCAGGCTACACACGACTAAGGTGATGTCGACCCCTTTCTTATTAGAGTGTACAACCTAATCTTTCACTTTTCTTTGCAGGTTATGTGTTACACAGTAATGTTATGTGATTGCGTATATAATGAATAATAAAGTATCCAGTTTGTAGTGAATCAACATGTGCTGCGTGTTCTTGTATAAGAGGGTAGCCTATTCTTCTAGTCAGCTGTGACTTGACATGAACGGATGTTAACCCTGATCAGGTAAGTGGTAACTGAATAAGGGAGAGAGGAGCCCCTCGAACCAGAGAACAGGTTGTGCTCAAACTGGCAGTTCTTGTGTGATCTGATAAATAGTAAAACTGATTCCCTTGTTGTATGTTATGGTAATCATAGGATGAACTTGTACTGAGGCTGCCGTCTGGGTAGGAAGTCCTGGGTCCGTCTGGGACCGCGAGGCTGAGGCTGCCATCTGGGTAGGAAGTCCTGGGTCCGTCTGGGACCGCGAGGCTAAGGCTGCCGTCTGGGTAGGAAGTCCTGGGTCCGTCTGGGACCGCGAGGCTGAGGCTGCCGTCTGGGTAGGAAGTCCTGGGTCCGTCTGGGATCGCGAGGCTGAGGCTGCCGTCTGGGTAGGAAGTCCTGGGTCCGTCTGGGACCGCGAGGCTGAGGCTGCCGTCTGGGTAGGAAGTCCTGGGTCCGTCTGGGACCGCGAGGCTGAGGCTGCCGTCTGGGTAGGAAGTCCTGGGTCCGTCTGGGACCGCGAGGCTGAGACTGCCGTCTGGGTAGGAAGTCCTGGGTCCGTCTGGGACCGCGAGGCTGAGACTGCCGTCTGGGTAGGAAGTCCTGGGTCCGTCTGGGATCGTGAGGCCGCCACTTGTATTATAAGAGGTCTAGATATATATATATATATATATATATATATATATATATATAGTAGGAATTCCCTGTCCTTAGGTGGTATATATCGGTGGTTACTTGTTGTGAATAGGCCCTAGGGAGAGGGTAACGTTCTGGCTGGGTTAGAGAGGCTCTGATGAGCGGGTTCTATCTGATCCGAAAACCCAAGCAGAACATTTGGCGTCACGAACCGTTTTCGAAACCTGTGTGCGTCGTGTTGTCTCGTGTTTGCTTTCGGCGTGTGCGTGGTTTTGTTTGTATACTATTTGTGGTATACTTGTGTGTATAGTTTTTCTTCTTCTTTCTTTTCTTTTTCTTTCTTTTCTTCTTTCTTTTTCACGATGTTTTCTAGAAAGTCAAAATCTACTTTTAAGTTGCCCGTTGATATTCCCGGATGGGATTCAACGCCTTATGAAGCCTTAGCCCGTGAGTGGGCTGATTCTACTGGTTTGAGTGAGAATTGGAATTCTTCTTTGGAGCTGGCGGAGCCGGCTAATGTGATTACTTGTTTACAGAAGGCACCCATCTCGAAGGGTGAGGAGATTCCCATTTTGGGGCGCAGAGGTTGGATTGGTCCGTCTGCGTACAGGATTCTGCATGAGAGGTTGTTGAAGCTACAGATATCTCTTAAGGATGTGGAAGCGCACTTTGTTGAGATTCAGAATTCTCATACTTTGTTGCGGTGTCAAAATAAGTTGCTTGCTGACAAACTTGAGACTTACCAAACTATTGCCGAGAGGGCGGCTGTGCGAATTGCTCGTTATAAATACAAGAATCGGCGCGGTCGGGTTTCGACGCGAAAGGTGCGTCTGGTCGTGGCGAAAGCCGGACTGGATTGGAATCCTGATGAATGGGATGGTAATATCTGGAATTCGAGTGATTCTTGTTCCTCGGGTGAGGAATCTGTCAAGCGCGAGTCCTCTCGCTCCGGCCGTGCTTGTAAATCTGCTTCTTGCGCCTCTGATGGTGCACCCCGTGATTGCGCTCGTCCCTCGAGCGGGGTTGATGCTTCTTCCACTGATTGTTCCTCTACGTGTACTGGTCGAGCTCCTTGTGATGCTCATCCCGCGGTCTCGGCGCATCCAGTTTTTCGTCGGAAGTTGCAGCAGTCTCCCGCTGCTCCGCAGGGTGTTTCTTTAGACTCTTTAGAGGACTTTACTCAACAGGAAATTAGTGATATTTTGCAGCGATTTCGGCAGCGAGCTGGTGAGACCTTGCTCACATGGATGGTGCGCCTTTATGAACTGGGCGCTGCTGGCATTATGTTAGATAATGGCGATTGTTTGAAGTTTTGTTCCTTGAGTTCGGATTCTACTGTACAGGATCATTTTCGTAACTATAATGGTGGTGGTCAAATTTCTTTACTTCAATTGGTGACTGAGGGTTGTAATATAAAGTATCCTACTGAGTCTGATTGGCCTGTGAATGACAAACCGTGGTATACTTTGCGCGACGCTGCACAACGTCTCAAAGAGGAGGTGATGAAAACGGCAATTTTTCTGGGTACTGCTGACAGGTTGCTTGATGGTTCGTTGACATCTTCTGTGCGGAATCGTATTATTCGTTCTTCCCCTGTTGCTTATAAGCAGGTCATGATGACTTTATTGATTAATCAGACTGGTAACGTGTTATCTACGGTACTGGAATCGGTACGCCAACTCGGTGAGTTGGGTGAGTGGTTTAAACCTGAACGTCAGTCCCGGCCTGACACTCGTACTCCTGGTGACAATAAACTTACTAGACGTGATATCTTTTCTGGTCTTCTGGCCGATGGTGTGCGGAGGGAGGACATTGACGGTGAGACTACTGCTCGTTTGTGGGAGTTGTTTCGCAAACGTGGCTTGGATCGGAAGGAGGGTGCCCGGCGTGTTCGGATGACTGAGTGTGATCGTGGTGGTTCTGACGGTAGCGGTGATGACGACCGCCGTGGGCGCTCTGTTCGTCGTGATGATCGACGTTATGTACGTGATATGTCCCCCCGTCGTGAGAGAGACAGAGAGAGAGAAGAGGAAAAAGAGAGGGGAAAAAATGATTATGTTTACAGCAGACGTAGAGATGATAGGGATCAATCCCCTGAGTTGAGGAGGAGAGAGGATCGTCATAGTTTGGCCGATCGAAACCAGCAGTGTAATGCAGAAGACACGAATCCATTTCGTACTGGGAATGGATATGAACAGGAGGTACCGATACCTAAGAAACGTGAGAGTCTTTATCCTGATTTATCCTGGTACACAGAATGCAGTAAGCATGACTAGGAAATAGGTCAAGCTCCAGTACACAGATGGGCTCACAGAGATAATAGACCCTATGTAGATATTGAAATTTATTGGAGACATCGTAATATCCAAAGGGCCCGAGCATTGGTAGATACAGGAGCGGAGGCCACTCTTATTCATGGAAAATCAAAGAAGTTTACAGGTCAGCCTTTTACAATTACCGGATTAGGTGGAAAGGAAACTCCTGCCGTTCAAACTTTACTTGAAATGAGAATAGGTAGAATCCCTAGAAAAGAATACTCTGTACTAGTGGTGCCACTCTTGGAATTCATAATTGGAATTGATATTTTGAAAGGAATGACTTTGCATTTAGATGATGGATGTTACCAATTTGGAACTACGCATTATATATCGTCCAGACCTATACGGGTTGGTCGTTTACGAATGCCCCCCATAAAAGTTCCTCAGGCGACAAAAGTGGTTTGTCAGAAGCAGTATCGTATTCCAGGTGGTCATGAGGAGATTAGTACCACTATTCAAGAGTTGGTGGATGCAGGTGTTATAGCCCCAGTTACTTCTGCTTGGAATAATCCTGTTTGGCCTGTACGTAAGAGTGATAATTCTTGGCGTATGACTGTTGATTATCGAGAATTGAACAAACACACACCCTCTTTGACCGTTGCAGTACCGGATGTCATTACTCTAATTGAAAGAATCCAAAAACATCCAGGTACATGGTATGCGTCCATTGATATTGCTAATGCTTTCTTTTCGATTCCGATTGCCCCTGAGTGTCAGGAACAGTTCAGTTTTACGTGGAATTGGCGTCAGATGACGTTTAGAAGTCTTCCTCAGGGCTATGTGCATAGTCCTACGATATGTCACCGGCTGGTGGCAGAGCATTTGGCTGAGGTACCGGTTCATCCACAAATTCAGATGTGTCATTATATTGATGATGTTTTGATCCAAGGCGAAACACAAGAGGAAGTTCAGACCCAATTGGACAGAGTCATTGAGTGCCTGCGTGAGAAAGGTTGGGAAATCAATCCGGATAAATTACAAGGCCCGTCCCAGGCTGTAAAATTTTTGGGTATTAATTGGCATGAAGGGCACCGTGAAGTGATCCCTCAGGTTAAACAGAAAATTCTTGATTTTGCAGTTCCGAGGAATAGGAAAGAAGCCCAAAGCTTCATTGGTTTATTTGGTTTTTGGCGTCAGCATATTCCTCATTTGAGTCAAATATTGGCCCCCTTGTACCGTGTCACTCGTACGAAGAATGCATTTGAATGGGATAAACCACAGCAAGATGCGTTCAACCTAGCAAAAGAGGCAATTCAACATGCTTTGGATTTATGGCCCGTACGTGATGGTGAGGTGGATTTAAATGTGTCTGTACAGGGCCTTTATGCGAATTGGAGTTTGTGGCAGAAGCAAGGCAGGAGTAGAGTGCCGTTGGGTTTCTGGACCAAAAAGTTACCTGATGCTGGTGAGCGTTATACACCTTTTGAGAAACAGTTACTTGCATGTTATTGGGCTCTGGTGGATACCGAGCAACTGACTTTGGGACATGATATAGTTTTGCGACCTGAAATTCCTATCATGCAGTGGGTTATGAGTTCGCCGAAAACTCACCGAATTGGACATGCTCAAGAGGCGAGTGTGATTAAATGGAAATGGTATATACAAGACAGGGCACGTGTGGGACAGAAAGGAGTTGCATCTTTACATGAGCAGGTGGCGCGAGCGCCATCGACTGAGACTGAGAGTGAATGTTCCGTACCTTTAGTACAGGAGTCTCCTGTCAAGTGGGGTAGACCTTTTGATGATTTGTCTGCAGAGGACAGAAACATGTCTGGTTTACGGATGGTTCAGCAAGGTTCATAGGGACGAAACGGCACTGGAAAGCGGTGTCCTATAATCCGATCACACAAAAACTGCTGAGCACAACTGGTGAAGGTAAGAGCAGTCAATTTGCTGAACTTTATGCTGTTTATCAAGTTCTGAAACAAGAGTTACCTGGCACATGTCATATTTTCACCGATTCTTGGTCTACTGCCAATGGACTGGCAGTTTGGTTACCGACTTGGCATTCCCATAATTGGGAATTGCATTCAAAAC
The DNA here is from genome assembly GCF_964204655.1 of Triturus cristatus. Lineage (NCBI taxonomy): Eukaryota > Metazoa > Chordata > Amphibia > Caudata > Salamandridae > Triturus > Triturus cristatus. The sequence continues at coordinate 683,604,861 of NC_140581.1, forward strand.
AATTGTGGGGAAAAGAATTATGGCAGGAGATTTGGGAGATGCTCCCACAGAGTACTGTTACAATCTTCCATGTGGATGCTCACACCCCGATAGATTCTCTTGACAAATTTTTTCATAACATTGCAGATGAGAAATCTAAAATTGCTGAGGCAGTGGTGGACAGGCAAGATTCTGATATTGCGGGATTGGCGAAATGGGCCCACCAGAAGGCAGGACATTTTGGAGAGAAAGCCACTAGCAGGTGGGCTGCTGATCGAGGAATTTATATTCCCCTAGATTTGATCAAAAATGTTATTCTACATTGTCCCATTTGTCAGCATATCAGGCAGCGCAAAGTGCCCCAAATTGTTAAAGGTCATTTACATCGCGGGAAACTGCCCGCTCAAATTTGGCAGATTGATTACATCGGTCCACTTCCCAGGAGTAGGAATTGTCAATATGTTTGCACTATTGTTGATACATACAGTGGCCTGTTGGTAGCCCTTCCCTGTAAGCAAGCTACCCAATTGAATACCATTAAAACATTGGAATTGATTATGATGTATTATGGTGTGCCATTCCAAATTCAATCTGATAATGCATCCCATTTTCGTGGAAGATTGGTACAGGAATTCTGTGTGGAAAACAATATTGACTGGGTATTTCATATCCCATACTATCCGCAGGCCTCGGGTCTTGTGGAGAGATTGAATGGTCTGCTGAAGGAGCAGCTGCGTAAATTGACAGATGACAAATATAAGAATTGGCGAGACTTTTTGCCCCAAGCGCTATTAATTTTGAATAATCGTCCTTTTCTAAATGCTGAATCTCCACTTATGCGTTTGTTTCCTCCGAATGTTAATGCTCAGCCAAATGAAATCAGAGAGACTGTGATGTACTGGGAAATTACTCCTGGAGCTTTGGCTCCATGTAGAGCGACCCCAGGGTCGGCAGGTTTAGACTTGCATGCCATGGATGACACCGTTATAAAAGGTAAAGATCGGGTCATCATCGCGACCGGTGTTGGTGTTCATATACCACCCGGGAATTTTGGATTAATCGCCCCTAGATCGGGGCTGGCTGTAAAAGGCATTCAGGTGCTTGGAGGGGTCATTGACAGTGATTATCAGGGAGAGATTAAGGTGCTCCTGCTGAATAGCAGTGAGGCTGACTTGCTGATCCATCGAACTGACCGAGTGGCTCAATTACTCATAATGCCTGTCTTCAGTGGTGGGATGGTAAAAGGCACTGCCCCAACTTTGCTAACTGTATGAGGCCAGAAAGGTTTTGGCTCCACAGATAACCCTGGGGCCAGGGTTTGGGTGCAGTCGCCTAAGAATCCCCCTGAACAAGCAGAGGTCATCGCCACCGGTCATGACAACACCATTTTAGTTATGAGACCAGGGAAAGATAGCTGGGAAGCGGTCCCGGCTGACAAATGTTACTTACGAGAATGAATAATGCCTGTATTTGTTCTCTTTCAGATCATTCTTTGGACTGTTGCTGCAGGATGTGTCATCGTCGGACTATTTTCGGGTTGGTTCGACGAGAGAGGAGGGATCCCATCAACCCGGGATGAGCTACGCACCCGAGTGTCGCGTTCCCTCGCTGCGTGGGATTCGTCATCGAACTTTTGGACCTTACTGGCGAAAAGGGTGACTGCTGCCCCTCACTTTTGTCTGACGCCGATGAGATCTGTACACGACATCTTGGCGACCTGCCTGGTTGCTGTCCCTGCTTCGCTGGAAACTTTGACTCATATTTTTAACATTTCAAAGGCTCGCCCCAACGTTCTTCTGGGCGATTTTGCCACCCATGCGTATTGCCCCTTATGTACTGAACTACCAGACCAGATACCCCCCGTCCAGTCCCAAATAGTTACCTATAATATCACACAAGGAGATATGTGTTTTTTCCTTACGTGTAATCCTAGTGCAATTTCTGAATGTCTGCGTCTAAAATTGAAAGGTGCTACTTCCTTTACCCTTCATGAGCGAACTTTGTGCTTTCAAAGGACACCGAAAACATGTGCTTCGGTCCAGAACAATATGACTTGCAAGAGTTTGGTAGTTACCCCTAGTCATTATCGCACGATGTCACTACCTGCCGGATGGCTTTTCTCATGTGGTAATACTTCCTGGCCATATGTCCCCGCAAATATTTCTGGAGGCCCTTGTGCCATTACGAGACTCAGTTTACTGATGTTCTCGTCACATCCAAATGCCAATTCTCGTGTGATTCGAGATACAGTGATGTTACAGGAGGATTGTGACTCGTCTTTGCATTTATATTCCAAGTCTGAATACCTTAGCCTGGCTATTTCAATTATTGGTGTTCCTGCTTTGGCGGTTTATAATGCTAAATCTATTGAGAAAATGGCCTGCTGGATGGTAAAATCCATTAATCATACTTCTACAGTCCTGTCTGACATGCTGTTAGACGCCCAGGGTGAACGCAGGGCCATCTTGCAAAATCGAGCGGCCATTGATTATCTTTTGCTTAAACATGGACACGATTGTTCTGATTTTGAGGGTCTTTGTTGTTTTAACTTGTCTGATCATACACAATCCATTCGCGCTCACATTGACAAGCTACATGACTTGACGGAGGAAGTTAGAAAACACATTGACCAGGGCTGGTTTGACTGGCTCTTTAATTGGTTACCTGATTTGTATCTGTTACGTCAAATATTAGGAGGTATTCTGATTACCATCGCTGTTTTGATTTCTATCTGTTGCTTTATTCAGTGTATTCCTTCACTACTTCAATTCTGCACATTTGGTACTAGACATAGATCAGTTAGCTTTGTTTCATATTATTCTTCCACAGATGTTAGTTCTGTTTAATGAATGTATAATAGACTGAAGTCAAGGGTGAAATGTACTGCTCGATTTTCCCGGCCCTATTGTGTTGACGGGTGATTAGGGTGACTTCAGTCTCTTAACATTCAAGCCTAAGGGTTAGAGTAGTGAATGAAGCCTATTTACTAGGCACTTCGACATGATCCTGTGTTCTTCCCCATAGATTAGGGCTTGCACACATATCCTAGGGGATAGATTCGTTAGTATTAGGGATAACCTGCCCTGTAGTGAGGGTATTTCATGGAGCCGTGCTGAATTCAGGCCTGGTAGGCCTCAAACGGGAGAGACTCCATCTTTCTTTCTGCTCCGGCAGCTTGAGATGCTTCTAGGTTAAGGGGGATGTTTTAGTTATGAGGTGTTATTCGCTTGGAGAGAACCGGTTCAGACCGGCCATTATCGAAGGATTGTATTTTTCTTCATGCCGAAGACACTACATCAGGCCGGCCGGCTGGGAAAGTGTCCTTGGTACGGGGAGGTACAAGAATTTGGTGGGCGGCAGGTTACGGGCCGGAATTTTCCATGAGGAAATGCACCTCTATATTAGTGAAAGTCTGAGGCAGTTACGAGGCACTTACTTCAGTCCGTAGGCGGCATCTAGCCGTTAGCAGTAAAGCTACTACTTATTCCAGGGAAGACAGATGACAAACTTGAAGGCGGAGAAAAACCGAGAGACAGATACTCTTCTAGCAGAATTGCCAGAGAGGAGAGAGTAGCCGATGAGGAAGAGGTCCCAGTGGCTCGGAGAAGGGAGAAGGGAACAGATCCGTGACTGCGGAGGTGTGACTTCCAGGCGAGCCGAGGCACAGACGAGAAGGGAACCTAGATGACCATTGAGTGCAGGCTACACACGACTAAGGTGATGTCGACCCCTTTCTTATTAGAGTGTACAACCTAATCTTTCACTTTTCTTTGCAGGTTATGTGTTACACAGTAATGTTATGTGATTGCGTATATAATGAATAATAAAGTATCCAGTTTGTAGTGAATCAACATGTGCTGCGTGTTCTTGTATAAGAGGGTAGCCTATTCTTCTAGTCAGCTGTGACTTGACATGAACGGATGTTAACCCTGATCAGGTAAGTGGTAACTGAATAAGGGAGAGAGGAGCCCCTCGAACCAGAGAACAGGTTGTGCTCAAACTGGCAGTTCTTGTGTGATCTGATAAATAGTAAAACTGATTCCCTTGTTGTATGTTATGGTAATCATAGGATGAACTTGTACTGAGGCTGCCGTCTGGGTAGGAAGTCCTGGGTCCGTCTGGGACCGCGAGGCTGAGGCTGCCGTCTGGGTAGGAAGTCCTGGGTCCGTCTGGGACCGCGAGGCTAAGGCTGCCGTCTGGGTAGGAAGTCCTGGGTCCGTCTGGGACCGCGAGGCTGAGGCTGCCGTCTGGGTAGGAAGTCCTGGGTCCGTCTGGGATCGCGAGGCTGAGGCTGCCGTCTGGGTAGGAAGTCCTGGGTCCGTCTGGGATCGCGAGGCTGAGGCTGCCATCTGGGTAGGAAGTCCTGGGTCCGTCTGGGACCGCGAGGCTGAGGCTGCCGTCTGGGTAGGAAGTCCTGGGTCCGTCTGGGACCGCGAGGCTGAGGCTGCCGTCTGGGTAGGAAGTCCTGGGTCCGTCTGGGACCGCGAGGCTGAGACTGCCGTCTGGGTAGGAAGTCCTGGGTCCGTCTGGGACCGCGAGGCTGAGACTGCCGTCTGGGTAGGAAGTCCTGGGTCCGTCTGGGATCGCGAGGCCGCCACTTGTATTATAAGAGGTCTAGATATATATATATATATATATATATATAGTAGGAATTCCCTGTCCTTAGGTGGTATATATCGGTGGTTACTTGTTGTGAATAGGCCCTAGGGAGAGGGTAACGTTCTGGCTGGGTTAGAGAGGCTCTGATGAGCGGGTTCTATCTGATCCGAAAACCCAAGCAGAACACTATGCCAATGCTTGTTGCTGTTTTTGTGGTACTGCAATATATAGGGATGTTATTTGTCACAGTTTACAGTTTTGATTAGATCATTGATGACACTATTGTTCATAGGATCACAATGTCTCCAGTGACAACTTCTTGCTGCCCAGGTTGTACCGAGGGGTTCCTTTTCCGGCGGTCCTGCTGTCCTGATCGAGCCGAAGGTCCTGCTGCAGTTGTCTCCACCCTTTGTGTATGTGGTTGTGGTTGTGTGTGTGGTTATGGTTGTTGGTGTGTGGTTGTGGTTGTGTGTGTGGTTGTGTGTGTTTGGTTGTGGGTGTGGTTGTGGGTATGTTTGTGTGTGTGGTTGTGGTTGTGAGTGTGTGGTTGTGTGTGTGTGGTTGGTTGTGTGTGTGTGCTTGTGTGTGTGCTTGTGTGTGTGTATGTGTTGTGTGTGTTTATGTGTGTGTGTGTGTGGTTGTGTGTGTGTGGTTGTGTGGTTGGTTGTGATTGGTTGTGTGTGGGTGGTTTGTGTGTGTGGTTGTGTGTGTGTGTGTGGTTGTGTGTGGTTGTGTGTGTATGTGTTGTGTGTGTGAGTGTGAGTATATGTTGTGTGTGTGTTGGTGTGTATGTGTTGTGTGTGTGTGTGTGAGTGTGTGTATATGTTGTGTGTGTGGTTGTGTATGTGTGTGTGGTTGTGTATGTGTGTGTGGTTGTGTGTGTGGTTGTGTGTGCGTGGTTGTGTGTGTGCGTGGTTGTGTGTGTGGTTGTTAAAGAATACATGTCGGATGTTATTACTTTAAAGTTGTTACTCCTCTAGATTTACGGCACAGAATTATTTGGATTTGTGATACTGGAATGATAATGACCAGCCGGGTTGGAATTATAACAGGCAGTTAGGAGTTGAATTCCTTATATAAAATGTTACAGCCCTGAAGAAGTCGAGGGTTAATTCCCTAACGACAAAACAGGTGTTGGCTGGACTTTGTGTTGTTTTCTTGAATAAAGACAAAGAAAAGACGTTAAGAGACATTACTTGCCTCCCTCTACTTACCTACATTTGATGAACTTTTATTGTACACGGAAGCGTGTCCATAGGAGCTGACATTATAAACGCATGCAATGTATTTACCTGCGTTGTACCGTTGTACAACCCTATGAGAGAATGCAGCGCGAAAAGCAATGGCAAAGTACACTGTTGTCTCACCAACCCTAGGAATAACGTGTTCTTGTTTTGAGCCAGATGTAAAGGTGATTACGAAATTGCCATCTCTCATGTTACAGGAGAGGCTGGAATGGGTTTATACATCAATTGCCCGTGCCTCTACGGTCCAAAGCAAAATGTGAATGACAGTCGAACACACCAAATGGTAAAGAGGACTGGCCCAGAGTAAAGATTTATTTTTGTATGCATGATTTTTTTTATTACAGTAGAATGACGACACAGCTAAAACGGCCTTGAGGCCACACCTAATAAATAAAGCAGAACAGTATAGGCAGTAAAAAGACAGATGGAATTCTTACGATCACAATAAAGTTGGTCGACACTAGGTGGCACGCTTGATTCATATTAGTACTTCGAAATAAATTGCATTCTTCAGTTTTGCAGGGGTCTTCAAGCATGCAGGGTTAGTTAGATGTGAAATGACAATACCGGTGAAATTTTAAAAGGTTTCATCTGCTGTAATAAAAAAAAAAATCAATCCCATCTGACTCCCCAGATCAGATAACAAACAACGGTCTGTTATTCATCTTAAAGTACTCGGTTGCACTTAGGGGAAACAGAAATGGGGGTAAATTGCTCTGTGACAAATGAATTACGGGTATTCTTCACCTGCAATTTTTTTGGACCCTCGGTGCATTATCGAAGAGAAAGCTACACTTAGACTTGGGTTACCCTAATGCAATCAGCCCCGCAGCATGTTGGGAATCCTGCTGAAAGGCGGGTGGCTATTGATCAGCCGGGTCACGTGACTTCAGTGTGAACTGGGTCAGGATGAAAGCAAGTGCCGGATTTAGTGTTTCCCATGTAGCTCATTTGCATGTGAAAGGAAGCCTTTCTGGTGTCCCGGCAGCCCAGATACGAATAACACAAGACGTATCTGAGAGAGAGTGTGAATCGCGTGGGCAGTCCAACAGGGTTTGTTTTCCTCCATTGATTGGGTGGCAGTGCCCTCATCGCGATCGCGATCACAAAAGCGAAAGTGATCGCGATCACGATGACGCTCGCTAGGGATTCGCGCGCAGGAAAGGCAAATGGCTGGGCGAGAAGGGAGGGGGAATGCGGGGAGCAGCTGTGTGCGTGCACGCCATCGTGCACTGACGCTTGTAGCCAGCACAAAAATGTGGGTAGCACTTTCGGAACCCACCTACTAAATGTCTCGCCATGACAGCGTATGCACTGGGTCAGGCGAGACCTAAAAAAGGAAATCACAGTAAAGAAAAACAAAACTATTTCTTTCACTTCTCTTTGCCAGGTCGGATATAGTGAAACTTACAGAACCTCTCCGCGAGATACCTGAATGAGTCTTATTTAATAAACAATATTGTTTTGTGATGGTGTTTCTGAATAGATTGAGGCACTACTTAATGACCGTAGGGTGGACACAGACCAAACCCAACACTGAAGGTCAGCTCTAAGACATAGCTGTGATACACAGAGTAAGAGAGGCAGACCTGTTATTAAAGCAAAGGTGCACGCGCAGACTTGATTTTCGACGAATGCAACATTGTTACTCGTTGAAGAATATTATCTGCAAGAAAGTCTAGCCATTATGTGTCAATTTTGTTCATAAGAAACATTTCTTTTTTAGCACAGAACTGAACTCCCTTTTGTATCACGTTGTTAAAATAACATAAAATCTCGAGAATACTGCCACATAATGTCAGATGATTTTACAGTTCTGACTTTATATTTTAGTCAATACTGCCTCTTAATTTGGTCCTCTGTTGCCCCTTGTTTCTGCTGGCCCGGCTGGGAGTAAAGCTGTATGCATGGCTGGGAGTATGGCCAGCCAGCCCTCCCCATCTCTACCTGCACACGAAGACATCCGTCTGTGAGTAAATATGAAACACTCTCACGTGCCCACACAACACATACAACGGGTTTCTATCCTAATATGCAAAAAACATTCGCCATTAGGATAGAATAATAGAACAAATGCAGCACCTGTATAACCCACTTGGTAACACACAGAAACCATCGTGTACTCCAGACTGAATTCTGATAAAGATGCTTTAGAGCAAACGTCACACTAGGTTATATATGGGCTTACATTGTGATTATAAGATAGTCTAAAAAGTGTTTGCAGACCACAGGTGGAAAGGCTCCCATGAACACGTGCCAGAAGCCATATTTTTGCAAAGACATTTTCAATGTAGGCTCAATAAAGTAGGTACAAGCAATTTTGGGTTCCTGATATTCTACTATAGAAGTCTCAGTTTGTTAGATGCATACATTAAAGAAAAAGCTAAAAAAACAAGCATTTTCAATGTTAATGTGCTAAAAGGTCTGGCTTATAACTGAAATTGCCTCTTGAGGAGAGGTGTTGTATACTAAATGGTGGAGGCGCTAAAATAGGATTTGTGAGAGTGAGAGGGATCGGACAGAGGGAAATCTAGGAAAGTGAGGAAGGATCCGGGTAGTGATGAGGGATTGAAGGAGTGAACAGGGGATTGGAGGAGAACGGTATTGGGGAAGTGACAAGATGATCAAAAGAGTGAGTGGGGTATCTGAGTAGTAAGAAGATGATCACAGTAGCAAGTGGGAATCAATGGAGGGAGTAGAGTATCACGGAACTGAGTTGGGGATCAGAGAATGGAGTGGGGGAAAAGGAGGTGGCAGTGGGGAATAGAGGTGGCCGTGGATAAGAGAAGTGAGAGATGATAAGAGAGGGTGAAATAAGCGGTGAAAGAATAAAGGGTGTGAGGATAAGAAGTGGAAGGATAAGGGGCGACACATTTCCAAACGTAGATGAGTTGGCAAGACAGAATTGAATGAGGTAAGAGTAGCAAGTGGTATGAGAGAATAGATTGCAAGGGAGCTGGAAAAGGATTCAGAGGAAGTTGTGTGTGCAAGGAAGTGTTAATAACAGAGATACGATTTTTCGAAATTTCAGCTGGGCAGACATCAAACAATCACAATGCCAAACTCTGGAGAGCTAAAGAATAGAAATGTAATTTCGCCAGGCCTCACTTGAGACCAAGCAGATTTTGTGAGTAACCCCTATTTGTTGGCCAAATGATTATCCTCCAGAAACTTCATGAATCGCTATGAGTAATGGCCTCACGGATATCTATCCAGATATTTGCAATTTGTTGATTAATTTATTTAAACTAGAACATTTACAAGTGTCATTTTGGGGTCCTCTTTTTACCTGTCAAGCTCCTTGTGCCAAAGGTTGTTTTACAATGGACTTTGCCATATAATGCTCAAATGTAACTAAAGAGATTGATCCCTACTCTGTTGTGTATTTTAATGTGTTTTTTAATTCTACCCATATTTTTTCTTTATTGGAGGCTGACCAGTGCACCTTCCCATTATGGTATTAATGTGCACTTTTTCTGTCACCATATTCCAGGGTACATTTTTATAATGATCGACCCATTATTCCTACAAATTTTCAAGGAGAAGGTTCCTCCTTTTATCTGCTCTACATGATCTCAGAGAGATGGGGCTAGGTATATTTTAATGCCTCATCCTTCTTGGTATCTGAAAACAGAGCTATAGCATGATTGGAGACTTTAGCATTATGATCCCCTACAATAATCAAGTTGCTAACATTTTCCATTTCAGTTATCTGAAAAATATACTGGTTCAGTGATTTAATGAGAGAATCATTTTTCAGACCAGGAGGAATGTATGAATTGACAAGCAGAAAGGGGACATGTTGATATGCATTATTGCAGCTATGCACTTCAGTACATTGCATAACAATACAGCAGCTTTAGGTATAAGGGTTTGCGACTCCAATTTCGTCGTCCATGAAATCCACAGCAAAACATTTTTTTTCATTGTTATCTAAGTGAGATGAGGTTCCTTTAGGGCCCCTCAAACTAAGGCAGGATCTCCAGGGATGCTAACTCTACTCCCTTGAGGCACTTTCACTTTTTTTGTCACAATGTGGAGACCACGCCCCATATCCTGTAGTGGCAGCAGCAACAGACTTTTCTCAGTTGCAGCCAGACAATGAGAAAACTCTGATCCATGGCTAGGTTTTGTGTTCATGGATATAAAAAATGGGCGAAAGGCAAAAAAGCTTCCTCTTCCAATCAGATTTAATAATTTTCCAGTTTAGTTTGAAAACTAACAGTCCAGAAATCTCTAACTTTTAAAGCCCCCCCGAAAACAATTTTTAAATGCTAAGATTTACACAAAACCAAGCAAAGGCACTTTCTTGAGTTAATCTTACTTTCGTGCCAAATTTGGTGTAATTTCATTCAGTCGGTTTTCTGGATTCGGCAGATGAGAACACAAAAAATCCTTTGGGAGTTAAAATAGGCAAAGTCATGTTTTAGAACCTTCATGCTCTTTTAATGGATCTGCATGGAACTTGCCATGCCAAATCCAAATCAGATGAACTTTATGTTTTTGGGAAGATTTTTTGTAGATTTGGCAAATGGCACCAAAGGTATTAAGAAAAAAAAAAATCTTGAATGGAAACTATTACCTAACCGAAACTTCTTAATCGCTATAGCCAACTCTATATTATGAGAGTTGGCAAGAAACAAGTTTGTAGTTATATGCACCGCTATGTCATGGGATGTACCCAGAGTACGGTCATATATTAATCGCTGGTGGGGATTCTGATGTATGCAAAAGACAGTTGAGGTACAGCAGGAGCTCATATCAATGGAGCTCATATCAATGGAACTTTTGTGAGATGTAAACAAAAAAATGGATATTCTGTCCTAATTTGAGGGAAATCAAAAGTAAATTTGATGCCATTGCCTATAAGGTGGTGAAATTCCTGTCTCAAAATTATGAAGCATGACCATAAACCCACAGAGGTCGTTTGCGAAGAACTCTAGCTTGGGTTATTAGGCTGGAGGAAGGGATAATTGCCTTGATTGAATCGTGTGAGAGGAGAGATCTGTGAGTGTGAGTGTATACAGCAAGAATTTTTCAGATCTGATCTAACACTCATTGTTGCAGAGGTCCTGATATGTAAGGCTGAAGAGGAAATGTATTAGGGGGGCTAGTGCTAACCAAGATCAGGGTTAGATGGTCTTCTGCCTGAACTCAGTAAGGCATTTGCAGCATTGTTGGAACCAAAATCATCACTGGCAGCACCTGTGGAAGCTATCACTGCTAAAGAACTCCCAGCCTCCATGAAGCACACCAGGAGTTAGTGTTTCCCAAACTCAATAAGGTTTGGTAAAAAGTTGTAGCTTATGTAGGTATGTTTCAGTGAATAATACTAACATGAAGTTAGTAGCAGAAACGGTGACCTCTACGTTGTTGCCCTTGAGGGGCAGATTGGTGCATCCCAATCAGGTTGGGTTCTTCCTTAGAAGATCCTTGTGCACTCAATTTAGAAGACTAATGACATCACAACTGGAGTAGCAGGGATGAAGCAGGATTGTGAAACATGACACTGAAAATGTGTTTGACTCAATATCATAGGGATACCTCTTCCAACTCTTGAGACCTAGGGCCATATGTAGGTAGGGACACATTTACCACTTCATAAATACCGAATTTTACCGATTCGGTATTTATGAAGTGGTAAATGATATGTAGGTAATTGGTCGGTAAATATTACCGATTCGGAATGATTCGGTAATTACCGAATCGGTATTTACCGATTCGGTAATGAGGCATACCTTCCCATTGATGGGAAGGTATGCCTCATTACCGAATCGGTAAATACCGATTCGGTAATGGGGGGAACAGAGGCAAGGGTGGCAGGGTGTCACATTGACACCCTGTTGCACCCCTGAAACGGCCATGTGTGCACATGTGGCACACATACATGCCCGAAGGGCATGTATGTCTGCCACATTGCACACTTGTAGGCGCTATAAAATGCATTTCACCATCCATACTTTATTTACCACCAACTATTAGTTGGTGGTAAATACCGACTCCAAACATCACCCACACACTCCCCCTACATCTCATTTCTGTATTCGGAATTTACCGAATCGGTAAAATTACCGAATCGGTAATTTTACCGATTTGGTAAATTCCGAATACAGAAATTGTCCCCCTACATACCAAAAGCCAAAATACCGGTCGGTAACGGTATAATTACCGAAAATCGGCCGTTACCGACCGGTATTTGGCTTCCTACATGAGGCCCCTAGGGTTTTGGAGAATATCCGAGTGGGGACGCTGCTATATAATGCACCCATCAGTGCAGATCAATGATCTCTAGTAACGGCCGCAGAATATGCATGGAGGCACAGGACAGAGATACCCCATTCACCACTCACAGTGGTGCCATTGTCAGTGGAGAACAGAATGCAATTTGCAGGGAAGAGGATCTGGGTTTCTAGTGAGTAATCTATTGGTCCTCTCAAAATAGATGACATGTAGGTCTACTACACAGAGCCCCAGATTAAAGGATGGGCAATGCTCAAAAATATACAACAGTATGGCGAGGTCTTAGAGCTCTAGATCAACTGGTCTACATTTGAAGCAACTAATGGGACGGAATGTGTAGAAAGGCTGCTGGTTCATTAGGAGCTCCATAACTTCAGAGATCTAAGTAATGGAGTGGACTGGAGCAAAAGCAACCTGCTGGAGAAAATTTGAATGATCTATTAGAATTGTTTGAGGGGAAGATAATCAAAGGGAATAAATATGTGGAAGAAATTATCAACTAGAACGCAGCCCAAGCGATTGGCAGTCTCTGAGACTTTTGCAAGCCTTCGACCAATTACATTTAGTGCAATTTCCCATGTGTGATGGGTATGCCAAGGCAGGGGTCCAGTGATCACTGTCTGACTTAGAGGATTTAAGCTGCACCTCACTAGTGGAAGAGGCTTAACAAGGCTAAAAACAGTCAGAGTTTCCTTGTAGAACAGGACTAAATCTGATTTGCATATGGCTGATTCCTGGTGGGACTGGCATATTAAGCAAAACAATAATGGACTGGAAAGCAGTTTGAGCTATCACCAATGACTGAAAGGTTTTTAAATCATTCCACCCTTTGTGTTTCAGTGACAACATTTATCAATGGCAGATTAAAATGGTGACATTTCTTAAATGTTTACATACTTTCAGAAATGTTCCTTGTAGATTTCCATGTAAGATGTGGATTTCTGATTACTGAACTGGTGTGGCTGGCACTTCTCCACTGGCTAAAGCGGGACAGAGGAAGTCTTACTTTTCAAAACCTATATGGATACTTTGATGCGTTCAACTGCAACATGCGGTTTAACTAGCTTGAGGCTCAGAACAGGAATTCACACGTCAATCGAGAAAAGACATTAGGAGATACAGGGTATCCTGGCACTAGAAGGTTTTGAGCTGACAAATACTGTGCCAGTGGATTACACCCTAGTGATATGGAAAATGATAAAGATCTGGGGAGTGCAGTGTCTACATACACTGGTACAGACCCTGACATATGGCTGCAGGTATTTGTCTTAAAGATGCTAGATACTTGAAGGTATGGGACAACTGGAAGTAACGCAAGCATTGCTAGAACCAATAAGCCTAGCTTTGCATGCTGGTGCAATTTGTTTCCTACATTTTGTCAATGCAAACATGATGCGCAAAAAAGAAAATAAGCAGCCACATAAATTTGCAACCAGATGCCTGCAATGAGAATATTAAATCTGAAAGTAATTCACTGATGTGGCTGTTTTACCACTTATAAGGCTTTCAGTGAGCCATGCATTTTACCAATACCTTTATGATGATGACCAGAAGAAATAATCACCCGACGGAGCATTCATATTGCAGAAGGCTACAATATCACCTAAATGTTTTATAACGGCAACTTTAAAATGGAGACTGGAAATACATCACCATTTAACTGGGCATCTGAGGTGTAATCAAAATAATAAGCAATTTAAAAACATATTGAACAAAAATGTTTGTAAAAAGCACACTTTGAAATAGTTTTGCACCTGCAGAACAAATAACTATTTTTTTGCGGATGCGAACAATGTGCATTGTGCAGTCACTCAAAGTAAAGGGAGATAATGGGTAAAGTGGGCTAACTCATTTCCCCATGCTGTATACTGTGGTGGATAGAATCAAAATGTGAATGACAATTCAACAAACCAATGGATGAAGGCCAAAATTCCCCTTATGTATGTATATGTATGATTTCGTCAGCTAGAGAAGTCACAAAGGTCAGACCACAAAAATGAAGGTGTTTGTTTCAAGAATCTGAGCTTATGTCCCGGGAGATGGCTTAGATGACCCTGGGCAGTGCCACAATGGTTGTGCTACCATACGCAGAGTGTTGATGAAACTGTAGGTGGAATGCCCATGGAAACTGTTCAATAATGCCTCGTTCCAATACATGATGACAGCTGTTATCTGTCGAAAACTGTTTACCTGGATGTATTCATTGCAGAGTACAAGTGCTTTCATACCAGCCAAGTTGAAGTGGCAAGTGGATGCGGGAGAGAACTTTGAGGAGGCAAAGTGGAAGGAAATATAAGATCAAACTAGAGAGGTTTCCATTCATGTTATATACAGGATAATACAACTTAGTTACTAGAAGCTATATGAATGGGTATATAATCCATAAATATAGACATAACTGCAGCTTCCAGTGCCTAAATTGTACCTGTGAATATGTTAGGTCTTTCTACCTGGTGTGAACTGTCCATTGGTAGGTGGGCTTTAGAAATGAATGTTGAGTGAAATAGAATAATGGTTCAATATAATTTGTTGTTATGTTATTGATTTGTGAAGCGTACAGCTGCTCCAGCGAAGGGGCATCCCAGAGCTGATCCCAAAGCAAACAGTAAAACAGAGAATAAAAGATCGATTGAAGATGTAATGCCAATATAAAATGTGTTTAGATAATTGAAATTTAGGGGAAAAAACAATTAAATGAGGCAATATGGAGAGGTAATACCTGCCTATGATTGGTTGCTTTAGTGAAATATGCCGCTTCACCACAAGAGAACTCCTCCGCTCACCATCCCCCATGAGTGGCAAAGCAAGTATGGCACTTGTTGCATGTGTATTATGCTCCTACTACACAAACATGCAAGGGTAGTAATGCTTAAGTAGTGTTTCCATAAATACAAGGTTCCCATTGGAGATCATCTCCTCTTTCAGCTCCTCAGAAAGATCCGCTAGTTGTCTTTTAAACATTAAACTCTTCCAACACTCACCCAATATATTCCGACGCCCAGACATTGCACATTCTACTTCACTTACCACACAAACCACTTGGGCCCCTACACCTGCATTTCGACACACCTAGCCCTGCCAGTGCACAGGCAAGACTGAACTCCTTAACAGTCCCTTACCAGGACCAACTACCAAAGGAAAGAGGATACGCAGAAGATACCCCTGCAATGACAGCGGATAAAAAAAGCCTCCAAACACATTTGTACATGGAACATTGAAGCAGCTATGTATGGCAGATCCTGCATGGGCTTTGCTGCCATTGATGGCAGAGTCACCTAAATCAATGTATTTATCTGTGACAGCTTTCCTCGGAGTCCCTAGGCAATTGACAAAGTCTACTACTGGTGAAAGTAGCAAATGATGGTTTAATTCACACTGTATGGTTATCACTGACAAGAATGAGCACTGAATGATTCTGCATGAGTTGTGCAAGCCACAGAGAATTTTAAGATTTACAAGTAGTTCTGATTGGGAACACTACAGACCACTGAATTAAATTGCATGTTTAGTGCATTAATATCTGAATCCATGGACATCAAGCTGCACTGGTCATGGGAGGATGATGCGCTTGAAGTACAAGGAAGCAAACTTAAACATCAGCTTAAAAGACCTCGGTGCCGGGATTGACGCTGGGGGACTATGAAGCTCTCCTTCGGAGACTTCACACCATCACGTATGCTGGCTCTATGCTACATTTGCAGCTGTCTTTTTATTCAGAGCAGAGTTTTCTCAGCTAACTTCTTGCTTTCCTCACATCGCTACTCTCAACCGTACATTCCCCGAAGGGCTAGACTTTAAACTTTACTGATTATTATTCACACTCATCTTCTACTAATGATTCTTATTCATGGATTCAAATAGGTCCATGCCAATTGCAAACCCGGCTTAGTAACATTAGGATCCAATTAGCTGCCTTGCCTCTTTAAAATCCTGAACAGAAAAACTGGTTACTGCAGAAACAAGAGAAAATGATGTCTTCCCCGACTACCATTCAGCAGGTTTATCCAACCTTACACTTTTTACCCCAATTGTGACCAAACATTCCCACTGAATAAATATATTTGGACCCTGTGTGTCTTCATAGATCCAAAAATGTCCTCAACACTTCAAGCTGATGCTTCAGTTAAATGATGTTGCTTCTGTGGTCACCTGCAAAATATTTTTTTTTTCATTTCGTCATATTTGTTGATTTTATTTATTATAGCGTGTGTATCCAAAGCTCTGTACAAAATATGAAACAGTACAATAGGGGAGATGATACTGGGGCAACCGCTACAGCCACAGAATCACAGTGAGACCGATGAAGCTAAAAGAAGCCCTTTCAACACGTTTTAATAGCAGAGTAGATGAACGTCGGTCATGAAAAGGAAAGCCCTTCCATAGATTAGGTGCAAGTAAAATAAAGAACTGAAAACGAGATAAAGCGCAAGATGATCTCAGGTCAGATAAAAGGAGCAAAGAGAAGGAGTATAAAGAGCCCAAAGAACATAAATAAGAAGGGGTCAGGGAGTGAACATTTTCTAAGCTAATAAAATAGCAAAAGTGAGATTGAAAATACATACAAAGCCATCGGAGCTGTATGAGACAAGGACAAATGCGAGCTTGATGAGGAAGAGAGAATAGGAGATGAATGTATGAATATTACATAGACTGAAGTGGGACAGTAATATATTTGGGCAGGCCGACATGAATGGAAAAACAGAAGTTGAGACGAGAAAGAACAATAATTTACATCAGTAATTTGAGAGACTAAATGATGGGAAAAGGTCTGCTTCTGTACATATTACAGAAAAAAATGTGTCCATTTCCAGTAACTAAGGGAAATCTAAGGTGAAAACTTGAGCAAACTACGTGCAACAGTCTGTAGACAAATGGAGGTGATATCTCTCATTGATAAATGCCTGCTTCACCCTGTTTCCTCTAAGAATAAAAAATTATAATTTAATGTGCCTGGAAGTTCCCTTGCATCTGCTAGCAAAAACACCCTAAAAGTACCAACAATTCCAGAAAGGGTAAATGGTTAGCTGTCTGAGGCCGTCAGAGTTGTAATTAATTTCTTCCTGCCATCCAATCGGTGCTAAACAATTCATTATTTACCAATGACTGAACATATCTATTCGGCTAAAAAGTTAGAATCAAGCGCTGTTTAAGACTAAGTGCTGCATAAGGGGTTAACATTAGGGGTGGGCGGAATTTGCGTAATTGCGTTACGCAAATCTCCGCGAAACGGTAAAAATCTCCGCGAACACGCAGAAATTCCGCGAACACGCGGAATTGCTTGTTCGCGATGGTTTTTTCCTGTTCACAATTGCTGTTTGCGTGCTCGGGGAGAAATATCTCGCGAACACGCATTTTGAGAACGCGAACAAGCAAAAAATTTCGCGAAATCGCGGAAAGCAGACTTTTGAGCAATTTCGCGTTCTCCGCGGAACGCGAAATTACGCAAATTACGCAAATTCCGCGAGCGAAACGGAATTTACCGCCCAGGCCTAGTTAACATGTTAAAGACATTCTTCTACATGCTGGTCTGATTGGTAATATCTCTTAGACTGATATCAGTACAGTGGCCATCCCAGCATCTTGGAAAGGAAGACTGTTTTGAGGAAGGCAGTGCCTTTCAATTAGAACTTTTGTGTTATGTTATTTATATAATATCCCAAATCGTGGAATCCTAATAAACATCAGCCACAATTTGTATTAAAAATGCTTCATAATATGTAATCGACTCATTTCATTTCTGTTCTGATTAAGAATATCGAATCTATAAAAAAAATAAAAAACTGCCAACACTTGTTTCACTAAAAGTCAATTTAGGGCTCACTTATTTCTTCTTCAAACATATTGTGTTCCCACCATAAGAGTTATCTGTTTTTTTTATCATTGAATTTTGCAAACATGCATTCCAGAATAGCTTTAAATTGAGAAATGTATTTGCTTTGAGAACTGTTGCCAGTACCTGGCCTGTGCTAATACAAGTTATAGGCAATAACTTCTGGCACGAGTCGAGGGGTCATATGCTCTGCAAATGGGAAGCCTTATGGCAGAATGCCTAGAAAACATTGCACAACTTATGTATATTCTAAAAGTTCAAATCCAGGTCTATTGCAAGCTTTTACTTCCCCACTGCGTGTAATGTTTATTTTCTCCACACCTGAATACCTATTAGGCTACTTTCAACATTTATTTGGTTGAGACAAGAATGGCCTCTCAGGAAAGCATGTCTGGCACAGCTTCGTGCCCTTCCCTGCATGTCGATTTAACGTAAACTTTATTTATGTGTACAAACACAATGATGTTTTCCGAGCTGGTTACTTAAACATACTGTCCAACTTGTTTATAAAGGCACAGTGTGGAAAAAACAGAAAGTTTAGGTTTTTATATTCTTAACAAACAATATTTGGTAAAACCATCAAAACATGTGGCTTTTGGAACATAGTAGCAACTGTCAGACTAGATCTTGCATTTCACTGAAACAAAAAGCAACAACCATCACATGAATTTTCAATATCTGAGCAGAGGCTGCAAATAACTGTGTAAAGTGCAAATTAGATAGAACAGGGTAAATGTTTATGCGCAATGGGAAAATGCTCATATGCCGTTATAGGTTGCAATGTGATATAATCCCTACTCAAACAAGTCAAAAAACTCAAACTAATTTGCATGCAGTGATTTTACAGGGAACCTCCAGGGACAACCGCAGATACCCATCGAGAGTCACTAACAGCAGCATCAAAACATGACTTTGAGCTTGGGCACTTTTGAGACCGGCCGGTCTTACTTTGAACTGGCACGTTGTTGTAGCTTCACTTGCAACTCTGCCAGCTTTGTGAGATCGCCCCTGCTGTCTGAAAGTGGCCTGGTGATGCGGGAGGGCAGAGTGCACCGCAGTCACCAGCTCACCTAATACACATAGCCCAAACTAGTGACAAGCGACCCCGGGGCAGCGGCGGACGACTCTTCTGTCTATCAACGACCATGCACCCCACAGCCAGCAGTTTCCTTACTGCGCCGCCAGCGCGCCCTGCACAGCGCCTCTGTCCCTACCACGCTCGCTGCAAGTTTCAGGAATGCTGCCAGGCAGAAGTTGTTGTAAAGTTGCGTGTCTGCCTCAGTTACCTGCTGATGTACCCGTCTCCGTCCCCGTCGCACGTCTGGAACAGGCGCCTCATGCGCTCTTCCTCGCCGGTGCTCGAAGTGTCGCTACTGCCGCTGCTGCTTCCTACCGGCTCAGTCGCCATGGCCCCTCTGCCACCCAGGACGTTGCGCCTCGCCCTGGTGGAGGAGAAGCACTGCACCCTGCAAACCAAGCTGCAACCAACGGCACAAAGCAGGGTCAGGCGCGCAGCCGCTCCGGGCGCGCGCTCCGCTTGCCCCCGCTGTCAGCGCAGCTGGAGCCCAGGGGCAAGCGCGTGCTAGAAACCTTCACGCGCACGCTTTTCTTCGCGGCTACTTCAAAGGGGGTTCGGGCTACCAAGCGCATGCGCTTGTTTTTGACGGGAAAAGGGGAGTGACAGACTGAGAGTAGTGAGGAATGTACAGAGGGGGGAGCTGCCAAAGTGTGAGTGATGCGCTACTGCCCACAGCTGCGGAACGCGGAGCTGGGCTCGGGAGGCAGCAGCCCCCAGCTGTGACCGTCCCATTGAAACCATAACTCGTAGTGGAGAGCAGGAAGTTGGGTATACAGATCACATATTGTAATTTGTTGAAAAAAGGTGACTTCAGTTCTGCCTTGGATAACAATCTGCCATGGAGGCAAATTCTGGACAATGACTATAACATTTCAGGACATAGGGTCAGAATTCAGGACAAAAAATCAGTGAAACATCTATTTTACAGACTCATCTGAGGTCACGCAATAAAATAAAAGAGGGCCATCACAAGTACAAGTCAAAATAAATGCAGAGGGGTGGAGGAGGCAAACTTTACCAGGCACCTTTGCATTTCCATTGTGGCTACAGGCAACAGAATTGTAGGTTGGAAGATCCAGCTCTGATAGCTAACGTGCCCCCTCCCCCCCCCGGTTTGCACTAGGTGCAGTTGCCTATCAGCCTGACTTCCTTAACAAAAAGTTGTCATTTGTAGCGGAGTTTTCACATTCTCTTTTATTAATTTATCGAGGCAATCAAAATGTGATCATGTGTCAGTTGAATTGATAAAATGGATAGAACAGATTACAGACTTGTGCAATCACTCTGGTCTTTAAATACAATTTAATATATTTAAAAAATAATAATAAAACTCTGGAGTTTTGTCCACCAACACAGACTGCCATTTTTTTTCAAGGCTGACCCGCTTGCTTTCATAATTCACAATTCATCCAGTCTTTTTTTCAGAATCCCAGGGTGGGACACAGTCGAGCACTTTGAAACTTGGTATCTGTAGTTTTGAAAGGAGAAGCCATCTAGCTTTTGACATTCCCACTTCCTTTCCTGTAGTTTTTAACCGTATTGGGAAGTTCATCTTATGACTGCACAGTCAATAAAAATTCAAACAGGGACTACAACGTTGTCAAATGGTTTCAGCTGCAGTAACAAAATTAATGGGACCCTGTCCGATTTCTCTGATGTAAAGAATGCAAACCGGCCAAGATGCACTATTTTCTCTATGTTGTGTCTGTGCACTCTTTACTCCAAGTATGTGCACCACATGTCTGTTTACTGCAGGCAGTTCTCGGCTCCCTTCATTTAAGAAACGGGAGGGCATACAACTTTTGATAGCGTGGAACTCAAAAAAGATCATAGAAACATTGAAGCAAGTGACATTTCTACACTTAATTGTCACCAGTGATTTAAACATGTTCTGACAATGTCGAAAGCTTGTTTTCTGACCCATAGCTGTTCAAAAGTGACCAGGACCAGTCAAAAGCTGCATTTTCTCCAATTGACACCACAAGTGTGCTGGTATCTGACAACACGTTTTGTATCAATAACTTGGTCCCGATATGTTGTAATCATACATCTTAATGAACATTCATAGGTTATTTATAGGTTTGTGACTCCTAAATAATTGGATCAGATTTTCTATCCTGCTGGTGCATGTCCAAGACTCTTGTATGTTGTTGTAGATGAAACAAGCCGGTTACGGAGAGCGCAGTATGGGGTGACACCCTCTATGTACTGTATATCAAACAATCCCCCAAGCAGGGCTGCACTGTACTGACAATGAAGAGTACTCTTTATTCGTCCACTGAATCCACTTTTATCTTTTATCATATTTTATCTCTCTCTAATAAGACCCTTACACCCAGGGGAGCTGGAACCATTAGGCATTTTAATGAATGCCAAGACTGACCCTTTTGTTTCTTCTGTCTAATAATTGTGCGGTTTAATTTTAGGATCCGTGACTCAAGTAGGACTTTCGTATATATTAACTTTAGATGACTATGTTTCAATAACTGTGGGTGCAGGTCTTTTGTTCCCATTATGGAGGATTTGGGCAAGATTGCTTGACAATGCCACCCACTGGTTTAAGGGGTCCTTTTTTTAATTTTTTTATTGAGCAGAGCAGGATAGCAACAAAACCAGTACACAGTAAACGCAGTAAACAAAGTCCATGAGCAGTAGATCAAAATAATTATAAAACAGCAAACTTTAGACAAAGGTACACATATCCATAATTTCAGTTATGCAGATAGTGCAAAATGTGCAAAAAAAGCAAGGTAACCAGAAGCCTATAATAATTACATTATTCAACCTGGCCTCCCAATACATAGGACATTAATTACCTATACATGTAATTTCAGTTGTGCAAATAGTGCAAATTGTGAAAAATAAGCAAGATAACCAGAGGCCTATAACAGTTATATTATTCGACCTGGCGTCCCAATACTTAAGACATTAATTACCTATATACATAATAGATATACTTTACAAAAGTCCCTACAATGCTGCAATCTCAGCTTCACATGGCCTCAGGCCTAAAAGAAAAAAAAAAGGTGCTTAGTGATTGCTACAATCGCTAATTCAATAAAGTGCTAACAGATTTTTGAGGTGCTAAAAATACCTGTGTTAGAGATGTATCTCATTAAAAACAATAATAAAAACCAAGTGCTAAAGTGCTATGTGAGATACATATGATGAATACAGGCCCCAGCTAGGCCCGCAGGACACAAGGGTTCGCTCTCCTGTAATGGAATCTATAAGGAAGTTGGCACGGAAACTGCAAAGTACAAAGACAGCATTTATTAACCCTTAAGGGTGGTCCTACAATCCACACAACACTCTTCAGTATTGCATAGAGTAGCACAAAGAACTTACGTACATGGTCCCCTTTTATACACAATAGAGGGGCTCATAAGTGGGTGGATACAACATGAGGCCGAAGAACATTACCATTTATGGTCATTTTCGATACTGAATCAATATGTGGGCGGAGCTAACACACTCCTTGAGCCCGCGAAAACATGGTCAAGCAAGGCTAACTGATAACAGATGTGGTCAAGTCTGGGCATGTGCCAGATGGACAAAGGAGCTATTTATAGACTGTTACTAGGCAGATTACAAGAGCAACTAACACAGAGGTTGGACTCTTCTCGTGGGGAACACGTGGAAGCATAACAATACAAAATGGAGTCCGAACTTCGGTCAACATAACGGAGAAAACATGATCTAGAGAAGGGAATTAATGTCTTTAGTAAATGCTTAATCACATCGTTGTTTCAATTTACAACAGACGACCCTTTCAGCATTTACTGAAGACATCCGGTTTGTTAGGATAGTCATCATATATGTCAATTGTCATCATTTCTTCAACTTCTTTAGCTAAATGTTTCTGGTGAGCAACATCGGCAATAGCTTTCTTATCAGGGATAAAAAATGATACACATAATGAGCAGAGCAAGGGACCACATTGAACACAGATACAGCACGAAAACAGAACCGCTACAATAATGCAGAGACCAGTTAGAACCTTCCATCCCCAGGCAGTAATTAACGCCCAAAACCATCCAGAAAAGGACCAAGTGCCGTTTTCTGTATGGATCTCAGCTGCAATTTTATGCAGTTTATTGATGGCATTATAAACTGATGGCGTATGATCAGGGATAAACACACAACAGCTACTTCCAATAATTTTACATGCTCCTCCTCTGTCAGCTAGCATAACGTCTAATACCATACGATTCTGCAATGCAACAATTCTAGTAATTTGCAATTCCTCCGTAAGATTCCCAAGAGCAGCAGCAGTCTGATTTGTCACAGCCTCTACCACTCGTGTTAATCTTCGGATCTTCCTACTGTTCAGGGCAGCTCCAACAAAGAAAAACAGTCCTAAGTTAAAATCAATATACTGCTGCAGACTGGTATCAGTCTGATCTACATCGTCAATTGATAAAGTACGTTTATACCTATTTACAGTCACATTATTCAACAATTTCAGATCCTTATGATAAGATGCGGGAGCTAGGAATACAGGAGGTAATAGAAATGATACATAGCATACCCCAGACCACCCAGCCGGCAGACGGTAATAACCTTTATTTCCACACACAAAGTACGTATTATGGGAGGCTAAAAAGGTACTATTGTTCAACCCATCAATGTTCAGAACAGTAATACAATCACTAACACCAACAGGGATAAAACCCACACTCTGGACACACAGGTCCGCTTGAGCTTGTGCTACTTGAATCACAAATTTGTCCTTTCCCACAGTGTCTCTTGTGTTCGTGAAGATGTAGGGAATGGATTCATTGTCTGGTCGGTACTCTTCCCACTCCCATATTGTCCCATTCGCTTGTGGATACCCATTTTTGTCTTGATGGCATTCTTTATTGAGTCTGAAGAGCAATCGTCCCACTGTCGGTTTCCGAGTGGCAAAAAGCAAAGTATACCATGCTCTACAAGAGCCATTATGAGAGAAAGGAAGTGGTATAAAAGGCGTTCCTCCTTTCTTCTGATGAGCTGGCATCATCCCACATATCCAACAGTTCGTAGCATTCGTAGCAACGTGGGTATGATGCAGCATCTGGATGAAAGTGTTGTTCAAGTAAGACTGTCGATGCTTCAACTCTTGATACGGTAATGTATAAAAGTAGTGCTCCTCAGGCACCGGAGTTGTCAACACAAGAATCTTCCGAGCGGGAGTTACATCCTCCACGAACCATGTGGTTATCCCAACAATGGCTACTGTCAACATGAACCCTAATGCACAAAGGATTTTCTTTTTCTCCATGTCAAAGTAAAAAAATAAAACCCAATATCTTCCTGAAACTAAAAGTCTGTCAGAACTCTTCCCCTTGGGCAGCGGTTGATTTCTTCACCAGCGGGCCAAGACGGGTGTCGCTACACTAATGCAGGGCTGATCCCCCCCCCTTGCCTCATCGGCTCTCCGTTTCACTAACCCAAGGGCCGTTCTGACAGTATGTCCCGGTACTGGAAAACTCACTTCCTTGGTCGAAGATGATATCGCCTTCCTCCAGGAGTCGCGTGGTCCGGAAAGAGCTCCTCAGTGGCGTTTGGCTCCGCAGCACGGCCTGTCTCTGCAGCCAAGATTTCTCGTTGATCGGTCAGCACGGCAGGTTCCACCAGTCCGGGCGGCACCTTCCTACAGTGCAGGGAATGGATCCAATTCTTTCTGTTGGAGACTCACACAGCCGTCCTCGTTGCGAGGAGGACCTGCTCAGGACCCACCCATCTCGGTTCCAAGCTGTTTGTTCTGTCAAATATTTTCACCATCACGTGGTCACCAGGTCGGAGACCATGTCCTTCACCGGTAGACCGATCAGGGAGCGCCTCTCGGACCTGTTGATGAATAGAAACCAAGTTATCCGTTAACTGTGCCAGATAATCGTTCATCATTACACAAGGTACATCATACACAGCCTTAGGTTTTGGTGGACCCCAAATATTCATTGGGCGTCCGAAGACAATCTCGTACGGTGTAAGGCCAGTTCGAGAGTGCGGTACCGATCTAATTGACAATAACGCCAGTGGCAGAGCGTCTGGCCAAGTCAAGGACGTCGAAGCTTGAATTTTAGCGATCTTGAGCTTCAGTGTACCATTATACTTCTCGACTAGTCCTGCAGACTGAGGGTGGAATACCGCGTGAAACTTCTGGGTGATGCCCAGGCCCTTCAAGACGTACTTTATAACATCCGCTACAAAGTGAGGCCCATTATCACTCCACAGAAGTCTACAGACGCCATATCGAGGGAAGAACTCTTTCAGCAGCAACTTCGCAGTAGTCATTGCAGTATTGTCTTTCGTAGGGTACGCTTCAACCCATTTGCTGAAAGCGCAGACCACTACTAGAACATACTTCAGATTATTACAGCGCTCAAGCTGGATGTAATCCATCTGCAAAACCTCGAAGGGTGCAGTAGGTGTCACAAATCCTCCTGCCGGAGTTCGAGTACCCTTTCCTGGGTTATACATCAGGCAGATCATACAGGTCTGCACCACCCTCTTCGCTGTGCTAGCAATCTCTGGATGCTCCCAGACTTGGGTAAGCAATTTCACAATTGCGGAAGCTCCGACATGTGCTAGCCCATGTGCCATCTGAACCATAGGTTGTACAAAAGCCGTGGGTAATTTCCATCTATCCATCTGCTTATTTCTCCAGCAGCCCTCGTCATCCAGTTCTCCCTCCCTGGCCCATTGTTCCCGCTCTTTGTCAGAAGCGGTCCTTTGCATTT
Organism: Triturus cristatus; assembly: GCF_964204655.1. Lineage (NCBI taxonomy): Eukaryota > Metazoa > Chordata > Amphibia > Caudata > Salamandridae > Triturus > Triturus cristatus. Next base: position 683,630,559 of record NC_140581.1, read on the forward strand.
CTCGCACTTCCTCCTTCGCATCATGCCATCTTTCCACCTGTGACTTTACTACATACATGGCAGTAGTACCGGGCTGCATCGCAGTCTCCCGTGCTACTCGATCCGCTAACGCATTCCCTTCTCCAACTTTATCAACTACTTTCCTATGGGCGCTACACTTAACGATGGCAATTTTCTTTGGGTATGTCAATGCGGTTAAAAGATTGTGAACTAACTCTCCATGCATTATCTGTACTCCATGTGACGTTAAAAACCCTCTCTCCTTCCAGAGTAGGCCGAAGTCATGCGCTACTCCGAAGGCATAGCGGCTATCTGTATAAACATTCACACATAGTCCTGTACTGAGCTCACATGCTCGTGTTAATGCTATCAGTTCCGCTGCTTGAGCTGATTTCTGCGGTATGCGTGCTGTCTCCACTATCGTTTGCAATGTGGTAATCGCATACGCTGCTGAAGTCGTACCATCTGGTAGCTTCAGGCAGGATCCATCCACCCACAGTTCTCCATCTACATCTGAAAAGGGCGTATCCTGGAGATCAATACGACCCTTTGTTTGTTCCTCAGTCACGAGAATACAATCATGCGCTTTCCGCGCCTCAGGCTGGGTTTCGGGGTATGGCAACAATGTTGCCGGGTTTAACGTTACGCACCTTTTTAACGTAATATGAGGAGCCAAAAGCGTCAACTCATATCCCGTTAAACGGGCGCTGGTCAAATGCTGCGTCTTCGTTTGATTGAGCAGGGCATCGACAGCATGGGGGACTGATACCAACAACTTATGAGATAACACAATTCCCTCACTTTGGCGTATTGACACAGCTGTCGCCGCAACCGAGCGAAAACAACCTGGTAATGCTCGGGCGACAGGATCAAGTACAGCCGAAAAATATGCACAAGGGCGCTGCTTATCGCCGTGCATCTGCACTAAAACTGACAATGCACATCCATCTTTCTCATGCACATACAACGAAAAGGGTTTTGCATAATCAGGGGTCCCTAACACTGGTGCTGAACAAAGGGCCTGTCGTAGTTGCTGAAAAGCAGTATCACACTCATCTGACCAAGGGATTGGGATAGGCGTGTCCTTTGTCAAGAGGGCTAACAATGGCTTAGCTATATGCGAAAACCCCAATATCCACTGTCTACAAAAAGAAACAAGGCCCAGAAATGCACGCACATCCTTCTGTGTGGACGGTCTCGGTGTGTCCAAAATTACTTGGATACGATCCGGTGTGAGTGCACGTCCCTCCTTAGACAAAAGGTGACCCAAATAAGTCACCTTTGGTCTACAGAATTGCAATTTCTTCCTAGATACCTTATGATTGTGGGATGCTAAAAAGGAAAGTAAGGATAACGTACTTTTTTCACACAACTCCAGGGTGTCAGCCGCCAGCAAGATGTCATCGACATATTGAATGAGGGCGACCCCCTCGAGCAGAACAAAGGAATCCAATTGTCTTTTCAAAGCCTGACTGTAAATGCTAGGGCTTTCTGTGTAGCCCTGGGGGATCCTACAAAAACGATAAGATCTATTATTTAATGTAAACCCAAAAAGATATCGGCTGTCAGGGTGAATGGGAATAGAAAAGAAGGCATTCTTCAAATCGATCACAGAGAACATAGTCGCCGTAGGTGGGACCAAAGTAAGCAACGTCGTGATATCGGAAACCACTGGGTACTGAGGTATCACGATCTTGTTCACTTCTCTCAAATCAATTATAAACCGATAAACTCTGGCATCCGTATCCTTTTTCAGTATGGGAAGAATCGGACTGTTACAAATTTTGTAGGGGACTTCCTCCACTACCCCTACCGCCATCAAATCCTGCACTATCTGTATGAGAGCCTCCTCACCCTCCTGGGAAATACGGTACTGTGGGAGGCGTGGTAACACCGCCCCCTCCTGGACGCTAATGTGGACCGGTGGAATCACCATTTGTCCCACATCAGTATCCGAAGTTGCCCACAAAGCACGAGGGAGGGTAGCTAACAGCGCATCCTCTGACATCGCACACATCCGTTCAGATCGGGGGTAATTGTCGTTCAATATTACCCGCACACCAGCAGGGGAGCAGCGGATCGTAGCCCTAAAATGCTTTAACATATCAAGACCCATAATGTTGTCCGGTGTGTACGGGGCAAGCAGAAACGGACAGGGTGCAGAAAAAGAATCAACCTTAAACATGAGGGGCTGCGAAAGAGGGCTTCGGGAGAGTGTACCGTCAAACCCTACCGATGTGACCATTAAGCCGGATGGGGGAGCCCCCGGAACCAATTGCTTAGACAGTGCACTACGTGTCGCTCCTGTATCCACTAGGAACTGATCAGTAGAGCCCAAAACCTCAGCCGATACATAAGGACCCTTCTGATCGACCGGCACCTCAACTGATTCTAACCCCCATCCAACGCATCCCTATGCATGCTGAGAGTCATGGTACCCCGACCGGTCAATCCCCGACACTTGATACTGATGCTGGCGGTCGAAAACATTTGATCTGTCTCGGTGCTGCCCAGCAGAGTCAAAACGAGCCGGTTCGTTAGAATTCCCTCGAAAGTTCGAGAAACCCCCTCTACCTCGCGGGCCGCCGTGGGTATGCCCCTGACGCGATGCATGCAACACCGGGCAGTCCCTAGCCCAATGACCCGATTGCTTACAATACGCACATTGGTTCCTATTCAAATCAGATCGGCCCGAGGGAGGGCCATAAGATCCTCCCCTACCTCTATTACTACCCCGTCGGGGCGGGCCATAGACTTGTGCCAACATCACCTTTGTTTTCAAATCTTTCGATTTCTTTTCCTCCTGGCCCTTTGCTTCTTGCTCCTGACGCTCATAATACTGGGCGATAGTCAGGAGGGCCGTCGGTGTAGCGGAAGACCAAGAACTTTCACTCGCTTTTAAACGGGCCGCAACTGCCGGCAGCAGATTAGCCACATATTTATCCGCGAAAAGGTGGCGGCCCGTATCGTCAGTAAGCGACTGGCCACTAAAATCATGAAACGTCTCCTCAAAGCGCGTAAAGAAGTCCGCAACTGACTCGTCAACTTTCTGTTTACATGCAGCTAACATATTCCAGTCAATCTTTTTAGGGGGAATAATTGTCTTCAACTTAGCCACAATAGCAGCAGGGAGATCTAAAATACTCTGGGGCGGTTTCTGCGCGGGCTTCCGCTCCCTATCCTCATCCTCAAGGTCAGACCACCGGGCCTTAAAGGCAACTATATCATCTACCTTTCGGACAGATCGCCACATATCCGGTGGTAGAATAAGGCCAAAGAACAGGTCTATATCTGCTAAAGTCATAACGCAAGAATTCAAGGCCCCCTCGACTTCTTCGTAGAAGGCCGCTGGATTCTTGCGGGGGTCAGGCAGCGCATTCTTTAATGCCATAACATCAGCTCTATGCCACGGAGTATAAACCCAATTATACACAAAATATCCCTTAGCATCGGCGGAGGTAATGTCCGAGCTAGTCCCCGCTCCTTTAGGAGGAACATACAAAGGCGCCGCCTCGCGCATTGGCTTAGCATGCACTAGATCGCTCTTATCTGATTGAGAGGTGGATGAGTGGCCTTCTGCGGTACACGAATCCGACTGCGTCTCCTCCCCTGCTCGTTGGCGCGCTTTTTCTTTATGGGCCAGCACCGCGTCCCGCAAGGCGAATAGCCGCCGAGCCGTATCAGGAGCCTTAGAGGGAGAAAAAACACCATCATGCAATGCTTTAGCATCCGATGTCACTTCTTCAGGCTCAAAGACACTAGAATATTTCCGAAAAGCAGCAATCACTTCCTCAGCGAAATGACTCAAAAAATACAATCTCTCTCTATCCTGCCACGACCCCCACATATGGAACAATTCATCCATGGTCACCTTGCCCTTAAGTGCACGGAAGGAAATTTGCCGAAGCTCAGCCATATGCTCAGCCGATAACATGGACCGCGTATCTACCTTACCCGGACCCGGGACAGAATCTTGTGGCCTCGGAGCGGATGCGCCAACATAAGGGGGCGGAGAGCGATCTAGTAAATAAAAATCATCATCAAGATTATTAAGGACAGGATAAAGTGGCTGCCGAACAGCATATTGACCCGAGACTTGCAGCCTACGTTCTTTCTCTTGTCTCTCCGTTTGTTCTTTGTCCTCCCGACGCCTCGCTTCCTGTGCTCGCACATGATCATTCTTCCGTTGTTCTTTATCGAACAGCGCTTTCTCACGCTTCTCTCGCTCACGCACCTCCTTCACCCACAACCGCACACACTCAAACATATCCTGACGAGCACGCCGCTTACACATACACTGTTCCACATACTCAATCTTACGTATATCAAACGATCCATACAAAGGCCATCGTAACTCAGGATCTTTTTTAGTATATTTCCTCCATACTGTGCTGTACATTATGGAAGAAAGACCATGCTTCACATACATATCCCTATTAGGAGTCCCCTCTGGGGGAGCTGGAGCAGATTCCTCGAGGTTCAACCGGTTTCCAAAACAGCAACACCACTTACGGAGTGCGCTAAAAGCAGGCATGCTCAGGAATAATGCAAAATATGCAATATTATAGAGAAAATGGCACTTAATCGTTGCGCCGTTCAAAGTTACACAGCTCCGGAGAAATCTCTCCACATTACCTGCCTATATGTGTTGCAACGCATATATTTTCACAAAGACAAATACAAAATATGACTAGTCATCACAAATCAAACTCAAATAGCCGGACCGGGCTTCAAAAACTCGGAGCAAGTACCGTACACCGGTTCTTACCAATCAAGAGTCCAGATTCCAACTGCCAAGCTCCACAATCGCCCAAACGGCTTTCACGGCAGGACCGACAGAAGAGGTCTCAGTCGAGGACCGGCGCCACCCAGACGGTCAGCTCGGAAGGGAAGGAAGAAAAACCTCGGGATGCCAGGGCTAAGACGCCGCTGGCAGTGATCACGTCCCCGGCCAAATTCCTCACCTTCGTCGCGACCAGTCCTTTGAGCATCCGAGTCGCCGATGAGCCCCACGTGACGGGCGCCAATTGATGAATACAGGCCCCAGCTAGGCCCGCAGGACACAAGGGTTCGCTCTCCTGTAATGGAATCTATAAGGAAGTTGGCACGGAAACTGCAAAGTACAAAGACAGCATTTATTAACCCTTAAGGGTGGTCCTACAATCCACACAACACTCTTCAGTATTGCATAGAGTAGCACAAAGAACTTACGTACATGGTCCCCTTTTATACACAATAGAGGGGCTCATAAGTGGGTGGATACAACATGAGGCCGAAGAACATTACCATTTATGGTCATTTTCGATACTGAATCAATATGTGGGCGGAGCTAACACACTCCTTGAGCCCGCGAAAACATGGTCAAGCAAGGCTAACTGATAACAGATGTGGTCAAGTCTGGGCATGTGCCAGATGGACAAAGGAGCTATTTATAGACTGTTACTAGGCAGATTACAAGAGCAACTAACACAGAGGTTGGACTCTTCTCGTGGGGAACACGTGGAAGCATAACAATACAAAATGGAGTCCGAACTTCGGTCAACATAACGGAGAAAACATGATCTAGAGAAGGGAATTAATGTCTTTAGTAAATGCTTAATCACATCGTTGTTTCAATTTACAACACATAGATAGATCACTATCCCAAAATTTCCAGGTATTAGTAAACCTTTTTATTGCCTGACTCTTTTGGCATAGACCTCTTCATACCTTTTTATCTTTTGCATTTTATTTACTCATTTCGAGTATGATGGTATATCCTCAGATCTCCAATTTTGGAGAATTAAGGAGCGGGCTACTAACGAACAAATCGCCACGTAAGACTCTTCGGCGTTAGACAAGTCCGTTCTTTTTCTCAACAAGCCAAAAAGAGCCACCTCAGTTTCAGGTTCAAGCTCCTTTCTAATTATTAAGCTAATTGCTGCAAAAATCTCACGCCAAAAAACTTCAAGCTTCGGGCATGTATAAAATATATGAAGCCAATCTCCCCCATTTTGAAGCTGACATTTATTATCCACTTCCGAAAAGCGTCTATTAAGAACCTTCGGAGTGTAGTAAGCCAGCCAGCGAGATAAAAAAGATATCCTTTTAAAATTGGCTGCTCTAAGAGCCTTACTTCCTAACTTAGCGATTTGTTCCCACTCCTGTCTCGTGAAGGAGCAATTAGTTTCACAAGTTATTTTACTGAGAATTTCTTCGACCAGAGGAGACTCTTTGCCCTTTCTTAGTAAAGTATACCAGTTTCCCACACCTTTTAATTTAGTTTTATATACGGCGTTGGTCAGAGCAGATAACGTCCCACATGTTGACATATTGTATTTATTTATAAAGTTCAATATCTGGAGATATTCCAAAAAAACGGTTGCTAAACGATTATCGGATCTCTCTAAGACCTCCTGCCAAGTAATGAATTTCCCTGCGGCAAAAAAAGAACCCAATTCACCTAGACCACAGTACTTCCATCTTTTACATTTAGTTGAATGGATTTGGAGCCCTAGAGCCTTAGATTCTTCCAGATTGAGATAATAAAATCCACCAAACCCAGCTTGTTTAAAGAAGGACTGGATTATCAGAAAAATCCCGAATAGTCTTATAACGGGTCTTTTTGGGTAGTTTAGCTGTTCTTAAAAAAATAGAAACTTGTGAACCCGACTCCTGAAACATTCTATCATAAAAAAGCCTATCCGACCAACCCTTAGGATCTAATAATCGTGCTGAAAGATTAAGGACCGCCGCCAAATAATAAGTACGAATATCTGGTAGCGCTAGCCCCCCTTGGGTTATTTCTAAATGCAATATAGGTAGCCTGACCCTAGGTGCTTTTCGATTCCATACAAATTCTCTGATCATGGACTTAATATCTTTAAAAAAATGGGAATTGATTTTTAGCGGTACGTTAATAAAAAGAAAAACCAATAAAGGAAGAATCGACATTTTAATAAGTGCTACACGACCAGTCAAGGTCAATGGTAAAAACATCCATCTCTCCAGCAAGCCCTTAATTTTATCTCGCAGTGCTAAATAATTTAGATTAAATAGTTGCTCAAATTGACTGGAAACATAAATACCTAAATATCTAATAGGTTCTACTTTTAGAGCTTGAGATTTTAGATTAGATGGTAGAAAATTATGGTCCACATTCAAAGCAAGAACCTCGGTTTTATTTTGATTATTTTATATCCGCCTATCATTTCATATTTGCTAAATTTGAACAAGACTAGATCAAGATTTAATTTTATTTTCGCCATTCCTTCTATTGGTGGTTTAATTTCTGGATTACCACGAATTCTTAGTGCGAGCGGCTCAATAAAAAAAGTAAACAAAATAGGGGACAATGGACAACCTAGCCTGGTGCCTCGATTTATATCAATTTCCCCTACCGTGTTAGCATTAATCACCACTCGAGCTTGGGCACCTTGGTAAATTTTTTTCAACATATTAATCACCTGGACCGGGAAGCCAAATCTTTGCATTCCAAAAAAAAAGAGCCTCCCAGTTGACCAGGTCAAATGCCTTCTCGGCACTGACCATTGCAACTAAAGTTGGAATTTTATTGCTAGTGACATAATCAAGAGCCTGAATTAGAAATCCAGTATTTGAGGCCTTTGTCCCCTGCCACAAAACCAGCCTGGTCCGGGTGTATTAGTGACTGAGCAATTGGAGTAAAACGTTGGGCCCATATTTTCATAAGAATTTTAAAATCAGAATTGAGCAAGCTAATCGGCCTGTAGGAGTTAACATCCTTATGATTCTTTCCCTATTTTACAAAACTAACAATGATGGACTCCTTAAAACTCGGAGGAACATTACCACCCATTCTAACAACATTAAATAGTTTTGCCAAAAAGGGAGTCCGCTCGTTCACAAAATTTTTATAAAATTCAATTGGGAACCCATCCATTCCACAGGCCTTCGCCCCTTCTATCGATTTAATTGTGTCTGCAATTTCTACCACCACAATTTCACGTTCAAGTTGCTCTACCATTGGGTCAGATACAATTGGAACAGTAACTTCATCAAAGTATTTACAGATAAGATCTAAGCCTACCACATAATTTGTAGAGTAAAACTGGGCATAATGTTCCAAAAAGACTTGAGCTATATCGCCCTTCTCTCTGCTGATGTTTTGAGTCTTAGGGTCAATAATTTCAGAGATTAAGGCGTTTTCCTGCTTTGATTTTGTCTGCTCTGCCAACATTTTTCCCACCATTTGGCTCTCATAAACTTTCTGCTGAAAAGTTCTAGAACTATTAATTTCTTCAATTAAAAAAAATTCTTTAAGGGCTAATTTTACTTTTTCTAGCTGAATAGCAGCATCTCGAATCCCCTGCGGCTGAGTGTCTTTTAAACTCATGGCATCATTTACAGCCTGGTGGAGTTGGTTAATCTTTATCTGCCTTTTTTCGACAGAGCAGCTGAATGGGCAATTATCTGCCCCAGCATAGCTGCCTTAAACCCACCCCAAACTGAAAAAATATCTGCTGTCTCTTCATTTATGCTAAAAAACTCCAATATCCACTTTTTAGTTTGGGTAGCCCAATTAGGATATTGCAGGAATAGACGATCCATCTGCCACCTGGAATCCGTCTTATTCCCCCCTTCAATTTCCAGCTTTAGCGAAATAAGGGAATGATCTGAAAATGGGTTAACCCCTATCGTGGTATCTAGTATTTTCAAAGAGCATGAAGTAAGAAAAAAATCAATCCGGGAGGCCGCATGAAATTGTTTATAATAACAAGTAAATTTCATTACCCTGGGGTTAGATTTATGCCCTAGTTTAAGGGGACCTTGTGTCACCTCTGCAACCACGTCTGGGCTTCACGACCAACCTCTGAGCTTTGTGGCCACCTGCTCTTTGATGCCAGAAGACTAGACATCACTAGTGGCGACACAATGGGCATAGCATGTCCTGGGATCCTTGTTGTGAGGGATCCTCAACAAGGTGGAAGTATACAACAAGTCACCAATCGATACAGGTGCACTCTTTTCACCTCATAGTGCCTGCACTGCTTACAGGAAAATTAGAAAAAGAAAGGCTATATGCATGCAGAACATAGGCTGGGAAAGAAGAGTGTACCAGCTTACGAGCAAAGGGGGGGGGAGGGGAGCACCAGCCTAGGACAGATGATATGGGATGGACTAGTCTGGGCGACTGGGTACCAGCAGGAAGGCAGAAACTGGGCATGACGAGTGCATCCACAGACCTTTGATTGTTCGCTTTTGTTTCTTTTCTTCGACTGTGCCTCTCCTTTCCTTCCATCTTCTGCGGGCCTCCTCGCTCCTAGTGTACCCTACTCCAAGTCATATTTCTGTTTTAATTTTATATTTCTGAAAATTGCCATCACCTCAGTCCATAAAGCACCTCTCATTATTGAAACAATATCCCTGCACCCCAACAATACCTAATCTCCTGTCGCCTATTTATTCATCCCACTAATCCGGTGCAAGAAATCCCTCAGCCAGCACTAAGCATCGCACCCAACTCCTATTAATTTAACCTGGAGTAAATGTCCAGGATGATTTCCTCGAGACAACAAGAATAATCCCAATAACCAACAATAACGAATAACCATTGGATTAAACACTTACTGTGGGTACCGGAGTACACACCATAAAGTGCTTCAGTGTCTCATCACGGGTAGTAAGCACTATAAATGTTATAAAAATACAATATGACCCTTTTCAATTGTTATTTATGGTTTTCTGAATGTGCCAGCTTCTTTCCAGTATTTCTTTTTCCAATATATTTTGCTGTTCCAATTTCTCTCAGCGTTTGAGTAAGCCCTATTTCTTCACCCTCTCCATTTTAGCCTAAGCCTGATGTCACTGGTTCACTGATTGGCGCCCACTGTTCTTAAGGGTTTGTAGCATATCAGGATACATCATTATAAGCACAGTGAGAGGGTTACTAGGTACCCTGAACGCAGGGCTCAACAAGTCTCCGCCCCAGTGTCCTGTATACTAAATTGTGATCGCTATGCTTACATAGGCACAGTGCATGCTAGGTATATTCATGTACAAGCCAGAAACATTGGTCTGTGACCTGCAATCCCAGCTCAGTCTTTCATCCTTCCCAAGTCGAGAAGTAGTAAAGCACACTATTTATAATGGTCAAATTAGTCTTTTGCTTAATGAATTGCATGTCACTTTGATGTTGCAACATTTTCCATGCAACACCTTTTTGGAAAGGCCCGCCAGACGTTTGATCAAAGCCTGTATTGTCATCTTCCTAATTATTTACTCTGTGAGCACACACAGGGGCCCACCTGGAACTCATCAGTAAGATGAAAACTCACCAGTCTGCAAGAAAGGGGTGATTAACAATTACGAAAGGGACATTAAGGTGCCGATTACGATCCGTTAAAAACCGCGTACGAACCGTCGGTCGGAGCGAATTCCCCGTCCGACTCGTACCCGGTTGTAAAACTTTACAAACATGGAATTACGATTCGCACGGAAACACCATTTCCGTACGAATCGTAAAAAACACGACCGACGAAAATATACATACGAATGTGATCCGGGAATGCTGCGACGTGACGTCGGGACGCTTTCAGGCAGCGTTTCACGAACCAGGAATTACGATTCGAACCGACAGCAGTCCGGACGGCAATATTTTCACGGCACCCAAAAAGTGCCGCAAAAGCGAAGTACGGCGCGAATCGACCAGAGTAGGTGGCCCGGTACGCGCCGACCCCCCCCCAGCCCCCGTAGGTACGTGCCGACCCCCCCTGTGTGTACACCCGTGTACGGTGCGTACCCCCCGTGTACGCTCGAGTCGAACCCCCCGTGTACGCTCGAGTCGGACCCCCCCGTGTACGTTCGAGTCGTACCCCCACCCGTGTATGTACGGTGCGTACCCCCCCGTGTACGCTCGAGTCGAACCCCCCCGTGTACGCTCGAGTCGGACCCCCCCGTGTACGTTCGAGTCGTACCCCCACCCGTGTATGTACGATGCGTACCCCCAGCGATACGCGCCGGCCCCCCCCCCAGCCCCCGTAGGTACGCGCCGACCCCCCCCCAGCCCCCGTAGGTACGCGCCGACCCCCCCTGTGTGTACACCCGTGTACGGTGCTACGCGCTGGGGGTACGCACCGTACATACACGGGTGGGGGTACGACTCGAACGTACACGGGGGGTTCGACTCGAGCGTACACGGGGGGGTTCGACTCGAGCGTACACGGGGGGGTTCGACTCGAGCGTACACGGGGGGGTTCGACTCGAGCGTACACGGGGGGGTTCGACTCGAACGTACACGGGGGGGTACGCACCGTACATACACGGGTGGGGGTACGACTCGAACGTACACGGGGGGGTACGCACCGTACATACACGGGTGGGGGTACGACTCGAACGTACACGGGGGGGTACGCACCGTACACGGGTGTACACACAGGGGGGGTCGGCGCGTACCTACGGGGGCTGGGGGGGGGGTCGGCGCGTACCTACGGGGGCTGGGGGGGGGTCGGCGCGTACCTACGGGGGCTGGGGGGGGGTCGGCGCGTACCTATGGGGGCTGGGGGGGGTCGGCGCGTACCTACGGGGGCTGGGGGGGGTACGGCACGTACCGGGCACCTGTTTGGACGTCTCCATGGTTGTTATGGGAGTTCGGTGCGGACGGTCTTTTCACCATACGGTTGTACATTCGGACGCCCGGGATGGATCGTGATTCCCCGGTCGGAGTTCACCTTTCACGTTTGTACGGTGAATCGTACGAGGATGTGTCGGACACATTTTCCGACCCGAGGACGTGTGGGGAAATATTCCCAGTGCGGTTCGTATGGACTTTTTACCATGCGAATCGTGATTGCCAATTCGTACGGCACTTGTACGATTCGTACGGTAAAAAGACCCGATACGAGTCGTACGGGGACATTTTTTACCGGATCGAGATCGGCACCTAAGTGTTGATGGCCTCTTTAGGACATTTCCGCACAGACAAAAACATATTTGTTTGCATAACGTTTGCAATTTGTAAGAGGGACAGTGGGGCAGAGGGATGAAAAAGGTGGTCAGAAGAGCCAGTTTAAGAGAGAGAGTAAGCCTTGTGGAGAAAGATAGGTGGATGTGCAGTTAAGATGTGAGCAAGGGTTAAAAATAAAGCAGAAGGGGAGGAAGTGGGTGCAGGGGTAGAGCTAAAGTAAAGATTGAACAAGACAGAAGATGGGGGCCACTGGTGTGCGTTAGAGGGAACACTCAGAGGTCAAAGTGGACGAGATCTATTGTGAACATCGTTCCCAAAAGTTTTTTACTTAGAAAAAGGTGCTCCCATACTTTTTGAGGTGTCTTTGGGTGAAAGGGAAGGAGCGGGTAACCTGCATGTGAGTGGAGGAACAGACAGCTAGAGAAGAAACACGCCTTCTTTCCAGGAGACCCTGCTTCCTGGATGAAATGTAAACGTGAGCATCAGGTTAGTCAGGAACTATAAAGACTGCTTGCGAGCCAGCGTTAGCGTTAGCTGATGGAGTCATTTACAGCTTGACAAGATAACAAATATTTATTCTTTTATCAAAGTAATATAACGTTGTTACCAACTCAGCCTGGAGTGCTTCATTCCAGTCTGATTTCGATTTACTAACAGTACATATTTTAAAAGCACTTTTTTATCTTAAACTCTGAATCCTTTTGCACATTTTGTGGGAGCCTGCCTTATGCTGTATGTAATAACATTTTACTACAATGACTTACAGACAGTACATTCAAAAATATTTGTCACCCAAGAAGGCTGGCACCTATGCTAGACGGGCAGACACCCTAAAATATGCACAACGTTTTGATTTCCCCAGGAGGTGGGGGTCTGGGGGTAATGTGATGGGACCCCCCCAGGGGAAAATGCAGATTCAGTAACAAATATTTGGCTTGCCAAAGGGGTCCGCCCGTGAGCTTGAATGACTTGAACCATTGATTGCGTTTTCTGAAAAATGGACCAAAGAGGAAAGCATTGGGCTTTTGTCACACCAAATATCCACTTTATGTGGGTCAAGCCATATGATCACACAACTAGGAGGGCCTCAGCTTTGCAGACCCCAAAGGCAGAGGAGGAATAGCCATGTAAGATGCCAAGGCAAACAGCAAACACTTGAATCTATAAAGAATTCAGCGTAACTTTTAATCTAGTGGAATTATGCTTGAAGCCGTCCCTTTTTTCCGACCATAGGCCTAACTAAATCTATTTAGCAATATCTTCCATCTATATCTAGTCCTTCCACCAGGTGGCGGTCACTGGGTTGCAAGGCTGCCACATAATTAATAAACACTGTCCTTGGGATTTGGCCCAACCGGGGGCTTCATAAAAACAGATGAGTAGGAGCCATCGCATCTCTTTTTCTTTTATTTTGCCGCTGATCCACCCTCTAATTTGTGGGAACATTACATTCATACCCTGCCCCATTTTCTCAATTATGTACTTTTTTTGAGGGACTCAGTTTTAAGTCGAGTGCCAAGATGGCTGCCAACACTTCTTGGTTGAAGTGTTGGCAGCCAATCAATTTCAGTAGGAACCGCAAGTCCACTGCAAGGACTTGCGTTCCCAGATATCTATATTTTTTTTACTTTAATATCTCTCAATTTCTATGGACTGGAATCTAGCGAATGCTAATGTGATTCTGGTATTTTACTGACCTCTGCTGGTTGTTTTCTATCAAGACAGTTAAATAGAGGCAGTTGAACAGAAAAAAAAGCTCATAAGCGGAAGCTGACAAGTCCTGGGGCTGATCTCCAGAGCCCACAAGGTACATACACATATAAGTATATAATAAGTATATACTAAAGTATATACAAGAGATCTCGAATGCTCGACCTAAAAAGCACGCTTTCTGGACCAACACCTAATTTTCTTCCAAATTTGGTACAATTTGTTCAGAGGTCCGTGCTGTAGTCGTGTTCAAAAAATGAAAAATCCCCATAAACATAACATAGGGAAAACGTGTCTTGGAGCCTCCCTTTGTCTTGGCCCACGCTTCACGGATTACCTGAAAACTTTCAACACAGCAGCTGAACCAAAAAGAGGACGTTTTGGTAAAATTTCTTCAAGTTTCATCAAGCGGCGCTAAAGTTATCGGCAAAACAAAAAATGCTTTTCCTATGGAAACTTTGGTCCTAACTCTCATTAGCTACTGGCTATCGCCAGGAGGTAATATATATTCAACAGCAGCTGAAGTGAGTGGCAAACTAGTTTTGAAAATTTTGCGGAGATAGATCAAACAGTGCCAAAGTTATTAGCAAAACAAAAAATGCTTTTCGTATGGTAATTAGGTCTTAACTATATCTACATAATGGCGACTGCTATATATATTATCTACTGGCGGTCGCCAGTAGATAGTTATAGTTAGGACCACGTTTCCATAGGAAATCCGCAACATTCTATTTTGAATAACTTTGGCGCCGGTTGACGAATCCTCGCGAATTGTTCAAAATAGGTGGGGCGCTACGCTCCGCTCCTACCCTGAAAGTCTCGGGGGGATTCGTCAAGCGGGGGCTGAGATAAAAGGGGGGTCCCAAAACGCGTTTTCCCCATGCATTTTTCCATAGGACCTTTAGACACAGCTACAGCCCGAACGGCTGAACAGAATTACTTGAAATTTGGCAGAGAGGTAGTCCTCAGGTCAAGGAAGTGCCTTTTGTAGGTTTGGTGTAAATCTGTTCAGTAGATCCTGAGAAAATAGCATTTAAAAGCATATATATATGTGGGCGGAGCCTAACCACACATCTCATCCTGAGATCTGATTGGCTGTCAGCACTTCATCCAAGAAGTGTTGGCAGCCATCTTGGGACCAATATACATGATAGCACCTCATTAAAAAGCATTGCAGTTAATAGAAGGTTTTAAGACTTTAGTTACATTATAAATCATTTGTTGATGGTACCATACTCATTTTAGGAATTGTGGTATGTTCTAAGGTGATTTCACCATGTGAAAAAGCCTTCTGCTGGGATATCATGATTGAGAGAAAAATATTTTCTCATGCTTTTACCACAGAGGTTTGGAAGGTGATCTATAGGCTAAACTGAGAGCTTATTTTCTGTAAATTCACATTATCTTTCTCAGTCATGTGAGAATGAAGTCTGACATTCTCAGTAAAACATGTACATCCAACAAGGGCAGAGACTGTCAGTTGATTCCTTTGTGTTCTACTGCAGCTTCCCAGAGTGTTCCAAAGAACTACTAGAGCGCTAACAGTCCTACTTATGATAAACGTATGGCACACCTGAAGCCATCTTGCTTGGATTAAAGTGGTAACTCTTAAAACATTTAATTTAAAAAGGAACACAATGAGGGGGTTCATTTTTCAATAAAAAGTATGATTAGTGCTGCAGAAAGAAAAATTAGGGCACATTTTGAGTGACTTCTCAAATCCTCTTCTATTTCATTAAAAAATTCTGACATGCAGACTGAAACATGCACTTTCAATACCAGCAGCAGTTTTCCCTGGTGAGCAGTAGCTTTACTACAGTGATCTAATGAGCAAAAAGAGTGCTAACATTCTGAATTTATGGCAAATGTGTGACACATCTGAATGCCTTCTTGATGGAATCAAAGTATAAAACTGAAAGTATTTCCTACTGAGGAGACTGCAGTAAATGAGGAAATTAGGAAACTTCATAACAAATAAGTCTCCCAAGATGGCCACCAGAGACAAAAGAGCCCAAATGTAGCCCAAATATCACCCAGATGTAGCCCAAGTATAGCCCAATGACAGAATGTCCCAGAATGTTCTTAAAAACAACTAGAGCGCTTACTGTCTTCATTATGACAAAAGTATGGCACACCTGAAGCCATCTTGATTGGAATAAACTGGTAACACTTAAAACATTTAATTTAAAAAGGAACACAATGAGGAGGTTCATTTTGCCATAGAAATTATGATTAATGCTGAAGAAAGAAAATGAGGGCACATTTTGAGTGACTTCTCAAATCCTCTTCTATTTCATTAAAAAAATTCTGACATGCAGACTGAAACATGCACTTTTAATACCAGGAGCAGACTTCCATGGTGCAGTAGTTTTACTACAATGATCTAATGAGCAACTAGAGTGCTAACATTCAGAATTTATGGCAAATGTGTGACATATCTGAATACCTTCATGATGGAATCAAAGTAAAAAACTGAAAGCATTTCCTACTGAGGAGACTGCAGTACATGAGGAAATTAGGAAACTTCATAACAAATAAATCTCCCAAGATGGCCACCGGAGACAAAAGAGCCCAAATGTAGCCCAAAATCACCCAGATGTAGCCCAAATATAGCCCAATGACAGAAGTGTGCAAAACACTTATTATTTTGTGTTTTTGCAGTGTTATATAGTGCAGACTTGTCAGGTATTGGAGTGCTTTACTTGAGCATTGGTTACATCACACAAGAACACATTCATTTTGGTTGTAGACATGGGGAGACTAAGTGATTTGACCAGAATCACAGAATGTCGAGCTGAAGCAGAAACTTCAACCTGGTTCCCCAGTTGCAAAGTCTGCAGTTCTGGAAGTAACACCACATCATCTCCCCTAAGTGCAACATTTAATCAAGTGGTCAACTGGATAAAAAAACATAAAGATAACAAATAATTTAAAAGTGCTTTGTCGCTATTTGAAAACTCAGAAAATATGTCCTTATTTTACCCTTTTAGAGCACTAACCATAATTTTGATGCCAATAAGACCCTCTCATATATGTAATTTCTAAAGGAAATGCTCTAGGTATTACAGTTTTGATTACATCAAGATGATGTCAGGCGTTCCACACTTTTGTAATAAATATAGAATGTTAGCAATCTAGTTGTTCATTAGGATACTGTTGAGAGGCAGAGGACAGGGGCACGGACTCTGAAAATTGAAGGCAGGTAGGAGGGTGCAAAGGCAACAATTTAACCACACTGAGCAGGCAGGAAGGGCCGTGGAAGCACAACAGACTATGGAGGGCAGTGGAAAGGGGGGCAGGGGCAACAAACCAACAATACAGGACTTGCAAGAGAGGCTGTTGGAGGCAAGATCTATTACGGGTCAAGGAAGCTAGGGGCGGTCCCCAGATCCCCGGGAGCCACCACAGAACTGAGCAGGAGAGTGAGTCAGGGACAAAAGGGGCACCTTAATTTGAGCCGGGGTGCCTAGGAACGCTTGCTCCAAAAATGAAGAAAACAGACATATGAGACATGGAATTGGAGGCAGAATACAATGGCAGTTTAATGAGAAGATGCAACTTCAAAGAAACCGCAGAATAGAGACATAAAGTACAAAATACAGAATCCAGATAATCATACAGCTGTCATGATATTCTCTGTATCTCAATTAATGTACTGACAGAGAGAGAGAGAGAAAACACATCTATAAATGCATCATGAGAAACAAGTTACACCAAGGAAAATGTTACCTAGGAACACTCACGTTTACTCTTAGAGCAAGCATTCCTGCAATTACAATACAAAATCTTTTAAATGCAAAAGTAAAGAGAACAATGGTTAAACATAACATGACATTTCATATAGGTAAAATAGAATAAGATACTTCAAGCAAAGCAGAGCAAGACATTTTAAGCAAAGGAAGACAAGAGCTCCCAGCTCTTGGGGAAAACCTGCACTGCCTGTTAACCTACATACAGACGGCGAGGTAGTCCGTCGATATCTGTGGGTGCTCCCTTTTTATATCATTTTGTGGGCTCCTTTGCACGCTACATCTACCTACGTATGCTACCCAAAAGCTTCGTCTGCAGATTTTACCAGACATTTCGTCATTTACCCACTTAATGCTGACAATGGACTGGGTGAAAAGGTCAGTCTCTCAGGCCAATCGCTTATCGTAAGTTCCATAGAGCAAGCAGAAAATAATGGGTATTGTACGGGAATTCAATATATTCATGTATAAAATCTCCTCAGTTCTCCTAACTTGACGCTCTGCGGTTGCCACTTCCTTAAAAGCGGGAAACCTGCCCAGGAAGCAAGTACCAGTCCAGGATGCAGCCTACTGTATGTCGACAGCTTCAGGGGGATGTTGAACTTTGATACCGAGCACGGAGCACTCGGGTAGGGTGGGGGCTACTGGTTTGGAGCAGAAGGCCTCGCAGACCTGCCTTCAGACTGCTATACACTAAAATTGCAGAGCTATGGTCAATTTAACAAAGAGGCCTACATATTGAACAGAAGGGCCTACACAGGGGTTTTATACTGGCTGAGTGGTAAGGATGTCTCAGGATAATTATATAGCAACACAGGACCCGCTGGTCAATTTAATACGGCCTACAAATGCAGCTGGCAGGGCAAGGACAAGGGTCTCATACTTCAGGTGTGGACAGAACGGGCCAGGGGCCCCCTGTGATACAAAATCTACCCTCCTTCAAGCCTGTGGCAATGTAATAGACCATTGTGGGCAGAAGGAAGAGGCAATGGTAGTACAACCATACATGCCAACAGACCCGATTCAGCCAGGAAACGTCCAATGTTTTTAAGCTCAAATGGGCTTTATTTGATCTGTCTCCTGTCTACAATATCCTCTTTTTCAATGTAACTCAAAGGGGAAAAACAATACCCCAGTTTTTTTTCAAAATCTCCCTCTTACCAAGTTCAAAATGTTCGCAAGTATGGTACATTGGATCATGGAAGGAAATGGGATAGGGACATGGACTTGGATAACAGAGGACAGGAGGGACATGGAGAGGTGCACCAAACTGACCCTGCAGGGTAGGCATCAGGGTTTGCAGCAGCACAATACACCACACGGGAGTGCAGCACAACAATCCATAGAAAGCAAGAGGGAGGGGACAGGACCATGCACATGGACAACAGAGAACAGAGGGGCAAGAGGCAATGGTAGCTAGCTGACCATAATGGACAGACAGGAGAGAAAGCTGCAGCATAACAGACCATAAAGGGCAGGAGGGACGGATCAGGGGCATTACAATGGAACAGACAAGCCAGGAGGGAGGGAGTAGGGCTGGGGGCAAGGGGGCAGGGCAGGAGCAGCAAGATAGCCATGGAGGTCAGGCAGGATGGGCACTAGAAGCAAGACACACCATGAAGAGCAACAGTGAGACTGTGATGGCATATACACAGACCATGGAGGGAAGGTGGGAGGGGGTCAGGGGCAGCTAACTGACCACACAGGGAAGGTGGGAGGGGCCATGGCAGCACAGAAGACCATGCATGGCAAGTGGGAGGGTTAGTGGCAGCACAATGGCTATGATCAGCAAGAAGGAGGGTGGAGGGGCATGCACAAAGGACGATGGAGGATAGAAGGGAGGGTCAGGACCTGTGCACAGACAAGAAAGTTCAGGGGAAGGGACCTCACAACAGACCACACGGGGCAGGCAGGAGGAGCAGCTGCAGCACAACAGACCAGGGAGGGCAGAAGGGTGTGGCAGTACAATGGACCATGTAGGACAGGAGGAAGAGGATAGGGGCATGGCATGTGGACAGGCAGGGTGGAGGTGACAGGGACAGGTTACAGTCATCTGACAATGCTAGGCAGGTGGGAGGGGAGTGGCAGCTCAACAGAACACTCAGAGTAGATAGGAGTGGCAGGTCCATGGGACATGGTGGGCAAAAAGGATGGAGCAGGGGCATGCACAAAGACATCGGAGGGCAGGGGGAAGGAGAATAGGGGCAGCAAGCTAAGCACAGAGTTTAAGCAGGAGGTCAATGATGGGGCATAGAATTGGGCAATGGAGGGCAGGAGGAGTGGACTGGTGCATCATACTGAGGGCAGTGGCAGCACATCAGACCATGCATGGCAGGAGGGAGGAGGCTAGTCCATGGATTCACACAACAGAGGATAGGGAGGAAGGGGATGGGGCAGCAAGCTAACTGTTCAGAGAAGGCGGGTATTAGGAACTTTATTGTTTTTAAAACATTGTGTCTGTGCGAACTACTTAAAATATGAACAAGTATGCAGCATAATCTCACTTTTATTCAGGAAGAAGACGACGTTTGTGACTGTGACTCCGGGCTTACTTGGCAGAAACACCCCCTGACCCTCCACCCCCTATCGCAAAATGTAATGCCCGTGAAAAGGGTAGGTGAACACAGTGTTATATAGAACATAGTCCTGAGAGCACGATTGAAAATGAAAACTAGATATAGTGTATGGTATAAACTATGCACCAAAAAGTGTGATATAAGATGAACCGGGCGTGAAATATAATATGCAATACATTGTGCGCAATGACAGATTCATTGGAGAGCGCGAGATAGCACAGGCACTAGCGCGTGCTATGCGATATGCGCCTTGGAGTGTAATATGCACAGGGCAGTGTTGTGTAACCTAACTAGTCTCTAAAGTTGTAATATAAAATATGTGCTGGGGAGTGTAAGGTTGCATATGCACTGTGACAAAGATATGGATCCCAGATTGTAATATGTATGGCATAGCACTGTGCGTTATAACATAGGCATCGAGAAAGGCACGTTAGATGGGGCAATATAACCCGTGCGAAGACAAGTGTGGCATGACATATTCACGGGGTGGTGTTACAGTGCACATGGGCTAGAGAGTGTCATAGCATATGCACTAGCTAGTGGAATACAACACAGAGGTGTGTGGCACACGGCAGGCAATGGTGGGTGTAACACAGCATTGGGCTCTGTCAGGAGCGCGCTGTGACTCTCAAGTGATGTTCGTCCCCTTTCCAGAGAGTAAAATAAAAAGTATTACACATCCGGCAGTGGATGTGTGTTTTATTAACCGTGAGGGGGGTTTCTTGCATAGTTTTGGTCGAATTTTTGTCGAATCCCCTTTGAATGGCTTGGTGTGCATGTGTATTAAATGTGCCCGTCAATAGCTACCCAAGTTTGTATAAATAAACGACAAGGGTGTCTACCGGGATTAGGCACGGTAGGGCATCAGACATGTCAGAGCTTCACTAGTGGTGTAAATACATTCCACGTGGATTCATTGCATGCATAGTCGCCTTTTAATGAATATCACGCAAATCGTCATGGTGATAGGTACGTACGGTTTGTCCAGCATGTCCTAGGTGTGTCTATAAATATATATTTTTTAAAAATAATAAAAAACAGTGGCCGGCCCTGGGGATTGGGGTCAAAAAAATATAATTAGGAGACTGGCCCTGGGGGATGGGGTCATCAGGGCCAATAAATTAGAATAAGAAGGGGAACCAAACAGCCCCCCTTCTTAAAAAACTAAAATAAATAAAAGACTGGCATCGTGCAGGAGGCCATGCACCCTCCGTGCAGCACTCTGCAAACGCGCCCCCAACAGGTATCTCCAGTATGCGCCAGGGAGCTGCGCTGCAGCCAGGTGTTCTGAGGCCAAGCCCCTTTTTACACCTCTCTGCAACGCAGCTCTGTGGCGCTTACTGGAGGTACCTAGTGGTCTAGTTTGACCCTAGGGACCCTTAGGATTCAAGGGGACTTAATCTCTCAACTTAGAACAGCCACAGGGCGCGTTTACACAGTGGTGAAGGGAGGGGACGGGGCCTGAGGTGACGTGTGCAAACACGCACTATGGCACGTTTTAAATTGGGGATATAATTTCCCTTCAATACTGAGGGCCCCTGGGGGCTAACTAGCCCACCAAGTGCTTCCAGTAAGCGCCACTGAGCTGCATTGCAGAGAGGTGGTCCAGGCCGTGCCACTTTTTACACCTCTCTGCAACGCAGCTCTGTGGCACTTACTGGAGGTACCTAGTGGGCTAGTTGGACCCCAGGGACCCTCAGGATTCAAATGAACTTAATCTCCCAACTAAAAATGGACACAGGGCGTGTTTACACAGTGGTGAAGGGAGGGGACGGGGCCTGAGTTAACGTGTGCAAAAACGCCCTGTGGCCTGTTTTAAGAGGTAGTTTTAATCCCCATGCCCTCTTATATACTAGGGGCTTACAGAGGAGGTCATGCTAATCACAGGGGGACCCCAACGCATAATGTTCCCTAGTGTATGTAGGTGTTTTCACTGTATTCTAAGTGTCTTTTAACATAGCACTGGCTCTAGGACTGGTTAGTCAGGCTCAGTTACCACCAGTATCCGTCTGAAAAAGTTGAGGGTACAGGATGATTTTGCAACAAGGCTTCTTTCTGCTCTTCTTTTTGTTCTTTCTGCACGTTATCCTTCTTCCTGCACTTATCTTCGTATTTGAGGACTTCTGTTGCTTCTTTCTGCACTTCTTTTGTTTCTTTCTGTGCATTTTTTCTTCTTTCTTCACATGTCCTATCTCTGTAGGCATAGTTAGAAATTAGCATTTAAAAAACCTTTGAAATTCACAGAAAAAACCATAGGTTTCAGGCACGTTATAGTTAGGAATTAGCATTTAAAAAACCTCAGAAATTCACTGAAAAAACCATAGGTTTCAGGGGTGTTATAGTTAGCTGGACTTTTCACTTGTACAAAACCATTGAAATTCCCCCGTTATAGTTAGTTCAGCTAACTATAACTCGGGCGCCGGCAATGCACTGCTGATGACGTCACATATTACATCACTCATGACATGGTCAGTGACATCACTCATGACATCACTGATGACATCTCAAATGACATCACTGATGACATCACTGATGACATCATCCTTGTGATAGAGTGGCAGACCTCCTCTCACCCTAATATAACCTTTGATACACACATTCAAAAATAGAGACTAAAATTTTCAAAACAATGGACATACCAATACCAGTTACAACAACCTCTTCAGTAATTCTAAGATCCACATACACATCCACTCATTCACCAACAGTCCTATACAGTCACTCATACATGTACTCACTCATCATATGTACTCATACACCTATACATCCTGTTACACAATGCCACTCATCCATAGAGTTACTCACACACATAGTCACTCATGCTAATAAAGAATCAAACATACATTTACTTGCATATACAGTTATACACACACCACCATACTTACTTCTACGGAAACTTACACATACTTAGTCTTTTAAACAATCACTTATAGAAACACATACTTATTCATACAGGAACTCTTTCAATCTCTCACTCTCACATATACTCACATATATACACCAATAGTCACATATACTAGTTTAAAACATATGTAGTTACTCATAAAGACACTATTGAGACAGTCATTCACTCACTAACACACCCATACACACACTCATCCACCCATACAGTCCTGCACACATGCTGTGTTCAACACATACAAACAGTGAGTCACTCATTCATGCACCTATGCACTACGTAATACCCCCCACCGAACCATGCAGACACTCAGACTGATACTCAAAAAACCAACTAATAACCTATATAGACACCCATGTAGCTACTCACCAACCCATGCAGCCACTTATACACAAAGTGAGAGACTGATACAGATATTTACATATTTAAACATTACTCACTAAGCCATGTATTCACTATGATATACTTAATCAGTCAGTTACACAATCAATTTTTCAAAAACAAATCATCCATTTAGACACTTATATACCCATTTATTCTTCCATCGACCTTGAGATATACATATATAAAACATATTTAATTTTCAGAAAAACACACATTCACTGGATGATGTCATCAGTGATGTCATCAGTGATGTCATTTGAGATGTCATCAGTGATGTCATGAGTGATGTCACTGACCATGTCATGAGTGATGTAATATGTGACGTCATCAGCAGTGCATTGCCGGCGCCCGAGTTATAGTTAGCTGAACTAACTATAACGGGGGAATTTCAATGGTTTTGTACAAGTGAAAAGTCCAGCTAACTATAACACCCCTGAAACCTATGGTTTTTTCAGTGAATATATATATATATATGTTCAAAAACGCAGGATTGCCCATTAGAGGATGCCACATACACCAGGGTTGCTGCACTCGACGCCGCAGGCAGCAGTGTAATGCGAGGCTGCCACCCCCCTTCTGCAGCCATACGCGTTTCGGGCTTCCAAGAGCCCTTGATCACTGGCAAAGAGGAAACAGGATGAGGAAGAAAGGAACATCATTTATTTCCATTTAATGTATATATATATATATATATATATATATATATATATATATATATATATATATATATATATTATCTACTGGCGGTCGCCAGTAGGTAGTTATAGTTAGCACCGTGTTTCCATAAGAAATCTCAAAATTCTATTTTGAATAACTTTGGCGCCGATTGACGAATCCTCGCGAAATTTTCAAAACTAATGGGCCGCTCCGCTCAGCTCCTACCCTGAAAGTCTCGGGGGGATTCGTCAAGCGGGGGCCAAGAAAAAAGGGGGGTCCCATAACGCGTTTTCCCCATGTATTTTCCCATAGGACCTTTAGTCGAAGGTACAGCCCGAACGGCTGAACATAATTACTTGAAGTTGGCAGAGAGGTAGTCCTCAGGTCAGGGAAGTGCCTTTTGCATATATGGAGTCAATCTGTTCAGTAGTTCCTGAGAAAATTGCATTTAAAAGCACATACATATCTATAGCCGCGCACGGTGCGCGCACCCTAACGTGCGCAAGCGTAATTCTGATTGGTGGCTACATGTCAGTCAACGTTCGAATCGGTCGAAATCAGGAAGTGTCGGCCGCCATTTTGTTTGTTGTGGGTGCGAGAGTGAAAAAGAGAGGTGGCGAACGTGAAAAGGGGGCAGGGTAGAGAGTTCCTGACCCCCTAGCCTTTGTCAGGGGGTCCCTAAAGGACCCCGAAGGGTGAAAAAACATTTAATTTTTTTGTAAAAAAAATCACGGGGTGCGCGCACGGTGAAAAACCATAAGAAAATAAATAAAAATTTTAAAAAAATTAGCATTTAAAAAACCGTACAAATTCACTTAAAAAACCATAGGTTTCAGGCACGTTATAGTTAGGAATTAGCATTTAAAAAACCTCGCAAATTCACTTAAAAAACCATAGGTTTCACACATGTTATAGTTAGGTGGACATTTCACTCGTAAAAAACCAATGAAATTCCACCGTTATAGTTAGTTCAGATAACTATAACTCGCGCGACCGCCACTCTATCACAAGGATGATGTCATCAGTAATGTCATGAGTGATGCCACTGACCATGTTATGAGTGATGAAATATGTGACGTCATGAGCACTGGATTGCGGCGCGTGAGTTATAGTTATCTGAACTAACTATAATGGTGGAATTTCATTGGTTTTTTACGAGTGAAATGTCCACCAAACTATAACATGTGTGAAACCTATGGTTTTTTAAGTGAATATATATATATATATATATATATATATATATATATATATATATATATATATATATATATATATATATATATATCAAACCAAGCGCTCACCTTTGAAGTTAAGCAAGCGGGACACAGCTCCGGGCACAAACAAAGATTTTAATGCAGAGAATTCACAAAATTCACAACGCAGTCCTTGCATTGCGTGTCCCATTCAGGCAGACGCGTTTCTGGCCTCATTGGCCGTCATCAGTGCCGATCTCACGAGTTGAAAGGAATGTCTTGGGTTTGACTCGGAGACCACTCCCTCTAAAGCAGTCTCTCGACTCCTCCTCCTTAATGCAGGTGTGTTACTTCTGCTTGTGATTGTTGGGTGAACTGCATGGTGGTTACCGTGGTCCATCGTGGTGCCTCATTAAGTAATGAGAAACTCCATACATCAGGTGATGCCCCAATTTGCTGGCGTTAGACTATGTTCCACCTTACAGCTCACAGGTAAGTTGTTCCAACGCTCTGAATTTTACTTTGTTCGTGCCCTTGTCAGGCAGCCCGTGCTGCCTCCTCTCTCCCCTCGCTGCAAATAAACACCAGATGGCGATGACTTCGCTCGGGGGGGCGCCGCGTATGTACTCATCGTACTGGAACCAAACTGTTGCTGATAATCGCGGAGCTCCAGACCGAGAGGGCGTGTCCCCGTCGGTTTCAGCGTACCCGACTATACATCAAACCAAGCGCTCACCTTTGAAGTTAAGCAAGTGGGACACAGCTCCGGGCACAAACAAAGATTTTAATGCAGAGAATTCACAAAATTCACAACGCAGTCCTTGCATTGCGTGTCCCATTCAGGCAGACGCGTTTCTGGCCTCATTGGCCGTCATCAGTGCCGATCTCACACTGGAAGATGGAGTGGCAGCGGTTGAACCATTGGTGGCACAAACAGACAAAAAGGTACATGACCTCCTAACCAGAATGGACCTCTTGGAAGGCAGGGCTGAGGATGCGGAAGGAAGGGCACGAAGAAACAACATTCGCCTCGTGGGCATCCCAGAGAAATGGGAGGGAGCGGATCCTGCACGTAAGGTCGAGGACTGGTTACGAGACCTTCTTCCAGCTGGCACACTTTCCCCCCACTTTGTGGTGGAGAGAGCCCACCGAGTGCCCATGCGACCGCTCCCTCCGGGCTCTAACCCCAGGTCATTCCTCCTTCGAGTACTCAACTACCGAGATCGGGACGCGATCCTACGCGAAGCCAGGAACCTCGGGGAGGTCACCATCGAGAACGCTGCGGTGATGTTCTTCCCGGACTACACTGCAAAAGTTCAAGGACAGAGACGCTCCTTCCTGGCTGTCAAGCGGAGGCTGCGTGAAGCAAACCTAAAGTACTCGCTACTTTTCCCGGCTAAACTACGAGTCGTGCTGCGTGACAAGACGCACTTCTTTATGAACCCTGAGGAGGTCGCGGCCTGGCTGGATGGAGGTATGCCTGACGCGCCGCGAAGGGCGCCGGGAACCAACGCGATGGCACAGTCCAGGGGCCCGGGGAGGCGACGCCGCCGACGATCATCCACGCCACCGCTGCACGGGGAGGCAGTGCGCCACTCCCCGCCGGCGGATCTGGTCCAACAAGAACAACAAGATGCTTTACGCAGAGTGGCGGAAATCAGCAACTCCCCGGCGCCGTCGCTCCACCCGGGCGCCAGCCCAGTAGCGTCTTCTACAGATGACGAGGCAATATATGGGTTGCCGGATACGCAGAGCTCTGGGGGACCCCCGGAGGTCACACCCCAGACTGTGGATCTCTTTGGTTGATGGCGGCTGGCCCTGACTGCTGCCCCCTACATAATGAGAACCCGCCAGGGCTCCTGCCTGACTGCCCCGCTTGGCCCTGGGGCTGTCCTGGACCTGACAACGCTCACACTGCCGCTGCCCTGGGGAACCGAAATGCGGCGCTGGCCACTGTAAGTACTTTACCTACTTGTTTGTCTGCGGCTCATGCACCTCCGCTGCGGACGCGGGGGAGCACTCTGCCGCGACCCGCTGCCGGCCCGCAGCAACTTGACCTGCCTAGGAGGAGGGGGCTCACACCCCCCCCTGACACTCTTTTACATCCCAGACTGATACCTGAACGTATAGCTGCCGCGGCATGACATGGGAGGCGCTGGGCGTCCGCTGGCCAGTGGGGGCTTGCGTGCAGCACCCGGGAGGGGCACTGGGCACGCCCGTAACTGCATTGTTTTTGTTTCCTGTTTGAACGCAACCACAAGCACCCCCTTAGACTGTATAGTTCGCGAGCTCACTTGAGTGTTTGGACGGCGACCTGTTGTGTGGCCGACCTTTTGGTATTTGGACTTTGTTGCCATGTTAAGGCTTTTTGTATTCCCCCTGTTCCCTACCCCAATACCCTGTTGGAGATCATGGTACTGCGAATATGACACCTATGACAGTTGCACGGCTGGGACGGGCTGCAGGAGCTGGGGGGTCTCTTACCGGGGGACCGCACCTTGGGAGGAGGGATGGCACGCAGGCACGAGTAGCTGACATGACTGATATACACATATGCACCTGGAACGTCAGGGGAATGCACACGCCAACCAGACGCTATCAAATCTACTCTTACCTAAAGCGCCATCGCATCAACATAGCACT
Organism: Triturus cristatus; assembly: GCF_964204655.1. Classification (NCBI taxonomy): domain Eukaryota; kingdom Metazoa; phylum Chordata; class Amphibia; order Caudata; family Salamandridae; genus Triturus; species Triturus cristatus. Next base: position 683,658,293 of record NC_140581.1, read on the forward strand.
ACTCCAAGAGACCCATTTGAACGGTGCCGAGGTGCAAGCACTGCGCCGACGATGGCGGGGGCAGCTTTACGCTACGGAGTACTCCTCCTATGCGCGTGGCACACTGATATGGATCCGCCCTGGGACCCCCTGGGTAACTACGGAGGTGGCGGTAGATGGGGAGGGCAGATATGCGGCTGCGCAGGGCAGATTAGATGGCCAGCCTCTCACGCTAGTGTCCCTCTATTCCCCCAATGTAGATCAGGGCGGCTTTCTGGCGCGAATCTCACAGGTCATGGCACCATGGCACGCAACCTCGTGGATAATAGGGGGCGATTACAATTGCACACTAGATACAGCGCTGGACCGCTCCTTCCCACCCCCCGCTAATGCCTCTACGCGGGGAGCCACAAAAGCGTTGCTGGAGTGGGCTGCGCAGTGGGACCTACATGATGTCTGGCGGCAACGCAACCCGGGGGCGCGGACGTACTCTTATTACTCCGGCGCTCACGACTTGCACGTCCGCCTGGACAGGTTCATGGCTTCCGCTGCCCTCCTACCCCACGTGACGGACACACAATACATGGGCCGCACGCACTCGGACCACAACCCACACTTCATGTCGTTGGCCTGGGCGCACCCGCACCCTCCTGTCCCCACTTGGCGCTTGCAGCCTGCGCTGCTACTAGACGCGGCTTTCCGAGATAACCTGCTCACATGCATTGCGCAGTACTTCGAGGACAACGCTGGCACGGCGTCAACTCCACAGACGGAATGGGACGCCTTTAAGGTGGTACTCAGGGGACATTGCCTACGCGCACAGGGACACATAAGGCTCCAATTGGAGAGGGACCTGACCAGATTGGAGTTGGACTTACTGCCACGGGAGGAGGGGGCTGTGGCTGGCGACGGGGGTCCGCTACATGAGGCCCGCGCAGAGCACACACGTCTCCTAGAGCGGCTCCGGAACATAAACTATGCCGCGCACTCGGCGAGGACGCATCACCTGGGCGACAGACCTGGCAAACTTTTAGCGTGGCTCATCTCCCAGGAGACCCGCTCGACGCCAGTGGCGGCTGTACAGACGGAAGGGGGGGACATAGTGTACACGCAAACCGGTATTCACGAAGCCTTCACGACTCATTATGCAGGGCTGTATCGCTCCCGCTTGGCGGCTCCTCCTATGGCTATTGCTGCCTACCTCTCCCCCCTGCCAATGCCGCACCTGACTATTGCGCAGCAGGACGAACTAGGTGCCCCCCTGGAACCTGATGAGCTCCGGGAAGCCATCTTTAGCCTGTCAAATGGTAAAACGCCGGGTCCGGATGGACTGCCGGCCGAGATGTACAAGGCCGGTTCGGATATTCTCATTCCGGAGCTGCTGAAGATGTACACCGCAGCAGCGGAGACTGCAGCCCTGCCCCCCACATTAAATGAAGCCACGCTGGTCTCTATTCTCAAACCGGGCAAAGATGGCACACGGGTGGGCTCTTATCGCCCATTGGCACTCCTGAACACAGATTATAAAATCTTGGCTTCTACCTTGGCTAGACGACTGGCCCCCCATGTGCCCACCTTAGTACACCGTGACCAGAACGGCTTCGTCCCCACGCGCCACACTTCCTTTAACATACGCCGCTTCTTCCGGGTGCAGGAGTACGCTACACGGCAGTGGCCGCGAGCAGGATGCCTCATATTGGATCTAGAGAAGGCTTTCGATTCTGTGGAGTGGCCGTACCTGCGGGCGGTTACAGAGAAATATCGACTGGGGGGGGGATACCAGACTATGATTGGCCTGCTCTACGGCAGACCGACGGTCCGGGTTCGCACGGGTCGCCTCATCTCGGACACCATCCGGGTCTGCAGGGGCACCCGCCAGGGCTGCCCGTTGTCGCCACTGCTGTTCTCACTGGCCATGGAGCCATTGGCCACGACCCTCAGAGCACACGGGCTGGAGTGGGGAATCCCGCTGGCGGATGGAATACACGCTGTGTCACTGTATGCAGACGATTTGCTACTGTACGTCAGGGACATAACCGCCATCCCTGCCTCCCTCGCTGGCGATTTCCGCACTTTTGAAGAGATATCGGGCCTCAGGGTTAACTGGGCCAAGTCGGGGCGTACCCCTTTAACCCTGATGTACAGGAATGTGACATCCGGCTGGGGGGAGACAGACTACAGTGGCATCCCACCACTTTCCGATACCTCGGGATCCAGATCTACCGCACACCGGCGGATGTCTTGGAAGGGAACATTTGCCGAGCGATCGCTTCTATCCGAGCGCAAATTAGCTTTTGGAATACCCTACCCCTAAATGTGCCCAGCCGTGTGGCGCTAACCAAAATGATTGTGCTACCTCGCCTCCTCTACTACTTCGCGAACATGCCTCTGTATGTGCCCGTCAGGCTCTTTCGAGACCTAGAGGCACTGCTCCGTTCGCTCATCTGGAACAAGGGACGGCCACGAGTGGCGCTGACTAAATTATATATGCCCCCAGACTCGGGGGGTCTGGCGGTTCCTAATCTGGAGCTGTACTATCTCGCAGCGCAGATGCAATGGGTGGCGGGATGGCTGAGCGGCAAACACCTCGAAGACACGGCCACACATATGGCTACATGGACACAAACGCGCGTTAATGCGCTGTTCCATCCGCTAACCCGCGCACCCTGCCCCTCCCAGATCCACCTGGCAGTGGCGCGCAGATGCTTTCTGAGGAGCCTTCGCCTCACGCGCGCTACGAAACCTTATGCCCCTAGCATACCACTTTTGGGCATGCCCAGCCCGACGGGGCAGCTCACGGAGACTCGCTTAGCTGGCTGGGACCAAGCGGGGGTGGACACGCTGAGCGATCTATATGCTGATGGCGCACTGCTCTCGTTCGCCAACCTGTCTGAAGACTCGACCCTCCCGGCGGGGCAGTTCCTCCTACATGCTTCCATTCTGCGCACACTCACGGCTTCCTGGGGTGACATGACAGATGAGCCTCCGACACACACCTTTATGCAATACCTACACGTTATGGGCCATGGCGCGCACATCGTACACTGGCTGGCGCAGGCGCTACAGACGCTCTCGCAGCCATCCACAATAGCATTGAGGGAGCGCTGGGCGGCGGACAGGGGAAGAGACTGGACGGACAAGGAATGGGTGATGATACTGGCCGGCCCAACAAACATCCCACGCAACCCCCGCTTTAAGCTTATACAGCACTACATTCTGCAGCGCGCATACCTCACCCCTGATAAAATTAACAGATATTTCGCGAGGACAGACGCAACCTGCCCGCGCTGCTCCTTGCCGGGAGCGGACCTTTTACACATGCTATGGCACTGCCCGGAGATACAGGCCTACTGGGGCACGGTGCTGTCACTGCTCGCGCACGGTGCAGATGGGCGGCTCCCGCACACATGGGAAACTTGCATTCTAGGACTCTACAGGCGCACAAAAGACAATAAGGTGCAGGCACGCTTTTGGGACATGGGTCTTATCACGGCCAAACGCATGATTACCAAGCACTGGAAAGCAGCAGTTTCCCCGCAAGTACGCCACTGGAGAGCCTCCTTTGTTAATTGGGCGCAAGCGGAGAGCGCGGTGCTCCTTCGCGAGGAAACGGCAGGGCTCCGGAAGTTCCCCATCACACACCTCTGGGACACTCTCCTTGGGACATTCCAGGGGGCTTGCCGGGATAGGGGGATAACCTGAATCCCTGAGATATGTTGCCCTGAAGGCCCTCTGTCTCTTCTGTTCCCCTCTCCTGACTTGCGACCCCCCACGCACATCGCGCGGTCCTGCCGAGCCCAACCTGACAGCCAATGACCCTCCTGCTCTGCCGCAGACCGATCTCCACCCCCCCTCCCTCTTCACTCCCCCTCAGCCCTGTTTGAGTTTATGACCTTAACCCTAGCACATACTCTTGCTATACATACACGGGATAGATAAGGACTATGATGCTGCATACCAGGCTCGCCAACTCTATGCGCTGCCATATGTGTAGCTGTGAGCTATACTGGGTTATCCTTGCCGCGCTGCGGCCCGCACTCTGAGCGCGTTGCTGGCGTTTGTCCACCCGGAGGCCTCTACATTCTGGGGACATGGTGACGTCCGCTGGGTCACTGACTTGGGGCCTGGGTGGCAGCCGGCATAGCTGTGGAGTGGGCTAGATCACAGCGCCATCCTCTACCGTTGATAGCCTGCACCTGAGACACCTCTAAAACTAAAAAGCACATACGTAACATTCCGCGCCTGCTCCCTTCACAACGCACACACCCCCCCTTCCGCGCGCATGTCATCCTGAATAATGCCGCCGGACCTCCGGGTTGTCGGCTAAATGGCTGTGTTCTTATCTCTGGAAATGTACACTTTATTTGACTGCTTTGCCATATGGACGGGGAATGTGCGTTGTAAGATGGCATAAATGTGCACAATAAAGGTTTTCAAAAAAAAAAAAAAAAAATCAGTGCCGATCTCACGAGTTGAAAGGAATGTCTTGGGTTTGACTCGGAGACCACTCCCTCTAAAGCAGTCTCTCGACTCCTCCTCCTTAATGCAGGTGTGTTACTTCTGCTTGTGATTGTTGGGTGAACTGCATGGTGGTTACCGTGGTCCATCGTGGTGCCTCATTAAGTAATGAGAAACTATATATATAAATCCCTTGGACTCTGCACTTCCGTCCATCCGGCAAACAGAGACACGGACCCAACGATGTGAGGCAAGATGTTAGTTTATTAAAAATCTCGAAACTGACACATTTCGGGCACCTTGTGCCCTTGCTCACAAGTCAAACAAGAAATGCCGTTCGCCATATTTAAATACATTGCTGTGTTTTAGTGATAACACCATGTGATAAACAACATAGAAAACATATTGGCACCATTGTGTGTCTGCACAAACGAGTCTGTTTTCTAAACATTTCGAGTCAGATCCCACTCTGATTCCTCATTCAAGGCACAGATATTCATATTGCATCATAAATGCATACATTGAAAGTTGCACTACAATTTAAAAGGTCATATGATATCATTATAATTAAATAATTGGACTTCATAAAAACCTAAGCCTAGAAACAAAACCAAATTCATATGATTATACCCACAAATACTCTTATCTATGTACATGTTGGTAATACATGATAGACTACTCAATTGATTCATGTTACATATATAAATATATGAATAAAAGCATGAAACTATTATATTTATAAAACATTCAACTGTGCAAAATTCGCAATATTTTTTTGTATACCACTAATTGTGCTTAATCATGCCTATATATTTTGGAATCCGATTTTATTGTAAAACTCCCTGCATAAATGCTAGGCAAAAGCCATAAGACTCTGAATTTTAAAGGTGCAAAATTGCAAAAAAAGTGCCAAAATTTTCAATAAAGTGCTATAAGATCCAAATAGACCCTTATAAAGTGCTGGTGCTAATGACAAATAATTTCTCATTAAGAATACATCAATCTAAAACCACTCAGTAACTTGGTTATAACCCTGCTAGCAAAGCTAATAGAAAAGGGGTTAAAAACCATAAAAACCTGCAGCATAAAAATCAATCACAGTTCAAAAAATCATATACAACAGTACTAATTTTTAAATAGGTCCAAAACTAAATATGAAACTTTACAGAAAGTGGTACAGGTCCTCCGTATTGTTGAGGCCATTGGGTATTTTGCTGTCCAGTTCTAAAATCATTTTGGATTCTAGTTTTCTCAACATCTTTTCCCTATCACCTCCTCTGCGGGGTTTGGGAATAGCTGCCACGACAAAATATTGCAAACAACTGAGATCATTGTTGTGCACCTGTTTAAAATGTCGGGCCACGGGGTATGTAGAATCATTGTTTACAATGGCCCGTAAGTGCTGCAGTATTCTGACATGCACCTGTAGCTTGGTGCTCCCCACATATCTAAGGCCAAAGTTGCACGTCAGACATAAACTGAGAACTCAGTTTTGCAATTAAAACTACCTCTAATCACAACTTGATCTGGACTAAAAGGAGTCAAATAGGAGGTAGTGTTTACCCCGAACCTGCATGCTCTGCAAGAAGAACACTTAGTGAAACCTTGCTTTGGCTGTAACCACTTTTTGGCTGCTGCTAGTTCGGGATAGGTCTTCACAATTTGAGTTGTCATGGAAGGGCCCTTCCAATATGTGATCGTGGGTTGAGAAGGAAGAATGGGAGCCAAAACTCCATCAGTCATAACGATGGGCCAATTGCGCCTAATAATGGACCTGATTTTCCTCTCCTGTTTATTGAAGGCAGTTATTAATCTTGGCCCACTTGTAGTGGTTTCAGGATTTTCAGTGTTGTTTGCTTTGGGCAAAAGTGCATCTCTAGATTTCATGCTGATTTTATTCGCCATCTCAGTTAGAATGGACTCACTATATCCCCTTGCTCTAAATCTCTCTAGGGCCTCCTGCTTACATATAGTGAAATCCTCATCTGTACTGCAGATCCGCTGTAGGCGTATTAGCTCCCCAAACGGAATACTTTTTATTGTATGTTTGGGGTGTGCACTGCTGGCGTGGAGTGTCGTGTTGCCAGCTGTGGCCTTCCTATGGAGAGTTGTTGCTATACTTCCATTTTTTATGTATATTTTAAAATCTAAAAATTCCACCTGTTGCTTACTGATCTGCGAAGTAAATTTCAAATTGGCAGTGTTGTTGTTAATTCTATAGATGAAATCAGTGGCACTCTTTTCATCACCTCTCCATATAATAAAAACGTCATCAATGTAACGCAACCATTGTTGTACATGGTTGCTGTAATAAGAGTGGAATGTGCGCCCCAGGACCTGCTCCTCCCACCAGCCAACATGCAAACACGCATAGCTGGGGGAGAAACAGGCCCCCATCGCCACACGCCTCTTTTGCAGTTAAACATCATTACCAAACGTAAAGTAGTTGTTAAAAAGACACCATGATGTTAAATCTAAAAGCATCTTGTTATGAAAATAACAATCTAGAGGTCTTGTATCCAGGAAATGTTTTAAGGCATTAAGCCCCATTTCATGGTCTATACTAGTGTACAGGGATTCGATGTCTAAAGTAATAAACAACAAATCCTCTGCCCACTGTGTATTTGTCAATTTATCCAACAGATCCCCTGTATCCTTAATGAATGTAGGTAATTGTTTTACCAAGTCCTGCAAAAAGTAGTCCACATACTGTGTTACATGTTCCCCTACACTTCCAATGACTGCGATGATCGGTCTGCCAGGGGCAGGGGTCGTTTTTTTGTGGACTTTCGGAATTAGATAAAGCCTCAGCAATGTTGGATGTTCTACATGTAGGAAATTATATTCCTCTGATGATATACATCCATCTCTCTTCCATTGTAACAACTTTGCTTTTAAGTTGTTTTTGGCTCTGTTGTATTTTTTCATATCTGATCTTTCATAGCAGGACTGGTTGTCAAGATACCTTCGTGCTTCTGCTTCATATTCTTTTTGAGGCCAGATTACAATGTTTCCTCCTTTGTCCGATTTGGTAATAACTATTTCATGATTATCGCTTAGTTTTTTCATAAGCTTGGAGTACTGCAATTCCTGATTGCCTTTTTGACGTCTTCTGTGTTTGATTTGGTGGTGCAATTTTTTGATTACCTCAGTAACAACCTCGTGAAAAATGTCAATGGCATCCTTTGGCATCATCGGAATAAAATGTGACTTAGGCTTGAAAGGACTCATACCCGCTCCACGTTGTTTGATCTGAGCCATGGACAATCTTTCCTGAGTGGGTAACATATCTGTATGATTTGAGTCATGATTGGAAGCCTCTTCACTCAGATTGCATAGAGTCAATAGAGCAGAAACATCTTTAGCCTGAAGTTCCGCGCTGACACTGCTGGTATTGACCACGGCAACTTGAGACCCTTTCAACCCTTCCTTGATGGAAAAAAGCTTTTTCAATTTTAACTTACGGATAAAACAAAAGATATCAACTCTGGTACGAGTGTAGTTAAAATCACTAATGGGGCAGAACAATAATCCTAGAGCTAATAGCTGCCTTTCCGCCTCCGTAAGAGTGATTGTAGACAGGTTAACAATGGTATTTTCATCCACGGTCATTTTCTGCGCCAGTACATTTTTTTCGGTGCTTTCGCGTTTCTGCCTTTTACGCCTTTCCCTTCTTCTTGCATTTTTTCTGCTTCTTCTTTCTTTTTCGGTTGTCTTGGTCTTAGGGTCTGGCGTCAGTCTGACGCTAAAAAATCTACCTCCTCTCCCAAGTCTAACACTCTACCATGTGCCTGATCTCCTAGGCTGCTGACACTTCCTCCGTCTGATGAGACCTCACTGGCCAGTGAGTCCACTTCTGATGTACTTGGCAGTTCGCTCCTTTCTGTGTTGGAATTGTATCTTGCACTTTGTTCTTGTGCTTTGTTGACTTTGCTGTTGAATTTGACTTTTTTTGCTGTTTCATATTTACGGGCAAACGTAAAAATACGCCCTTGCTCGTAATCAGCTGTATCTCTTCCATATTTATATGCGTTGCGCGCCTTGATCTTATCTTCCTGTATATGCAAACAATCTATTATTTCTGCTCTTGTTTTGGAAATAAAGTCATCAGGTTCCAGCTTATTTAGGCTTTCATTGATTTGCTCAATTTCCAACATCAATGCTTCCCGACCGATTTCTGCGTATTTGACCAAGATTTTAACCAAATTCATTGATGCCAACAAGTTAATTTAGCCCCATTCCCTCAACATACTGGGATTGGGGCTTTCATAACTCGGAACCAGTAAAATCCTCAAACCACGTGGCACTCGTCCTGCCTCCACATATTTGGACAAAGATCTTTGTTTTGCTCCCACCATTTGGTGATTTCTGATTTCATACATTTTTCCAGCTTTCTCAACAGGGATTTAACATCCCCCTCTTTCGCCATATTACTGTTGGTGGGCTTACTTGCTGTTGTATTAGTTTTAATTGAACTACTAAAAAGTTCCTCAGCCGCTGCTTCACGTTCGCGAACTCTTTCCGCTGACATTTTGAGGTTATATTTTTTAAATGTTACTATTAGCGCTGTATGTTGTTCTCCTCCCCACCTACGCGTTATCTCCGGTTACACTCACCGCCTTGGAAAGCTTTCTCCGACTGATCAGCCGACCATGTCGTTGACTTCCTTCCTTCAGGCTTGTGAATACATCTCCGACCGCATTAGGGGGCTGCCGCAGACGATCCTATCTAGGACTGTGCTAATTTTCGGTTGAAAGGGGCAGCCTGCTTCCCGGGGAGTGGGTACATATATATTTTATCATTACTTTTCTTAATATTGTTTATTATATCTTTTATTATTATTATGTAATTTTATATTATTTGTTTACATATATATTTATTTATTTTAATATTTTTTGTAAATATCTTTTTGGGCTTTTATAGTTTCTTATATTTAATTAATTTGGTAATTAATTTAATGTTTTAATATTTTTTATTACATATCTATATATAATAAAAAATATTAAAACATCAACTGCAAAACAGTAAACAAATTACCAAATTAATTAAATATAAGAAACTATAAAAACCCAAAAAAGATACTTACTGAAAATAGAAAATATATATGTGTGTATATATGTACATCTATATATATTTAAATATATATATAGATGTGTATATATATATATATATATATATATATATATATATATATATATACTGATATATATGCAAGAATAATGCGATTCGTAATGCAAGAATCAGGCAGTTCGTAATGCAATAATAATGCGGTTCGTAATGCAAAAATCAGGCAGTTCGTAATGCAGGAATAATGCGGTTCGTAATGCAAAAATCAGGCAGTTCGTAATGCAAGAATAATGCGGTTAGCCAATCTGCCCGGTCAACTCGAGCCCCCCTAGGCCCCAACATCAGAGACAATGGTCGTAAGCTTATAGGGGCGGCCCCGGTACTGCTTGGCAGGTACGGGCTGCTCGGAGACTCATCGCGTCTAACGCGATGCAGTGGGAGAGAGCTCGGAGGACTCCTGTACTCCTCCTGCACACCTCCCCAGGCCCCACACGCTTGAGGCTCCCGACCGGAGTCCAAGCCTTACCTGGGGGAGGGCGCTGCCTCGCTCTCTCTCTCCGCTCGTCGGACGTCCTGCTGGGCGATCCCCATCACGTTGCGGCTCTGTTGCTAGGCGACGCTGTAGCCAGACAGGTTACGGCGCTGCCTTCTCCTTCGTTGATGATCTTGGGCAGATCCCTTCCGACGAACAACGATCACGATCCCTTTCACCTTGTAGCTTCCTTAGGTTCAAGAAATCCTTTAGCATGTTGCGGCTCCGGCCAGCGGCGGTGATTCTTACTCACAGCCTCAGGTACGATGACGGCTCGGGTCACAAACAGCAATACAGCAGCGTTGACGATGTTTCACGCTGCAGGGGCAATACGATCACGGGGCACCTCGTAAACAGTACCAATGACCACACAGCAGTCTCAGGTATGCAAAAGCACCACACACACAGCGTCACTGAGACACACTTCTTAGTTTCCAGTCAGCCGTTAGCACGTTGCGGCTCGGGTCGGCGATCTTTACTCACAGCCTAAGCTACGATGACGGTTCGGGCCACAAACAGCCATGCAGGGGGCATGGCTTCGCGGCGATCCAGCATGTCCGCCTGCTAGAGTGTCTCCGTGATTCCCTCCCTACACCGCCAATCAGCCACGCTAACCCGACCCTCCGTTGCCAGATCCATAATCTGAAAGAGTAGCGGTGCTCAACGCTCTTGGCCCAGAGTCGGTCGGACGTCTGGGGCCGAAGTTGTGAACACCAGCGCCTGCGGCCCTCCCGGTTGCGGAAGCCTGGGCTTCGCGTAGTGTCTAGACCACCGCAGGGGCTGAGTTTGCCCTGTGACACCCCTCCCTCACCTCGGGGGGCCGAACTTCGCCGAGTCTGAAATCGCTGGTGCCAGTCGAAAGTCTTGGACTCTGTAGCCCTGATGCATCTGCGCCCTACCCTGTATCGCGGACCCTGAGCACCGGAGCTGTATTGAGAGGGCGCGGTCAGGACGTGGCGCAGGAGAAACAGATCTTGGCTGGGACCCCATCGTATGCAGCAGGAAGACTCAGGAAGGCTGATGACCGTAAGTTAAGTGCAAATGCTGTTGGATTGCCGCACTTTTGACGCCGGGGGCTCCCTCTTCCCCCCTTCCCTCCAGCTAATTCGCTTGCAATACTGCTGCCGGCCATCTATTCTTGACTGCTGCACCGGCTTTTGTGGCCCCGTGCCCTGAGACAGTTCTAACTGATGTTTGTCACGCTGCAGAGATCGACGGGTGCCCTGGGGTGAAGGGGCCCCTGGTACCCACAGAGAGTGCGCGAAGCAACATAGGGGCTGATAAACGTGGTAAACTTGTTGTCTTACACCCGGACACCGCTTGCCCCTCATACTCCCCAGGCTGCTCCTGATCGTGAAAATACGCTTGCACCCCAGCAAGCTAGGCCTGAACCCAGTGGAAATACCATTCTTTGCACTATTGGACCGGGGTGCCTAGACGGTCCTAATCATGTCTGGCACGAAGGGTGCGAAATCAACCCAGCAAAGCAGACTGGACCGTTACACTTGCCCTAAAGCGGATTTGCCCGAGCGAAAGGTGGCTGGGGACAAGCAGCAGGGTGGGGCAGAACATGACTCTCCAAACCCCACGCTGAAGGATTTAATGGAAGCCATTAATGGAGTGCGCACCTCCATGGAACAACGAATGGACACTCTCGCCTCAGAAATGACGCTGATCAGGGCTGACCTAACCAAGTGCAGGGAATAAGTCAAACAACTGGAACTCACTACGACTAGCCTTGTGGAGGATACATCACACATGCAGACTGAAATTCAGGAACTTCAGGCGTTCCGTAAGTTTACAGAGGACAAGCTGGATGACTATGAGGGGCGCATGAGGCGCAATAATATACGCATTCTTGGTGTGCCGGAGAAATCGGAAGGACCTGCCACTGACCTATTCGTCGAAAACCTGATCACGACACAACTGCAACCGAAGGTCCTGTCCAATCTGTTTGTGGTTGAAAGAGCTCACAGGGTTCCCGGGGGTCGCCCAAGGCCTGCCCCCCCCCCCCGCCCGATACTGGCTCAATTGCTAAACTATAGGGACAGGGATGCGATCCTACAAGCCGCCAGGGTCGCCCCTCCAATCAAACTAGACAACTCAGAAATCACCTTCTTTCCTGATTTTACTCAAGCCGTGCAGAGACGACGACGCTCATTCCTAGATGTCAAAAGGAGACTGCACGACAAGGGCCTCAAATACGCCATGCTCTTCCCGGCTCGTCTTCGAGTTGAGGCTGAAGGAAAGACTCGCTTCTTTGATCTGCCAGGGGCAGCATCTGATTGGTTGGACGGGTGGAGGACATCGATGGAGGGGGCTCAAGTGGTCATTGAGGCGGACATCCATACTCCACCAGTAAGACTCAAAATATCTCCTAGCCGCCTGTACATCCCATAACTTGACTGTCACTAACAGACTGTTGGCGCTTGGGACGTCAGCCTTTAAGCTTGTGCACTAGAAGCAATTGGTAGATTGTAATTCGGCTCATTTAGGCCCGGAACACCTGTAGTTTGAAATGGTAGGAAGGAGGGTCGACGGGGCACTTTGGTCTCCCCCCAGTATCTTCTTTTAGTAAGTTGTTGGACGACAGGCACTCTGCATTTGATAATTATGGCCAGTTCTGTGCCCAGAGTGCAGGGAAGCAGGGTGGGGGGTTGTTGGGAGGGGATGTTTTCACTTGTTCATAACTTTTTGGTTTGTCTCGACAGTACAGTCCGTACTTATTGCGCAAGATATTACACCCCACTTTGTTATCAATGGGTGTACAGTGGAACAAAGAAATCAAACTCTTAAATTGGAATGTTAATGGGCTGGGGGATAAGATTAAGCGATGTGTTGTTTTGCAATATGTCAAGAGATTGGCGCCAGACATCGTGTTGCTTCAGGAAACTCACTTGGTGGGTAACACATGCAAGGCTATGCATAGGCGGGGTTACTCAATGGTTGCACACGCGGGTTTTACTTCTAACTCAAGGGGTGTAGGCATCATGCAAAAAAGATAATTTCCCCTGTCACTCACGTCCACCTGGACTGATGACCGAGGCAGATATGTCGGGAGCACAGGTACATGGGAGGGTCAAACCATTACTTTTATGTCTGTATACGCACCACCAGACTTACAAGCCACAACATTTAGACACCTAAGCACTATACTGCTAGTACTGCCCAACAGGCACCTAGTGCTTGGCGGAGACTTTAACTCCGTATTAGTTACTGACCGTGCCAAGACAATGGGACAGGACAGAATGGGTCGGATCTACGACTGGGGAGACAAGGCTGGAAAATTAATCAACTGGCTTGACAAAAAGGAGCACGCTAGTAGGCTCGTCCCAGAGCTTAGGAGCACTGACATGTCCCCTATAACAGACCCCCAAGACATAGCCAACCAGTTTGCAGAGCACTTCCGTACTGTATACAGCTTGGTGGCACCATACACTGAGGACGATTCCTCGGATCTCCTAAGAGATATTTCCCTACCCACGCTCTCTGATGTTGACCGAGTATTCATGGACAGTGACCTCTCCACTGATGAAATAGCACTCACGATACGAGCGCTACACCCGGGCAAGGCCCTTGGACCAAACGGCATCCCAATAGAACTCTACAAGCTCTGACCAGATAAATTGGCCCCGTGTTTAAAAGCTATGTACGAAGACAGCCTCAAACAGGGGCTACTGCCCCTGGATCAGAGAATCGCAACCATTGCCACAATTCATAAGGAAGGGAAAGCCAAGACACACTGCGCCTCCTACCGCCCTATTTCACTGTTGAATGCAGAACCTAAAATCCTCGCTATAGTACTCGCTAATAGGTCGATCAAAGTAATAGGTGACCTAATACACCCGGATCAATCAGGATTTATGCCACGTAGAAACACTGCTTTAAATCTGCGCAGAGTCCACAGGGTTCTGGGTAGGGCACCTGCCATACGAGAACAGGCGATTATAGTCTCTCTGCATGCCACCATGGCATTTGATACAGTTGAGTGGCCTTATCTATTTGCCGTACTCACAAAACTGGGATTTGGGCCAGGATTTAGCCGATGGGTGCGTCTGTTATATTGTGAACCTATGGCTCAAGTAGTTGTAAATAACAAAAAATCGGAGGCCTTTACACTCAGCCAAGGGACTCGTCAGGGATGTCCCCTCTCTCCCTTATTATTTCAACTGGCCCTGGAGCCCCTTGCAACATGGATCCGGAGAGACCCAATAATTAGTGGAATGCGATGGTCTCCGGACTGGGAGGACCGTATTTCTTTATACGCTAATGATGTCCTTCTGTATCTCACATCCCCCAAGAAATCCCTGATCGCTGTTCTCGATATCTTAGCCATTTTTGGCAGATATTCCAGGTTTGGTATCAATTGGCAGAAATCTCTCCTCTATGTCCTCTATGGGAGTCCTCCTCCGCTACCCTCAAATGTAGTCACAGAAGGCTTCAAGTACCTGAGAATATTCGTCTCCCTTGATCACTCCCTTCTTTATGCCCGTAACCTTGTTCCCCCATTACAAAGGCTCAGACGAGACATCGCAAACTGGAAGTCACTCCCACTCTCCCTGTTAGGCAAGGTGGCCCTTTTTAAAATGATGTCCTTACCCTGCTTCCTGTACGCATTACAAAACTCGGCTGACCCTGTCCCAAACTCGTACTTCAAAGAAATAGAAGGGCTCCAGCGGGAACTTCTATGGGACGGGAAACCACGTATTGCCTTACAAAAACTCACGCTCCATTGGTATGATGGAGGGATCGGATTGCCAGACATTAAAAAATATTACTGGGCTGCGCACCTTGCAGCCATAAATCACGGTACATACGGCCTCCTTGACGATCTGGGGTTCAATATGGATCGATGGCTTCTCCCTAACGGTGCTTACACTCGAGCACTATATTCCAAATCGGGCCGTTATCCACTTACAGGTCTCACCGGACACGCAGTTGGAATCTGGCATTCAGCGACCAAATCACTCGGTTGGAGCCATAGGCTCACTCTTGCTACTCCCTTGTGGGATTCGCAGGAGTTGGGAAACCGGGGGAACTCAAAGGGCTTTGACAAATGGGAACTAATCAGTATATCACATATTAAAAAACTCTGAGACGCAGGTGACGTGAAGCCCTTCGACGCCCTCCAGCATCAATACGAGATGGCAGACTCGGAACGTTTCCGATATCTGCAAGTCTGACACACCCTACAATCAGTCTTGCCCCGAAACTCCTCTCCTCCAGACTCATCCCCACTAGAAGAGCCATTTCCCTCACTTATCGGAAGCTCATCAACAATATGGAAGATCCTTTGCGCTCACTACGAGAAAAATGGGCCAGAGATGGTATTGAACTAGATGACGAAGATTGGCAAGTAGCAGTCTCCTCCCCCAAAACTGTTGCGATCTCAGCACGTCTCCGCTTAGTGCAACTGAAGAGCCTGCACAGAATCTACATTACGAGTCCCCAATTGTAAAACATGGGTGGGCCAACGGATGGGTCTTGCAGGCGGGGATGCACCCAAATGGGCAATTTCATGCACACAATATGGCACTGTGAGCCAATCTAAGAATACTGGCTGAAGATACACGAGGTGATGGGTGAAACTCTGGGGGTTGTGATTCGGCCAGAAGCACGTAGATGCCTCCTTAACATCTGGGAGCCTACTGACCTCACCACTCACACTACACAATGGGTCACACTTGGCTACATGGTTGCCAAAAGGAACATTGCTCAGCTCTGGGGGGCCTCACATGCACCCAAAGTCACAGACTGGAAGAAGGACCTTGATTAGTGTATTTTGAGGGAAAAGATGGTGTACATGGCCCGAGGTTGCCCCCGAAAATGGTCCAAGATTTGGGACCCCTGGAATGTCTACCGTGGTAATATTTGTGTTCCACCCTGTAATTTCGATTGTGATGATGCCCCCTCTCCGTGATTTCCAATGAATTATCCTACTGTATCCGTATAAGTAATTGGCTCCACTGTAATTCCACCTATCATGTTTGTGGACCTGTACCTGTATGTCGAATTTTGTTAATAAAAAGATTTATTTTAAAAAAAAACAACAACAATGCAGCAGCATGGACGATGTTTCAGGCTGCTGTGGCAATGCGATCACGGGGCACCTCGTAAACAGTATCACGGGCTACACAGCAGTCTCAGGTGTGCAGAAAGCACCACGCACACAGCGTCGCTGAGACATGGTTGGAAACTTTTATGTTCCTGAGTTTCCACAACAGGGGACCAGCTCTCCTCGGGCCCTTGGAGACACGCTACTTCAGGACACAGCACACAGCAAAGTCTTCACAAGCAGGGAGACACAGTATACAGAAAAGTCCCTTGTCCTCTCCTTAGTCAAACCATCAAACTGCAGGCCAGTCCCAGAACACACAGCAAGGGCAGTCCTTCTCTTCAGTCTCTTCAGCTGTTCTGCTTTGGCAGAGGTTGCTCTTGATCACAAAGTAGGTTCAATCCTTTTTCAGTCTGGATTTCAGCCTTGAGTTCATGGGGTGTCAGCTCTTACATTTATACCCCTAAATGCCTTTGAAGTCTTTGTGTTCAAGGGGGCTCGGACCTCGGTCCAAACCAGACCTGGGTATCTTCCTGCCAGTCCACACCCTCCTCCTTTGATAGTCAGGGTCTGGGGCCCAAATGCTCAGCAGGAGGTGGAGCCATCCTCTGGTGGCAACAATACAGCCCTCTTCACATCTTCCCCCTACATCAAACGCAGGCCAGCCTGTTGTTGTCTCACCTACTCCTCCCTGGGGTCAGGACACTTCCCAGACCCTGTCACATCCAAACCCAGATGGTCAATACACAAACAGGCAGATGCACACAGGATGGTTTAAGACAAGAAACCAGCCACTTTTAAAAATGTGGTTTCTAAGCACACAATTTAAAAACCATCTTCACAAAAAGATGTGTTATTAAATTCCAAGTTCAGGCACACTAAACTCCAGCCCTTCATCTTATGCCTATAGGAAGATATGCTGGAAACATGGGACACAGCATTCCCCATTCTGTCCTATGGGCAAGATGGCCTTGCAACAGTGAAAAATGAATTTGGCAGTATTTTCCTGTCAGGACATGGTACACAACTCAGTACATGTCCTACCTTTCACATACACTGCACCCTGCCCAGGGGGGTATCTTGGGCCTACTATATATCTGATGTGCACAAAAAGGGAAGGTAAGGCATGGAATGTGGGTGCACTTGCCAGGACAATACGGCAGTTAACAAACTTAACGAGGCCTGAGATCTCTTCTTAGGGTTACTTGTGTGGGTGGCACAATTAGTGCTGCAGGCTCACTAGTAGCATTTCATTACCAGCCCTGGCACACATAGTGCACTTTACTAGGGACGTTACTAGTAAGGCAAACATACCAATTATGGACAACCAATTACCATACCACTTTATACAGGGTGCACTTGCACTTTGACACTGATCAGCAGTGGCAAAGTGCCCAAAGCATCTAAGTCGGCAACATTATGTCAGAAGAAGGTCTAAGAGGAAGGCAAACAGTTTAAGGAACTTTAGCCAAAAAGGGCCAAGTCCAACACAACCCCCACCCAGCCTAAAGCCAGGGTAGGCCAATCAACTACCTTGATGGACTTGGCTGCTTTGGGCGATGGAATATGGACCCTGGCCCACAACTGCAGGGGCATATTCCACTTCTACGCCAATCTGGAAATTTAGTCAAAAAGGGCCAAGTCCAACACAAGGCATCTGTCCTTGCTTGCTTCTAACTTTGTAAGTGATGTAGTAATCTAACTGTGAAAATAATAAGGATCATTGTGCAAGTCTAGAGTTAGTACATTTAATTGTTTTCAAAACACTGACAATCATGTAGTCTATTTAAACTGCAATGGAGAATTTAGAACCCTGTAAGCAGTGCTGCCAGTGGGTAAGGGCCTCCATGATTGCTAACAGTTCGTTCATAGTCATAATTCATGTATATCTTCTCTGGAGCTATTAATGACCTCGAATGACAAATTACTGGATGCACATCTCTGTTTCAGGACGTACCATGGAAAGGATTGTGCCAATTGTAAAGGGTGAAGCATCCTTTCTCTAGGAAGAACATTTGAGTGCAGGCCGGGTGTGGCCTCCTTCAGGAGCCTTAAGGTGTGTTCTTGTTTAGGGCGCCAAACAAATGAAAGATCTCTCTTGGTCTCAATGGTAAATTTCAGGATATGCAGGAAGTTTTCAATGAACTGCCTATAGAAGTTGGCAAATTTTAAAACCTTTTGGACCTCTGTCACACTGGAAGGAGCTGACCATTTCAAAACATATTTTACTTTATTTGTATTCATTTGGACACCCTGGTCAGAAATTGCAAACCCCAGGAATGACAGCTGAATGCAACAAAGATACACTTCTCAGCCAATCTTGTGTTGTGATTTCAATCGTGCAATCATAAAGCAAACAAAATGGTAGTTTATTTGCAGCTTTTAAAAAAATAAAAAACAACCTGAATTTACCTGTATGGTGGCGGTATGTCACTTTGTTCTGGCCCTGGTTGAAGCTGCCAATCTCCGTGGCATATCTAAAATGGTCATGCTACCCAGGCTGCTATACATTTTCACTATTGTACCAGTAATAATCCCAGCTCACATATTCAAAACGATTAACACATTACTTACTGAATTGATATGGGGTAAGGTGCGAAGGAGAGTAGGGCTGGCTAAGCTACAGCTTGTTACTAATCACGGAGGTTTGAGAGTACCGGACTTTCAGGCATACTGCTATGCCAGTCAACTGCGGTGGCTGTCCTTTTAGACTGCCGGCCGTCACTTGCAGGAAATAGGCATGACACAGACAGCACCCATGCTGTCCCTTCCCAAGAAAGGAGCACTACATACACTACTACTCCCCAAGCGCGGGCCTCCTCGATCCGCACCCCCATTACTAAAGGTGTCCATGACGTATTGGAAGAAAGCCCTCCAATACGCCAAAGAGCTCAACCCGTACACCCCTAATATCCTTCTGATGGGGCTCCCCACACAGACTGGTATAATCTCGTCTAGGCAATTGCCTCAATGGACTGAGGAAGGTGTAACCACTGTAGGTATGCTGTTTGCTGACAATATGCTTCTGGATCATAATGCATTTGTCAGAGAGCAAGGAGTCCCCAACTCGCTTTATATATTACACACTAGGATATGTAGATATATGAGAAGCACCTGGGTGCCGGATGGTGCTGAGCCCCAAACACATGCGCTAGTACACATGACATATCTTATGGGGAACAGGGGACACTTGACTAGATGTCTATATAGAAGCATCCAAACGCATGCATCAATCCCGCTCCAGGAGCTCCGGGATAAATGGTCTGCAGATCTAGGTCATTAATTAACAGAAAAGGAATGGGAGACAACACTGGAATACCCCAAGAAAGTGTCACGCAACCCTAAGTTTAAGTTAATTCAATTTATGTTGGTACATAGAGCTTACTTGACCCCACATAGACTGAGTAAAATGTTCTCCGATATGATAGAATCATATCCCAGATGCCATGCCCAACCGGCAGGGCTGCTCCATAGGATCTGGTTTCGCGCAAAACTGGCACCCTTTTGGGAGGTGGTATATAAACTCCTTGCTGAGGTAACACCAGGAGTAGGGCGCAATGGAGTGGAATTTGGTATGTTGGGGCTTTGTAAAAAACGCCAAGCACAGGGAACGCAACACCGGTTTGTCAACTTATTGCTTATTCTGGCAAAATGATCTATCACTATGAGATGGAAATCTCCGCAGGCTCCGTCAGTATTAACATGGCATACCGAAGTAGTGCGTTGGGGGAAGGCCAAAATTATGGCACTACGTAGAGAAGAAAACAGAGGTCTCAGTAAGAACCCAATAGCCATGGAATGGGATATGATGGTGGAACAGTTTGTGGCTGCGGAACCCTCACTGGGCCGAATCATTGCATATGCCTGATATGAGCAATGTTAGATTTGTGTATATAATGGTTAAATGACAGAGCCCATTGAGGCATGCCTGATATGAGCAATGTTAGATTTGTGTATATAATGGTTAAATGACAGAGCCCATTGAGGCCCTCTACTTGCATATAAATGGTGAGGACACAAGACTTTACATCAAGGCTGCCCTGTTTGGTCTCCCGGTGGATATGTGGTTGTACAGGTATAGCAGTACGGAGTCTATGGTGGGTGGGCGGTGGGTCTTTTCTATTCAACTAGCTCGGGAGGGGGAAGGGACTGTTGGATTGTTTAGTATGTTTATCCTATACTCGGAATGATTTACTTCAATTGGTGATCAATATATTCCTCATATTGCAATGCTGATGATCTGGTAACGTTATACACACTGGTCGCATTCTATGTCTCTGATATGCCATGACTGTGTAATTACAGTTTGAAACTAATAAAATATGTGTTAAAAATAAAGTTCTGGCCCTGGCTGAATAGCAAAACACGTTAGAGATTATTTAGACTGAGTAGGAGGCCTATATCAGCAATGCCATGAAGAATATTCAGACTCCATGACAAGGTATCCTTCTTTCAGATTGATCAATGGATTGTGACTTGGTAACAATATAGTACCAAAAAAATTAAGGAAATACACTATTGTACATACTGCAAGAGAGAACGGTCCACATGTTCCAAGATGGTTTCGGAAAGCATCTTTTTGCTGTAGATTGTTCTTATCCGGACAGAAGATTTCATAAATAAAGCATTCAGAAGCTCCATAGTCTATCATAGGACTTGTTGTTAGTGTTTTTGTGGTCTTGTGATTATCACCTTCACATGAAACTAAGCTATCTCTATTGGTGGTAATCTCTTGAAGAATGTAATGTAGCGATTCTCCACAGAGACAGGCATGGCCGAGATCGCCACCACTCGTATAAGGCACTTCCGACCAAAAGAAAAGGACGGGAGCAGTGCACAACCCAAACGCACTACAACTCCCATAACAACGTGGGGCTGGGCAGGGAAAGGCGCGGGAACCTGAAAACAACCCGCCCCTATATAAGCTCCACCTCGAGACATGGGGAGTGCTTGACAATCCTACCGGAACCTGAAGACTGCATCGAGGCTTCGTTGTAGTCGACCTTCTGACTTAGATTCCCAGAGGAAGCGGACGCTTGCCTTCCCGCTAGGATCAGCCGCAAAGCCATACTCGCCTTTGAAACCTCAGCCTATAGCGGACGCTTGCCTTCCCGCTAGGACCAGCATCAGAGCCCGACATTCAACACCCACGCCACTGCAGCAGCGCGGACGCTTTCCTTCCCGCTGGAGCTGCAGGGGGGCGTGACCACGGTATTCCGAGGGCGGACGCTTTCCTACCCACCTCGGATTACGGAACCATCCCATGTCTCCAATAAGGAAGCAGATCCGAACAAACCCCCGGTCACAGGTAAGGGGCGCGGAGTGCGTGATACTACACGCCCTTCTGACGCTTACATTACTGTTACCTTCCTTAGCCCCCTACGGAGCAAAGTGCACGCAGTTCGCACACATTTGTATCATTACGGAGCCATCGCATTAACTCCTGTCCATTCCCTTGACTCTAATCCCTGACATTTTTGGCGCATGCAACCAAGGGAAAGAGTGGAACCCACTACGCCTAGCAAATCCACAAGACGGCCTTGTGAGTAGTAGGAACCAACCCACCTGATACAGTTATGTCTTGGTCATGTGCATTCCATCCAAGGTATTGATGCTTATGTTCTAATTCCTCTGCAGTTTACTCCCAGCCGTGTGGAACGGAAACCTTCGCCCGACACACACCTCCGCTGTTCCTGATCTGCTATCTCTTCCCTGTTCCCCTCGGTGCTTCCCTCCATACCAGAGTCCATCCCTGGGTGGGAGGCAGTATCTGGGCGAATAGGGAGGCCTCTCTACGCTGCTGTCGTCCCTGCTGGCTGTTTCCTCAGGTTAGTGGCTAGTCTATTTACCTTGTGCTGCTGACATCCCGACAGATTGTCAAGCCCAAGTTAAAAGGACCGGCCTGGACGATGGACACCAATGTGGTCTTGTCCTCTTTGCTGGAGAGTCTTGCGGCACTCCAGCAGGAAGTACATACCTCAAGGGTAGAAAACCAGGACCTAAGAAAAGAAATGAATACCTTACGGAGAGAGGTAGCAGGACTGTCACGTAGGGGCCCCGGGACAGGTTCCTATATTCGTGAGGCTACCCTTCCTCCACCAGGGGCGGTGGCCCCCCCCCCCTTTGACAACCCCTACAAATGAGGGTGGGTTTTTTGTGGTACCTCCTGTCTCCTCTACCTCCTCCGGCCCGAGCCCTACAGTGCACGTAATACAAAACACTGGGATTCCACTGGCCCCTCCCGAACGTTTCCACGGAGACCCGAAGAAATTCGAAACCTTCCTAAATCAATGCCGACTCCATTTCTTATGCAAACCCTCAGTCTTCCAAACGGATGTCGCAAAAACAGCATTCATGATGTCATACATGGGAGGCAATGCTTCCAGTTGGACAATACCGTTAATGGAACGAAACGATCCTACACTGCATTCCTTCCCTGACTTTTGTGTGGCACTGAGGAAACTGTTCGATCGCAAATCGCACATGTTATCCCTGGACAGAGAATTGCTGACCCTGCGACAAGGATCGCAGGATTTATTGTCCTATATAACTTCCTTTAATAGATTGGTAGTGGAAACAGATTGGCCGCCAGAGAAACGGACCACTCTGTTCTATCAGGGTTTGATAGGGGAACTAAAGGACGTACTGGCACAGGTAGTGCAGCTTCCTGCCACCTGTGAGGAAATGATTGACCTCACCGTCCAGTTGGACCATCGGATGCAGGAAAGAAAAGGAGATAAGGTTAAAAGTGATCCTCGAGGGTGGTACCCAAAACCCAAGGCAAGCACGGAAGAACCGCATAAGGCGGTGGATGGACCTGAACCCATGCAGATAGGAGGCATTCGAGGGCCCCTCACCACCGAAGAGAAGGAAAAAAGACGCAAGATGAAATTGTGTCTGTATTGTGGGAAAGGAGGACACTTCGTCCGGGACTGTAGAGCCAGAGCCCAGCTACCCGAACGGGCGTCTTCTTCCAGACAACAATCCGTGATGGGAATACAAGACCCTTCGGAAAACTGAAGAGCCCGAGCCAGAAAGAGATCGCTGGGTCGGGTGAACGACGAAATTCGATCTCTTCCGTCATAGCTAATACCTTGCAGCCATCGGTTGCGCATCTCTGTGTAAACGTTAACTTGTGGGTCTCCTCGGACGAACCCCGGGAGGTGGATGCACTATTGGATTCGGGTGCAACGGGAAATTACATGGATCAAGGGTATGCCTTGAGCATCGGAGTACCATGGGAGAAGAAGAAAAGACCAGAATTCGTGAAGGCGGTCGACGGATCTGCTCTGACTTCAGGACCAGTGACATCACATACGGTGCCTCTATTGATGCATTTCAACGCCTGGCACCAAGAGTATATACAGTTCGATTTAATCGACGCACCTCAATTCCGCCTCATCCTTGGCATGCCATGGTTGACACTCCATGATCCCACAGTGAGATGGGGAAATAGAACAGTAACCCTGGATTCAGCGTACTGCGCCACGAACTGTCGTAAATACCCTTTCTCGGGAACCAGCTCCACCAATACCCAAGCTGGCCTGCTTGCTATAGCCAACACACAAGAGATGATCTCTGTCAACCGCACATTGCCACAGGAATATGAAGAATACCGATCTCTCTTCGATAAACAGAAAGCTACACGGCTTCCTCCCCACAGGGAATACGATTGTCGTATCGACTTAATTCCAGGAGCACACATCCCTTGTAGCAGAGTATATGCACTTACAGAACCCGAGACACTGTATCTACAAAATTACTTGAAGGAGAATCTGGCTTCCGGATTCATTGTCCCGTCCTCTTCACCGGCATCTTCCCCACTTTTTTTTATACCGAAGAAGGACTGTGACGAGCTACGACCCTGCATAGACTACAGAGCGATCAATAGCATAACCGTAAAGAACAGATACCCGATACCTTTGATTCCTGTTTTGCTGGACCAGCTCAAGGGAGCTCGTTACTTCACAAAGTTAGATCTCCGAGGCGCATATCATTTAGTGAGAGTCAAAAGTGGGGATGAGTGGAAAACAGCCTTCCGAACGAAGTTTGGACTCTTCGAGTATAAGGTAATGCCCTTTGGGCTATGCAACGCCCCGGCAGCCTTCCAATATTTTATGGACGAAGTGCTGAGGGGATTGCTGGATACCATATGTGTGGTCTACATAGATGACATACTCATTTATTCCGCTTGTCTCAAAGATCATGTGAACCACGTGAAAAAAGTCCTCAATAGACTGCGTCTTCACGAGCTCTACGCAAAATTGGAGAAATGCTTTTTTCATGTGCAAGAGGTAGCCTTTTTAGGGTACGTTATCAACGCCCAGGGATTCCAAATGGAAACGGGAAAGATCGAGGCCATTACCCAGTGGCAAACCCCCCAACACGCAAAAGCAGTGCAAAGCTTTTTGGGGTTTGCAAATTACTACCGCCGGTTCATTAAAGATTTCTCAAAAATAATACATCCCATTTCCAGTCTTTTGAGAAAAAATACGCCATTTAACTGGAACAAGGAGGCATAAAAGGCCTTCCAACTTCTCAAAACTCGATTCACACAAGCCCCCATACTGAGACACCGAGACCCGCAACTCCCCTTCATAGTTGAAACCGACGCATCCCATCACGCACTTGGAGGGGTGTTATCCCAAAGACATCCCCAAACCGGACAAATACATCCTGTGGCGTATTTCTCGAAAAAACTCACCCCCAGTGAGGTAAATTACTCTATCACAGACAAGGAGTTGCTGGCGATAAAGAGGGCGTGCGAGGAATGGAGGCACTATCTACTAGGGGCCCATCATACAGTCGAAATTTACACAGATCACAGAAATCTGCTGTTCTTGAAAACCGCCAAGGCCCTCACACCAAGACAGTTGCGGTGGACGCTCTTTTTCGCGGATTATGACTTTGTAATAAAGTACCGGCCAGGGCCACAAAATGGCAAGGCAGATGCCCTTTCACGAAGTCTGAACACAGAGAGCGACACACCTATGAACGACCCCGAGACTCCTTCGATATTGGCGGAAGGCGTGTTCCGGCAACAGTCCATAGCCCTGTTAACCAAGACCGACTTTGTAGACAAAATCAGATCAGCAGTAAGAGACGTAGACGAGCAAGAATGGATTAAGGGGGGGAGGAGCCTAGCGCTTGACCAAGATGGCCGCGTGAGCCTTGAGCTCCCGCGACCCTCGCGCCCTCCTGCACTTATCCTGTCCTAAATCCTGATTTTCATGCACGGAATCCTGCAGATGAGTCATAGCTGGGGCGATTGACGTTGTCCGGGCTAAGATCGCCCACCGGGGACCGAAGTTGTGCATGGCGGAAGACTGCGGCCTACCTCCGAAGGATGCCAGGGGCTTGCGTTGGCAGGATGCCCGGCCACTAATTGAACAACAACGGCCTTGGGAGGTGTGAACTGGCGGACGGGTGCCGCTGCACTTTCACTTTCGCTTTCTCGCCCTTGGCTTGCTCTGGGTTGGGAGCGCTTCGTGCCGATCCCCTGTTCACTGGAAGAGCTCCACTCGACCCTGACTGGCTGCTGAAGTCCTAATTGACCCTGTCTCCTCTGGCTGATTGAGGGACGTCTTTTTGCTACTGGCCGCCCAGCCGTTCGAGATGTCGACCAAATCGGAGGCAGACAAGCCGAAGTCTAAGACTACCAGGCGGGGAGGCTATATCCAATCCAACAACATGGATCGCTATGCCCAGCAGAAGGGGTCGCCTAGAGGGTCGGGACAGTCGCTGGAAGCACAGAAGGCCGATTCATCCCCAGCCTCGGAGTTATCATTGCAGGATATCAAGGGGGCGATAGATGGGATGCAATCTTCGATTGGGCGACAGTTCGAGACCCTGGCGCACAAGGTGGACATGATTTTGGTGGATGTCAACTTGATTCGCGCGGACCTGGGCAAAACCAATGAGCGGGTCAAGTCCCTGGACCTCAAGGCTACTGGCCTCGCGGACGATGTCTCGGAACTCCAGGCTGAGGTTCGTAAGTTACGAACCGCAAATGACCTCTCCGCCCGCCGGCTCGAAGACTTTGAAGGTCGGGCCCGGCGCAACAATGTGCGCCTTATTGGGGTCCCGGAAACTTCGGATGAGCTCTCCGTGGATTTACTCGTCGAGGACTTGGTTGTGAATCATCTTGCGCCTAAGGGACTCGGCAGGTTCTTTGCGGTTGAGCGGGCTCACCGAGTGCCTGGCGGACGGCCTAAGGTGGGAGCCCCCCCGCGGCCGATTGTCGCCCGGATCTTTAATTTTCGGGATCGAGACGCTATCCTGCAAGCATCGAGGGTGACAGGCCCGGTGCCTTTTCAGAATGCCTCTGTGAGCTTTTATCCTGACTTCACCCAGATGGTGCAGAAACAGAGGCAGAGTTTCCTGGGGGTGAAGCGGCGGCTTAGGGAGATGGACCTGAAGTATGCCATGCTTTTCCCCGCCTGGCTACGTGTGGTGTATGAGGATCGGACTTTCTTCTTCGAATCACCGGACATGGCAGGGGACTGGTTGGATGCGCTCCCTCGGCGACAGCCCGGCCGGGACCGCGTGGATGGAGCGAAAGGCGACCGAGATGGACAAAAGTGATACCTCCGGTGTCGGTCTGGTTTGACTCAGCCTCGGACAGTGACTCGCACCCTACTGCAGTAATGGGAGGGCGGCAGGGGGAAGATAGGAGCTCTTTCCTCCCTTGGGGTACTTTTTGTAGATTTGTTTTAGATAGGGCGACAGGCACACTGCAAGTTGGGGGGGCTTTGTAAGCTGACGCAGGGGTGCAGGGAGGGGGGGGGATTCGGGATGTTGGGGTTGTTGTTGGGGGGGGGGGTTTCTTGCAAGGCGTAGCAACTGTTGTCATTATTGTCCGATCATGGTTCTCCGGGGGGGGGTGGAGGTCTCTTTGTGTTTGGGGATGGGGGATAGGGGCTTAAACATAATTAGCTGGAATGTTAATGACTTAGGGGATCGTATTAAACGGGGGATAGTCCTGCAATTCTTGAAACGGACCTCACCAGATGTGGTCCTCCTGCAAGAGACCCACCTTATAGGGAACACATGTTATGCACTTAACAGAAAGGGTTATAAATTCATTGCTCATTCGGGGTTCTCCTCGGGCTCCAGGGGTGCGGGCATACTTGTTAGAGCTTCCCTATCATTTGAGGTTGACTCCACCATCGCTGACGACAGGGGGCGATTTGTGGCTGTGGCGGGGAGGTGGGAGGGTAGAACGTTGGTATTGGTTTCTGTTTATGTCCCCCCTGCCCTGCAGGCCTCCACGTTTGCTGATCTGGGCAAGGCCTTGTTGGAACTCCCCGAAGGGCTGCTAATAGTGGGAGGAGACTTCAATGCGGTTGGATCTGGAATGCTCGATAGGTACCCACCCAGGGACACCGGGGGTGCTCAGAAGTGGCTTCCCGACTTTATAGATACTTTTGGTCTGGTAGACTGTTGGAGGCTACGGCACCCCACTCAGAGACAATATACCTTTCATTCCGGGGCCCACGGGAGTCTCTCTCGGATTGATTACTTGCTCACTCTGGCTGCGCACGCCTCATTGGTGTCTGAGGCTAGGCACATGGCGCGGGGCATATCTGATCATTCGCCGGTGTGGGCCCATCTGGATGTTGGCCGGGTGGTGGGGGGCAGGGTGGCTCCCATTAACCCCTGGTACTTTTGTGACCCCAAGCTGCGCAGTGCGTTGCTGAAGACTGTTGATCACTATTTTCAAGATAATCAGGGTTCAGTTGCATCTGCGGTGTCCTTGTGGGAAGCTTTTAAGACTGTATTGAGAGGGGAGGCCCTTTCCTTGGTAGTGGCCGCCAAGCGGCGGAGGGACGCCGAGGTGACGCAAGTAAAGGACGAGATAGCGGCTTTAGAAGTGGCCTTGGAAGAGGATGTTGCACCGGCCACACTGCATAATTTGAGCTTGAAGCAATTGGAATATAGGGATCTGGTGACGAACGCTGCCAAGACCCTCAATAGGGAGCAGCAGGGTCGATTGTACGATGTTGGTGATAAGGCCGGGAAATTGCTGGTGTGGTTGGACAAAAAAGAGCGTGTTAATCGAGTGGTGCCGGAGTTGTCGATGGATGGGGGAGAGGTCGTCACTGACCCCGACGGTATAGTTCAGTGTTTCTCGGACTATTTTCGTACGGTATACACCTCGGTTTCGGATAGGCCGACTGAGGACTCGTGTGACCTCCTGCGCGATATCGCTCTGCCCTGCCTTTCTGCCATCGATAGGGATGACCTCGATGGAGACATAACTGTAGACGAAGTGGCGTGTGCTATCCGTGCGTTGCGCTCCGGTAAGGCCTCGGGCCCAAATGGTTTGCCGATTGAGCTGTATAAGCTTCGTCCGGATAAGTTGGCTCCTCACCTGCGCGCCATGTTCGTGGAGGCGCGGGTGACTGGGTTTCTTCCGCTCGATCAACGGCTGGCGACGATTGTGGTAATACATAAAGACGGTAAGCCCCGGGACAAGTGTGGCTCCTATCGGCCGATATCACTTCTCAATGCCGAGCCGAAAATCCTTGCTAATATCCTTGCTAACCGCCTGGTCCGGGTACTGGGCGACTTGATCCACCCGGATCAGTCAGGCTTTATCCCGCACCGTAACACTGCACTGAATCTTAGACGCCTTCATGGAGTGATTGCTAGGACGGGCACGATACGGAAGCCGGCTATTGTGGCGTCCCTCGATGCCACGATGGCCTTCGACACGGTGGAGTGAGCATACCTGTGGGCTGTGCTAGCCAAGTTCGGCTTTGGGCCTGGATTTGTAGGCTGGGTGAGGTTGCTTTATGAGGGGCCTCTTGCTAGCGTCGTGGTGAACGGGCGGGCGTCGACACCGTTCGAGCTCGGGAGAGGCACCCGGCAGGGCTGTCCCCTGTCGCCGTTGTTGTTCGCCCTTGCCCTTGAGCCGTTGGCGGCGTGGATACGATGGCACCCGGATATACGTGGGCTTCGTTGGTCGCCAGACCACGAAGACCGTATTTCACTCTACACCGACGATATTCTGCTATACCTCGCCTCGCCTAAGAAATCTCTGATAGTGGTTTGTGACGTCTTGACTTCTTTCGGTAGGAACTCTGGTCTTGTCATCAATTGGGGGAAGTCATACTTGTATGTCCTGTGTGGGGATGTCCCGCCTGTCCCGCGCAACTGTTCGATCCAGATAGCCCGGCAGGGCTTTTTGTATTTGGGGATCTATATTTCCACCGACCCCATTTTACGATACGAGAAGAACTTGCTCCCTCCCTTGGCACGTCTGCGACGGGATGTGGCGGGCTGGCGGCGGGTGCCGCTTTCCCCCCTTGGCCGTGCCGCCCTGTTTAAAATGATGTCTCTTCCCCGTTTCCTCTATGCCCTGCAGAATACCCTTGACTTGGTCCCGGACAGTTATTTCCGTGAGGTCGAAAGCCACCAGCGCGCGCTATTGTGGGAAGGGCGTCCGCGCATAGCGATTGCTAAGTTGACGCTTCCGTGGTATGACGGGGGTATCGCGCTTCCAGACATTCGACGTTATTATTGGGCCACTCAGTTGAGCGCGATTAACCATGGTGTATATGGTCCGGCGCTGAGCCCCGGCTACGCCATGGACCGATGGTTGCTTCGTGGGGGTAATTACCACAGAGCGTTGTACTCGAAGTCGTCGGACTTAACCCTTACCGGGCCCACCAGGGTGGCCGTGCATGTATGGAAGGTGGCGACGGATTCACTGGGCTGGAAGGGTAAGCTTACCCTTGCCACCCCTCTGTTTGACTCCGATATTCTGGGAAAGCTTTGGCATACAAAAGGGTTTGAGAAATGGGACTTGATCGATATATCCAGGTTTGGAGACCTTTTGGTTAAGGGTAGGGTAAAGTCATTCGAGGAGCTGCAGAAGGAATATGAGCTAGGGAGTACGGAGTTCTTCCGATACGCTCAAGTGAGCCACGCCTTGCGGTCAGTCCTTGTAGAGGGGGAGAAGATGCCCGAGTCCTCTCCGTTAGAGGACCGGATCCTGGATGGCCATATGCCAGAGAGTACGATCTCGCTCATTTATAAGAAACGAATTAATGTTCGGGCGGATCTTCTTCTAGGGCTGCGCGATCAATGGACCAGGGACGGCCTCGAACTAGATGATGAGGATTGGCAGTATGCAGTTTCTTCTCCCAAAGAGGTTGCGATCCCCGCGCGCCTGCGGCTGGTGCAGCTTAAAATACTTCATAGGATCTACGTGACAGGGCCCAGGCTGGTCCATATGGGTTTCTCTGAGGAGGGCTTATGTAAGAGAGGCTGTGGTATGGTGGGCACCTTCCTACATATTATTTGGGAATGCGGCGCGATTATGGAGTTTTGGAAGCGAATCCATGCTGTGATGGGGGAGGTGACGGGCATCGTCATGCAGCCGGAGGCGCGGTGCTGTCTCCTGAATGTTTGGGGTCCTACTGACCACGATGCGGCACAGACTCAGTGGGTGACCCTAGGGAACATGGTAGCCAAGCGCGACATCGCTCGCCTGTGGGGCTCTCCTAGGCCTCCTACATTGACAGCGTGGATGGAAAACATGGATTGGAGCATGTTTAGGGAGAAGACAGTGTACTGTGCTCGAGGGCGCCCTCGGAAATGGCACTCTGTATGGGGGCGATGGAACCAGTACAGAGGGGGCATATGCCTGCCCCCAGACCCGGACCCGCCTGAGGAGCAGCTCTCCCCTTAGCTTTCTTTCCGGCTTTGTACTCCTCGCTGGTATGTGTTTGTCTTCTTGAGTCTCTGACTTCCCCTCCTTTCCCCTTATCATAGACCTGTGTCTGATGGACGAAATGGGGCTCGCGCCCCCCGATGGGAACCCCTTTTTGTGCTTTCAGTACTTGTCGCCTTGCTTATGTTCAGGTTTGGGTTTGTGTTTATTTAAAATAGAACCTTTGATTCTCCTGTCTGTGTAATGTGGACACTCGCAGGTGTTGTGTTTCTAAAGCTGCCGTACCTCCGGGTTGTCGGCTGAATAGCTGTGTCACTGATTTTAAAGAATAAAGGTTTTTAAAAAAAATAAAAAAAATTAAAAAAAAAAGAATGGATTGAGGAAGACCCAAACCATAGGACCATGAACCTTGGATTACTATACCACTTCCATGCCGTATACGTACCCATCCCTGAACTGCAGCTCCAAGTATTGAAATGGGCACACGATTCCAGCCTCGGAGGACATCTAGGAATCAGCAAAACGATTGCCTGTGTAGAACGAGCCTTCTGGTGGAAATCGCTAAAGGAAGATACCAAGGAATATGTCCATAACTGTTCGGTGTGCGCCCAAGGAAAAGCAAGACATGAAAAACCCACTGGACTGCTTCAATCAATCCCTATACCTCCTAGACCATGGCATACGGTGTCCATGGATTTCATTGTGGAAATGCCCCCCTGCCAAGGATACACAACAATACTAGTAATAGTGGACCATTTGACTAAGATGGGCCACTTTGTACCATTGACAGGATTGCCTACATCCTCAGCCCTAGCTCTTTTGATCCTACAGCACGTAGTTAGACCTCATGGTATTCCAAGTGTCTTCATCACAGACAGAGGAACTCAATTTACCTCCCGCTTCTGGAAGGCCTTATGCACAACAATGGGAATAGAAGCACGCCTTTCTTCCAGTTACCCTCCCCAAACAGATGGGAAAATGGAGCGCCTCAACCAGACTCTGGAACAGTATCTCCGGTGTTTTTCTATACAAAACACAGCAAATTGGGTAACATTACTGTGGATGGCGGAGTTCGCGTACAACAATGCTGACCATGCCACGTTGGGATGCTCCCCTTTCTTCTGTCTTAACGGATACCATCCGAACATGCTACCCTTTGAATGGCCTGTGACCACCAACCTTCCCAGTATAAAGGAACACCATGAACACCTGAGAGCGGTTCTACTCGACGCCAAACAGCATCTCATCGCAGCTCAAGCCGCACAAAAACGCTATGCTGACACGAAGAGAACAAAAGAACCTGAGTATCAAGTAGGGGACAGGGTATGGTTGGCCACAAAAAACTTACATTTAAAGGGAGTGGGAAAATTAAAACCTAAATACATTGGTCCCTACTGTATTGAGAAAGTGATAAATCCCGTTGCTATGCGATTAACTTTACCTGAGGCATGGCACATACACCCTGTGTTTCACATGTCCTTGCTCCAACCCTGCCCCCCTACCATGAGGTTGCCAGATAAACCTCCACCCCTAGATATCGATGGCCAAGAAGAGTTTGAGGTCCACCAACTCTTGGATTCCAGATTGGTGAGAGTAGAGAGTACAATATCTGGTAGAATGGAAGGGGTATCGGGTGGAAGACAGGACCTGGGAACCCATACAGAATCTCCATTGTCCTGAATTGCTAGACCAGTTCCATAGAAATAATCCTGGTAAACCTGGTCGCCCGCCGAGTCGGCGGTCCTTGAGAGGGGGTTCTGTAGCGATTCTCCACAGAGACAGGCATGGCCGAGATCGCCACCACTCGTATAAGGCACTTCCAACCAAAAGAAAAGGACGGGAGCAGTGCACAACCCAAACGCACTACAACTCCCATAACAACACGGGGCTGGGCAGGGAAAGGCGCGGGAACCTGAAAACAACCCGCCCCTATATAAGCTCCACCTCGAGACATGGGGAGTGCTTGACAATCCTACCGGAACCTGAAGACTGCATCGAGGCTTCGTTGTAGTCGACCTTCGGACTTAGATTCCCAGAGGAAGCGGACGCTTGCCTTCCCGCTAGGATCAGCCGCAAAGCCATACTCGCCTTTGAAACCTCAGCCTATAGCGGACGCTTGCCTTCCCGCTAGGACCAGCATCAGAGCCCGACATTCAACACCCACGCCACTGCAGCAGCGCGGACGCTTTCCTTCCCGCTGGAGCTGCAGGGGGGCGTGACCACAGTATTCCGAGGGCGGACGCTTTCCTACCCGCCTCGGATTACGGAACCATCCCATGTCTCCAATAAGGAAGCAGATCCGAACAAACCCACGGTGACAGGTAAGGGGCGCGGAGTGCGTGATACTACACGCCCTTCTGACGCTTACATTACTGTTACCTTCCTTAGCCCCCTACGGAGCAAAGTGCATGCAGTTCGCACACATTTGTATCATTACGGAGCCATCGCATTAACTCCTGTCCATTCCCTTGACTCTAATCCCTGACATTTTTGGCGCATGCAACCAAGGGAAAGAGTGGAACCCACTACGCCTAGCAAATCCACAAGACGGCCTTGTGAGTAGTAGGAACCAACCCACCTGATACAGTTATGTCTTGGTCATGTGCATTCCATCCAAGGTATTGATGCTTATGTTCTAATTCCTCTGCAGTTTACTCCCAGCCGTGTGGAACGGAAACCTTCGCCCGACACACACCTCCGCTGTTCCTGATCTGTTATCTCTTCCCTGTTCCCCTCGGTGCTTCCCTCCATACCAGAGTCCATCCCTGGGTGGGAGGCAGTATCTGGGCGAATAGGGAGGCCTCTCTACGCTGCTGTCGTCCCTGCTGGCTGTTTCCTCAGGTTAGTGGCTAGTCTATTTACCTTGTGCTGCTGACATCCCGACATGTAAGCTCACCCTGAGTTTGCCAGTCATGGATGAGTGCCTAGTTTTCCTGTAACAAATGACAATTGCATATAAAGCATTCTCTTTGCCACAATACAGCCAGTGACCTTCTCTTCTTCTCCCTTTTCTTTCCTTCCTGGTAAAATACTTCCTTAAAAACCAATCTGCACAGGTTCTTTTCCAGACTTCTCTGTTGGAGGACTGTCTATCATTTAAGTGAGAGTGAATCTTTGATCCCATCATTTTTCTGTTCATCTGGACCTTTTATGTGCCTCAATCTGAAAGGTTAAATCAAAGCATCACAATTGGTGTGACTATTAACCTCCAGAGATACGGAATCCTTTAGCTCCTCGTGGAAGCCATTATAAAAGTAGTGGACTCATATGTCCATTTGGCTTCTGCGCAGAGTTGCTGGAAATAACTTATATGAAACACTAATATGAAAAGCCTTTGACGCATAGCAAATAGGACCAAGTGAGCTGACCATACCATTTGTTTTCATTCGGAAATGTGCAATTATCCAACGACTGTTGTAAATTATTTATCTTTGGGGTTTTGCAATTAATTAGGGGAGTGGTCCTGGTTAAGGTTTCTCTTGGTAAATAATAGAGGATAAAGGCTATTATTGATACATCTGTAGGAAACGCTGTTGGTCAATTCACAAACTATAACCTATATTGAGCCATAAAAGATTGAAACGTCCGAGGATCACCTCCATACTTTCCAAGAGGATCCAAAATTATTCCTGTCATGGAGGGATTGTATCTTAGTAATGTCTTGCATCAATATCTAAATGAGATTACATCACAATCCAGTTTAGTTTGGGCCTTGTAAAGAGTAAGGACCTTGCATGTTGATAGGAAATGAGGTTTAGGTTCATGCAGTGCCTCTTTAATCAACTACCTGTCATTCCCTGTCCCTTTATCTTGCAGGTTTTTGCTTTCTCCCTTTGTGATGGTTTTGCCAACGTTTTCGTCCTCCATCTTTACGATTTTTGCTTTTTTCCCTCTTGCACTGGGTAAATATATGTTGTTGAAAAATAAGTGCCAGTCCCCAAAAATAAGTGCTGGTGCCCCCCAACAGCAACCACCAGCTCAAATTAAGCACTGGGTTCCTGATGCTCTGCCCAAAAAGAGATGTGTGACCACAAGTTTAGAATTTCACTTGTAAGTCAGTGTTCTCTATTGGAGAAAATGGGTTAAGGAATTGGGAGAGAGAGAAAAACAACTTTTGTCTCCCTGGGGTGAGTAACGTATCTCAGGCAGGAAAGCCTTTCAGACCTGAGTTGATACATTCCTAATATGACATCAAAATCCAAATTAAGGGCTAGACGACAGATGTAAGAATGAGCAAATAATTCCAGCCACCCATACAGAACACCCCAGTGCTGGATTTACTAGATTTTGCAAGAGGAATGACAGTAACAAGCCAGAGGAGTACCAGGAATCCTGCTTGCTACTCAGAGAACCTGGAGGACTGGAGGAGATGGTCATTTGCTGATCGAGGACAATGAGATGAAAGAAAACCAAGTACGTTTGCCGATACTAGTTCAGGCAGCCGCAAGGAATATACAAAGAATCCAGATCAGACAATAAGCGTAGGTGATCACAGAGACTGTGGTAACTGCAGAAAGTGGGAGAAAGAGGGAAGGAAGGGACAAAACAACAGAGGCGAGGGACAGAGAAAATGGTTGACAAATTTAAGGTTGGGGAACCATACAACTAAGCAGTTGCGAAGCAAGTGGTAACTTCCCCAGCCTCATCTGAGGTCTCCTGGAAGCATCTGCCTTCCCTATGCGCCTTGCTCTGATAGGACCCGTGGCTAATAACATTTTGAGGTCTTGCCTAATCCCTCTGTGCCATAGCCACCACTGCCATCCCTTCCACAGTCTCCACTCCCTTTGTTTCATGTGCTGCTTCCTTTTAATGCTTCATGAACCCATGAAACAAAAGTATTTTCCTGTTTGACTCAAGGATCTCTCCCTAAGATTCCTGACAGTGGGTCAACCACATTGACTTGAAACCGGACAGAAATATGCATGCAGCTTCCAGCAAGTAGTCAATGAGTCGCCTCATTCAGCAGGGATGACAAATCCATGAGTCATAAATATTTCCTCATGCTCCCGGTGGCAGCACCATGAGGATCTTCAGAAGTTATTTGAGACCAAAGTAAAAATTAAAAAACACAGCATTTCATGTCAATCCACAGTGCACCTTCACCATAGCTCCCTTCCCCACTCTACGGTTCTCTGTCACTCTTTTCTAAACTTTTAGTCCAATAGGAGTGGACCAGGGTTTTAACCTACCTCAAAAAATCAAGGCATCCAAGGTCTTTCATACACTGCCTGCTGGCATTTTTAGTGTGTTACATTTATCACTGTCCAAAGATATTTTCCCAGGCACTAAGAAACTCATGGTATTGATACTTTGCAGACACCAGAAACTTGCAGGAAGACTCTTTAAAATCCAGGGACCTAATCTGAGCAGTGTCTTGAATTACACATTAAGAGAAGAGCTTTTCTGGTGAACGTTCTAGTGAAGACATGCAAAAGTAGGGGTAACAAGTAAGAAATACTGGAGAGGAGCTCTTCTATCATTCAATTGGATTCTAACTACCCATATCTCTGCTAGTTTATGATCTTGCAGCTGTCAAACCTAGCACCCTGTAGTGACTTTGAGGTGAAGTGGGGTGCTCTACAAAAACTCAAAATAAAACTTTTTAAAATCATAACCTGTTTGTCCCTTAATTGCCCACAGATTGTGGTGCAACACATTTGGCTTGAATTTTTACAATAGGATTATGTTACGTAATGTGTACTGTAAAGCAAACTAACACCCATGACGGTATCCTGGCACTGAGCAGGTGTGTGTGCCCAGCCCTGCCTAAGGTAGGATGGTTAATTGAAGAGCAATGTATTCAGCTTCTTGCAGAATTCAATAAGAATGGAGGAGGCTCTGATGTGGAGTGGGGGGTTGCTCCATGCTTTAGGAGCAATGTAAAAGAATGACTATCTTCCAGATCTGGTTCTATGTATGCCTTGGATCTGTGTGAGTAAGAGTCCTGTGGAGTGGAGGTGTCTGGGTGGTTGGTGGAAGGAGATGTGACTTCTGAGGTAGGTGAGGCCTAAGTTATGTAGTGCCTTGAATGTGTGTGTGAGGAGTCTGAAATGAGCACACTTGTTTTCCGGGAGCCAGCAGAGCTCCCTTAGGTGTAGGGTGATTTGAGTTCTATGTGGGAGATTGAGGATGAGTCAGGCTGCTGAGTTCTGGCTGGTTTGTAGTATTCTGGTGAGTTGCTTGGTGATCACACCGTAGAGGGCATTCCTGTGGTCCAACTTACTGGTGACTGGAGCGTGAATGATGGTTTTTCTGGTGTTGCTTGGGAGCCATTTGAAACTCTTCCTTAGCATCTTCGGGGGGTGTAGGCACGATGCAGTGACAGCATTGATTTGTGTGGTCATGTCCAGTTTGGGATGGTTCTGAGGTTCTTGGTGTGTGTTCTGGGTGTTGATCTCAGTTTAGCTGGCCACCAGTTGGAATCTCATAGGTAGGTGTTCTTGGCAAAAACACTACTTCTGTCTTATTTAGTGTTGTGCTTGAAACAGCTGGCTTCCATCCAGTTAGCGACTTCGATCATGTAGGTGGCGAGCTTGTTTCTTGTGTTGGGGGTTTTGTCTGAGAGGGAGAGTATAATTTCCGAGTCATCGGAGTAGGAGAGGATGTTTATATAATTTGCATGTATGATGCTGGCCAGATGGGTCATGTATGTATTGAAGAGGGTGGGGCTGAGTGATTAACTTTGAGGCACATCGTAGATGCATTTGTGGGCTTCCGACGAGTAAGATGCCAGGCTAAAAGCTTGGGTTCTATCTGTTATGAAGGAGCAGTTACAGTGGAGAGCGGGCCCTTTGATACCAATCTCATGCAGGTGTGTCATGAGGCTGGGTTGTGAGACCTTGTCAAATGCTGCAGAGAGGTCCAGGAGAATGAGGGATGCTTTGTCTCCTCTGTCAAGGATCACATGGATGTTGTCTGTGGCAGTGATGAGTGCTGCTTCTGTACGAAGGTTAGGACTGAATCCAGACTGTGTGGTGTCAAGGACCTGGAGGTTGCTGAGGAGGTCTGTGAAGTGTCAGTTCATTCGTTCCTCTAAGACCTTTACTGGATATGGTAGGAGGGAGATGGGTCTGTAGTTGGAGAGCGTGGCTGGGTCCGCGGATGGTTTCTTGAGTAGGGACATGATGGTGGTGTGTTTCTAGGTTTCCAGAAATGTGGCTGAGTAGATGGAGGCATTGAGGATGGGTGTAATAATTCGCTGATCGGACGTAGTCCTTTAGTGAAGGAATGGTGGGGGCACAGGTCAGAGGGGGTCACTTAGTGGATGCTGTTCATGGCAGTGGCGGCTTCAACGATGATTAGGTCAGGGTTTGTTCTTCGCTGTGATGGGAAGTTGAGTTGCAACATTGACGGAGTCTGGTTGAGGGTCACGGTTACTATATATGGTTGCAATTCTGTTACAGAAGAATTCCGAGATCTCGTTGCAAATGTCTTGTGAGGGGGTGATGTTGATAGAGGTGGCAGGAGGTGAGATGAAATCTTTGATGGTTCTGAAGGTTTCCTTGCTGCGTGTGTTCCGGTGTCAATGTGGTCTGCGAGGGCTCTGCGCTTGGTGTTACTTATCTGCTGGTGGGTGCGTTTTAGGGTGAATATGAGTATGTCTTTATCCCTAGTGTCTTGACCTGTTCTCCATTTGTGCTTCAATTAATTATTTTTATTTAACATACAAACTGTTGAATCCATAAAACATAAAACATGTAACACATAAACCTCCTCTCAGATCTAATCGAAGTATTACTAATTAAAAGAGGTGACACTGTATGGTCCCAATTCTTATCTAACTCCTAAATAAAACTTATATTATGGGATAAAAAACATCACAATAAAGAATACCCACATCTCTTCATACAGTAGATGAAACTCATTTACAAAAGTGCAATATGCATTCTTGTACCATTCCTAAAATATTACATACAACCTATTTATTGATTTTAAAATGACCTATTTACAGATGGCGGACTCAACATAAACATAACGCCTCCTCACATATTTTGCAAGAGTGTTTTTCCATATTGGAGCAATATATTTTTAGTCTTGCAGTCTCCAAACCAGGACAAAAGAACAGCACATGAACTAGATCTTGTATTATGGCATTACAAAATTGACAACTGCGTGGCCCTTGAACTCCTCTGGATTTTACCCATGGATTATCAATTAGTTGAAGCAAGCCAAATTTAAACTTCATATAGATATTCCGAGCCAGAGGTTCTAGGATTGCTCTTAAATAAAATTGCATTTAACCATGAATAACATATAAACAGTTCATTTGTACTCTTGAAATCCACTGACAAAGTGCTAAATCACTGTGATAACTTTTACATTTCGTCAGATTTTTCAGTTTTACTGAAAACAGTTTTATCAAATTGTTCACAAAAATGGCATCTTTCAACAGAATAAGAGAATAATTTTGTAAAAGTAAAGACCTTTCCAGAGTACTGTACAAATGCTTCCCAAATGAACTTTTGAATGACATCTTCAGAATTGGAAAAAAGCCTGAAGGCATAACGGAAATTTTGACAGAAATCCCTGTAATTAATATTTAAACTGAGGATGACTGCCCCAGATCTAAATTACCATTTCCAAAGTTTGGCTCAATGCTGGCATAACTTTTCAGGGCAGAATTGGGTGGGTTTCCGTTGCATATAGTGCAATTGACAGAATGTTTTAGCCACACAGCTGTAGCAAAGAGGGAAGGTATCTACCTACACATCTGAAATGTTTCTTAAGACATGCCCCAGTGTAGCGGCTTTAGAAATGTGCCCCTTGACAAAATTCGACCATGATAGATTATTGGAGTAAGCATCCTTTGGTAATTATATGCCTTCACAATTTCTAATTTGGACCCTCTATAAAACCCCTGAATTTGGGATTTCAGATCAGAATCCCCCATGATCCTAATTTTGAGTTTTCTTTATCCACCTGTAAATTATGGGTTTCTGACTAAACTGCAAGAACCTCTAGGCATCTTTGGAGGCTAACTCGTGTGAGTGACATCGGGATTAGATCATCAGCATACATTAACACCGAAACTGACCAGTAGCCCAATATAGGAAGATGTGTATGACCTTATTAATCAATTCCGGGAAGTCAGATAAATATAAAGAAAATAACAGAGGAGATCAAATACATCCCTGCTTTAGACTGTTTAAAACTGCAATATCAGAAGTGTATTCTGACCCAGAACCAAAGTAATACTTCTAACCAGTTATAAGAATTGGCTTAATGGGGCGGAGCTAGCCGGCGGCTATGGCGGACGCGTATGCGCAGAGCTCCCGCTCTAAGCCCCAAAATATCCGACTACAGTATCCTGAACGGCGGAGCTGAAGAGTTTGCTGGCGAGGGGGTTCCCTCCGGTACTGAGCTGCCTCACCTCGGATGCCCGGCGACAGCGAGCGGGGCCCGGAGAACCGACAACGGCGGGCGCTGTACGGAGAGGCGGACTGGGCCGCGATCCCCGGGCTGTCCTGTGGCTCTCCCCGCCGTGCGTCACGCGACGTGCGGCAGACCTGAAGGGGGAGGACCCGATCGGCCCGATTCGACTACTGTGAGCCCGGGAGGCGGCGGAGCGGCGGAGCCAAGCGCACCGGACACACGGGCGGAGGAGCGCGGACCCGTGGGGGGTGAGGAGAGTCAGTTGTGGTGTCTCCCCCCCCCCCTCCCCCCTCCTCCGGCTGGATTGCTGCCTGGGCCCCCCGGCGGACGCGGCTGCTCGCGCCGCATGGAGCCCTTGCTACCCCCGGTGATTTGGACCCGGAGACTCCCCTGAGAAACATTTGCATCGGACGGCGGGGGAGGCAGGCGGTCTGGTGTGGCTCACCCCCCCCCTCTGGCTCCCCTGAGGATCGGCGCAGGCCGAGGGGCACCCGCGAGCCGGGGGGCGGCGGGGGAGCGCAGCGGTGACGTAGCTGGGTGCCCGGGAGCCGTGGGCCCTTGCAGGCTGCCCGGGTGTTGGCGCTCTCCCCCCCTGCACCCCAGGCGAGGACCCGGGCCCGTGGAGTCTACAGAGTGATTGCCGCTCCTTCTTGCTCCGAGCTGTGCCTTGTCGCTGCGGCGCCCTCCTTCGCTGCCCCCTGCTTGATGGGAGGCTGATGTCTGTGCCGTGGACGGACCGGTGGGCGACGGTGAGGGCCCGGAGGGCTCGATCACTTGACCTGTGCTGCGGCCTGGCTGTGTGAGTTGGAGGGGCCACTGGGGCTATCGTGTGGATGGGAGCGGTCTGCTGCCGCCGCCCTTTGGTGTGTGGCCCTCGCGGATAGCAGTCACTGGTCGCTGCCCCTGGGGTGCCCTCCCGGTCCCGGATTGCGGCGGAGCACGTGGAGGAGCGTGGAACAGCTGTCCCGGGTAGGGAGCACCCCTCTCTCGCTCGGGCCTGTGGTGGCGATCGGACACTGGGAGTGGCACAGGCTGACCTACGACTCTGCGAGCTGACTGGTGACTGTGGCCGGGAAGAGACCAGAGAGTGGAATTGTGACTCGGAGTGGTCGGCGGCCCGGGCATTTGTGAGACGTGGTGGGGGTTGCCTGTAGCGCGGCCCCCCTTGGATCAGGACTTTGCCCCAGAGTGGCGGACGCGCGGCGGCCGCTGACCCTCAGCGTCGCCATGGGCAAAAGCGATAAGACCCAGCCCAAACTGTCTTTTGATCCCCGTAAGCCGAAGGGGCCCGATGAAGCACCGCCGGCGCGGCCTCCAGATGGAGCGGCCTCGGAGAGCTCTATGTGCGCCGACATCAAGGCAATGCTGGCGGCAATGGAAAAAGGGCTACAGGGCAGTCTGACCGTGATAGACACCAAGCTTGATGCGCTCACATACCGCATGGACCGCATGTCGGAACGAGTGGATAAGAATTCAGAGAGGCTGGATGCGTCCGAACAGAGAATAACGCAGGTGGAGGAGGCACAGACGGCATGGGACTCGGATCGCAGGCAATTCAGTAAACTACTGCAGGTCATTCAGGACAAGTCCGAAGATTTGGAGGCCCGTTCGAGGAGGTTGAACGTCCGCATCACCGGCGTGGCGGAATCGACGCACACCGGGCGAATGGAACTCTTCGTTGAAAAACTGCTGCGGGCACTGCTGGGAGAGGACGTGTTCTCCCCCATGTTTGTTGTCGAGAGAGCCCATCGTTCGTTGGGCCCTCGCCCCAAGCCTGGGGTGCCCGCAAGACCCATAATAGCAAAACTACTGAATTATAGGGACAGAGACACAGCCCTGCGGGTGGCAAGGGAAAAGGGGAAGCTGCAATATGAAGGGATGGACATCTCCATCTATCCCGACTTCACGGCGAAGGTCCAGGAGGAGCGCAGGCAGTTTGCACCCTACAAAAAACAACTCCGCGACTTGGGCCTAGACTATGCTATGTTATACCCGGCGAGGCTCCGGATCAACAGGCAGGGGCACTCGCACTTCTTCACGGATCCGAGGGAGCTGCAGCGATCCCTGAGGGAGTGGTCGAAGGAGCAACGGCGCGGGTTGCAGGACGGCGTCGACGCCCGGGCGGGGGCCTCCAGCCT
Organism: Triturus cristatus; assembly: GCF_964204655.1. NCBI lineage: Eukaryota > Metazoa > Chordata > Amphibia > Caudata > Salamandridae > Triturus > Triturus cristatus. The sequence goes on from NC_140581.1 coordinate 683,700,574, forward strand.
GGGGGAGCAGGACTAGGATGCTGGCAGTGGCCTCTGGATACGCTCTGCCTCCTGGCGGGGGGTTGTCACCCTGTCGTGGGGGCTGCCGCTTCCCTGGCGGTGTCGTGGCTGCTGGAACATTGTTGGTGCGCAGGAGACGGCGACCACCCCGGAGGACTTTGAGGCTGCAGCTGGGTGAGAACTTTCTGATGTGTTGGGGGTGCCCTGGCGTCGAGGCCCTAGACTTGGAGGAGTGGCGGGGGCTGGTCTGCTTTCATGGTCTGGTCAAGGGCGGGATAGCTCTGCGGCCTTTATAACTGCGGGACTCTGGTTGGGGTGGCGCCTGGAGCTCACTGTGCGGGCCGGACTACGAGACAAATGGGCTCTGGCCTAGATGACTTAATGGGGGCGCTTAGAGTGTGCCTTGCAAGCTTAGATAGGTGGGGTGGCTCGCCTCTGATTGGGGTGTTGGGGTCCCCCCTAGAACTATCGGAGGGGAGGCGATAATAGCTCGAGCTGTACTGAGACTTGGGGCTTAGGGGTGGGGGCACGGCCATATGGTGGACTGTTGAGAGTTTTAGGGTAGCTGTTCATCGGCGGCCCCTGCCCCAGCGCTGATAGCTTACATGGCCCCTTTGGGGGCTGGTTTGGGGATGGTTTTGTATGTTTGTTGTGGGGTAGGGAGGGGGGTGGGACTGGGGATCTGTCTGGCCAGGTTGGGGGTGGTCGGCTGTGGGAGGAGGGCTGGGGAGTTAGGGGGACGTTCTGTGGTTGGGAACTGTGATCCGCACTGTCTGCTGAGTGGCAAGTCTTCTGCCTTACTGCTGTATGGCTGTTTCAGGTTGTCTGGAGCCGAATGGTGGGCGGGGACTCCCGCCTGGCCCATGCGCTACAGCGGTTGCTGTATGTTTCTGCTGGGATGACTGGACTAGGAGAGCTGATGGGTGACACTGGCGAAGTGGCCATTAGGGCGTTGACGTGGAATGTTCGGGGGTTGAACGATTATCGCAAGCTCAGGAAAGTTTTGAATTATCTCCACCGGCATCACATTGACCTGGCACTACTTCAGGAGACTCACCTCCCTCTTACAAGTAAACTGTTAGCGGCGAAGGGGCTAGTGGGCAACAGCGCGGCGGCGGGCTTTACATCACACTCCAGAGGGGTGGTTACTTGGGTAAACCCACGATCGAACCTGCGGTTGACGTCGCTGACCTCCGACCCGGACGGGCGTTACTTAATAGCGCGGTGCGCTGGAAAGGGCCATGACCTAATTGTAGTCAATGTGTACGGCCCCAATTACGACTCCCCTGAGTTCTATGATGCACTGGCGACACAATGCAGGCAACACGTGCACACTGGCATGGTATGGGGTGGTGACTTTAACTTTACATTCAATCCGGATTTGGACCGCTCCTCGGGGCCGGCACGCCGCCCGGCGACCGCCGCCCTACATATGCAGGCAGAATTAACCAGACTGGACATGCTAGACATCTGGCGGCATCGGCACCCGGGTAAAGGGGGCTTCACGCATTACTCGGCATTCCACGACGTGCATACCAGAATAGACTATTGGTTAGTGTCGCGGTCATTGCTTGCGGGCATTAGGGGCTGCGAGGTCTTGCCGTGCACTTTGTCGGACCACTCCCCCCTTCTACTGGTACTGGCTACTCCGCACCGACGAGTACCGCCGTTCACGTGGCGGCTGCCGCCTTACTCACTGTTGGATGACGTGTTTCGGGGGGAACTGGCGGATGAAATAGAATCGTTCTTTGAGGTAAATTCAGGCTCAGTCCAGAGTTTCCAAACGGTGTGGGACTCGTTTAAGGCTTATATTCGCGGTGTTGCAATGACTAAGCATTCTGGTGTGCTTAAGTCCATACGGCAGCGACTTGGGGCTCTGGAGACGCAGATTGCGCGGTTGGAGGAGAGTCAGGGGATTTCTGCGGACCCTGAGGTAGCTACGAGGCTGCAGAACCTGGTCACTGAGTTCAACAGTGAAGCGGACCGAGAGGTGCAACATATGGGAAAGTACGCCACGGCTCGTACTTATGGGGAGGGCGAGCGCCCGGGATGCTTACTTGCGGGGATACTCCATAACGCTAGGCGACCCCTGGTCATCGACGAGCTCGTCACTGCCTCGGGCGATGTGATCACTGACGAGACGGGGGTAATAGAAGAATTCAGGGCCTATTATGCTGGACTGTATAAATCTCAGTCCTCTCACATGGAAGAGGAGATAGACGACTACCTAAAATGCCGTTTTTGTCCAACTCGCGGAGGGAATTCCTGGCGCTGCCCATACAAAAGGATGAGATTCTGGAGGCTCTGGGAGGTATGAGGGCGGGCACTGCCCCGGGAGCGGACGGGCTGACGGTGGCCTTTTATAAGGCCTTCCAGGACCAGCTCCTCCCGCACCTTATGACTCTTTTTGACGACATATGCCTTGAAGGCTGTATGCCTGACACGATGGGAGAGGCCCTGCTAGTTACCATTTTAAAACCCGGGAAACCCTCTAACCTGTGCGGCTCCTATAGGCCACTCTCCCTGATTAATGTCGATGCCAAGATATATGCAAAGGTGCTGGCCACGCGCTTAGCGCTTCTGGTGCCGGAGCTCGTGGCGCCGGAGCAGGCAGGCTTTGTTCCATCCAGGAATCTCACGTACAATCTCCGCACGGTCCTTGGAGTCATGCAGCATGTGCGGCCAGAGAGTAAGGCCTTAGCGCTCTTCCTGGATATGGAGAAAGCGTTTGATTCAGTGGAATGGCCGTTCATGGTGAGAGTATTGAGGAAACTTGGGCTGGGAGAGCCTTTTTTGCAGATGCTTGGAGCATTGTATTTTAGGCCCACTGCCCGGCTGCGCCTCGGAGACCGAGTCACGGAGGCGTTTGCAATCTCCAGAGGGACCAGGCAGGGCTGCCCTCTATCCCCACTCCTATACGCGCTGGTGGCGGAACCTTTAGCGTGCGCAATAAGAGAATACCACAGATTCGAGGGCATTAACTTTCCCTCCTATAAGATTGGTATTTCCACCTACGCGGACGATACGCTGCTGTACATCCGAGATCCGGAGGAGAATCTCGCTTCTATCTTGCGGGAGGTGGTCCGGTTTGGGGCGCTGTCGGGCCTCAAGGTCAACTGGAACAAGTCGCTGGCTTTCCCGTTGACTCCGGCTACATTGCCATTCCCTATGGAATACCCTTTGCAGTGGACAACGGACTCAATCCGCTACTTGGGGATTCGGCTACACAGGGACCCGGAGGTCTTGCTGAGGGAAAACTATGGGGTAGCTTATTCCAAACTTGTAGACGAGGTGGAGGAGTGGAACAGGCTCCCTCTGTCGCTAATGGGCAGAATTGCCATCATGAAAATGGTCGTCCTACCGCGATTTCTGTTCCTTTTCAACAACATCCCTGTAGTGCTCCCCAAGACCTTCTTTGCACAGCTGACTCAGACCCTGACTCGACTGGCCTGGGGGGGTAAACAACCTAGGGTCCAGTGGAAAGTGCTGACGCTGCCATACGAGATGGGGGGGCTCGGAGCTCCGGACCTAGAAAGTTACTACAGAGTGGCGCAGGCATCCCATTTGCATACGTGGATACATGCCAAACCAGATATTCCGCATGTGTTGCTGGAGCGCTTGTTTGCCGATCCGCTCCCTCTCCCGGCGGCGGTCTTTCTGCCTGTGGATCGTAGGGTGGGACTGTTGGACTCGCTCAGAGCCACAAACCACGCATGGCACGCGGTTATGAGAGCGCAAGGCCGCGATCTCTTATACTCCCCGTTGATGCGGGTGGAGTGGGCAGCTTGGCTCCCCCCTCTGCGGGAAGCAGGGGTGAGGCGGGCGCTGAGTGATTTGGGAATAGTTAGGATGGTGGACCTGTTTCAGGGCGGAGTGGCCAAGACACTGGAGAGTGTCGTCTCGACTCAGCCCGGGATCACGTTACTCCAGCGCTTTCAATTTCATAGGGTCCGTGGCGCGTTGCTGTCTCTTTTGGGGCCGTGCGGGGAGGAACCCCCTGAAATCCCGGAACTTTCCTATGTTATCAAAACTGCGGCGCCGTCCAAATTGGTCTCGACCCTCAAAAAACTTGGTGACCAGCAAAGGGCGCACCAGTGCTCTGCAGCGCGGCGAGACTGGCAGACGGATCTTGAAATGGACATTTCGGATGAGATGTGGAAGTACTGCTGCTCTAGCACTAAAAAGGTTTCCTTGAATGGTCGACACCGATTAATACATTTTAAGTTTTTACAGCGGGTCTATTACACCCCTGAAAGACTGCATAGGTACGGGCTGCGCCCCACGGCGGAGTGCGAGCGCTGTCATGTCCCCGTGGCTGACTTCCTGCACATGGCCTGGCTTTGCCCAGGTGTGGCCCGGTTCTGGACGGCGGTGTTTCGGGAATTGAGCCAGATTTTGGAAAAGGAGATCCCCCCTAATCCGGCTTTGGCGCTGCTGGGCTACTCCAGGCCTCTCCCGCTGGCGCTGCGGCGTCTGACGGACATGGCGTTATTGATCGCGCGACGCGTCGTGGCGGCCTGCTGGATGAGAGGGCCGCTTCCTACTAAGAAACGATGGGTTAGAGATATGCTGTATTGCAGCACGCAGGCGGAAACGTATAGCGAACTGTTACCCCCTAAGAGTCGCCCCAAGAACTTCTGGGCGCTGTATAGAACATACCTGACTGCCGGAGACCCCGCGGAAGACGGTCAGGGGGAGACACAAAATGAAGCCCCAGGTGCGCACGGAGGGACGGTGGGGGGCGCGACACAAGAATAGGACTCTATTGTGGTGTGATGTGCTATGATGTCAGTGCACCGACTGGGATGGATGCTGGTCTGTGGGAAGGGAGTTGGGGTGCCCTCCGACCGTGGCTTGCGCTTCTTAGCAGTGTGCAAGCGAGACGTGAACGAGAGTTGCAGGGTTGGAATGGCCTGAAAGCGATGGGCGCAGTGGCTGGTCAGATTTTGGCGTCTGGGCTTGCGAAAGCGTGTACATGCAGAAGCAACGAAGGAGGAGACAGTGGAATGGTGGCGGGTGGGGTGGGGGGTTGGGCGTTGAGATATGGTTTACAAAATCTTAGGAGCTTGACCAGACTTGCGGTAGAGGATGGACAACGGTGTGTTGGTCATGCGGGCATGTTAGACTACTGTGCAGGCTGGGGGCAAATACGTCTTTCACTCCTCTGTAATGATTCAGTCTGGACTGCTTGATGTCATGTTATTATTGCAATGCCGCCGGTCCTCTGGGATGTCGGCTAAATGGCTGTGTGAGAGACACTGGATCGGTTCAGATGAGCTCGCGGGAGCAACCCATTGTAATAGGTGTCTACGGCGGTATGATATGTCCATTTACTATATCTCAATAAAGGTTTTCAAAAAAAAAAAAAAAAAAGAATTGGCTTAATCAGTGGACTCAATTCCAAACTCGGCATGCCCAATTGACTCAGTTTTGCCACAGCAAATGCCGATCAACGTTGTCAACGGCATTGCTAAAATGAACAAATGCCACATAAATCTTTGATATTCTTGCCTTTACATAATATTCTAAAATCATTAATAAGGCTAAAATATAATCTACTGTAGAACAACCCTCTCTGAAACCACATTGTTCCATCAGAAGGAGATAGACTTAAGTTTTCCCAATCGAGCAGCCTCAGGTGACATATTAGCCCTAACAATGCATAATAGCTGGATAGTTACCACATTTTTTCCCAAGCCTAATCCTGCATTATAAATTCAGACATTACACCACAATAAAACTCCCAGTGATAAGAAACAAATGCCCCTATCTGCGCATTATTGCAAAGGCTACATAACGCTTTCGGCCCATATTGGCTAATCTGCACATTGAGAATATAACAACACAACAACAACAATCCTAATAAAAGTTGTTTTGTTATTATTATTAATGAGTGAATATTATTAGTCCTCCTCCTTCTCCTGCTATTAATATTAATAAATATAGTAATCCACAATAAACCAAATGACAAGGCCAAGCCATGTGAAAGCTAACCCTGTTGGTTATAACTGGTACAATTTGTTGGCCAGGCTAGATATATTTTAGTAAGAACAGTCAGTTTCACATAAGGCTCATGCAATTAATTAAACTTTATAGCCCAAATGTACGAAGCCATTTAGCATTCCTTAACGGTCTAAATAGCTATTTCGGCATGTTAAGAAATGCTAAATGGCCTTTTCATATGTACAAAGGGCCAAAGCTGGTAGCAATTTACGATTTCTACACTGTAGAAATTTCAAATTGCAACAGTGACTTAGGAATCGCAATTAGAGATTACCTATATGCAATTCCTAAAGCACATGCACAAAGCATTTCCTAAATGCGAATTGGGCATTTAGGAAATGCAATTGCCATCGACTTCCATGGGCAAAATAAAATAATGCATTAATTTTTTTTTTTATGTGACATGAAGCGCACATATGTTCCCAGTGAATATGTGCACTTATATGTTCGCTAGGAAATTGGGGTGTCTCTAGGGGGGGCTCAAGTCCAAAGCCACCCTTGGCTTTGCATTTCTTAAATTGCAATTTCCTATTAGGAAACCACAATTTAGGAAATACAAACCATTTCCTATTTGGGATCCCCTAATAGCGATTCCTAATGTGTAGGAATCGCTATTAGGGAATCTCAAATTTTGTAGATTTTTTTTTTTTTTTTTAATATGTTTATTTGAATTTTCAAAAAAAAAAAAAAAAGGAACCAGTGCAAATAATACAAACAATAATAACAAGGCATTGACACAGTCCAAACATTGACAGCCTCCTGTAGCAAATCATATACATACATACAAAGCATATATTATCAAATAAATCAAGCAGTAGGAAGGTAGAGAGGATTCGGAATGAAAACAAAAGATTGGTCCCACCAACTAAACGAGCCGAAGCACTTTATCCGTTTTATCTCCATCTAATGGAGAAAGAGAGAGTGGGCAAGGGCGGACAATTCATAACTTAGGCAGCATAGTCCTGTAGGGTCCTAAGAGTTGGAAGTAGCCCCCGACGGGGAAGCGACACTTCCATGCTCAGAAGTAGCAAGAGGAGGTTTCCGGGAAAGATATAGGGCCCAGAAGTTTTTAGGTCTGTTGCGGGGTGGCAATAACTCACTGTAATTTTCGGTTTGAGTACAACAGTAAAGCATATCTCTAGTCCACTGAGACAGGGTCGGTGTCGGGCCACGAAGCCAACAGACTGCCACACATCTCTTCGCGAGGAGCAGCGCCATATCAACAAGGCGTCTGTGTTTCTTAGGGAGTGGTTGTGAATAGCCCAGTAGGGCTAGGAGCAGGTCAGGGGACAGAGACATATCCGTAATGCGATTAATTTCCAAGAATATATCACCCCAGTAATGGGCAATCCCCGGGCAGGTCCAGGCCACATGCAGAAAATCAGCTGTAGGCTCTCCGCATCTAACACACTGTGGGCTGTCACGTAGACCAAAGCGGTGTAATCGCTCCGGGGTGTGATAAACCCTGTTGAGGAATTTAAAGTGGACCAGTCTATGGCGCCCGTTAAGTGAGATTCGTTTGGTACTCAAGCAGTAGTATCGCCACTTATCATCGGTCAGGTCTATCTGTAGGTCCCGTTGCCATGCCAGACGTGGTTTCGCATATGCACCGTCTCTAGCAGTTAACGTGGAGTGGTAAATTCTAGAAATCAATTTAGCCGATGACTGAGCTTTGATAATGGCGGTCAGTATCGGGATCTCTGGGGGTTCCGCCATGTCCTCTCCCAATATTTCCCTAAGGGCGTGTCTGACTCTATGAAATTGAAATAACGCGAGGGGAGTCCAGGCTGTGTCCCCCTCAGCGACATCCCCCAAGGAACGGGCAGTACCGTCCTCAAAGAGGTCCCCCATGGTATGTATATTGAGTGACTGCAACGCAAGAAGGACACCTCTGTCCCTGCATGGCGCCAGCCAGCTGCACCAGTCCAATCGAGCTAATGGGGCATACAGAATATTACCGGCATGAGCGGCCAATATATGGTGCCAAGTGTGCACGACCGAATTAAGAGAGTCCATTATGCTCGTACGCCTGTCTCGAGGCGAAAACAACAAGGCGGGCAAAGGCCTGGGATCAGCGACGATAGTCTCGATCAACAAGTGTGTTATGTCAGAGGGTCCGTGTATCCAATAATATGCATGTGAGGATTGGGCGGGTCTATAGTACAATTCCAAGTCCGGAGCACTAAGGCCTCCCATCGCATATGGTAGTGTCAATATCCTCCAGGCGCACCAATAGAGAGTGAAGACAACTAAAGAATGCTTTGGACAAAACCATGGGAATGTTCATAAATAGGAAGAGAAAACGCGGTAGAACTATCATTTTCATGAGTGCCACTCTGCCCATCAAAGAGAGTGGAAGGGCGATCCATCTGTCCACATCATCCTCCAGCTTGGAGATGGCAACTCCATAATTTTCCCGCAGGACAACCTCCGAGTCAGTATGTAACCGGATACCCAGGTATCGTACCGCCTCTGTGGACCATAAAAGGGGATATTCCGGCTCAAAACGGCCTGTGGCCGGAGTAAGAGGGAACATAATGGACTTGTTCCAGTTGACCCCTATGCCTGAAAGAGAACCAAAGAGGACCACCTCCCTTAACACCGAAGAAAGGTGGGTCTCGGGCTCCCTAACATAGATAAGCGTGTCATCCGCATACGTTGATACAATTAGGCGATAATTTGGGAATCGTGTGCCCTTGTGGCCGTGGTATTCACGGAGTGCACAAGCCAGGGGTTCTGCCGTCAGGGCATACAATATTAGTGAGAGAGGGCATCCCTGCCTCGTGCCTCTATAAATATGTATGGGATCAGTGACTAGAGACCCAATCCGAATGCGCGCTGTGGGGGAGGAGTAGAGTGTCGCAAGTAATTGCAGGAAAACCGGCCCCACTCCCATACGGCCCAGGACATGGCGCATAAAAGGCCACTCAACAGAGTCGAAGGCCTTCTCCATGTCCAAGAATACCGCAACCGCTGGGACTTCCGAGCGGGTATGTTGTAAAGCAGCGAAGACAGTTCGAAAGTTAAAGGTTAAGTTACGGCTAGGAACAAAGCCAGCCTGTTCAGGTGCCACCAGGGTGGTGACCAGTGGGCTAAGACGATTGGCAAGTATCTTCGCGAAGATCTTAGCATCCACGTTCATGAGGGACAACGGTCGGTACGAAGCACACTCCTCTGGTCGCTTCCCAGGTTTAAGTATGGCCACCAGTATCGCCTCTCGCATAGTTGGAGGCATACTTCCTGAGGTGCATATATCCTCAAACAGTGTGAGTAAGTGGGGAAGTAGGAGATCCTGAAATGCCTTATAGAAGGCTACTGTGAGACCGTCACTTCCCGGAGCACTACCAGCCCTCATCTTCGAGAGGGCAAGTAGCACCTCTTCACGTTCGATTGGCCTCATCAGGAACTCGCGGTGCCAGTTGGACAACCAAGGGAGTTTAATATGCGACAGGTAATCCTCTATACGTTCATCAGAGCAGTGACCGCGGGAAGAGTAGAGTTCAGCATAGTATTTCCGAAATTGCTCCGCTACCTGATCCTCCGTAAGCGGAGGATCACCATACTGTAACCTAATATCTGGAATCTTGGTTCTGGCCCTCCGCTGCTGCAGAATCTGTGCCAGCACCCTACCAGGCCTCTCCCCCTCACCATAGTTACGGGCAGTGGCATATTTCCCGAGGTGTTTTATCTCTACGTCAGCTTCCTTATGGTATTCTCGTAGAGTTTGCGCCAGGTCCCGGTTGAATTCCTCACTTTGTACTTTTTCACGAGAGGATTCAAGGTCCTTCAGTTTCCACTCTAAAGCAGTCAATCTAGTGCGTATCGACTTTAGAACTCCTGCATGCTTGGATATGGTCACCCCCCTAATATATGCCTTAAAAGCTTCTCAAACAGTCAGAAAGGAGTCCACTGAACCTATGTTTGTCTCGAAAAAGGTCTCAATGGACGTTGCGATCTCCTCCTTAAAAAGAGAATCAAGAAGGGAGTATGAGGGAAAGCGCCATGCACATGGAGGGATATGTTTCTTAGGGGAGGCGAGCGTAAGAAGCAATGGAGAATGATCGGAGTAGGTGCGGGGGAGGATCGTTCACGCCCGAATCTGTTGAGTCAATTGTTGTGAAGCAAACCAGTAGTCTATTCTCGTGTGTATATTGTGGGGTGCAGAATAGTGCGTGTATCCACCCTGCTGAGTGTGTCTATGGCACCATACATCATACATGTCCAACTTCATCAAGGACGTCTCTACCAATCTGGCTTGCGTGCGAAGTGAAACACGCAGTATGTATATTACCCATCAACCCTTTGGTGCGTAGTATGGGGCTATCCGGGTGAAGGTGGGTCTCCTGCAGGAGGGCCACATCCACGCTGTGCCTATTCAAGTAGCTTAATATTTTACGAACCTTGCGAAAGTCATTAAGGCCGTGACGTTCCAGGTAAGCAAAACCAGCGAGTCTAGGGTGCTATCGCAATGAAACTTAGGTATGTCAGTCATGTATGGTAATACAATAAGAAAAGGACGAGGAGAGTACAATCCAGACTGTGTCTTGCCACAACAACAAAGTGAATATAAATGCAAAGGAAATACAACCATAAACATTCCCATCATAAACCCACCCCCCAATCGTGCCCAATCACACATACAGCGTCCAAAAGTAAGCATCAGCCCTCCTAGAACGGTGAAGCCCATGCCAACATTCCAAAATAGCAAGCCTCTCAGCAATGCACGAGTCAGACCCTCCCCGCCCCCCTCCCACGCCTGCCCAACCCCAACTAGGCTGCGGAACCATCCCACCCACCCAATGAAAAGAAACCCCACCCAAATCCAAAAATCCAGAAACATCCCAGGTGTAATACATGCAGGAGGGGATGTAGCCCGCTCAAAAGAAAAAGGTATGTGATCAATAAGATCAATGCTCCACACCCCGCCATAAAGAAAACTTGCAGCTGTGATTAAATGCAGAAGAGCGTATCTCCCCCGGGGTCTAAAGGGGGAGCGACATAAACATGTCGTGTATCTAATACCAATCCCACAAAGAACACATAGCAATAAATATAAAGCAGAACAGTCATGACCCCCAATAATATGGCACCGGAAGACTGAAACAAATTAGTGTATGAGAAAAGCTGCTGTGTCTCTCCCAAGTCGCAAAGGCGATGACCTCCCACCTCACAGCCATGGGAGTAAAAGGACCCAGCAATTTGCAAAGCAACAGACATGCCGGCCCGGGCGTGCCCCTGCATTGAACCCCCAAACATGAAGAAAAAGGAGCAATACTCAACAATAAATGTCAACAGTTCCTGACGCCAGGAGCAGGTTAGCCCTGCTCATCCAAGGGACCCCCCGTCGCTTCATCCAAGAGCAGTCGCTCCGGCGGTGCTCGCTTCTCCCTCGTCCATTCCTTCAAAGCTTTTTGCAGGACCTTTGGATCGGTAAATATATGAGAGTGGCCCTGCCGATTCACTCTTAGCATAGCAGGGTATAGCATGGCGTAATCCGCACCCAGCTCCCGAAGCTCCCTCTTCATGGGAGCAAACAAGCGCCTCGCCTCCTGAACTTTTACAGTAAAGTCTGGGAACAGTGAGATCGTCAACCCCTCGAATTGAAGCGGTTGTTTCTCGCGGGCAAGTTTAAGTGCGACATCTCGGTCCCTATAGTTTAGGAGTTTAGCTATGATTGGCCTGGGAGAGGCGCCTGGCGCTGGCCCTGGGCCAAGAGAGCGATGCGCCCTTTTTTTTAACCACGAACATATTTGAAAAGGAGGAATCACCCAATAATGTCTTCAGAAGCTTTTCTATGAAGAGTTCCATGCTCCCTGTGGGTGCCGACTCCGGCAAGCCCGTAATGCGGAGATTGCAGCATCGAGAACGGGCCAACAAGTCTTCTGTCTTGTCCTGGAGGAGCTGCACCACCCTGCCCAGCTGTTTGTGTTCCGTATCAAGGACGGTTTGTGCCTCCTCGGTCTCCGTCAGCCTGCGCTCCGAGCTGTCCATCCGCTCTGCATGTTTGTCCAATCTTTCGGCCATGCGGTCCATTCTGTAAGTCAATGCGTCCATCTTGGCACCTAAAGAGGATATCCCACCTTGGAGGTTCTTTTCCATGGAGAGCAAGAGGCCGCGAATATCCTGGTGTTGTTCGTCCGGGTTCTGGACCTGGTCTCCGACATCCCCCTCAGCCGCGGATCCGCCAGACTTGGGCCGCCTCGGGTCAAACGACAATATAGATTGCGATTTATCCGTGCGTCCCATCGTATCTTCATGTAGGGCTCGGCACCCTAAGGAGTACCAACCAAAACAAAACGTTGGAAGCAGCGATCTGGTCACAGCCGCCAGGCCCCTCACCACCAGCCGCAGGCCATCGGTATCATCCTGGACCTGGGCATACCACAGCTGCGATCCAGTCACTATCCCAGGATGCCAACACTTCGCAAGTCCCGCAGTGTGTGCGTCGCAAGAGACCTGGCACCAACCACCTCCAATAATAAAGCCAACCGACCGAACCAAACAGAGGAGTGAAGGGCTACCTCCAGCGGGTCCGCCCTACGCAGCAGAGACCAGGGTGCAAGGGGACCTCACAGCACAGGTGGCATCTCACAGCCAGTCGGTATTAACAGCCCCTGGGGCACCGCGGGGGAGAACAACGCACTCCGGGGAAGCGACTCAATGGTAGGGGTCACCAGCAACAACAGTCCTCACCCCTAGAAGCCAGCTACTCATCAACAGCAGGGAGCTCAGACCGGATACTCCCCGTGTATACAGGAACAGGCCAGCCTCAGGGGCCGGCCGTACAGCTGGGGCACAGATCAGCTTGTACTGCCAGGGGGGGCAGCCGCAACATCATCAGGGCACTGCAAGCGGAAGGGGCAGGACCACACAGCTAGATCCAGAGTCCACTCACCAGGGCCCCCGCAGGCACTCCACAGGACGTACAAGCAACGGCATGAGGCTCCTCCATCCCTCAGCAGCACAGCAACAAGGCGGGTCACAGAAGGTGGCACAGCGCAAGCCAAATCAGTCCGCTTTCAATGGCAAGGGGGGAAAATGAGCAGGCCGCACACCTCCCCCAGCACAAAACAGCAGCCTCCTCCCGATCAACCCATCGGGGGTCGTAAGGCCCAGTAAGTCGGCTGATGCAAGGGGCAGTCCTCGTGTCGCGTGACTTGCAGCGTCCCCGACCAGCACAGACCTCCAGTAGAGCGATAATGTGCCAGGCGGAAACGAGGCACAGACGGCCCGATAACAGCCCAGCTCCCTAAGGGCAGCTCACGCATAGGTGCACAGCCGGGGAGAAGCACCAAACCCCCTGGGTTCAGAGGCTCCAGGCGCCCCTCCACTCGCCGAGCGCTGCCAAGACGTAATTTTTCCAAGTCCACGAAGCGCTGTTCGCTCCGCAGCGGCACCTCCTTCACCGCAGCTGCTCTGGTTCCGATCTCACTCCGGAAGGCCAGGGTCCGCCAATCCGTCGATCCCAGCCCCTAGCGGGTCATGTACGCCGCGGGCACCAGCAGCACTAGGCCCCAGCCGGTGGAAGTACCAATGGCCGGGCACCGGATCTCGCCGGGCGGACTCCCTGCCAGCTGGCCCCGAAAATCAGCCCGGCCGTAGGATCTAGACGCCGCCTCCACTGTATCGGCAGCCTCGCCGCGGGATCCCACAGCGCCCACCTCAGTGCGGCCCCGGCGTCCAGGGCCCGAACCGCCCAGCGCCGATGGAGACTCGTTCTCCGCACAGGGGGCTGCTAGAGATTCGGCGTCTAACTCCGCCCACGCCACACAATTTCAGGAGTCAGGGGATCTATGTGTAGCGCCGCAGTAATGTCACAGGTGCAGGATAATTTTCGGATTCTTAAATAGCTATTCCTACGGAGTCACTTTTTAGGAAATGCAAACGGGAACCTCAGTACATCTGGCCCAATTAGTTTAAATTGGGCATTACTTGGTCAGTCAGGCACCATTTAGTCTGTATACCATCCATGTCGCTCTTACGTCTAAGTGGGTCTTGTCTATCCTTGACCCTCTGCAAAGTGCTGTAATCAGTCTCCCACTTTCCATTAAGGACAGTTATTCCCTCAATGCAGAATCAGTTTCAAATAAACTGTGCTGCACTTGTGAATCAAAGTATAAACCTTCTTGGTAAAAGACCCTCCATTCTTCTACCGCCCATCCTGTCATCTTGCATTTATTAAAAACAATAATCCCCATAAATCAATTTTCTGCAGGACTGGATAATGAGTTACACAGGACTTCATCCAGTTTACGGAATATGCTTTTTGGAAAGAGAAGCATAGAGCCCTACACAACGTAGAGGCACCTGGGCAACATCAACATTGTTGCAGGTACTACCCATTCCCATACTGATGGTGGCAATCAAATCCAGAACATCTTAGTCCTCTATAACTGTTTTCATAATAACTTATATAGGATCCCTAGCTGTGTGAGTTATCTGGATTCCCAATTACCTGAAATCTTTTCTCCTCTATGGCAGCTAATGAATTATCTTGCCCACTGATTCACTGGAGAACATTTTTCATTTAGTCCAATTCAATCGAAGCCACAAACCCTGAACAAAAGTATCTAACTCTTCTGAGAGTCGTAATATTGATTCAGCTCAATTTCTTAGTCCAATAATTGTATAATTCATATCGGTGGACACAAACTGTATAGTTGACACAAGGAGTGTATTAGCTCACTCACTTATGTACTGCTGGAGCAGAGTTTTCTGTTAGAAAATTCTGGGGCTTTTTGAAGCTCTGGCATGTCTATGCGTTTTATTAATTTATTAATAATTAACAACTAATTATTTGTCTTGTGCAAGTGCATTCTATTAATCAACCTGTTTGTCCTAACACAAGAGAAGGTTACACGAGGGTTAGCATGCGTGTGCTGTTTATGTATTCACAATAACGTGCAAGTTTTCATGTTTAAACGTTGCTGTGTGCTATTTATTTTGAGCACAAAACGCTGTCTGGATTAATGCTCTATATGTCGCAAAGCTAGATAAATGCATACACATAAGGGTGTTAGTGGGGTTAACACTGTCTAATCATTATGATGTAGTAATCTTTATTTTGTCTCTTTAATTAAAGATGGTCTATTGTGGCCTATGGAGGCCTTCATGAAAATAACTGAGAATAATTTGAAGCCTGGCTGAGCTCTGGTGCAGGCGAAATCTGTGATGTGACAAGGGAGACCTCTGCTGGATTTCGGTTACAGACAACTGACCGTAGTCCTTATATGGAAATTTCCGGGAGGACATCAGCAAGTTTGGAGGATCTCCAAAAGAAATGATTTGTCCTTGGTAAACAAAGAGCCTCAGAAAGAACTCTGTGCTAAAGCCGGTTTGCCGAGGGAAATGAACAAGATGGATACTTTAATAGTTTCTAATCTTTGGTTCCTGTTCCGAGGTTTGCGTATTATGACTTTTCCTGAGCGGAGATTTCAAGATGTTGCAAAGTTACATCCCTTCCTTCTCGTTCTGCTCAGTGCTACAATTTTACTTGTTGAATTCATGTGGGTTTTCATTGTATTTTGTATTATAAAATGTTAGCTTAGGGAGGGCTCTCCCCACACTTTCTTTCGTCGCCTTGCTGCGTGAACTTGCGTTGCTGAGGACTGATGCTGAGGACCTAATCCTGAAAGACTTTTCTGAGAGACTGGTCCTGACCCGTTCTGACACTAGTTAGAATAGGTAACTATGAGAAATGATTTATTCTGGGTTTCCCTTGACTAATTTTAGATAAAGCAATATAACTTTTAAACATGGTGTTGAATATTTCTTTCCTTGTCAATTATTGAGTATTTTTGATCATTGTTTATAGATTGTTTATATTATGTTAGATAACCACTAAACTGGTCCTATCGCCTAGATATAGATGCAGGGTGCTCTAGGAGTTTTCTTCCCACAGGTTTGCTGCTGGTAGAGTATTGGAGTGTATGTTAGTGAAATGGGCCCTAGCGTATGATGAATGTATGTGCGTGTAACTGTGAAATTACTCTATCTGTGGTAGCGGGCATATTTCTGATACCCTGATCTGTATCAATTTCTCTGGTAGCAGAGGATGGTTTAGATGGTTGTCTTGATCTGATAAGATAAGATTGCTTGTAAATTAGCTTATTGATTATTGATTTATTTTGATGTTTTGGGTATATGTACTATACTATATGTCGGAGTCGTAATGTTGAGTTATATGTAGTGCTTCTGGAACTTGGAAGCTGGAAACAGTTCCGTAGTAGGGCAGAGGAAGGTATGCTGCTCTCGGGAAAGACGGGATTGTAAGGAATTACGTGTGACAATTGAAGTTGCGCGTTCACATTGTCTGGGTTCGGAATCAGTGACATTGTATGTTACTATTTAGACATTTCTGGTATATAAGGAGTGTGAATTATAGTGAAGGTTATCTGTGAAACTCTGGTCTTAAGTCCCAGGGATCCGTAAGGATTGCCGTTAAAGCTTATTGCGGGAGGAGTAATAGGTATTCTCTGAGCTTGTTTGCAGAACTGGGCAGAGGTAAGCTGCTTAGTTGTTGTGAGTTATAATTCTGTACAGAGGCAGATTGTGCACTGTTCTCAAGAAGCAGGATTCTGTGTGTATGTACTATATTTTTTCCTTGTATGAATGTGCGTGAATGCATATACATTTATTGATTGTAAGACTCTTTTGGATATGTCCTAGAGGAAACAGTTATGAGATGTATGTAAAGTTGTTAACTCTTGAGAAATAGACACTCTTTTACTATTCTGTGGTTAGCGAAGCAGACAATGGAGATGTTTTCATGTTGTAACTAATAGATTTTGTAGAAATGATGACACACGAAGTCTACTGAAGAGTTTTTGTAAAGGAGGGGTAGACGAGTGACAGAGACAGGAGACAGAGACTGCAGCGGTTACTGACGTCAGAAGGTTCGCGCACTGATTGGATAGTGACTCAGAATAGGGTTTGCGCTAGGATTGGTGCGTTAGTGTGAGTCGCGCAGGGATTGGAAGAGCTGCTTAGTGACGTAGACGCTCCAGGACTGGTGCGTTAACGAGAATTGAGTTTTCGACTTAAAAGTAGAGAGTTTAATAAGTATTAGCTAAGATGTATTACCAAGAAGAGAAAAAGAAGAAAACCTTCTTTGGAAAAGTTAAAAAGTGGTTTAGTAAGGATAAAGAGGTTAAGACAAGAGAGGGTGAATTGCTACCTCCAGCGAAAACACCTGCATCCTTCATGGTTGCGAAATATGGATTACATACCTGTATATGGTTGCAGAATTGGGTCAGGTATACTAAAGAAGATGGTGTTTTAGCATTCCCAGAACATGGTTCATTTAATCTGGCCGTGTTGAGAAATTTACGGGAAAAAATGTTATGCTTAGATCCGAAGCCGAGACCTACACAGTTTGAGGCTTTAGTGGAATGGGAAGAGGAAGTTCATGACCGAGAAAAGCAAAGGTCTGGAGGGTACTACAGGTATATGTTTGGGAGGAGACATGATCGTGAGACACATCAGGATCGAATGAAAAGATGGCGAGATGCTACCATGTCAGATGGATTATATCCTATGAGAACAGTTGAAGCTTCGGCTCCTTCAGAAGAAAGGGTTTCTGAGTCAGATAGGAGAAGATATGGAGAGTATGAGGATGAGGTATTGAATGATATGATGTACAAGAGACCACCTCCATATAGATCAGAATCGGAAGAGAGTACACCAGTTGTTTCTCCGATAAGAGATACAGTTGAGAAAGAAAAAATGACACCTGAATCAAGAAATAATAGTTCTTTCAGAGAGGAAAATGCCAGAAATGCCAGACAATTAGCAAAGACGACAACAGAACTGACTGAGAAAATTAGAGAATTAACGATGAATATGGAAGCTGTTACAGTGCCTGTTACTATAGGTCCGGTAATTCCTATGTTTGACGGACAGAGAGCAGGTGAAAATGGGCTGGTAGTTCCATATATTGCAAATAATTCAGCTGGTCCTTCAGGAGATTCAGGTAAAAGAACAGGGAGAAATGACCTGAGACAAACAAGACATGACACAGGTAGTGAATTAATGGATGTTAGTGATTCTAGTAGTTCAGGGATGCCAATTTTAGAACCGCAGAAAAAAATAGTTTCAGCGAGAAAAACTGCGGAAATAACAGTTGACGACCTAAATGACTGGATGAAGGTTCTTCAGAAAAAGGATAAAGATTCACAAGTTGTTGATGTGGTTAAATTACGTATAGAATTAGAAGAGCTTGTGACAGGAACAGTTCCGACAGAAATCCTGAAAAGTCATCATGATGGTGAATTATTGTTCATGTGCAAGAGCATAACATGGAGGGCAAGAAATACACATGATAGACTGAGAGCGATAGCAAATGAGCAAGGAGTTGACATTGATAAAGTAAAGGCTTTACAGAAAACGTACAGGATGGATTTCACAGAGAAGGACATAGAGAATTTGAATAATTCTGGTAGAACAGGACAGATTAAAGAAATGGTGGCATTATTGCGTAGATGGGGTGATGTGGAAAAGTGGAAGGATAGGTGGTATAAGAAAAGGGATGAATCTGAAGATAGAACAACTTACTCAGCATTTCCAGTGAGAGAAAAAGAGAAACCAGTGGAGCAGTTTCCCATGAGAGAAATACCTGGAGGAGGATATGTACATGTTCCATGGACCAGACAGGATATTTTATCATTTACGAATGATTTCCCTCGATTGAGAGAAAAGCCCGTTGAGTGGTATAGGCAGGTAGACAGGTTTGTGAAATTGTCAAAAGTGCTGTGGGTTGACCTGAATAGTCTGTTTGATATAATTGTTCCAGCAGACTTGTGGACTGAGTGTAAAATAGTTGTGAGTTGGCCTAGTGAGGAATATCCAAGAGATCCGAGAACAGGGGCACCAGATCCAGAAGTGATGAGGAAGTACGATCAGGTGATGGTATACCTGAAGAGTAAAGTTCCTCCAAAAGAGACAGACTGGGTTAAAATAGATCGGACACAACAGGAAGCAAAAGAATCAGTTCATGCTTTTTACGAAAGGCTGATATTGGCTTTTAAACAATTCAGTGGAGATGAACACCTGGGTGACAAGGATTTGAGTCATTTTGTATACAGATTTGTATATGGCCTTAGACCTGAAATTGGTGAGAGAATTCGTGAACACACAGTGGATTGGCAGAGTAAGAAAGTAGATGAGATTCTGAGACATGCGAAATATTTCAGTGATGAAATTGAAGCAAAACAAAGAAAGCTGAAAGAAAAAGCAATGTGGGCACAGGTGAAAGTTGCAGAAAGACAGGAAGCACAGTTAGTGGAACAGGCAAATAATCCAGGAAATAATACAGGAAATAGACCAAGATTTGCAGGTAAAGGAAGGGGAAGTCTTGAGGAAGCAAAGAAAAAGTTCCCGTGTCACAATTGTGGCCAACTGGGACATTGGAGGTCGGAATGTCCTAATCCACCATTAAATGAGGGTAAATCCTTAAATCAACAGGTGCAAAATGAAGGGAATAACCAGCAGCAACAGCAACAACAGCAGAAAGTTGTGAGACAGCAGCAGAATCAAGAGCCAAAACCACCTTTACCGCAGAATAGAGGGGTACAAAAGTACAGTCAGGATTCAGGATTCTTCAATGATGAGCAGGTAAACAAACCGAGACGTACTAACAAAGTACAGCAGTACTTGTTAAAGAGTGAAGGGAGTGAGTCTGAAGGTGATTATTGACGGTGCCGAGGAGAGGAAGAAGAGTGCATACTTGGTGCAACTCTAGAAATAGACCAGGCAGGACCATTTGTGGATGGGAAAATTAATGAAGAGGGTGTTACTTTTTTAGTAGACACAGGTGCGACAAGATCAACTGTCAGGTCAACAGATGTTAGAAATCTTCCTCTCTCGGATGAAGCAATCCAAGTAGTTGGTGTAGCCAATACACAAATCAGAACACGTCTTACTGAACCAGTGAAAGTACAGATAGGGAAATTTTCAGACATGCACAGATTTATTGTCTGTGACACGAGTCCAGTGAACCTGTTAGGTAGGGACTTATTATGCAAGATGAACTGCACAATTTTCTGTACACCAGATGGAATAGCTTTTGAGACACCAGATGATGATGTTTTCTACCGGATGACTTTAGAAAATAGAGAAAGTGAATTAATTGGTACATTTCCAGTGTTTAATCCGGAGGATCTGCCTCAAGTGCTGAGAGACACAGTGAAAAGAGCAGTTTGGGATTTTACAGGAGAGGATGTAGGATTGATGAATAATGTAGATCCAGTGAAAATTGCAGTGAAAGAGGGAATTGCATATCCTAACATTCCTCAGTACAAAATGACACCAGAGATAATTGAAGGGATAACTCCTATAATTGAGAAAATGATTCAGTAAGGAGTCCTAAGAGAACTACTGAGTAGTCCGTGTAATTCACCGATAATGGGACTGAAAAAGCCTAATGGTAAGTTCAGGATCGTGCAGGATCTGAGAAAGGTTAATCAGATTGTGGTGGCATGTTGTTCCATCGTGCCAAATCCATCAGTGATTCTGTATCAAATTCCACATGATGCTGAGTGGTATACAGTGATTGATTTGTGTCATGCATTCTTTTCAATTCCATTGCATCATGACAGCCAGCCGATTTTTGCATTTAGGTTTGGCCAGCGTATTTTAGCATGGTGTCGTATCCCACAGGGGTATACGGAGAGTCCTTCGATATTCAATCAGTTATTGAAAAGATCGTTGGAAAGTCTGATCATGCCTGAAAGCTCAGTGCTAGTACAATACATTGATGACCTACTGGTGGCATCAAAGACACGTGAAGCTTGTGAAGTGGATACCATAGCTTTACTGAATCATCTGGCAGATGGAGGGTTAAAGGTATCCCCAGCCAAATTACAATTTTGCAAGAAAGAGGTGCATTATCTTGGACATAATATTGAGAAGGGTCTGAGAAAAGTGACTACTGACAGGATCAAAATAATCAGAGAAATGAAAGCTCCAAAAACTCAGAGAGAAGTGAGAATGTTCCTGGGTATGGTGGGATATTGTCGTCAGTGGATAATTAATTTTTCCCTGATAGCAAAACCATTGATTAAATTGACAAAAAGTGACATGACAGATCCATTGGATCTAGATGCAGAACAATTGGCAGCATTTGAAGAGCTCAAAACAAAAATGTGTGAAGCTCCAGCTCTGGGTATGCCAGACTATGAAAAAGAATTTGAACTGTACTGCAGTGAGAGAAATGGATGTGCACTTTCAGTGTTAATCCAGAAACATGGACAATTGAGAAGGCCTATTGCGTACTTCTCATCGACACTTGACCCTGTAGCTGTGGGTTTACCAGGTTGTCTAAAATCTGTGGCTGCAACATGCAGAAGCCTAGAACAGAGTGAGGGGATCATAATGGGGTATCCTGTAAGGGTATTCGTACCTCACAATGTGGCAATTCTTTTGACAAGAAGCAGAACTCAGCATATGTCAAACAGTCGGTTGACTAAGTATGAAAAGGTGATTCTGGGAGCATCAAATGGGACTCTTGAAAGATGTACGAATGTGAATCCAGCGACACTTTTGCCGGATATTGAGAATGTGGGTATAAAGATGGAAGATGATCATGATTGTTTGGATGTGCTTGAGTACTGTACGAAACCAAGACCAGATATCAAGGATGTTCCCTTGCCAGAGAATGATCATGTGTTGTTTGTGGATGGATCATGCCTGAGAAATGATAATGGTGTGCTTTGTGCAGCATATGCAGTGTGCAAAGTTTCAGAAGTTATGGAAGCATCACCATTGAAAGGAGTAAAATCAGCGCAAGTTGCTGAATTAGTGGCATTGACAAGAGCTTGTGAGATTGGGAAAGATTTGAGAACAACTGTGTTGACTGATAGTCAGTATGGGTTTGGAGTGGTGCATGATTTTGGCCAACTGTGGCTACAAAGAGGTTTCTTGACATCGGGTGGAACTCCGATAAAGAATGCTGAGTTGATTGGAAAATTGCTTGAGGCGATACAGCTGCCTAAGGAGTTAGCAGGTGTGAAATGTGCTGCACATGTTTCAGGAGAGGATTTTATCACTGTTGGCAATAGATATGCTAACGATGTGGCACAGTATTGTGCGAAACTAAACCAATCAATTAACAGGGAAAGAGAAAAAAAGGAAATGTCTTTCCCTTCTGTGATGTTTACTAATGTCCTAGAAACGTGGGATGAAGTGAAACAGTTACAAGATGAGGCAGGAGAAGAAGAGAAACGAGATTGGGTTAAAGCAGGATGTGCTCCAAGAGAAACAGACCATGTTTGGGTCTACAGAGATGGCAGACCAGTGATGCCAAACTCAATTTTGTCGTCAATGGCAAGGATGTATCATGGTCAGGGACATCTGGGGAGGGACGCGATGATTAGGTCCTTTAAACAGACCTGGTACAATGCAAAGTTTAGGACAATTGCGGAAAGCATCTGTCAAAGGTGTTTAATTTGTCAGCAGTTTAACACTGGGAAAAAGACAGTGGTGAGTTTAGGGACAATTGGCAGAGAAGGAGGTCCTTTCACAAGGATGCAAATTGATTTCATTGAAATGCCCCAAGTGAACAGACTGAGGTATGTTCTAGTGGTAGTCTGTTTGTTTTCAAGGTGGGTGGAAGCTTACCCGACAAGGAGGAATGATGGATTAACAGTGGCAAAATTACTGTTGAGGGAGTTGATTCCTAGGTTTGGGTTTCCAGTTACAGTTGAATCTGACAGAGGTAGACACTTTCAAAATGAACTCATTGGTTTGATTTGTGAAGCATTAAAAATACAGCAGAAGCTACATTGTGCATACCGACCAGAGGCTTCTGGTGTGGTTGAGCAGATTAATGGCACAATCAAAAACAGAATTGGAAAAATGTGCTTAGCCACTGGCATGAAATGGCCAGATGTTCTGCCTCTAGTCTTAATGACTATGAGATCTACTCCAGACAGGACTACAGGATTGAGTCCGCATGAAATCATTATGGGACGTGCAATGCGCCATGCATTCGTGCCTGTGAATAAATTGATGACAATAACTGATGACATGATTTTGGATTACTGTAAAGGCCTGGCTGACGCAGTTCATTCTGTGTTTCACCAGGTTGGAGAAGAAGCTACCACACTTGAGAAGAAGCAAGCCCATGATCTGAGTCCAGGTGACTGGGTGAGGATTAAGGTGCACAGAAGAAGAAATTGCTTGATTCCAAGGTGGGGAAGGCCAAGACAAGTTATTCTGACTACAACGACTGCAGTAAAGTGTGCTGGAGTAAGACACTGGGTACATGCAAGTCATACTCTGAGAATTCCAAGCCCGAGAGAGGGAACTGGTGAAGAGTATTATGAAGAATCAGATTCCAGTGATGGTGAAGATCCTGAAGATACGGAATCAGTGAGAAAAGAAGCAGAGAGAGCTTCAAGAGATTCACTGCGAGTATCAGAGGGAAGATCAGATTCTGTAAAAGAGCCTGAAGTTTCGGGTAGCAGTGGAGGAAAAAGAAAAGAAAAGAGAAAACACACAGAGACTACTCCTGAATCGGAAGAGGAGGAAATTGAAGAACCACTTGAGATTATTCTTGAAGGAACAGGGTCAGAAGAAGATAGAGAGGGACAGATTGCGGAAGACCCCCGAGGAGGTGTAGGGAACATTGATGAGGAGCTAGGTGAAGGGATAAGTAGACAGCAAGAAGATTGCGTGTCGGAGACCCGAGGAGGGATAGAAGTAGGGAAGTCTCAAACAGTGGTGAAAGAATCTGTGGAAGAAAAGAAAACTGCTAAGAAACGAAAGCAAGAGGCAATCGAAACAGAATCGGATGATGAATATGAACAAACAGAAGGTCGAGTTCTGAGAAAGAGAACTTCGATTGGAGAAAGGAGTGTTAAAGAAAAGCCGAAAAGGGTTGTGAAAGGAGATCGTTGGCCTAACAACAGAGTGAAAAGACTGAGATACAGGATAATAAAAGCAAATACATCGGAAGCTGAACAAGTGAATGAGGTATCCAGTCAAACTTCAAAGGCTGAAGAAGAAGAATCAAAGAGAACAAAAGAACCAGTAGAAATAAAAAGAGTTAAAAGACCCAACCAAAAGTACAGATCACCGGAATGGTCTTATGTGACACTGTCTGAAGAAAGAAAAGAAGAAACAGTGACTCAAGATAATCCGGAAGTGGTCTTGAGAAAAGTGGTTGAGGAAGATACTGGTGAAATCCTGAAAGTACTCTTGACTGACATTGGAGAAGAGTCAGATACTGAGGATTTGAATGTTGAAGATCTGATACAATTTGATGTTGAAGAAA
Organism: Triturus cristatus; assembly: GCF_964204655.1. NCBI lineage: Eukaryota > Metazoa > Chordata > Amphibia > Caudata > Salamandridae > Triturus > Triturus cristatus. The sequence continues at coordinate 683,724,848 of NC_140581.1, forward strand.
TTGGAGTGAAAAATGATGAATATCCAAACTGAGTAAAAGAAGGATTCACTTGGACTGAGTGAACAGAAAGATCTTGGAAGAAGCTGAAGAGTTTGGAATAAACGTTGAAGAATTGAAAAGATCTAATTACAGTAGTGGAGTAGTAGAAGTTAAAGCAGAATGGCTAACATAGAGAATAATCAAAATAGATGTGCCTTCTTTAAAAGATGGTGCAAGATGTGCTGCTGTTGTACTGGAATATTAATGCTTCTATGGGGTGTTTTAGTTTTATTAGTTACTTTTAAGGTTGAATTTGGGATGGACACAGAAAATATGACTAATATAGAGAAGAATTCACAAAAAGTAGTTCCAATTAGAAGTAGTAGTTACATACACAAAGACAGGTCAATTAACAATTTTTCTAGTAATGTTTTTTCTAAACTGTTATATGAATATGTGAAGACAATGGAAGTGAGGGATTGCTATGTCTGCATGCAATTGCCTGCATCTGTTTCAGAAGGTGTTACTTATCATCATTTACCAGCTACATATGGTATTTCTTGTAGTATTTTAAGTAGTGTTTTTTATTTGTTAGGGAAAATAGATTATAAGATGTCTAATAGAGATAGTATTTTTGGGCATTTGCCAATGAACAAAGAGCTGAATCCAGTTAAAGAAGCTAACACTTTTGGTGAGATTTTTATTGAAGAAAAAGGACTAACATTAGATTACATTTTTAAGAATAATTTAACTTGCAGTTTGAAAGAAGAGGAGAAAGCTTTCCTGGATATGGTAGAGGAAAGGAGAGTGAACATGCATGAGAAAGCAGGGAAATATGAAGTGAGTGAGACAATTTGGGACATTGAAATGGGAAAAGAGTTGAGAAATGGGGCTAGTCCAACTTTGGCTCTAGATGCACCGCAGAAGGGTAAACTATGCATTACCAGAAGGAAATCCCAATATAATACATATTTTGTGGGGACTAGTGAGTGCCATGATACATACTTCGTTGCAACTGGTTGAGGTTTCAGAGGTGGAGAAGATACTATTTTTCCAGGAGTGTACTATGTGTGTGGGAACAAGGCTTATTACAAATTGCCTGACCATTGGTATGGCACATGTTATGTGGGTTTGGTTTTTCCTAAGATTTTTCATACAGATAAAATAAGTGATGTAGAAGATATTAACCTATTAAAACGTTTTAAGAGAGAAACTTGGTCTGAAATTGTGGGTGATATTTTTTGGGTTTTGATTCCAGCAGTGGGAATTTCTTTAAATGCTTATGGAATTCGGAAATTGTCCACAGTGGTTGATCGTTTATCGACAAATACCGCAGGAGGATTTCTTTTGGTAAATACGGAGTTAAGTGCCGTACGTGCCATGTCAATGCAAAATCGACTTGCCCTTGATATTCTTTTGGCCAAGGAGGGTGGAGTTTGTGGAATTTTGAAAGTTCAACATTGTTGCACTTACATTCCTGATGAAAGTAAAGACCTGAAGGTCTATATCAAAAATATTACTGATTTGCATGAAGATTTAGTACCACTTGAAACTGGGAGTTTATGGACTAAACTAGCTAATAAGATGATAGCTGTTAAGGATTTTATTGCAAAAATAGGTAGTACTATCGTAGGTAGAATATTGTTTCCTTTGTCTTGTATAATTGTTGCTGTGCTGATACTGAGATTAGTGTGTGTGTGTTGTAAAAACAGGAGAGGGAAAGAGAAATTGAAAAATGAAAAGAAAAATAAGAATTCGAAAAATTCGAAAAGAGAACCAGAAGAGATTGAATTAGAAGAATTAAGGGAGAGTGTTTATTTAGAGACTAAGAGAGATGATGAAAGAGTGACTGGTGTTTAATGTTGTGTAAGGGGAAAAGACATTTCTGATTTCTCCTAAAATGGGACTAAATTTTCACAAATTTGTTTTTTTTTTTTTTTTGGGTTTATTTGGTGATAAAATCACCAAAGGGGGGATTGCTGGAGCAGAGTTTTCTGTTAGAAAATTCTGGGGCTTTTTGAAGCTCTGGCATGTCTATGCGTTTTATTAATTTATTAATAATTAACAACTAATTATTTGTCTTGTGCAAGTGCATTCTATTAATCAACCTGTTTGTCCTAACACAAGAGAAGGTTACACGAGGGTTAGCATGCGTGTGCTGTTTATGTATTCACAATAACGTGCAAGTTTTCATGTTTAAACGTTGCTGTGTGCTATTTATTTTGAGCACAAAACGCTGTCTGGATTAATGCTCTATATGTCGCAAAGCTAGATAAATGCATACACATAAGGGTGTTAGTGGGGTTAACACTGTCTAATCATTATGATGTAGTAATCTTTATTTTGTCTCTTTAATTAAAGATGGTCTATTGTGGCCTATGGAGGCCTTCATGAAAATAACTGAGAATAATTTGAAGCCTGGCTGAGCTCTGGTGCAGGCGAAATCTGTGATGTGACAAGGGAGACCTCTGCTGGATTTCGGTTACAGACAACTGACCGTAGTCCTTATATGGAAATTTCCGGGAGGACATCAGCAAGTTTGGAGGATCTCCAAAAGAAATGATTTGTCCTTGGTAAACAAAGAGCCTCAGAAAGAACTCTGTGCTAAAGCCGGTTTGCCGAGGGAAATGAACAAGATGGATACTTTAATAGTTTCTAATCTTTGGTTCCTGTTCCGAGGTTTGCGTATTATGACTTTTCCTGAGCGGAGATTTCAAGATGTTGCAAAGTTACATCCCTTCCTTCTCGTTCTGCTCAGTGCTACAATTTTACTTGTTGAATTCATGTGGGTTTTCATTGTATTTTGTATTATAAAATGTTAGCTTAGGGAGGGCTCTCCCCACACTTTCTTTCGTCGCCTTGCTGCGTGAACTTGCGTTGCTGAGGACTGATGCTGAGGACCTAATCCTGAAAGACTTTTCTGAGAGACTGGTCCTGACCCGTTCTGACACTAGTTAGAATAGGTAACTATGAGAAATGATTTATTCTGGGTTTCCCTTGACTAATTTTAGATAAAGCAATATAACTTTTAAACATGGTGTTGAATATTTCTTTCCTTGTCAATTATTGAGTATTTTTGATCATTGTTTATAGATTGTTTATATTATGTTAGATAACCACTAAACTGGTCCTATCGCCTAGATATAGATGCAGGGTGCTCTAGGAGTTTTCTTCCCACAGGTTTGCTGCTGGTAGAGTATTGGAGTGTATGTTAGTGAAATGGGCCCTAGCGTATGATGAATGTATGTGCGTGTAACTGTGAAATTACTCTATCTGTGGTAGCGGGCATATTTCTGATACCCTGATCTGTATCAGTACCATTCTGTCAAACTATGACAAAGTGTACTCTCCAGTGGTTCCATCATAAGATCAAACAGTCAAGCCGTGGGCGAAGACGTGGGCCCACTGTGACTCCTGGCCTTTTATGGGTCACTCTGGAGGTGGCAAAGTACTTACAGGCTACATTAGAGAAAGCAAGAGGAAAACAGGGAAGGGACAGGAGCTCTTCAGGGAGCAGGGTGGTGTTAGGAAAGCACAGAGTGGGGTTGGTTCTGGATAGGAATGCTGGCGACACCAATGGATAGATTGAGAATACAGGGTGTGCTAATTAAAGTGCAGATACCAGAATTTTAGAAAGTTTGAAACTCCGTATAGGAAAATCTGATAGCAGAAATGTAGTCAGTGCACTCTGCTCCACAATAGTGATGGCCATGTTGATATTAGATTCCGACCAGGATACCAACGTTGAGCCACTGGACTCAAAAGAGCATTATTCCTGCGCCAACATAGTAAAACAAACAGTCCAACAACTAGAGAGAGACGAAAGAGGCAAATGGGAAAATGAGGAGGGAACCCATGAGGAAATTGACAAGGAGGAACAGAGCAAATTTAAGGGAACACAAGTTAGGGACAAACTAGTGAGAGTGACTGAGATTAATTCAAGCATTATATCCCTCCCTTTTTAGGTCTCGTCTACGCAGCGCGCATGCGCTGCGTAGGAGGAGACCTTTAGGAATCGATTAACTTTTTGGGCCAAAAACGTGCATGCTTTGCATTGCTTTCAATGGCAGCGCGTGCACATTTGGCGATTCCCTTGCGGGAGCAAGCTTTGAAACCATCTGTTTGTAATTAACTTGCAACCAGATGGTGCCCCTGCTCCATCCCGCAAGGGAAACCTCTCGGCCGCACTCCCCCCACCCCTCCCCCCTCAGCTGCATTTCTCTCATCCCACTGTGTTTTGTCTGCAGGAGCAAGCAGTGCCTCCTTGTTTACATAGAAAGGGTCAGCTTGCCTGCATTACTGAGTATATCGTATGTGCTTTAATTAATTACCCAATAAAGTATTAAGCATGAATTTGCAGCTTTGTGGCCTAAAAACTGATCCTGGCACCTGAGCATTTTGATGAATTGTTCTACCTCTCTACCTCTCCCTCTATCTCTCTACCTCTCTACCTCTCTCTCTACCTCTACATCTCTCTACCTCACTCTACCTCTCTACCTCTTTCTCTCTACCTCCCTCTCTCTCTCTACCTTTCTACCTCTCTACCTCTCTACCTCTCTCTACCTCTCTCTACCTCCCTACCTCTCTCTCTCTCTACCTCGTTCTACCTCTCTCTCGCTACCTCTACCTCTCTACCTGTCTACCTCACTGTCTCTTCCACTCTACCTCTACCTCTCTACCTCTCTCTCTCTCTACCTCTCTTCCTCTCTCTACCTCTCTACCTCTCTCTACCTCTCTCTACCTCTCTACCTCTTTCTACCTCTCTCTCTCTACCTCACTCTACCTCTCTCTACCTCTCTCTATCTCTCTCTACCTCTCTCTACCTCTCTACTTCTCTCTACCTCTTTCTCTCTACCTCTCTCACTCTACCACTCTACCTCTCTCTACCTCTCTACCTCTCTCTACATCTCTACCTCTCTACCTCTCTCTCTACCTCTACCTCTCTCTCTCTACCTCTCTACCGCTCTCTACCTCTCTACCTCTCTACCTCTCTATCTCTCTACCTCTCTCTACCTCTCTCAACCTCTCTACCTCTCTCTCTCTACCTCTCTCTACCTCTCTCTACCTCTCTTTACCTCTCTACCTCTCTATACCTCTCTCTACCTCTCTTTACCTCTCTACCTCTCTCTACCTCTCTATCTCTCTCTACCTCTCTACCTCTCTCTCTACCTCTCTCTCCCTACCTCTCCACCTCTCTCCACCTCTCTACCTCTCTACCTCTCTACCTCTCTTTACCTCTCTCAAAGATGGCTGCAGCGTCTACGTGGGATGCGGTGGATTAAGTGGCAGCCGGAGCCTGATAGCACGGCTTGTCCTTTAAAAAAGCGACAAGCATTGGCATAGCCAATAGGTCTCCCCTTTGGGACCTTATAAGTGTTTAGTTATCCAGTACAATATCCTTGGTGCAACAACATCAAGTGTTGCATGGCTAAACACTTATAAGGTCCCAAAGGCGAAACCTATTGGCTATGCCAATGCTTGTTTGTATTCATCAGTGCCACATTTATACATAATCACAGGCGTTTAATGACCACTACCTGGCAGGATTACAGTTTCATCTCACAGAACTCTTTACACTTTGAATGCCTTCTAGGTGAACTCTGATGGCAAGCACTCCAATGAAGAGAAACTTGCTGCTACTGCCAGAATCAGTTTTCTAATGCTCCACTGGAATGTGGGTATCCATCCCTTTGCTCTACTATAGAGGATGACCTGGCTGAGTTGAACAATTAGATTATCTCCCCTGTAGATTCTGTATTGGTGTTTTCGGCTAGTCTCTCTTCCAGGACCCACCCTAACTCTGCTTGGCACAATTCCAATTTGAAATAAGCCAAAGAGGAGTGTAAAAGATTAGAACACAGTTGGGTTGTGATCCCGAAACCAAAGCAATATTGAAAACTGCCTTTAAGGGACATAAATCTGGTTCTAGCAACTACATTTAATTATTATACTACTTAACATTCTAATGCACACAATGTGTCTATGGACATTTTTAAGTGAGTATGTGCCCTGGCTGTTCCAAAGTAGACCGGCTATTCTCCATAACCCTCACAGTTGCTGTGTGACATCTTATCTGATTACTTTGAGAATGTGATTAAGTCTAGCTGTGAAGTTTTTCTACCTCATCAGGTTGATATAATGGATGTTTCTAGACCTCTTGTGTCTTGTGAACAGAGTGCTATGCAATCTCTCTGTAATTTAAATTTGCTGTCCTCAGGACAAATCAGATGTATTATCTGTGGCCTCTTCAAGCTCTCCTCTAGATCCCTGCCATCCTCATGTGGTGTGGAGTGGTCTACTACTACAGGGTCTGTAGCCTTATACAGCAAATCTATGATTTCCAAGTGAGTCCCAAAGGCTTGCAAGCAGACTTGGTTATACCTTTGTTAATAAAACCAAATGCTGACCCTTTTTAGGTCGAGCATTCGAGACCTGTTGTAATCTCTCATGTTCGCTTAAAGCCTTCTCCTGCTTTTGATTTGCTTGTTTCAGTGTCCTTTAGAAATCCTTGCTTGCTAGTGGTCAACCCTGCCTCTTTGTTCCTCCTTTTTCCCTTCTGTTCCTCCCACGCAGCAAGGACTAAGTACTGTATCATTCCGCTATGGCTCTTTATGTGTTCTTGGGGGGACTTTTTTTGTTTTGTTTCCTGGTCTGTTTGCCTGTGTTTAGCTTTGGTGGCAAAGCTGCTTACATGTAAATATATCATTCCTCCCTCCCATCTCCTCTTAATGCCACAATTGTGTCAGTACTGCCTTTCTCTCTGTTCTTTTCACTCTGTTGATCGTATTTATACAGCCTTTTTCCACTTTTCGATGTGTACAGCAGTTGGACTCATTTTTGGTAGTATATTTGGTTTGGTTTGTCTTGGGCTTCCTTTTATGGGGGATTGGGGGATTTCCATGAGAACTTTTTATTTGGTTTCAGTAACAACAAAGAACTGAAATGGAAGCTAAATGTGTGGCTTTTAACGAATGGAGCGTAAAATATACACAGCTTATCTACACACATTATAAAAAGGGCGACGCACCAGATTGCTTTGGGTTTTTAAATAAAGGATAAAAATTAATGTAAGAACATTTTTGCCATACCGTTTTAAGTATATTTAGTCATTAAATGTACATTTGAATTTTAGATAGAAAGTGTGCATGTCATAAAAGTAGTAAAAGTTAGTTTACAAAAACATAAACATGTTCTTGAAGACATAGACATACATTTTTACAATTTAAAAATAGCAGTTCTATCATGGCCGCCCGATTATCTTGATGCAGTGGTACATGCTGCCGTCTTGCGACAACTGACTGTGGGTGGGAGCATTGCTAGAAGAGAAAGGCGTTTATTTGGCAATGAGAACGTCACTCTTGCGTCGGGAGGAGCTCGGTACAGAATCACTTTCTCATTGGTGGAGAGAGAGACGCCTTCAACCGGAGAGAAAGTGGTAAGTCTTTGAGAGTGGCCAGTTTAGTGTTATTTATTTATTTTGTTCAAGCACAGCACGCTTTAACATTAGCGGCTGCGCTCTTTCCGTTTGTTTATTTATTTTTTGGTAGGCAGCCCGGCAGCTTGCTCCATGTTGCCGTTGCGCGCCTTTATTTTTATTGCAACTTTGTCCTTTTAACTTTTATGTATTTATTTATTTATTTATTAACAGTCAAGTCACGCTTTATTTTAGCGGCCGCGCGCCCCTTCTCTTCTTTTCTTTTTTATGGCCAGAATTTAAGCTTGCTCCTCATTGCCCCCGCCGTGCGCGCTGAACTTTCAGCATTAGCAGCAACACGGGCGCCATGCTTAATATTTCAGCAGGTGCCCGCATGACTTGCTGACCTTGCCAATGATTCTATGTCAGGACCGGAGGCTCCGATTATGCTTCTCCTTTTCTTTACTGAAAATCTCAGCAGCCAATCACAAAGTAGAAAAAACACAATAAGAACTACAATACCCATAAACCTAGTGGTTGTCATGTCACAACCATAGAGTAGTCCCCTATAAATGGAGCACAAGAGAATACCACTTCCTCTTTCTTTGCTGCTCCGCAGCCAGTTAAGTACTTTCACCTTTTTTCTCTTCTGAGTGTTTACAAATTGCTTGCTTACTGATTGTGGCTTTGTAGTTGCGGGGCGCGCTGCTTGTATTACTGTCTATTCTTGTTGTAGCTTCGGCGGTAACGCCTGCTTATCCCGCGCTCTTTCGCGCTTCGGGCGGAGTGTTGAAACTTCCCGCTTTGTTGCCTCTTGCAAACGCTTTGTATTCCGTTGCCTTGGGAGCGCATTTTTCGCCTCCCGCTTACGGGCGCTTCTCGCCCGTTTAGCCTAATAGTGGAGTGGGAGCAGGGGGAGTGAGGACGCACGCGCATTGAGAGCGCAGTCCTTCTTCTGGCTTGTTTTGGCCGTCCGCGCATGTGCAGCGGCCATATTTACATAACCGGCGACTTTCTCCTTACAGCACCGGTATTTTGAACGCAGGGGCAGCCTTATACCCACAAACTTGCCAGTTTCTCCCCAGTGACGTCCAAGTCCACCAGAGGGCTTGGGCTGTATAATTTGCATAGGCTCTGCATAGAGTGGCATTATTTGGCAAGCCCTCCCTCCACATTTTAAAAATTTACATATTTTCACATTGGAATTTCCTCATTCCCATGTTGTTTGGCTTGCCTGGGGTTTGGCCACTCCCCTTATTTATCACTGTCATTATTATTTTTACTAGTTGATACCTCTGACAGTGCTTATTTTATCACTTTTAGTGATTACAATGTCCGAATTCTACTATGATGAGGCGGACTATTTTGAATTGGAACCCTCTGGGTCTTTGGAGTATGAGCTCGTCGAAGCTCTTGATGTGGGAGTTCAGCACTCCGTTAATAAAGCGATGGTCAGGGCTATTGAACCCTTGAAGCGCCATTTATGTAACTATGCCTTACAGCAGGGATGGCTTCCAGCCTCATCACCCCGCACTTCTTCTGGGGTTAAACGCAAGAACCCTCACTCTTCAGACTTTGCGAAACTCGCTAAAACCATGGCTTCAGACCATTCTTATGGATCTACGTCCAAAATTACTCCTTCTAGCTCCCCTCCCGGAGATGATGGTAATACCTCCTCTGGTACTTCGTCGGAGTCCGAGTCTTCTCCTCCTCCAGCAAAGAAATCACGCAAGGAGCGTTTTGTGGACGCCCCCTCGCATCCCTCTTTATTGAGCTTTGAGCCTTCTACAATTGTCCATCCGAACTCTTTTTCATGGCTCCCCTCAGATGAAGTTGTGACCTACGTCCTTTCCCACTTACGTCAACCTTTGACAAGGATGTTAGAGCGCGTTTGCGTTCTGACTGTCCACGCCCAGACCTAGCGGACAAGGTAGCGGATACTCCTGATGTCGATCCTTCCATGCTTACATATCTTAAAAAATATACAAAGGATCCGAAGAGAGGTCTTGATCGGGCATGGAGATCCTGCCAAGATAAGTTGCTAGATTTGTCCGGCCCCCTCACTAAGATTTTGGATTTGGGTTATATTGCCAAAGCCTCAGGGCAAATTATCAACCCAGATGATTTAATTGGTTGGGCCCAATGGGCTATATGTTTATTAGGCAATGCAAATTGTGCAATGTCCAGTGAGCGCCGCCGCTCTATCCTTTTAAAACTTGATCCCAAACTAGCTGAGTTGTCTTCCTCGGAGTCCGGCCCTTTGGCTCAGGGTCTCCTTTTTGGTCAACCCTTTTTAAAAGAGTTAACTAAGTTTGTCGCGACCTTCAGCGGTCTGGATAAAGCACAAGGCACCTTAAAGCGGGCTTTCCGCCTTGTTTTTGGAAGGGCCAGACGATACAGGGGGCGGTCGTTCGGCCGAGGTTTCCAAAGAGGCACCCAGCGAGGCTATGATGCTCACCGTGGAAAGCACCAAGAGTCCACTTCATCCGCCAATTTCTACCCCACCCGGGGATCCCGTAATTCCAGCAAAAAAGGACGTTTCAGGTGAGCTTAATTCCCTTTTCAGAGGTTCTATTGGGGGGTGGTCTCCAGTTTTTTCTCCACAAATGGCAAAGATCTCACAGGATGCGTGGATCCTGGACACGGTGCAGGGATACAGAATAGAATTTCTTCATTCTCCCTCTCAGAGTCTTGCCCCACGTCCGATGGTTTTTTCCCATCTAGATCGGGTCTTCATTTCCAGCGAGATAGATTCGCTTCTCCAAAAAGGGGCCATTGAGCAGACGGTTCGTCACCCTCAGGGCTTTGTCAGCAACGTCTTCCTAGTTCAGAAGTAGGGGGGTGGATCCAGGCTTGTTTTAAATCTCAAGGACTTCAATGGATGGGTCGTATATCGTCACTTCAAGATGGAGGGGATTCATCTTCTTCGCGATCTTCTTCAGGAAGGGGACTGGATGGTCCATCTAGATCTGAAAGATGCTTATCTGTCAGTACCCATCTTCGGACCTCATCGTCGTTTTCTCCAATTCCAATGGCAGGGTCTATGGTACGAGTACAAAGTCCTTCCTTTCGGCCTCTCGTCAGCACCTTGGTGCTTCACAAAGCTTCTGAGGCCTGTGGTCGAGTTTCTTCGGGTCAGGGGCGTTCGCCTCATTATTTACCTAGACGACATCCTCATCATGGGTCAATGTCCTCGTCTTGTTTTAAGACATCTTGCCTGGACCACGGATCTCTTGCAGAATCTAGGATTCTTGATCAACCCTCAAAAGTCAATGTTGATTCCTTCTCAGTCGGTGGAGTTTCTGGGTTTCCTTGTCAACTCCCTATCTTGTCAACTCCTCTTACCCCAACAGAAGATCAGATCGATCAAGAGAGAGTTGAGGTTGATTTTGAACAAGCAGACTGTGTCCTTGAGGTCAGTAGCCCGGGTCGTAGGGTTGTTGGCTTCTTCTATACAAGCGATTTTTCCGGGTCCTCTTCATTACCGAGCGCTTCAACGCCTAAAAATCCGCCATCTCCAGAAAGGCCTCAAGTATTCTGATCAGATTCCTCTTTCAGAGGAGGCGAGGTGGGAGATGTTGTGGTGGCTGGAACATATGGAATCCTGGCACGGTCAAGCCCTATTCGGCACCACTCCGGAGGTAGTGATCGAATCCGACGCCAGTCGGTGGGGTTGGGGAGCCCGATGCGGTCAAGTGTCGACGGGCGGCCGTTGGTCTCCGGAAGAATTGAACCTTCACATCAATTGTCTGGAGCTATTAGCGGGCTCCTTTGCGATTCGTTGTCTCTCTCCCCGCCAGACAAATTGTTGCATCCTTCTCCGCATGGACAATGTGTCGGCGGTTCGGTATGTCAACAAGCTGGGGAGGGACTCGGTCCCGTCTTCTGGCAGAAATTGCCAAGGACTTTTGGCACTTTTGCCTTCAGAACAGTCTCTTTGTAGTGGCGGAGTACCTTCCAGGGTGCAGCAACCAAGTTGCGGATTGGAATTCCAGACATCTCCGCGATTTCAGCGAATGGCGGCTTCACCCTCGAATATTTCGATTGTTGGATAGGTTATGGGGCCCTTGCCGGATCGATCTGTTTGCCTCCTGACTCAACAAACAAATTCCGGAGTTTTTCAGCTGGCGTCTGGATCCGGAGGCTCTTGCCACGGATGCTTTTCTGCAAATTTGGCCTCCAGTGATGTGTTATGCGTTCCCTCCGTTTGTAATGATTCCCAGGGTACTAGCCAGAACCAAATGTTATCGCTCAGAACTGATTCTGATCACTCCTCTTTGGAGGGCACAAGCATGGTTCCCGGTAATGTTATGTGCAGTTACGGTTCTTCTTTCCCTTCGTTGGAATCTATTGTTAGACCCTCTCCAATCTCCACATCCGTTGATAACATCAGGTCAACTACGGCTGGTCGCTTGGCGAATTTCGGGGATCGTTTGAAAGTCCCTGGCCTTTCGGGAGACACTACCAGATTTATCAATGAGGCTTGGTCGCCCAACACACACAAACGTTATGCTACAGCATGGAAATGATGGTGTGATTGGTGCTCTTCACGGGATGTGGATCCCTCTGCAGCAGATGTCTCCTTGGTAGTGAACTTCTTAGCGTCCTTAGCCGCTTCAGGTCTTGCTTATCGTACTGTTAATAATTTTCGATCAGCCATCTCGGCAGGTCACGTGGCCCTTCAGAGCAAACCGATTGGTGATCATCCTTTGGTGTGTAAATTACTTAGAGGTATCCGGTTGGTAAAACCTCCGTGTCTAAATATTCCGAGCTCTGGGATGTCTCCATTATACTACGTTTCTTGGATTCCTGGCCTGTCAATCAGAGTTTGTCTCGCAAACAGCTTTCTGCCAAACTAGCGATGTTACTTTGTTTGGTATCATGTAAACGCATATCTGATATTCGCGCTCTCGATCTAGCGGGTCGTAGTTTTTCCCCTGAGGGAGTTACGTTTTTGGTCACCAGACGCACTAAAAGTAACACCACTTCTGTCACATATCCTGCGTTTCCTGACAATCCCAAACTGTGTGTGGTACAATGTATCCGAGATTATGAGGTAAGTACTGCAGGTTTTCGTCAAGATTTGACAGGTCAATTGTTGATTGCTCTCCAGAAACCTTTTCGTCCAGTGACCCCAGCTACACTGGCACGCTGGGTGCGTTGGCTCATGAAGGAAGCTGGTATTGATGTTTCCAAATTTGGTGCTCATTCTGCTCGTGGTGCTATGGCATCCAAGGCCTTTTCTATGGGAGTCACTTTAGTGGACATTATGAAGACTGCTGATTGGTCCTCTGAATCTACATTTAAAACGTTTTATTATAAACCTATTGTTAATGTTGCATCTGTTGTGGTGGCACAGCTTTGAACGGGCATAATCGGAGCCTCCGGTCTTGACATAGAATTAAAAATTCGCAAACATTTGTGACAAGAATTTTCAATTCTATTAAGGACACGGAGGCGAGGATTATCCCACCCATATTCTGTACTGTACTGTTTGATTTGCACTGTTTCTTAATGAAATGTATATTTATGCTCATGTTTTTTCCCTCCCCTATTTTGCTATATCCCTTCTTGGGAGTATGATTTTATGGCTTTATATTTCTATTCCAGGTTCTGATCTCAAGTGAGCGCTGCTGCCTTTTCATCTTAAGGAAGGATCTTCGTTGTCTTCCAGGCCATGCTGTTCCTTTGAAGTTGTCCTCATGTTTTCGTTGCTGCCTTTGGCCTTCGGATTCCTTTGGTTGAATGGACTTTTCCAGTTTCCTCGCATTCCAGACTGTGACTATATTTTGACTTTTCACACAAAGAAAGAGGAAGTGGTATTCTCTTGTGCTCCATTTATAGGGGACTACTCTGTGGTTGTGACGTGATACCCACTAGGTTTATGGGTATTGTAGTTCTTATTGTGTTTTTTTCTACTTTGTGATTGGCTGCTGAGATTTTCAGTAAAGAAAATGAGAAGCATAATCCTCGCCTCCGTGACCTTAATAGAATTGAAAATTCTTGTCACGAATGTTTGCAAATTTTTAATTGTTCTGACATTGCTGGCAGTCCCTTGCACGAACGTGGGTGTGAGTAAATCTTTTTATGAGGGTAAAAGCTTGCTTTTTGTACATAGCAAGACTGGTGTTACAATCGTAAATAATGTGCATGATTCATGTAAGTTCTGCATATTTCTAAAACTACCTTTGCGAAACACGTTGCATGCCCTTTCTCTGTAATGTGTTGTGAGGTGGAGTGTTTCATCTACAGTAGGGTTTCAACACTGCATGTCTGTTTTAAAAGAAGGAATAGGGTCGTTTTTTGAAACATTTAATTATTATCCCCTTCACTGCACTTGTATTTAATTGCAGTTTTGTTCTCTCCTGTCTAGAAAATAGTCTTTTGTTACGGGATCAGATAGCATTTTCCAGTGGGAGTGTGGATTGGACGAACTGCAAACCCCTCCCAAGAGGGGAGTCACCTCCCCCTTCCTTAGCTATTTCCCAAACTGTGCCCATTGACCCTTCACACACAGCAGGGACAACTTGCTTGGTGCCAAAACGCTTGCAGTTTATTAACACATAAACATTCAAACATTAGTCTCTTTATGGTCATATATAACATTCTGTTGACTCCTTTAACGATTTTGCCATCATGCTTCATTTAGTCGGTTCTTGTTTGTCATCTCCTCTCAGACAGATCACTTTCTGTGGAGGGGCTAAAATACCAAGGCCACTGTTGCACGGTGCTAGGCTTCAACTTGCTACTGACTTGGTGGGTGTCGCCCGGGCTACAAGTGCCGTTCCGCTTGCCTTCAAACCCATCTTGGCCCCTCTCTGCTCCTTCGGGTCCCTATCGTATGGCATCCCATGGTCCCCATGTGAGCACTTCATCTATCCAGCCTGCGGCTGAGTTCTAACCTCTCGCTCCTTTGGTACACCTGCCGTCAGGCATCCCAAGGGACCTGCGGGAGCCTCCCATCTACTCTATCTGTTGATAATGGCCACTATTGGCTCCATCAGTGCCCCTGCCGTGAGGCATCCCAAGGACACTGCGTGAGCCTTCCATCTACTTCTAGCAAATTCTCTCCTTTTTCTATCCTTCTAGGTTTTTTACCGCTTCACCTCAACCCCTGCGGCTGCGATGCCCGCCTTTCTGATTTCTCTGGAATGGGTGGGTGGGATTCCTTTCTCCTTACGCCGGAGGGGTTGTATGCTCAAGGGGGCCTCTCTCCCCCTTCTTAACACCCTCCGCGGCTTGTGGCCTGTCCCACGGATTCGGGGAGGCCAAGTCCAACCTGGGGTGACCAATCGCGTTCACCCCTTTTTCCCAGGCTTGCGCCCGGGCGGTGTTTGTCCCGGGCCCCAACTGGGTCAGGCTTTGCCTTCCCCAGCCCGGGCTGCTTATCGCTCCCTTTATGGATCATACCTATGGAGAACCACACCCTGCATTTAAGCTTTGCAGAAATCATTCCTGTTGAATAGTAAGTGATTAGTTTTAAAAGATGTGCAGTTATTAACTTTTCCCCAACACATTTCGCTGTTCCATTTTCATTGGGTTAAAGTAGAGCTCTATTTATGCACACTGTCATGAGTGCACAAGCTCATGGTGTAATCAAAAGATAGAGAGAGGTTTCAGACTCTTCCTCTAAGTATTTACCAGACCGCCTGTGGATGACTAGCCAGGTGGGCTATACCATGTATCTTTGAAGGTAGACCTATAATAGTTTATTTTTTCTTTTAAAAATGTCTCCCTACAAATACAGATGTACCTCGGAGTGTAATGGACACACACTCTTCGTATAAATACTTCTAACTCTAGATCACTCATCTTGCGATTCTGCCCAGGCATCAGCCTGGATCTGGAATCTGTAGCAATAGCTCTTTCATCTTGACAGGAGGAGCCATGGGCCTCTCACGACTCTGTCCCACCTCTAACAAGCATCTGCAAAGCAATAGGTCTCGTATTTACGCGAGTTTGAGCTATTCGCATTGCATTATAAATGACAATGCCTTTTATTTATGTTTTGGATTTTAAAACATAAATAAAAGGCATTGTCATTTACAATGCCAATAGCTTAAACTCTCGCAAATGTGAGACCTATTGCATTGCAAATGCTTGTTGTTTTGACCAATTACCTGACTATTTCCTTGCTTCATTTGTCTATCAAGATTCTGAAGAAGGCCATTAATAAACAACTGTCTTCCTTCTTGGAAAGCAATAAGATTCCCAATGAGGTTCAATTAGGGTGCTCATGGCATGAAGACTGCATTGTTCTAGATCTCGAGTGACCTTCCACTTCTTACACACTAGGGCAGTTCTTTTACCTTGTTCTGCTGGATTAATTGCTTGTTTTTGATGTGGTCTCTCATGACTGTCTGCTGAGTCGCCCTCAGGCAACCTTGGCATGGATTAAGCCTTAGCTTTCTGACGTTGCCCAAGCTATTTATCTTGACACTTTTCAATCTGAATGCAAATCTCTGTCCCCTGGTGTTCCACAGTGCTCCTCTTTGAGCCCTACTTTTTTCAATCTTTTTGTTTTTCCACTGGCTCTGTAGATTCGTTCCTTTGGCTTGAAATTTATTTGCCATGCTGACAATACCACTGAACAATTATTTTGAGCATGAGTCCCCACTTTTATGTTGGCCTTTGCGGATTGATTTTGCAGCAATTCTTTAAATTAAATTCAGGTAAGACAGACTTCTAGTGGTTTCTTGGAGCAATTCTCCCAGGGCTTTCCTGCAGGTGTTTTGGCCAACAGCATCTGTTCCAATTTCCTCTCTCTGCAGTCTTGGGTTCAATTTGGATCAGGGCTTTTCCCTGGTTTATCAGGTCAATACACTCTCTTCATCTGTTATTTCTTGCTGTAATTGCTTCTGCAGGCAGCGGAAGCACCATTTTACAGGACACGGTCATCCAGCACCAGGCTCATAAGAGTGCTGAATTTTCACAATCTTCTTGCTATACTTTCCCTCAGAGGCATTGGTCCTCTGATGGACCTATCTTCGTCGTAGTAAGGGGCGGAGTCTAGCATAACCTACTGCTGGTCTACCCAATGAGGATCACTAATTGGTAGCCAACTCCCAAGAACAGTTTCAAAGAAAGAATATTAAATTTCAAATAAATGACTCACACCAGATCTTTAAAATATATGGAGTATTGTATCAGAAATTCAAAATGAATACAAGTAAGTAAACTTTTTAGCAATTCGGTTGTGCATACTAATGTATGCAGCAAAAAACTGAACATTTAGTCAATCAAATCAAAGGATGCAAAGAATGGCTTCCAAAGTAAAGGATGGTTCAATAAAATGTTCTCAGTAGGGAGACAGGATTCAAGTTAAAGTCCGCTGGGGGAGGTCCATGAGTATAGGCAAAAGAGCATTAATCAAAGGCTCAGATCTGGATTCTCACCAGACAGCTCCAAATAGTCCAGCAGATTGGTTCATTAGCATAAGGCAATAGGGAAAACAATATAGTTCAGCAGGCAGAATAGAGTCAAGGAAGTGATGGAATGATGGCAACATCCACAGATCTCAAGAGCATCACCAAAGAGTCCTCAAGCAGCCAAAAATTGAAGAAGAAACAGGGGAGCCCAGCCCACTCCTCCTAAATCCAATGGTATTTATAGTAAATATTTGTCATCATGCCAATGCTGTCAGTCCACTGTGGAGTGATCCCATATGATCACTCTTCTGTTTAGCAGGAAAAATTGACACTCCAGGATATTTTCTTACATGAATCATGGGAAGAACAAAAGCATTTAACCAAAATTGCTTTCATAAATCTAAAATCTACATATTAGGCATCTTTACTATAAATTTGAAAGCTTTAACAGTTAACATGAGAGTTTTGCACTGTGTTGTCAAGTCACTCTGTTAAGAAATGCTAAATTTTCATGTTTCATTTTCACATCTTTTTTAGAAATATAAATAATCAGTTATTAAATTCATCTCAAAATCACTATGCTTATTGCCTCTACCATTCTCTTACTAACCAAGCACACTTTTACGGTGCTGGGTGGTTCAACTGAACTCGTTCTCTGTATTGTTTTTCTACACATGTGTAATGGTGCACATTTAAATTTTGTTGTCGTTTTCGGTAATTTTGCCTCAAAATCTGCATTTTGATCCAACACTTAACAATATTCTACCTTACTTACCTGACTATACCTAGTCATTGTTGGGAAAGCGACCATACGTTGTTGCTTGGACTACTGTAATTCTTTGTTCCTTGCATCTCCTGCATTAATTCTGGTTTATCTTCACCATATTCAAAATGAGGCTGCCAGCCTTGCTCTGAATTGCCATGAGGACTCGTCTGCTGATCATCATTTGACGTTCAGCAACAATCTGCAATTCAGTTTGTTCCAACTTGCTGTTTCTGTCCTTATTCCTCTGAACTTCTTAGTTCCAGTGCCAGGACACCTTACAAGTAAGAATGTGCTCTATAAATCATGTTTTCATTATATTACTCCCAGGTAACCTGGTGAAACCGGTGTTGCCCCAGCTGAATTTGACATATACTGTGAGTCTGACTGCGATACTGTTGCATCCCATCGGTATTCATCAACAATTCCTTTCTCACCCTCCCGGTTATCACCCTTCTTACGCCTTTGTCACTCTTTTAGTATCATCAGCTTTTTGGGAAAATGCTAACAGTCGTAAAATGACCATTTTGTAATTGCAAATTAGAATTAAGTGGGAGCAGGTGGTAACCAGGTGCTAGTATAAAAGGAGGGGAAAACGTTTTTCTTTCACTGTGGCTGCTCTGTGTGCTTTGGAAAGGAGGGTGAGGATGTTTGCACCACACCAGAAAGGAAGAAGCTGACAGGAAAGAATTTTCTGAGTTAGAGTTACTTTATAGCAACAGACTGAGGAGATTTAAGACAAATATTGTCTGAGCAGTAATACCATTTTGGACCTCATTGGTAAGTTAGATCCATTCTTGTTTGAGGGCAGACACTGGAATGAGTCTATCAGTGCTTAATTTGAACCAGTGGTTGTAGGTGGGGCCCACAAGCACTCATTTTTGGAAACAGCACTTGCTTTTCCTCAACAAACTTTGATCCATAGAGAAAAAAAAACAAAAGGGGAAACATGAGGAATAGAAAAACTGAAAAACAGTGACAGGGAAAGAAAGCAGGGATGAAAAAGAAAGTGCAATAGTGAGATAAAGAGACAATGAGTGTCTGGTGGTGGATTAAATAGGCATGAGGTGGAACCGGGACTACTCAGCCTTCGTATTCGGTGCCCGACGTTTGACAAAGTCATGGGCTTCTGAATGAAACTTTGGGCCCCGGCACTAATTCTTTTACAAATTAAGCACTGGTCAGTCTATACACACATGTGCAAGTTCTTTGATGTCTTCACCTTCTGGCGTCAGGCAGTTAGCAGGGTGTAGTACCCACCGCAAGAGCGGTTTCATAGAGGTCTCTTCCTAGTTTTTTTTCACAGTTTTCTAAATACAATGTTACTTATCATGCACACACACATTGCTTTCCAAACATTCCTCATCAACTGCAGCAAACCCAATCAGACTTAAGAGTTACAGTCTTCCCATAGGTTATAGGTTGTGTGGATTGTGTGCATGTCTTAGTATGTCGACCAAGTACGACAGAATATCTTTCTATGAATCACAAAAGCCAGCATTCCTTAAACATTCAAGCATCCAGATAGTATGCAATTCAGGCTCCTTGATTACCAATCTTGCAGCTAAATTTCTAGGAGGTAGCCATTTATTAATGCATTTTTAGGCTTTGTAGCTTATACAACCGTCTTTCAAACAGTGACTTTGGGGAGGCCTACTTAGTAGGTATCCTCGCATTAATGTATTTAAAAGAACTTAATTTAAAATATTTATATTATTTTGAGTAACTTTATTTTTCTTGTAGGTGACAGTGCATACACTATGCGCCCTTGAATTGATGACACCAGACCTCAATTTAGCACCATCTAGCGACAGGAGGTATAACGTTGCTCATATATATACAAGAGCAGTAGTAGAATGCACCTGTGGACTTCTGAAATCCAGATTCAGGTGGCTGCATAAGAGTGGTGTTGCCCTTCAGTATTCCAGACATAGCTTGTAAGACTGTTGCAACCTGTGCTATGCTGCACAACATAACTAAAATAAATAGACTTCCAGTACAGCCTGAGGATGACAATTCAAATGACAAAGAAGACATATCACACCATAATCCTGTTCAGATGCCACAAAGGCTGCAGAAAGAAGGGAATGTCGCATATCAATAACAAGAAACTATTTTTAAGTTCAGTACATGTTATGTTAATTGTAAAAAAATAAACTCATTTTTCAGAATATTTAACTATTTCAATGGTTATTCACAGGAAACAGGATGAACTATCATTAAATGAGAACTGTATATTTTTTCCGTCATCAAACATTTTTTTCTGTACAAGCGTACCCAAATAAAGGAACTATTTCTGCTCAGAAGTATAATTTTGAAGTGTCTTTTTCTTGTTTTGGAAAATGTAGGCCTAACTTTGGCTGAGTCTGACACCTCTCCTTTTATTTCAGATGCGTGACTCCCAGTACTCCCTCGGTGTTGATGCTCTGATATACACACTACTGTGGCCAGAAGACTCCAGGCTTTTCTGACCAGATATTCACTGATCACTGGAACGCCCCTGGATAGTTTGGAAAAATACAGGCGATGAAGTACCCTGACCATATACTTTGGCCACAATCATGCCGCAGTGGCCCTTCTCCTGCTGGATATTAATGGTTCTTCCGCTGAGAACCCCTGCAGCACTAACCAGTTTGTTAACATTCTTGCTGCAACTTTGCATGCGCATACAAACATGACAATATTGTTTATTTTGATTGAGTCTTTCCTCATGGATTGCACCTCGTAAAGATGATATGGCCCCTGTCAATATATCAATGCCATTGGTGACAGATATAAAAACTCCATACACCTTGCTAACATGGTAAAGGTAATAAATGTGTGCATTAGATAAAAAATGATTATTCTTATGTTGAATCCAGTACCCTTATGGTGAGCTAATATGATTGCGTTTGAAAAAAAAATCTTAATATGATGTATAGAAGTGTGATTATTAATGTCATTTAGTTATGCCACATTTATGTTGAAATGCCATTTTGGATAAAATGGGTTCCGTTTCTGTCCTTCTCGCCTGCATTCCCCCCCCCCCCTCCCATCCTGTCCGCCTGTGCATCTTCTCTCCTCACAAGCTCTGCAGAGCCAAGTCAGCTGATGTAATTGTTTATTTCCATTGTTATGAATTTGCTTTAAAGTAACTTTTTGTGTTCCATATATGTTTCAACTTCCAAGGACCTTTCACGGTATTTCTGCTGTGTAGACTGGTCTTGATCATTCATTCGAAGCAATATTGTTAAATGATTCATATTTTGTTTGAGCATCTCCGGGTGGCAGTAGCATTGAAACTGCTGAATGTTTTCTTAAAATGGGATAGTGCTTATGTGTTGAGGTAATGAAGTTCATAATTCTGTTTTGCCAAAAGAGTTGATACTTTCAATCACACCACGAAGATTCTGCAGTTTTACAGATTTGTTATGCAAGAATTGTTTACAAGAATCCATTGATTCTGGGGGTGAGCCACATTTTAGAAGATTTTTAGGAGCCTTTCCTGTTCTTCTAGGGCTACTGTCCAATTTCTTTAGATTTTGCCACCCATTTGGGACTTATGTTTTCTGATTTTTGACTACTCTGTATAACTTGCATTTTGAAGCCTTCATGTCATTTATTCTGTACTGCTTGATTTTGAGATTTTTGTAATAAAACCCTTTTAACTTTTTTCTGATCTAGAACTCTCCTAATTGATGTTGGGGAGGATGCATTTTCCATGCAATTACTTTCAGTGGGAGAACCATCTGAGGTATGATTTGGGGTTTTCTGAATTTTGGGGTGTCCTGAATATTGGAGTAGGTTTTTGCTCCCACGCTACCAATGTCCTTGATAGCAGCAGATGACTTTGTTTGGACTTCTAACATTGAATGTTCAGTAGGTAAGTATTCCTGTGTAGAGAGTGTTTCTCCTGACGTATCCTGTGAGACGTGAATCTGGGGTCTCCTAGGCACCCATCTTTGCCTTCTAAGTCTTTTTATATGCAAAATAGCCATAGAAAATCAGCATCATTGAGGTTGAGCAATGGTTCCAGGTCCAGCAGCTTCTTTTCTCCAACCAGTGTGCTTCTCTTTTATCCTCGAGAAGAGTCATACCACTGCTATTTAATTTCCTGTATGTTTCTGATCATTCCAACACCAGTAATCCTTTCCTGACTTTGGGTCCATATCTTTTTAGGTCTCGCTAAGTCAGCGCGCATGGGCTGCTCGGAGAGACATTTTGTAGACGAGTTTTCAAAGTGCTGCTGGCTGGCCTAGCACTTGCGTTCACGCGAGCGTGCACGCGCGCAGCTGGCCGCCAGCAGTCTTTCACGGGTCATTAGAACCGTGATGACTTTCACTTTCGCAAAAGTAAAGAAATAGAAAAAAACATCTATTTCTTTACTTTTGCTATAATCGCGGCACCCGCGCTTTACTTTTAATGTTCAAAGTAAAGCGCCCGTGCCGCGATGCTTGTTCTCGTGTGCGTGGCCAATGCTTGTTTGTTGTTGTTTCAAAAACCGTTAGTGATTCTTTTCCAAACAAGTTGTTTGCAACATATTTTTCCAAAAGAATTTCTATTTCTTTGTCTGTGGATGTATGTTTCCTTATTTTTTTGTTGCATATTTATATAGCGCAAACTCAACCCGAAGGTATTGGAGCACTTTACACAAGCACCGTATTTACATTACACATTCAGGCACGGGGAGATTAAGTGATTTGCCCAGAATCACAGGATGTGGATGCGACCTGAGGCTCGAACCCTGGTTTCCAGCGCCAAAGCACCTGGTTTCCAGCACCCTGCTAGCTTGCCATTTTAGGTGATGGAGCTGGATAACTGCTCTCCAGCTCCTCTCCTGTCAACTCTACAGCTATGCAATGTGCATAGTGTACTTTCTGCTTGTGAGGTCAACATTCGGATCAAATTGCTAGTTGCACTTTGCTATTTCACTGGAGCGAATCTTAAGAAATCACTAATTCAAACAAGTGCAGCTTTGATTTTGAAACTTCTAATTTGCTATTTGATTCCATTTGCAAATTACAATTTACTAAAACAAATATTAATACATCTTGGCCAAAACACAATACTTGCAAACTAGAGGAAACATAAGGTTTAATTTGGACTACTCAGGGGAGAGATATGGGGATGGTGGTCTGCATATTGATCAGATGTCCTTCCAAAGTCTCCACATCAGAGCAGTGCTAATTCCTCCTACAAGATAGGGGTATGGTGTAGACTGCAGGACCAGTGGTCACAAACCCAACTCTACATGGCAGCAAATTAAAGAGATTTAGCAAAGAGAAAAAAAGACAAATCCCAGCAAAACTTCTACACAGCAGCCGACGGACTCTACAATATAGTAGCAATTGGGCCATAAAACATGTTTTCAACCCATTGTAGCCTTGACTTCCCTTTTTAGGGAAACCCGCCACTTTGCGGTATGTTGGTATTGGCACTAATCTATACAGGAGCAGGCACATGTCCTAGTTTTCAGCATAGACAGGAATATGCACTGAAAGCTTACACTCATGTTGACGTGGTAAAGATTTCAAAGTCCCATCTCATATAAGAAATCATTACATAAACTATGCCTTCAAAATAAGTTTTCAGGCCTAGCACCCCAGCATATGTACACCATTTACGAATATAGGCTCATATTCTGCTTGGTGAGTGGAGTACTTTGGCTTTTTTTTAACAAATTGATGATCCATGACACAGCGGTAGATCTTAAGCCGTCTTTCTGGCTACATGACAAATAAATCCACATTAAATTAGCCAGAACACAGGTAAGACACATATCACAATAATCCAGGGAAACAGAGAATATAACTCACTCTTTCAAGACCTTGTGGCCTGCTGTCACTCTTAGACAATGAATAATCTTACTTGTTATGTTCCTGCTGCTCACCCAGGCACTTTGGCATCTCTATCCTCCAGGGTGCGCCCTTTCATTTTCTCTGGGATTTCACACAAAAAGCAGGGAGGCAAGAGTAAGGTAATATGAGCCAGTGTGAGGGCCTAACATTTCCACATTCCCTTAAGGTCAACTAAAAGTGTGAGTGTGTTTTAGGTCCCAGGCATGGAAACCTGTAGCTGATAAGTGCCTGAAGATGAAGCATGGACAGTATGTATGTCCCAACAGGTGCCCTGGCTCCCCATTTGGGTTTGGTAGCCATGACAGAGGAGATCTGCTGCAGACCAGCTACGTAGTTATCTTTAAAGTCATGGGTCTGGGCTCCAATCTCAAACCCAGCTCCACTTTCTTCTTTACACGTTTTCCCTCCTAAAAATGGTCTAGGAACCAGAGTGCCTTTGAACTTGCCATGTACTGGCCAGTACCATCTTTGGCTTCCAGAGGCAACTATTCCACCTCCTTGACTGACATGTGCATGCATGGACCTCTTGGACATCTTGCTCTTCCAGCCCCAGTGCCAGGGTACAGAGCTAGAGTCCAGTAGGTCTTCCCTTCTGGCAGCTCACCTGCAAACACTCTGCTCTCTCTCCAAGAAGAACTATACACTATCCTCGGGAACACATTCCCTCTTCTCTCACATAAGACACAACGGACACCGGTGCAAGTATACATCCAATCACAACCTGCAGGCACTGTCACTCATCCAGTCCCAGCCCAGGTACATATAGTATGTGCTTTCTCAACAAAACATTTTAAAATGTTCCATTTGCTGCTGAGCTAACAATCCCTGCCCAAAGGCCTGCAGCAACACTACACCTATCTATGCACACTCGCTGTGATGGTAGTTAAAAGGAACCTAAACCAATGATGCTACTGTTCTGTATATTTATACAACTTGTTACTGACATTATAACACATACATTTTTGCCCTGACAATGTGTCTGGCCTCAATGTCTCTAGGAAGACCACCCTCCCATTGCACTCTTTATTTCCAGCCATAAATCAAGTGAGGAGCTGGGAAGCAGTGGATTGGGCATTTCTGAGGGGTAAGGAGGTAAACAAGTTTGATCTACACCAGTCACGTGCCAATTGCTCTTCCAGATCCCTTCAGCGCCTCTTGAATCTATTGCCTAGGATGCTCTACTATGGTGCTGTGCCTGTTGGTAGATCACTGAATGATTTTTAACCTCACAGCTTTTGTACTTTTTGTGTTTTATATTTTGTGACTACAGAAATAATTGTTAAAGGATAAAATCTTTTTCTTTTCAGTTTATTTTCTCAATTACAGAGGGCCCTATAGGTAAATTCGGTCGTAAGGGTATGTTTGGGTGGGAAAACTAGATGTTCCAAGTTGTGGCTAGCCTTGGAAGTTTGTGGAAACCCATAAACGTATATGTTGGTGAGCATGCACAAAAATCTCTCATTCCTATTTCCACCCTAAAAAGGATTTATTTTACTCCCGCTAAATGCTGACGTAAATCCCTTTACAGAAGAGCATCTGGTAGCGGAGTAGGAGAAGGATTAGTATCACGGGGAAAAATATTTCCCCACAGAGAAAAAAAAGCAGGGTTTTTCCATTATGAAGAACTATGACCAATGGGAAGAAATCCACCTGAGACTGCCACCTCACCTTCCAAGAAATACACATAGGTCCTGATTTAGAGTTTGGTGGGCGGGTTACTCCGTCACAAACGTGTGCCCTATATTACAAGCTCATTATATCCTATGGCACTTGTAATTCGGAGGACGGGATATCTGCCATGTTTGTGACCTCAAAACTCTAAACCAGGCCCTTACGAACCTGCGCCTGCCACAGCTTTCCGTTTGTTTTCCTGGGAATGTTGGTGAATTCCAGAATAAATGTGCACCCTCACATAGGTGTAAATCTGAGTGTATTTGTTTGTCAATCCAGTGCATACAGTGCATACTGACCCCCGAGCAATCAACAAGGCTGTGGTAGGGTTGCTCACATGACTTCGAGGACTCGCATAACTGTCCAACTTTCAATATTCCAGCGAATATGCTAATGATTCTTACAGTCAGTTAAATGATCCAAAAGAACGTGGCTGTCAGTCACTACCAGCAAACTACCTAAATTTACCTAAACCTAGATTAATTTGCATATGCGTCTTTATGATTACGGGGTCATGCGGCCTACAAGTTATTTCTGCTGCTTAGTGATTTATGGTACATAACAGTCTTTGTTCAAGCACGCCGACTGCAAACCTGAAGGCGTTGCTCCTGCTAATTCGATGCTGGCCAATCTGTCGTAGAATGACACGCCTGTGCATCGTTGTACATCGTAACACGTCTCTTTTGCCGGTGTACACTGATCACTTCTGAATCCTCGCTCCAATTCCGGGAGATGCTCTGAGTTACCTGTCTGGGATATTCCTTTGTTTTGGGAAAGGCGCCGCTGTGAGTCAGCCTCCAATCAGCTTGCGGTTTGGATCAATAGAAGCTCGACGTTCGATTACGTCATGTTGTGCTTTCATCCTTCAAAATGACTGGAAATGTGACTCATGTACAAGGTATTTATGAGGCCACAACCCTTCAAAATGCCCTAATAAAAGTGTTGCCTGATAACCGCATTGTTTTCAGAACTGCAGTGGGTACGACTGAAGTTTGGGCTTTTTTGTTCTATCCACCGCATACTTGTATCTCAAATGAACTTGTGGTTTGTAAATCGAGGCAGGACCCAGCCTCTAGCAATTTCATGCTTTCAATAAAAAAAAATAATCAACGTTTACCATTTCAGATGTGCTGCAAACTGGCAGAAATTGCACTAACAAGGTGGCTGATATATAATTGTACCAATCTGGCAGCCATTTAATATTTCTGAAGGGCGCTATCAAGAGCGGTTTTGAATTCTGATGCCAACAGGACCTCTGTCCCCAAGGTCTAAATGAGGCAACTTATTGTTAGTTACTTGTTTTTAATTCGAAGAGCACAAAAAGGACTTCGGGAAATTAGTTATATCAGTTTATGAGTTATTACGCCAATCTGAATTCTTTATAAATCATGTAAAATGTACAGTGTTGTACCACCATACATATTTTTGTCAACCTGCAACGCAAGGAGATCAAAGTCATCCTAACCTGGGGGCTGTGTTGAGAGGCTACAGACTGACACCTTCCATCCATAATGTGTTGAACTGTCTGCTTCCACTCAAAAGGCCTTGTTCGTAAATCTATTGGCATGTGCCAATCTCACATGCGTTGATAACTTCCTTTACGAGTGCAAAACCATTTATTCAGAAAAGTTGGTTCTGTATTCCTAAATTATTTACTCACATCAAGATTTCTGTGTAGCTCAATCACTTGCTGTTGGTGGAAAGTGGCTTTGGGCTTTCTAGGGAATGCCTTGAGGTATGTGCACACCCACAAACTTACACATTTGTGGGTATTCACAAACCATATTCTGTCCCAAACCCATCGTGGAAATGGCTAGAGATTTACTCTTCTCAAGAGCAGGAGTAAATCAATTACCACGGTGGGATGGAAACACCACAGAAATTATGGCAGATTTGGGAAAGGGATAGAGGGCCAGATGTTCAAATATCCGGTCGCAAAATACTGGTCGGAAATTGAGACCAGTATTTTTGCGACCAGTAAAGATTTTTAAGAAGTTGCCTATATACTGATTGGCTCGTTCTTACATATCCGAATTGTAGTGGGTCACAATCTTACTTATATCATAAGTGTTAATGAGAAAGATTGCAAA
This sequence comes from Triturus cristatus, assembly GCF_964204655.1. Taxonomy (NCBI): domain Eukaryota; kingdom Metazoa; phylum Chordata; class Amphibia; order Caudata; family Salamandridae; genus Triturus; species Triturus cristatus. Next base: position 683,751,970 of record NC_140581.1, read on the forward strand.
TTGCTAATCACTACATCAGAGATGCGGGCCAGGAGACAACCAGGTCTGTGATTGCTTTTAAATAAAGCAAACTTTTATTTTTAAATGCAGAGAATGGGGCTTTCATTGAAAAAAAGGTTTCTTTTAAGTTTGTTTAAGAGTGGAACACTACCAACTCTTGAGTAAAAGTTTTTTACAGTTACATAGGGGAAGGGGCCCCAAGTTCACCTTTTCCTTTTTGAAAATGCACTACCATCTACTTTGTATTGTTGGTAAATTTCCAATATTTTGTGACCGGATTTCAGCCATAAAACATTGATACATGTCATATTGGTTCTGTGTTCCTAGTCATCAACTGGGCTAAATCCTGTGTATATGTCCTCTCAGGGGAGGCCCCTATCCTCCCGCGGGGCTGTCCTATCCAGGTTGCTCAACAGGGATTTAAGTATCTGGGTATTTTTATTACCCTGGACTCTGCGGCCCGATACACACAGAACCTACTCCCCCCCTCCAACGTTTGAAGGCGGATGTGGCGCGTTGGAGGCGCTTGCCGCTCTCGCCGCTCGGCCGGGCGGCGCTGTTTAAGATGATATCGTTGCCACGGTTTTTATATGCCTTGCAAAACACGATGGATGTCGTTCCGGCTAGTTACTTTCGGGAGGTGGAGGGTCTGCAACGCCAACTGTTTTGGGATGGGAGGCCGCGGATCGCCCTCGCGAAGCTGACGCTCCCGTAGTACGATGGGGGGGTCACCCTCCCCGACATCAAACGTTATTACTGGGCCTCCCAGCTGGCTGCGATAAACCACGGGCTTTATGGGCCCGCCCTTAATCCGGCTTTTGAAATGGACAAATTGTTGTTGCCGGGTGGCGACTACAATCGTGTGCTCTACTCTAGATCGCTCGACGCACGTTTGACTGGTCCGACACGGTTCCCGGTACGGGTGTGGCATGCGGCAAACTCGGCGATGGGGTGGAAAGATCGGTTGACTCGGGCGACACCACTGTATGCCTCTGAACGACTGGGTTGTTTGTGGACGACGAAAGGCTTCGAGAAGTGGGACACGATTGGCATTAGCAGGGTGGGCGATCTTTGGATGAAGGGGGGATTTAAAACGTTTGATGTGCTGAAAGCGGAATACCAGTTGCATGACAGAGAGTACTTCCGGTATGTACAGGTTCGCCACGCGTTGTCTTCCGTGTTCCCGGAGGTCGCGTCCATCCCGGAGTGCTCCCCTTTGGAAGATAGAGTGCTAGATGGGCATGTACCGGATGGCACTATCTCATTGATCTATAAAAAGCTCATCAACGATCGCTCGGGACTGCTGGCAGCCCTCCGTGAGGCATGGGTCGCTGATGGATTGGAGCTGGACGACGAGGATTGGGTATCTGCGGTGGCCTCCCCGAAAGAGGTGGCCATACCGGCCCGCCTTCGTTTCGTCCAGCTCAAAATACTCCACAGGGTTTACGTTACGGGACCGGGCCTGATGCGTATGGGATACGCGGTGGATGGGATTCTGGCGTGGTGTGCATGAGGTGTTGCAAGCGGTCACGCATGTTGCGCTGCTCCCCGAGGCTAGGAGGTGTCTGCTGAATGTGTGGGAGCCGACTGATTATACGGTGACGCAAACGTGGTGGGTGACATTGGGATATATGGTGGCCAAGCGTGACATTGCACAATTGTGGGGCTCCCAGAGGTCACTCACGATTTCGGTATGGAAGGAAAATATGGATTGGTGTATGTTCCGAGAAAAGGTTGTGTATGTGGCGAGAGGTAAGCCTGGGAAATGGGTAAAGGTGTGGGGCCCCTGGAACTCCTACCGCGGCGGGATCTGTACCCCGCCACTGACGCCCGACTTGGCGGCGGCCCTGTCTCCCTAGTCTGCACATTCTCTTGATTCTGTGTTACCGTAACCACTTTGTTTCTGCCCCTGCCCTTCCCCCCCTCTTATTCTTGTAGGTTGGTAGAGCCCTCCCGAGGGGAGCACATACTGTTGCCTAGATTTTTGCCGCCTTGTGGGTTTGTTTCTTGTTTTTCATTTAAAATGAAACCGCCATTTGGGATGTTTGGGCAATGTGGCCGCAAATTATATTTTTGATCTGTGGGACTTTTTACTGCTTGCTGCTTGTGTTTATGAATATGTTTCATGGTCTCACTGTCTACTAGCGGCCGGCCTGAAGGTTGTAGGCCCATACTTGTATATCTCTTGAACGCTGTAATAAAGGTTTCCAAAAAAAAAAATATATATATTGGTTCTGTGTTAGGAAGGGACGCCTACAACACCCCTCTTCCATATACCGAATCAGTAGCATTCAGTATCCCGTTTTAGGAGTTTGTTACAATGGGATGAGTACACAGGAAAGAGCAAAGTTTACTGGCGTAACCTATGAAATGGAGTGTTTACAACAGTAAAAAATCTGAGTACATCTGGACCCTGGTCAGAAAGTGCATTTAAACCTGTATATTCTTGCCTGGAAAAACGAGACTTGCAAAGGGCTTCCACGATCAACCTCGAAAAGCTGACTGAGAAAGGCACAGGTTTCCAGATGCAACATGGAACAGTTTGAGAATTTTTAAATAAGTAAATCTATAAGTTGTAAACCTCCAGATGCATATTTACTCATTTCTTTGAGACTGAGGACCACAGTGTATACATGGCTGGAGAAATCTAGCATTTGTTGAATGGAGGCCTCATTAAACTGCATCAGCCGGTTTCACACAAAAAAGTAACTTTATCAGCTGTAAGCTTATGTCTACGAATTTTGTGATCAAAAGACACACAATTGATGGACGGAATGCAGAACAAATCAAAACATTCACCCCCAGTCAAGAGATCTGGGTTAAATCCATCATTCTTTTGCTCACCATGCCACCCCAGGTTAGACCTGGCTATATGCAAATCAGTCTTGACCCTGTGCTCATGGGAACAGTCCAGCCCGAACTGCCAAGCCAGGTCCTCCCTGGATCGGAAACAAGCATCCTAGGACCGGTTTCGGGGTTTCACCCCTCTTCAGCCAGGATAACTTGATTCCAGTGGCACAGTGAGCCCAGGGCTCACGTCTGAGCATACCTGGCGCACTTAGGGCGAGAAAGCAAAAGACACACAATTGATGGACGGAATGCAGAACAAATCAAAATGCCACCCGCTTTTTGGGATTCAGAAACTTCAAATATGTAGTACACGAAAATGTACAAAAAACGTTAATTTCCTTACATTGCACTTCACTCCAAAATAATGGGTTATCGGCCAGAAACAAATCTAATGGTGTACGTTTAGAGTTAATGTGTAAACGCACCTTCATTTTTTCTCCACGTGGAAATATGTATTTCCATGATTAGAGAGCCCTTGCCTTGCAGAAGGAAACATATTGGAAACTGTGTTCCTTAAAAAAGCAGTAAGGGTTAGGAGATGTCAGGGAATGTCTAGAATGAACCACTAGTAATAACCCACAAACCTAAGGAAGGCCCTGACTTCTTTTTAGCTTGAGGCTCGCTACATACTGTGGAGAACATCTGTCCTAGTGGTTTCAGGACGTCAAGAGCTGCCACTTGGTCTATTTACCAACTTTTTGACCTGAGGATTCCAATTGGTATAGTTGGATGATTTGATCCATATGTCAGCCATAAGTCATTGAAAAATATCAGGTGCTCCTTTGATCCGAAGGAGAGTCAGCATTTTGAAATAGAAGAACCCTCCTGAGGTTGAACAGGATGCTGGGATTTTCAAACAGTGAACTCTGTCAACAGTATTCTGTTAGATGAAGCATACTGAGGCATCTGGCCTTTCCCAATTGCATTTCGTAGACTCTGTGTATAAAGTATGCGTCAACATTATAGATGGTTTTCACTTTTTTTTAAATGTATGCCGTATCAGATTGAACCTCTGGGTAGTGGGACCAACACCATTTGAGGATCCCCGTGCCTGTATGTGGGCTCTATACTCTTTTTGTATAGTTACCTGTATTGATTTTCTTTGTTATAATCGCACTACAAATAATTCAAGAAATCATATTCCACATATGAATACAGTTATATAATCTATAGAGCATTGAGGTAGGAGAATACTTAGCCATCAGAATATGAATTATACACCAATAATGCCTAAGGACACAGGACGCTGTAGCGTCTTTCCCAGCCTTGGAGCATGCAAAAGAAATACACCACACAGGAATTGCAGTCAAATACTTCTTTATTCCTCAGGATACAATCACACACTGCGCATTATCTCATACTCAACATTAACCTCACCCTAACACCTCCCCACATATGACGTAGTTTCTGTTCAGAGTCTGCCCCAGAAGCACGAGTGTCCTAGTGCGTATCACATCAATATGCTAAATCTGCCCCTTTGTTAAATACAAAATAGTGATTGTGAGAAGGTGGCCTGGTATATGCTGTCCATTATTTAAAGTGGACACCCTGTACCAGTCCACACGACCCTTATGATGTCTGAAGTCAAAGATAACCTTTAGAAAACTATCCTAATGGTAGCTGTGGAGAGCAGTCTTCAGGCTTAATCTTAAAGGAATGTAAAGCAGCTTGATTTACCAGAATATCACCTCCTAAATGATTAAATGAAAGGAGAACCACACAGTGTTGTAAAAAAATATGTATTTATTAATATAAAACTCTCTACTAGTCTCTATACGAGACTAGGGCACAAAGTACACAATACTGAATCGATAGAACATTCGTAAATTGCCAATTACACAGCGGGCTCCAGGGGGAGACCGAACCATATATTTAAAAAAATTATATACCAACAACGACTTGACTAGACACAGGGCCTAGAGCACGTAGAATCACTGAGACCCCAAGGAACCACCCAAAGGAGTGATACAGAGAGCCCACGGAGGACGGGTGCAGTGTGGAAACACGAATGTGTGCTCCGTACAACTCTATGGAAAGTCGCTGTTGCAATGTTACAAGTTAAGAACACTTCTAAGAGGACTTTGAGCAAACCCTTTGGAACATAGGAGGTTCTAAGGCCAACACACCAGTGAGTACCGAAGTACCTGTGTTACCTATCCCAGAGGAGCCGGGTGCATAGGGGTCAAGTGGTGTCGGAAACCTTCGTCGTTTTCAATGGAGAGTTGCAAAGAAGTACGGCTGCGAAGAGGGCGAAGAGTGTCCGGTGGGATCCAAGCCTGGATTCGAGGTGAGAGGAACATGAAAGCAGAGGGGACAGAGTCTGGGTCACTTCAGGTGACCAGGGGCTCAGTAGTCGAATGCCCACCGATGTCGAGTGTTTCAGGAGTGAAGAAGGGTTGCTTGACTCTGCAGCCACGGGGACCAGGAGGCGTCGAGGATGACCAGGATCTGGGGGTGAGCTGTCCCACAAAGGATGTCAAGAGCTGAGGGGTCGATGTCTGGCTGGGGCACAAACAAGCCTTGGCAAATGAAACCCACGCGGTCAGAGGAAACAGGTTACGGTGTGGACCAGCAAGGTCCAGGGGACTCTCCAAGCATTGGAGTGTCAGTGCACGTCTGGAGCAACCAGGTAAGCCTAAGAACAGACATGGTGACCCTCTCCAGGACCCACAGGCCAACGGACCAGGGATCGCGAGGAGACCTCAAGCAAATTTGAAAAGTACCAGCCCACAGAACGCTCGAGGAGTGGAGGCCGGAAATCTGCAGTGCAAATACTGCTCGTGGTCAGGACTACACGGAGTCCAATGCACAAGCTCAGGAATTGTCAACAAGCATATGCAACTGCAAATGTATGCGGTGCACAGGGGGTCGGGTTGCACGGTTCCCACGAGGGGTACTGGTCTCTGAATCACTGAGAGGGCAGATCAACCTCAGCGACCTCCGGGAACCCACCTCTTGTGTTGCTGAAATCTTCAGAGTCCTCAGGAGCTTGGGAGAAGCAAACCAGTCAGATGCGTTTAGGTGCCTGCTTTTGCAGGGGAGTAACTCTTTTACTCAAAGGGAGATTCTTCAGTCGTCCAGCATCGTGCAGGCAGTCAAAGTACTTGGTTTCTTCTTAGCACAATCTTGTCCAGGTAAAATCTAAATTCCTGTAATCAGGTAACCCACTGTTTACCCATGGGAAGGGGTGTAAAGATTCTGTGGACCCTCCTAGGGGAGGGGCAGGACAGAGAGGTGGCTACACCCATGTCCTTTGTCCAGTTTCGCGCCAGAGCAGGAGCCAATTGTTCCCAGAACTGGTTTGAGCTGGCCTATGCACAGAGACACCAAATGTGCCCCCAGTGCAGACTTTCTGGCACTCTCAGAGTGCACCCACCCAGCCCCAATACACTAAACCCTGTCTGGGAGGTGGTCACACCTTCCTGTGGCAGGATGCCTATTGTCATGCCTTCCTCTGCTCAAGCTTGGCTCAGCATCAGGAGAGCAGACCGCGTCTGTGGCTGGCAGCGTCCATTTTGTGCTGGCCAGGTCAAGAAAGCTGGTACCGGGTAGACCGGTGACCCACATATGTCCCTTTGGAAGGGTGGAATCAGACCTCCCACACCAGTTACTGGTGTGGGAGGTATGATTCCAAGGTGTTTGACACCAAACACTACATGTTTCTAAGCAGCCATTTTAAAGTTAGCATTTACCATGCGGTTATAATGCACTTAAACATATATGTCTGGCTGCATCATAGACAACCCCTGAGAATGGTCTCCGAATGCGGCAGAGGGGCTCTGTTCACGCAGGGGCACCCTCTCACATAAAACCCAGGACCCTGCCTTTAGGATTGATAAGGCCTGCCATAGGGGTGACTGATAGGTATTTAAGTGTAGTGATTTAGATAGATATAGTGAACCTATATCTTAAGTAAGTGGTGCAAGCACCAGCTTACAATGTGCAACTGAAGTTTGTCGCTTTGTTTGGTGGGTTATCTTTAAATCATGATCTACTTTACAGGCTGCCAACCCCACATGTGCACGCCGTCCTTTAGTAGACATAATTAGTGCACACTGCTTCTCCTTTACTGGTGCTTTATAGTGATGTTGAAGAGCCTTTGTAGAGTGAGCTTGACGCTGATTGACTTTGCCATTTGTCATACCTGAAGTAGCTTTTTTTTTGGTGGGTGTGGCAAGAGTGCTTCTGGAACATTTTTGTGTTCATCTTTTCTTTCCATCGTTACGCACGTGATTTTTCTTTAGCTCCGCACACAGTTATGAAATTATTCTTTTCCCCACAGCCTTTGGAGACCTGACCGATGACCGGACATTCACCTTGATAGGGAAATGAAAATTCACATCAGAAGCATAGCTTTGATTTCTTCAAAGATGTTGATTTACATTCATCTGGCTTTTGCTTGCTTTTCACAGCCAAAGACGATTCAGTGTGGGCTGTTCCTGCTTCCATGTCAGAAGCTTGTCGGTCTGCTCATTTTTCTGCTTTTGCAGTCATCAGCATTTTCTCAAAGCTATGGGTTTCTCTCAACATGTGCCTTCTAAAGGAATCTGAAAGGCAGCTGTCAATTACTCTGAACTGCATTGCTTCTTTGTAGGTGAAATCACAGAACTTGCAATGTTTAATGAGTGTTTCAAGTCTTTCAACACATTTGTTCATTGTTTCACTAACCTGTTGTCATTCTTGGTTGAAGATATACCTTTCATTGTCACCATTCGCCATTGGGTTTAACTTTGTCTCCAATGCTTCTTTTACCTTCTGGTATGATTTTGCATCAGTCTTTAGCACTTTTTTTTTAGTTTTGATGATCTTCTTTTCCTCTTCTTCTTCTAGTGCATCTATGAAGTCATCAAATGTTTCGATCCACACAACCCACCTCGCACCAATGTTCTGCTTCTTAGAAGTGTTAAAGGGTGGAGGAGGCTTCAGGAAAATGACTGCATTGTATTTTGCGCTCCCTTTTTCTGCCATTGAGCGCATATGTTGTTCAGACAGCTTTTGCTGTACCCAGCGGCCCCTGCAACTTCTGCAAGCACAACCCCTGAGCTTGAACTTGGGTCACCAGCCCGATCCGAGATCGTAGAATGATTCACTTGTCTTTGACAGTGACTAAAATAACTGTTTCTAGTACTTGGTTGTCGCTGCCGTTACCTTTCTGCTTTATTTGAGTAATTGCTCCGTATTTGGGGCGAAGGGCAGCGTTTCCGTTGACCGCTTCACCAGCGGTTTCGGTGGGCATTTTGAATGTACTCATTTTCAGGGCCTTCACTTTCTTCTTTGGCAGTTGATGGGCTGGAGCAGGGCTTTGACTCCACATGTACCAGTCGCAGACAGCTTCTCATCAATTTGAGGCACACGTGGCACACGTGAGCAGTTTGCGGTACCATTGCAAACTCTCAGGGAGAGCAGCCTTGTTTTCTTTGGGGCACGTATCCCCTACTCATCACCAGATGTAGCATCTTCCTCAATCCTTGAGCATGCGAATGAAATACACCACATGGGAGCTGCAGTCAAACACTTCTTTATTTCTCAGCATACACTCACTCACTGCACATTACCTCATACTCAACATTAACCACACTTTAACACCTTCACACATATGATTTGGTTCCCTTTAAGAGTCTGCCCAGAACCACATGGGTCCTAGTTCGGATAATATCAATATGCTGCAGAGGGTACATTTTACTGTGAGGTATTCTGTATAGAGCCCTGATCACTAGTTGAAAGGTATATTTTGATCTTTTTGCAAACAGTAATTTGTACACATGATGTGATGTCTTTATATCTGATGCCCATAGCACTTATGTCCTCCTGAAACACTTATGGTCTAAATGAGGTACAGGACTTTGAAATATAAGCTGAGTTTTAACTATCTCATCCTTGTAGTTTTCCAGTTAGATTTCTGCAGTTCAGTCCTGCTGAAAACTAATGGGGAAAAAACCTGGCAAAACGTGCAAAACTCAATAGGTTAAATACTGGTTCTGCATGTTATACCTCATTTCCGAGTTAAAAACTTGGAATAGGAAGTATTAACAATACCCTGTAAATACCATACTCTGGAGTAATGGCATTTACTGGGTGTGATAAATACCCCACCTTTTTCCACAAAGCTGGATCCAGTTGCTTAGTGGAGTAATGCGTCCACTTTAGGGGCCTGTGTTCGACCTCATGGTCACAGGTTCAAAACTTGGCGGGTCCACTCAGCCTTTCATCCTTCTGTGGTTGATAAAATTAGTACAATTGAGTTGGGTAACAATAAACATCTGTTTTTCAGCGCCAAGATACCCTTGGATGAATGTACGCTTTATTAATCCACATGTTATGTTAACTTGGAATCAAGGCATAAGTAGGTTAACACATTAGAGGATACCCACTGACTATTATACAGTGCAAGGTTTGATCCATGAAACAATTGCAGAAAGGGTACTCATACTAATATCAAGGGATTCGTCAATCCGGGAAACACATACTTCTTCATTCATATGTGTGACATTTAGTCCTTGCTGTGACATAATGCAAACAATTGGGTCTAGATTCTCAATATATGCAGGTTATGTAGTTAAACCCATAGTCACCAATGGTAGTGAGCGGTGCATCTGGATTTATTACCGTCTGGAGACAGCTACTGTCCACCAATAATGAATCAACATGTATAGAGATGAGGGTTTGGTGTATCTCCTCCAGCCCTATTCACATAGGCTTGCTATTTTCCCCTCAATCACAGTTGGGCAATGTGTCCCTGTTGCCCACAGCCATAAAATGGTGGTAGGAGCCACACTATGATCATTCTTCCCAATGCCAGTCCTATATTAAGACCAGGTGTCGCACTGTCGAAGGTTCATCTATGGCTCTAGCCTAAGGTCCTACTGACAGAAAATAATTGGCCCTCTGGTAACCGGTAGCTACACGCATGGTTCCATGTATCCCAGGCCTGTGGACTTGGTAAAACCAATCTTACATTAAACTAGGTAAAGCATCTACAACCTGTTCCTTTGCTATTTTGGTTCTCACGTGTACCTCAATGCTGTCAGAAGTCTGAAGCCTTATGTCTGCTATGTCTTTCAGCTGAAAAAACAGCTGTATGGAGATTCATTTTGTGATAACTTTGATGCCCAAAACTGTTAAAGGTGGGCCTCTTCATCATAGCCAAGACATTCAAGAATGGCCTTCACTTCAGGATAAAGGGTCACTCCATCAGGACTGAAGGTCTGGCAGGCAGTTTGCTGTAAGGAGGTTAATTTGCTGCGCCACCGTTCCTCTTGCAATAACAGATTTCAAGCTCCTGGGTCAAAGGCCACAATGACGAAGTCTGGAAAATCTCCTGGGTAGAACTTTTGTAGTACAGCGCAGCATACCTGGGGCTGCACATTGGAAGGGGCACTGAAGTATGAAAGCTGAAATATAGCATTATGATGCCTTTCGTGGGCTGCCACCTTTTGTGTGCCTTCCAACTGCAGTGCTTGTTGGAAAGTCTGAGTCTGTTGCTGTTGCTGTTGGATGGCTTCACTGAACTGTTGTTGACCATCTTCCAAGCGCTGTCATAGTGCTTCCATGGCAGCCATTTCAGGCAGATCACACTTCTGACTCCATTGTCTTACAACCGTCTGAAAAACACACAGATCATGCAATCATTGTCTGCATGATCTATTTAATGTTTACTCAAGCACTAAGTACAGGGTGACTGTTGCATCATAGCCACTTGGCGTCAATACACGGTCAACATGTAGTTTATCACTTGTCTTATTTGCTGGATTCAGGGTTCTTATGGTATCCCTAAATAGGCCTCTGGATTGGCTACACCTAAGTAGAGAGAAAGGGGGACTAAGACCTAAATATCCAATACCTCTGATCAATTCATCCCAGTCACCCCCACTCCCACCTACCCTCCCTGATTTCCACCACTCACCTACAATCTAATGAAAGGGTGAATAATTTCTATAAGGTCCACTACCTTTGCTTCAACCACTAAAGCTCAGCACCACTTTCTATTTTATACCCTCAATGTAAGGCCTGCCCCTCCCTGTGACATTATGGTATCAAGAGATGATCCCACCGTTCAACCTGGTTGACCAACGGAGAAAAAGAGGGCATAAACATTCCGCATGGGTAACCATGCCAACTTAAATAGCATTTTGATGCCATTTGATGATTCATTGCACTCACCCACTTCATTGCTGGTGCCCTGAACCAGAAACCCAGCAACTCCTGAAAACACTGCACACTATGGGTGGGGGCCTTTGATAAATTACCTGGCTTACTAGGGCTCTTCTTTTGCATACACAAGCTTCACTGCAGTCCTTGAGGGAGACATGGCAGGGGAAGTTTGATAGACTACTCCAGGATAGGGAACATGAGAGGGCGCTTGCGTAACTAAGATGTGTGTCTGTAATGCCCACCTTAAGCTCATCCAATTCTATATTCTCCATCATGCATATCTCTCCCCGCAACAGACTGCATGGATATTTCCTGGTGCTTCTGATCTTTGTCCTTGATGTGATAGCCAGGCAGCACTTTGTCTGGATTGCACACACACGCCTATTGGCTCAGTATTCACACAGCTTGAGCACCACACAGGCATCCAGAACCTTTCCTCCTGGGAGGTGGGCGCCTTAGGCATCTTTTTCAGACCCTGGAACTGCAGGGCTGCTACCCATTTACTTCATTTGGCCATAAGCTATTACATCCTACTGGAAATCTCCCGCTCTTCCCACCTCAGCTTAGTGGCTGGCACCATTCACCAAGAGCAAAACAAACAAGAGGATGGCTCTAGTGGGATTGATTCATGTAAGATTTGATGCAGATAATTTATTAGTCATCTCAATGTTGAATGAATCGAACTGAGGGTTTGAATCATTATTATTAGAATAATTAGTATACAATTACTGGCAAAGCATCGTAGTGCAGCCAAGAAGGGAACTAGCAACACAAATTATACAAAACATATGTTTCAACCTTGATTTTATGACAAAAAACCTCATATATCTAAGCTGTTGGATAATCAACACCTTGTTACAGAAAATGTAAATTTGCAAAAGTTCAAAAAATGTAATTTGTTGCTAGGTGGATGATATACACGCAAGAGATGGAGCACATCATCAAGAAAAGAAAGGTTCTGTCACCAGGTAAAAATGCCTCAGTACAACAGACTTGCTAGTCAAATACACCAATTAATTTGTAATAGATACATCAATGGTCTATAATGTAGTTTGCACTTTCTTTGAATTTCTTGTATAGTGAAAATCCTGGCTATAGAGGGTTGACGCATTTCAGCCTTACACAGGACAATGCGGAAAAGAACACCATACATCAGTGGCGTAATGAAAGTTTGAGGGGACCCCTGCAATGTACACAGAGGGGCCCATGCGTCAGGAATCCCACAAGACTCAGGTGGGACTGAGGCTTCTTTAAAAAGACAGAAGAATGCCGCTACGTGATCGTGGCTGCCTGGAATGTTTTGTGGCAGCAGGCGGGAGGTCCTGTTGGGTCTAGGGTGGCCAAATGGTATGGGTGCAAATTCAGGACAGTGAGTGTAAAAATTCAGGACAAATGGTACAAATTCAGGACAAAAGGTCAGAATTCAGGATAAAAATTTGGGACAAAAGGTACGTATCTGATCAATCATCTCAAGGGGATGTGATGTGTAAAAGCTAAGAGGGCTCGGGTGTGACGGTTCCGTCCCAGATCAGGCTCTCCTCAGGATTCCGGCGATGCTATAAGGGGTCCACCTCTCGACGTCTCCAACTCCTGCACTAATGGCACGGAAGGTTGGAGCAATCAAGCGAGGGAAGGGAAGGATGGGAACAGCGGGGAGTAGAACCTGTAAAGAAATGTTAACAGACAAACAATACAGAAAAAACATGTAGTCTACACTCATCAATTCTCGCTAGAGGTCTCAAATCACTGTATTTCAGAAGCTGGTTTCATATGAATGCAATTTGGCAGATAGCACTATTAATTCATACACTCACCACCGTATCTCATATTCATCAGTCACTGAGGCTGGCACCCCCTCTGTAATGCTGGACTTCTATCCAACCACTATAGGGAACAGCCTACGGCTTGTCCTGAAACTTAGAGCCTTCTCTATCAGACCCTCTTAGTCTAGTTCTCTATTTGACCAAGCCTGCAGATAAGAGCCTGTTACTTATCATGAGCTTCCTTTCACAGGATATGGTTAAGGGTTTGCTGACCAATGTACTCACGGGTCCGACCCTGTAGTTCCAAGGACTCTCGTGGTTGCTTCACCACTCGGAGCACTGCTGTCGCAAAAGCAAATACTGGGCTCTCCGCCCAGCGAATGGAGACTGTTCTTTGAATGAGACTTAACGCTTCGCCAGGAATGCGGTCACCGTTCACCCCCAGACTCCTGTGACCAAATGACTTAGCCGACTTTACCGGTCTGGGATGTTCCGGTTTCGCCTCGTCCCGAGGCTCTCTTACTTCGGGAAACAGCGCAGTCCACGCTGTGTTCAGCTCAATTGCCAATGCCTCCGCTACCAAAACCGCTACCAAACCGCGGAGGTAATTCAGTAGCAAACGGCCCGTCTCTGTCTAAGCGGCCGCAACGGGAACCTCTCCCCTTCGGATGATGGAAACGCCGATATTGAATTACGCACAGCGTCCGGCGTGCGTTTCCCTGTCTTGAATGCTCGAGGCTCCGCCTACTCGCACCCCGGGGATTCTGGGGATTGTAGGCGAGGTAGGCGCGAGGATCAAATCACGACACGGGGGGGCCAGGGTAAATATGAAAATAATAACAGGGCAAAAGACAAAACTTTGCACTATTGGAGAAAAAGAAAGAAATAATAAAGGGCAATTGTATTTTTACCATTATCACTGCTTGTGTCACAGTTTAAGAGGCTTACATTGGATGCACCTTGGCAACATGCGCCAAAATGAAACCTCCACCTCCCTAGAGCTTGGCCCCTAGTGAGGTGACAGGAGCCCATAAACAAAAGCAGTTTGTCATGCCCTTGGCTCTGGCAGGAGGAGGCCCAGCAAATGCTGTCACTGCCAGAGAGGCCCATTATCATTCTGGATGTGATAGTTAGGCCAACATACAGAATGATAATAGGCCGATAGCAGACTGTACCAAGTCGGGGAGGGGCTGCTGCAGGCCCTTAAGATCACTGCAGGGGCGCGAGCTGGCCGCTGCAGTGAGAGTTACAGGCTACTTGCAGGGGCCAGCTCCCTCCAATATCTGAAATTACAGACAAAAGGCGTTTGTGAAAGAATTCCTTACGGACAACGGACAAGAGGCCCAAATAACGGGCAGTCCGTGAAATTTACGGACGGTTAGTCACTCTAGTTGGGTCACAGCCGTGTACCACAGGACAGCGTGGGTCAACGCTTAGATGCGGGAAAGTCATGCATGGGCCCAGGGAATCCTCCTGAGGCATTGGATGTCCCGAGAGCGTAGCGGCAAAGATATTCACTCTGTATGGATGTACAGTTTTACAAAATTCGGGCAGCAGGACTGGAAAACATGAGACCGCTTGTAGACTAAAAACTTGGGTCGCGGATGCAAACCAAGTGGGCGCCTTGAAGTTTACAGACTCCGCAGAGGTTGCCCACTCCAGTCTCAAGGGGGGTAAATCAGAGGTGAGCGCTTAGACCAAGTGGACCAAAAGCTGAGTTTGTGGTGCTGCATAGAGAGGATGCATATGGCGCTCGTTGGCGCCTGCTGGCCCCAGTTTGGGAGGCCTTGGCCTCTAAATTACTCAACCCGCAGTCGGAGTCCCCCTCAGCCTCTCATGCCCCCATGCACTCGAGAACAATAGCTTATCACTGCTGCCCCCCCATCGGGGCGCTCCTCCTCACTTCATGTATATGGGTACTCCTGGTGACCTTTTCTGGCAGTGCCCCCTCATACAGCCGCCCCTCATCCCCCTGGGGTGGTGCACCTAGCCCTTTCTTCGCCGCTTTGCTGGGTACATGGCCCAAGGGTCTTGCGGGGGATAGCCTGGTTGGCCTGGGCTGGGGGATGCTTTCCTAAATTTGCTCCATCGCGAATCTATGCTTCTCTTGCTTAGACTTCATGTGACCACCATCATTGCATATTTGTATCATTAAGTATTTATCCTGCTGTAGTATTTTGCTTTGTTTAAACCCACAACAAAACCTTAATATAAAGATGTTTTTAAAAAAAAGAAGGAACTTAGTTTCTGTAGGACATACATAAAACTAATCATCCTTCTTGACAAATGTGTTTAATACAGACTAAATTGTATTTATATGTTTACATTGTTTTTCTATACTGCTACTCCACCAGTTCATATTAGATCAGTATACATGCAACATTAACTGCTCATACATGATAAGCTTACGACATCTACATTCGAAAATCTACCAAACAGCTTGGGAGATCTGAAGGGACAGCTGAGCTGGGCGGGAGGTAGAAATAGGGCATTTTGTAGAGAATTACTAATAAAACATCTGCCAGTGCGGCCTACTACACCTTTGAAGCCCACCAATTTAGGGAGTTGTAACTTATATACAAAGTCTTGTGATATCTAGGTTCCCTAAGGTGAAGTAACTTATCGTGAAAGTTCTTAGTTAGGGTATCTTGTGGTCTTGCATTATTTGCAGAAGGAAAGGATATCAGGGACTTTAGAACATTAAATTGTGGGTGCAGATACAGGGAAGGATTGTCTTTGAGCTTGTGTCATTTGGAATTTAGGGGATTCCAGAGTGAGGGAGTCCTTGCTGCAAGATTCTCTTACACCACCAGAAATTTCAAAATATCTGAAAGGTAAATGATCCTGCCTAGGTAGAGTGCTTTGTTTGGAGAACAGCAGAGTCTGAATTTAATTTTAGTGTCTAGGGTCCAGTGAAGACTCTTCAAGACTGGGCAAATGTGGTCATATTTTCTTTTGTCGGCAATCAGTCTCGCTGTGGAATGCACAACTGCTTTATTAGGTAGAAGTGTGTTGGTTGGAAGTTCAGTTACAATGGTTTGCCTTCTTCCAGCCTTGGTATGACAAGATCTTGAACCGAGGTTTTTAGACTAAGTGCATAATTCTTTTTAGTTGGTGCACATGAAAGTTTGCTGTTTGTGTCAGCTTGCTGATGTGATACTTGGGAGAGAGGGTGCTATGGATTATGAAACCAGGTGATCTGACCTGTGTACTGGGAGAAGATGCACATCCATAGTCCTTAAGCGCTGCTCCTCAACCCTGAGGGTATCCAGGTGCTGAGGTATGGGCTGGCTTATTAGAAAAGCCAGGCCTTGAGTTCTCTTCTAAAATCTGCCAGAGATGGAGATGTTTGTAGGTGGAAGGGCAGGTCATTTCAGGCTTTTGTGGTGAGGTAGGAGAAGTACAGCCTCCACTGTGGCGGATGAGGGGATTGCGCATGAGGGCCGGGGGTGGAGCGCAGTTGTCTGGAGGGTTGGTGGAAGTGCATGCGGTGGTTGATGTAGGCTGGTACCTGGTCATGTAGAGCTTGGTAGGCATGTGTTAGGAGCTTGAACTGGCATCTTTTTTGGACGTGGAACCAGTGGAGGTTCCTGAGGTGGGGGGTGAAGTGGGTACATTTGAAAAGGTTGAGGATGAGTCTAGCTGCTGCAGTCAGTATGGTCTGGAGCCTCTTGAGGAGTTGGGTGGTGATTCCAGGGTGGAGAGTGTTTCCCTTAGTCGAGACGGTTGGTGATGCAGGCTTGGGTGACTGTTTTCCTGGTGTTGACGGGAATCCATTTAAAGATTTTCCAGAACATTTGAAGGACGTGGAAGAATGAGGAGGTGACTGCGTTGATTTGGGGCTTCATGATGAGTTCAGTCTTGAGGATTATACCAACATTACGGGCATGGTCTCTGGGTGGGTCCGAGCTCAGAGGGCCACCAGCTGCTGTCCCATGGGGAGGTGTTCTTCCCAAAGATCAGCACTTCCGTCTTGTCCATGTTGATTTTCAGGCAGTTGGTCCTCATCCAGTTGGTGACGCTTGCCATGGTGCTGCAGAAGTTTGTTCTTCTGGTGGAAGGGTCGTCGGTGAGAGAGAGGATAAGTTGTTTGTCATCGGCGTAGGATACGATGTTGAGCCTGTGAAATCTGATGATGTCTGCGTGGGGTGTCATGTAGGTGTTGAACAGGGTGGGGCTAAGGGACGAACCTTGGGGGATGCCACAAGTAATGGTATAGGGTTTGGAGGTAAAGGGAGGCAGGCCGATTCTCTGACTTTGACCTGTGAGGAAGGATGAGATCCATTTGAGGGCATTTCCTTGGATGCTGATGTGGTTGAGTCTGTTGATGTAAGTGTGATGGAATACGGTGTCGAATTTAGTTGAGAGATCGAAGCGGATCAGGGCTGCGTACCACATGTGGTCGAGGAGGAATCTGATGTCTTTGGTGGTGGCGATTAAGGCTGTTTGGGTCCTGTGGCTTCCCGGATTGGGAAGTGTTGAGCAGGTTGTTTTCTTCTAGGTTTCTGGTGAGCTGGTGGTTGATGACCTTCTCAAGAACTCTGATGGGGTATGGAAGCAGTGAGATGGGGCAATATTTTGAGTTTGCTGGGGTCAGCAGAGGGTTCTTACTTCTGGGTGTTTTCATCTGTAGGGGAAGGATGCTGTTGTAATGTAGGCATTGAGGATGTTGATGAGTTCTGTGCTAATTTCTGGGGTTCTGAAGTTGAAGAAATGGTGAGGGCACAGGTCTGTGGGTGCTCTGGAGTGGATTTAGGACATGAGGGCTGTGGTGGTCTGAGCGGTGATCAGCCTCCATGTGGTGAGCGAAGAGGTGGTTTCCATGGGTGGGCTGAGGTTGTTGAAATTGTTGTTGGTGGGTTGGGGGTTGAGGTTTTTGTAGATGGTAGCTATCTTGCTGTGGAAGTACTCCAAGAGGGTGTATCAGAGTTCTTATGAGAGGTGGAGTGTGTTCTCAGTGGTTGATGGGTTGGAGAACTCACTGACTATGTTGCAGAGTTCTTCATGCTATTGGCCCTTGTTTCAATGCAGTTTGCGAAGCTGTCTCTTTTGATGTCCTTGATGCGTTGGTGGTACCTGTTATGGGCTGATTTGAAAGTAGTTTGGTTGGTGGGATCTTTGGTGGTGAGCCATTGTTTCTCTAGTCATTTTGCTTTTATGGTGTCTCTGTAGGTTTTGGCTGGTTTCATGTGGACGACTATGTCAGTGCATTTGGTGATCCAGTTGGAGAAGTTCTGGACAGCCTGTTCCAGGTTTGACGCGACATCAGGCTGGGAGGAGTTGAGGGCCTGTGTCCACTGGGTTCATTTGTTCCATCTGTGGTGCGAGAAGCAGGGTGGCTTGGTGGTGGTGTCCTGTGAGCCTGTGATGGTGAAATGGACGATCGAGTGGTCGACCAGGTGAGTTCGGAGACGTGGCTGTATTTGATTCTGTCGCTGGATGTAAACATTGGATCGAGTGTGTCTCCTGCGCTGTGTGTGGGGTCACTGTACAGTGGGGTGAGGCCGATGTTGCTCATATTTTCTAGGAGATGGGTGGAGTTGGTGTCATTGGGATCGTCGAGGTGGAAGTTGAGGTCACCCAGTAGTACGTAGTGTTCGGAGTCAATGGCTAGCAGGGCGATGAATTCAGGGATGGTGTTACAGAATGCTGGTCGTGGCCCAGGGGGTCTGTAGGTGAGGATGCCTTTGCTGGTGGTTTTGGAGTTGGTTCACAGTTGGAAGTTCAAATGTTCCGTGAATGGTGTTGTGTAGTCTTCGGTGGCGGTGCATCAGATCCTTGTGGATTATGGCGATGGATCTTCGCTGTTTGTTGGTGTGGTCATGATGGATCATCTTTTAGCCGTAGAGCATTGAGGTGGTGATGTCGGGAGCTAAGGAGGCGTTAAGCCAGGACTCGGTCATGAAGATCACATTGTGGTGAGGGTGGCGATGGGGTCCCAAAGTTCTGTGGCGTGTTTGCAAAGGGACCAGGTGTTGATCAGGATACACTGGATCAGTCTGGAGTGTTTGTGGCCTTCTGGGTGGGCGTGGTGAGAGTTTCTGTGTGGGCTGGCGGTCCTCCAGTACAGGTGAATCTGCAGCAGTGGTAGGAGAAGGGTCCTTCCGTAGATTGGGGCAAGATGCTGTTGCAGTTGGGGCCGAGGGCGTGGACCTCGGCAGTGGACTATGGAAGGATGGTCAAAGGGTCAGAGTTCCTGGTGCTGGGCGTGGTCCATGCGCAAATAGGGTGTGGCCTCCATTAAGTAGGTTCTGAGAGGGGTGCTGTGGAGGTGGGCAGCGGGAAGTGAGTAACGGGAAGTGGGTGATGGAAGGTGGAAAAAAACAGCATCTAGGGTAGCTGCCCTGGGGCCTAGGGCAGACATTAAGGCCGAAGCTGTCTGTCTGACTAGGCTTGCTCCCAAGGCAGGAGCAGCCTAGCAGCAGTCAGCAATAGGCAGGCTGGGCAGAGAAAGGCAGACCAGCAGCAGTACCAGCAAAAGAGCCGTTTAATTAGCAGGTTTTTAGTGTGAAATCAGATTTTTAATGGTTGGGTGGTCTAATAACCAGTTGAATTTAAAATCCAAACCTCTTTTGAGAGTTGTGATGCCCTTTAAAGTGGATCTTTTTAAATATAATTGCGTGTCATCTGGGTATTGGGGCACTTTTTTTAAGTTGACCATTCAGTTCCGCATAGTGGTTAGAAAGGACTGGTAGAGATCCTTGCTGGACCTTGCAAGCAGGTTCTTGTATTTCAGATTTGCACTCTTCTAATTATACTAGATTGGGTTGGCCAGTTAGAAAAGATTTGAACAAAATGAGCCCTACATGTTTTAGTCCCTTTTCTTTTATAGAGGTTCGTGCACAATTGTGTCAAAAGCAGCCAACTGCAAGATTTGAGCAGATATCAAGCAAGACTTTTACTGAGGCCATTTCTGTACTGTGCCTTGCTGTAAATCCTGATTTTGAAGGTAAAATAATAGAGTTATGATCAATGTATTTGTTTAGTTGGAGGCTATGCATTTCTCCATGGCTTTGCCTAACCACGGTAAGTTGGTGACTGGTCTGTAGTTGTCAGGGGTTTCTGAATCGACATTGGCTCTCTAGAATTGGTGTGATTTGTTCAACCATGAGGCTGTCTGGGCAGTAGCCTTATTGTCACAACATGTTTATCAGAGAAAGCCAACATGGTGCTAGAAAGTGGAAATTGTCTTCTATTATTGTAGCATGTAATAGTTCATCAAAGTAAGATGTTGGTCACAATTCTTCAATTACTTTTGATAGCTGCATGCCTGTTCTGAAGACAGATATGTAATTGAATACAGTATATGGCTGCCCTAAGCAGCCTAGAAAGTGTTCTTTGTAAACACCCTTGCTAAGAAGTAGACAGAGGTGAACTGTCCAGTGTTGGGAAACAGTAGGGTTTTGCTTAGCAAGTATGCTGCAGGTTAGTGCAGTAAATTTAATTTTAGAGGAAGAAATACATTTTGATAAACATAATATGGTTGTGGCATTGATTCTTATTGATTCAAGTGGTATTGGTAATGTCTCTGATATGGCCCACGCTTGATAATTGGGGACTTCCATGTACCACAAAAAATGCCCAGAAGCTGGGGGCACTATGAACAGTACTGACTAAATGTCTGGATCATCATCACTCATTTTGTGTTTGAACAAACATTTAGTAGGCTTGTGCTCCAATAGCGCCTTGGGCGGAGAGAAATGTGCCACCCTCACTGCTGGTGAATAAAATGCGGCAGCAGTACCTTTTCACGTGTCAGTCCCTCGCATTCTACATCAAAGCAGCAACTTGCCTCTGAACACACATCTCTGCACCTGCTCGAAACATTAGAATCATATATTGAATGTCCTGGACCCTCCGAGTAGGGTGAAAGGCTCAAAGTAATGTGGTATCCAAGACTGCTCCTATTAACAGGAGGACTTAGGCGGGTTCCAGGTGGGATTTGTGTATGTTTATAGAAAAGCCCAGACCAAACAGCAGTGATGCAGACTCCAGGTGGAGGGACAACAACTCTAGTGACTCAGCAATCTGCAGCCAGCCAACCAGGTAAGGGAATACTGAGATCCTCTACCTCCTGCGATGAGCAGCAACCACTGCCATCCTCTTTGAAAGGACTCAAAGTGCTGTTGTAAAAACAAATGGCAGGACAGCAAACTGATAGTGTGTAGGGCCCAGAACAAATTTCTGGTACTTCCTGAGTTACTGTAGCCTCAGAATATGGAAATAGAGGTCCTGTAAGTCCAGGGACATCATCCAGTCTTCAGCTTCCAGTGCCAAAATTACCTGAGTTAGGGACAGCATCTTGAATTTCTCCTTGCATATATAAAAATGAGAGACCTTGAGGTCTAGGATCGGGTGAAGACCACTGTCCTTTTTGGGAACCAGGAAGCACCAAGTGTAGCACCTCTGACCAAGTTCCTGCTCTGGCACCAACACTTCTCCTTCCAGCATTAGGGCATCCACTTCTTGTTGCAAGATGCGGATGTGTTCTTCCATGACTGGAGGGTTGGTGAGGGAGAATGTGGGGTGGGGTTTGCTGGAAGGGCAGGGTGTACCCCCTTTCCACAATTTGAATGGTCCACTAGTCTAATGCAAGGGCCTTCCAGGTCTGTAGAAAGAAGGACACCTGGCCTCCCACAGGGACCCCATGGCTCAACAAGTTTCAACCAGAACTGCTTCCCATGAGTTGAAGGGAGGTGAAGGAAAAGGAGATGGAAAGCAGACTCAGATGCGATATCCCTTTGCCATAGCCATGGTACTGTCTTTAGAGAGGGTGTTGAGGCTGTTGTTGCTGAGCCTGTGAAGCCTGTCATTGACAAAAATTAAAACCTCTTGCAAGTCCTCTAAATTTGTGAAACTGTCTGTTGTTTCACTAGGGAGGGTGTAAACCAAGAGGCCTCTATCTTGCTCTACGTTCCTTGAGTCTCTCAAGGGCTCACACAGCTTTACTGCCAAATAGCTTGGATCCATCAAATGGACAGCCTATCAGGGTGGATTGAACATCTGATGAGAAGACAGAAGCGCAAAGCCAATCATAACAGCATATAGCAACCGAAGTGTCAATGGCTCTTGTACCAGAATCTCTGGTATCCAATCACAATTGGATAATTTGTCGTGCTGCAGCCTGGCCATCATTAAGCAGTTCTTTAAAACATGGCTGAAAATGTTCTGGCCGGTTTTATATCGCAATGCTGCGCATGTTTCATATGATATAGCGTCCAAGGGGCAGGTTGCACTGAGCAATTTGTATGCATGACTGCCCACAGAACAGAACTTCTTGCCAAAAGCCTCCGTTCTTTGTACTCCCTGCCAGAAAGGACTGTAGGAGTGGTCAGTGTCGGCTGATATTTACCAGTGGTGGGGGGGTGGTTTGCAGGGGGACAGGGGAGATGAAGTGAAAATGAAAATACACTTACCTATCAGCGGCCGCCTCCTCCTTCTCTCTGCCCTCTTCGCCCGCAGGGCAGGAAGCACCCGGCTCCCAGCCCCATGATAGTCAAACACAACGCTGCACTGCAGGGTTTGCGATTGGTCTTAGTGCCGTGAATCTGTGCTCAGCCAGAAAATGGGAGGCTGGGCATGTTCAACATACAAGGTGCGCATGACGGTTTGACCGGCCCGAGAGGGCTAGCCAAGGCATCATGTGCACTAGGAGTGGGCAACCAACTCCTCCCCTGCCCTGCTCTGTGAGCAGAGCAGCCCCGCCCACCCCAGCTGAGCAAGTAGGTAAAAATAAAATGATAAGAACAATGAGTTATTATCATTTTATTTTTTTGACCTTCTCAGTGGGGCGACGCTCCTCCGCCTTAGCGGAGGAGCCTTTACTGCTTCCCACAAGTTCAGCAATGGCAGTGCAAGCAACGGCTTAGGGCCATCTGGGCCCACCTGCATAACCACCTTTCTTGCTGCACTCCTTCCTTCCTAATACCAACCAAGATGGAAGCGAATACTCCTGAGACTGGCCTTAAGAAAACAGATAAGGCAGTAAATGAAATACATATAATAAGTACAATATGTACGAGATTAGCAGTAAGATAAAATAATACTGCAATAGCATGGTTTGTAGCTATGACATATATTAATCAAAATACATACATAAATAACATAAGATAAAATGTGATACTCATCTGATGCTTCTAAATTGTTCTACCCCAGTGTACCTAACCTAAGTGCAGTACGAGGTTTGAAGTAGGTGCCATTTCTAAAGTATAGCTAACTATATTTTTAGTTTAGTCAAGAGTTGCCAAAAGTTTCTCTAAGTTCTAGTCAGCTCCACACCTTAGAATGAGAGAGGTTGGAATCTCTTTTCTGGACTCGATAGTCTAACCCCCCGCAAGGGAAGTCAGAGAGCACTGGAGCTGGATTCTCTGCGAGGAGGATGGCAGCGTCAGGTCAGTGCATCAGGCTGGAACTCGATCTCCTTCCGAACTTGCCGTGGCAAACCACGTAATCTGGGTTGGATCGAATCCTCCGGGAACCGCAATTTGCCAGGGCAAGTGCTGGTATATTTATACCTTTAAGGTGTCTAGGAATGCCAGTATTGACGTAAAAGTCAGGCAGAGGAACGTCATGAATGAACCCCTAAGGAATAGATGTTCATACATACTTAAGGAGTTCTTGGAGAAATCAATATTCAAGCTGAGGGAAATTCCTAAAGGCTTAAGGGTCTGGTTTTCCAAGAATTCGTTGTGACGTGGATGGACAGATGTAGGTGGACATGCCTGTATTTGGCTTGTACGGACAATGTCTAAATAAGGGCCGGATTTCTATGTCCAAATAAGGGCAATGTGAATTGTACCTATATAAGGGCATAAATCGGGAAACTTATATACGGAATCTAAATCTGCACACAACTTAAGATATCTCTTCTGCCTTGTAGGCGTTCCCTACATTTCATGAAACTCATTGACCAGCAGAGGCAGAAGCGGTGCAATCCCTGTGTAAGTCACATATATGTGTGTATTTTTCTATGCTGTGACTTACATCAGAGGGATATTGGTAGAGAACGGGGTGGGCTGGTCAAGTGAGCCTTGTATTGCTGTACAGACCGGAGATGATAATCCGTGTCCCAGACAGGGAATAATAAATGTAGGCTGCAGAGGTCAGCTACAAAGCGGAGATGGTGCACACACATGCCATTGTAATGCTACTTAAATGTCTTAGATAACTAGATAATCTATGGTGTTTTTCTCTAGCAGCAGCACAGAAGGGAGGAAGACAGAAATTAATGGACATGGATTTTTAGGTCTGGCTTGACAGTGAATTCGTAAATCAGACCTATTGGCATTGTCAATGCTGCTTAATACTTCAGAACCTGCTATAGTTCGGTTTCCACCCACCATCCCTCTTTTTCCCCTCTCAATATCTTCGTACACAGAGCCGGCCCTTACTCCACTAGTGCCCTGTCCAGAAAGAAATTTGCTGCCATCGCTACTGCTGATAAATAAAATGAGAGAGCAGCCCCTTTTTCACCAGCCAGTCCCTGGCTGGCTACATCAAAGTAGCGACTTGCCTCTGAACACACATCTCTGCACCTCCCCCAATGTAACGCCCTGAACGTCTCAGGATCGTTTAACAGACACGATAATGAGAACGCAACCACTTGTGAAGGTTTAGTTATTTTAATGAAGGCAAAAATAATACAAGGAATAAACAAAGGTTATAGTCACTGGAATCCTCCAGGCTAAGTACGTTACCAGCCCACAGCACGGATGGTCCTAACCGTCCTCTGCATATACGCCGATCCCGGCGTATGCCAACAGAGGGCAGAAATGAAATGGCCGACAATGCCAATCGGTAGGCTGTGAGGGGCACGAAGAGTGTTGGGGAGAATCGAGGAGTCAGGGAAACACCCAGCTGGGGTCTCTACCTGAAGGGAGCAGCCGCTCAACCTCTTCCTCAGACTGCACCGGGACGCGGAGTCACCTCCTGGTGATGCGTCACCGATACCCCAATCACAAGCAAAGAAGACTGAACCGAGAGCAGCCGCTCGATCGATCCTGTGGACTTCCGAGTCTGTAATGCGGCAAACACCTCCTGGTGTGCGTTACAGCTGGCAGTCCCTGTATCTCTGGTCGGGCTGGGAGTTACGACTCCAACCAGCAAAAGCGCCTCTGCGCTTTGACTCAGCCGAGTCAAAAAGCGAAGCTCAATGGTTATCCGGTAGAGCTTCCGGGTCCTTCACAGGTGACGATGGGGCAAGACACGGCCCAGGGAGTAACGACTCGACCTACCTCCGTTCTTGCCTTACTGGAGCACCACTCCGGAACACTGCTCTTCACTAAGCAGGTACGTCGGTGTAAACACAATATCCGACAGCGTTGTACCTCCCGGTTCCTCCCTTTATAGGGCGTGTTTTCCTTGAGTTATGTAACAGCTCTCCTGTTTACATAAGGGCGTGTTTTCCTTGAGTTATGTAACAGCTCTCCTGTTTACATAAGGGCGTGTTTTCCTTGAGTTATGTAACAGCTCTCCTGTTTACATAACCTCTCAACCGCTAAGCATCCTGGGAGATGTAGTCCGTTTTCGCTGGTTACCGTTTTCCTCCCCTCGCATGACAGGAATTCTTGACAGTACATCCTCCCTCTCAGCGGCTCCCCACGGGTCCAGCGCTGGCAGGAAAACGCCGATTGAACAAGGAGACCAAGCGCGGAGCATGAACCCCTTCAGCCGGTTCCCATGACTGCTCCTCCGGGCCATAGCCTTTCCACGCAACCAGGTACCACAGCTTCCCCCTGCGCCATTTGGACGCCCGTATGCCCGATACTTCATACTCCACCTCCGACTCCACGCATACCGGCCTAGGTGTCCCAGACGGCTTGGAGGGTGCTGGTTTGAGCAATGATACATGAAAGACAGGGTGTATCCGCAATGACTGGGGCAAGCTCACGTTCACGGGACCCATACACTTGGTAATTCGATAGGGGCCCATGTACTTGGGATGGAACACACTGTTCTTTCGAAACCTCATGTTTCTTGTGGATATCCAGACGTAGTCTCCAGTGCGGTACAGTGGCCCGGGCCTTCTCTTCCTGTCTGCCGCAGCCTTGTATCTTCTCTTGGCCTCTATTAGGACAGCCCTTGAGCGCATCAACGTGTCTTTTATGTGTGCCACCCTGTCCGCTGTGGCGGGAATCCTGTCCTCTCTGAACGGATGCAGAAATGGCAAGAACCTGGGATGTTGGCCATAGTTGCTATAGAACGGAGATGACTGTGTGGAGCTGTGAGTGGCGTTGTTATAGGCTATCTCTGCAACCCATAGCAAGTCGACCCATTCTTCCCTGCCCTGGTCCACAAAACATCGCAGATACTGTTTGAGCGTTTGGTTCAGGCGCTCGGTTTGGCCGTCCGTTTGAGGGTGGTAGCTGGTGGACAGGGCGGTCTTAACATGCAGCGCAGTGCACCAAGTCTTCCAGAATTGCGCAGTAAACTGCGACCCCCGGTCCGACACGATCACCCCAGGTAATCCATGCAGTCGTACCACATTCTTTAGGAGTAGTGACGCCAATTCCCCGGCCGTAGGGACTCTCTTGCAGGGGATGAAGTGCCCCATTTTCGTCAAGTAATCCACCACCACCAGTATTGCCGTCATCCCCTGGTCTACCGGTAGGCCCACCACGAAGTCCAGTGATATGCTATCCCATGGTCTATCCGGGGTCGGAAGTGGATGTAAGAGCCCTTGGGTTCGGCCATGGTCGGCCTTCATGGTAGCACACGTAGGACACTCCTGTCCCCACCTCCTGACATCCACTCTCATGGTCGGCCACCAGAAATGCCGTCCCATGCTAGCCACCGTTTTTTCAAAGCCCAAATGACCTGCGCATGGAGAGTCATGGCACCAGATGAATGCTTGTTTCCTTAGCCTAGGCGTGGGTATCAATAGGCACCTGCCCTTCAGGGGTATCCCGTCCTTCAGCTGCCATTCTCTGTGACTGAGGAGCCACCTCCGCCATGCGAATGACCTGATCCCTCTCTTTATTCCCCTCAGGAAAGTATCCGGTTGGATAACCCCCAATACCATCCTCGGGGAAATGATGGAATGCTCGGTCGCAGGCAATGGTTCCTTAACTGCAGATTGACGGGACAGGGCGTCCGCCTTCCGGTTTTCCGTCCCCGGCCGATATGTGATGCGGAAGTTGAACCCCGCAAAGAAGATCATCCACCGCAGCTGTCTGGGAGAAAGGTGTCTTGTGGCCGTCATGAACTGTAGGTTCCGATGGTCCGTGTACACCGATACCACATGTCTTGCCCCCATCAACCAATGCCTCCATTCGGTGAAGGCGTCCTTGATTGCGAGAAGCTCCTTCTCCGCAATATGGTAGTTGCGTTCGGCGTCGTTGAGTTTGCGGGACATGTACGCAACGGGATGAAGCACCCCTGTGTCGTGGTTGCGTTGGGACAAGATAGCCCCCAGCGCCACATCCGATGCGTCCGCTTCCACCACGTAGGGGAGATCCGGATCGGGGTGAGCCAACACCGGCGCCTTACCAAAGGCGCTTTTCAGGGCCTCAAAGGCTGTGTTCGCTTCAGGGGACCAGACAAACTCCTTGGACTTCCTCAGTAGCTGTGTGATTGGGGCCACCAATCCTGAAAATCCATCTATAAACCGCCTGTAAAAGTTGGCGAAGCCAATGAAACTTTGGATGTCCTTCACGCTTTGGGGCACCGGCCATTCTTTCACCGCCTTGATCTTTCGTTCTGCCATCTCCTGTCCCTCTGGACTCAGCATCACTCCGAGGAATTCCACGGATGTGACGTGGAAGTCACACTTGCTGAGTTTACAAAACAGCATGTTTTCCCTCAGCTTTTGGAGCACAGCTTTGACGTGGTGTACGTGCTCCTCCACACTGGACGAATAGATGAGGATGTCGTCGATATATACGACCACGTAGATATCCAACTCCTCTCTGAATACCTCATTCAAAAAGTACTGAAAGGCTGCCGGGGCGTTGCACAGACCGAACGGCATGACGAGGTACTCAAAAAGGCCGAACCTGGTCTTAAAGGCGGTCTTCCACTCGTCTCCGTCCCTCATGCGCACCAGATGGTATGCCCCTTTCAAATCCAACTTGGTGTAGATACGAGCTTTCTTGACCTGTTCCAGAAGTACACTGATGAGAGGCAAGGGGTACCGATTCTTTACGGTTATCGCATTCAATGCCCTAAAGTCCACACAGGCTCTCAGCTCCCCATTAGCCTTCGGGATGAAGAAGAGTGGCGAGGCAGCCGGAGACTTGGACGGGCGGATGAATCCTAGCTTGAGGAATTTATCCAGGTACCCCCGGAGATGCACGTTTTCAGGCTCCGTCAGGGCATACAGCCTGCCGCTGTGAACACTGGCCCCTGGCACCAGGTCGATCTGGCAGTCAAACTGTCTATGTGGTGGTAGCACTTCCGCCTTCACCTCATCAAATACATCCTCAAAACTGTGATAAGCCTGGGGGAGAGCCATATCTTTTTCTGCCGCTGTAGCCACCGTCTGACTCCCGCTCTCATCTGCGTCAAGGGATTCCGTTCTTATTCCACAATGCAGGATGCAATACGGTGACGTCAGTTCGATGCGATGTGTTGGCCAATCCACAGAGGGGTTGTGTTTCTGTAGCCACGGCAATCCCAATATGACGCCATATTGGGGCGCTCGGATGATGTTAAAATCGATTTGTTCCAAATGGTTCCTCCCACATCTCATCGGAAGGACCCCCGTGTGCTGCCCGATGGGCCCCGTCACCAATCGCCTTCCGTCTACAGCATAGACGTCTTCGGGTACAGCTTTGGGAAGAAGCACTAGCCCTAGCCTGCATGCCTCGTTGTGGTTCATAAACATGCCAGTGGCCCCTGAATCCACCATGGCCACAACGGGTATCCACTGGTCATGCACTCCCACGTGCACCGTGAGAAACAGGTGTCGTTGTCCCTTAGTGACCGAGTTGGAAAGTGAAGGGATGGATGAGGGACTCCGAGATGCCCCTTCTTTGGTCTGGGAGTCCTCTAGTTTTCCTCCCCTCGCATGACAGGAATTCTTGACACCCAACTCACTTGAATCACCTTAGCTCTTTCAGGCTGGTTCCAAGTTGTTTGGAGGAACGTGTTTCAGCAGGGGGCTACAGATAGATGAGAGGGCCAAGTAAGGGTGCGGTGCTGATAGGGTGCTAAAAACAGCGACTGTGGCACATCAAAAACGATTGGAAGCACTTTAAACTAAATCCCTTGCGCCAAGGAAGAGACGCGTTGCTGTTTGCAGGACTTTTATGCAGACAGTTATTTTCGTCCCTCTGAAGACTGGCGCCCTGGGCACAGCTCGACAATTAAAACAAGCATTTACAATGCAATGGTCTCGGCATTGTTAACCCCTTCCATGCTCATGACGGAACGGTTCCGTCATGAGCATCGGTTGAGCTGTGCTCATGACGGAACCGTTCCGTCATGGCCCCGCCCGCGCTCGAACCCTTCAGCACCGCGGGGGAATCCGCGCAGCGCTGAAGGGGTTAAAGTTAGAGCTATTGGCATTGCTCATGACATTATTTTTGTTTATGTTTTTGTTTTTAAAACATTTAAAGAAACGGCATTGTTATTTACAATGCCAATAGCTTAATCACTCTCAAATGCGAGACCTTTGCATTTGCACCCACACACAGAGCCACACACACAAAGCCACCCACACACAGAGAGCCACCCACACAGAGCAACCCACACACAAATAGAGCCACCCACAGAGCCACCTACACACAGTTACCCACACACAGAGCCACCACGCATAGAGCCAACTACAAAAAAAGCCACACACACAGAGCCACACACACAGAGCCGCCCACACACACACAGAGCCTCCCACACACACAGAGCCTCCCACACACACAGAGCCTCCCACACACACACAGAGTTGCCAGATTACTCAGTGTCAGAATGACAATGTTTCCGGCCCTGATTTTTAATCATGAAATCAACGGATTCTACAAACCAAGTTATACACTGTTTTTAAATGCATAGCCCAATACTGTAGTGCTTGTGTACAGTCAACATGGAGCGACCGGACTTTCGTGAACTTTATTGGGCTGATTTCTTACAGGTGTGCATTTCGTCACGTGTAAGGATAGTAATTACTAGACGACGGCGTTATGCTGCACTGGCCATGCTGTGTGGGGTTGACAGCAGCGGAATAAGAAGGCAGGCTGCAGAGCAGGGTTGAGGGACATTGACAGAGTTGTAATAGGAAGCTGCATTGGCTTTCTGTGTAATCTAAGCGCCTCTGTTTGCATCTGCGTACTACAGAGCTGCATTGCCTTTGTTGCCTGCTTTCTGCATCTGGACACTACCTCGGTGTGCTGGCCGTGTGTTTTTGCCATAGGATGCTCCTGTGTGCCACAGAGTGCCTTGGCTGTATGCAGTGCTCTAAATGGGCCGGTACTGTCTGGTCCTGAGTACCGGCACTTTTATTATTTTGAGAGGGAGAGTACCTGCACTTCTCAAGAAAAACGTGATACTTTTATCTGGAGAGTACCGGCACTTCTCAGCAACAAGCAGGTTCTCTGTTACAGAGTACCTGCACTGCTATTTTTCCATCTCAGCTGTATGATGAGTATGCTAGGTTCCTCTGTGGGCTGCTAGTTGCATCACGCTTCCTCTGTGCAGCAGTGTGCATCTGTGGGTGTACTGTGCATCTGAATTTGCTACAGTCAGTGTGCCTCTGTGCATAAATGCGAACAGACCCGACTCACGCGGGAGATTCCCGATTTTTCATCAAAAATGGCTTTATTTTAGCTGATTCCCTGAAATCGCCTCTGATTGAGTAAAAGTCAACGAGGAAAACACATTCCCCCTTTTCATAAAAAAAAATAAAAAACCCACCACCCTCAAAAATGTTGTCATGCACTGCGTGCCGCTGTTCGCCTCGGCGTAAACACCACGCCCTGCTTCAGTAACCTCTCTATCTCAACGCACGAGAGCTCCGCGAGGCCTCTTCTCGTTTCCCTCAGTGTCAAACCCCGGGGCCGCGGCTGGTTACTTCCTCCTCCGCAGCTCCCTCCTACAGCCGCTGTGGTTTCTGCGACAGTTATAGAAGGGGAACTCGCTCGCAGCAACAGGCGCGCGGCGCGAGAGGAGGAAGTGAGAGAGGAGGCGCGGAGAGGGTGCAGTGTGAGGGGAGGGGACGAGGAGGCGCCGCCAAGGCAGCGGGTACCGTGAGGTGGAGGGCACTGAAAGCCAGGGTACAGGCCAGACAAAAAAAGAAAACAGAGGAGAGCTAAGTGAGGAGACAAGACACGGGGTGAGACGAAACATGAGAGACAGGTGAGAAAATAAGATACACACATTGCAATAAAGAGGCGCTGAGAGGGAAGGATGCAAGGGAACGGGGAGACACTGAAGAGGAAGTGAAAGAGGATGAACTGAGGCGAAGAGATCAGAGCTGTTCGATTCCGCAGGCAAGAGGTGACAGAGGGCGAGAGAAGAGGCAGAAACTGTGCTCGGATTTTCCACTAGTAACGGGAGGGGTGTCAGTGCCTGACTTGAACATCTTGAGGACATTCACTGCCCTTGAACTAAAGCGCCTGCATGCACCAGTAGGCTCTCTGATTGGTTGACAAGGTCCACCAATCACAGTGCTTATTTGGTAGTTGCCAACCAATCAGAGAGCCGACTGGCGCGTGTAGGCAGCGTGAGCAAGACATGCCGTAGACTCTCTGTCTTATGGGCGTGTTAAACAAAAGAGAAAGAATCGAAAAAACACGCCCACGAATCCAAAAGAGACGGGGCTTGTTTGGAGAGACAAAGCTCTTCTCCAATGGCTGCCCAGCATTTAAGAGGACAGCCAATGGAGCAGAGGAGAGAAGAGGGGCGGGTTCAAGCCCCACTACTCCAAGTCATTAAATCTCGCGAGCGAGACTGCGCAAGCGCAGCCTTCGCTAGCCGAGACCTAAAAAACAGCCTTGTACGTACTAATAGGAAAAATGTACCTCATGAATTTCAGGGGATATTGTTTGCATAAGTGTTGGTCATGCCGAAAATCTGACTAGATTTTACCATTCAAATTAAACAGTTTGCATAGTGCTATATGAGGACATCCGGATGCATGCTTTCCCACAACCGACTGTTCACTTTGTACCTTTCATTAATCTCCTGGTATGGTCTGTGTTTTCTCTCAGGCGGAGGGGGAAGCGGTTGTGCCATTCAATATTCATAAATACTTATTTATTTCACATTTCTGTGGCCCCTTTAATATATTTTGTATCATTGATCTTATTTTTTTTGTTCTGTTGATTCAGGGCCATATAAGCCGTGATTACTGCGAGGCTCCAGAGGTTGAACGCTTCTTGCAAAATCGCTAAAACATTTCAAACTAAGGCCTGTGCTTACAACCAAAATCCTAACATGCTTGTTTGACTTCAGCATGGTTCATAGCAAGTAGATCCAGGCGCGCAACGCCCATTGGACTCACAGGGCTTCAGCAACCCCCCCCCCCCCCCCCCCCCTCGTGTGTGGCAGCCCGGGATGAGACAGCTTCCCGGCGCGCACACAGCCGCACCCGAGCACTTCACAGGTCTTTAAAAGACCATTTGCATGTTGATGAGGCCTCGCTGGTGTTTTACCCCTTCTAAGAGCCCCTGCAGCTCCACTTTGCCTATGGCTTAAAAGATTCAGCCCCCCCCCCCGAAAATTTTTCTTAGCCCCCCCCCCCCGAAATTTGGCTCTAGTTGCGCCTCTGAGTAGATAGATCTTATGAGCTCGCGCCCCCGAAAGCAAGTGGCTGGAGTGAAAAATCATTTGAATGCATTAAACCAATGTGCCACAAGATGTCGCTAGAGCAAGCGTTATGCACAAGTGTCTCACTCGGTTGAAAATTCATGCTGCAATGGCGAGCACATAAAATGAGCATGTGAAGGGCTAATTTAAGACATGTCTGCACCAGCGTTTTGGGCTGGTTGGTGTCTAGCTTTGCACCAGCGGTCGAAGTGTAAGTGAGCTGTGATGCTGCCCGCAATGGGGGCGGGGTGAGTGAGCTAGAGGTGGTGGGTGTCAAAGGCGTGGCTTAAAGAAGTATTTAAGTCTTTCAACTTTAAATTAACCACTTATAAAGATAACACACACCTTAAATTAAAAATGTGTATTTTCACAAAAGCTGGGTGAACTGTTTTTTTTAAATAAAAAAAAGTAGGGGCACGTCGTGCCCCTCAGATCCCGACCACTGCTTTGTACCCTTGGCAGTGGTAAATGTTTGCTTCTCTAATTGATGCTCTCAGTTCCTCAAAACATTCCTTGCCATCCGATTCCTAATGTCCTATGCCATAAATGTTTGTGGTTATCCCATCTCGCCATTGCGTCATTCCTTTGTGAAAAGTGCAGTACTGACTGCTTTCTACCATCACCCCCCTCCCTTTGAAAGGTTGCAGGGTGGCTTGTAATTACCAGAAAGCTATCGATGCTCACATGTGCCGCTCCCTGTACCCGGACCACGGTTACTGTAGTAATCAGACACCTTAAAGAGCGGGGATTTAACAATTATGTCTCAAAGGAAAAGCAGAAATGACGTGGTGCAGCGAGCTGACAAATTGTAAAGCGTGTGTTGCATTTCGGGCAAGATGGTTCAGTGAGAGCATTGCTGCTGGGAGGACACGTCTCATGTGTGACACTTTTAGCTGACTGCGCTCTTCAACCATCAGCAAACTGCATTGTGGGACGTGTAGTTCGTCTATTTTCAGTTTTTACATGCGCTGCACAATAAAAAAAAAGCTGCATGCACTGTGCTGTTGAATAAAACGCCAGCGCTGACTCATGATGTCACACAACAAGGGTCCACTTGTAGGCATGTCATTTGTAAACTAGCTACCCCAGTGTGATATGACCTGGGGATCCCCAGCTGGAATCGAGATAGGGCCGACTCAGCCTTACATTCTAATGAGATCGATGAGCTGAGCACCATTACATTTATAAAATGTAACACCTCACTTTCAAGCATTGTCTAACATTAACACTGCATTACTAGACACTATTTTAAAATATATTAATTATACATACAGCTTGTTCGCATCAACGAGTTGCATTCCATTAAATGTGTCGAAAGTGATACTGTAATTTATGAATGGAGAAAAATTCAAGCTAACAATTTCTGTGAAACAAATGCAACAAATGTTTAAATAATTTATTTAGCTATCACTTTCTAAGCATAGAAGTTTGCGAAAGTTGAAGAGAGTGAGGGCATTTTCATAACTGATTCTGAACAAAGTTGTTAACACATGATTGATTAAAGATCCTTTCTCTAGAAGCATGTACAAACAAGCATTGGCATAGCCAATAGGTCTCGCTTTTGGGACCTTATAAGTATTTAGTTATGCAGCACAATATCCTTGGTGCAACAATACCAACCGTTGCATGGCTAAATACTTATAAGGTCCCAAAGGCGAGACCTATTGGCTATGCCATTGCTTATTTCATAATTTTGTCGGTCGGGCTTGCTCGCTTGTCACAGGTAACTCATCCCAACTTTTACACCTCACCACTTTCTAATGTCACCAGCCGCCACTGCTTATTTACAATGTAAACCCTTACTTGGGATATATGCACTGACTTTAAAGGCTCTGTATCTGGGGCTGGGTCGATTACGTTTTAAAAGTACGTAATACCTAAGGGGATACCATGGGCTACCAGGAGGCAGAGTAAAGCTCTTCTGAAGGGTGTAATACGACCTATTTTACTAGCCAGGTTAATTCCCACATGCAGTTAATGCAGCGCCTGCAGATGACGGACACGTTATCGTACCAATGACTTGCCGCGGGGTGGGGCGGCTTTTAATAGAAGGAGGAGTTAAGCAGAGGAAATGGTGAAATACTTGAGTTCAAGCATGGCGCTCTGACGCAAAGTAAACACTCCGGCGCTGGCAACTTCACCACGATAATAACGTTTTGCCAACAAGGCGTTGACTAGTGCTGGACTAAGTCGCTACCAGGTGCATTACAATAAGAGATCAACATGCCTTAACTTATTCAGAATTTCTTGGTTAAAAAAAACCTCACGCTGCGGTGGGTTAGGCGTAAAGCACAGTTACATGCTGTGCACGCAGCTCTACTAACCATTGGGTGGTGTGGGGGCATAAGCAAAACATTTGATAATGCAAAATCCAAATGAATTTCACTGCTGGTGAACTATGCGTCATGTAAATTAACATCAGTACCCATGATATTAGTCCATTGTGATTCCTGAAAATGCAATTGTAAAAAAGCCACCCACGTTCAGTAGTTTCCACGCCGTGTTCTAGTGTTAGCTTTGAGAATATTTAATGAAATGTCTCCCTCTGATGGATTGTAATATATCACGTGTAGACAGAGACGTGACAAGCGCTTACGTTCGTGTTCGAGGACTGAAAGGTTCGCGCTTTAAATCACAGCTACCTCCATTGCCCGAGCAGGATGCAGCAATTCTTTATATGGCAGGCAGTGAAACTGTACGAATACATACAGAACTGGCCCAGTGGCTAAATCACTGAACTTGGAACCTGGAGAGTGGAGACCAGGATTCCTTGATTTTGACAATCGACCAATAAAGTGTGATTCTGGGCTAACTAATCACGTTAGCTTCCCATGTGCGATGTTGTACTACAATTACTAACAAGCAATGGCCGTGCGGCCATGAAAGTGACACGGCCGCGTGACGCTAAAGTGAAAGGAAAATGAAGAGCTGACGAGGAGGAAGTGGGAGAAGGGAGGGGGTAGGGGAGGGGATTCACGCGCGCACTGTAAGGCTTAATGAGCCATTATAGAAAGCCAGATGGCAGCTGTGCACGTCGCATGCGCTTGTGCGCGTAACAGCAAGCTGGTGGCCGGCAAAAGCCTGTGGGTAGCACTTTTAAAACCCAGCTACTAAATGTCTCGCCAGAGCAGCGCATGCGCTGGCTCAGGCAAGACCTAAAAACATTGATCAAAGGACTTCAGAAGCTTACCACTGGCTTCTACTGTGACCTACAGGTGACAAGTCGGAATTTGTCAATTCACCAAAACGCAAGGGGTATGGAAGTGACGTCACACGCCCTTTGACCTTCAATTTTATTCACACACATGCTTACACATACATATATTCACACCTATACACACCCTCTCACATACACACTTAGCCGCATGCATGCACAGAACATACATTTAAACGTGTTTTTTACTAACCTCCGCTGCTGCGAAAGTTCATATTCCAGTTAATTGTACTCCAATTTTCATTACGCTAATAGTGAATAATGAAACATTATTCACCATAAGTGTAAAAACAAATTGAGAGAAAACAAAGAGTGGAGCCCAACTGGCCGAGCTGACACTGTGTTCTGGTACTGATTTTGCCACCTCTGAAGCCAGGGGTCAGAAGGACAGGTCGCAGGGGGCAAGCAAGGGGTCGCGGAAAGGACCATGATTTTTTTTCCACAAAGCTCATACTGTGAGCCTAAACAAGTTGAAACAAGCACTTGGAAGAGAGAAGGCGCCCGGCTCGCCTGTTTTTACACAAAGTAGACTTAAGGCGATTCCTTTATTCAAATAATTTGAAACTGTGCAGCAAAAGTACTATCACCGCTCCACCCCGACACAGGTCCAGTGTAAACGTCCACAATATGGTGGGGCTCTTCTAGTATGGAATTCATTATCACCAGGAAACAAACTCAGCTGCTGTGTATAACCAGATTCCAGAGTCTGTTTTAAAGTTCAAAGCAGGCCCCTATGACTAGCCTCGTTACCTCCTTAGGAACTCATGTTTCATGATAAACCAGTGTGCAGTGTTCAAAACAAACACTGCACCAAGTAATGCTGATGGCACATTATACTGCATGGCACAAAGTATTCTGTGATCCAGCCTTCGGCACCGTACACATCAACAGATGGCTCAGTGAGTAGAAACCCTGAGTAGCACTGAAAGGCAGACGCCTAAATGCCACAGACGTCCCACATGAATAAAATCACAATTTGCTTGCTGCTTTAGTTCATATTGCTATGTCGAGTCCAATGATGTGTTCTCTTGATCCAAACTAGCCCAGATTACTTACCAGTAATTTCATTACTTCAACTGAGTTGACCTGTCTCAGGCAGAACCGACTGGTCAGTGGTGTCTGTACCTGCTGCCTTCTACATCTTCCACATTTTTGCTCACAGCATGGGATTCCATCTTTAAGAAGGACCTCGCTTGCCCGCTTTCTCTTTTGCCAACAACCAAAGTCAGCAGCTTCCAACAAAGCTGTATACCTCCAAGACCAGAGAAGCACCTGTGACATCCCATTCATTTAATGGTATGCTATAGGCGCCTCTCTCTGACATTGGAGGTATGCAGCTTTGTCTCAATACTCTTTAATGTAAAGAGGATTTAGATTAACAGCAAATCATTGAGTTTTATGCCACTTTCGGCAGGGCCTCCATTGAGGTCCAGGCCTTATAGCAGGCTCTGGGTGTTGACTCCAAATAATATGGTACTGCTATCCACACATCGAATATGTGGAACGGTGCAATGATTTTCAGCCCCTCCCCTTAGGCAAAACTGAATTTTGAATCCTGGAATGCTCCAAAAAAGACTTAAAACGACAACTCTTTGGTCCATATGACGTAATTTAGCTTTGTAACCAGGAAGCATAATAAAGAACCAATATACCTCCATCAGTACACTCCCTCTTTCAAACCCAAAAGATGAATAGCAACAAAATCATCAGATAATATTTGCTTATAATCGACACTTTACCCAGTAGCGGTATTTTCGGTTTCCCTCATGGTTGACAAGCAGTACTTTACTTCCCTACTACTCCACACAGACCATATGGATAGGCATCTGCATTATCGAAGTAATACCTTTTTGATCCTTTCATTTGTAATGTTATTTTGGCTCTACAATGCTAGGCTTTCTCTCAGATCAATAAAGTGCAATGTACTCAATATTATCTTAACAACAAGTCGTGTTCAAGGAATGTTTTTTCCTTTCCAATATGTCTTATTTTTGCCTTACAGCCAATCCGGACATTTCCTTCACAAAAAGACTATATAATGTATCTGACATAGCATACCATTTGCTTCCCATAAGGACTGCAGTACATATGAATAGTGATTTTTGTTACATCTTTCAATTTTTATCAAAGACCCAAAATGTTGTTCATGATTTCAGCAGACTAGTGTTTCGCAATGTCTTGCTGCATTTTCAAGGCTTAATTGACATAAACAATATAGAAGTAAAATATAAAAATAATTAACCAGATATGTGCAGCAAATGTTTTTAAAAGCTAATCTTGGAAATGATGTAATTAACAAATAGCAACCAA
Organism: Triturus cristatus; assembly: GCF_964204655.1. NCBI lineage: Eukaryota > Metazoa > Chordata > Amphibia > Caudata > Salamandridae > Triturus > Triturus cristatus. Next base: position 683,789,995 of record NC_140581.1, read on the forward strand.
GTTCATAATTGCATTAAGTACCCATTTATTTTGCTAGGAAGGAAATCGTGTCATGCAACGTACTACAAAGACTAAGGGAAAAGGGGGTGTTAGTGAGGGAATACCTAGACAATATACAGCATAATGTACATTACTTTAATCTTTTATGATTCATAATGCAACCCAAAAATAGCATAATCAAAGTTGATAACAGAATTCTCACGTTAAATAGCCAATGAGAGAAAAAAAACGCTGTTTATCCAAAGGTAAAATGAGATTCAATGACTGGGAAATATGCTTGGGATTCATTATGTTGTTCAATATTCCAGCACAACTGCCTCCATTTCTACAAAACTATAGATATCAGTTACCTATTAGTTATACCTTTGGCCGTCCAGCATTAGCAGAGGATAGTTTCACTTGGGACGCCTACTTTTCCCATAAAATATACCACAGTGGGTATTCAAATGTACATTGCGTACCTCTTCACAAAGACGTTAGAATTAAGCGCAGAGATTGCTGAGCTGTAGGTAGAAATTATCCAGGAATAGCTTTGTAATCAATAGGGTGGATCGCCCAGATAGAAAGGGTGGTGACCTTGCTGTTATTTTTAAAAATACATTTACGTTAAAATTGACAAGTTCACTATCCCCAATTGTGAGTGACTTCTCTTTTCACTATACCTGTCGAAGAAGTTCACTAGGTCTGGAGCATTAATTTATCGTCCACCAGGCACTCCTAACAATTGGTGTGCTGATATCACTGAAAACCTCTCCCCGCAATTCTTAAACACGCCACCTTCACCATTTTGGAGGACTTCAATATCTATTTTGATGATATAACCTGTTGCACTTCTACTTCTCTTATTGAAGACTTTAGGGCCCTGGGCATCCAGCTGATTAATAACTCTCCTACTCATACAGCAGGACACTTGTTGGATCCTATATTTTCAAACTCGAGGAATCTGCAATCAGACCCTTCTTTACCTATGCCATTGTCTGATCCTTTTGCAGTCCCTTTCACACTTTCAATTGCCCAGTCTCCTCGCTTAGTCTCCTCGAGTAGGATCATGTCAAGATTGGATGACCCCTTGTGGAATGCCATCTTAGAAGCCAATCCACCCTTGCTGTGTAACTCAGTGGTGCCAGATACACTAACAATAGATTCCTGGCTCAGGTCCTCACTGGACACGTTCATTTCCTTCTCTAACAAAAAGCACCATAGAATCCCCAGCCTCATGGTACAGTGATTCCTTGTATGAAAATAAAGAACTCATGCTAACAGCTAGAGAGGGTGTGGCGCAAAACCTATAGTAATGAGAACAAGGACATCTATCAACCAGCTGTGAAGTCTTTTACCAAAAAACTTGTGAGGCCCGAGCATCGTTCTATACGAACAAAATAGCTGGAACCCAATTTGCCCTAAAACAGTTTCAAGTGGTTAAAACCCTCTCTCACCCCAACAGCATTGTACCCTTTTATGCCCCCTCTCTCAACTCCAGTGCCATGAAATGGCCGACTTCCTCCCAAATAAAAGTGGCACACATCCAGGCTGCTTTTCCTATCACAGGTGAGGCTAGCAGTCGTACCGCCGTCCCTAAGGCAGCCAGTATGCTACATAGGTTTCAGCCCTTAGATGTGTCTTCTTTTATGGTGCTTCTTGCATCCATTAAATCAGGATCCCCATTGGATCATTTCCCCCCTGCAATACTTGGCAAGCTCTCCCAGCCTGCCTTGCAGCAGCTTACTCAACAGATGAACTTATCATTGTTGGAAGACATTGCCCCCAAATCCTGTAAAATGGCTTTGGTCACCTCCCTATTGAAGAAACCCAATCTGGATCCCCTTATTTGATCGAATTACAGACTCATATCTCTGTTACCCATCCTAGCCAAAGTATTGGAAAAACATGTGAACCAACAACTCGCAGGGCATACGGAACTCAAAGGCCTGCTACACACTTTGTAATCTGGGTTTCAAGCAGGTCATAGCGCCAGATCAGTTACCGAGTTCATGAGGCATCGACTAGATCATGGGTACTCACAAACTTTCTGTCAGGGGCCAAAATTACAGTGTGGTTTGTGGCCAAGGGCAGCACCGGTAGGGGTGGGGTCGGGGTCAGTGGAGGGCGGGGCTAGAGAAAAATAAATCAAACCCGTTTCAAAACATTAGACAATGCAACAATGCTGTATTTCAAAAGCAGATGTAACTACAAAGAGCACATTTTGATAATACATTTTTATTAGCAGACAATAGCAATCTTAAGAGGCATTGCATAGCTTCATACACACTTTGACCCCAATTCCATCACTCTCTCTCTTTGAGTCAGTCAGTCTGTCTCTCTCAGTTAGTCTCTCTTTCTCTGTCAGTCAGTCTCTCTATCTGTCAGTCAGTCTCTCTCTCTCTCTGTCAGTCAGTGTGAGAAGTTGGCCTGGCATATGCTGGTCACTAGTTAAAGTGGCCACCTTGCACCAGTCCAATTTAACTCTTATGGTAGATAGGTTTAAGACAACCTTTTAAAGAAAGCTATCCTAGTGGTAGATGTGGAGAGCAGCCTTCAGGCTAAGTCTCAGAGGAATGTAAAGCAGCTTGTTTTACCTTATAATCTCTTGAATTACCAAATGAAAGGACACCACACAGGTGTATATATATAAAATGTATATGTATTTATTTCTAGACACACTCTACTAATTTCTTTATGAGATTAGTAGTCAGGAACATATGCACAAATCAATGTTTCACAACAAATTAAGCACTTATATGGCTGGGGCCCTAGGGGCGTACCAGACCATATACTAAAAAAGAGGTTTAGGAATGTCAACTTGCAAGGGGACAAGGCCTAGGGCCTTTAGAATTGCTGGGGCCTCCCTAATCCACCCAAGGCAGGTAAGTAAAGGACCCACGGGAGACGCGTGCAGTGTGAGAACACAGCCGCGGGTTCCCTATTGATTTCAATGGAGCAAGTCGCAGTTGGATTTTTAAAGTTTTAGGGTACTTCGCAAGAGTCTACAAGCAAGCCACTTACAAGGTAAGTACTTCGAGGGCCAACACCCACAGGAGCACCGGAGTGCATGAGTTACCTCACCCAGGGAAGCCGGGTGCATAGGTGTCTTTTGGTGTCGGGTCGCGGCGTCGTTTTCAATGGAAGCCGAAGAAGATTTGCTGCTTGTGAAGACTGGAGAAGTGTCCGGTGGAATCCAAGGCTGGATTCAGAAGAAGGGAGACCTGAAAGCAGAAGGGACAGTGTTCACAGTCACTTGCCAGTGACCCGGGGCCAGGAAGATGGATGCCCACGGTAGTTGGGTGATTTCAGGTGATTAACGGGTGTCTTGACTCTTCAGCCACGAGGTCCAGGAGGCATTGACGACAACCAGGAGCTGGATTCGGAGTGCCCCACAAAGTCTGCAGCTTACTGAGGTATCGGCAACCAGATTGGAGCCAACAAGCCTTGGCAACAGCAAGTCTCGTGGACTGTGAAGAAAGTCAGCGATGCAGACCAGCAAGGTCTGAGGGACTCACCCAGCAAGGGTAAGTCAGGGCAGGCCTGGAGCAACCAGGAGAGCCCTTTGGTTTTATGAAAAAGTCTTCAGGGGACCCACAAGCCAACCGGCAAGGGATCACAAAGACGCCTCATGAGGATTCACTTCTCAGGAGCCCACTGTCACTCAGGACAAGGTAGGCCTCTGATTTTCAAGGGAAATCCTGCTGGAGGCTTGAACCACACGTGGTCCAATGCACAAGTTCGTAGAATGTCGTGAAGGGGTTGCACTTGACAATAGTGCATGGTACCCGGGTATTGCTGTTCTTCATCATTCGTGGAGTCCACTCGCCTCAGGTTTGCTGGGGACTCACAATGGCCATCGAGAAGTCAGGAAATCCACTTCCAGGGCTGCAGGGACTTTGGACTCCGGCGGGAGTGGGAAAGTTTGCGACTGTTGATTCAAAGTTTTGGTGCCTGCCAAGCAGGGGAGTCACTCCTTGACTCCAAGGGAGATTCTTCAGTCTTCCAAAGGTAGTGGAACGTCGAAGGTCCAGGATTCTTCTTGTAGAGCAACGTTCAGGGATATCTAGTTTGCAATGGCAAGGTTTCCCTATCTTATACTAAAGGAAAGGGAGGGACTAGCTCTATGACCACTTCTATCGGAGGGTCAGAGGAGTGGGTAGTTACACCCACTTCCCTTTGTCCAGTTTCATGCCAGAGAAGGGGCAGGTAGCCCCTGAACCGGTTTGAGCTGGCATATGCACAGAGGAGCCTACTGCTCCCCGAGTGCAGGACTTCAAAGCACTCTAGGAGTGCACCCACCCAGCCCCAATACACTAAATCCTGTCTGGAAGGTGGTGACACCTCCCTGTGACAGGATGCCTATTGTTGGGCCTCCTCCACTGCGAGTTTCACTCAGCAGCAGGAGGGCAGCCCAGTGTCTGTGCTGGTGGCATCCATTTTGTGATGCCAGGATCTTTCAGATTTCTACAGTGTTTCCACAGTAGGTACATGTCTATCCCTCTAGAAGGGTGGGATCATACTCCCACACCAGTTACTGCTGTGGGGGTATGATTCCAAGGCGTTTGACACCAAACACGACATGTTTTGATGCAGCCATCCCAAAGTTAGCATTTACCGCTAGGTTATAATGCACTTAAGAGTATATGGTTTAACCGCATCCACAAACAGCCACAGAGAATGGACTCTGAGAGCAGCAGAGGGGCCCTGCTCAGGCAGAGGCACCCCCTCACATGGAAACCAAGCACCCTGCCCTCAGGATTGATAGGGCCTGCCTTAGGGGTGACTAATAGGTTTATATGTGTGTGTAAGGTGAGATATAGGGATCCTATACCTCAGTGAGGAGTGCTAACACTACCTCACCCAGGCTGCAGTAGCAGGCCTGTGGTGTCAGATTTAGTCTGCTTCCCAGGGGTGGCATAATACATGCTTCAGCCCCTGGTAGGCCTATGAAGTACCTATGCCCTTGGTACCTAAGGTACCATATACTAGGGGCTCATAAGGTACCACAGTATCCAATAACTAGTGCATCTAATATGCACTCCAAGTTGTTTAGAGAGAACAGAGAGGCTGGGGCCCTGATTAGCAGGGACCCAGCCAGACTATAGCCAGAAACCAGTGTAAACATCAGAAAAAAAGGGGGGGCAACATAAGTGCAGATCCTACTCTCCTACAGTCAGTGTATCTGTCTTTCAGTCTCTCTGTCAGTCAGTCAGTCTCTGTCAGTCAGTCTCTCTCTCTCCTAGTCAGTCAGTGTCTCTCAGTTAATCAGTCTCTCTCAGTCAGTCAGTCTCTATCATTCAGTCAGTCTATCTCATTCAGTCAGTCAGTCTCTCTCAGTCAGTCAGTCTCTCTCTCTGTCAGTCTCTCAGTCAGTCTCTCTCTCAGTCAGTCAGTCTCTCAGTCAGTCTCTCTCTCAGTCGGTCTCTCTCTCTCTCTCTGTCAGTCAGTCTCTCTCAGTCTGTTTCTCTCTTAGTCAGTGAGTCTCCCTCTCTCTCAGTCAGTCGCTCGCTCAGTCAGTCAGTCTCTGTCAGTCAGTCAGCCAGTCAGTCTCTGTCAGTCAGTCAGTCTCTGTCAGTCAGTCTCTCAGTCAGTCTCTCTGAGACAGAGGTTTGAATCCACAGTGGCTGGCATTTATTTTGAAGCTCGTTGTTTGTCAACATGTAATAGAATCTCAAATCTTAACCGCGGAGACGTCCACAGATAAAGGCATGTGAACATTTCTTCTTGACACGAAAATGCTGGGAGCATATAATATGGAGGAGAGAATCAAAGCGAGGAAAATTACTAGAAACAATGCCTACAAAAGTTAATTTCAGCAAGAGAAAATATGTTGTTAGTACCAGAAAAGACATCTGAAAAGTGCACCATGCCTTGTTCAAGTTTACTACATTTGAAGTATGTGTAAATTGATTAAGAGTTTAGTGGTTGCAGCTGAAAGTGGCAAAATGTTGACTTTAGAACACAAATGTGCATTTTCTAGAGCACAGCATGGTTTATCTCGCTTTACGTGTGATATCAGTGGAAACAGCAACTTTATACCGGTTTATGAAAAGTTCAGGTCTTTAAACGATCCTTTGTTTAACCCCTTCGCCGCGGCATGAATTCCGCCGCGGCGCTGGGGGGGTTTGGGGGCAGTTGCGGGTCAGCTGTGCTCGTGACGGAACCACTCCGTCACGAGCCACGGTTGAGCTGTGCTCATGACGGAGTGGCTCCGTCACGTCTCCGCCCACTGCGCTAATCGCCCGCACAGGCGGGGAATTACCGCCGCGTGGGGGGAGCGGCCGCCAACGGCCGCAGCATGACGGAACCACTCCGTCATGAGCACAGCGCAACCGTGGCTCATGACGGAGTGGTTCCGTCATGAGCGGGTAAGGGGTTAAATAATCCAAAGAAATCCATCCACCCGTTGGAAGGTGCGGGAGAAACGTGTGCTCACCTTTCATAGAAAAGATGTAATTCCAAGGGGAAAGTATTTTCCCCTTGGAGAAACCCCTTTCCCTATCCCCACCAATCTTGGGGAATCCCCAACCTATTACCTCAAAACCCAACCTCCCTGATCCAATCTGGCCAAAAAGCTTACAGACATGAAGGCTGTCTGATACAGATGTTTCTGGATTTCATTCCAGCTGTACTTACTGTAATACTTTTTTGAGTATCATTGGTCATGCATAGTGTAATTAATAGAACCTTTGATTACCTAGGGGGAAATAATCTCTCTGTCTCTGCTAAATTTGGTTGGTAATTGTTTATAATAATAGCGGTTTTAGTGCAGTCATGCTCAGCTGCCTGCCAGTGCCCTGTGTGTTGCTGAGGTTCACGCACAGTCTAGTCTCTCTGTGGTGTACACAGTACTTTTCAGGAGCCCTGACCAGCGCGACATTGTTGAAGTCGCACTTACTAACTCATTTTGGGCTGCGCCGCTGGCGGTCAGGTGCCTCTAGTCAGTGGTGACGATGATAGAGTCAGTGGTAACGATGACAGTGTCACTCATAGTCATTGAAATGCACTCATAATTACACTGAAATTATGAAAATATCACACATAAGCAATCTGAAACCTTGGCAGCTATGAGCATGTCATCCGCAAACAGTAGCGCAGGGACCTTCCTCTTGGCTAGGAATAGGGAATCATGAATATACTGCTCTAGGTGCATCACCAGGTAATTGGAACAGGAACACAGGTCAGTGCTAAGACGCACCCCTGCCTAACATCCCTGGATACTGGAATGGGATCTGTCAGCTCCCCAAGAGGACCACATCTGACTTGGGCGTAATTATTCAGATGAAGCCTACTGAAGACATCAACTAGATATTTCGGGACCTCCAGGTCAGTCAGTACTTTCCACAGGGCCTCCCTTGGGAGAAGATCAAAGGCCGACCGGAAGTCGGCTAAAATGATGTAGAGAGGACCCCCACCCAAAGTGACGTATTTCCAATGCAGTATCTGCAATATGCACATAATCACAGGCTAGTGATCTGAAAATGTCACCTAGTCAATCTATATTGCTTATACTCAAACCCTCAGTCAGGCTGTAGCATGAATTACCACCGCAGACCCACTGAACCTTGGATATTGCTGCATTTTATAATTCAAACAGGAGCCAGGAGGCATACTTCCATCCTTGCATGAGGGCCCATGACACACTGGCTACACTACTGCCCTCAGTTGGCAAAAACAAACATGATATAGCCTGAGTTGAATACCACTTACTCTTTTATGGATATTGGTGCTTCTGGGGGTGTTTCTCATGCCAGGTATCTTGTGGCCAGTAAACTATCATCAATTCTTCTCAATTGTGTGTCTATTTAGGCTTGGAGAAAGTTATGCAACTAAGACAGTTAAAGTAATTAAAATATCATAAAAAACGAGACCATAAATTGACACCAACGTAGTTAGAATTAAATTCACGTAAATAAAGCAAATTAGTAGGGGTGGGTGATAAATTCCGCTGTGCTGGCGGAATTTGCAGAGTTTTGACCAGACCGTGGTACGCTTGTAATGCGGGGTTCCAGACAAACTTGCGCACGGTTCACCAACAGTCAATTGGCGAGTGAGAATTGGTGTTCCCTAGCGCCATTTTTGGGTCCAAGGCGGGGACCCGGTGAGATTTTCTCAATGTGGGTGGCCGCCACCGTTCGCGGTGAGAAAGCTGCTGCTTGAGTAGAAAATCAACTCCAGCAGCAGCAAAGAAGCAGAGCCCTCTGGCGAGGAGTGTGGTTCCATTCACACTCATTTTGTAGTGCGGCACAAGCTCCCGGCGCTAAAAATCAGCAAGAGCAGCGCAACGTTTCGAATTCTGCCTGCGTGTGGAATCCATAGAATCTCACAGAGTTTTCATGTAACTCCGCGGAATTTCAGAGAGAAACTCTGTGAGATCCACCCACCCCTACAAATTAGTCACTACCCTCGTTTGCCTGCTTCAGTCTTTGAGATTTGTAGACCTTTAAATTGCTGAAAAATAAATGTAGTCGCCTTCCTTTAAACAGCAGAGGTACATGAAAGAAGGACAGTTTGAACCCAAATATTTCACCTACCCAATTTTACCCTATATGTTTTCCTTTTGGGAATACGTGATTCCTTTAGGACAATAACTGGGCTTTTGAATGTGTCATATAAGGAGCTATAGAGTCACTTTTCCTCTCATTAGCCATCTTATTATGTTGGGCCTTTAGAAAGAAATCTTCCATTGGACAACCAAAGAACACGTCTCAGCGATAGATCGAACCCAAGCTGTTACAGACCCATTTCCCTAATTGATAACACCCTTAAAATATTGGGGAGAGTTCTATTTAACTACATCAGAATTTGGGCAGAGGATGAAAACATAATAAATAAATGTCAGCTGGGTTTTCGTAGTCATCTTGGTACTGTGGAACAGTGCTTGAATCTTAATTTAATCATAGGGAAATATACTATAGCCTGACACAGTCCTCTTTACCTGGCATTTATGGACCTTTCGTCCGCTTTTGATTTTGTTAACAGATCCAGGCTTTGGCAATGCCTTTTAGATTATGGGTTAGATAAAGATTTGGTGTAATTTTTAGCATATCTGCAAAGGGACTTAAGGGCCCGGGTAAGGGTAAGTATGGATGGGGCAGTGTCAGGAGACATAGTGGTTGGGTGAGGCGTTAGACAAGGATGTGTTCTCGCCCCACTTTTATTTATTTTATATATTAATGAACTTCATAATGTCCTGTCTAACCAAACCACCGGTGTTCCTACAATTAATGGTAACAAACTGCCCGTCTTACTATATGCAGATGATGCTGTTTTAATGGGCCGACCACCTAATGCATTGAGAATTTTAGTTAGGGGATTTGCAGTTTTTATGAATAATCTGGATCTTTGCACAAATTAAAAAAAATCTTTTTTAATGTGTTGTGGCCCTAAGAAACGTTCTATTAATACTATTACCTTGGGCCCTGATTCTTTGATATCCACTCGCACTTTCCCTTATTTGGGCTTACAATTTTCTGATTATGGGTCCTGGACACCACATTTGGCTTATGGACGGACTAAATTTTCAAGAGCCATAAACTCAGTAATAAATCTCCCCCAACCGAAAAGAACTGAGGTGGTACTGTCCCTACTTAAAATCTATAGGACACAATGTGTACCAATTATGACCTATGGGGCTGAAATATGGGGCCATATAAATTTGAAAAGTGTCCAGGCAGAAGAAAACAGATTCTGCAGGAGACTTCTGGGCATACCAATTTCATTGTCCACTTTTGTATGCCATAACGAGTTAAGAATGCCATACTTGGAAGATTACATTAGGTCCCGCCCTGTTTTATTTTGGCTAAAGGTTTGGAAAAACCCAGCAGCCTTACTAACAAGGGAGATTCTGGCAGATTGCCTAAAATGTGATAAGGGCGATGATATTCCTTAGCTGGCCCAAGTACGGGCAAATTTGACTGCGGTCAATTTAGAGCATATTTTTAATAATCCTGAGCAATTAGATGGAATTGATGGAAAGACTATCCGCAAAGTTTTATATCAATATTACGGGGATGCGAGATACGCCCAGGAATCCGCCAAAGTATCTGTGAAACAATATATTTTAATGACAGGCGAGGGCGGATCTCCTTTATGCTCTCCCATTAGTTATCTCTTAAGAGATATTACTCGCTGGGAGCGAAGCCTTCTTTTTCGTCTTAGATCGGGCTCAATAAAGTATTTGTTGTGCTTCCCTATGGGTTATCAACCTAACATTGAGAATGTCGTTTGCCCATGTGGTAACTTAGGGAAACAGTCCATGTTACTTTTTTTGTTCTTTTTCTCTTTTTATCAAAAATATAGCATGCAGTTATTGATACCGTTTTTCATGGCAAAGGGCACACCGGATCTTATGGTTGCCCATAAAATTATTTCCCAGCTTAAAGATGATGATATAACATATCGAGTGTGCACTTTTCTGAAAATGGCCACCCGCTCACGTATTTCTATGAATTGATGATTGCTGGATTAGGCTGTACTATATGTATTTTTGGATTTTATATTACTTGTATTTACATTTTGTACTATGCACATCTGCACTTTCACTTAATGCTGCTAACTGTAAGATTTAAGGATTTGCCCGCCTTTAGCTGCTCTTTCGTGAAATATTTGCACTTTGCACACTGTCACTTTAACATCGCCGATGATATCAAGTTATGGATAATTTAGTAATATTTTAACTGATTAGTTTTAATGATGAGTTTTTAGGACTATGCATGTGATTATGATTAATGTTTGTACTTTTATGGATAATGCATATCAGAATAAAGATAACAATGAATGAATGATACCTGGTATTTCTCTAGTCTCTGGATGCCCCTTTTAAATACATTTCCTTAAATAAAGCAGCAAAGACTTCCACGAACCAAATTATGATAAAATACTATCTAGTGTTCTCCAGTTACCAGTTTGAACCCTGAATGAATTTCTTGTTTCCCCCCCAACTTCTGTGGCTTTGTACCTCTGCCAAACCTTCCCTTACCAACTAGGCTGACGTATTTGTATCTAATTTGCCATAGCCCAGACATTATTATTGTCATAACCCAGTCTGCTTCCTTTGCTGCTAGCTTAAAATATCAGCAGCGTTCTTGTACAGGCCAAAGTCCATCTGCATGCCCTGGAGCCCTGTCAACAACTGTGGCCACAGCTTTGAGGTTGGAGCTCTTTTCTGTAGCATTCTAGCACTGAGGCTTCAGACTTTTAGCACATGTTATGGGAATGCAATATGATACAAAAAATCCTGGGAGAAAGTACTCAGTACAATCCTAGAGCTTATTGAACGGCAAATAGCAAAACTCTCGATTACATGCTGCTAGGACAAATAACCAGATCCGAACAACTGGAAGCGACAATAACTTTACAGATCTGACCCTTGTATTGGGCAAAAGGAAGATTGCTATGACATGGAAGGCCATGAAGGCTCAACCCATTAAAGCATGGCTCGCAGATATACAGTCATGGGACAATGCTGAAAAGGAGACACTTCTCAGAATCCAAGAGCAAATTGTGAAAGGAAAATCGTATAAAGCTTGCGGTACTGTCGTATCGGCTATACAGGCAGAGACCAACAAACACCCCCTTGATATGCTGCATGATTTGCAAGGAACATAACGTATACAATGCTGTAAGCAGAAATGACAACAAAATAGATTCATTTGAAACAGCAAGAAAAAGGAGTAGGTCAGTATAACACAGATTCCGGTATATTCTTCAAATAAGCAACACTCTGGAGTTCTTCCTATGGCAAAGTAAAAGGAAAATTTAAAACATTTATTTAACTTGAGAATAAATATTAAACATATTTTATATTCAAAACTGATGTAAATTATTTTGATATATTTTAAACGTAGAGCAAAATAGAAAATGCTATAACACTATTAAGTTAATTTTGAAATAAATGAAAATATATTAAATGTAAATTATTTTTTCAGAATTTTAAATAAAAAAAAGAAATTTCCACCTAAAGTTTTTAAAATTTTTACTACGCATTAATATTTATTAAAAGTGATGTATAGAATTAATTACAATTCATTTAGTTATATTTTAATAAAAGTTACTGTTGCATTAATTACAATACTTTTAAAATTAAATATTAAATATGTGCTATATTTATATTTTTAACATTAAATTATATTTACTAATATTTTTAAAAATGTTAAGTGATTTAATTTAACATTATTTCATATGGGGTTGGGAGGGTACTGCAATACAAGTGAGTGGCCATGTGTGGTGCTGGACTATCTACAGCTTTTCTTTTTTTACTTACACTCACATTTTGTGAATAAGCAATTAGCAACTCAAAAGTGTGAATTGCTCAAAAGTGAAACTTACCTTTGTGAATGAGGCCCTTTATGTTTGATGTTACATAAAGAATCACATATCTCATAATGTGGGTCAATGCTGTAAGATATAATGTGAAAATTACAAAACTATCATACAAAGTTACTAAACACTGATTATAATTTTTGGAAAGCAGAGTTTATTTGCATTATCCCTTTCTAACATTTAACACATCTCTTTGCAGATTCGTTCTCATATTGTGGCTGTTCAGATTAATTGTAAGCTTATCTGTATGGTGCTAGAGGAATTGGGTGGGGGTTTAGTGCAGAGGAGTGACTTGTTTGCTGAGCATCAGGCAAGTCATGTACTTAGAGGCAGGAGAGAAAACTAACACTGTGTCTGTACCAGGAATGAAAGTTGATGCCACAGCTCGAGAGCTAGTGGGTACTTGAATAGCTGAGGGCAGCAATGTGCTCTGGTTGGTCAACTCCCATACTGGGCATGAGTAAAACATTTGAGAAGTTAGCTCAGTTTTAGTTGACAGCTGGTCTCGAGAGAGACCGAAGCAGGAGACTGAAGCAGACTTGTTGCTGTCCAAGAGCTTGTGGCTTGTCATGAACCACATTAAAGGAAGGGAAGCTCAAAGCAAAAGTAGATGGTATCACCATTGAAGTCAGCTTGCTGAGTGATGACCACAAGAAACTGATGGAAGGGGTTTCACAGTCGGCAATGACACTACTGGGCCTACAATCCCAGACAAATGCAAGACCTGACAAAGCGAGTGCGCTTCCTCTTGATCAGAGCGGAGAATGCAGAAGGGTGCTTGTGACGTAGTAACATCAGGATAGTTGGTATGCTTGAGGGCTCTGAAGGACAAGACATGGTGGAATTCTTAGAGACACAGAACAAAAGCTTTGTGGCGCCCCACAGCATCTCGTTCTTCTCCATTGAGCGGGCCCATCCGTCCTGGCCAGCCAGCCCCCTGCTGGCACTGTCCCGAGGCTAATAGTTGCTAGACCTCTGCATTTTAAGGGTCAAGATGAGGTTCTGTGGGCAGCATGACAGAGAGACAATCAGTTCCTTGTCTTTCAAGACTACATGCTAGCAGTCCAACATTAACAAGCCTTCTTCTTAGGCATCAATAAGAAACTGTGAAAGAGATGGGCATGAAATACTCATTTACTGTTTACAGCCAAACTTAGGTTCTGTCAGAACAGAAAACGTAGGGCCATATGTACAAACACTTTCCCATAGACAACGAATGGGTAAAACCCTTTGATACATCTGACCCTTACTTCTTTGTTGAACCTGAAGTGGCCTGGGAGTTGACTGAGAGTCAGGAATCTTTGTTGCAGGCAGATGACCTATGCACATGGCGGCTCCCTACCAGGAACAGCCCCAAGACAGTAAACCTTCTGCATTGGTGGCTGCTGCCTCATTTCTTGACCCAGCAGTGGTGGCTGCTGCCATCCTCAACGACAATTATATCTCTATGCTTCTAATGCCTTTGAGAGTGCCGGGTCCGCCCCACGATGATCCTCCAAACCCGCATCCCCCCAGATGGCAGATGATCTTCTGTGAGGACCACGGGACTCCTGCAAACTCTGAAGGGACTCGGGAGAGCCTGCACTTTCTCACCTCCACATTTATCACCCTGAAGCCCGAGACCTTCTTCCACTGTTTAATCGAGGTACTCTGAAAATGAGCAAAATGAGCATGATTTACCTGGTCCTACTAGGTGAGTCCACATTCTTACATGCTGTTGAAATTAGTATCTTCCTTGATACCTGTCAGAACCCCTTCCAGAGTGCCACGGGGGAAGCAGGAGTTACTGGGCTCCACCGTGATGGTTGAGGCCTTTTACTTCAGATGTACCAGGACCAGACTTACTATAGATCCGGAGAACCTGGGCCAAGTACCCCTTCTGCACTTGACTCTCAGGATATGCGTGGTCCGAGCAGACCAAGACCCTCTCAGGGAGGAGGTGTGGATACAGGATAATAAACAAGGGCTCACAACTCAAAAAGTGCAGCAACAGCAATAAATCATTGTCCAGCAAAATACTCACTTTTATAAAAAAGAGAAATATTTTATTTTCTACCAATGCCAGCACAAAGTAGAAATACGACATTCGCAAACAATCACACAGTCCCCCTTGAGGTTGGGGCTCTAGTGTTTCTCTGAAGACTCCCTGTCCCACTCCCTCGTCACGTTAGCGATAGTGGTTATTCCTTATTCACTATTGGTAAAATCCAGGGTATGCCCCACTAGCAGTCCGAGTCTCAAGAGTCCAGTTTGACTCTAATTTAAAGTCAATAGTGTCCAAGCGCTACAGCACTAACTTATCAACAAGTTCCCCTTAGGCCATCCGGCCCAAAACCAGTCTTTCCCGTACAGGCAGACATGAAGCAGCAGAAGTTTCTGAGTTTACTCTGTATACAGGGGCTCGCAGTGGCTGCAGTTGAGTTCAGGTGAGACGGCCTCATGCAGCCGAGAGGCTATAATCAGCAGGTGCTGAGTCTCTCAGTTGCGGTCGCATTCCTGAAGCGACCCGAGGCTCTCTGCAGCTGCTCCTGCAGGGTAAGTATCTGATTTGTCTTCTGGTGGTGAGGTGGCTGCATTGATCCTGTCTTGGGTCCCTCGCCTGAGTGATGATGCACATGTGCTCCTGCAGCTTCCTCACTTCTCCTGCAAGAGGGGGAGGGTAGAGGGGGTGGGGGACCAGGTCGCAGTTCTTGATGGTCCCGGTGACCCCCTCTGGCATACATGGTCACTGTATCTCACTGCACGCGGCCTCCAGTCTGATCGGCACTGTGAAATCCATGGCAGTCCCTTATGGCATAAGGGGTTGCCGCCCACTACAGCACAAGGCTACAGCTCTTACTGCACTGTAGTCTTTTTCATGACAGCCTCTCCGAGATATGGGGTTACCAACTCAGCCCTACACACAGGCTCCGGCCTGACAGAGCTCAATGCACGGGGCCCTCTCCTGGCATACAGGGGCCACCGATGCAGTCCTGCACACAGGAAACGATCTGGTCAGTGAAGCCGTGGTTTCCACACACATCTCACAAGGAGTCCACTCGACAGGGCTCCCCACTGTACATTGCTCCCTCAGATGCTAAAGGGCACACTGGTCTTGGCAAGCAGGCAGATGCTGGTGCTCCAGACTGCAGGGAAGGTGAACTTGAATTTCCTGGGTGATGTCCCCTCACCCAGCAGGAAGACTAGCAAGCCTTGGCTTCCAATCTTTGCCACAGGTAGAAGTCTTACAGAGCTTCCCCTCCTTGCACAGTCTATGTGGCTGCTTGGCACATGACAATTTTTGGGGTCTCAAACTCCCCTTCTTATAGTCCATTTCCAGACATGAGGGACTGTAACTCTTCTGATACTTCTTGTGTTCAAGTGTGTACTGCACCCTGTTTTAAAACACTTGCCATGTACCCTCCTTTGTACAGCTCACTGATACCCTTTTTTGGGTCATGTTCGTGCTTTATAAAACTTTTCAAATAAAAATAAATGAATAAATAAATATACAGCGGACTTTCCCTGTTTGTGCCACGGCGCATCTTTCAAAAAGTGCACCGGGCGCAAACTGGGAATGAACGCCCTATTATGCAGAATGTCCTGCATCCAGGGCAGCCGTGAACTTGTGCTGCTCATAGGGCAGCGCACTGAACTGAAACACAAATTGGCTACTAAAAAGCCACTCCATGTTTCACATTGCAGGCGGCAGGTGCCCATACTTTAAAGAGGGGAGAGAGCTCTCTTTTCAGGCAGGTCCATGCAGCCTCCTTTCTCCCACCAGAGGGTTGCCTTTCAGAGGTGCACTGAGTCTGCATCACCTTTCTGTGGTACACTTCAGTGCACTCTCTAAAGGCATGTCTGCCTCTGCGCCCACGTCGGTAATATAGTGCCGGTGTAGAGGCAAAGTGATTCCCTCATTTGCATGGGGCCACGCCCACATGCAAATGAGGGAATGCCCTCTTGTGATAGCGCTGGTGTAACATGTTCTCCAGTGCTATCAGTATTACAGAAGGAGATGCACAAGCATCTGCTGACCCTTCTGTAATAACATTGTGCTCTGGAGGTGCACAAAGCGGACGCACACGCCCATTGCGTCCCCAGGTAGCAATGTATAATAAGGCTCAAAATGTGCTTTATGGTCTGAGTCTTTGGAGTTTTATGTTGGGGGACTGCTTCTTTTGAAGTGTCCTCTACTCTGCTCTCCCTTCCTCTTGAAAAGCAGTCTGTCAGAGCAGGAGTGACTCCAAAGCTAATAGTATCACAACACAGGCTATTGGAGTGATTAAAGTGGATGTCAGCCATAGTGATATGTGCATTAAAGAGGGGCTCCCAGACCTACTTTTTATGATTCTCTTATCAGCCCCATCTCCTTCCTGAGATGTGCCAAGGCCCCTTCCTTGTGACCTCACACTGAATCAAAAAGAATCCTTTGAAATGTACAGGGAAAGGCTGGCCTCCTCACCCCATGCCCCCTAGTGTGTGTCTCACCTAGCTTACAGGAACGTAGCAATACAAAATTTGTCTAGGGGAATTCTCTACCTCTGCTCCATGTTTCACCATGCATGCCTGGGTCTCCCAAAATGGAACCCAGAGTCCTTCATGCAATGTGTCATTGCAGGCTTACTTACACATAGTATATGCATACAACATACACACACTGCACAGTACTGTCTCCTCCATGTTCTGTATCACTCATAGGCACACCTATATATAGCACATACATTTAATATGCATGCACTGTACAGCATGGTATACTTCATTTATTGTACCACTCATAGGCAGACATACATCCATCTCTTACATTTAATATGCACACACTGAACCCTTCATGTATTACACCACTCACAGGTACACATACACCCAGCACATGCATTTCACTTACAGGCTCAGCACAGCACTGCATCCTTCATGTATTGTACCACTCATAGGCACATATGCTTCCAGCACATACATTTAACCTGCACGCACTGCACATCACTACATCCTTCATGTATTGCACCACTCAGGCACACATACATCCAGTACATGCATTTAATATGCACACACTGCACCCTTCATGTATTGCACCACTCACAGGTACACATACACCAAGGACATGCATTTAACCTGCATGCACTGCACAGTACAACAGCCTTCATGTACTGTACTTCTCATAGGCACACATACATCCAGCACATGCAGGTAAGGGGTGCATGTTCATTGCCATGCAGAGGACTTTTCCTTCCCAACAATACCTACCCTTGTTATAATACGAAGATCGCTGGCTCTGGACTTGCTGGTCCTACCTGCTCCTTTAGTCAGACTGCTCTGGGTGACCCCCCACCCCTTTAATATGTTGCCAGATGGTCAACACATCCCAAATAATATTCAATGGTTCTTTTGTGTTTCTTTGACGGTTGGATGTTTGCCTTCTGTCCCGTAATTATCTTGGTTAATACACATGTTTAAATACCTTTGTTTAGAATTGCCAAAGGCTGAAGGGCTAGATTTGGATACAAATCTGGGGGCAACAGGTAATCATTTTATGGAGTGTGGGTGTCATAAAACACAAATCAATGGATTACTACTGGTCCCATTTCACACCCAAAGGGTTTCCCTGTGATCATATGGAACCTTTGGTGGATGCAAACGTTACAAAATCTACTCCTTTTTGAAGTGCAATGGGATCCATATAGCCTCTCTCCAGGTTTCTTGCATAACTCTTGCTCAGATTTGAAGCTTTAAAAGAATTGGTGTTGTCAGATTTTTGCCAACAACGTCTGGGCTTACCGCAAGGGGTCTTACTCTGGCTCAAAGCAGGGGTCCCATGTAACAGACCAAGATGACATAATTGTCCTGGTTCAGGTAAGTTGGATGGTGACTAATTGGCAGAATCTATACCCCAAACATAGAGCACAAACTTTACTCAGCTAGCTGCCTTGTCAAGTGGTGAAATGGGCACATATCCCATGGATACTTGGGGTGACTTCAATACCGTCAGATCACATCCACCCCTCCCACAAGCCCAAACGATTCACAACGTCACTTTGGTTTCACAAGGATTTTTAGGAGACGTCTGGCACCTCCATTACCCTAACTCTAGCCTTTATTCATTCTACTCCCCCACATACAATCTATATGCACAACCGAACAGAGGGGTTTCCTCTACATCGCTCAGTCCACTGATAGCCTATCCCAATTATTTAGGTAGGGAGGTATTGGATCACATGCCCTTAGATTCCTTCTGCTCATCCCTTCTTGGCCCCTCCAGGCATCCTTGTTGGAGGACCCAATTTTTCTAGACAAGATACCGGAATTCTCTGTGAATAATGATGGTAAAGCCTCCCCCCAACAGTTGAATGGGAGGCGTTCAAAGTAGCTGTCCAAGCCCACTGCATACACGGAGTAGAGTTTGGGCGTAAAAGTACAGAAAGAGACTTGGCCAAGGTGGACGACTCTTATATGAGGATTGAAAAGCAATTTGTAAATGGTCCAGCCCTGCGGGAGCCATAAGGCAGAGTGCATGAAGAGGAAGCAGCCCTAATAGAAAAATTGAGATGCATGGCCTACACTGCATGCCATGACTTATAAGGGGACAGGTCTGATAGGTTATTGGAATGCACAGTGGATAACAAAACTAGGCAATTGCCCATAACTTCACTTCGGGGGAGGGAGAGACTCTCATGTGTTCCTAACAAGCTATTAATGAGACTTTTTACAAATTCTATTGCAGACTCTATGAGCCAAGGCATGATTAACCAGGAGTCGTGAGAGGCAATTTCCTCACGGTACCTAACTAGTGCACTCCCGGAAATGAGAGACAAAATAGATGTCCCTAAATTAACCCAAGACATCAATCAATCAGGGAAGATTGTAAGCGCGCTACTCACCTGTGAGGGTCTCACGGCGCTGGGTGTGGGGGGTCCGCAGTTTCGTTCAGTTGAAAAGCCAGGTGTTGAGCGCCTTCCTGAAAGTGTTCAGGGAGGGGGCGTGTCTGATGTCGATCGGGAGCTCGTTCCAGGTCTTGGCCGCGATGTAGGAGAAGGCTCTTCCTCCTGCTTTGGCTCTGCAAATGCGTGGGGTCTCAGCGAGGATGAGGTTGGCGGATCGGAGGTCTCTTTTGGGTACGTGGAAGGTGATTCTATCATTGAGGTATTGAGGTCCGGTGTTGTGGAAGCATTTGTAGGCGTGGGTGAGTATCTTGAAAGTAACTCTCTTCTCGATGGGGAGCCAGTGGAGATTCCGAAGGTGCTGGCTGACATGTTCGTGTCGTTGGAGCTTGCGGAGTAGAGACTTGTTTATGTCGGCGTAAAGGGCGTTTCTGTAGTCTAGTCTGCTGGTTATGAGTGTGTGGGTAACTGTATTCCTTGAGGATCCATTTGAACGTCTTACAGAGAATGCGGAGGGTGTTGAACTGTCGGTTCATGAAGAGGGAGGAGTCAAGTACGATGCTGAGGTTTCTGGCGTGGTCCGTTGGGGCAGGGGGGCATCTGAGGGCGGTGGGCTACCAGGTGTTGTTCCATGCTGATGGGGTGGTTCCGAGGAGGAGGACTTCAGTCTTCTCCGAGTTGAGCTTCAGGCATCTGTTGCTCATC
The DNA here is from genome assembly GCF_964204655.1 of Triturus cristatus. Classification (NCBI taxonomy): domain Eukaryota; kingdom Metazoa; phylum Chordata; class Amphibia; order Caudata; family Salamandridae; genus Triturus; species Triturus cristatus. Next base: position 683,809,857 of record NC_140581.1, read on the forward strand.
CAGGATGCAACGTTCTGCATTCCTTCTTGGAAGTTGAGCCTGGTGGTGGTGGGTTCTTTGGTGAGGGAGAGGATGAGCTGGGTATCGTCGGTGTAGGATACTATGCTGAGGCCGTGCTGTCTGACGATGGTGGCAAGGGGGGACATGTAGACGTTGAAGAGGGTTGGGCTGAGAGATGATCCCTGGGGCACTCCGCAGTTGACTCCCGTGGGTTCAGAGAGGAAGGGCGGCCGTCTGACTCTTTGGTTTCTGCTGGTGAGGAACGAGCGGATCCAATCGAGGGCTGTTCCTTGTATGCCTACATTGTGTAGTCTGGCGGTGAGTGTGCGGTGGGAGACGGTGTCAAACCGTGCTGACTGGTCGAGTAGGATCAAGGCTGCCATGTGGCCTTGGTCGAGGAGTTTGCATATGTCGCCTGTGGCGGCGAATAGGGCGGTCTCGGTGCTGTGGTTGCTGCGGAATCCGGACTGAGAGGGCTCGAGGATGGAGTTGTCTTCGAGGAACCTTGTTAGTTCTGCACTGAGGGTCTTCTCAGCGAGTTTTGCCGTGAAGGGGAGGAGTGAGATGGGCCGGTAGTTCTGAGGTCCGTGGGAGCTGCTGAGGGCTTCCTAAGCAGGGATCTGACTTCTGCTCGTTTCCAGTTGTCGGGGAAAGTGCCTGTCTCGAAGCTGGTGTTGATGGTGGATCGTAATTCTGGCGCGATGACGGCTCTCTGGTAGATGTGGGGTGCGCAGGGGTCTGTGGGGGCCCCCGAGTGGATCCCTTTAATGGTCGAGGTGGTCTCTTCAGTCGTGAGCAATGTCCAGGCAGAGGTGGTGGGCTGGTCGGCGTTGCCGGAGGGCGGGACGGTTGTGGAGTCAGGTGTTTGGTCAATGAAGCTGTCGTAGAGGTTTTTGATCTTCAGGTGGAAGTAGGATCCGAGCTTGTCGCAGAGGTCCTGGGAAGGGGCGATGTCCGTGGCTTCACTGGGGGCCTAGTGAATTCCTGGATGACACTGAAAAGTCCCTTGGAGTTGCTGCCGTTGGTGAGGATTTTGTTGTGGATGAAGGTTCTTTTAGTGGTTCTGATGTGTTACTCCGTCATGGCGTTCTTGTAGGAGGTATGGTTTTCAGGTGTTATGTTTTTTTAATTTTTTTTTTTATTTTTATTTATTTGAGTTTTATATAGCGCTGGCTAGACCCGGAGGTATCAGAGCTCTTTACATAAGGAAACAGCGTGTTACAAGTTACAAAAATAATCACATTAATTACAGAAAGGTTACAAGTTCAATACAGGAGTTATTAGCAACCATGAAACACAAGATCCACAGAAAAGAAAAAAAGAAAAAGGCCAGGGAGAGCAGGGAGTCCTCGGGAGGGAGTCAGCAGCGGAGAAAGAGACGAAACATAAGTCCGAGGTCTGGATGGGTAGCTGTGCCAGAGCCTGTCTCCCCTATAGCTGTCGGAGCAGCTCCACCGGGAATCGGTCATAAATTTTGGACTCCGCCGGATAAAAATGAGGATCAGGAAGGGACCAAAAGTCTAAAGTCCAGAGACGGGCTAGTGGAGCTGGCAAGGGTGGCAGTATAGAAAGGGGAGTGTAGCTTGGCAGCCATAATAAAGTCAGGCAAATCGAGTCTGTTGCTCTCCAAGACTCTGTGGGTGGTATTGTCTCTAGATCTAAGGATTGTTTCCTCAGCTAAGACTATTGTCCAAGTGGAACATCGGGACCCCCTTGCCAGATGGGAACATCTTCCCATACCGGTGAAAATACATTGGTGGGTGCCATTTTAGAGTCGGGTTCCGCCTAGAAAGTAAGTACCGAGTTCAATGGGGGTCAAACTAGGCGCCAGCAGGATCCCAAAACCCGAGCTCAGGTCGGGAAAGGCTGCTACCTAGATCAAAATCATCACACTAACCGCCTCTTCATGGGCCACCCACCCGCCATCTTAGGGTCAGGCATGGCTTTAGTACCGACGGAACGTCCTGCACCGTAGCCCAGGCAGCTTCCCCTTCTCAGAGTACCTCTGCGTTGTGCAGCTGAGATGTGCACGAGAGAACACTTCCAGTCGTGGCTCCTGACCGCTGGGTTGTTGAGAGCCGCGTTCCCCCGGTTTCCGGTATGCTCCCAGTACCGTCCGCCTATTCCGGTACAGCCAGGGGGTACCACCATAATGAGGCAGTCATTCCAGAGCATTGTCCCACTCCCTCTCTGCAGGGTCCTCTTTCGCCGAGGTACTCGTGCTCCTCCACAGCGTGTCCTCACATCTCCCGGCCTGCTAGTATGCACAACGGATGCCTTCAAGCGCACCGTGCACAGTAGTCTCCAGGTCCATCTGGGCTCGCACAGGCCCCGGGTGCCGCCGGAATCCCCATAATTTCCTCTGGGACACAGATGCACTGATTATCAGTAAATAGCAGGTGATTAATGGCTAATTTCCTGCAGTTTCAAATCGGTGGCAGCGTAGCAGTCCTGGATTACGTCCGCACGGCCATCTTAGCTCACTTTCTCATGGGGACATCGCAGCTCATAACTCGGCTGATCAGGATCGCAGAAAGGCGGTTTAAACGTCTGATTACTGGACTGGTGATTCCGATGGGATTTGACCACGGCAAAGCACCGCTCCGGATACTGGCGTGCGGGTTCCCCTCGGAGCTGTAGCTCCAAGTGACCATCATGGTCGCTGGCTCCTCCTCTTTGTTGGTTCTCCAGTTCTTCTCGAGGCATCTGCAGGTGCGTCTGGCTTCTTGGAGGTCGATAGTGAACCGGGAGGCCTTCCTGGGGTGCTGTCTGTCAGAGTTACGTATCGGGTCAGCCTGTCTGCGCAGTTGGAGATCCATGTGGGAAGTTCCCTGGCTGCGTTGTTGGCATCGGTTGCTGCGGAGGGGGTGTCCCGGGTGAGGGTGGAGTTAAGCTGCTCCTATGTGACTCTGCTCCAGTTCCTGTGTGGAGGGCGCAGAGCGGGTTTGGGCGGCTTGGGTTTGTCGGCGAGGAAATGTACGCAGTGGTGGTCAGTCCATGGTGGTTCTGTGGTGTGGCTGAAATGGACGCTGTTTCCACCTGCGAAGATGGGGTTGAGGGTGTATCCTGCCTTGTGGGCTGGTGTGGTGACGAGTTGTTTCAATCCAATGTTGGCGAGGTTGTCCAGGAGTATGGTGGAGGTGGGGTCGCTGGGGTTGTCGAGGTGGAAGTTCAGTTCTCCGATGAGTACGTAGTCCATGGAGGCGAAGGGGTGGGGTGCGATGAGGTCGGTGATGGTGTCGGCGAAGAGCGCCCAGGGGGTCTGTAGGCAAGGGTGGCATGGAGTGTGGAGGTGGGGCTGGTCTGGATCTGGAAATGCACGCGCTCAGCTAAGGGGAAGGTGTGGCTCAAGGTGGAGAGGCAGAGGGAGTTTTTGTGCGTGATGGCGAGTCCTCCTCCCGGGTGGTTGGGACAGTCCTTCCTCTGGATCTTGTATCCCTCCGGGATGGCGATGTCAGGTGCCGAGGAGGCGTTGGTCCAGGTTTCTGTAAAGAAGGTAACTTCGGGGAAGCTATTTGAGAATTTGCGCCTGGTAAAACTCCGGGCACTTATGGGCTTGTGATAGAATTTTATAAGACAAATGGAGACATCCAAGCACCCATGCCTTTCTGGTATCAATATGTAAACCAAGGCATGCTCCCATGCAACCAACCTGTTGTGGGAGTAACTCTTTAAAGCATTAGCAAAATTCAGGTTTGGAAACCACACCATGCGGCTAATCAAACTACTCTACTACAATCCCAAAGCTTTCATTATGGCCCTTATAAAAAAAACTAGGAATCAGAGCTTGGAAGGTTAGTTCATGACAAGGAATTTGTCAGAGCACTAAAATATCCACATGTAGTCTCATGTAACGCTGAAATTAAATGAATACAGTTCAACATTTTGCACAGAGCAGACATATTTCCTGCAAAAATTAACGAACTCTTTCCAACCGCCAACGCCTCCTGTGCATGCTGCGCTGCCCTATCAGTGGATTTTTATCATATTCTATGGGACTGTCCGTCCCTGGAAACACGTTGGTCAGAAGTAAAAAATAGTTGGCAGATACTGATGGACTACCTGGCCTTGGCTCTTCGGAGGCTTGTGCTTTGGGACTATATGGGAAACCCAAGAGGAATAAAGTAGTGGCCCTGTTCCTATACAATGTATTGTTAACAGCTAAGGGGAGAATCACCATGAGATGGAATACTGTACTCCCCCCTTCTGTTGTGGCCTGGCACCAGGCCACCATGATGTGCGCAGAGGCAAAAAGTAGGGCCTTACACAGAAAAAAGGCCAGAGTCCTCCGGAAGCGCACAATTGTCAATAATATAGATGGAGATCTGGTGCTCTGAGGCCGCCCTCGCACACTGGAGCTGGTCACTTAGCGAACACTACTCTAGGGGCTCTACCCTGCTCAATAGAATCTCGTCACTGCCATTTGGATCTCCACAAAGAAGGTTGGGGGGAGGTACATAGGGATGGTTTTGTATCACAAATAAATAGTGGGAAAACACCAGCATCTTGTAGATCCGTACCCGACCCAGTAGGTTAAGTGGCGGTGTACCCAGAAGTCCAAATCACACAGCGCACCCACTTCGTAATAGAGACTATGCTGTGGTCCCAAGAAACCTGAGGTCTTAGGCAATATTTATGCCCAAATAACGGAAAGGTTCCTGAGTAATAAGTAGTTTCTGGATTAATCTTGTTATGAAAGGGTAAATTGTACTTTTGTGGAAAAGTCTGATCCATAAAGATGTCAAAAGTACCAGAGACAGCTCATGTTAATAAGGCAAGAGGACCTTGTTACATAGTCAATTAACTGGATGGGAAAATGTGCTTTCTTCGAGACAGATCTTTCTAAAAGAGAAAAGCTTGGTAGTGGTTTTTCGTTCAGGACTAAGCTGCCTCATTTCCCTCTAAGTCTGGCCATTTCTATACAAAAAGACCCGACTATCCACAGGACAAACATGAACCTTCTCTTTGTCTTCTCTTTCAGTTTGAGACCAACGTTCACATATGATTCTTATCTGCAAGGGGGTAGCTTGGCTGTTAAGATTGAGGGTGGGGGCTTTAGATTTCCCAAGTCACGCTGGGATGTCTTGTTCAAACACATTATATAAGAAGCAGGACATGAGCAGGGCATAAGGGGCAGTGGAATGAGAACGGATTGTTAGGGGCACTTGAGACAATATTTTTCAAACTAATCAACATTTTTTAAGTCCTTCAAAACAGAGATGAGAGAGTGTGTGTGTGTTTTTTTTGTCAGTGTGGATATGTAAACATTCCTGGTGAAAACCGACAGACACTTGATCATACCTGACTGAAGTCCCTCATACCCAACTATTTACTATAGATTTAGGGGGGTGTAACAAACATCCACCCTGAAGCTAAGGCCGGGATTCTCTGCTTAGGTTCTTCCTTATCTTCTTCCACTGGCAATTTCGCGCTTTTGAACAACAAAGGCTCTTATGTACAGGCCCTCAACATTCTCCTCAATGTCTCCTCTGCTGTACGGCAATCTATAATTTGATGGCAGTCAAAGCTTTGGATGCAGTGGGTAGGTTCACCACCAATGATAAGGCACCCTTGAGATTGTAGTGAGAAAGAAGGCTTACCTGATGGCTTGAATATCTTTTCTATTTGGTCGCAGATCTGGAGATTTGGAGCACCTAGGGAGGATAGAAATTGAAAAGGAAATCTTTCATCCCAATCTCTGAAGCTGAGATCGTCAAAATGATTTCCAGCTCCAATCCCTCATCACAAGTCTTGGACCCCATTCCCGCTCAACTGGCCAAAAAGCTCAAACTCACCCTAGCCCAGCTCTGGACCAAGATTATAAATAGCTCCCTGAATGCCGGAGTCATGCCAGATTGTCTCAAAATCGGCCAATCACACCCTTACTACAAAATGATCTTAATAACTTCAGACCCATCTCCAATCTCCCTCTGCAAGCGAAAATCCTGGAAAGATGTGTTCTCCTCCAACTCATTCAACACATGGACAGCACTAACCTTCTAGACCCTCACCAATCGGGTTTCAGAAAAGGTTGTAGCGATCCTGAATGTCATTGATGATATCCACAAATCTCTCAATGCTGCCTACTCATACTCCTGGACCTATCGGCAGTCTTCAACACGGTTGACCACAAACTACTCATTAAGGTACTTCAAGAAAGGGTAGGAGCGGAGGAGATGGTCCTACAGTGGTTCACCTCCTTTCTACAGAACAGCACCCAAAGAATAAAAATTAAAAACTTCACGTCTGACACACTCCCCGTCACAAGAGGTGTCCCCCAAGGATCAGTTCTCTACCCACAACTTTTTAACATCTACATGGAACCCTTCACCTCCATATTAAAAAAACAACAACATCCCCTTCCACCTCTATGCGGACGATACCCAAATCTATCTCGAAACCTTCTCCATTATTGACATTCAGAGAGTAAACAACACTCTAAGTGAAGTCCAACACTGGTTATCACTCAACCACCTGAAACTCAACCAAGACAAGACGGAAATCCTCCATATTTCTAACAAGGAACAGAACCCTCAAATCAAAAGCTAAAAGCCATTGATGCTCTCAACTGCAATCTCACCTTGGCCGATTCCGTAAAATCGCGGGGAATCACTTTGGACCCAAAACTAGATATGGGCAAACACATCAAGAACCCCGCAAAGAGTGCCTTCCTCAACCTTAAACTACTCAACAAATAAAACCCTTCATCCCTGCCAGCTACCTCAAACTAGCTTCTCAATCCCTGGTGTTGTCCAGACTGGACTACGGGAATGCAACCCTCACAGGAACAGCAAAATCTCACTTAGCTCCCCTCAGATCAACACTTAATGCAGCAGCCAGAATGGTCACTGGAGTAAAGAAATATGAACACATCTCGCCCGCACTCAGAGAGCTAAAATGGCTCCCAATAGAAATGCGTGCCAACTTCAGAACTGCCTGTCTCACACACAAAGCTCTGCACACTGGGAAACCCGTCTACCTGGCCTCCAAACTCAAGAAGGCTGGTCAGACAAGAAACCTCAGGAGTACCAACGCTCTACTCCTCATCTCTCCGAAAACTCCCAAACAAAAAACCTCATCTCGATCCTTCTCAGGAAATGCGCCCGAAATCTGGAACTCCATCCCAGTCCATATCAGGACTACCCCCTCCTTTGTAAAATTCAAAAGGCAGCACAAGACCTATTCCTCAACCGATCTCTTCCAAATGGACAGCTGCCGCCTAATCGCAGAATCTTGCCCATTGCAGCACACAGCCACTTTGACTTTAAGACTTCTACCTCACCCACCTCCCAACTCATTCCCAATCCCCCCCTCCCTTAAAGGATCGCGTCATGAGTCAATGTGTCTATTACTGCTATACTATGTGATTTCCTTGCTAACATTGTTGTACAGCGCTCTGAGACCTCCGATTCATCCCGATACAATGTGCACTCTACTGTTATATTGTGTGATTTCCTCACTACCAATGTTGTAAAGCACTACGATACATTCGGGTCTGGCCAGCGCTATATACAACTCTTAAAAAAAAAAAAAAAATGAAAGGGACAGAAAACTGAGATGAAGGAAAAGAGAATAAAAACTGAATATGCACTCTCTTGTGCTGCCTTGCATGAATTTGATGCAACGCTGAGGAGCATGTTCCTCAAGGAGAACGGCCTCAATGAAGTACGGGCAGAGGCAGCAGGGGGGAACTCCGAGAAAAAAGGAACCCCAGCTGGGGGGAAAGACTCGCCGAGCAAGTGAAAGCACGAAAAGGACTATGAGCAATGAGGGGACCAATCAGAGCCTGCGGATCCCAAGGGAGGAAAACACCAATGCCTCTCAGCCCAGGCCGGGACATGGACTTAGCTCCTGCCACATTCCAGGAGCGCAGTTTACCCAGGTGGTCCCCAAAGCTAGTAAATGGAGAGAGGAAGACAATTAAAGCAAACACACTCCAGAAAGTGCCAATTCAGAAAAGGAAACGTGTGCGCGAAACAGACCTTTCTCAAGCTATGAGAAAAGTATTTTTATGTAAGCACATAAAGTATTCTTGAGAAAGAGAACAGTATACAAGGTTTTTGTTTCTCTTTATTTCCATTACTTCTTTATTGGTCATGAGATCAGAATCTTTTACAGCGTCACAGTCCGGTTTGAGCCGACTAGAGGATCTGGCAAAAATAATTAGCTCACAAAAAGGTAGGGCAATTTATGAAGCGGCTCGCCTTCACTCATCCGGGTTGTAATGGTGCCGATGTAACAGTGCACAATGACCAAACAGGTCAGGCACTAGGACCGGCCTGAGTGGGGACCAGGGCGGGCGGATAGGGAGGAGCGGAGGGCTAGAGAGGGCAGTTAGCCATTAGCCCGGGACGAGGAAGGAACCAATAAAGGAGCTGAGCAGTAAGAATCCTGTGTCCGTGTCTCTTCTTTACACGGGGACACTACAACTGGCGACGAAGGGCTTCGAGCTTGCGCGACGACAGAAGTGCCCACTGGGAGTCCACCCCGGTGGCAACAAATCCGGAGCTCGCCCCGTGTGTGGAGGCTAGAGCGTGAAGTCCAAAGAGCCAACCGGGAGTCCACCCCGGCGGCGACTGGCCCAGAGCTGCTCGCCCTGCGTGTGGGGCTGGGAGCGCGACGACAGAAGTACCCACCGGGAGTCCACCCCGGCGGCAACAAATCCGGAGCTCGCCCCGTGTGTGGAGGCTAGAGCGTGAAGTCCAAAGAGCCTACCGGGAGCCCACCCCGGCGGCAATGGTGAAAAGTGCCCAAGAAAGAAGAAAATAACCTCACCTGGCGTGGTAGCGGTGTCCAAAGGCGGAGCCCCGGTGAGTGAAATCAAGCGCTGATGATCGCGGTGTCTCCGGTGATTCAAAAGACAAAATCTCGTTGCACACGAGATTCTCGCGGCGGTCATTTTGAGGTCAGGCGCGAGATTTGCCCAATCCCCCTGTCAGGGACCATCGGCGGCCATCTTTAAGTCAGGCAGATGAGCCAAACAGCAAACAAACATTGGTAAATGAAACGGACGTAACAAACAAGCATTGGTAAATACAATAGAAGCAGCAAACCAGTATTGGTAAATGCAACAGAAGTAACGAATAAGCATTGGCAAAGGAAACAGAAGTAGCAAACAAGCATTGGCAAGTGCAACAGAAGTAATAAACAAGCACTGGCGAGCGTAACGGGGAGCAAACAAAGTCTGTAAAGTCAGGCAGATGAGCCAAACAGCAAACAAACATTGGTAAATGAAACGGAAGTAACAAACAAGCATTGGTAAATACAATAGAAGCAACAAACAAGCATTGGTAAATACAATAGAAGCAACAAACAAGCTTTGGTAAATGCAACAAAAGTAACGAATACGCATTGGCAAAGGAAACAGAAGTAGCAAACAAGCATTGGCAAGTGCAACAGAAGTAACAAACAAGCACTGGCGAGCGTAACGGAGAGCAAACAAAGTCTGTAAAAGCAATCAGCAATAACAGTTGAACAATGCCTGACCCAGCTCCCACAAGCATGTTTGGAGCCTCATTCCAGCGCCGCCCCGAGCCCCTCGTTCTTGAATCTGGTGGGGGCATGGGTCCGTGATGGCAAGAATGGATAGAAGATTTCGAGGACTTCATGAAAGCGTCCAAGGTGACGTACCTTGAAGAACAACTGTTTGCTCTCAAGAACCTGATTGGCAAGGAAGCTGGACGAATCATAAAAGAACTGCCTGCTGAGTCCTCTGGTGCCTATGACAAAGTCTGCGAAGCACTAAATCGCAAGTTCCTACACAAAAGGAACGTTGACTACGAGCGGTACCCATTCAATCTGGCCGCGCAAGAGAAAGGTGAGCAAATGGGGGTGTTCGTCACACGTCTGAGACGACTGGCGAGATACTGTGATTTTGACAAGTTTTCAACTGAAGACGCCCTTCGGCTGAGAGTCATAGAAGGTTGCCTCTCTGAACCACTGAGACACAAATTGCTCAAGAGAAGCTACTCGCTGGAAGAGATTGAAGAAATGACGAGAGTAGATGAACAAGCCGATGAACATGCGAAGAAAATAGAAGCAGGGAAAGGTGAGAGACGAGAAAAACCATTCAGGATGCAGTCTCGGCAAATGCATGGAAGATCCCCACCACAGGTGCGTTCCTCCAGATCCAAGAAACATCACCACCAGTCAAGCAAAGGACACAAAGGCAGAACTCACACCAAGGAATGATCAGACAGACAACCCAAATGTTACAGATGTGGCTACGACTTCCCACATGCCGACGCATGCCCAGCACTAGGACAACAATGCCGGAAGTGTGGTAGAGACAACCACTTTGAAAGCATATGCGGGGCAATACCCAAAGGTGATCAAAAGGGAAGGTACCGGCGACATCAGCCTTCAAGCAGTCGTCACCATGTCAGAGCAGTCCAGGATAGACGAGACTCATCCACTGGGTCGTCACAATCCAGCTGCCACTCTTGCAGGACATATCAATCTCGACGGTCGTCATCAAGGGAATCCCGATCCACATCACCCATCTCTCAAGACCGAAAGAAAAATATTTATTGTGTAGCCGACCCCGATCGACTGAAAGAATACCCGCGATTGGACATCAGAATTGGTGCTCACCCCACCAAGTTCGTGCTAGACAGTGGGGCATCACTAAACTACCTGCCCGTAACGGAATACCAACGAATGAAATCACCTCCCAAGCTGGATAACGCACATGTACGAGTATACACGTGGATGTCCAAAAAGCCACTAACGTGTCTTGGGAAATTTGCAACCGAACTGTCGTACAAAGATCGCACAATATCAGCCTACATCCATGTCATCGAGGGGCCTGAGGCCGACTGCCTCCTGAGCCTGGCCACCGCAGAACGACTGAAACTGGTTGACATCTTATACCGAGTGGCTGACAAACCAGCTATCATCCAAAGGTTCCCCAAGCTCTTTCAAGGCCTGGGAAAAATGAAGGACTGCCAAATAAGACTGCACATAAACGAACAAATCACACCGGTAGCACAGCATCACCGAAAAATCCCGTTTCACCTGCAAGAAGCCGTGGAGAAGGAGCTCCAAGATCTACTGGAAGCAGATATCATAGGAAGAACAGATGGACCAACCCCATGGGTCTCCCCGGTGGTGGTAGTCCCGAAGAAAGGGGAAACCAGCCGAGTCCGCCTATGTGTGGATATGAGGGCGCCCAACATGGCGATAGAGAGAGAGGGACATCCAGGCCCTCACATCAGTGACATGATCACTTCACTCAACGGAGCCAAGATATTTTCAAAACTAGATCTCAACAAAGGATACCACCAGCTAGAATTGCATGAAAGGTCAAGATATATCACGACATTCTCGACACACCTCGGGCTATTCAGATATAAAAGACTAAGTTTCGGAGTGTCATCAGCAGCGGAAATATTCCAAGAGGCAATCAGGAGAACAATACATCACATTCCACATGTCCTAAACTACAGCGATGACATCCTCGTATATGGAGCAACGACTCAAGAACACGACAAAGCACTAGATCAGGTCTGTCATGCACTCATGGAAGCCAACCTCACACTCAACCAAGACAAGTGTGAATTTCACAAACCAACACTGAATTTTTTCAGCCACATATTCTCTGGAAGTGGCATGAAACCAGACCCAGAAAAGGTAGCAGCGCTAAACGACACACCAAGCCCAGATGACGTGGGCGATGTACGATCATTCCTAGGCATGGCCAGCTACTGTTCCAGATATATACCTGACTACGCCACGTTAAGTTACCCTCTGAGGATGCTCACCAAGCAAGGACAACCTTTTCAGTGGTCCACCCAATGTGAAGGGGCATTCAGAGAGATCAAAAGAACCGTAGAGTCGGCCAAAAATGTAGCTTACTTCAATCCAAAAAAGAAAACAGAGATAACAGTGGACGCCAGCCCCGTAGGACTAGGAGCAATCCTACCACAATATGAGAGAGAAGAAGATCAACGACACATAGTAGCATACGCCAGCAGAAGTCTAACAGTCACGGAGAGAGAGTATTCACAGCCAGAAAAAGAAACCCTGGCCGTTGTCTGGGCGTGTGAACACTTCCACATCTTCATCTTTGGAAAACACTTTACACTAGTGACTGACCATCAAGCCTTGATCACAATTTTTGGAAACCCACGAGCAAAAATGCCACCAAGAATAGAGCGATGGGGCCTCCGGCTCCAGGAATACACCTACACCATCATTCACAAGCCAGGAAAAGCTGCAAACCCCGCAGACTACATGTCCCGGCACCCCATCAGATCCAGTAAATCAGAACAATCAATTGCGGACGAATACATTCACTTCGTAGTAGACCAAGCGAGACCTCCGGCTGTTCCACTGGAAGCCATTTGTGAAGCGACGCAAACAGATGCCACCCTGCAAGAGGTGAAACGTCGGATTCAAACCAACAGCTGGAGACACACGCAAAGCAGTGAACAAAACGACCAAGAAATGGCGGCATTCAAACATGTCCACGACGAACTGTCAATAGCAGCAAATGGTCTCGTCCTACGAGACACCAGAATAGTGATCCCATGACAACTCAGACAAGGGGTCATCAATTTAGCACATGAAGGGCACCGGGGCATAGTAGCCACAAAAAGAGCACTCTGTGAAAGAGTCTGGTTTCCAACACTAGACCTGATGGTAGAGACAACCCTGAAAGACTGCCCGCAGTGTCAACTGGTGAGCCGTCCGGATCCTCCTGCACCACTACAAATGTCTCCACTACCGGAGGGTGTCTGGCAACACATTGCCATTGACTTCTTTGGGCCAATAAAATCGGGCCAATATGTCCTGGTCATCATGGACGAGTACTCCAGATTTCCCATCGCACAACTGTGCTCATCCACGAAAGCATCGAGTACCATACCGATACTAGAGGAGGTCTTTGCCGCATGGGGCATTCCCCTAGTGGTGAAGTCAGATAACGGGCCTCCATTCAACAGCCATGACTTTGCTGATTTTGCTCAACACCTCAACTTCAAGCACCGCAAGATCACACCATTATGGCCTCAGGCCAACGGAATGGTCGAACGCTTCATGTCCACGATCAAGAAAGCCATTCAGCAAGCAGAACTCACCGGAAAGAGCCTTCAGATGGCACTCAACGAGATACTGCGAGCGTACCGAAACACGCCTCATTCCACCACAGGCAAATGTCCTGCCACTCTCATGCTGGGACGCCCAGTGCGCACCAGACTACCAATGATGACTATGGCAGCGAACGAACAGTATCCCGACTCTGACCATGAGGAGATGGCAGCCAGAGACAAGATAAAGAAAGAAAAGATGAAGGACTATGCTCATGAACGACGACGTGCTACATCCCCTCAAATACAAGAAGGAGACTGGGTGTTTGCACGACAAGAGCAGCCCCAGAAGATTGATAGCAAGTACCATGAGGTTCCGCTGAAGGTGATACAACAAAAAGGAACTATGATCACTGCAGAGACCGACGGAAGAAGACTTACCAGGAACGTGACGCACTTTAAAAAATGTGGACCCAACATTAAGGAACTACTGACTGAACTGAAAATGGAGAAGAGAGAACCAGAGACACTGCCCCACCGCAGTCAGGCATTGATGGAAATGGCCGACGAGAACGAGCGTGACAATCCTGAACTCCAGTCACGCCCCAGACGGGTCATCACAAAACCGTCTCGCCTTATTGAGGAACTTTAAAAAAAAAAAATAATAATAATAATAAATAAATAAAAAAGAGACAGTTGCTGTGTTGTTCATATTTTGCTTTTCATTTACAGAGGGGGGAGATATAATGGTGCCGATGTAACAGTGCACAATGACCAAACAGGTCAGGCACTAGGACCGGCCTGAGTGGGGACCAGGGCGGGCATAAAGGGAGGAGCGGAGGGCTAGAGAGGGCAGTTAGACGTTAGCCCGGGACGAGGAAGGAACCAATAAAGGAGCTGAGCAGTAAGAATCCTGTGTCCGTATCTCTTTTTTCCACGGGGACACTACACGGGTATTCCCCGTGAACACAAGGTCCAGAAGAGCAAACACACAGGTTTTTATGGACGGAAAGGTCTCACCCACGTAGTTGTGGTATACTTCAGCATTGGACAAAGTCTGCCCCACAGTGTTAGGACAATGCCAACACGGTGATCTCAACCTTTTTCCTAGAAAAAAGGGCGATAAGAATAAAGTAGTTCTGGTCAGAACAGGGGTCCACATATTGAGGTTAAAACAACCTCTGTGTAAATCCAGGAATTATCCTTTATTTATTTACCAAATGCAGTCAAAAATTGTTAACTAGATTGTAAATATCCAAACATGGATTTCTGTGCAAAATCATGGGTGTAGCCCAAAATATCCCATTTTTATCAAATATGATCAAAAAAGCCACTTGTATTTTCTCCAACTGGAAATACTGGTGCCAGGCCATATAATGAAAGGTACGTTGTGCAAGGAAAGTCTGGACGTATGTAGCTCACTTCCATATTTTCATTGGAAGCAAGCACATTGCGGAAGGTTTATTCATAAAGTCATACCAAAGTTCCTGTCATGGAATCCGGGTTCATAGTAGCCCTCCCCCTTTTCTCGGAAACAGCCCGTATCTGACAACCCATGTGATAATTAGTTAGGAATGCTCTATACTTCGAGGGAATAATGATAGCTATACAGTTCCCCCTTTAGCTATCCTCTCATCAGTACTACTGCCAATGAGGCAGTGGTGATCACCGTAGAAGACCAGGAGACATTCCCATGCGGAATCATGCAAAAGTCACTGATACGAGCACCAATACCTGCAGAGGGAGGAACAGGACACATAACACGGCAACAACAATCTGCCAGACTAAGCATGGGAAAAGGAACCAAGGGACGGAGTAAGGAGTATTACAACGAACGTGTAGGATGGTCAGCAGGGGTGACAGAGTAGACCACTAATGGAAAACCATACAAGCAGGAATTCCTTCCTGTGTGATTATGCTTTATCTCTGAGAAGACCTTGACGAGTAACAAATGCAAGGCTTCACAACGGCATTTTGGCCATCTTCATCTGCTTTGTTGTACCTGAACATTCTGCTAGTGTCCTAGGTTACGGTGCTTGCTAGCAGAATGTTCAGGTAGTCTTTATGGTTGGAAATGTGACTGTTTTCTTTTTTTAAAGAAATATTTTTTTCTTTTATACAACTGAACAATCAGCACTAAGGAAGTCATACATGATACAGTAACAGAAGTAGAGCTCAAATCGTTACAGATACAATCATAATCATTGGACCCATTTCCCCCTCCCTTCCAGTGATCCCTTGAAAGCCAGTGCATGCCAGTGGCAACTGTCCTCACAGTGGAGGGACTCTGTCTTGGACCAAGGAGCAATCGCTGGTGAGTTAGTAGGGTAGTCTTGTGAAACGTTATGGACTCGGGTCTCAGTCTAAGTCTCCTGTGTCGTGTGTCCGGCGGACTGTTGCGTCACTCCCCATATCCAACCCAAAGTGTTTTCTCCAGGGGTTCCATATCGTGTGGAATTTCCTCGGGCACCCTCTGCTATGATATGTGACTTGCTCAGCCTTCATGTATAAGTCCATCCCCTTAGTCCATTCCTGGACGGACGGTCTGTCAGGCACTCCCCAGTTCCTAGCTATGTCCCGTTTGGCCACCACCAGCCCCAATGAGGCAAAGATCAACTGATTTCTAGTTACATCCACTTCGCTAGGGATCCCCAAAAGCACAAATTTGGGTTCCATCAACAATGTTACCCCCAAGACCGTACCTAATAAGCCAATCACCTGCGTCCAGTATGGCCGGAGAGTGGGGCATGCCCAGATCCACTGTTAGCGATCTTGCACATCAAACACAGCGGCGACTCTGCTCTCCCCATCCTATGAAGTCTTTCCCTATCATAGTATGTGTGGTGTAATATTTTGAATTGAATTAATTGAAGTTGAGCCTTTATGGCCACCTCCCTGTGGTACATCAATGCCGCCTCCCAATCGATATCTTCTAGGGACCCCATTTCCCTCTCCCACCTTGTTCGGAGACCTAGCAACCCATCGGGAAGATTATTATTGTTGGTTTTGTATGTGAGGGAGCCCGCTTTACCGATAAGTTCCTCTTGTAGGAGCCTATCTTCCAGGGGAGCGTATTCCGGGAGTAGCTCATGGGGGATGTTCTCCGCCCGCCAAGCGTGGCGCAATTGTGCATACTTAAGGAATTGTGAGTCATCCATATTATATTCTTGCTTATATTTAGTCCATGTTTTAAGCTCCCCCTTTTCAACTATGTCTCCCTATCGTGGAGATTCCAAGGAGGTCCCAGGTCTTGAACCCTGTGAATTTACGCATTTCCTTAACCAGGTCCCCGCCCAAAGTGGTGTGGACCGCGTAATCCATTTCATCCAGCCCAGGGTCCTGCTAGCCCTCTTCCACGGCAACAGTGTCACTTGAGGCGCAGGCAGTAAGCGTGAGCTGGCCTTTCCCACGTATAGATAATGTAGGTGTGTGCATGAGGTTGCATTGTCTCCCTTTCAAGACGGTATGTGGGGTGGTCTCTATGTTTGTGTGTCGATTCATTTATGGAGATCAGGTGGGATGCCCAATAGTAAGCCTCTATATCAGGGAGTGCAATCCCTCCATTGTAAGGGTTGCGCTGTAGTGTCTGAAGTGGGATTCTGGGGTGGCCATCCTGCCATATCAGAGATCTGATTTTGCCATCAATCTCAGTGAAAATAGCCCTAGGCAGAAGATGGTATGTGTTTTGGAGGGCATGTAGGAGTTGTGACAGAGTGATCATTTTAAAAAGAGCAGCTCTAGCTGGCAGGGTGAGAGGAAGGTCCTTCGATATCTCTATGTCGGCCGTTAAGTTGCCCAGGATGACATCCACATTCTCACGTCTGCACACCTCCGTGTGGGGCGTAACAAAGATACCTAGATATTTAAAGCCCCTTGACACCACTCGCAACTCCCCAAGCAGAGGACAGTCTAGGGGTGCGCTAGTCGGACAGTATATCGTGGATTTATTCCAATAGATTTTGTAACCTGAGTGTTGTCCCTATTTGGTAATCAAATCAAATCAAAGAGAACCGGTATAGTTGTCTTAGGGTATGTAATGTATAGCAGGATATCGGCCGCGTAAAGAGAGATGATGTGGAAGCCCCGGATCAAAGGATGTAGTCTAATAGCGCAAGCCAAGGCCTCCGGAGTAAGTGCGAAGAGGAGGGCGATAGGGGTAAGCCCTGTCTCGTCCCTCTCTCTATAGGGAAGGGAGTCGAGCATCGACCATTGACCCGCACTGTAGACATCGGTCGTTTGTATAAGAATGCCACCCATCCTCGAAATTTCAGGCCTAGTCCGAATTTGGCCAAAGTGGCGTCAAGGAATTGCCAGTTGACAGCGTTGAACGCCTTTTCTGCGTCCAATGACAAAAACACCCGTGGGCTCAAACGGTTGCATACCCCCATGAGGCAGGTCGCTAGCAGGGTGGCCAAAATCTTGACCTCCAAATTCAGTAGAGAGATGGGTCTATAAGACCCACAGTGATCGCAGTGCTTGCCCTCCTTATATATGCCCAAAATAGAAGCTATCTGCAGGTCCGGGGGGAGAATCCCCGCTGTTTGGGCATCTAGAAAGAGCCTGAGGAGGTGGGGACAGAGAGTGGCTGCATATCTTCTGTAGAATTCCACGGGCAAACCCTTGGTACCCGGGGTCTTCCCGGGTCATAGCTTTGTCACCGCTTCTTCGACCTCTGCTAGTGTGAGGTCCCCGTCCAGGGCCCGAGTTTCCGCCTCCTCTAACATTGGGGTGGGTATTGCCCCCAATTACTCCTGCCTCGCGTCCAGCGATTTTTGTGGCCGCACCCTATAAAGATCTCTGTAGTATTAAGCAAAGGCCATGGCCACTCTCTCATCTGTACTTTGAGTGTTCCCTTGGAGGTCTATCACTGTTTCTACCCATCTGTTTTGGACCTCACGTCTGCTGAGCCAGGCCAGAAGCTTCCCAGCCTTATCGCCCACTTCATAAAGGCGATATAGAGTTGCCAGGTGCAGTTTCTTGGCAGCGTCAGAGGCCAGCTCCTTGTATTCCCATCGTAGGGTTGTGAATTTACAGGACTGTTCGGGATCGTTGTGTTGGACAACCTGTTTATCTAGCTCATTTATTTTTTGTTCCAGATCCGTCAGGCACTTGTCTTTTGCTCGCTTTTCCCATGCAATACGATTTTGGGCCCTATCACGTAACACCGTTTTATAAGCCTCCCAGTCCGTCACACCAGAGGGGACAGAGTCCTTGTTTTCTAGGAAGTAGATGTCAGTGTCTGCCTTAATACCATATGCAATTTTGGTGTTCTGCAGGTCCCATGGGTTCCGTCTCCAGCCCCTAACCCCCTCTCGCTCCCTCAAGCCTAACTCCACCAGAAGTGGGGAGTGATCTGAAAGGCCCCTGGCTGTATATTCAGCCTGCCCAGCGTCATATATTTCCCATCTGAGAACAAATATGTAGTCCAGTCTGGAATATGAGTCGTGGGCCCACGAGTGAAAGGAATATTGCCTGGTTTGGGGATGTTTTGCCCTCCAAATATCTGTCAATCCCATCGTCGTGGAAAAGCGCTCTAGTGGTGTGGTTGTTGTGGGTCTGGCCCTTTCCCCAGAGCGATCGAAGGCCGGGTCCATTACATCATAAAAATCTTCTCCCACCATATGTAGTGCGGAGGGTGCCTCGATCAGTACATCTATTACCTTTGTCATGGTGGGTGCCTGCAATTTGGGGAGTGCGTATACGCATGTCAGGAGGACCTCTACCCAGCCCCACATGCCCAAAACTCCCACATATCTACCTAGGGAATCGTGCCAAATGCGTGTGGTTTGAAAGGGAATATTTCTTTTAATCAGGATCGCGCCCCCCTCCACTTGCCCCAGTGGTGAACCCCGAGTGTGCCAGGACTCTGTATGCCTCTCAAGCAAAGAACCCGCACTGTGTTCCCCTGAGATGCGTTTCCTGTAGCATCACCATCTCTGGGTGGAGTCGTTTTATGTGTTGTGACACTAGCCCACGTTTGATCTTGTCTCCCAGTCCGTTGACCTTCCAAGTCAGGACCATCATAGTGGGACCCCTGTCCATGTTCCAGCTAGCGACATTACATCGGGGATGTTAAGATTGGGAGGGTGGATGTCCCCCGGTTCTCTCCTGTTATGCAAGAGTTTCGGTTTCGTAATTGGAAATGTAACTGTTGAGCTGTTCTCTGTACTGGGGGCGTTGGCTGGACCTGTCTCTTCACAGCTGTGTAGCCTATTACGACAATAAATCTTTCTTTGTAACTTCGTGGATCCGGAGTGCTTACTACACAGTACCAAGTGCCAGACATGAGTGCCTGAAAGGGCAAAGACCAGAGATTCGTTTATCTGACCACCCTGAAGCCACACTCATCAAAACTAAAGATCAAATCTCATGCTTATACAAGACCTTGCATGAGGAAAGTGTAGGAGACTGACGAGGAATGAGATGAGTGCAGTCTTTCTCTGACATGCTTAGAGATGTGTACTGAAGTCACCAACTTTCAGGATAAGGTTTTGGTACTACAGAGCAAAGGGAATACGTTCAAGACAATGCCACAGATGAGCAAAGAGGAAAAAGAGTGCAGGCGTACGGTGAGCATCTGATCCCGTTCGGGAAAAGGGCTGACAGGGGCTAATGAGCCCATCCTAGTTGAATGGACCAGTCGACAATACTGACCGACAATGAGCCCACGGAGTCCACCCCAGAGATATCCATCTAGTGAGCCGCTCAGTCAGGTGCCTTGCCCATATAGTATTAGTAGTACAGACACACAGCATTAAAAATTGGAAGCCAAATATATTTCACTCTTTCTGGGACGGATGACCTTAGGGGTACTAGGAACAGCATAGGGTATCTATAGATAACCTAATAATAGGGACCCCTAAGCTAATGAATAAACAGGACGCCGTTGGTCCATATAACATGGGCAGAACCATGTTGACCATATAATATACCAAGTATCTGCATTCCATAAGACCATTGTTTTTTCCTGGTTTTATTTATGCAACTGGGAAACACCAATAAATGTTTTCACTTTCCTGTGCACATTCTTGTTATTTTATTTAGAGTCCCAGTCGTCCTGGACAGTTGGAAGGTACCAAAGTAAAGTACAACTGGGTGGGTCCTGCCACATCCTCCAAATATCGGGCCCGATTCACAGAATTAACTTAAGACAAAATCCTAAACTTACTACTTTTGGTATTCACAGAATGCACTTACTACTTTTGGTATTCACAGAATGCGCTTACTACTTTTGGTATTCACAGAATGGATTTACGACTACTAACTTTACGTCCGCACTCGGGCCAGAAATTCCGGCCCGGAGGCGGGGCTTCTGGCCCAGAGGCGGAGCTTCCGGCCCAGAGGTGGGGATTCCGGCCAGTGGCGGAGATTTAGCCATGGCCGAAATCTCCACCTCCGGGCCGGAAGCTCCGCCTCTGGGCCGGAAGCTCCGCCTCCGGGCCGGAAGCCCCGCCTCTGGGCCGGAAGCTCCGCCTCCGGGCCGGAATTTCCGGCCCGAGTGCGGACGTAAAGTTAGTAGTCGTAAATCCATTCTGTGAATACCAAAAGTAGTAAGTGCATTCTGTGAATACCAAAAGTAGTAAGTGCATTCTGTGAATACCAAAAGTAGTAAGTTTAGGATTTTGTCTTAAGTTAATTCTGTGAATCGGGCCCATAGTGACTGGAGTGGAGGGGCTCAATGATAAAGCCTACCACTTTGTTGGGTGATATCCCTCAACCTATTTAGGAGTAGTCACTCAGTGTTCTCACCTAGGCACTGATGTCCTGGGGTCCATCCTACTATAGCTCTGCTCACTGGACCAAGTACAACCCTTTCTGCACTTGACTCTCAGGCTGGCTAGGGCAAGAATACCAATGTGTCTAAGGGAGGCAGTGTTGGGGACAAGAGCTCAGAACTCAACAGTCAAACAACAGCCACAATAATGTACTGTCCTGCCCAGTGTTTAGCAATTTAGAAAAGGAAGTCTCACAGAAAAACAAAATCATATACAATTCAACATGAATCACAGTTAAAGGGTTGTAATCTGTTAGGATCTAAAGTAAGGGGCCATTTCCCATCAGTGCCCTCCCTCTACATTCTAGGAGTTCTCTATTATCTACTGTCTCCCAGGATGATGTGAGCATATTTCAGATCACTTCTGTTTACCTTACTGGTTAGATGCACAAATCAGTTCAATAGGTTTCACCCCAGAAGTTCATTCAGGCAAAAAGCCTCATGTCCTCACTCCAAATTCATCTGTACACTTATTTCTTTCATACACTAAACCCTACTTTACTTGCTTGATAGATGTTGCAGATCTAGTTGTATGATGAGTGCAGGTCAGATCTCTACTCTTCGCAGCAGCATGTTCTCACTTTGGCTTTCTCAAAACGACCTTTCTTAGGAACAAAATCCCAGGATAGAGTCATTGCGGAAGTACCAATGCAGTAGCACGCCATTTTCACCAGTTGTGGTCCTCTAGCCCAAGTGCAGACAAATATCCAGGTATGGCAGTTGTGGCCCTGGGACTTATTCATCAGTTACATTCTTTGTAACCGGTGGACTTCCAGGCCAATTGTGCTCCCACCTCAATGGCAATGCAGCTGTTAGAACCCCATTCAGAGGGCCACTGGGCAAGAAGGAGTTACTGGGCCCCATCGGGGGGTTGAGGCCTTTTACACCTGATGTCCAAGGTCTCGACCTAATATGGATTCAGAGCATCTGGGCCAAGTACCCCTTCCGCACTGGATTCTCAGTGGTAGCATAGGTCAAGCAGTCCAAAGCTTTTTCAGAAGAAGGTAGACAAGGGGGTGAACACAAGCTGACAACTTAAAATATGTGCTGCAGCAGCAATAAATGATTGTCCAAATACTTGCTTTTATGAAAAGAAGAGCATTTATATACATCCACAAACTAAAATATGACATTCACAAGCAAACCACAAAGTCCCCTGAGTTCAGAGATCTAGTGTTTCATAGGCGGGTCCTTAGTCCCACTCCCTTCTAGCTAGTGGTAGTAGTTATTCCCAATTCACCACAAAAGACATTCAAGTTAAGCCCTACTAGTAGTAAGAGTCTTAGGAGTCCAACTCAGCCTCTCGATTAAAGTCAGAAGTGTTCCAGTAATGCAGCACTATCTCACAAGCAACTTTCTCCAGGCTGACTGGCCCGCAAAATCAGACTTACCCACACTGGCATGATATGAGCAACCAAAGTCTTTGAGCGTGCCCTCTTTGCTGGAGCTGAAGCTGCGGCAGCCCCTCATAATAGCTTTCACACGTGCTGCAGGAGGGCTGCAGTCGGGTGTCTGAGTTCCTCATACTCTGTCCTGAAGCAGCTGGGGGATGGACGGGGCTTGGTGCCCTTTAATGCTTGGAAAGTTCTTCTGCTTTCTTCCGATGGTTTGGGGGGGATGGGGAATGGGGGAATTGCAAGAATCCTTGTGCTGTTCCTTAATCATGGCTTGGGTCTGCTCATGTCCCCACGGCAGCCTCCGTCGACAGTCTCAACCAAAAATGCTTCTTGCTTTGTTCCGGAACCCCCTCGGCATAGAGGGTCACCATTCCTCCTCTGCACATGGGCTACGACCTGATCTGCATGGCAGCAATATTCACTGCACCTCGCCTGGCATATAGGGTCGCCGACTTGATACTGCACATGGGCAATGATCTATTCAGTGCAGCAATGGTTAGAGCTAACTTCAAGGTGGCCCTCCTTGGTATACAGGGTAGAGGTGTTACCGGCTATTCCCTCAACAAGGGCAACGACCTGATGGGTGAGTAGCTGTCTCCTCACACCTCGCTATGGCGATCCACTTGCCAGTGTCCCTCCATTGGGCCTTGTTCCAGCCAATGCTCTACTCTCCCCCGCTCTTGGTAAGCAGGCAGACACTGGTGCTCCAGGCTTCAAGGGAAGGTGGTCTTCGATTCCCTGGGTCATATCTCCTCAACCAGCTGGGAGACTAGCAGGCATTGGCCATCAAGTCCTCGGCATAGGCAGATGTCTTGCAGAGCCTCTCCTCCTCGCAGAGCCAACTGATGCTTGACAGTTGACAATTTGACAGTTGACAATTTTGGGGGTTTCAAGCTCCCTTTCTTATAGTCGATTTTCCAGACACCAATGTGATTTAGAGTCTGACTCTTTGAAGTTTATGGTGGGGTCTGCTTCCTTCTGAAATGCCCACTCCTCTGTTAACTCTTTCTCCAGAAAGCAGACTTTCACAGAAGGAGCGACTCCAAAGCTGATAGCCTCACAACACAGGCCATGGGAGTGACTAGAAGTTCACACCCGGATGTCAGCCACAATGATATGGGTATCAAAAGGTCAGCCCATGGCCTCAGCCCTACTCTTTGATTCTCTTGTTAACCTCATCTCCTTCCTGATCTCTCCCAAGCAGCCTCTCTCTGAATCAAAGAGTACCCTTTGAAGTGTGCTGAAAAGGCTGGCTCTCCCTTCAATGTGCCTCACTAGCTTACAAGAATGCTGCAATATACAAATCTGTCTGGGGGATAGGATTTCTCTACCTCTTCACCTTGTGTTCTTGCAGTCAGCCCTAGGTCTCTCAAAATGGAACCCATAGTTTTCCATGCATTGTACAATTCACAGGACACATACACCCAACCCATGCATATAGCATACATGTGCTGCACAGCACTGCTTCCTTTATGTGTTGTACCATTCACAGATACACATACACCCAGCATATGCATAATATACACTCAGTGCACAGCACTGAATTATCCCTGTATAGCACCATCATTCACAGGCACACATACGTCAGCACATGTATACCACACATGCACTGCGCAGCACTAAATATAAACCTGATGTAGAGCAAGGGTGAGTAAAGCACACAGGAGAAGAACTTTAAATGAGTGAGCCTGTAGGCCTCACTCCAGTGACACAGGTAAAAAAACAGACTTGGATCACTTCTACTGATCACTACACTTTATGCTGCCACCATTGCGCT
This sequence comes from Triturus cristatus, assembly GCF_964204655.1. Classification (NCBI taxonomy): domain Eukaryota; kingdom Metazoa; phylum Chordata; class Amphibia; order Caudata; family Salamandridae; genus Triturus; species Triturus cristatus. The sequence continues at coordinate 683,833,833 of NC_140581.1, forward strand.
TGTGCTGCTTAACTACTGGCTAAGGCAAGAGTCTTTCACCACTATCAGGGTATCGCTTTGGGAGCTCTTCCCAGTCCAAAAAGGCCGCAGTCCATGAAACAGGCCTATGTCTTTGAGCACATGCATGAACCGTGTTTATCATGAAAACAAAAACATAACCATTAGGGATCTAGATATCAGTACAGTTGGGGCAGTCAGGGCAGGGGTGCATCTCCATGTGAAAGCATTTTCCGTTCCAACAGCGGCTATTCTTCTCTGGCATTTGCATCAGCAACACCAGTTCACAGAGCATCTGTGAGCTGCTAGATAAAATGGTGGCGCAAAGTCTTTGTGCAGTTCACATTGGAACCACTCAGAGATGAAAAGGGAACCTAGCACAGTATGGGTTGTTCCTGGCTTCTCTGTGGCAGTCAGCTCTTTGAGTGTAATCACACCGGGAATATACTGGGCTTCTTTTTCTGACTAGTCTCTGCTCCTGCAGGGCAGGGCACTCTCCTTACCTTTCTGAGCAGGTAGGCTTCTAGGCACCATACAGACCATCAGCTCCTTCATCAAAACGTGCAGACTTCAGGTGGTGTCCACTGACCTTGGGGCGGATCCCTGCCATTCAGGCACCACCCATGGTCTCACAGTATTCCTTTCTTTTTTTTTAATAGTCTTTATTGATTTTCAGCTATTTATACAAATTAGCTGTAACAGCAGTAACATGCCCAGTATTTCACAAGCAATTACAAGAGCAGCTTTGGTGGGGCGTCTAGCCGTAACAGAAACAGTAATCTGAAACCAATATTGGCATTTTATATTGCAATTCCACATTGTTCTAACATCCACAGCATTAATAACAAAATTTATGTAAAATTGTCCGTTCGCTTTATGTCACGTAACAAGGATTTATAGTTAGCCATTAACAGTTTGGTGTAAGTTTCCAGATATATATTTAGGTACGTTGACGGGGAAGAGTCTGCGCCACATGTGAACGTAGATGTAACTTCAACCATTTCGGGTCTGCTTCCACAATTGGGGTCAGTAGGGTTTTGCCTCATGTGATTTGCCATCGTCACATATTGTGTCAAAAGTATGGGGCAGTGGTGTGTTTTATGTTGCAGTCGCGTTTATTGTGTTCAATTTCGTTTCTATAATGGTTAGGTACTCTCGCCATTGAATGGGATTGGACAATGGTTGCATCCATGATGTATTAGACAGTTGGGTCTCGTGTTCAGCCACTAGTGCCCTACGGAGGTCTAAGAGCCATGTCTGTTTGCTGGGACCGGCCTGTGACTTCCAGGCCATGGCTAATCTACGTATTGCTAGACCCAGCGCTAAGTCTAAAAACGTATTCAGGTTCTTGTGGTGAGCGTTGCGCTTTGTTATCCTGAGTATGAAATGTAGGCCCTGAGCTGCTTTTGGAGTACCCGCTGCATCTGTCAATGTCACAGTGACTTCATCCCAAAATTGCTTGAGTCGAGGACACGTCCATACCATATGAGGGAATGCAGCGTCCGTAGCTAGACACCTAGGTCACATGTCAACGGAAGCGGGGTACATGCACACCAGTATCTGTGGTGTCAGGTGAGTGTGGTGAAGGAAATTAAATTGCGTGTATTTTCAGCCTAGAATAAATGGATATAGATTTAGGGTGGCTTATGCATTATGCCAACTGTTTGTTAGTGATACTGGTCATCAATGCTGAGTCCTAGTATTCACATAGTGGTGCCAGCAGGGATAATGAGACGGGTCTGAGGGAATTATAGATTGCTGTAATCGCCTTTTTATCCCGACCATGCGTTAATAGGGTCTGCAATATTTGGGATGTAGTGGGCTCAGTGGTATGAATCCGAGAGTACTTCAAGAGGGAGGTTCAGTGCGTACGGGGTAGGCTGGTTGCTAGGTAATATGTATTTCCTCTAGCTGCGTCTAGCTGCTGTCAATAAAAAGTTACCCTGTGTTTTTTGCAACAATGTTTTAGAACCTGATAGCCATTCTATCATGGCTGTCTGTCTCAATGTGACCGCCCAGGGGTGTAACTCAGTCAGGTTACTGTTTGTGAGCAACCTCATGGGCCATTGTAGCTGCGCTGCTGCGTAGTAGTGCTCATAATCTGGTGTCCCAAGGCCCCCTTTGGAAACCAGGAGATATAATTTCTGGAGTGCAACTCTGGGTCTAGAGCCTCTCCAAATGAGGGACGTAAGGAGTGACTCCAGGTCTTTAGAGAACATGTGCGGTAGCCTATATGGAAGGGTACAGAACAAATATAGAAGGCGAGGGAGTAAGAGTTTCTTGAAAATTGAGACTCGGCCCATAGGGTATAAGGGCAGACTCAACCAAAATGGGAGAGCAGCTCGGGCTCTAGTGACCCCTTCCCTAAATTGCCCTCTATTTGATCTGCCTGAGAGTGGTAGATTTGTACTCCCAGATATTTAAAAGTGTCAAAAGCCCAAGTGAGTGGGGTGCAGGGTATAGAGTGTCTTTGATCTATGGGCAGAGGTTTTATTGGGAATACTACGGATTTGGAGCAGATAACCCGTAGGCCAGATATTCAAGCGTGTTCCTCCAGCAGCTCTATGCAGGACCGTGGACTGGCCTCGTAGATAAATCAATGCGTCTTCCGCATAAAGAGAGACTATATGCCATTGCCTGTACGCCTGTATGCCCCAGTCTAATGTACAACAGCGGAGCTTGCATGCCTGGGGTTCCATAGCCTGTGCAAAAATAATGGGCGATAGAGGGCATCCTTGTCTTGTACCACGCTCTATTTCGAAAGACGGGGAAATGACGCGACCCGTCTTCACTCAGTGGTTTTGTGTATAATATCCTCACCCATCTCAGGAAGTTAGGGCCCATGCAGAATTTAGCCCAAACTGCCAATAAGTATTGCCATACTCAAGTATTGAATGCCTTTTCGATATCTAAGGAGGCTATCCATGGCAAGTCCATTTCCGTTCGAGCCCATTCCAGCAATTTGAAGAGTCTACGCAGATTAAGTCCGGTAATCCTCACTGGGATAAAACCATTTTGGTCATCGTGGACCAGAATCTGTACTGCCTCCATTAATCTATTGGCTAATATCTTGCCCAGGATTTTGTAGTTTGAGTTTAATAGAGACAGTGGGCGGTAAGAGCCCATTTGGAGCTGGTCCCTACCTGGCTTTGGTAGTACTATCAGTATTGCCTCACATAGGGAAGATGGAAGTTCTCCCCACTCAAAGGCCTCGGTATATATGGTGCATAACTTCACAAGAGTTGTTTTGAATAGGTTGAGTAGAATTCCGATGGACACCCATCTGATCCCGGAGCTTTGCCATTTGCTAATTGCTTGATGGTTTCACATATCTCATCTACAGATATGGGGGCCCGAGAGACTTGTATTGGGCCTGCGTTACTTGAGGGAGGTTTATGTGAAATAAGAACTGTTGTGTAGTCCAAGGATCTCCAGGAGTGGGAGCTGTGTAAAGAGATATGTAGTATTTCTAGAAGGAGTCATTGATTGTTTCCTGCGTGTTTACCAATTGGCCACTAGAATTGTGTATGGCAGTAATGGGGGTTGTGCAGGCGTCGGCTCCTAATAACCACGCCAACATCCTGCCCTATTTGTCACCCTCTGTATGCTGTCAGACCAGGTATTGTTTGTAATCTAAGTTGCTGAGCCTGTCCAAGGTCTCCTTGTATGCTAGGCAGGCTTTAGATAGCTCAGGTATAATGTGCGGGTCTGTAGGGGAAAGTCGTTCACAGCGCTGTACCACCTCTGTCTCTTGTTGCGGGAGTTCTGACATGAGCGCCATGCGGGATCCGTACACTATCTTAATGGTCTGCCCACGGAGGACAGTCTTAAATGCCTCCCATTCAATTCCTACAGTCGAGGCAGAGCCTGCATTTGTTTGGAAGTATGAGTTGATGGATTGCGTTATGGATGTGCGAAGTATTGTATCTCTGAGTGCCTCTAAGGGGAGGCGCCAGGTCGGTATGCTGGCCCTATATGTTCCCCACGATATTTGCAACTGTAGTGGGTTATAATCCAATATAGCTGTCTCAGAACAATATATGCAAAAGAACAATTGATGGACAGTGTGAGAAGTTGGCCTGGCATATGCTGTCCACTAGTTATAGGGGACACCTTGCACCAGTCAAATTCGACTATTAAGGTGATAGGTTAAAAGACAACCTTTAAAGAAAGCTATCCTAGTGGTAGCTGTGGAGAGCAGCCTTCAGGCTAAGTCTTGAAGGAGTGTTAAGCTTATTGTTTTACCATGGATAACCTCTTGAATGACCAAATGAAAGAGTAGTCCACACAGGTATATATTCAAAATATATGTATTTATTCTAAGAACAAATCCCACTAGTCTCTTGTGAGGCTGGAGGTAAAGATTCAATTCAATAAAGCATTTAAGCAACAATAAAGAGCACTGGAATCACAGGGCCCCAGGGGGGGACCAAACCATATATTAAAAAAGTGGTATAAGAACCACGACAGTTCTGCAGACAGTGCCTAGGGCACTTAGGGTCGCTGGCCCCTTACGAAACCACCCTAGGTAGTGAGGAAGGGGACCCACGGGAGACGGGTGCCGTGCTTAAACTACAGTCGGGATCCCTATTAAACCCTATGGGAAATGACGCAGTTGGAAATTACAAGAATCTGGACACTTCTAGCAGGAGTTCGAGTTCAGGAGCTTAGAGTTAAGCTTTTGGAGGGCCCACGACAGTACCGAGGTACCACTGTTACCTGCCCCAGGGAAGCCGGGTGCATAGGTCGTTTTCGATGTCGGGTCGCAATCTCGTTTTCAATGAAAAAAGGTGAAGAACTGCTGCTGGCGTGAAGCGTCATCGATGTCGTGCAGACTGAAGATGTAGATCTTGAAGGTAAGGACCTGAAAGCAGAGGGGACAGAGTCTGGGTCACTAGCCAGTGACCAGGGAGCTCAGGAGAAAGAGCCCTTCAATGTCGGGTGCTTCCAGGTTGAAGACGGGTAGCTTGGATCAGCAGCCACGGGATCCAGGAGGCTTCAAGGAAGGCCAGATTCTGGAGGGCGACTGTCCCACAAAGGATAAAGGCCGCTGTGGTGTTAGTGTCCAGATTGGATTCACTAAGCCTTGGCAACCGCAACCCATGCAAGGATCACAAAACAGCTACGGTGCAGACCAACGAGGTCTGAGCAAGGTCTCCAGCAAGGAGACTGTAGAGCAGGCCTGGAGCAACCAGGGGAGCCCTTTAAAGTAAAGATTGACCTCCGCTAGGGCCCACCAGTCGAGAGACAAGGGACCGCGGGAGGCAGCAATTTGGAGTGCGTAAAGATGAGCCCACGGGTCGCCGGAGTGGGCTGGAGCATCGTCCTTTGGCACAAGTAATGCTGAGAGGTTGGCTCAATGACAGGCCAAAGCACAACTTCCCCACTGGTGGGGGTCGTGTGCTGTGCAAGAGGTGGCTGGTTTCCTGGGGTATTGGGGATCTCGGCACCCACGAGGTCCACGGTGCTGAGCTTTGCTGTGCACACTCACTGGCCTCTGGGATGCTTGGAAACCCACCTCAGGGTAGGCAGAAGTCTTCGATGTCTGTAGGAGCAGCGGAGTTCCAACTGGGTCACTTGCAGTGTTTCAGGTGCCTGCCAAGCAGGGGGGTAACTCCTTTACCCCAAGGGCGATTTCTTCATTCAGCTGTGCGGCAGCTCGTCGAAAGTTCAAGTCTTTGAAGTCCAAGATTAATCTGAGGCTCTGGGGACCCTGCACCCACCTTTATCCAGAGATTAGGGGAGTGTCTGAATCAGAGCCCACCAATGAGAGTTCAGGCAAGAAAGGGTGGCTACACCCTCTCTCCTTTGTGTGTTTTCCCACCTGGGCAGGGGACAGGATGCCCCTGAACCGGTTTGAGGCGGTGTATGCAGAAGTAGGCACTGGAGAAGCCTACGTGCAAGTTTGAAAGACATCCTATGGTGCACCCACCCTGTTCCAATCCACATAGTCTGTCTGGGGAGGTGGGAACACCTCTCTGCAACAATATCCCTATTGTCCAGCTGCCGTTGCTGGAGTTCTGCCCAGCAACAGGCAACCAGAGTCGTGTGGGTGGCGGGTAGCATCCATTTTGTACTACGTGTGCACTTTTAAATTGGTGTCTAAAATCTGCCGCTTTTACCATATCACCCCTCTAGCAGGGGGGAATCATGCCCTCACTCCCATGGCTAGATTGGGGGTATGATTCCACGATGTTTGACACCAAACATGACATTGTTCTGTGCAGCCACTCTCAAGTTATCATGCTATCGCAATTACTTATAATGCGGTTAAGAGTATATGGTATGGCTGCACTACAAACAACCCAGCAATAGTTTTAATGAAGGTTGCAGATCTCTTGACTGGGGGTGAATGTATGATTTATTCAGCATTCCGTCCATCATTTGTTAGCGTATCACTTTTGGCCCAAGTGGAATGGGTATGCCCAGACGTGGGTCCCTCGCTCACTGTGCTACTGGATTCAAGCTAGCCTGACTGATGAGGGTAAACCCCAAAACCGGTCCCAGGATGCTTGTTTCCGGTCCAGGGAGGACCTGGCTTGGCAGTTTGGGTTGGACTGTACCCATGGCTGGGTCTAAACCTATTCAGCATTCTGTCCATCATTTGTTTGCGTATCACTTTTTGCCCTAAGTGGTGTAGTGAAGGCAGCGTTTTAGATACATACATTGCTATGTTAGCACAAGCGCCTTAGACGTAAGAAACGCCATCTTGCCACTTCTGCTACTTTTGCACACGACACTGCAGGTACATGTTATTATTTGAAAACTGCTTGCTTGCCTTTTCTTCACATGAGAACTGTCTGTTGTTCACATCCCTAGACGTGCACTGCGACCTTGGTCTGAACATTGTGTGCAGAAACAGCCTGAGCCACCAAACAATGTATGTTTTTGAGTTCAGGTTGATTGGCCCACACTCTAGCCATAACACGCACACAGCTGCAAATATCTGAAAGTCGAGAGCCTTTAATATTGCAGTTTGCATGCATTAGACACACATTCTGGAGAAGAACTTTTCCAGACACAGAGCAAAGCTGATCCTGTGATGTGATTCACCTAAGCTGATCTTTACGGTATGGGTTCCCCATTCAAACCTAGAGACCTTCTGTTAGTATAATAATACTAGCTTACTAGCGAAGGGAGGGTGGTTGTATTCCAAGGTCATTTGTAATACGATTTCTCCCTTCATTTTCTATGGTATTGTAACAATGCTGATGGTTTTAATTTTAATCATTTGTCTGCTTATGTTAGCAAAAGTACTGCATCTTAGGACACGTAGTTTATAAAATAAACATTTGAAACTTTACCGTGTCTCTGATTACTCTTGTTGTGGACTGATATGAGAATAATAACGAACAGGTATTTCTGATCCCCACCATTCCTGAGAGTACTCTAAGTCGCTTGTTCTGGGTTGTCTATACATTGGAAGCTCCAAGAGGATACGGATAACGAATGAGACACTGATGCTAGTCGGATTGGGGTTCTGGGTACTGAGGTGAGTTTTTGGTACACCGCAATTCACTGAGGTCCTGGTTTCCTGCGCATAGTTCTGTGCATGAGCAGAATCCCTGCAACATGGCACACCTAACGTTTGGTCTTCTGATTTGAAACACCTTAGTAGTACCTATATTAGTCCACGACGCCCTCACTCTTGTTTCCGTATAGCGGGAGTGACGGTTTTTACCTACCTGTTTGTGCGATAGGTTCCCTCAAGCTTGATAATTACAAAGGTTTTTATTTTTCTGAACCCTTGTTGTGCTACTGTAATATCCATTGTTGTTCTTCTCTGTGTCCTTATGGTGGTCGATATTGCAGCGCATAGCCGGACACCTCTGCGACGTTATTTGACACAGTTTGGGGTGCCGGACGATGGGATGGCTGTTATTTTTGTGGTGAGCGCCGATGCATCATATCCCTACGAGTTGTTTTACTCTTGGGTGACTATGCCGGCAGTCAATGTAGATGATGATACGTTTCACTCCTATACTCCCACGCGGCTCCCAGCAAACTATACGCCATATAGGACGCAAGAAATTCCTATTTCAGCTTGGCAGCATCGCATTTGGTTTAATGGCGCCCTTCCCCATGCGGTTACACCGGTTAGAAGGGGCCCTTTGTCAATTCCAGGAGCCACTTGGCCAGTGCTGGCCAGATTTACACCTCATCCTCGTTATTAGAATGTTGAGGTGGATGAGTTGCGTGTCCTCCATACAGCCCTGATTACTGTATATAGGGCTTTAGTGCAATACGTTTCGCGCAACGTGCAGGTGGGGGCACCTGCTGTTGTGGGACAGCCAGCTGGCCAGACAGGGGTTGTTATTAGTCCCGTCATGGTTAATTCGGTAATGGGCATGCGCCCCCAGAATAAGGACGATTTGCCTTATTGGCTTGCTGAGAAATTTGACCAGCGGGAAGCAGTATTTCCGCACTCTACTCCTGTGGAGTAACACAGGATCCTCACCATTAGTTTGCAGAAAGACTTAGTCCCAGAGGTGTCCGATTGTGACAACTGGGGTAAGGTTTTTGCAGCGGTCTACTCGAAGTGCTTCGGCACCCCATCTATAGCTGTGCTTCCCTCCGTAATCAAATGTGTTCAAGATCAACACAGTCCAGAGGCGGCAGTCGAGTTGGGAATGGGGCTTTTCGGTGTGTTCGACGTAGTTGCCACTCTCGTCCTTGGTAATCTCAAGGGAGATGCGGTACAATTCCAAGTGGCTAATGGCTTAGCCCGCGTCGATGAGCTCGATAAGCCCCGAGAGTTGGCCGCAGTAGTTTAGGGATTAAGCCAACTATTGTCATTCCGGACTTAATACAGCAAACTAAGGTGAGTTCGTCTGTCAAAGACGATCGTCCAACTTTTCCTAAACAAAATTGGCGAACAAAGAAACAGGGAAAGCAGCAACAGAAACAGGGGTCTCGTCCTGCGTCTCCAGTACAGGCGACTGGTGAACGCACATACGATTTGCGTGATCGCACTAGTATTAGGTAACCTGATAGATTTTAGGTTACTGAACAACGTTCTCCTCGTCCTTCACAGGAAACATCGGTCTCACAGTCCGGTGGCGGAGAACGTGGCAAAGGTTGGGGTGCCCAACAAGGACGTGAGCAACCACGTCAGCCTGACGGTAAAGGCAAGCAGGACGAGTTTGCACGTCAATGTCCCCCGTTTCAGAAGAAGAAGGTTGCTGCGCTAACAGCGAGGTATGCCACAGATAGTGAGAACGCAGCTTCGGAACCTGACATGGGCACTAACGCTGCTCGACAGCGCAGCGGAGGTTACAGTAGTGCGGCTAGCACTGCGTCCATATCTGGAGGCGACAGCAACTGACACGTTCATTACTGTAGAAACTGCTGACACTAGAGTGGCTCCCCCGATAGACTATATGACATAGTCCTTTTAATTGAAGGTGACATACAACGTACAATACAATGGATTTTTGGGGATAATCTGACCTCTTCCTATGATATTCTCTTAGCGGAGGTGGACTGGCCCCCGGCTTTCATTTTGGATGCTCCTAGAGGGGAGGATGTAATCCTCCCGTCCTTTGCGCACACAGTGCTAAAGGAGCACGCTGAAAGGTTTGCCGAAGAGTGGGCTCAGGTGCTTGCTCCGGCGTTATACCGTACTCAGGTTGGGTGTGATAAATTGTCTCCAAGCCATGAGATTCCTTTATGGTTTATGCTCCAGCCGCAGCCCCAATATCCCATGCGCCGCGAAGCTAGATCTCACGTCGCAGAAATCCTTGAGCAATTGGAATATCAGGTTGTTATTGAAACTTGTGTGTCACCAATGAATAATCCTTTATTCACTGTAACGAAGCCTGATGGGTCGTACCGCCTAGTTTTGGATTACCGGCATTTGAACTCTCATTGTCGGACGTGTGCTGTACAGAATTCTCACAGCTCTGCCCTCGTTCATAGTTTCGTGCGTAAAAGGTTTAAAACCACACTTGACATATCCAATGGCTTTTACAGCCATAACCTGTCCTCTATTAGTAGTCAGTGGACAGCGTTTACTTCCGGCGGCAAACAAAAACAGTTTAAGTGATTAGCCATGGGCTATAAAAACAGCCCTGGCGTCTTTGCCGCATGTGTTGTCTCTCTGTTAGAGAGCATTGACCCTGATGCGTACTCGTATGTTGATGATATCTATCTCACGGACGACGAGTTGTGGCCGCATCTGTGTCGCGTTGCTCACATTGCAGAGTATACAGTGTTGTTTTTGGGCTACGAGCTCAACAATGAAGGTCGAGGATTAGCTCCTCACTTTCTGGAGAAGTGCGCATGCTTGCATGCTCCTACAACACTGAAAAAATTGCAGTCTTTGCTGGGCTTTCTGAATTTCGGTCATACTTACATTCCCGATTATGGACAGCGTATCAAGCCGCTATATGCCTTGGTACAACCTACTTTTTCCAAATCGAGCTGGCTGCCAGAGCATTCAGCTATTTTTCAATCTTTGCAGGCTGATCTTCTTGCTTTGAAATACTTACTGAAACGTGATAACCACACTAACCTGGTAATAAGAATTGTGCCGGGCGCAGTGGGTTTCACATACTTAACGTTCAATGAGGGCGATACCGTCCCCATTGCCTACAAATCACACCTGTACACTTCGGCTGAACTGCGCTTATCCACAGTCGAAAAAGTTTTGACTGCAGTATAGATGGCGATTCTTAAAGAACGAGCGCTGTCGCAAGGAAAACGCATGATGGTGGTTACACCATATCCTGCTCTAGAGGCAGTGACAAAAGCCTGTGTACCTAATTCTAAAGCTTTGCATCCACGTTGGATACAATGGGCAACTTCCTTGACATCGCCAGATGTCACCTATATCTTTGATGCCTCATTACAGACTCAGGAGTACTTGCAGTATGAATTTGTTCATCCAGCTCCTCTGTCTTTGTGCCCGCTTGAAGATTACCATTGTGTCATTTACACTGACGGTTCGGCGCAACCGGCGACGAGGTCGAAGCATGCCTATTCAGCAGCCTGCGCAATTGTGGCTTTCGTGAATGGAGAATTCAAGTCTGATGTCGTGCATACGCAGTCATTGGGTGATTGTACCGCACAGTTGGCAGAGCTCCGAGCTCTGGTGCTTCCACTGGAGTTTGCTGATCCTCGGGTTACTACTCTTATAGTGAGTGACTCGTTTTACTGTGTTCAGTCTTTTAACGACAATCTATTCTTTTGGTCTCAGAATGAATATCGTGATTCCAAAGGTAGCACAATTAAGCATAAAATGCTTTGGGTTCGAGTGGCAGAACCTAAACAGCATCTGCCTCTCGTGAATGTAATTCACACTCTTGGTCACCAGCGAGTTGGTGTCCACGCTGTCGGTAGCATCCATTTTGTACTATGTGTGCACTTTTAAATTGGTGTCTAAAATCTGCCGCTTTTACCATATCACCCCTCTAGCAGGGGGGAATCATGCCCTCACTCCCATGGCTGGATTGGGGGTATGATTCCATGATGTTTTACACCAAACATGACATTGTTCTGTGCAGCCACTCTCAAGTTATCACGCTATCGGGATTACTTATAATGCGGTTAACAGTATATGGTATGGCTGCACTACAAACAACCCAGCAATAGTTTTAATGAAGGTTGCAGAGGGGCCCTACTCAGGTAGGGATCCCCCCTCACACATATCTCAGCACCCTGCCTTGTAAGATTACCAAGGCCTGCCTTAGGGGTGACCTATGAGGATATATGTGTTGTATTTAAGTGGGATACAGGATACCTATATCCCTGTAAGGGGTGCAAGCACCACCATACCCAGACTACAGTAGTGGTTTGGTGGTGTCAGATTGTGTGGCTGTCCCAGGCGTGGCACAATAAGTGTTGCAGCCCCTGGTAGGCCTCTGAGGGACCCATGCCCTGGGTACCTAGGGTACCATCTACAAGGGTCTGATAGGGTGTCCTCAGTATCCAATTGGTATGTACCTAGGGTACTCACATTAGTTTAGAGAGGAAGCAGTTAGGCTGGGGCCCTGGATAGCAGGGCCAGAGTCTGGCTAGAGTCAGAAAACATCAGCAAAAAGTTGGGGGCAACTATGCAGTCGATGCCACTCTCCTACAGACAGAATGCAAAACAATTTCCTACATTCACCCCAGTACAGAGATCTGGGCCTAAATCCATCGTTTTTTTGTTCACCATGCCATTCCAGTTTGGACACAGCCATATGCAAATCAGTCTTGACCCTGCACCCAATGGGAACAGTCCAGCCCGAACTGCCAGGCCAGGTCCTCCCTGGGCTGGAAACAAGCATCCTAGGACCGGTTTCGGGCTTTCAGCCCTCATCAACTGGGATAGCTTGACTCCAGTGGCATGGAGAGCACGGGACCCACATCTGGGCATACCCCTCCCACTTGGGGTGACAAATGCTAAAAGAACAATTGATGGACAGAATGCAGAACAATTTCCTACATTCACCCCAGTACAGAGATCTGGGCCTAAATCCATCGTTTTTTTGCTCACCATGCCACTCCAGTTTGGACCCAGCCATATGCAAATCAGTCTTGACCCGGCACCCAATGTGAACAGTCCACCCCGAACTGCCAGGCCAGGTCCTCCCTGGACTGGAAACAAGCATCCTAGGACCGATTTCAGGCTTTCAGCCCTCATCAGCCATGCTAGCTTGACTACAGTGGCATGGAGAGCACGGGACCCACGTCTGGGCATACCCGTCCCACTCGGGGTGAAAAATGCAAAAAGAACAATTGATGGACAGAATGCAGAACAATGTCATACATTCACCCCAGTACAGAGATCTGGGACTAACTCCATCGTTGACCCGGCACCCAATGTGAACAGTCCACCCCGAACTGCCAGGCAAGGTCCTCCCTGGACTGGAAACAAGCATCCTAGGACCTGGCTGATTAGGGGTAAAACCAGAAACCGTTTCCAGGATGCTTGTTTCCGGTCCAGGGAGGACCTTGCCTGGCTGTTTGGGCTGGACTGTTCCCATTGGGTGCGGGGTCAAGACTGATTTGCATATGGCTGATTTGCATATCTAAACTGGGTTGGCATGGTGAGCAAAAGAACAATGGATTTAACCCAGATCACTTGACTGGGGGTGAATGTATGATTTATTCAGCTTTCCGTCCATCATTTGTTTGCGTATCACTTTTCACCCTAAGTGGGATGGGTATGCCCAGACGTGGGTCCCTTGCTCACTGTGCCACTGGATTCAAGCTAGCCTGGCTGATGAAGGGCAAACCTCGAAACCGGTCCCAGGATGCTTGTTTCCGGTCCAGGGAGGACCTGGCTTGGCAGTTTGGGCTGGACTGTTCCCATGGGGCACAGGGTCAAGACTGATTTGCATATGGCTGTGTCTAAACTGGGGTGGCATGGTGAGCAAAAGAAGGATGGATTTAAACCAGATCTCTTAACTGGGGGTGAATGTATGATTTATTCAGCATTCCGTCCAACATTTGTTTGCGTATCACTTTTCTCCCTAAGTGGGATGGGTATGCCCAGACATGGGTCCCTTGCTCACTGTGCCACTGGATTCAAGCTAGCCTGGCTGATGAGGGGTAAACCCCGAAACCGGTCCCAGGATGCTTGTTTCCGGTCCAGGGAGGACTTGGCTTGGCAGTTCGGGCTGCACTGTTCCCATGGGGCACAGGGTCAAGACTAATTTGCATATGGCTGGGTCTAAACTGGGGTGGCATGGTGAGCAAAAGAACAATGGATTTAACCCAGATCTCTTGACTGGGGGTGAATGTATGATTTATTCAGCATTCCGTCCATCATTTGTTAGCGTATCACTTTTGGCCCAAGTGGAATGGGTATGCCCAGACGTTGGTCCCTCGCTCACTGTGCTACTGGATTCAAGCTAGCCTGACTGATGAGGGGTAAACCTCAAAACCGGTCCCAGGATGCTTGTTTCCGGTCCAGGGAGGACCTGGCTTGGCAGTTTGGGTTGGACTGTTCCCATGGCTGGGTCTAAACCTATTCAGCATTCCGTCCATCATTTGTTTGCGTATCACTTTTTGCCCTAAGTGGTGTAGTGAAGGCAGCGTTATAGATACATACATTGCTATGTTAGCACAAGCGCCTTAGACGTTAGAAACGCCATCTTGCCACTTCTGCTGCTTTTGCACACGACACTGCAGGTACATGTTATTATTTGAAAACTGCTTGCTTGCCTTTTCTTCACATGAGAACTGTCTGTTGTTCACATCCCTAGACGTGCACTGCGACCTTGGTCTGAACATTGTGTGCAGAAACAGCCTGAGCCACCAAACAATGTATGTTTTTGAGTTCAGGTTGATTGGCCCACGCTCTAGCCATAACACGCACTCAGCTGCAAATATCTGAAAGTTGAGAGCCTTTAATATTGCAGTTTGCATGCATTAGACACACATTCTGGAGAAGAACTTTTCCAGACACAGAGCAAAGCTGATCCTGTGATGTGATTCACCTAAGCTGATCTTTACGGTATGGGTTCCCCATTCAAACCTAGAGACCTTCTATTAGTATAATAATACTAGCTTACTAGCGAAGGGAGGGTGGTTGTATTCCACGGTCATTTGTAATACGATTTCTCACTTCATTTTCTATGGTATTGTAACAATGCTGATGGTTTTAATTTTAATCATTTGTCTGCTTATGTTAGCAAAAGTACTGCATCTTAGGACACGTAGTTTATAAAATAAACATTTTAAACTTTACCGTGTCTCTGATTACTCTTGTTGTGGACTGATATTAGAATAATAACGAACAGGTATTTCTGATTCCCACCATTCCTGAGAGTACTCTAAGTCGCTTGTTCTGGGTTGTCTATACATTGGGAGCTCCGAGAGGATACGGATAACGAATGGGACACTGATGCTAGTCAGATTGGGGTTCTGGGTACTGAGGTGAGTTTTTGGTACACCGCAATTCACTGAGGTCCTGGTTTCCTGCGCATAGTTCTGTGCATGAGCAGAATCCCTGCAACATGGCACACCTAACGTTTGGTCTTCTGATTTGAAACGCCTTAGTAGTACCTATATTAGTCCACGACGCCCTCACTCTTGTTTCCGTATAGCGGGAGTGACGGTTTTTACCTACCTGTTTGTGCGATAGGTTCCCTCAAGCTTGATAATTACAAAGGTTTTTATTTTTCTGAACCCTTGTTGTGCTACTGTAATATCCATTGTTGTTCTTCTCTGTGTCCTTATGGTGGTCGATATTGCAGCGCATAGCCGGACACCTCTGCGACGTTATTTGACACAGTTTGGGGTGCCGGATGATGGGATGGCTGTTATTTTTGTGGTGAGCGCCGATGCATCATATCCCTACGAGTTGTTTTACTCTTGGGTGACTATGCCGGCAGTCAATGTAGATGATGATACGTTTCACTCCTATACTCCCACGCGGCTCCCAGCAAACTATACGCCATATAGGACGCAAGAAATTTCTATTTCAGCTTGGCAGCATCGCATTTGGTTTAATGGCGCCCTTCCCCATGCGGTTAAGCCGGTTAGAATGGGCCCATTGTCAATTCCAGGAGCCACTTGGCCGGTGCTGGCCAGATTTACACCTCATCCTCGTTATTTGAATGTTGAGGTGGATGAGTTGCGTGCCCTCCATACAGCCCTGATTACTGTATATAGGGCTTTAGTGCAATACGTTTCGCGCAACGTGCAGGTGGGGGCACCTGCTGTTGTGGGACAGCCAGCTGGCCAGACAGGGGTTGTTATTAGTCCCGTCATGGTTAATTCGGTAATGGGCATGCGCCCCCAGAATAAGGACAATTTGCCTTATTGGCTTGCTGAGAAATTTGACCAGCTGGAAGCAGTATTTCCGCACTCTACTCCTGTGGAGAAACACAGGATCCTCACCATTAGTTTGCAGAAAGACTTAGTCCCAGAGGTGTTCGATTGTGACAACTGGGGTAAGGTTTTTGCAGCGGTCTACTCGAAGTGCTTCGGCACCCCATCTATGGCTGTGCTTCCCACCGTAATCAAATGTGTTCAAGATCAACACGGTCGAGAGGCGGCAGTCGAGTTGGGAATGGGGCTTGTCGGTGTGTTGGACGTAGTTGCCACTCTCGTCCTTGGTAATCTCAAGGGAGATGCGGTACAATTCCAAGTGGCTAATGGCTTAGCCCGTGTCGATGAGCTCGATAAGCCCCGAGAGTTGCCTAAAATTATTGCGGAAGCTTATAGATCTATTGGCCGCAGTAGTTTAGGGATTAAGCCAACTATTGTCATTCGGACTTAATACAGCAAACTAAGGTGAGTTTGTCTGTCAAAGACGATCGTCCAACTTTTCCTAAACAAAATTGGCGAACAAAGAAACAGGGAAAGCAGCAACAGAAACAGGGGTCTCGTCCTGCGTCTCCAGTACAGGCGACTGATGAACGCACATACGATTTGCGTGATCGCACTAGTATTAGGTAACCTGATAGATTTTAGGTTACTGAACAACGTTCTCCTCGTTCTTCACAGGAAACATCGGTCTCACAGTCCGGTGGCGGAGAACGTGGCAAAAGTTGGGGTGCCCAACAAGGACGTGAGCAACCCTGTCAGCCTGACGGTAAAGGCAAGCAGGACAAGTTTGCACGTCAATGTCCCCCGTTTCAGAAGAAGAAGGTTGCTGCGCTAACAGCGAGGTATGCCACAGATAGTGAGAACGCAGCTTCGGAACCTGACATGGGCACTAACGCTGCTCGACAGCGCAGCGGAGGTTACAGTAGTGCGGCTAGCACTGCGTCCATATCTGGAGGCGACAGCAACTGACACGTTCATTACTGTAGAAACTGCTGTCACTAGAGTGGCTCCCCCGATAGACTATATGACATAGTCCTTTTAATTGAAGGTGACATACAATGTACAATACAAGGGATTTTTGGGGATAATCTGACCTCTTCCTATGATATTCTCTTAGCGGAGGTGGACTGGCCCCCGGCTTTCATTTTGGATGCTCCTAGAGGGGAGGACGTAATCCTCCCGTCCTTTGCGCACACAGTGCCAAAGGAGCACGCTGAAAGGTTTGCCGAAGAGTGGGCTCAGGTGCTTGCTCCGGCGTTATACCGTACTCAGGTTGGGTGTGATAAATTGTCTCCAAGCCATGAGATTCCTTTATGGTTTATGCCCCAGCTGCAGCCCCAATATCCCTTGCGCCGCGAAGCTAGATCTCACGTCGCAGAAATCCTTGAGCAATTGGAATATCAGGTTGTTATTGAAACCTGTGTGTCACCAATGAATAATCCTTTATTCACTGTAACGAAGCCTGATGGGTCGTACCGCCTAGTTTTGGATTACAGGCATTTGAACTCTCATTGTCGGACGTGTGCTGTACAGAATACCCACAGTTCTGCCCTCGTTCATAGTCTTGTGCGTAAAAGGTTTAAAACCACACTTGACATATCCAATGGCTTTTACAGCCATAACCTGTCCTCTATTAGTAGTATGTGGACAGCGTTTACTTCCGGCGGCAAACAAGAAACAGTTTAAGAGATTAGCCATGGGCTATAAAAACAGCCCTGGCGTCTTTGCCGCAGGTGTTGTCTCTCTGTTAGAGAGCATTGACCCTGATGCGTACTCGTATGTTGATGATATCTATCTCACGGACGACGAGTTGTGGCCGTATCTGTGTCGCGTTGATTGCATCATTGTTATGTTTGCAGACTTCGGTTACAAATTCAACTTTGCGAAGTCTCACATTGCAGAGTATACAGTGTTGTTTTTGGGCTACGAGCTCAACAATGAAGGTCGAGGATTAGCTCCTCACTTTCTGCAGAAGTGCGCATGCTTGCATGCTCCTACAACACTGAAAAAATTGCAGTCTTTGCTGGGCTTTCTGAATTTCGGTCGTACTTACATTCCCGATTATGGACAGCGTATCAAGCCGCTATATGCCTTGGTACAACCTACTTTTTCCAAATCGAGCTGGCTGCCAGAGCATTCAGCTATTTTGCAATCTTTGCAGGCTGATCTTCTTGCTTCGAAATACTTACTGAAACGTGATAACCACACTAACCTGGTAATAAGAATTGTGCCGGGCGCATTGGGTTTCACATACTTAACGTTCAGTGAGGGCGATACAGTCCCCATTGCCTACAAATCACACCTGTACACTTCGGCTGAACTGCGCTTATCCACAGTCGAAAAAGTTTTGACTGCAGTATAGATGGCGATTCTTAAAGAACGAGCGCTGTCGCAAGGAAAACGCATGATGGTGGTTACACCATATCCTGCTCTAGAGGCAGTGACGAAAGCCAGTGTACCTAATTCTAAAGCTTTGCATCCACGTTGGATACAATGGGCAACTTCCTTGACATCGCCTGATGTCACCTATATCTTTGATGCCTCATTACAGACTCAGGAGTACTTGCAGTATGAATTTGTTCATCCAGCTCCTCTGTCTTTGTGCCCGCTTGAAGATTACCATTGTGTCAATTACACTGACGGTTCGGCGCAACTGGCGACGAGGTCGAAGCATGCCTATTCAGCAGCCTGCGCAATTGTGTCTTTCGTGAACGGAGAATTCAAGTCTGATGTCGTGCATACGCAGTCATTGGGTGATTGTACCGCACAGTTGGCAGAGCTCCGAGCTCTGGTGCTTCCACTGGAGTTTGCTGATCCTCGGGTTACTACTCGTTTTACTGTGTTCAGTCTTTTAACGACAATCTATTCTTTTGGTCTCAGAATGAATATCGTGATTCCAAAGGTAGCACAATTAAGCATAAAATGCTTTGGGTTCGAGTGGCAGAACCTAAACAGCATCTGCCTCTCGTGAATGTAATTCACACTCTTGGTCACCAGCGAGTTGGTGTCCACGCTGTCGGCAACAGCTTAGCTGACGAGGCAGCGAAAACAGCAGTGGCGACATATCTAGTAGCAGCGGTTACAAGATCCAAAAGTAAAATCGATGATGACATCTTGGCAGCTATTGCTGCTACAGAGAAGGGAAGTAATTACCCAAGAGGTTTCACTTCTCGGTATCATTATCACTTAAGTCCTGATAACGTCCCGTATGTGAGAATTAACGACGTTGGTGACAGATAGATTCCCAACGCGGAATGCAGACCGTCCTTGATAACAGCAGCTCACGAGGGTATGGCCTCTGCCCATGCCGGCGTGTCAGCTACTGTTACTCAATTACAACAGCGTTACTGGTGGCACGGGTTGTATAAACAAACTCGCACTTATGTTCTTGATTGTGACATTTGCCAGCAGATTAAACCTTCGACTGCTGCGCGCTCTCCACAAACTCAGTTGTACATATCTAATAAACCACTTGGGTGCGTTTATTTAGATCACAGCGGTCCTTTATCCTCTGATACTGCATACAAGTACATCTTAGTTGCAGTGGATTCGTGCACACGTTTTCTCTGGGTGTGGCCACAAAGGAGTGCTGATGCTCGTACTGTCATAAGGGATTTGCGTGTCTTTGTGGGAATTTTTGCGTGTGGTACCTTTCATTCTGATCAGGGCCCTGCGTTCGCCTCTAAGGCATACAAAGAAGCCATGAAATCTTTGGGGGTCCAAGTCAAATTTTCGTCTCCATACCGACCTGAGGGTAATAGTGTAGTGGAGCGAATGAACCGTGACTTAAAGCAATTCTTGACAGCCAGGGTTCTAGGCACTGGCCGGAACTGGTTAGCCCATCTGTATAACGTACAACGTGCACTTAATAATCTCCCTAGAAGGTCTCTGGGTGGGCGGACCCCATACATGATGCTCTTTGGCATAAAAATGTTTGTCCCGGACCTTGATAGTCTAGACATGGCGGCGTCAGCCGCACCCTTTGACGTAGATGATCATTGTGCTGTATTGCAGAATCTACAAGAGACCAGAGACAGTCTCGCAAAAGAACACTTGCCCTCCACATCTGATGCTGCGCTCCAGATTCCGGTAGTCGGCTGGCTACCTTGAGTTGGAGACCTGGTCCGTGAGAAGGTGGAGAACAAGAAGGAGTTCGGCCCCTCTTATCGTGCCCCGGTTCCAGTGCTTGGCGTGCAGGGTACAAGAACAGTCATTTTACCTCCATTTCCTGGTCGCAAGGATAACAGGCACATCTCCATTGACAATGTCAAACTACAGCGAGTGGCCGATTCTTCTTAGTATGACCCCAGCGGTTTCTTGCCCTGCGATGCTGAGAAATTCTGTTTTGGCTCCGGCTCCTAACACCTTGCCTGATGTTGCCATCGAGATGCATACAGTTGCTAATCCTTTGTTGACACCACCAGCTGGTGGTTCGCTTGAAAATACTGAGTACGCTTATCCAACAGATGTGTCATTGCCTGTTTTACAATCAACCACCATTAACCAGTCATGTTTCTCCTTTGACACTAACTCTATGACATCCAGTGCTCCATCAAAAGTTTCTATTTTTGCTGTTTGGTTTAAAAGACATTTTTTGATTCCCCCTTGGACTTACATTTGGCTGGTGCTCATATGTATTTTTTTGTTTATGTCCATTGGATTTGTGGTGGTATTGTTTTGTCTTGTGAATGGACACTACCTAAAAGAAAGATCTACAATTAGACTAATTGATGGAACTTTGGCCCCCCACTCCTCATCACACATCATGAAGAGGGACCAGACTTTTGTGATTATTACTGCCTGGCCTGTGTTAGATGAGATTGTGTGGGATGCTGTTAGATTTCAAATTCATGGACCCACTGAGGTTATTAATGTTCCAAATGTTCTTCGTGTTTCTATGGGGGATGTAGTGAAACAAAACATCAGCTCTGATGATTGGGACGTTCAGGCCATAGAAGCACTGTTTTCTGATTTAAAATATTATGCCGCATTTGATGCTGAAGATTTGTATTTAGACACTGCTAATTATGGGGAACTGTTTTGCTATCAACATTATGGCAATCATTTCCTGCATCAGGCCATACATTTCGAAATTTTGTAAATTATACGCAATGGGAACATTGTCCGACGCCAATGTAAGGCAGCTCCAACACACTGGTGAACAAATTTGCATATTTTACTGATTTCGGTGTTTCAAACCCTGCCACATTTCATTTTAAAGTGGCAGCAGAGTCTGCCTCCAAGGTTAGGCTGACACACACAAAATTGTTGTATTCCAAATCCTTTATGGATGATTTGGCGGTCAGGGGTTATGATCTGTGGAAAGCTACTATTGATCTTAAATCTGTTTGGGGTTCTAAACCATGGCAGGTATAACGAACGGAAGCTTTGCATCGTGCCTGCCTCATCCCAAACCACATATTATTTTTTAATTCAACTATTTTTCAGACCACCTGCTTTGGATTGGCTACCTCTCAAAAATTGAATTCTGCCTCTATTCCGGATCTGGGTGCTTATCCAAATTGGGATAATCATTCAGATCTGTCCCTTGAGGGGAGGAGCCTAGCGCGCAACCAAGATGGCCGCGTAGGTGCGAGGCTCCCGAGGACCTCCGCGACCTCCTATGACTATCCTGAGCATATCCTGTCCCAGATGAGGGGACTGTGTTGGTGAGCCTGAGCTGAGGTGGCGCCCGTTTTCCGCTTCCAAATCGGACCTCGGACACCGACTTTAGCACCGATCGAGGTTTGCGGCCTTCTCCTAGCCGAACCCCGGATTTGCGTTGTGGGGCGATCCAGTGACGAAGTGAACAACAGCGGCGGGCAGGGCTTGGTGGCTCGCGTAACCCGCACTTTCACTTTCGCTTTCGCACCCTCCTTGCTGTCTATGCGAGGTTGGGTCGCGGGGCTTTGTGTGTTGGTGTGGCCTCGCCGGGGGACCCTGCCTGCCCGCCGGCTGTGATCCGCCCCGCAGATCTGGGGTGGCACCCCCCCGGAGCCCGTGGACCGGCTTGCCCGCCCTTCACGACGTGGCTGGTGCGACCGGGAGACTGGGACCATGGCCATGAAACAAGATGGTGATCGGGCAAAGGTAAAATCGACCCGACGTGGCGCAGCCCATCAGTCCAACAGCATGGATCGCTATACCCTCCAGAAGGGATCTCCCGAGGTGCCACGCAGGTCCCCTGAGGGTCCTACTGATGCCCCCGATCTGCCCACGGACCTGACTCTGCGGGATGTCATGGGCGCCATCGCCGAGATGAAGGCCTCTGTGGGCCAGCGTTTTGATACACTGGCGCAGAAGATCGACTCGGTCCTCGTGGATGTTGGCCTGGTAAGGGCCGATCTCTCCAAGACCAACGACCGAGTCGATTCTTTGGCCCACACCGCATCGGGCCTTACGACAGATGTGGCGGCCCTACAAACGGAGGTGCGCCGGCTTGCTCGGGCGAGTGCGCTGATGGATCGCCGCCTGGAGGACTCCGAGAGTCGGGCCCGGAGGAACAACATCCGTATCATCGGGGTGCCTGAGGGACGTGAGGAGGCGGCGGCGGACCTTTTCGTGGAAGACCTGATTGTTACCCATCTCCAGCCACAGGGGCTGAGTAAATTCTTTGCTGTAGAGAGGGCCCACAGGGTTCCCGGGGGAAGGCCTAAGGTCGGAGCCGCTCCGAGACCTCTCATTGCCCGGATTTTTAATTTTCGGGACAGAGACGCTATCCTGCAATCCTCCAGACTACAGGGACCGATTAGACTTGACAATATGGACATTAATTTCTATCCTGATTTCACCCCTGCGGTCCAGAAGCAGAGACTGAGCTTCCTTGGTGTCAAGCGCCGTCTTCGGGACCTAAATCTCAAATACGCCATGCTTTTCCCAGCTAAGCTGCGAGTGGAGGTGGATGGTCGCACACACTTTTTTGATCGTCCCGAAGCGGCCGGGGACTGGCTGGATACTCTGTCTCGGGATCGGGGTGGCGGGGGGGGAGCGGCCGGGGGAGAGGGCTCGCCGGATCAAGCCTGAGGGACTAATATTAGGCCTCGCTCGGGACAAACATGATGCCACTTTTGACCATACGTCGGATTGCTTAAGTTCCCCTCCTATGGAGGTTGTGTGGGGTCTCTTGGGGGTTCTCCCTCCTCCTCTGGGGGTTTAGTTAGTTTAACTATCTATGGGGCGACAGGCACACTGCACGTTGGGGGGGCTGTCTGGGCTCATGCAGGGGTGCAGGGAGGGGGGAGTTCTGTTGGGGTGGGTGGGCAGGGATGGGGTGTTATTCGTTATTATCACAAGGCAACCCTTTTTTTGTGTTGGTTCTATTGTGCTCTCGGGGGGACGAATGATGGTTTCTGTGTATGATGGGGGGTAGGGAATTAACTTTGTTGTCCTGGAACGTTAATGGTCTGGGGGACAGGATCAAACGAGGTGTGGTCCTACAGTATCTGAAGCGACTCTCGCCCGATGTAGTTTTCCTGCAGGAGACACACCTTATTGGCAATTCCTTTTGCGCCATGAATCGGCGTGGCTACCGCCTCGTGGCCCACTCGGGCTTCACGTCAGGCTCGAGGGGTGTGGGTATCATGGTAAAGAATTCGCTCCCGTTAGAAATTGATGAGGTGCTCCACGACGACAGGGGACGTTACACTGTCTTGGTGGGGAGAATGGAGGGCAAAGTGGTTGTCTTTGTGTCAGTGTACGTCCCACCGGGGTTGCAGTCGACCACCTTTGCAGACCTGGGGCGCCTCCTCCTTGGCCTTCCGGGGGGGCTTCTGGTGGTGGGGGGGATTTCAACGCGGTTGTTTCTGGGACTGTGGATCGTCACCCCCCTAGGGACCTCCCCCGGGCACAGGCGTGGCTATCCGGCCTCTTGGATACACTGGGATTGGTGGACTGCTGGCGCTTAAAACATCCCACGCAGCTGCAATACACTTTCCACTCTGGGGCCCATGGTAGTCTCTCACGGCTTGATTATGTCCTTGTCCCGGCGGCCAATGTCGGGAGGGTGGGGGAGGTGCGCCATTTGGCACGGGGTATCTCGGACCACTCCCCGCTTCTGCTGCATTTCGATGTCTTTCTGAGGGGTGAGAGCAGGGTGGTCCCAATCAATTCCTGGTACCTGCGTGACCCCACCATTCGCGCTGACTTGATTAAATCCCTCCAGCGCTATTTTGATGAGAATGTGGGGTCAGTGCCTTCAGCTATCTCCCTGTGGGAGGCCTTCAAAACAGTACTTAGAGGGGAGGCCCTATCCCTTATTTCCCACGCCCGGAGGCGCGAGCGGGAGGAGGTGACCCGGGTGGAGGCTGAAATAGCTGAGCTGGAGGGTAATCTAGAAGATGGGGTGACGGATGCTGCACTACATGTCCTCCAGCTCAAACAAGCGGCTTATAGGGCCCTCGTTACGGAGGCGGCCAGGGGCCTTAGTAGAGAGCAACAGGGGCGACTGTATGATGTGGGTGATAAGGCTGGTAAACTGATAGCGTGGTTGGATAAAAAGGAGAGAGCGAATCGTGTGGTCCCGCTGATTGAGAAAACGAATGGTGTGTGTGTAACTGAGCCAGAAGAAATTGTCTCCTGTTTCGCGGATTACTTCCGCGAGGTGTATTCCCCGGTCTCTTCTTGCTCGGAAGAGGATTCCCGTGCCCTGCTTAGGGATATCGCGCTGCCTTCCCTTTCCGGGGAGGACAGGGTGTCGATGGACGCCGCTCCCACCACCGACGAAATCGCCCGCGCCATACGCTCGGTCGCTTCTGGCAAGGCCATGGGCCCGAACGGTATCCCTATCGAGTTGTATAAGCTGCGACCGGATACATTGGCGCCTCACCTCCGCGCAATGTTCCTCGCGGCCCACTCGCTGGGCTCCCTCCCACTTGACCAGCGTCTGGCTACAATCGTGGTGATCCACAAGGAGGGGAGACCTCGGGATCGGGTTACTTCTTATCGGCCTATCTCACTACTGAATGCGGAGCCCAAAATTCTCGCCAAGGTACTTGCCAATCGGCTGGTCGGTGTGGTGGGAGATCTGGTTCATCAGGACCAGTCTGGCTTTATTCCCCATCGCAACACAGCCCTTAACCTGCGGCGTTTGCATGGGGTGCTCGCGCGCGTCCCATTTATACGGGAACCGGCCATTTTGGCGTCCTTAGACGCCACCATGGCGTTTGACACGCTTGAGTGGCCATACATCTGGGCGATGCTTGCGAAGTTCGGATTTAGCCCAGGATTCATCAGTTGGGTCAAATTGTTGTATGCGGGCCCATTGGCGCAGGTGGTCGTGAACGGAAGAGTATCGGCCCCGTTTCAGCTGGGCCGGGGCACGCGACAGGGCTGTCCCTTGTCGCCGCTTCTTTTTGCGCTTGCCTTGGAGCCCCTGGCGGAGTGGCTGCGGTGGGAGCCTTCCATCCGTGGTCTCCGTTGGACCCCCGAGTATGAGGACCGCGTATCCCTATACGCTGATGACATCCTTCTGTACCTAGCCTCCCCACGTAAATCACTTATAGTGCTAGTTGATGTGTTACACTCGTTTGGTCGTAACTCCGGTCTCGTCATCAACTGGGCTAAATCGTGTGTGTATGTTCTCTCTGGGGAGGCTCCTATTCTCCCGCGGGGCTGTCCGATTCAGATCGCCCCGCAGGGATTCCGGTACCTGGGTGTCTTCATTACTCTGGACCCGGAGGCCCGGTATGAACGTAATCTGCTTCCCCCCCTCCAGCGTCTGCGGGTAGATGTCGCACGCTGGCGGCGCCTGCCGCTTTCGCCGCTCGGCCGGGCGGCATTGTTCAAGATGATGTCTCTGCCGCGTTTCCTGTACGCTTTGCAGAACACTATGGACTTAGTCCCGGCGCGCTACTTCCGTGAGGTGGAGAGTCTGCAACGCCGCCTGTTCTGGGACGGGAGGCCGCGCATTGCCCTAGCGAAGCTGACGCTCCCATGGTTTGACGGGGGGATTGCCCTCCCGGATATTAAACGGTACTATTGGGCCTCCCAGCTCGCTGCCATTAACCACGGCCTCTACGGGCCCGCCTTAAACCCGGCATTTGAAATGGACAAGATGCTCCTGCCAGGTGGCGACTACAATCGAGCGCTCTACTCCGGCGCGCCCGATGCTCGTCTGACGGGCCCCACGCGTGTCATGGTGCAAGTCTGGCACGCGGCCAATGCAGCTATGGGGTGGAAGGACCGCTTGACCCGGGCGTCACCACTATACACGTCTGAGCGGTTAGGCTCCCTGTGGACCTCTAAGGGCTTTGAGAAGTGGGACATAATAGGTATCAGTACAGTGGGGGATCTCTGGACGAGGGGAGGATTTAAAACGTTCGATATGTTGCAGACGGAATTTCAGTTGCAGGGCAGTGAATACTTTCGGTATTTGCAGGTCCGTCATGCGCTGGGCTCCGTCTTCTCGGACGTGGCCTCCATCCCAGAATATTCCCCCCTGGAGGATAGAGTGCTGGATGGACACGTCCCGGACAGCACGATCTCACTGATCTACAAAAAGCTGATAAACGACCGCTCGGGCCTGCTGACTGCCCTTCGTGCGGCTTGGGTTGCCGACGGGCTGGAGTTGGACGACGAGGACTGGACCTCCGCTGTGGCCTCCCCGAAGGAGGTGGCCATACCGGCTCGCCTTCGCTTCGTCCAGCTCAAGATACTCCACCGGGTCTACATGACGGGGCCAAAGCTTCTGCGTATGGGCTATGCCGGAGATGGGTTGTGTAAGCGTGGGTGTGGTGCTTTGGGGACCTTTCTGCATATTTTGTGGGAGTGCCCGGAGGTGGAAGGGTTCTGGCGTGGTGTACATGAGGTGCTGCGACTGGTTACGCATGTGGCGCTGTTGCCTGAAGCGAGAAGATGCCTGTTGAATGTGTGGGAACCGACTGATTACTCGGCGCCGCAGACGTGGTGGGTGACTCTGGGATACATGATAGCCAAGCGTGATATTGCTCAACTGTGGGGGTCCCAGAGGCCCCCGACGGTCTCGGCCTGGAAAGAACACATGGACTGGTGCATGTTTCGAGAAAAGGTGGTGTATGTGGCGAGGGGTAAGCCTGGGACATGGGTGAAAGTATGGGGCCCCTGGAACGCCTACCGAGGGGGTATCTGTGCACCACCGCTGCTGCCTGATGCCTCGCCAGCCCCGTCCCCTTAGCCGACTCATTCCCCCGCTGCCGGGCATTGGGTTCCCCCAGTCCTCGCTCTGTTCTCTTCCCCCTCTTTATACTTCTGTGTATAGTTGGGATCCCCCCTCTAGGGGAGCACGTGCTGCTATTTTCGATTGTGGGTTGCCTTGTGGGTGTGGTTTTAATTTTTGTTGTTCTTAATTTAAAATGAAACCGCATAATGGGGTCTGGAAGATGTGGCCTTTGACATCGTTACCTACTGAGAAATGCTCATCCGTAATACCACGTGTTCCATAAATGTATGTCGTATGTTCCTACCATTGCTAGCGGCCGGCCGGAAGGTTGTGGGCCCATACTTGTATACTTTTAAGACCTGTAATAAACGGTTTCAAAAAAAAAAAGAAAAAAAAAAAAAAAAAAGATCTGTCCCTTGATGCATTGCAGTCATACATCACTAATACATCCTTCAATATTTCCAAATTAGATCCAGAAGGATGGTTAACGTGGCAGACGAGCTCGGATTCCTGTCAGCATCGTTTTCTGGGTCTGCAACCGGGGTATGCGTAGGTTCGCATAGACCCCCGTTTTGAATCTTCCCACTCAGTAACTACCCACTCTGTAGGGAAGTTATGTCAGAACTGGCTGCAACATTCCACCTTGGCATCTGTTAAACTTCATTTTTCTAAATTAAATGACAAAATAGATTTGAAGGATTTTGTTAAGGGTCCTGTGGGTGGCAGTTCCAAAAGGTGGGTGTATGCTGTTTATAACGAAGTTTGGAAATTATCTCAAATTGAAGCGGCTTCCAGATTGAGAGCCATTGATCAAGCCAATTTGGAAAAAGTACTAGCTGTTATCGATAATAGCATTAACACCCTTTCTTCCAGAATTTATACATTAGATAATATTGTTTCATCTGTTGATATTGTGCAGGATGATATGTCTGTTTTGTATTATGGTCAAAATCAATTACGTTCTATAATGCAGTTTGCATGGACTTTGCAAACGTTAAAGGCTGGGAAAGTCCCCCGGGACTACATGAATACTTCATCTTTATTCCTTCCCTTTAATCTAACGGCGAAACAACAATTCATGTCCATGTAAGATGCAACCTACGCATTACTGCATATTGAAAAGTTGGAACCTTTGCCTTTCTCTGTGGCCGAATTGAACTCCGCTGTGTGGCTTATCCACGGGTTAATCACGTTACCATTTCCTTTGTTTAAATTCAGTTTGTGCATGAAACATTATGCCCTAGGCAGATATGAACCATTGGGTACTGCTTTCCTGCATGAAGTTTGGTCACTCCCATTTACCTATAGGTGCATGCGGGAAGGTAAAGAAGTTTATTTGAAGGGTGAGGAATGCACTTCCACACCTGAACACTCTGTAGTCTGTAGGCACATCCAATTACATGGTGCGTGCAATGTCCAGGCATCTAATTTAGCATGCGTCCTGAAAGGAATTCCAGTACCAGCTATTACACCCTCTTTCACGTTGCTAGCTAACGGTAGTTATTTGCTTTTAAATAACGAGGCTTGCTGCGGGATGCTAACGGGAATTCCCTACATTGTGACGGTTTTACAGAGAGTAGTCTGCTGTAAAAATTTCCTTTTCCCACCCCCACATGGGCGGCTGGATGTATCCATCTGGCCTTCCATTCCAACCTTGAAAGCAGAGTTCAACAAGACGAGCAGAATAAGGGCTCTATTGTCTCAAAAAGAAGTCGCTCTGACTTCATCCCGTGAAACATTTGTCCTTCACGTAGCAAACACCCGCACAGAGGTGCATGCGCTTTTAAATACTGATCTCCCACTGCATTTCGGTGCCCTGATTCAAACTATATTTAATGCCTCCTCCACAACTGGCTTGGCGCATGTTTTCAAAATTGTAGGCTCCGGCGTCGTAACCTCCTTCCATACTATTTTTGGTGTGATACCGGCATTTTTTCATTCTATTTTTTCCAGCGTCTTTGGCGGGCTCCCGTTGATTCTCGCCCTCACGGCTGGTGTGCTGTTGTTGGTCTGCTTACTGCGCAATGGCTGCGCAATGTGTGTCACACGACAGCCTGTCCCGGCTGCTCCATCTTCGTAACCGGATGCTTGAATATTACGGAACATTACCACTGGCATCCTTGAGTATAGCCTATGGATTGTCCTTCCGGTTTTCATACTTTACTTGCGTGCAGCCTGTTTTTCATTGCCTAGATTGATTGTCGAACTCGGTGTCTCCTGCCCCGGATTATGATCGACTGATGAGTCCCTTAGTGGCTCATGAGTTGGACTGTTCTGGTGTTAGGATTATGGCCTGTGGAGCGGCACATGGAGTCCTAGGGAATTGGGACATCTGTACGGCAACGTATGACTTCTTGGCGAGATGTTATCTTGAAGAATACGCCAGTTGTCCTCTGATTGTGCTAGAGGCCCCAGTTGTCGAGGAACATGTATGTTTGTTTACCTTGTTAGACTGGATGGCGTAAACTTTTACAGAACATACCAATGACTTCCTCTTGGAAGCTGTCGCTACTTACTGTGCTTACACGTTGATGGATTAACTTGGATGTCGTCCAACTTTCCTTGTACGACCCACACATTATTTTTTTCTTGATTCGACATTTCGGCTCTCTGAGCCTTTGCGTGATGTTACGATTTTCCATTTTTGCTTTTTTCCCCTTCGTTTTTTTTTTCTTTCTCTTTTCTCTGTTTTTTCTTCGAAATTTCACTCCCCTTTATTTGGATTCCCAATACATGAACTTGGTTCCGCTCTGTCGAACTTGAACTCTGCGTTCTTTTAATTGTATCCCTAATAGAGCGTGGTCCGATCAAGGGAGGGTGTAGTGAAGGCAGCGTTTTAGATACATACATTGCTAGCACAAGCGCCTTAGACATTAGAAACGCCATCTTGCCACTTCTGCTGCTTTTGCACACGACACTGCAGGTACATGTTATTATTTGAAAACTGCTTGCTTGCCTTTTCTTCACATGAGAACTGTCTGTTTTTCACATCCCTAGACGTGCACTGCTACCTTGGTCTGAACATAGTGTGCAGAAACAGTCTGAGCCACCAATGTTTTTGAGTTCAGGTTGATCGGCCCACGCTCTAGCCATAACACGCACACAGCTGCAAATATTTGAAAGTCTAGAGCCTTTAATATTGCAGTTTGCATGCATTAGACACACATTCTGGAGAAGAACTTTTCCAGACGCAGAGCAAAGCTGATCCTGTGATGTGATTCACCTAAGCTGATCTTTACGGTATGTGGTTCCCCATTCAAACCTAGACACCTTCTATTAGTATAATAATACTAGCTTACTAGCGAAGGGAGAGTGGTTGTATTCCACGGTCATTTGTAATATGATTTCTCCCTTCATTTTCTATGGTATTGTAACAATGCTGATGGTTTTAATTTTAATCATTTGTCTGCTTATGTTAGCAAAAGTACTGCATCTTAGGACACGTAGTTTATAAAAATAAACCTTTTAAACTTTACCGTGTCTCTGATTACTCTTGTTGTGGACTGATATGAGAATAATAACAAACAGGTATTTCTGATTCCCACCATTCCTGAGAGTACTCTAAGTCATTTGTTCTGGGTTGTCCATACATTGGGAGCTCCGAGAGGATAAGGATAACGAATGGGACACTGATGCTAGTCGGATTGGGGTTCTGGGTACTGAGGTGAGTTTTTGGTACACCGCAATTCACTGAGGTCCTGGTTTCCTGCGCATAGTTCTGTGCATGAGCAGAATCCCTGCAACAATGGGATGGGTATGCCCAGACGTGGGTTCCTTGCTCACTGTGCCACTGGATTCAAGCTAGCCTGGCTGATGAGGGGTAAACCCCAAAACCGGTCCCAGGATGCTTGTTTCCGGTCCGGGAAGGACCTGGCTTGGCAGTTCAGGCTGGACTGTTCCCATGGGGCACAGGGTCAAGACTGATTTGCATATGGCTGGGTCTAAACTGGGGTGGCATGGTGAGCAAAAGAACGATGGATTTAACCCAGATCTCTTGACTGGGGGTGAATGTATGATTTATTCAGCATTCTGTCCATCATTTGTTTGCGTATCACTTTTCGCCCTAAGTGGGATGGGTATGCCCAGACGTGGGTCCCTTGTTCACTGTGCCACTGGATTTAAGCTAGCCTGGCTGATGAGGGTTAAACCCCGAAACCGGTCCTAGGATGCTTGTTTCTGGTCCAGGGAGTACCTGGCTTAGCAGTTTATGTTTATGAGATTTATAAAGCGCTCAAATACCCGTGGGTGGCTCGGCGCTACGGACGGCAGCATAAAAACTTGTACCAGGAGACTTATTGTGCGAACAGCCACGTTTTCGTCATTCTTCTGAACGTTAGTAATGATTGGGATGTTCTGATCTGTAGTGGAAGCGAGTTCCAAAGTTTAGC
Source organism: Triturus cristatus (assembly GCF_964204655.1). Lineage (NCBI taxonomy): Eukaryota > Metazoa > Chordata > Amphibia > Caudata > Salamandridae > Triturus > Triturus cristatus. The sequence continues at coordinate 683,865,114 of NC_140581.1, forward strand.
AGCTGAGACAATAAAGCGTTTGTCGCCCACGGTGGCCGTTTTGGTGCGTGGGCATTATAAACAAATATGCTGTAGATGAGCGAAGGGCCCGAGAAGTGGTATAGGCTGCTAAGTCACTGATCAAAAATTGAGGTCCTATGTTGCGTGATGTTTTGTACGCAATGCTTAGGGCCTTGAACATGATACGGTTCTTCACAGGGACCCAGTGGTATTTTTGGATAACCTGAGATATTGGCTTATATTTAGGAGTTCCTGAGAGCATCCTGGCGGCTGCATTCTGAATGGTTTGCAACTTGCGAATAACCTTATTTTGGGCATTCAGAAGAAGCCCATTGCAGTAATCAATTGTTGACATGATTAGGGTACTGACAAGAGTTTTTCCTGATGTCAAGGGGAGAAATGGAAGAATTGTCTTTATCATGCGCAGTTTGTAGAAGGCAGCTGAAACCACTGAGTTGGCATGAGGGAAGAAAGTTAGTTTATCATTAAATATGACTCCTAAATTGCTAACCTTGGTAACTGGGGGGTGGTGGAGAGCCCAAGGACAGCGTCCACCAGGTGGAGGACCAAGCTGGAGCTAGCTTGCCGAAGATCATTACTTCTGTTTTTTCAGAATTTAACTTGAGGCAATTACTGGCCATCCAGTCACTGATGGCCAGTAGGCCTCTTTGAAATTTTTCAGCTACTTCTTTTCCATCATTGTGTATAGTCAGAACCAGCTGAGTATCGTCAGCATACGAGGTGAGATCCAACCCATTTCTCCTAATGATTCTGGCCATGTCTGCCACATAGATATTAAAAAGGGTGGGGCTTAGGGATGAGCCCTGTGGAACACTGCAAGGAAGACTCAATTGAGAAGACTGAAAAGTACCAAAGTTGACCGTCTGAGTACGGTTAGCAAGAAAAGAAGCAAGCGGCTGGACTGTTCCCATGGGGCACATGGTCAAGACTGATTTGCATATGGCTGGGTCTAAACTGGGGTGGCATGGTGAGCAAAAGAACAATGGATTTAACCCAGATCTCTTGACTGGGGGTGAATGTATGATTTATTCAGCATTCCGTCCATCATTTGTTTGCATATCTCAGAACAATATATGGCAGATATCCTTGTATGTAAATCGTGAAATAGCACGTTCGGGTTGTGGGGTGTTTGCAACGCCAGGCCTCAGTTAATTTCATGTTGCTGGCCCAGTCCGTCATATGTTTTACTAGACTAATAGATTGTGCCCCCGGGGGTGGCAGGCATGACCAATCTAAGTCAAGGTCATGTACACTGTTATAGTCTCCTTCCCAGTATGTTGGCTCTGTGGGATTTCTGAGTAGTGACAGTGTTAGTGTTTGCAAAGATCCTCCGGTGCAGCCAGTGCCCGTCTCTTGACTCTGTACCGCAAGCCCAGGCAGAGCTGGGGGGGTGGCTCGGCTCGATCCCAGCGGACCTGAAGCAGGCGAAGCAGAGGATACCCCCGTGTCGAGTGCCCGCTCGCGGGGACGAGTGCAATCTTTCTCACCAGTCTCCAGGTAGGTCCACACAGTGCAGCGCCGTTGATCTGCTGGTAGCATCCAGCGAGTTAAGCTGCAGCCAGGCTTAATCCTTGAAGATTGCAGTAGTGTCCGGAGGTAACGTACTGCAGCTGGCGTTATATATATCAGGCTATTTCAGATATTACACAGGATTTTTGGCGGGCCTGTAGTGCTCGCCGCCATCCTTGCCACGTTCCCACACAGTATTCCTTTTAGTGCTCTAGAGAGCACTCCCTTCTTTGGTCAGAAAGAATTTGGAACTGGAATCAAGTGGCTGGTTTGGATCTCACTTTTTTATACAAATTTTCCAAATAGGGGATGTGAATCCAATATCTTAGGCTTCAGACCCAATTTGGGGTGGTTCTCTTTAAATGTCCTATTCTTTTTTTACCACAAACATAGACTTTGTGCAAGGTGACGCATCTCACAGCAAGCAACAATGGTGCTGCCTCCTAGCAGGTGTATTCAAAACATGTCCAAAATGGAGCGTGCCATTTTTGCACCTGGCTGTCATCAGTCTTCCTCAAGCAGTAATCAGGGACAAACAAAACACAGGCCTGCCTCAAAATGTCTTAATCTTGAACAACAGAAACTGAAGTCTCCACTTACCCATGCCATGTCCCGAATGGCAGTGCTCAGGAAGATCTCATTAGCATCTCTTTACTAATAAAGTCCTCATTTAATTTCTAAAGTTAGCCATGTCTCAATCCTCCTAACTTTATTGTCTGTATCTCCACACACCTACCACAGCCATGCATCTTGAACTATGCTCATGTCCCACTTGCACTAGGTCTTAGACTCACATCTACATGTTCTACGCACTTACTGCACATAAACACCCACTCGACACAGACATGGAATGTCAGCACAAGTTTCCAGGTTACACATAAAGGGGCTCTTTACACAAGAGAAACCAGTAGGCTCACTGCTCCTTGACACAGAGAAAAAAGGAATTGTCATACTACTGATTCACAAAAATCAGTACACTGCCGCCAGCACTTTATGCGTCTCATCCAGGGCATGGAGAGTAGACTAAAGACCACTATGAGGACATACCTGCTGCACCCCTCCAGGTCACAGGTAGGTTTTGGGACTTGCATTACCAGGGATAGACCTAGGGCTCTATAAACATGCTAGATTAGTGTGTCACCAAGGCCAAAAACAAAGTCTGGACACCAGTTTCACATGCAGTTGGGCACTCAGGGCAGGAGTACATGCCTGTTCATCATGCAGGTGTCATTCCTGACCAAGAGATGCCCTCCTAGATCAGACTACCCAGACCTGATTGGCAAAACCATTGGGCAAGTCCATCTGGATTTCCGTGATCCATTGCAGCCTTGGGCTCTACCATGAAATTTAGGCCTTACAATGAGATAGACCATCTCAACAACTTGGGATTCTCGTCCTTCATTGTCATCGGACACTTGACTGGTTTGTGATCTGTTAGGACCACAATCTTGGTACCAACCAAGTAATGCTCACACTTTTGCAAAGCATTATTTTTCAATGACCATCCAGTTCTGTTCTCAAAGAAGCAGTCTGCAGCTGATAAAAGCTAACGGATGCTGTCCCTTATCATCAGGTTGAGCCAATACCATGCCAACTCCTTTCTCTGATACATAAGTCTGTACAATGAAGGGCTGACAATTGTCAGAAGCCTTCAAAATAGGTTGTTGCAGGGATTCTGCTTATGCACAGAACTATGCACAGGAAACCAGGACCTCAGTGAATTGTGGTGTACCAAAAACTCACCTCAGAACCCAGAACCCCTTATCCGACCAGCATCAGTGTCCCATTCGTTATCCGAGTTTTATCTCGGCGGTCCCAATGTATAGACAACCCAGAACAAGCGACTTAGAGTATTCTCAGGAATGGTGGGAATCAGAAATACCTGTTCGTAATTATTCTCATATCAGTCCACAACAGAATAAACAGAGACACGGTAAAAAGTTTAGAGAGTTTATTTTATAAACCTTGTGTCCTAAGATGCAGTACTTTGGCTAACATAAGCAGACAAATGATTAAGATCAAAACCATCAGCATAGTTACAATACCATAGAAAATGAAAGGAGTAATCATGCTAAAATGACAGTGGAGATCAGCCACCTTCCTTCACTAACAAACTAATATTATTATTATTAGACTAATAGAAGGTCTCTAGGCTTGACTGGGGAACCCCATACCGTAAAGATCAGCTCAGTGAGATCCCATCACAGGATCAGCTAGACTCTGCTCCTGGGAAAGCTCTTCTTCTGAATGTAATGAAAAAAATGCAACACTGCAATATTAAAAGCAGCCGACTTTCAGGTATTTGCAGCTGCGTGCGTGTAATGGCTAAATAGTGGGCTGATCAACCTGAACCCAACAACATGCACCGTCTAGCGACCCAGACTGTTTCTTTACACAATGTACAGACCAAGGTCGCTGCTCACTGTTAGCGATGTGAACAACAGACAGTTCTCATGTGAAGCAAAGTCGAGTAAGCATTTCTCACTTAATAACATGTGACTACAGTGTTGTGTGCAAAAGCAGCAAAAGCGGCAAGATGGCTTTCTAACAGCTAACGCGGCTGTGCTAACTTAGCATTTTACGTATATAGATAGCAATCTTCACTACACTACACCCCCCCCTTGATCGGACCACTAACCAGTAGGGGCGCACTTGCACGAACGCAGAGTTCAAGTTGGATAGAACGGAACCAAGGGCATAAATTGAAAGTCCATATAAGGTAAGTGAAAAGTTCGAAGCGAAAAAAAATAAAAAGGATTGAAAAAACCCATTTAAAGGAAAAAAACATCATTGAAGGGAGTATGACGAAATGAAGGGGCGAAAAAGTCAATCCATCAATGTATAAGAACAATAAGTTGCAACAGCTTCCAAGAGGAAATCATTGGAACGTTCTGCAAAATTATCTGCCATCCAGTTCAGCAAGGGGAAGGAACACACATGTTCCTTGACAACCGGAGCCTCCAGAACCATTCGAGGACAACTGGTGTGTTCTTCAAGACAACTTCTCGCTAAGAATTCAGTTGCAGCCGTTCCGATGTCCCAATTCCCAAGGACTCCATGTGCTTCTCCACAGGCCATAATCCTGACGCCAGAACAGTCCAACTCATGAGCCACTAAGGGGCTCATTAGCCGATCATAATCCGGGGCAGGAGACACCGAGTTCGACAGGCACAAACCCAGAGCCCATCGGAATGGACAATCTAGGAAACGAAAGACAGGCTGCACACAAGTAAAGTAGGGAAACTGGAAGGACAATCCATAGGCTATGCTTAAGGTCGCCAGTGGTAAAGTGCCATAGTATTCAAGCATCCGGTTACGAAGATGGAGCAGCCGGGACCTGATGTCGTGTGACGCAACTTGTGCATCCATAGCGTAGTACGCAGATCAACAAAAGCACCCCAGCTACGAGGGCGAGAAGCAAAGGGAGACCTCCGAAGACGCTGGAAAAAATAGAATGAAAAAATGCCGGGATCACACCAAAAATAGTTTGAAAGGAGGTCACGAGGCCGGAGCACACAATTTAAAAAAAAATGTGCCAGGCCACTTGTTGACGAGGCATTAAAGATAGTCTGAATCAGGGCCCCAAAATGAAGTGGGAGATCAGTATTCAAAAGCGCCTGCACCTCTGTGCGTGTGTTCGCTACGTGAAGGACAAATGTTTCCCTGGACAAAGTCAACGCGACTTCTTTTTGAGACAATAGAGCCCTTATTCTGCTCATCTTATTGAACTCTGCTTTCAAGGTTGGAATGGAAGGCCAGATGGATACATCGAGCCTTCCATGCGGGGGTGGGAAAAGGACGTTATTACAGCAAACTACCCTCTGTGATAAAGTCACTATGTTGGGAATTTCCAGTAACATCCCACAGCAAGCTTCATTATTTAACAGCAAATAACTACCGTTAGCAAGCAACGTGAAAGACGGTGTTATAACTGGCACAGGGATCCCTTTCTGGACACAAGCTAAATTAGGAGTGTGCACATTACATGCACCATGCAATTGAATGTGCCTACACACTACAGAGTGATCCGGAGTGGAAGTACACTCTTCACCTTTTAAATAAACCTCTTTTCCGTCCCTCACGCATCTATACGTGAAAGGAAGTGACCAAACTTCATGCAGGAAGGCAGAACCAAGTTCTTCATATCTGCCTAGCGCATAATGTTTCATGCACGAACTGAATTTAAACAGGGGGAATGGTAACGTAATCAACCCGTGGATAAGCCACACAGCCAAGTTTAATTCGGCAACAGAGAAAGGTAAAGGTTCTAATTTTTCAATGTGCAGCAATGAATATGTTGCATCCTTCATGGACATGAACTGTTGCTTTGCAGTTAAATTAAAAGGGAGGAACAAAGATGAAGTATTCATGTAACCCCAAGGGACTTTCCCAGCCTTTAACGTTTGTAATGTCCATGCAAACTGCATAATGGAACGCGATTGATTCTGACCATGATACAATACAGACAAGTCATCCTGCACAATGTCTACCACAGATGAAACAATATTATCTAAGGTATAAATTCTGGAAGACAGGGTGTTAATGCTATTATCTATTACAGCCAATACCTTTTCCATATTGGCTTGGTCAATAGCTCGTAATCTGGATGCAGCTTCAATCTGTGACAGCTTCCAAACTTCGTTGTAAATAGCATATACCCATCTTTTGGACCTGCTAACCGCAGGACCCTTAACAAAATCATTCAAATCTATTTTGTCATTCAATCGTGATAAATGAAGTTTAACAGATGCTAAGGTGGAATGTTGCAGCCAAGATTGGCATAACTTCCCTACTGAGTAGGTAGTTACAGTGTGAGAAGATTCAAATCGGGGGTCTACACGAACTTGTGTATACCCCGGTTTTAAATCCAGCAACCGATATTGACAGGAATCTGAGCTCGTTTGCCACACTAACCACCCTTCTGGATTCAATTCAGAAATATTGAAGGATGTGTTGGAAATGTATGACTGCAACGTAGCAAGGGACAGATCCGTATGATTATCCCAATTAGGATAAGCACCCAGATCCGGAGTGGAGGGAGAATTTAATTTTTTAGAAGTAGCCAATCCAAAACAGGTGGTCTGAAAAATTGACGAATTTAAAAATAACGTGGTTCGGGATGAGGCAGGCACGATGAAAAGCTTCTGTTCCCTGTACCTGCCATGGTTTAGAACCCCAAACCGATTTAAGATCGATAGTAGCTTTCCACAGATCATATCCTCCAATTGCCAACTTGTCCATAAAGGACTTGGAATACAACAATTTGGTGTGTGTCAGTCTAACTTTAGAAGTAGACTCAGCCGCAACCTTGAAATAAAAGGAGGCCGGATTTGACACACTAAAATCCGAAAAATATGTGAATTTTTCCACTAACGTCGTGGAGCTGCCCAGCCTAGGGGCGGGACAGTGTTCCCATTGTGTATAATTTACAACATTTCTAAACGTATTTGCCTTGTGTAGGAAATGCATGCCATAATGTTGATAGCAGAATTGCTCATCATAATTAGCAGTATCTAAATACAAATCCTCAGCATCAAATGCAGCATAATATTTCAAATCAGAAAACAGTGCTTCTATTGCTTGTACATCCCAATCGTCTGAGTGTACGTTCTGTTTGACTACATCACCCATAGAAACACGAAATACATTTGGCACATTAATTACTTCAGTGGGGCCATGAATTTGAAATTTCACGGCATCCCAAGCGATCCCATCACGTACAGGCCAGGCACTAATGTTCACAAAAGTCTGGTCCCTTTTAATGATATGTGATGAGGAGTGGGGGGCCAAAGTTCCATCAATTTGTCGAATTGTAGATCTTTCTCTCAGGTAGTGTCCATTGATAAGTTTAAAAAACACTACCACAAAGCCAACTGACATAAACAAAAAAATGCATATGAGCACCAGCCAAATGTAAGTCCAGGGGGGAATCAAAAAATGTCTTTTGAACCAGGTCACAAAAATCGAAACTTTGGACGGGGCAATGGAAGTCATTGAGTTAGTGTCAAAAGAATATCGTGACTGGTTAACTGTCTTGGATTGTAAAACAGGCAATGGAACATCCGCAGGATAAGCATACTCAATATCTTCAGGTAGACCACCAGGTGTCGGTGGCAATAAAGGACCAGTTACTGTATGCATCTCGACGGCAAAATCAGGCAAGGTGTTAGAAGCTGGGGCCACAACAGAATTTCTCAGCCTCGATGGGCAAGAAACCGCTGGTGTCATACTAAGAACAATCGGCCACTCGCTGTAGCTTGACATTGTCAATAGAGATGTACCTGTTATCCTTGCGACCAGGAAGTGGAGTGTACGTGTACCCTGTACTCCAAGCACCGGAACTGGTGCACGATAAGAGGGGCCGAACTCCTTCTTGTTCTCCACCTTCTTACGGACCAGATCACCAACTCGAGGTAGCCAGCCGACTACCGGAATCCGAAGCGCAGCATCAGATGTAGAGGGTACGTGTTCCTTCGCTAGACTGTCTCTGGCTTCTTGAAGATTCTGCAATACAGCACAGTGATCATCTACGTCAAAGGGTGCGGCCGACGCCGCCGTGTCTAGACCATCAAGGTCCGGGACAAACATTCGTATGCCAAAGAGCATCATGTATGGGTCCGCCCACCCAGAGACCTTCTAGGGAGATTATTAAGTGCACGTTGCACGTCATATATGTGAACTAACCATTTCCGGCTAGTACCTAAAACCCTGGCTGTCAAAGATTGCTTTAAGTCACGGTTCATCCGCTCCACTACACTATTACCCTCAGGTCGGTATGGAGACGAAAATTTGACTTGGACCCTCAAATTTCTCATGGCTTCTTTGTACGCCTTAGAGGCGAACGCAGGGCCCTGATCAGAATGAAAGGTACCACATGCAAAATTTCCAACAAAGACACGCAAATCCTTGATGACAGTACGGGCATCAGCACTCCTTTGTGGCCACACCCACAGAAAACGTGTGCACGAATCCACTGCAACCAAGATGTATTTGTACGCAGTATCAGAGGTAAATGGACCGCAATGATCTAAATAACACACCCCAGTGGTTTATTAGATATGTACAACTGAGTTTGTGGTGGGCGCGCCGTAGTTGAAGGTTTTATCTGCTGGCAAATGTCACAATTAAGAACATAAGCACGGGCTTGTTTATATAATCCGCACCACCAGTAACGTTGTTGTAACAAAGATACAGTAGCTGCAACGCCGGCATGCGCTGACGCCATGCCCTCATGAGCTGCTAATATCAAAGATGGTCTGCAGTCCGCGTTGGGAATCAGTCTGTCACCAACGTCATTAATCCTCACTAATGGGACGTTATCAGGACTTAAGCGATAATGGTAACGAGAAGGGAAACCTCTTGGATATTTCGTTCCCTTCTCTGTAGCAGCAATAGCTGCCAAGATGTCATCATCGATCTTACTTTTGGATCTTGTAACTGCTGCTACTAAGTATGTCGCCACTGCTGTTTTTGCTGCCTCATCAGCCAGGCTGTTGCCGACAGCATGGACACCAACTCGTTGGTGACCAAGAGTGTGAATAACATTCACGAGAGGCAGATGTTCTTTAAGTTCTGCCACTCGAACCCAAAGCGTTTTATGCTTAATCGTGCTACCTTTGGAATCATGGTAGTCATTCTGAGACCAAAAATGTAGATTGTCATTGTAAGATTGAACACAATAAAACGAGCCACTCACTATAAGAGGCGTGACCCGTGGATCAGCAAACTCCAGTGCAAGCACCAGAGCACGAAGCTCCGCCAACTGTGTGGTAAAATCACCCAATGACTGCGTATGCACAACATCGGATTGGAATTCACCATTCACGAAAGTACCGACTACAATTGCGCAGGCCGCTGAATAGGCATGCCTCGATCCAGTTGCCGGTTGCGCAGAACCGTCAGTGTAAATGACACAATGGTAATCCTTGAGCGGGCACAAAGACAGAGGAGCTGGATGAACGAATTCATACTGCAAAAACTCCTGAGTCTGAAGTGCCGCATCAAAGATATATGTGACATCAGGCGATATCAAGGAAGTGGCCCATTGTATCCACCTTGGATGCAAAGCTTTAGAATTTGGTACGCTTGCTTTTGTCACCGCCTCAAGGGCAGGATATGGTGTCACCACCAACATGCGTTTACCTTGCGATAGCGCTCGTTCTTTCAGAATCGCCATCTGTACTGCCATCAGAACTTTCTCGACAGCGGAAAATCGCAGTTCAGCCGAAGTGTACAAGTGTGATTTGTAGGCAATGGGGACGGTGTCGCCCTCATTGAACGTTAAGTATGTGAAACCCACTGCGCCTGGCACAATCCTTATGACCGGGTTAGTGTGGTTATCACGCGTCAGTAAGTATTTTGAAGCAAGAAGATCAGCTTGCAATGATTGCAATATAGCTGAATGCTCTGGCAGCCAACATGATTTGGAAAAAGTAGGTTGTACCAAGGCATAAAGTGGCTTGATACGCTGGGCATAATCAGGAATGTACGTTCGACCGAAATTCAGAAAACCCAGCAGAGATTGTAATTTCTTCAGTGTCGTAGGAGCACGTAGGCATGCGCATTTCTCTAGGAAGTGCGGAGCGAATCCTCGACCTTCATTGTTGAGTTCGTATCCCAAGAACAACACTGTATATTCTGCAATGTGAGACTTCGCAAAGTTAAATTTGTATCCGAAGTCTGCAAACAAAACAATAATGCGATCAACGCGACGGAGATGCGGTCCCAACTCATCATCAGTGAGATAAATATCATCCACATATGAGTACGCATCAGGATCTATGCTCTCCAACAGAGAGACAACGCGAGCGGCCAAGACACCAGGGCTGTTTTTATAGCCCATTGGCAACCTCTTGAAATGTTTTTGTTTGCCACCCGAGGTAAATGCTGTCCACTCACTACTGAGAGAGGACAGGTTATGGCTATAAAAGCCATTGGAAATGTCAAGAGTGGTTTTAAACCGTTTTCTCACGAGACTATCGACGAGAGCCGAACTGTGGGTATTCTGTACTGCACATGTCCGGCAATGAGAGTTTAAATGCCGGTAATCCAAAACCAGGTGGTACGACCCGTCAGGCTTCGTCACAGTGAATAAAGGGTTATTCATAGGTGACACGCATGTTTCAATTACACCTTGATATTCCAATTGTTCAAGGATAGCCGCGACGTGAGGTCTTGCTTCGCGACGCATGGGATATTGGGGTTGTGGCCGGGCCGTGGACCGCAACGGAATTTCATGGCTGGGAGACAATTTATCCCAGCTTACCTGATTACAATACAGCGCAGGTGCTAGCACCAGAGCCGACTCCTCGGCAAACTTTTTAGCTTGGTCCTTTGGCACTGTGTGCGCAAAGGACGGGAGGATCACCTCCTCCCCTCTAGGAGCATCTAAAACGAAAGCCGGGGGCCAATCTGCCTCTGCCAATAGACTATCATATGAAGTGGTCAGATGATCCCAAAAAATCCCTTTAATCGTGCGTTGTATGTCACCTTCAATTAAAAGGACTATGTTATATAGTCTGTCAGGGGGAGCCACTCTAGTGTCAGCAGTTTCTACAGTTATGAACGTATCAGTTGCTGTCGCCACCAGATATGGACGCAGTGCTTGTTGCACTACTGTAACTTCCGCCGCGCTGTCGAGCAGCGTTAGTGCCCATGTCAGGTTCTGAAGCTGCGTCCGCACCATCTGTGGCATATCTCGCTGTTAGTGCAGCAACTTTATTCTTTTGAAACGGGGGTCTTTGCCGTGCAGACTCGTCCTGCTTGCCTTTGCTGTTAGTCTGGCGGGGTTGCTCACGACTTTGGGCACCCCTTCCTTTCCCACGGTCTCCGCCACCGGATTGTGAAGCCGATGTTTTCTGTGAAGAACGAGGAGAGCGTTGTTCAGAAACCTGAAATCTATCATGTGACTTAAAACGAGATCGATCCCGCAAATCATATGTGCGTTCGCTGGACGACTGCACGGGTGAGGCAGGACGAGACCCCTGTTTCTGTTGCTGCTTCCCCTGTTTCTTTGCTCGCCAACTTTGTTTAGGAAAATTGGGGCGTTCGTCTTTAGTCGACGAGCTCACCTTAGTCTGCTGTACTATTTCAGGAATTATCACTGCGGGTTTTACATCCAAAGCACTACGGCCCACAGTCCTGTAGGCTTTCGCAATTATTTTAGCGAACTCTTTGGGCTTGTCGAGTTCATCCACGAGGTCCAGCATATTAGCTACCTGAAACTGCATGGCATCGCCTTTAAGGTTGCCCATTACCATGGAAGCCACCACATCGAACGTACCGACAAGCCTCATTCCCAATTCGACAGCAGCCTCCGCACCGTGATTCTCTTGAACACGTTTAATCACGGAAGGTAGTACAGACATAGACGGAGTGCTGTAGCACTTCGAGTAGGTCGCAGCAAAGACCTTGCCCCAGTTTGTGCAATCGGCCATATCTGGGACCAGATCTTTCGGCAAACTAAGGACACTGAGAATCCTGTGTTTCTCCACAGGAGTGGTATGCGGAAAAAACGCCTCCAGTTGGTCAAATTTCTCAGCAAGCCAATAAGGAAATTCATCCTTATTTTGGGGGCGCTTGCCAACCACCGAATTAACCATTATAGGACTAATAACCACCACGTGGTGGTTTGTTGTATGTCCCGCAACAGCAGGTGCTGTCACGATCCGTCCACGGTCCAGTACTCCTCAGGATTCGAGCGATGCCATATGGTATCCACCTCTTGATATCCCCAACTCCTGCACTAAAGGCACGGAGGTATAGGGCGATCAAGTGAGGGAAGGGAAGGAAGGGAACAGCGGGGAGTAGAACCTGTAACGAAAAAATACACAAAGCAAACTTATATCTCCTGTACGTAATGCTACTCTCATTACTTCTCGCTAACCTCAGACCCGTCTGTGGGCTATACCTCTGGAAAGACACCGCCTTTCAGCCTATGCCAACATTAGATTACCAACATGCATTTTGATTAGTCATTGAAACATTGATATAGGTTCTGAGGATATAGTTTTGACCGGAGCGTCAACATACAGTCCACAATATGAGGTACTAGCAGAGGCAAGAGCTTTAACGTTTATACAAAAACAACCTGCTCAACGTCTGGAAAGAGGGGGCTCCCTCTATCCGTTCCTTTAGAGACCCAAAATATGACAAACTAATACAGATGAACTGATCCCAGTTCTGACCAGAGTAATTTGCTAAGGTACGAAAGTCTCGTTAGTGGGCAGTACCTCTCTTAAAGTACAAAGTCTCACCACCCCCCTACTTTCGAGACATATCCTTTTTACTGCAGGAATGGGAAGCGGGGGTGTATTGTCTTGGCTGAAAAGTATGCTCGATATACAAAGCTAACACGCGCCCCAGCGCTTTGGCAAAATGTAACTTTACACTACTGGGAATCCTGCTACCTGCTCTCTGGCAAAGTAGCTTTAAGCGACTGGGAATCCAGCTGCCTGCTCTCTGGCACGGTAACTGATCCTAAGGGTCCAACTCGGTTCTCTCCTGTCCGAGAGAATGGTGCACTTATCTGTACTCTGGGTGCCTCCTCCGAAATGCTTCTTCCGTCGAATGAGAACCCGCTGACCTGTCTCCTGAACGCTCGCTTCTTCTCCGTGACCTCGAGCTGTTGCAGGCTCCACGAATTCCTTTCCGACCTCACAGGTATAACACCATTGCTCGGACGCATCTCCCACTGGCTCGACGACGGACGTGCTTCCTCGAATTACGCACAGCGTCAATGGGGCGTCTCTTCGTTTTTGTAGGCGTGACTCCTCCCCTCCCGAACCGTGGGCAAGCTGGGAGTTGTAGGCAATGCAGGCGCGCGATCCCAGCTCTCATGCTCCCTGCTTCCTGACAGTAGGTCCCCCTGCCCAGCGCCTCCTAGAACCGGGCTTGTTAGGGTGCCGTTGATAGAAGGACCGAATCCTGGCCGGGGCATGGACGTTCCGACATGGCACCCACGAATCCTCTTCTGCAGTGTATCCTGCCCATGAGACCAAGAACCAAAGACTACCACCTCGGTATTTGGCATCCACTATTCGCCGTACCTCGTACTCCTGTCCTTCTTCCGCAGAGATTGCCGGAGGAGCCTTCTTCACACCCCCCTTGGCCGGCTTCAGGAGATTGCAGTGGAATACTGGGTGTATGCGAAGAGAGCCTGGAAGGCGTAATTTGTAAGCCACCGGGTTAATCCTTTTTATCACTTGATACGGACCGATATATCTGGGGTGGAAAACACTCCTCAGTTTGAAACGTATATTTTTGGTAGACAACCATACCATGTCTCCTTCCTGATACTGAGGCCCTTCCACTCGATGTCGGTCTGCCCATTTTTTGTAAGTCAGTTTCGCTTTACCCAAATGCTTCCTTACTAGCACGTGTCCTTCGCGCAACAACCTCATTCGTTCATGAACCGATGGTTGATTACACGCCCCTCTGGGCAGGGTTATAGGTAGGACGTTGGCGTTGAAGCCATAATTGGCTGAAAAGGGAGATGTGCCTATGGAACTGTGCGTTGTGTTGTTATAGGACAGTTCGGCCATCCACAGCAAAGAAACCCAAGAGTCCTGTGCCTCTGTAGCATAGCATCTCAGATATTTTTTTTATGTTTGATTAAGTCGTTCCGTTTGCCCGTCTGTCTGAGGGTGGAAGCTTGTGGAGACTGCCGATTCTATGTGCAGGGAATGACACCACCCCTTCCAGAAACTGGCGATGAACTGAGGGCCCCTGTCGGACACTATGACTCGCGGATTGCCATGAATCCGCACCACGTGTTGCAACAACAACTGGGCTGTTTGGCTAGCCGTTGGTAAGTTTTTGCATGGGATGAAGTGCCCCATCTTGGTCAGGCTATCTACCACCACAAGGATGGCTGAGCACCCTTGATCCACCGGGAGTCCTGTTATAAAATCCACGCTAATGTTCTGCCATGGTGACTGCGGTGTGGGCATGGGACAAAGCAGTCCCCTAGCTGAGGCGTTGTTCGATTTCCCTCGGGCGCAGTCCTCACATCGGGATACCCATTCCGTTACGTCTGAGACCATCGAATCCCACCAAAAAGATCTTTTCATCAAAAGGATGGTCTTCTGAATGCCCTGATGTCCTGCTAACAGCGATTTATGGCACCACTCAAAGGCCTTTTTCTGAAGAGACTGTGTGGGTACAAACAGACCATTCTGTTGAAAAGGCAGACCCTGCCGGATCAGTCGATCCGGTCTTTGTTCAGCCCATCGGGCCCAGGCCTCGGGGCTCTTGTTGTTTCTTATGTCATCGAGATAATTCTCTGCCTTGATGGTGCAGAGGACCTTGGCTGGAGGTATGATAGCCTCTTCGGGGGCCTCCAATTCCCCTTCTGCGGTCCACACCCTAGATAGCGAATCCGCTTTCCTGTTATCCACCCCCGGTCTGAAGGTGATAACAAAGTTGTACTCCTCAAAAAAGAGCATCCACCTCATCTGTCTGGGAGACAGGTGTCTAGCTGCCTTTAAGTACTGTAAATTCCGATGATCGGAATATACGGTGACCGGAAATCTGGCACCCCACAAATATGGACGCCACTCCTGAAACACCTTCTTAATGGACAACAACTCTTTTTCGGCTATATTATAGTTCTTTTCCGCGGGGAGCAATTTCCTGGATAGGTAGGCTACCGGGTGCAGCTGCCCAGTGTCTTTGTCTCTCTGGGAGAGGATGGCCCCAATGGCCTCATTGGAGGCATCGGCTTCCACTATGAATGGGGTATCGAGCTGAGGGTGGCGCAACACTGGTGCCGTAGTAAACGCTCCCTTGAGATAACCGAAAGCCTGGTCTGCTTCGGGGGTCCAAGCAAACTGTACGCCTTTTCTGAGAAGCCTGGTAATCGGGAGGGCAATGCTTGAAAACCCATGAATGAAGCGCCGATAGTAATTAGCGAAGCCCAGGAAACACTGGACTTCCCTCACATTACCTGGCACCGGCCACTCCTGCACCGCTTGGATTTTCCGTTCTGCCATACACATACCCTCAGGACGGAGTATAACTCCCAAGAACTCGACTTCCGACACCCCAAACTCGCATTTACTCAGCTTGCAAAACAGCCTATGCTTCCTCAAAACCTGCAACACTTGTTTCACGTGTTCCTGATGACAGCTCTTGGCCTCTGAGTAAACCAAGATATCGTCTATGTACACTATAACTGTTCTGTCTATGTACTCCCGCAAGACGTCATTTAAGAAGTACTGGAATGCCGCCGGGGCGTTACATAACCCGAACGGCATTACCAGATACTCAAAAAGCCCATACCGGGTTTTAAACGCCGTCTTCCACTCGTCCCCTTTGCGAATGCGCACCAAGTGATAAGCCCCCCTGAGATCCAGTCTGGTATATATCTTTGCCTCACGCACTTGATCCAACAAGACTGGGATGAGTGGCAACGGGTATCTGTTGCGAACGGTGTTCTTGTTCAACATGCGATAATCACAGCAGGCTCTCAATTCTCCATTCGCCTTATTTATGAAAAATAAAGGTGACGCCGCCGGGGACTGGGAAGGACGAATAAACCCTATTTCGAGGAAGTGATCCAGGTATTCTCTGAGGTGTTTCGTCTCAGGTTCCGAGAGAGCATATACCCGACATGTGGGCATGCTGGCTCCCTCCACCAGATCTATCTGGCAATCATAAGATCTATGGGGTGGAAGCGATTCTGCCTGAGATTTGCTGAAAATATCAGCGTAAGTAGCGTATTCCCTGGGTAGACTCACTTCTTTTTCTGCTGCTGTAGCGGCGACAAAAGGGCAGGCTAAAGCAGCAGCACCGGAGTCCCTCCCCGGAACGCAATGCTCTTTACAGACTTCTGACCTGAAGAACACTGTCTTCTTTTTCCAGTCTATAGTTGGGTTATGAAGACAGAACCACGGCATACCAAGGATCCCCTCATACTGAGGAGCCTCAATAATAAGGCTACGGTTTCTACATGTCTCCCTTCTTCCGTTCTGGTTGTTAGGATTAGGTTCTCTGTTTGTTCAATGAGTAAACCTGAGGTAAGCGGCTTTCCGTCCACCGCCAAAACTTCTTCGGGAATCTCCCTAGCCACCTTTTGAATACCCAACTGTTCCACCAACCCGGTATGTATGAAATTTCCCGTTGCTCCTGAGTCCAACATGGCTTTCACCTGATAAAGGCTACGGCCGTTGTCCAACCACATAACCAACTCTATGTGTCTTTCGGTATGTCCCTGTTGCGTGGTAGCCAAAGAAGGGATTCTCCAGAGTTTGCCCTCCGGCGTCTCTGGAGCTTCCGATGAAGCTGGGCCCCCTTCAGGACTGGTGACTGCTGCTATATTTTTCCTATAGCGATTGTTTCCCCCTGGTTTCTTGGGCCTAGCCGGGCATTCTCGAACATAATGTCCTTTCTTCCCGCAATACATACAGAGCCCCTGAGTTCTCCTGCTCTCTCTTTCCGTACGAGACAACGAGGCACGAATGGCACCTACCTCCATGGGTTCGGGTGCCAGGTCGGTACCTGCCGTCTCTTTCTTGCCTTTTTCTCCCCTAAACCTATCCCCACCTCTAGCTGACATGCGCCCATCTAACCGTAGAGCCAAGCTGATCAGATCGGCACATGTACGCGGTTGAGGGTCTATGCGGGCTATGACATCTTTTAACTCATTACAAAGCCCCTGGTAGAAGAGTGACATCCTTTTTTCTTCAGGCCAAGCGGCTTCTGCCACCAGCCGAAATGATGTCAAGTAAGTCACCAATTCATTCCGTCCCTGTCTTAGTTCTAACAACTCCCTGTCTGCACTGAATGTCGTTGTGCGTCTGTCGAAAACTCCTTCCAGAGCGACCCTAAACTCGTCCCAATCGGACAATATCGGATCGTTGTTCCTGACCAACGGCACTGCCCAATTGGCTGCATCTCCCGCCAAATAAGAGATGGCAAACGCCACTCTTGAGTGGTTGTTTGGAAAGGAGGATGGTCTGCAGGAAAAATGCATCAAGATCTGTGTTAAAAATACCTGAATTTTCTGGGGGTCTCCGGTATAGCGTTCAGGGTTGGCTAATGGAATGGGTGGGGGCACAGTCACATGAATGGGATTAGATCCTGTGCTTACATTAAAGGGGTTTCTAGACAACCTGTCTACTTGATCTCTTAATGCGGCGGTTTCTACTCTGGAGGCTGACAGTTCCTGCTGAACTGCTGCTAGTGCCTGCAAAACTTCCTCCATACTGTGGCCCTATAGCCACCCCCCGAACCGGGAGGAGTATTAATACGTGGGTGCGTAATTCTGTCACGATCCGTCCACGGTCCAGTACTCCTCAGGATTCGAGCGATGCCATATGGTATCCACCTCTTGATATCCCCAACTCCTGCACTAAAGGCACGGAGGTATAGGGCGATCAAGTGAGGGAAGGGAAGGAAGGGAACAGCGGGGAGTAGAACCTGTAACGAAAAAATACACAAAGCAAACTTATATCTCCTGTGCGTAATGCTACTCTCATTACTTCTCGCTAACCTCAGACCCGTCTGTGGGCTATACCTCTGGAAAGACACCGCCTTTCAGCCTATGCCAACATTAGATTACCAACATGCATTTTGATTAGTCATTGAAACATTGATATAGGTTCTGAGGATATAGTTTTGACCGGAGCGTCAACATACAGTCCACAATATGAGGTACTAGCAGAGGCAAGAGCTTTAACGTTTATACAAAAACAACCTGCTCAACGTCTGGAAAGAGGGGGCTCCCTCTATCCGTTCCTTTAGAGACCCAAAATATGACAAACTAATACAGATGAACTGATCCCAGTTCTGACCAGAGTAATTTGCTAAGGTACGAAAGTCTCGTTAGTGGGCAGTACCTCTCTTAAAGTACAAAGTCTCCCACCCCCCTACTTTCGAGACATATCCTTTTTACTGCAGGAATGGGATGCGGGGGTGTATTGTCTTGGCTGAAAAGTATGCTCGATATACAAAGCTAACACGCGCCCCAGCGCTTTGGCAAAATGTAACTTTACACTACTGGGAATCCTGCTACCTGCTCTCTGGCAAAGTAGCTTTAAGCGACTGGGAATCCAGCTGCCTGCTCTCAGGCACGGTAACTGATCCTAAGGGTCCAACTCGGTTCTCTCCTGTCCGAGAGAATGGTGCACTTATCTGTACTCTGGGTGCCTCCTCCGAAATGCTTCTTCCGTCGAATGAGAACCTGCTGACCTGTCTCCTGAACGCTCGCTTCTTCTCCGTGACCTCGAGCTGTTGCAGGCTCCACGAATTCCTTTCCGACCTCACAGGTATAACGCCATTGCTCGGACGCATCTCCCACTGGCTCGACGACGGACGTGCTTCCTCGAATTACGCACAGCGTCAATGGGGCGTCTCTTCGTTTTTGTAGGCGTGACTCCTCCCCTCCCGAACCGTGGGCAAGCTGGGAGTTGTAGGCAATGCAGGCGCGCGATCCCAGCTCTCGTGCTCCCTGCTTCCTGACAGGTCCCCCCACCTGCACGTTGCGTGACACGTACTGCACTAAAGCCCTATGAACTGTAATCAGGGCTGTGTGTAGTACCCGCAACTCAGCCACCGCCACTGTGAGATAGCGGGGATGAGGCGTAAATCCGGATAGCACCGGCCATGTGGCCCCTGCAATAGACAACGGGCCCATTCTCGCCGGTGCAACCGCATGGGGAAGGGCGCCATTAAACCAAATTGTATGCTGCCAGGCAGAGATTGGAATTTCTTGTATCCTATACGGGGTATAGACCGCAGGGAGCTGTGTGGGAGTAAAGGTGTGAAACGTATCATCGTCTTCCACCACCGGAAAAGTCACCCAAGAGTAAAACAACTCATACGGGTAAGACGCATCAGCGCTCACCACAAAAATAACAGCCATTCCATTATCGGGCACCCCATACTGCGTCAAATGACGGCGTAGAGGTGCACGACTATGTGCGGCTATGTCAACCGCCATCAGGACACACTAAAGAGTATCAACGATATCAACCGTGGCACTGGGGTTCAGTAAAAAATAACCTTTTTAATGATCAAGCTTGAAAGAACCTATTAGTCGAAACAAAGGTAGGTTAAACCGTCACTCCCGTCAACTGGAAACCAGAGTGAGGGTGTTGTGGACTAATATAAGCACTACTAAGGCGTTTCAAATCAATAGACCAAACGTTAGTGCGCCATGTTGCAGGGATTCTGCTTATGCACAGAACTATGCACAGGAAACCAGGACCTCAGTGAATTGTGGTGTACCAAAAACTCACCTCAGAACCCAGAACCCCTTATCCGACCAGCATCAGTGTCCCATTCGTTATCAGTTTTATCTCGGTGGTCCCAATGTATAGACAACCCAGAACAAGCGACTTAGAGTATTCTCAGGAATGGTGGGAATCAGAAATACCTGTTCGTAATTATTCTCATATCAGTCCACAACAGAATAAACAGAGACACAGTAAAAAGTTTAGAGAGTTTATTTTATAAACCTTGTGTCCTAAGATGCAGTACTTTGGCTAACATAAGCAGACAAACGATTAAGATCAAAACCATCAGCATAGTTACAATACCATAGAAAATGAAAGGAGTAATCATGCTAAAATGACAGTGGAGATCAGTCACCTTCCTTTCACTAACAAACTAATATTATTATTATTAGACTAATAGAAGGTCTCTAGGCTTGACTGGGGAACCCCATACCGTAAAGATCAGCTCAGTGAGATCACATCACAGGATCAGCTAGACTCTGCTCCTGGGAAAGCTCTTCTTCCGAATGTAATGAAAAAAATGCAACACTGCAATATTAAAAGCAGCCGACTTTCAAGTATTTGCAGCTGCGTGCGTGTTATGGCTAAATAGTGGGCCGATCAACCTGAACCCAACAACATGCACTGTCTAGCGACCCAGACTGTTTCTTTACACAATGTACAGACCAAGGTCGCTGCTCACTGTTAGCGATGTGAACAACAGAGAGTTCTCATGTGAAGCAAAGTCGAGTAAGCATTTCTCACTTAATAACATGTGACTACAGTGTCGTGTGCAAAAGCAGCAAAAGCGGCAAGATGGCTTTCTAACAGCAAACGCGGTTGTGCTAACTTAGCATTGTACGTATATAGATAGCAATCTTCACTACAAGGTGCATTACACAGCGCTGCCTTCCGGTCCCCAACGTTCTTCTGACTCTTTGCAGTGAAAATTACTTTTTTAGGCTGCTTCTTAGATGTCAGGTCTGTCAAGAATGAACTTATGGTCCCATATTTTGCCAAAAAGTTCCTAAAATACCTAGTGAATCCTGAGAAGGTTCTCACCTGAGGCTGGATGGTTGAATCATCCCACTCCAATATACTGCATCTCGGCATCCAATTGGCAGAGCTTCATTTTGCCCACTTGGGGCCATATGTAGGTAAATTACATTTACCGATTCTTAAATACCGAATTTTACCGATTCGGTATTTATGAATCGGTAAATGTAATGTAGGTAAATTATTACCGATTCGGTAAATATCGGTATTTAAGAATCAGTATTTACCGAATCGGTAATAGCAACTGGCTTCCCATTCATTCCTATGGGCCTGGAGGCCCATAGGAATGTGTGGGAAGCCAGATGCCATTACCGATTCGGTAAATACCGAATCGGTAATAGGGGAGGCATTATCATGGGTGGCAGGGTGTCACATTGACACCCTTTTGCACCCCTGATTCGTGCATGTGTGCACATGTGGCGCACATACATGCCCTAAGGGCATGTATGTCTGCCACATTGCACATTTCAAATAGCACAATAATGCTTTTTTACAGGTATTCGTCATTTACCATCAACTTTTAGTTGGTGGTAAATAAGGAATCCACACACCGACGAGACACTCCCCCTACATATCATTTCAGGATTCGGTATTTACCGATTCGGTAATTTTACCGATTCGGTAAATTACCGAATCCTGAAATATGCCCCCTACATAGCAAAAGCCTAAATACCGGTCGGTAACGGGATATTTACCGAAAATCGGCCGTTACCGACCGTTATTTGGCTTCCTACATATGGCCCTTCATGCCCAAAATATACTCTAGACGACTTCCCCACTTGGAACTTAGTTTCCTTCATTGTCTGTTACGCTCTCTGTATCCTGGCCAACCTATGTTGCAGATGCCTCAGGTAGTCCTTCCACGAATTGTTAAAGATGGCAATTTCGTCAAGGGAGGCCACACAGAACTTTTCCAGCCCAGAGAATACATAGTTCTATAAGTGCTGAAAGCAGCACAAGCATTCCTGAGCCCAAAAGGTATGACTTTAAACTGGTACAATCTCTCTGCTGTATAGGGTGTACTCTTCTTCTTTGTCCTAGTATGCTGATAACCAATGATCAGATCAAAAGATTCTCAAGAAATAAGCAGCACCCATTTGCATTTTTGCAGATAATCTGGGTTTTAGTTTGATTAAGGGAGCACCCTGACAAGAGTCCGAATCTCCTCGCCTCTCGTTCAATCTACCCCATAGACACTTCTGGATTAGATGTTACCAGCGCAATATCGTCTGCATATGCCAATACTTTTGTTTCCCAACTTTGAGTAATAATCGGGCTAATCCATTGATTGCCTTCCAGAGCGCGTAAGAAGGAGTCGATATATACGGCGAATAGCAGGGGTGAACTAGGACATACCTGGCGTGTACCTCGAGTTATTTTGAAGGTGTCAGTGAGTGCACCATTTATAAATAATTTTGCATACCTATATAAATTGCTGGCCTATCCTAACCCTCGACAAAGACTCCCAAAGCAACGGCCAGGAGACTCTGTCGAAGGCTTTCTCGGCGTCTAGTAAAATGCATGCTATAGGGTCTCCGGAGATATGTGCTGCATCAAAAAGTGAGATGGTTCTCCTTGTGTGGTCTATAGTACCGCATCCAGGGATGAACCCATGCTGCCTTGGTGATATCATTTTATGGATTACCCCTGCTAATCTAACCGCTAATATTTTGGAGTAGATTTTGCTATCCGCATTTATTAATGTAATGGGGCGCTAGGAAACGGGATCTAGTGCTGATTTATGTTTTTTTTTAAAAACGATTATATTTGCTTGCGACAAAGATTCCGGTGGTCTCCCCCCCCTTAAAAACATTTACAAGCAAGGGAAAGATGGCTTCTCTTATTTCTGTAGAGATTTTTTTAGAGTATTCAGCTGGGATGCTATCTAAACCAGTTGCTTTGCCATTAGGGAGACTATTAATACACAGTAGAGCATCAACCCATTGAGGGGGCTCTTCAAGTTGTGCCTGGTCGTCTAGGGATAGTTGTTCTGCTGGAATTTGATTGAAGTAAGCCATAATTTCATTTGAGAGAGTATTGGTGGTTTCATGATATAGATCTTGGTAATAAGTTAGAAACTCTTTACGAATGCATTCTGGGTCAGTGATTATAGCATGGGTAGCATCTTTCACTGCGGTAATAGTATTGCTTGTGGCTTTTTGTCTGGCCCTAATCGCAAGATGGTGTCCAACCTGCTCACTACACTCATACGCTTCCTTTCTCCAGGTCTCCAATCTATCTGCTGCCCTTTTAGCTATTACTTCCATAACCGCTGATTTAGCTGACATTATTTTGCCCAGTGCTTCTGTCGGGTCATTGCCATCCCTGTGTGCAATGATTAAGTTTTCTTCTGCGACTGCCAGTTGCGTTTGCAAGGCATCCAATATTTGACGTTTTTTCCTATTTAGAACTATCGAAAAACTCATTGTATCTCCCCTTATTGCTGCTTTAAATGTGTCCCAAACCACTTCAATCCCGGTACTGCCGAGATTTTCCTTAATAAATTGTGGAATCCAATACCTCATATGCTCACAGTATTCATCATTTGAAAGTAAAGAGCGGTCAAAAGTCCAACTGATCGTATCTCGGTTAACCATTACTTCTCCTCTAATTTCCAGAACTAAGGGATTATGATCCGACACAATGCATGGAGTCTTTTCTATTGTACACTTATGAAAAATAGAGTGAGATGCAAAGAAATAATCTAATCTCACCGTTTTATTGTGCGGGAAAGAATATAAAGTGTGACCGGGATCTGTAGGATGATATAATTGCCAGATATCCATTAGTGCCTGTTCCTGGCTTAAAGTCCTCAAGGCCTTAAAGACCTTGGGTTTCCTGCTGCTGTAATTCCAGTTTTTATCTGAAGATATACTTTGATAAGCTGGTAGATTTATATTAAAATCTCCGCAGATAATCATGGGTAGGGGCTATTCAGCCAGTTCATTATTTAAATAATCAAAGATTGCAGGGTCATCAGCAATACTACCATACACCGTACATATCGTGATTGTATCGCCGTTCTCCCTGCGGCATTCGGTGATAACCCACCTCCCATTCTGATCAACAGATGTACATGAAAATTGAAGTGAGCCTTTGGTGGATACTATTGCGACCCCCCATCAGCATGGATGACGACATTAGGCAGGTAGAAAGCTCCACATATCTGGGAGTAGACATTACTGCCAGTGCTGAAAAGCTAGTGGATTCCAATATCAACCCCTTGATCGATAAAATCAAACCAGAACTGAGGCGATTGCATAATTTGCATCTTTTAATAATCGGGAGATGTAATATAATCAAAATGCTCTTCTTTCCTGAGATCCTATGCCTTATAAGGGCTATTCCACTAGAATTTAATACCAAATGTTTAAAAAAGATCGAAGACATGTTTTCACGTTTCATTTGGTCGTATGGGAAACCTAGAAGAGCATATAAGTTTCTTTCTTTACCAAAGGATAGGGGTGGATTGGCTCTCCCAAACATTCGACTTTACTATTGGGCAACTACCCTTCTGCACAATTACACCCTTTATTCCGACAATTCACTAGATGACCTCCCAGGAAACATTCCCACACCTATAGAACTCATAATGGGCAAAGATGCCTGGGGATGGGCTTGGAGGTTTCTGAATGATTCCCATTACAAAAATGTACGCTATAAGACGCTGGCCACGGGAAATAAAGCCATGAAAGCAGTCCGGAAAATATTAGGATTGGGCCGCCTGAACTATTACACACTGATATATAACAACTTTAATTTGCCTGAAATTTTCAGAGACTCAGTAATCAATAGATGGCTAGATAAAGGCCTATCCAAACTCGGAGATTTCTACTCTCTCTCAGATATAATTTCTTTAGAAGATACAATATGAATTAGATTGGAGGGATTTTTTTAAGCATCTACAAATACGTGATTTTTTAAGCAAGAAATGTGGCGGTCCACTAGGATTTATAAATAATGCTTTTATAGATAATCTGAGGCAGAATCAACAATCTATCGGAGTGGTGTATAACTCTCTTAATTCTTTAATGACAGATGACTTGGGACTGCGAGCCAGTAAATGGAAAGCGGAAATCGATATCTCAGAGGGTTTATTCCATTATTCCACCGTATTAGCACAAAATCTTTTAATACCAGCATGGCTTTCGGCGCAGTACTAGAAAACTTGTTTTTGTTCTATTACACGCCGAAAAGGATTGCTAAATGGGGAACAGGGAAGGGGACTTTATGCCCCCGATGCTCGCTGTTTCAGGCGGACCTATACCACATGTTGGCTTCTTGCGCTATGCTAAACACTTTAAAATCAGACATAATTACAAATTTTAAAGAGGTCCTAGGCAGGGATATAAACCTTTCTTCAGCCCTGATCTGTCTAGGGGTGGACCAGGAGATTCAAGGGAAGACTGGAGAGCAGCTGATCTTCATAGGTATGGCAATATATCGCCTCTCCCTAACCTCAGCTTGGTTAGATACATCTCCCCCTGGTTATTGCCAATGGCTCACACGATTAATTGCGAACTACAACTTTGAAAAAGAAATATATGGAAAAAGAGGGACCCAATTCTGCTTGAAAGGCTATAAATTTGGGAACCATTGACCAGATGGCTCGAGAGATAAAAGCAAGGGAATATGACACTTTAGGTATAGTATAGTATATTTTAGTTTAATCAACACAAGATTACATTTAGACAGATGGTCAACCCCGGGGAGGGAGTGGTGGGGGGTAAAAAATGCTTTATAAAAATGTGCATGAGGTAATGCTACAGAAATGTTACAGATATAATTTAACCGTTTTTCTTTGTTTTCCGTTTGTTACAAGGATATTGGCTCTAAATGCACGTAACATCATGAATGATGAATTTGTAACTATATAATTTTCCTTTCTTTACAAACCGAATTTGTTCGAAACTGGAAAATTATAATGTCATGTGTAACATTGTAATCATGCACCAATAAAATAAATAAAAATAAATAAATAAGCAGCACCCAAATGTTCCACTAGCTCATTCACTCTGGGAAACTGTGCAACTGCCTAGACCACCTCATTGAGGGCACCTAGTCCACACGAAAATGTAAGTCTGTGGGTCTTTGCTTGGGTACTAATACCACTTGACAGACCCAAAGAGGCTGGGAACTCTCAAACACCAAAAAAGCCCAGCATCTTAGCAACCTCTGCCTTGAAGTTTTTCTGGACTCAGTCTGATATCCTGTAAACCTTGCTCTTCATTGCCAAGTTAACCCTGTATATATGCTGTGCACACAGCAAAAAGAGATGGGAAAATCATCCCAATATCACTCAACATTTTCTTTGCTGCTTAAGTGTCAGTCAGTTGAGGGACAATTGTACCCTAGCCAGAGAGACATCATCCTCATTGCTGTGTAATAGGTGAGGGAGTGGTTAATTGTATTAATCAGCCTTGTCTAACATTTTCAAGATGTTAAATGTAAGGTCTCTCTACAGGTAGAGCTTAAGCCTGTTCTTTGGCTACTGTGTGGCACCTCTGGCCACCAGGGGCTCACTCTAGAAACCTTTAGAACGTCATTGTATGCCCAACACCACTTATCCTCTAAAGCTCTTGGACAAATGACCTTCAACAACAAATCCCCGTGAGCTTCTTGGTACCCAGTTACCTAGAAGTGTAAACCCAAATAAAGTCACTGGGACCTGGGTATCAAACAGTACATTGGAACAGTGGTCCCAGTGAACAATCGAATTTACATAAAGAGGAAAATACTTTATAAAGGATGAGAAAAACGTATTAAGCTCTGTGTACAGTGTTATTTAATTACACTGAACTGACGATGATTCAAAACATTTTTAACACACTGATAAAACAGTGCCTCAGGAGGGGAAGGGGGGCAATAGTAATTGAAGTGAGGATGAGGGAGTAAATAAAAGGTCAGTGAGGTTCACAAAATGCACTATTTACACAATATGAGGGTTCATATTTTAAGCCAAGTTATTCAAACAATATCAAAGACTTTTTCATAGCCATGGTCAGTAGTAGAACACACAGTGATTCATCGCTGTTGTTAAGACTGGCTAGTATATCAGATGTCGAAATTTCGACCCCGAGAGGAAGGTAGGTTATTGAGTCCCTTATGGCGGGGTCTTCCTCAGGACAGTGATGGGGGGAGGGAGGGGTAGATACCTGGAAAAAGAACATAAAGAACTATTCAATGCTATGATTTTCAAAGTGGCTATAAGCAGCACATCCAGGGCCTAGGCCCAGTGATTTACCATAAAACAGTCCTTGGTGGGCCTGAAGGAGAGGGTGGGCGCGTGGGCTCCTGTTGGACGAGCGAGAACAAAGAACCTGCAAAAATAATAAGAAGGTTCACTAGTGTATCAATGGTCCACTATATCAACTTAAGGATGATTAGGCATGTTGAGCACCTTACAATGGAGGGTGTCAATCCACTGGATGATTGGAGGGTGGTCAAGCTTATGAAATCAGCTGGGCCTCAGAGTAAATCCAATATATTAGCAAGATCTCGGGCAAAACAGCTCTGTGTAGAAGTCTCTGGAAGAGGAGAGTAAAAGTAATGAAGTTCCAGTATCATTAACTGACTCCAAACTAGGGTTATTAGGGTTAGACTACGCGTGTCCTGGGTCTCAGCGTGAGTGATGGCGCTCACGTGGTGACAAAATAAACAAATAAAATGCTAAAGAATGCTTGTCCTCGGTTAAAGGCAAAAGCTCAAAACGCATTATTTAACCAAATCAGACATGTTAAATGACGGAAATGATACCCAGTTAGTCTAATGGACCTGAAAAAACTGTCGTGTTAGCGTTGTATTTGGGGTTAAAAGGCGCGTGCCCTAGGCAGCAGCGTGTGTGCTGACGCCTACAGATTGAGAATAAAGCTAGACCTATGTTTAAGGCACAGGCCAAAAGCCATTGTGGAACCAACTAGGAAATGTTAGGAAACAAATTTTTACGGGCCTGAAAAAATATATATATACGCCGTAAGTGAGCAAGGGGGCTGAATACAGCTGTTCGCATGAGCACGAGCACGAGTTGCTCATATGTGCCACATCTTGCTAAAGGTTATAGACGTCCTCAAAAGCATTATCGAACCAACTCGGGGATGTTACGAAGTACACAGTGAGGTTAACAGGCTTGAGACGCCGTTTTGGCGTTCCATGGAAGCAAAGGGGCTTAGTACATCTGTTAACAAGAGCACGAGTTGCTCATCTGCGCGTCAATGCTGACTGTGGGATAAAGGCTGGGTTGAACAGTCGATAAAATTATGCGCCTATTAAGGGTTAAGAGTTCACGCAGGAAGAGCCACATCAAAGGCTCCACAGATTGCCAAGCATGCTAGAGGTTGTGCCGTTCGAGTGATAAAGCTTACTGCTGTCCGTAAAAACGTCACACTCCATGGAGGTGCGACACGGGAGCTGACTCATTCTCTATATAGGGGTGTGTTAAAATCAATTAGTGACACGTGCGTACATGTCAAAACACAAGTACTGATTTAGAAAAATTAAGCAAGGGAAAACAGACTCGTGTCAGTGTATAGCCATGCTGACCCTTGACGGGCTGAAGTTTGGAGATAAATGAGAGCCTGCACCGGGCTCGTGAGCATAATAAAATTAAAAAGGGGGGAGCACAGATGGTAAAACCGGCTGATATTCTAGAGATAATAAAGAGATAATTTAGAGCCATGCTCCGGGCTCATGATCATTTTCAGGTTGACATGGGGATCATAAGACATAACTCAGGCAGAAGACACACATAACATTGGCTGGCTGTGAAGTTAGCGGAATGGGGTTCATTTGGAGCCTGCATCGGATTCTTGACCCTGATAGAGTTAACATAAGAAAAAACATC
Source organism: Triturus cristatus (assembly GCF_964204655.1). Lineage (NCBI taxonomy): Eukaryota > Metazoa > Chordata > Amphibia > Caudata > Salamandridae > Triturus > Triturus cristatus. The sequence goes on from NC_140581.1 coordinate 683,893,755, forward strand.
GTATAACAATGGTTGACTATAGAGACGTACGTTATGCCTGTATGTGAGAAAAGCATTTTCTATGATTCAGAGGCACATCCTATAACATTGATTGACCGTGTTAACATGCATACTAAGCCTCCATACAAAAGGAGTATAAATATCAGAAGATGGTAGAAATATATGTGTTCTGACATCAACTTATTGCAATGCATTTTTTAATACTCTTGATCTGTATAGGGGGAAAAAATACAACAAATAGTGCAGCCTCCTTAAATACCGGACCAGTGTTCTGACATGTGACAAATATACATTTAATGCATGACATGGTTACGGTGATCACAGCACATCTATCCCAGTGTTTAATAGACCATGTATCTAATCGCCTACAAAGGCACACTGGGAGGGCATAATTGCATGTTGTACAGGACATGGTTATGTGTAGCTACTCTCGTATCAGGCATGCTAGTTGTGCATGGCTGACTTCAGATTCATTCAAACCATTATGAATGGTGTTCAGAAGGGACATCCATTTGCATTCCCTTACATCCAGTATTGCCCCAATGTTACCTCCCCTAGGATCAAGGGAGGCTTTCTCAAGAATCAGCCAACGCAGTTGATCTGAACTGTGTTCAGAAGTGCGAAAGTGTTCAACCAAGGGTGCCCCCTGGACCCCACATCTGATCCGACTGCAGTGCTGCAGGATCCGGGCCTTCACTTTCTGTTGTGTTTGGCCTACATATGCAAGGTCACAAGGACACAGAATCCAGTAAATTACATTTGACGAATTACAATTCGTGAAGGACTTTAAAGTGATTGCATGGTGTTTATATATAAACTCTTTAGTTTGGATCGTGGTTCGGCATGCCTTGCATTGTCCACATTTAAAATACCCCAGTGTCGGTGGCAGGTTCCACATTGATTGGATTGATTGTGCCACAGGGATCTCCAAAAAGGAGCCCACTATGTGTTCCTTGACACTTTTAGCTTTCTTAAATGAGTGCATAGGGAGGTCAGATTGTTCAATGTCTTCAGATATTAGCCCCCAATGTCTGTTGATCACCTTTTTGATAGCATGGCTCTGTGCTGAAAAGGTGGTGACACATATCATCCTTTGTATGGGTTCTTTTGCATTGTTTTCAGGTGTCAGCAGGTACTCACGTGGGCTATACCACACCCTTTTCTGGGCTCTCTTTACTAGCTTCCTTGGGTACCCTCTCTCCTCCAGTCGTTGGCTTAGAACTCCTGATTGCACAAAATAGTCTGTTTTTTTCGTGCAGTTCCTGCGGATCCGCAAGAACTGTTCAAAGGGTAGATTGTCTCTAAGCCCTCGTGGATGGTGGCTGTTGTATCTTAGCAAGGAATACCTCTCCGCTACAAAGTTGTGTAGAGATGGTTGTCTTCATTCTTGATTGTGATGTCCAGGAAGTCAATTTCCTTGGGGTACGAGTGTATGGTGAACTGGATGTCTGGACTTCTTCCGTTAAGCCAAGTGTGGAAGCTGCTTAGTTACATGGAGTTCCCAGTCAAAATCATCAATATATCATCTATATATCGTCTCCATAAGGACACCTTGGAAATGTATGGGTTAACTTCACTGAAGACAAATGATCTTTCTTAATGGTCCATGTAAATGATGGCTAGATCCGGAGCAAAAGCAGCCCCCATCGCTACTCCTTTGGTTTGGTAATAGAAAAGGCCATCAAAGAAAAAGAAATTCCTCATCATTGCCAAGCGTAGCAGTTCAATGATGAAATCGGTAGGCACTGGCATGGGTGCTGTTTGTTGGTCCAACGTCTCCGCCATTACTTCCAAAGCAGCTTGTTGGGGTATGCTTGTGTATAATGATACAACATCACAGGTCACCAGAAGTTGGTTGTCTAAGTTATAGGGGCAATGGTCAATCAAGTTTATGCTTTGCATTGTGTCTCTTAGGTAGGCTTGAGTTGCCTCCGCTATAGGTTTGAGAAACTGGTCAATGTATCTGCACAGTGGCTCAAGCATGGATCCACTTCCATAGACTATGGGACGTCCAGGTGGTTTAAGCGGGTCCTTGTGAATCTTCGGTAGCGTGTACCGGGTGGGCAGGCGTGGATGTTTTTTGATTGAGACAGTGAAACTCATGGGTTGTCAGAAAGCCTTGTTCGAGGCCATATGTGGTCAAGGTCAATATATCCTGTAGCGAGGTCCTTTGAGGGGTCAGAACCTAACCTCCTGTAGCTCACTCCATCTTGTAACTGGTTCATGATCTCTGTCTTGTAGTTCGCGATATCTTGAACAATAGCCCCACCGTTGTCAGCTGGCTTGATCACTATTTCCTTGTTATTTTTCAAAGAGACCAGTGCTTCCTTCTCCATCTTGGTGATATTATACTTTGTATGTTTTAACTCTTTAAGTATCTTGGAAACATCCCTAAGGACAAAGCTTTCATAGGCCAGAATTTTATTCGACATTGTGTGGCTTGGTGGCACAAAGGTTGAAGGAATCCGTAGTCCTGTCTGTGAGACTATTTGAGATGGAGTAGAGTGTTTGAAAAAATATCTCAGACGGATTTTTCTGAAGAAACGGTGTAATTCAGTTTTAAGTGCAAATTCATTAGGGCGTGCTGTGGGCATGAATGAGAAGCCCTTACTGAGAACACTGGTTTCATCATCTTTCAGTGTATAAGAAGAGATGTTGACTACAGGGTTCTGTGGTCTTCTTACCATCTGTAGGTCCTCCACCGGGTCTGTATTTCCATCGGCAGTTCAGTGTGATTAAAGAACACTGTACACAAAGCTAAATACGTTTTTCTCATTCTTCGTAAAGTATTTTCCTCTTTATGTATATTCGATTGTTCACTGGGACCACTGTTCCAATGTACTGTTTGATACCCAGGTCCCAGTGAATTTATTTGGGTTTACCCTTCAAGGTAACTATCTTCGAGCAGGTGCATATCTGCAAGGTAATATTACTGATTCATTCAGAACCAAAAATGGTAGAGAGCGAGACTCTATCGTACACGGAAGAGTACATTAATCAATTAATACAGGACCCTTCAAACCTGTTTCTTTCACCTACCACTCCAAACATTGACTTCACTCTCAATGACAAAATTGCACGCCTTGAACGTCTTGAAAATAAATTGGTGCGTACCCGCCTATACTGTCATCTGCTGACCAAGTACTTGCAAGCAAATATTATACCTATTCGACTCCAAGTACGAAACGAGCCAGACATATTTGTTGATGTACCTAAGTTTAAGGAGGGATTCAGTTTTGTTGCCAATAACTGCTCCCGGCACTGGATGGTGCTGGGGGTTGAGACAGCAGCAGAACAAGTACAAACTCTGATTGGTCAAATTGATGTACTTAAATTGGAAATCTCAGGGGACACTAAACTTACCAACGCGGGGGGGAGGAGCCAAGATGGCGACCGGGACGGCAGCGTAGACTCCCGGCTCCGTGAACCTCCGCATCCCGCACGGATATCCTGCCTGAGATCCTCAACCTGTGCTGCGTGGTCGTGTTTCTGAAGTAGAGGGGCTCCCGACTGTGTTACTCCGAGGTTTCTAGCCGTGCTATCGCCGGAGAAAACTGCATCTGAACTTTGCGGCCTGTGCGGCCCTGGTGCCGGGGCATCGAGTGGACGCCGTGGCCGGGTGGCAGTGCGACAACAGCGGCCGGTGGTGACTGGGTGGAGTCGGCCCACCGGAGCGGTGCCAAACTCGGCCTACATTTCGGCGTGGTCACTTCTACTGCCCAGTGTAGCTGACCGAGTGCATGACCGGGGGTGCAAATCTTAGATCCTCCGGTGACTGCCCCTGCCTTGCTGGTGAGCTGCCCGGCCGCCGTCCGTATCCTGCCCCGATCATTGCGGGCCGCCCCCGGATTTCTACGGGAGCTGGTCCGTGGTGGAGACGACTGTTGCCCGTGACCACGGATAGTTTTTTGCCTGCCCCCGGAACCCGGTCACCCGCGACGTGGACATCGCGACGCTTGTCCCGGGGTCCCGGCCCCGGTGAGGGTCGGGCATACTTGGCGGCCATCTTGGGTCGATGAAGCCTACCATCCTGTCCGCTGGGCCGCAGCGGGCCTGTGAGCGTACGATTTTCGGGAGTGTGGCGGCGAGATCACAGAGAGCTGAGCTGGGATATGGCGACCTCCTCGAGGCTCTTGGTACTCTTCACTCCTCCTTGGTTCATGGTTTCGTGATCTTGGGGAGTAAGATCGATGGTGTGGCGTCGGAGTTGGGGCAGTGGCGGCCCGCCTGTCCGCACGAACACAGAGTCTACCCACACTGCGCGCAGGAGGACGCTGTGGCGGCCACCCCTGAGGTTAGTACACGACTGGACGCCCCGGCCAGTATGCTACAGTGTGTTCGACCTTCTGAGGGCCTGATCTGTCCCGGAGGTGTTGGACCTGAGTGGGATGTAGTGGCCTCATCCCGTGCATGCCCTCCTGCGACCCAGAGACAACTCCAGCAACTAATGTCTGCTTTGGCTGCTTCTGCCTTCCTGAACCTTGCGTGCAGTGCAGATCCTAGGGCAGCACTGGGAAGCCTGTTTCCTCACGCGGCGGACTGTGTTTATGCTCAGAGACTTCCACCCCACCTGTGTGCGTCGCTTCTCTGTTGTTGTTGGACATTCCTCTGCCTAGGAACATTGGGTATGGTGCTGGGTCGAGGGGTTGGCATGGGCAGAATTCCACAGAGTGGTCAGGGATGAGGCTGGCCCCTCGGGGGTGGTCGCCTAGTGGACGGGCGGGCTTGGGGTGGTGTGCTTCTCCTGACATGGCTACTGGCACAATAGGTGCATAATGCTCCCCATCGTGGTTTGAGAAGATTGTTTTTGTGCTGTTCCTTGTTCACTTCAGGGGAACCTTACCGTGCGGGAGGGAGAAGCCGGGGGTCTGTTATGAAGGCCCTCCTCCAGTTTATAAATACTTTCTCTACCCCCCCGTCTGGTGGGGGTCCTTTCCTACTTCTTTTTCCCTCTTCTCCTACATTTCGGGTCTGGTTCCAGGGCGACAGGCACACTGCTGGGGGGGGGGGCCGGACTCATCTGCAGAGGTGCAGGGTGGGGGGTTGGGGGAGGGGATTCTGTATTCTTTCATCTTTTTTTCCATGGCCTCCTTTTTCTTCTCTGATTCTTTTTGTTTTTCTTTTTCTGGGATCAGCGTGATACACCTCCTTATGCTAAGCCTCGTTGCCGTTCCATGTGTTCACAACTTCCGGGGTGTTCTTGGGGAGTTCTGGCGGGGGACTGCGGGCGCAACTGTATACTATGTTTTTCCCATCCTGATGTTCTTGTGTTTGCGCCATTGACCGAATAGATTGCTGTAAATCGCCAACGTTCATTACTCTGCATATCCGTGATCGTTGTTTTAAAAATGCTTGTCACCTGATCCTTCTGCCTTGTTTCATCATAAAATGAAAACCTCTTTCTCCTGGTGCCCTACTTACGCTGTTCACAGTATTAGCAGTACGATTTTGCTCCCCGAAGTGCTGCCTGTGTTTATACTTGTCGTTATTGCTCTGATTGCTTAGCGGCCGGCCCTGGGGGGTTGTAGGCCCATGCTTGTTCTTACTGAACTGTCAATAAAGGTTTTCAAAAAAAAAAAAAAACTTACCAACGCGAAAGACGCTTTGGAAAATTTAGTAAAGAGCCTGAAAGATTTTGAGAACAACGCACAAACTAAAAAGTTGGAGAAACTGGCTAAGGATATCCGATATTATGAGAAGAAAAATACATACCCATATCTCCAGGAGGATTATTAAAAGCAGGATAATCAGGGGCGCTTCCACAGCAGAGGAAGAGGGGGATATTGGGGACGAAGAAACTACACCACCTTCTCGGATTCATCGTATAGCACAGATAGCGACAATGAACAACCAGGACCCAGCGCTGACTACGGCTATCAGGATAACTGGCAACAACCCCAAATATCATATCAACCTTTTTTAGGTGAAGGCCAATGGAGACCACCCAGGGGCAGAGGGGGATCATGGCCCAGAGGAATCCAGAGGGGCCACCAACCAGCCAGTGGCAACTGGGAGAGAGGGCGTGGCAAAACTCAGAAAAAGGTCCGCTTCCAACCTAAGACCCACGGAGAAATCCAGACCCGGCGGAGGACCTACAGATGGTAAGAAGACCACAGAACCCTGTAGTCAACATCTCTTCTTATACACTGAAAGATGATGAAACCAGTGTTCTCAGTAAGGGCCTCTCATTCGTGCCCACAGCACACCCTAATGAATTTGCACTTAAAACTGAATTACACCATTTCTTCCGAAAAATCAGTCTGAGATATTTTTTCAAACACTCTCCTCCATCTAAAATAACCTCACAGACAGGACTACGGATTCCTTCAACCTTTGTGCCACCAGGCCACAAAATGACGAATAAAATTCTGGCCTATGAAAGCTTTGTCCTCAGGGATGTTTCCAAGATACTTAAAGAGTTCAAACATACAAAGTATAATATCACCAAAATGGAGAAGGAAGCGCTGGTCTCTTTGAAAAATAACAAGGAAATAGTGATCAAGCCAGCTGACAAGGGTGGGGCTATTGTTGTTCAAGATGTCGCGAACTACAAGACAGAGATCATGAACCAGTTACAAGATGGAGTGAGCTACAGGAGGTTAGGTTCTGACCCCTCAAAGGACCTCGCTAAGGATATATTGACCTTGACCACCTATGGCCTCGAAACAAGGCTTTCTGACAAACCATGAGTTTCCCTATCTCAATCAAAAACATCCACGCCTGCCCACCCTGTACACCCTACAGAAGATTCACAGGGACCCGCTTAAGCCACCTGGACGTCCCATAGTCTCTGGATGCGGATCCATGCTCGAGCCACTGTGCAGATACATTGACCACTTTCTCAAACCTATAGCGGGAGGCAACTCGTGCCTACCTAAGAGACACAATGCAAACCATAAACTTGATTGCCCATTGCCCATACAACTCAGACAACCAACTTCTGGTGACCTGTGATGTGATATCTATATACATAAGCATACCCCAACAAGCTGCTTTGGATGTAAAGGCAGAGACGTTGGACCAACGAACAGCATACATGCCAGTACCTACCGATTTCATCATTGAACTACTACGCTTGGCAACGAAGAGGAATTTCCTTTTCTTTGATGGCCATTTCTATTACCAAACAAAAGGAGTAGCGATTGGGGCTGCTTTTGCTCTGGATCTAGCCATCATTTACATGGACCATTATGAAAGATCATTTGTCTTCAGTGAAGTTAACCCATACATTTCCAAGGTGTCCTTATGGAGACGATATATAGATGATATATTGATGATTTGGACTGGGAACTCCATGGAACAAAGCAGCTTCCATTCTTGGCTTAACGGAAGAAGTTCAGACATCCAGTTCACCATACACTCAGACCCCAAGGAAATTGACTTCCTGGACATCACAATCAAGAGTGAAGACAACCATCTCTACACAACTTTGAATCGGAAACCGGCAGAGAGGAATTCCTTGCTAAAATACAACGGCCACCACCCACGAGGGCTTAGAGACAATCTACCCTTTGGAAAGTTCTTGCGGATCCGCAGGAACTGCACGAAAAATGGACTATTTTGTGCAGTCAGGAGATCTAAGCCAACGACTGGAGGAGAGAGGATACCCAAGGAAGCTAGTAAAGAGAGCCCAGAAAAGGGCGTGGTATAGCCCACGTGAGAACCTGCGGACACCTAAAAAAAATGCAAAAGAACTCATACAAAGGGTAATGTCACCACCTTTTCAACACAGAGCCATGCTATCAAAAAGGTGATCAACAGACATTAGGGGCTAATATCTGAAGACACAGAACAATCTGACCTCCCTATGCACTCATTTAAGAAAGCTAAAAGTTTCAAGGACCACATAGAGAGTTCCTTTTTGGAGATCCCTGTGGCACAATCAATCCAATCAATGTGGAACCTGCCACCGACACTGGGGCATTTTAAATGTGGACAATGCAAGGCATGCCGAACCACGATCCAAACTAAAGAGTTTATATATAAACACCATGCAATCACTTTAAAGTCCTTCACGAATTGTAATTCATCAAATCTAATTTACTGCATTCTGTGTCATTGTGACCCGGATCCTCCAGCACTGCAGTCGTATCAGATGTGGGGTCCAGAGGGCACCCGTGGTTGAATACTTTCGCACTGCTGAACACAGTCCAGACCAACTGCGTTGGCTGATTCTTGAGAAAGCCTCCCTTATCCCTAGGGGAGGTGACATTGGAGTAATACTGGATGTAAGGGAATGCAAATGGATGTCCCTTCTGGACACCATTCATAATGGTTTGAATGAATCTGAAGTCAGCCATGCACAACTAGCATGCCTGACATGAGAGTAGCCACACATAACGATGTCCTGCACAACATGCAATTATGCCCTCCCAGCGTGCCTTTCTAGGCGATTAGATACATGGTTTATTAAACACTGGGATAGATACACTGTGATCACCGTAACCATGTCATGCATTAAATGTATATTTGTAACGTCAGAACACCAGCCCGGTATTTAAGGAGGCTGCACTATTTATTGTATTTTTTTCCCCCTATACAGATCAAGAGTATTAAAAAATGCATTGCAATAAGTTGATGTCAGAACACATATATGTCTACCATTTTCTGATATTTCTAATCCTTTTGTATGGAGGCTTAGTATGCATGTTAACACAGTCAATCAATGTTATATGATGTGCCTCTGAATCATAGAAAATGCTTTTCTCAGATACAAGCATAACGTGCATCTCTATAGTCAACCATTGTTATACGATGTTTTTTCTTATGTTAACTCTATCAGGGTCACAAATCCGATGCAGGCTCCAAATTATTCCCATCCCGCTAAGTTCACAGCCAGCCAATGTTATGCGTGTCTTCTGTCTGAGTTATGTTTTATGATCCCCAGGTCAACCTGAAAATGATCATGAGCCCGGAGCATAGCTCTAAATTATCTCTTTATTATCTCTAGAATCTAAGCCGTTTTTACCATCTGTACTCCCCCCTTTATAGGTCTCGCTGAGCCAGCGCGCTGCTCGGAGAGCATTTAGTATACAGGTTTTCAAAGTACTACCCAGGCCTAAAGCTTGAGTGCACGATGGCGTGCACGTGCACAGCTGCTGCTCGCACTCCCTCCTCCCTTCTCCCCCTCCCCTTTCGTCAGCTTTAATCAGGCTCCTCTGCTGTTGGCATTCCCCCCTCCCTTCTCGCCCAGTCCTTCTTGTCACCTCGGCTTGCACTCACCCCTCCTTTCTCCCCTTTCGGCCGCTTTGATGTTCTCAGTGAGCCGTGCGGCCAATGCTTGTTTGCATGTGGATTTACTCTCGAACCCCTGACCTCTCTGTAAAGCTTCCTTAATGACATTTTACAATTTGTTGCAATTAAGAAGAAAAAAAACAACGGTCATCTAGATTCAAAGTCGCAAGCATAATGGTTTTTAAATCTAGTTACAAGATTGAGTGAGCTACAGGAGGTTAGGTTCTGACCCCTCAAAGGACCTCGCTAAGGATATATTGACCTTGACCACATATGGCCTTGAAACAAGGCTTTCTGACAAACCATGAGTTTCCCTATCTCAATCAAAAACATCCACGCCTGCCCACCCTGTACACCCTACCAAAGATTCACAGGGACCCGCTTAAGCCACCTGGACGTCCCATAGTCTCTGGATGTGGATCCATGCTTGAGCCACTGTGCAGATACATTGACCACTTTCTCAAACCTATAGCGGGAGGCAACTCGTGCCTACCTAAGAGACACAATGCAAACCATAAACTTGATTGCCCATTGCCCATACAACTCAGACAACCAACTTCTGGTGACCTGTGATGTGGTATCTATATACACAAGCATACCCCAACAAGCTGCTTTGGATGTAAAGGCAGAGACGTTGGACCAACGAACAGCACCCATGCCAGTACCTACCGATTTCATCATTGAACTACTACGCTTGGCAACGAAGAGGAATTTCCTTTTCTTTGATGGCCATTTCTATTACCAAACAAAAGGAGTAGCGATTGGGGCTGCTTTTGCTCTGGATCTAGCCATCATTTACATGGACCATTATGAAAGATCATTTGTCTTCAGTGAAGTTAACCCATACATTTCCAAGGTGTCCTTATGGAGACGATATATAGATGATATATTGATGATTTGGACTGGGAACTCCATGGAACAAAGCAGCTTCCATTCTTGGCTTAACGGAAGAAGTTCAGACATCCAGTTCACCATACACTCAGACCCCAAGGAAATTGACTTCCTGGACATCACAATCAAGAATGAAGACAACCATCTCTACACAACTTTGAATCGGAAACCGGCAGAGAGGAATTCCTTGCTAAAATACAACGGCCACCACCCACGAGGGCTTAGAGACAATCTACCCTTTGGAAAGATCTTGCGGATCCGCAGGAACTGCACGAAAAATGGACTATTTTGTGCAGTCAGCAGATCTAAGCCAACGACTGGAGGAGAGAGGATACCCAAGGAAGCTAGTAAAGAGAGCCCAGAAAAGGGCGTGGTATAGCCCACGTGAGAACCTGCGGACACCTAAAAAAAAATGCAAAAGAACCCATACAAAGGATGATATGTGTCACCACCTTTTCAACACAGAGCCATGCTATCAAAAAGGTGATCAACAGACATTAGGGGCTAATATCTGAAGACACAGAACAATCTGACCTCCCTATGCACTCATTTAAGAAAGCTAAAAGTTTCAAGGACCACATAGAGAGTTCCTTTTTGGAGATCCCTGTGGCACAATCAATCCAATCAATGTGGAACCTGCCACCGACACTGGGGCATTTTAAATGTGGACAATGCAAGGCATGCCGAACCACGATCCAAACTAAAGAGTTTATATATAAACACCATGCAATCACTTTAAAGTCCTTCACGAATTGTAATTCATCAAATCTAATTTACTGCATTCTGTGTCATTGTGACCCGGATCCTCCAGCACTGCAGTCGTATCAGATGTGGGGTCCAGAGGGCACCCGTGGTTGAATACTTTCGCACTGCTGAACACAGTCCAGACCAACTGCGTTGGCTGATTCTTGAGAAAGCCTCCCTTATCCCTAGGGGAGGTGACATTGGAGTAATACTGGATGTAAGGGAATGCAAATGGATGTCCCTTCTGGACACCATTCATAATGGTTTGAATGAATCTGAAGTCAGCCATGCACAACTAGCATGCCTGACATGAGAGTAGCTACACATAACGATGTCCTGCACAACATGCAATTATGCCCTCCCAGCGTGCCTTTGTAGGCGATTAGATACATGGTTTATTAAACACTGGGATAGATACGCTGTGATCACCGTAACCATGTCATGCATTAAATGTATATTTGTAACTTCAGAACACCAGCCCGGTATTTAAGGAGGCTGCACTATTTATTGTATTTTTTTCCCCCTATACAGATCAAGAGTATTAAAAAATGCATTGCAATAAGTTGATGTCAGAACACATATATGTCTACCATTTTCTGATATTTCTACTCCTTTTGTATGGAGGCTTAGTATGCATGTTAACACAGTCAATCAATGTTATATGATGTGCCTCTGAATCATAGAAAATGCTTTTCTCAGATACAAGCATAACGTGCATCTCTATAGTCAACCATTGTTATACGATGTTTTTTCTTATGTTAACTCTATCAGGGTCACAAATCCGATGCAGGCTCCAAATTATTCCCATCCTGCTAAGTTCACAGCCAGCCAATGTTATGCGTGTCTTCTGTCTGAGTTATGTCTTATGATCCCCAGGTCAACCTGAAAATGATCATGAGCCCGAAGCATAGCTCTAAATTATCTCTTTATTATCTCTAGAATCTAAGCCGTTTTTACCATCTGTACTCCCCCCTTTTTAGGTCTCGCTGAGCCAGCGTGCTGCTCGGAGAGCATTTAGTATACAGGTTTTCAAAGTGCTACCCAGGCCTAAAGCTTGAGTGCACGATGGCGTGCACGTGCACAGCTGCTGCTCGCACTCCCTCCTCCCTTCTCCCCCTCCCCTTTCGTCAGCTTTAATCAGGCTCCTCTGCTGCTGGCATTCCCCCCTCCCTTCTCGCCCAGTCCTTCTTGTCACCTCGGCTTGCACTCACCCCTCCTTTCTCCCCTTTCGGCCGCTTTGATGTTCTCAGTGAACCGTGCGGCCAATGCTTGTTTGCATGTGGATTTACTCTCGAACCCCTGACCTCTCCGTAAAGCTTCCTTAATGACATTTTACAATTTGTTGCAATTAAGAAAAAAAAAACAACGGTCATCTAGATTCAAAGTCGCAAGCATAATGGTTTTTAAATCCAATCGTGAGAAAAATGGTGCATCTATTTTGTCCATTCAAGGAAACGGGGAATACTCTGACAATTCCATTGGTTCCGAAAATATACCAGATTGCTTCCCAATTGTCTCTGGCCTTTAACTTTTGCCTTATAACATGCACATATTTGTACTCACCTTTTATTTAACTGGGAAAGAAATGACAGTACCTTACTGTCGGAAGTGTATCTTATTTACCAGCCTCGGAAATGTTTCTCTTGTATTTATTACAAGGGATATGTGTAGATAGAGCAGAGTTACAATTACTCGCTAGTGGCTTGAATGCAGACATCTCTGCTTAACTCTCATCAAATCAAATGTAACCACAATCACATACAACCACAACCACACACAACCTCAACCACACACACACACACAACCACACACACACCCCACCCCCCACACACACAACCACACACACAATAAAACTAACACACAACCACACACACTCAACCACACACACAATAACACAAACACACAACCACAACTACACACACAACCACAACAACACACAACCACAACCACACACACACAAACAACCACACACACAATAACACAAACTAACAACCACACACAACCACAACTATACACACAACCACACCCAAAACCACACCCACAAGCACACACAACCACACACACACAACCACACCCCCACTCCCACACACACACTCACACACACAACCACACCCCCACTCACACACACACACACAACTACAACCACTCACACACAACCCCACACACACAACCATCTATCGACTTCATTTCACCCTCTGAGGCGGAAGCCGGAGGTTCTACTGCACTTTTCTTTACTCTCCTTGCCACAGACTGAATTGGTGAGGGTAATCACGTATTTTAGAACGCGTTTTGAGTGACGCTCGTTTTTAAAAGGCGCTTGATTTTAAAGCTTATTTGCACTTGATTTATCGTCTCCTACCTTCCTCTACCTCCTGGGCCGCTCCCAGCTGAGCATTGATGCTGGGAGCCGGTCCCGGGGAGGCGAGGGCTGCTTAGCGGCCATCTTGGGTGTGGAGTCGCGCTCTCGCGCTCTATCTGCTACAAAAGGGGGTACTAGACGCTCCGCGTAGCGGACGCGTTAGCGGATGCGCCGGATGCCCGCCGGAGTCACGCCAGAGTCCAGCCCATCTGCGTCCGTCCGCGCTGAGGACGCGCTGGACGGCTGGCCCCTGGACTCTGGTAAAATGTTCTCTCTCCCATGCAGCTACTCTTTTAGCCAAATGCTGGCCCTTAAACCTCGTAAAAAACGCTGCTCACATTCCTATGAACCAGATGACTTTCTGTTCCCATTACGATGTGGCTGTCATTCCACGTCTAGGCCTCTTAACTCCGCCCCCATCCACCCTCTCTTTGAACACCCCGTCATATCTAGTCCCAACTCAGTAGGAATAGAGGGCATCTTGGTTAATGCCCGCTCCCTTGTCAAGAACAAGGTTATGTTCAAGGAGATGGTTCTGGATAGAACGCCCACTTTAGTGTTTGTGACCGAAACATGGGCCAAGGATTCATCCGACCATGATCTAATCGAGGCGGTCCCTGAAGGGTACTGCCTGGCCAGACTCGATAGACAGGGACGAGTGGGAGGGGGGATAGCGATCCTTTACAAAGATCACCTACAATGCCATATCGTCCCCATACCCGATTTTCCTGACAGTTTTCAAGCACTTTATTTTTCAATAAAGGAAGCGCAACGCCCCTTCTTCAACAGTATCTTAGTTTATCGACCTCCCGGCTCGAGAACCCACTTTACGCACAACCTCCTCCAGTCCCTTGAACCCTATTTTGGCCGAGATAACTTTTCCATCATGGGTGATTTTAATTACCACCTAGAACGGCTTGACCTTTCTGATACCTCCTGTCTCGTTGAGGCCCTGGAATCATGTGGGCTCACGCAACGTGTTACCGGAGCCACACATCGTGCAGGACACACTTTGGATGGTATCTTTTCCAATGACCCCCGTCTGACTACGAAGGACCCGATTCATCTATCCTGGTCTGATCATCTGGCGGTCCCTTTTCTTTTGAAATATCATAGGATGGACTCCGGTAAAAAAGGGAACCACCTAATGGAGACTGCCAGAAACTTCAGGAATATCAACAGCGACTCTTTCAAGCCCTGGGCTGCAAGCCTTACTATCACTGGCCTAGATAACGTACAGACTGCAGTTGCTCACTTTGAACAGGTCACCACCGAGGCCTTGTATAAACTGGCCCCAGTACAATCTCGGCGCCGAGCCAGAAAGAGACCATCTGCCCCCTGGTTCTCCGACTCCCTTAGGCTCCTTAGGCAAGAAGTGAGGAGAAAGGAGAGGCTTTGGCATACTAGTTGGGACCTCAAGAACAAGGAAGCTCATAAACTCCTTATTAAAAAATACAAAGCTGAAATTGTGCAAGCTAAACAAGAATACTTTGTTACCGTGACCACCTCGCTCTCCTCCCCGAAGGAGCTCTTTAAAACTGTTGATTCCTTGGTCAAACTGCAAGCCCCTGACCCTGTTATTCCTTCGCAGGATCTATGTGATAAGATTGCCTCCTTCTTCCACACTAAAATCCAGGATATCCACTTGGCCCTCGAGGAACAAAGAGCTGGTCTCAGTGCATCCACATCCGGGGTAGAGATGAGTTTAACCACCACAGAAATCCCCCCCTCAAGCACCCTGGACTCTTTTCCCCCGTTGGTCTTGCAAGATCTTGAGCTATTGCTAACTAAGACCAAGTCTGGTTCTCCCTTGGATACCTGCCCACTGAAAGTCATCAAGCAGTGTAGGGATACCCTCTTACCTCCGCTGCTAGAGGTAATGAATCTAGCCATTAGAGACGGTATCTTCCCTATAGAATGGAAGAAGGCGGTAGTAAAACCCCTGTTGAAAAAGGCCTCCCTGGACCCGGGGGTCTTAAAGAACTTCCGGCCTATCTCTCTGCCCCCTGCCCCAGCGAAGATGCTTGAGACTCATCTTAACAGGCATCTCGCTGTTTTTGTGGAAAGCTCGGGATGCCTAGACTCCTCCCAGCATGGATTTAGGAGAGAATTCAGCACTGAGTCAGCCCTCACCATCGTGCTCGATAAGATCCGCACGACAGTAGATAAGGGCCAGACCTCTCTCCTGGTCCTGCTCGATCTAACTGCGCCTTTCGATACCCTCTCCCCCTCAGTCCTTACATCTCGGCTGAGGGAGGTGGGGGTGAAGAACGCAGCTCTGGATCTTTTGACCTCTTTCCTCACGGGGAGGGAACAAAGAGTCAAGCTGGGGGAGTTCCTATCTCCATCCCGATCTGTGCTATGTGGGGTCCCTCAAGGGTCAGCACTTAGCCCGACCCTCTTTAATATCTATGTTACCCCACTAGCCAAACTTATAAGATCTTTCGGGATGGAGGTAGTCTCTTATGCAGACGACACTCAAATCCTCGTCTCTCTTCCCCATTCAGATGAACTAATCGCCTCCAGGTTTAGATCTTGTATGGAGGCGGTTGGTCATTGGATGATTCAGAACTCTCTTAAACTGAATGGGGAGAAGACTGAGGTGATGGTGTTCGGGGGGAAAGAAAACATCTGGTCAGCCAACTGGTGGCCTGACTCACTAGGAACATGCCCTTCCCCTACAACATCTGCCAAGAACCTCGGGGTGCTGATAGACCCTGCCCTCGACTTAGGCAGCCAGGTGAGCAGAACTGTCTCCACCTGTTGGGGTTTGATTCACACCCTACGAAGGATCAGGAAATATCTCTCCTTGCAGGCAAGAAAACAAATAGCTGTTGCTCTCATCGGATCGCGCTTGGACTACTGTAGTGCACTGTATGCTGGGCTTAACAAAGGCCTGCTGCAGCGCTTACAGGTAGTCCAAAACGCTATAGCTAGATTTGTCCTGGATATCCCCAGATGCTCTTCGGCCACTGCAGCCAGGAAAACGCTGCATTGGCTGCCGGTAGAACACCGAATCCGGTTCAAAGTTCTATGCATGACCTACAGAGCCATTGCCAAAAATAGCGACACAGGAATTGGGTCCATCATTTCCCACTATATCCCCGGAAGGAACTTGCGTTCCTCTGGGAAATTGCGTCTGACAGCCCCCCGTGTACGAAGAGCCAAATGGGGTGGTAGAGCCTTTTCAACTCTTGCTCCTAAGTGGTGGAATGACCTTCCCCTGGACCTGAGATCTCTCCCGTCTTTACAGCACTTCCGCTCTGCTCTAAAAACCCTTCTCTTTCGGCAAGCATACATGTAAGGTTTCCTGTCTCCTTCTTTGATCATTCTCTGATCATTTTTGTTAGGCGCCTTGATACCTGCGGGTTACTGTTCTGCGCAATATAAATCGCCATTCATTCATTCATTCAACCACACAAGACCACACACAACCACACACAACCACACCCACACACACACAACCACACACACACACACAACCACAAGCACACACAGCCACACACACAACCACACACACAACCACACACAGCCACACACACAACCACACACACACACAACCACACACACAACCACACACACACAATAACACAAACACACAACCACACACACAACCACACACAACCACAACTACACACACAACCACAACAACACACAAACACAACACACAACCACACACATAACCACACACACAAACAACACACACACACAATAACACAAATGCACATCCACACACACAACCACACACAACCACAACTACACACACAACCACAACACACACACAACCACAACAACACACAACCACACCCACACACACACACAACCACAACCACACCCAACCACACACACAACCACACACAATAACACAAACACACATCCACACACAACCACAACACACAAACACACCCAACCACAACCACACACACCCACACCCGCACCCACACACACACACAACCACACACCCACAACCACACACACACAACCACACACACAATAACAAAACCACACAACCACACACACAACCACACACAACCACACACAACCACATACACACCCACCCACAATCACAATCATGCACACCCACAACCACACCCACATACCCCCCCACACACACACAACCACACACACAATAAAACAAACACACAACCACACACAACCACAACTACACACACAACCACAACACACAACCACACCCACAACCACAAGCACACACACTCACACACAACCACAACCACACACAACCACACACACCCACACACCCACACAACCACACACACACACTCCCACACACACACTCCCACACACACACAACCACACACACACAATAACACACAACCACACACACACAACCACACCCACACTTCCACACACACCACACACACAACCACACACACACAACCACACACAACCACACACAACCACACACACAGCCACACCCACACACCACACACACAAACCACCACACACACACAACCACACACACAAAACCACAACCACACACAACCACAACCACACACACAACCAACCACAACCACACAACCACACACACAGAACCACACACACCAAACCACACACACAACCACATATACAATAACACAAACACACATCCACACACACAACCACACACAACCACAACACACAAACACACACAACCACAACCACACACAAAAAACCACACACACAACCACACACACAAAACCACAACCACACACAACCACAACCACACACACACAACCAACCACAACCACACACACAACCACACACACACAACCACACACACACACAACCACACACACACACAACCACACACACAATAACACAAACGCACATCCACACACACAACCACACACAACCACAACTACACAACCACAACACACAAACACACACAACCACACACACAAACCACCACACACACACAACCACACACACAAAACCACAACCACACACAACCACAACCACACACACAACCAACCACAACCACACAACCACACACACAGAACCACACACACCAAACCACACACACAACCACATACACAATAACACAAACACACATCCACACACACAACCACACACAACCACAACACACAAACACACACAACCACAACCACACACACAAAAAACCACACACACCACACACACAAAACCACAACCACACACAACCACAACCACACACACACAACCAACCACAACCACACACACAACCACACACACACAACCACACACACACACAACCACACACACACACACAACCACACACACACAACCACACACTAAACACACACACAACCACAAACAGTTTATTGGGCTGTCAGCATAAATACGCTGTCACCAAACACTATGAACACCTCGGGAAAGTTTGGGAAGTCACCCCCAACTTTGAAACTACTTGCTGTTGCAGAGTGTGTGCTGTACACATGGCAATACCTTGACACAGCGGACTGTTGCAAGGAATGCTTTGAGCCTCGGAGGCTGACAGACCTCTGTCTGTGCATTAGTTCACCCCGTCTTGGCGCTGCACGAAAACAGGGTGCCCACTGTCCAGCATGAAGTGAGACATTGTGATCCGGGCAGGAGATGCTATTTAGCAATCTGCTTATAACATTGTGTTTCATTTATGGCATTAAACATAAAGGAGCACTGGCAACGTTGATAAAATGGATTTCATTTTGAGTAGTGACTAAAACTTTTTAAAAGCCTGCAGTACTGAAACAAGCATTTGCAATGCAACAGGTCTCGCATTTGCAAAAGTTTAAGCTATTGGCATTGTTCATGGCAATGCCTTTTTATCTATTTTATAAAACAAACACATAAATAAATGCCGTTATCATTTACAATGCCAATAGCTAGTGTTGCATTATTATAAGCAATGCCAACTGCTCACACTTTTATAATGCGAGACCTATTGCATTGCAAATGCTTGTTAATTTTATCATGCTCTCGAGCCCGGTGCAGGCTCTCATTTATCTCCAAACTTCAGCCCGTCAAGGTTCAGCTCGGCTACACACTGACACCGAGTCTGTTTTCCCTTGCTTTATTTTTCTAAATCAGTACTTGCTTTTTGACACGTACGCGTGTCACTAATTGATTCTCACACACCTCTATATAGAGAACGAGTCAGTTCCCGTGTCGCACCTCCATGGAGTGAGACATTCTTGCGGACAGCGGTAAGCTTTATCACTCGAACGGCACAACCTCTAGCATGCTTGGCAATCTGTGGAGCCCTTGATGTGGCTCTTCCTGCGTGAACTCTTAACCCTTAATAGGCGCGTCATTTTATCGACTGTTCAACCCAGCCTCTAACCCACAGTCAGCGTTGACGCGCAGATAAGCAACTCGTGCTCATGTAAACAGCTGTACTAAGCCCCTATGCTTCCATGGAATGCCAACACGGCATCTCAAGCCCGTTAAACTCACTGGGTACTTCGTAACATCCCCGAGTTGGTTAGGTAATGCTTTTGAGGACGTCTCTAACCTTTAGCAAAATGTGGCGCATATGAGCAACTCGTGCTGATGCGACAGCTGTATTCAGGCTCCTTGCTCACTTGTAACGCTATTACGGGGTATATATATTTTTTTTCAGGCCCGTAATAATTTTTATCCCAACATTTCCAAGTTGGTTTCACAATGGCTTTTGGCCGGTGCCTTAAACATAGGTCTAGCTTTATTCTCAATCCGTAGGCGCCAGCACACACGCTACGGCCTAGGCCACGCACATTTTAACCCCAAATACAACGCTAACACAACAGTTTTTTCAGGTCCATTAGACTCACTAGGTATCTTTTCCATCATTTAACATGCCCGATTTTGTTAATTAATGCGTTTTGAGCTTTTGCCTTTAACCGAGGACAAGCATTCTTTAGCATTTTATTTATTTATTTTGTCATCCCGTGAGCACCAACACTCACGCTGAGACCCAGGCCACACGTAGTTTAACACTAATAACCCTTGTTTGGAGTCGGTTAATGATACTGGAACTTCATTACTTTTACTCTCCTCTTCCAGAGACTTCTACACTGAGCTGTTTTGCCCACGATCTTAGTAATATATTGGATTTACTCTGAGGCCCAGCTGATTTAATAAGCTTGACCACCCTCCAATCATCCAGTGGATTGACACACTCCATTGTAAGTTGCTCAACAGGCCTAATCATCGTTAAGTTGATATAGTGGACCATTGATCTACGAGTAAACCTGCTTATTATTTTTGCAGGTTCTTTGTTTTCGCTCGTCCAACAGGAGCCCACGCGCCCACCCTCTCCTTCAGGCTCACCGAGGACCGTTTTATGGTAAATCACTGGGCCTAGGCCCTGGATGTGCTGCTTATACCCACTTTGAAAATCATAGCATTGAATAGTTCTTTATGTTCTTTTCCCAGGTATCTACCCCTCCCTCCCCCATCACTGTCCTGAGGAAGACCCCGCCGTAAGGGACTCAATAACCTACTATCCTCTCGGGGTCGAAACGTCGACATCTGATGTACTAGCCAGTCTTAACAACAGCGATGAATCACTGTGTTTTCTACTACTGACCATGGCTATGAAAAAGTTCTTTGATATTGTTTGAATAACTTGGCTTAAAATATGAGCCCTCGTATTGTGTAAATAGTGGATTTTGTGAATCACACTTACCTTTTATTCACTCCCTCATCCTCACTTCAATCACTATCCCCCCCCCCCCCCTTCCCCTCCTGGGTCACTGTTTTATCACTGTGTTAAAAAAAATTGAATCATCGGCAGTTAAGTGTGATTAAATAACACAGTACACAAAGCTTAATACGTTTTTCTCATCCTTTGTAAAGTATGTTCCTCGTTATGTATATTCGATTGTTCACTGGGGCCACTGCTCCAATGTACTTCTTGGTACCTAATCAGCTTTCTGATCATACCATTCCTTTATCAGCTTTCATCTTGCCTTAATGTTTGTCTTCATCAAACTCATGCATTGAGCCATCAGCTTCCTGAAGCCAATCACATAGTCCACCACATCCTTTTGAGGTGACTGACGTTCCCTCCCTCCCTTCTATGACTAAGGTGAGTGAGACACATACTGGTAGACCAAACAGATGCTTGAGGGGACTTAAAACAGTCCTGCCAAGTATCACACATTAGGCGTGAGACTAACACATTTCAGTGTGGTACTCTGCATTACTGCACTGAAATGCGTTGTCACGCATAATGCATGTGTCTCACAGCGGCTACTGAAGTGCTGGCTGGCTGTTAAGTGTGGCAGCGCGCCATGCCCCCACTGCTCTCACAGGCTTGCAGTTGAGCTATTAATCAAGGCTGCTAGCAGGGTGAAGACTCACGCTGATACAATGTATCGCCTTGAATCCCCACGGAGCGGCTGGCCAATCACGTTGTGTGCTTCAGGCTGGCGCGCGGGGGATGTCACATCCTGCTGCCAGAGCCGGTCCGGGAAGTTTTGTAAAGGAAAGCGGCAGCTGGCTAGTGTTTTGCACGGCTCCGCAAATATATTCCAATTCGGCACTTGCAGCATTGCGCTGCCTGCTGCATGGAGCTCACACCAGCACCGCTGTGCGCTATCAGCCATTTGACTTCACCCCCTCAGTTCAATAATGCCAGACCTGAGGGAGCCTGAGAGACATGAGTGACCCGGGTTGCAGCGGCCGCAAGGACAGAGTCTGCGTGTCACTGGACGGCCCAGCCCTGGGACTCACTGACCTGCCAGCCTGTAGAGTGACTATTAATTGAGGCAGCTTGCTGGCAAACCCAAATTACCGTGGGTCACAGTGGCTTGCGGCGTAAGTGAGCCTGCAGCCACTGCTTTACAGAGAGACGGCGTGTCAAGCAATTGTTAGAGCGCCACACTCCTCCGGACTCTGCGACTACTGCCCAAGTAAGTGCCACCAGCCTGTGTGATTTCCATAATGAATGGCAGCGCGGGGTCAGGCAGCTGCAGCCAGTGCATGCCTGTGTTAGTGCTTCAGCGTAGAATTTCCTATCCTCCCTTCGTCACAAACCAGATACCATACTAACGCTTTCACTCAATACATTCATTGGTGGGGCCCATAACACCAACACTCACACACACTCATTTGTTCTGTTCTTATAGGAGAGATAGATGTTCCAAACTCTGGCGTGAAAAGAATATCTTATAATTAATGAAATTCTATTTACATAAACATACACTAAATATCCTTAATCCAACACATCTTGATCCTGAATCTCAAGATATTCCTTCCACTTAGTTAATGGATCAATTTAGTTGAATTTGGAAAAGTGATTCTAATCCTTTTCAATTATATTCAGATGATAATAAATAACCCAACTCATTTGCTTGTTAATCAATAATATTTTTATCTAATAAATGTACATTTTTAGTAAGAATGTTTTAATCAATCCACAGAACATCATAGTTACCTAATCTGACTATTAGTCGTCCTCTTAAGTCAATCAGTTTGTCATGCAACACGCTACAGTCCCAAAGATTGGGTCTGGACCATAAACGTGTCCGCATCAATCAATGCCCATCAGTCTAAGAGTCCTCAGTTCATCAGGAAAATGGGCAGCAATTTAGTCTGTCAAAGATTCAGGGAAACAGCTATCCTTTAGTGTCACCGTCCTTTCCGTCAGCATAACATCAGGAAAAAGAAAATATCAGCCACTAACTCACTAGTCTACCTTCTTTTATAATGAAATTAATGACAAAATGTAGCAAAAGTCAGTTTTAGGCACTTCTGATTGGATGGTTAAGATCATCTGTTTTGGTTTCCCATAGTCTATGATGTCACACTGTCAGACATGATCCATCCGGTTTTGTTAAAATTGTCCATTGTTAAAGCTCTTGGCAGTAGTCCAGTCACGACCTTGTTCTGGTACAGTCTGTGTGGGTCATCTTGAGGCCACTTGTTCAGGAGCCTGGAGCATGCGCACTTAGTCGGAAACCTCGTGGAATGGTAGCTGTTTCGTCGCGTCCATGAGTCGGCCATTTTGTCATAGGCCAAATTGGTCAACTTAAGCAAAACAAACACAAAAGTAAGTAAAACATGGAAATAACGCATAAAATGTTTAACCCTCACTAATTCCCTTGTGTGTGTAATTATCTAGCATATTGGCGACATTTAAAGCGTTTTATACTCACCCAATGATGTCATCTGGTGCAACTTACAATTACATCACAAAAGCAACATATACCACGTAATATTCTATTTTTCTATTGTTAGCATGCATACGTATATTAGTTTACAAATTATTTTAGCCATGGAAATGCAAATCCCACATGTAATTCACACATTAGTAGGGTTGATTAGATAGCAAACAAACACATTAATACTTATTATAATTAATAGATTATTCTAATTAGTATGAACATGCAGAATGGGGGGTATACAAAATTTTGTTTTACCCGCTCCATCAATCCCCCCTTTGGTGATTTTATCACCACACCATTAAAATTTTGTATTCCCTTTTTATGGAGTAAAAGTTAAATCTTGCTTTTATTTTTACATTTCAGTCTCCCCAATTTCTTCAATTTTAGCTGTCTTATACATATCTTCTTTTATCTCCTCCAATTCTATTTCTTCAAATTCCCTCTTCTGTCTCTTATTTTGTCTCCTTAAATTTTCTCTTTTTAACTTTTTCTGAACTTTCTTCCTTTTATAACAAAGACATCCTAATCTTAATATTAATACTAAGAAAATCACACATGTTAATGGAAATAAGATTTTACCTATCAAGGTACTACCTAAATTTACTAAGAAACCTTTAATAGAAGATATTTTCTTAACAATCTTTTCCCAAACACCTTCAACCTCCAGTGGTGCAATTTCGTCATGCAAATCAGTTATATTTTTAATATAAATTTTCAAATCTTTACTTTCGTCTGGTATGTAAGTACAACAATGTTGGACTTTCAACATTCCACAGACTCCACCCTCTTTTGCCAATAAAATATCAAGGGCAAGTCGGTTTTGCATTACCGTGGCACGCATGGCAACCATTTCAGTATTTACCAATAAAAATCCTCCAGCGGTGCTTGTTGACGAGGGTGGCGCTCGCAGGCTTAGTTCTCTCTTGCTGATTCCCTGATTGTTTTGAGGCAAGCTGCGGAGCCGTGGGGTGACAAACACACAAACCTGTGCAACGTACTTTGGGAATCATATTTGCAGGACTACGAGGACCAGGGCGCTTAGCGTCAAGATCATCGGCAGCACCTGGGGACCTCTTCCTAACTCCTCCTCCTCTGATTACTTAAGGAACGCTTACATCTGCGCGAGCGGGACGCGAGCGGGGTGCAGTCCGGGGCGCAGTGCGGGGTAAGGGCGGGCCCTCTTTGGCCCTCAGAGGCACGAGGAGGCCGGGACGGGCCAGAGACCCTGGCCCCTGGACGATAACGAGACAGAGAATTACGGATTGGAAGGTCTAGTACTTAACATATTGTGTGGATCCTGTATGGTTCTCATTGGTGGGGACCTCATGATATTGTCCATACTATATTCTGCCAGTCATATTCTGTAGCGTTACTCCTATGTTCTGTTGTCGTTTAAGTGATATTAGATATTTTTAACTATCCCATTATTATTAGTTAGGACAAATCCAGTTTTGCATATGCCCACACACAATGACCACGCGGGAAACCAGAAGTAAGACTGCGACTGGGGGGATTAAGCTGACAGGAACACTCGATGCTTTCATAGTACGCAATAATTCCTTGATAGATCAATGGATAGTACTAATGGAGAGAAGGGTATCCCAAGATCGAGCGTTTGCTAAGAGGTCATCGTTGGGCAACATAGCTGTGGCACGTAGCCCCGAAAATATTTTACCCGAATTTCCTCCACTACAAACACACGTGGAGGAACATAACAATGCTGGTACCTATTTGGCCCCTCAGAATCCAATTATTACGGGCCTCCAACCATTACATTTGATGGAAAAATCCATGCCCGGGACATATCTAGATACTCAGGCTGAGGTTGTAAATAGACAACTAAAAGGAAAAAGGCATGCGGCAATCCCTAAAAATAAGTGTGCTAAAAATAATAAGTTAACTGGCAAAAAAGTAAAGGCAAAAGCAGTTAAGATGGGGGGGTACTAGAGAGGTGAGCACTAAAGAGCCTGTGGTAAAAGTAACTGGGACTGAATCAGAGAAAGAAGTTGCTAGGCGTAAGATAATATCCATGCCTATGATAGATGTCACTTTACCAGATGAGACATTAGCTGATATTTTTAGTGAGAGTATTATGGTTAATAGTACAGGTGAATCTGCAGAAAGGGAGGATTCCTTGATACATACTTTATCGACGCTAATTAAATCCTTACTTGCCCCCATAGAAGAGAGGCTTCATGGTATAGAGAAGCTACTTCAGTTATTGCAGAAGGATATAAAAACACAGCACTGTAGCCCGGAAAAAAGGGTTAATCATGAGATCACACCGGTGGATAAACCGTTGTTAATAAATGATAAACGGTTGGAAATAACATCTACAACTTCTCTAATTAAATCCATGCAAAATACCATCGGCCAGGTAGCGAGCATAGATGCTCTCAAACCAACCCCGGTTACTGAAGTAACTTTATGTACAACAGTCCTGCCTTCTGCAACCACTTCTAACCCTGATAAAGCCCAACACGAGAAAACTGAAAAACGTAGAAGCATCAATTTACCTCCAGACGCATGCCCTTATGTGGTAGTATTATTAGGGGTCCCAGAATTGGCTCCTCATATTATGGAACCCTTTGAAGCACTCAGAAACAAGGTGATACACTGGTTAAACTCTATATACTCTAATTATCCCATACCCTCAGTTTTAGCCAGCAGAATCTTAATGGTCCAAAGGGTGCCATGGGTGGGTTACAATAGGAAGAGATCACAGGGGGATTGTGTGGTCATAACTTTTGAAAACCCGCAACAGTAGATTATATCTGTCGGGGGGCCCCTAGGAATCAGGGTTTGTCGATTATAGTTAGACCCCTGTCTTATTTTTATACCCCAACTGAACAGCCAGATGACAGATGGAGCTGGACCAGGGACGAAAATTTTGCTAGGGAAGGGAGGAGATATGACATGCGTAGGGACTTAAATCTTAACAGTCAGGGAGGGAGGGAAGATGACTACTGGACCCTAATACAGCGAAGGGCTGGGAGAAATCAACAGGTTGGCCAGCAATATTGTGGAGATTGGCCAGGTGTACAGTTTGTTCCATACTCCCTCCCATGCTATAATAGATTTAGTCCACTGGACATGGTTGACTGACGCCCGGAGTATGAAAAATATCCTGACCTTTTGTCACCCGTAAACACTATTTTAAATCCACTAGTGCTCAGTTTTTCGCAGGAAAACCCCGATACGACCACTGGCAGTCTGTCTAATAAGATCATACCAGTAAGTAAAGAAGTGAATAATCTGGACAAACTGGTGACACAGGAGTATGTCAAATGTAAAAAGGGATCACCTTTTCAAAGTAGCCATAATCTGATCCCCGGCCCAATAGAAATCCTGGGTGAATCTACAGCTGAAATAAATGAGACTGATAGGGGCCATGTTGTCATGGACGAGGCAATAATACCTAGCCATAAAGAAAATTGTACTGTGATGTTTTGGAACGTGGCAGGTTTAAAACAGAATCCCTCTTGGGAAATAGCCATGGATAGTATGGACATGGTGGCCTTGCAAGAAACTTGGACCATAGAGCCCATACATTTAATTGGCTACAAAACCTACTGCACTCCGGCAGTAGGAGGGACACATGGGAGACCTAAAGGAGGTCTAATTACATACCTCTCAAATCGTTTATCATATGAGAAGGTCCGCTTCCACTCAGAGTGTAGTTTCTATCACAAAGTTGTGATAGATACTAAATCTGGGATCAGTCTTGTTATTATTAATTTTTATAATAATATCCCAAGTACTTTAATTCAGGAGATTATGAAAAGGCTAAATAATGATTTACAAGGGGAGAAAGATAGCAAGATGAGGGAAGTAATGATTTTATGGGGGGGGGATTTTAACTGTCATCTTTGCAAAAAGGGTCAAAAAGGAATATGTGGTTTAATGTTAGAGCAAGACATTAATCTCACACACTTTGATCATACTCTAACTGGGGACTTGTTGAACGAGACATTATTTAATTGTGATTTGGGATATGTAAACGAATTGGCTACACGCCCAACATCATTTCTCCCTACCTTTATTGGGAGGGGTGCATCGACTACCATTGATTTTATTATTTGTTCGAATACCTCTGGATTCAGGGTCTCTAGTTTCAAGATTTATGAATTGCCACTGAGTGATCATTACCCACAAGTACTTGAAATTGATAGCCCATTCACAGCATGCCAACATGATAGCGCGCAGATACAGGCTGCCCCGGATGTTTTGATGGGGAGACAAAATGGGTATTCCCTTAAGTGGAGTAAGGTGGTGCCGGACGAATTCTTAGCTAAACTGGTTAATACCTGTACAGATAGCTTTAGAATTTGCCTGGATGAAAATTCAAAAAGCGAAAATATAATAGAACATTTTAATATTATAGCAGCCACCGTTAAAGAGAGTCTGAGGGCGGTTTCCAGGAATAGGTCGAAAAATGGTAGAAGATGGTTCGATCATGCATGCACTAAGGCCCTGACTGAGCTTAAGCATGCCATCCATCGGGAACCCCGGGACCCCCCCTTAATAAGAGATTTAAGGAACCGTTACAATTTGGCACTGCAACAGAGGAAGAATACCATAAAGAGGGTGGTTTGGGAAGAACTATGCGATGCTTCACAGTCTAAAGATACATCTGCATTTTGAAGGGTGGTTAACGCGCCTCTCCTTTTTAGGTCGAGGATTACCGGTCTGCCGAAGGCAGAACCGGAAGTCAGAGATTTAATGTTTCCTAGAGTGGCTATTTAGCCCGCCTCTCTTTTTGCTTCTCCTCCATTGGCTGGCTTCCTAAACGGAGGCCAGCCATTGGAGGAGAGAGCCGTCCCTCCAAATAGGCTCCGTCTTTTTCAGATTCGGGGGCGTGTTCCTTGCTGTTCTTTCCACTTTTTAGCCTCGCCCTTTTAGAACAGCAGGAACACGCCCCCGAATCCGAAAAAGCTTCGAAGCTTCCCGTGTTTTCTTTTGTTTTGTTTGGCTTGACTTTTCATTTTGTTCTGTTGCCTCGTGTCGTTGTTTGGCTTGACTTTGTACTGCATCATGCAACTATGTCCCAGGTAAGTCGATTTTTGTTGTATTGCCTCATCTCGTCTGACCCTGATCGTCTTGCTTTTCTGCCCCTGATGATCGTATTGCCGTTGTTTGGCTTGACTTTGTACTGCCTCATGCAACTATGTCCCAGGTAAGTCGATTTTTGTTGTATTGCCTCGTCTCGTCTGACGCTGATCGTCTTGCTTTTCTGCCCCTGATGATCGTATTGCCGTTGTTAGGCTTGACTTTGTACTGCCTCATGCAACTATGTCCCAGGTAAGTCGATTTTTGTTGTATTGCCTCGTCTCGTCTGACCCTGATCGTCTTGATTTTCTGCCCCTGATGATCGTATTGCCGTTGTTTGGCTTGACTTTGTACTGCCTCATGCAACTATGTCCCAAGTAAGTCGATTTTTGTTGTATTGCCTCGTCACGTCTGACCCTGATCGTCTTGCTCTTCTGCCCCTGATGATCGTATTGCTCTTGAGCCCTGTGTCTTGGCGTGTTTGTTCCTGATCTGACCCTGATCGTCTTTCTCTTCTACCCCTGATGATAAGCGTGGATTTTTAGTCTATTGCCTCGTCTCTTTGAATTGTGTCCGCCATTTACCATAAAATATAGCAGTGCCACATATTACTGTTGGTATGATGTGGCTCTTATGCGTAAGCGATTTGATATGTTTGTGTCGTCTTGTGCCCCGTGTCTTTGCGTCTTCGTTCCTGCATGGCTTTTTGGTGTATTGCCTCGTCTCGTTTGACCCTGATCGTCTTGCTCTTCTGGCCCTGATGAACGTATTGCTCTTGTGCCCCGTGTCTTGCCGTGTTTGTTCCTGCTCTGACTCTGATCGTCTTGCTCTTCTACCCCTGATGATAAGCGTGGATTTTGGGTCTATTGCCTCGTCTCTTTTCCAGGGAAACTATTTTCTCTTTGAATTGTGTCCGCCATTTGTTTGTATGTCGCGTCTTGTGCCACGTGTGTTTGTGTCTTCGTTCCTGCATGGCCAGCTTTGGCCCTCATGGATGGACGGCTTGCTGTTGTGCGTACGCGATTTTTGTAGTAATGTGTATTTTTTTTTATCTTTGTAGGTGTGCCGTAGGTCTTGCCGTCTTCGTTCCTGCATGGACAGCTTTGCCAGGCGTGAATGGACAGCTTTGCGTTTGCATGTAACACATTTGTATTTTTGGTACTAATGGGTATTTTTCTTCACTTTCTAGGTGTGCCCCGTGTCTTGGCGTCTTTTTTACTGCATGGCCAGCTTTTTATGTGGTGCTGTGACTTGGAGAATACACGGCCGTCTACTGCGACATTCAGGTAAGTTCGTTTTAAAAAAAATACTACTAGATACAGTTTGTGGTTTGTTATATTTTTCTATGTTTTTTATGCTCTTAGGAAATATTTAGCAGTTACAGAAAACATAGCAGTGCCACATATTATTGTAAGGATTGTCTGGCTCTTATGTGTAAGCGATTTGATATTAATATTCTTTTCATGTTTGTGGTTTAATTGCGTTTAGTATGTTTTTTAGGCTCATACAATTGACTTAGAGGTTGCAAGACAAATATCCATTAAATTTGGACAATTTCTTTCAAATTTTGGCGAATGTGCTTTTCGCCGCCTTTCATACGTCAGGGTGTGGCACGTATTTGTAAATGCTTTTTGTAAATGTTTAGCTGTTACAGAAAACATAGCAGTGCCACATATTATTGTGAGGATGGTGTTGTTTTTATGCGTAAGCGATTTGATATTAATATTCTTTAAATGTTTGTGGTTTAAGTGCGTTTAATACGTTTTTTAGGCTCATTAAAATCACTTAGCGGTTGCAAAACAAATATCCGTTAAATTTGGGACAATTTATTTCGAATTTTGTCGATTGTGCTTTTCGCTGCCTTTTATACGTCAGGGGGTGGTACGTATTTAAATTAAAGTACACGGCAGTTGGGGATATTTTCACAGAAGGTATAGAAGTAAGTGCTGCATTTCCCTATTGTATTTCCAATGCGCTTCGAATTGTTTTACTAAATTTTAATTCTTTTCTCTTTGTAGGTGTGGCCCGTATTTTGTCATTTTCGTTCCTGCATGGACACCTTTGCCAGGCGTCAATGGACAGTTGTGCGTTTCCAGGTAACCCATTTTGCCTTTCATTTGTGTCCGCCATTTCTTTGTTGGTCCCATGTTGTGGCCCATGTCTTGGCGTCTTCCTTCCTGCATGGCCAGCTTTGGCCGTCTTGGATGGATGGCTTTGCGATTACAGTTAGCCCATGTTAACTTTTATTGGTGTCCGCCATTTGTTTTGTGGTCGCGTCTTATGGTGAGCATTGTCTTGCTGTTGTGCGTGCGTGATTTTCTATTACTTTCGTTGGGATGTTGCATTTTTGAGTGCCATTTACGATGTTTATGTGCTGCTCTGACTTGTCACTGATGATCGTGTTGCTCTTGTGACCCGTGTGTTGCCGTGTTTGTTCCTGCTTGCCTTGTGTTGTTGTTTGGCTTGACTTTCTACGTTCGACGGGTAAGCGTGGATTTTTGGTCTATTGACTCGTCTCGTTTCCAGATAAACTATTTTCACATTGAATTGTGTCCGCAATTTGTTTGTTTCTGGCGTCTTGTGCCCCGTGTCTTTGCGTCTTCGTTCCTGCATGGCCAGCTTTGGCCCTCATGGATGGACGGCTTGCTGTTGTGCGTACGCGATTTTTGTAGTAATGTGTATTTTCTTTTATCTTTGTAGGTGTGCCGTAGGTCTTGCCTTCTTCGTTCCTGCATGGACAGCTTTGCCAGGCGTGAATGGACAGCTTTGCGTTTGCATGTAACACATTTGTATTTTTGGTACTAATGGGTATTTGTCTTTACTTTCAAGGTGTGCCCTGTGTCTTGGCGTCTTTCTTACTGCATGGCCAGCTTTCTATGTGGTGCTGTGACTTGGAGAATACACGGCCGTTTACTGCGACATTCAGGTAAGTTCGTTTTAAAAAAAAATACTACTAGATACAGTTTGTGGTTTGTTATATTTTTCTATGTTTTTTATGCTCTTAGGAAATATTTAGCAGTTACAGAAAACATAGCAGTGCCACATATTATTGTAAGGATTGTCTGGCTCTTATGTGTAAGCGATTTGATATTAATATTCTTTTCATGTTTGTGGTTTAATTGCGTTTAGTATGTTTTTTAGGCTCATACAATTGACTTAGAGGTTGCAAGACAAATATCCGTTAAATTTGGACAATTTCTTTCAAATTTTGGCGAATGTGCTTTTCGCCGCCTTTCATACGTCAGGGTGTGGCACGTATTTAAATTAAAGTACACGGCAGTTGGGGATATCTTCACGGAAGGTCTCGAAGTAAGTGCTGCATTTCCCTATTGTATTTCAAATGCGCTTCAAATTGTTTTACTAAATTGTAATTCTTTTCTCTTTGTAGGTGTGGCCCGTATTTTGTCTTTTTCGTTCCTGCATGGACACCCTTGCCAGGCGTCAATGGACAGCTGTGTGTTTCCAGGTAACCCATTTTGCCTTTCATTTGTGTCCGCCATTTATTTGTTGGTTCTGTCTTGTGGCCCGTGTCTTGGCATCTTCCTTCCTGCATGGCCAGCTTTGGCCGTCTTGGATGGATGGCTTTGCGATTACAGTTAGCCCATTTAAAATTGTATTGGTGTCCCCCATTTGTTTTGGGGTCGCGTCTTATTGTGAGCATTGTATTGCTGTTGTGCGTGCGCGATCTTCTGATACTTTCTTTGGGATGTTCCATTTTTAATTTACATTTACGATGTTTATGTACTGCTCTGACTTGTCACTGATGATCGTGTTGCTCTTGTGACCCGTGTGTTGCCGTGTTTGTTCCTGCTTGCCTTGTTTCAGGGTTTGGCTTGACTTTCAACGGGTAAGTGTGGATTTTGGGTCTATTGACTCGTCTCGTTTCCAGGTAAACTATTTTCACTTTGAATTGTGTCCGCCATTTGTTTGTTTCTCGCGTCTTGTGCCCCGTGTATTTGCGTGTTTGCTCCTG
Source organism: Triturus cristatus (assembly GCF_964204655.1). NCBI lineage: Eukaryota > Metazoa > Chordata > Amphibia > Caudata > Salamandridae > Triturus > Triturus cristatus. Next base: position 683,926,114 of record NC_140581.1, read on the forward strand.
CATGGCCAGGTTTGGCACTCATGGATGGACGGCTTGCTGTTGTGCGTACGCGATTTTTGTACTAATGTGTATTTTTTTTAATTTTTGCAGGTGTGCCGTAGGTCTTGCCGTTTTCGTTCCTGCATGGACAGCTTTGCCAGGCGTGAATGGACAGCTTTGCGTTTTCATGTAACACATTTGAAGTTTTGGTACTAATGGGTATTTTATCTTTACTTTATAGGTGTGCCCTGTGTCTTGGCGTCTTCATTACTGCATGGCCAGCTTTCTATGTGGTGCTGGGACTTTGAGAATACACGTCCGTCTACCACGACATTCAGGTAAGTTCTTTCGTAAACAAATCTAACTTGATACAGATTGTGGGTTGATTGACTGTAATATGTTTTTTCTCCTCTCGAAAATTCTTTAGCGGTTGACGTGAAATTAGGACATTTTCTTTCGATATTTGTTGAATGTGCTTTTCGCTGCCTTTTATACGTCAGGGTGTGGCACGTATTTAAATTAAAGTACACGGCAGTTGGGGATATCTTCACGGAAGGTATAGATTTAAGTGCTGCATTTATCTTATTGTTATATACAATGCGTTTTGAATTGTTTTACTAAATTGTTTTTTTTTTTCTTTGTAGGTGTGCCCCGTCTTTTGGCGTCTTCGGTCCGGCATGGACACCTTTGCCAGGCGTCAATGGACAGCTGTGCGTTTCCAGGTAAACCATTTTGCCGTTGATTTCTGTGCGCCATTTCTTTGTTGGACCCGTCTTGTGGCCCGTGTCTTGGCGTCTTCCTTCCTGCATGGCCAGCTTTAGCCGTCTTGGGTGGATGGCTTTGCGATTACAGTTAGCCCATTTTAACTTTTATTGGTGTCCGCCATTGGTGTTGGGGTTGCGTCTTATTGTGAGCATTGTCTTGCTGTTGTGCGTGCATGATTTTCTGTTACTTTCGGTTGAATGTTCCTTTTTTTTAGTTCTATTTACGATGTTTATGTGTTGGTCTGAATTGCTACTTCTGTGGTGCTGTGACTTGGAGAATATACGGCCGTCTACTGGTACATTCAGGTAAGTTCGTTTAAAAAAAAATACTACTAGATACAGTTTGTGGTTTGTTATATTTTACTATACTTTTTATGGTGTTAGGAAAAATTTAGCAGTTACAGAAAACATAGCAGTGCCACATATTATTCTAAGGATTGTCTGGCTTTTATGCGTAAGCGATTTTATATCACTATTCTTTTCATGTTTGTGGTTTAATTACGTTTCATATGTTTTTTAGGCTCATACAATTGACTTAGATGTTGCTAGACAAATATCCGTTAAATTTGGAGAATTTCTATCAGATTTTGTCGAATGTGCTTTTCGCTGCCTTTTATACGTCAGGGTGTGGCACGTATTTAAATTAAAGTACACAGCTGTTGGGGATATCTTCACGGAAGGTATAGAAGTCAGTGCTGCATTTCCTTATTGTATTTCCAATGCGTTTTGATTTGTTTTACTAAATTTGATTTCTTTTATCTTTGTAGGTGTGGCCCTTCTTTTGACGTTTTCGTTCCTGCATGGACACCTTTGCCAGGCGTCAATGGACAGCTATGCGTTTCCAGGTAACCCATTTTGCATTGGATTTCTGTCCGCCATTTCTTTGCTGGTCCCGTCTTGTGGCCCGTGTCTTGTCATCTTCCTTCCTGCATGGCCAGCTTTGGCCGTCTTGGATGGATGGCTTTGCGATTACAGTTAGCCCATTTTAACTTTTATTGTTGTCCGCCATTGGTGTTGGGGGCGCGTCTTATTTTCATTATTGTCTTGCTGTTGTGCGTGCGCGATTTTCTGTTCCTTTTGTTTTAATGTACCATTTTTTAATATATATTTACAATGTTTATGTGCTGCTCTGACTTGTCACTTCTGTGGTGCTGTGACTTAAAGAATACACGGCCGTTTACTGCGACATTCAGGTAAGTTAGTTTTTTTAAAAAATACTACTAGATACAGTTATTGCTTAGTTATATTTTTTTATGTTTTTTACGCTCTTAGGAAATATTTAGCAGTTACAGAAAACATAGCAGTGCCACATATTATTGTGAGGATGGTCTGGATCTTATGCATAAGCGATTTGATATTAATATTCTTTTCATGTTTGTGATTTGATTGCGTTCAATATGTTTTTTAGGCTCATAAAAATAACTTAGCGGTTGCAAAACAAATATCCGTTAAATTTGGACAAGTTCTTTCGAATTTTGTCGAATGTGCTTTTCGCTGCCTTTTATACGTCAGGGTGTGGCACGTATTTAAATTAAAGTACACAGCTGTTGGGGATATCTTCACGGAAGGTATAGAAGTGAGTGCTGCATTTCTTTATTGTATTTCCAATGCGTTTTGATTTGTTTTACTAAATTTGATTTCTTTTAGCTTTGTAGGTGTGGCCCTTCTTTTGACGTTTTCGTTCCTGCATGGACACCTTTGCCAGGCGTCAATGGACAGCTGTGCGTTTCCAGGTAACCCATTTTGCCTTTGATTTCTGTCCGCCATTTCTTTGCTGGTCCCGTCTTGTGGCCCGTGTCTTGGCGTCTTCCTTCCTGCATGGCCAGCTTTGGCCGTCTTGGATGGATGGCTTTGTGATTACAGTTAGCCCATTTGAACTTTTATTGGTGTCTGCCATTTGTTTTGGGGTCGCGTCTTATTGTGAGCATTGTCTTGCTGTTGTGCGTATGCGATTTTCCCTGACTTTCGTTTGAAGGTTCCATTTTTAATTTCCATTTACGATGTTTATGTGCTGCTCTGACTTGTCACTTCTGTGGTGCGGTGACTTGGAGAATACACGGCTGTCTACTGCGACATTCAGGTAAGTTCGTTTTTTAAAAATTACTACTAGATACAGTTATCGATTTGCTATATTTTAATATATTTTTTATGCTGTTAGCAAATATTTAGCAGTTACAGAAAACATAGCAGTGCCACATATTATTGTGAGGATGGTGTGGCTCTTATGCGTAAGCGATTTGATATTAATATTCTTTTACTGTTTCACTTCTAATTCTATTTCAGATGTTTAGGTGTTGCTGTGACTTTGAGAAGACACGCCCGTTTACTGCGACAGTCAAGTACGTTCTTTTTAAAAAAAAGACAACTAGATACAGTTTGTGGTTTGTTATATTTTACTATGCTGTTTCTGCTACTATTCGAAATAATTCGCAGTTACAGAAAACATCTCAGTGACATTGTTTCGACTTGCTTCAAAATTTGTATACGGTGTTTTTACAAGCCTTTCATGGTTTGGATACGTCAGGGTGTGGCACGTATTACAAGTAAACGGCATTTGGTGTTTTTTTCACTGAAGGTATACAAGTAAGTGCGACATTTTGTTATTGTATTTACAATGCGTGTTGATTATGGTACTAATGTGGTTTTTTATTTAACTTTGTATGTGTGCCCTGTGTCTGGGCCTCTTCGTTCCTGCATGGAGTGCTTTGCCAGCCGTGAATCGACAGCTTTGCGTTTGTAGGTAACCCATTTGGAATTTTTGTACTAATGTGTCCTTTTCTTTACTTTCTATGTGTGCCCCGTGCTTTGGCGTCTTCGTTCCTGAATGGGCAGCTTTGGCCGTCGTCGATGGACGGGTTTGCGATTACGGGTCGCGTCTTATTGTGAGCATTGTCTTGCTTTGGCCGCCCTTCTTATGCTCGTGTTCAGATAGTGTTGCGTTAGTCACCTCGTACAGCCTCGTGCCCATCTCGTGTTTCCTGGGTTCAACGGATGCTGTTTGTTAAAGTCAGGTAAAACATCTTGTGTATTTTCATGCTGTAAATAAATTTTATGTTTTATTTGTACAAATAGGCCATATCGTGTCATGTTTGTGCTGCAGAAGGTGCAAGGTAAGTTAAATTGTGTATTATTTGTACTTTTCGAAGATTCTCTTTAACTACCCTTTTTTTTTTTTTTTAAGAGCCCGACCACTTGGAGCCATCTCGCTCGCAGACGACGAACACCATGCTTTGTTATTCTAAATAGGCCTAACTCGCACATCAGCACTAACGATTCTAACAAGTCACAACCTCCACTATCCTTTCATTCGTAGGGACAGACTCCTATTTACAATTTACATACTGCCAGACAGCAACATCCTTAACAACACCTCACCTACATGCTCTTTTAAACTACAAAGTGGTCTCTCTTTTGTGATTTAATTAAGTAACCAGCGTTTTTTTCCTTTTACAGTATTTAAAGGAGCCAAGCAACTGTTAGAAACATTTCGTGAAGAGAAACCAGCAGGTATACTTCGAGAGAGCGGACCGATACGATCATTGGAAAGTCACTTAATCCCGAGCGAAATTAAAGAGCCTCTTGCATTATCATGTTTTCAGTATTTTGTGATTTTTATGTGCTTTCTATACTTACATTGTTTTTGTAAACTTAGATAATTATTTCGCAGTAAAATACTGTATTGGGAAAGGTTGCGCATTTACAATCCTTCCTTCTACACATTTATCGCTCATGTTTAACTTGCAGCCCATTGTGTATATATGTTGTACATTTCTTTCCATTTGCAACACAGAATTAGTTATTCTTAGCACGCTTTTTACGGGCCCTTTTTTCATCTTTTTAATATGCACATATCTAACAGTATGAAAAAAGAAATTTTTAATAGTGTTGCATGCAAATTTGCGCAGGTGAAAATATGCCTTCCTAGTGCTCTTTTGCTTCCGTACAGTGAATATTTTTTGTTGAGTACCTCGCTAAAACGCGACACAGTGAGTTGGCGCATTTACAAAGCTTCATTTAAGCACTTTGTTTATTAAGTTTAAATTACAGATCAATTACAAGAAGGAGATAATGTATTAGTCGCATGCTGTAGTACTTTGCAGCCCATTGTATATATATATTGTAACTTTATTTCCATTTGCAACAGAGAATTCGTAATTTTTAGTAGCAATTCTTATGGGCCCATTTTTCATCTTTTTAATATGCACATACCTAACAGTGTGAAAAAAGATTTTATAAATAGTGTCGCATGTACATTTTCGCAAGTTAAAATTTTGCCTTCTTAGTGTTCTTTTGCTTCGATACAGTGAATATTTTATGTAAAGTACCTCGCTAAAACGCGGCACAGTGAGTTGGCGCATTTACAAAGCTTCCTTTTAGAACTTTGTTTAACAAATTCTTTTGCATGCACTTTTCACAGGGAATTTTTTATTTTTGGGCCACGAACAGTACGTAGACGTTATATTTCGCCACTAATAATTATGCCTTCTGAAATTGCTTTTCTTACCTTATTGTAAATTTATTGCCATTAATTCGGAGACACGCTGTACTGTTATTGCTGATTACTAGCAGCCTTGCATACTTTTAATTGCGTCAAAATTATTTGGGGATATTGTATGTCACTTACAAGAAGGTCATAAGGTATTAGTCGCGTGCTGTATTCTTTAATAAGATACATTATGCACGACAATAATTTACAGTCTTACTTTTCTACTTACTTGCCGCCATTAATGTTAGCGACATGTCATTGTACAGCACACCTCCCTCCTTCCCCCACTGCCATAATGCAGAGTAATGGCAGGCTAGGCGGGATTTGTTATATGTTGATTAGTGTGCACTATTCGCAGAGTTTAATTTAATTTTAGAAGCTCTTTTAACGTGCACAGATTTATGGGTTACTATACGCACATACCAAATAGAAACAGTAAGAAGACTTTCACGTGTACTGTTTGTTGCTTAACATTTATAGCGCCTTACGTTGACTTTATATTTTAATTGTGATGCCGCAAATAATGTTAGCACCAATTCATTGCAGAGCACACCTCCCCCCTCCACCCACTGCCATAATGCGGAGCAATGGCTGCCTAGCCTGTAATTTTAATATGTTGTTTCCGTACGCTTTACACACATATTTAATTAATTTTAACAACGCTTTTAACGTGCACAGATTTTACGCGTATTATACGTATATTAGAAACAGGAACAGTACAAATAGTTTTACTTTTAATTGGGCTGCATAGGAACTTTAGCGGATAAATCAGGATTTGTTTTTTTTGGGCGCAGCCCTTCTTATGTTCACGGCTTTCGAGGCATTTAACGTAACTATTAAACAGGGCCAGTACGTTGACATAACTTTTATTGTGCTGCATGTAACAATTATCGACTTAAAGGCACACCTCCTTAAAGTTTTCAGTGGTATTGTATCCGTTGCCATTACCGCGAAAATACGTTCTAACGTGATTCACAGGAATAGCAGTCTAATCGAATGTAAAGGATGTATGCCTATTGTTACCTGGGTAAATAGAGCAATATCAGTGTCCTTTTGCAATTTTTGGTGCGTTCACAACGCTTCATTTAACACCTTTTTTCTAGAAGTTTAATTTACAAAGCATTCAGTACATATTGTTTATTGGCGTGCACTACTCACAGAAAATGTGTTATTTTTTACAACGGACAGTACCTAGACATTATATTCGGAAATTAATAATCAGGCCAACAGAAATTGCCTCTTTTAACTTATTGTCACTTTGTAATTAGTTTGGGGACACGCTGTATAGTTATTGGTGAATAATAGCAGGCTTGCCAAATTTTCATTGCGGGTAAATACTTTTTGGATATTATAGGACACTTACAAGTAGGAGAAAATGTATTATACGCCTGCTGTATTACTACATAAGACACATCATGCACAACGAGAAGTTAAAGTCTTACTTTTCACATTACTTACCGCCATTTATGTTTGCACCATGTCATTGCACAACACACCTCCCCCCTCCACCCACTGCCATAATGCTGAGTAATGGCAGGCTAGACTGTATTTCTAATGTGTTGTTTATTTGCGCGCACTTTTCACACAGAATTATTTCATTTGTATTGCCCTCTCTGTATTGCCCTCTTTGTATTGCCCTCTTTGTATTGCCCTGTTTGTATTACCCTCTCTGTATTACTCTTTCTGTATTACTCTAATAAGCTCTCTGGATTATGCTCTCTATATTACTCTATCTCTATTACTCTCTCTTTATTACGTTCTCTGTATTACGTTCTCTGTATTACGCTCTCTGTATTACGCTCTCTGTATTACGCTCTCTGTATTACGCTCTCTGTATTACGCTCTCTGTATGACGCTCTCTGTATTACGATCTCTGTATTACAATCTCTGTATGATGCTCTCTGTATGACGCTCTCTGTATGACGCTCTTTGTATGACGCTCTCTGTACCACACTCTATCTACCACACTTGTGAGCATGGTGCATAGAGCGTAATGCAGATAGCGTACTGCAGAAAGCATGGTGCAGAGAACATGGTACAGAGAGCATGGTGCAGAGAGCATGGTGCAGAGAGCATGGTACAGAAAGCATGGTGCAGAAAGCATGATGCTGAAAGCATGATGCAGAAAGCATAGTGCAAAGAGCATGGCATAAAGATACTAAGACCACAGTACAGAGAGCATGGTGCAGAGAACGTGGTGCACTATTAGTTGACAAGAGCTAATGATGATAAAGTGAGTGCAGGTGAGAACCAATCTGCAAACTCCTATTGGGTCACTTACGTGAGGCATTGTCAACTTCTTCACTACTTTTTACTTTGCATTGCCGATTTCTACACTATTTTTTACTTGCTCTACCAAGGCTTACCTCATTAATTATACACCCTTTTAATTCTAATAATACTCCCTAATACATACTTTAACTACAGATTCTTTACATACACACTTTAGTTGCATTTTGGACAGTCATCCACTTTTACCATTCACTTTTACAACACATGCACTCTATACATACTCTTTACACATGCAAAAGCTCAACACATGTTCTCTCTACACAAGCTGGCTACACACGCTCTATAAACACATAGTTTCTGTTCAGCATTCCCAACATTTCTGATCACTTTTTTAAATTACTATTTCTGTAGTAGCCAAATAGTAACATCCAGCATAACTCTACTAGTAATACTATAATAGTCTTAACAAAGAATTAATTTGTACACATTGCTAAACATATTTGGTTACACACACTTTCCCATACTATTTAACATTCATAGTCTGCTTGGACACAACGTCTACACACACACTATCTACACACACACACACTACACTCTGTCTTCACACAAACTCTCTTTACACATTACTGTGTAATTACTTCCCGCCAATAATGTTAGCGCCATGTCATTCTACAACGCACCTCCCCCCTCCACCCACTGCCATAATGCAGAGTACTGGCAGGCTAGGCTGTATTTGTAAAATGTGGTTTATTTGCGTGCACCTTTCACACAGATTTATTTCATTTGAGCGGCACTTTTAATGTGCACAGATTTATAGGTTAGTATACGTACATACTAAATAGAAACAGTACGGAGACTTTCAATTTTAATTTTAATGCATAGAACATTTAGGGCCTTACGTTAAAACTATATTTTGATTGTGCTGCCGCCTTTAATGTTGGCAACAATTCAGTGCACAGCACACCTACCACCTCCACCCACTGCCATCATGCGGAGTAATGGCAGGCTAGGCTTTATTTGTAATATGCTGTTTATTTGCGTACACTTTTCACACAGTTTTATTTAATTTGGGCAATGCTTTTAACGTGCACATATTTCTAGATTGTTATACGTACAGACAAAACATGAACAGTACGAAGAATTTAAATTTAAAATGTGTTGCATAAAAACTTTAGCGACTTACGTAGATTCTATTTTTCAATTGTGCAGCAGCCATTAATGTTAGTGCCATTTCATTGCACAGCACACCTCCCCCCTCAACCCACTGCAACAATATGTCCGCTTGCAATTTTCACATAATAACTGAGACATAATGCAGATTAATGGCAGGCTAGGCTGTTTTTTTTTTTGCTCAAAATGATAACGTAATTTTTATACGTAGTTTAACAAAACCATAGCCTTTGCAAAGTATATCTCAGTATATGGTGCATTCAGGTAACTTCCTTTGAAAAAGGCTTTGTTCAGGTTAACTTTAAAAGTAAGATTGTTTTGCAATGTCGTCAGGAAAAATCTGTGATATCATAGAGGGTTATAGCAAGCTGGGCAGTTCCTGATTTCGCTTACAAATATACAATGTATTTTAACAAGAATTACGCTAGTGCATAGCAAGGGGAAGTCCTTTTTTAATTTTAGTACATTGCCATTGCTTTTTGGTACTCTTTTAATAACAGTACAATTTGCTTACACACAGGGACAAGAATTACCACCATTTGCTACAAGCACACCATGGACGATACATCTTTACACTTTGTTAATAGAACACACTAAGTTCATACTTATCTATGTTTGTTTGCCCTCTACACCTAGCCCTCTACACCTAGCCCTCTACACCAAGGCCTCTACGCCTAGCCCTCTACGCCTAGCTCTCTACGCCTAGCTCTCTACGCCTAGCCCTCTGTATTGCCCTCTCTGTATTGCCCTCTCTGTATTGCCCTCTCTGTATTACCCTCTCTGTATTACCCTCTCTATATTACTCTCTCTATATTACTCTAATAACCTCACTGGATTATGCTATCTATATTACTCTATCTCTATTACTCTCTATGGATTACGTTCTCTGTATTACGCTCTCTGTAGTACGCTCTCTATATTACGCTCTCTGTATTACGCTCTCTGTATTACGCTCTCTGTATTACGCTCTCTGTATTATGCTCTCTGTATGACGCTCTCTGTATGACGCTCTCTGTACCACACTCTCTCTACCACACTTGTGAGCATGGTGCACAGAGCGTAGTGCAGATAGCGTACTGCAGAAAGCATGGTGCAGAGAGCATGGTGCAGAGAGCATGGTGCAGAGAGCATGGTGCAGAGAGCATGGTGCAGAGAGCATGGCGCAGAGAGCATGGCGCAGAAATCATGATGCTGAAAGCATGGTGCAGAAAGCATGGTGCAGAAAGCATGGTGCTGAAAGCATAGTGCAAAGAGCATTGCATAAAGATTGTGATACTAAGAGCATAGTACAGAGAGCATGCTGCAAAGACCGTGGTGCACTATTAGTTGACAGGAGCTAATGATGATAAAGTGAGTGCAGGTGAGAACCAATCTGCAAACTCAAATTGGGTCACTTCCGTGAGGCATTGTCAACTTTTTCACTATTTTTTAATTTGCATTGCCGATTTCTTTGGTATTTTTTATTTTCTCTAACAACGATTACCTCATTAATTATACATCCTTATAATTCATAATATACTCCCTAATACATACTTTAACGACAGATTCATTACATACACACTTTAGATGCAGTTTGGACAGTCATCCACTTTTACCATTCACTTTTACAACACATGCACTCTATACATACACTCTTTACACATGCAAAAGCTCTACACATGTTCTCTCTACACATGCTCTCTACACACATGCTTTCTCAAAGCTCTCTCCACACGTCACCTCTACACACATGCTCTATACACACACGTTTATACGCATATGCTTTGTTCACACACACCTTATACACACATAGCCTGTACACACACGTATTCTACACACACATACTGTACACATGTACTTTGCAAACAGATTCTTTACAAATACACTGCTTATACACACACACTATCCACACTCTGTATACATACATACATACTCTAAACACACTTGAAAAATTGTTTCAAAAACATGCTTTCTAAATAACGCTCTCTAAGGAACACTCTCGGGAAAAAAATATCTTACACATATTGTCTTTTACCCTCTCTCTATTAACATCTCTGTATTACCCTCTCTATATTACTCAAACTATATTACTATTTAAAAAGACTCTCTATAATATGCTCTTTGGAATACGCTCTCTGTATTACTCAACATCTTTTACTCTACATCTATTACTCTCTGTATTACGCTCTCTGTATTATGCTCCCTGTATTACACTCTCTGTATTACACTCTCTGTATTACACTCTCTGTACGCACATACACTTTAGACACACTACACATACAGAAACACTTTAATACATGCTCTCTATGGTAATCCCTACAACATGCTCTCTACAAAACACTCTCTGCAACATGCTCTCTAACACATGCTCTCTAAAAACAAATCTCTAGGAAACACTCTCTAATACATGCTCTCTAAAAAACACACACTACCTATTACACGCATTACTACTCAATCTCCAGCACACACACACTACTACTGCCTCTAACATTTTCACTACTGAACACTATTTAGCACCCACTTTATCTAACACACATTCTTAATATACTCTTTTGAACACATACAAACACATTCTAGTACACACGCACTCTAACATACACTTACACATTTTCTGTATCACATATCTATATAAACTCTATCTTCTTCACTATCATTCACTTTATTATTCACCTTCTACTATTTTACAAAACTTTATGCAAAAAAGGCGACTTTCATGGTGATGGGAAAATAAGCATGCAAGTAACAGCAAATATGGAACAACTACAGTATTATTTACCAGGAACATTCCCACCATTTCTGATCACTTTTCCAACTTACTATTTCTGTATTCACAGAATATTAACATCCAGCATAACTCTACTAGTAATACTATAATAGTCTTAACAAACAATTACTTTGTACACATTGCTAAACATATTTTGTTACACACACTTTAACATACTGTTTAACACACATAGTCTGCTTAGACACAACGTCTATACACACTATCTACACACACACTACACTCTGTCTTCACAAAAACTCTCTTTACACATTACTGCACACAACACTTTAATACTCCCTAATACACAATCTTTAATACATGCTTATCTACATTCGATATTAATACTGTAGTACAATATTACTACTTGCTCAACAATACACCTTCTCTATTAAACACTTTAATTTACTACTTTTAATTTTTTGAATAAGACTAAAGTTTAATTTATGCCATTATTTACCACTATTATTAATGTTTGTTTTCCTTTTTCCTAGATTTTCAATTCTTGCCATCAAACTCGCACGGTGCTAACTCCTTGACTTAACAACATCGAGGTAAAAGTACATAACTATTATGTTTAGCTAAGTATTTGTAACAACAGTGTTTGCAAAACATCTGTATAGGATACATATGAAATACACGTTTGAACTCACTTCCTCTCTCAAGATATTTTTTTATATATCTATATATAATATATAATATATATATACACATATAAATAGATAGATAAATATCAATAAACATATAGCTATATATCTCAGAAACTATAGCTACAAAAAAAATGGTGGTGTAATAGAACAAATTAATCTTTTAACACTAAACCATATTTGTTTACAATTAATAAACAAGTCATCTGCAAAAACAGTTAATATCAACAAAAATTCAATTTAACCAATAGCCTATCTGTAACAATACTAAACATTTGTTTTCGCACTGTAGTATACATATAGAAAGTAGATTCTCAATCAGTCTGATACAGAAAACTAACACATACATAAATAGAGAGAACGTTCATATATATATATATATATTTATATATATATATGTATATATATATATATATGATAATCTTGTATAGTGAAAAACTTTTTCCTAATTACGGTAATAACAGATACAATCAAACACAATAGAAAAAGTATTGTACTAGTTACCTAAATATTATGTATACTTTGTGTAAAATTAGTTCATTTACATAAACATTGGATTAGTTTAAAACTTTATCTACAATATCTCTTAGTCTGTCTCAATCTATATCTATCACTCACTCTCTATCTATATATATATATATATATATAGATATATATATATATATAGATATAGAGATATATATATATATATACAGATAGGTAGATATATCTATCTATCTATATATATATATATATATTATCTACTGGCGGTCGCCAGTAGATAGTTATAGTTAGGACCACGTTTCCATAGGAAATCCGCAACATTCTATTTTGAATAACTTTGGCGCCGGTTGACGAAACCTTGCGAATTTTTCAAAATAGGTGGGGCGCTACGCTCCGCTCCTACCCTGAAAGTCTCGGGGGGATTCGTCAAGCAGGGGCTGAGATAAAAGGGGGGTCCCAAAACGCGTTTTTCCCATGCATTTTTCCATAGGACCTTTAGACACAGCTACAGCCCGAACGGCTGAACAGAATTACTTGAAATTTGGCAGAGAGGTAGTCCTCAGGTCAAGGAAGTGCCTTTTGTAGGTTTGGTGTAAATCTGTTCAGTAGATCCTGAGAAAATAGCATTTAAAAGCATATATATATGTGGGCGGAGCCTAACCACACATCTCATCCTGAGATCTGATTGGCTGTCAGCACTTCATCCAAGAAGTGTTGGCAGCCATCTTGGGACCAATATACATGATAGCACCTCATTAAAAAGCATTGCAGTTAATAGAAGGTTTTAAGACTTTAGTTACATTATAAATCATTTGTTGATGGTACCATACTCATTTTAGGAATTGTGGTATGTTCTAAGGTGATTTCACCATGTGAAAAAGCCTTCTGCTGGGATATCATGATTGAGAGAAAAATATTTTCTCATGCTTTTACCACAGAGGTTTGGAAGGTGATCTATAGGCTAAACTGAGAGCTTATTTTCTGTAAATTCACATTATCTTTCTCAGTCATGTGAGAATGAAGTCTGACATTCTCAGTAAAACATGTACATCCAACAAGGGCAGAGACTGTCAGTTGATTCCTTTGTGTTCTACTGCAGCTTCCCAGAGTGTTCCAAAGAACTACTAGAGCGCTAACAGTCCTACTTATGATAAACGTATGGCACACCTGAAGCCATCTTGCTTGGATTAAAGTGGTAACTCTTAAAACATTTAATTTAAAAAGGAACAAAATGAGGGGGTTCATTTTTCAATAAAAAGTATGATTAGTGCTGCAGAAAGAAAAATTAGGGCACATTTTGAGTGACTTCTCAAATCCTCTTCTATTTCATTAAAAAATTCTGACATGCAGACTGAAACATGCACTTTCAATACCAGCAGCAGTTTTCCCTGGTGAGCAGTAGCTTTACTACAGTGATCTAATGAGCAAAAAGAGTGCTAACATTCTGAATTTATGGCAAATGTGTGACACATCTGAATGCCTTCTTGATGGAATCAAAGTAAAAAACTGAAAGTATTTCCTACTGAGGAGACTGCAGTAAATGAGGAAATTAGGAAACTTCATAACAAATAAGTCTCCCAAGATGGCCACCAGAGACAAAAGAGCCCAAATGTAGCCCAAATATCACCCAGATGTAGCCCAAGTATAGCCCAATGACAGAATGTCCCAGAATGTTCTTAAAAACAACTAGAGCGCTTACTGTCTTCATTATGACAAAAGTATGGCACACCTGAAGCCATCTTGATTGGAATAAACTGGTAACACTTAAAACATTTAATTTAAAAAGGAACACAATGAGGAGGTTCATTTTGCCATAGAAATTATGATTAATGCTGAAGAAAGAAAATGAGGGCACATTTTGAGTGACTTCTCAAATCCTCTTCTATTTCATTAAAAAAATTCTGACATGCAGACTGAAACATGCACTTTTAATACCAGGAGCAGACTTCCATGGTGCAGTAGTTTTACTACAATGATCTAATGAGCAACTAGAGTGCTAACATTCAGAATTTATGGCAAATGTGTGACATATCTGAATACCTTCATGATGGAATCAAAGTACAAAACTGAAAGCATTTCCTACTGAGGAGACTGCAGTACATGAGGAAATTAGGAAACTTCATAACAAATAAATCTCCCAAGATGGCCACCGGAGACAAAAGAGCCCAAATGTAGCCCAAAATCACCCAGATGTAGCCCAAATATAGCCCAATGACAGAAGTGTGCAAAACACTTATTATTTTGTGTTTTTGCAGTGTTATATAGTGCAGACTTGTCAGGTATTGGAGTGCTTTACATGAGCATTGGTTACATCACACAAGAACACATTCATTTTGGTTGTAGACATGGGGAAACTAAGTGATTTGACCAGAATCACAGAATGTCGAGCTGAAGCAGAAACTTCAACCTGGTTCCCCAGTTGCAAAGTCTGCAGTTCTGGAAGTAACACCACATCATCTCCCCTAAGTGCAACATTTAATCAAGTGGTCAACTGGATAAAAAAACATAAAGATAACAAATAATTTAAAAGTGCTTTGTCGCTATTTGAAAACTCAGAAAATATGTCCTTATTTTAGCCTTTTAGAGCACTAACCATAATTTTGATGCCAATAAGACCCTCTCATATATGTAATTTCTAAAGGAAATGCTCTAGGTATTACAGTTTTGATTACATCAAGATGATGTCAGGCGTTCCACACTTTTGTAATAAATATAGAATGTTAGCAATCTAGTTGTTCATTAGGATACTGTTGAGAGGCAGAGGCCAGGGGCACGGACTCTGAAAATTGAAGGCAGGTAGGAGGGTGCAAAGGCAACAATTTAACCACACTGAGCAGTCAGGAAGGGCCGTGGAAGCACAACAGACTATGGAGGGCAGTGGAAAGGGGGGCAGGGGCAACAAACCAACAATACAGGACTTGCAAGAGAGGCTGTTGGAGGCAAGATCTATTACGGGTCAAGGAAGCTAGGGGCGGTCCCCAGATCCCCGGGAGCCACCACAGAACTGAGCAGGAGAGTGAGTCAGGGACAAAAGGGGCACCTTAATTTGAGCCGGGGTGCCTAGGAACGCTTGCTCCAAAAATGAAGAAAACAGACATATGAGACATGGAATTGGAGGCAGAATACAATGGCAGTTTAATGAGAAGATGCAACTTCAAAGAAACCACAGAATAGAGACATAAAGTACAAAATACAGAATCCAGATAATCATACAGCTGTCATGATATTCTCTGTATCTCAATTAATGTACTGACAGAGAGAGAGAGAAAACACATCTATAAATGCATCATGAGAAACAAGTTACACCAAGGAAAATGTTACCTAGGAACACTCACGTTTACTCTTAGAGCAAGCATTCCTGCAATTACAATACAAAATCTTTTAAATGCAAAAGTAAAGAGAACAATGGTTAAACATAACATGACATTTCATATAGGTAAAATAGAATAAGATACTTCAAGCAAAGCAGAGCAAGACATTTTAAGCAAAGGAAGACAAGAGCTCCCAGCTCTTGGGGAAAACCTGCACTGCCTGTTAACCTACATACAGACGGCGAGGTAGTCCGTCGATATCTGTGGGTGCTCCCTTTTTATATCATTTTGTGGGCTCCTTTGCACGCTACATCTACCTACGTATGCTACCCAAAAGCTTCGTCTGCAGATTTTACCAGACATTTCGTCATTTACCCACTTAATGCTGACAATGGACTGGGTGAAAAGGTCAGTCTCTCAGGCCAATCGCTTATCGTAAGTTCCATAGAGCAAGCAGAAAATAATGGGTATTGTACGGGAATTCAATATATTCATGTATAAAATCTCCTCCGTTCTCCTAACTTGACGCTCTGCGGTTGCCACTTCCTTAAAAGCGGGAAACCTGCCCAGGAAGCAAGTACCAGTCCAGGATGCAGCCTACTGTATGTCGACAGCTTCAGGGGGATGTTGAACTTTGATACCGAGCACGGAGCACTCGGGTAGGGTGGGGGCTACTGGTTTGGAGCAGAAGGCCTCGCAGACCTGCCTTCAGACTGCTATACACTAAAATTGCAGAGCTATGGTCAATTTAACAAAGAGGCCTACATATTGAACAGAAGGGCCTACACAGGGGTTTTATACTGGCTGAGTGGTAAGGATGTCTCAGGATAATTATATAGCAACACAGGACCCGCTGGTCAATTTAATACGGCCTACAAATGCAGCTGGCAGGGCAAGGACAAGGGTCTCATACTTCAGGTGTGGACAGAACGGGCCAGGGGCCCCCTGTGATACAAAATCTACCCTCCTTCAAGCCTGTGGCAATGTAATAGACCATTGTGGGCAGAAGGAAGAGGCAATGGTAGTACAACCATACATGCCAACAGACCCGATTCAGCCAGGAAACGTCCAATGTTTTTAAGCTCAAATGGGCTTTATTTGATCTGTCTCCTGTCTACAATATCCTCTTTTTCAATGTAACTCAAAGGGGAAAATCAATACCCCAGTTTTTTTTCAAAATCTCCCTCTTACCAAGTTCAAAATGTTCGCAAGTATGGTACATTGGATCATGGAAGGAAATGGGATAGGGACATGGACTTGGATAACAGAGGACAGGAGGGACATGGAGAGGTGCACCAAACTGACCCTGCAGGGCAGGCATCAGGGTTTGCAACAGCACAATACACCACACGGGAGTGCAGCACAACAATCCATAGAAAGCAAGAGGGAGGGGACAGGACCATGCACATGGACAACAGAGAACAGAGGGGCAAGAGGCAATGGTAGCTAGCTGACCATAATGGACAGACAGGAGAGAAAGCTGCAGCATAACAGACCATAAAGGGCAGGAGGGATGGATCAGGGGCATTACAATGGAACAGACAAGCCAGGAGGGAGGGAGTAGGGCTGGGGGCAAGGGGGCAGGGCAGGAGCAGCAAGATAGCCATGGAGGTCAGGCAGGATGGGCACTAGAAGCAAGACACACCATGAAGAGCAACAGTGAGACTGTGATGGCATACACACAGACCATGGAGGGAAGGTGGGAGGGGGTCAGGGGCAGCTAACTGACCACACAGGGAAGGTGGGAGGGGCCATGGCAGCACAGAAGACCATGCATGGCAAGTGGGAGGGTTAGTGGCAGCACAATGGCTATGATGGGCAAGAAGGAGGGTGGAGGGGCATGCACAAAGGACGATGGAGGATAGAAGGGAGGGTCAGGACCTGTGCACAGACAAGAAAGTTCAGGGGAAGGGACCTCACAACAGACCACACGGGGCAGGCAGGAGGAGCAGCTGCAGCACAACAGACCAGGGAGGGCAGAAGGATGTGGCAGTACAATGGACCATGTAGGACAGGAGGAAGAGGATAGGGGCATGGCATGTGGACAGGCAGGGTGGAGGTGACAGGGACAGGTTACAGTCATCTGACAATGCTAGGCAGGTGGGAGGGGAGTGGCAGCTCAACAGAACACTCAGAGTAGATAGGAGTGGCAGGTCCATGGGACATGGTGGGCAAAAAGGATGGAGCAGGGGCATGCACAAAGACATCGGAGGGCAGGGGGAAGGAGAATAGGGGCAGCAAGCTAAGCACAGAGTTTAAGCAGGAGGTCAATGATGGGGCATAGAATTGGGCAATGGAGGGCAGGAGGAGTGGACTGGTGCATCATACTGAGGGCAGTGGCAGCACATCAGACCATGCATGGCAGGAGGGAGGAGGCTAGTCCATGGATTCACACAACAGAGGATAGGGAGGAAGGGGATGGGGCAGCAAGCTAACTGTTCAGAGAAGGCGGGTATTAGGAACTTTATTGTTTTTAAAACATTGTGTCTGTGCGAACTACTTAAAAGATGAACAAGTATGCAGCATAATCTCACTTTTATTCAGGAAGAAGAGGACGTTTGTGACTGTGACTCCGGGCTCACTTGGCAGAAACACCCCCTGACCCTCCACCCCCTATCGCAAAATGTAATGCCCGTGAAATGGGTAGGTGAACACAGTGTTATATAGAACATAGTCCTGAGAGCACGATTGAAAATGAAAACTAGATATAGTGTATGGTATAAACTATGCACCAAAAAGTGTGATATAAGATGAACCGGGCGTGAAATATAATATGCAATACATTGTGCGCAATGACAGATTCATTGGAGAGCGCGAGATAGCACAGGCACTAGCGCGTGCTATGCGATATGCGCCTTGGAGTGTAATATGCACAGGGCAGTGTTGTGTAACCTAACTAGTCTCTAAAGTTGTAATATAAAATATGTGCTGGGGAGTGTAAGGTTGCATATGCACTGTGACAAAGATATGGATCCCAGATTGTAATATGTATGGCATAGCACTGTGCGTTATAACATAGGCATCGAGAAAGGCACGTTAGATGGGGCAATATAACCCGTGCGAAGACAAGTGTGGCATGACATATTCACGGGGTGGTGTTACAGTGCACATGGGCTAGAGAGTGTCATAGCATATGCACTAGCTAGTGGAATACAACACAGAGGTGTGTGGCACACGGCAGGCAATGGTGGGTGTAACACAGCATTGGGCTCTGTCAGGAGCGCGCTGTGACTCTCAAGTGATGTTCGTCCCCTTTCCAGAGAGTAAAATAAAAAGTATTACACATCCGGCAGTGGATGTGTGTTTTATTAACCGTGAGGGGGGTTTCTTGCATAGTTTTGGTCGAATTTTTGTCGAATCCCCTTTGAATGGCTTGGTGTGCATGTGTATTAAATGTGCCCGTCAATAGCTACCCAAGTTTGTATAAATAAACGACAAGGGTGTCTACCGGGATTAGGCACGGTAGGGCATCAGACATGTCAGAGCTTCACTAGTGGTGTAAATACATTCCACGTGGATTCATTGCATGCATAGTCGCCTTTTAATGAATATCACGCAAATCGTCATGGTGATAGGTACGTACGGTTTGTCCAGCATGTCCTAGGTGTGTCTATAAATATATATTTTTTAAAAATAATAAAAAACAGTGGCCGGCCCTGGGGATTGGGGTCAAAAAAATATAATTAGGAGACTGGCCCTGGGGGATGGGGTCATCAGGGCCAATAAATTAGAATAAGAAGGGGAACCAAACAGCCCCCCTTCTTAAAAAACTAAAATAAATAAAAGACTGGCATCGTGCAGGAGGCCATGCCCCCTCCGTGCAGCACTCTGCAAACGCGCCCCCAACAGGTATCTCCAGTATGCGCCAGGGAGCTGCGCTGCAGCCAGGTGTTCTGAGGCCAAGCCCCTTTTTACACCTCTCTGCAACGCAGCTCTGTGGCGCTTACTGGAGGTACCTAGTGGTCTAGTTTGACCCTAGGGACCCTTAGGATTCAAGGGGACTTAATCTCTCAACTTAGAACAGCCACAGGGCGCGTTTACACAGTGGTGAAGGGAGGGGACGGGGCCTGAGGTGACGTGTGCAAACATGCACTATGGCACGTTTTAAATTGGGGATATAATTTCCCTTCAATACTGAGGGCCCCTGGGGGCTAACTAGCCCACCAAGTGCTTCCAGTAAGCGCCACTGAGCTGCATTGCAGAGAGGTGGTCCAGGCCGTGCCACTTTTTACACCTCTCTGCAACGCAGCTCTGTGGCACTTACTGGAGGTACCTAGTGGGCTAGTTGGACCCCAGGGACCCTCAGGATTCAAATGAACTTAATCTCCCAACTAAAAATGGACACAGGGCGTGTTTACACAGTGGTGAAGGGAGGGGACGGGGCCTGAGTTAACGTGTGCAAAAACGCCCTGTGGTCTGTTTTAAGAGGTAGTTTTAATCCCCATGCCCTCTTATATACTAGGGGCTTACAGAGGATGCTAATCACAGGGGGACCCCAACGCATAATGTTCCCTAGTGTATGTAGGTGTTTTCACTGTATTCTAAGTGTCTTTTAACATAGCACTGGCTCTAGGACTGGTTAGTCAGGCTCAGTTACCACCAGTATCCGTCTGAAAAAGTTGAGGGTACAGGATGATTTTGCAACAAGGCTTCTTTTTGCTCTTCTTTTTGTTCTTTCTGCATGTTATCCTTCTTCCTGCACTTATCTTCGTATTTGAGGACTTCTGTTGCTTCTTTCTGCACTTCTTTTGTTTCTTTCTGTGCATTTTTTCTTCTTTCTTCACATGTCCTATCTCTGTAGGCATAGTTAGAAATTAGCATTTAAAAAACCTTTGAAATTCACAGAAAAAACCATAGGTTTCAGGCACGTTATAGTTAGGAATTAGCATTTAAAAAACCTCAGAAATTCACTGAAAAAACCATAGGTTTCAGGGGTGTTATAGTTAGCTGGACTTTTCACTTGTACAAAACCATTGAAATTCCCCCGTTATAGTTAGTTCAGCTAACTATAACTCGGGCGCCCACAATGCACTGCTGATGACGTCACATATTACATCACTCATGACATGGTCAGTGACATCACTCATGACATCACTGATGACATCTCAAATGACATCACTCATGACATCACTGATGACATCATCCTTGTGATAGAGTGGCAGACCTCCTCTCACCCTAATATAACCTTTGATACACACATTCAAAAATAGAGACTAAAATTTTCAAAACAATGGACATACCAATACCAGTTACAACAACCTCTTCAGTAATTCTAAGATCCACATACACATCCACTCATTCACCAACAGTCCTATACAGTCACTCATACATGTACTCACTCATCATATGTACTCATACACCTATGCATCCTGTTACACAATGCCACTCATCCATAGAGTTACTCACACACATAGTCACTCATGCTAATAAAGAATCAAACATACATTTACTTGCATATACAGTTATACACACACCACCATACTTACTTCTACGGAAACTTACACATACTTAGTCTTTTAAACAATCACTTATAGAAACACATACTTATTCATACAGGAACTCTTTCAATCTCTCACTCTCACATATACTCACATATATACACCAATAGTCACATATACTAGTTTAAAACATATGTAGTTACTCATAAAGACACTACTGAGACAGTCATTCACTCACTAACACACCCATACACACACTCATCCACCCATACAGTCCTGCACACATGCTGTGTTCAACACATACAAACAGTGAGTCACTCATTCATGCACCTATGCACTACGTAATACCCCCCACCGAACCATGCAGACACTCAGACTGATACTCAAAAAACCAACTAATAACCTATATAGACACCCATGTAGCTACTCACCAACCCATGCAGCCACTTATACACAAAGTGAGAGACTGATACAGATATTTACATATTTAAACATTACTCACTAAGCCATGTATTCACTATGATACACTTAATCAGTCAGTTACACAATCAATTTTTCAAAAACAAATCATCCATTTAGACACTTATATACCCATTTATTCTTCCATCGACCTTGAGATATACATATATAAAACATATTTAATTTTCAGAAAAACACACATTCACTGGATGATGTAATATGTGACGTCATCAGCAGTGCATTGCGGGCGCCCGAGTTATAGTTAGCTGAACTAACTATAACGGGGGAATTTCAATGGTTTTGTACAAGTGAAAAGTCCAGCTAACTATAACACCCCTGAAACCTATGGTTTTTTCAGTGAATATATATATACATATATACATATATATATATATAGACTTTTTTAGACGAGTTCCGGGTAATGAAGAGGAGTCGACAATCAGGGAAGACGATGACAACGCCTACTCCACCACAGAGGGGACGGGGAGAGGCAGAGGAAGAGGAAGAGGCAGAGGCAGGGGCGCAGCAAGCAAAGACGCCTCAAGCGCAAACATAGAAAGAAGAATGGAGCCCATGGGAACAAGAAAGAGAGGCTCAAAATCAACGCTATAATGGATGCCCAAATGGTAAACAAAACCATAGTTAATCTCTCTGCACGGACTTTGTCCCAGTTTGAAAAAACCACTCTATGCCTTGGACTAACCTTTTGTCCCACAGAACTTTTTAACTATACTAATACGCGCATTGACATTTTTAAATTCATTAGAAAAGTAAAATTGAAGAAATGGCATATTTTGAATAATAGTGAGGGACAACAGAATATGGCCCCAATATTTGATATTTCCACACAACCAGGATTGACGGTGGGAGATGCTGACACGTTGGATGCGGTAATTGATTTAGGAGCACCCTATTCTGCGGATGCAGAAGATATAGTAACAAACAAAGCAGCTTGCACCCAATTTAAACCCCGCTCAGTATTCTATCCCAATCTACCCCACAATGCTATCGATACATTCCATGATGTTGTGACTAAAGAACTCAAGAAACAAAAACATAAAAGCTATAATCCCAAGGGTACACAAAATCTGTCCTACAAACAGTGCGAATTCATTTTGTCATTATCGAAGGACAAAAATTTGGTCGTACGACCATCAGATAAAGGCGGGAATATTGTCCTCTGGGGCAAAGATTTGTATATCAATGAAGCAAAAGAACAACTGAGTAACAATGAATATTATTGTATATGTGATACTGCAGCATACAATGCTAGTATAGTTACAACATGGCAAAGATTATCGGAATGGCAAGAATTGGGTATCATCTCATGGCAAGAATACTGTTTTCTGAAACGTGATTTTCCGAAATTACCAATTCTGTATCTTCTCCCTAAACTCCATAAACACCCCACTATTCCACCAGGGAGACCAATCGTGTCTTCTATGGGCAGTGTTAACGAAAATGTATCCAAATATGTGGATCAGTTTTTAAAGGAGTATGTCATGAATCTACCATCATTCGTCAAAGACATTAAAGATTTCCTGAACAAACTAGATGGTCTCATATGGAATGAGAACTACCACCTGATTACCCTGGACGTGAACTCATTATATACTATAATAGACCACGTCCAGGGGGTCGAAGCCTGTATGCACTTTTTAGGCACTAGAGCCATCACTTATCTTGAACATACACGCATGTTGGCTGACATGATGATGATATGTTTAAAAAATAACATCTTCATGTTTGATGGGGTACTCTACAGGCAGGTGCGAGGCACGGCTATGGGAACGTGCTTCGCACCTGGATTTGCAAACCTTTTCCTAGGAAAATGGGAAGAAGAAATTCGATCAAATCCATCCCTAACGAAATACTTTGAGTCAGTAGCTGTATGGCTCAGGTATATCGACGATCTATTTATTGTATGGAGTGGTGATAAACTAGAAGCTGTCGAGTTCATTAATGAACTCAACACAAATCCATACAATATTAGACTTACATCTAACATCAGCAAAAGGGAGGTGGAGTTCCTAGATACCCATATTGAGGTCATTGATGGGAAACTTGTAACAAGTCTATATAGGAAAGATACAGCTGGGAATAGCCTGCTCCATGCCCTGAGTGGCCACCCAGAACCTTTGAAGTGGAGTATCCCATATGGGGAACTACTCAGGGCAAGGAGAAATTGCAGCACTGACAACAAATTTGCAGAAGAAAAAAACAACATGCTTGAAAGATTTCGTCAGAGAGGATATCCTGAATGGGTCCTCAATAATGCAGTACATAAAATCGAGAGTGTAAGTAGAACCAAAGCGCTTGAACAAAGAACTAATGACCCTGGAGACACAGACAATAACATCAGACTTGTAACTACATATAACAACAGATCAGGTAAAGTGTGTAAAATGCTTACAAAGAATTGGAAGATTCTCCAGACTGATGCCATTATAGGGAAAGAAATAGGAAAAAGACCCCTGATCACCTATAAGAGGGGCAAAAGTCTAAAGGATATATTGGTAAGAGGGGATATCACTGAACACAAAAGCCATAATTTCCACGATCTTAAAGGGTTCTTCCCCTGTGGGCACTGCAGAGCCTGCAAATTCAGTCACTCTGTGAAAGAATTTGATATTCCGGGGAGAAACAAAAAGTGGAGAATCAACCAATTTCTAACATGTAGCAGTAATTGTATTGTATATGTACTTGAATGTCCCTGCAAACGCAGATATGTGGGGAGTACGATTTGCATGGTAAAGAAACGTGTGATGGAACATCTCCGTGCGATTACCAACGTAAATGTACAATATCCAATTGCTAGGCATTTTTTGGAATTTCATCAATCTAATAATTCCCTGTTACGGTACTTTGCCATTGAACAAATAGTCTCGAATCCACGAGGCGGTAACAGAGACCTCAGATTGAGACAACAGGAATCAAAATGGATTGGAAACGAGATTTCCGGGAGGTCATAATCTGGACGAGTAACTAGCCTCACATCTCCATATAGAATAAACAGAGTTAATATTTAATACTACGACTGCATTATGAGAAATCCAATGAATGTGCTGTTTCTTTTGGATACTTTGTCCCTTTTCTCTTCGAGAATGTAATGGCTATATATCTCTTATTTGTGTTTTTTACAGGAGGAAAGGAAGGGGCCCATTTCGTGTCTGACTTCTCACGGGTTCCCTAACCTTTTCTTCCCCGGGCTCGGGACTACACTGTACACAGATAAGAGAATTTTACAACTTTCTATCTATTTGGAAATAGAATTGGTTTCGTTTGTTTGTTTTTGGTTTTTGTTTTGCACATTTGACGGTGTCATGGATGGAGTTGGGACATTAACCTGCAAACTGATTTTAGTCTCGTATGATGTTGCAAACAGTATTTGATCAATGCCAAATCAATGTAATGTTTAGACATATAGTCTCTCTTCGGCACTAGACCGATAGAATATCGGAACCCTTTATTTACTTTGTTCGCCACTAGAGCGATTGGATACAAATGCGTGTCAAAGACACACTGGGGCCAACTTACACTCGCAATGAAATGTGTCGATTATATATTGGCAAATAGAAAGATTACTAAATCGACATTGGCTATTTAGCCTTGAAATATGACAAGAATGAAATTGAATGAAAATGATATACAGCAATGTATTCGGCAATGTAAATATTGTAAATGTGTAATTATATGCATATTGAATGTATGTTCCCATTAACCACAAACAAATAGGGTGTCTATTTAGCAAATTGCTAAACAAATGAAGTATGACTATATTTTTTAAGTTTAAAAACGTTGTTTTGGACTTTCCAATATGTCTGCCGCACTAGAACATCTGTAAAGACCAATTGAGGGGTTAGTCCCACTTCTATTATCATGCTCTGGGTGAAATCACTTCAATGAACTTTATTTAAATCTATTCAAAACGTTCGTAGATTCGTGTGATCAAGACACTCTGCGTGTCGAAACGCGTAGCGAAGAATAAACTACTGCCACTTTGGAATACCCGTGACTCTGAGCGTGCTTTGTTTACGTGCAATTGGAATTATATATATAGATATATATATAATATAGAAGTAGAGATAAACAAAGGCGAAATACATAGATGTAATGTACATTTATTCTCTTTTAAAAACTGTAGCGTAACACAGGCACATATTTTAGCATAACAGCATAGATTGATAATTCCTATTCAAGGTACCATATTAAAACCAGTTACTTAATATTTGTTTTCTCTACACACCGAGGGAATACATAGTGTACAATTCGAACCTGCACACTATAGTTTTTGTCCAACCATTTTATAGCAAACTTACTGTAATAATAAATATGAAAAGGGTACTGCAGGCTGATTATCATCAGGGTAATGTTCGATTTTCTGGTAATTCAAGAGGCAACCAATGTTTGCCAAATAGCACATTTGCAATTATACACAACTATTGCAAAGTTGCAAATACATGGACCGTAGAAGATATACATTACATTATGGACTTAGGTGATGCTTTATATAAAGATATGCATTCGATTAATAAACAACAGCTTATGCACCCTGACGATTTACCTAATTTTATACAACACAACAAATTAATATATGTACTTAAACTTAAAGAACCTTCTTATGGAGACATATTGACACATTTTGAGCCATCTTCCCCAAATATGCAAACAGTATTAAAAGCTACACTAGATTTGCATTCTGGTGTTTTACTTTGGATGGATATTTATGTTATATCCATTGTAAATAATAACAATACATATTATGTATTTGATTCACATAGCCGCGACAACACAGGAATGCCTCACCCAAATGGCACATGTATTACTATACAAATGGCATTTTATGAACTTATAGACTACATTACAAAACTTGCACAAAGTCTTAAGTCCCCCAATAGTAATTGTGTAGCATATGAATTAACTCCTATACATATAAGTACAATTAAAAAAGAATCGCTACAAAAACAAATACTCACTAAAGAAAAAAATATGACTACAGTCCCACTTAAAATATTTATGTGCATTCTACTGAGGCATGTAGCAATTTTTTTACACACGCATTTCAAACACGTATACAAGCAGCCAAAAACAACATTAAAATACATAACAACAGCCTTTTGCCAAATTTAGAACAGCCATCAACATCATTAACCCTTTCGCAGCGGCGGGAATTCCGCCGCAGCGCTGGGGGGGTTTGGGGGCAGCGCGGTGGCGCGGTGCTCATGACGGAGCCACTCCGTCATGAGCCACGGTTGAGCTGTGCTCATGACGGAGTGGTTCCGTCATGACTCCGCCCACTGCGCTAATCGCCCGCACAGGCGGGGAATTAGCGCCGCGTGGGCGGCGCGGCCGACAACGGCCGCAGCATGACGGAACCACTCCGTCATGAGCACACGGCGACCGTGGCTCATGACGGAGTGGTTCCGTCATGAGTGGGGAAGGGGTTAAATACGATTAGTACTACAACATATCCAGGTACACTTTTTACTCTTACCACAACACCTAAAACACTGTCTACAACTAATAGCAGTAACATGAGTATACCTCAATGTAATAGTACACCACAGAAGAGTACTACTGCAAATACATATGCAGATATCGTTAAGAAAACACTCACATGTATAAACATACATTCCAAACAACATACAACATCAGAAACTAATTTACATACAAACACATATACAGATAATAGCCATCATACAGATATCCGTATTACTGAAAGTAATACATTATTAGTCCCAGAAAGTATGCCCAATAGCATATTGCCAAAAACAGTAATAAACACTGGCAATATCAACATCAATGCTAATATTTTAACACAAGCGACACAACAAACACATACTTTCAATATAACACAAAAACAGCCAGAGGAGATCAATATTAATAACATATCACCAAATTCACAATCTCTAACAAATACTGTATTTGCTATTATCCATAACTACTGTAAACCAGCATCTACTTGGAATACTTTAGATTTGCGTACCATTATGGATCTTGCAGATGCTTTAAATACAGAAATGCACGTGCTAAATACAGATGATTGTGAGCAACATAATTTACCAAATTACATATGGCACAATAGCATAATATATTCTATAAAGCTCAAAAAAGGATTTCAAAGCAAAATAACTGAAAAAGAACTACTTATGAATGACAAATTTTTAACAACAATAGCTTCAACTATTAATGATGACACTGGTGGATTAATAGGGATAGGAAACTATGCGATTTCTGTATTTAAAACTCTTGATGCATATTTTACATTTCATTCGCATAGCCAAGACAAAAATGCAATACCTCATCCAAATGGAACATGTTTTGCTATACGAATTGAAAGTATTGATGGACTGATAGATTACATTAGAAAGGTAGTTGATAAAGAAATACTAACACATTCACAAACTGTTACTTTACAATTAACACCAGTGAAAATAAACACAATTATGCAAGCTTCACTTAAGGCAACGCAAAAAAACCACAGCAAAGGTAAAATGAAGTTTCAAAAAAAATTATACGTTCATAAAACAAACATAGCTTCTACTGCATTAACCCATATGCCAACAACAAACATACAAGTAGAAGATGCAAGTTTGAACACAGTTACCATCCAAAAAAAAACAATTTTACATTCTAATGTACAAAATAGCAATACCAATGTGGGAACAGACACATTTACACATAATGATGCTGTACAAAGTAGTACAATAGAAGTTCAGCTAAATACAAGAAAAAGAAAGCGTACGCAAAAACCAGATAATACACATAGCACAGATATTGATCAAAGGTTACAAATAACAAACAGCATAATTACTAACTTTCAGGCCCAAATAACCTATGGTCCAGAGTATGCTTGCACTATTTGCAATCAATTGTGGCATAAGCAAAATTTGCAAAAAACAAACGATATTAGAAGTAACGAAAAATTCATAACATGTAACATTAGTGAACTACAAACAGATGAGATATGTAAAACATGTTATAGCTATATTACTAAAAAAAAAATACCACCTTGTTCTATTTATAATAAAATGTATTTTCCAGATATCCCAGCAGCCTTACACTTGCATAATTTAGAAGAAAGATTAGTAGCACCAAGAATCCCTTTTGTACAAATTAGAACACTACCACATGGCTTCCAAAAATGTCTCTCAGGTGCAGTAGTTAATGTACCTGCAGATGTTATGAGAACTGTTACTGTTTTACCAAGGCAAATAAACGATAACATGACCATTCCCATTAAATTGAAAAGAAAATTAAGTTATAAATCTTATACCCATTTTGAAAATGTTCGCCCAAATAAAGTAAAACATGCAGCTCTATATCTAGCAACTAATAGCAGTATGTTCAAAGAATATGGAGTTACCATTAATCCTGATTGGGAATATACAGCGCCAAATATACCACCTTGTAATGACACTTCAGATACAAATAATACATCAGATTCTGAAGACAACATTGGCACAGGAAATTTAGATACTATGCTAACTAATGAAACAATAACTACAGAAAACATAAATATTTTAAATTTAGCACCTGCAGAGCATAACACACCAAGAGGTCTATATGAAGATATAGATTCAGAATATTTAGCTTTCCCTACAATATTTTGCGGAAAGCGAAGACCAACTAATAAAGAAAGGCATGTACCAATACATTATAGCACAATATGTCAATGGGAATTAAGAAGTCATGATCAAAGAGTAGCAAAGTCTATAACAAATGTTTTCTTTAAATTGGCTAAATTACGTATAAAACAAATACATAGCAAAATATACATCTCACTTCGAAAATACTTTAATAATGGGAAGATTATAACTGCAAAAGACATAAAAGAAAAATTAAACAGTATTCTCCAATATAATGAGGGGTACAAAATACTAAAAACTATACGTAGTTCACCGCCATATTAGGAGCAATGCAAAAAAGACCTATTTGCTATGATAAGACAATTGGGAATACCAACTTTTTTTTAACTTTATCAGCTGCAGAAACAAAATGGTATCATTTAATCAATATTTTATTACGTACTGAGAAAAAAAAAGAATGTACAAAAGAAGAATTTGCAAGTATGTCATGGGAAACCAAATGCACATTAATCCAACAAAATCCAATTACATGTGCAAGGCATTTTGATTTTCAAGTTAGAAAGCTATTTAATTGTATTTTATTACATGAAAGTAACCCAATTGGCAAAATTTTAGATTTCTTTTATAGAGTAGAATTCCAACAACGGGGATCACCACATATACATGCTATAATATGGATAGAGAATGCACCACAATATGAAAATTCTGAGCTCAGTGAAGTTATTACTTTTATAAATAAGTATATAACATGTGCAAAGACACAAGATCCAAACATAGAGCCTTTCATACCCCTCCAAAGGCATGGGCATACACAAAATTGCAGGATCAAGCATAAAAGAACATGCAAATATCAATACCCAAAATATCCCATGCCTGAAACTTATATATTAGAACAATTAGAACTAGACAAAACTAATCAAGAACTCCTTCAACAAATTGAACTAATACATCTAACTATGAACACACAAGACTTCCAAAGTTATACTTTTGATGAGTTCTT
The DNA here is from genome assembly GCF_964204655.1 of Triturus cristatus. Taxonomy (NCBI): domain Eukaryota; kingdom Metazoa; phylum Chordata; class Amphibia; order Caudata; family Salamandridae; genus Triturus; species Triturus cristatus. The sequence continues at coordinate 683,956,412 of NC_140581.1, forward strand.
AAATACAATGCAACTAGATTTAAAACAGTATCTTTTGTGGATACAGTCAATGATAGGGAAAAAAACAATTTTTCTCAAAAGAACACCAGCTGAATGCTTTATAAATAACTACAATACTACAATTTTACAAGCATGGCAAGCAAATATAGATATCCAATACATCTTAGATGCATATGCATGTGCTGTATATATAGTTTCATATATTAGTAAATCTCAACGTGGGATGAGCAGAATAATTGCACAAGCTGCAAAAGAAGTATATCACAATCCTAGCATAAAAGATCAACTTAAGCATATAGGTAACAAATTCTTAAACTGTATTGAAATAAGTGCACAAGAGGCAGCTTATCTTATACTTCAAATTCCATTACGGAAAAGTTCTCGCTCTTTTGTATTCATTAATACAAGCCCACCAGAAAAGCGTACATACTTATTAAAAGATATAGAGACTATTAATTTATTGCCCGATACTTCTCATAACATACAATTTGAAAATATTATGGTAAAGTACAGCAAACGCCCAGAAAATTTAGAAACCTGTACATTAGCTGACTATGCATCTAGGTATGATGAGAAAAAAAAAAAAAGAAGGGAAAACAAGAAACAGACCATGACAATTTTCTCGCAGAAAATAACTTTTATAGCTCAGATGAGGAAGAACTTACAATTAATATACAAGAAGAAATAATAGAAAATGACTATATAAAACGAAAAAACCCTAAAATAATTCGCTATTGTAGATTTAACAAACAAAAGGACTCTGAAAATTACTATCGCGAATTGATAATGCTTTATTATCCATGGAGAGAAGAACATCTAATAATTGGCCACAAAAAAACATATTATGAACGCTATTTAGAAATTAAAAGCACTGTTGACTTTCGCCATAATAGATATAATAAAACACTAGAAAACATTGAGACAGAAAAGATTACAGTTGAACCATTGATTCTACCCCAAACAGATATAAATACAGATGACAACATATATCCTCAAAATCCAGTTAATGAACAATTACTATATGACTTATCATTCGATTTAGGCATTAGAAGTACAAGTATTGAAGAAGCACTAACCAATAATTTAATGCCAAATGAACAGTATGACAACATAATGCAAAATCTGACAAATGAGCAACTTAACTTTATATATCATCAATTAAATTGGATAAAAACAAAAGAAGAACCGTGCTACACATTTTGTACAGGTGGTGCAGGAGTAGGTAAAAGTTTCCTTATTACAGCGCTTTACCAAACATTACTACGATACTACAATACTAGAGCAGGGGAAAATCCAGACAACAAATATGTACTGCTTACAGCTCCTACAGGCAAAGCAGCACATAATATTCATGGTAAAACACTACATAGTACGTTTAAAATACCAGTTTCACAAACACTAACTCATAAACCACTAACTCATGAGAGCAGGAGTACACTACAAAACGAGTTAATGCATCTTAAATTGCTAATAATTGATGAGATATCAATGGTAGGGGCTAATTTATTTAATTTCATACATAATAGATTACAAGAAATAAAAATGTCCAATCTCCCTTTTGGTGGAATATCTATATTAGCAATTGGAGATTTTTATCAATTGAAACCAGTTTTTGACACGTACATATTTGAAAACCCCAGGCATTCATACAGACCAGTAAGTACTAATCTATGGCAAGAAAATTTTAAGTTATTTGAGTTAACAAAAATTATGAGACAGCTAAATGACTTGCCATTTGCTGAACTACTAAACAGATTAAGAGAGGGGAAACAAAATGATGCAGATATAATACAGATACAAACACGAGAATTAGAACCACCAATAACCATTAGCAAAACTATACCTTATATTATGCCAACAAACAAAGAGGTTGATAACATTAATAGTGAAGTTTTATTACAACACATAATAAACTATCCAGTCTACACAGCAACAGCCATAGATACAGTAGCAGCTGACTTGAGTGAAATAGTGAAAAAGAAAATACTAGCTCAGTTACCTACAAATGCAACTAAAACCACGGGACTGCCATTTATAGTACACATTGCCTTAAAATTACGATATGATATAACTTCCAATATTAATGTAAATGATGGTTTAACAAATGGTGCTACAGGTATAGTTGAATTTGTAGAAACAATAAATAACAGCCCTACTGTAGTCTGGATTAATTTTGATAAAGAAAATGTTGGTAAAAGTACAAGGCTAGAAAATAAACACATGTATACAACTAACATTTTGCCTCATTGGACACCAATACATGCTATAACACGGCACTTTCAATTTACACAAAAATGTATCACAATTATACGCAAACAATTTCCCCTACGCCAATCATCTGCACGTACTATACACAGAACACAAGGAGAAACAATTGAACCACTTTACATACATTTTAACAATAGCAGAATACATCATATGCATTATGTAGCTTTAAGCAGAGCCAGATCATTAGATAACATCTATATTAAAAACTTTCAGCAGGAGAAAATTGTTGTACATTCAAAAGTACATGAAGAAATGTGCAGATTAAGAACAGATATGCAATTGCAAATATCTGTTCCTCAATTATGTACCTATAACAAAATGTGTAATATCATTGTACATAATATACGATCACTGCAAAAAAATTACACAGCACTGAAATCAGACACCAATATAATGAATGCTGATATTCTATGCTTCACTGAAATAAACACAACTAGAACATCAGATAGCAATACTTTCTTGATAGAACAGTACCATCTTTTAATATTTGATAAATTCCACCATCACCAAACTAAGCATGGAATAGCAATTTACTACCGAAAAAATATTAACTTACTGCCAATATATGAAACACAACATGAAATTGATATTCTACATTTTACTCTACATCTTAACAATTGCAACTACTTATTTGTAATGCTATACAAGCCTCCACATGTACATATACAAACACTTTTCCCAGTTTTAAGTAGCATATTAAACTTTTACCCTGATTATAACTACATAATAATGGGTGACTTCAACATAGATTTAACACAAGAAACTCAAAACACAGCACTACTATTACAATATATGCTAAACAAATTTCAATGTCAACAAAAAATAACACAATATACAACAGACTACAAATCTACATTAGATCATATCTACACTAATGTACACATAACAAACTATGGCATATAAGAGTCATATTATAGTGATCACAAAGCCTTATGGGTAGCAATTTAAAATGCTTGTTGTGTATATATGTGTGTCTTGTCGGCTCAGTATCTTTATGTGGCTGGCTTACTATGTATGTTAGGTGAGTCTGTATGTATGTAAGTCTGTGGCTCTGTATGTGTATGTCTGTAGCTCTGTATGTGTGTTGGTAGCTCTCTGTGTGTATGGCTGTGTCATTATGGGCTGCTCTGTATGTGTGTCTGAGTGATACACTTTGTGTGTATGTGTGTGGCTCTGTCTGTGTGGGTCTGTATGTGTGTGTAGTTGGCTCTCTCTCTATCACTACCTCACTCTCTCTCACCAAAAATCTCTCTCACTACCTGACTCTCTCACTACCTCACTCTCTCTCTCACACTACTTCACTCTCTCTCACTAGCTCAATCCCTCTCTCTACCTCACTCTCTACCTCACTGCTCAACTCTCCATATTGCACAGCATCACAATAACTCTACATCACTAACTATATCACTCAATATTACAATATCTTAAAATACCTCACTCTCTCACTACAGCACTCTCTAACATAATATCTCACAACTTCACTTTCTCACTCAATACCTCACTATCTCACAACATCACTCTAGCTATTTATATCTCACTATCTCACTCTCACTACCTCACTATATCACGAGTCACTCTCTAAAACGTAAACTACATCACTCACTCTTTAACACACTATCTATCTCGCTACCTTACAACTTCACTCTCTCTAACACACTACATCACTCTCTCTATATCTCACTACCTCACTATCTCAATCTCTCTATCGCAGTAAAAAAATTACAATCTCACTTTCAATAACTCACTCTCTTACTACCTCACAACATCACTCTCTGTTTCTATCTCACGACCTCACAACATTACTCACCCACACTACATCAGTCTTTCAATACCTCAATCTCTATTTCTCTCACTACCTCACTCTCGTATCTACTTCACTCTCTCTTATTAAATAGCTCTCTCTATTTAATAAGCATGTTTTATAATTTAATATATTAGTTTGTGATACAGTAAAAATTTCAACAGTTAAATCGGAAATGTATACTCACAATTTATTCTCATTTCAGATGACTTCTATACAAGAAATTAAGATGGGAAAACAACAGGAGAGCAAACCTTTTCAAAAGGCTATAAGAGCAAATATTGTAACATGTTCACAAAAAACACACTACCGCAATGCAAAGCAAGAAAACAAAATCTTGTACCACCTAGCACTAGCAGATGAAAGTGGTTCTATTAAAGCCACATGCTATAACGACGATTTTTACAATCAAACAAAACAAGGAAATGGAATTATTATAAGGAATTTCCTGGCCAAAAACAATGTTATTCTATTAACCAAACATACAAAAATATCTAGGATGCTACCTTTAACGCTTCCAAGTGAAATCCTACAAGAAGCACAAAACATCCTAGCGCCACCAGCTCCACCAATATCACCTATTAAAACAATCAGAGAAGCAAAGTTACGAACATTAATGACCATATCGGGGACAATATCAGAGGTAAGTTTATAAGTACAATATAGACTAAACAAATTATTAAATTTGTTGCTTACAATATTCTATACTCGCACAGTCTTCAGAACACACACTCAGCAAAAAAAAAAATCAGAGCTGCACTCTCTATGCACAACACTCTCTTCCAAAACTATACCCCACAGCCGCTCTCTTCCCCAAACCTGCTCTCTTCCCCACACCGCTCTCTTGCCCACACCCGCTCTCTTCCCCACACCCGTTCTTTTCCCCACACCCGCTCTCTTCCCCACACCCGCTCTCTTCCCCACACCCACTCTTTTCCCCACACCCGCTCTCTTCCCCACACCCGCTCTTTTCCCCACACCCGCTCTCTACCCCACACCCGCTCTCTTCCCCACACCCGCTCTCTTCCCCACACCCGCACTCTTCCCCACACCCGCTCTCTTTCCCACACCCCCTCTCTTCCCCACACCCGCTCTCCAAAACAATCTTACAAACAGACTCTATGAACTACACTCGCATCACAAAACTCTCTTAAACACACTCTCTTCAAACACTATCTGCACCACCCTCTTTCGTCACAAATCTCTATTCCTCACACTCTCTATACACCACACTGTCTTCAACACATTCTCTCTCCAACACACTCTTTACAACTCACTCTTTACAACGCACTATGTCTGCACCGCACTCTGTCTGCACTGCACTCTATATGCACCGCACTCTGTCTGCACCGCAATCTGTCTGCACCGCAATCTGTCTGCACGGCAATCTGTCTGCACCGCACTCTGTCTGCACCGCACTCTGTCTGCACCGCACTCTGTCTGCACCGCACTCTGTCTGGTATACTAAACTATATATACAAAAACAAATAATAATATTTGCTTTATTTCACAGGAAGAAGAAACTACAAACATGTTTATCGCAGGACAAGAAACAAAATTAAAATCCATTACAGTTATTGACACGACAGACTCTGTTAAAATAACATTGTGGAGAAATGCAACGCAATTCCCAATCTCACTTGGAAATTATGTGAAAATGACACACTTGACCGTCCACGAATTTAATAATGAAAAAATGTTAAATACTACTCACAATACACATATAGAAGTAAGTGCAAAAATGTTTTTTATTTGTGTACCTGTCTGGCTCGATATGTGTGTAGCTCAGTGTATGTGCATCTGTGTATGTCTTTAGGTGTCTCTATATCTGTATGGATAACTCTCTATGTATATATGAATGCCTCCATGTCACTACATCATAACTTCACTCTCACTCTATATCACTACCTCACTCTATTTCTTTCTATCTCACTCCTTCACTCTCTCACTTTCAATGCCTCACTCAAAATATACAGCACTCACTCTCTCTAACTCACTGTCTCACTCAATATATAGCGCTATCTCAATACTGCACTCTATCTCACTACCTCACTATCTTACAACATTTCTCTCTCAAAACATCACTACATCACTCTATCACTAACTCACTCTCTATCTCAATTCCTCACAACTTCACTATCTCCCTCAAAAAAGTACCTCACTCACTCTCAATCTTACTACCTCACTCTCTCTCTTTATATCTATCACTTTCTATATCACTTAACATCAATACTACTCCATTAACTAAATATAAAAATAATGCACACTATATGCCTCTATTAAAAATTCTGTTTTACTTTGCAGATAATAGAACCACCTTTGGAAAAAATTACAATTACAATATATGGAATTGAAAATACTACGCAGGAAAAAAGTACCATAACGGTACAAATACAAGACAATGAACTTTTTAAATCCATGGACATCGAAAATACTATTTTAATGGACTACCTCAATATACCAACAAACGTAGAAGATTTTTCAGAAACTCTCATGCAGCACTTCCCAACAACTTTAAATGTTATATTTAGAAATGGATGCATTCTAGAAATAGTCGATTAATCTTACCAACGTATCATTAGAACAAAGCACAAATGTAAACTTTAAATAATTTTTAACAATGTATATAATAAATGTCTATAATAAAAGCTGATGAACACTCTTCATTACTCATTAATTACAGGCAACAAATAAATTTGGCTTCAACTATAAATGCATATATACATATGTAGGCATACATTGAAGAAGTATACATACATATTACCAAATATGTATACATTACGTGCAAAAAACTGCCCTTCGCAACACTCGGAGAAATATTACACACACTACTGCTAACTATCTACTGCTTAGCTATGGATGTATGAATAGATCAGTATATGAGTCTATAGCTCTATGTGTGTGTTTAAATTTGTAGCTATAGATTTGTCACTCTATATTGCACTGTGTGAATGTATATACATCTTTGTGTACAAGTATATTGCTTAATTGGAAAACACTACTTAAACACTTCGCTCTCTCTAGCTCACTAACTGACTCTCTGTCACTACATCACTATCTATTTCTATCTCACTACCTCACTATATCACAACACACCCTCAAAACTTCACTACATCACTCTCTCACTACCTCACAACTTCACTCTCTCTAACTAAATAATTCACTCTCTCTCTATCTCACTACCTCACTCTCTCTCTCTCAAATACACTAACTACATTACACTGACTCTTTAAATACATCACTATCTCACTGCTTCACTACATCACACTCTGTTTCTATATTAATACCCCACAACATCCCTCACTACCTCAATCTCTCACTACCTCAATCTTTCTCAAGCTCAAAACAATACTCACTGTTTCTATCTCACTACGTCTGAAAATAGCTCTCACTATTACTAAATCACTCTTTCACAACCTCACTCTCTCTCACTACATAACTCTATACATCACTACTCCCCTCTATTTAACTACATCACTTTCTCACTACTTTGCTCTCCAAAAAAAACTAGCTCACTCTCTCACTCTCTATATCACAACTTCACTCTCTCTCACTCACTACATCACTCTTTCTATCTCACTAACTCACTTTCACTATCTATGTCACTACCTCTCTCACTATCTCACTACATCACAAGATCACTCTATGCTTATATATCACTACCACACAACATCTCTCTCCCTCTACCTCACTCTTTCACTAACTCACTCTCTCAATACCTCACTCTACTGTGGTAAATAATTTAATTACCGGGACTTAATTTGATACAGAACATAATAAAAATAGCTCAATAAATAAGAGGCAGAATCCGTGGTATTAGAGGTTAAGAACGGGCTTTATTCCAATAAACGATTTCGAAATCGTGGACTCCAGGTTCCATCACCACGGAGGCTCAGGAAGTGAAGTACATACATTATTGATAATTAATAACTTTTATACAATAGGCATTACAGCGAAGCAAATGCAAGAGGCGTAACAATTGATAGCAAAGATAACATTTCACATGCGTAGCTGAAGGAGGCGTAATTGGGAGTAACAAGGAAACGTCATTGGTTGTGATGTTACATATGGGTGGACCTATGAAATAATTTCGCAATGTCAGCAGAAATACTTTGCAGAGATGCGCGCGCAGCAGCATGACGTGTGATTGACGTGCAGCTAGGGGGTGAAGGGGACTTGACATTTAACTCTACATGTGGCGACAGATGTCTGGAGGGTCAAGTCAACCTAATCCCAAATCATATCTAACATCCTATGTTTAAAGAACTATGTTATCCAAAAGAGAGGCCTTCTTGGAGTAGAATCTTATTCTATACTGACTATACTGACTGTTAGTGCGTGTACAAGCGTCTAAGTGTCTACACTAGATGCGAGGGCAGGAATCTTCCATAGTAACAGGGCTATGAATTACTTGCATAAAGACAGAGAAGCCGGGCCTTTGCTCGGTAGCTGGCAGAATGTTTACTTAAGCTACTAGACAGGAATGCATTGGGCAGGGAGCGGAGCAGATAATTTTCGAAGGTGAAATACAGTTCTTGGCAGGCAGCAAGCTGATGTCAGGCATCGTGAGCCGCGCAGGGAATGAGACAAAGTTCATGGTCACAGATGCAGGCTCGGACTGGAGCTTCAGAGACAGAAAGCAAGAAAAGCTTGATGACAGAATCAGGGCCTACTTGCCTGGACTGTAAAATGGCATAAGTGAACCATATAAAGGCGGTGGCCTTTCGTACTTAGGAATGGAATATCCGGCCCATTCATGGCGGATCTGAAAGAGGACATGTTAACGGTGGACGCACATGTATTTGCGTCTTCATAACTGGAACTGGAGGGAACATACATGTACTTGTAACATGCACATAGAACCGTTGGGGTCCAAGATAGGGGACATAACTGATCATAAAAATCCATATTTCCACATTCCCTCCTTGTCCCCTACTTGCCCGTCAAGAGATATCAATCTTCATTAATCCATTGATCTGTTCATATAGCATCATTTGTTCTTCTTTCTTCTTCCGGGATCTTGAATGAAAATCTTGATGTGGAATGCACGATGTGGCACACAGACCACAAATCGCTGGTCCACATTGCAGGCATAAGCAGCAACTGAATAGTATGAGAAGGCCAATACCTAGGAAGGATAGAACTCTCCATCCCCAGGCTGATAATATGCTCCAAAATCCAACCGGACCAAGTCCAGGTGCCTGGATTCTGGTGTATCTGGCTTACAATCTTATGAAGGCGTGTTATAGCTTTATATACAGATGGCGAATTTTCTGGTATGAATACGCAGCAGCTTGATCCGATGACCCTACAAGCTCCGCCCCTATCGGCCAGGATGACGTCAAGGACAAGACGATTTTGAAGCACAACAATCCGCATAGCAGACTGCTCTTCTGTTAAATTGCCTAAGGCGGAAATAGTTTCGTTCACTACTGCTTCAAGGGTTCTAGTCAATCTACGTATCAGCTTACTATTAGTAACGGTACCTATATAGGGAAAGAGACCTTTATTGAAATCTGTGTATTTTTCCCATGCTGTTTCAGTGTAGTCGACTATTGGGAGATCTCTCCTTTCTCTATTGTGTACTAAATGAGTATTTCTGTGATAATCAGGAGGAGCTAGAAAAACAGGTGGCAAAAGGAATCCAATGTAGCAGGTACCATCCCAATCTAGAGGCAAACGTACATATGCCGTCTGACCACATATAAAATAGGAATGGCGGGAAGCTCTAAATGTCGACTTGTCTTGATCACTGAATTCTATTACAGTGGTGCATCTACTATGGCCCATATGTATGGAACCATTCTTTCTCACACATAATTCACCTTTTGCTGGAAATACTGACATGGCGGGCAAACTTGGATTAGCTTCGGATTCGACATTCAAGATCAGGAGATTAAGCGTAAAATTACCTAATCCATATACTTCATTTTCTAGATCAGTTCCTGTTCTTTTGGGAAGTCCCTCCTTGTTGGGGTGGCAGACTTTAAGTAAAACTAAGTTCAGATTTCCCCATACCCCATTGTCTTGATAAACTGCAGAGTTCGAATCTAAGGAATTAATTAAACTAAACCATGCTCCACAGGAGCCGTTGTGTGTGAACGGGTATGGAAAAAGAGGTAGAATTCCTTTATAGTTCTGATAGGGAGGGAGTCGGCCACATATCCAACAATTTGTAGCATTGCTAACCTGATGGGAATGATGTAACATACTAATAAAAGTGTTATTGCGCAGCGCAAATCTGTATGACAATTCATGCGGAGGTAATTCGCTAAAAGAATGTTCAGCAGTAATATTATAAACATGTCTAGAAATAGGATAACATATGTGCAACAATATACTTGCAGTAATTATAAAAAAACTTAAGAAAAACAAAATTAATAACGTCACTGTGCAATGACTACGCAGTGATTTACAGTATGTATATCGTTTCAACATTTTTCGGGTTCTTTCTCTATTCAGATCTAAGGGATACATGTCAGAGACAAATTCAACCGCTTCACCTTGGAGAGGACTTAAACAATCAAATTTCCTGACTGATTAGATCGGAGTTTTAGTTTATAAGGTTCGTGACTACCTGAGTCAACCAAAGGAAGTTTTGAGTCAATGGGTGAAGACACACGAGGTGTGGTTTTTATATCTGATGGTAGTCCATAAAATTTCTTGATATGACTTGAATGTACCCAGCCTTTTCTGCCTTCGATCTTCACGGCTGTCCTTGTGGTGAGTAAGACCAGTTGAGGCGACCTCCACCTAGGATCCAGCTGAGTCTTTCGATCAAAGTTCCTCACTAAAACGAGATCCCCCGGAATTACGTCATGGGGTTTCACTTCAGTGTTGTCAGGAAAAGCTGCAGCTACCTGTGAACGACAAGATTGTAGTGCAGACATCAAGGAAGCCAAATAATCTGTCAGCATATTACAGTCAATATCAGTTATTTTACGTGGTATAGGCGTCCCCCACATATTTGGTGGTCTGCCAAAGATCACCTCATACGGGGATAGCCCTGTTCGAGAGTGTGCTACCATTCTCATGTAAAAGAGTGCAACTGGTAATGCTACTACCCAGTCGACACCTTTCTCCCTGCATATTTTAGACAATCTAATTTTCAGGGTCTGATTATGTCTTTCCACGAGACCTGCTGCCTCGGGGTGTCGGACACAGTGGAATTTCCACTGATAACCTAACAAAAGTGAAACGTGTTTCATTAGTTCGGATGAGAACGGCTGGCCGTTATCTGAGTAGACAGCACGTGGTAAACCGTATCGTGGGAAGAATTCTCGAACTAACTGTTTGGCAGTAGTCGGGGCAGTGTAATCTGAAACCGGGTACGCCTCTGTCCAACGGGAAAGAGCACAGACAACTACGAGAACATATTTGAATCCTCGACATCGTTCCATCTGGATATAATCCATCTGGAGGATTTCAAAAGGGTGATCAGGAGGCTGAAATCCACCCTGCTCTACGGGAATGCTTTTTCCTGGGTTGAACTGACAACAGATCATACAGGTACGAACTTTTTGTTTTGCTGCTGCTCGTAAATGTTTGTTGAACCAAATATGTTGAATGCTGTCTAGCATAGCTTTCTCTCCTAGATGCGCTGGACTATGGACAGTGTTAATAATGACTTGGACCATTGAATCAGGAAGGAACCACACAGATTTTTCCTTCGTCATCCATCCTTGATCCGTTTGGATCCCTCCTAATTCAGTCCATTTCCCTATTTCGTCTGGAGTAGCATGTGTCTGTATGTCAATTACATCAAGAGCGGGATCCTTAACCATCATGCAATGTGTTGGTGTCTGGACTATTGTCTTTGTCATCTCGGATGTTTGAGTTTGAGCAGTCTGTTTAGCTGTTCTGTCAGCTAGATCATTGCCTTGAGAAATGATATCAGTAATTTTCGTATGAGCTTTACATTTCATAATCGATATTGCAATGGGTAAATGTATTGCATCTAATAAGGCATGAATGAGGGGTCCGTGCTGAATGTGGGCACCGTGAGAAGTTAAATAACCTCTCTCTCGCCACAGCACGCCGAAGTCATGTACAACTCCGAATGCATAACGTGAATCAGTGTATATGTTGACTTTTTTATTTGTGGCTTGAATACAGGCTTGTGTCAGAGCGACGAGCTCTGCTGCTTGAGCGGACAAGGTATTTATACACTTGGTTTCAATAATTTCAGTGTCTGTTGTGACTGCGTAAGCGGCCACTAACTCTCCTGTACCTATTCTCATACATGAACCATCTACATACAACGTCAGGTCTGGATCTGACAATGGGACATCTGTCAAGTCTTGTCTGGGTTTCGTCGTTATTGTAATAACATCAATACAGTCATGGGCTAGTGGGTCTGTTCCGATTACAGGTAAAAGTGTGGCAGGATTCAATGTGTTACAACGTCTGATTTCTATATGTGGCTGAAACAATGTTAGTTCATACCCTGTAAGTCGTGCTATAGTCAAGTGTTGTGTTTGCGTTCGATTCACAAGAACCTCTACTGCATGTGGTACTTGAACTGTCAATGGATGTCCTAACACTATAGCATCGCTTTGTCTGATTGCTAAAGCTGTCGCTGCCACTGATTTCAGGCACGCAGGCAGAGCCTGAGCTACGGGATCTAATGTACTAGAAAAATAAGCACACGGTTTGTGTGATCCTGCTTGTTCCTGTGTGAGTACTGACAAGGCAGTACCTTCTCGTTCTGTAACAAAGAGTGTAAAATGTTTTCTGTAACATGGTGTTGCTAAAACAGGTGCTTGGCATAGAGCTTTCTTTAAACTTTCAAAAGCTAGTGTGTGTTCCTGAGTCCAAGGGAGGACAGTCGATGTGGCTGCCTCCTGTGTTGTTAATTGAATGAGTGGTTTTGCTAGAAATGCATACTGAGGGATCCACTGCCTACAATATGAAGTGAGGCCTATGAAAGCCCGCACCTCCTTTTGTGTCTTGGGTATTGGCATATTTGCAATTAGCTGGATACGATCTGGTGTAAGCTGCCTTCCCTCCTTGGACAGCGAGTGACCACGGTAAATAACTCGCTGGACACAGAATTGCAGCTTAGAAGGGGACACCTTGTGCCCCTTTTCGGCTAGAAATTGTAAAACCGTCAGTGATGCTTTTTCACATTCAGGTTCGCTTCGGGCGGTGATCAGCAGATCATCGACATATTGAAGCAGAGCAGTGTTGACTGGCATGTGGATACTGTCAAGTTCTCGTTTCAGTGCTTGGCTATAGATGCTGGGGCTTTCTGTAAATCCTTGAGGTGCGCGTGTGAATTTAAAGCTACGTCCATTTAAACTAAATCCGAACAAGTATTGGCTTTCCGGATCTATTGGGACGCTGAAAAAGGCATTCTTGAGATCAATTACAGTAAAGAATGTTGCTTCGGAATCAATAGCTGTCAGTAATGAAGAGATGTCTGGAACTACGGGGTATTGTGGTACAATACATTTATTTAATTCGCGCAGATCAATAACCAATCGATATACTGGGGAAGCCTTTGGATCAGTTCGTTTAAGAATCGGAATTATCGGTGAATTACATATATTGGAGTCGGTCTCCACAACCACTCCTTGGCCAATAAGCTCGTCAATGATTTGCAGTAAAGCCATTACAGCATCTGGGGGTAACTTGTATTGTCGCATTCGTGGTAGTACCACTCCTGCCTTTAGTGTGACTCGATATGGTGTAATGTTCATGCAACCAACATCTGTAGGGCCTTGTGCCCATAAATGTGTGGGTAAAGTCTGCAGTCGGGAATCCATGTCTCGAGACACATAATGACCTTTGAAATCACGTAAAAACAATCTTACTCCTTCCGGAGAACAACATATTATAGCTCCTAGAGCTTTCAGTGTTTTTATACCTAACAAGTTTTCTGGACATGATTTAGTAAGCAATAAATCTGTAGTTCTGGTCAAGGGTCCTATCGTAAGTGGAAGAGGCTGTGATACTTCATTAACAATAGGTTTTCCTGAAAAACCAAGGGAAATATTCTGTGAGCCTGAGAGGGGTGCCCCTGGAACTTCACTACGTTTTATAGTTGTTCGACTTGCCCCTGTATCAAGTAAACATTTTCTATCTAGGCCTAATAATTCACTATGTACATAAGGTCCTTCTTGGTCTACAGGGACCTCGATAAGGGGTAAGTCAACTTCCCTCTCTAGGCTAGTTCATGCATATCGTTGATAATCAGGATAGTCATACTGTGCGGTCTGGTACAGCTGTCGTGTCGTGGTTTGTGTGGCAGCAGCAGGCAGCGCTGGTGCGGCTGGCACAAACTGTATAGACTGTTGTGGAGCTGGCATGGCCTGTGCATGCTGCGGTGCTCCTTGTTCATTCCGATCCTGTCTAGGTGGCCGTGGTCTTTCTTTTGTAATACCTGTGGCGATATTACGCTTCAGGACTGGGCAATCGTGTATGTAATGTCCTGGCTGTTTACAATAGTTGCATGTCCCTTTTACAGATCCCGCTGAATCACCGGAATGTGTCGTACCCTTTTTATGACCTTCAGCTGGAACTGTCTGAGAGACTAGCATTTTCATTTTCGTGTCTTTCATGCATATTTATTATAGGTGTTTGGAAATTCCTGTTATTATCTGGACATATCGGACGTATCGGATCAGTAAAACATCTGGTACTATTACAAGATCTTCCTCTACCTACGTAGGCTATGGTGTCTGACTGTCCTGTGGGCAGTCCTGATCCTTCCTCCTCCTCGTTTTGTTCAAACTGGTCTACCGCTAATCTCTCTTCGTGTAGGCGTTCTATTTCTTTACGGATCTTTCTGCACATGGCTATTATACATTTTTGCCTGTCATGTTTCCCTTCTGATATATTCTGGCTCCATCTGGTAAGAGTTTGCATTATTTCCGGATCTACCCCCGGTCGGTCTTGATTTCTGATCACACAATTTATGAGGAAACGTAACAGTTCCCCCTGTATCTCCACTTTCTGGTATTCCATAGCTCTGTTAATACTTTCAGAATCTCGCCCTGTTTGGACAAAATGATATATATTATCTAGATGCACAGTCATTCCTGGTAACTTCCCTAAATACACCGCGGCTCGTCTGATACGTAATGATGCCATGATCATTTCGTCCTCTTTGCCGGGCACAGGGTCATATCTACAATCTACCAGAAGTTCTTTAAGCGTGCGGGCATTTATGAGTTTGGGGGTACGCGGATGTGCTGACTCTTGAAAGGTAAGTTTATTTATTCTGGGTGGCGTAGAAAAAATATTGGTAGCACCTCCGGTAGCCCCGTCTGGAGTATCGGGCGTGAAAGGATTCGTAGAACGCGATACAGCAACTATAGGTGTGGACACAGCTATAGAAGTAGCTGTAGGAACAGATGTGGAAACGGACGTGCTTGCCGGAACTTGTGTCAGGATTTGATGCTGTAAGGATACAGGTACAGGATCTTGGCGTTGAACCTCCCCGGCCAACGGTCTGTGTGGGGCGGGGTTAGCATACTCGGGAGCTGCGTCATCTAAATATGAGGAAAGAAAAACATCTTCTGCGGTTCTAGGATGCCCCTTAGGATGTACTTTTATTGGAAATAATGGGGGTGGCAAGTCTTTTGGTATCCCCGCAGTAGCCTTAGGTAATCCCTCGGCCAGAAGGGGATACATACCCTTCATAAGGGCATGTCTTTGTCTGTCTACTTGTTCTGATTTTACTCGTGTACCTTCTTCAATTAATAGATTTTCTTGAACTTTATTTGAATTCTCTTTACTCTTCTCTTCCTGTCTACGTGCTTTTTCTGTGCGTCTATACGATTCTTTACGCCATAATTCAATGGCGTCCTTCTGTGATTGTCTAGCTTTCTTTTTCCATAATTCTTCCTCTACTTTCACGATGCACTCTGCATCCCAGGTCCCAGCTGCGGGCCACCTCTGACTTTCTGGTAATTCCTTAGTGTAGTCTACCCATAGATCAAGAAATAATATAGCGTCTAGGCCGTGTTTATGATACATGAAGTACCCTGGAGTGTCCCTAGGAGGAATAGGAACAGCTTCTTCGAGTACCCCTTTTCTAGTTGTGATCTGTCTTAGTTTTGAAAAGAGCGGCATATTGAAAACTGATCTGATACTTGGTTTTGAACAAACTTAATACAATAAAACACAATAATGAACAGTCATTCATACCACATGCAGGACATATCAATACATTTAACATTTAACATTTACATGAGCAACGATGATGATGACGATGATCTAAGAAAACTTAATCACTAAACATAATACTCGGCATTTAACTGAATTATTCTGAATTTATATACTTGATATACTAGATATACTGCTAAACAGTACAGATACACTGCTAAAACAGTGCGGACCGGATTTGTGTACCCAAACCCGTCTGGACCGGCACAACTTATGTGCACGCCAGAACGCCTCCCCAGTAATGGTACTCACCGGGTAGCTCGGAACGGAAGGCCTCGGAACGGAACTGAACTGAACTGGACCGGACTGGACTCGACTCGACAACTTCGGACACTTCAGGACATCGGAAACCTGGTGGGCCTCTGTATACCTCGGATCTTGCTCTCTCAGCTAGGCTCTGGTCGGGACACTTCGCACTTCTCACCGCCTCGTCTGGGTGTTGATCGCAGCCTCAGTCGCCCCCGCTTGACCGGAGGGAGATACAGGAAATCCTGCTGGTACGCGTTGTTGTCCGTCCAGTTGTGGCAGGAGACCGGGCCTGCAACGCACCGCCGGCGCGTGAGATGAGAAAGTGTCCCTGTTCGGGCGCCATTTATGTGGTAAATAATTTAATTACCGGGACTTAATTTGATACAGAACATAATAAAAATAGCTCAATAAATAAGAGGCAGAATCCGTGGTATTAGAGGTTAAGAACGGGCTTTATTCCAATAAACGATTTCGAAATCGTGGACTCCAGGTTCCATCACCACGGAGGCTCAGGAAGTGAAGTACATACATTATTGATAATTAATAACTTTTATACAATAGGCATTACAGCGAAGCAAATGCAAGAGGCGTAACAATTGATAGCAAAGATAACATTTCACATGCGTAGCTGAAGGAGGCGTAATTGGGAGTAACAAGGAAACGTCATTGGTTGTGATGTTACATATGGGTGGACCTATGAAATAATTTCGCAATGTCAGCAGAAATACTTTGCAGAGATGCGCGCGCAGCAGCATGACGTGTGATTGACGTGCAGCTAGGGGGTGAAGGGGACTTGACATTTAACTCTACATGTGGCGACAGATGTCTGGAGGGTCAAGTCAACCTAATCCCAAATCATATCTAACATCCTATGTTTAAAGAACTATGTTATCCAAAAGAGAGGCCTTCTTGGAGTAGAATCTTATTCTATACTGACTATACTGACTGTTAGTGCGTGTACAAGCGTCTAAGTGTCTACACTAGATGCGAGGGCAGGAATCTTCCATAGTAACAGGGCTATGAATTACTTGCATAAAGACAGAGAAGCCGGGCCTTTGCTCGGTAGCTGGCAGAATGTTTACTTAAGCTACTAGACAGGAATGCATTGGGCAGGGAGCGGAGCAGATAATTTTCGAAGGTGAAATACAGTTCTTGGCAGGCAGCAAGCTGATGTCAGGCATCGTGAGCCGCGCAGGGAATGAGACAAAGTTCATGGTCACAGATGCAGGCTCGGACTGGAGCTTCAGAGACAGAAAGCAAGAAAAGCTTGATGACAGAATCAGGGCCTACTTGCCTGGACTGTAAAATGGCATAAGTGAACCATATAAAGGCGGTGGCCTTTCGTACTTAGGAATGGAATATCCGGCCCATTCATGGCGGATCTGAAAGAGGACATGTTAACGGTGGACGCACATGTATTTGCGTCTTCATAACTGGAACTGGAGGGAACATACATGTACTTGTAACATGCACATAGAACCGTTGGGGTCCAAGATAGGGGACATAACTGATCATAAAAATCCATATTTCCACACTACTACCTCACTATCTATCTCACTCCCTCAGTCTATCTACCTCGCTCTCTCGCACTACCTCACTCTATCTACCTCGCTCTCTCTCACTACCTCAATCACTTTCAATACCTCACTCTCTCTCTGCTAATGCAATATGTATCACATATGCAAAAAAATGCTCATGGAAAGAAAAAGGACAATGCCATTTATTTAGGGATACAATAATGAAACAAAAATAATGAGCAATACCAATAGCTCTACCTATAATATTGCCGAGACCATTGCATTGTAAATGCTTGTTGATAATACTAAGGCTCGTTTAGAAATTGCAATTAGTGAGGATGACTGGGTCACACATTTTTCCACACTCTATATGTGCTTAGAACAGAGCTCACATAAAGTTTCTACCTCACTATGTGAGAAAGGGATGGATGTACAAAAAGTAGCGGTTACTCCATTGGAGGTCCTATGGGAGAAAGGGGGGGTTGCTGAAAAAATAGTGGTTACCCTGCCTGAGGTCTTACTGAGCCTGAAAGCTACAAAGAGCGGAAAGGCAGCAGGTCCAGATGGGATCCCAGCTGATCTGTACAAAGCAAACAGCGATTTCTGGGGCCCCATTCTGGAACAGCTCTTTAATGCAGCTTTAGCGAGGGGCTTAAGTCCGTCATGGTTTACATCTATTATTGTTCCCATTTATAAAAAGGGAGATAGACAAAATTGTGCATGTTATAGGCCAATATCCCTACTCGATTCATCTATAAAAATCCTCGGTAGAGTTATTTTAGTAAAATTACAAAACTGGGCGGAGGAAAATGGGGTAATAAGTGACCTACAGTTTGGTTTTCAAAGGGGCATAGGAACTATTGAGCAGTGCTTAAATCTATTTCTTGTACAGCAGAAGTATATATCGATAAAGAAGGAGCGCCTATATCTTACATTTGTCGATCTTACTTCTGCTTTTGATTGTGTGTCCCATGATAAATTATGGAAACTGATGCAAAGGATGGGTGTGGATGATTCGATTATTTGCTTCTTGAGGGAGCTGTATTCTGGGGCTACAGCTACTGTTCGCTATGGAAAAGGGGGGGAATGTAGTAGATCTTTTGGGATAGGGCGTGGAGTACGCCAGGGCTGTGTCCTGGCCCCTGTCCTTTTCCTGATCTACATAAATG
The DNA here is from genome assembly GCF_964204655.1 of Triturus cristatus. Classification (NCBI taxonomy): domain Eukaryota; kingdom Metazoa; phylum Chordata; class Amphibia; order Caudata; family Salamandridae; genus Triturus; species Triturus cristatus. Next base: position 683,975,587 of record NC_140581.1, read on the forward strand.
GATTGGAGCAGCATCTACTGCAGGAGGGCAGAGATGTGCCTGTTGCTGGTACTCGGCGTATCCCTGCGCTCCTGTATGCGGACGATGCTGTCTTAACGGCGAGAACACCAATTGCCCTACAAAATTTAATAGTATCCTTCAATAAGTTCATGCACAGTTTGGATTTAAAAATCAACTGTACCAAAACTTTTACCATGAACTGTGGAACACGATCCAAGAAGAAGATGAAAACTATGCAAATAAATAATGCTTCCTTAGAAAACACGCCCACCTTTTCTTACTTAGGCATCTTGTTTCATGAGACTGGCTCATGGACAAGCGCGATTAGGGCAAGAACACTTTTGTTCTCAAAGACAATAATGTCTTTAAAAAGCTTTATACAGAAACTGGGAAAGAAGCCCTTTAGGGAAATTTTAACTGTGTATAATGCAACGTGTATATCGGTGGCTGTGTATGGAGCAGGACTCTGGGGGTATGCCAATATAAACGCTATCCAATGAATTGAAAATAAGTTTATGCGGTACATGCTGTCTGTACCCGATAGTATTGCAACCCTTAATTGTCATGAAGAGCTGGGGCAGCCGTATATCTCAGATATAATAAGAATTCAGCCCATTTTACTATGGCATAGAGTTTGGACTGTCAATGAGTGTGTTGTAAATCGTGCTATACTTCAGGATGTGCTACAACTTGAAAACGTAAATGTTTTCAAATGGTTAAAGTATGTGAAGACCTTTCTGACAGAAATTCACTGTCAACAATATTTTGAGGATCCACTTTCAATGGCACACATCTCTAGAAAATTACTGAAAAAACTATGCATGGAACACCTCAGGGAAAAAAGATTGTTAGAAGAAATAAAGAAAAAGACAGTATGTTCTCATCAGATGATACTGAGTGGTGCTAAATTACAACCATACTTATGCCTCTATATGTCAAACTATGATAGATTTTGCCTTACACGTTTTAGATTTAATATTGTTTTTAGATTATTAACTTTCCCAGAAACGAACTCTTGGTCCAACGAACTGTGTTTATGCCCATGTGATGAACTATCTTCGCAATCTGACATTCATGTGCTGTTTTTCTGCAGATTTTATACCTTGCCCCGTAGGAAATTTATTGTCCCAATTCTTAAAGAGATGATGGTAAAAAGATGCCGCCCAGCGTTTTTAGAATTGCAAAGAATGGACACTGTATTTATTATTGCTTCTTTGACAGAATTTTTTGAAATATGTTTTTAAACTGCGTAAATCGATGGATGGATAATTCTTAACCGTCCATATAGAAAATGTTCACTTCTCCCCTGTAATAGCAACTATGTATTGAGTCATTTTTGATTGTATTTGTATTTTTGTTGCTTTTATGGTTACTGTTTGCTAACCGAATAAAGTACATTTTGACTTGACTTTACTTGACAAGCGATCCACTACTGTTGACAGTTTTCTAATTTTATTTGCATTCAGAGATATTCCCACTGCTGGTATCAATACTTCAAAAATGTCACCTACAAGTTTTGTCCAAGATACTCTTTTACTACGTACTAAATGATTACCTAAATTATGTACACCATCTTCTCCTCTATCCATATGAAAGATTTTCGGAAAAACCAGGCCTACGTAACATGTGCCAAACCAATGGTCTGGCAAACGATAATATGCCCTGTTCCCTCAAATAAAATATAGTCCAGGAAAAACTGGATGTTTTCCACCTTTAAATCCCCATCCACCCATGATTCGGTATGTATCATGGCACTCACTGTCACCTACAAAGTAATTGTCATATGCAGTCTTATTCCTCCTAATACACAAATGTCCTTTCTGAGGCCAATCTAAAGCCATAGTTGGACTAGTTTCTTCCTTCAAGTGTTTTTCCATATCTACATCCCAAACTGTCTTTTCTGTCTTTCCTTCAGAGACCTTCCTTTGCATTTTCAGTCTTCTTTCTTCAACCAAAGTCCTTTCTTCTTTCTTTAAACTGCAATTCAAATTATTTCTATATATATATTCTAATGTTAATTCTTTAGTTTCTAAGAAAACTTCACCTAATACCTTTGCAGGTTTTACCCTATTTAGTTTGTTAATTGACGGTACTTGTGAAAATATGTTATCTACATCTGAAAAATAATATTCTAACTTCCCTGTTTGATAAAATAAACTAGCTATTACACTACATGTTATTCCATAAGTTACAGGAAGGTGGTGATAAGTCACTCCCTCCGAAACAGATGCAGGTAACGGCATATAGACGTAGCAGTCCCTCACGTCCATTGTCTTTACATATTCATACAGTAATTTCGAAAATACATTGTTAGAAAAATCAGTTATTGATCTGTCTTTATGCATATAAATTGTATCTATTCTAGTGTGATCTATCTTTTGAATCTGCTCTATATTAGTCTTGTTTTCACTATGTTCTACTACTGTGTCAAAGCTAACCTTCAATGTAATCATCAATGCTAATATACTCCATAGAAGCATTAGTAATCCTGTACAACAACAACAAATTTTACACCATTGTTTCAAAAATACACATCTACTTTTTCTACCATCTGTGTCAGCCATTTTCATGAAATGAACAGTGACTTTTGACTTAGCTTCTTCTACTTCACAACTAGTTTATCTAACCCAAGGCTCTAAGCACCTACTTGGTTCTACCAGTTTTTATCTTTTTCCTTATTTATTGTCTTTCCATCAGCAGCATTCTTGTCTTATTCAGTTTGGCATCTCATCATTCTTCACCTTTCCTTCATTGTCTAGATATAGGATTTCCTGAACATCCGTCTCTTCTCCAATATCGGATAAGATAACTCTCAGGATTTCCGATTCTTCGTCTTCCTCACCTCTGGATTTTCTTGGCTATCTGCCTCTTCTTTAATTTCAAGCAGGGCTACATATGTCCATTCTGGTGACTTATACTTCTGGTTAGGCTTCCTCATTCTTTTGCTTTCCTCAATTACAACTGTTTCTTCGTCTTTTGATTTTTCTTGACTCGTTATTTCATTCACCTGTTTAGCTCTTGGTGATTTTACTTTTGTCAGTCGGTATCTCAACTTCTTTATCTTATTCGGCCAAACTTCATCTTTTGTTAATCTTTTCAGTTTATTTCCTTTATCATTCTTTTCAGTCTTCCAAGCTCTCTTTCTTAAGACTCTACCTTCTGGTATTTCGTCTTCACTTTCTTCCGACTCTGTTTCAACTTGCTTTTCCTTCCAACCTCTTTTCTTTCTTTTGCTTCTTTCGTTTTCCCTACTTCTGTCCCTCCTCGGGTTTCTTGCGCACAATCTTCCTGCTGGCTACTTGTCCCTTTCTCTAACTGGATGTTGGAATTCCCTACACCTCCTCGGGGGTCTTCCGCAAGAATCTTTCCCTCTCTCTCTGTATCTAGTACCTGTCCATCTAATTTTGTTACTTCAGGTGGAATTTCTCTCAATTTTTCATCTGGAATTTCTCTATCAACAGTTTCTTTAATTGTTTTTTCGCTGTCTTTTTCTTTTCTCGAATGTAAAGTTGCTTGTTCAGTCTATGAGTCTGAGCTGGTATCAGAAATTTGCAATCTTCTTTTCAAGGAAACACTTCTCGGGACAACTGTTTGATCTATCTCCAATTCCCCCCTTTCAGGGTTTTCTTTTGTTCTTGTCTCTTCTTTGTCTGATTCAGTACTTGATTCTGTCTCATCAAAATATTCCTTTTTTGTGCTATCCACTGGATTTGGGATTCTCAACGTGTGACTTGCATGAATCCAGTTTTTGATTCCAGCACACTTTACAGCTGTTGTTGTAGTCAAAATCACTTGTCGGGGTTTTCCCCTCCTTGGAACCAAACAGTTTCTTCTGTGTACTTTGATTCTTACCCAGTCCCCTGGGCTCAGGTCATGAGCTTGCTTCTTTTCAAGGGTGGTGGCATCCGCTCCAACCTGATGAAACACAGAATGAACTGCGTCAGCCAGGCTTTTACAGTAATCCAACACCATGTCATCAGTTATAAGCAACAGCTTGTTGACTGGTATGAACACATGGCGCATTGCTCTTCCCATGATAATTTCATGGGGGCTCAGCCCTGTGATTCTGTCTGGAATTGATCTAATTGTCAAGAGTACCAGAGGCAAGACATCAGGCCATTTCATACCCGTGACTAAACACATTTTCCCTATCCTGTTTTTGATAGTACCATTCATTTGTTCCACCACACCAGAAGCTTCTGGGCGATAGGCACAATGTAGTTTTTGCTGTACACTTAATGCTTCACAAATCAGTTTTATGATCTCATTCTGGAAATGTCCCCCTCGATCTGATTCAATTGTTACTGGGAACCCGAATCTGGGAATAAATTCCCTCAAAAGCAATTTTACCACTGTGATTCCATCATTTCTTCTCGTTGGGTAAGCTTCTACCCATCTTGAAAACAAACAGACCATAACTAGAACATACCACAACCTGTTACAAGGAGGCATTTCAATGAAGTCTACTTGCATTCTGGTAAAAAGGTCCTCCTTCTCGACCTATTGTTCCTAGACTCACCACTGTCTTTCTTCCTGGGTTATATTACTGACATATGAGACATCTCTGACATAGACTTTCTGCTACAAGTCTAAATTTTGCATTGTACCAGGTCTGTTTAAACGACCTTATCATGGCATTTCTCCCTGTGTGTCCCGGTCTATGATACATCCATGCCATGGCAGACATCATGCTATCAGGCATAACTGGTCTTCCATCCCGATAGACCCATACATGATACTTCTCTCTTGGTGCACATCCTGCTTTTACCCACTGTTTCATTTCCTCTTCTCCTGCTTCTTCCTGCACTTGTCTCACTTCCTCCCAGGTACCCACAATGTTAATAAACAGTATGGAGTAATAAGTCACTTCCTTTTCTTTTCTCCTATTGATTGAATTCTGATTTCGTGCACAGTATTGAGCCATATCGTTGGAGTATGTATTGCCCACAGCGATGTAATCGCCAGACTGATTATGTGCAGCACACTTCACAACAGCCAATTCCTTAGGCAGCTGTATCGCCTCGAGCAATTTTCCAACCACTTCAGAATTCTTAATGTGCGTTCCACTTGATGTCAGAAATCCTCTCTGTAGCCATATTTGGCCAAAGTCATGCACAACACCAAAACCATACTGGCTGTCAGTGATCACAGTCACTCTCACACCTTTCCCAATCTTACATGCTCTAGTCAAAGCAACAAGTTCAGCTACTTGGGCTGATTTCACTCCTTTCAGATAGGATGCTTCCATTACTGCTGCAACCGTGCATACTGCATATGCTGCACTCAACATTCCATCATCTGTTCTCAAGCAAGAACCATCTACAAACATCACAAAATCACTTTCTGACAATGGTACATCTTTTATATCTGGACGTGGCTTGGTACAGAAGTCTAGTACATCCAGACAATCATGATCTGCTTCATCTCTGACTTCCACTTTCTCAGCATCAGGCAATAATGTTGAAGGATTCACATTCAAGCACCTCTCAAGGCTCACATTCGTTGCACCTAATATGACTTTCTCATATTTAGTCAGCCGACTATGTGTCATGTATTGAGTGTGACTCCTTGTTAAAAGGATTGCCACATCATGAAGTACAAACACTTTCACAGGATATCCCATCGCAATCCCTTCACTTTGTTCCAGGCTTCGACAGGTAGCAGCTACTGCTTTCAAGAACCCATGTAAAGCTACCGCTACTGGGTCTAGCATCAATGAAAAATATGCAATTGGTCTTCTCAGTTTTCCATGTTTCTGAATTAATACAGAAAGTGCACATCCATTCCTCTCACTGCAATACAACTCAAACTCCTTCTCATAGTCCGGCATTCCCAATGCTGACGCTTCAGACAGACTATCTCTCAATTGTTTAAAAGCTGCCAATTCTTCTTTGCTCAAATCAATGGGATCTCTCACATCACTTTTTGTCAAACGTACCAATGGCTTTGCGATTAGGGAAAAATTACTTATCCATTGACGACAATATCCAACCATTCCAAGAAACATCCTTACCTCTCTTTGTGTCATAGGGGCTCTCATTCCTTTTATTATCCTGATTCTGTCTATTGTTATTTTCCTCAGACCCTTTTCGAGGTTATGGCCTAAGTAATGTACTTCTTTCTTACAAAATTTTAATTTTGATGTTGACACCTTAAGTCCTTCATCAGCCAGATGATTCAACAATGTTATAGTGTCCGTTACACAGGCCTCGCGAGTCTTTGACACCACAAGTAGGTCGTCGATATATTGTACTAAAACTGAATTCTCGGGCATCTCTAGGCTTTGTAAAGATTTCTTCAGTATCTGATTAAAGATTGAGGGGCTTTCTGTATACCTCTGTGGAATTCGGCACCATGCCAAAATACGCTCGCCAAAACGAAACGCAAAAATCTGCTGGCTGTCATGGTGCAATGGAATGCAAAAGAAAGCATGGCATAAATCAATTACTGTATACCATTCTGCTTCATGGGGAATCTGATACAGAATCACAGATGGATTCGGTACAATGTGACAACATGGCACAACAATTTTGTTTATTTTTCTGAAATCCTGTACTATCCTGAACTTTCCATTTGGTTTTTTCAGTCCCATAATTGGGGAATTACATGGACTACTCATTATTTCCCTTAAAATACCTTGTTTTATCATTTTCTCAATTATAGGGGTAACTCCTTCAATTATCTCAGGTGTCAATTTATATTGTGGAATATTCGGATAATTTATTCCCTCTTTTACTGTTATTTTTACTGGGTCTACATTTCTCATTAGTCCCACATCTTCTCCCGTGAAGTCCCAGACTTCTGCCTTTACAGTTTGTTTAAATTCTTTTGGTAGGTCGTCAGGGTTAAATACAGCATAGGCTTCAGTAACCTCAGTTTCTCTATTTGCCATGGTCATCTTATACAACACATCTTCATCAGGGGTCTCAAATGCTATCCCATCAGTAGTACAGAATATAGTGCAATTCATTTTGCACAATAAATCCCTTCCTAACAAATTCACAAGACTGGTATCGCACACAACAAAGCGGTGCATTTCAGAAAATTTCCCTATGCTAACCTTTACAGGTTCTGTCAGATAAGTTTTAATCTGTCTATTGGATACACCAACTACTTGGATCGTTTCAAGATTTTTAACATCAGCTGACCTAACAGTTGATCTAGTAGCACCAGTATCAACCAGGAAAGTAACATTTTCATTATTTATCATTCTATCCACAAATGGGCCTGTCTGGTCTACTTCTAGAGTTGCGCCAAGTACGCACTCCTCTCCCTCCCTTCGGCACCGTCAATAACCTTCTTCCGAATCGCTTGCATCGCGTTGTAGCCAATACTGCGAAACAGCGTTAGCGCACGGCAGCTTAGTTACCTGTTCTTCGTTGTAGCATCCTGTTTCATTACTATATTTCTGGGAGTTTTTGTTCTGTGGAAAAGGCGGTTTTGGCACCTGATTCTGTTGGGTTACAACCTGCTGCTGTCGCTGCAGTTGACCACTCACCTCATTCTGCACCTGTGGATTCAATGATGTATTTTCATTGTTAGTACAAGGAGGAAATTTACACTCAGATTTCCAATGCCCTATCCTACCACAATTATGACATGGGAATTTCTTTTTGGCTTCTTCTATGTTTAAATTACCCTTACCTTTCCCAGGAATGAACTTTTTGGGACCTATATTATTCGCTTGTTCCACTAACTGGGCTTCCTGTCAATCTGCCACTTTTACTTGTGCCCACATTGCTTTTTCTTTAACTTTCGTTGTTTGGCCTCAATCTCATCACTGAAATATTTTGCATGTCTCAATACTTCATCTATTTTCTTGTTTTGCCAATCTACGGTATGTTGTTTGATCATCTCACTAATTTCTGGACGTAGACCATATACAAATCTATATACAAAATGACTCAAGTCCTTTTCGCTCAAATTTTCATCACCACTAAATTGTTTAAAGGCTAAAATCAACCTCTCATAGTAGGCATGTACCGACTCCTTACTTTCCTGATGAGTTCTGTCAATCTTTACCCAATCTGTTTCTTTAGGAGGTACTTTGTTTTTCAAAAAGACAATGACCTGCTCGTATTTCTTCATTACCTCAGGGTCTGGGGCTCCTGTCTTTGGATCCCTAGGGTATTCTTGTGTGGGCCAATTTATCATAAATTTGCATTCCATCCATAAATCTTCTGGTACTATTATGTCAAATAGACTATTCAGATCAATCCATAATACTTTGGATAATTTTACAAATCTGTCTACCTGCCTATACGACTCGACGGGTTTTTCACGTAGTCGAGGGAAATCATTTGTAAATGACAAAATATCTTGTCTAGTCCATGGGACATGTACATATCCTCCTCCTGGAATTTCTCTCTTTAGGCATTCTGTTACTACCTTCTCCTTTTCTCTAACAGGGAAATCTGCAAAAGTTTTGTCTAAGGCATCATCTCGTTTTCGATACCATCTGCTTCTCCATTTGTCCACATCTCCCCATTTCCTCAGCAGGATAATTATTTCCTTAATCTGACTCATTCGTCCTGTGGTATTCAAATTTTCAATGTCCTTTTCAGTGAAATCTATTCGATACGGTTTCTGTAGGGCCTTTTCCTTTTCAATGTATATACCCATTTCATTTGCTACTTCTTCTAATCTTTCATGGAGACTTTTTGCTCTCCAAGTTATGCTTTTACACAGAAACAGCAACTCCTCATCCTGGTAAGTTTTTTTTACTTCTCTTTGGGAATAGTTCCTACTATTAACTCTTCCAATACCATTTGTAATTTGGCTACATCTATTGATTGGGATTCTTTGTCTTTTCTCTGCAGACTTCTCAACCATTCGCTCAGTTCTTCTGAAGATGGGCCTACTGGTTTTTCTACATTAGTTTGTTCTAAGTCCCTTTGGGTTCCAAATACTGATTACATCTTCACAGTAGGGCTTTCTGCTACTTTTGGGCCTAGAAATGGGTTATTTGCGGCATTTGGCTCCATCATACCCATTGTCTGTCTCCATTGATTCTCATTTGAGCTCTGCCTTGATTTTTCAATTTGTTTATTACTGTTATAAGGAACCATTAAACAATGTTCACTATCCTTCTGTTTGTCAAAAATAGGCATCACAGGGCCTATAGTCACCGGAACAGTTACAGCTTCTAAAATTTTGGTCAATTCTCTTATCTTTTCAGTTAATTCTAAGGTTGTTTTTGCTAACTCTGCTGAATTTTCACTAATCGTTTTTTCATCTGATTTTTGCTCTATTTCTCCCATTGTTTTACTGTTCCCTAATTCTTGAGGTACTTGTTCTGTCTTAATGACTCGCAAAGTTTCTCTCATTGGGGCACTTGGTGTCAACATTTCAGATTCTGGTTGATCCGGAGGTGGATTTTTATAAAACATATCATCAAGAACATCATCCTCTAGTTCATTCACTCCATACCCCTTTGGTTCTAAATTATGTCTTTTTTCTGTAAATTTTTTCCCTCCAACTCCTTCAACCATTCTTACAGGAAACAACCCATCGGTCATACTCGCATTCTGCCACCTTCTCATTTACTCATCATGAGTATCATGCCCGTATCTGCCAAACATGTATTTATACCTTCCGCCACTCCTCTGTCTTTCTCTGTCATGCATCTCATCTTCCCATTCTGTTAGTGCTTCAAACTGTGTTGGTCTAGGTCTCGGTTCTAGATTCATCATTCTTTCTCTTAAATTTCTCAAAACCGCTAAATTAAACGAACCATGCTCTGGAAATGCTAAAACTCCGTCATTCTTGGTATATTTTACCCAATTGTCTAACCAAATACAAGTGTGATATCCGTATTTCGCAACCATAAAGGATGCGGGGGATTTCGGTGGGGGAAGCAACTGTCCTTCCCTTGTCACAATTGGTTTGTCCTTTTTAAACCACTTCTTGATCTTTCCAAACCAGGACTTTTTCTCTTTTTCATGTGGATCGTAATACATCATTTTGTCTTCCGTAAATCGCTAGAATTTCCCTACGACTATTCTGTTATTTTTAACCAATTGTAGCACGACTCACACTAACGCACCAATCCGGAGCGTCTACGTCACCCTGTAATTCTCCACTCCTAGCGCGACTCACACTAACGCACCAATCCGGAGCGTTTATGTTTCTAGCTGACTGGCCAATCCCAGCGCGGTCTTTCTGACGTCTGCAGCCGCTGCTCTTACTCCAGCTTCTACTGACCCCTCATTTACAAAAAAAATTCTCTGTAAGTTCTTTTCGCTTTTTCTAACTTACAAATCTGTTAGTAACGACATAAAAATGCCACCATTGTCCGCTTCGCTAACCAAGGATAGTTAATGACCTTTTTCACAAGAATTCTGTCTTTCCAGAGAGCAGCGCTTAACTCTGCCCTACTATGGAACCGTTACTTCCGTTGATAAAGTAGCACATCCCTCTACCTTACCCTTCTAACAAGCATTAGCTAACCGTTTCACCAGAATTAAGACACCTAGTTGGAGACCCAATGCTCCTGAGAAATAAAACCAGAGTTTCACAATTAACCCGAATGCTATTTCATTCACGCACTTTCATACGGAAAATGTAGTTCATTCACACAGAATTCTGTCTTTCCCGAGAACAGCGAACAGTCTATCCTACTACAGAATTATGACACTCGTTAATAAAGTAGCACTTCCCTCTACTTTATCCTTCTATGAAGCTTAGGGAGCACCTATTACCTTTCGAGTGATAGGCGTTATCGGAGTGCCTTCTGGACCCCTGGTACCTAAGACCAAAATTTCACAGGTGACCTTCACTATCATACACTTCTTTCATACAGGAGATATCTCTAATGGCAACACACGACGATGTTACCGAATCGAACCCAGACAATGCGTCGTGCAACTTCAATCGTCACATGTTTTCCCTGTGTACCTACGGGGCAACAACAATTCCGTCTTTCCCGAGAGCAGCGCTTACCTCTGCTCTACTACGGAACCGTTACAAACTTCCGACTTCCTACATCCCAGAAGTCGTGCAAACAACATAGAACCTGACGCGACTCAACATAGAGTGTTAATACATAACCAATACCTATCCACAATCAATAATCAATAAGCTATTTACAAGCAATAATCACCAAAACAATAAAAACCATCATCCTGCTACCAAGAAAAACTGCTCCAGCGTGGAATTTCCTATCCTCCCTTCGTCACAAACCAGATACCATACTAACGCTTTCACTCAATACATTCATTGGTGGGGCCCATAACACCAACACTCACACACTCTCATTTGTTCTGTTTTTACAGGAGAGATAGATGTTCCAAACGCTGGCGTGAAAAGAATATCTTATAATCTAATGAAATTCTATTTACATAAACATACACTAAATATCCTTAATCCAACACATCTTGATCCTGAATCTCAAGATATTCCTTCCACTTAGTCAATGGATCAATTTGGTTGAATTTGGAAAAGTGATTCTAATCCTTTTCAATTATATTCAGATGATAATAAATAACCCAACACATTTGCTTGTTAATCAATAATATTTTTATCTAATAAATGCAAATTTTTTGTAAGAATTTTTTAATCAATCCACAGAACATCATAGTTACCTAATCTAGCTATTAGTCGTCCTCTTAAGTCAATCAATTTGTCATGCAACACGCTACAGTCCCAAAGATTGGGTCTGGACCATAAACGTGTCCGCATCAATAAATGCCCATCAGTCTAAGAGTGCTCAGTTCATCAGGAAAATGGGCAGTAATTTAGTCTGTCAAAGATTCAGGGAAACAGCTGTCCTGCAGTGTCACCGTCCTCTCCATCAGCATAACGTCAGGAAAAAGAAAAAATCAGCCACTAACTCACTAGTCTACCTTCTTTTATAATGAAATTAATGACAAAATGTAGCAAAAGTCAGTTTTAGGCACTTCTGATTGGATGGTTCAGATCATCTGTTTCGGTTTCCCATAGTCTATGATGTCACACTGTCAGACATGATCCATCCGGTTTTCTTAAAATTGTCCATTGTTAAAGCTCTTGGCAGTAGTCCAGTCACGACGTTGTTCTGGTACAGTCTGTGTGGGTCATCTTGAGGCCACTTGATCAGGAGCCTGGAGCATGCGCACTGAGTCGGAAATCTTGTGGAATGGTAGCTGTTTCGTCGCGTCCATGAGTCGGCCATTTTGTCATAGGCCAAATTGGTCAACTTAAGCAAAACAAACACAAAAGTAATTAAAACATGGAAATAACGAATAAAATGTTTAACCCTCACTAATTCCCTTATGTGTGTGTAATTATCTAGCATATTGGTGACATTTAAAGCGTTTTATACTCACCCAATGATGTCATCTGGTGCAACTTACAATTACATCACAAAAGCAATATATACCATGTAATATTCTATTTTTCTAGTGTTAGCATGCATATGTATATTAGTTGACAAAATATTTTAGCCATGCAAATGCAAATCCCACGTGTAATTCACACATTAGTAGGGTTGATTAGATAGCAAACAAACACATTAATACTTATTATAATTAATAGATTATTCTAATTAGTATGAACATGCAGAATGGGGGGTATACAAATGTTGTTTTACCCGCTCCATCATTAGTACTAAGGTCACAGGTAACACTGCGGGATATTTTCAATTTCGAATATCCTGATGGCCTGGGCCCCCAGTTGCTAATTTAATATTTGTGCTCGATTTCTTTCAATACACCAGACAGAATGCTTGTGAACACTGTGAGAGAGCGTCACTGGTGTTAAGATTTGTAGGGGTGCACCATATTCACCGTTAGTCAGCACCCGTATATAATCCAAGAGTGTTTAGAATTATCATAGAAATATATTCGTCGATATAGAGATTTAGAAATGTAATCAGGCCTTGAAAGAAATAAAGGCCATCAGTTATTATGAAATGTATTTGTATTACGTTTAATGTTTTAAGCTCTGCAATGATGTGATGTATTAAGTAATTATAGGTCATGTTAAAAGTTAGAATGTAGGTTGCTCACGTATAGGTATGTTGAAATAATGAGTGTAATGCGTTTTAGTTTGCAAGGCCTAATTGTTTATGTAAAAGAGAAGGCCTCTTCGTTTCTTATTTTAGCTATGTTTATTAGGCTGACAGGGCTTTTGTAAAGCTTAAATTGCAGTGAAATGTAAAACTTCATGATGTGTGGGTTTTTCCGTTCCCTGTTTCTGTTGCAGGTGCAAGGACATTTAGCTTGTTAGTTAGAATAAGTCTTTGTTGTAGGTGTCGAGACAGAAGGAGCAGACTGGAGGGGAGTGAATTGGAATGTGAAATCGCAACTCCTAGTACGGAAGGAGCCTGGGACCCAAGGTCGAATTAATGAACAAAGGAAGATGAAATGATTTGATTTATCGAAATAAAGCCTTTGACTGACTGACTGAAAAAGTCTGGATGGAAATTTACAGAAGGAAGATCTGCCTGAAGGGGTGTGCTGAAGGGCGTGTACAAGGATTTTGGGGTTTTGTATTAGGGACAGTGCCCAGTGGGTTGAGCAGACGAGACTTAGGAGGGAGGCTAGAAGGAGCACCATAGATCGAGCTCTCATTAAGTGAAGACTTCTTAGGAAGTTTCACTGCTGACACCTTTTTATGCTTTTCTCACCTGAAAGGGAATGTTGTGTAGGGATGTCACTTTAGAATAGAGGAGGGACAGAAATGCTTTGATTAATGACTTTGAAATTTGACATCACGATAGCCATTTTGTACCTGATGCTTTTAGAAGCTGTAATCCTTTTTATTTTTAGCCGAATGCGGATACTTCGTAGAGTAGCATTTGTGTTAGTTCCCATTTATCTTTTGTGCCTTGTATTGAGGTGCCTTTATATTCAGATGTTTTTGCTGATAATAAATGGTCAACTTCCCAGACTTTGAGTCATCCTTAACGAAGAATGTCAAATTGCGGTAAATACACTCTGATAATTGTGTTTCTTCCCTCTACGCTATTAAGCAAGTAAAAAGATCCTGGCGACCTGAGTGGGTTCTTGTAGATAATTGGGTAGAAACGAGAATCCGGCTTTCTCAACTGCAAGCACTTCAATCTCATCCCACACTATTGCTTGTTTAATGGATGAACTACCTATTAAACACATCAGCTGTTATCAGGGGAGAAGTGCTACAAATAACATTTTCTAGACTGGAGTACCCACGAAAGTCATTGTGTTGGTATATATGATATAAAGTGCCCTGACACCCTACACTGGTATGAGCAGCATATAAAACAAATGAACTGTTTGTGAGAAATGGACCGAAAGATGTTAGAGTGCTTTAGAAATTAAATAGATGATATAAGGCATATAAATGATTGATACTAGACGATGGCGTTGGGCCATATATGATAGACAAAGATCATTACAGTAGAAATTACAGCAGTCACCAATATTGAGTAACAGCAACGCCATAGGTCAATTGCAGCATTTTTAAGATCTTCTTAGAGTCTCTTGTTGCTCAAATGGGTGCAATTTCCTATATTAATATGCTTCCCTCGTCGTCATTGCTTGATTTTTCTTGCACCAAAGTGTCACTCATAGTCATTGAAATGTAACTCATAACTACACTGAAATTATGAAAATGTCACACTTGAACAATCTGAAACCTTGGCAGCTATGTTAAAGGCGAAAAAGAATTAGTGTAAAACTGTCAGGATAATTTTGATTCATGGAAATTATTCATCTATTTGTTCTAATAATCATTCCAAAACTACTGAAACATGTATTAAACATAACTGATTTCTTATTATATTTTCTATTTTAGAGTCAAGTTTCGGAAGGAAAATAAATATCTGCGGATTTCACTAATTTTCGGAATTACTAACATGGGCTTAAAAACAAGGGCCAAAGTGGTGGAAGAAGGGACCAGGTGGCAACCACAGTCTGTAGGAGGTAGAAAATGCTAGGGGGTGTGGAAAGCGTTTGTGTGTGCTATTCTCGTAGACTTGCACGTTACTAGGAAACGCCTACAAACAAAACATTCCATTGATTATTTTAAAATGATAGCCATTCTTTCGAGTTCCACGACTTAAGCCTGTTCCAAAATGTAATCGGTGGGCGCATGGGAGCACTCTACTTCAATCGAGAAACTTCTGCTTTGGTGTAAACAAAGACCAACTCCAAAACGCTAAAGTGACATGATCGGGATCAGGCAGCGGCCATGGCAGGGTCAGGCGACATTCCAGCATTAGTACAAGTCTGTGCATGACCCCGGCTCTTCCACAGTAAGAACACGATTGCCCTCTGCTAAGCTAGTTATTTTGAAAATAAAAAACACTTCAATGACCACCTGGAACGTTCTAAACTTGCATTTACAAAGGGTGGCCGTCCGACGCATTCGTCCTTTTTCACTTTCTATTTAATGGTTCTGCCTTCCGTGAACTTAACATGAGATCGGTGTATCGTAGCTCGTTTATTAATATTTCCCCTAACTGACGCCCTCCTGATATCTATCAACAAGGTGGAACATCGAACTTGAACAACACCTTTTATGTGCGCTCTCAGCCTATTCTCTGTTTACGTCACAAGCGGAGCCCCGCCTTCTTGCGCCCTAATTCAGCGGCTGTTGAGTTGGAATGCGGGTTCTTTCACCGTTCATTGGTTGGTGCGAAGGTGACAGTTGGGTTGAGTCATCGGAGGTAAGTTAGGTTGGCTGCTCTTCCTCTTCTAGCAGTCAGTCGTGCTGCTTAAGTCCCCTGTCCGCTTCCTGTTCCGGGGGCGCCCGCAGAAGGCATCGAGCGAGGTGCCGGCTCGTTCGCGTTGTTTTATGAGTCGAGGGTGTTGGCTATGGAGGAGCGGGACTTCCGACGCCATTGGAACGGTGGCTGCAGAGCTCTGTGAAGGTAGCCTTAGTCCGGAACGTAAACGGACTGTCAGGAAGGTCGGAAGGCGGGGCTTTAAAAAGGGGCGGAGCTATCTGGATCCCTCTTTTGGGGTTCAGGGAGCTTGTTCCAATGGTTGTTATAGTTATCGTGGTCTTGTTTTGGGTTCAATGGGTCCTGATTTTAGTGTAGATGAGGGAATACTGATGTGGGGTTGCAGTGCTTAAGGGATCTTTATTAGAGAAGAGGGATAGTGTTAGGGGTGGGGTTCCCAGTACTTGTTGGAGTCAACAAACAGCTGTGTGTGTGTGGGGGGGGGGAGGGTCAGTGTTCTTGTAATTCTGGGTACGTTGATTGTCAAATGTGACGTTCTTGGCTGGAAAGAGGGCTTGAACTACTTGTTGGGGTAAATGCATTCACGGCATCGAATTGATCGGTCAGTGACAGATTCATATTTGATATTTTACTTGAATTCTGCCATTCGGGCCCTTAG
The DNA here is from genome assembly GCF_964204655.1 of Triturus cristatus. Taxonomy (NCBI): domain Eukaryota; kingdom Metazoa; phylum Chordata; class Amphibia; order Caudata; family Salamandridae; genus Triturus; species Triturus cristatus. Next base: position 683,991,891 of record NC_140581.1, read on the forward strand.
AAATGACGGAATTTCCGCGCGACAGATGGTATTTCTTCCCTGGAGATGGCACTGTTGGCCGTTTTACCTGACTGTGAGGTTGCTCCTTTTCTGAATGTGGTGGGTGGGCCTACGGGTGGTGGTAATAGTTACTGGAGTCTCAGAATCCCTGCTGTTGGTGGGGGCGAGTGAGTCACAGGCGGCTACAGAAGCCTGGTCTCAGCTCACGCTAAAAGACTGGTTCCTGGGTGTCCCGGGGAGGCAGTCTACATACAGGCGCTTATGCCTTCTGTTATGATCCGACATTTTTACCTGCCCGAATGGATTTCAAAAGGGATGGTGAAGTGTATTACATCGGTGTCGGGCGACTCTCAGAACAAGTGTGCCAGGTTTGGTGATGTGGTGTATGACAGCTATGCTTTTTTCTCCCCACAGGTGTGACCCAGGGATCTTTGGGACGGATGCCACCCGCCACCGCTGAGCCTGCGCCGCAGCCATGGATCTGAGGACGGCCGTATTCAACGCAGCCCGCGATGGTAAACTGCGGCTCCTGGCCAAGCTGCTGGGCAGCAAGACTTCTCCCGAGGTGGTGGCACTAGTATCGGAGCGCACGGGCGGCGCCACCCCGCTGCTGATGGCGGCACGGTATGGCCACCTTGACATGGTGCGTTACCTGCTGACCCAGTGCAGGGCTCCCGTGGAGGCCGGCGGTGCCGTCAGTTTCGACGGGGAGACCATCGAGGGTGCACCACCGCTCTGGGCTGCCTCGGCCGCGGGCCACCTGCCAGTGGTGCAGGCGCTGCTGGAGCACGGGGCCTCGGTCAACAACACCACCTTGACCAACTCCACCCCTCTGCGGGCCGCCTGCTTCGATGGACACCTAGAGATCGTAAAGTACCTGGTGGAGCACAAGGCGGACTTGGAGGTGGCCAACCGGCACGGACACACCTGCCTCATGATCTCCTGCTACAAGGGCCACAAGGATATTGCGCAGTACCTTCTAGAAAAGGGGGCAGATGTGAACAGGAAGAGCGTGAAAGGTATGAAAACAAGAGCAAACTTGAAATTCAAGATCACAGGTCCCTTAAGTTATGAGCCTCATGTCTTCATTTGAGAGAAGTTTGTAGTCACGATATTGGGCAATCGTCGTTTACCCCAATGAAGTAGGTACAGTGCACTCCTAAACCAGTGTCCTACTGCAATTTTCAAGTAATGGGCCATCACATCCTCAGTGCAATGTAGGTCCTATTTCGGATATAGGTTGTCATGCATTTAGTGGCTTTATATCGATTCTATTGTATTGGCTTAGTACATGTATTTAACAGTTTATCAACCTAAATCGTTGTCTACTTTTATTCGCTGATTTCATAAAGAAAACAATTATTTTTAAGCGTTTACAAGACTTTGCAGAGTTCTCAAAGTCTAGCTAGATATTTCTCTTCCTCATTGAGTCTGATTTAGGGGCATTAATTTATCCCAATAGGCGTTTTAGTTTATAACTGATTATCATGCTATTAAGTCCCAGATTGCTAAGGAAAAGAGCATTGGCAAAGTAAGCAGCACTCCTTTTGCAATACGAGTGCCAAGGTATTGGCTTTGATAAAGCTTGTTTCTAATGCATTGTTACAAAAAATAGTAGAAGGAAAAACACTTTCAAATATTGGAATAAAAGCAAACACGCATTTTGATGTAGCTAGAAAGTGTACATTGAATATTGCTAACTACATGAATGACCTGGTACCATTTTGCGAACATTACACTTTTGAGAAAATATATCAGTTTTATGGTCTGGATTGACAGATCAGCTGTTACCATACAATCATGTGAGCAATACTAGAGGAGCTCTGCCCCCGCCCACATGTTGGGAGCCATGAGTACATGTTTTGATTGGGCAGAAGTTGTGTGCTTCTACAAAAAAAAGTGCTTGCCTTCCACCAGCTGTGATTATTTATTGTATCCACCTAGCTTACCTGAATTTTCGAGGGGGGGGGGGGGGCGACACATGGCATCGTCATGCTGTAAAAGTGTCTTGGATAACTAGATACTTTATAGTGTTTGTCTTTCTCTGGCAGAAGCACAGATGGGGGAGTCCTTAACATGGATGGATTTTTAGGTCTGGCTTGACAGTTCACCTGTCACTTTGCCTTTAACCTACACCAATATTATTCTACAGTTCTTTGCTTCCACCCAAATACATATTAATTCCTATACTATTTACTTGTAATCTTCACTTTACCATACAACATTCCTTTAAAGCCAGACCTATTGGTATTGCCAATGTTTTTTTTCCCCTCAAGTGCATTTTGTAGTACTTCAACATTTTAGTTATGTTTGATATGTAGTGATGGATGTAAAAACAGATTAGTTGTTGGCCTTTTTTTCCCTCAGTGCTTTTAGGTTGCAATGTCAGGTATTCAGTTTCAGCAAGATTAAGGAAAACATGAAAATAAACAAGCATCGGCAAAAACACTAGGTTTGGTGGTTAGCAGTCCCTTGGTTTTCTTAATGCACGTTTTATTTTGGCAGTTTTTGTAGAACTTTATTGTTGTGGGAGCTGATGGCTCTTCACTGATATAACAAAAAACATTGGCTAAAGGAAAAGTTTTTTTTGTTTCATAAAGCACACATTGCCATTGGAGTACTTGGTACTGAAGAAAACTGCTTTGTATGCCGATGGGTGCTTTGTGAAAGAGCTAAGTAAACGCAGTCACTGCCTTACAGTGAAGTTGGCCATATATGAAGAGATTATATATATATATATATATATATATATATATATATTAGTTCTAAGAAAAGTGAATTGTCTAATGCTGGACGTAATTAGGGGCTCAATTATTAAAGAAAGTCACAAAAGTGCACCCTTGGTATATGTCCTTGCGTTGGTGCAGATTTATGATCATGAATTTACAGAAGCAGGTCTGGAACTTTCTCTTGTCAGGAGTACATTTTCAACACTTTCCAGCACGTGAAGAGATTACTGAAAAGTTGGTGAAAACCCTTATATATGAATGTTTGTAGGTGTGCACAGACTCAAAAGGATATTCCAACCCTGGAGCTACCACTTCCAGCCCCAGTTGAAAACCAATTTTCCTTTGTTCTTACAAATTATCTTCATTAGAAGAAACAGCCAACGCGTTTCACTCATACACCATGAGCTTCATCAGGGTTTAGCATAAGTATTCAAATCCTCCATGTGTAGCCATCTATGTGTTTGATCCTTATCTTAAAAAAAAAAAAAAAAAATAGGCTTTTCATAACGCAAGCCATGGGACAAGTGAAAGACCTATCAGGCAGAATAGAAAAAGAGCAGTCTAAGTAGACAAAAATTGTCAAATCAAAATTTGCATGTTATGGTAAAATTAACAAACCCAACAAAGGCCACAAATGTAAGACAGAAGATGAAAAATAAATGGAGGCAAGCATCGTGGGAACCCTAAAACACTACAGACTGAGCGGACTGATCCTGAGGAGCAGCCAGATCCACCTAGCTGTTTCCTGCAATGGTTGTTTTCGATTAGCGCCATCTTCAGCTGACATATTCAAAAATTCCCGCCACAAAACCGGGGGGGGGGGGCAGGGCACTGGAAAGCAAGAATCTTGCCAAAACCAGTCTAGCTAACGTGATCGAGGAAAAAATAAAACCCAGCTAGACAAACCGGAATAGCTGGTGAATGTCCCAACAGGCTCAACTTTGGATCCGCAATGTTCCTCAACTTAGAGATGCCCCTTAGTTTACCAAAGACTAATTCCCAGAAAAGATTTAATGCTGGACAAGATGCAAAGACTTGGACCACGTCGGCACCAGTGCATCTACAACGGAAACGGTGGCCATCCGACTGAAGCTTCATAGTATGGAGACGGTGAGGAGTGTAATGCTAGTCATTAATACATTTTAAGATGGTGTACCTTGATACGGTAAACATTCAAAGCTGAATGAAACATATTGCTATAGCTAAGATCAGCACATGTGACTTCCTTGAGCCGAACACTCCACTTATGAGCCCTCTCTAGAAACATGTCGTCCATCTGGTTATGAGATGAGAGAGAGTTTACCTTATAAACCAGCCCAATATTTCTCTTGGACGAAGCATTCCTAACAAGGTCAAGACAGGGCTTGTCCACACAGCTCAAAACGGCTTCTTTAAGGCTTAAAAGAAAACAATGCATTTGCAAATATCTAAAAAAGACTGTTGATGGGAGAGGAACCTTTTTCTGTAGATTACCAAAGTAGGAAAAGACCACGCTGTTGAATAGTTGGCCTAAGGTCAGGAGATTGACCTTTACCCAAGTCTCACTGAAACCCTCCCGAATACAATCCAGAAAGTTGGGACTATAGCTCACATATGTGAGCTGGTTAAAAGGGGAAATGCCAAGAAATATTCTCTTGAAGGAACCCCAAATAAGATGGGGGGGGGGGGGGGGGGGAGGTTTAACGTCTCAAACCGGGTTTGTTTGAAATAATATTTTATCTACTATGCCCGTGCTGGCGGTGATCGTTCTACCCCACCCAACTGAACAAACTTACTAAACATCTGGACCCCCCCACCCTAGTACCAACCAAAGTTGTGAGGAAAGATGCCAGATAATAAAGCATAAGGACTGGGAGTCCAACCCCCCCCCCATTTCCCCCTTTCCCCCTTTCCTTAGACTGCTGTAAAAATTGGATCTTGCATCGCGGCTTCCGATATAACAAATGCCATTATTACTCGACTTTCATAAGAAAGACAATCCGTAGAAAAAGTGGGATACAGCAAAAGATATCAAAGTATAATCATTCTAATAAGATTACAGTGGCGATGATTCCCCCCCCCCCCCCCATGCAAGCTGTTCCACTTAAGAAACACCTCTGCTGAGTGTTGAAACAGCTTACCATAGTTATTTTCTAAGATCTATGGGGTGCTAACAGTT